>NC_071632.1:6660486-9270486 GCF_014839835.1 Dryobates pubescens | reverse complement strand
CTGAAGCCAGCCTGTTCTCATACAACTTTTCTTATTTGCCCTGAAGCTATTTACCAAGCCAAAGAGACTGGAAAACATGAGCAGACACAAAACCTACCTTGGTACTGCATCCACCGAGGATGAAGCTGGGACCTTGGGCACCTGACAATTTGTTGCTGCAGCCAGCTTTAAGGCAGACGATGGAACAGCACTTAAAGTCCTAGGTATATGTCGTGCATTGAGTGTGGTTATAGAGTTTACAGTGGCAACTGATGAGGGTACAGTTAATCGAATGTTGTTCCCAATCAGGACCTGAGTTGTTGCAGAATTGGCAGCAGTTACTTGGTGACTCAGTGCACTGTGGGAACTTGAAGTCTGCGTTATATTTGAAGGCTGTAACAAGGCTGAACCTGCTGTTGGTGATGAACTTGTATGGACAAGTGCTGTAGGTGTAGTACTACTGAGGTGTAAGCCCTTGTACACTCCTGCAAAAGAGAAACAAAACAATAAACTCATTTTTCAGAACATTCAACTACAGACAGCTCTATCTCCATTGTAAAAAATCAAGAGACAATAAATGCTGACAAACAGCTGTATACCTGAGGCTTGAAGAATGCCATTCACCCCAATTCCAAGCACCACATCATCCTTCATTTTGAATCCCATCAGTTGTTCTGATGTAACCAAAGCTGAAGCAGCAAATTGAGCACTAACAGAATCCAGTGTCTTGGAAACAAAACCCTAAAAGAACAATGGTGGCAAATGTATGTAATTGAGGTTTCCAAAGGTCAGCACTCTTCCCATTTTAAAGTTACACAAACTAGTAAAGCAAAAGATAATACATGTAAATCACAACTGTGGCCCAGTCATTCTCTCAGACCAAACTGCCAGTATTTGGTACAACCAGTTAAAATCCAAACTGTGATTTATTTTTTCCATGCACTTCTAGCTCCATTGTAACAACAGAGAAGAAAATCCCCATCGCTATTTAATGTACAAGAGAAACTTCTTCCCTAATTCGTTTCACAGGCCAACTTGTTTGCATGAAACTCCAAACCCAGTTCACAGACTCAGAGGTTCAGATTGCTAACAACTTCTGAACCTTTGTGTGTCCATCAGCACTGCCATAACCACATGTTTATTAGCACCAGACAGTTCCACAGCTGCATGGAGGATACATTTAGGAGTTAGCTTTAGCTATTAACTAAAAATCCTGCTCTAAAAATCCCCCACTACCAAGAGGATAATGACATGGCTGGAGAGCTCTGCAATTCATATTTTCAAGGCTTTGACATGTTCATTATTTGACTGACAAATCTTTTTTGTTTGTTTTGTTTTTGTTTTGTTAAGAGGGAGCAGAGGCAATGCCTGCCACACTCACCTGCAGTGTCCCTTCTAAACACTTTACAGAATGGCTATGATGTAGATTCAGGCGAAAGCCACTTTCCTGTTGGTTAGTTTCAAGGTTCTATGGCAACAGTTGACAATTAGAGATGAACCCTGGTGGGAAACAATGAGGGATAAATCATAGCACAGACAAATCCCTCACCTGTGATGTGTTGGCAGAGGAATTATTATTTGCTTGCTGTTGATGAATTTGTGCAAGCTGCTGTTTCTGCATTAGTGCCAGTTGCTGTTGATGCTGCTGGTATTGTTCGGCTGTAAATGCTGAACAAAATATAAAACGAGAAAATACTACATCAAAACACGTAGCTCTTGTGTATAGAAACACATCTATTTTATAATCCTAAGAATAAATAAGTAAATAGGAGTAATCATACACCACAGCAAGTTCTTAAGAGCCTCAAAGCACCTTTATGGCCAAAAGGCCACCATCCTCCTAGAAACTTTTGCTCAAATTAAGCCCTCCCTTTTTTAAGCTCGCTTTAGTATACAGGCTTTAACTGCTTAAGATACCAAGGAGAGGGGGAGGAGGGAAGCAGAACACAGTCAAACCCACCAAAAATCCCCTGAGTAAAAAGAAGTAACAGGTAGAAATGGCATCACTGTTGTCACTTTGTGAAACTCCAGTATCTCCACTATTGGTTTATACACAAAGCTTGGGAGCTGCATGCTCCCAGCCCTCTCTACACAGAAAGTGTTTCAAAGGCAGTGAGTACCTACAACTAAAATTTGGTTTAGTTTAAAATTTTAAATGGGGTATGCTTAGAACTGTGCAAGCTATCCAGTACAGTATTTAAGTTGGTTTTACTCACACATGCACAAACAACCCCATCACTATGGAACTGGATAGAACTACATCTTTCTCTCAAATCTTTGCAAGGTGACCACAATGCACACCCCCTCCATTGGAGTCTCACCCAGATACCCCACCAGCAGAAAATTGATACAACCCAGTGCTCTTCCCACAGATTCACAATGGGAAGCCTTGTTCAAGCAACATCATTCATTAACTTTGTAAAGTTTTTTGTGTGTGTTGTGGGGGTTTGGCTTTTTTTGCTGGATTTTTTTTTAATAACCATACCCACACAAAACAAAGAGAAGTATTACATTTCCAAAATGCTTTGCAGTGGGGTTGAACTCTATGATCTCTGTAAGTCCCTTCCAACACCTAACATTCTATGATTCATAGCATTCTATGAAAGCAGCCTCAGTTTTCAATTTCAAACTGAATCAAGGCTGGAATGTGATTTCCCCCTTGCAAGTTTGGCCAAGGATGCACCTCCTTTCAGATTTTCCCTTCAGTTTTATCTTCAGGTGCTCCCAAATAAGTGCTGTACAGAATATCTGTACTTCCAGAATGATTGCCTGAAGAAATAAAAATCAATCTGTTTCTATGCAAACTAGAATCACCTCCTGCTTCTGGAGAAAAAATTCTGAAGTGTACCTTACCTTACAAGTCTGTACAAAGCTGTACAAGTGGCTAACCAAAGTAAGAATTGCTATTTGGAAAACTCAAGAGTAAGCTGCTGAGCATGCATTTCTCCAGTCTACTTACGATCATTTAATTTGCGGGGGGGGGGGCTAAAACATTGTTCCAAATCTTTTTGATGAAGTGGAAATAGTACTCAATTATTGCCAGCACTTTGTTATCTCAGAACTTGAAATTAGAATTTTTTTTTTTTCAGCAATTAAGCTTTTTTTTCTTTTTAAGTAGCATTCTTTAGCAAGTAGGGATGTGACACTTGTTTTGTGTTGCTCTAAGTGGCAAATTACTTCCCAATACTCTTACACTTAAATTTTACTTGAACTTGCTTCATTTCTTCAGTCTTTTAAAGTTATTCCTAGGGAAATAGATTAGTAGTAACACCATTCATAAATGCCCTTACTAAAAAAACAAAAAGACAAAAACTACAATTCAGGAGCTAGCTGCTTTAATTTTAATTCTATTTTATATAAACTAAAAGCCCACGATATTAGGGTTTTGTTGTTGTTGTCACCAAACACAGAAGTTAGAACAAGAAAGCTTTAGCACATAAAGATTAGCTTGTAGGAAGCTCAGAAGGAAGCAGCAAAGGAGAAAAAAAAATGGATTCACTGTTCTGGTACTGATAGATATTTAATTTATATACACCAGTTAGTAGTGACTTCATTAAATGGGTTTTTTTTACCCGCCGCCCCTAAAACACAGACGTGGTATGGTTTATCCAGCACAGTGCCAACAATGCTGATGGTCCCTGTAAATAGACTGCTTAGGAATAGGTTGTGTAAGGGATGCAAATAAAGACAACTCACAGGTTGGCCAAGAGGAAAACGGGCAAAAAAGGCTATGTTAAACCACCACCTCTGACTGAATTAAGATTAAGATGTCCAGTGGGGTAACTGTCTCACTTTTGTCCCCTTCAGTTTTCAAGTCTTTAGTACACTTTTTTTATTTTAACCATGAGTTTAAGTACAATCAACCTATGTTGCTTTGACCAGTTCCCAAGAACTGTTTTCTTTTGGCAAATCAGTAGTTTATACTTAGCATAGTTTCAGGTGCTCACCACTCTTTCTGTAAGCAACCTTGAGAACAACTGTATTTTTCAATTGCACTTCAGGATGTTTTGCTTTAAGTAGCCTGCGACCCTTACAGCTGAAAGTTTCCCACCACTAGAAAGGTTATAAAGCTGTCAAAGCAAGCAAATCACAGCAGAGCCCCACTATGACCATCACCCTCATCTACATTCACACTGCTGCTCTTACTTCTGCTCAAATATCTAAACAGTTACATGTATCACCTTGGAAATGCAATAGAAATGGTTGTTTACCTGTCCTGTCTAAAAAAGGCACTCAACTTCATTCATGGTTTTCAGCTTATCTTAAAACATTCAGGACATTTCTGCTGCTTCTTTTATTAACATTAAAAGTCCACTAAACATTTCAAAACACAATTTACAACACTAGCAGAGATTCACTGTGAGATTCTGAATTAATGAGTCGCACCCAGTTTAGAAACACAACCCTGTGCATAAAGGACTGTGACAAACTAAACCAGTATGATTTATACTCATGTCCCATTCCACTGCATATCCAGATGTGCTCCTGTACCCAAAGAAGTTACAGACGATAGCTCATAAGCTAGCTCTTCCCTCTCCCATGCTAAAGTAGTACTACAGTGAAGGTTTTATTGAAAACATCACTGCTACTGAGAACTATGCAAACCAAAAGGCATCATGCAAGTGAGGCGAGCATATTTTACTCCACTTCTAACTCAATGTTCTGCTCACCAACACTGTCAGTGGGCTTCCTCCCCTCCTGCTCTATACAGTCTATACTACACTTCAACTGAGAACAGAAGACTGAGATACATTGCTCCTGAAATGAGCACTCCCACACACAAAAAATGCTGTACATACTCCACATTAAAGTACTCCATCCTATTTAACTTTACATGCTCTATTGTGACAGGAGTTGAAGAAGGCCTTCTGAGGAAATCAAGAGGTATGGCTCAGCAGAGTGCTGTGCCTCTACATCTACAGGCGCAGTCCTAAACTTCTCAGAGCTATTCTAAGTTCATTGTCCTTTTTAAAAAAGCAATTCAGAAGCAGAATGCATTCTAGACTGTAAGAAGGTACCTACTATTCATTATGTGGCTTGCAGAAAATAGTGTTTACTGGCCTGCAAAGCCAGATGCAACTACACAGATGTGAAGCTTAGTAACTTGCTACCACCATGTTGTCTAAAAATACAGTGACAGTGTGCCCAAGAATCTCCTTCCAGAATTTTTAATACTGCTTCTTGTTTTTATTCTAAAGAAGACAAAGGACACAGCTGAAAATCTTTCATCTGGATCAGAGAAAGAAGATAAATAAAGAACTACCAAAATTGAATAATTTTGTGTGTCATGCATTGGTCTTTAGCTGCCTGAAAAAAAGCTGCATGCAAGAAGCAAGCCTAGACCTTTTCTGCACCATGTTTCTGGCAACTCAGAAGAGTATTGCTACACAAAGTTCCACATTCCTGCTATTTCTGGAGACCTTCAAGGCTTTAAAGAGAATTAGTAAAGCAACAGACAAGGGAACAACAGCATCTAGTGGACAAAATGTAACATTCAATGACTGAAGACAACACAGGACATTTCAGAACAGATTCTTGCTTCATCAACCCTAGACAGGACTGCAGTGCTTATAGACTCCTGTCAACCAGCACGCTGGGGCCATTTAGTACTACAGAATTTACTGAATTGGACAGTGGCAGAGCAGCCAGCTTTGTTCACTACACAGAATCCAACAGGGGATGGAGGTGGCAGTATCTCAACCACACTGCTGCTAGGCTACAGATAAGAACACTGTCATTTCAGAAGGTCTCAGCTGTCTTTCACAGCTAACAACTGTACTTTCCCCCAGAACTTCTATACACTTTTCAAGAAACTTTCAGTAATTTGTGCAAGGCTCCTGACTCCTTAAGTTAACCTAACCCAAACCCTTTCCTAACCTTAAACATTAGGAACCTTCAAGGCACATCCCTACCTGGAATTATCCACATCAAGATGGTTGCAGAAGATGAGTAGCTCAGGTTTTACTCAGAGACTAGGCTACATGAATGCTTCTTGCTTGCTTGTTTGCAGCATACTGGTTTGAAACAGAACAATTAGAACTCAGTATGCTTTTGGATTGTTTCTGGTAGAATGCTCACTAAAGCTGTAACATTTCAGTGGAGATAACCTTCAGGATTTTAAGTTAGTCCATCATGTTATACTGTTAGCCCCTGCATTTAACAGCTTGGCACTGCACACACAGCTATTCTGCAGCTGTATTAAAGCTATACTTGGGCAGCAAGTAAGAGCAATGTTTTCTGGCTCACGTACTGCAAAGTGATTGGAAGTTAGGAGAAGCAGCTTCACAAGTTTGCACCTATGAATACAAGGAAAGAAACACACTATGTTACTGAGACTGAGTGACAGGATAAATGACTGCTTAGTATCTGCTTTTTAACACAACACTACACTAAGAATGCTTTCCTACAATCATTTACATAGCTATAAGCAAGATGTTTGTAATCTCTGGGATAATCACACATCAATCTTTTGCTCACTGAATAAAATCTTGCTATTAGATGATTCTGTTTACCTATCTATCATTGTGTAGGATGCTGATACTCCACAGGCATTTTCTGAAGCACAAAGTTATACTGTCAATAGACCTCTCAGCATTTCTCAGTGGTTTTATACTGCAATATAAACCTATTTTTACAGTGCTAACTAGTTTTAGCACAGCATTTAATGTATACTGGCCTTAGAATGCTTAGCTTTTCTGAAAATACAAGTCCTTCCTAGAAGTGGCTCAGAGCAGTGAGCTGAAGAGCTAGCTGCAGCACTTGTACTAACAGGTTAAGTTTTTGAATGGTGAACAGTCAGAGCCTCCCTCCTGACTACTGCTCCAAGTTTTGCTGCAAGGTGACTTAGTAGTTACTACTCTCCACATTTCCCTAGAAACCAGGAACCTCATCCTGAAAAGCAGGAAGTGCACATGTAAACTCTTGGTCCCTCTACTGGCATTCCTTCTGATTTCTTGACTGGAAGATGTTCACTGGGTTTGCCAGGGAAACTGAGCAAGCTTTGTGTGAATACAATGAGCTATTCAAGTTAAGTTGGTTTTGCTGTTTTAATAAAGTTTAAATTTTAATATTGAGAGACTTAAACAGCTTAATTAAACCTCTCAGCAAGTGCTTCAGTCCTGTCAAAACATCTGAAGAGAGGAGTATTAATTAGAGTAACTTCAAAAAGCAGTTGCTTCCTAACACCAAGTTATGTATCTGTTCTCACAAGGAGAAATGTTATTTCAGTAGGAAGACTGAAGCATCAAGATTATATTGGGTTCAACAAATCTCTAAAAATCCATTCAGAGTACTGGATTCCCTGATCCTTCCAGCCAAGGTGATGGCCAGTAAAAAGGCAGTTTTGATAAGGTAACAAGATAGATCACACAACTAAAGCTTCCAATTGAGAAATCCCATCAAGTACAGAACTGCTGAAGCATGTGAAAGGGTGACATGACAGATCAGCTTACAATGTTTTCTTAAAGGAAATAAGAGCATCACATCCCTGCTGTATACCACAACAGTCAGTGGCCACTAATGCCAAGTGCATGCAAAGCAAACATCAGCCACAATACTAAGTAATCCAGAATACCCCATCTCTGTCTCATGAGAGCTGTTATCTGGTTTACATTGCCTGGTTAAAGATTTTCTACTGTACAGCAAGTTCTCACCAGTGAGTTCAGAAGATTGGAGAGACTTAGAGCCATCAGTGTGATTTAGCATTTGATGCACCAGGCCCAAAGATGTTTCACTTTCTGAAAAGAAGTTCAAGATTGAGTTTACTTAAACATACCATTATTAGAGACTATGAGAACATGAATCATTACACCCTTATTATTACTACAACAGCCTTATACTTCAGCCCAACAGAACTTAAGTGCAAAATTCCTAACAGCAGAACTCCGGACTGAGAAGTCATGGACTAGCTAAAAGATCTATGCATGTACTCCCTACTTGGTAGTGGAAGAAAAACAGGCAGGAAATAAACTAATGAAGATTTTCACTAGACACTGAATGGTGGCTAGAAATGCTTGCTATACATTTATACTTGTCTGCCCACCATTCTTAATATCAATTTCCACCAAAATGTCAGAGGCCATGTGGGGTGCAGTTTACTCCACCGTTACAATTACGGCTGTATCTGTATGGGATGCAAAGTGTAACAGTTCACACCAGCCCAAAGATCCAGCACTTTGGAGCAAGGTAGAACTCCAAATGGACTGAAGCTGAATTAGAAAATCCAGTGTAACTACAAAGCCTCCAGAGGTGTTCAGATGTTTTAGTATTTACTCTTTCTTCGTCTCCAGTCACATTTCCCTGACTAAAGGGGCCTTTTAAGATTCTCTCCTTCAACTAAGCCTAGAGCAGGCTATAGACATGTTACTCTCAAGGCCAATGCTGCTTCAACTAGGATCTCAACATCTCAGCCACAGGTGAGCCAATGACAGCCGGTAATGGCCCTGACAAATGTCAGTACTTCCCATGATGAGGTTTATCTGACAATATGAAAATAAGCATTTGGGAAAGGGAAACAAGTAAAATACACAGGAGTGTTGACACTATGACAGGTAGATAAATAAAGAGGTCTAAACAAAACCCAGTGATGGCATGAAAGCAATGAAAAGGTAGGACAAGTCCTTTTAATCTGGTGCAAGGAATTGCCATAAGGATTGAGGACGTTCTTCCTGCTTCTTCCCAGGAAAAAAATGCCTGAAGATAGGTGTTAAGTATTCTTGATGAGAACACAAAAAAATAGTATAGATCTCTCAAGGAACATGACAAATTTGGAAATGGAAATGCTTAACATACATTTGGGAAGTAGAAGCCTGGCTCACAATCCTGATAGATAACCAAGTGTGCAAACTTGCTTTTAAAAATCAGATTAAGAGATACAAAACCCCAAAAGAATCCAAGTTTACTGGGCAAAACTTATTTCTAAGGAATTTGTGCAGAAGTAGTACAGCACAACTTGCAGCACATCATCTCAACCTCTAGTCCACAACAAAACACAAGGTAAACTGCTCTGTTCCAGATGCCTGCAGTTTTTCCACATACAGTAAGGTCTACAATATCAAGCATCACAACTCTTACAAATTTCAGCAGGGCTTCTGCCAGAATACTTAATGCTTGTTCCCAAAGGAAGGATTATACATTTCATGAGTGAACTCTAGTTAACTGCTAGCTTCTTTAGTCTTGACAGCTTGTATACTTTCTTTTTGAAGTGACCCATCTTCCGGATGAAAAAGTCAGAAGGTTGCCTGATCTTACTGCAGAACCTGGGAACCAGTGCTCAAATGTTTCACTAGTGACTGGTATCCCTGGTCTGCCTCCTGAACATCAGGCTGCAACAGAGTTACACAGGTTGCATAGTTTTAAAGCCCCAATCTTTTGGTTGCTAGATACAAGCTTTCAAAAATAGTAATGTAACATCAAGAAAGCAGAGTCCCTCTATGGTATGATGCAGTTCAAAGACTACCAGGCAGAAGCAGATGACTCAAGGAAGATTAAATTCCTGGGACACAAATACTTCAGCTGAATACTCATTCCTACTGTACATTCTAGACTTAAGCTCTACCTCTGAAGATCATGATATAGAAACCTGATGAGATTGGCAGCAATACAGGCTCCTTTGCTGAAGTAATTTTGCAGCATGTTGACAGTGAATAGCTTCCCCCCTGAACAACTTACGCCTCCACAAGAATCATCCTTTCACCCTCATCTGCTTTGTAGTGGTGTTCTGTAAAACATATGTCTGAAGATCACCAGATTGGGTCTCTTTGCAAGAAGACAAAAGCTACTTAGGAATCACCCTCTTCAAAAGTGATGGTAGTTTTCTTGGCCTCTTGATCCTGCCAAAGCCTATCCTTTGGCATATGACAAATCCAGTACAAGCCTTGCTATAAGAAAATTTTAAGGGATTCTTTAACGTTTTTGTTAGTGTTTATTTTTGGTTGATTAACAGAAGACTTGATATGCCATCTTAACTTTATGCCTGTGCCAGCTGTGTTTTGGCTAAGATAATTTTATTGCCAGTAGCTTGTATGGGGCAATGCTACAGATTTGGGCTGAAAAGCATTTGGTAACACCAGGATGTTTGTTATTCATGAGCAGTACTTACTCCAAAGCCTCAAGAGCTTTTCTGCTTCTCACATCACCCTGCCAGCAAGTAGGCTGGATGTGCACAAGAAGCTGGAAAGGGACACAGAGAGGGGGACAGCTGACCCTAACTGACTGAAAGGGTATGTGTTCAAGAGGGGATTGGATGTGGCACTTGGTGCCATGGTTTAGTCATGAGATCTGTGGTGACAGATTGGACTTGATGATCTTTGAGGTCACTTCCAACCCTGGTGATTCTGTGATATTCCATACTGTATGATGTCATGCTCGGCATAGAAAGCTGGGGAAGGAGGAGGAAAAGATGGTGACATTCAGAGTGATGGCATTTCTCTCCTCAAGTTAGAGTTGTGTGTGCCCTGCTTTCCTGGAGATGGCTGAACACCTGTCTGCCAGTGGAAGTAATGAATGAATTCCTTGTTTTACTTTACTGACTGAATGGTCTTTACCTCAACTCCCCTTTCCTCTTTCAATTCTCTCTCATATCCCACTGGGGGGAGCAAGTGAGCGGCTGTGAGGGCTGAACTAGCTGGGGTTAAGCCAGGACACACGCAGACCAGACTTGAAAAGCAAGGTTTCCACAACAGTATTTCCATGTCAGCAGTACATTGTCTGGATCATTCAAGCAAGGTGGAAAAAGCTCAAGACTTCCCTGAAGTTCTTTAATATAGAAAGAGACAAAACTTATCATGTAGTGGTGTACAGTAACAACCTCTGTGGGCCACTACTGAATCTGAATAAGCTTCATCCGAAAGGCAAGCCATGTAGTTTGACTACAACTCACAGCAGCAGTGAAAAGACAAAAGAATTTTTGTAAAGAGAGATGCATCAATAATAGTTCCCTGGTAAAAAGCCCTACTGCCACTTTAAAAGTGGTAAAAGGCTATGAGAAACTGAGAAAACATACAACACACACCTAAAGCCTTAAAGGCAGCCAAGAAAGAGAAACAGGAACTCTCTACAGGCTTCTAAGTCTGCACTAGTGACTATTAGAAAAGATTTAGTACAGATGTTGGATACCTGATGCTCTTTACAATACTTGCTGCAGAAACTAAGACAACTCAGCAGCTTCAGCCCCAAGTGACATGCACCTCATAGAGAACACATACAAACACCTGTGATCTGTGAAACATATCTTAAAGCATCCTTTAAAATACTGGATAAACCAGACCAGTAGGAAACAGAACAGCACCAAGATGAACTAGACCCCATGGTCCTTACAAACACCTAAGCAGACCATCATTACATCACACACACAAACTCACAGAACTCCAATGCTACAAGAATCCCAATTAACATTAAAAGACAATTATATGAGTATAATCTACCTGGTTATATTAATAACAAGTGGCTATCCAAAGACCTTGCTAACTAATTTAAAGCATAGCTATGAATTTAGACACAGTTATAATTTTTTGAGTTATTTCATTGCTAGATCAAACCCTAATAGAAATTACCTGAACTCCTCAACTTTTAAATATGGAAAAGCTAGGAAGGCTGACTAGCATATTTACACAGATGATAAACCACCTGCACAGAATTCTTTACAGGCACAAATTAACACAATATACAAGATAATTGTTATTATTTTCCCAATGGTTTCAAACTACAACCACACAATGAAAACCTTGTACAGGACTCATCATCTTAATAAATAATTGAAATTTTAAGTTTAATTCTTGAATGGAAGTAGATAAATATTTTAATCATCTTTTTAAGGAAGAAAGATTCTATAGGAGTGTGCATATTTCTACACATATGCTTTAAACCTCAATTTAAACAGGCAATTTTTCAAGTAATTGTGGATTTCAGAGGTAATGTTTTTGTCCACTGCTACTTTACAGTGCATTTATGTAATCTGTTCATCACACATTAGTTTTGTTTTCACACTAATAACCTGACTGCCATTTTACCACAGTTTATACTCCAGGCACTAGACAGATGATACTGTCCTCTAGACTTGGTGTACTGATTGAAAGAGCAGATTGGTTTACTGTCAGGTTTATGTTGCAGGAGCAGAGTTTAAACACCAAAAGCTCCACTTGGATCACAAATAAGAACCAACATCAGTTTTAGCCCTAATACATTTTCAGCAAGGAGAGTCATAAAAGAGAAAGACAGGAAGACAGGGGTGAGGAGTACAAAAACTGGTCACTATGACTAAAAAATGCAAGGAGGAAGAATTTTCAGAGAAAAACCCAACAGCTGGTGCAGGAAGAAAAAAATATATTAGAAAAGAGGAAGATTAAAGTAATCTGATACCAAGGTAAAATTCTTTGTTTCAGCAAAGCTCCAAAACATCCCACACTTCAGGGAGTTTGTAAGATATGTAGATGTAGCTCTCCCCACCCCACTCCTACTTCATACCCAGGTTTCCTAATTCATTTCTGAAGTCATTAATTCAAAATGGCATGGAACACATGATTCTAGAGACTCCTTACAAAATGGTGAACTTTTAAGTTACTTTTTTTGTTTAAAAAAAAAAAAAAAATCTACATTGCCTCACTTTCTATAAAAAGATGACATTATATGTACCAACTGATCAGAATTCCAGAGTTAAGTTAGATTCCAACTACATAAATACCAATCTCACAATGTGAGGAACCCAATATAAAGGGAGATGCTATCCAGTAACATTCCAATCAGAACAATTAACAGCGCGTGAAATTTCCGTAGAGTCAGGTCCTCACTTCTGCAATTCAGGTTCTATGAGATGCAATCTGCCACTTGCTGACAAGGTGTAGAGGTGATTAGAGCAAGAGTTTTGCCAACCACGAGCAGATGCATCGGTAGGGATGAGCTGGGTATTTTTGGGATGGGAAATGGCATTTAATTTCATGTAAGTTCACGTAAGAATTCTTATCATGCTGGGACCTGAAATGCAAACATTTTAACTAGAAATTTCCCATCACCCCACCTTGCACTAGGAAAAAAAATTAGAATACATTGTTTCTATTAACCTATCAACACATTTTTAATTAAAAAAAAAATAAAGTCATCAGTGTCAACTTAAACCCTACAAAGTTGGGCTTTAAACCTTCATATTTCTAGAATTACAATTACATACCAAGGCAGGATTTATATAAATGTGTAAACCCTAATGGCTGCTAGCAAAAAATACAAACAAACATCTGGAGCAAATGATGAGGTAAAAGTGAAAATGAGCTGTTACCATCAAAGCAGACCACAGGCGACCTAATGATACTGTGAATTATCTGAGCCAAGTTTAAAACTTCTAGAAGCAAGTTTGTCAAAATAAACATACCAAAATGTGCTGAACCACTGCTACTTTTACTTTGTATAGAGGTACTGCATGTCTGGGTCCCGGGTTGTGCTGTGCCTGTTCGATTTATACCCCTGTATAATTTCCTACAGGAGAGTTCGTCATTGTCACTGTCATGCAGCGATGGTGTCCGAGGCCTAAAGTGCCGCCACCGACATGATTTGATATTGACTAGTATCTGACTGAGGTCTTTCGAGAAAGATTTGTCCGAGGTATTTGTTTCTGAGGTATTGGCAAATTGACTGATTGAAGAGTGTTGTGATGAGGAAAACATTTCCAAATCCAGCTGATGAAATGTGTTATCATAGTCCGTATGCGCTCTGTCTAGTAGCACCCTGGAAAGAGGAAAACAAGGCAGAGTTACACAGTGGCAAGAAAACACCAAAGAACTCGCCAGTTTGCCATGTGTGTGGGGGTGACAAAAGGAGAGAAAAAACTACACAGAACTGTTCTGGAACAAGCAACCTCTCCTCCTTAAACACAGAATGGAGGACTGTGTTTTACAGGAAGTGGCATGTTTCTGTTTCTCTTCACATGTATATTCTAGCTTTTACTGTTTGAAAAGCTGATGAATATAATCATGTATATATTAAGACACTGCACCAACATGTGTAACTTTGTTGGTTTATTCTTTTTTTAGGAAAAAACCCCAACCAAACAGGCTGGAAGAGAACAGTTCCACCAGAAAAAACAAACAAACAAACAAAAAAAAACAAACCAAAAACACACAAACCCAAGAGAATAAAATTGCTTAAATACCTAAAAAGTAATTCAAACGCCCTTCTAAAGTAACTCCTATTCAAAAACCTGACTCCTTCGTATATACTGAATATACCTACAAATATCCCAATGCAGCAGGGATGTCACACATTTACTGGGATTTTGCCAGGGCATTTGGAAGCTAGAGTCTTCAGCTCCCATTCTGATTTTGCTGATAAGCCAGTCTGACTTGGTACTAATCACTAATCTGAAAGCAAAATCAAACTCTCCCTTATTTTTTACTTAATACCAATGCATCATTTCCTTAAAGGCATCATACAACATTTAAGAAATAATACTTAAACAATGAAAAATTATCATTTATTTTTTCTATACTTTGGACATTTGCTTCTAAGACCAATTCCTTGGTATTTTGATGACATTTTAAGATTTAACAGTTATTGTCACTTTAAAGTATTCCTCCCAGAACTCTCCTGTACGATTGTAAGTCACCAAATATGATCCAAAGTCAGGGAAACATTTTCTGTAAAATGTCTTCAAAGAGTATTCACACCCAGCAAATTCACAACTACAGAAACCATTTAAATACAAGCCTACAAGCCATCAATCACAACTGAAAGCATACATGTATTTTCACCTCAGAACCTGAGAGTACCAGCAATAAAAACATCTAGAAACACTTGAGAAAACAGTATGAAAGTGCCTTCCACTACTGCAATGTAAAAGTGGGGATATTAATCAGCTAGGAAAACTTGTATTGAATACAGGTATTTAAAAAGTCAACTCCTCTGATGTCTCCAGTTTTGACTTTTGTTGAGTTTGGGTTTTGTCTAGGTGTTGAGGTTTTTAAATGATGTCTTAGCAATTGTTTTCCTGGATTTTGGTGGGGGTGTGGTTTTTACTTTGTTTTGCTGGGTCTTTTTTTTGTTTGGGGTTGGTTTGGTTTTCTCCTTTCTTTACAAGTATTTTACTAAATGTTTGAAACCACTGACAAGTACGCAGCACTTACCTTCCACCACGGCCGACCCGTCTTCGTGCAAACCCAATACACCGCTGGGGTACAGTGAGGGTGGTTAAGCAGTATCTGTAACGCACATCTCCTACTCTTCCCTCCTTAGGGCTACTCCATGGCCAGTTGCCAGGTTGGTCTAAATGAGGCTTAAAATAATTTTAAACAATTAAACACAAGGTTTTTCCCCACAACAATGTTCTGGTTTAGGATAGATAAGGAAATTCTACTTACAGCATAGTACTGACAGCCTGCTTTCCTACGGAAGGCGAAGGGACCATCAGGATCATTTTCTTCCTCAGCCTCCGAAGAACCAGACAAAACCTTTAAAAGAGGAATCAGGGTGCAGGAGAATAGATCAGTAAACTCATGAGTTGTACTTCTTCTCTTTCCCCAAGAGCAGCACAGAACCCTAGAGGTCCTACCTGGGAGAAAGGTTCATCATCTGAGCTAGGAAAATCATACTGATTCAAATCTTTAGCATTAAAGACCGGCAGTGCAGCAGGACCTGTCTGTTGAGGAGTAGCAGCAGCAGACGAAGGTAAGACTTTTGGCTTCTTCTCATACTTTCTTTTGGGTCTAATAACATCAGGTTTATCTTGCTATAAGAAAAAAAGCAGTATAAAATTACACACATAAGCAAATTAAACCAGGTGTTTAGGCAAGCTAAAAAGCGAACTAAATCTCTCCACCATCTTGACAGCAATACCAGGCAGTCAGTTAATTAATATCTCTATTTCTTTTCCAGTAACTGAAACATTTGCCAGACAAGATGGAGTCAAGGACTGTTTTCTCTATCTGTGATGGACAGAACACTGTGGTTAAGAAAGCAGCACTACTCCAGAGAAGTGGACTAAAATTATATACAATGATCTCCAAGAGGAATCATTTTTAGTTTCTAACACTTCAAATTAATGTTAGGGAATTACTAAATACCGATGTTTTAAAGAGAAAATAGAAGTTAGCCTTCTCAGGTACTTGGGACATACTTGACTTCACATGGTTTGGGGCAATGTGTTTAATTTTAAAGGGATTTTCTGAAATTCTAAGTATCTGAGAAACCTAACTCTTATTTTACCCTTTAAAACATGCTTAATAATATCACTGAACCACACCTAAACACAAAGAACAGCCCTCTGGATGAAAGCAACTACCTGAATTTAAAACTTGATATAGGTTCTGCCTCATTAGTACTACCTTTGTCCAATACCTAGGTAATAAATACAGTTTTGTTCAGGATATCCTAACTTCATGGACAGTATTAAAAAAAAAAGTTTGTATTCCCCAGAATAATTTATTAGCACGTGTCCTTTTGTCTGTAGTTCCTCTGTACGTACTTTATTCCTGCCCTGAGGACAGCTAGCAATCTGGCTCCAACAGAATAAAGCATTTGATTCCACCTGCAGCTTTACCAGCCTATTTTCAATTGCAAAAAGCTTCCCCCCTCCTCCCATCTTAAAATGCTGCACCTTGCATGTGCAGCAGCATGGAACTAGTAATTCTGTTACTGACACTACTCACTTTAACTTTAAATTCCTTAAGTTCCATAGCATCTTGGTGTTTAAAAGGACTGCTGTTAGTCACAGGAATGATGGGAATAGCATAGGTAGGTTTCATCGGCTGCCGCTGTGCCATGACCTCAGACACAATCTCTCCACTGTAGTCACCCAAATTATACCTGAAATCAGAATGTTTATTGTTTTCCTATTTGTTTGAACATTTACAATGTACACTTGGTAAAAAACCGTGCAACAGAGAAACACGGACTAATATTTCTAATACTTGCAACGTAGGGTAAAGGGATGTCCAAGATGACAGCAAGAAGTACAGAAAGTATTGTTCCAGGGAAGGAACTTTCATTTATTGGGGATCTTCATTGTGATGACTAATGCCAACAAAAAAATAAAAGGATAGCTAATATGATAAAACCTATAAGACATCTCCAGAAGACAATAAAAGCAGTGGAAACTATTAGGAAAGGACAAGAGAGGGTTTCCCTTCCCCCTCACTTGGAGACAGGTACCATTTTAAAAAATGTATTTATCCCCCCAAAAATTTTAAACAGTGAGGCAGAGTGCTTTATTCATCAATTCTCCCTCTTGTGTTATGAAGATACTGTGATACTGTGAAGTCATTTAACAAGCAGTTCCACTTTACATCCTGTGGAATGTGCTAAGTTGAAGTGTAGCTTTCTATTGGAGGGAGTACTAGTATTTCCTCTATTTAATACCCTATTTTCTTGAGAAAGCTACTAGAACAGATTTCTCCCCTCTATTTCTATTGAAAATGGCCAGTGTTTTAAGTAAGAGCCTGTGATAGAGAAAATACTCAATTTGTCTTCCCTAACAAGCCAGACAAAAAAAAATAATCATAAAGCTTTAAAATACTGACATTTGTTTTCCAACAGAGGTGTTTAAGCTAGTGAACTCTATTCAGGTTCTAGGTTATCAAACTGAAGAACAACTCCACATTGGAAATATGATTCTCAGTTGATTGGTAAACTGACACTTGACAAGAGCAGAGCATTTGGTTTTCAGCACAGCTGACAAACAGGATGTCAGAAGCAGCACTAGCTGGAGATGACTCAGAACAACATTTTATACTACATGAAATGCTTATCTGTTTTCTTCAAGAGGGTATTAGATGAAGCTTTGTAAAACAGGAACAAGGATAATGAGGAAACCTAAGAATGTTAATGGCCATAAAATTAGCTGGGATTTCGTTAATCTAGATATTTAACACAAATCTCCAAATTGATTTATCTGAAACTATGATCTCTCTCTTCCTGTATAAGACTGACGATGTATATGTACCTCTGAACACAGGTACACATGCAACAAAACAACGTAGATTCGTGTGATGGGTCACTTTCCCATAATAAGCAACTCCCTAACATTTGATTTGCTCTCCATAGCCATATATAAATACATGCTAACCTGCAAATTGGAAAGAGTCTAAAGCCTTATTTTAAAAAACCCTCACCATTTAATGTATTTGTGGGAACCTGAATACAAAGTAGTTTCCAAAGCACTCTGCAGCACGTTTTCAGCAAACATTACCTCTTTTCCATGATTTCCAGTGTTAAATGCAGCAACTCTCTCTTGCTTTTTTCCCTCCTCTTTATCATCTCCAGGATGGTTACTGCACGACTCAGATCGCGACGCAGCTTAAGCATCTTCTCATAAGATGCTTCATCATTTTTCCTATTCTGTAGACAAAGACATGTTCATACTACTTAGAAGAACTGTTTCTTTATATAAACTGCTTTTTGAAGAGGGGTAGAAAGAACAGAAAGAAAGCAGAGGGAAGCATTGATATACTTACTTTTCGTGTCTGCATCTTTTCTGTTCGTCTTCTAAAAGCAACATAAGGGTCATTTGTGCTGGAACCATCTCGCTTCTCCTGTTTCACTGCTGGGATAAGAGAGGGACCTCGACAGTTTTTCCTCTTTTTAATCCAGTACTCATACACTTCTCTGATCAATTCATCATCTTCTTTCAGCAACAGCTTGGCCTCTTGCAGGCTGACTGGCTAAATGTAAAACCCAGCATGTCACTTTCACACAGCAATATATAGAGTGCTTATTTCAAATTCTTTATTCAAAGCACCGTTGTACCTGCTGCCCGCTGCCCTTTTCTAGTCTGTCTATCATCTCCTCAAATTGCAAAGGAGAGATGTCCATTCTTTTCTTCAACTTATTCACAAAGATCTCATCTTCCGAATCCAAGTCATAATCCGGCTGCTCAGCATCCAAACTAAAAGCTAAACAACAAGGAAAGTTAAAGTTAGTTTCACCACAGAAATGCTTTGTTCTAATAGCAGTGCCTGGAGGACACACTGCATTCTTTTGCAGACAAAGCTAAAACTGATTTGTTTGAAATAGTATTACTTTCAAAGTGATACCCAGTTTTACCTTGGGGAAAAGAAAAAATTAAATGACACCATTAAAAGTCAGGAGTCAAAGTTGCTATCTACTTGACTATGCTTTTGTTAAACAACAGAAGCTTACCACTGGTCAAGCTAGTGGCTTTAACCCTGTTTTCAGCTGGAAATTTTTAGACTGGTCAAAATTTTCAACATTGTCTAGTATTCTGCAGTTTATTATTTTATTAGCAATAGTTACAGACTTTACCCCAAATGCACTTTAAAAGTACTTTTACAAGTGTATGCAGACCGTATTCCAATGACCTTACACACATTCTCAATATTTCCATAGGGTAGATGAATCAGACTAAACTGGCCCAACATTGTCTATTTGTGTAGCAAGGCATCTTCAACAAGTCACATTTTGCAGAACACCAACAACTGTTCTATCTTTCACAATATCCTGTGAAAATGCAGATTTCTGCCTTCAAAACAAAATCTCTCTAGTCCTCATGCTTCAAGTTGTTAAAGACACAATGCACTTCTGAGAGCACATGTGAAAAGCGTCACTTGCTTTTAACAGGTAGAATACAGCACAGCTGAAAAAAAATCACCATTTCAGCTGCTGGACCACTAGAAAAGGAGAAAAATACTGAAAAAGTGTAACCTTAATATCATCATGAAAGACTTTTACTATTTAGCTCTTCATTTGCTTAGAAGCAGAGCAACTTCCTCTAATCTACCTGATCCTGTCCCTGCTCATTGTAAAGGGGCTGAACTAGATGACCTCTAGAAGTCCCTCCCAACCCCAATTATTCTGTGACTAATACTTAAAACCATTACTGAAGCTCAAACTGATATAGAAGTTTAACATTTAACTGAAATTAATTAGGCAAGAGATCATCCATTTACATAGCACAGATGCTACTTTTTTTAATTCTAACTACGCCATCCAACAGAATTCTGCAACAGATTATAACCTTTGAAAACATCATAAAAATATCTGAAATGATGTGGTGCTCACATCAAGGGTCATACCCATACAGAATTGCCGCTATCTTCTAACAAAAACAAAACCCCAACACAATCTCAAGCCATCCATCACCTCAAAACACAGTATTCTGCATCTTTCGGATGTGGAATACTTCCATCCAAGCACACTCAAATGCTCCTTCTACTGTCATTTCTTCTTGGCTTCCAAATCCATTCTGTCATTTTACCTTGGTAAAGCTTCAGGGGACAGGCATTCCGTTTCTTAACTTCAAGTAGATTTGTGCCTGTCTTCGCTAATGAACCTATGTTTCCCTGCAAGCTGCAGCAACTGTGTTACAGAGGGCAGCCACAGGCCCCTGAGGTTGCTAAGAGTAAAGTATAAACACACAGACTGAGATTCAAGAAGGGCATCTATCTACTTCTTACTGAAGAGGTATATTTAGGATTTGGTCAAGAAGAATGTATTCCTTTACATGTGGGAAAAAAACAATTCTCAGGAGTACTCAATAGACATTAATGTCTTAGATTATCAGCAAAACGAAGCTCTCAATGTAGACTGCAATGAATGCACTGCTTTACTTACGCTGTATGTGAATCAGCTGCTTTGGCATTTTAAATTCTCCAGGATATATCGATTCATAGTATGCAATATTACTTTCTGCTTCTGGGACCGGTATAACCATGTTATCCCTCTTCTCTCCATACACTTGTTGTGCTGAGATAGCTCGCTGGAGATGATGTTCCTACAAACACAAAACGTCAAGATGAAAAATCAGAGAAAATACTTTCAGAGCTCTGACTTTGAAGGTGAAGAAGTCTGTTTCTCTGCAAATGTTCTCATTCCAAATCCCTGAGACCAGACCCATGAAACCAGTATCACACCCTCAAAATGCACTCGATGAGCCATAAGGTTGTTCCAGTAGGTGGAGCTCTCCCTCTCACGCAAGAACACAAAACACTGGTTACTAAACTTAGCAAGTCAAGTTGCGTGTTCTTGGCACACCAAGCTAGATAAATCCATCTTTACACGTTTCTGGAGAAACACTTAAAATGGATTACACAGAAAAATTATAGCAAATGGCTGCATACAGATATTCATTCGGGTATTATTTTGTATTTGCTACAGCCATTTATTGCCAGTGATGTCAGAAGACCAGAAAGGAAGCTTGCCATCATCTCCTGCTGAAAAGAGAAGCAACTATTTTTTACCCAGACAGAATGATTCCTAAAGATATTCTTGCTTATTGCAATGTTTTCTGCAAGCCTCCTTTCCCCCCCCTACTAATCTGTCAATTAAATTTATTATTAAGTTAAAAACTGTAAGGGTGAGACTCTGCAACTGTTCTTCAAACTTAAATTACATTTGTATCTGTTACTACAATCCAAGTAGCAGGTTTCTAACATTATGAATTCTGGTAATTTTCTCTACTGAATGCTACTATTCAAATGCATGATGTTCTTCCCATGGTGCTGTCAAGCAGTATCAGCAGAGTTCATATAGCTACCAACAAAAATCCACACAGGCAGAGTGCCTATACTAAATGGGTTACTGGCAATACGGTGCAGTGTGTTTTCCATAACACCAAAGGTTATTTCTGAAGTCTCTATACTGTTCCCTCCTAGATGCTCAGTAAACCAATGGTGCATCAGTTGTGGCAGTGCAGCAATTGGTGAGACACTATAAATGAGCTGACTGAAATACTTGGAACAGGAACTGAAGTGGAAGGGTAGCCGGGATAACCGGCTTTAATGTGAAGTAAAACTGTATCAGTGTTCATCCATATGATCTTACCACATCTTTGCCTGCATGACTTATGTTTACTCCTTCAGTACAATAAAGGCAATTACCATCATCTGTCTGAACTTTAAAAGCATAAAACTTGTTCCAAAGGATAACTCTGCTGCAAAAATTCACAGGATTTTACCCTATCTTTACCTTCAAACAAGGCGCAGAAACTTGTTTCACATCTCCTCTGTTAAAAGGTTTCTTCACAAGAAATCATTACTATTGAGAACAAGGCATATAGTACAGCCCCAAGTAAAAACTTGCTGGACTGATTCTGATCCTCTAGCAGTTAAGCACAGACACATGTCATCTAGAAGGTGTGGCAGGGAATTTCTTTCTTGTATAGTACAAAATCAATTTCTTCAGTAGCTTTTACTGACACACCACTGCCAGACAAACTTGTGTAAACAGAAACAAGTCTCAATTCTGTCCCTACAGCTGTTACAGAACACAGGAATTAAGCTTTATTTCCACACACCAGAGGAGGATTCTGTGTCAGATACAGAGTAACAGACAACAGTTTCTGAACAAAAGTAAATGCTTGCTGTTTTTATAATCATATTAAGGATTCCTAGAGCATTTACCCCAAGATGTGGTTTTAATGCACACCAAAAAAAGCTTTGTTTCAGAGACAAGGGGGTTAGACACTCATATAGAATATAGAAATAGGCACTGCAAATTAGCATTAGTGTAGACTATTGGTACTAACATTTCAGAATTTAAAGATATCTTAACAACGTTCTTGAAAGAGATGCACAAATCACAGTTTTGCCTGAGCAGGGCATGCTGGTAGACCCAAGATTATAAAAGCATCTGAAGTTCCTCCACTGAAACAGGTAAATTAATCTGCTGTTTATAGCTCTTTGAATTAATTCCAAAGGATACGCCAATAAATAAAACAAAATGCTCAGACAATGCAATCTATGCTTTTCCCACCCCTGCACCAAGTTCTCACTTTGTCTGGACAGGAATCGGCAACAGTGACTTTGCCCTCAACTCCAAAATCTCAGCAGGTGGCTCAGCACACCTCTCTCCCCTAGTAACAGATATAAGCAGGTGTGATTGGTAATTCAGAAAGCACTCATTTTGAGCATTAGAGCGCATTCAATATCTGAACTAATAGCTGAACTAATCTTAGAATACATAGAATAGAATACATAGAATAAACCAGGTTGGAAGAGACCTTCAAGATCATCGCGTCCAACCCATCAACCAATCCAACACCGCCCAAGCAACTAACCCACAGCACCAAGTACCCCGTCAAGTCTTCTCCTAAAAACCTCCAGTGATGGCGACTCCACCACCTCCCCAGGCAGCCCATTCCAATGTGCAATCACTCTTTCTGTATAGAACTTTTTTCTAACATCCAGCCTGAATCTCCCCTGGCGCAGCCTGAGACTGTGTCCTCTTGTTCTGGTACTGCTTGCCTGGGAGAAGAGACCAACATCCGTCTGTCTACAACCTCCCTTCAGGTAGTTGTAGAGAGTAATAAGGTCACCCCTGAGTCTCCTCTTCTCCAGGCTAAGCAACCCCAGCTCCCTCAGCCTCTCCTCGTAGGGCTTATGTTCCAAACCCCTCACCAACTTTGTTGCTCTCCTCTGGACTCGTTCCAGCAAGTCAACATCCTTCCTAAACTGAGGGGCCCAGAACTGGACACAGTACTCGAGGTGCGGCCTAACCAGTGCAGTGTACAGGGGCAGAATGACCTCCCTGCTCCTGCTGGCCACACTGTTCCTGATGCAGGCCAGGATGCCATTGGCCCTCTTAGCTGCCACCTTACACCTTACAGTTTCTATCCTTCATTCTCCACTGGCACTGCACAGCTGATTACTCCCACCCAAATGCAACACCTCATTCATCTGAATTAATGGCTTTCCAGATAAAAAATACAGCAGTTTCCTCAGTTTGTCAGAATGATTTTGAATTCTGAATCCCAATGAAACAGGCTGGCTGCCTGCGTATTATTGTGATTTGATGTGTAGAGGCTGTAGTCCCAAGTCACTCCTGCAAACACCAAGAGGCATTTAAAGATACCTCTTCAGAAATCCAAACTTTTTCACTTTGTTCATTCATTTCCAGGTATTTTCCCAATCAGATTTCAACTATACAACAGTTTCTGGAGCAGTATTAAAAGACTTTTTTAAAAGTCAAGATACAACTGCCACAGAAAAAAATGTTAGACTGCATTAACCAGGGTTTGTTTCTTAAATCTCCTGTAAGCAGTTCACAAAGAGATCAGAATCTTCCAGGTCACTACTGGAGACAATTTATATTATCCATATTCCTCCAGGAATTGTTGTTAACATAGCTTGTTTGTAACCCTCTAGCTCCCACCTTTACAAAACACTGTTATGGGGTGTTTGGCTTGGGATTTTTTTTGTGGGTTTATGTTGTGCTTTAAGAAGCATGATTCCTGTGTCTTTTACCTGTCTTCTCTGGAACATCATTTGCCCCTCAGATGATCTCAAATCAGATAGGAAATTACATTTCAGCCTGTTTCTTTAACTTCCTAGCACGAATTTTAGATGGGTTAGTCATGCTCAAAGGCTGTCATTTGTCATATTAGAAGGGAACTCACCTAACAGTTAACTATCACTACAAGGTGCAGTCTTGTGTCCCTTGCTGTCATTCTCCTTATTACCACTGCCTTATGCCAGACTGAACCAATGATGACAGCTTGGGGAACCAAATCCACAGCAAGCCATCTCTCTCCTGATATTCTTCCTGAAAACAATTAGAAACAATTAGTCTGCTGACAAATTAGCTCCCTGAACTGCTGGGGCAGGTGAGAGGAGAGACACTGGGGAAGGAGAGACAGAGGGAAAGATGATTCCCTTTGGGAGCAGCTAGCCATTAAACTGGTTTAGCTGCACCACTAAATTAAAAAAACATATTTTCATAATGAACACCAAGAGGGGGGGAAGGGGGAGGGGGGGGAATCATGAAAATCTATAGCATCTCAGTATCAAATACAATGAAGAAGCTTTCCTCTTACTTCAAGTATTTAATGGATATTCTCCTCTGCACACACCTTGTTCCTCTTTTCAAGTGAATCTTTCACTTAAGTATTAATCATTCACATATTATTTGTTCCTGACCATCAGCTTCCACTCAAAGCCACATTAGAACAGCTGCAGTTGTCTTACAAAAATTCAACTCCAACTACCTAAAAAACACAGGAGTCTTTGCAATTTCTTCCTTAAGTTGCTTCTCCTAGATCTTTTGTACACACAGTAAGTACATGTTCACAACATGTACTTACTGAAGGTAGTTTAACTCACTGAAACTGCCTTCCACTTTATGTTCTTTTCAACTTATTAGTTAGGCTTATATATAGAAAAACTTCCCTTGCTGTGCTGTGAGGCTAATTTGACTCCATACTTTCAAAACAATGGTGCTGCTCTTCACACATCTTTCTACCTTGGACTAATAACCATCCAAATTTGTGCTTAAAATATATTCAGAGTTCATTAAAAATCTGCTTGCTCTTCTCCGTCCCCAGTTAATTTTCCATCAGGTTAGCAGCCTACATTGGCTCATCACATGGTCAGACAATCCCCAAGTCAAAGGGACACAGCAGGAGCACTCAGCTCAGAGACAGAAGGTGTCTCAGAAAAACAGCCTCATTACTATTTGCAAAGCACAGCCAGTAACATGAAAACACACCTTATTCCTCCCACTTTATTCCTGTCCAGAAAACTATTTGGACAGTTGAAATTCCAATGTAGTAGTTTAAACAAACAAAAACTCAAAGACCACTTCCCCCCTTTGGAAGTTTTCCTCTAATTAGACACTGCAGGAAAAGCCAACCTAAACATCAACCCTTCTAACCACCCAGAATGTAGCAAGGCATGATGTACCCAGTTCAACACAATTCTTTATCCTGTAGTGTTCCTTTATATTATAAAGGTACCTAGCTGGTCCCTTGTATCCACTCTTATTGTATCAATATTACCATGTATGCCCCAAAACATCCAAGAGTGAAAGGATAAATCTAAAGCAAGGCAGCAACAAAGGCACTGGGAAGAAGAGCAACAGAGCAGCTTTCTGGCTCAGTTCTGTTTTGGGGGAAGCAACAAGACCTGTCAAATCATCATGCAAGGACATGAAAACAAGTTTAGTACTTGGATACTTGGTATGTATTACATTAGAAAAAGCTGAATTACACTAATGACAACACAAAAGAAAGGATACAGTAATTGTGGTTCAACATGACTACACAAGTAGGCAGTCTTGCGTGCAAGCAGAAGCGCAGCAGCTGTGAAGGATGGTAAACACTGCTTGCTCTCACGTTGCTAATACTTGGTAAAAGTTTTTGGCAACATGACTGTTGGATTTCAAGTTATTTAGTTCCTCAAAAAAACCCGTGGCACTGAGAGAACAAAGATGTCTGACAAAATACTCTGCAGTACACCTTGGAGATTATATTCAAAGTAAAATAACCACAACACAAGGCATTAAAAGACTAAGTGACATAAACCTGTCATTAACAGCTGAACAAGCTGAGAGGGACAGAATGCATGTTATGATTTTACAAAGTCAATTTGCAAAAATGTCTCTGCAGTAGCAATGAGTACATCTACTTAAGAATGAAAGAAACCATCTTCTGTTCCATAATTTGACTGTATGTTTCTCCAAATTATTCGAGAACTCTCAAAAGAAATAACCACTTAAGGCATGTTTGCTATGGAAAATGACTGAAACAGCCAACTCTCAAGGCCAGTATGTAGAGCAGAAAGCCTCCAATTTCTGAAGGTCTACCCTAATCCAGTGAGTGCTCTCTTAGTTGAGGGAAGCAAAAGATGGGGTGGTGGAGAAAGCCACACAAGAGGGGGTTTTTAAATACTGGTACTTCTAAAAGGACCTGGGAATGAATGCAAGGCTGTGCACGTCACAATCGCATCTTTGCCTCTGAAATACAAAACCCACTACAGTTGCTTCCGTCATTACCAGGAACCACATCAAACCACTGCTCATCTGCTCATCTTCACGGACCTGCTGATTTGCATCACTATGACCAGGAAGCATCCTGTCATACCCACCCCTTGCCCGATAAAAATTCTTTCCAAAGTTACCACCTCACAGCTGACACCAACATTTAAGGTATAACTAAAAAGGATATCAGTTTCAAAAGGCAGTTATAAAGAAGCATTAGGCTTACCACAGCTAGCCTAGAAGATCACAGTGAAGACAGAATTGAGGACATAGAAAGTCAACCAAGTCACAGATCTATCTTGTTTATACACATTTACCTTCTAGCAACTTGTGATGCAAAAGTCTTAGGAAAAAAAGCCTAAACACACAAGGAGAATCCAACAAAATTGTCCTCATCTTAAACTAATTACTTTATAATTAAAATAAGAAACCATTAGGAACTGGGAGGGGAGAAAGGGGACTTTCAGATGTTAATTATGTCATCTAGAGGTGATAAACTGACACAAAAGCAACCTGATACCAGGCTATACGGTAAGGATTTTTGACTGCTAAATCATCAGGGATAACACTGTTCCAACATCCAGGTTATCTCACATCATCAATGCTTACTAGTGGAAAGATACCAAAGGACAACACAGCAATGCTGCCAGGAGATCCAGCTGCACACCAAGACCATACACAGGGGTCTCATCTGTGGTCAGATGCTAAAACATGCAAAACAGCAAAGACATTCTGACAAGTTTGTCACCAAAGGCTGTGGATGTTGTCCACCTGAAATTCACTCAGTCTCTAACCATTCTCAACATTCTCCTGGAGCTCATGGCTTAGTACTCTTTGCTGGGTAGAAAAAATTGGCTGGATGGTCAGGCTCCAAGAGCTGTGGTGAATGTAATTAAATGCTGTTTGTGGCCAGTGACAAGCTGCCTTCCCCAGGGCTCCGTATTTGGGCCAGTTCTCTTTAGTATCTTTACCAATGATCTGGATAAGGGAATCAAGTGCACCCTCAGTAAAGTCTGCAGATAACACTAAGTTGGGAGGGAGTGTTGATCTACTTGAAGGCAGGAAGGTCCTACAAAGGGACCTGGAAAGGCTGGATTGATGTGCCAAGGTCAATAATAAAAGGTTCAAACAAGGCTAAGTGCCAAAGTCACAAGACTTGCTGTTGGGTGAAAACAACCTTAAGCAACATTACAAACTTGGAGAAGAGTGGCTGGAAAGCTGCCTAGCAGGAAAGAACCTGGGGGTGTGGGTTGACAGCTAGCAGAACATGAGACAGCAGCGTGCCCAGGTGGCCAAGGCAGTCAACAGCATCCTGACTTGTATCCACAATGTGACCAGCAGACTAGGGAAGTGATGGTCCTCCTATATTCAGCAGTAGCAAGGCTGCACCTTGAACACTGCGTTCATTTTTGGGCCCCTCACCACAAGGGTCACTTGAAGTGCTGAAGCGTGTCCAGAAAAGAACATTGAAACTGGTGAGAGGTCTAGAGCACAAGCCTCATGAGAGCAGCTGAAGGAAATGGAGTAGTTTAGCCTGTAAAAGAAGGCGGCTCAGGGAAGACCCTGTCACTCTCTGTAACTATTTGGAGATAAGTTATTGTGGGATGTTGGTCAGACTCTTCTGCCAAGTAATGAGCAACAGGACAAGAATGGCCTCACATGAGGCCCGGAAGGTTTAGGTTGAGTATCAGGAAAACCTTCTTCACTGAAAGGGCTGTTAAGCACTAGAACAGGCTGTCCAGAGAAGTGGTTGAGTCACCATCTCTAGAGGTACTTTCAAGACATGTAAATGTGGCACTTAGGGACACAGTGAATTAGCAGTCCTAGGTTAATGGTTGGACTCTACCTTAATGGTCTTTTCTAACCTAAGTGATTCTCTGATTCAGAGAGCTCCAAATCTGACTGAAGTCATATTGAAGAGGGCAATGGGATCCTGTCTTGCAAATCTTCAACAGTTATATTGGCACAGGACCAGTCCTTCACAGACACTGATCCTTCACTCGTAGACCACAAAGCCCAGCTCCTTAATACCAGTAGATCTGACCTTTGATAATGGTAAGACAACAATTATTTTGGTAAGCATACATGACTGCTCTAGTCTCTTGACTTCAAGTACAGACAGGTCAGCAAGGCATCATTCTATCATTCCTTGCTCTCCCTCTGATAGGTCCTGAGGAGGATAGTAGATCACTTCCTCCTCTCAGTCTGGCCCCCAAGCAATTGTAAGACATCTTTCTCTCATAACTACTGGTATATATGGACACAAGGTAAACACATTCTCACATCAGTTGAAGTTGACTGAATATTCACCCAAACCATATGGCTATAGATCTTCCTTTCTGAGGCTACCAATATCACTCAATACTCTGAATCACTTCTACGCAGCAAACTGGGTTTTTTTGTTATTATGCCAGAGCCTAAAACTGTCCATTCGTATTCCAATTATGGAGAGAAAGCTATGGAGATCACTTCAGTTAATCAACTGATGTCAATCTCATGAGTAGCCAATTAAGAAGGATTCCACTGTAATTACTATAATAATTAGATCTCTGCTACAAATGCCAACTTAAAATAGCAGCATAGGATTCAACAGCAATTGCTCACAGAAAATGTGATCTAATTTACTTTTAAAGATATGTGGTTTTGTAATTAACATACTATCAAGAAACCCTGCTAATTATTACTCCTTTTATCAGAACACAAGTCAGGAATGAGGTCACCCACACCACCATGAGCATCTGCTCTCCCCATGTTCAAACTGGATACTTCTGTGAGTGTTCAAGGAGTCTGCCCTCTTCTTGGAAAAATCTTGTTTCTGTATTCATGGACTCAATCTACATTAAGCAGAATGTAGTTTAATAACTAAAATCCTTTAGCTAGGGGATTTGACAAACACTTCAGTATGTTTTTAACATATTACTTTAGTCCAGGGCATGACTTCAACACAGAAACCAGACTGCAACACAAAATGAAGATTTGATTCAGATCGTAACAACACAGATTTCAGGATACATTCTACAACAGAATGAGAACAGCCCTCAGAATTTAGCCTTTCCTTATCAGAGACTTCAGCTATATAGGAGAGCCTAAATAAATCTTTATAGCAACATTGTGTTCCCCTTGTATGGGCAAAATGAAAGTGGAACTTAATCAACTCGTAGTAAAATAGCATCAAGCTCCCAAGTTAAGACAGATGGGGCAATGTCTTGCTGCTTGCTTAAACATTACTGTGCATCAGCACTACTGGGAAAAAAAAACAACACCAAACCATTTTGGTTGGCAAAAGCTTGCTGACATTTGGATTCCAGCAGTTTTGTTAGCTACAGGAACTTGATACTAGTGTGAACAGTACTGAGTATAGATAAAAAATCTAAGCCCTGTTTCGAGAAACAAGTAACAGGATAGCCCAACTTCATGGCAAACAAGTTTCTACTCCATTTCACTGTTCATCAGGACAATACTAGTATGCAGATGCACTCAGGGCTGTGTGCGCCAACATAGACAGGGTGCTTCAGTTACTCCTTATGTGTCATAGAGAAATACCTTACACAGCACAGGGTAAAGTTAAAGCTGAAGTTATAAATCTACACGTGGATAGATAAAACTTCTAAAAAGTCAGCTGGGTAACGTTTTATACTACACTTCAACTATGGAAAAATTCCAAACCTACCACTCCTTCCATAGCAGTTGCTCCTCAGACCAGATTTTCAAGTGATCCTCATTAAACCAACCCCTTTGCCTTTAAAGTTTATCTCAGTCTGGATCCATTAATCAACTCAGCAGCAGTACAGGATCAAGACAAGCGTGGAAGAGAAAAACACAAGGCAAAGGAACAAAGCCATAATGTACAGTCTCAGGACTGTGTCTATCTCCTCTTTATCTGTCTGCTGAAAACTTAAAAACATTCCTTTCCATGGGTCAGACTGCACAAACTGTAGAGTTCACAGCTTCCCAGATCTACAAATGCTCAAAGATTTTGAAGAAAAAACAACCCTGATCAAGAACAGGATTTGGTTTCTTTTGTTACAAAACATTAAAACCATCTCAAAAACAATATCTAGAGCTACTGTTTTCCCTCCCAGAACCTGCAGTGAGAAGACTGAATATTACCTGGAACTCAAAAGTCAGCTCTCTGAACACCAAATTGTGCAACTAGCCAGGGATTTACATAAACAAACATCCAAACTGGTTGCCTGGGCTAACCTAGATGCTAGGCTTTACCAGTAACCAAGCTCTTCAAAACACAAGAGAAGCATTTTTGGAAACTAACTGTAAGACAAGCATGGATTTTATTAGAGTGCCACTTTTCCTAAGACCATCTTAAAAAGGAGCCCACGGACATCCCTACAAAGGACAGTAACAACAGCCTAAAAAACACAGCCACTTTTCCACAACTGCTCTCTTCCTGAGCCAAAGGATATCAGAACCTGAGAATGCAAGCTACATTTATGTACTTTTTCTTCTGTGAACCTTTTTAGTACTGTGTGAGCTATGCAATTCTAATGTTAATAAAGAGGCTTGAGAGATATGCAACACATACACAAAGGTAAATGAACAAAAAAATTGTAAAAAATGGCAGACTAGTGAATGAACCATATGGTTTACACAGGATCTGTAACACAAGACTACAACTGTACCTTCCCATGAGATTGTTTCATGTACACCATTCCTGTCAGGTTTAACTATGTCTTTGGTATAGTATAGTTTCATTATTTCAAGCATTCATTCTCATTTAAATAGCAATAGAATTTGATTGATAATATTATTCAGTATTTGAGTTATGTGGAGACAGCAAAACATCAAAACCACTTCCACGAAAACCAAACATCGACGCCTGTATGTCTGCTCAGTCACAAACTAAGGCTGAGCAGCTCATGTCTTAAGTTTGCTGTAACAATCTAAATACCTTTGAAAAAACACATTTCACATAAAAAGCTTATACACAATTCAGCATCACCTGAAACTACCAAGCTTATTTCTGACATCAAAAATAAGCAAGTTAACAAAAACACTTTTACAAAGGACTGTAGAAAAAGCAGATGATAAATCTTATTAAGGATTAAAAGCCCATCTATTAAACTAGCACACTTTCGTAGATTTCACAACATCTGCATTAAGTATTTTATAATACACTATGGAAATAAACACTATGGAAATAAAGGGATGACCAGAAATGTGAGCTGCACAAATAATGCACAGCCTTGCAAGGAGCGTGCCTAACTTTGCACTTAAATAGCTGTCATATTGTCAATGGTATCAAACTTCCCAGCTCATGTTTCTCCAAATTGCAACTTTTGTTATAAGAAAGAAAAACAAACAAAACCCCCAAACCAGCAACAAAAACATACACACCCCAAACAAAATCACTGCACTTTGTAACTCTTTACTAAGAGTCTTTTTTCATGTACCAAGACAGCAATGTTACCAAGCAAGCTCAAGCACCCTCAGAAAACTAATAGTAACCTCTCTAAAGTATGAAATTTAGAAGATACATAGGAGTTATACTTCTTAAAGCCCCTAGGAAATCATCATAGTAATAATAATCTATTTGGCAATAACTACAGCGATGAGTTTAGCAAAATATGTTCATGAAAATACAAGTAAAGCCTACCAAAGCTTTTCAACTGAACTGTCTTAGCTCCTGTATTCACACCACAGATCAGAATTCCAGGTCTGATGCTGCAAATGCGGAAATGAGCTTCATCAGCAGTGACAGTGACAGGTGCAACACTGAATAACTTAAAATAGATTTTTCCAACGATTACACTACTGTGATCAGCTTATCTTTGTATTTCCTGCTGCAAACACCAGTCTTCAGTTGGCAAGCCCAGAAATTTAGACACTGTTCTTGGCTTAAAACTAACATTGCTACATTTGAACACACAAAGATGCTAACTAGAATGACCTATATGAGGCTGAAAGTCTCAAACTATCAACTTTAGTTTCCTGCTCAGTAGAAATGTTCTGAATGACAAAGTGCTACATACACCATGAGTCAGGCACCAAATTATTATTCTTTATAGGTCAGCTATTCTTGGTGTCTTGTAATTTCCACATTTATTTCCAATATCATTAAAAACAGACTAGCATTTCAAATCCATGACTTTTTAGGTGCAATTATGATCAAACTTCTTTTTAAGGCTGGTATAAACACTGAACTAAGATAGGTGAAAGACAACAAAGTCATATGGAGAGAGGAAGAAAAGAAGGAAGAACAGAGGTGAACTGGAAAAGTTTACTACAAGGACAACCATTTCCATAATGCCTGTAGGCTCTGTGAGTAACTGCCATTGTTACACTCTCTGCACACAGTGAGAGTTAAGTGTCTGACTGGGACAAACCATGACTACTGAATGTCATTTACATGGAGACAGCATCAATTAGTTCACTTACCCAGCATTCAAATCAGTTTATTGCATTTATTAAAAACCAACAACAAACAAAATACCGAATTCACAACACTACCAAACACCTTCAATTTCTATCATTCCTTCAGCCTCCACTCTGTGGCTGCTGCATTCCTAAAAACCTCTCTACCCACAACATAACTTAAATACACCTGATCCCTGAAGGAATAGATACATACTTATTTCCTCGACTTCTCATAGGCACAAAGGTTTAACCCTGTCATGATGGTCACAATATAGAGCTGCCTGCTTCTCTACATGCACAGCTGCAGAGCATTAATGACTTTGAAGGAGCAATTCCTGGCTACTCAGAAATAAGATTAGAGTGGTATGAATATCCATGACTTTATGTGCCTGTGTAACGGGCATATTAATATATTGAAGTGTAACTGACATTTCAGAGACTGCTCTGTGTCCTTCCCTAACACAGAGTCCAAGAATACTGCCCACCTATCAGCAGAGAAACTCATTTACAGGACTTCAGAAAATATCCTGTTCTATCAGACATCCTGCCTCTCCCTCTCACCACCGACAGCCCTGTAACCAACCAAAGGCTGCAAGCGGCATTTTGTACTTTGCATGAAAAATTCATAATGTCCCTTCCATGCAAGGAGTACTTCAGCTGTATTGCCATTAACAACTGTATTTGTAAAAGATCAGTTAGCACACCATTTCTTGAAAAACATCAATGACATTGCATTCTTAGAAAAATAAAATTTAGAGCTGCCCAATGTTACGCTTTTCCACTATTGCAGTCTCAGCTTCACACTACACTCTACACACTCCTGCATCTTTTTCCATGTGCTGAAAACAAAAATTTAAAAAAAAAAAACCCAACAACAAAACACACCAACATTATAATGCACATTCAGTAAAAACTTGTGCTGTTACAAGAAATTTTAATAGAGATGATATTCAAGTACTTGCCACAGTCTGCTATCTCAAAGAAAGCTCTCTGGTACTTAGGACCCCTCACTGTCAGTGTTGTGGGGGAAGGCTGCTGCCCTTAACACCATATAGGCTCACCAAAATATGGAAAGTCCTCAAGACAAACTTTTATACAGGGTCTCAAGAATTAGAGGACATCCAAATGTTGTTATTTTGCATCTTTGGGCATTTCTGACAGCACCTTTGTTCTGTGACTACCTGAGGTTCTCAAATACATGGCATTGTATGGATTTTTTCCTGAAGGAGCTTTTATTCCTTTCCCAGTCACTGTTAGAAAGGAACAGAACTGCTCTATAAAGCACCATTAGCTATCCAGAAGACAGTGCATTCCTACTTCCTCCACATATTTCAGTATTTTGGCAAAGATTTGACCAAGCAGAGTCAGTTCATTAAATGTAAGCCAAAACAAAATGATGTTCTCTCCATTCCCGGAAATGACACTGGTGCCAAAAGATGGTTTATGACCTCAATTTTCAATTACACCTCTGCAGACAGTGCCATCTGCCAAAGTGGTAGCCTGAGTTCCCTAAAATATTCAGCAACAAATACTGTCTAACATTCTCAGGTAATGTGAATGTGAATTCATACTTCACAACTGCGAAACAGCAAAGTACTGAAACAGCCCAGAGTACACCTCTCAGCTGACATTTACCTCTGAGACAACCCAAAGAGAAATTACAGTACAGTCTAATGTACACATCCACACTCACTCTCCCTGTTAACAGTGGGAATGAACCACAAAACCAAGACAAATATCCAGTATAAACACAGAATTAGAAACTGTACATACACTCCTGACCACAGTGCAAAACTCTCCAACAACTGAATCTCTCCAGCCAATATTTTACCACATTTCCCCCTGCTCTATTAACTAAAAAAGTGCTTCTTATGCAGAGTTCTCTTGAGTACAGATCAAGTAAGAGGTTCAAACTTGCAATGCTGAGAGATAGCACAATGATATTCATGAGTAGACTAACACTGGAAATCACAATTTTATAGAAGCCACTCTAAGATGTCAGATACATTGCTTCTTTCATTTTCAATTAATCTTTTTAACATTTCTCCTATCACTTCGAGACGGCTTCGGACCTTCTTACTATCCTGCCACATGACAATGGAACTATCTTCTGCCTGGACGAGTCATGCAACACACCTTAACATTCACAAAATAATAGCTAGAAGATTATTACTGAGGAAAGTATAGGGCAAACTAACTTAGCAGTAGCAGTTCAGAGCTTCTCTTTCCTCACCAGCTTCTCCAAATTATATTAATGCTAAGGTTCTGTCTTTATTTCTGTGACATTCTGTAGTTCACACTCCTAACTATCTAAAAGCAAGCTAAAGCTTCTGGAGACAACATTTAATATCTGTCATCACCTCAGGGCACTAGGCCAGCCAGAAGAATTAATACATTAACTGCAACATCTTCCTCCCATAAACCCCTGACAATCATCAAAACTCACCACTTTCTGTTCCAGAACAAGATACATCAACTTCAATTCCAGTACTTGCCTACTATTGAACACATTTCTAAACAACTTCAAGAAACCTCAAAGAAAATACCTCTCCTCCAGAGGAATTCTGAGAGAACAAACATGCAACATTCTGTAAATCACTCTCACTCTGCAGCTCTGGGAGAGACGATTTTAGGCAGAGCTACTTTGTAAACATGCACCTTTCACTAATTCCTCACACAACATTTTCCACACTGAACAAACTTGCCCTTGACTTGAGTTTTGGTAGTGTAAATTCTTTCCACTCATATAAACATAAAGAAAATAGAGTCTTGACTACTACCTTGAAGATGAAGTGTGTTTAAGTTCTAACTCAATGATACATTTGTTGCCCAAGCTGGACTGTGAATATTAAGCTACCATTATTTTTAACATTTGAATAATCTCATACAGTACTTGGCCTACCTCAAGGGCACAGCATCTTCCTCAGAAAGCAAAGCTAGTGCACTAGTATTAGTCATAACTTTCTTCTAACAACATAAACAGCTGGAGAAAAGCAAACAAATTCATCACGTTTGGCAAAGAACACACAACCGAACTGTTAAACAGAAGAGAGTGCATAACCTTATCCAAAACTTCTGCAGGGCTCAAACTCGAGCTGGCTTTTACCTGCAGCCTCACTCCTGCGCTTTCCAACAAACCACCATCCTATTTTAAATTCAGCTCTTTTCTGAGCTGTATCTAGGTTAATGAATTCTGAATACTGTAAATCAGATTACAATACTATAAATTCTTCCTGAAGTTGGTTGGTATTTTCTGTCACTATATTCACAATTATTTGTCTTGCACTTCAGGTAGTGAGAAACACTAAGTATCAAAAAGGCACACAGGACATGGCCTGCTGAAATACTAACACAGGAATGAAGGTGGGGAGTGTAGATTTCCCATAGTTAAAAGCTGCATTTATTAAGCAAAAAACAAAGACACTGGGGGAAACAGAAATACAACGTTATCATAGTATGGTGTGGGTTGGAAGGGACAATCAAAGCTCATCTAGACCAACATCCCCTGCCCTCAGCAGGCAAATACTCCACTAGAACAGAGTGTTTTGTCAAGCCTGACCTTGAATAGCTTCAGGGATGAGGCCTCAACTACCTCCCTGGGCAAGCTGCTGCAGTGTTTCATCACCCTCACTGTAAAGAACTTGCTCCTAACATCCAATCTAAATCTACTCTTAAGTCATTTCAAACCATCGCCCCTCATCCTACCTTTCCATCCAGGCCTTTGTAAACAGTCACTCTACTGCCTTCTTGTACGCCCTCCTCAGGTACTGCAAGGCCATTATTAGGTCTCCCCAGAGCCTTCCATTCTCAAGGCTACCTCAGTCTAGCTTTGATCTAGCAGGCCACCCTTAGCAATGCTGCTTCTGAGATGTTGCCTCAACTGCTCTCAAAAGAGTGACTCAACTACTTCTAACAAAACTCAGAAGAACAAAACTAGATAATTTAAATACAGGAGAGAATGAGACACTTCAAATAACTAAATCTTAGGAAAACACCTGGAAGAAAGCATGTCACATACTATGTGGACAGACTAACACGGGGAATGATAATGACACAGACAGGCATAAACAAATCAAGTTATATCAGTGTTTCCATACATCTGCTGAGAAAGGCATTTTGGGTGAGTCATTATAGATCAGCAAAGTTTGGCAAAGGAACTTGCAGCCTTCTTCCCTTTCCAGAGTAAGTTCTACATCTTTAACCCACACAATCATTACACTTCCCTAACACAACCACCTTACACAAAGTCCTTGAGTTTTGAAAGGGAAAATCTAGAAGCAGAATTCAACTGTCCATGCTAACTTCTTCCTAGCAGTTATTATTTCAGTTGGATATCTGATCAGCAAAGAATCTGCAGATTCACATCTCTTTGAGTGGTCAAACACCACAACAGGCTTCTTAAAGAAGTAGTCAATGCCCTAACCCTGACAATGCCCTTAATAACATGCTTTGTCAGCCCTGAGTGGGTCACACAGCTGGACTACATGGTCACTATAGGTCTCCTACAACTTGAATAGTCTATTCTGTCAGTTCTGCTCTAGCCCTGCAATTTATAACAGGGACAGCAGCATGAAATCTATGTGTAGGGCAGCCTTTGCTACAAAACTCTCTCCTCAAATAAAAGCATATTAAGCCTCCCAGGCAGGCTACAACATCTCTGGTTTCTATTTACAGCTAAGAAGTAACCTTGAAGTCATGAAGTTGGTATAAAGGTATGAATATAAACAGATGTTGGAAAGCAGTCCTTTCCAACAACACTCTCTTGAAAGCTTCCAACTCAAAAAGCATGAATTTCTTAACTCCTGAATTAAACATAAAGGAAACAAATCCCAAAGAGTGGTACTTAAACCTTAAGAGCATAGTTTCCTTCCCTACTCAAACTACCTGTGCTTGAAGAGACTGATAGACCAGGAAGTTTTCAAACTTTTATTCCATCCTGAATTCATGCAATTCACCTTCACCCATTTGTTTAACCAGATTCTCCTAGAACAGTGGTAGCTCTTGAACATGCATGCACCTGAACACACAGAACACCACATATGCTGGTAGAAGGGAGGGCAGAGCATAAAGGCTCATTAAACAGGAAGAGGATGCGAACAGAAAAGCAGCAGCCAACATTTTATTCTGATACATTGGTCATTTGATGCCTGCCTTGATATTAAAGCCAGTTTTACCCCTTACACAGAGAAACTGCAAATGAAGTGCAAAAAGAATGAGTAACTTATTACATATATCTAAGGCAAATGAATTCTGTCCTAGCAGAGCAAACTCCCACACAAACACAAAAATTCTTTAAAAATAAAATACTTGAAGAAGTAACACATTAACTTGTAAGTGTTCAAAAACTCACACTGAATACCCTATACATTTCTGAGGAGTATAACATAGCTGTTGAGACAGTGACAAGCAAAGTAGCCTACACAAAACATTAGCAGATTTATCAGCTTGCCACATTGCACTTTTTCCTACCTGAAACTAATATTAGACAGGTTCCCATGAACAACTTAAATTCTACTGGAATAAAATCCGGGATGTTAGCTATTAAAATAAAAAAAGACAAAAAATGCGTCACATCAGCCTCAACATCAAACAAAGTTACTGAATTATTGCCCCCTCCCATTACAAACGTTAATCATTTTTTATTGTACACAATTAATACCAAATCCTCTGCCGAGCTCCATTACACAGCAGATCAAATCTGAACAGTCAGGAAGATAACCTTACGGGGCTTCTCCTTAGGACAGGCTGTAAAACATTCCCAGGAGATAAAGTCGTTTCATACCAGCCTGGCCTTAACATGATTTACAGTTTACCTTGACATCAGCTCCTCTCACTCCAAAACCCTGCCAGCTAGTCTCCTCCTTGTGATATTAAAAATACTGCTAACAAAGTTTCTTTGTGGTTTTCCCTGTCAAGTCTTAATGTAAATAATGGGAGATTTTAAATCTCTTCCAATGGTTAACCATCCTTGTAAACAAAAGAATACTAACACTAATCTTTTTTGCCTTGTCTGAAGATGAAAAACTGGTCTCACTGTAGTTAACCCTGCTATACCTATAGCCACTGCTTTCTACATGCCTTCTCTTTGTGCAATAACTGGGAAATCAAGAAAAGGTTAAAAATTTCAGTATGTACATCTCAAACGCATTCCATAAGACCAGTTTACATTTAGCTTTTCTGGAACAGCTTCTTAAGACAAATTAAATTGCCTTCTTTAACATTTATATTGATTATGGATATCTATAATCAAAATTTTAGAAGATCATCCTCCATCTAGAACACAAATGTCCTGATTTGAAGTTCTTCCAAAGTGAGTTTGCTAAATCATATCCTACATCATTTCAAAACAGTATTTAGACCTCCTGGAGAAGCCTGATGATCAACAATTCTTCTGTTTTCTGAGACCTTAAGTGTTTTCAGTATTAGAACATGGCATGTGTGCCTTCATCATTACTATACATTTAACTGATCCCATATACAGAACTAGCATTGCATTATCAAACCACTTTCGTGGCTGCTTTCTGCTCACAACCTGTAGTTAGTATCCACCTTCTCTAGGGCACACCAGGTCATATCTCATGATAGCTGGCCTGTCTAGGCCTACCTGACTTTTCACACAAAACTTTCAGTTCCCAAGAAATCATCATATCCCATTGCTGGAGTCCACAATTCTTGTTCTTAGTTTGAAGTGGTAAGTTTTGTTTATTCCAATTTCAAATTGAGGTGGGCAATCCCATTCCAGCCTCAAACAAATCCTGCCAATATGTAACCACTCTGCCTCTGACTGTAAAAGGAAAACACTGTTGGTACAGGTGGGTTTCATAAGACAGAATTAACTAGCTTCTTTAGGTAGTTAGAGACAATGTACAAATTGTTCACTACAGAAGCTACTTCTCACCATCAGTCAGATTTCCTCACTTGCATGAATGTTCAGGTGCACACCTTCCAATACTTTGGAAGCTTTGGTGTAACCAAAGGGAAATATCCAGTAAGCTGCCACTAAATAGCTGGGAGTTGGGCACAGAGAGAGAGGGGAAAGAAACACTTCATTACCTCAGTATTTTGACATAGTATGACAGTTTGACACTTGAAATTTGGCCATCTGTGGTAAGCTGCCATTTATTTCATTATTCCCTCATTAAGAATTTTGTATCTTTTTCGCACAGGTGTATTTGAAGCAAATCTCTTCCATTTCTGAAGAAGGTGTTTACATAAGACTGTTGGTTTAGACACAATGGCAACAAATCCTTGTTCCTGTTGAACTCCTATCGAATTATCACAGGTTGTCTTCTGCAAGTTAAAAACTTTATATGCACTTTTATGACTTTACATTAAACAACAACAACAAAAATCCAGACTTGAAACTAACAATTCAGTTACAGGTTCTGTTATAATTTCACATTCATATAGTTGCGATTCACCCTACAAAACAGTAAATTGTGCATCAGCAAGGCAGTGGTTCTGTCAAGAACATATAAACACCTTTTAATGGAAGGACACATGGAATGCAGTTTAAGCTGGTGAGAACATAATGAACAAAGACGACTAAAGGACCTTTAGTGAAATTTATATCTGTAATTCAAGCTCATTTGTGTACTGACTCACTACACCTCAGCTATACACTTACTTCACACATTCAAACTCATCACAGCTTAGATGGTGACATATGGATACCTTCCTGTAGGTTCTTTACTGGCTTTTTTTCCCCTTAGTAAGGTAAAAATAGCCTTTTGAGCAGCAAGAGAATATGCATATGGCATCTTGCCAAGATCTCCAGCATGTATTAGGGAAGAGAAAGGCATTTTTTCTGTGCAGGTACTGCTTGGAAACAATCTATATTAGCTGTGCTCAACGTAGTTTCATGGAGAGGATGTGATCCTTGACCTTAACCCAAACAGGGTAAATGGGAAATTAACCAAGAGTGCTTTGCTAAATTAAGACATATCATACTAGAGAATGTGTTTAAAGTGTTCCAAAGCATCTAAATGAACATTATATCATCTTCATTGGGTCTTATAAACATTTAGCAAATACTGACAGGTCATGGTGATATTAGACTCTTTTTCCCTTAATAATGAAATTTGACTAAATAAGCTTTTCTTAAACATTCCCAAGGCCAGGGCAAGGAAGATAACTACAACTCTGGATTCAAAGAGATCAAAATCATGTTTTAAACTATTTCAACAGTTTGCTTGAACATCAGGCAAGAGACTATGGCAGAATTTACAGATGACAATTGGACACAAACTTAATTCCACCTTCTGGGCAACCTGTTAGTTACATCACAACACATGCAAAGGCACACAGTAAGAACTAGACAGCTGTGGTGCTTGGAATCTCAGACTCTGGGCACTTGATTCTTCTCTCTGCTTCTAGCAACACTAAAATCAGAAAGTAAGCTTAAATTATGAATCCTCACAAACAGAATTTCACGTAATAAACCAGTCTAACAGAAACCTAGTAGGTCAAGGAAGCTGTTAAGTGTAAACCACCAGACTATGTCCTTAGTTAAGAGAGGAAGAAATACAATAAAGCAACAGGACTTCTCATCACTTGATACTCTCCCTGGCCTCAACACCAAGGATGGAGACACCAGGATTTTGAAAAACTCACCTGGCTGTCAAAATCACACCTCTAAGGATGCATTTTGCTCAAACCCAGGATTTTTAGGCAAGTGATGTTTGATGTTGCCTAAGAAGCATCCTTAGATTTTGAAGGCTTTTTCTTTTTTGGAGATGCATGTGACTCCTGATAGGTTTTCATTTCTTAGATTTAGCAACAGACTTGGCAACAGTCTCACAATGTGTTTACCCTAGAAACAATGTGTTTACCTTGGGAGCTAAACCAAGTATCAGAACACAGTACGGGTTGGTAACTTCAAGTACCTCTATCTGTGTGCAGACGAACTTTATTTACTATAGTCTTCCACCTCCAAACATACCCACTAACTGAAGTTAGGACTTACTAAGCAGAAAAGTAAGCTCCTTAACAGAATTTCTATAATTCTAAGGCCCTTAGCTGCCACTCTTAAGAGTTATCACATGCCTCTTATCAATACATTAGAACTATTTTCTATATTCATGTTTTGTAGGAATGGGATGGAAGAAAAAAGATGATGAAAGGGAAGTAAAATAGATTCATTTTTGTGCATCAAACCACTGTTTAGTTATTTAAATACCTTGTGACTTCATGCTTGAATATTAAATTTCTTTGATTGCCTTTTTCCCTAGGGAAAGTTATTTAGTCAAGAGGAAAGCTCTTAACTCCAAGTATGTGTTCACTTAAAATTGCATTTATGCAAAACTCAAGGCAATGTTGGAATTCTATTTATAATGTAGCTATAAATGGCTGTTCACACCAGCTGAAGTGTCCCCTTCCCCCAGCTCCTTATGGACACTTTGCCATCATTTAAAAAGAAACAGCTAAATATTACCTATTATTTTCATAAGTATTAGAAAAAAAATCCTCTAACTCAAGTCTCCAATGACTATGTAACACAAGCAACTTCCAACCTTCCTAAATCTTGCATTGCATGAAGTTTGGGAAACAATATAGTAGGGTATGAAACCTGTGAGGTTCAGGTGTCGTGAAGTACCATCTCTGTCATCAATGTCAATCTAAAAGCAAAGAGAAAGCCTTTTGGGGCAACGAGGGGAAGGAAGGAAATTTAGCAAGCTTGCAGAACCAGGAAGGGAGAAGAGTTTACATAAAATAGTTGATGCTAAGACTTGAATTGGATTCAGGAATATACTTGTGTTTACTGATGGCAAACAAATCTCTGGAGGGCATGTGTTTGTCTTAAATGTGTATACACACAAAGACAGGAGCAAACTTCAGCTGTGAAAAGTGCCTACTTACACCTAAAGCTCTGAAGTTCAACCCTCAAAGCTAGATTTAGTAAACAGAAGCATCATATTAACCACATAAATCTTATAATTAATGTTTTCCCTTGTGCATGACTACTTTTCCTTAGCCAGGACATGTATCCCTGGGTTTATTCAGGCTTTATACAGTCACTCTGTGTAATTTTCTAGCCTGAAAGCTTGTAACTGCCAGGTAAAGAGTAAAAAAAGCTAGACAGCAACATGACATTTCTACAGAAACAAAGGCGTGCGTGAAGAGTCACTTACTTTAACTGAGAAACTTGGCAAGTGTCATAGCATACGTAACAAATTAAACATTCCAGCACAAGTGGAAATTCAGGGTGTTCTCTCACACTCTAATCTACAGCTGTCTGCCGCATTAAAAGAAACACAAGCACCTAAGCACTGCTACCTACCACTTAAATCCTACTACCATGCTGGAGTTCCAAGGACCTTTATTTCACAAAAACTAAGGTCCACCAGAAAAAAACAGAACACAAAAAACCTCAAGCCTCCAGCAATAAAAAAGTAAAATAATCATACTTCACAATATACATTGTAGTGGATGTGTAAAGCAACTTATGGCTTGGAAAGAATGTGCAGGCAGCTACACCAGAAAAGCCTCAGAGAGTAGTTACTTAATAGAGACAATATGCAAAGGGTATTACTCCTTAGAAATTAGTCACCCTGAAGACTTCCCATAAAATTCAAAAAACTTAACTTAAAGCAGCAGTGCCACAAAAAGAAAACTACATTTAGAGATGATACATGTATCTTAAATTTTAGAAGAACCTCAAAGTTTGCTATGTCTAGAAATACAAACAGGAACCGCACAGCCTATCACCCTTTGAAGGACAATAGAAGTTTGACAGCTAGCAAAGCTGAAGGCTAGGCAACTGTCACATTTGTGCTTATCATTAAAATTCAAAACCTGTTTACATAACTGTATTTCTACAATTCTCTCCTATTTGTTGCGCTCAACGCACAAGTGGGGGGCAACCGATTATACTAAAGATCTGCAAACACTAAAAACAAATAACCCACTTCAGTAAGTGGCTTCTGCTGTAGCAGCTCCTGAGTGTTTACACCTGTCTTAGAGCATTTCAAGTGAACGTCTGCGTGAACCTGAAGTTCGGACAGGTTTAAGTTGCATTGTCCACTGAGACAGCAAAACCGAGCAGAAAGTGATATGCTTTAGGTCTCCGAACTCGGATTTTCTTACTTTGAGTAGTATTTCGGTAGTGATTTTTTTTTTTTTATTTCTACCTAGTGCCTGTCTCTTAAGGCACTCCTAGGTTTTCCAAATAAACCTAAACAGAAATCCTTCCATTTCTTAACTCTGGCAGCAAAATATCTATATTAGCAACAGAGAGCTAAGCCCACGCACAAGCAGCTCAGCGGCAGCTGCCTATGTCCGCGCAGGTCGGCGGCAGCCCGAACGTTACCGCGAGTCAGGCGGCGGCACGCCACCACAACACGTGCGTGGCGATGCCGGCAAAGACAACAACGCTTGAACTGACGAGCCCCGCTCCCCGCCCGGCCGCTGCTGCCTCCCTGTTTCCCCCACGAGGCCGGCCCGGGCCGGAGCGCGCTCCCGCAGCAACAGCCACAACTTCCGAGCGCCCCCTGCGGCGGCCGGCTCGGCAGCGCCACCCGGTGGGGCAGAACGGGCACGGCGCCGCCGAGGCCCGTCTCCCCACCGCTGCCGCACAAGGCCCGGCCCAAGAACTAAGAGACAAAATGGCGGCCGCTCGCGGTATCACGTGACTCTCTTTGTGCCTTTCGGGGCCTCCCGCACGGGCCCGCAGCTACTGTGGGGTGCAGGGTGGCGGGAGAGGTGTCCGCAGGGACGCACTGGGGGAAGGCGCGGTAAACGGCCACCGGGCTCAGCACCTTCCCTCCTCAGGTCCACCCCCCCTTCGGCGGGCGGGGAGAGCGGGGAGAAGATGGCGGCCATTTTGTGCTTGCGCAGAGGCGAAGGTGGGGGCCCTGGGTGCGGGGGGGATGGAGGGACCCGGCCGAGGGGGGGGGGGGTCTCACGTACCGACTCCTCTTCCTTCTCCATGCCCGTGGGCATCTGTGGCACGGCCCGGTTAATGGAAGCATATTCAGCCAAGTCGGGCAGGTCCTCGCAGCGGAAGACGGGCAGCGGCTTGGACGCGTCCAGCGCCCGGGCCCGGAACGACAGTTTGCTCATGTTAGGCGGCGATGGCGGCTCCGGCTGGGGAGGGGGGGGCGACAGCAAAAGCGCTCCGAGCTGAGAGCCGGACCCCGCCGAGCGATCTCATGGAGGGACCGGGGCTCCCCCGGCAGGGCGGGGCGCACTCCGACACGGGGCCCGGCGGCGCCGGCTGGCGCGGCTGGGCTGGGCGCTGGCTTCTCTCCTCCGCCGCTCCGGCTCCGCTCAATACGCCACGGCCAACATGGCGGACATTAAACCTCGACTGGCCGCCTCTTTCAGCCAACCCCAGCGCCACAGCCATTCCCACACTGCATCGCGCAGGGGCGCGGGCACAGCGCCGCCCGGGGGAGAGCGCGCGCAGCGCGGGCACGGGAGCGCGGGCTCGGGAGCGCGGGAGAGCCCGGAGCGGCCGGGCAGCGGGTACGGGGCACTGCTGCCGGGCGGGAGGTGGTGGGGGCGCAGGTGCACGCTGCAGGACCCCGTCTCGCGTGGGGCAGGAAGAGGTTGGGACCGGGGCCTCAGCCTGCGCCCAGGACTGCGCCGCTCGCCTGCTGCTGAGCTGAGCTGAGCCGAGCCGAGCCGAGCCGGGGAAGGCGCGCTCCACTCCTGGAGTGGTATGGAGGTTCAGCTAGCCCCAAATCCCCCCACTCCCGGGCAGGGATGGGTCCCGACGTAAAAGGCGCACCGCCTTTCCCTGACAGCTTCCTAGGTACGGGGAAAATGGGAAGAGAAGCGGGACAGAACGGGAAAATGCCGGCCCCGACCTTTCCGGTCGCTCGGGGGCCGGCTGGGCGCCAGACCGAAGGACAGCCTGCCCTAAATGCTGAACTTACCCCGACCCGGGTAGGCGGCGATACGGCCGCCCCGTTCCCTTCGAGCGCGGCTCCCCCCGAACAACTGCCGGAGCGGCACCCGGCGGGGGGCTCTGGCTGCGGAGTAGCCCGGGATGGGGCAGCGCTCCGAGATCCAGGGCCCGACCCAAGCCCTGCGGCGGGCGGCAGCGGCCCCTGTCACGGGGCGCCTTCAGCCGCGAAGCGGCACCTCCGGGCCGCTCAGCAGCACCTGCCTGTCGGGCTCCGTCCCTCCCTGCATCGCGGAACCAAGTTCGCATTCGTGGTAAATGAAGGAGAAACACGGGCACCTCCCTGAAGACATGCAGAGCTGCGAGAGCCGGTCACCGCCACAGCAGCATTGCCAGCCCCTTTCTGCCAGGCTTTCAGAAACTTGGTCCAGTAGCGAAGTGCAGACACGTGAACTAGTTTAACCCTTGCTTGGATTTACGTTATCAGTTACCCGTTAAAGCGGGCTCACGACAGGCAGAGGTTAGAACTAATTTGAGTATGTCTCATTAAGTAAGCTTTTTTACATCTCAATGATTTGATTAAAATAATGCAGCGTTCTGCTGTTAGCAAGAGGTAGGAAATTTGGAGTCTCACTTGTCTCGATTATGTCCCCACGTGTCGGCCCGGGTCATCACAGCACAGCCATAAAAACGTCAAAGCCATCGCTAAAGCTGTCTAGTTAAGGACATGTTCTTGCATTAGCTCATAATGTGACCCTAGTGAAATAAGTCCACCTTCTACAAGTTACGTTTATTTTCATTAAAATTAAACAAACCACGAATTTCTTACTCTAAGTAACACTCCTTTTTTTAAAGCAAAATACTGTTGTTCCGTGGTGTCATATGGGAATCAGTAGACAGTACTTTATCATATATTACTCCTAGGAAACAGAACTTTCAAAACATGGCATAAATATCACAAAAACATTAGAGAAGCCCTGGTTTGCTTAGTAATTTTTAAAATCTGCTAAGTCTGCAAAAGAGGCAAAAAACATTTCTTTAATAGTAACACCTCTGTCTTCAACCTGAAACAACTCTTAACCACTGGATGACATACTGCTAGATGCAGTTGTTAACAGCAGTTTCAAGCCAACAATTTGCATGTCTGACTTCCTCTTAGCTCTACCCAAACTCTTTTCACCTGCAAGTCATTTTCTTACACAGCCTCTTTGGGACAGGAAATTGTCTATAGCAAATGGGTAATACAGTGGAAGACAGCTGCTAGGGAGAACAAGGCTTTGCTTATTTTGTTTAAGGGAAGGTTGTTGGGGTTTGGTGGTGCTTTTTGTTTGTGTTTTGGGGTTTTTTTTAGGTTGTTTCTGTTTGTTGGTTTGTTTTTGGTTTTAAAGGAGAGTACTTAGGAGAACTAAAGCATATCGTTGTATTCACTTGTATTTCAGTAGTTACACCTGAACCACATGTTAAAAAGTGCTTATGGCTTTTTACATTAATTATAAAGCTTAAAGCAAACACTAGCTACAAATAGTAATGCTAAAATAAGTTGCACATAAAACATTTACAGAGTTTTCTACAAATGCTGAATAATTTAGTTTATCCAACTAGCAGATAGGTAAGGGGATGATAATAAAAATAAATTTAAAAAAAAATAAAAATCAATATGCTATCATAGATTGTGTTTGACCCAAAACATTAAGTGAAAATGAAATACCTGGCAGCTAAGCAAGAAATAAGGCCATTAAATATAACTCTCCACTTCTACTCCTGAAAGCAAGCAAAACAATGCATAATGAAAAGGAAAGTATCCTGAACTACAAAGAAAGAATATTCAAGTTTATCCTTAGTTGACCTTTGCATTTCTAACCCCACCACAAGCTTGGGAAAAGTGCAGAACAAGCAGAACAGACAGTAACATTTGGCTACAAACAGGACAGTATGCATTAAGAAAGAGATTTGGCCTGCAACTCTTGGACTCATCAGCTTTTAATGTTTTGCCAATGAAATAGACCGTGTTTAACTATTTTAGAACAGAAGTTGATTAGTCTTCGAAATTACCCAAGTGAAATTGCTGGGAAGATGAAAAGTGGGATGGTTGAAAACAATGTGACATCAGCCCTAATTTCTGTATCAGGAAAAAGCATAGAATGTAAAGAGAGGAGTATTTCTGGTCTACCTTCCTTTCAGTTAGGATATGGATATGTTTGCACTTGTGTGATTTTGTAACATTTACCTAAATGCTCACGCTACACTTGCTGACATCAGTGCTGCCCTACACAGTACCTAATGTAAAATTGCTATGTTTTGCATAGTGTCCCAAACACTCCTTGCTAGGTCTCAGTAAAAGATCAGTAAATGTAAATGATTATTATTTTGCACTAAAGTACTATGCATCCCTCTTAAAAACTGAAACTTAATGAACTGAAAGGTAATGGAAATATAATGAGTATGGCATTTTGACGCGTTCTTTTTCTACACAAGCCACTGACATTAGATCTTTCACACTGGGGGCACTTCTTTAAGGCTCCATCTTTTTATGATCTCACAATAATTGAAAGAACACAATTTCTAAAAGGAAAGCACTTTATACATGAGCTATGTGGGTAGTAAATATAAACAATTTCAATTGTACTGAATTCAGTACAAGATCCAACCACTTGATCTATACAGAAAGGGGCCTCTTCTGACATAATCTAACTCTGGTTTGTGAAGCCCAAAAAATACCTTGCTGTTTTGGTTTGCAGGTTCTATATACTGTTTGCCAAGGTTTATAAATGTTAGTATTTATTTTGCAGCTTAAAAACTCTTGAGTTAAAGAAAGATCTTCAGTAGTTCCTTTAAGCATTGTGTTGTGCTTTTGTTAGCACTGGTTTAATACTGTTCCCCCATCCTAGAAGCAACCACAATCACGAAATGCATAAAGGGCGTAGATCTTAAACTGTCATTTTTGGTGCTTTGCAGGATCAAGAAAATATGCAGAAAGGGATACAAAATTTCAGTTGACTTCAACTTATAAATAAAAGCCCAATCCCCTTTTTAAATATTCTTAGGAGTTTATCTCACATTAAATTATATATAGGCAAGTATAAAATAAAGGAGTTAAAGGTAACGCACAATATAAAGGCTAATACTGCAGATAAGGGGCTTCTATTGTTCTACTTTTAAAGGAAGCCTGTTTACTTGAGAAAATAAATATTCATAGAAATATACAGTATTAACAGTGAACATTTTATGTTATTCTACATTGGAAAAAGGGAGTTTTATCTGGTTTTGTTAGTTTTGGCTTTTTTTTAAATCATAGCATGGCTTAGGTTGGAAAAGACCTTAGAGATCATCTGCTCCAACCTCCCTGCCATGGGCAGGGATGCCTCTTAACTAGACTCAGCTGCTCAAAGCCTCATCCAGCCTGGCCATGAACACCCCAAGGAGGAGACATCCACAACCTCCCTGGGCAACCTATTCAAGAGTCTCACCACCCTCACACTGAAGAACTTCTTCCTAAGGTCCAGTCTAAACCTATTCTCCCTCCGCTTCAAACCATTCCCCCTTTTCCTATTGCTAGACACCCTTATGAAAAGTTTCTCTCCAGCCTTGCTGTAGGATCCCTTCAGGTACTGGAAGGCAGTTCTAAGGTTCCCCCAGAGTTGAGTCTTCTATAGGCTGAACAGCTTCAGCTCCCTCAGCCTATACTCACAGCAGAGGTGCTCCAGCCCTTTTTTCTTTCCTTTCCCTCTGCCCAAAAACCAGACTGGTATTAGAAAGCCAGTGTATTTGACACCTTACATCCATCCATTTTCTCTAGCCATACTTTTCTTGAACCTACTTAAAACTGTAGCAGAAAATAATTCAAAGAATGTGTTAAAGGTAAAATACATTTCTCATTAGGCAGCCACTTAAGCATAGTTCTTACAGGCAGAAGGTAACACAGCATTTTCACAGACTGAGGAATATGCTGAGTACACTGCCCTATACTCAGTTGCATATCCATGATTATTTGCTGCTTTTAATTTCTCTGACTTTGGAACTACTTTACATCCTGCTTCTGCTATCGCAGAACTCACTTAACTCATTTATACAGCAATTTCATTGACCTATTTTTTTCACTTTTATCTCCATAAATGCTGACTACTCTGATAAAACGATCACTGGCCGTTCTTTGTCTTCCCCCCCCCCCGCCCCCCCCCCCCCTTTTAAATAATCAGATATTAAGTAGTGACACATTATGAAGTTACCATATTTGGCTTTGTTTCCAGAAGGATTTACTCTTGAGGGAAAGATTTTGTTCTGTAGTAAGCTAGTATGGATTCTGTAGGTACATTACTGATTTACATTTGCTAGGGACACTTCTGTTCAAGTTTGCTTCTCAGCTATCATTTGGGTTTGTTTATTTTTAAAACACATTGCAGACAGCTATATGCTTTTAAATCATTTCAGTGAGCTACCTGGAGTTTGGATTAAAATGAGATAAATGTAGGGAAATGTGACACTAAAGGTTCTTCATTATTTTATAAGATGTCACATTAGGGTAATAAGTAGATGCATAGAGAAATTATCTTAATAACATGAAGGTTTCAACCATAAATGAACTGCTGTAATTTGTAGTGAATTTCACCTTATTTGCTGGTGTCAACTGTCTGCTTTAAAAGAGATAATGGAGCTGTCAAACATATTTAAAGACTTCAGACATACTACAAAACTGGTGTAGAATATCTTTGTGATAAGTTCTGCCTTTTTTGGCTTCCTTTTTTCTGTCTTTATTTTTTTTTAAACAATTTAGTGTTTCACAGCTTTGGCATCTCAAAGAATGGTATGGTATATTCAGTGAGTTATAGTAGGTGTTCATGGTTGAGATGCAATAGGTACCAATCTTGTTTGAAGCCTTCTGAATGGTAATTTGAAGTAGTGACCAAAATGCCTGTCTCAGTGAAGGGAAAGTAATTTGTCACATTACATATATATACACACACACACATATAGACATACATGCACACATATCTCTGTGTGTGTATATATATTTTGTTCCTGTAATGAACAGGTAAGAACATGCCAAATCCTTTAGTTGCCTTTTATGTTTTGTAAGCACACTTCCAATATACACTACAGAATGCCAAAGAGAGATGAGAAGGGATAATACTGCATTCAATCTCCCATTTCTGTTTACCATTCAATAGAATGTAAGTTAACATAATCCTTTAGATTCCAAAGCTGCCTAAAGATGTTTGCATTTGAAAACTATAACACCCTGGTGAAACAAGAAGTTTGGAAGTGTTAAACATGACCATGTAATTTTTCCACTATAAACCAAATGACTGCTGTTCTCATAGAATACATAGAATAAACCAGGTTGGAAGAGACCCTCAAGATCATTGCGTCCAACCCATCAACCAATCCAACACCACCCAAACAACTAACCCACGGCACCAAGCACCCCATCAAGTCTCCTCCTGAAAACCTCCAGTGATGGCAACTCCACCACCTCCCCAGGCAGCCCAGAGCAGTGTCTTACTAGAAATTACTAATGAAGCAGCAGTACAGGTCACAGAATCACAGAATTGTAGGGGTTGGAAGGGACCTCCAGAGATCATCCAGTCAAACCCCCTCCCAAAGCAGGATCACCTGGGTCAGGTCACACAGGAACAGATCCAGGCAGGTTTTGAAAGTCTCCAGAGAAGTAGACTCCCAGCAGCCTGTTTCAGTGCTCTGTCACCCTTACCATAAAGAAGTGTTCCAGCATGTACCCACTGTTCCTTGTTGTGTCACTGAGCACCACCCAAAAAGAGCCTGGAACCTACATCTCGACACCCACCCCTCGGATATTCATAGATGTTGATTACAAAATTAGTTGTGTCCTTACCATTCAGACCAGACACACAAAAGTTTGCTTTCTTACCATCAAATCTGAAGTTTTAACACTATGTTACATGTGGCCATACATAAAACCAGATAAGGAATTCTCATGGGATCAACGGGTTTCACAAGCAGGAAATCAGCCCCATTGCTCATGAAGCTGCATTGAGTACCAAGTGGGAATCTGGTCAGATACTTAGCAAGAAAAGAAAACAACCACCCAAGTACATAAATCAGAAAAGTCGAATAGAATAGAATAGAATAGACCAGACCAGACCAGACCAGGTTGGAAGAGACCTTTGAGATCATCGAGTCCAACCTATGATCCAACACTATCTAATCAACTAAACCATGGCACCAAGCACCCCATCCAGTCTCTTTCTAAACACCTCCTTTGACAGTGACTCCACCACCTCCCTAGGCAGCCCGTTCCAACGGCCAATCACTCTTTCTATGAAGAACTTCGTAACATCCAGCTTAAACCTCCCCTGGCACAGCTTAAGACTGTGTCCTCTTGTTCTGGTGCTGGTTGCCTGGGAGAAGAGACCAGCCCCCACCTGTCTACAACCTCCCTTCAGGTAGTTGTAGAGAGCAATAAGGTCTCCCCTGAGCCTCCTCTTCTCCAGGCTAAGCAACCCCAGCTCCCTCAGCCTCTCCTCATAGGGCTTGTGCATCGGGCCCTTGAAGAGATTCGTATTAGAAGTTCTATTCCTCTGCTAGCTACAGCTTAGTGCCACTGCCCTCTTGCTTCACATGATCCACTTTGTGAGGACTACAAGAATAGAGTGCTCTGAAAGGATACAGCCTGTGCAAAAAGTATTTGAAAAATAAAACCCTATCTTTTTGTAACCTGCAATTAAATACACACACAAACCAGCAATGCACTGTCACATCCCATATTTGAAAAATCCTTAGCTGGCAAGATTAGTGCCTGAACTAGCCTGCAAATGAAGGATTTCTTATTTTCTTTCATACTGATTACATATCCCCATGTATGGGTGGGCTTTTTGCAGTTTGGAGTACATAGCTAACAGGCAACGTATATCCACATGTGTGACAGGAGTTAGATACCAACTGAACGGTGTCGTCTGACTTAAGGAATGTGTTGTCAGCCATGCATTTTCAGAAGTAGAGCCCAGCATCCTCAGGGAAACTGAGCTGAACCTGAATGTGTTTATGCCACAGAGCTATATCCCAAGGAGGAGGAAAATCCGCTAGCTAGCATTTCTCTTACTGAGGTGACATAAAGCTGTGAGAGGAGCAACAGTTATTGCCACATTTCTACTTCTGTAACTGTAGCTAAACTCTTAAGGATGGTGGAGGCAGTGGCCTCCATCAGAGGAGGAGAAAGACTGCAAGAGTACTTAGTGTGTAAGGATTATTGTTTTACAGACTCCCTATTTGTCTTAATATCACCTGTAGAGATAGAGCTCATTTCACCATTCTCTTACCTAAAATGTATTTGAAAGCTCAAAGAGTTTGTGTGAGTTTTCTAGTACCATTAGAAAGAAATTAGCTTCCTTTATATGACTTGTTCAGATTTAAGTTTTTATGTGTGGGGGGAAAACACATGGTAGTGGAAGAAGTTCTTCTAGAAGATACAGCAGTGGTAAAAAGACAAAAATTACGCCGATACTCTTCTATACTGGAAGATACCTTTTCCTGTTTAAATTTTACTAGACTCAGAATAATTATCCTAAGGATTTTAAGGGTTAAAAGACAAGTGACTCATGAGTTTTTCCTTCACTCTTTCATTCCATAGCATGCATTCCCTCAAAAAAAAAATACTAAACACACTTTGAATTCTTCCTTCAGTCATCTTCTCCAGCAACTCATTTCAGAAAACAATCTTTCAGGAGTAAGTAGCAAACCAGATAAAGTTTTGAAATGTAATCCCTTTGCAAGGTTCCAACCAAACCAAAATTAAACCACACACACAACACACCAACCAACAACAACAAAACCACTAAACAAAACCAAAAGAAAACAAACCCAAACACCTGCAAACCTACGAAACCAGCCAACAACAAAACAGTCTGGAAAAAATCCCCAAACAAAACACAAACAACAACAAAAACAAAGAAGAAGAAGAGAACCAATAAAACTTTACACTGTCTGAATTTATTCTCTGTGTTTTTAAAAGCCTTTCTCCAAACTGTATTCTGAAATACAAACCCATAATAGTAATATTAAAAACACTATTTAATTTTCTTCCATGATAATTACTTCAAAACATTATGGTAAAAAGAAAACATTTAAATCTGAACCAGGCAGACAGTCTAGCCACTTCTACTTAGGCATGGACTTCTGAAAACATTGGTTTATAACACAGGAATAACTTCTGAGTCAAGTGAAGTTAATCTTACGATTTATTTCTGGTAGAAGAGCAAGCAAAAGGGCAAAAGTCTTATCCTTTTCTACCTGGAAATGCAAAGGTTTGGATTTGCAAAAGGAAAAAAAAAAAAAACAAAAAAAAAAGAAGAAGAAAAAGAAAAAGCAAACTCAAACCTGCATACACTTGGCGTAACAGATGAAAACCCTGACAAGTGAAAAACCCGTTGAAGAAATTGTCCTTTTAGCCACCAGGTTATGTGGCACCAAGATTCCTAGGAAAAAGATACAGGACCTAAGGGATGCCTACAATGCTGAAAGTCATACAGAATCATCAAGGTTGGACAAGACCTAAAAGATCATCAAGTCCAACCTGTTACCACAGACCTCATGACTAAACCATGGCACCAAGTGCCACGTCCAATCCCCTCTTGAACACCTCCAGGGACGGTGACTCCACCACCTCCCTGGGCAGCACATTCCAATGGCTAACAACTCTCTCTGTGAAGAACTTTCCCCTGGGTATGTTTAAGCCTGCTTGAACAAACCCAGAAAACTCCCTCTTATTTGTGTTAATGAATATTCACAATGCACACACCTGTGAGGCCAGGGAGGTCTTGCTTCCAGTTAGCAAGTTTCTTAAAGCTCTGAAGGGAAGGAAGCATTTTACTGACTTGTGTTTTTCAGGTAAGCAAATATTGGGGGGTGGGATACATGCGACAGAGGACATTCACATCTGAGCTAACCCTACTAGGCAAATGAAGACCTGGTCAGGATACTCAGTGAAGTTTAATACCACAACAGACATCCAACATTTGGGATTTTGATTTGCTGTGGGTTTTGTTGTGGTTTGGGGTGGTTGTTTTTCTTTGGTTGGTTTGGTTTTGAGGGTTTGTTGTTTGGTTTTTAAAGATGTGATATACTTCCCCTGTTTCAATGATTAGGGTGCTAGATTTAACAACACCCACCTAAAGAGATGGTGAAACAAATTCTACAGTGAGTGTTTATGATATAGTGATTCCAGTTTACTCAGAAGCATGGTTTACAGTTAATCCATTGAAGCCTGAGTTAACACTACTTTAGAGGCTTGTTATCTAGGTATCTAACCACACACTTGTAACCACGGGTGCCAGAGAAAAACAAACCAACCAACCAACACGGAAACTGACAAAAAGAGAACTGCTGTGAGTGAAAATTCCTTGGTTCTGCTCACTGTTGCCAGGGCTTCCTACATTTATATGGAAACAGTCTTGAATAAAATCCAGAAAGCAGCCCTGGGAGCAGGGATGAGATTCACCTCACCTCTTTTCCTTGGGGAATCCTAGTGCTCAACACCTTGTAAAATCTAACTCCTCCTTTCCCTAGCGTAAGTGATCCAGTTTGTCTTCAACAACAGAAGATGGAGGAGAGTCAGTGTGCCACCATTTGAAACTGTTTGCCATAGGTTTGAACTCCCACAGAGTGCAGAAAGCATTCGGAGCTTTTGCCATTTTCACTGGTGCTCACTGGTGGCAACTAACAGATATGATCATAGCTAACAACTGTTGCACAGCATTGTGTGCCTTTAAGAAGCCTTCTATTTACCATCTGGGACCTCCATAACAGCATTTCAGCTCCCTGCACGTCAGGTGAAGACTAGTACTCACACGTTATTTGGCAGATCCCATCTCTGGGGTTTGTTGGTTGGTTGTTTTTTAATACAGGAAAATAAACAAAAAGATGACTTTTTAGCAAATGTACCTATTTTTCCAAGCACTGCAATATCTACTCTGAAGGCCAAATTCTGACCACCAGTTGAAGGATCTAGCTATTATCAGTAGCAAAGTTATGAACAAAACCTTAACACTGAGGAAATTCATAATATTGGTATTATCTTGCTCTTGCAGCCAAAGGGCAGTCCAGTGGCAACACAATGTAATAGAAACATGACTTGGCTAAGGATCTAAAGAAGCCCAAGGCTGAAGCCACTGTTTTATGGTCAGAGAGGTTGTAGTCAGGAGGAGGTTGGCCTCTTCTCCCAGGCAACCAGCACCAGAACAAGAGGACACAGTCTCAAACTACACCAGGGGAAGTTTAGGCTGAAGGTGAGGAGAAAGTTCTTCACTGAGAGAGTTGTTAGCCATTGGAATGGGATGCCCAGGGTAGTGGTGGAGTCACCATCCCTGGAGGTGTTCAAGAGGGGATTGGATGTGGCACTTGGTGCCATGGCTTAGTAGTCATGAGGTCTGTGGTGATGGGTTGGACTTGATGATCTTTGAGGTCTTTCCCAACCTTATTGATTCTATTCTATGATATACATCCAAGTCATACTCTGTTGCTCACAACTACCCAGAGAAATTCTGTTTCAGAGCACTGATATCCCCACATCATCTATTTAATGAAGTATTTAAAATCTAGGATTGCCTTAGGGGGTTAGACACCCTCACTGCTACTGAGCTATTTGGTAAAAGAAACAAAATGTGAAGAATGCTAAAAGGTGGAAGGATGAGCTACCCATAGTAGTTTCCTGGCAGGTAGGAGGTACAGCACATTATTTCCCAACACTGAAAAGTCATGCAAACACCAGTCTGGGAGAAATGTGGAGGGACCTAACTTTCTAGAAGATGGGAGCCTGAAGCAAGCAAGAAATACATAAATACATTATCCTTTGCTCACACCTGGGAAACACATGACCCTTGCTTGAAGCAAGCTTTTTTATTCACTGCTATAACGTGACATGTATGATGTGGATCACTACAAAGAACAAAATCATGGAGTAAGAAAGGTGAGAAACAAGACTATGTCACGAGGTTTAGAATATAGAGACCTATCTCCCCACTTCTGAAACCCTGTTGGGTGAGTCAAAGGAACAATGAATAGTTTAGAACCCTCAAAAGGGAATCCTCAGGAGACCCAGCCACCATAATGTGTTATCAACCATAGGATGAACACAGTGATTTATGAGTGGATGAAACAGGAGTCCTAGCTTTTATTTGAACTGAGCCCCAGATGATGTTCTTTTATGCCACTAGCACACATCTGGGAGACTGTCTTCACATGATTATTGGCTAACTTCAGAAGCTGGTTAAATCTGGCTGGGGTCGACACATCTGCACTTCCATGACAATTTTAGACATCCAGCCATCTTTACCCTGTGCCTCACTTGAGTATGTCACAGCAGTGATATTGGTAGGAGAAGCATCATGAAAGGACAGAGAACATTTTATTAGTAAAGGTGAGGTAAGATTTTGGAAACGATTCTTTGGTTTACAGTAGGATGCTATACTTCAAATGGTTTTAAGCCAGGAGAGCCAAGTGTCTTTGAAAGGTAGATGGGGTCTGTATAAAGTTTCTAAGTAAAAGGGAAACTGTATTAAGAGGAAAATGGACTTGTTTTGCCATCTTAGAAGGGGAGAGAGAAAGGACAAAACTAAGAAACCTACCAAGAGAAAAAAAGAAAAGAAAAAAAAAGCTTATGTTTTAGGTCCTAGCACTTCACAGACATTTCAGAAGGAAACAAGTAGGTAAAACAGATAATCAAGACAAAACTACCCCTCAGTAGTAACTCTTCAAAGCATTTCTGCAGAAGATGCAGGAAGGAAATATCTTGCTATTTAGCTTTGAGAGAATGCTAAATTTTCATTGATTAATATTCCTTATTGGTAATGATCTGCTAGGAACTATTTGTTCTTCCACAATGGCTCAAAAAGGAAGCAGGAGAGAAGCAATGAAGCCCCTGAACTGCAAAACAGCAGCTCTTCACTCCTCCCACCTCATGACTTCTCAGCTGCAGATAACAGATGCTTTCATCAGATGCAGCTTCAAAGTTGCAAAACCATAACCAGCATTCAAGAGTAGCCCCAACTGAATGGGAGAAAGAAAGGCAAGAGTGAAGCAAATTTGGATTTTTGCATTCATGTTCTTGTTGACTTCACTGAGCTAGAAGCTGCCTCTGAGCAGCAAGATCATAGAATCATAGAACCACAGAATTGTCAGAGCTGGGAGGGACCTCAAGGATCATCCAGTTCCAACCCCCCTGCCATAGGCAGGGACACCTCACACTAGATCAGGTTGCTCAGAGACACATTCAGCCTGCATGTTTCTAAAACTTCCAGGGATGGGGCTTCTATTATCCCCCTGGGCAACCTGCTCTAGTGCCTCACCACCCCCATGGTGAAGAACTACTTCCTTGTCTACCACTTGTCATACAATCTGAACCTACCCACTTCTAGATCACTAGCAATCAGTTCACTCAGGGCCTGTGTGTACAGCTGCAGTCGCAAGAAATCACCACTGTCATAGTCCAGGATGACAAGAAGAGAAAAGGCACACTATTACCCTCAGGAGTTTATCATTTGCTCAGTACCACTGTCCATGGACATGTAAACTCAACACTCATCTACACAATGTAAAGATGAGAATTCTGGTGGCACCAGAATTAAGCAGATGTAAATGACCCAGAGATTCTGATTGTCTGAGATTTGTAATTATTATAATAGATCCAACAACAATTGGTTCTACCTCCACTGGCATAACCCAAAATGCCAACCTTGTGACTTAGAGATGGATCACCCAGTGATCAGAGATGGAAGATGTGAAAAATCCAACTTTCTAAGAGGTTCCATACTTGCCCTCAACACCTAAGATTTGTACCAGGACACTTGAGGTGCAAGGGTTATATTGCATTGCCATAGGCCAACAGAATTCTATGTTCCAGCCAAGATTCAGAGCAGAGATGCTAAAAGCTGCCTGCTCTCTTAGATGTAGGTGTCTCTTACTAGAAGAAGGTCACAAGATCTACTTATCTTAGACAGAAGTAAATTTTACCTCCCTTAAAGACAAACCAAACCAAACAAAGCCCCAAACAAAAAAGCAAACCAAAAGACCACTGCAGAGCTCTACCTGAAGTTGTATCAGTTTCCATAAAACTAAATAATGACCAAACTTTCCTTAGAAAAACAAAATCAAATGCATCTTTGAAGATTAGAACGTTCATGAGAAGTTTAGACACTGTTTTAAAATGCCTAGTATTTGTCAAATGTTTGCTTTGAAAGTAATGAGGACACTGAAATGTAAAATACATGCAAAAAAAATCTCCAAGACTCACAGCTTCACATCACTCCAAAATAATAGGAACACAGATTCCTTAAAAACGTGTTAAATTTAGTGTTAAATTTATTCCTGAACCTGTTGAGTTTTCTAACATATTCTCTGATCAGGCTTGACTATGTCTTCCCACCTATCTTCTTGGAACATTAATCACTTCTGTTTTCTTAAACACCTAATATGGATGTTTGCAGCAAGCCTTCTCAAACACTTGCACCTAGAACCGAGGTGATCTGGAGGTTGTAAGAAGAGAAAAGAGCACACATGACTAGAGATACCTGTTTATAAATACATGTAAAACGCATGCTCCACTTAGCAACAGGAAAGAAAAAACCCACCCACTTCAGGTGAATCCTGTTACAATCTGAAGGATTATTCAGCTTTCCCTTCTTTACAATCCCACCTTCACACACAATCCAAACTCTGACAGACCTCAACAATAAATCTGCATATGCAAGCACAGGAGCAAGGAGGACCTTAGGGCTTCATAACCAGCAGGGAACTGAACCTTTAAGTTCACAACAAGCAAACAATGGACTAGTTGCACAGCAAGTGTGTACCAAAGCCTTCCATATTGTATGCAAAAATCATTTGAAAACCTTTCATCTGCAACCCCTGTGAAACCATTTTAGGACTAGGGCCGAAACTGGTATTAGCGACGAGAATTGGTCTTTAGGTACAGGGCTGAAAAAGAAGAAATTAAAATCTGCCTCATTACAGGAACCGGCGACAGGGTGAGGTCATGCCTGCTCCGGGCCACAGTTCACGCACCACTACAATTTTCCAGCGATGCAGTTTGATCATTTTTCTAACTAATCTGCGGTTACTTTTGATCGAGAGAAAAGGAAAAGCTACAATAGATCAAGCCGTGCCCCACCTTTCTCTTCCCCCATCCCTCCCGCGGCCCCCTCCCCCGTTAGAGCCAGGGACACAAATTGTTTCGGAGCACCACAGCGCCACCAACACCCATCAATGCAAAACAAAAAGGATCTCCCACCGTGTGAAAAGGGGGGGTAGGAGGGGGGAAAAAAAGAGAGAAAAAAAGAAAAAGCCTCTAGAAAAATGCCTAAAATTACAAAATGTCTCCCAAATGTACCTTCTCAGAGGAAAAACCACAAACCAACCAACCACCCCTTCTTCCCCCCCCCCCCCCCAAAACACCCACCCTAAACAACAACACCAAACCCAACAACCCAAGACATCTAAGCGAAGTGTGGTGAAATAAGAACCTTTATATAACTAATGCTTTAAGCTAATTGCCAGAAGAGGGCTAATTTGCAAATAAAAAGGTCACTGTTTAGTAAGAGGCATAACTTAATATAAACCCTATTATGTCAATCCCCACCTTCACCATACCAAGGGCAGTTTTCCTTCGTACTTTAGACCAAAGTAATCCATCAAGAGCCATCACAAATGGCATTGTAAACTCTTTTAGCCACCACCAGACCATACAGCAGCAACATAATCTGCTTCTTTTTATATTAGAGCTGCGTTATATTTCTATAGACGGTCACATATTTGGTCTTGGATCCGGTTATTACTCGGTAAAGAAACCAAGACCAAACAAAAAGGCAGAACCAAGACGGGGAGGAGGAGGAAAGGGGAAGAAAAAAAAAAAAAGAAAAGAGAAAAAGAACATTTCCCCCCCAACCCCCCGGAAAAAAACCCAACAAAACACCACAACAAAACACAAACCCAAAAAAACCCAAGTCCATCTGGAAAATATCTGAGTTCTTATAGTCTTAAGCTGAACTTAAATGGCTGTTAAGCTTCACGTGCATAAAATTTTAAAGAGGAAACAAAACTGACTTCAGTAATTGTCGGTATTAAAGGAGACATCGTTGGGTGGGATACACATGAGATCAAAGCCAAGAAAAATACAAGGCTACGTTTTGTTCCTCAACACAACGAAAGCCCTCCACAGCACTAGTACACGCCAAAAAACAGCAGCGACCAATATTTTTGGATAAAACCACAAACTTACCTTCGGAGAAGGCAGTCCTTGCAGAAGGGCTGTAACAATATGGACTGCATGCTCGCTCTCCCACAACCAGCCACCTCCATGCTGCAAAGGGCTCCCCGAACATCCTTGAAATATTTCGCAAATGCAAAAAGTGAGACTTTTCTTTCTTCTTCTTTTTTTTTTTCCTCCTCTTTTCTTTTTTTTTATTTTTTTTTTTCCCCTTTTCCTCCGCTCCTCCCCGTCACCCCGCCAGGATCGCGGGGCGAAGGAAGGGGGCGGCTTCCCCGAGGGTCTGCGGGCGATGCCGGCGGGCGGCCGGGAGCCGGGGCGGGGGGGAAGGACCCGGTGCCGCCGGGGTCACAACTTTGCCAGGGCCGCCGGCGGCTCGATGGACTCGGCGGGCAGCGCCCCCCCCTCCCCCCCGCTGCCCCCGCCATCGCCGCCTGGAAAAATGCAGTGTGCCATTTTACACCAGCCTTTGAAACACACAGGACCAAAGTCTAGCGCTGGTTTTCGGTGACACTGCAAAACTACGTCTCGCTCCGCGCAGCCCCCCGCCTCATTTCCACCCCCACCCCCCCTTCAATGAGAGCAGCCGCCTCTTGAGAATTAATAAAGAAAAACAGCTGGAGAAAATAATTCCGAGACTTTGCCGTTCCACTGTCCCCGCCCAGCCCCCACTCCTCACCCCGAAGCAAGTTTCTGCCGATGAGCGCATCCCTCGGCCGCTCCCCCAGGCCGTCTCCCGGCCCCCCCTGCACCCCAACCCTGACGGAGTTCAGCAGCCTGGCAGAATCTGAAAAAGCCAGTCATGCCTGAAACAAAATCCATCATTCCTGGAAAGTGGGGAGGCTTGAATCCCAACAAATCCTCGATTTACTTGCAAATATAAACACCTACCTTTATGAAAGAACTAAATGAACACTAAATTCAACAGATACATCCGTTACGGCAGGAATAGTTTTTCCATAAATACTGTTTTAAAAACCCCTCCTTATACTGACTGACAGAATTCTACCATGCTGCCCACAAACAAAATGGCTGTGGCACCGAGTTTTTTGGTTCCTCCCACTGTGCCTCCCCCTGGCCTCCAGGAAGTGGTAGAAATCCAAAATAAAATCCCCACGAAAAGTAGCAGGCATCGCCTAAACTCCGGCCGGCCCCGCCAGACCCCGCGGGGAGCAGCGCAGATTTACCAGCGTTGGGGCTATCTCCAGGATTTATTATTATTATTTGTGTGTGTGTTGCGTGTGTGGTGGTGTGCGTTGGGTTTTTTTTGTTTTTTTTTTTTTTTTAAAGGGCATCAATCACTGGGAATTTACATCACTGTGTAATTTGAACTTCCTGCTTTACATATTTATAAGGTCTTTCACCTATCTTGGCAGGCTTTCAAATGAAGTGGGTTGGGAAATTCGATGCTGTGGCTCTAGTTTGGGAGCTGAGTCAGGTAGTCGCTGCTGGAGCCGTGCTGGGAAAAGACGAGCACATTCGAACACTTTCAGGGCTCGGTGCAAGATAAAATAATTCACCACTACACCCACCCCTCCCCCCCTCCCCCCCATATTCCAGGCTCACAAGTGAGCACGTAGGCGCAGAGAGGACACTGGAATGAGGATTCTCAGCAGGAACTGGAATTTAGGCCTCTCGTACGGAAATAGACACTCTGTAATATGTACAGTTTCACATTTGTGGTTCAGCAGCAGTCTGCCTGAATTACAGTTTCTGTGGAAAGAATCTTGGATTTTCTCTTACTATAATCTTGTGGAGTGTTGGAGCCCTTTAACTTTGTTTATTTTTACATTCACCTTAAAAAGCAAATAAATAGCAAAATGTGGCACATTTGAATGAGAGATGACCATAAAAACGTCAATACGTGGTCCTCTACCTGAGCCACCAATCTTGCTAGGCAGTAGCATGGCTTTTCTTGCATGCTGCTCCTGGGCTTGTAGGGCCTGATTCATTTCCCATGAGAGTCCTTTTGCTGCCTTTAGTAGGAGTTACAATGGAGAGAGGCTGTCAGACCTGCTGAGCCTGATCCAGCACTGTATTAAAGGACTCGAATTAATATTCCCTTCCACTGCTATTCTGCACTTTTTTCAGAGTCACTGAAGAAAACAGTAAAACTGATTTTTTTTTTTTCTCTGAGCTACCTCATATTTCTAGGTCTTAGATTAAAATACAAGAACTTTGAGCATAAATTGCCATTATTATTGGCAATTTGGGCCATTATTATAATTGCCATTGTATTATCATACTATCCATCAACCTTAATCCTGGACTATGATTATGAAGATATACTGCATAGAAATATAGGGCAAAGAGATAATTCCTGCCCTGAAGAGCTCCAAAGTAAAAGACAAAAGACAGCAGATGGCTACAGACAGATGTGGGAAACAATAAGACTATTGATCAGCTGGGAAGGCAGGTCAGCCTAACTTCTGTTTCTCTGTATATATCATGGTGAAGAAGACATAAGGTGGGATTTGATGAAGACAATTAGTTGGTTTTGTGGCTGTTAAAATAAAACTTCTCCAGCAAGAAGGAGAACATGGAAGAAAGCACAAACATGCCCACAGAAGTTTAATCAAGTTGGTATGAGTTTTTTTCACAGTGACAGAAAGTAGGCTGTGAGAGCACTGAAAATACAAATGCAAAGCTTTATGTTTGATATAGGAGAGGCAAATGAACGGATCCAAAAGGCACAGTGACATGGAAAAATCATAAACCAGGCCTGCTAGCAGTTAACTAGTCCTAGATAAACAGATATACAGTAGTTCAAATTGTATGGGCACAAAGGGACATAGCATGTTTTTTTCATAGGAATAAAAGTGTTGCTCTTAACCATTAGTTTGAGGAGTGTGTGTTGATTTCCTTCTTGTATCTAGTAAATTCATAAGCACTGCTGCTGGTGGTAGTGTCTATTACACCAGCACCTGCTTAACGAAAGGTCATCTCAAACCTGTTAGTGCAAATAGATAAGCACACAGGAGGGCTGGGACTAAACTGGCCATGCACACTGTGAAGATTCCCTTTCCTTTTGTGAGTATTGTGAGAAGCTTTCATCTCCCTGCAGTGTCCCATAGACAAAATGTTCATCATTGTCTGCCTGAAACTGGCAGAGGTCTGACAGAGTCCTCACCTGAATTGTAGAGGAGGCAGAAAGGGCCATGTGGCTGTGGCATAGCTCCATACAGCAGAGCAAGCTGTGCTTTGAAGGAGAGGTATCACCCTTAGGCTCATTCTCAGGTCATTCTTTGTTATGTTGCTGTAGGTTTTTAAACTTCATTTCTTTATTTCCCATGCTGAGTAGTGGCATTGCAGTCATAGCAGGGGCATGTGTGCAAATTCTTTTGCATGAAATAGGGTAGGTAAGGTTGTATTTACTATAGCAACAATGCAACAAGCTCTTCAGCAGCCATGGCTCACCATGCTGTAACTTGGGGCTAAACACTGCAGTAACTAACTTCAGATGATCTAGGCCTTGGTGAACATCGGCAGAAATATTCTGCTGGGGTAAATGTGAAAGAGTTTGTCTGGATTCTTTTGCCACAGGCTAAATTAAACTGAACTATCCCAAATTTCCTCCTGATTTAATGTTTACAGGTTCTGTGGATGAGCTAATGTATGGAAACTTTATGCTGGGCTGATTCTCTCTTGTATTTGATCTCACCTTTGGTTTTAATGGAAAATAGTCTGTTTCAAGTGCTGAATGTTGAGAACTGAGATAGTGACCGAAATGCATGTTGTGGTTTTGTTTTGTTTTTAACCTGAGTAAGTGTTCCAAGAAAAATGTTATGCTTTAAAAAAAGCCCTCATTTAACTTGATGACAAATTTCCCAACATTTCTTATCGTTGTAAATGTTCATCTTGAGATTTTACTCAAAACCAGAGAGGTAAAATGTCTAGATGGGAGCAAAGAAACAAACTGGCTGTATTTTAGGATTTAGATTAACACAAAGAGGTGGCTAAAAACTGATAGCATGCAAATAACATCTTCTTAGACTAGTGAAAAGTCTTTTTACATTCTGCTTGCAGTGTAATTGCTTTTATTACTCTTTATCTTTCATTTTCATTAATCTTTATCTTGCCCATAAAGATTTAACTCTGCTGCCAAGTTTTCCAAGTAGGTCTCTGTCTCTACACTTGTAATAAACAAATTGCACTGATCTTCCTTGGACAATCTTTTCTTGATGCCTTTAGGAAGCGAATTGTCAGTCCTGTTAAGCCAGTAAACCATTAGGTAGATCAGCAACAGCTGAAGGATATCAAAGTGCTTTGGCAACTGGTATGTAAATGATCATCTTCTTTTCATAAGAATGGCATTAAATGTTTTGAGTTGTTTTTTTCATTGGGAAGATCACCCAATGCACAAATATCTTGCATTTTTATTCAATAATTACTGTTTACACCACTGCATAATTGCCTTTGAAGAATCTAAAAAAACCTTGATTTGCTGTCATTTGGAAATGTAATAAATTAAAGCATAAGAATAGATCATTGATGCCCAACTGTGTTATAAAGGAGGACATGGACTTCCCTAGCTTCATTCTTGTTTGGTCTTGGTCAAAAGTGATTACTTGGCTCGCTTGAAATTCAACTTTAAAACACAGGGCTTGTAACTTATTAAGCCTCCTCTTTCTAGCTCTCTATCCAAGATCTCACTTTGTTTGAGTACATAAGCCTCAAAATTGTTACTCTTTGTTATGGATGTTACCTTCTCAAGTTTATCAGCAGTCTTCTTGCTTTACAAATCACTGACATCAGAAACAGGTGCAACACGCCAACACCTGTCACACCACTTGCCACATTCTAAATCACAGGAACATTCAGGTTGGAAAAGACCTTCAGGATCACCAAGTCCAACCAAAAAGGTAAGGTAATTCCTGATGTGTTGTTTTTCCTCTACATCCCAGAATTTAATTTTCTTTCTTGCTGCATTACCATTAAAGGTGCCTTTGTTCAGCCAACCATGCCATTAATTTCTGTGTCCTTTGTAGTAACCCCTTTTCAGTTGTACCTTGTCTCTTCTTCCGTCAGTAGGACTTTACATTGCTCTTAGAATTTTGCTTTCACTTGTACACAGCTATAGGTACTTCAATTTTTATGCCCACCTTCATAAGCTGATCCAAGTTGCCTTTGACCAATAAGGCCTTCATCACTATTTTCTTCTTATTCTAACTCTGCACTATTGTGAGCAACAGTAAGGATTGCTTTTCTTATTAAAATTAAGATAAAATTTCAGATTAAGCAGTGCTTTCCTTTGTTTCAGACACTGAGCTTGCACTGCTGAATTTCTTTGCTTGTGCTGGGACCTCATCTTTAAATACTTTATGTACAGACTAAGCAGATTTAAATCACAGTGTTGTCACGTGTTGATGCCATTCATCGCTTTCACATCAGAAGTCCTGCTAGTGGGTTTAGGATGATGGCCAGTGGAAAAAGCTGTGGAGAAAAAAAGCCAAATCAATCCACAAGTGGAAAAGCCATTTGTTACAAATATGGATGGGAGCTTCTGAAAATGAAAACAAACAAATGAAGCCACCCCAAAACAAACAGACAAACCCCAAACAACAAATCAAACCCCCAAACAACAAACCCCAGAAATAAACCTCCAAAACACCTGTTGGTGTTGGTTACCAAGGTATGCCACCTACCTCTGAGGATAGCTTTTTTGGTCCCCTGTTATTTCTGTTGTGTCCTTGTATAATGGTCTGGAAGTATCTATTCAGATCAACGGTAGATTGGCCAGGTGATAACCTACCTCTGAGGCTGAATAAATGCTCACTGGAACGTTTGCAAGCAGAAGTAACTGTTAAAGTCTCTTTCCCCCTTGCTTGCATCTGGTTTTTATGACTGCAATGGTTCTGGAATGAGCATTGTTCCCAGACTGTAGGATGCAGCTGTTGCTGCTGCTGGTGAATTGTTTTCAGTGTGTTGTGTCAAAACAAGGCAGCATGCAATTGATGCTTTTGCTTCATTAGACACATTCTGTTGTTTTCTCAGATTTTTATCTTCTGACAGTTAAGGGGATGCCTTATGGATTTTATTAGATGAAGTACTCCTGGAGACCATTTTCCCATATGATTTATTATACTGGGGAAATTTCAGCAGAAATGCCATGGATTCAGGTAAGGTGAAGAATGACTGTGTTCCATCTGTGTTCCACTGACTTGCCTGCTGACTGGTTCACGTGTTAGGCAGATTTGATCTCTTCTTTGCTGAACTCACATTTGTCACTCAGAATAAAGGGCCACTGTCAGGCAAGAAAAAAAATCTCAGAACTGTTCAGCGTTGTTCATGGTGTTGACTTCTCATGCTGCAGCAAACAAATGCACCATCTGTATGGCAAAGGCAATGCTGTCACAAGGCAGTTTTCTTGTTTGAAATATTCTGGTGCTGGTGCCATGCTGAATGGAAGCAGACAATTTAGTCAGCAAAAGCTTGATGAGCACAGAGCTATCAAGGAAAATTGAAGATAAGCTTACAGTTGCATACAACTTTGAGGGTATGCAGGTCTGAGATGAACCAAAGTCCTTACCAGGTCCAGATTCAGCAAGACTATGAACTGCAGTCACAAAAGCTTTGAGTTCTTCTCCTTTTTTTCTCCCCTGTTATTAAGTCTAACCTTTTTATATGTAATACTGTTTTATTTTGGGTAACTAAAATCAGGCAGCCTTAACTCCTGTCAGCAAGCTCAATGCATGATTTGGTCAGCTCATCTGAAGTTCTTGGATACAAAGGATAAGGTGGTAAGTATTTCAAGATACAAGAATGCAGTGGCTGATTTTCATACCATTATGAATTGCTGCTGGACAACAAAGTAGCTCATATACATCCTCTGACCTTATTACATTGTCCATCACGTTCTCAAACATGAAATTACCTGTCTGACAAATCTGCTCTTCTGCTTTATTATTATCAGCTGTAACATTTCAAACCACTCAGGGACACATCCAACACTTATGATCTATTTTTTTAAACTAATTTTTCTTAAATTCATTCTTGTACCCTTAATTTTGATGATGAAATAGATTTAATTTTGTTGCTTTTTCATGCCTTTGCTGATTTTCAAGAGATTCTGACTTGGGGTATATATTTATTGGCAGTTTCCCTATTTTTAAGTGTAAACAATGTGTTCACTGTTAGTCTTTTTTGTTTTGTTGTAATGCTTGAAAAGCTCAGAAGACCAAGCTTAATTAGCATGATTATAAATGTAAGCAATCAACAAGAGGAAATCTACATTAGTAGATACTCCATGTTGCAGGGATGCAGGCTTTTCATGTAATGTTTTGTATGTCTTATGTTACCCTGGTCCAGAATTTGCTTTCCCTACGTGTGCTGCAGAGACAATAGTAACATTCATTCCTGTGCTGCTCACGTACACTAAGAAGCATGCTCCTTGCCCTGCTGCTTCCACTCACAGGGACCTAATGGCAGCAGCATCTCTTAGCAAGGGGCAAGAAGAGTATCTTCTGTCAAAAAAAAAAAAAAAAGGAAAGAAGAAAAAAAAAGGAAGAAAAGCAAAAAACATGAGACCAAGAGGAGATATTCTACAGACTAGATCTAGTACACCTATTGCCACCTGGAACACGGCCCCTTATTTGCACAGCTGATTGCCAGACCCCTTTTGCTCTGAGCAAAGCTGGAGAACATGCACAGCATCCGAGGCTAAGGCTGCTACACAAAAATCTTCATGCAAATGTTTCTCAGTGGTTTGTAAATGGCACATCTGCAAGTGATGAGCTACACTTGCCACGTTGATCATTAAACCTTACAGAAGCGTGCTTCACATCTAACATAAGGCAAAAAAAACCCCAACCCACAGCCCCACCTTTTCTTTTTGCCTTACCCAAACCTAAAATAGGTGTTATCTTGTCCACAAATGAAAGGGGAACTTAACAGCTTATGAATGTATTGTTTATTCTCATAGCTGCTTATTTCATCTCGGATTCCTTCTAATTTTTACAGCTAGCATGGGATTTCTTTTGTGAGGGTGGAACTTCAGCTTTTACCTTATAAATAGCCACTAACATTTCTCCTGATGCAACTTTCCCTGACATGATTTGTCTTAGAATGGATTCATTTGCTGAGAATCAAAATGTGTATACTGAAGAATACCCATTATCGGAAAACAGAGCAAAATCAGTTGCAACTGAATACTGCTGAAAGCTGAAGAAGCTTGTAGTCCAGTTCGAAAAATTCTGTAGTAGACTAAATCATTCATAGTTTAAAAGTTATTGGCAGCTCTGTTTGCTGGTTTGTAAGTAGATTTCTTAAGGGAAGCAAATGCCAAGATACTGACTGTCAGCAAAACTGTCTGTTCCAGCCCATGTTTATAATGAACTGAAGCTCCTTGTATTGAATCATTCCTGGTTTTGTCATTCAACTCTCAAACTACAACGCTGAAACGTACAACATCAACAAAGGGAAGACTTCCTGCCTTCCTTCCTCTGTTTGGCAGAGCAGCAGACCTCAGGTTTAGGATAACATTGTGTTCAGAGTTTCAGGTTAGGGAGGGGGAGAAAAAATATATTGGTGGCCTCTTTCAATCAGTCAGACAGGAAGGATTTTCATTTGTCCCTGAGCACAGAGATTACAGCTCCCAAACAGTTAACTGATGATGCTTCTTAAATCAACAACGCATTTTTGAACCAATCTGGGTCCCATGTCCGTCTTCGTGTGACGCAGGAGTAGGAGGAAGGAAAGTAGATGTGACTGCTCTCTGGAGTAACTCTTAAAATGAAAGTAGTTGAGGCTCATGCAAAACAGAATCCATGATTTGATAGGCCCTGAATTTGTTGGAGCATGGCCCTGGATATTGCACTCCTGTGATCCCTAGATGGCACAACTGCATAATAGCAACCGTCATCAAACAGCTAGAGCAGCCCTGAAGCTCCTTTAATTTACTCCTTTGTCTGAACTGGGCCTCAGCAGCCACAACTCCCCTTCAGCTTGGGTCTTGCTCTGAGAGCAGCTCAGAAAAAAATGAGTTTTAATGTCTTTAGCTGGGAGCTTTTGTCTGTTATTTCACACATTCTCCCAGTTCATTGTTTAAAAGGCCAAGGCTTTAATTCCTTTAAGTGCTGTACCAAAACTTGAAGGAAAATCAGTTTACTGAAGGAACAAAATGGGGTTTTTTTTGTGGCTACTAGGTTTAATGGAATGAAAAAAACAAGCACCAAAATAAGTCACATAAAACTGGAAGGATCCCACAGGAAGGTTGGAGAGAGACTTTTCCTAAGGGTGTCTAGCAATAGGGCAAGGGGAAATGGTTTGAAACGGGGGGAGAGTAGGGTTTGACTGGATCTTAGGAAGGAAGTCTTCAGTACAGGGGCTTTGGGACTGGAATATGTTACCTAGGGAGGTTGTGGATGCCACCTCCCTGGAGGTGTTCAAGGCCAGGTCGGATGAGGCCTTGAGCAACTGAGTCTAGTTGAGAGGTCCCCCTGCCCATGGCAAGGAGGCTGGAGAAGATGAACTTTGAGGTCCATTCCAACCTAAGCCATTCTGTGATTCTATGACAAACCAGAGATTTTTAAATTCATATCACTTTGAAGCTCTTGTAGAGTGCCTCCTACAGCTATGAGGGTTGAAAATGGTAGTTGTTGCTACCTAAACTGTTCAGTTGTTTGCCTTCTTGCCAACTCTACCTGATGGGCAACTCTTGCAGGTGAGTGTGGTGACTGTTCTCACTACACTTCTGCAGCTGTTGAAAATCTCTTGCAACTTCTCTCAGGACTGGGTAACCTCAACATATGTTTCTGGCAGTTTCTTACCTTGATGTCATCCTTTCACATTTGGAATGTGACCTTCTGCACCTAGTTTGCAGCTGTCACAAGACATTTGTCAGCTACTTATTTATTTTTTTGGGGGGGGTATAAAAAGATCAAAAATGGATTTTATTCTGCCATCTCTCTCCAGCCCAGTTCTCTCTCCACATGCTCTGGCTGGTGGCAGGTACACAGGTGATCTCTCTGGTTCTGTCCTGTGCACATAGACAGAAGCAATGTCTCTACTGGTTAGCTTACCAAAAGCAAACTGGCACATGTAGGTAAAGGTTTGGGGATACTCTCTGAGACATAGAACATACATTCCTCACTGGAACATACATTGTCTTCACTGCTGAGTGAAAGTGCATGGAAAACACACACCTGCAGCAAGAAAGGCAATAAAGACTAATTCTTAAGAGTTACAGACTTCACTTGTTTCAGAGAAGACTGTGTGCCAGTTTCCAGAGGAAAAGCAGCAGACACTGTTTAGATGTTTTCTCTGTTGAGCATCTTTCTGAGTAGCTTTTATCTTCAGGAAGAAAACAGTCGAGCTTTTGCACAGCGCGCTTGCTAAGCTGTCATCAGGTAAAGAAGATCTGAAAGACAAAGAAGCTTTTGAAGACAGGGAAATAGACAAGTCCTGGCAAATGCAGAATAAATGTAGAGAGCTGTATTCTATTATTTAGGTCCTTGCTTAATTTACTTTAACACCTCATATGAACTCAGTCAAAAAGTGTTGCAGCTCTAACCGCTGTTGGCCTCAAGATGAAGAAACAGGCATTAGTGGAAGTTACTGGAGACACCATGGAAAGTAGGATTATTTTAAGAGGAACTGAAATGCAAATGGGCTGAAAGCCTTTGCATTATTTGATATTGAGATGACAGACTGCCAAACAAATTAAACAAGGCTGGGAATACTGGCAGAATGTACAAAATAGAAACAAGCATAAAGCTTAATGAGAGAATATGTTAAGAGAGAACAGAAGAACAGGAAGAATATTTATCCACAAATGCATACATTTGTGCATGAACAAGTACATCCTGCCAAGAAGCTCAGTGCCACTGTTGCTGGTGTTCTTTCACTAATGCTAGCTGACTTCTGTCAATACCTGGCTCATTTAAAACTAGCTCAGATATTCCTTCAGCTTGGTAACTAGCTACAGCTTACCTAAAAGAGGGTTTAATATATATATATGGGCTTTAAGATGTAGATTTATAAACTCCTAGACTCATAAAGTGGTTTGGATTGGAAGGGATCTTAAAGATCACCTAGTTCCAACCCCCCCTGCCATGGGCAGGGACACCTGCCACTAGATCTGGCTGCTTAAAGTCCCATCCAATCTGGCACTTCCAGGGATGAGGCATCCACAGCTTCTCTGGGCAAGCTGTTCCAGTGACTCACCATCCTCAGAGGGAGGAATTTCTGCCTTACATCAGTCTAAATCTACCCTCTTTCAGTTTAAAGCCATTGCCCTTTCTCATATCACTACATGTCCCTGTAAAGAGAAAGAGCCCCTTTCCAGCATTCTTGTAGGCCCTGCTTAGGTGATGGAAGGTTGCTGTAAGGTCTCCCTGGAGCTTTCTCCAGGCTGAACAACCACAACTCTCAGGCTTTTCTCATGGCAGAGCTGTTTCATCCCCCGATCATCATTGTGGGCCTCCTCTGGACCTGCTCAAACACTCATCCATGTCCTTCTTATGCTGGGAACCCCAGACCTGAACACATGGATGCCAAAGGATCTCGTGAGAGCAAAACAGCTGGGGATAATCACCCCTCTCAACTTGCTGGTCACACTTCTGCTGCAGCCCAGGATGTGAATGACAGCTTACACCCCTTTTTCCTTTGCAAAAGGAAACAGCCCCTTGTATCCTTATTTCAATACTTCCTTAGGTCACATGGACACTTAAAAAGAATATTGGGAAATGTAAAGAGAGCTGGTGGAAGAATTTAGAGGGGTGATAGTTTCAGGGGAAGATAGTTTCAGGGGGGATAGTGTTGAGCAAAGGGACAGGAACAAATGTAAGGGGTATTTATAAGGGTTTTCATTAGGATTGAAAGGCCACTTCCCTTTGCAGAAACAGGGAAAGGTGATGTGGAGTAAAGCAGGATCCCAAAATGGGATGTGGGGGTTTTGTATTAAAAATGATGCGAGGGAAAACTTTGAAAGAGTCCTGAGATCATGCACCTGAGTACCCAGAAAGTCAGTTTGGGGGAAGTAAAGATAGGGCAAATTATTGGCAAGAAAGAGGTTAGCTCCTTTTCACAGAATCCACTTGACAGCAGTATGTATTAAGTAATTTTTTTACCATTCATCCAATTTACCTTCTCAGTAAGCTTAAAAATATGTTTTTGTGATGTTGCAGCCCAGTTCCTGAGGAGCTTTGCTCTAAAGCACAGAAGGCAGAGCTTTTCCTTTGTGTTCTTTTTTCTTTTCCCCTTTGCTGTGGCCATTGCTGTGTTCTGCCCTGTGGCTCTGCTGCAGCTGCAGAGCACTTCTGAGAGGCTGGACTTGTCTTCTCTACTCAGCTGCAGCTGTCTTGGTTTTACAAGCCTCCAAAAACAGTGTTATGCTTCGAGCTGTCAGCTGGAATATGGTTTATATCTAAGCACAACTCTTAATTTAATAGCTATCTGCCATTGTTCTGGGGCTAGTGGAATTTTTATATATAAACTTGAGATGAAAATTTGGTGATAAAAGGTTGTAGGTACAAGAAACTCTTTCAGTATAAAATTGTGGTTAGGCTGTAAATTCTGAGAATATCTCTGGAGATCACTTGAACTTTGAGATTTTCTGAGAGCAGGAAGAACTTGGTTAGGAAGGGGTTTTGGACTAATGTATGTGAGATGCTGAGGTTTATTGAATTCTGAAGGAACTGCTGGGCTATTTCAGAACAAGAGGGAAAAAATTAATTAAACCTGTTGGACTGAAAATTTTGTACTACAAGGGCAGAGGTAATGTTCCAGTCTGCATATGCATTAGCTGATTACATATTTGTGAACTGAAGACTGTCTCATAAAGGTACTGAATAAATGAGCTGATGAAGGAGCTGTCTGCACAGCTAATGCTAATTTATAGTTATGCTTGAAACAGTGGGAAATTTCCAGAGGGTTGTAATGGAGCTAGTCCCAATTTTTAAGAGGCTATGTACGTTAGCCATTTTCTGTTCCTATGGCAATGAGATCTGGCACCATCCCTGAGCTCCTGAAGCCTTCTTAACCGGCTCTTGGCAGTTTGCTGCTATTCCTTCTGTTTATTTCTCTCTAGAATATTTCACTGATACTCCAGCTTGAATGATTTCTGTAGTCTTTGCAGCAGCTGTGGCCCCAGATCCAACCTGTGGTGAGCCTCAGCAGGATCTGCTGCAAGCATCTGCAGGCAACTCCCCGCTCCCCGACACGTACAGGACACAGAGCACCACAGACAGGAAACAGCACTCATGGCACTATGAACAGGACCCATGGCCTCTTCTCCTTGGCCTTCCCAGCTGATCAGAATGGAGGAATGGGAGTGGGAAATACAGGCATGCAGTGCCCACTGCTCCCAGGGATGGGCTCAGACACTTGGCCCATCCAGCAGCTACTCCTTAGATCTCTGCTCTTCACTGCTGCAGCATCTGCTGCAAACCTCCCTGCCTCGCACACATTGATGTACTCACCTGCTTACCCCAACACACTGTGGACCTCTCCAGTAACTGGCCTGAGACAACCATATATACCTCAAACTGGCCCTTGGTTCCTCTTGGCTCCAGCTGTTTCCCTCAGAGAGACAGAGACACACAGAGCCCAAGCTCTCTGTTGATGCCTCCCTCCCATTTCATGAAGCCAGGTTCCTTCTGCCCTCAGATGGAAGTTAAAAGGGGCTTTAAATCAGATTCCCACAGCTTCTCAGGATAATCTGAAGCACCAAGTTTTGCTTTTTTTCAAAGATAATCTTACCTTCCTAAAGTACATCCATGGAATCACAGTGGTTTCACAGTGCTTTTCATCATCTGTCTAGAACAGTGGAAGAAGTTGCCCAGGGATGCAGTGGAGGCCCCATCCCTGGAGATATTCAAGGTCAGGCTCAACAGGGCTCTGAGCAACCTGATCTAGCAGAGGATGTCCCAGGATGTCCCCCTGACTGCAGGGGGTTTGGACTAGATGCCCTTTGGAGGTCCCTTCCAACCCAAACCCCTCTAAGATTCTTACATAATCTATTATTACCTCTTGCCCAAACAGACACAGGTCTCAGGTCTACAACTGCCTGAAGGGTGGTTGTAGCCAGGAGGGGGTTGATCTCTTCTCCTAGGCAACCAGCACCAGAACAAGAGGACACAGTCTCAAGCTGCACCAGGGGAAGTTTAGGCTCGAGGTGAGGAGAAAGTTTTTCACTGAGAGAGTTAGCCATTGGAATGTACTGCCCAGGGAGGTGGTGGAGTCACCATCCCTGGAGGCGTTCAAAAGGGGACTGGACATGGCACTTGGTGCCATGGTTTAGTCACGAGGTCTTGGGTGACAGGTTGGACTTGATGCTCTTTCAGGTCTCTTCCAACCTTGGTGATTCTGTGATTCTGAACTGTGTCAACTAGAGGATAAAGAGACAAGACTTCAGTATTTTAAGGTACTTTTATTTAATAAATAACTTCAGTAATAGCACTGTAAAAAGTGAACATCTGTTAAAATAAAAAGGCACTTAAAACAAGAAGATGGCTACGATGCAGTCTGGATGGTCAAAGGCAAATATACATGGCACATGTTGAGAATGGTGTCACATGACAAACTATGCAATCTTAGCTACAGGGGAAAGGCAAATTTACAGCTAAGACTGCTCGAAAAACAAACCAAAACAAACCAAGGCAAAAGGCAAAAGAAAAGCTTGTGTTGCTATAAAAATATTACAAAAAGAGTCGCAACCAAAGGTGTGAGGAGCATTAGAAGGGTGACAAAGCACCAGGCTTTCAACCAAGGAAACATTACAGAATAAAACACCCTATGACATAAGGCCCTTATGTGTTCTGAGGATGTCTTGGTTAAGGTACTTCATGATACTGCCACCCAGGGCTTGAATTTACAAAGGCAAACTAAGCAAAGTCACCAGTCAGCAACTTTTTCAGTAATGGCACGTGGTTTAAAGCTTTTTTTTTTTCTGTCCTTCCTTCTTAACATTCTTCTCAAACCCTTTTCATTTGAGCCAGATCCTGGCAAGAAGCAACTTAAAAGTGAACAATAAGTATGCACCCGCTCTCAGCCTGTTCCACCGCTCCCTCCCAACTTACCCAACTTACCATACACCCAGCAAGCAGAAGACCAATGAACCACCAGCTCCATTGCTACATGAGTTTCACTCAACCTGCAAACTCAAGCCCTGATTTCCCTGTAAAGCTAAAAAAGTTTAATACTAAATGGCTAGGCAGAGCCCTCATGCTGATTGCTTTACCCCTTTTCCCTCCCAGCTGCGCCACAGCAGTCATCACACCCTGCAGAAGAACCTGGATTCACAGCACGGGAGCGGGAAAAGGTCAAAAAGGCACCATGTGACCTTTTGCTGACAAGGCTACACAGTCTCAAGTTTGTTGTTTGTGGTTTTTTTTTTTTTTGGCCAGACCTCTGGCACTGAATTCATTTGCAATGAAAAAACAAAACAAAACAAAAAACCAAACCAAAACAACCCCAAAAAGTTACAAAAAGAAAGAGAAAAAACCCCAACAAATTACATATGGTACATTTTCAAAACCTGCACAGGAAAACAAACCTATATGTAATGAATTAGTAAAATCACTGCAGTTTGCCCCTACATCTACCTTACTGTGACTACAAAAAATTGCTATGCTGCATACAGTGTTGTGAAGTTACACAAGGAGTGTTCATTTTCCCTCATATTTAGGATTGACCACGGTTGTCACTGCGCTCTTGTAAATAGGATTTTCACCCTAGAAAGAGAAAAACAGATTGCTGTTAGCCTTGGAAGAGCTGAGCAAAGCACTTTTCTGTCAGAAGGGTAGCAACTAGCCTAAGGAATTAGCTTAAGAAAGGACACATTCGGGTTTTGTTTGTCCACACAAACAGCTGAAGGCAAACTGTAGCTTTCCGTCTAGCCGCTTGAACAAAGGCATGCTCAGCTAAGAAAGCAAAGGGTTAGGGCACAATCCTGTTCAGTGTGCACCACAGATTTCCTTCAGGGTGGCTGAGCCTTCAGTGGTGGTCATCTCAGGGCTGAGACATCAACTCAGGGGTCTGCAGCCAAAGAGATTTAAGAGAGGAACAGGCCCCTTAACCAGATTGCTTGAAACCATGGCTGGCCACAGGCTACCTGCTGCTGCAATGAACACTTACAGAGCTTCTCTCCTCTCAGAACTGAATTGCAGAAACAAAGGGGAAAGGCCCGTAGGATTCTGATAAAACACATGCAGTGTTCTGAACACCCAGTACCTGCCATTCTCATTTTGTTCCTGCAGGTCCTCTCAACCCCCACAGGCACAAAATGCACAGTTAGAACTAAGGAACTTCTGTACAGGTGCAAATGCTGCAATTAAAATGTGATTTCTGCTGATATGAGAAATGCCCCCAGAACAACTGCTTGCATCTCTCTTGCTGCAATTTCAAAACCTTCACATTAAGCATTTCCCCCCCCAGGTTTCCTTTATCTCAATCCTTGCACACCTAAGATGAACAGTTTGAACTCACAATCAATAGATGCATCTCATCAGGAGAAAAGGCTCCTGTGCAGATGTCAACCTGAGTGCAGTTCTGGCCAGAAGCACATCTGGCCTTGAGCAGCAGTAAGGGAATCTCTCTCTCCCACTCTCACATGGCCTATACCACCATATTAATTTAATTGGACTCTATTATATTACACAGCATTTACAATATTTCAGGTTAAAGCATGTTTCCTACAGTCAGTTAGAGGAAATGCTACCACCAGACACACACTAGGTGTGTCTGCTCTTTCAGATTGGGAAAAAATCTACTGGGAACACCACAGGATGTGCCAAAAGGTGAGCAGGAGAGCAAGAAACCCACTGGGTGTGACATTTTTAGATCACAGGTCCTGGAAGTTTGTTGCCTTTTATTTGCAAGATCTGGTATAGAGCAAGTAACTGGCCTAAACCAACAGCAGCTGCTAAGGTAGGCCACTTGGCTGGCATTCTGCCTGTCTGCCATGGTTTCTTTCACAGAAAACGGGTACTTCTCCTTGAAGCCAGCTTCTCTACATGCAAAGAGCAACGAGGCACATCTAATCCCACCTAGACTTGGGAGACTTCAACCTAGTCTCTCAAGTCCAGCCAGAACCTGGATTGCTGGATAACAGAAGTCAAGGTTGTCTATTGACTCAGATGTTGAGATGAATGAATGTCACCTGTCCTGAGCTGGAGGGGAACCTAGGTGTCCAGTGCTGGTTATGCTCCTTCTACCAGCGCCCAGCCAAACTGTCTGGATTAATGGTGTATCAGCTATTGGTTTCAAAAGGGATGAGGAGTGAAGATTTTAAAATCTGATTTAAATCATGGGAAGAGCGTTTGTGGCAAATTAACCAAGGCAAAATTCACCCTCCTTCCCTCTCAGTGGTTTTAATAAAAAGCTTTGCAAGAGTTAAGATGTAAATGAAACTGTAAAAAACACCCAGGGATGAGAGATTTAATCTGTAACTGGAGTATCTCATTCTGCTTCAAAGTTCTTGGCAATACAGATTGCCTGTTTCCTTCACAAGCTTTTATCTGAAAACTGCAACTCAGTGAAGTCTGTGATGCAGAGAAAGTCTGTGAGCTTAACAGGCCCTAGCACATGAGGCTAGAAGATAGTGTACAGCTTTCAATGGCAAGGCATTAGGTAATATTTGCTTCACTGGGCTTTTAACCTTCAGAATTTTACACAAGAGATCACCCCCAGCACACACAGGGAGGGAAATGTTTACATTTGCCTGTTTGTAAAAGCCAGATCACTTCTGTCAGATAGTGTAGGAATTGGTCTAAAGGTTAGGACTAAACGTGGAAATTTGCAGGCTGCTGCTCGTGCCAATAGGTCAAATTTAGACTCAGGTTTCAAAAGCAATCAGCACAATCAAATTGTACATTTTTCATTACAATTCTTCTTGAAGAGAAGGCAGAATTGGAAATTTACATGCTCCTTATGTAGCATGAGCCCTATTTACACAGGCACTCAAACACTCTGCTGTCTTCCCTTGTACTTGCATGTCATGTTCCCAAGAACTGCCAGAAGCACTGGGTGGGATTTAGGTCACTGAATGAGGCACTTAACTTGGTGCCTCCCCGTGGCAGTTGAGTCTCTTAGTCCCAATTACAAACAATGGAGATTTAGTCACCACACAGAAGGACTCAGCTTAACCCAACCTTATGTCTCATCAGCCAAAGAGCTCTAGGGGCTCTTCTGCCTACACCACAGCACAGGCACCCAATGGATTTGCAGCTCCTTCCCTGCTCTCTTCTGTTAGGCATTGACAGCCCTGGAGCTTCTCCAGCCACAGTCAAGCACTGTGTCTCAGCTCTGCCTTGGAGAGGTCTTCTACAGACAGCTTATCATTAAAACTAACATAGTAGTAGTAAATAAACATCCAGTAGTCCAACATGACCTTCAGGTCACTTAGGGCCCCTCAGAGCTGGCACATGGCAACTTTCAGAGATCAGCAGCATTCCAGGTTTTTAACTGGCCACTAAACCATGATATTCCAAACCTGCTGGTTCAGACAACTGCTGCTGGTTTTCAAGGAGCAAGTTTTCTTTTTGCCACTTTCAGCATGCAAAGTTAGGGCAAACACATTTGCCATATGCTCTTGTCAAGGAAAACACCACACACACACAAACCCAAATGGGAAAAAACCAAACCCAAACCCCAGACAGTTAATTCTACACAAGCCTGAGTGAGATACATTCAAATACAGATGCAGGTATTTTTAGAGAGCACCTTCAGCAGAGAATCAAGAGCTATGCTCTTGCAACAGTATTCATTTGCAATTAGACTGGGCTTTCAGGGGCTAACAGTTCAGTCTAGGCTTGTATAAAGATGAGCTTATCACCTTGTCTGATTCTCATTCCATTTTTCTCTACAGAGAAGCTACCTTTTTAGCGGGTTTAAGTCCCAAGCCACTGCAAGAAACTGCACTCTAGAATATTTAAACTCATCCATGTATCATTCAAGGGCTGGTTCTTACCATTTTCAGCTCTCATTAGTAATTTTACAGTAATCTGAACCAAATCACCTGTCAACCCAAAAACATGGCAGTTGCATCTGAGGATGAAGCAAAGGCCAAGGTTAAGGGCAGCACAGATGACACAGGGCATCATCTACCATGACTGGAGGACTAGAGGCAAGCAGCTGCCTGCTATTCAGTACTGTTCTTCCTCTGTGTCATATATGAGGAGAGGCTGAGGGAGCTGGGATTGTTTAGCCTGGAGAAGCAGAGGCTCAGGGGAGACCTTATTGCTGCCTACAACTACCTGAAGGGTGGTTGTAGCCAGGAGGGGGTTGGCTCTCCCAGGCAACCAGCACCAGAATGAGAGGACACAGTCTCAAGCTACACCAGGGGAAGTTTAGGCTCGAGGTGAGGAGAAACTTCTTCTCAGAGAGTTGTTAGCCATTGGAATGGGTCTTTGAGGTCTTTTCCAACCTTGTTGATTCTATGATTCTATTCTATGATTCTACTCTGTCAATACTGATCTCCTCCTTTTTGCTGGCCACTACAGCTGAACCCACCTCTCCTTCTCCCCAGAATTCTGCTATTTCTGTGAATACCCAAAATGATGAAGTCATGGTTAAAAAGACCTCCAATCCTTCACAGTTTTAGTGAAACAAAAAGGCACAAGTCAACCTCTCTATTTACCCAGAAGAAAATCTTTCTGCGAGAGGGACATTTTGAGGAGAAATGGCAGCACTAAGAAGCTGTGATCCTGAAAAGAGTCATAGGGCAAAGAAAGGGAGCACAGAAGTTACACACAGTATGGTTTGTTAAATGCTTGTCCTGCATGCAACAAAGTGCACAACTAAGTGAACAGCAGAAAAGAAGGGAACAGAGCCTTAACCAGAAGGATTAAGTGGCATATTGGAAAGGAACAAGAACTCTATTTCATCCCCAGAGTAATAGATTCTGAGAAGAAAAATGGAAAGGAGGTGAATGTGGTCGGTGTAGCAAGCAAAAGGAACATTTTTACAATCAATTGTGGACACACTGAAAAGTGAAATGATTGCAAAGAGAAAAGGAAAGTATATTTCACCAAGGGCTCAGAATGCTGGGCAAAGTACTTAAGAGTTGTTGCCACAGTAAGGACAGACAAGACCATAAATACTGTTAATTGTTGTTTTCTTCTCTCATATTTCCTTTACAAAAAATCTTTTAAGTACAACACTGAAGAAAGGGAGGTGGCAGACAATAAAATGAAAGGTACAGGTCTTCCCCTTCAACTGGCTCAAGAAAAAAGCCTTTGGATATTTCCAGGGATGTGTTACCTTCCCAGCTTCTTCATTCCTCTGATCTATTTCCCTCTTCCAACATCTTTGACACCTATCCCTCATCTCATCCTCCCTCTCTCAGCTTCTCCTCCTTCCCTGTGGTCCCAAGAACAGCCTGAAGTGTTCAAGAAAGTGCAGCCTCAAAGTCTACAGAAGATACCTATCCATCACTTCTGGTTGAGTGACTTGCTCTTCTGGATTCTGGTGTTTCTCTTTGTGTGTGAGGTGTGAAATCAGCATTTCCAGAGAGAGGTGAGGTCTTCAGGTAGGGGACTAAGAAACTGGGGGGGAAACACATCTAGAGAGGACAAGAACATTTCCTATTCTCACATTTTTTGTCTGAATAACCTCAAGTTGGCTGGGCTATAAGGACTCTAATACTGCCAAGTTTCAGTAGAAGTATGGATGGAAAAATAAGATGCATAATTAATTATGAAATCAATAGAGTGTGTGGATTTTGCACTCTAAATACAGGCTAGTTCTGTACTAGGTTAATAAGCCAAAGCATTTAAAAAGCCAAGCAGAATCTGTAAGGCTAATCTCAACGTTCCCAGACTTGTTCTAATAAAACCAGTGATATTTATAGGCTGGGATTTATCTAAGAACTATCTAAACTAGCTCTGCAAAAATAACAAATTGAAGCAAACTGACTGCTGATTTGAGGAAACAGAAAACAAACCCTCCCCTAAGTGCTGGCTCTCTCCACAATCCAAAGAGCTTCTCCCATCCTAACAGCTGTTCTATCACACATCTATTGACCCTCCCCACCCTCCCAAACAAAACCCCCAAAACCACACTCCTAGTTTAAGGCAGTACTGGTGGTTAGTAAGGAAGCAATCTTGCTCTCAAAACAAATTAACAGTTTTCAAGCCACACTCTTCACAACCCCAGAATCAAAGCAGCAGCAGATAAAACAGCGCAAGACTCAAACTGTGAGGTAAGTGACTGTGACACACAGTTGAGTTTGAAGTGACATGCAAAGGGGGGGGAAAGAAAAGGAAGAAAATGAAAGGAGATACAAACTGAGACTTAGAGACCAGCTTTACGTCCATAGTTTGGGTTCTTGAAATTGTTAATAGGGCTCTTGTATATTGGATTTTCTTGCTGAAGTAAAAGAAATGGTCAGTGTCCAATAGTTCAACAGGAGGCAAGTAACATTCTCAGCTATCACCAAACAAATCATCAGCATGCTCTATATCAAGAACAGGGTTAGTAATTGATTTTTTTTTTTCCCCTCAGCACAGAATTATTTCATTTTCTTAAATAAACCCAGAAGATTTCCTAGGAGGTTTCTTTATTCTCTTATCAAGCATGCATGGGTTTTGCCTCTCCAGGACTGTAGTGGAGGGGTTTTGATCAGCAAATTCCTGGAGCTTCCCAGGGGCAGTGATCTGCAGGGGCCTGTGCAAGCCTGTGGACCACAGGCTTATTTTTATTGCATACTTCTGTTGACAAGGGGCTGGGAAGTTTTCAACAAACCAGTACCAGTTACACTTTTGTGTAACCTGGTCTATTCTATTCTAGTCCATTCTATTCCGTGCCCGGCTATTGGAACTGCCCAACAAAACCTCTCTGAGGATTTGCAAGGCCTCTTTTCACCAGTGTACATTTTTCTGCTTAACTTCATACAAAAGTGACTCTCACCTTCCAATAACCACTTTGATAACATGGTGCAAAGTGTGGGAGAACTCCAAAGCTGAACTATTCTGTCATCACTACCTTTTCCCTCTAATTTTAGTTGAGCTGAAACGACCACTTGCTTTTCTAGCCCAAAATGTGCATCTCAAAAAGTTGGGGATTGTGTTGGGTTTTTTTTTCTCATTACTTTAAAAATGGTATTATTGTTTTTTTACTGTTGTTGTTTTCTAAATAATTTTATTTTTGGTTGGTTGGGGTTGGGTTTTTTTGTGCCTTCTTTGTTTGTTTTGAGGTTTTCATTGAGGTTTTGTGGTTGTTGTTTGGGGGTTTTCTTCTCCTAGTGGTAGCAAATAACATGTTTTAAAGTCAGCTAAAAATAAGGATCCTTCAGTCCCTCCACAGGCCAAGCTAAGGATCCTTCAGTCCCTCCACAGGCCAAAAGGCAGGAATACAATCTGAAACATTTAAGGTAAGTGAACAACAACCAAAAGCTTCTGCTCTTCCACAGCTGCTGGGGGTTTTGTACAGATAAAAGCCTCTTGACTTACCGTATCCCACTTGGCATTCATCTTCTCCTTTTCAAATTTAGCAAATTCTCTTCTGTCATGAATGATCATTAGCAGTTTCCAAATCAATAATAATGCAAGTCCAATAAGAACAATTCCAGCCACCACACCAGCTACAATGGGAATGATGTCCGGGCCGCTGGGGCACTCTAGGGAGTAAAGGGAGGGAACTGTGATGTTACAAAATGGCAAAGGTAACAGAGGACATGGACAGAGGCTCTCACAATCTGAGTTTGTACTGAAGCCACTGTTTTGGATTATCAGAGGTAGGCCAATACTGTTTTCCTTTCAAATAATGAAAGTCTGGGAATTTGTACATCCTGTAACATTCCAGCCTATTTTTATCCTTCTGGTTTGCATTTCATCTTGGCAATCACAGAACGGTAGGTAGGGGTTAGAAGGGACCTCCAGAGATTATCCAGAGATTATCTAGCCCAGCTGCCCTGCCAAAGTAGGATCACCCAAGGCAGGTCAGAGGGAACACATCCAGGTGGGTTTTGAAAGCCTCAAGAGAGAAGGAGACTCCACAAGCTGTCTGGGCAACCCGCCTGGATGCATTCCTCTGCAGCCTGCCCTAGGTGATCCTGCTCTGGCAGGGGGGTTGGACTTGTTCTCTGGAGGTTCCTTACAACTTCTAACATTCTGTGAAAAAACTAGGTCTAGAGAGATGTAGGCTTCTCTATAGTCACTCCAGTTCCAACACCCACAACACTTACCCAAGGCACAGGTACCTCTTTCTGAGCTCCTCTAATACACACATCAGTGGGTAGTATATGACAACTGCATGAATTAACCACAAAGATGAAGAGAGAGTAGGCAACATGTTCATACCTGGGGTCTCTACCACATGGACATTGGCTTCACCATTTGAGTTGACAGAATAGGTGAAGTAGAACCAGCAGTCATCCACATCCTTCTCTTTGCAGTGAGAGAGCGGGTCGGGCTGGCCGGGCTGCGGCAGCTTGTCGCGGTTCTCCACCCGTGTCATGTTGAAGTACATACATTCCTGAGAACAGCTTTCCTTCTTTTCTCCCTTATCAAAAGCTCTGCACTGAACACAGTCCCTGGGGAAGTACAAATCAGAGGCAAAGCCTTTTAATATGGTCAGAAGAGATTTCTAGCATTAAATCTAAAACAAAAGAGAAAATGTTTGTGTGGGAAACCAAGGAAATTAACCCTTTTGTCATAAGGACCGGGGGGAGAAAAAGGCAAGACACAGCTTTTTACCAGCCAGAACATCTGTGCACCTTGTGACTGACAAAAGCCTTCTTTACTAAATTCCTCTTTCTCTGGATGACCCACAAGCTTCAAGGACCCAAAAACCCCAACCCCACACGTTACCTAAATCTGTAAAAAGGACTAAGGCTAAAACTTTTTCCAACACCTCCACCTGGAAAAGGAATATGGTCAGAGAGGGGAAGGCAGGAACAGAATATTTACAGTGAAACAGTATCTGACACATAGGTTACAAAGAACAAACAGACAAGTTTTTACAGTAGGATCTCACTCCTGAATAACTCATGGAAAAAAAAAAACAAAATCAAAATCAGACTGAGCAGGATTTTTATACTAAAAATACTGTGCTGAGAGAAAACCTTAAAGTCAAGCTGCACAAAGCCAGGAAACAGCCCAGCCACTAATCACAAACTTATTTCAAAGTTTCCATGCAGAAAATACTTGGTTTCTAAAAACTCAGATTTCCAAAGGCAGGGATGCAAATGTCACTGGCCCACACAGATCCGTGTTTAGCTCTTGCCTGTCAGGATAGTCTTGACTTTTTCAATAGTATTTTGGTAATACAGATTTTAAGCAAAAAGCTTAGCTGGCAGTTAAACTGCTCTGGAAGTGGCACAGTATATGCATGCTCTTGTGATGGTCATTTCAGAAGGTTAAGATGAGGAGACTTTGCAGCCTGTCACATCCCAGACCTATGCACCCCCCAGCTTGTAAGAGGTTGGCTGTCAGTCATGATGTGTGGATTAGGGGATACCTATAACCTTCCCAAGTCAATCTGGACGGTATGGGAGTAGCCCTGAAGAAAGACTTAGGGGTGTTGGTTGCTGACAAGCTCACTGTGAGCTGGCAATGCACTCATGCAGCCCAGAAGGCAAACAGGATCCTAAGCTGCATCAAGGAGTGCGGCCAGCAGGGCAAGAGAGGGGGGATTCTGCCCCTTTACTCTGCTCTGGTGAGACCCCACCTCAAATACTGCATCCAGTCCCCATCATAAGAAGGGCACAGAGGTGTTGGAGCCATTCCAGAGGAGGGCCACAAAGATGATCCAAGGGCTGGAGCACCTCTGCTATGAGGATAGGCTGAGGGAGCTGGGGTTGTTCAGCCTGGAGAAGAGAAGACACCAGGGGGACCTTAGAGCTACCTTTCAATACCTGAAGGGATCCTACAGGACGGCTGGAGAGGGATTTTCCCTAAGGGTGTCCAGAAATGGGACAAGGGGGAGTGGTTTGAGGGAGAGCAGGTTTAGACTGGAGCTTAGGAAGAAGTTCTTCAGTATGAGGGCGGTGAGATTCTGGAATCAGCTGCCCAGGGAGGTTGTGGCTGCCTTCTCCCTGGAGCTGGTCACATCCAGGTTGGATGATGCCTTGAACAGCTGAGTCTAGTTGAGAGGGGTCCCTGCCCATGGTGGGGAGCTTGGAGTAGATGATCTCTGAGGTCCCTTCCAACCTAAGCCATTCTATGAAACTCTGCTAAGCCTAACAAAATGGCAGGGAGAGAATTAGTCTACCTGGGGGCAAAGTAATATTTTTTTTGTAATTATTGATTCTTGCCTAACATTTTTTACTGCCTAAAGGGGTGAGATGATGTCCCCCCATTTCAGGGCAGAGTACAGCACAGGATCAAAAGCTTTGTTCTAAAAATTCTGTGTATAAGAGTACCAAATTCAAATGCATAAGAGGCTAGGACTTGTTTTTTCAGGTACTTACTTGTGCTCTGCACAGACACCAAGGCAAGTCTGACACATTTCACATGTGGGGCCTTGGAACTTGGGATCTGTACAATTGCAGGTGCCACATTCACAGGTTCCTCTCCCATTGCAAATCTGCCCATTGGATGCCATGCAGGGAGTGGTATCCAAAGAACAATCACAGGCGCTGCCAGTGAAGTTGGGGTAACACTCACACACTCTGCACTTGCAGACACCATTTCCTGTGCAGTGGAGAGGTATTTCAGTGAAATAAAGTCTAACATTATCCAGAACACTTGTGACAGTAGGAAATACACATTCACCATCACAGGATAGATACAGGGAAAGCAACACCCTGATGGAGAGACAAGGAAGACACTAAAGAATTAAGAGCTACAAAATGATTGTTAAGCTCTTTGTAAAACTTACAGGTGTTTCTCCCTTTCCCCCCATTCTCCTACATAATCAAAGTAACAAAACTAGGGAAAGATGATCAGGAAGAGTATAATATACTGGCCACATCTTCTGGGTGGAGAGCATTGCAGCAGTGCTTCCAGTGCAGCTTTCCATGTACATAAATGCACTGCTCTCTCCTGCCTTCATGTCTAGCTCACAGATTTACAAAGCAGCATCTAAAAAGATGAGGGATGCACTAACTTAGACTTTCTAACACTGAAAGACAAAACACCTTTGGCTCCCTAGAACACCACCACTCAGGTGCTGTTCTTCTGATCTCACCCATCCAAGCTTTATGTTCCTTGCACTCCCTACAGAGGAAATAAGATACCTGGTATGTCCATAATGGTGGCTTGGGTAAAATGGAAAGATCTTTGGCTACACCTCCCCTTTTCTGTTGATTATAAAGTGTTTAAGTAAAACATATCTGTCACCATATATTTTGGACCACAACCATTGCTCCTATCCTTTGTGGAGCTGGTGTATTCTGAGCAAATCATACAGATGAGGCATTCTCATAAATCAGTTAAAGCTTAGTAGTCTCACTGTTTATTCTTCTATCATAGTCAAAATTGAGGTAGCAGTTACACTCCTACCAGAAGTGAAAAGCAGCCTAGGGAATATACACAGCAAAATAATTTGGAAAGTGGCTGCTGAAGGATTTTCTAAATTGGTTTTGATTTCAGGAATTAACTGATGTCATAGTCCTGCTTTAGAGCACTTCAAAAGTGGTTTTCTGCATCTTGCACACATCTTCACTTACCTCTCAGTCTCAAGATAGCATCTCACTGGTATCTTGACAAGCACCAAGTCAAGCACTCACCAGTATAAGTAAACTTAGGTCGTTATCTCTTCTTATTGACACAGTGGTTACACTGAGCCAGTATTAACATTAGAATCTCAGGACAGTTGTCTCAGCATTCTTACTATAATACCTGAGGGTAATTCTGGAATACACAGCAGAAGTCAAGGTCGCTTTACATCCTTCTTGGAGCTGTGATTCGAGGAATGTGGAATGTTCATGGTCAAGAGAGACATTTATTAATAGAATAGTGTTTTCAATCACTAAACCTGTGGAGATTCTCATCTGTCATGAAGTGCCTATGATCTTTAAGGAAAGCAGCACTACTCTCTACAGGGTGGAGTTGCTAGAACAGTGCTGGTGAGCTTTGCCTGCAGTTTCTCACCTCCACAGATCAAACCATTTGATCGATCACAGTTGAAGTTATCACATTCACAGTATTTGCCAGAATAGACTTCATTGGTGTTTTCTCTCTTCTTGCATACACATTGTCCACAAATGCACTCTCCATTGTTACTGCATATTTCTGTGCTGTTCTCTCTCCTGCAGTAAGCATCCATATCCTCACTATTTACTTCATCTGTACTACATTCACATAGTCTTCCAATACGACCTTCGTTACATCTGCAAGGTAAAAACACAACAGCAAATGTAGATGTAGTTAGAAGTCACACCATAAAGAGGTCTGCAAAAATAGCTCAAAGGTGTAAAAGTGACTATTAGCTCAAGGGATATTCTAAGGTAAACTTCCAGTGAGATGTCCAGCTGAGATCTAGCCAGCCATTCTTGAAGCCACTGGAGCAAACTGGACTAAGGTGCCCCTATGCCGATTGATTATTCCAGGTCAGAAACCATCTCTCGCTGAACTCCCACAAACACACTATTAATGTCTCACTCATGTAACAGAACAGCCCTCATATTACAAGAAGATCAATAAAAGTACCTGCAAAAACATCACACACCCATAAATGCACAGTTTTGTCACACTACATGGACCTCCAAATAAAACAGAGAAAGCAGTAAGATCTACTTATTTTCTTTGAAGTACTGACTCAAGGCCAGATCTGAGTTCTGACTTGGGACAAAACTACTAATGACCAAACCTGTCAACTCCAGCACGGGGATTGTTTGTCAAAATATCCTGAAAGAAATAGGTCTGTTAACAGTAGTGTTTGTCCTTTCACTAACCAAAACAAACCCAAACCCAAAACAAAGCAAATAAACAAAGAGTAAGACTAATTAACCCCTAATTAAGGGCAACAGATCTTGCTCCTATTTCTCTTTTGCAAAAAGAGCCAAAATGTCTATTTCTTTACCTGCATGCACCACATTCAAATGTTCCATTTCCTTCATGGCAGATAGGGCTGTTAGGTTCTCCTTCACCTTGACACTGACATTCACAGATGAACTGGAGATTAATTTCCACTTCTTCAGTGAATCCCAGGGGTTTAATTCTAATTGTTGTCGTCGTTTCATTTTGTCCTTTCTGTGGACATTCATTAGCTGTTACATTAATCTCAAATTTAACCTGCAAAGAAAAATAAATGGAGTGTCAAATTACTAAAAGGAGCTTTAGCTGTACCGTTAAAAAACCCCCAAACTAAGTGCTGGACACTTAAAACGAATTTTAGATGCTAGCAGCAGCACATTATTGTAAGTTACCTCATCTCCAATTGAAATGTTAGAACATTTCCTCCCATCTTCTTGTGTGTCATTCACTCCATTCTTGCAGAAGGACTTGTAACTGATGGTGACTCCTTTTGGGAGCTTAGTGTTTTCCAGGATAACCTCTGAAGAAAGGGACTGAAACAGTAGTTATTAGCTAACTTCAAATGGAGTTGAGTAAGCATTTTGCTGAAGAAAAGACATGGTACAATTATGCACAGTCTGAGCACCAGTCCCATGGGCATACTGGGATTATCTGAATTCCAACATGCCAGGAAACACCAGCTCAAGGCTGCCCAGAGTCATGCTGTGGTGACCTCTTCTCATGACTGAACCCTGTTATACAAGGGTCAGGGCAGATCTCCACAGATGTTGGAGCCACTTCCTTGGCCCACTTAGTCCAAAGGAGAAATGGGCCTTATGCACACAACACGGCTATGAAGGACACAGTTTGGGGTCAAACCCAGGAGGTCCCTGAGGTTGACATAAACATTTACTTTGAGCTCAAGAGGTTGCTAAATGGCCCTTTTCACTTCCACATGGAAGGAGGGCAAGAACCAGATGGCAAAAAAAACAGTGTACTTCTATTTATACTTCATTACACTAACTTCCTAAACTAAACCCCACCTTGTAGTACCTGCCTGAAAAACTCATTAACTCAGAAGCAAGAAAAACAAATACAGCTCAAAAATCTGAACTTACATTGTATGCATCAATAATCAGCTGAATCACATTGCTGGAGTTTGAAGACAAGGTTCCCACTGCTGATTTTGGTATCAGATTTTTCAATTCCTGTCAATATTTACAAAGACAGTAGGATAAACTAGTTCAGACTGACACAGTGTAATTTGTACTACAAACATCTGCAGGGTGATATGATGCTTTAGTGAATTAACTAGTCAAGATCAAGTAGTTCAAAAAACCAAGGCTCCAGTGTTGTCAGTGATCACCATGATTTTTAAGGTTATATATAGCACTAGCAATGCAAACAAATACCCAGCCTTTCCTTCTCCCTTGCAGTTTCATGTCAAATTTGGTAACAGAATACTAAGACCTTCTCTTGGACAAGATGACCACATACAATCTATCTTCAAAATCTTAAAACCCCACACTTCTGAAGCATTAAAGCTAAGGAGATGAAAAAATATTTCCAACAAAAAAGAAAAAAAAAATTTAGACTAAATAACCTAACATTCCCCTCCAATAACAATCAAAAAACCCCAAGAAACAAGCAAATAAACACCCCCCAAAACCCAACAAAACCCCAACCAACCAAGAAAGCAACGACCACCACCAAAACAAAATCCCCCAAACCAAAAACCCAACATAAACCCAAAACCCCCACACCAAAAGTATCTTGTTATGTTAAAACTAGTAAAAAATATACATCTCCTCTACACAGTCATCACCTATTTCAGTCACATCCAGCAGTTAGTTAATTTTAAACACCAGGAATATAAATATACCATGGAAGAGCACATTTTGTCTTTTATAAGTATGCCCCCCTCCTACCTATAAAGTGCAGAGAGGAGCAAGGAGCAGCAGCACTGTCTCCCTAGAAATTCCACACAGAGTATTGACTTCAACCAAATGATTAATACAAACCTGAGTAGCAAAATATTGCATCCATCAGCACTTCCAAAATTATTTTCATTTCAAATGAAGCAACTGTTAGGATTTCAGAGCAGATCTGAATTGGTCTGGGTGCTCAAGGCAAAAAAAGAAGAGAGGCCAGAAATCTATTTACCTTATAAACTGCCTGAAACTCTTCAGTAACAGCAAAGATTGTCTGAATGTTGTTCTCACTAAGCTTCTGTACCAGATGAGCAATAGAGGGATAATCCTATAAAAATCAAGCATGAAATGGAGTTGAAATTTGAAACACATTGACAGAAAATAATCAGAAATACTTTCATATCACAAATACAAATTGCTTTTAGAATAATAAACCTTCTAACCAGTCAGTTCTAAAGCAAAACAAACTGTTTTCTCTGAAAACAAACAGGCATTGAGAAGATTCCAGTCTATGCCCCATAAAGATTGGTGGTTTTCACAGTAATGCTATCATATTCCCTGCCATTTAACATCTCCATCTGCAATCCTTCATCTCAGTGGTCTCAGAAAATCACCTTCAGTAGCTTTCCACATGACTTAGCTCAGTGAAAAGCTCTCTCTCATAAAGAAAAGATTAAATAAAACTGAATTAAGTTTAGGTTTTTATTGACCAATATTCACTTTAGGAATATAGGAATGCATCAACTGTGTAAAGCTTATTGTGTCTACCCCATCCAGTAAATATCAATATTCACCCATCAACAAACCACAAAGGTAATGTGGTTAAGCATGCTTTTACTACAAACTTTGTAGTGTAGTATTTCAAGCAGCCTTAAAAAGCAACTGGCCAAGTTGCCCTCTGTAGTATTTTTTTACAGCAGTACACTGCTTCTGAACACAAAGACTAGCAGGATGGTAAAATACTTGGACAGAGCCATCACAGTTTGCCAGTGAACATGCAAGATTATTTGTTATTAAGAAGCTTAAAATCCAGCAACTCAAATCACAGCATGAAAGTTGCCATTTCTTGAAATTTTCCAGTTAAGACTGGATTAAGTTTTGCACATTTGCTTTAGTTAAGTCCAAGTCACTTGATCTAATTATGGAGGCAAAAGAGTAAAGTTCACAAGAGGTAGTAGTCTGAAACTATACCAGATGACCTAATGAGGTTTACTGAGCTTAGGCATCACAACACATGAATATCCTTAGAAGATGATGTCAAGACTTACATAATAGTGGCTCATTGTGTACATATTATTTTCTAGGTGGCACTTCCCATCATTTGGTAAAACAATTCCACCAAGTTTCCCATCTCCTGCAAAGTGAAATCCAGCATCCGTGGAGAACACCAGCAGTCTTGTAACATTTCTCCAGCCAATTTGTTCCTTGGGAAACAAACAAATGGATTTCTGGTATTTTGCACTCATTTATTTTATAGCATTATCAAACAACCAACACTTGAGAGACAAATGCATGAAAAAGTAGACAGACAGATGTTCCAGTCCCCTTTCTAGCCCTCTGCTGTACCCTCTCAAGCAGCTGCCTGTCCCTCCTGGACTGGGGAGCCCAGAAATATGTACTTCGGTCTGTTCACTTCTCACTAGAGCACCTAAAAAGTGACAGGGAAATTGGACACCATCAGCCTAGCTCTTTGATACCAGGTCCACTCCTATGTCCCTACCTCACAACCCAAGATGAGAGGACAACATCAGTGTGCAGAGCAGTGCTGCAATCTTGAACTAGATCACAGCTTGCCTGGCTCTGAAGAGCCATCAGGCTTTGCCAGGTTAGTCCAGATGTGTACCATGCACAGTGCTTGCCTGAGGACTGCCCTTCTTCACTGTCCCATGAGTATCAACTCCATGGCCTAAGTCTGTAACCTGGCCTTTCCTAACTGTTTTTAGTCCTGTTGAAAAGTTGAAGCCCTAGGTAACTTAAGAAGACCACATAAAAGCCTCACATAAATACCAGTTACCAGCCAAAATAACAAACACCACAAACCCCCAGAAGGCTTATGACTAACACTTTCAAAATAAGGCTCCATAAAAAGCCCTGGCTCTATTGATCAACAGAAAAAAAAAAAGTATGGTAACAAAGCAATAAACAGGGACACCACTTAGAGCATTGCTGTTGTACAGGTGCAGAGAAAGATCTGCTGGACTACAGAAAAATCAAAGCAGAATGAGATCCAGATGAGATCTTCAAAAATAAACAAAAATGAGGTGTACATCTTTTCTGCTCAAAAAGCAAGTTACAATTCACCAAACTATTCAGAAACAACAACTACATGAAGCATGTAAGGCTTTGACATAACTTGAGGGTGATGCTTACTCAGTGTTTCATACACTTTGGAGCAGAGTTTGACTCCTCTTGCACAGCAAACTTTAGAAACTTTGTCTTTGGAATGCATCTATCTGCTGTGAACATGACCTCTAAGTGGCACTTCCACATTTCCTGGTTTCATTCACTCACCAGAGATCTCTACAAAAGACAAATGCATGTATCCATGCAGTCTGCCCAGTCTATCTCGTTTTGCTAGCATGAGGTGACATCTTCAAACACTGGCCACCATAAACCACTAAGGCTGTACGCAAACAATTTCACCTAATACAGAATTAAGGAAAACTAATAGCAGACTTACCCCACAAACTGCAACTTGCATTATTGCATCAAATCCACCTTCAGGAGAATCTAAATTCCCAGAAATGTGCTGTTTACCTACAAGTTCATTGAATTTATTTCCTTCACTAGTAAGGCTGAGCACATTTTTATAGCTAAATGGACTTGTACAGTTCTGGTCACCTGTACAAGGATTCCTGAGTTTGGCTGGTGTTGTACTTATATATGGCATCACAGTTTTCTCCACAAAAGAGCCAAAGCCTAAGACAGAACAATAAAAACCCCTGTGAGTTGAGTCTTATTTATGTCATGACACAACAGAATGCAAATGCATTATAGCTGAACTAACATTAGGAAGAGCTCTCACACTTGGTGACGTCCTACTTTCTCCACATTCTCTTATGTTCCTCAACAGGCTCTATGCATTAAGATATCTCCCATAATACTATGCATTTTCAAAGAGTTACTCCTCATCTGTACCCATGTGACAACCATCAGGAAGGAAACTTCCCTTACTTGATTTATTTTTCTTTTCAGAACAGGCAAATCTTTCTTACCAATTCGGAAGTCTGAAGTTATTTTTTCCATTTCTAACATCAGAGCTGTCCCGAGACTTTTCACGTTCTCTAAATCATCTTTCATAGAATAGGAGAGGTCCATAAGATAATAAAGGTCAATGGGGTAGTCTTCAGCTCTCTTAAATTTTAATGAAAATGTCTGAGGTTCCCCTGTTTCAGAGATTAAGCAACAAATAGAAACCATTAAAACCTCCTCAACTTTCCTTGCTAGAAAAACAACTTTTTAAGGAAAGGCTTTGAACTAGTTCTGGAAGTTTTGAACCAGTGCTGAGTGATTTATTTCCCCCCTCCTGTTAACCAAAATGCTTAACATCAAATGATGATGAAAAAAAATATTCAAGAAGTATTTCTTTCAAATGTCCAACTTCCTATTTCCAAGTTATTTTATCTCCCCACAGAAAATGCTAGCCTGCTGAAAACCAAGCCGCTCTTAGTTGCTACAGTTTCACATCCTCATACTTGGAATAATTTTAACAAGGTTCCTGTAAGACATTACAGCACAAACCTTCAGAATGTATTTGCATACATGGTGACTCCAAATTTCATAGAATCATGGACTAGACTAGACTAGACCCTTCTAACTCCACTACAACTCCCTGGGCAACCTGTTGCAGTGTTCCAGCACCCTCATGATAGTATCATAGGACCATAGTATCAGCCAGGGTTGGAAGGGACCACAAGGCTCATCTAGTTCCAACCCCCCTGCCATGGGCAGGGACACCCCACACTAGATCAGGCTGGCCAGAGCCTCATCCAGCCTGGTCTTAAAACACCTCCAGGGATGGGGCCTCAACCACCTCCCTGGACAACCCATTCCAGGGTTTCACCACTCTCATGGTGAAGAACTAGTCCTAATCATTACCTGATATCCTGAGAAGTCCCTCCCCAGCCTTCTTGATAAAGAACTTGTTCCTAACATCCAATCTAAATCTACTCCTCTCTAGTTTCAAACCATTGCCCCTTGTCCTATCATTACAGGCCTCTGTAAATAGTCCCTCTGTAACCTTCTTGTAGGCCCCCTTCAGGTACTGGAAGGCTGCTATTAGGTCTCCCCAGTGTCTTCCCCAGGTTGAACCCCAGCTCCCTCAGCCTGTCCTCGCAGGAGAGGTGTTCCAGCCCCCCAGTCAATCCATGCTGTAATGCTGTATCTAATTTCTCCAAAGTTCTAGTGGGAACAAGAGATAACATCCAACCTTTCATAAAACCCATCAAAAGCATGTGGAGTATCTAAACTCCTGGGGGTGACCAGAGTGGCTCTGCAGTTGATCAGGTTTCCTGAACAATAGTGGTTTCTGTAACAAAGTGGTTACACATTCAAACCAGAGCATGCAGATATGGTGGTGACAGAAAACTCATCTGCAAACTAGAATGAAACTGGCCTTACCGACTCTGAGTTTCAGTACTAATTTTTGTGGCTGGATCTGTGTAATGTCCTGTGGATCCAGCTTCTCTGCTGCACCTATCTTACGATTTGTTACTTCTCTGTCTTCAAGCACCTGTTTGCTCCCCCTGGGATTTTCAATGTCTTCCAGAGGGCAGCCTTTACTCTTTAGTGCTGCCAAGTCATCACATCGGGCAGACGTGGGTTCTCCTTCTTGCAAGAAGTCCTAGAAAACACAGGCAAAAGGATGTCAAGTTTAGAGCTGTCTACAATTTGTTGTACTCTACCCATAATAACCTTTTTTACACCACCACCATTTAAAAAGAAAAAAAGTTAATTAAAAATGAAACAAGTTCAGAAATAAAACACAGTCCTTAAATTATACTAAATACATCAGGGGCTACTATTCAGTACAGGAGTTTCCATCTACTTACACTGGGGCTGGAACCTCTGCTATGAGGACAGGCTGATTGAGCTGGGGTTGTTCAGCCTAGAAAAGAGAAGACTCTGGGGCAAACCTTAGAGCTGCCTTCCAGCTCTAAGGCTGAAGAGGGACTTTTCATAGACAGTATCAATAGGACAAAGGGGAATGGTTTGAAGCTGAGGGACAGTAGATTTAGACTGGACCTTATGAAGAAGTTCTTCAGTACAAGAGTGGTGAGACTCTGGAACAGGCTGCCCAGGGAGGTTGTGGATGTCTCCTCCCTGGGGATACTCAAGGCCAGGTTGGATGATGCCTTGAGTAGCCAAGTCTACTCAATCAACATCCTTGCCCAATACCTTTCAGGTATTGGAAGGCAGCTCTACGGTCCCCCCAGAGCCTTCTCCAAGCTGAGCAACCCCAGCTCCCTCAGTCTGTCTTCGTAGCAGAGGTGCTCCAGCCCTTCAGTCATCCTTGTGGATCTTCTCTGGACTCTCTCCAACAGTTCAAGTCCAGAACCTCTTACTCTGATGTCATTGGGAGAACATAATGAATGATACTGAGACAGATTCCATACTGGAATGATTTTGAAAAGCTATAAGACAGCCTGTAAGGTCTGTATACACTTCAGATTTGGAAAGTAAGTCAATATGTTGTGAAAAGCAAGCATACTCCAACCAGAAATATATTACAGTATATGAGTTTTTAGGTACAAATAAGTATCCAATTGAAGAGTTACAGGAAACTTAGTAAAAACAGACATTTCTATACATTTAAAGTATTTACTTAAACTTAAAAACAAGGGAAAATACAAACCATAACAAGAATTTTGTAAGACTTACTGATTTTTTACACCAACCACAGTTTGGCCCTGCTTGTATACATTCACCACAGTGTTTTGCATTAGCTTTTATACAGTCACTTCCACCTAGCAAAGAACAGAGATCAGTCACTTAAATTATAAAAGGGTGCGAGCATCAGCAGAAATCCAGTTTGTGTCATTCCAACCTGGTTTATTCTATTCTATCTTTGTAAACTAAGAGGTTACAAACAGGATATTAACATGAGACATGACTGATGTATTGCCATTAGCACTCCTTCAACAAAACTATATTCCTCTACATAAACCACTGCTAAATCTATACAGCAACGTTAAACGACTGCAATGAAATCAAGTGACTTACCTTGCTGAGCAAATCCATTCCATATCAAGCAACAGAGGATGCCAGCCCACGTGACCAATCTTACATTAATCTGAAATACAAAAGCAGGAGACAACATTTACTGTAACAAGTAGGCAGGAAAAAAAGTTGCATAAAACTGCAGACGTTTAACTGTTTCACAGGAGACAAGGAACGGGGAGCAGATGCAGATCATATCATTTTAGCTGCACCAGATGGGCATTTCTGCTCCAAGACAACTATGCTTGTGGGCTACATTGTGTTTAGGAGACATCAAAAAGGGTAGCTTTGCAAATTATTTTGAAATAATTTTATGACAGCTATGAGAAGTTTGGAAACATTCAGTCAGGGGGAAAAGAATCTAAATGGAGCTATTAACATATTAGCAGTAGGACTAGAGGGAATGGTTTTAAAATGAGGGAGAGCAGGTTTAGTCTCGAGCTTAGGAAGCAGTTCTTCAGTATGAGGGTGGTGAGACTCTGGAATAGGCTGCCCAGAGAGGTTGTGGATGTCTCCTTCCTGGGAGTCTTCAAGGCCAGGTTGGATGAGGCCCTGAGCAGCTGAGTTTAGCTGGGAGGGAGGTTGGAGTAGATGATCTCTGAGGTCCCTTCCAACCTAAGCCATTCTAAGATTAACATCTTATTAAGAATGTTTATGTCCTGAATGATGTTGGGAGAGAGACTTCTAAATAAAGTTACCATAGAAATGGAAGATTAAAATGGATTTTCTCTATTCAAGTCTCTGTTCTAAGACAGGCCTCAAGGCCCTTCCCAAAATACTTCCCTTGGAATTGTCAAAAGGCATTTTATGTCCTAAATTTGCACTTTATACTCTAAACTAGAAATGTCCTCTCACAACATGTAATGAAGCATCCTTGTTTTAAACTCAGCCCCTTTTTTAACTCTCTCTAGACAACAAAGGATTAATGGGTATCGTCTTTACTAACAAAAAACCTCCACCACCCTTTGTTCAGCGCTAGAAATCTTAATGCAAGCCTCGCAGAAAAAACAAATCCATACAAACCACATCATGTATATGCTTTATGAGACAAGATTGGAATGCTTATAAATCACAGTGTAGGGTTACTGCCTTGTCATTTTTCCTAATTAGTGGTGAGGCTTCACTTAGTGCTCCAGAGCTAGGATTACATTCTAAAACCAGGTTTCAAACAGGTAACTTTCTTCTAGATTTTCTCCTACTCTTAAAAGCAGGTCAGGGTCAGTTGGAACAGCCAGGGTCAGCTGTCACATGTTTGACATTTTGGTGCTACTTTAAATTTAATTTCTCTTTTATTCATGAGAAAACTTGGAACATGGCTGCCTTCCCTTGGTCATCCTAAAATGTTATTCCTAATTAAAGTCTTTCCAGTCATCCCAGAAACATCAATACCCTTAATACCTCTTAGTTGTAAAAAATATCTTGCAATACAGCCAAGGAAAAGTGAGTTTGGCTGAGTCTTTTAAAATGAACCTGTCATTTTCCAGAGATGTCCTATTATTCTTGTAAATCAACAGCTAAGTGAACAAAGTTTAAATTAGCCCAGCAGCTGAGCTTTGGTTTTCCCACACTGAGAGTCATTCATAATTGTTATTTTGCACATCTGGCCAGACCTACAGGAGAAAGGATGGCTGCTCTAAAATCTGGTGGAGGATGTTTTTCACAGAAGTCAGCCCTTTGCTAACAACTTGTATCCAACAACAGTATGAGATGGTTCATATTTTTCTGATGGATCATTTTGGCCCACTCTTCAGGGGATGCTGTAGCCAGAAGATGGGGGGAGCTTAGACACAGAATTAGGAGAATTTGCTATGGAATTACTTTGCTAGATGTTATGCAAATAAACATAAGAAATTACTGATTAAAAAACACAAAGAAAACCATTGCACTGTGAATTACATCTTACTTTTTGAACACTACTTATTGCACATATCTGAGTCCAGTTTTACCTGCATGGGTTATCAGCCCTTCATTCACAAAAACTCTTTCACAAACTCTTTAAAAAGTCCCCTCTGGAAGCAGTCATCTAAATCTGTGCAGCCACAAACCTAGTTTAGAGGGGAACTGTGACCTACCAAATAGGAGTAGGTGGAAGACAGACAAAGGGACTGAATTAAGGTGAGAGTGCAGTTACATGGTGTAGGAGCACACTGATTGGAAATCCTTACCACGTTGCTCATCTTTTAGGCTCCTCCTTTTCCAGTTTTATGGTTTGTGTTTTGCAAACCTTACTTCTCTCAAATTAAAGGATATTTTGTTACTCAGGAAGTACTTTTGCTTTAAGTCAAGCCTGGAACAGGGTGGGCTTTTCAATAAGAAGAAAACCAAGCTGCTGGCATCAGTTTAGTACTGTGCTTTCTGATAGCCAAACTGAGAAAATTACAAACAGTTCACCTTTTTAGGGCAGACCAGCAGCAGATGCACAGCAAGCCCATGCAGACTGTATAAATAAGCCAGCAAAGATGTGACACAGTGCTAAAACTATGACTAAGACCATTTGAAAGAGAAATGTTCCTGTGGAAACGCATCTGCATGATGAATGTAGTTCTGGGCATAGACTCCCTGTAAAGCTAACAAGGAAAATGTCCTCTTCCATATATGGCTAAGCCAATGCATCTCCTCAAGCAAGCTGCCTGCCCTCCACCACACACAGGCCAGCCTGCTTCCTCTACCTCCACTGCTTAATTGCATTTCCATCTGCTGAGTTTTGGAAAAACCCAACTGCAAATTTGCTAAGTTGGATTCAATGTAGTTTGTTCTATAACACAAGCAAAGCGATGCACATCCTCAGCCTCCAAACCTCCTGCCAGCCACTGCAGCAGCACTGCAGCACTGTCAAATGCATCCCCCTGCAGGTCACTGCTTACTACTGAGGGTTGCCCTGCCCTGTCAGAAGGCAAAAAAAGTAATAAATCAAACAATGCCTAACTACACTAGGCAGCCAAAAGAAGCCTTCAGAAACCCTTGGAGTGGAGTTGCAACTAAACTCCATGTCAGTATTCAACCACGGATGACGGGAACAGAAAAGAACCCATTGTTAGAAGAAATAAATGACCTTTTTTTGTGCAACATTTATGTATTTTCTATTATACTTGTTCTCTCCTTTTTAATTAAATCCTTGAAAAATATTCAAATATTCCAGAATCCTTTAAAAACTGGTTTGTTGGTTTTTTTCCTTACAAAAGGTAAGCTTGCCAAGAAAAAAAATCTTTCCAGCAACTGTATCACCAGTTGGACCCTCTTTAAAAGGCTACGAATGGCACAGCTGTTGAAAAACTGCTTTTAAACTGATTTCTGCACATTTGTGAACTGCACTCTATTTTTGTTAAATATTTTAGGAAGAAAAATACAGCTATAACTTTGCATGTCTGGGCTAGCTGCTTTTTCCAAGTTGTTTGGTTTTTTTTTTTTCCTGTCTCTACAAACAGTAATGCTCAAAGAGAATTTTTTTTTTTCTTCATAAACTCAGCATTGATGAAAATCTCTGAAGCCTTCAATTTGAAATGACTTCATTAAGTGACAACAGGAAAAATGAAGGCTTAACTAACCACAGCAAGAGTACATCTGAATTTGCAGATCGAGTGTTTAGCACCTTTCTATTCCGTTAACCACCAAGATATTTTTGTTTACTATGCCACAGCACTAAAACCTTTTGCAGCTTTTAAAGTTCATTAGAATAGCAATTGCATTTATACAGAAAATTAACTGGGCAAATGGGATCAAGAAAAAAAGAGTTAGACTCACAGAGGCTTCAGTCCCTTTGAAATCAAGTATCAATGGCTGTGCCATTCTCCTCACCTCTCCTCAGCTCAGCATTCATCCTGCCTGACCAGGCCACAGTTTCTATCAATATTAAGGCAATATTAGGCCACTGCAGTACTGTTCCACTCTTCTGAGCTGCTCCTCAACCCACACAGTACCCCAGGGCACACCAAGCCAATGCCAAGCAAACAAAACCACTAAAAGGCACTTGCTCCTGCTGGGAACTGAAGTGTGTCTTGCTGCAAAGCTTTCTATTGAAACATAACCATGCTTCAGACCATGGAGGAAACATTAAAGCATACAGCAAGAGTTGTGCAGATGCCACCTTGCAAGAGTTGTGCAGATGCCACCTTTCTGAGGCAATAACCAGACAGATTACTTATTCACATTCCCACACTTCACTCTAATTACACTTATAAACCTAGAAAGTAATTAGCAACTCACGCTTTTGGACTAGTGTTCATGCTGCCCAGACTGGCACCTCTTTGCATCAGCTGCATTTTCACAACTTTAATGCTTGAATCAAAAGTGCTCATGGAATTGATCCCTCCTGGAGCTGAGATTATGTTTACAGCCACTTTGATCTAGCCTAAGAATGAAAAAAATCACTTAAGAGCTGCCTAACCTTCCTTGTCAATTATTCACCTTTGTTAATCTGCCTCCTGATTGATTATGCTTCCTGTTTTCCTTTCTGACCAGTGCTAGCATTAGTGCAGCCACCAAGGAACACACAGCCAGGAAAAGATCTGGGTGAAATACCATTTCAACAAAGAAAGGGGTTAGTGTCAGTCATTTGGGTACAAAATTCTTGTCCTGCCTTGGTGGAAGTGGTAAAATGGGACTGGAGAAAGACTTCTAGGAAAAAGGAAAGGATACTGCTTCTCAGCCAGTCTGTGGCTGTGGGCTGGACTGCAGTGGACATACAGTCAGCCCCCACTCCCAGTCATCAAGGCTCTTGTTATTAAAAGAGCAGGAAGAGGCATGTTTCTAAAATTAAGCAGAATTAAATAGTCTCTGGAGACTACCATTTCAGGACTTGATGGCTACCCTGCTAAAAAAAGTTCCTTTCTCACTCACTTCAAGCTTTAGCTGAGGACCACACTCTTCAACCTGAGTTTTATGGACTGGCAAGAAGAACGCCATTCACATAAAAAAAATATTAGGAAAAAGACAAAAAAAGGCAGTGATTTTTGTAACTGGAGAAACCAGACAACCCTGGTGACATGGGAGGGCAATTACACAGGCACTACAGACCTCTAGGAACACCCCACACCTCTGTAAGTACTCCTGACAGGCAGAGCTCTCACCACAAACACCAGTTACAAACTCGGACTTGACCTGATGCATAACTCTGAGCTCTGTGTACAGCTCACTGCAAAGCAGCAATTCACTGTAAGTGGCAAAACAGTATCCTGCTGCTCTGTCTGCAGAGAATTCACATTGCTCAGAAAGGCACAGGTACAGAACTGAAAGAGTTCCACACCACGGAGTTACTTTTTTGATTAAAACTTCCATGTTTGTGGTGCAGATTTTCCAGTGAATTGGGAATTCATTCCAGGTTGTTTTTCATTTGTGACCTTAACAGCTATCTTGTTTAATTAATCAATGTAAATGCTACTGTAACACTGAATTAGGCTGGGATACACTGTTTGCACAGTACATTTCAGGACCATCAGATCCTGAAACTATGTGATGGAATCTTCTTCATGGAGCAGAGATTTATGATAAACAGTGATGGTTGAAAAGCAAGAAATTTGAATCAAAGAACCAAAACCTGAACTCACCCTGCAAAACTATTTGGTCCCCGAGTGTGGATCAGCAATGTGATGGTTACCCTTCACAGACTGGCTCAGCTCCTGACCTGGCCCAGTCAGAGGTGAGCTACTGGGAGTATCTCCAAGTGAAGCTGATGGGAATAGACAAGATGGACAGCAGAAGTGCAGTCTCGAGAGCAGGCCTTTACAGCATCCCAATGCAAGACTAAATGCTAGAAGTGAGCCTGCTCTCAACAGCCTTTCTATCTACCAGTCTACCAACAGCATGGCTCATCAAGCTCATGATGTTCTTTCTCCACCTCACATTCTGCAGATGTTAACAGAGCAGGGTTTGAACTACTTACAGTAATATGGAAAGAATGGGAGATTAACCCAGATTAATGTGCAAAGTAAGAAATTCTTCAGCACTGAAACAGTTTTCATACAAAAATCCCCCACGTTTCTCACATCAAGGCTGCTTACTCAATTGTGTCCTGAAGAAGCTCTAAGGAATAATAACTTCCACTCCTATGACACTAGAGGATAAAAATATAGCAGTACTTCACATTGGACTTAATTTCTCTCTCTCAGTTGTTACCTCTAAGTTAACAGAATACAACAAGCATAGTCCCCAAACACTCGTGACAAGCACTTCCACAACCACTCTGTCCTAGTGGGGCATCATACATCAAAATAACCTATAATAAAACAGTTAGGACTCAAATTTTAATTACAAAGAGTTAAAATCTACAGGGAATTGCTTTTCTGCTTGGGGTAGGCAGACCAGCTTCTCCAGTATGGTCACCTGCGAAAACTAGCCACTGGCTAGTTCAGAAGATCAGCTTTCATGGACCTACAAGGTCACCTGAAGGGACCTACAAGAAAGCTGGGAAGGGACTTTTTACAAGGGCTTGTAGTGACAGGAGAGAGGGAATGGACTGAAGCTTGAGGAGGGGAGATTTAGACTGGAGATTAGGAAGAAATCCTTTACAGTGAGGGTGGTGAGACACTGGAACACTTTGCTCAGGGAGGTCATGCATGTCCCCTTCCTGGAGGTGTTAAAGCCAAGCTGGATAAGGCCTTGAGCCCCAATCCCTTGAAAATTTCACTTAATGACAAACCAGCTCCTGCAACTAGCTGCAAACCTAAATACTCCTCACAAGCAAAACCCAAGTTGTGTAGTGAACTGTAAAAAACACTAATGCTGCTAAAGCCTACTTGGTTTGTCTTTTCATACCATATTTCTATTGAAGAAGTCACTCAAGTCCAGGCTGCATGCTGACAACAGGCACAGAAAGCAAAAGAATGAGAAAAGATGCTCAGGGACAGCGTGAAGATGCTGCTGCTGTCAGAGACTTCAGCTGTCAAGTCACCAAAGCCGAAGTGCAGTCTCAATCTCTTCCCTTTGTTCTAATGCCTTTTGGAGGTGCGGTGCAGGGAGGACTAACCCTGGTTAGTCAGCACCACGTTTGAAGCAGGGGCCTTTTTTCAAATGGTATTTACACACACCACCATGAACAGAAGGTCTGTAATTCATGACTAGACCTCCTACCATATCATCAGTAATTACTAACTTAGGAATACTTTACTGAATTAACCATCCTTGTCCCTAGCTTGGTTCTAACAAGGACAAAGAAACTCTTTGTATAATGTTTGCCTGACTCACTGAATCATAATTTGAAGCCAAGACTCCACAGTTTAGGTGATGCTTTTGAAAGCATATTGATGCTTGAAAGGCAACAGTGCTTCAACACAGGTCATGCAAACAAGCAGCCTGTGTTGTGATCCCCACATACAGCAAACCATTTAAGAGCCAAGCCAGCTGCTCTTTCTCATGAGAGTATTATTTTTTCCACATAGGTTTATTTAGATACTTTCACCAGGCAATTATCCACAGACTGCAATTTATAGGGTAAACTCTAACAACTGTATTTTGGAAAACCAGACTAACAAACAGGTGTATTGTGCTTAATGTTCAACACTAAATTAGGAGAGAAATGCAACTCTGCATGTTCTCAAGCAGAGCAACACAGGCCTGCAGCTACACTGAATTAGAACACCAGCAATGTGTTTTTTACTGTTTATTACCTATGGCTTACACCTAGTTTTGACTAAAACATTTGCATCTTTTTCTGAAAAGCCAGTTTATAACTACTTTTTGCTACCTCTGTTGTGCTTGCTGAAGTATGGAATAAAGAAAAGCAGCACACACCACCAAACACCTGCACTTCTCTCTCTCACCAAGACATCCCATGTCAGTGCATCCTACTACAGAAAGCTGGGATTTCTACAAGGGCATTATGAAGCTCCTTGAATTTTAAGGGCAAAATAATACAACCTATTCATATGCTGCTTATGCTGGCATGTAAGCACACCAGAGAGACAGCACCTCTCTCTAAAGCTAACACACCAAGCTCATGGGCACCGATACTGTGGTTGAAACTACTGTTCTCTGTATCTGTAACAGCTTCTATAGATGTGCACCTTGAGAGCTTCCTCTTTAAGGATAAATATGTAACGTGGACACAAATGCTAAGCATGAAAACACCCAAAGTTTTCTCACCTTAAAAACAAAATAGCCATTTTCTGTGCTCTCGCCAACAAGTTCCCAGCAGTTCATGTCCATTACAACTTTGATGCTCAAAGCACACCATGTCTTCATGATTTGTAACAATTCTCACTGTATTCAATCTCCTTGCTATCAGCTGGCATTTTTCCATAACAAACATTTCAGGGGTTTGGTTATTACAAGCACCTCTTCACACAATTACAATTAAAACAGAGAAAAAATAAAATCTGCTTTTTCATCCCTTTTCAAATGCCTTTGGATCCATCAGTCATTTTGGGCCATAATTTAATTTCTCCTCTTTCTTAAATGTCACAGGTTGTTTGAGGTTTGGTTTTGGGGTTTTTGGTGGAGGAGAGTGTGAATTCAATATTTAACTTGTTTACATAGGTCTTGCTAGTCTACAGGACTTGGCTAAGTTTAGCATTTCCATCTCAGACAGATTACAGTTAGAAATGTCACATAACAATTTGAAGCCATTCTAGCAGAAAACAGGGGTATCTGTTCCTTGTGGCAGCATTAAATTGCCACAAACTCTGCACCACTTACAGCTCCTATAATCAGACTATTTAATTTTGTGCAACTTAAACCTCACATTCATCCACACAGAGGGAAATGAAAAGTTAAACACATAAATACAGCTCTTACATGCTCGATTGTAACTGATGTTTCTAAGGCCTTAGTAATATCCATGACTGTCTGGCTAAACTTACTTTAATCCAAAGGAATTAAAGGAAAAGCAGAGCAGAAGCATTTACATGCTTAACTGAAGTTCTCTAACTTTTTACTTAACACAATGCCTTGCTCATCTACTTCTTTAAGAGAAAACAGCTGCTATTTCTGCAGGTACTGCAGGAAGCCAGAAGCTGGCACACCGCAAAGGGCAAACTCAGCGGAAACTCCGTCGTTACATGGCAGCCTTCACCCACCAGTAGCTCACTAATGCTCAGGGTACAGATGCAGCAACCAAAACCAAGATGAAAGCAACAGCAGTGCTGCAGCATCTTCACCTCCAAAAAAGCAGCCTCTGCTCCTGTGCTCCCACTTGTGGACTTCCAACACCTTGAGTAAGCTCCACTGGTTGAGCTGGCAGAGCAATACCTGGAGTCACCTCTTTCCACTCCCCATCGAAACCTGCCCTCTGTAAGCCTCAGCACACTGGATCAGACCTCCACATGCGCAAGGCAGCGCAGAGGAAACAACTTCTATAGAGTGGTTGATGGGGAACAGACTAGGCCCTCCAACATGACACTGGGGTCTGAGTGCTGCGAAACCAGCCCAAAAATCCAGGCTGTCACAAGCCCATCACCTTCCTTCTCTGCTGACCTTGGGTGAACTGCCTATGACTGCTCACATAGCAAAAGCCAGTTTGGGAACTGTTCTGGTTTGATTCTTAATTTTTCTAATAGCTATTAAAATAAATTAGTTGGCAAAAAAAAAAGAAAATAAATGAAGAAAAAAAAACATTGAAAGGGTGGTTTTTTTTTTTTTTAAAATTTGTTGAGGTTTTAAATTTTAATTCAGGATTTGACTGGCAAGTACATAGAATAATGCCTACAGATAGCATCCAAATATTTAATTGCAAGGCTTTTTAAAGAAGATTCACTCTTTTAACAATTTAGAGTGAGACTAGTACTGAAACAAATCTCATCCTCAACATATTTTCAACACTGCTAAGTGGTCAGAAAAATGGACATGCAGAAACAATAAAAGACTGCTTATTCCACAGAACTATATATATAGCCTTATAAACCTGTATCTATGTGATGTTAAAATATATAGGTAATTCTGTATGTTTGATTTTACAGATACATGTTTTTTATACATCTCTCTCACTCACGTTGGTTATTCTTTCAATGCCAGTGACAACTGGCTGGGTATAAGAGCACGGCAAAACAAACAGCGGACTCCATCTGGTTCTCAATCCTGAAGTTTGAGTGCCTTACAAAAAGATCACCAATCTCAGGAAATAAATGACTTTGACCTCGGGTTTTGTTTGTTTGCTTTGTGTTTGTTTGTTGTTTTTTGTTTGGTTTGGTTTTTGGAACGGCAGACACTTCACAAAATATTTCATACAGCCTGGAGTTCGTGGGCTGCTTCTAAGAAGACTGCAAAACATAATAAAAGATGAGGTTTCTCAAAGTGGCCAAGCAGATCTGCCAGTTAGTCACTACTCAATGGAGACAGCTCAACTTCTTTAGGCCCTAAAATTCCCCAGTTTGCACCTTTCATCTATCTGGTGCCAAGTGCGGATAACATGTTCGCCTCTTAACCGAGACAGAGGAACAAGATGAGCAACAACTCCTTGCTGAGTTATTTTTCACCTGACCTAGTGAGCTAAGATGAATTAAGCAAGTCAAAAAAGAACTGAAGAGCACATGAGCAGATGCTGTGAGGTTCCACAGCAGTTTATGCCAACTTATTTCTGGACTATCACAGTCCCTCACTCTTCTCGCTATGAGTTGCACATTTTCCTATTCCTCCCCTTGGCCTGAAGCATGTCACTAGCAATGTGTGTGGTCACCTAGCTGAAACAGCTGATCTAGCTGAAAATTATGTCTTTGCCAAGCTATTTTTCAACCTGATCAGCTACTTCAACGCCTTACTGTGCAGCCTTAGGACTTCCACTGCTGATGCAAGGAGGATGGCAGCAGTGCACAGCAGGAGGGACAGCTAATACCTGCATTGGTGTAATTACTGCAGAGCCATGCTCCTATGAAAATAAAACATTTTTAGTTGAATTCCTGGTTCAAGGACCACTGGGAGCATTTTACAGACTATGAAATTCAAGTATATTTGAAAACCACTTGTCTACTGCAGAGTTTTGAATTATCACTAATGAGCAACTTCTTTTGTTGGGCTTTCTTTTAAACTCTGCAGAGGCACAGTACCCAAACTTCTTTCAGCTAAAAGCAAATGTTAATCATGTTAAGTACTGACATTATTAATCTAGAAAGTGAAACTGCATCGTGAATTATGCACCAAAAAGAGCCAGTATCTGTGCAAGCTTTTTTTTGTTAGTATCTAAAACACCCTCCAGGTTGGCCAGCTGCTGGTGATAAAATTGCTGGCAGCAAATCTTGTATGCTGCATTTATTCTTCAATGCTGAAGCTGAGTTCTTCACTGAAGATGGCGATACCAGCAACATGCCAATGTAACATTTTAGCCTAGCCTTTGAAAGATTATGTAAACAACATCTGCAGCGGAGGGAAGTAACACCTACATAGAAAAAAAGGTAGTATTTACCACTGTTTATTATTTGATGATGCACTTTAAAACAACCTATAACCAGTATGTATACCGTGTTCTTCTGAAGAAGGAAATCTGCTGTTTCCTTTTTTACGCTCAAGTCCACACCCAGGAAAAATGACACTGAAGTTCTCGAAACCTAATTTCTCACAGCAATTTGTATTTGCATGGAAAGGAGAAAAAACAGCACCAAAAGAAATGAGTCCCCATTTTTGAACTGCACATCAAAAAAATCAAAGAATAGATGTTATCTCCTACAGTGCTACCCTTACAGATGTTTTTGGAAATGCATGTAGGTTACGTTCATGCACAACTAGAAGACTAATATTTTTTTTAGTCTATTCTGACACAAACCCAGAAAAATGACATTTTAAAAAGCTTGTGTTTTATGCAGATGGTCTACAGCTTGCTTTTCAGCATCAGGGCACTCTCTAGCTAGCACCAAAAAGTGAGCACGTTGACACACTAAATACAGCTGCACAAACCCCACCCTCCTCAAAAAAAAAGAGTATAGAAGGCAATTCCTGACTTTATCCTATGCCCACCAAAACCAATTTCCCAATACACAAGAAAATAAAACATCAGTGCATTCAGACAAAACTCATCTAGAGCACCGTGGCAGCACACATTCAACCTTGGTTAACCCAGTCAGTCTTGTGGATGATGGGAGCAAAGGCTCTCTCGTTTCTCCTTTCTATGATCAGAAGAGGGAACAATATTTCACTGGCTGACTGGACAAGCCCAAAGTCTTTACCACTTCACCCTCAACAACACAGCAATAATCATAGAATCAGTCAGGGTTGGAAGGGACTACAAGGATCATCTAGTTCCAATTCCCCTGCCATGGGCAGGGACACCTCACACTAGATTAGGCTGGCCAGAGCCTCATCCAGCCTGGTCTTAAACACCTCCAGGGATGGGGCCTCAACCACCTCCCTGGACAACCCATTCCAGGGCTTCACCACTCTCACGGTGAAGAACTTCCTCCTCATGTCCAGTCTGAATCACCCCACCTCCAGCTTCATTCCATTCCCCCCAGTCCTATCACTACCTGATATCCTAAGAAGTCCCTCCCCAGCCTTCTTGTAGGCCCCCTTCAGATACTGGAAGGCCACAATTAGGTCACCTCGGAGCCTTCTTTTCAATAATAGTAGTCATCTCAAAGTAAAAACTAATCCCAATTTAATGATAATGAAATACTAACATGTCATCTTCTGATCCCTGGGAGAGTGCTTTTTATTTAACATCAAAAAGATGACATCCTTTTGTATTTATCTCTGCAGCAGAAACAGGCTTTCCTTTTAGCTGTACTTAGCCACAGCAAAACCCCTTTACCTAGGATTTGGAAAACCTGACAGCTGAGGGTCTAGGCAGTACTTGGATGTTACCCAATTTAATACTTGAGCAACTGAGTCTGCAGAGGATGTTGGCCAAGCTACTAGAGTGCCAGGCCCTTGAAATGACCTCTCCTATGCTCTCTGATATGCTCCTGACACTTGGGTTAGCTCAACTCACTGGAAGAGCATCCTATGATCTTCTGCTTCATGGCAGCACAAGGCCACAGATCAACTCCTCATAGGTCCTGCCAGCCTACAAAGACAGCAGGTTCACAGGATATTAGGGATTGGAAGGGACCTCCAGAGATCATTGAATCCCAACTCCCCTGACCACAGAATCTAGTGCAGGTCACACAGGAATGCATCCGGATGGGTCTTGAAAGTCTCCAGAGAGGGAGACTCCACAACCTCTCTGAGAGCTAGCTGCAAAAGTGGCAGGGGCAGCTCTCATGCCAATGCCCAAGGTTACCACTGTGTTAAGACCAACAAACTGCAACTGCACCAAAGAAAATTAACAATCCTAGAATGGTTTGAGTTGGAAGAGATCATCTAGTTCCAACATCCCTGCCATGGGCAGGGACTCCTGCCACTAGATCTGGCTGCTTAAAGTCCCATCCAATCTGGCACTTCCAGGGATGAGGCATCCACAGCTTCTCTGGGCAAGCTGTTCCAGTGACTCACCATCCTCAAAGGGAAGAACTTCTGCCTTACATCAATCTAAATCTACCCTCTTTCAGTTTAAAGACATTGTCCTTTCTCACATCACTGCACACCCCTGCAAAGAGCCCCTTTCCAGCATTCTTGTAGGCTCTGCTTAGGAACTGGAAGATTTATGTAAGGTCTCCCTGGAGCCTTCTCTTCTCCAGGCTGAACAACCACAACTCTCAGGCTTTTCTCATGGCAGAGCTGTTTCATCCCTCTGATCATCATTGTGGGCCTCCTCTGGACCTGCTCAAACACTCAATCATGTCCTCCTTATGCTAGGAACCAAAAAACCTGAAGACATGGATGCCAAGGGGTTTCATGAGAGCACAACAGCTGGGGATAATCACCCCTCTCAACTGGCTGGTCACACTTCTGCTGCAGCCCAGGATGTGAATGACAGCTTACACCCCTTTTTCCTTTGCCTCTTGCATCCTTATTTCAATACTTACTTTAAGGTCAAGGTTATGCCAAACCAGACATCTTGGTCTCAGGTTTGCTTTTCAAAACCATGACCTCAGAGAAGTCCACATTAATATCCAAGATACCACCTTTGACTCACAATAATATCATTTCCTAAGTGAAATACTGACTCTTTCTAAATTAATAGGATTATTTTTCTTCTCTTTTAAATAACCACAAATCAGTCATCTTTGCATGAGGGTAAGATCAGTGTTTCACTTCAGCCCAATATATAATTACTGTTTTTCACTCTACCACAAAGGATAAGAAGAAAGCTTTCACTTTTTCCATTCAGCTTCCACCTCAATATTGCCTTTACTTGCACAACTCTAAAGGTAAAAAATGTATTTGTTAATAATCATAAAACTAACTACATGTGAGTACTTGCATATGACTAGCTGTACTACACAGAAAAGAACCCATACAATGGCTCTCCTTCCTGCTTACACACTAGAATGTACCAAAAGCAGAGTTCAAACTAAGCTAAGCCTAAAGCAGGATGAAGTTAAGTGTAAGTGATCTTGTCCAATAACAAGAATCGGAAACATATGAACTGCAAATATTATCAGAAGCTTAGAGAAAACAACTCTAAACAAAAAACCAATGATTTGTGGGCAGAATGTGAGAACTGCATTAATTTATCAAAGATATGCAAGACATTTTTCTGTGGGAGAAGGGAAAGGATGAAAAGGCTGCCGAGAAAGCGCCGGTATGATCTTAGCTCTAAATAGCAAGAGCAAAGTTAGGATTCCAGCCTCAAGTCTCTTACTCAAAACTTCTCCCTCTACCAGAAACCACAAGAATACTAACGATATTTTGCTGCTGCTGTTGGAAAAGAAAGAAAGTACATGAAACTGCTTTTCAAGACAGCAAGCATATTTCATAACCCTTTTTGTAGCTGGCTGTCAAGAGAAACCAAGAAAGATATAAAACAGAATATCACTCTCATTTACTGAGCTCTTTACTCAGTGACACTCCAAAGAGTCAGGTAGGAATCCTACCGCCTTCCCTACAAGAAAATGTTCGTATTATGGCCTCATCAGGCAACTTTCCCTACCAAGTGGCTTGGCTATATGCAAATTTTGGACTAAATTAGTGACTTTACTATCTCTGTGAAAATCTTCAGTCCATTGATGGGACAACACGATAGCCTGGGAAGTTCAGGAGTCACTTGAGTAGTGCAAGAATAGAAAAGTAGAAGGTAGTTGTTACAGGATGTTTAATAACAATGTTCCATTAAAGAGAGCACCTCTAGCATGGAAAAAGACAACTGTGCTACTTAATGACACATAATGAGGTGCCCAGTGCCTAATTTTTTGTTCAGAGAAGAGTTTTCCTTTTCTGTGTGACATTTTCAATACAAGCCTACCCATCTAGAAACTCACAGTCTGTTATGAACACAGCTAAAGCACATGACAATTTCTTACCACAAAGCTGTATATAATTTCTTCACTACCAATCCACATGGAGGGAGAGAACAAAGTTTAGAGAGAGGTCTCCTGAGAAATCCTGACTTAGTTTTAACAGTTTGGGTTATGGGACCACACCTGTGCAGGACAAATTAGCACATGAGGACACACACAAAATAAATTTGTCTTCCCATTTGTGCATAAACACAAAAATTACCAAGAAAATTCCATAATCACAACAACAGATACTGGTCAATACTGCAGTCCACTGTGGTTACTGCATGGCAAGTAAAGCTGGCAATAGAACATACAACAGAACAGGGTGATAGAGAGTGAAGAGGAGCTACACAGGAAAAAAAGGAGATGGTATCAACCACCATAAAGGACATCATTCAGCACAAGAACTAAGCAAATTTCCCTTTTTTTGACACAAAAGGAACCTTAAACCAGATCAAGATACTGGCAGTGTCCATCCAGGAGAGGGACCTGCAGAATTTGCTCATCTCTTCATGATTCTGGGACATTCCATCTTGAAAAACAAACATCCTCTTCGGAAACAACAGCTAACTCTCCCCAAACACAAAACCCTCTCATTTTCCTGTAAAGCTTTAAGATGCAGATGTTTGCATAAAAAAAGCCACCCATGTATTCAAACAGAAGGCAGAAATATCTTGAGTCATCTAATCAACAATGCAAGCTTGGAGCATAGCAAGTTCCACATAAACACAAAGAAAAACTTTTTCACTGCGAGAGTGACAGAGCACTGGAGCAGGGTGCCCAGAGAGGCTGCAGAGTCTCCTTCACTATAGACTTTCAAAACCCACCTGGATGCATTCCTGTGTGACCTGCTGTAGGTGATCCTGCTCTGGCAGGGGTGCTGGACTGGATGATACTTTGAGGTCCCTTCCAACCCCTAACTTTCTGTGATTCTGTGCAATGTTAAAAACTGCTAATGCTACTGTTAGTAAGTGACTTCAAAGTAAGGCGAGTAGAGCAAGTGGGAACAATCTGAAGACTCAGCAATGTAAAGGCAGACAGGAGATAAAGATAGGAAAACACAAACTTAACTTTTGAGGTAATTTTGCTGTTGGGAGATAGGAAATTTTAAACAGTAGCAGACGAATCTAGTCATAGGGCAACAGTACACATACTGGGAAGCATTTTTTAATGCCACTTCCAAAATAAATCCAACTGCACATTGCCTTAATTACATTTTTAGGAATTATTTAATTTATGTAATTGCTTCATGAGCTCTACCAATAGATTGTGAGAAGACTGAAAAAAACCAAACCAACAAACCACAAGACACTCTCAACAAGGATTCCCCCTTAGAGAGCTGACTGAAGCTCCTAAGAATTAAAAGGATGCCAAGGGGATTTGCCATCCTGCAACAAAAAGAGTTGGGAAAAAAATTAGTCACTTGAAATTCTAGAAAAACAAAATTAGAGCAGAATAGCCTCCACTACTGCCAAGCTTGGATTCCCTCTCTTCTGGACCTAACCAATCTCTCTTCCAAGTGCCATGTGAGGAGGCATGAGCAATCTCAAAGCTAGCTAGCTTGCTGTAGTTAACACTGATGAGAAAAATCCCTGCCTAACTTCAGTTTTTCCAGGATCTCACTGATTGTAAGTCTCACTAAGGGAGAAGGGGTACAAAATGCATTTGAAAAGAGGTACAGAGGAAGTCAAGTACAGCAATTTAGAGAATGGTTTTGGTCGGAAAAGATTAAGATCATTGAGCCCAACCATTACCTAACACTATTAAATCTGGTGTTAGACCATATCACTTACCATCACATCCCTCCAACCTAAACACCGCCAGGGACTGCAGATTCAACCACCTCCTTGGGGGGCTAAGAACCCTTTCAGTGAAGAAGTTTCTTCTAATACCCAATCCAAACTTCCCCTGGTGTAACTTGAGGCTATATACTCTTCTCCTATCACTTGTTACACTAAGGAGACCAACACCCACCCAGCTACAACCTCCTTTCAGGTATCTGTAGAGTGAGAAGCTCTCCCCTGAGCCTCCTTTTCTCCAAACTAAACAACACCCATTCCCTCAGCCACTCCTCATAAGACCTGTTCTCCAGGCTCTTCATCAGCTTCCTTGCCCTTCTCTGGACCTGCTCCAGCCCCTCAATGTCCTTTTTGTAGTGATGGCCTCAGAACTGAACACAGGTGGTTTCACCAGTGAAGAGTACAGGGGCACAATCACTTCCCTACTCCTGCTGGTCATCTCTTCCTGATACAGGCCAGGATGCTTTTGGCATTCTTGGCCACCTAGGCACATGCTGGCTCATATTCAGCTGTCAATTAACACTCTGAGATCTTTCTCTGCTGGGCAGCTTTCCAGCCACCCTTCCTCAAACCTGTAATGTCGTATGGGGTTTGCAGGACCCAGCACTTGTCCTTGCTAAACCTCATACAATTGGCCATGGCACATCAATCCAGCCCATACAGATCCCTCGGTAGAAGAGCCTCCTAACCCTCAAACAGATCAATACCACTGCCCAATTTGGTGCCATCTGCAAACTTACTGAGGGTTCACTCAATTGTCTTGTCCACATCATTGATAAAAGATATTAAAGAGAACTGACCCTAGTACTGAGTCCTGGGGAATACCACTTGTGACTGGCCACCAACTGGATTTAACTCCATTCAGCACATGGGCCCAGCCATCCAGTCAGTTTTTCACACAGCAGTGTCCATCTATTCAAGCTATGAGCAGTCAGTTTCTCCTGGAGGATGCTGTGGGAGACAATGTCAAATGCTTTACTGAAGTACAAATAAACATCATCCACAGCCTCTCCATCATCCACTAAACAGGTCACTTTTTCATAGAAGATAGGTCCATCAAGCAACCTGATCAAGCTGAGATCAAGTTGGTCAAGCTTTGTTAGCAAAGATACATCCAGTCTCTACTCTTCCCCTGCAAAAATCCAATCCCCATGCCACGTAGTAGATGCAACTAGCAGAGAACAGAAGGTGGCACAGCTCAGGCATCCACTCCCTATGTGCAATGCTTACGTGAGTGAAGGCTGCACCAGGCATCACATGCACGTCTGCATTGAAGAAGCTCAGGCCCCCCTCCCCCTACACCCACGGGCAAGAGAAAAACAGCAGGGACTCTGCATATTTGTCCACTAGAAGGAAACAGAGCAGAGCTGGAGCCCATTCCAGAACTAAAGCCTTTGATGATGGCTTACAAAAAGGGTTTCATCAAGAGGAAGTACTTCAACAGCAGTCCTGCTGCAGCCACAACCAGGACCATTTCTGAAGGCTGCATTACCAAATGGCATGGACAGCCAGGAAGCCTGTAGCTGGCTGATGAGAGGGCTGGGAAAACCGCGAGCTCAGCGTGCATCACATCACTCCACTAAATCAAGACTGGGTGGAAAGGTAGGCATGACAACTATTTACAAACATCTGAAGAGCATTCATACCAGTAGCAGTGAGGCAATTATATTCAGGGCAATGGAGAACATAGCACGTGTCCACTCCACATCTGCACCACGCTCCTCAGGCCTGCCTTTGCTACCCAAGTTACCTACTTCCTGAGCTGCTTCTTATAGCCAAGGAGCTCCTTTCAAAACTGCACCGTCGCAGAGCTACCCTAAGAGGATTAGAGAGGACAATCAAGAGTAGAGGAATGAAATAATGAACTGGAAAGAGAACGGCAGGAAAAGCTTCCGGATAGTTTTTTCTCTGCTGTGGGAATCACTTCCCAAAGGAAGTGGTAGAAGATTAACCACTTAAGTCACTTAAAACTCAAGACAAAACAATAAAATTCTTCACCCACATCAGAAATTCATGCATATTCTAGAGAAACTCACATCCCTCAGAATCAGTCCTTCACAAGGGTGGCCATAGCTAGGAACACAGTGCAGACTGGACAACCAAATGAACAGAGCAGAATGAGCTCCCTGGCTGCACGCACAAAGCACGCCAGATCTTTGACTGCTGACATTTCATTTTGAAATAAGTCTGGTGTATTTAGAATGTGGCTGGCAAACAGATACAGCACTTACCAGCTCCAGTTCTCATTAAGGTTTAGATTTCATTCTGCATGCCTGTCAGGTCTGCACCTCTCAGCTGAAGCATCTTTGAAAAGGACAAAAGTTGAAGGTGTTCATACCCTAAGCTTGCCTCATCTTGCCTGCCTATTGCCAATGGCTTGTTGCTTTTCAGCCCTTAAAAACATAGCCTTAGGCAGGCTTGCAAAATGCTACTTAATCATTTGCCAGAGGCAAGCAATATTTTTTGTGAGAGGAGAATGAATCATCAGTTTCATGATCATCACTGGGATGGACATGAACAATTAATGTCTTCACAACTTTTTAAGTCCTGTTCAGTCTAATTCACATCTTTCCAGTGGTACAATACTTTTAAAAAAATCCAATCAACAAACAAACAAAAAACCCAAAACCCTTCAAGTCATTGCATTTCACAATAGAAAACTATTTTTCCTCACCCTATGACCACCATATGATTAATGTGCCAGGAGTACTAGTGATTTAAGTGCTTTGACAGATGAAGCCCAGCTCCATTTTGACACTGAAGCACACATGCAGCATTTAACATAAGCAGTTCCACTAGTGAGAACTTACTCCTTAAGGTCTGTGTGTCTTGGCATGAACAGGGTGCCACAGCACCAATGACAGAACCACCAGGAAAACCAACATTTTGGCCCAACACATGTTGATGTGAACAGACTGCTCTATTATAGCAAAGACAAACACAGAAGGAAGCAAGAACACTGGTCAACTTTTTTCCTAAAGAAGAACAGTCACAAAGACTTGATGATGAATCTAACAGGCAAGTCAGACACTTATTCCATAAGATAAAGCCGTATGACACGGATTAAAGTGAGTCAGAAAATTTCCTAGCACTTCATGCTTCCTTCTAGCCATTGGTACAGGAAGGTAGTAAAAGGGATGATGCTGTGATCCTATCGCTGTAAGTTATTTCAGAAATCTCCACATAGAACAGAGGCCTCACATTCCTGCGTCCAGCCCGATACAAGCTTACAACAACTTAAAGGCTCATGGCCAACTTAGAGCAAAAAACCGCATGAAAACTGAAGGCATAGAGCAGTCAATACACTGCACAACGACCACGCCGTCATTCAAACAGTGCACATACCCCGCTCTTAATGGTTGCTTTTAGCAGACATATGCAGGTCAAAACTCGAGGCACTCAAGTTCCTACACTGCCTCAGCCCCGTACCTCCCTTCTCCCGGCGTTTGCTTCCCGCGGACGGAAAGCTTCCCCCTCTGGCTCTGCAGACGCCGGAGCGGGCGCTGGGAGCGACGGCCGACCTCCCACGCACTCGTGGGGAAGCCGCCTCAAACTTTACCCAGCCCAGTGCTGCCCTTCCCAGGGCACCTCCGGGCCAGCGGCCGCCACAGGGCTGCTCTGACCAAGGAGAGCACCAGTTCAGGCTGACACCGCCGTAGAGGGAAGGGCCGGGCGCCGGGCGGACAAAGGCCTGGCTGGCCCCCACCGGCCCGGGAGGCCCGAGGCCGCCGTCCCGCCGCCACAGGAAGCGGCAGGCTGGGCCCGACACGTTCCCGCCCGCAGCGTCGGACCTGGACGAGCACACCGCCCCGAGCGCCGGGGCAGGCGCGACGCAAGGCCAGGCACCCTCTCCTCTGCCCGGGACGGGCGCTAAGGGACCCACGCCCCGGAGCGGCAGCGGCTGGCGTACGGCTGCCGGCGGCTCCCAACGAGGGCGAGCAGCGGGAAGCCGCAGTCGCTGCCCACTGCACCGCACCACTCGCCGCAGCCCGCCCTGACATACGGCGGACGCGCCCGAGACGAGGCGCCCCGGGCAGGACAGACACCGCTCAGCCCCGCTCCCGCCCGGCTCCAACCGCCGCCCCGTCCTTTCCATACCTCGGCCATGGCCGCGGCGCGGCTGGCTCCCGGCGGGGCGCGCTCCGGCCCGCTTGACGCTGCCCCTCTGCCCCAGCAGCGGGCTGGGATAGGCGCGGCACAGCGCGGCGGGACGCCCGGCCTTAGTCCTCGCTCCCCGTCCGGCTGCCCGCCGCCGCCTCGCCTCGGAGCTGCTGAGGGGGAGCCCGGCGAGGCGGGGGAAGGGAAGGTCCGCGCTCGGCCGCTCTTTCCCCGCCCCGGAAACACATTCCTCCCCGCTGCCGTCAAGCCCAGGCGTGGGAGGCGCTCTCGGCGCGACGGGGAAAGAGGGAAGGGTTTTCCCTGCTAGGAGCGGGGTTTGCTTCCCACTTGTCGCCCACCTCCCTTCGTGCTGACCGCCAGAGCCTTATTTGGTGGGGCTGTGTCAGCGCCCGGCTGCCTGGTCCCCCGCTCTGCAGCTCCCGCTCGCTCCCGCTCGCTCCCGCAGGACGAGCATCGGGGACGTGGCTACTCCGCTCTGGGGTCGGGAGGCTGCTCGACCCCAGCTTTTCTTTTTTCAGGGACACGCGTGGAGGCAGAGGGGTGGCTGGGGGAAGGGGGACCGCCCCGTCCCTCTGCTGGCAATTGCTTCCAAAAGCGGTGGAGTGACGGATGAGCCTGGCATGACGCGGGCACACCGTCCAGGCTTAAAGTAGAACTCCCCGAGTCTTTTGGTCGGAGGCTGCTGCTGTTCGGCGCCTGCTTTTAGTGTTTTTAAGTGATCCTGCAAGTAGGTTCTTGGAGGATCTACTGATAAAAGAGTAACAATCAAAATCTGTCACTCGATACTTTTGGGGGAGAGGCGAAGAAGTGAATGGGAAAAGCAAGCTCTGGACGTACAGCTCATCGTGTAAGCTGTGCCTTTGTGGATGGCTGCTGGAGCTTGTGTCAGTTCTTATTTCGGTATGATGAGCTAAATGACTGTTGCTGTAAATGGATAATTTTTGTCTCTTCCCCTCTGCTTTGTTTCTAGCTGCTCTTAAAGATAAATCGTAGAATCATACAATTGTTTACTTTGGAAAAGAGCTCTAAGATGTCCAATGACCAACCCAACACCACCATGACCATCAGACTGTGTCCTAAAGTGCAGTGTCCACGAGTTTCCCTCCAGGGATTGTGACTCCACCACCTCCCTGGGCAACCTATTCCAGTGCCTTTACTCTTTCAGTAACGATTTTTTTCCAAACATCCAGCAATGTCTGTCTTGGTCAAGTATAGCTTGTGATTCAGCCCCATGTGCCACTTAACAGCAAGGTTGGTTAGGATCTCGTGTTAATGTAGCTGCATTAGCAGAAGCTCTTAATGCTGATACAACTATAATTAGTGGTGTTAGAAAAAGAGACTGAAATAATAGTCTGCTGCTTCACAAAGCTTCATCAAAAGCAGGCACTGATCAAATCAAGTAGAAGAGAAATAACTTTGACAGAGACAAGAAAGCCAGAGACCATATGCTTCAAGAGGGTAAATTGGTATATGATATAAATACTGCCAGGAACACAGAAAGAAGCTTCCATAAAAGCAGTATGCCATGCAAAATAAAAGGAAATGCTGAAGGGATAGTGATCTGCCAAAAATGTAAGAAATTTAAGTACTGGGAGAGAATAATGACTTTTAGCCAAGGTATTATTCTCTGCTTCCTTATTGCAGGGAAAAAAAGCACATTTTGCCAGAATATGCAAATGGTAAGGAGAAGCCCACTGTGGTGTACTGCAAACAAGTGGTGGCAAAAATGTGCCTCAGATTGCTGGGACTATGATGAGTAAATAAAACTGCTTAACAAATTGTGCTTCAAGTACTACCCAACACTCATCTCAGACATTTATGTGTCAAGCTGCCAGTGTCTGGCTGTGCCACACTGTAGGAAATTGGCAGGGGAAAAAAAAAATCTCCCAAATGGCTGGAAAAAGAAAATAAAATCAGTGAATTACTTGGCTGCTTTCTGGACTCCTTTGGAGAGTACAGATGCGTATGAACACCATTTGTTATTTTGCAACACTTCTGAAGTACTAAAGATGTCAGAAAAAGTGCTGGAGGTGTCTGAGCCAGCAGACACAATTGCAGATGGTGTCAAAATGTTTAATGTAGCGTTTCCATACTGCAGTACACATGGCTGGGAGAATGAGTGAACACTTTTGCATAGAAGGGCTTGAGAAAAGACAAGTTTGCATGGCTTGAGTGGGCAGCTAGGAAGCATGTAGGTCACTATTAGGCTTGGCTACCATTTCTGGGAATCCACATCCTTGCATCTTACAGAAAATGGGTGAAAAGATTTGACCGCAGATGAGAGTGTGAACAATACATACTGGCTTTATATACTGATTTGTTCGATACTGCTGGATTTGCTGTTGTGTTTGCTCTTGCTTTTGGGTTTTTTTTTTCCTGTGTTTTTAGGAGGTTGTGGTTCTTTATTGTAAGATTTTGCTAGAAATTTTCAACTCTTCTTTCTATTTGTGTGTGTTAAACCCATATAGTAACTGGAAAAATACCAGAATTATAATACTTCATTTAGTTTAACTTAACTTTCTTTAATTGGCTTAATGACATTAGATCAACACATCATTTTCCCTGATTTTCTTCAATGTGTATTTAATACTCAAGTTATGTTCAGAAGACAGTAAGGACTGTCATTTGGTAGTGATGCCTTTTGGTTTGTGTGTAATGCATGTTGGCATTCTGTGAACAAGGTAAGAAATAAATTTCTGTGGTGTAGAAAATACCATCATAGGGCAGCTGGCTAAGTGATGTCTGCAGGTATGAACAGAAGTAGTAAAATACTTTGTGATTATTTACATGCCATAATATTGAAAAATTCACACAGGTAATAAGAAAAATAAGTATTTTAATATTTTAGTTATTGCCTTCAAAGTATCTCCAGTATATTTGGCGAATTCTATTACCTAGTAGATACAGCTGATATAATTATGTGGCATTCTCTTCTATACCTACTAGAGCTTTTCTTTAAAAGCCTGTCAAAGACTATATGTATATTCTGTGTGGCTATCTTTTGAACTAAGACACTGGCAAAAGAGGGTCCTGATACCACAGAAGAGAATTGATCAGTGGAGGTCCAGATCCCAGCCACTACATGTTTCTGCCAAGCCATTGAGCACCGAGTTAATAAAACCCACACAGCTAAGGGACTGTCACCCTGTTCCTCATCATCTCCTACTCCACTCCTGAAGCTTGCAAATGAGTTTAAAGGGTGATACTTTGCAGGTGGGATGACAGTGAGGAGATCCATGGTTTGCACATTTACCCCCAAATGCCTCCCATCACAGAATCCCACTGGGCTGCTTCATAATCTCACCACCCACCAACAGAAGTCTTTTCCCCTGTACACCTTCAAACTGTATTAGATATCTCACCAACTTCTGCTCAGGGAGCGTTTATTTTTCTATGCTGATTCTCTTTCCCAACACACTTTGGTACTGACAGCAAGGTACAGATGTTCCATTTCTCTGTCTCTTCTTTTATTCCCCTGCCTCTTCAAAAAACTCCTACACTACCTAAAATAATCTCTTCTTTCCAAACTAAAGAAAACCAAATCATAAACCTGAGGTAAAAAATCATACTCTAAATACAAAAGACAGATCAAGAGTGGGAGAGAAAGCAGAAAGCCAAAGTCATTTTCCCAAGGATAGCAATGGAGCCAGGGAGGTCTCCTGGGACTGCACCAGGCTGTGGCCACCTGGGCTGGGCCAGGCCATGCTGTCTACAGGAGCAACAGGTTTTCCTGTCCCTGTCTCAGAGCAGCTGCAGCTGCTGCCACTATTTTATCTCAGCAGTGCCCATGTGGTCACTGAGGGGCACAGTGAGCACTGAGGCTTCACTGGCAACTGGTCAGCACTGGGCTGTGTTTTCCGGTGAAGAGGATGAAGGAGTTGTTAGATGTGGACACAAGATTAATACAGAAGGTATTATTAGAAGATAGAGTCACTTAGTACAGGAACTGATGGTGCTAAATGGTTGTGATAGCTGCTTTCAATAACAGCTTGCATTTATCTGCTCATGAACAATGAACACTCCCCTGGAGGCAGGCAGCGACCAAACCTGGCAGCTTGTCAGCCATGTACAATGTGCCCATTATATAGAACTGTACGTTTACATTGGAATAAGGTCCTCCTGCCCCACGGAAGGGCTGGAGTAGAGTGAGTCACAGATATGTCCAGCTGGTAGATTGTAGTCTGTGGGCAAAGGTTTGCTTTCCAAGACTGTCTACCTGCAAGACACTGAAGGACCTGCTGGTCTTGCCTTCTGTTCACAGGAGCAATGTTCAGCCCTTAGGTGCAATCAGCCTGATATTTTAACACCTGCTTTATGGTCAGCACTTAGATCTCTATGTTCAGTCAATGGCTCTGTTTCTAGCGTGAGCATAAAAAACTCAAAGTCCATCAAACCTTTCCTTCAGTTCACCATTGTTTGAAAAGCAACTCTCTTTGCTGTCGGGCAAGGAGAAAAGTTCTCTTTTCAGGCAGAGTGTGTGGCCATTCTGGTGGGACTGACCCATGCCATCCACTGTGTGGGCACAGAGCAGGCTGTTTGGGTGAAAGGACTGGAGGGCAGCTTTTGTTACAGCTGCACTGTGCCTTTCTGTCCTCTTCTGATTCACGTTCTGTATTTACTTCATCTGCAAAGCTTCTCCCTCCTCTTTTTGTGCATAATGTTTAGATAAGCTGTTGCTTATCTTAACATGTCCCATGTTTTCCCTGCTGCCATTAGCACACACATTCCTTCTTGTATGTCACATGGAGGCTGTTTTGTGGGACTTCTATGTCATTGTTGGGATAGTTTGTTTTATGCAGAGATCCTAGAAAGTATTTTGACTCTCGGTAAGAAAGGCAGGAATCACTTTTTCATCCTTAGCCATAAAGCACAGGTTCCTCCTGTGTTCTGAAGTAAGGAAGTGAGCACAAGGGAAGTGAGGAGAATGAAGTATTTTAGATCTGCGTTCAAAGGAAACATGATTGTGATAACATGGGGCAGAGAACTTTTGCACTGGCTCCTTGTATTGCTTGAACTAAAGCAAGTTTTCTAGAGGACTTGATTTTAAAACTTCAGACTTGAAAATATGCCTATGGCAGATAATAAATATCCCCAAAGGATGATAAGTAGAATAGAATAGAATAGAATAGAATAGAATAGAATAGAATAGAATTCATCAGGTTGGAAAAGACCTTCGAGATCACCAAGTCCAGCCTATCATCCAACACTATCTAATCAACTAAACCATGGTACCAAGCATCCCATCCAGTCTCTTCCTAAACACCTCCAGTGTTTACCACCTCCCTGGGCAGCACATTCCCATGGCCAATCTCTCTTTCTGTGAAGAACTTCTTCCTAACATCCAGCCTAAACCTCCCCTGGTGCAGCTTGAGACTGTGTCCTCTTGTTCTGGTGCTGGGTACCTGGGAGAAGAGACCAACCCCCACCTGGCTATCACCTCCCTTCAGGTAGTTGTAGACAGCAATAAGGTCTCCCCTGAGCCTCCTCTTTTCCAGGCTAAGCAATACCAGCTCCCTCAGCCTCTCCTCACAGGGCTGTGCTCCAAACCCCTCACCAGCTTTGTTGCCCTTCTCTGGACACATTCCAGCAAGTCAACATCTTTCCTAAACTGAGTGGCCCAGAACTAATTGTACAACAACTTTCTGGGATTCAGCAATTAGCTAGCTTTGACCATGTGCTGGTTTCATTCTGTGAGGCTCTGAGATCACATGCCTATATATTCCATTCCCTCCTTCTCAGGAGATTCCCACTGCTTAGACAAGCAGCTCATGGTCATTTGGGAGAAAAAATGATAATTCCACTGTCCCTGAAGACGAGTGCAAGGAAGGTTGTGACAGCTTTCCTTTGCAGGATTCTTCTGCCTCAATTTTGCCATAAGGGACAAGCTGCAACATTTTCAGCTCAATCAGTAGTTACTATTGCATGGAATTATTCAAATTTAGACTTTTGTAGAGGAGGGAAATGATAGGAATGAGAGAGGAGAATTTTGATATCATATGGTACAGAAAAAATAGGGGAGGTGAACAACCTCCTATCAGTGAGAGTCTGTGTTGTGAGAGCAGGAGCAAGGACAGATTTTATGTTTGTTGGTATATAGGGGAAAGAGGAGCTATGTGGAAACCAGCAGATTTTAAGCAAGGCTAGAAGAGTCTGAAGGAAATAAATAGAAATAGTAGCTCTGGGAGAGGAGATTTGGGCAAATAGTATCACTATTGTATGAGGTGATTGGTTGTTCTAATAGAAAACAACAGTTAAAAAAAAAGGCAGAACATATTATTTTTACAATAATATTGCTGAGAACACATTATTTTCATAATAGTATTTCTGCCAAGTAGAGGAGAGTCCCGTATTGAGATAATTCTGGAACCCCAAATTTATCCTTCCCATTGCTACACACCTGGACTTATTCTCATGATTGTGTTTCTTCAAATAACTTGTTTCACTGTCTCCCTTCTCATTTCCTTTTCCCTTTCCCAGCTTTTCCTCTCTTCTTTATGCCTGACAGCCGTTGCAGTGTTGTGCAACAGTAAACTGTATAACTTGCAGGACTCATCAAGAGGAGAATTCCACTTCTCAGTCTGCAGGTACAGGCTCTTAAATGGAATACAACATTAATTAAATTCTGTGTGTGTAACTACAGTAAGAAGTACTGTAGTTTGCTGGTATCCTTGGCAATAGGATATTCCGGCCACAGCTCACATTGAGCCAGTTGTTGAGTTGGGCCAGTGCCAACTGCATAAGGTTCAACAAGTCAAAGTGCAAGGTCCTGCATTCCAGGTCAGGCCAGTCCCAGACACAAATCCAAGCTGGGTACAGAGTGGGCTGAGAGTAGTTCTGAAGGAAGAGACTTGAGAATGTTGATTGATGAGAAGCTCAACATGAGCTCGCAGTGTACTCATGCAGCCCAGAAGGCAAACAGGATCCTAGGCTGTATCAAGAAGAGCGTGGCCAGCAGGGCAAGAGAGGGGGGATTCTGCCCCTTTACTCTGCTCTGGTAAGATCCCACCTCAAATACTGCATCCAGTGCTGATGTCCCCATTGTAAGAAAGACACAGAGGTGTTGGAGTGAGTCCAGAGGAGGACCACAAAGATGATTCAAGGGCTGGAACACCTCTGCTGTAAGGATAGGATGAGGGAGCTGGGGCTGTTCAGCCTAGGGAAGAGAAGACACCAGGGGGACGTTAGAGCTGCTTTCCAATACCTGAAGGGATCCTACAGCAAGGCTGGAGACTTTTCATAAGGCTGTCTAGCAACAGGACTCTGGGGAACAGTTTTAAGCTGAGGGAGAGTAGACTTAGGCTGGAGCTTTGGAAGCTCTTCAGTATGAGGGTGGTGAGACTCTGGAATAGGCTGCCCAGGGAGGTTATGGTTGCCTCTTCCCTGGAGGTTTTCAAAGCCAGGTTGCATGATGCCTTGAGCAGCTGAGTCTGGTTGAGAGGTGTCACTGCCTGTGGTGGGGATCTTGGAGTAGATGATCTCTGAGGTCCCTTCCAACCTAGGTCATTCTATGATGATAACTGTTAACAAACATAAAGATCCATTCTGGTTGCCACTGGGTGTAATGAACTAGCAGTGAATGAAAGGGAAATGATAGTTGTCAATGCTAATATATAACAGAAAGAGTCACAAGCAATTAAAAAGAAACATAATCAAAAGCTACAAGGTGGAATGTCACAAGGTGATGAGTTTATCCACCTAGTTCATATTAAAAATGGATTTTAAAGGTACTGTGAGGATAATGCACATGTAGACCATTTCTCAGGTGGTGGAAAGGTATCTTTCAGCCTCTCACCTCACAGCTGAGGTCTGAGGTATTTTCTGTAACCACAGACTTGCATATGTGTTGTTCCCTTTCTGTTGTAGCAGAGATTTAGCTACAATTAAATATGAATCTTAATTCTCTTTGCTTGGCTAGTATCCATATCACAGAATAACTTATTCCCTATATGATCCATCTTCCATCCTTCCTTCTCCCCCTTCCTTTGAAGCTTTTCTTTGTGAAAGCATCATAAAAGATGAACACTTCATTTTACACACAATCACTTCCTTTTATTATTTTTCAGATAGGAAAGGATTAGGGTTTTACTGGTATAAATATTTATTTATGCACTATAAAACTATTCCTCAAGGAGTCCTCAAGAGCACACTTGTTGTACTCAGGCCCCAGGATTGTAGACTTGGCAAAGACCTAGCAGCAGATCTTTCCTTCTGCTGGTCTCCATAGCTCCACTGGACTCATAGCTATTGACAATGTGACAAAGAATATCAGCTGATGGTCCATCCTACAAACAGACAGCACCAAACTTTTGGAGTGGTCTATCTCAGCCAAAGGCAGCTAATTAGTTTCTAAGCTGATACTATGATCAGTGGATGGAGTGATTCATGCTGACTGAAGGTAAGTGCCTGCAGAGTTTCATATCTCTCTCTGCTGATTGTAATAATCGGTTTGTACTTGGCAGCTGACTTCTCATTGTCCAAGTGTGACAAACGCTCCCTGTCTTTTATATTCTATATTACAAATACTGGGACTCTTCTGAGTACTGGAAGAGATGTGTGTGTGCCCCGTGTAAATGGTTACAGGAAGTTGCATGCTCTCTACTAAGCAGATTAGAGACTGTTGGCCATATCCTGAAGTTTTATAAACTTCTTACTCAGTTCTTACTCAGCAGTGCTCTCTCTGAACAATTTCTTAGTCACTGGCTCTTCACCACAAATGATTGATCAGAAACATTCCCCTAATACAAATCAGTCTTATCATGTTTAAACACAAATATAGCTTCTACCAGGCAGGATGTTATACATACTGGAAGTGGGAGGGACACAAACAGCTGGAAGCATTCCCTGTTTACAGAATCCATGCTGCCACAGTGCTTCTTTACACAGTTGGGGAATTGCTGTGCAGAAAGAGCAGTTCACAAAGAATTTCAAATTGTCTGGCCTGAAGAACACATGATTTGCCTTTCTATTTTGTGCCTTGATTTCAGTCCCCTGTTTGGGCTAAAAATAGCGAGCCAGAAATGTTAAGTATGCTGGCATTTTATTTATTCCACTAATTTCATTGCTGGCTTATAGTAGAGAAAGCCTTCCTACCAAAGACTTGTTCTATATTTTAGAGACTTCTTTCATGCTGCTGAGAGCTGTATTTTCTGACTATGACAGTACCATAAAAGTACACTGAACTGACTCAAGCTGACTCATGGTTGGGGCAGATGATTCTGGAGAGCATCACAGGTTATTTATAAAAAATGTTTAAGACTTTCAAATGCTTGTTCTCCCTTACTTAAAACTTCTTTTGATACCAGGCAGCCCTTTGTTCTCCCTCATTTAAAATTTCATTTGATACCAGGCAGTCCTTTGGTGTTTCTTTAACTCATCTGTTACACCTTGTCCTTTTTAGTGGAGGTAAGCTGAGTACAAGCAGTGTTTTGTTTCTGTGCAGGCTCTTTCAATTTTTGCTGGGAAAGGACAGGACTGATGTGAAAATGGAGGTTGTCGTTCTTGTTATCTGGACATTTTCATTCCAGTCATACCCTTAAGAGCAGCCTTGACTTCCAAGTGCAGAGAGAAACTTGATTCACCTTTGGGAAAAAGTCCAGACTTGCTTGTGACACTTTACCAGCAACTGAAGGCTTGGACTTCACTCTGATTCAGTGGTTGAAGTGAAACCAAACAGCACAGCACTGATGAATCCATATACTGAGTTTGTTGCATCACCTTATTCTGTTTTCCTTACTGGATCTACTGTCCTTCTCTTCTCCAGGCCGAACAGCCCCAGCTTTCCCAGCTTGTTCTTGTATGAGTGGTGCTTCATCGCTCTGATCATCTTTGTGGCCCTCCTCTGGACCATGTAAACAAAGCAGCTATTTAATGATGTCTTAAAATTTTGTAGGCTAAGCCTTATGAGCTAAACTCAGGACAAAAATATCCTCCCTTTGATTTCTTTAGCAGTGTTGCTAGAACATTCTCTATGAGGAGAGACATTTCAAATCAGCATTTAAGGTGTCATGTTAAATACTCCGTTAGTGTTCCTTTTGATTCAGGAAATAAGTAAGATTTGCCACCCTAGATTTTGGGCAGATAACTGCTCTTTGGGTAGATAATTAGTTTAACTGCTGCCACCACTACTTGTGATTTTTCTAGAGCGCATGAGTTTGAGAGAAACTAGTGAAGCCTGTTTAGCTGAGTGTTGTATCCTTGTAGTTTCCTTGATTTTTAGATCAGCTATGGTAACATTTCACTTTTATATCAGCATATATTGTGCAATTAAATTCTTCCTTCTCCCATGGGGTGTTTGGGCAGCAGCATGCAGACTACTAGATTTATGGCTGCTGTACTCTATTTCTGACAACGTGAAGGATGATGCTGTGCTGCTGGCAGAGTGAAAAAAGTCCCATGCTTGTGCCATTTTCCTTGTATCAGCTCCCTGGTTTCAGGTATCTCAGCAAGGAAATGCTCCATGGTGACTGCCAAAGCTGTTTGTTTCACAGCACTTTTTCTGCTCTTAGTGCTCTGTGTGCCCACCTCAGGTCAGCCTCTACACAAAGTTGAGTCCCAGGCTACTTGGCCATCAGCCTTAGTCTGTCTCTGGCTGTCCAAGTGATTGTGCTTCTGCTTGAGTGCTTGCCCAGTCAGTCAGCTACTGTGGAGGTATTTAGAAGCAGTGTAGACATGGTTTAGTAGCAGACTTGGTAGTGTTAGGTAGATGGCAGGGTGCATTCTTCCATAAAAACCTATTTCTCAGGCAACCAAAAATATGTTGCAAATGCAATATAGGATCCAAACCCAGTGGGACACAGGTACATGCAACTATTTGTAGTGATGGAAGGCAAAACCTTTCTTGTTTCAATGTTGAGCTGGACTGAAAAAAAAAAGAACAAATGGTGTAGAAATACTATTTGGCCACACAAAGTAGAAATATTGCATGTAAATTCCTTGTTTAACAGACTACCACCAGCTTGAAATTATTATAAACAGACAAATTGTGTGACCTAAAAGCAAAACCTGAGATTTGTGGACTGCTTATTCTGTTTTCCCTCAATCCTTTGAAAATTATTTTCTTGACAAGGCTTTTGCAGGGTTGCTGGCTCTTTTCCTGGAAAATATCTTCTGAATAAATAATAGCATTTGGTGGAAAGCCCGTGGAAACTGGGGGGGGTGGGGTGTCAGCTCTATTTCCAGCTGTTGTCCTCATCCACATCTCTAATTGTAACCACTGGATCTGTTAAAGTGTAAATCTAGCAGTTTCCTCCCTGACAGGCTTTCAAGTCTCTCCCATCACATTTCTACTGTGCAGAGAATTTTGATTAGGTCCTTTGCAAGTCTGTGAACTTTACCCAGAAAGGATGACTACCAGAAATTACCAGTTTAGTTGTAATAGTTTGGTAAACCCATTTAGTCTGGAGTCCTTTGGCCTTTTAGACTGACTTAAATTGCAGTATTGAAAAGGGAAATTAGTCAAAATCAAGCATGGTTTTGGTTTTGCAAGATATTGTGAGTAGCTGTTTTTTGCAAATACTGGGCTCATTTTCTTCAGTGCTCCTAAACCTAAAGATCCCTGCAAGGTTTGGTATCTTAGGCAGAGTATATTTTTAGTGTAGTAGCAGGATAAAGAATAAAAATGGAAAGTGCAGAAACTATAGAACAATTGCATTTCACATGACAAATTCACATGACAAAACTGTTTCTCCCCCCCCCCCCCCCCAATACCATAAATAACTCTTTTGGGTAATGTTTTGTTTTAATTTTCTATTTCAATAATACAGGAATAATTTCTTGGGGTTTAGGTTACTCACTTGTGTAGACAGTGAAAGAAAACAACACCCTAAAGGTCTTGGCAGAAGCTTCTGAAGAGAGAAACTGTACAATAGGTGTGGTGTGCCTTAATAATTCTGCAAGGCAGGGCAGTGTTGTTTCATGTGGAATTGTCACATTTTAACAGTGTTAAGTGAATGGTTATGTTATGATTTCCACCCTCCTCCCCCCCCAGTAAATATTGCCAAAATAGTTTTGAAATTGAATTTCACAGACTCACAGATTTCATTGGGTTGGAAGGAACCCTCAAAAGTCATCTTGTCCACTCCCCCTGCAGTCAGCAGGGACACCTCCAACCAGATCGGGCTGCCCAGGGCTGTGTCGAGTCTGATCTTGAATGTTTCCAGGGAAGGGGCCTCAACCACAGGCCTAGTTTTCTCTAATTCTCCACATTTCATTAAAACAAGTCAGATTTTTTTTTATTTTATTCCCACACACAAATAACTAGGGAAAAAAAAAAAGAGCCACTAATGTTTTAGAGAATTAAAAATACCTACATTTAATATACAGAGACACTAATCCCCTACTGGAGAGTTGGGAGAGCTGGCAGTAGGCTCTCCTCCTGCCTCTTGTTTTCCTGGGCAGGAAGAATGGAAAATATGTTTCTCCTAGAGCTTTTTGAAAACTGAAGAGGTGCCAAGAGACCTGAAACTCTAGGAGTCTTCTTCATTACTGCACTAAATTGAGTCCAGCAGTGGAGAGATGTACATCAGTTCTGAGATAGCGTCAATGGAGTTCACCACAAGTGATTATGAAGAAGCCTTTCCATTTGTATCACATTTACCTAAAAAAAAAACCCAACAGGCCTTTTTTTTTTTTTTTTCCCCTTCTTTCCCAGCCTAGTCTGAAAACATATTGGTGAGCCAAAAGTTGCTGGACCTGCCTGTCTCCCAGCTCAGAGCTCTACCTGACCAAAGGGTTGTAAAGCTCTGCTGCCGTCAGTGCTGTCCAGCCTACATCCGCTGGGCTTCCTCAGAGACCCTGGCTTTGGCAAAGGTCTGCCAAATAAAAGCTATTCCAGGCAGACCTTTCCACATTCAATGATGCAGAATTTCTTTCTTTCTTTTTTTTTTTTTTTTGACAATATCTGATTGCAGAAGTAATCTTCTAATTAACTTGAGCTTCAATTCCTTTGCTTTTGCTATGACACCAGACATGGAGATGGAAGAGAATATCTTTTAGAGTGACCTTGGGCTAATTTTAGCTTAAATAACAATTCTAATACAGCTTGCAAGCAGATTTTTACTTTTCTTCCTCTTCATAAAAAATGTGATCCAGGTAACAGCTTGCTGGAACTTGTCAGCACCCTTTTCCCTGTCAAGAGTCGATGACAGGAGCTGTAACTCTGGAACTTCTAGGCAAGTGGCAGTGTCTGCTTGCTCTAGTTCTTCCCAAGGCTATTGATCATTGCTGGAGACACAGCAATAGATTAAGTGGCTGTGGTGTAATAATTCTTACATGTTTTGGTGTACAAGGACAAAGCCTTATTGAAGCCTCTTCTGCTGGCATGCAGTAAATATATTCCTCTTCCTGTAGGTTTGCTTTCAATTACATTTTCTGCTGCCTACCAGGACATCAGCTGATTTTGCAGCCTTTGCCTCCATGAGATTTGACAAATTTCTCCCCTCTGCCTGTATTTTGTAAAATTTGTAGGCATTTAATTTACTGAAGAGATTTCTGTCCTTCTGCTGAGTTTTTGTTACAATCTGTGTAAGAAAATTATACAATTTAAATATACAGGAAAAAAATATTTTGGCTAGAAAATGGAAGGGGGAGGATTAATGCCTACAAATATTTAAAGGGCTCTGACATACAGAGAGGAGAGGAATTGTCTAGGAGTATCCAAGAGCTTTTACTAGAATCAAGAATAACTAAAATAGAGCAAAACCATATTTTTGGGCAAGTACATGGATAAAAAAATCCCAGGCTTACTGCTTCATAGAAGAGACTCCAGAAATAAAAGCCTTATGCCTCATTTACAGAGTCCTCTGCAATACTCCAGATGGAAGCATGCAGTGGAAGGGCAGAAAAGATGACCCAGAACTCATGACTGAAATTTCCTAGGAAAAAACAAATGTAGTATTGGTGTCATTTATGTGGTAGCAGCCTACAGACAGAAAATAAGGCTAGAAGGAAGGCATCAGAGAGAATTAGTGCCTAAGGGCCTGGATCCTGCAGCTCTTATCTGTAGAGATGAACACTGGAGACACAGCAGGATGGAAATCCAGAGCATAGGGGGCTCTGCAAAACTGCAGATGTGGCTGTAGGATAAGGTATGTGTGAAGAAAGTCAGCTTCAGCCTGTATCCACCGAGTAGCTGTGTAGGTAGCACACCCCAGGGTGTTCAGATGGCTTATATGGAGAGACTTAATTCCTGATGGAAAACATCCATCAGCTTCAACTGTCCCATTTGATGCCTTTGTCCTGTTCCAAAAAGTGGCAGAGGCACTACCTTGCACTTCTCTTTAAATACTGGTGAAAGAGAGAGGCACAGCACAGCTTCAGCGTGCTTCCAGCCCAGGCTTCGGCACACAGATTGCTAGCGCATGTTCAGACATTCTCCTCTGCTACGAGAACAGACTTGTCTGCCTGACTAACCTGATCTGTGAGCAGAGGAAAAACTGCCCTTCCCCTTGACTTTCTTTTTTTAAAATTTATTTTATTTTATTTTGAGTAACTTGCCTGATAATGGTTGATTCTTGCAAATGTTTGTGGCTTGGCCTCCTAGTCCCTTTCTAGGAAAATGAGAAGCCTCCACAAACCGAATGATTACAGAGCAGCACAAAACAAGCCCCAAACCTATGTTTGCTGTCTTGTTATGGGAATTATGTGCAGAAGCGGTACAGAAAGCTGCCTGGGGACACATTATTTTAGCTTTGGGCATTTACTTTCTCATGTACAGAAAAGCAAGTTCTTCTATTTTTAAAAGATTTGACTGGAATATCTCAACCCCGTCATTTATTGACCTATTGAAGCTCCATGAAGTCTGCACTGCTGAGATAAAGATGTGAGATCAGTAGTGATCTCTGTCCTGCTTTCTAAGACGGTCTTACATGGATTGTGGTACAGGTAACCATCCCATTTTTTCATTGAGAAATGCACCCACACCACAAAGTTACCTGTTTTTAAGAGATGAAATTGATGTGAGGCTTTCTCATGGCCTTCCCTCACAGCTGTACTCCTCAGTTACTCATTAGAACCTCTGCATGCAAAGGGACAGACTTTCTTCTGTTTACCTGCCCATGTAGCATCAGGGTTTAGAGGATTTGTCTGCATTATATATTAGAGTATTTTATGTTTTCATTCCATGGACCAGCATTCAGAAACAATGGGAAGCAGTAAAGCATCTGTTTGCTTCTGCTTTGCTGTTCACCACCCTGCTCATTCTTTTGTTTATTCATGTCCTCTCTTTCAAATTTCTTAATTTGATTTATACCTGCCCTTTCTGTTTCCAGACCTTCTCTTCTCTTTCCCTCTTACTTGCTTCTCTGTTTCTTCTTCTCCATTGTGTCCCCCCACCATCTGTTTAGTTCAGCACACTCGCCCAGCCTGAGTGGAAAAATATTTTGAAAATCCTGAAGGAGGCTCACAGGATGGAATCAGCAGGAAATGAGGGTGCAGAAACAGAGGAAGCTCTTACTCATGAAGTGGTGTGGCAGTGTCAGTAAGAGGGGAAAAACAAAGTGGTGAAAGAGAAAAAATGTGCATGTTTAGAATTCAGCCTGAACTGCCACCATCCCTCTTCTGCTTCTTTTTGGCTTTTGCCTCACTGAAATGAGGACTTTGGTCTTTATCCCTGATATTAACAAACAGAAGAAACATAAGCAACCATAAAGCTAAGATAGACCAAGGAGGATGTATCTAATTCTAATATGCTTATTTTTGAAGGACATCAAAAAGTAATCTTTGAACTGAAGTTTACTCCAGTAAACATGACAAGAATTTGGGTTTTGAGAACGGATTGTGAGAGCAAGTATTTTTGCTCAAGATATTTTTTTACATTCCAGAAATGTCTGTGACTTATTTGAGCTGCAGATATGCAACCCATTCTAAATTAATATTTTCCTGTCAGAATGTACTGTTTGTCCTTCTTCAGCCAGTAGGCTGAACATGAGCCTGCAGTGTGCCCAGGCAGCCAAGAAGGCCAATGGCATCCTGGCCTATATCAGGAATAGTGTGGCCAGCAGGAGCAGGGAGGTCATTCTGCCCCTGTGCTCAGCACTGGTTATGCCACACCTTGAGTACCGTGTCCAGTTATGGACTCCTCAGTTTAGGAAAGATGTTGACTTGCTGGAAGGTGTCCAGAGAAGGGCAACATTTTTGGTGAGGGATTTGGAGCACAGCCCTGTGAGGAGAGGCTGAGGGAGCTGGGGTTGCTTAGTCTGGAGAAGAGGAGGATCAGAGGAGACCTGTCTACAACTACTTGAAGGAGGTTGTAGCCAGGCAGGGGCTGGTCTTTTCTCCCAGGCAACCAGCACCAGAACAAGGAGACACTATCTCAAGCTGCACCAGGGGAGGTTTAGGCTGGATGTTAGGAAGAAATTCTTCATAGGGAGAGTAATTTGCCATTGGAATGTGCTGCCCAGGGAGGTGGTGGAGTCACCATCATTGGAGGTGTTTAGGAGGAGACTGGATGGGGTGCTTGGTGCCATGGTTTAGTTGATTAGATGGTGTTGCATGCTATGTTGGATGAGATGATTTTGAAGGTCTTTTCCAACCTGGTCTATTCTATTCTATTCTATCCTATCCTATCCTATCCTATCCTATCCTATCCTATCCTATCCTATCCTATCCTATTCTAAAACCTTAATAAATATTTTAAATAAGGCATAACAATTTTCCTGTTGGATATGTACTCTTCTCTCTTACAGCTTAGAATTAATTTGTTCAGAATTATTTTGTATTTCATCACCAGCTAGTCTGAGGATACCTGTGTTTTAGTGACCACTCTAACTAGTACTAAATGAAGAAAGATCTGAGCTGCCTTCCGACTGAAATCAGCTTCGTTACTGATAGCTCTATAGAAATGGCCAAATGAAACAGAGATTGGTTTGCAGTACGCACCTAGGAAAGCTCTGTGGTTAAATGCATTTGAACTCTGTGGTGACATGCTTCTGTTCCTTGTAATATCTGAAGTAGATGGGGAAGAGATAGTTTATACTATCTGTTTGTAAGCCAAAACTACTGTAGAAGCTGCAGTAGAGTCATACCTGGATTGTGTCAAGCCGGCTTGCACTCACTCTTTAAGATGCCATAGTTGGTATCACTTTAGATACCATAGTTGCTGTTACAAGTGCCTCCTAAAATCAGTTTGTTGCAGATTACATCTATGAAAATGTTTTCCTTGATTAAACTAAGAAACAAAACGTCGTTTGTTGGGTGTGATATTTTGTATAACCCAGCTCTTCTATTGTCTCAGCCCTAACACCTGTTAGCTTCTATTAGCAGAGCCATTCTTCTCCAATTTGGCACTGAGTGGCCAACTACTCTGGTTTTCTCTTTTACCCTTTAAAATCCAACCCCCTTTTTTGCTCAACTTTTGAGTCTGAAAGGTTCTCTTGTAACCCAAGTTCAGCTCTATTCTGAACTCCAACGTCCCCCCCCCCCCCCAACAGTAATGATTACATGAAATATCAAAACAGAAGACCTATACACCACTCACACAGCTTGGAAGACTAGAAGTTTGTGCAGCCATAATATCACCGTTAGCGGGTCCACGGGTACGTCAATGACAGGCATTCATAACGTGAGAACAGAACAAAGATACTGTGATTCTTTACTCAGCGCTGCTTTGTGCTCCAACCACTGACCTGATGGGGCACTGAAAGAACTTCTTTCACACACTTGTCCCCCATTGTGTTCTGCAGGGGCTTTCGCAGCACTGGGAGTATCTGACACAATTCCTGCTTTGTAGCAGCCCTGCTAACACCGCGTTGGGGCCGAAGTAGCTGCAATACTGAGTCTGCTACAGTGAAAGAGGCTCTTTATTCATGGTCTGTAAAGCCATAAGGGATCCTTGAGATCATCCAGTTTATCTCCTGCATAACACAAGCCTTGCACAAACGCCTGTTTGAATGCAGAATGTCTTCCGACCAGCCGTTCACTCTTCGCTTGAAAGCCTCAGCTGATGAGGAGTCCATAGTAGCCCTTGTGCCTTCTGCTGTTTGCAATTTGCAGCCTGAAGCCCCTGACCAGTTTACAGCCTAGATCACAGCACTCCTCTTTCCAGTCTGCTGTTTCCTCTGGGCTGTGACCAAGGCACCTTTATCACGTTTCTTGTACAGTAGCTAGAACAAAATGTAGAATAGAATAATAGGATATGCTTAGAGAAAATGTTAGTAAATAGTCACATTCATTTGCTGTATGGTTTTATTAAGATAGATGTTACAAAGCTCCTAAGACCAATTTTCAAGAACTGAGTTCATAGAATATTAGTGAAAAGTCTTTAGATGTATGTATGAAGGACATTGAGACACTTGAAAGTGTCCAGAGAAGGGCAACGAGGCTGGGGAGAGGCCTTGAGCACAAGCCCTACAAGGAGAGGCTGAGGGAGCTGGGATTGTTTAGCCTGGAGAAGAGGAGGCTCAGGGGAGACCTTATTGCTCTCTATAACTACCTGAAGGGTGGTTGTAGCCAGGAGGGGTTGGGTCTCTTCTCCCAGGCAACCAGCACCAGAACAAGAGGACACAGTCTCAAGCTGCACCAGGGGAAGTTTAGGCTCCAGGTGAGAAGAAAGTTCTTCACAGAGGGAGTTGTTAGCCATTGGAATGGGCTGCCCAGGGAGGTCGTGGAGTCACTGTCCTTGGAGGTGTTCAAGAGGGGATTGGATGTGGCACTTGGTGCCATGGTCTAGTAGTCATGAGGTCTTGGGTGACAGGTTGGACTTGATGATCTTTGAGGTCTTTTCCAGCCTTGTTGATTCTATGATTCTATGTTAAAGACTCAGGTACACCCCCAAGGGTATTTTCAAGCAGGCTGGTAGGCATCTGACTCCGAGACACCCAAGCCTTTGTAAGCGAATGGCTCATTGTTATTTCACTTCTTCCCATCGATCCAGTACAATTGGAATCAGTCAATGTTATAGCTCTGAAAGTGGCAGAGCTGGATTTGCATCGTTTGGTCCCAAGCGCAGAATCCCAGCCCCTGAAGTTGCTTCTCACTGTTCGTCCTTGTGGTGAGGACAGGTGTGTTGAATTGCTCCCATGCTGGCCAGACGCTTGCAATCCCTCCTCGTTATTTTGCTGATACTAAGCTTCCATGTTAAAAATCTGTCTCTGAAGATCTGAGGATTTTATGAAGCAAATTTGTAGCATGATATGGAAGTGAAAGATATTGACAGAGGAAGTTGGTGTGCAGATGGATTAACTTTAGCTAAGATCTTGCATAAAGACTTGTGCATAAATAACAAACCCAACAAAGCTGCCGTTCATGTCAGGCAACAAACATAGCATTAGTAATTACATTTCCCAAACCCATAAAAATGTAAAATGAAAAAGGGGGAAAAAGAAAAGAAAAGAAACTAAACCCCCCATAAAAATGTAAAAAAGATGGAAGAATACATATACTTAGTTCCTTTCCAACCCCTAAATATATGCAGCTATTACAGCAAATTGTCAACACACACTCACAGCTTTGTGAAAGTGGTTTTGGAAGTTTATTTCCTGTAATCCACAATATGGATTTACATAGTACTAATTTTTGGTTTGTTTTGTTTTTAAAAAGCATTTTTCTTACTGTTAAATCCTTTAAATAGATATTACTTAAATCAGATTGTCAGGAATGTTCATTAGGAAAGGAACTTAATTTAAAACTGAAAATAAGGAATCGATAATTACTATGATATGTCCCTTAAAAAGTCCCATGAATTTATCTGTGCTCCCCTCCTTTTGTTTTTTTACCTAATGCCAGAGAACTTTCTAGGGTAATGATACTTACAGGCATGAATTCTTCTCCCAAGGCATCTACTTTTCCATCTCAGTCTGTTCCTTGCAGCAATGTGGAAACATATCTTATTATATAGTGAAGAGAAGCAGGGGAAGAGATGTCCAGGACCCTCTTTTTTTTTTTGGAGTGTAGCCATTCTGGAAGACTGGAATATTATGAGGTTCAGCCAGTTACTCAAAAGTTATTTTTTTGACACAAACCAGAGTAAGTTAAAAGCAAATAAAAGTACTCATTTGTACAGTTGAAAAGAGGTAATATGAAATGCAAAAGATGTGAAAATACAAGAGCAGAAATGAAAGCAGAAAAAAACCCACCCCAAACCAGCACTGGTATCTGCCAGGAGCTCTGGTTATCACTGAAGGCCCTTTCTCCCTGGATGAGTCATCTCTCAACCTGGTGGGTACTTTATACTGGTCATGACTACAAGTTTTGGTTGCTTTCTCAGGAAGGGTCTGCTCCTAAGAGGCCACTAAGTCTCTCTAGACCACTTCTGAGGAGGGAAAGGGGAATTATTCAAAGTCAAGTCTCTCTTCCCTACCTGTACATCAGCTAATTTTTATTAGTACAAGCAAGGAAAGGTTTACACCCTCCTGCCAGTAAATTGACATTTACAGTTTCCTGCTTAGATGAGTTTAGGATTGGACCTCTATCAGGTAGTCATGGGCATAGTTCTGTTTCCCAGAGGAGCTGTGCCAATTACTAGCAGTTTGCAGGAAGTTGAAAGTTCACATCTTTACAGTTAAATCATAACCTTACCCGTGCACAGAAGTTGCACCACTTCATGCTGGTGTGATGAATCTGGGAAGTGGCACCAAGGGCTGATTGCTTCAGTGTTTTGGACACAAAGTGTGGAGTCCTGTAAATGCTCTTCCTTGTTATGTGCTGTGCTTTTACAAACAAAAAACTCTGAAGGATTCTTTTGACCAAAAGGATATTTACTGGATGTTTTTCTTCTTCTCCCCAAAACTAAAACAGACCCATGCTAAGCACTGATGCAATAAAATGTGAGAAGTTGGAATAGCAAAATATATCTATTTCCCTGGGCTTTTAGATCTCTTAGGAGAAGGAAAAAGTTGCTTCTTGGTCTATAAAGTGTCAAGTGAGTAATTTATTTTACTCACAGAAGCGAAGCACGGGTCCTTTAAGAGAATCCATGTGATAGGTGGTTGTATCACTTGAATCTTGTCCCAGCAGTTCTTTTGAATTGCAGAGGCTGCTGAGCCAAGTGGGCTTTACTTTGCATGCCACTCTATTATTTTATATTGCACTGAAATGACAGTATTCCCTTCCTCCATAGCAAGTCACTAAACAGAATCTGTGTTTACTTTCCGAGCCTGCCAAGTCAGGCAGAGTTATAATTAGAAAAATAATTCTGATGGAGGAAGTGGGGTGAGGGTTTTTTTTTGGAAAGGTTATCTTCCCAGTGGATTTTTATAGTGTCGACTCGCATGTTTTGCGTTCAGTTCTTCAGCCACATTCCAGACTGATACTTTGAAAACAGTTCTGGGTCTCTGAATTAAAAAAAAAAAAAAAAAAGGAAAAAAAAGAAAACAAAGAGAGAAGTAATACAGTGGTGGTTGTGTGCCATCTAGTGTTCCTCAGACGAAGCAGCCTTTCTGAGATGGATGGCTCAAGTTCCCATGGGACCGACGTTTCACATCCTGCACTTGTCAGACCATAGTGTTCCTGTGCCTGCAAGGTGTAGGCTGGGAAGCTCCGATGCCCTCTCTATGCTCTGGCACCAGGGCTGGGAGGAGAGGGGAGAACACTAAAGAGGTTATAGACACCATGGTTTAAATATCACCTCTGGCTTGCAATAGAATATAACAAGGATCACATCAGTGCTGTGGAGAGAATGTCCCTATGGATATGGTGTAAGTCTGAATATAGAGTCAGGGTAGCTCAGGTCCTGTTTTGGCACTGCGTGGGCCTTGTGTCTAGGGGCCCTGCAAGGCATTTGTAGAATAGTTTAGGTTGGAAGATGCCTTAATGATCAAATGGTTCCAATCCCTCTGCCATGGGCAGCCACATCTTCCACTAACCCTCAAAGCCTCATCAAACCTGGCCCTGAACCCCTCCAGGGAGGGCGCATCCACAACCTTCTTGTGCAGCCTGTTGCAGTGTCTCACCACCCTCACTGTAAAGAATTTCTTCTAATATCCAGGAAGACTTCTTCCCTCCACCAGCTTCAAGCCTTTCCCTCTCATCCCATCAGTACAAGCTCTCATAAAAAGCTTTCTTGTAGGCCCCCTTCAGGTACTGGAAGGTCTTCCCAGAACCCTCTTTTCTCCAAGATGAACAGCCCTAACTCTCAGTGAGAAGAGTGGTCTACATACTTCATCTTTATAAACTATTCTGGTTTAGTAAGTCTCACTTCCAGCATGTCTGTTTTTATTGATCCAAAAATAACCAAACTGAATACCTTGAGATGGGTGTCACAGTTAGTAAGGGACTAATTTTAAATGGTGTAAATAAAATACATCTGGAGAGCTGAGGCTCTTGGGGGCAATGTAGTGACACCACGGCATCAAGGTGGTTTGAACTTCACCAAGGTTAAGGAAAAAAGTTAATAGAAATTTAGAAAATTGATTGCACATGGCCCAAGTCTCAGACAACTAAGCTTTGGAGAACATCATTTAGTGTTGTTATTGCTTATGTGAGTTTTGTGGATAACCACAGGGCAAACATTTGAAACCCTGCATTGTTCTGGACATTAATGGAGAAATGAGGTGTTGAGAAAGGGACCTGAAAATATCTGAATTAGAGAGAGAAAATACTACTGTGTGATTGGGGTGGCAAAGAAGCAGACCTGAGCAACAGGTCTAAGACCAAGCTGGATTTTGACAGGCTGTATTTTTATCAGGCCTTCTCATTCTTGTTAAGGTAAATTTAAATCATTTTGGAGAGGTGATTTTTTCTAATGGAAGATCAGCATAAGCAAGGGTACATTAAAAAAATGCAGGATGACTGAAATGGTAGCAAATTTTTTGGTTATTCTGTCTGTGGTTGTTTGCTTATAATTAGAATATTTATTATTATTAAAAGAGAAGTGGTTCAAGAACTGCAATCGGTAGAATCATTAAAAAATAATCAAAGTATCTGACATTAAGAGGGTATGATAACCTTACACTGGGGACCCTTCAGAAATCCAGGGAAATCAACTGTGAACATGCAATGAATCTGTTCTGTTTGATAAAAAGCAGTAGCTGAAAATACTCAGATGTGACTACCACATGTGGAATGTTTCAGATTTAGAAGCTATCCTCACAGGCAGCACACAGTCCCAAACAGGCAATTTTACACCCTAACAGCCGTGACATCTTCTAATTCGGTTGCTTTTGGCCCCTACAACCTCTGCTGATCCTCTTTCAATATTGTAGTACCTTTTTTTTTTCTCCCAGCCTTTATGTCTTTCAGCAGTTAAAACAAAAAGTTAAATGAGCTTTGCAAAAATTGATTAAAAAAATCAATGCACTTGAACCAGCCCAAAAGATATCTCTAGTAGACAAAAGAATAAGTATCTGCCTCCTTTTCCCAACCACTTGTGCATTCTTTGGGTTTAAATCAAAATCCCATCAGAATTTCAGTCTTCTTATTCCCTTAAACATAGCTACTCTAAATCATGGACTATATCTCTGACTTTTCCAATTAGTTTGTTATTGACCAGGATAGCTAGTCAGAGATTCATGTGCAACCCCTGGTCTTCTCTTCTGCTTTCATGATCCTTTGGGTGAGTCACTGCTTAGTAATTTCTCCCCTGGAATTCAAGCAGAGGGAAACCTGGGGAGGAGTTACTCCTTTGTAAGAGGACTCCAGATGAATAGGTGATCATCATTAAGTCTGTACAGAGGGCAGGAGTTTTTCTTGTCACATCCTGTGGATTTTGATTGGGGAAAAAAAAAAAGTCAGTAAAAGACTGCAGAGAATTCCAGCAAACTTCAGAGTCAAGAGAGTGAGTGAAGGAAGCAGCTACACATTGACACAGTTACCCAGAGACTGTCAAAATCAAAGGGAATTTGTGAACTGTGTGTGTAGATTTCCCTAAGCTGTTACAGTATGGTTTGGGGTTTTTGTATGTGTGTATGGTATGCACAATACAACTAACAGCTGATGGGGCTGGGCACATCCTCCTATACAATGTTAATAATGGGGGAAAAATAAACATTGCACACAGCAGCATGAAATGATAAAGCAGCCAGTTTCCTACATGAAAGATGAGATAAAGCTTGGGTCTGTAACTCAGGAAACACATCAGCATTTTCATCACACGCAGCCTGGGATGCTGGCTATAAACAATAGGCTGGCAACACAAGGGGAGGAAAGGAGAGAATTACTTAGTCTAAACAATTTATCTAAGAGAAGTTTAATGAGCTTATTTTGTGTTTCAGTACAAACATGGGGCATTAGCTCAAATGAGCAGGCACTTTAAGACAGCATAAAGGAGGATAGTTAGCAGTGGTAGAAGTGAGAATGCTGAGGAGTTTTGTTGTGACTTTGAAGAGAAGGGCTGCTCCAAACTGGGACAGTAGGGGAGGCGTAAATGTCTGTGCTGTTATTTACCCTTTCCTCTGAACCTCCCACATTGCTTGGCCTCAGTGATCCTTCATTTCCTATGTCATTCTGTCCAGCTCTGAAGATGCTTCCACAGAAGAGAATGCAGGATGTTAAAATGGAGAACATTTCCAAGGAAAAGAGCACTAAACCTCTCAGGATGAGTTATCATGGCCAGTCACATTTGCATGAGAAGCAAGTTTCTCTTTTGAACAAACGTGTGTAGAAGAAACCACATGATAAAGATCTTCTGAGCTCTGTAATGTGAAGCAGGATAAAGGCTGCCCAGAGTTTAATTTATTCTTACTGTAGAGCTTAGCAGCCCCTGTCTTGGAGCAAGACTCAGTACAAAAAGACAGGCCTTGGTTCAAAGTCTGTAGAAGCAGTAGTGAGACACAGCAAAGAGATATACAACCAACCAGAAAGTAGATCACATTAGCCAAGATGACAACTGGTGCCCTTTGCCCATCAGTAGGATTTAGAGAGAGGCAGCATGCCTGGAGCAGACAGCTAAGATTTATGAAGTGATGGTAAAAAAGAAGAATTTGGTCTTGCAGGTGAATCCTTCAAGGATTACCAAAGCTTCCTGGGCTTCTATGTTCCTTGAGACTGAGCCTTCATGATGAGGACCAGGAGGCAGAAATCCAGAGTAAACACAGCATAGTTGCTATGGCAATCTTGTGGGCATGTCAGAGACACCCTGACAAACCTTGTTCCAAAAGCTGGGTCTGTATGGATTCCATAGGAACCTGACTCCTCCAGGCAGCAGAGTGAAGGGAGGTACTTTTTCCCTGATGTGAAGCGAAGGCACCCACATGCCCAAACTGAAGCCAGGTACAGCTCTTTGCTTTGAAAGTTTTCAGGGTATATAAACAGAGATGTCTTGATTCCATCTGTCTTTCCTTCATGAAAGGCTGGTCTCATTTCTGAGTGCCTATCAGGGGAGCTGATACCTATGATGGTATTTAAATAGCTGGCAACTTTCCCACACTTTCAAGTGGCCTTCAAAACATGATGCTTTTGATACTCATATTGCTAGGTAACACTGAGGCTGAAACTTTCATTTCAAAGTAATTAGGTTATCTGTTCCTCACCATCAGGATTTCACTGACAAGGGCTAAGGGACTCAGAACCAGAGATCACAGTGGAACAATGGAGCTGCAATTTTGGAAATTTCTGGAGTTCTGTGCATATTTATACACTCACTAAACACCAACTATTTGTTTTAAGGAAGTGGAATTCAGTATTGAAACAATGGGTCTGAAGTCACAGAATCACAGACTATTTTGAAAGAGACCTTCAAGATCATCTAATTCCAACCCCTCTGCAACTGGGCAGGCACACCTCCTACTAGACCACATTGCTTAAGACCCCATCCAAACTGTCTAAAGCCCTCACTAAGTTGCCAGTAAGTCAGTGGTGTCATGCCAATTCACAGGAACGAGACAGATAGATTGAAAAATGTCAGGAAACTGTAAGGAAGCTTAAGGAGTAAAGATCTTCCCACACAGCCATTCATGGACCCATGCAAGGCTGCCCTATACATGCATGGGCAGCAGCCTTTTGCCCGTAGGAAAATTGTGTGGCCATGCTTGTCCCACCTGAAGACTTTATGCTGACTGTTCTGACTTCGCTTGGGGGTGCTTGTATGCTTGTATGCCCTTAAAGTGACTTACTGGAGGATTAAAGCCTTTTCTTTAAGGAAGAAAGAGAGTGGAAGGAAAAACATACAGTTCTTTGGAGATGAGGTAATGGCAAATGTCTTGGAGACATAAAAGGGAGGCCAAGATTTAGGTGTCGGCAAGCTTGCCAGTGGAACAAGCTCTACTATGTAGGATATGAATAAAGATCCTCTCAATGCATAACGCTATTTTATGATCCCTTGAAAGAGGAAAACCATCTTGCCAGCACAAGAATTCTCATATCAATAGTATTGAATGTTTCAACAGAAAATCCTTGATGAAGCAAAAGCCAAGAGCATTAAGGATGCAGAGGCCTATTCCCCCCTGCTTTTAGAAGCAGCATGAGTGGGTAAAAAGAGACACTGTGTACCAAAGTTTTTCTGGCTCTAAATATCTTAGGAAATATTTTCTAGCTTGTAAGGAAGTTCATATTATGGGACAAAAGCTTTGCCAAGGAAACAGACCAAGAAAGTGTAGAACTGAATGATGTTGTAGTTTGGAAGGTTGTGATCATTCTGCCAGATGGCAGGACTTCTTACTGTGCCATAAGATAGGCTAAACAGCAAATGCAGGAAAAGCAGAATATGGCTTACAAATTAAGTGTTCTGGAAATCTATCTGCTCAACACTGCTCAAAAGTTTTAGTAAAAGCACGATTACAGTCTCAAGAAGTAACTAATGACCTGATTCAGATTTTACTGTATGCTGAATCTGTAATTCTGACCAGATGATACTGAGGATGGAAGCACTTTTAGTATATGTGGCATACAGAAATATTTTCCCAAGATTCTTCTTTAAAAAAAAAAAACAAAACAAAAAAACCAAAAGAGCAGTGCTGCCTTCTCCTGCCTCTCCTTCAGCTCTCCCCAGGCCCCATTCTCTCCATACACTCTCCCACATAAGAGTTTGTAGCGGGATGTCACGACCACTCTGTTGCTCTACTCCAATGTGAGAGCTTTCTATGAAAAAATAATTAAAGCCATATATTGCCAGTGTGCTCTAATGGAGCTTGGGATTGTTCTCAGTTGAGCTTAATGTGGTAGTAAACAATACTTCTGCCTAAATGCAAAGGGAGAAAAAGCACTGAAAGGCTTGAAAAAAAAAAAGAAGACAAAACATATTAGTGAAGAAACAAGTAAAATGTATAGCTTGCATCAACTTTATTCCACAAGGGGTCAACATCATGAGGAAAGTTGTTTTCCCAAGTTGTTTTCCCTACCAGATAATTAAGCTGAATACATTTTTTTCTTCTACTTTTTTTTTTTTAATGATTCAGCTCCAAGGCTTTTTATGTGGTATCAGGTCAGATTCTGATCAGATGGGCAGTGAAAAACCTTATGTGTGAATATTTAGCCCCTCAGTTTAGGAAAGATGTTGACTTGCTGGAACGTGTCCAGAGAAGGGCAACAAAGCTGGTGAGGGGTTTGGAGCACAAGCACTATGAGGGGAAGCTGAGGGGCTGGGGTTGCTTAGCTTGGAGAAGAGGAGGCTCAGGGGAGATCTTATTGCTGTCTACAACTACCTGAAGGGAGGTTGTAGCCAGGTGGGGGCTGGTCTCTTCTCCCAGGTAACTAGCACCAGAACAAGAGGACACAGTCTCAAGCTTCACCAGGGGAGGTTTAGGCTAAATGTTAGGAAGAAGTTCTTCACATAAAGAGAGTTTGGCCATTGGAATGTGCTGCCCAGGGAGGTGGTGGAGTCACCATCACTGGAGGTGTTTAGGAAGAGACTAGATGGGGTGCTTGGTGCCATGGTTTAGTTGGTTAGATGGTGTTGGATGATAGGTTGGACTCGATGATCTCAAAGGTCTCTCCTCTCCCTCTCCCTCTCCCTCTCCCTCTCCCTCTCCCTCTCCCTCTCCCTCTCCCTCTCCCTCTCCCTCTCCCTCTCCCTCTCCCTCTCCCTCTCCCTCTCCCTCTCCCTCTCCCTCTCCCTCTCCCTCTCCCTCTCCCTCTCCCTCTCCCTCTCCCTCTCCCTCTCCCTCTCCCTCTCCCTCTCCCTCTCCCTCTCCCTCTCCCTCTCCTCTTCCCCTTGTCAGATTCTGATCAGCTGGGCAGTGAAAAACCTTATGTGTGAGTATTTAGCCTTAGTGGGTGGAATTCAGATTGCTGAGATTAGGTGCATAGACCTCTGCAATCACTGCAGAATCAAGGTATCCCTGAAGACCTGTGGAGTCTTTTTCTTTTCCCTTTTTTTTTTCTTTTTCTTTTTCCTTTTTTCTTTTTCTTTTTCTTTTTATCATTTTCTTTTTCTTTTTCTTTTTTTCTTTTTTTTTTCCTTTTTTTTTGTTTTTTTATTTTCTTTTTTATTTTTGTTTTTTTTTTATTCTTTTTTTTTTTTTTGTTTTTTTTTTTTTTTTTTTTTTTTTTTCCTTTTCTTTTTCTTTTTCTTTTTCTTTTTCTTTTTCTTTTTCTTTTTCTTTTTCTTTTTCTTTTTCTTTTTCTTTTTCTTTTTCTTAAAAAAAAAAAACCAAAGGGGGGAAACACAGCTTTTCTTTGTAATTGTATTTAAAGTATCTTCCTAGTTATCTAAGCTCTTATTGTCATAGTGTCTGAATGTCTAATGTGAATTTATTGCAATGGCTGTATATTTGTGGCTGAGTTTATTATTTAATGACTCATTTTAAATGGCCTTAGACTGTCATTAAGATGAGATGTGTGTGAATAAAGCTGCACCATTTGTCTAGTAATGGTGTGGGATACTAAAGGGCTGAGAAGAAGAAAAATAACTGTAATTGTTTTCTGTGTGACAACTTTAACAAAGAAAAGTTGGAACGACTTGGGAGAAGGGACAAAAGAAGTGCCAATGTTCAAGCCAGTTTCCAACAGATTGCATTTACATTGACCATTTTAGAGACTTTTTGTGATTTGCATTGTGAGGAGGAAACTGTTTCTGTGGCAGACTCCTACACCTCCATGCTCTCTACTCTTGTCTGCCTGCCTGTGGATACTTAATTGTATGTGAATATTTTAACAGGAAAACACAGTGTATGGCTAAACCAGGTCAAGGAAGATTTATGCAGCTATTCCCTATAATTTACAGGAAGAGCCTGTGAAAAGAAAACCTTTCTTGCCTGTCCTTCTTCTAAGTGGCTGAGATGTATGTCTTTCTTGCCCCTGTTTTATCCAGAACATTTATGGATATGTTTACTTATTAATGACATTTCTTAGAAGCAGGCATAAGACCTACTTCCATTCTCCAAGCTATTTACAGTAACTACATCAACTTTCTGGATCTGTTGCTTACTTGGAGACTATGAGCTCCAGGAAAAGATGTGTGGGTGTTAGCAGGGAGAATATGTCTTTAACGTGCATGAAGCAATGCTGTTTCCAAAAAGCTTACAAGATGGATACTGCAGCTTTCCATATACTCTGGGCCTCTCCAGGACCTCTTCCTGCAGCATGATACACCATGATGTGTCAGACTGTGTGACACAGGATGTGTGTGACACGTGGAGTGGACTAAGGCAGCTTTGTGTCAGAATCACAGAATCACAGAATGGTAGGAACTGGAAGAGACCTCTGGAGATCCTTTAGTCCAAACCCCCTGGCAAAGCAGACCTACCTACAGCATGTTGCACAGGAACATGCCCAGGCAGGTTTTGAAAGTCTCCAGAGAAGGACACTCCACAAGCTATCTGTTTTTTCCTCATGATGAGGCAGTTTGCATCTCTTGCCTCTCATCCTGTCACTGGGAACCACTGAAAAGAGACTGGCCCCATCTTCTTGACACCCACCCTTAAGGTATTTGTAAGCATTGATCTGTTCCACTCTCTGCCTTCTCTTCTCCAAGCTAAACAGCCCCAGGTCTTTCAGTCTTTCCATAAGAGAGATGTTCTATTGCCTTAATCACCCCTTTAGTCCTCTGTTGGACTCCCTCCAGTAGTCCTCTGTCTCTCTTGTACTGGAGAGCACAGAACTGAACACAATACTCCAAATGAGGAATCAACCAGCAGGGATCCTTGCAATGTGGGGCTTTCACGGGCAGCCCATCATGTCCTTAACAAATCCACAGCTATCCACATGTGGCATGTGTGGTCACAGGGCTGGAGAGGGACTAGGAGATTGTTCTGAATAATCTGTGACAAAAAAAAAGAAAAAAGAAGTCTAAAGGCAATGTTTCTGCTTTGCTCTAGCAGAACAGGTGAGTGTGCTGTGAAACAAGGTGTTGCAAGTGCTGGTTCCCCAGCTACTGTCTGTGTGATGCAGTGCAAGCATAGAGACCTTGATATCTGTGAATTAATGCTGAATTTTTCAGAATATTCTAGGGAATTTGAATAACAAGCCCCAAAGCACTCATGAATAAATAGAAAATCTTCTTGTTCTCTAGGCTCTTGATATACGCAAGAGTAAACTTTTTTAGAGCTAGTGGCTGTGGTGAAGAGCTTTCCTTCCAGGGAACTGTAAACTACAGATGAGCTCCTTTGGGTCACTAGACAACTAAAACATACAAACAGTACACAGGCATGTGTTGAGTGAAAAGTGAATTTTGTGGCTCAAACAGTTTGCCCAGGAATAAGCATGGGGGTTAGGGCTTCAGTGAGAGAGAAAAAACATCATAGAAACATGGAGAAGGGAAAAAGCCAGAGAGGGAAAACACATTATGGTATCGGGGGGAAAAAAATAAAAATCATAGAGAGCTTTCCAAGCAGACAGTTGGCTGAAAGGAGGTTTGGAGCTGTGACAGAAGCATGTAATTCCTCTTTGACTCTTGTTCTGTTCAGGAGGACAGGCAATTATATATTATTTCCAAATGAGAAGGTTTGCATCATAGGAATACTTTATTCCTCCTCAGAAATGGGAAAAAAAAATCCATATAAGACTCCAGTTTGGCTCAAATAGTTGAGGTCAAATAGATAAAAAATATTTATCAGGACTTTGCTACTTGTGTCTTTACAGTGTGCCCTTGCTGGGGTTTATCAATGCCAAGAGCATGTTATAATTCTAGAAGGAGGGAGGCAAGGGAGCCCTAATAAATAAGTTACAGGGAAATTTATGCTACCAGCCACCTGCTACCCAGTCAACTGTGTTAATGCCTGGCAAAATCGAAGTCCCTGTGAGATTTCCTGTCTCCTGAATATTAGTTTCCCCTGTAGTAGGTAGATACCTCTCTAATGGGTTTCTGGCCACCTGCAGACCTGTTCAGCTGGGTACATTGCATTGCATTGTAATGAACCTTCTTAAGCAACCAGGAGGAAAGTTGTTTCAAAATTATTTCCATAATGTGAAAAATCCCAAACCCCTCCCTTAATTAAAATATTATGCTCTTAAGTATCAAACAGAACAGTTAGAAAGCAGAAAACACTTAATAGTAGCTTGCCTTTCTGTCCTGTCTTGAATGGCAATGGATGTCGCAGATGATAGCTACTGCAGGTCATCTTGCCAGGACATGCTAACTCGTGTGAGCTGTGTAGTGAGACATATGGGGACATTGCAGGCATTATCTGGACATGCTGTTTGGATCTTTTATTAAAATACGTTTTCTAGACACTTTGTTATGCACCTGGAGCCTAATATATTCATAGTTAATAAATTCTAATGGATATATAAATGTGCAGAGGAGGCAAGGTCAGTGAGAAGGTAGATGTGGCCTATAAATAGCAAACTCCAGAGACTTTTGTCTATGGGATGACAAATTTCACCCTCCTTTCCTTTTCACCTCCCCCACCCTCTCAAAAAAACAAAAAAGCACCCCTCATGGGAAAAGCAGCAGAGGGATCCACATATCCAATGGATCTGTGACTCATGGAAACATCAAGGCAAAATGGAAAGGATAATAACCTAGTTTTTCATGCTATCATGTGACTTGTCACAGAAAATGAAGTGACAAATCCTGGTAGAAAAAAAAGGAGATTTTTCCAGCATGGCAAAGGTGACAAGCAGGGACAGCCATCTCTAATGATGACAGCTGAGAAGCTGATGTCCCTTCTGGAACAACCCTGCCTACAGGGTAAGGAGGCAAATAGCCAGCCTCAGAAGCCAGCTCCTGTGCACAAGCAGCTGGGGAAATCTTGATCGATAAGGATGACCTAGAAGGATATATTCCTGTCTTGCATTTTTCTATTGCAACCTTATTAGTGCAGATCTGTTTTATCTGTATATCATGAAATTAAATGTCCCTTATCTTTTTATTCCAATGCTGTATAGTAATAAACTGATTTGCCCTTAGCGGGTAGGTACTGGCTACTGTAATTGTGATCACTGCAATTGCTGGATTTTTCCCAGAGTAGCACACACTGTAGGCATGGTTACAAGACCTTCAGAGTCTGTAAGGCAGTGTCCATTTCTCTGCAAATGCGTGCTGTGAACTGGTAGTTTTGACTGTCTACACTGGAGAGGAGGTGAGTGTTCCTCCTTTTCACTGGGATGCCTCAGTGGGGCTGGAAGCCTTGCCTGGTCCAGTCAATTTCCTAGCAGCCAAGGCTGTAGAGTGATGCTGGGTAGCATCCTTTCCTCTATGAGAGGAAAGGATGACACTTTTGCAAGAAGGAAGCTATTTTTGCCACCTTTTCATAGTAATAAGAAATGAGTAATGAGAAAAAGGCTGGACCTAAAAGCTCTCCTGACCCTTTCATGTAGCATAATCATTTTATGACCGTGGTAAATAGCTGCTTCTTCCGTGTGTTATGTCACTACATTGGAGCTTTTGCTTTGGACTTTGGCTCTGGTTGAGTAAATATTGTGATTCTATCTGGGCTGTCCTTCTAGCTTCTCCTGAGTTTTAAAACGAGCCTCTGTGTTAAGGCACATATTCTTGATCACAAGAATGAAACAGTCAGCAGTTAGTGGCAGCAATTGCAAACAAAATCCATGCCAATTCCAGCTTTGAAATTAAAATGCAGCAGCTTTTACTTACCATTACTGAGTCTCTGCTCCTTTTGTGATCTTTCTACAGCTACATGAAATGTGGTTAATTAACCTGCCATCACCTTCTTTTCTGTGAATCAGTAGTCACACTATCTGTTTGGTATGCTGAAGTTTTTCAGTGATGTGTGTTCCTCCCTGTGCTGACATTTTATTTAAGTTAATTCAGGTTTGCATGTTCCCCCCCTCCACTTCTATGTTGGTATTCCCAGTGCTCCCTGTTTTTCTATTAATTTTGAAGTATCTAACCTACACTACTACTGTAAGATGACCTGGATGGTTATTCTTTCAGTTTCATTCTTAGCCCTGGCCTGGATTTACTCTTGCTTTTGTAGAAAGTAAGGCTTCTCTGTCTTTGCAGAATATACCTTACAACAGGAGCTCACCAGCTGGCACCTTCTTCTTAGTTTGGTTGTCATCCTAAGTTTTCAATGAAAAGGAAAACTACAAAAGGAGAAAAATTCCCTTTAATAAGCTATGAATTAAAAAACAACAAGCTTTGAAAACATCCTCTACTTTGAGGCAGCCTTAGGATAGAGAAATTAGTAAGTAAAATTTAGATGAAATGGGGAAGGGTAGCTACCACTGCAATGCAGTGAAATGGAATTAAGGAGTCTGAATGATTCTTTCTTGTAAAGGTCAACATCATCGACTGAATTTTTGTGAACCTAATAAATTCTAAGATATGCTATAAATAGGAGCATCTCAAGGGCAATACTTAAGTCATTCGGTTGAAAAATGGAGCAAAATAAATAGTAAAATGATAATGAGAAATGGCAAATCAAGTTAAAATGGTGCATTTAGACCTGGCTTTCTTGATAATGCAATTTTTAAATGTTACCAAATCAATTCTTATTTGCAATGCGTTTTGGAAAGCGATTAACCGACTTGGGAGCCAAACCAGGTTCCTATGTAGGTTTTCGGCAATGCCAACACTCTATGGATTTGATTGTTCTTAAAACCTGGCACAACAGTGAAAATCTCTATTTGTATAGGTGATCCTGCTCTGGCAGGGGGGTTGGACTAGATGATCTTTTGAGGTCCCTTCCAAGCCCTAACATTCTGTGATTCGTATTTACAATTCAGTATGAATTTTAACCTGCAAACTCAATTTTTTATAAGAGAAGGAACCAATGTTGTACTGGGCTATGTTAACTGTAGAACTACATTTAATCATAGAATTGTTAGGGTTGGATGGGACCTCAAGGTTCATCTAGTTCCAACCCTCTGCCACAGGTAGGGACATCTCACACTAGATCAGGTTGCTCAGAGCCACATCCAGTCCAGCCTTAATAACCCCCAGGGATGAGGCTTCCACCACCTCCCTGGGCAATGTGTTCTAGTGTCTCACCACCCTCATGGGGAAGAACTTAAAGAATCATAGAATCAATAAGGTTGGAAAAGACCTCAAAGATCATCAAGTCCAACCTGTCACCCAAGACCTCATGACTATTAGACCATGGCACCAAGTGCCACATCCAATCCCCTCTTGAACACCTCCAAGGACAGTGACTCCACCACCTCCCTGAGCCGCCCATTCCAATGGCTGACAACTCTCTCTGTGAAGAACTTTCTTCTCACCTCGAGCCTGAACTTCCCCTGGTGCAGCATGAGACTGTGTCCTCTTGTTCTGGTGCTGGTTGCCTGGGAGAAGAGACCAACCCCCTCCTGGCTACAACCACCCTTCAGGTAGTTGTAGGCAGCAATAAGGTCTCCCCTGAGCCTCCTCTTCTCCAGGCTAAACAACCCCAGCTCCTTCAGCCTCTCCTCATAGGGAGAGCAGGATCACGTAGGGCAGGCCACACAAGAATGCACCCAAATGGTTTAGAAAGTGTCCAGAGAAGCAGACTTCACAACACTTCTAGGCAGCCTGTTCCAGGGCTCTGTCATCCTCTTTATCTTGAGGTGGAGGATGTCTGCTGAGTCAGTGCTCAGCATTCAAAAAAGTTCTGTTCCCATCTCCATCCTGAGTGTAAAAGCTGCTGTGCTGTGATTTGTCCTGACTGCAAAAATTTTACTGTCCCAGGAGCATGCTGTGGTTCAGAGAACAACTTTGATGTAGCTGGGGCTTGATCAAATAGTTGTATCATCAGGAGATAAGGAGAAGATTGAGAAGGGATGTGAGCTGGTGACTTGTCTCTGTATCAATGTAGAGATATCAGCTGCCTCCTAGCCTGGCTGGCTGCTCTCTGTGTTCTGCTTCCCTTTGGGGATGCAGTAGTTTCACCAGCCAGCCAGTCACACACCTCCCTCCAGCAAAATAAGGCTTTGCTGGTAAGATGGAGAGTGAAAATTCATCAAATGGTGGCAGCTCTAGATCTGGGGATGGACATTTTCCAAAGTTGTCTCTAATAACAGGTTTATGTAGTTTTAGTCACTCTCCTGAGGTAATATTCACTGAACAGAGTGGTGAAGGACAGCACCCAAATCGTCTCTGTAAGCATTAAACTGCATCAGAAGAAAGGTGCTAACCTGTGGGCATAGTCTTTTATATTTAGTACTCTTTCGTGGTCTTTTTTATCCCCCTGTCCCTCAGATAGATATACTATACTTCCAAATTAATGCATTTTGATTACAGCTTCAGCCTTCTCCCACTTGTATTTTTGTCTGCTGGGAGATTAAGGTACAGCAATAACAGGAAAGGATTTGAGTATAGATGCACAATAACCAGAGGCACTCACGCAGAGAGCAAGTGGTAAGGTCATGGAGAAGTCACTGGGAGTGCAGAACCTAAAAGAAAAAGGGACCAAAACAGGATACATACACAAAAACAATGCTGATAGCATCTTCATCTTGTGTTCAAGGCCTCTTAACAAACAAGAGCAGTGGGACTTGATGGGTAGGAGCTAAAGAATAAAAGAATAGCAGGTAACACAGCACTGTGGCCTCTGTAATTCCTGCCCAGCGTAAGTCAGAGTGGTGATGGATAGCTGCTCACCAAAGGCCAAGAAGATGCAGGGTCCCAGCAGATGTGCAAGGTGTAACAAAACACCAGAGAGCACTGTGGGGAAACAGCTGGAGCAGCTCTGGGTGTTGCAAGGGCAGAGGACCTGTGAAGCAGTAAGCCAGGGGAGGAGCTGTCCGTGCAGCAAATGACACCAGTTAAACTGGCCCTTGGTCTTCATGCTGGAAACCTTAAGTGAAGCAAGTATCTTTGACCTAAGGTTATGAATGAATTATACTTCCTGTGTACTGAAGGTCGTATGGGGTGAACCAATGATCCTGCAGGATCTTAGACTGCATGAAATGAAGTCAAAGCTGACTGGGATAGTGAAAATAAAGGAAAATGTTGTTACAGGTCAACTCTAGTAGGCATGGTAGGCAGCTCAGCCCCAAAGAGCCACTCACTTGCTCCTTGCAGGAGTATAGGGGAAAGCATCACAAGGGCAAAAGCGAGAAAAGTACAGTACGACATCAGTACAACACAGTCCAGATAACTCCAGAGCCCAAAGGACTTTGCCTTTTATATACATCTTGCATGACAGAAAAAAAACCAACAACCATAAAAACAACGCCCCAAACCAACAAACAAACCCCAACCCTCAGAAATGGGCTTTTCTACTTTTGCAATCCATTAGGGAAAATATATAGATTCTTGGGAACATCTTTAGGGCAGTTTGCAATGAGATACTCCAAAGGAGAAAATAAATACTCAGACTTTCAGCATGTATCAAGAAATCTAACAGTCAGAGCTGTGCTCTATAATTATAGTATCCAAGACAGATGAACCTAAATAGTTTTTGTATAGATTTCTGAAAGATCAATATTGCTGCTTCTTTTTTAAGCCTGTCCTATGACACAGATAAATGCATTGCTACAAAAGTTGTGTATTTGGCTGCTGCAGATGTGGGAGAATTTCTGACAGGTTCTCTGAAGATGCTGAAAGAAACAATTAGAGCTTTCATTGTATTCTCTGACATGTAGGAGTTTAAGATGTTATCTAATGTAACCAGATGCAACATACTGGTTCCTTTTATGAAAGTGGCCTAGATTTTGGTGGAAAAAATAATCCTTTAAGTCTTTCAATACTTAAATTTGTAATGAATGGTTTGAAAGGGTGCTGGTCATGGTGAGTGATTTCCTTTCTCTCCCTGGACCCTGGGAACAATAGAAGTGAAGATCATCCTGGCTACAGCCAAGACCTGTTCATACTTCTGAGTCCTGCTATTATTTGCATATTTTCTTGGGTTCTGAAATTTAACAGCTATCTAAAATGCAAAGTGAACCTCGCCGTTCTTTTTACCTCAGACAGGGAATGCAGAAGACCACAAAACAATGTCAGGAAACCCTTGCATTTATTTTTAGACCTATTTGTTAACGGTTTGCCCTCCTCCCTTCCAGACAAACTCCTGCTGAAGCAGATGACTAAGGATTGCAGACCCTGTCTGTTTCTGCTTTTGGCTGAACTTATGTCCTGGTGAAGTTCAACAAGTTCAGCAAATAGCAACCCCCTCCCCAGAAGGGTAATGCACTGCCTGCATAAAACTGTGATTGTGATAAAACCAGAAAAGTGGTAGTTGGAAAGAATCAAAATGTGCATTTCTTCCTGTCACTCTGTGGTTTTCATACTTACCAGGCAGCAGTTTCATGCATGCTATAAACCCCTCCATGTACCCTGAGGCCCAAAGAGGCAGTCCCACCTTTCCTCTTTCAGCTTGTAGCTCTGCTCTCTCCCTCAGGCAGGCATTGACTCATCTGCCAGAAAGTTTACCCTTAGCAAAGAAAGCACAAAGAACCGAAAGAGCAGTTGTGGTCTGACTGACTGTGTGGCTGCACGAGTGGCAATGCTGTGCTGCCAGTGGGGTAGGAACATGTACCCAGGGACATTTGGATGGCAGGGTAATTCTCTTGGTGGCCACATAGTCTTCAAGTGGCTTTAAACCATTTGTGAAAGCACATCCTGAAGCACAGTCAGGCAGGGAGTCTTAGGAATTGCTGATATGAATTACTGGAGAGGTGCACAGGGAAAGAGCACAGCCCCAGAGGAATTCAATAGGTAGATGCCAATTAAAGGATCAAAGAGCAAAAACTCAAGTGCCAAAATTAGGTGATGATATTTGCAACAGAGAATGATTGGAATAGTAAGGTGTTAATATATGCAGCTGGAAAAGAACTTTAAAGAACTAATGGGTAAGGGAGAAGAAAAATAATTAAAATTATATTTAATGAGGGAAGCAGGAAAGCAGGTTAGCACTGTTTGCTCTCTGAGGAAATGAGAAGGAAGATAAATGAGATTGAACAGAGAAGATAAAAAAAGCATAAAAATAGTTAATGGAGGAAAAATGAAAATCACCAATTTCCCCCTTTGTCTAATGGTATTATAAAAAGAAATAAGAAAAATATAATTGTGACATTAGGGGAATTTCATATTCCTTGATGATACATCAGTTTCAGTTCCAGCAGTATTTGATCATCTGGACAGCTGTCAGTAGGTAAATCTTTTGTCAAAATGAATCAGCTTTAAGAAAGCAATATTTAAAAAGCTGTTCTGTAGAGGCTCATCTGTAGTGGAGGTAAAGTTTGCTTTTTCTGGCTGTATAGCACCATATTTCTGCCAATATGTTGTGGAAAAGCATCTGGCTCATTCTTACTCACAGAAAAGGACATAACAGTGCATTGTGCTGTAAGGTTAAACTGACTTGAGCATCTGTGCAGTTAGGGGGGGAATTTATTGACATACTAACATCAATGCCATATGGCATAGAAAGAGTTCCTTCCTCTTAAAATTCTTGATATGGCTACAAGGCTGGTCAAACATAACCAGCGAGTTCCTCCAATTGTGCAAGTGTTACAGTCTTCTATATGCAGGGGGAGGGTCAGAGCCCTGATATGATGCTGATGTCATGGGGGGAGGTAGTGCCAGAAGAGGGACCAGAAAGAAAAGCTCTTGATTCCCTGGCCACACTGTTTTGTGATAACCAGCTACCTTTCTTGGAAAGAAGGGGTGACACAAGGATGACTGGGAGGTTCAAATAGCAGAATTATGCGGCTACAGACACCCTTCTATAGCTCACGTGGCTACAGACACTCTTCTATAACTCACTGCTGAGCTCCCAATGGCTCATCACACTTTGAAGTCTCATCTTGGAATACCACCTGAAGAAGATATCAGAAACCATGAGTTTCAGGCAGTGTCTGGTAACACGCTTGGCCACAGAGAGTGCAGTGCAGTTGTTGATGTACACATGAGATTGCTCAGTATAAATCTGTAGAACATGCACCTTGCTTTTTCCACAGGCTCAGTAGATGTCCTTATCTCCTAAGCACCAGAAAGTTATGTAGCTCAGACTTACAGCAGCATGGGCTGCCAATTCTGACTACCAGCTGGAGAGCAAAACAGGTGCATGGCAGCCCATACAAAGGCTTCCTTCTGGTTTATTCCACAAGTTTCTTTGAAGGTGGCCTGTTGTCTTCTCCACGCTCCTGTGGCAGCTGGTTCAGGTGCAGAAACCCTTCTCAGTCTAGGTCTGATGTCTTGAGACGGGATCATTGGTGATTCTGGGCAACCAACCCACATTTACCTGAAATGTGGTCATCCACATTGATCTGTTTGTCCATTATGATCCAGTGTGTGGGTGAAGGGAGAATGAGTAACATGAAACTCATGGGCCACTTTCCTGAGCTCTGTGTATAAATTTTCCTGCTGGTTTCCTGTCAGTGTGTTATCTCATGTCTCTGAGGGAGGACAGACCAGTGCAGCACACTCCCAGCCCTTCAACAGTGTTATATAGAATTTATATTTCACATCCTTAAAAACTATACAAAAAAAATTAAAGATGCAATGTGATCTATCTATGGTCTGTCTAGAATCACTGTGCCTGCCACAGAATATTCTTATCCATATATTATTAATATTAATTAAAGCAGGTTAGCAAAGAACTAGGAAATCTTTAGTGCCCGTTAGGTGGTTCTGAAGAAGCAGGATGCTTACCAAGAGAAATTATTTGCTTTCCTGCTAAGGAGACTTATCAGGTGTGAGCACCTCTTGTCACCCAAAAACACAAGTGTAAAACCCACAGGCTTTAACAGCAACTATATATATAAGTGCATACAGATATCCATTTATTTATACACACGTGTGAACCTTATCACAGATCTTAGAAGAAAATTCTGCAGCGTAATTTCCTGCTTAGAACTACAGAAGTTGTATGTGATGATACAAACATTATCAAACTAGGATGAAATGTTTGATAATTTCAGACAAAATCTACAGGAACATCTCCAGAGAAGGGCCATGAGGATGATCAGTGGAACACCTCTCATATGAGGACAGGCTGAGAGAGTTAGGGTTGTTCAGTTTGGAGAGGACAAGGCTCTGAGGAGACCTTATTGTGGCCTTCCAGTATCTGAAGGGGGCCTACAAGAAAGCTGGTGAAGGAATTTTTATGGTGTCAGCTAGAGATAGGAGTAGGGGAAATGGATCCAAGCTAGAGGAGGGTATGTTTAGATTAGACATAAGGAAGAAGTTCTTCCCCATGATGGTGGTGAGACACTGGAACAGGTCACCCGGGGAGGTGGTGGAAGCCTCACCCCTGGATGTTTTTAAGGCCAGGATGGATGTGGCTCTGGGCAACCTGATCTAGTGGAATGTGTCCCTGCCTTTGGAAGGGGGATTGGAACTAGATGGGGTCCCTTCCAACCCTGACAATTCTGTGAAATATTAGACTGTTAGTAAGGTGGGTAGGGCTGCACACAGCTGCATTATAATGTTGGCACATTGATGGCTTTCCACAGTTTTAGATGAGATCTTAGAATTAAATCTCTTTAATTTTAAGCCTGCAGTAGCATTTCTTATTTCTCATAGCTCACAGCTGAAGCTACCTTGCTAGGTTAAAGGACTTAACCTTTATTATGTTCAGAGAAAGGTAGTGGGAGAGAGTTGACAGCTTGTGGATAAGATGGTTGTCTCTGTGCACAGTTCTACAGCTGCTGAAAGTCCATGGCATTGTTAGCAATAAAGCAAATGCTTTCTGATTTTTAATGCAGATGGCCTGTAAGTAGCATGCTGCTATTGCATATGGGGCATTTGTCACAGAGCTGAACTAGTTTGTCTTCAGTAATCAATCTTTTGCTGTTACAGCTCTGGATAATATTTTTATAGGGTAGGCTGTGCCACGTGGCTGTGAAAGATTTCATCTCTTGCCCTCTGAAGCTGCTGGTGTTAGCATTTCTCAGAGATAGGATGCTAGAATAGATAGAAGCACAGGAACTGCCAGGTCAGAGCAGCCTATAAACTTCGAAAAATACGGTAGGAATATTTTTAGCCAAGCCTCGGCACAACTCTCACAACTGCCCTCATAATACTGTGGTTCAAATATTAGGCTTGATTGCAGTTTCTCATTATTATGATACAGTTTTTAATCTGCATCAGTAATTTTTTTTTTTCTTCTCAAACACAGAGAAAGATGAATGATGAATAATGTTCATGTCAAAATAGGGTTGTCAATTAGAGAGGGAGAAGTTGTTTCCAGGTCTGTAGCCTTTTGAAGCATGACTTCTCTCATGCTGCATTTGGGGCTGCTAAGTTCACTCTGCAGTTCTGTGCATTTCCCATGTGTTTTTTTTTTTTTCTCATGATCTCTCTGTTTCCATAAATGTCCAGCAGACACTAAGCCATCCTCTTATTAAGTCTGGCTTCCATGTGCACTTCTTGCATGTTCCTACTAATGCATTTATTGGCCTTTGGAGACTTAATAAGGCACAAGCAGGACATACAGCTTTGGAGATGAATTCCTCTATTTTGACTCTGTTTAGGGTTTAAATTGGTTTAGACAGTGTTTAAATATTTGAGCTCACACTGAATCAACTTAGTATCACTGTTATTAGAGAAGTCAAACAGGACCTCTAAAGTACTGACTTTGTTTTAAAAACTCAAGAGGGTTGTTTTCAGCTTTTTATTTCTTTTGTGTGTGTGTGATCTGAGTTTTCAGGTGCAAAAGCTTAAACTTTCCCAGGGTTTTATCTCTTGAAGAGAGCTGGATGTGCCCCTCTGCCATGTCCCAGCAGCTGAGCTCCTGGGAGAAATGCCAAATGGCATGGTAAAATTATGAACTGAAAATACTGCAAACTAGGCCAATCTCATTAATACCTTCTAAACCCAAAAGGGTGTAATTAGAAGTAATATCAGTCCTTTGAAATCCTGGCCTTGAGAGGCATGGATGTTATGTGGTATAACCAGAAAACAGGACTGGGATCATTAATAGTATTTCTAAAAGAAAAGGGAAGGCAGTGAATGGAAAGGACCAGGCTCAGGAGTCTTTGATGGCAGCGCGTAGAAGTGCCTAATGGGCAGGACAGCTCCAGTCCTGTGACTGTGTTCAGTGAGTTGTGTAAAGTAAGTGTGGGAGTCAGCATGAGACTGCAGTTTCCTTGTGGCTTGAGCCCCTCTTTTACTATTTAAGCTATGAACCTTCAGCCAGAAGAATACATGTCCCAGGCAACAGGAATCCTGTGGGGTTTGAGTTTATCTTCTGGAAGGTGCAGCAGGTATTGCTGGCAAGAAGCTGTGCCACGCTTTATAGTTTCAGTATCACTTAATGGAGGCAGAGAGTCCTCCTTGAGCTACAGAAGTTTAGGCTATGAGTGTTTGCAGGGAACTGGGCCAAGATTTTCCTTTTGTTGGTAGGATAATTTGGAGTGGAAATCACTGGTGTGATGATACTTTCGTTTTGACAGCTCTCAGCACATAGACTGCACTTAGGTTTAGTTTCCTTGAACTGAGAGGATTATAACCTATCCACAGGAAAGTCTTGTCTTTGGCTATCTCTGCTGCAGCATCCTCTGTTTCTAGGATGTATGGAAAATACAAAAAGATCCAAATGACCAAGTCCTTTTTCTCCTCTCTCAGCCCTTGTCTTTTCCACACCTGATTGCCTCAGTTCAAAGACCTCCTACCTGCCTGGTCTAAAAGGGGAGCTGTGCCATTAACTTTGCCCGTGCCGTTGCTTGGCAACACAAGGTAAAGATCTAAACAAAAGGACAAAGAAAAATGATTTAATTCACAAGACAGCCTGAACAGCTTTGGAGACAGTTCCGTGGTAGAAGACTTTCAGTGGTTTGGCTTATGCTCCAAAATTTTGCTCACAAAACAGTGTGACACCTCCAGTTATCACCGGTATGCTGCAAAGACCCTTGCTGCAGACACACATATGGCTACAGAAGAGTGTTTCCTGGCTTGGCTCTTTGCTGTCTGGGAAGGGGGTGTAAATAGATCAACAGGAAAATGCAGCTTGGTGGCATATGTTCCCCCTACCCCAGGGGCTCACTCAGCAGAGTGCTCAGCTAGCTACTCTGTGCAGAATTGCACCCTAAGCAAGTGTCTGTTGCGACCCCCTCATGTCCTTGCTCCTCTCATCTCTGGCCAGGAGAAAACACCGGAGGCTGATTCATTCATGTCTCCTCGCTGTCCCCAGCGCTGGGTGACATGTCTCATTATGTGCCACAGTGGCACTTGGCACTTCCACTCAGTGCTGGAATGAGATGCAAGTCCTCACAAGGCACGTAATGTATGCGCTATCGGTGCCAAAGTGGAGCCTATCTCTTGTAAAATGGCTTTGATACGTCGATAAATGGAGCTAGCTGACAAAAATTCCTTAACAATGAAGTATCATTTCAAAGCCAATATTTTTTTTAGACTGCTGAAGATACAAGGAGCTCTAATGACTAACAGAGGATCGTTATGTATGCAGGTGAAAAAGAAAGATGACAAGGATTTTAAATCAATCTATCACATTATGCATTTACCTGCCAGCAGTGAGTTTTTCACCCCTTTCATTTTCTGCTGCCAAATACCACAGATTCAGGCTGGTAAGCAGAACATTTGGGGGCAGAATTTACATTAAAAATGAACCTTTTACATAAATTATGACCTCTTTTGTTTCCCTGCTGACTGATGCACTTTAGCTGTCACATGCCCATTGTAGAGGGACTATTCTTTCCCTGATATGTTCATGTAATTCTCATTAACATCAAGGCGACTTACAAGTACTCATTTGGGAAAGACAGACCCCAAAGTGCCTCTAAATGCTCATGACAGGGGTGCCCAGATTGCCAGGTCCTATAAACCACAATCCAAAATTTTCATCTCTCTGAGAGCCTCTGTCTCACCAGTGCTTCCCTCAGCCATCCAAGGAGTCCAGCTGCCCTCTCAGGCATCTCCCCTCACTGAGTTTAGCTTTTTGATCATCAGAATTTGCTCAGTGTCAAGCTTTGCAGATCTATCAGCTTTTCCATACCCTAAATTCAAACAACAAAACACAATACACCTCTGGCTATTTTAGGGTTTTCTGTAAGGATGAATCTGGGCACAGACAACTTGGAGTTAGACATTGGTCTCCTACCAGGTGCCTGAAGTAATTGTGTAATGTGCTGGAGTCACATAAGTTCAATAAGCATAACGACACAGGTTGTGGTATTGTTTATTCTTTAATTACAGAGTTATTTTCAGTAAGAAATGCATTTCCCCCCTCTTAATTTCTCCTTATGGGCACTAATGTTCTTGGCAAAAAGTCTCCTTTTAACAGCAGAAGGGGTAGGCAAACCGAGAGTGGCAAAATGCTCTTTTCAGAGAGTGAAACTGGCAAGCGCCTGGTGGGTTGTAACAGTATGATGTGGCATGACATGCAGGCTGGTAAACATCTGCACTTCTTGGTATTTGCTTTCATGTGGGGAGGAGGTGTAGTCTCAGTATTTCACATATGCCACCTAAAGAGAAACAGAGCCATTGTACTGGTGCAGACTGATCTCTGTGCCGGGACTAGTCTGTTTTTCAGTAGTTCTGAAATACGCTGGATCACACACTCTGTGCTTTCTCCTTACCAGAAGTGTTCTCTCCACAAGTTCAAATATATTTCAAAAGTTGTTTCCTGTGCCCAAAGAAGGGAGTAAAAGGATGAACAGTAATAGACATGAGAGAGCGTGGAGGCTATGGGAGTAGTGAGCAATGTATGCGCTGACTTTTCGACTCCAATGAACCAAGAAGCTTTGAGTCAGTGATGGCATGCAGCTGCATGGCCACACCAAGGATTTGTCTTTTCCTAGGAGAGACGGCTAAGAATTGTGGGCTGAATTGCCATCTGGAGGTGCCCATCTCTACTCACAGAAGGAAACCGAATGGCTGGCTTAGACCTTGCTTTTAGATGACTAGAGAGGGTAAAGATGAATCTCACTGCTGTGACTCAGCACTTGAACTCTTTTTCTGGTGTTTTGCAGTAGGGTGTTCACTTGTTCCTTTCAATTTTCCTGCTTCCAAGCCTCTTTCCTTGTTTCCTCCCACCCTTGTTGTTTTCTACTCCCCATCATATGCTCAAGCATTCTTTGGCAAGAGACAACATATGACCAAGATTTTTGTTTCAAGAGTATTGTCAGAGTTTAAAATTCATTACATGCAGTGGAGACCTCATTCTTTTGGGTTGCTTTGTCTTCTTTGAGGTGAAAAAAAGATAACCTGGTGGCTGTATTTACCTAAATGTTTCAGAGCCCTTTTCGCCATAAGATCAGCTGAACTCTGAACACAAATTCAAGTGTACTGGAAGAATTACTGGAGGGAACTTAAGCTATATATTTTATAGGTGACCCTAGACTCTGCATGGTCAGAATGATTAAATAAAAGTGAAGTTAGTCAGTATGACCTTAGGTCATACTCTGTTCCTCTCCACTACAAAGAGGTTTACCACCTATAGGCTACTGACAGGAGTTTTAACAGCAGAGGTTTTGTAACTTCCTTCTTATGCCTTTGCTCTCAAGAAGGCTACTTCTCTGAACACTTTTATCTTTAACTAGTTAGAATTTTCAAAGATGAGTAAAAGGAAACTGCAAAATACTGCCCACCTTCAATACATTCAGGGTTTTGGCTTCACCTTTTGTGTCACTCTGAGTAGGAAATCTCTGTCCCGTCTGTAATTCATAATGAACTCACTGCACCTTGAGTAAATGTGCCCAGTATCATTTCAAAGAAGTATCCTGATTCTTGCTGTGGTACAGATGATACCTTTCCAAACTAATTTGAGTAGTCTGAGCTGTGTGCGTGGCTACGCCGTCACACTCAGTATGGGGTCAGAGTGTGAACACAACTGCCTGCCTCAGACAGTCTGAACATGGAAATGGTATGACACTTCAGTCTTACACAGTAGCTTTGATGTTACATCCCTTTTATGCAAGGAGCTTTCTGTATCTGATGATTGCCTTTATCTGAGCTCAAATGCAACAGGGCAATCACTGCAGCAGTTTAATGGGAGCAGGCAATGGCAATGTCTGGAGCAAGGAGGAGAGAGAACTATATCCTGTGGAAACCAGACAGGTGGACTTGTGCCAAGCAAGAATTTAATTAAAACACTGGGATTAAATCCACTTCTCCAGTAGCACCCTTTTTAATTAAGTGCTGAAGGCAGTAATATGACTAAGCTGTGCATCTTCTTGTTGTGTCTTCAGAAAAGAGACAGCTGAATCTGTACGTTGAATAATTAGAAAATTTGGACAAATAGCCCATTTCACTGAAAAGGCAACAGAGCTGGTGACCACTTGTTGCGTTTCACAAGCTAATGTAAGCAATAGAAGCCATCATCCATACAGAGATGAAGACGAGCGTCAGGAAACTACAGTCACATTCTTTGCTTAATGAATGACTTCACCTTTATGTAACTGTTCTGACCATGTAGAATATAGGGTCACATATAAATTCTGTGGCATTGGAAGTGCTTTCCAGTAACTCTTCCAGTACACCTGAATTTGTGTTCAAACAGGTTTCAAACCAAGCTTGGAGAATGTTCTCACAATGCCAGACTCCTGCTTCCAGGGGATCGTTGCATCTTGATTGGCGGACGAGGTATGTTTTTACTCAGTCCACAGAAGAAGCTTGTTTTAAAGGTCTAAAAATATCCATGATCTTTGGAATACTAATCCTCAGAATTACTCTTCAGTGTCTGGAAAAGAGCGAAGACTTCACAACCAAATGGTAATGATGTATTGGATGCTGGAACCCAAGCTTCTAGCAGCTGCACCAGAGTTCAATTACCCTGGAGATGAGATGGAATTTAAAAAGACAAGTCCTGTCATTATCAGTGGCCTTCAAACACATTTTACAGTCATGCAGCTTTGTTATGGGTGGAATATTGAGATGGTGCCAAATCTTACAGATGTGTTTTAAAGTATTCCTTATTTGTGCTGCTGCACATGATGGCCATCAGGTTCTTGGATCAAAAATCTTGGACAGGTCCTGGATGCATGCTAATCAGTCACCTTTGTTTTCATTCCTTCTAGTGAAATTAAAAGCAGAGGAGTTAAAAAAAGAAACCCAGACAACAAACCCCGAAAAACTGCTGAATGATCACAATGTATCTGCCAATAGCAAACAAGCCAGAAAGTTCTTGAGACTTTGGCTTACACTTAACAGTAATTTAGAGCAGGAGTTGAGTGTTGGAACTAACGTGGGGGAGAAGAGGAGACTTGTCTTCTAATGTTTCTTTAGTATTGAGAGAAATAAGCTCTCATGAACAGTAATTCAGAACAGCTACATTCATTGTTTAATGAGTTCTGTGAGTTAGATGCCTAAAGTGAACCAGTATCTGCAGGCACCAAACAACATACATACGGATCAGTTATAAGGATAACTTATTTCAATGTTGTGATGAATGAGGAGATAGGAAATTATGCAAATGAGGTCAGGAAATTATGCAAAAGGTGGCTTTATATATTTGCCAGCAACAGTGGTTATTTGAAACTTGCCCTCTGAGGGTTTCTTACATTCTAAATGTACACTGTGTACTTACAAGTCCTGCTTTTCATATGGTCAGATGAACTACTGTGCTCTATTTATTGTAAGAAATAGTTTCAGTGCTGAGAGCTGCATCTAAGCTGTAATGATAAAGGTAAAATTGTGTTCTGGTCAAAAGATGATAATGGTTATTTCCTATTTTAAAGGCTGTGTGAATTACTAATGAGCAGTCTTCTCTGCTTTGCAGTTGGTTAACATTTACTTCGTATTTCTCACATTTATCTACAGTCTCATTTTGCTATGGAACTTATTACTTGTCTGCTAAGAGTGCCTTAAGTACCTAGCATTGTTTCTGAGCTGACAACGCTGGACAGTGACCCTGAATGTTTCTCCTTCATACTAAGGTCCATCTCATTTTTTCTGGGGTGTTTTATTTGAGGAAGGCCCATGGAATTTGGTTTGGCAGCACCTTTAGCAGGTAGAGCAGGGACGTTTTGCTTGCTCAGCGTTTTCTCCAGCTTCAGCACAGCTTAGCAGATTTTGGGATGTCTGATTACTCCTGTTTAAAGGGCTTGGAGATGATGATCCATTTCTCTGTCATTTATGCATTTTGTTGGTACAACATCTTCCAGCCATTTGATAACATATGCAACTCGGGGATCACAACTGTCTCTTGAGTGCATTTCTGCATGTTTTAGAGCATGCACTGGCCCAAGGAAATAATCATAAAAGAAAAAAAAGAAAAGGTGGGTTTTGTTTTGTTTTTGGGGTTTTTTTTGGTGAATGATTGCAGAGACACTCAGAAAAATCTTCATTTTCATTCTGAACAGTGAAGACAGAGAAACAGAAAATGGGCTTGGAAGAGATGAAAATCAAAGCAGCTGAAATGTGGAGATTCCTAAATTTATCGACGAGTAACATGAAGATAACAGATGCCTCTGTTTCTTTGGGGTAGCAAGAGCTAAAAAACTCCAGCAGACTTCACCAAGATGGGGATTTACATGGCATATACTGGGGCTTGTCCTGTTTGCCCATGTAAATGCAAAGAGAAGGAAGATGTGACCCTTTGGTTAAAATGCATACTCAGAGAAGAAATCAGAGCTTTCCTAATAAAAGGTAATCAGAAAAGATCTTGAGGTTCACTGGAAGCACAGTGGTGTCAATATCAATGTCTGTAATAATGCTTATTAGCACTTCTAATAGTTTCTTTCAGGTCATTTCAAGGTTCTGTCAGGTTTCATTAATGTGCTCACTAGGGACTCCTTCTGTATCAAAAGCCGACAGCTATTTTGGGTCATTCTTCATGCTGCCTGTCATGGACATAAGTGTTTCTTGATGAGAATAATACATAACAAAGCATTGAAAATAATGGTTTGAAATACATGGGAAGTTATGAAATACAGCTCTAAGTTGAAGAAGTTTGAGACTTCCTAGGAAGAACAAAGAGCTGCACTTCTGAAATATGTGCTTTTTTATTCAAGGAGTCAGAAGGAGTACCAGACAATAAAACCTTAGGTAGGTTAAATCCCTAAGAAAAAAAACCCCAACATCTTTGTGTGAAGTTATGCATGTAGATCAGAATGAAACCAAAATACAGGATGAGAAAGGGAGGAAATGAATAGATGACTGTGAGGTGACAATGATCAGACTACACTGCAGCACCATAGGGCTACAGTATAATTAGTTCATGGCAGCCAGACCAAAAACAATTTAAGAAGAAAATTTAGCAAGCCTACCTACAAAAATCCAGTTTTAGTTCTTAATTCTAGACTAGTTCAAATATATGACCAGAACCAAGACTGATTAAGCATGAAAGCAGGACAAGATTTCTGCAAGGCATACCATAATTCTGTAGAAAAAGGAGCCATACCATAATTCTGTGAAAAAAGAGCCAATGTTCTACCTACCTTCATACTACATATTTAATCTGAAGTATCTACAGACAAGAGAAACTGATAGTGTAAGAGGAAAGCTCACCTCTTCCTCATGTAGGTGTTTGAACCAATGGATATTACTCCTGCTTTGGAGATGGTGTTTAATTTAGCCACTGGTACATAAGCTGAATGATGTAGCTTGAAGGCTAATCGACATTTGTAGTAGCATCCCTTAGTTTTGATGTATTTGCTATAAAAAACAGCAACAGCTCTGAAAAAGCCAAGAGGCAGAGTTGGCAGTAAAGGCCCTTGACAAAGAGAGTGGGTTCAGAACCATCTGTGCTCACAGCAGCCACATTACAGCTCCTGTCTGTGAGGTAGGAATGTACATTTCCTGCATCTTTTCTTGTTATTTTGCACTGTGGGGCCACAATTTGCTATCCTGTAGGCACTGCCATAATAGTAAATGCAAATTCCTTTATCTCAAAAAGGTATTATATACAAAAAGCAAGTGGGGAAAATATTTGCTCAGTATTAAATACTCTCTTCAGCCTGTAAAACTTGAGCTAGGAAGTGAGCTAGAAGAGCAACATGAGAGCAGCCTGAACATACCTCTGCCTGTAGTGGTGCTCTTTGTATTTCTAAGTGCATTGCACTGTCACAAGGATTCCCTGAAGCTGACTGGAACTTTCAGATGTTTAATAATCACTCAGACTTTTATCTTTAGGCAAATCCTCTATTCTGGTACTTCCAGTGCTTCTACATCTTCTGTTGCATCTCAAGAGACATGTATATGTGTGTGCTTACTCTATTTAATGCACACACAATGCTGCATTGCTGGTTAAAATGTATATATATTGGTAATCAAAGCTAGCAAAAAAAGACTGAAAACTCTATTGCCATTAGCTAATGAAGTGCCTTCAGCAAGTATGTGCTGATATGAGACCACAAAGGTCAGACTTGTGCTGAGCTGTGCATTACATTCGAAGCCCAGAAGAAATGGCAGTCTGCATTAAACTTCACAACCTGTGTGAAACGAGACTTGATTAAAATAATTCAAGTTGTTAACTCCGAGATGGTTCTTCCTATGAAAAGCACAAAACTCACCACACATAACAGTGGAGTATAAAAAGCACTGCAGTCTTCTCATGTGCATTTAAAGCAGTGCTTAGCGTTGTAATAAAACACATGGCTCGGTTCTAATGTGAGGTCAGTAATGCAAGGAGCAAGAAGAATAGCGTTAAATTAAAGAAAATGAGAGCTCTGACTGACTATCAGTTTAGCACTATTACTCATGATGAGAAGCAAAATGAAGTTCGTGACCCCCATCTACTCTGCCTCTACTCTCCGCTCCTTTGTGTCCTTCATCTCAAGGCACTTCCTCAAGGAGATCCATAAATCCATAGCTTTCTCCAATGAATTGGCACACACTAACTGTTCTAACCACCATACTTAACATAAACAGCTGCTGCTCTGAGGCAAGTTACTACATCCTCTGATTGTGACTGACAGATGCTTGGTGCTCTTAAACTAGAGGGTGACATCCTTTCAGCATTTCTTCAGTCTCTCTATATTCTGCTGTACACATGAACACTATTTCATACAGTACATAGCAAAGAAGAACTAAATAGTCCTTGTAATGCATATAACCCATTTTTTACCCATAGCAATAAGCTGGTGCAGGTCTGTTTCAGCTTGGAGAACTTTTCCAGAAGAAGCTACTTAACTTTTCATAAGCAAGAGTACTTCCAGCATCTTTGGTAAGACACTCATGCTACAGAGAAGTCCATCTGTTGCAACAGTAGCTATTAAGAGCCATAAACTAATTGCAGATAATGGCCTCCCATTCAGCAGCAGTAATTCAGCCACTTCATCAAGATATATGGATTAAAGCTGACCACTTGAAGACCTCAGTGTGCATGAGGGAAGGGGAGCAGATTGTGAAAAGTCTTGTTAAAAGTAGCAAAGATGATCCTTAGTTGCCTACACAGTATGGCATTGAAATAAGAGTCTAGATTTCAAGTGAATTTTCAATGTCCACCTGTTGCCATCAGGACAGTGATGCAAAATAGTCAGCAGGCTATGAATGGCTGGGGCAGCAGAGCAGCATCCGCTGAGTGAATGGGAGATTCACTAAGATTCCTAAATTGGAAAGGGAGAATTGTAATACGCTGCACCATACAAGACAGGGGAAGCATGGCTTATTTGGCAGCACTTGTCTCAAGAAGTAAGGCCAAAGAAATACAAAAAACATGGCCTAAAACAAGAAAAAAATGCATTTGACCATGCAGGCAATGGTACAAAGTGGTATCACTTCCTGCATGTGACGGTTGGGAGGACATGCAAAGGAGGTGGTCTTGAGAGTCAGAAATCTTCCACACAGAGGGTGGTGGCAACCAGCCTCGCCTTGCCTCAGCCTTAGAGTTGCACGACAACTGAAGGACATGAATTAGTCCACATGCCAGGCTTATAGTCCTGAGATGCTGCCCTGCTCTTCAAAGACACATCCACTCTTCTTGCGTCTTTGACTGTAGTAATCCACCATTAGGGTTCAGCCAGCAGAAGGGTTGGTACCCCCTCTCCCTTCTTCCCTGCCTAAGGATTTAGAAGTGCATGGCAGCTGCCAAAGGTGTTTCTGTGATGCAGACATTTTTTGAGAATTGTGAAGGGTTGGTGTGGGTTTTTTTATGTGTGAGGGAAAAAGGAAGGAACTGAACAGAGAGGAGTTTTCTGATAATTCCCTTCACAGCTTATCTCACCTCAAATACTTTTTTCTGCAGGCAAACCCTTCAGCCACCAGCCTCTCATCATTAAATGCCTCAGTCTTTGTCATGGCAACACTCTGCCAAGGCTGCTTCTTACCTTGGTCTCTTGAAAACACCACCTGACCCTTCTCTCTGGCACCACCGGTGCTCCAGCAATTCCTCTTTCAATTGGACCCACCTCACTCATCATGGAAATGCAACTGCCTGTAATAAAACAGAGCACAGGGTGCACGGTGATGCTGTACAATGATGGGGACATGAATCAAATGTCTGAGAGATTAATAAAAACAATGTACATTTAAATGGGAGAATAAGATTATTGAGGGTGGAATTAGGTTTGGACACACGATAAGATTCCATCCATCTGTGAAAAGTGCCAGAAGGTTTTTTAATGAGATTTTTCAGTTATGAACATTGAGACACCATCAGTCCTGAGGTGATAAGATTAGAGTTTGATTGTGTGTAGCTATGAGAATAGAAATGTATATAGAGAACTGACCTCCTGTAGAAAAGAAATTAGGGTCTCCAGGGGGACTAATTGGCAAATAAAACAGCTACACTAAGAATCCCATGGCAGAAAAAAACATTAGATACACTCTGTTGTAATTTAACAAATACTTGTAGATAAAATTGTGGTTATGGGTGACTGGAGGCATAAAATGGCATAAAAGAAGAAATTAAAACTCTAATAAATTAATGTTGCTTGAACCACTATGCTATTAGGCATAATGCATTGCAAAGGGCAGGACAATTAAGGAATGGGAAGGGAATTGCTTCTGGGATCTAACATCCAGATGCCACAATGCGAAAATCAAAACCAACTTTGACATCTGACTTTGGGAAAGTGGATTAGGAGAACTGACTTAGACATGGAGTAACTGTACATGAGAAAAGCCTCATGAGAGTCAAATGCAGAGCTATATTAGTATGCACCTGTTAAGACTTCATGTGCCTCATAAAAGGTGGTTTATGAGGACTCCTTTAATCTCTAGTGGGATGAACAACCTTGGTGCAGCAGGCAGATTGGTACAGGTAGGCCCTGCTGTCATTTCCTTGATGCCAGTGGACCTCACCCAAGCACCTCAGCTGTGCTGCCCCTGACTCTCCTCCACATCTGCCTTTTGCTGTGCAGTTGTATTTTGTGTCCTGTCAAAAGCCAAGGAACTGGGACTGTGCTCAATACTGTGGCTATGTGGCTGCTAGCTTGAGGGTGGTATGTTTGAATGGTGAAATAATAATGGGGCTTGCTTGTCACCACCTGCCAAAGACCCTTTGTACAGACTGTGACCCTAATATTTATGCCTCACAGTCATGCCCTCCTGGCACTGCTTGCCCATGGCTGACACATCTGTCATTTCCATCTGCTCTTCTTTTTCTGTCAAGTTTGCAAGTTGTGTTCCTCAATGCAATTCGTGTCCCTTGTGGTCATTTTGTCTTTCCTTTATGCAGCTGATTCAGAGTGGAAAGCTGAAGGCTTAGTGGTAAGTAGTTGTGAATTTATAGGCTAATTAATTTTCTCTAAATGGAAGAAAGAGAATTTTCTTAACTTAAAATACTCATCTCTCTTTTCTGAACTTCATCCTCAATGGATTCACTTCAGAGATTTCTTATTTTTTTCCCCACTAATTAATTCCATTGCCCTTTATTTTTCCTTAAAGAGCCTCATGGCTGGTTATCACAGAAGCAGAGAGCAATGAAGTACATATCTAAGAAATTTAGATTTAGTTATTAAATGGACAACAACCTTCACAACTGCCTTCTGAGAGCAACCCCTACTCTGACCACAAAGCAAAGGTTTGCTCATGTGCCCTGTTGTAGTTTCATGTTGTATTTTGAGCAGGTAGCCACAACTCTGCTCACTTGAGGAGACAAGATTTGCTGTTTTCTCTTCCAGGGTAAACAATCAGCAAATATGGGATAATAAGTACAATACTTTTCCTCAGGAGTAGAAAGGTAGCTGAAGTAAACTATTTGCCCATAAGTACTCATTCTAATGACATACTGTATGCATGTTGTTCATGTGTGCAATGTAAAGATAGGATTTGACAAATGTTACTGTGCAGAATGCTCAGTATTAGAGAGAGACGAATAGGTTATTGCATAACCCAGGAAATGTGGAATCTAAAGCTTCTGGTCTGGATGCAGACTTCTCAAAGTTCTCCCCACCCATGGTCATAAGTTCCACAGATGAGTTCAGCATCCAGCTGAATGCTGAATTAGGTGCAGTGAGCTGCCCTTGCAGCATTCACTCCTGCCAGCAACCTGTGCTCTGCATTGGGAGGTTTGGCCATGGCTGGGCAGGTCCTAATGAATTCAGTGGAAAATTGCAGGGAGATGATCTGCATAAACCTTACCACTGGAGCAGTTACTTAGTGGAGCAACATGTCAGAAATGGAGATGACTCCACAGTAAATCTCACCCCTTAAGAGCAAGCCACAAGGGGTGTGCACGACCACATAGCGTGTGTGGCTCAGGCTTCCTGTGGCAGTGAGATGAACTACAACCTAGGAGTGGCAGTGGCAGATTTGCCCTCTTAAATCCCTGTTGTGTGGCTAAAAGTTAGGCTTGTGGTAGGAGCACCTCCCAGCAGGAAGAGAGAATTGGGCAGGCAAAGGGTAAATGTTTTCATCCCAAACCATTAGAGGTGGTGGAGTCACCATCCCTGGAGGTGTTCAAGAGGGGATTGGACATGGCACTTGGTGCCATGGTTTAGTCATGAGGTCTGTGGTGACAGGTTGGACTTGATGATCTTTGAGGTCTCTTCCAACCTTGATGATTCTGTGATGAACAGTCCCATTAAGGCGTCTGCTTGCTGGAGCTGCCTACCAGCAAACATAATCCTAATGAAAACGCTGTGCTTGCTGCAGGATGCTAAAGAAATCGGGGTTGTTTAGCCTGGAGAAGAGGAGGCTCAGGGGGGACCTCATTGCCCTCTACAACTACCTGAAAGGTGGTTGTAGCCAGGAAGGGCTTGGTCTCTTCTCCCAGGCAACCAGCACCAGAACAAGAGGACACAGTCTCAAGCTGCACCAGGGGAGGTTTAGACTCGAGGTGAGGAGAAAGTTCTTCACCGAGCGAGTCATTTGTCATTGGAATGTGCTGCCCACGGAGGTGGTGGAGTCCCCATCCCTGGAGGTGTTCAAGAGGAGATTGGACGTGGCACTTGGTGCCACGGTCTAGTCATGAGGTCTGTGGTGACAGGTTGGACTCGATGATCCTCGAGGTCTCTTCCAACCTTAGTGATACCGTGACACTGGAAACCAAACCACTTAATAAACCCAATCCACTTTAGTATAATAAAATACATCAGGTGTGGGATATTTTATGAAAATGTTTAATTCAACTGTTTCTTTGGAATGTAGTAGTCATAGTTTGGAAATTTAAGTTACAGTTCAGTTCTAGGTGATTTTTCTTTTTCTTTCCCCCCCTCCCCCTTTTTTTTTTCCTCTTAATGCTACTCAGTGTCTGAGAATACAAATGTCATTTAAAGTTAAGGCTTCACTGTTCATTTTGAAACAACAATTTTACAAGTGTCATATTGTCATAGAAAATAAAAAATTTCTGTAAAAAAAATTTGCACAATTTTTTTTATCTTTCTTTTTTTTTTTTTTCCTTCTTTAGGATGGTACAAAACATGAAGCAATAATATACCAGTAAAATGAAATCATTTTACTACCGAAAAACCTTTTTTTATAGTTGCTTGGTTTTGTTTTGTTTTGTTTTTTTTTTTCAATAAAGAAAAAAATATGTTATTTTTACACTTTAAAAATTATGAAACAATCTAAAACAATATAAACTGAACATTTTGTAACACTGCCTTTACAAATTAATAACTTTATAAACATATAATTTTTTTTTTAAATATATTTATCAGTGCAAGATACTTTTCCATGTAAAGTTGCAGTATCATTTTTCCTTTATTGAAGGGCAACTTCCATTCTGTTACCTTCAGAGAAATCAAATCTTCAGTGCTAGATACTCATTATCATAGTAAGGTCTGAAGAGCACAAAGGAAATATATATTTATTTTTTTTTAGCTTCACTATCCTCATTATGATAAAGGAAGAAAAAAACCCCAGCACCCACCAGCTTTACTGTTCAGAAAGATCAAGACCAAGAAGCTGGTCCAGAATCTATTGAAATCCATAGGAATAGTTCTAAAGGTTTTGGGCTCGGGCTCCCCAGTGGGATTTTTCTCTTCAAGGCTGTGTATGCATGTAACTCTCAGTCAACTTAGTGGACTAGAAGTTTTTCAGCTAAGAACAGACCCCTAGCACCTGAATGCCACAGTGGTGTTGTGCTGAAAAGAGTTTTAAACAATCCTTTATTTCTTTGGGTTAATTAACTAGCTGCGGCGATACCGTCACGGTCAAATTACAGTGTTAGATACAAAGGAAAATTCTCTCTCTGCCAAAGTGAGTTTGCCACCTGGGACATTTTGTGGACTAACTTTCAGGCAAAACTTTCAGGTCTCAGGTGCCCTGTCTCACCTTCTGGAGGACCCCTAACTCTTCCAATTCAGGCATCTGCGGTTTGATGACCTGATGTGGATGTTTGCGTTTTCATCATCGTCTTTGCCTTTAGGACTCCTTTGAAGTAGCAACTGTCCACTTTTTTTTTTCCTATCGGGTTCATCTTTAAAGCATTTTCAACATCAAAACTCTCATTTTTACCTCCAGTCTCCCTACCTTTTCTTCAGTTTCTAGGTTATTCATGGATTTTCCACTGAATTTTCTGTTTCATGGTTCACATTGGTGCAATCGGATACTTTAAAGCATTTGATTGATAAATGATTTTGTTGCCCTGTGTAACTCAAGGCTGAATTAGCCCTTCTTTAGTCCTATTCATGGACAGGATACTTCATTGCTCTACTACAAAAGCAATTCTAGAAAAGACTAACTCAGAAAGTCACAATCACTTCTCTGGCTCTACTCAGAGAATTCAGCGAGGAAGAACACAAGGTCAGCACTCTGCAGTTTGTTTCTTTCCCCATGTTTGCACTGATTTTATCTGCTGGTTCGTAGATACCCAGGGCAAGGTTAAAGTGGCCTTCTTCCACAGTTATGGCTGTCTGTGTGTGGGCCACCGCAGAACACCCAGAGGCCTCTCTCACAGCTGCAGGAGGGGAGTGATCCCTCTGGTCCCTCGCCTCCTCTTGTTGGACCCCCAGTAGGGAACAAAAACCTTGTTCCATTTTACCCTGTTGGCCTAGCTGCATAGGCTGTTGAACAGAATTTGTCCAATAATATTTGTCCTAAAAGATTACAAAATTGCCACATAATTGTCAAATGTTTTTCCCAACAGCTTACGTTCCTTAGCTCACAAATCTGTCACTTTCTGCACTTCTGGTCAAACAGAAATGCCAACTGGATAGAACATGATGATGAGAACATACCCTACATACACTGTGGGATTTTATTCTGCCCTCAGTACTCCTGTGTAAGCCCAATTAGCATTGATTAGCATGAAAATACACGTTTACTGAGAGAACAGAACTCTGGGTTCAGGTAGGGGCAGGAGGAGGAAACTTTCTCATTTTCAAGGCAATCTTTTCAGTAAGGGAATAATTTTCCCTGGTGTAATTAACAGGCAAGCTGTTCAGGATAAAAGACACGTTTCATGACTTCAGGAAAAAAGATACTGTCACTTTATGCTGTTAAGAAGAAACCCAAAGTTCGACTTTGGAGGGTAAAGTTAAGAATTTTCCCTTTTTTTAAAACACAAACTCTAATAAAACTCTTTGCCATTACCAGCAAGTTAAAGCTGCAGTTTTCTTTCCTTGGCAATGGCAAATGCTTATGCAATCTACTTAGAGAGAAAGAGAAGAGAAAGGGAGAGAGATTTTACATTTGAAAATACATTCTATATGAAAGAACAATAAAAGGGCATATTGCAGCTTTATACAAAAGGGTCAAGAGACATGGAGTTGAAATACAGAAAGCAGAACAATCGAGCCAGGTTGTCCAATCTGATCAGCCCTTGCCTTATTGAGGCTACTTCCTTGCACTGAAATATACCTTTCTTTTAGCCAGTGAGCCACCAGAGTAAGACCAAAGCCAAGGCCATCACTGCAGAGAAGCAGAGCTGGAGTTAATGTTTACACAATGAGAAGCAGTACGAACAAAAAGGCACTTGAGAGGACATACACTAGCCAGTGCCAAGGACTTTTTTGTTTGTTTGTTTGTTTGTTTGTTTTGTTGATTTTTTAGGCAGTACACTTGGTTACCAGTTGTGTCTGATGATGGCACATAAATCTTTTATGGAGTTCACAAGCACAAAATTTAGTACAACACTGAAAACATCGATAAAATCAGACTGTATTGCTTCGTAAACAGAGCTGACACGATATCGGTACTGATGCAGCAGTACTTCCAAAAACAGCCTAACCCTTCTTTGCCTATGCACAACACGAGCAATTATACACAAATACAGGGGCAGGAGTCCACTAATTGCTGTTACTCCAATATGTTCTGGGCACTGAGCTACAGACAGCATGTCCATCCAAAGGACCCCACTGAATACATTTTGTGACAGCATCTTGGATTTTGCACAGTAAAACCAAAACCGTCCCTTAAGGGAAAAATGTAAGAGAAGGAGAGAAAGGAAGAGAAAATGAGCTCTAAATCAATCATCCTTGGTCTCAACACCAGCATTTGATTATTTCAAATAAAACCAACGGAAAAAGCAGACTGTACATGATTCAGATCGTTAACACAGATTGTTGTCCATGTTTATCGGTTACACACTCATTGAAGCTCCTGAGAAAAGCTTGGCTCAGTGTCATCAATGCACTTTTCAGCCTGTACAGTAAAAGAAGATCAAGAGTTCCCCAGCACAACCGAGCTATGTCCTTTCATCCCGATGCTCTGAAACTTCTCCAGTCGCTTTTACCTTCATGCTTCCGAGTATGAATTCTGTGTGTTCAGTTTGTCTTTTTTCAGTTTTACGCCATCGACCAGTTCAAAATTGTAATTCTCCAGTGCAGACAAGTTCCTCTCTGACATCCCATTGTGCCAACAGGCACAGTACAGGACGACTCCACAGATGGCTCCTAAAAGCACCCCGAGTGCACTCATGGCTATGATGGTGATGAGGATGGGATCTAAGGTCTTCAGGACGCTGCCTGGTTTCCTGGAGATGTTATCCTCGTAGTCTTCTCCTGTATGGTATGGAGGAGTAAACCCTGAAAGGGAGTAAAGAATTGCAACATTTTCAAAGCTGATTCAAGTTAGAGATTTGCTTGATGAGCTGTGGCCTTCCAGTATCTTAAGGGGGCCTACAAGAAAGCTGCTGAGGGACTTTTTAGGGTGTCAGGTAGTGATAGGACTAGGGGGAATGGAAACAAAATAGAAATGGGTAGATCCAGATTGGATGTTAGGAAGAAGTTCTTCCCCATGAGGGTGGTGAGACACTGGAACAGGTTGCCCAGGGAGGTGGTGGAAGCCTCATCCCTGGAGGTTTTTAAGGCCAGGCTGGATGTGGCTCTGAGCAACCTGATCTAGTGTGAGGTGTCCCTGCCCATGACAGGGGGGTTGGAACTGGGTGATCCTTGAGGTCTATTCCAACCCTGACAATTCTATGATTCTAAATTTGGAGAAAGGAAATCAAGTTTCTGACAGAAATTACTACATGTGAACACTTCTAGGAGGTAGTCCTAGCTTCTAGGAGGTAGTCCTAAGTAAGTGAAAACTAGAATGTGGCCCAAGTAGTTGCTGATTTTTTTTACATACTGTTTCCAATCCTTGAATCTGGCTGCATATTAGTAGGGGTCTGATCCTGCCTTGGATTAAATGGGAACCTTTGAAATAAATAAGCAGACTGATTCCATTTTGCCATCTTGCAGTATTTAGATCAAAACTGTTAATTAAATCTTGTGCAGCTCACTATGAGTGCTTAAAGCCTTAGACAGCTGTTTTGCATCCATCTCCACTTCACTGACATAAGAACTGGACCTTGAAATGGAAATAGTGACAGAAGTGTCTCAGAAAGGCACTCTGGCCTCACATGTTAAAATATTCACTGGGTATCATCATGTTTTCCCTCAACCCATTCACTTTATGAAAGACATCCAATCAGCTTGCAAACTCTGCTAAATGTTGCAGGAAAAGCCAAAAAGTCCTTTTGGACAAATGCTGCTTTCACTGAAATCAGTACTAGCAACCCTGTTGACTGTAACAGCAAAGAATATTAAGCTTATTGTCTGAAAAATGCAAGTGGATTTTATTACTGGGACAATATGACAATTATGATCCATTTAATGATCCATTTATAGCTATCATCACTGAAAATGATAATGCTTTGATAGACTGGTCATGAAATGACATTTTCAGCCAGGTCTGAGAAACAATTATCCTGAAGAGTTTTGAGCCTAATTACCTAGACCCTGCATGAGTCATAAAGTGTAAGATATAATGATAGCTGTTTCTTCAGCTCTGGACGTGACTTCTAGATAACAAAATATTAAGGAGCTATAGTGTGCATGCTTATATATGTATACAATATAACAAAGAATGTATATAAATTTTGAGAGATGAGAGACAGGTATGAAAAATGCAAAGCCCATAAGATTACACAACACAGAAGAATAAAATGATCAAATCCTTCAGGTATCAAAGCCTTTTTATCACCTGATCTAGATAAATAAAAAACCAAACTTAATAAAATGTGCAGCTAGAGAATTAATCTATAAATAAATAAATAGAATGCAGAAACTCACACCAAATGCACTTTAAAATTCATCCCCTTTTAGCAGCAACACATTTTTTACCTGTTTGATTACCTTCTGGGTCTTCTTCTTCATCTATTTCGTTCTCCACATCAGTTGATTCTAATGAAGCAAAGAGAATTGACATTGATTATTAGGGTTACAAACACTGATTGACTATCATGCTGGCAATGATGCTATAGCAGATTTTCCTGTGTCAGAGCATCGTTATGTCAGCTTGACAGAACTGTTCATTATGATGGGCTCTGAAAATTAATGGAGAAAAAAAGAGAAAGATTTAAAAACTCCTCTCCGCCCAGTCTTGGCACAGTTCTAGTTATCAGCAGGGGTTTTCCATGCCTGGGAAAGAGAAATCAGTGTGATGAATTAGCATCTCATTCATTGTATTTACAATTCTGGAGCCCAATTCCATAACACTTCATCAGTGTAGACATAGTTAATCACAAGAACAGTTTCACTGACTGCAGTGAGCACACTTGTGTTTGGGTTTCAGACTGAGCTTTTGGCTTTAATTCCCACAGGCCAAACTCTTAGCTCCGCATTTGGTTTGAACAACCAAAGCAAGTAGAGGTAGGAAGGAAGTTACTTTCCTTTCTGATTTTGGAGTCAGGGAAGTACCACTATTGTGGTCCTAGCACCCTTCTTGGTACTGAGGACACTGCAGGAGAACCAGCCAGTGTGTTCTGCCTCTCTTTCCTGGTAACTGTCACTCTGGTGGCATGTCATGAATCCCAGGAGGTGGACGGTGTGATAGAATAGATTGTACAGGTTTCTGAGCCTGCAGTGAAATTGCCATGTAGCTGGAGACTGTCCTGTTACCTCAATAGGCTATCATCTACAAAAGCTGAGGAACACCCTCTATTATTGCTCTCAGTTATGTTTCCAACTCACATGGCATAAGTTCATATTTTTAATGTTGAGGGTTCTCAGATCCATTCCTTCTCCTACATAAAAGTCATTGCTTCATCTCCATCATGAAGGACAAGTTTCAGTTGCTTGTGTTTATCTGGGCTTTCTGCTGCCAAGTTACGTGCAGTGTGCAATCCACATATGACCAGCAGCGACTGGAATAACCCAAGACTGGCCAGAGGTAAAAGGACTCAAATAGCATCTCAGGAATAGACTAGCTCAGACGTGGGAATGGCCATGTTCTAACATGATGTCATGTCCCATATATCTGGGAGCTGGTGACTAGAGCAAATGAGTCACAGCAAACTAAGAAATACAGGACAGCAGAGGACAGAGCAGGGGGCATTTTAACCTCTCTGTGTGTCCAGTAAGGGTTGGATTTGGCGCTTTAAAAGAGAATTCAGGTAGGCTTGGTAGTAAATGATCTAAAGAGAGGGAAGTAATAAAATAGGATGTTGAGCTTTAGTTAAAACAGGGAAAAGCATTGGGAAAAGCAGAGAAATTTAAAGAGGGTAGCAATCTAAGATATAGGGAGAGATGTGAGAATGTGAAAATGCTGTGACCCATGTGAGCAGGATGTCAGTTCTGATCCAAAAGACTGCAGCTGTTGCAGTGCTGAGGTGACACCAATGGCACTTCTGATTAAAGCTATGGCTCAGATCAGGATGTTTGCAGTGCAAAACTTTCTATATAGTCAGGACAAAACCAGGTATGAAAATAAAATAAATCATACTTTGGATGAGATTTCTGCTTGTTCTTGCTGTTCATACTTACTTCGGCAATCCTCTTGTGCTACGTGATTGTCAATTTTAATATCATCCACGGCAATTCCTCCAGTCCCTTTTCCAATTTCTCCCTCAATAACCACCTGGCAAAAGAAGATAATGTTCACATTGTTCTTCTGTTGATAAACAATTACAGCATTCAGGATATTAGTTGCTAACACACGTCTTCACTTGTCCTGATGCCACATCTATGTCTGGTTTGATTGTAGCCTGCCAGTCTGCACTGCGTGTCTTTATGAACTTGCATATGCAAATGTGAATTGATATCAGCTCAACCTCAAAGAAAAAAAGTTTGCTGTGAAGGTGATGAAGCACTGGAGCAGGCTGTCCACAGAGGTTGTGGAGTCACCTTCTTAGGTCACCTTCTTGAAGATCTTAGAAATCCTCAAAACTCACCTGGACATGTTCTTGTGTGACCTGCCTTAAGCCGACCTGCTTTGCAGGGGGGTTGGATTCAATGATCTCTAGAGGCCCTTCCAACTCCTAGCACTCAGCAGTAATGCCCTGATTTCATTAAAGACTTCTACATCAGCAGCAAAACTCTGGCCAGGATGTGGTCTTGTGACAGATGCAAAATGATTGCTAAACTAAGTGGCCTTCACTAACAGCTTGTTTACATGGCTGTCATCCGAGATACCGTGAAGTATAGCTCTACTATCACTACCACAGCAACAGCACCTCAGCTGTAACTATCATACTGTCTACATCAATCTGTCAGTGACATTTTCTGCTACACATTCAGCAAGGTCTTACTGGTCTGGGGTCTGTTAGCTTAGCAAGGAACAGCCCAGCTCACCTGGTAGTGTTTCACAGACTTGTGAAGCAGAACACGTCCTTCCTTCCAGCAGTTTGCCTGGTGCCCGCTCAGAGTCCACAGTACCTGGTCGTATTCATCTGGCTTTTGGTAGCGCAGTTTGATCTTCAGGGTGCCCACGTGTGCTCCAGACATGTGGTACCAGAAGGTCATGCAGTGGGCAGAGTTCTGTGAGTAAATCACGGGGCTCAGCAGCCGGGCAACTTTGCCTTTCTGGCTTTCGTCAGCTTGCGAGTAGATGAAATTGCCATCTCCTACTGTGACAGAAGGACTGTGTTAGGAATTGACACCAGTTTTCAGGCTCTTTTTTTTCCCTAAGAAAGCCTGACCAGCCCTGATCATTTTGCTTTCTTTCTGTGCTGATGTATCAGGGCTCACAATCAAGAGTCAGAAAGCACTGGTTTGGGAGCTCTAGGAAAGCTGATGTGCTCTAAAGTGAGGGCCACAAAAATGATCAGAGGGATGAAACACCTCTCCTATGAAGTCAGGCTGAGAGAGTTGGGATTATTCAGCATGGAGAAGAGAAGGCTCTGGGGAGACTTTATTATGTTGTTTTGATACTTAAAGGAGGCTTATAAGAAAGATGGGGACAGTCTTTTTAGCAGGGCCTGTTGTGACAGGACAAAGGGTGATGACCTAAAGACTAAGATATGAGGAAGAACTTTTTTACATTGAGGGTGGTGAAACTGGTTGTCCAGCTGGTAGATGCCCCTGAAACCATTCAAGGTCATTTTGGTTGAGGCTCCAAGCAACCTGAAGATGCACCTGCTCACTCCAGGGGGGTTGGACCATATGACCTTAAAGGTCCCTTCCAATCCAATTTTGCTATGATTTTGCCAGACTTCATCTGGCAGTGTCCCTTGCAAGAGTCTCCTTTGGCTTTGTGGTGAGAGTGAACCATAACATGTTCAGTACACATTTGTTTCTGCTCAAAGAAGCAGGCAAAAACATGTTTGGTGTGGCAGCATATGCTCCATTTGTTGGTGTGCATCTCCTGATGGCCTTAGTTCAGCAGGTTAGACACAAATCCCTGCTCTATATTAATTGTGCAAAGAGCTATTTTAAAGCTCTGTTTAAAGTAATCTGTGCTCCATAAGAGAAGATAAGAATGAGAAGAACACTGGAAGATAAAATAGCTTTGAACAGCCATGGCCAGAAATCAGGAATTGAGCTCTAAGCAGTGCTCCTAAACAGAGTCTGCACATCGTCACAAATGGTGTCAGAGTTACTGGAACAATGTCCTGGGCTGTGTATATTTGTGACCCATTTCCTGAAAAAGTGAGATTGTGGCTGGTGTTTTCTGAAGACCATAATGAATCTCTACATGTTGAAATCTGAACACTTAGTACCCTTAACTTAGAAAATTGCTTGCTTAATCACTCTGGGAGAGAAGCACGTGGGAATGTGATTGGTTTGGTAACAGAAAATTGCTAAGTAAGAGAGTGACTACAGGAAAGTTCTTCTGATTGACACCAGGCAGTTTTTGAACAGCATCTTAGCAGAAGACTTTGATGGAAAAATTGGAAGTTCATCCTGGTGCTTGTAGAAATAGATTGCACATGTAATGCATTCACACAAAAAGGATGGAGACAACATTTGCTGGCTATGGCATAAAGATATCTTGAAAGTAAGAAGGAGTAAAGTAATAATAAGAAATACTATTGCTCAAATGCAAGTCTACACATCTCTCTTTAAACACAAGACATGTTACAAAAGGCAAAAGAAGATCTCCTGAAAGGGTGCTGTTTCATCAACATTGGTCTTTGCCTATACATCATGTTCTTGAATTTCTGTTGAAATAATGTATAAATGAGACTTGCTGGATTGTAATGGTATGTTCCTGCACCAATGAGGAAGAGAAGGTGAGTGTCGCTACTCTGGGGAGCCTAAGTATCACAGGTCAGTTAAAAGATGAACCAGGAACAAAGAAGAGTGCTTTAAACCCAATGGCTGGAAGGAGTGGGCCTAATGAATGAGAAAAAGAAATATTAAAGATTTTGTTTGGATTTTTCTGTGGGCAGTTAAAGGTATCCTGGTCCACATGCATATGCAAGCATCTGCTCTTTGAATGAATTTTATAGGGGAAAAGGATGCTAAAATGACAATTGCTGCAGTCCCATCTTGTCCAGCTTTTTCAGCAGGAGTACTTGTGTCTATATGCTCTTTCCAACTTTGCTCCTGTGCAGAGGGCAGCACAACACGTGCAAAGAATGATGCTGGGGAAATCCAAAGGGAGATAAAAAGGAAAATAATCACAGCATTAGGATAGGTGTCTCAGTTAGAAGACTAACCCTGGGCAGATTTAATCATAACATGTACAACTTGAAGTGAAATACAGCATATCCTGCTGTCTTAAAGAAAATGCTGTTGAAGACCACTTCTGTGGAGTTTCTTCAGCTTTCATAGATGTGCAGCTGAGAACAAGAAGTGCCTGGGAGTTGGCCCGTGTTGCGGTGACACTGAGGTGCTTCTTTGGGACATCAGTGCCATTGAAACTGTGATCTGTGTTCTCAACCACCCCTCTCATTCTGCGCTTGCTGGCAGGGAAATGGCAAAACCTGGCTGTTGAAAGTGCCCTTAAAGCTGAAGAAAAATGGTGGAAAACATTGGAAACTACAGCAGTAAGGAGAAAAAGGGGCTGCCTGGTAGACTTTCTGAAACTACAGCTAAGACAATAAATACATTTTCAGCACTAGCAGGGCCCAGCAGAAACAACAAAATCTCATTTGAAGAATATCATTTCTTCATCTCGTGATTGAAGACAGGTTCAGTCTCTCTATAATCCTTGGTGGCAAAGTGCAGATAGCTCTCATTTCCAGAATATTATTGCAGTGCTGGGTCAGGAACTCTGTCTTCATTGTCTTAATTAGAGCTTTACTTATGCATGCCTTTTAGATTTTGTCAGTCTCTGGCTAACATAGCTTTTAACCTCCTTTCAATGTCAGATCCTACTGAGCCATTTCACTTTACTCTACATCAATTTTTCCACCATTACAGCCTTCACTTCAGCTAACTGCCTTTAGTTAATTTGATGCCATTTATTTGTACAATGCCATTTATAGTCAAAGTATTAGAAGTTTTTTTTTTTCCCTTTCCCCTGAAACTACTGTACATGTCTTAAGATTCAATTGAAAGTGTCTCAGAATTTAAAAAGTCCAATTTTGTCTAATTTCCTTGTCATTCTCATTAGGCAAAGGGGTTGTAGAAGTGGGAAGGGGGATTCATCTCAACACATTTGATTAATCTGCACGTACGCAAGAGAGAACACTGAAGGGAGAGGCTGTGTGGGTCACGAAGTGCCCTCCCTTCTCCACTAGCCAGCAGCATATTTATTGCCTAATTATGCAGAGCCATGAGTTAGACACTACAAAACCAACCAATCAATTTCCCAGGGTGATATTTCTGGAAAGGGGTGGCTGGAGAGGAGGAGGGCATGGAAATATGTCCATCTGGGAAGTTTCACTTATAATACCTTGCTGGGCAGTCTCTGCAACTGCAAAACAGGAATAATGTGAGGTTTGTTTGTGACCATATCTGTTGGTAAGGGATATCTGCAGAGCATTTGATCATTCAGATTTTTTTGTCCTATCCCAGATGATAGTTATCCAAAGGCAAATCAGGGGAAGGGGAGTATCTTTAATTCCTGGCAATAAATGATCTTTATTCTCTTACCGAAAGGATAATTATGGTCAGTTGTGACTACATGTGCTGGATTAGGTTGCACAGAGCATCTTTCTGAATTCACACATTTTAGATAGTATTTGCTCTCCTATGGTTTTGCAGAGGATTTTGGTATTAAACAGAGCAAAATGGCTAAATCATGAACTCATGATTACCTGTATGGTCTTGAATTGGCCCTGTTTTGCTGGTCAGGATTGCCCACTTTAAATCCACCTGGTTGTCATGCTCCCAGTGGCACAAAGTCTTTTGAGATCCCCAGCCAAAGGCACAGTTGAAGTTGTATAGCGGCAGCTCTGCAGGAAAAATGAGGGATGAAATGTGGTTGTTAATCACATAAATCAGATTTCATACTTCAAAACCATTTGACCATTAACAGAACCATTCCTACATGAAATTCTGAGAAGCCATAACCAGAGCAGCCCTGCCGGGAAGCAGATGAAGAATGACTATTTCTAGGAAACGCTGTGGTTACTTCTTGCCTCTTTATGACACATATTTTGGCATTTTTTTAATGGTTGGATGAAATCTTCTAATTTGCCTACATTAGCTGATATCTGTGCTGTAACATACATGACTCAAAAAGAAAGCTCTGGCTTGCGGATCTGATCTATTTTCTGGTTGTCAATATCTATTTGCACCATAACGGCGCAATGTTTTGCAACAACTCACAATCAGATCTGGACAAAAATAAGAAAGGACAGGAACACTAATGGAATGTCCTTGGCAGGAAAGGATTTCTGGTGAAATGTATGAGTACGTGGCTTCAGTGAGGAACTTATTCCAGCACCTTCCAGACAGCTAAGGAGGCCCACAAGATGGCAGCATTGAAATGGACAAACTGAGATGGAACGGGGACAAATGTGGCTGATTGCCAAATGAACTCAAAATGAGCTTCAAAACAAGCTCCATGTAAAACAAGGGAAGTCTGGTATTATGGTCAGGATGAGATCATATCTTGTTTTCAGCTTCTCTTTAAGTCTGCCCAAAGGTTTAATACATAGTAGCTTATTTTCTTCAATAGAACTTGGAATTTGAATGGAAAGATTATACAAAGATATCACCTAAATCCCTTGCATTTCTTATTTTCAGAAGCAGTTTGAAACCTTTTGGGCTTTTGGTTCCTACCCCGTTGAGATGAACTTTTACCTCACCTTGAGCAATGGCAACTCCCTGTAGAGCAATACCCTTCCCACAGCAGTGTGACCAAATCCTGAAGGCTTTTCTCAGGCATGACTCACACCTTATTAAACGAATAACTTAGGTTTACTTTAATGAGATGCTTTGTGCAAGTACGAACTAAGAACAAAGGACTCTGTGCTCCCATCAATATCGGCTCTGAGGGAAGAATTGTGTTTCTTGCCCATTATTAAAAAAAAAAAAAAAAGCCAGGAAAGATAATGTAACCTCTAGAATGTGTTTTGTTTATTGTGGGAAAAATACAGAGGAATATGGGAAGTGTGTTGGGACCTGTGGCTGGCCAGACCTTTGAGGTAGAGCCCTCCCAATCTGAAGAGGCAAAGACCTTCGCAACATAGTGAGCTGCCTGGGCAACACTGGAAAGGCTTTTGAGCTCCCAACCCAGATTTTAATGCAGAGTAAACTAGAATAATCATTTTATTAACACAGAGCAAACCTCAAGTGAGTAGGTTGAGACAGAATGGATATAAAAATAGTCTATCTGTCATTCTTTCTCTGCCTGCTGTGTCCTTGTTCAGCAGGTCTTTGCTCCCAGACAGAATTTTAACTCAACTTACTGGATTCCTGCACTGCAGCCACTGTGCCCTCTCCTCTCTGGCCCCTAGAAAATTTCTGTCTGTCAGCAGAGAGGCCTGAGTGTGCAGCAGCTCCTGCCCCTCTTCTCTGCCTGTCAGTACCTCGGCTGTGCTGCAGCATCACTCCACACTGAGCCCCCATTCTTTGCTCCTTCCTTTCATCTACCCCATCCTGCCTGTCTCCCCCCTCCCTCCCACTGGCCTCCAGAGGGGTCTGCTCCACATTGTCACGAATATGGCATCCTAGCTGGGAAGAAATGAATTAAACAGATAATGTCTGACACAGGAATTCAATATGGGGAGAACATGTTTCCTGGAGGACCTTATCCCCTTCTAGGAAAGATCATGGTGAATAATTCCTCTTTGGGTTCAAAACACTGAAGAAGCAGAGCTCAGCCTGTGAGCACAAGAGTGCAGAAAGACAATCCATTATGTTCCTTTCTTCAGTATATGGTGGGTTTTCTTTTCTAGACAATGGGGTTATGATCAAAGACATCTTGCCCAAAAGAGGAAATCTGCAAACCAAGGGGAGATTTTAAAGAAACAGAATGACATTTATATGAATTAAAGAGTTTCAAGTTCTTGGAAAATAGTCTTTCATTGTCAAGGAGGCCTAGGGAGAGCTATATTGCATGGCTTTGCTTGGCTTTGACATCAGAGCCATGAAATAGAACTTTAGAAAAGGTCTTAGAAAATGTAAACCAAAATTAATCTTATTAATCCTGAAGGGTTATATCATGCAAAGCCAGTGATAGCCTGGGTGGTATTCAAACCACAAGAAAAGAGAGCAGTGGTAGATAGATCACATCGATCTGAAGGTACCACACAACATGAATGAGCTCACAGCACAAAGAGACTGAAAGGATCGGCACTGTCCAACTCTGAGTAAAAATAAATAGCAGAAGACACAAGAGAAGCACGTAAATGGGTGGAAAATCCAGGGAAAGAAGATTATAATACTTGCTTTCTCCATTTCATAGCCTGAGAAGTGCTAGATATCCATGATGTGGGTGATACTTAGTTTCCATGAATGCTGCTAAGGCTGAACACAGTTCAGAGACAACTGGACAGTGAAATAGATAAGGAAAATATCCAGAATTTAATTATTAATTGTAAAGTGCAAGGAGTCACAAGCCTTTTGCTACATGGTGTGAAGCCAGCTCTGAACATTTGGATTAGGAGAGTTTCAAAACAGCACTAAATTTCACAGCATCATCTAATAGAGAATTTCTGACACTTTCATTTGAAATTATAGTCCAGGAAATTGGCAAAGAGCCCAAGTTTGATATGCTTTGGCCACGTCTGTGCTCTTTGGCTTTAGGCTCACATGCAGCATGGTGTAGCATAAAAATGAACTTCTTTTCCATGCAGAAGTTAATGGAATTCCTCTGAAACTGAGGAGAATTTAACCAGTAACCTGCTTCAAGTTAGCTATTTGGTGCTACTTTCCTATTGTTTTCTTAAAAGTGATTGTGTTAACATATTCCTTAGCCAATGACAGCAATGGAATTGAAGGGCAAAGGCAAGACATTTCAGAGTGCTCTTATTTTATGGGCTCCTTAAATATGCCATCACTTACTGTCTGTTCTTACATCTCTTCCAATGCTTCTCCCAGGGACCCATAAAAAGGAAAAATAGACCTGCTAGCCAATTAATAATAGACACTTGTAGCATCAGGATAGGTTCATTAGTTGTATGGACAATGGATGTGCCCCAGCAAAAGTCAGAATAGTTCAACACTTCTATTAAGTGTCCCAGGGGCCTGATACAGTAGCTCACAGTAAACTACAGTCAATCTGTGCTTTTCACTGTCCTTCAAAATACATCTTGGCAGCTCTGGTAGAAGGAAGGAAAGTAGGGATGAGTAGCATTTGGTGGGGTCCCTCTACAGCACTGTCCCATTCTCCTGCTAGGATAATTCTCCTGCCATTAGGTGACTGATCTCCACGTTTGTGTGCATTGAGAGGATGAAGAAAGCCAGCTATTATGTAACCAAAAGACAGCAGCTTAGAAGAGAATCTGAGCGGGAGCTGTGACGAAATCCCATATGCCTTTTGCAAAATGAAGGGTACGTGATACCGAACTAAACCAGATTTATCATCTCAAGGAATAACCAACAGCTGCACTTCTTGAGCACATCTTGCTCACAGCTGGAACCATTACTGCACATGAACAAGAAAGTAATTTGAAAATCTAGTTGAGTGAGTTTCTTGCAAGTTCATTAATCTTTCGTGGCTCACAGACTTTGACACATCCAACAAGAGGCAAGAAGGAGCATGATGGCATGAAACATGCTAGGAAAATTCTCTATACGAGTCTCTTGCCAAAGGGTAAATCAACATTAAAGTGGGAAATTGCAAACATAATTTGGACCACTTCAAAGTAGTTTATTTGGTCTGATTCATATTTGAATTTCACCTTTTTATTATGCTTATGCTGGCAGCACAGAATTACCTTAAATGATAGTAAAATGATACCTGCTTTAACATCCCTGTATTGATGCAAAGTTGTCCCACTGTAAATGAGAATGAGACTTATTCACCTTAAAATGATTTCTTAGCATAGATTTAACCTCAGGATTTCTTAGTGATCTTCTTCTGACATAGCTATTACTCGTGTGAACAACAAGCTGCTTCTTGAGCAGTCTGCTTTACAAAGGACTGAGAGCAGGGAATGTAAATGAACAGCTTGCTCTGTATGTAAATAGCTAAAAGCCAGCCATTTCAAATAGTCCTCTGGAACTGAAATAGATGTGAGGACCGAGGCCTGAAAGGTATTTGCCTTAACAGGGAGTTTTGTTAAAGGCATCTTTTTGAGTTTGAGGGGGAAAAGTAGAGCCTCTTTTAAAAAACATCCAAAGCTTTAAATGTTTTTTAGCAGTTTGAAGCCATGATCCCTTTTTATTCTCTTACAATTCAACCCCCTTGAAATGAACGATAAAAGTCTCCTTGATGGAGAGCTTGTTTATACACAGAGGCTTTCCAGCTATTTGCTCTTAACTATTTCCTTAGTGTATGAAAGCTGGTTGTAACAGGATCATCTCAGACTTTGACACACTCAAGCATGTCAGTCTGGGAAAACAAGATTAGGGTTGTTCATAGGCACGAACGCAGGCAGAAGAATAGCAATACGTGGTGTTAGCTCCTATGGCAGAAGTACCTGTGCTGTGGCAGATGCTGCTGCTGACAGGGCTGGTAAATCTCTGTGCCACATCACAGTGGCACAAGCTGCTGTGGCCAGCACTGGCACAATGTAGCTCATGTTTGGTTATCTGCTGAAGCCTGCAGCCTGCAACTGATCTGGAATAGCCCTTTGGCTTGGAGTTCATCATTTACCTCAAGCTGTATTAGCATCTTAAGGTAAATGAGCCCTTAGAGGGAATTAAGGCTGAAGCTAAAGGCTCAGTACTTGATGTATTAAATTTATACCTTGTTCAGCTTGAGAATAGCTGAAAGAGCTGGAGTGCACTCATCCTCAGCCAGCTGAGGGCTGGGATGCATTTGAGCAGCTCTTAACTTCAAGGCCATTTTAAACTATGCTATTTGTGGCTGCCATAGCAGACTCTCTCCCAGTTGCATGGCCCCTTGCTCTGATGTGCTTCATCATGCCAGCCAGGTCCAGCTGTGCCCCTTCAGCAGAAGGAAATGCTTACACCACCTTCATGCCAGGAGGAGTTTCCCCAGGTTGAGTGGAATTTCTGTCTGCCCCTTTTGGGGTGTTTTCTTTCTGGCTTTCAGTGAGGGATTATGAAGCAGCTGGAAACTTTTATCTCTTAAACTGGAGATTCTGGAAATCTTACTCAGATTTATTAGCATCTGACTGATCTCTATCTAGGGTCTTTGTAATGTGCTGCCATGTGGGAGCCTGGAATTTGGGATGTGAACTTGTCCCTTATTCCCCGGAAGGAAACAGTTCCTACCAGCACAATGCAGGGAAGTAACATTGGCATACTGTGAAGGGAACCTCTGAGACTCCTTTAATAGAGGAAAAAACTTGGCTCATCACAGAGTAGGCAAAGGTGGTGCAGAAGGGAAGTAAGGAGAGAAAATGAGGATATCTTAATCTCTGGCAGAACAGTCAATCTGTTTCTGGAAAGTCCCACCCAAGTCAAGGGGCTTAAACACAACCTCCTATTGCAGTTTTCTGTGGGGAGGACGGAAGAAAACTGCATTTTACAGAGGCACTTTAGGAATTTGCCATTTGTTTAAATGCCAGAAGATAGTTAAAAAAGCCTGCAACAAAAATCCTTCATTTCAGCAAACTATAAAGCTAAAAGACTATTTCAGACATAAAAATTAAAATGTTTTACTCTTAAAACCACTGCATATCATCCTTTCTTCCTTTGCATCCCCCACCCCTTTCCATACTGGGATCACCAGCAGCCTTCCAGCCCTTCAGCCATGCTGACTGTAGAAGAGCCCTGTGGAGAGGTGTCCCATGAAGCTGGGCCAGCCTTTCTTACTGCACTGGTACTCCACAAGCTCCTTCTGCTCATAAAGCAGGCACAGCTAGAAATAGTGTGTGCTGACTAAGCCAATTGGCTGACCCTGGAGACAAACTTTTAGGGGAGTAAAAGCATTCGCCTCTGCAACATCAGAGCGCAGAGGGCAAGAGTGGGAGCAATGCCTAAGTCAGCTCTATCTCTTAATCAGGTCAGCACCATCAGTGTCCTTTAGGAAACTTCTGCATTATTAGTCTCTTTCTTTGACTTGAAGCAAGAGTGGATAGTGTCACATGGTTGAGGAAACAATGATAAACACTTATCCACCCTGTTAATAAATCACTTGCAAGACTGTGCCTGACTGTGCTTTAATGGAGGAAATGGGAGGAACTGAAAACTGACCCCTTGCCACTCCACAATTATTAACGCAAAGGATTTTCAAATGCCGCTTATAGTTTTTGGAAGGTTTCCCCTCCCCCCCCCCCCCCCAATCTAGCCTCTCCCTGACTTCCAATAAATTGCACAGGATATTAAAAAATTGTATGAAAACTGTGGAAGCAGCAAACTACAGGTTTTAAAAGCTGCTAGTTATTGTACTGATTACGCCGAAAGGACCTGCTGCCAGTGGCAAACTTGTTCTTGCTTTTTCAAGTCCATGGTAGCAGTTTATGTAACCCCATTTTGAGGAAACTTGCTCGAAAACAATACTGTAAAACTGCCAGCTCCCTGCTGGAGAAAACTGGCAAACTTTACTTGTCTGAGTTTTATAAAGCCACGGATATAAATAGAGAGTGGGCCTGTGTGTGGCTCTGTTTTTGTTTTCCTAGAGTTTGCAAACACATTTTGTGTCACTGACATGCCACATTTAAACAGAGTGCACTGTGTGATTAAGTTAGTTTAATTTTGTCAGCATTTGGCATTTGCTGATGCAGAAGGAAATCTTGTTCTCTGCTGTGTCTACATGTGGATGAAAGGAATAAAATATTTACTGTGCAGAGCTGAGAGACCAGATGCTTCTTTACTTCAGAGACTTTTAGGGAAGGGGAAGTCAGGAAGTGCTGCAATTCATTATTTTGTGTCTGGCATGAAATTTGGGTATAGAATTTGTTATGTTTTAATAAGGAAAAAAAAAAGGATTTTTTTTTTACCTGGTTGTAGTGTATTGTCTATTACTGTTGGCTTTTCTGTATTCAGCACTGTAGTACCACCTGGAAAAGAAATTATGCATATCATGATACATGGGATGCACCAAAGGACACAGCAGTCATTAGGAATATCCTATATATAAATCTGAAATAGTAGCACCTTTATTAGACATGTAAGTAACTGAGTATGTGAGATGAGGCATGAAAATATGTCATTAAAGATCTGGTTTACTTTATCAAAAAAGAAAGCAAGAACTCATCATTAAATAGAGCTGTATATCTTTGGAGTCCTTGAAGCACCAGCTGATCAATCCTTGTCATGTCCCTGTGGACCTCTTTGTTTTCTAGACACTGATGTGCTCCAAATCACACAGGAAGACAGCAGCTGATCTTTGTAGCACCTCCTAATAGTCCCCAGTTTGTGCATTCACCCATGATATGTTGCTTCTCATGGCAGGGGTGTGAGGTCCTCCAGCCCCTGTCATGCTGTGCCCTCCCTGTGTGCTGTTCTATAGCTGTATAGTGAGACCAGCTCATAAGAGCAGTGCATGAGAATTCATAGAATCCTATGATAGAATGCTTAGGGTTGGAAGGGACCTTTAAAGGTCATCTAGTCCACCCTCCCTGACAAGGGCAGGAGTATCATCAACTAGATCAGATTGCTTAAAGCCCCATGAAGACTGACCCTGAACATTTCCAGGGATGGGGCTTCTACCACCTCTCTGGGAAATGTGTGCCAGCAGGTTACTCACAGTGTAAAAAGTTTCTTCTTTATATCTAGACTCAGTCTCCTCTCTTTTATTTTAAAACCATCATCCCTCATCCTGTCACAACAGGCCCTGCTAAAAAGATTGCCCCCATTTTTCTTAAAGGCTCTCTTTAAGTATTGGAAGTTCTCAATCAGGTCTTTTCAGAACCTTCTCTTCTCTATGCTGAACAACCTCAACTCTTTCAGCCTCTTTCAGAGGAGAGGTCTTCTGTCTCTCTGATCATTTTTGTTTACCTCCTCTGGACCCACTTTAACTGGTCTGTCTTTCTTGTGCTGACAACTCCAGGGCTGTACCCAGTACTTCAGCTGGGGTTCCAAATGGAGAGGATCACCTCCCTCTAACTGCTGGCCATGCTTCTTTAAATGCAGCCCAGGATGCGGTTGGCATTCCTTGCTGTGAGTGCACAGTGCCAGCCCATGTCCACCTTCTCATACACCGGTACCCCTAAGTCCTTCTCAGCAAGGTCTTCATCCCCTGGCCTGGATGAATACCAGGAGCTGTGCTAACCCAGATGCAGGAGCTTGCACTTGGCTTTGTTGAACCTCATGAGGTTCACCTACGCCCACTTTTCCAGCCTGTCCTGGCCTCTCTGGGTAGCCCAACTTTAGTCTAAGGCAGGCTTCATTTCTGTCTCAAAGAGCAGGAGAAATTAAAGACTTCCCCTTTGTCTTCTTCAAGCAGATGAAAAAAGAGGTGAGTGGGGTCATGGCCCTCTCCTAAGCTCACTAATTGGTATTTTTTAAAATACTTGACTTTTTAAAGCAAGCCTCATATTGATAAAGGAAACAGAAAGGAAATTAGCACAATTATAACTGCACAGTAGGGTGCTGATTACCAGTCAATGGCTTTTCTATTCTTTAGCAAGCAAATGCTTAAAGCATTATAGAAGGGATGGCTATGATGACTTCCAATGGGAATGAATGCCCAAGCTATATCAGCTTTATGTTTGTGAGAATGATCTGATGGGAAACGCTATAAGCCACACAAATAGAGTAGCTCTGTATGGGGTCTGAGCAGTGCAGGAGGGAATCTGGCCTACAGCACAATTAGAGCTAATTGGGAGGGAGACTCCATTGTGATGCTCACATATGTACAAGAGCTCTTGGGGAAGAGGCTCTCACAGTTGTACCCACGAGCACCACATGCATCTGGGAAAAAAGCAGAAGGGACTGATGAAACCCCCTCTGCACTGCTCTGCTATACTTAATGGGCCACAAGATTTACATAATTTCCTTCTATGCATTTTGTTGGGGAAAAAAACACCACAAAACCAAACCCCAAAGAATGTTTTCAATTCAATTATTGATAAATTCACTTCTGTGCATTTTGGTGTTTTAAGTAACATCATACATATGATACAGTACTTCTACAGTGCCCAGAACAGCTGGGCATGTTCTGCTCAGAGTTTCTAGGTGGTACAGTCATAAATTATAATAAAGTGTCTGCACTTTTGTAGAAAGGCAATGTAATACTTTTCAGTTTTAGTACTGAAATAGGTTCAGCCCCCCAGAAGAGCTGCTGCTCAGGAAGTCTGGTGACTTTTCCCTTGTCTTAGAATTTATAAACTGCTCCCTAAAGCACAACCTGCAAAAATTGCCAGAAGGAGTTTCTTCTGCTCAATAAGCTTTCCCTAAGGGACATGTGGGATGCAGTATTGAGCTCCCTGAAGTGCAGACTATGAGTGAACAGGGAAGGTGCTTGCACAGATCTGTCTTCTTTCCCTCACACAGCCTCCATCTAGGTGAAATATGGCTCTATCTGCTGGGCTTTGCAAGCCAGCCTTCAATCTAGGCTTTTGCAGGAAGCCCCAGAGTTTCCTGACCTGCTCTTTCCTTTCAGAAAAATAAATAAATTACAATGGTTAGTAACACTGAAAGCTTTCTGAGCTACCTTAACAGATTATGGACTATTTTATCAGACTCCTTGCATGGCTGCTTTCAAAAGGAATAAGATTCACCTGGGACACTGATTTGAAAAGCAGTGACAGTGACCGTGCAGTGTCTTTTCCACTCAAGGATTGTTTTTCAATTTATGATTTGCCACATGCATTTACAGGGGACACTGGCAAAGCTCAGAAAGGATTTGATGCTGAAGCTGCACTTTTATTTGTATCTGCTGTTGGATGTTCTACTTGGCTGCTCCAAAAAGTCAATCTCTTACTTAAGGTTTCCCAATGTCCTCTCGGAAAGCTATTGCCAGATTTTAATGCTATTTTATATCATGGATATGAGAAGGAATAAACATTTATTAGATAAGCACATCATGGAGTAGTGATGAAATAACTTATGTCACTGTGTCCAAAATTAAGTTCAGTTACTGTAGATGTATAGAACTCCTACAGGAAGCTCTCATCAAACAGACCCAGAGCTTGGTGCAGCAAGCAACCTCCAAGAGGAGACCAAAAATGTAGTGGTGCAGTGTCAGCTTTCTCAGAAGGACAGTGGGGTTTTTCTTGCAAAAGTAGGAGAATATGAAAACTACCAAATTTGCTCTGTTCTAGAGGCAAACTCTGTTATGTCTCTCCCTCCTACTTCCCTGCTAGTGATGGCAGCTCGGAGAACATCAGCCTCCCTGTGGTTGTAATGGAGTGTTCATAGAGATGCTCACAGAAATATTTCTGCTGGTATAGGTGTGAGCATGCTTTGATGAAACAAACACACTTTGTTTCCATCTAGGAAAGGTTTGGGACTGAGATTTGAGCCCTATACTAAATTTTAGGTATGGAAGCATATGTATATCTTGGACCTAAACAATATTTCATTTTGAGTTCTAACCATCTCGGACCATAAGCCTCAAAAGGTTTGTCCAGCTTTTTTTTTTGTAGTAAGAGACAAGTCTGTCTAAGACATTTGATTAGACACAATTCCTGCTAAAAAAAAATAATAAAAAAAGAAAATCTGCCCTCTCTTCCAGCTAGTCACTATTATTTGCTTCCAAAATTACATAGCTGAGAAAACAATCAAAAGTATTGTCATGTGTAAAAGGCAGATGCTCATGTTTTGACAGCACTGGCGATATGAACGGCATACCAATGTCCATTTATGTTGAGTGATTAAATCACTGCAAACATTTAGCTGGTAACTGGTGATGGATATGAGCTACAATGAAGCTGCAATGGAATGAGGATGGTTTCTGCACCTGTCAGTTGGTAGTCATCACCTGTGCCACTGTGACAGTTTGCCTGGTCATCATCACACTCATCCACAGGTTTGCCTTCCGAAATGGTAGGGACAACGGTAGGAGCTGAAACAAAATCCAGTGGTTCAGTTAAAATGTGCTGGAGAATCAGCATGCAATTGGCAGTAACACTTTGATGAGCACCATGTGCTGTTGTCATATGTTCTAGCTGAGGACTGAAGCAGCTCTACTTTGCAGGTTAGTTAGTATTTCTTGGCAATAGGATGTATCACTCCTGCCTCACTCTGCTGTATCTGAACTCCAGTTCAGATTCTCTTTTAACTGTCTGCTGAGTGCTGTTCCTACCAATGAAGAGTGAATGCCTCTCAAGGCAGGATGAGACTCTTAGGTGTGACATGAGGTACTAAACCCTTTATTTTATTGCAGGCTAAACTGCCTGTGAGTAGGCCTGTACAGAGGAGCAGGAGAGGTGCATGCTCAGGGTGGTAATTCTGCAGCACCCACCATAACCTCTGCAGTGCACATATAAGACGGGAAGTGTCTAACCAGGGTCCTGGTAACAGTGACAGGAAGGCAGCGTCATGTAGAATCACTTTGTGAGCAACGAGCAGGTCTGGAAGGAGTTTCTTTTGTTTTTGTTGAAGTTATAAATAAGACATCAGTGATGTCAGCCACCCCTCCCGGCCACCTGCCTGCTTCTCCTTGGTGATTTCTTTCCGGTAGCTGCTGCCCAACCAGTAAAAGTCTGACCTTTGTTATTACAGTTAAAAGCTTGAGATTTGTGCAAGGTGCCAGAAAATATATCTTTAACCCAGTATCTGCAAAACATACCACATCTGGAATATCAGAATACAGTTACGTGGTGTTTTGTTTAGGTTTATGTTTTATGCTGCAGGTACAGTTCTCTGGCTTAAGATAAGCACTCTGGGAATGTGATCCAGGCTTATGTCTGTTCTCACCCACTGTTATTTTCATTAACAATGCTCTACTGTCATTATTAGCTATGCAGTAACACACCTCTTTTTTGGATCTTTCTTTGCCTTTCTACTACTCCCAGAGCCTGCTGGCCACAGAAGATCTTAGGCATTGACTTCTTGGCCTGAAAATGTCAGGAGGGCTAGTAATTTCTGAAGCAGATATAATCTGGGATGAAACATGGTTCTTTAGGACCCTGACATGTGCTTTACAGGTACAGCTGAGCCTTGGTTAAAGAAACAGTTTTCTGTATCCATTATGAATTATGCAGAGCATCTGTCCCCCTCTGGGACGTCTCTCTGGCTTTCTACCTCAAGTTAAGTTTCTTATCTTGATCTTCTTGCCACTGTATAGCCCCAAGCTTGCCTGCATCTCTGCCACCATTTCATGTAAGCCCCCCTGGGATGCTTCGAGCACACAAAAATTCCCTTTGCTCATTATTGTTGGAAAGCTGATTTCTACTCCTGCCCGTGCCTGCCTCCATGCTTCTTTTTTCATCCCAACTCCTTTCCAGCTCAGTAAATCTTAAATTACTTCTCTTCACTGAACTCTGCCCTTAACATACAGTTACACAACAAAGTTTTCTTACTATGCTTCTTCCATGGGTAAATGGCAATTGACCTCACTTCTCCAAGGGTGACCTACGGGTGAGCACCCTTCAAAAGGACACCATACCAGAAAGGCAAACTCAAGAAGATGTGTCCCAGGGAAAAAAAAATGTACTTCCTGGTGCAGTTTGTCTAATAGCAAAGACATTTTGTCCTGTTTGTCTTCTCTTTGGCTCCTCCATCTCACTGAGCAATTTGTTCTTGATACATGGTCCATGGACTTCTTGATATCTAGGTGGCTACAAGAGCCCTGTGGCTGAGTTTACATAATGCAGGTGCTGGGTTTTCTTGCTTTTTTTTTTCTGTGCACATAGCACAATAGTCTGCAGGGTCTAAGCATTCCCACAGGAAATAAGGACTTCCTGCAGGAACTAAGAAGTATTTCCAACCTCTCCACTTTCCGGGCCAAGTGAGAAGCATACTTATTCAATCTGGCCTTCACTAAAAAAACACAACACACAACTCATCAGTTCTCACAGCAAATGCCTCCCACTCTTCCGCCTTGGGGAAGAAACTATGAGAAAGAAATAGAGGCACAGAGGTCGGCTCCATTCAGTTTGTTCAGCTACTTCTATACAAGGAACATCTGAAACCCTGGATAAGATGGTTTGTTATCCTGTGTGGTGTTTAACTGTGTGGTTTACAAGCCATGCTACTATACTATACCGTCAGCCACCAGACAAAACTGTGAAATTCACGTAGTGTAATCTATAGTTATCTCTGAAGTTGAATAATTATTGTTTATATAAAAAGAATCAAAGCTTGTCTTCATGTCACTATCCAAGGATGATGTCTAAACATTGCTTTTCCTGATCTTTTATCTTCTACATGTTCTTGCAAAATGAAAGGAACAAAGAGGTCCCCTTTACCCACCAAAAGGAATAGCACAGGCACTGTCCAGCCCAGTAATCATTGCCTACCATAGTCTCTGATGTGATTTCCACATCCTTTGAAGGAGCAAGGGACAAAATTGCTATATTTAGTGCAAAGCTCCTTCTGCATTTTCAGGAAACGTCTCTTCCAGGGTTGTATTATGGTAAGAAAGTTTAAGTTCCTGTCTTTATTGTTTCCTAACAGCTCTATGATTCTCAAAAGTATAATCATAAGCCTGCTTAAGGGAACAGAAAGCCATGTGGAGAGTATCACTGCAAATCAACAAAGGAATGGGAGAAAGAATAATATTTGAGCCTTGGGCATATTCAAATGTCAGCAAAGAAGGAATTGATTAGGCCAAGAAACAGCAATAATGGCAGTTGTGGAAGCGAGAGTCTGATGTGCTGCCTGTTCAGACACAGCAGTGTTCAGCAGTAGTCCAAGTGGAGAATGTATTTATGAAAATAATAAAGGGCATTCATCTCTAGCAGAGCAATTACCTTCGAGTTCACAGCCCAGCAGCTCCATTCTCAGCCCCAGCCCTCCGTGTGTGGCTCTCTCGGGGTAGACGCGGATGAATCTGGTCGAGACAGGTTCAAAAGTCCGCAGCTCGGGTGTGTCGTAGTTGGTGTTGCCTTCAAAAGTCTGCAAAGCATGATAAACACTACTTGTTAAAAAAAAAAAAGGGAAAGAAAAAGCTTTTTGGAGCAACTGTCTTTTTTTCCCTTCATTCTCTGGTCCTTGAATTAGGTGAGCAATAGGCCAGGTGCTAACTGTTTAACAAATGTGATCTATTCCTGTCCTAAATGAGAGTGGAAAATGCATAGCTGAAGCTTCTTGGAAAAGTAATGCATTTCATTTTTCATAAACTCAGTGGCAACCAATCCATCAGGGTCATAACAAGAGCTGAGTGTTTAATGAGACATGTTTTTAAATGACTCTCTGATCTGGGCTTTAACTGGGTGACATTTTCAACACTTCTCAGGGAAAAAAAATGGCTTAGGTGAAGATCCTGTCACCTTATAAGTGGTTACAATAATAATCCAACTATTCAAGAGAAAATTTGAATCTGATTTCCCCCAGTGACAGAGTTTCACAAGTTGTAGTTATTTCAAAAGGCATAAATTAAACTCCAGGAACAGTAGCTGCAAGAGTTCTTCCACTGAGCCTACTATTGAATAAGAATAAAAAGAGAGAAATAAAGAAGAAAGCTGCTTCCTGACAAAACTGCAATATAATCCAACAGGCAAGGCAGGTCAGGAAATCTACATTTCAGACAAAGCTCTCTTCTCCGGATTGCATTCTGTGTTCTTCAGCCATAATGCAGCTCTCAATGGCATTTGTTTGACACCTTCAGGCTTTTCTCGTCAGTGATCTTTTACATATAGAACAAGGTGTAATTTGTACTTACAGCAACACCTCAGGTGCCCCTGTGGAGATGATCAGTCTTTAGAATGAATTAACTGTACAAAGGAACAGTCCTTGCCATGAAGAGTTTATAACTCAAGATAGGCAAAATGAGTTAGTTTTACCTTATTTGATGGTAAAAAAATGACTTTGGAATATTGTGTATTGAACACTCTAAAGTACAAAACATGAAAAAGTATATGACAGTGATGTAAAAATAAAGTATTTTCACCTTTTCTATGAGTTAGTTAAATAGTAAAACATTAGAAACCATCTTCTTTGAACTAGACTTTAAATTTTGGATTAGAATTACTATTATAATATACTTCCAACCCATAGCTGCAGAGCCTGAAGCCTTCTTCAGGAGGAAATGACCAAATGCCCCTCATTTGGATGAGAACTAAGGCTATACTGCAATGAACTCCTCTTATTGATCTATGGCAGACAAAACAGAGGCTATGGGAGAAGCTGTCTGTATTTCTCAAGGCACAAAGCCAGCACAGCTACATCTGACTGCTGCTTGTATTTTCAGTGCTGTCCTAAAAGCCTTACTTGTTTTCACTGTACACCTCTGTATCACAGTATCAGAGTATATTAGAGGTTGGAAGGGACCTCAAGAGATCATTGGGTCCAATCCCCCTGCCAAAGCAGGATCACTTAGGATAGTCCACACAGGAATGCATCCAGGTGGGTTTTGAAAGTCTCCAGAGACGGAGACCCCACAACCTCCCTGGGCAGCCTGTTCCAGTGTTCCATCACCCTCACTGTAAAGAAGTTTCTCCTCATGTTGAGGTGAAATGTTCTATGTTCAAGTTTGAACCTGTTCCTTGTCTTATTACGGTACACCACAGTATATGAGCCAATGGCGCACAGCCCCTTCTGCCCATTGATTAGAGTGCCAGTCAGAAGAGCCAATGTTAATGGGAGAAGAGAAGACTCCAGGGGTGACCTTGGAGCTGCCTTCCCATACCCGAAGGGATCCTACAGGAAGGCTGGAGAGGGACTTTTCACAAGGGTGTCTGGCAATAGGTCAAGCAGGAATGATTTGAAGCTGAGGGAGAGGAGGTTTAGACTGGATCTTAGGAGGATGGTGAGACTCTGGAATAGGCTGCCCTGGGAGGTTGTATATGCCTCCTCCCTGGAGGTGTTCAAGGCCAGGTTGGATGAGGCCTTGAGTAGCTGAGTCTAGTTGAGAGTTCCTGCCCATGGTGGGGAGGTTGGGGTAGATGACCTCTAAGGTCCCTTCCAACCTAGGCCATTCTATGTACATTAATGTTTCTGTTCCTGCCTCCTGGAGGAGACTGTACCTCCAAGGTGTCTCCCGGGGGCACTGGCTGACCTGGTGTTCTGCCAGTGCTTAGAAGACAGTTGTCAAAAATTCAACATGTAGATGGCCTGTCACATCTAATTAACATGGAATTACATATTATTATAATTGAATAGGCAATATAGTGCAAATGATTAGAAAAGCTACCTACCATGTGAGAAAGAATGAATTCCATTTTATGTATGAAAAGTAGACAGACACATGTATCTGAGGAATCCTTGCTTCCTTTTTAATAGTAGTCTTAATAGCAACACATAATAATGAAAACCATTTTATAAAAGACATCAGGGCTGGAGTACTGACACATAGGCATTAGAATTCAATAGGCATCTCGAATTATATTGAATTATTGTCCTTTGTAGTGCAGAGCTGCCTGTGATTCAATTTTGACTGATCATTTAAAACACATACTGATATTCTTTGTGGGGGAGGAGAGAGGAATGTGCAGTAAAACTTCACTTTATGAGTGCCTTTCATGCAGGCTATGTCACAAATTGTTTTGCTGATTTACAAAGATAAAAGTATAATAAATAATGGCTAAACAAAAGAGAAGCTAAACTGATGAGAGGGGGGAAAAAAAATCTTACTAATATCTTTTAAGATTGAAACAAACATTGCAGCAAAATTCATACTTTCATAGAATGGTTTGGGTTGAAGGGGACCATATAGAGCATCCAGTTCCAACCCTCCTGCCTTGGCCAGGGACACCTTCCACTAGACCAGGGTGCTCAAGAACCCATCCAGCCTGGTCTTGAACACCTCCAGACGGGGGGCAAAATGTAAAAAGGTTGTCCAAATGGCAGGATATTTAGAAGTTTCTTATACCAGAAATGCTGAGAGAAAGTATAAAAAACCCCAAAAGAGTGGAAGGAGGGAAGTAATAAGAAAGAGAAAGGTGATGTTATTGAGAAGCTTGAGTAAGACTATGAACAAGACATACAAATTGGATCTTGAAATGAAAATGAGGTTCTGCATGGTCATTCAGTGTGATGTTCAATCCTTTGACTGATCTAGGCTAAAGGAGAAAATATGCTGCATATTAAACAAAGAAGAAGGAAAAAAAAAGGCGGAAATTGGGTCAGCCAAAGAGGAAGGAGTTATGGTAGTCCCAAGGAGAGCAGCTCCAGGCATGGATGATAAGATCATGTTGAGAAACAAGGTGAGTTTTATCCTTTGGACATGTTCTGTTGTTATGTTTACTTTGTCACTGCTCTTTCTTTTCCTCAAATGCAGTTGTTTGTTTATTGAAAGTCAAGACTCTAAGCAAGTGAAACGATGTGTTTCATTTCATGCAACAGGGCTGTTTCTAATCCACGTTCCTGCTGTGACTCATTATAGTGTGCTGTCCCATCCAGCTCTACTTGCATTTAAAAATACTACTTTCCAGTATATCAATATTTAAAATCCCTCAGACTCCCAAATCATGGGATTTATCTGACTCCTTTTAAAGAAAACTTGGGCTTCAGAAGAAAGTTTATTAAATGCCCTGAATTTTTTGGGGAAGGATTATAATTATGCCACAAGAGAACTGAATTCCAGCCTTCTCCATTCCATTAATCTTGAAAGTCAATTTCTGGTAGTGATGAAAGTTGAGGATGGGCTCAGTGCATCAGTTAGCACAGTAGTTTGCTTGTCAAACAGCTAACTTCTGACAATGATGGCAAGTGCTTGTATTAGAAAACAGAAAGCCATGCAGCAGAAGGCGCGCTGCTTTGAAAGCATATGGCATTATTTTTTTCCCTGGTTGAGCCACAGTGTAGAAGTACATGTCAAAACAACATCTATCTTAGAAGGAAAGTGGTTAGATCCCATTGTTGATTTACACTCTCTTCACACTTTATGATGAAGTCAAAACTCATAGTAACAAGAGAAAAGGGATGACTGCAAAGGCTGAATTCATTTAGTTTTAATCCCCAAAACAAATGATGAAAAGTGATGAGAAGTGAGAAAATGCAGACATATTCAGTGAGATTAAAACAGGAGAGAATGAAGTCCAATGTTTACTAAATGTGCCTGGAAAAGCTGCATCCATGGGCCCACTCAGCTTTTCCTTGAAGGAAACACAGGTTTGTCCAATGGATGAGTCTATGTAGTGACACAGCTTTTACATCTAATTTTCAGACTAACAGAGATGAGATATGGAGCAGCTCTCCAGATTCCCATCTGACAAGTACCACATTGATTTGCCTTTTGAGGACACATTTTTGTTTATAATAGCCTGATCATCCCAGTACCAGTTTGTGAACAAGGCTACATGCCCACTGGCTTCCTCAAGGAACAGGGTGGGAGGATTGAAAAAGGGTTGTGCCTTTTGAGGTAAAAATGCATTTTGTGAGCATTGATGGCCAAAGGGGATGGAAGACTTAACAAATGGATTTTGGGGTAAATAAACACTTAGCACAATTTATGCCCTGAAAATTATACAAAGAAAAATAAGTACATTTCTAGAAATTCTTCTGGGCTACACTACTTTTCTTTTCTCTGGCATCTAACCCAGCAATCCATGTGGCCCTCCTCTCTACATATCTTGCAGTTTCTGCTTGAACTTATGAACCAGCTGCCCTTTACTCCCAAGCACCTTTCAAGATGCTGTACTTGTGACAGTACAATTTACTTTTCACTTGGGATGGGATAAGACATCAAAAACTCCTATCACTTTTAGAGATACTTGGATCAGACCACTACAGAGGGCCTGTGAAGCCCTTGAAGCAGTCTACAGGCAGTTCAGAAATCTAGCAGGTACCACATTGAGTTGAATAACAAGCATTCTCATGCAAAAGGAAGCAAAAGAAAAGTTCTTTCACTTTCAGTGGAAAAACTGTAGAGGAAATACTACTTTTTGGCAGTGTTGTGTATTACCACTGCACAGGATTTTGCAGCCACCCTTGTCAGAAATCAAGTCTGAGCTAGCTGTTGAACAAACTAAATCTTTGCCACACAGAGAGGCAAACGTCCTAAGACCAGCTCCTGCCCTCAGGCATGGACTGTTCCCACAGCATCCCTTCAGGGCTGTTGCCTGAGGAGTCCTCCTGTGTGGCTTCACCCCAGCTATGTGCCTTTTCTAGGCTTGTAGAAATTGAATGCAAACATTTTTGGTGAAATGAAGCTTTTCTTAGTGCAGAGCTTTCCTCCTTACCTTTATCTTTTTCTTGCTGGAATCCATGATCATTTTCCAATCTGAGCCATTGTTGCTGTAGCCAATTTTGAATTTTTTCATGAATACTTTGTTTTCTCTGTGCTTGCCTCCTTGGACAATTATGCCCCTTACTTGCTTTTCTTCACCAAGGTCTATTTGAAGCCATTCATTTGTATATGGATGGGTAGTTGGTGGCAGTGCCCAGCCTGAGCGGCTTGTTATGAGGCGAGCATTTTCTGGGATCCAGTTTCTATCAACTTGAGTGGATGCAGTAATCTGAGAGTCAGGAATGAGCCCAGACACCATACCCAGCATCCCAGAGCAAGGGTAATCTACAGAGAAAAAAAACCCAAACAAACAAAAAAACCCCAAGCAAATAAATGAATTAGTTCTTCTGAATAAGCAGTGAAACAGAAACAGGACATCTCAGTCAATTCAATCACCATAAGCAATACTTAGCTCTTTCTTATATCCAAATTCATGTCTTTAGATTTGTATATCATTTTCATTTGTTCAGACTTGCACATCCTAGTTTTGGCAGGAAGTACCAAAATACCACAAGTATTTCTGGCTTGATGGGAACCAAAAGGATCAGAAAATACGATGCTATTCTTGTTTTCTATTCTTCTGGCTAAAGCAGGGTCACATCTGAATTTGTGACTATTTCCCTAGAGAAAGACTCCAAAATCAGCCAAAAGCTGGTTTCATGTTACTTAATTTTTGGTGATATTCAGAATGGGCTTATTTAATGCATTCTGTAAAATGTAATTTATTGCTGTATTTGAGATTTTTCTGTTCTATTCTTTTGGTCTGTCAGGCTTTGCTTCTTTTATGGTCCCAGATAAATATGAATTAGAAGTAGGAAAAGCTTTTAGCAAGGAATAAAAATTTCCAATCTGGAATTCATCAGCTGTTCTGCTGATGTTACCTTCATCTAACCTGAAAAGATTTCATAGAATGACCTGGAATTCTATAACACAGTAATCAGCAATCTTATCTTCCTGCTCTATGGAAACCAGTCCTAAGAAACATTTTCAAGGTTAAAGAAATACCTTAAGAAAAAAAACCCCAAACAAACCCCAGACCTAGAAATACTAAAAATTATTGCCAATGAACTCTATTTAGTGCTAGATAGCTTTCAGAAAGATCAGCCTTGTAAAAAACAGTAGATCATAAACATTTTCTTTAATCTATAATTTCTTGTATTTTTAACTTAACAGAGACAAATGCCTTCATTTTGAAATCCTAAACCTGAAATTCTCTGCTTGTGGCTGGTTTGTGGATTCCACCCCCCCATGTTAATACTTTGAAGATACTGAATGCCTTTTGCTGGTACTTCAGAAAGCAATTTGGACAGTTACTTTAGTAGCTATCAGTGTGATATATGTTCCTATACTGATCACTAGCAGGAACTTGACTGTATACATCTGCTTGCTTGAACAGGCTTTAGATCTAAGTATTTGTACCTTGCAACCCTTGAAAAATATAGTTATGTATGTTTGTTCCTGGGAAAACCTGCTGAGAGGTACCTACAAATAGCAGGCACGAGAGGGGAAGGAAAAACAAGATGGGAATTTGCAAAATGTTTTTTATCTTAGGTATTTTGCATGGTACTGTAAAATAATTGCAAGAAAAGTAATGAAATCTGATTTTTTTCCCCACTTTGTGAAACTGAACACCTAAAAGGTAATGCCAAAACAACATTGAGATAACATTAGGTGAGTAGGTTCTTGTTTCTCCTTCTCCTTCTCCTTCTCCTTCTCCTTCTCCTTCTCCTTCTCCTTCTCCTTCTCCTTCTCCTTCTCCTTCTCCTTCTCCTTCTCCTTCTCCTTCTCCTTCTCCTTCTCCTTCTCCTTCTCCTTCTCCTTCTCCTTCTCCTTCTCCATCTTGTTTTTCTTCTTCTTCCCCTTCCCCTTCCCTTTTTCATATTTCACAGAATCACAACCTTTCTACATTCAGACCACAGTGGAAATAGTTGAGATTCATCTTGCTCTTAAAAATAAACCTCACAGCATTGGCACAGTAAATTCCCTTGCTTTTAAAATCATTCCCAAGCCTTACCTGTTATCTTGCAGCCATAAACTTCAAATCTCAGTGACACTCCGTTTTCCCAAGTCACAGGTCTGATTCGCACAAACCGTGTTAGAACTGGTTTGGCAAAAGGTCTGTAAACAACCTCTGTGGGATTGCTATTCCCTTGAAACACCTTTGTGTGGAAAGACAAAGTATACATGTGTTAGGCTTTCTCTTCAGCTGTGTTTGTAATTCTGTGCTTCACAGCTAGATAAAATACAAGGGTTATTCTGGAATGAGACAAGAGATCTGCATGGGCAACTATTTCATTGAACTACTGACACAATTTTTGCACATAGATGAGCTTTGCTTTGTCAGGAAAAAAGATGATGTAAGGCTTCAATGCTACTAAAAAAGTACCTTGACACCTGCAGAGCCTCATAACCCCCTGTAACACTGCAGAGCACACCAGGAAAGCTCAGGAGAGCAGGAGCTTGCCTGTCTGTCTGCTCCCTGACTGTGTTGGGGTGTCCCTAATGTTTAGACCCATACGCAAGAATGTCATACACTGGCGTTTGTCGCTCAGGGACAGCCATGTCCTGGAAAGATCTCTCAATGCCCCTTTAGGACAGTTTTATTTGTTGCCCACTTATAGAATGATGCAAAAAGCTACAGAACCTCAGGCCCATATCAGAGATTTGGACTTCAGTTAGACCCCAGAACAATTCTATATGCAGTTAGGATAAAAACATGTAGTATTTTGCTGTCCTTGGGCTTAAGAGCTTTGCAGAGTGTTGTGTCAACCTTGCTTTGTCCACCTTCCGGTTTTCTATCTTTTTTTGAGACTTTCTTTCTCCTTGCATACTGAGGTGGAAGTCAGTTTAAGATCTATAAAACAGGCTCTAAGATTTTCTCTGTGTCCCTTGAGGCTAACAGGCAAATTAGATGAACAATGAAACTTCCACAAGAAGGGACAGGATTGTGCTATTCTTTCATGTCGAGGATCCTGCAGACGGGCTCCTTCCTAGCAGAGCTGAAAACTTGCAATGTTCTAGTCCAAAGAAGGTGATTCAGCTTCCTGCTTCTGCTTTTTTCTCACATAGAAAGGACCAATTTCCTGTTGTTTTCCATGGCTACAAACCACTCTCCTTTTATGGGATATTCTCTCATTTCTTACACACTCTGTCTACTTTCCTGTTTGTTACTTGCAGTAGCTGCAATAATTTGGACTGCACAGCTGTCAACTCAACAGTCTCGCTTATATCTCAAGTAATTTAATATAGGAGTTTTGTGTGTAGAAAGAGATTTTAAATGGAGCTGCTTCCCTTCCTGATGACTTTTTGTCTCTGGGATGACCTGCTGTGGCTTTCTCAAGCTTTGCATCTGACTGAGAAAACAAATGTTTCCTCAAAAGTGCACAGCTCCTTACGTGTGGTTAGTTCAACACTTGTGTGAGGCCGCCTTGAGGAGATCTGGGGCTGCCTTCTTTTGTTGTTCCTTCAGTAGCTTTTAATTTGAATAAAGACATCAGAGAGGGCTGGTGCACAGTTTTTCATTTTGTTCTGATCAATGGGAAAATAGCTTTTGATTTTGTTCTGATCAACAGCAAAATATTGCCCCCTTAGAAACCTGATTTTTCCATAAACTCTTTGAACAAATTAGAGTTCTCACTAATGAAGGACAAGCACGTACAAGAGAAAGTCATGTAAAAATACACTCTTGGAAAGTTTACAAATTGAAGTTGGTAATGAAAATCAGGCATGGCCTGATTTTGAAAGAGGCATTTGTTCAGATTAGAGGAACCACAGCCAGGAAATGCTGTGTCTCATACGAGCCACAGTGTTTGCTCCTCTTGTGACTTTGGGCAAGTCAGTTATTGTACCTTTATATATCATTATACAGTGCCTACATTGTCGCATTTGACCTTCTAAAGTTCCTTCTCTGTAAACCCAGGATAATACCTGTCAAAGAGAAGCTTTTTCAGGGTTCATTATTTATTGTTTTACAAAGTGCTTCAAAGGAGGAAGATGTGTGTTAAACAGTGCTACCATTTTGATTAGATAAATGTAGTGGACTTGGCATAGCCCTTACAGATGAATCAGGGACAAACTAGTAACCAAATATTTAGAGTTAGATATGGTTACAATTGATAGTGTTTAATATTACACAGCTCTTCTGGGTCTTCACAGAATGGTCACAAAAAAGCTATTTTGAAGGGAGGTACTACAAAACCTCTTCAGTTGCATCAGCCCCTGGCAGCCTCTGAGGATGTTGCTCCCCAGCACATCTTAAGTGAGATGGGAAAGAAGGCACAGCCTCAATGGGACTATTCCTGTGAGAGCTGAGCAGCACTGACTTCTCAGTAACAAGCTTTATGCTCATGGTATAATGAAGATTTTTTTTCTCCCCCCCAAGTGTCTAGTTTCATTGGGAGGTCACAGAGAGCAAAGCTGCTGATAAGTAGAAAGGTGATAAAAATCTGTAAGGATGGAAATATGTACCTAATTATCTGTCTGTATGGCTCCCCAGCACTGAGATACCTTGAAGTCTAACAAACTACTGATGACTTGCAAGCACTGCTGCAAGACAACATGGCATGGGGACCTGAGGCAGTGGCACACTGCATATCCAGAACCCCACTGCAGATAAGGGACCTATGTCTTTTTTAAAAAGGTTCCCCATAATGTTTTCCTCAAGGTCATGCAGAAAATCTCTGTCAAACTGCAAACAGTAGCACACTCCAGGGAAAAGACCAAAGTCACTGGGATTATGGTGGGTGCAACAGACAGGGCAGCACGTTGCACCCTTTTCATCTGTTCTAGGCTCTGGATACACAATTTCCTATTGCTATTGAGACAAGAGCTATAATTTGGATTTGGGATACCTCTTTCTGTAACAACTGACAGTAACTGAACAGTCCAACAGCCTGTTTCTTGGCTGAAGACAGGTAAAAGAAGAAATACTTACAACAGGCTTGTTTCCTTCCTTCAGTGTAATCCAGTCCTCTCCGTTGGAGCTGACATCTACACGATATGATTTCAGATAATATTCTTTCTTTGTTTCTTTTGAGATGGCTCCTTGGGTCCCAATTCCAGAAACAAAGCGGAGAAGGCCCAGATCTACCTGTGGTAACACAGGAATTGGGATATCACACACACACACAGTAACTAAGGTTGGAAGAGACCCCAAGGATCATCAAGTCCAACCTGGACATGAGGACAACCAGTTCGGAGCATAACCACACTGCAGAAGTGACACTCCCTCCACACCCCCCATATTTTACAAAGATATAAGGATTTCATATGAAGGAAATGGCAACACATTGTTGATAATAACAAAGCCACAGCCTCCTCTCTTGCAAACAGGAGAGGGGAACATTTGTCTGATTAGCCAGGAGAGCTATGCACACGTCAGAGAATATTTTTTTCCTCTGTGGCGGAGGTACAAGAGACCCCATGAGAACCCCATGACACCAAAGAAGTTACTGGAGAAGTTCCACAAGTACCAGTCTGGTGAACAATCTTACTTAACACTCTCATTAGCTACCTTGCATAGGTATTAATGAAATTCACTGAGGACACAAAGCTGCAAGGCATTGTCAATACAGAGGAGCATCATGCAGTGAGAACTGAATAGCCCTGAGGACTGCAATATTACAGTTGGGATGAAATCAAAATCATGCACTTGGGGAATGATAACAAGAATTCTGTTAGAACCCAAGAGCTCATCACTTGCAAACAGAAGAGGAGAAAAGAATCCCGTGGTGTTTAAGTTAGTCACAAGATAATTACGAATCACTGTGTGATTTTGTTGGGAAAAAACCCAAATGAGTTTCTTGTACTGTAGAATGTGTTTGAAGGAAACAGAAAGAAGCATTAGTATGAGAGCAATAATTCTACTCCAAGTGTCAAATGTAGTGATTACTGGAAAATATTGGCATTTTGAACAGGCTGGAGAACTGAATGCTACACTGCGAACATGAATGCATGTTAGAGGCCTTCTCCTTCATGCATTCTCTCTTTTTCTTTCACGAAGGTACACTGCAACCAAATGGATAAGGGCTTTAGGTTAAGCTTGCCCTCCTCCAGTTATTTACTTATCATCCAGGTCTCTTTGCTCATCACATTCATTGTGTGGAGTCACAGCACGTGTGTCAGCTTGGTTGGGGGAATGATGAGTCAGTCAGTTCTGCTGGCAAAAGCAGTTTTTTTCTCCCAGTGCACAGGTCCAGCTGCCAAACGGCCGAAACCAGGCACAAAACTTTCTCACGGCCAGATTGGTGAACACAGCTTTCAAACACCTGCCATTTCCTTGCAGCCTTTCTTTAGCTTTAACAACAAACCAATTAAAATCAATTTCATCACGCTCTTTCTCTGCAGCTAGAACCTTCTCTTTGTTTCCTAAAGTAAATAATTTCATTTTGATATAAAACGGTACTATTCACAAAATATTAATGAGAGTAATTTATTTCCCCCCCACCCCCAAACTTCAGCCATCCAGACTTGACTTTTTTTTTTAGGATAAAAATAGGTTGAATTAACTCTTCTCAAGTGAATGCCCCATTAACATCTTAGGCTTTTTCATTATTTCCAAAGTACGTAGGCTGCAGAATATATGTTCCTTGTGTCCCACAGGCATCCTTTTTCCTGGATGTATGTCATATATCCAAAGGCACTAGAGCAGTTAAGTCAACATGCTTTGCATTCTCTCTCAAAAGGCTGAAGGAAGTGCTATTGAGGACAGACTGGCTGCTCTCTCAATGCCCATGTCATACCCAAGGCATTTTGAAGTCTTCTAGCACAAGAATAGCAGCCTTGTGTATGACAGATAGAACCAGCTTTCAGGGCAAAGCCCCTGCCCCAGTTTTTAAGGCTGGTAAAGTCTGCATGTAACATTTTAGCCCTTGTCTTTATGGAGGTGAAATACTGTGACATTTTGTTTTGTCATGAGAATAAAAAAAAAATAAAAAAAAATCAGTCTTAGGGGGAAAAAAATGAAAATCCCAGCACCACCTTCCAAAAACAATCAAGTGATTTAAAGTAACTGGAGAGTCTCAGATGTTAGATTGTTGCAATCTGAAAGTTAATGGGGGAATCTGGGCATCATTGCACTGAGCAATCTCAGCTTAACTTCAAATGCTCTCCAAACTGTACTCTGCTGATTGTAAAGTGTGCTGCACTGAGTTATGTCCAATACCACATTCACTTCCAGGCTGAAGTGCACTTGAAAATCTGGAAGTCTGAGGGAGTGCAGAGCTAAGTTATTTAAATGATCTGCTTCTCTTACAATTTGAAACAGCTCTTCAGTTTTGAAATGATTAGGGTCCCAAGCCTGTACCATTCCAACTGATTTGAAATGATTCTAGTAGGGGCTTTTTAATATACAGTAAGTACTTCATTGTGAATACAGTCAAGCAATGGCCTATTATGAGAGTTCCAGGGATTTGAAGCCAAGTTAAAATTTAACATTGGGGATTTAGAGGAAGGTCTGATTACTTGATGCCTCTAAGCTAACAGTTACTGCTAGCAGTCTCTGACCATTCAGGCTACTCAGGCTTGTACTTCAGGCCCCCAGGTTTTGCTTTGTCCCCAGTGCTGGTGTTCAATAGATCCCCGTAACACCTGGGACACCAAATATCCTATAGCATCCATCCCACTGCCCACAAGTAACTCCTGAATGTACAAAAGACAGAGACATGTACTTTCATGCATAAAATCTGGTAGAATTCAAAAGGCAGGCAGGAGACTGCCAGAAGCTAACAGCTCACTGGACGAGATAGAGACTCTGGTAAGACCTCTAACTTACTGCTTATAGGTTGGTAAGAGGCAAGCTCATTAGCTCTCCTGGCTACAGTGACAGTCTAATACAGTACAGGAGGAAGCAGGTATCTTTTGCTGTGAGGCAGAACATCTCTTCACATAGATGTGTTCTCTCCAGACCAGCAAATCTTTATGTGCCACTTGAAAACTGGAACTACATCAACAGCATTCCTCTCCTGAAGGACCTGGAGGCTGATGGCTTGAGTGTTCAACTGCCTGCCACAGCTTTAAAGCCCTTACAAGAGCAAAATGTAACCTCAGACCTGCTGCATTTCAGGGTGTGTTTGCTCACAAGATGATAGTGGAGAAAGGAATAACCTTTCTCTATCACTGTTCTGTGAGAAGTGAGCAGTGCAAACAAGAAAAGTGGAGCTAAGCAGCAGAGAGCAGAAGAGTTGGAGTTTTTAGTACTAACTCTGTGTCAGTGCAGAGATCCAGGAGAGAGCTTAAGGCATTTTCTTTGACAGCTCTCTGCAGTGTCCTCTGGAGAAGAATTGCTCCTCCCCAGGCACATAAAAACAGAACTTCAACACTGAGCACCCCTCTGTGATGCCTAAATATGTTTGTAAATTAAGCTCTAAATGTACAATTCTTCTTCTCTAAGTAAGGTGACAAAAATAATTTATGTAGAAGACTACCTTGGAAACTGCATGACACATCTTAAGGGGCTGTTAACCTTGCCTTCATTAATCACTTTGTGACGTATTTTGGGTTTTTTTCCCCGGTATCTCTTGAAACTTTCCTTTCCGTAAAATGCAAAATAGTGCACAGCATCCACATTCTAAATGTCACAGGGACTGCTCAGAGTTGAAGTTCAATCATATGAACTGCTATTAACTGCTGCAACCTGAAGGTACCAAAACTTATCTGTTCTAAGTCCATGGTATCCAGAGGAATCATTGCAGAGGGCAGTAGCTCTACTACAGCTGTGTCACCAAACAGATTGGAATGCTTATGCTTTTTGGAGGTTTACTCTTATGGAGTCCAACTGTCTGTGCAATTTCCATTCAACTTAATATGTGCTCTCCACAGAGGTCTCAAATCCAGTCTCCTTCAGCTAAGAGAGCACACACATCTTTAACAACTATCTTTTGGTTTGGGTCATCTTGCCCTTTTCATTTCAAGGACTTGTGTTTCACGTTAAAATGAACTGTGGAGAGAGGTGGTAATGAAATACAGTACTTTTGAAGATGAACATCAAATGCATTTCCCTGCAATTATTTGACATTTAACTTTCCTCAGATGATAAACAAGCATCTGGTATTTATTTGAGAGGATGCAAGCGATTTTGTGCGTTATTGCACGCTGTATGGCTGTGATCCGAGACAGACAGCTGTCTCCAAACCTGAAATCTTGACATTTCATTTCCATGGCCAGGGTTCCAGCTTTGACTAACTGCAGTATGTTGTTCACTTTCATTCAGATGTAAAAGTCTATCTCTTTGTGGAAAATGATGCCTTAAGGCCTTATCCAAAATCACAGCTTTTGATAATTGCCTGTGCTGCAAAGTGACTTTATTCCTAAGTACAAAACTGGAAGCAGACTTGCCTGTTGGAATGGGCCCCTAGCTTACAAGAAATAAGGAAGATCTTGAGTGTGGTTGTTGTTGTTGGTGTGTTGTTTTGTTTACTTTCTTTTTTTGTTTTCCCCCCCAGGAGAGAAATGTTCATGTTAAAAAAGGCCCAGTTCTTCCTACTTCTAAAAACAATTTCTTTTCTGTGAAAGCATATTGCAAGACACTAGCTGTTTCTGCATATGAATGATTTCCTCTCTCTCTGTTCTGCAGGATCATTTAGCATCCAGGAAAAATAATTTCATTACTGTCTTACTGTCTCAAAAAAATGTGGGTGGGTGACACATTTCCAAGACACAGATATGCAAGGGGTGGCATATGCATATTATTAGAGACCAATTAGGGAGAAGGAAAAAGAGTAACACTCAGCTCGGCACAAAGCATCATGTAGCAAATCTTGGTAGACTGCTGGTAGAGAACAGCACACAACTTGAAACAAATACTGCAACTTCCTGTCGTCATCCATAACCATGTCATAGTATGGAAGAACTTATTTTCAGAATGAAAAGCTGCCTTGCTAAATAAAATACAGCCATTGAGGGAGCTGTAGCAAGGGAGCAGTTTTACCAGCTTCTAACACTCCTACGGTAGGTCTGTTCAATAGCCTGAGAAAATAAAGGACAAAGTGCTGGAGTTTGATTAACAACAGGAAGCTTTTTGTTGTGGGCATCTCTTGTGGCTTGAAAAGCTGTATAATCCATCACTTGACACAACATACCAAAGTAAATATTTTTAGAGAACTGTGTCATTTCCCTAGATAGCATAGAGTGCTCTGAGTCAGATTAGCAGTTGTGATGTTTCACTGTTCTTCTGTCAAACATTTAATTAAGCAAGAGTTGAATTTTTTTTTTATTAGATATTGCTCTTGATTTGGCCAATTATGCTCCCCCAGAATGCATATACAGCTAATTGCTTGATTCCTTTATTTATTGAGCTTTAGGTAAAGAAGATTATAATGGTAAGTAAAAATGGCACAGGCTCTAGTAGAAGTTCTGAAAATAGCCTGATTAATTTGGTTGGAAAATTGCTTCCAAAAGTCTTTGTCCTTGAAACGAGTAGCTGTTACAAGAGCACAACTCCTGGATTAATGGCAGGGTGTAAATATTCATCTTGGGTTTGAGGGAAAATAGTTAAGGCTGTAAACCATCACAGATTTTGGTGTGAAATTCTCAGTGATATTAGTGGCAGCTCCATAAAGAAAGTGAAGAGAAAATATCGCTGTTAGTAAGATCTCCCCTGAGTCACTGAAGTCTTTCTGATTGACCTTGACAGCAACATCCTGAAAGCCCCAGAAGAGAAAGCAGCTCATCATAGGCTCAGCTTCTAGTCTGTGCCTAACAACTGTCCTCAGTCAGTGTGCTTTAGTGAACTGATGCTTATGTGACTTGGCAAAAAAGGGGAATCATGAAAGTGAACATGAGTAAACATTCATGCCAAAGAAACAGGAAAGCTTGGAAGCAGAAAGGAAATGTGCTTTCTTTAGCAGTTGAAATATTCCTTACAGTCTTCACCTTCTGCCCAAATAATTTTTTTCTGAGCAGAAAAAACAAAAGCATAAAGAGTCCCCCAAATGAAAGCAAAGAATATACTGAAAGAATGCTACTGTAGTGAGCTACTGGTGCTGGGATTGCAGTATTGAGTACAGTAATTTTTTTTAAAGGCAGATGAGCTAGTTTCTGCAAGAGAAAATTGAAGATAATGTTTGAAAAAGTAGGACTGATGCACACAAAACAACTTCAACCATCATCATGGGGCTGATTCAAGAAGGAAAAGATGCAGAAAGTGCAAGAAAAATGAAATCCAGAAATGAAGAGGAAAAAAGAAAAGACAAGAAAAAAAAACCCTAAAGAAAAGGCCTCTGTGTCTCTGACAGAGAAAAGATAATGCTTGTGTGGGCTGTGTTGCATCTGGATTCATGGCACATTCTCCCACTCTTATGTTAATTTTTTTTTGCATAAATCAGAAGCAACTAATTAAAAAAGAAATATTTAATTCTGACATGTTCTTTGAACTGGTGTTCCATCTGGTTCTGTTTGAATAGTAAAATCTGCTGTAGTTGTAAAAATTGGCAAGCAACACTCTGGTAAAGAGAAACAAAAGAGACTCAGTACAGCAGGTTAATACACTAGCATTTCAACTTGAGACACTTCCAGAATGCTGCAAACCAAATCGCTCCAGTATGGAAACTATAAAGATCAAATGTGAAAGAGAAATGCCGCGAGTGGGCCGGCAGAAGCGCTGCCACTGGTGCACATTATCTCTCTGTGATATTTTTAGGGTGAGCCTTTGAAGGAGTTTGGTTCAAAAGCAAAGGCAAAGCAATGCTCCCCTGAAAAGGGCTGGCTGTGCTGTACGAAATGCATCCAGTGCACACACAGTGATAGGGAACAATCCTTCTGCGCTTCATTTGCAAGCTCCACCTTAGGCATTCACGGGGTGCTGTGATGTAACAGGATGGTTATTCAGAAGACTCAGAAAATACCACCTCCTTCATTCATTTTTTAACTTGAAAACTACTTAAAACCTGAACACCAAGATACAATAAACTCTGATAACAAAGGGAAGAAAATGTAATAGTGTAGAGGTTTCTATAGACTCTGGGCTCTAAGTAATCAGCATCTTGTGCCATTCGAGCCTTCTCTGTGGCAGCGGAGAGAAAGGCTGATTAACTCCCCCTGCTTTAGAAAAAGATTGGTTTACATCTCGCAGGAGCATATCTGGCTGTGAAATATTACTTCTTTAAAATGAAAACCTTTGCTTTGACACTACATTAACTTGCAAATGGATAACCTAAGACATGTACAATGACTTGGTCAAAAAAGGAGGAATGTGAATGGCCCCTTTCTCCAGCTAAGATACTTAGGAACCCTTGCTGAGCAATAAATGAGTCAGGAACGTAATACTTTTAATTAACGTTTTCTGAATACTTATTTGTAATTTACATTTAATTTTAAACCTGAGCTTAATCCTCTGATCTGGAATGAAGACAACTATTTAGTGCAGTTTGAATGTAACCTTCCCCAGTTTGTGTTAAGAACTATAGAAAAGGGAAACTCTATAGCAATACTTGCAGAACCACTCTTTTCTGAGAGAGGGCCATAATTGTAGGACTTCTTTCTCCCTAAGTGTACTGAGCAGCTAATGCACAAATGGGAAACAAGTAATCCAAAGCTTCCCTAGCAGATTGCTTCACATGTGAATAACAGGGCTTTGGGTGGAAAATGCTGAATTTTGTTTATAAAGGTCTTCTGTAGCCATTTTTTTATTTTATATTTTATTTTTGCCAGCTGCTGTCCTTTTAAAATGAGAACCCAGGCAGAAGGACTTAATTTATAATGCATTTTGGTATTTTGAATGTAAGCACAGTAATACACATGTGTAAACACACAGAAATAATTTCTGCTTTTTCCTGTTCCCCGGCATAACTTTGCTAATTGGTAGGAAGCTGGCAGGCCAGGGGATGGTACACTATGCAGAATTAAACCTCTGCTCTCTCAGAAAGCACACCTTGACGGTATTGATAAGTCTGACTGTGCAATCACTGTGATCAGAGTGAGTTTCACTGGAATTTGCTACACTTAGATATTTCTGAAAGTTCAGGCTTTGGGTTTTCTATAAAAGCAACAACAGTAAAATGAGGAAAAAGTGCCATTGTCTAAGATTTAATGCCTTTTAAGCCTAATTTCACTGGCAACTGGAATAGGTGTATAACCTGTGTCACACAGAAATAGATGTATTTACTTGTGATCAGCTCTCTCATCTCGGAAAATCGGCAGAGTCTCTTTAAATCAGTCAGTCATCCACAGGAGCCTGCATCCATTTATTCTCTGTTAAATGGAACTGTCAGTTTTGTTGCACCAAAATTCGATTTTCTATTTCATACACATTGTGCATGATGATTTTAATTTACTACTGGGTCACCAAGCAAGTCACTACTTTCTTTTAAAAAAATATGAGTTTCTGCTACCTTCTAGAAAAATGTTGGGTAGCTGCAGGTAGATGTTGTGGTGAAGGTAACTACAAATGTATGGTGAAAAGCAAGAGACAAAGGCTATACAGGTAAAGATAATTTTGCCTTTTTTTCCTTGGTGTGTCCCTCATAGCTCTGAGGAAATGCACACATAGGTGAAATAGAATGGAATAGAATTAATCAGGTTGGAAATGACTTTCGAGATCATCGAGTCCAACCTATCATCCAACGCTATCTAATCAACTAAACCATGGCACCAAGTGCCCCATCCAGTCTCTTCCTAAACACCTCCAGTGATGGTCTGAAGCTGTGACTGCTGACATTGGTGCTCTCGTCCCGTGCTGGGGCAGGAAGGAGGACAGCAGAAGGAATGGTGTGGGCCAGTAACTACCAAGACAATTTCACCTCTGATTCTAAAGCAAACCAGGGAGACTGGTTTGCTTCAGAACCAGCTCTGCCCCCAGCTCTGCCCTTCTCTTAACAAAGCCTACTCAAACTCCAGCCACGGGGATTTCATTTCCAGGGTTTCTTTGGTCAGCTGATGGTGCCTGGTTTGTGTACATCCACTCTGCCTCTCTAAAAGTTCCTCCATTTCCAGCTAGGCAAAGAGCAAAGCTATAGATTTGTAAGTGCTGTGGCTTTTTCAAATAAACACAGGATGTATTTTCTTAGTTAAGCATACCATGAAAGGGGGGAGCACTCCTATGAACAGTTAATTTTTATGGCCTGATAAGAACGTTTAAAAATTGTTCTGTACTATGTCAACCCTTCAGCCCATAGCTTGAATGTAATGGGCTTTGCAACAGAAGAGCCTGCTCCTGGCTGAAAGCCACCTCAGTCTACAGTGCAATAATCCATGAGCTAAATGCGACCAGTTAAAATGCGCTCTGGTTTTACATGCGATGGGATAAACTGATCTGTTGAGCAGCTTCAGAGGATCACACTGCGTATCACTTTGGCCCAAAGCGTTCAACACAGAAGGCTGCCACAAAGAGGGAGACCAGACTACACAGGTACAGCTGGTTGGTGGAAGCTGTGTGTAAACAGTGCCTCTCTGATGAGCAGCCAGCTGTTCCTGAACGCAGAGGAACCCAACCCCAGCTGAATGTTCGGTCAGCTGTGCGCTCTGTGCTAGGAGGTTTTATCAGGCAGCTATGGAGTTTATTCTGATGCCTTTTAAAGGAGGTTTTGATAAAAAAATAATTAAAAATATTCAAGGTAAAGCAAAAACTGGAAGTATTTCCTTGTTGAAACCTACTTTTTTGTTATTTCTTTGTTGAAATATACATTTTAAGTTCCCTTTTTATGTATTTTTGGGTGGGGAGAAGACAAATTGCTTTCTGAAGGGCAAGTATTTACCACTTGTTAAAAAAACCCCCACAAAAACTCATTTATCTTTCTGCTATACCTGTTTTGCTACTGCTGTGAAAATGTCACCTAATGGGCAGAACAGAATTAAAGTGGGACAGAAAAGCAGGATGACACAAGGACAGGGGAGGCAAATACTAGCTCAGCAACAGAAAATCTGGAGCACGGATGCTGGGATGGCAAAAGACCCACAGGACTCATGAACTCTTCAGCCTCATACTACTGTGCAGGTGTGGAAAGAGTGAATTAAAGCACAGAATCATCTCTGCAAAGCACTCAGCAGTACACCTATCATCTCCAGCCGAGGGGTGGCCCCCTGAGAACAGAGACCTTTAGCTCAGCAACAACTCTGCTTATTATAACATGCCTCAGCTGTGTGTTCCCAGCCAAGGCTGTGTTTTTAGCCACCACCCTCAGTCATTTAACTTCTAGCCTTGAGCTCTGCCTCACCCACAGTTTGACATCTGCCTAGTCTTGTAGATTAATTTATTTCTACTGGACTCAGAAAAATCTCTTTTTGAGATATCTTTCTTCACATCTGCAGAAAGCCCTGGCTGCGGTGGAGTAGATGCGCTGCAGTGCCCAGTAGCAGGGCGGGCAAGGCTGCCTCAGCCCCTAAGGGGTCTGCAAGCCATCTGGGAGAGAGCTCCCCTACCAAGCAGAATGGTACAAACAATGGATTTTTTGGCTTGATGGCAGCTTGAAAAACCACCAAACAATAACAAACGTTTTGAGTCAAGCCAAATGCATGAACCTGGTGAATGAAATAAGAAAAAAAAAAAAGAGAGAGAGAAGAGAGAAGAATAATTTTGTAGAGGGTTTTGAAAGTGGCTTCTAGCTCTGTGAAAGAAAGCGGAAGAAAAAGATGATCAACAAATTCAACAAAACAACCAACAAACAACAGCCCTGTGGTATTTAGTTTAAAAACATAGTTAAATTTTAAAAAATTCTTTCCCCTTTGGAACCAGCTAATGAAAATGAGATAAATGCACAAAATTATTTTAGTAGATGCTGAATCTGTGCTTTTGCTGGACACGTTTTTAATTCGCTATCTCAGCTCTAAAGGGCCATCTGTCTTGCAGCCGTTGAGGGGATGCAGGGCTGGACTGGGAAGTGGATGCATAAGTAATTACAGAGTTATATACAAACTACTCAGATCTCTGCATAATGGATCCCCTGAAAGAACTGAAACTATTATAATGATTAGGCTGGTAGTGGAGACTCGAAGGGGCTCTGCTTCTGCTGCTCCTCCATATGTTGCACGCAGGATTGCTCAAAGCCACACAGGACTCCCCTCTGTATTAAGGCTGATGCTGAAACATGTCAGAGGGAGGTAGAGAGGATTTTCTTCTAAACTGCATCTCACACCTGCACTTCTGGAGCAATAAGGCTCAGTTCTCTGAGCATCCCTTCAGCTTTCCCAGAGTGATAAATGTGTGGCTGGGAACTTTCTGGTACTAAAATAGCTCTTGAAGCACTTTGAATAATCAAAAAAACCTTCATACATTGTAGGGCCTTTTTATTTCTCTCTCTCCCTCTTGTCTAATTTCAGTACTTGCCTTTGTGAAACTCTACCATTTATTCCCATGTCACAGTAAATAAAGGTATGAATGTATCCAGCTGGGTCAATTAACCCCAGTTCTATGCTGTGTCACAGTCTGTACTGGCTGTGATTTCCAGAAAGGAATATTCTTTTGTCATTCCTTGCCCATGTGCAAAGCATGCTAAGACTGTAAGATAACTGTATCATATTTCCACACAAAGCTAACTCTGCTTTTTTTGTAAATTTCTGGAGTGCAGTTATGAACTGCAAAATGACATGAACCAAATACATGACCTGTATTCTGAAGTGGTAGAGAAGACAAAGGACTGACAGTTTTTGTGCTTTCATGTCACTGTGCTCCCTAATGATGGGCAAGCCCTGCCACAAAGCCTCTGAACTTCAGCTCTCAGGCAGTCCTTCAAAGGCTAGGAGAACTTGGAGGCTGAGGTTTCCCAGGTTTCATGTTATTCTACGCAGTAATATGATGCACTTTGCTGCAATATCAAACCCCAAAAGAAACAGAAATAATAAGAATAAAAATAACAGGCATTGTTGACTTGAACTTCCTTGAGCTTTCATGTGAAATATTTAGATAAGCTTGCTTGGTAAAGTCAACCTACACAGCTGCCTGATGTAAGAATAAACCTGTTAGTGAAGCAAATGTGCTGTGCAGCAGCATGTGTAAACACTGACTATATTTTAAAGAGGGTATCTGATAAGGAAATAAGCAATGACACAGATGAAAGGTTGAGACACCAAATGATGAACTGCAATTATTTTCAGAAGTGCTACAGGAATAAATCTGTACTAATCTATATAGCAGCTTACATCAGTGATGCATGCTCCTGGGTTTTGCTTACAATGGAGCAAAGAATGAAGAACGTAGGTTACAGCAAATGGAAAGGAATGAAGACAAATGTGGAAGGAAAATTCCACCTCAGAGGTCCCTCTCATTTTGGTGAAGTACTGTATACATAGAAGTGTTTTAAATCAGTGGTAGTATATTTTCGTTGAATGGGAGAGTTAGTGTTAAATAAACAACTGATATTTCAATCAGGGGAAGTGAGGGAGGTCTCCCAGGTTGCTTTTTGAGGAGGCCTGTTCTTACCTTTCTCTGGCCTTTCTCCAGATCCCTAAATGCTGCAAGATGCAGAGAGGAATTTTGCACCAATCATATTGGTTGATATTCCCAGAACTGGCCCTGTCTAGAGGTCTAGAGAAATACTCTGCAAGAGTCATAGGTGCCAGAGGAAGTGACCAGATTTTTTCACATGCCAACCTCTGACTCAGGCCATTCTCAAATGGTACCAGATCTATGCCCTGTTGAGAAGCTCAGCAGTACAGATTTGGGCTGGATCAACCATTTCTGTCATTTTAACCAGAACACACAATAGGGAGCTTACCTTAGTGTATGGCCTTATGTCAGCTGCAGGATGACAGATAATACCCAATCCAAAGTACAGTGTCTATTTAGGTTAACCCCCTGTTAACCTTTTTGGAACGAATTTGAACTGGCAGAGTGTGTTTATACCAGAACAGTACTTTTTGGTTTATGGCTGCAAAGTTTTGATGTGATACTAGGATTCTTCAAGCTGGATTTATGCTTTTGTGCAACCGTAGCCATAATATGAACTCTAGATCTTGTGTTATTAACAAAGACACTTTGCTTTCCAGGCAAGCTGGAGGTCTCAGTCAGATGAGAGAAAAATTGTACCACCCAGAAACTGTCATCTAGCTTGGCAGGAGTGTAAAGATTTGTGTTTTATACATTAGAAGAAACACTTTGATAGGAAACACACAGATTCTGCAGTAAAAGTCCCCAGAAGGTGTTGTTCCTTGCGGGTTTGCAAACCCACACCATTATGAGGATTGATGGTAGCACAGGTTCCCAGTGACCCTGGTAATAGGCAATCAGTCTCCCTTCAAAACCACACACACGTGGGTCTCAAGTGTTTTTAGCTATTGGGCTGGGTGCTACCCCCCATCTCCTGTGCTGCCCAGGATGGCTGCTGGCCATGACCCATTGAGGTGGCCCAGAGGCACAAGGGTTTGTCAGGCACAGTGGCCTGTGGCTCTTGCTCAAAAGCTTCAGAAAGAAGACACAAAGAGTTCCCTGAGTGTAAAGGTTTGACGTTACTTTTTCAGATGAGTGTAAAGGTAACTGCTGTTCTTAATGCAAACATTAAATCTACTCTGTAAAAACACAATTACTGCTGCCATGGCAGAAATCAGTCATCCCTTTTGAAGGAATGCCTTGAAAACGCAATCATAAAATCCCTGCACGTTATGGATTTCATTAACGTTGTGCTCCCCTAGGATTCCCAATTGCACAATAACAGGAGTTCTTTAAATTTTAAATACCACAGACAGGAACAGTTTCACCAAAACCAGATGTGAAACCCTCACACTGGCCTTCTTGCTGGTTCTAAGTGCTGATACTGGCTGGTAATTGATACCTATTAACATGTTTGTTGTTCAGATTACAGAAATGGAAACACTACACCATTTTTCCTGTGAAAGGATACGTTAATGAGGGACAATGACTTAGGCTGCAATGGCAGTTCCCTGTCCTTCATTAAATTAAAGGGCTGGGTTTACTTTTTATTTTAGATCACACTGGAGGGCAGCTGAGTCTGTGAAACTTAAGTGTAATAAACAAGTAAGCTGAGCTTAAAGTTGAGCAGCTAATAACACCCTATGTGACAATAAACTAACTTTGTGCTTATCTTTGGCAGTCCTTACCTCGTGCTTATCTTTATCCCATTCTTGTTAGAAAATCCACAGCCTTTATTAATGTGTTTTTAAAGCAGAAATTCAATCTGAAGTGACCCTGTTTCTGATTATGGAATTGCCCCAAATCTCAACTTGGTTGAGCAATTTTCAAAAGTGTGTTTGAAAGTAAAAATAAAATGGAGAAAGTACTGTGCAGACCTATGGTGTGCCTGTGCTATGGGTATTTTGAAGTTAAGCTTTGACATTTATTTCCAGATAAGTAAGGGAAGGAACAGACAGGCAGCTTTGCTTAGCAGAGCTGGGTGTGCAGGCAGCATTTCGATGAAGAGAGGAGTTAGTACCTTGTCAGCCACAAAGGAGTGATCCAGTTTTTCCACCAAAGAATGTGTTCCACAGATGGAATGTGTGCAAATCCATTACTAACAATAAGCCAACACTATTTTCCTTATTCGTTTTAGTGAAATGGTCCAAAATACAGTCAACACCTCAAAGGACACAATCATATCTCATACCCTCTAGATGTCCTCTGTAGATACCAATCTCCTTTGCTGGTACTTAACCAAGGTTTTGAGTTTCTTTTGTCTTTGCTAAAACAGTAACCTTGAAGAAAGGGGTAAAAAGAAGGGAAAGGAGAACTATAGTATTTCCCCTCTATTAGAACAGGATTCAATAAGGAAGTCAGAATTTGGAGGTGAATTTTCAAGCTGCTTTGCCCATATCTCATATATATGCTGTGTATATTAGGAGTTGGAAGGCAGACATAACTACTTAAGCAGCTGCAGTGTGTGTGCAGGTATGGAAACTTACAGTTGTGAAGAGATTAATGAATACTGACATATACAAAATCTTTGTCTCCCAGACAAGGGCATATTGGCAGAAGTTTTCACTTCAAGAGTTCCAGCTTCAACACTGCAGCATCCTTCAGAATGTTGTTTGTTTTTTTTTTTCTGTTATTTTCTAGAATTCCTGCACTGTGCAACAAAATTCCATTTATGCTGTACTGCACAAAAGCAGGTACTTCAATACAATAGTTTACAATAGAATACAGAATAAAACAAAACAAAGTGATCTCAAGTCCATATACAAGAGCCTTACTCTTTTTGTAAAATACTATGACTTTTCCCTAACTGTTCAGTGCATTTTATCAGTTACACGTCCTTGGTTGTTTGTCTGCAAGCTCTTATGGAGATGAACATCTGTTCCTGGGGATATCTATGCAGAGGGAGCATGGGATTTCAATATTTTATCCAGATACAACTCTCAACATGTGCTTGCTGCCAATGGCATCAAGACTTTGTAGGAGATGGTGGTTCATGTTCACAAGGACCCAATTCTATTCAATACAATTAATCTTCAGCAAGACTTCTTATGTTTACCCTTGCAAACAAGACCCATGTCTCTAACAAAGGCTGCTGCAGCCTAGTTGCTCAATTATGAAGTTTTCCTTGAGGTTTCCAGTCCCTCTCTGGGCAGTGGAGGTGGTACCCTAGGGCTAGACTGCTCAGGGAAATGGTTCTTGCTGCCTTTTCCAGAGCAGGAGCTCGGTGAAATAGGTGAGAGCTGTGGTGTGAGCAGTACAGCATACAAATAAGCATCAGCTTCTTGGCTAGTGTAGTAGCTGGAGGCAGTGTAAAGCTGCTAAAAATTATGCTCAGGGGTTGTTTCAGCCCCTGAGAACCTTGGTTTATGGCAGAAGGCAAAGAAGGCTGAAAAATTCATGGTCAGGAGGCCTGAGATACACTCTGCTCTTTTAAACATAAACCCTAGAGTAGCTTAGATTCTGTTGTGTGTTTGCTATTAAAAAGTTAATGGTTAAAAATAAAGTTCTTTGAAACTTTTTCTCAGAAAGATCTAGTTCTAAGTAAAAGGATTTATATATAAGTGTATATATCTGTGTGTTCATAACTTAATAAAGTTAATAAGCACACAGAACACATGAATGAGATTTGACTTGCTCTCTTGTTTTGCTTACCCAGTCATAAAAGAGTAAGTGGCAGCAGAAAAGAAGGAAATAAAGAAAAAGTGGTGGCCCTCTGACCAAAGAAAACAGATGGAACTTGGTTCTGATTCATCCCACCCTTTTTCCATGTGCATTCCATAGATTGCAAGTGGCAATGATTAATAACAAGCCCAGATCTTAGATAAGGCTGAGGAGATTTTAACATTTCTTCTTTAGTAAGGAAGAAGGATCAACAGATTTTGTTTGCAACTCTGAAGTCTGATTAGGTCCTTCATACATGATTACCAAGTTGGCAAGAGCTCAGGATATGTAGGGCCCCTAAGCAGGATACCTGAGAGTCCCATTGTGTGCCAAGGATCAGAAATGAAAGGTTTCCCGCTCTTTCTTCCCTTTATTAACTACCACTCAACATGTTTTTAAACTTTCTTGCAGACAGCAAACCTCACAGGAAACACCAATGTGAACATTGGTATGGATGGCTAATAAGGCATTGTTTTTATATGTCACTTAGTCATTTCCTACAGAAAATAACAGAAGCAGGAGGAATATTTCAAATATATGAACAACTTTTCAATATTAGTGATGTTGACCTAATACACTCAAGCTTTTCTTTTAGCTTTTGCCAACAGAAATAGAATCTAGGATACAGCTAAGAGGTGTAGGTCAACCTAAAACTAAGACAAATCAGTGGGGCTTTTTACCTCATGATATTAATACTTGCCTGATAGCATGGATTATATGTATGCAATAATTCATATGAATAATTTTAACCCCTTCAGGAATCACATGCCATTCAGCTGGGGACCCAATAACAAACAGGAGACAAAAAGCCCAAGCAGACTGCCTGCACTCAAGGAGTCTCTTTGCAGCGACAAATGTTTACACCATTTCTGCTGTACTCTCAGAGCAAAGCCAAGGCAGCCCATCTTGCTAAGAAATGTTGTGTTTAAGGATGTGGAAGAATAGCCACAGGCCAGAGACCACTGAACTCATTTCATGTGTAACATATTCTAGAAGGGACATAGGTCTTCCGAGGTGAAATCTGAGCGCATGAAAACAGCATGCTGTATTAATGCTTAACTGTAATCAGCGAGAGACACAGCACATGCTCAGTTTACTGGGACATTCCACTTTGAGTGCATGTTAAACTAATATTGACTTTTCCACTAACCCAAAATCTCTGTTATTTGTGCCCAGAAGACTGAAAAAACAATAGACGTGGGAAGCAGAAGAATTAATCTTCTTGACCTTTTCTTTTTTTTTATACCTTTGGGAGCCAGCCTTTTTTGTGTCTCTAATAGGAGACGTGAGCTATTCACTTGAACTGAGTCTTAGATTATGTAGAAGGACTGGGGTTTTGTTGGTTGTTCTTGTTTTTGTCATTCTTCTTCCTTTCTTTTACATTCTCCACATTCAATAAACTCCACAGAGTATTATTAATAATATCTTTAAATTGTTATCTTTTTACCTGTATCCATTCTCTGACAGAATCTTCCCCTGGGGTCCATCCATTCTCAGGGTAATTTAACCGGGACCTTTCTGAAGACCAGATAGCACTGTACTGGGAGGAGACAGTGATTTGATCAGAGTGAATTTCTCCTGATTCCATACCTAGTGGTTCCATGCACTGGAAATCTGAAGAAAAATAAATTACCATTGTCATTATGGTCAGCTTTTTGATTTAAACTTTGAATAATGAGAACATTTTCCTGCTTTGAATATGAATAGCTAAAGAATATATTTTTTTTATGTGACTTTGAATTCTTTAGCCAGGGAGCCAGTACTGGGCTTAGGGTGTCATTCTTAATACTGTCATTTGAGTTGCCATGACAATTCCTGCAATAATAATGCCATACAAATATTTTTAGCCCAGTGTTGTATCCATTTCAATACAGGACAATAGAATTTTCTTCTCTAGGGTAGCATGGGCACTTCTGTGGATTCATGATGTAAACCAACTAATATTCACCTCATAATTATGCTTAGAACAAGGAAAGGCAAACTAGATGACTGCTTAAAACCCAGTAAGCTGCAGAAAGCAGAGAGAGTTTGATTTAAGGTGTGTGTTTTATCATCAAGTAGAGCAAAGAAATCTGCAAGGATATGGTGCAACACAGACTATTATTTTCCTACATCCCCCTTACTTTGCTTCATTCTCTGTCCAAAAGTTAAGCAGGAAAATGAGGCAATGGGGAAAAAAAGTAAAACGTGAGACTTAGAACAAAGCTTGGATAGCTTATGAAAAGGTTTAACAAGAGAATGTATATTAAGTGGGTCCTTTTTATTCAAGAAATTGATCATCAAAGCTTGTTCCATGTAATAAAAGCAGCTTTGGATAGTGCATTCATTGTTCTCGTTTTGTTGTTTTAATGCAAGTGTTCAGTTGCTCTGCATTCCTCTGTTTCCTTGGTCAGCACAGTTTTTCACAATAATTATCCCAACTTCCTGGCAATGCTGCAGAATAAAACTGCTAAGGAAAAATTCTGCCTCTTGCACTGTTTTTCAAAGGGCAGTTGCTCTTGGAAAAAAAAAAAAAATAAAGAAGAAAAAAGGCAAATCAGAAGCAATCATTCCCTACCATCTTATTTGTTTAAGGTTTCTTTAACGTTTACAACACCTGATGTGCAAAAAGGCATAACAAAGACTATTTTCCAAGAAGCTCTGCAGGCTAGATAAATACTGACCTTCTGATACAGTGCTTTGTGACACGCTGTAGTTGGCTGAGAATCCCTCTTTTGCTATTGCACTGTCAGTGTAAAACACAATTGAAAGAATCCCCGTTGAAGACCGGACACGTCCTGGGTTGTTCTGCCCACAATAACGCCCGATATGGGGGCCAACTGCAAAGAGACACAATACAGGAGTAAATTGCCAGTTCTACTGCAACAATAGGTGACACTACAATAGCCCCCAAACGCAGTCCTTCAGCAGGTAACAATGAAATCTCTGCAGCAATTCAAAATCACACTCTCATCAATAACTTAGTAGTGAACAATAAATTGTTTCTCCTGCTCTAGTAATCCTCCTTCTAAAACGCTCCAGACGGCACTCCATAAATTTATTGAAGATGTAAAAGGATTTCAAAAAAAGTGTCCTTGAAAGTGTGCAGAGAGGGCAACAATGCACAAAATCACACAGACAAAACACCCACAGTGTTTTCCCAAGTGGTGTTGAAGCACATATTTATGACAAGGACATCTGAATGGTTTGATTTGCCCATCCAGTATACTAGAACGTAAGTTCAAACAACATCTGCTAGGTTTTTTTGTTCAATATTGCAGAGAATATGTTAATGTTATAGTGAATTCAGAAAAACATTTTTGCACTCATATTGAGGCTGTGACCAATGACTCTTTATCCCCTCCTATTTAGACTTTCAGCACACCCTCTCAGACCTTTTGCCCATATGTTCAATATTAAAGAATACTGTGAAAGAATTCAAGAGGAAAAAATCTTAATCCTTTCAAATGAGCAAAGATTTCTTCGGTGCATCTCTGTGTCACAGAACACATACATACATACATGATCTCTCTCCTTTTTAATAATCTGTAAACCACTTCATGATGTTCTTTCTTTCTTTCTCTCTCTCTCTCTCTTTTTTCTTTTTTTTTTTCTGGATTTCCTGTGCAGTGAGATAATCTTCTCCCTTAATTAAGCTACTCAATTCACAACCAACATATGTGGCCTTCTAGCGCTTGAGCATTCCCTACAGATAGGTCCCCAGGCTGTTGAACAGTGCTACATCTGTGCTTACCACCAACAAGAGAAGATAATGCTAAAACCCATCCATGGAGTCAATCATGAAAATAATTGTGAGACACCATTCTAATGCATACCCCACTGGCTTTCCAGGCTTAAATTCACACCTCCTAATTTCTTTAGGAAGTCCATTTCACTTGCAGTTTAAAATATAAAATGTTTGTATATCGTAATTATTCACAGCTCAAAGAAAATCTTCAGCTAACATAATTTTGTAGTAATTTATTGGCATCTTCCAACCAGCAAAACAGTTCCAGCTTGAAATAACTTTATTATGTAAGCTGCACATTTCTGTAAGGTCCTAGAGTTGCCAGAAAGAGGGAGCTCAGATGTTGTAGCTCTTGCTGCCAATATGTTTATCTATCTGTATTCTGGCCATAGCTAGTCTTCAGTTGCCTTGGCAATCCCATGACATTTCAAATACCTGCCAGTTCAGCCTTCTTCCATCCAGACTATTCGATGCAGTATTGGTGGAATGAAACACCCTATAGAGGATGTGAGTTGAATTCTTCCTCTGCCTAGGTATCATTGAAGTTTTACAGTTTTGTTATTTGGAGTGAGGAAGTTGTTTTAGACTTTAGTGGCTTCCTAAACATACAAACTAAAGTCCCCACTACAAGTTCTGCAGGTTTTTTTTTCCTTTTTCTACATGCAAACAGCTCTGATCTTGCCCTTTCCTGTGGTGGCTTTCGACATTATAGCTGCTGATGCTCCTCTGAACTGCAAGAAAATAAGGAGGATAAGGCCACCATGTTATGGCATTCTGAGCCTTCCTCCTCCCATTTCCTGTGAGGAAGCCTCTTTGAAAGGACAAACAGAAGACAACTTTGTTTAAAGCAGACAGGCTTTAAGATTCTTCATGACTCACTGGTTTATAATTTTTAAGATGTATTGAGGGACTCCTCATTTCAGTCTTCTGCAGCTCGGCCCTGCTATCACAATACTATTCCCTTTCCTAGCTATATAGATACAACACCCCAAATCCTCCAGAATATGACACAAAGAGGTATTGAACTAGTTTCCATAACATGTAAACCTCAGTCTACTGAGATAATATGGTATTGATCTGAGATGAAATAGAGATTCTTTTTTTTTCCTTACACAAATAGCTAACACAAAACTCTCCTCCTTTTCCATTCAAGTTTTGAAAACTTATGAACAACAACAAATTATCAGATGTTTTAGGTGTCACCACATCACATAAATGCTGTGTGGGGAAGACCATCTAAGCAATCATTCATGGGATGATACTGCTGTCTGCTTAGGTAGACTATCATAGAATTGTAGAATGGTTTGGGTTGAAGGTACCTCCAAAACTCATCTAGACCAACCTGCCTTCAGTGAGCAGGGACACAGAATCATAGAATCAACAAGGTTGGAAAAGACCTCAAAGATCATCAAGTCCAACCTGTCACCCAAGACCTCATGACTACTAAGTGCCACGTCCACCGTTAGGTCAGGTTGCTCAGAGCTTTGGTGAGCCTGACTCTGAGTATCTCCAGGGCCTCAACTTGGCCAACCTGTTCCAGTGTTCCAGCACTCTGATGGTGCAGAACTTGTTCCTAATGTTCAATCTAAACCTACCCTTCTCTAATTTCAAACCATTGTCCCTTGTCCTATCACTCCAGGCCTTTGTAAACAGACCTTCTGCAGCCTTCTTGTAGGCTCCATTCAGGTACTGGAAGGCTGGTTTTAGGTCTTCCCAGAGCCTTCTCTTCTCCAGCTGCAGCTTTTTAAAACCCATCTTCCTAACCCTCCATTGCAAACCAAGATGGGCTTTCACAATAGATCATACACAGTTGCAAATAGGAATTTTAGTGTGGCAAGTGTTAAAAAGTCATTAGGCAGAGAAAGTTCTCTGCAGCCTGTACCTGTAGACCATTGCCTTATTTTGTCAGTGTCCCCCTGGAAGATCTGCTCCAAATATGAGTCACTTGGAAATGTCCTCACTCAAGGACAGTTTTACACTACCCACAGGACAAAGGCATTTCAGTGAGCCAGATACTTCATTTGACTGTCCATGTTGTAGCTATTTCTAGGACCTAAGCTCATCTTCCAATGCACATAGTATGATATAGTGGAAAGCTGAGTAACTTTCAGGTTAGAAGATGGAGGGGCAAATAAATCCAACAAGATTTAACAAGCTTTTAAATTTAACAAGCTTTCCCCAAAATGCAGAGTCTATTTCTAGAACTTGAATAAATCCTTGAGGATTCTTAGTACAGATGTTTGAAGGTTTAGAAATCTAAGTGTGGAACATGTAGAATATGGCTGGTGGTTTAAGACTATACAGACATCTCATTCATAATAAACCTGATTTTCTTTTCTACTGTTTGCCCTTCTGGACAAAGAGTACTAGGAAATATTGAGACTTACTGAAATACACATTTGCCTGTCCAGTTGAAATTGTAGTCTTTGGGATTCAGTTAAAATACCCCTAGCAAAACACATGCAAGGAAAAAAATGCTATATTGGACTTCTAAATTATTAGAAGAAATGTTAACTAGCCATTTTACTGAATTTTTAAAGCTGGATTTTAAAAGTATTTTGATGTGCTGTGGACAGTCCTTGTGTGTACTCTTATAAATCTTAATAGCTTGTCACGAGAGTGTAGAAAGCAACCACAACAGAAGAGAAACAGATTAATAGCAGCCTTCATTTGTACTGATGTTAATGGCTGAAGGAAAGTGTTCTGTTTTGCTCTATAATTCAGTGGAAGCTCTTGTGGTATTGACTGAAGCAGCAGTGCTTAGCCTGTGGTTCTCAAACCATATGTAAACTTCTCTAAATTACTTTTGAGCCCCTGGTCTACCGAGCTTCAAAGAGAGCTGCATGATGAATATGTGCAATTCATGGCTTAAGCTAGTCCTGGTTTTGAGTGGGCTATTTTTCTTCAGTGTCATCAGTGGACTCTTATCAGCCAAGGCTGGCTAAGGTATATTTGTGCCTTGGGCAAAGATATTTTTGGTGTCTATTTTATTCATGCAAAATCACATATTTCTACTCTGTGATCTACTTACTCTCCTACCCTAACTCCACCTGCTACCTCCATCAAACCACTGTCCCCTTTCTGGACAGTATTTGCAACATGAATATTCTCCAACAGGGTGTGTTTCACTTATTACTTTGTTTCAAAGAAGACACCAAAGGGCTGTATGCCTTTGGCATGCAGGTATGAAGAAACAAAATGCCAGGTTTGAGGCATTCATGAATGCCTACCATTCCACTCTCGAACCACCAAAACACTTAATACCACTGTTTAACTTCAGATCCATAAGTGTCCTCACTGAATTCCTTTTGAAGTCAGTCTAACTGCTCACAGGCTTCGAAGATAAGCACATATTTTGCAGAATCAAGACACAAGTACTCAGTACTTGCCCGATTCAATCCACTGAAAGGACAAGGAAGTAGGCTGAGGACTCCATGATGGTGACAGAGCATTTCAGGACTAACATCTTTATGAGTGGCTGCTACAGTTGCTGGCAAACTGTCTAACAGAAAAGTGTTTTCTATTAGGAAAAAAAGCAGCAATTATGTAAGAGCAAAATGTAAATGGCAGAGTACTGATTTTGACATGCTCTTTTAAATATCATTGTAAAAAAATTGTTTAAGAGTATATTTATCTTTTTTTTTTTTTTTTTTTTGTAGGGGAAAAAATTACAACTGTAGAAAACAGCTAGTGATTGTAGCTTATAAAATACTACACTGAAAACATGTTCTGCTTATGTTTGGTTTCCCCTGCTCTAACTTAAGTATATGTCTGAGACAGATCAGAGTGCAGTGCTGTTCTCTCCTGAGAACAGAGGAACTGACAGTGCCTGGCTCAAACATTGATGCCTGGTTTCCAGGGCTGGGTGAAAGCAGCATACTCAGGGGGCTGTCCGTATAATTCTGTGCCTGTGGCCACAACTCTTTACCATGAAGCTGCTCTCTGTGTCCTATTAAAACCCTGCCACCATCCTGGCAAACCACAACTGTGTTGCTATTGAGCAAGGGATTTGAACTGAAGGATATACACTTTTTCTAAACATTTAAACCCCCTTCTACTTCGTGTTTTTGTCAGTGCAGTGCAATAGCAACTTTAAGCTCTAACAGAACTGGGCACGTGAGCAGCAGTGAAATACAACAAAGCAAAATAGCTGCTCTTGTTTCATGGCTATGTCTGTATCACTACAAAGAGCAGGCCACAGTCCTGCAGACCTGTGTCACTACATAGAACAGACCCTCTGGACCTGCAACCAGTGGCCAGGGACTGTTTCTGGGACTAGACTAACAGTGTAACACAACTTGCTCCCATAGAATTCTTCCTTCTGAAGCAGGATGATCATGCCCGATGTGCCTGTTGGGGATGACTCCTGGCTTTTACTCTCCTCCAAACAGTGCTTAGAAATGGTTAGCAAAGTGCAAACAGGCTAAAATTGTGAAAGAGAATATGTCTGCAGTTAAGAAGTACCCACAACAATGCCTTGGCCCTATTTCAGTTCATGGCAGAGATGTAGCTTCAAAATATCTTTTAACAGATGAAAGGGAATTGTACAAATGGCTGGAAGGTGAAAGACTCACCCTGGGTGAGCAGCCCTTCAACAAAAGGAACCATACTGTCAAATATTTTTCAGAAATTTAATACCACAGTATCACAGTATATTAGAGGTTGGAAGGGACCTCAAGAGATCATCACGTCCAACCCCCCTGCCAAAGCAGGATCACTTGGGGTAGTTCACATGGGAATGCAACCAGGTGGGTTTTGAAAGTCTCCATAGAAGGATAATCCACAACTTCCCTGGGCAGCCTGTTCCAGTGTTCTGTCACCTTCACTGTAAAGAAGTTTCTCCTCATGTTGAGGTGAAACCTTCTATGTGGAAGTAGACTAGACTTATTTTTCCTTCCTTTCTCAATATTTTTTTTCCTTGTCAAGATTATCTGGATACTCTGTTTTTGATATCTACAAACATTTAATTTATGTCTTCAGTTTATGGCCAGGTCATATCAGTAGTTTCCTGTGTCAGCTTTGCAGTTCAGTTAAAATATTTCTTCTCCCTCACAGGGATTCATCTTGTGATGCATTCATAGAGAAGCAATGACATCCTGCCTGCCTTTGTAGTGTTAAGTAAAAGATGACTGATTGCTGGCTGAGGATAATCCTACAGTGCATTGATGCAGCAAACCTTTCCCTACAACCACCACAGCCTCCAACAGTTTGTATCTAAGGAAACATTTCTTTGTAGTCTACAAATTCAGTGGAATATTTACAAACATGTAAACACCCTTACTGGATGTCAGGATCATTTTAGGTTTAGACAGTTGGTGAGGGAATTGGAAGGCTGCTAATGCCTGTTGTTAATTGCTCCTCAGTATGGCTCAGCCACTTTCTTGAACCAGGAAATTACGGCTTTGAAACCCTCTGACACTAACAAGAATGCATTTCTTTTTGGTAATATTACACATAATTTGATTGATTGGATCATCTTTTCACATGTCAGTTTAAATGCAAGTTCTACAGGAATTCAGCTTGGACAGATTTGGCCTATATACAACTAAACCTATTATTAAATGTTCCAGACATCATTATTGTAGTGTTACAATATTGTTCTCCTAACTGAGGCATTAAATACTAAATAGTCTTTCAGCTACTGTTATGGCTCTTTCTTCAGTATTTATTTCAGTGCACTGAAAAGAGCCATGATAAACCCATTAAGCATAAAACAAAAAGAGAAAAAAAATATATTAAAGAGCACATACCTATTAACTGCAGCATCAATAAAAGCTTTAATTAAAGTTATATTTGGGATTCATCTAGGAAAACAAGCCAGTTGAAATGTGTTATTAAAATATGTTCCCTAAGTTGTATGTTTCCGTTTAAATGAAATATTAATGTAGGATTAGCAGTTTGTAGAAACTGCCACTGCTGTTCATAAAAGCAAAGGAAATATCTATTAATATGGGCTATCACATCAGTGGAAAACAAAAATAGCTGCAATTAGTGCCCAGCACAAACAACATAAATCTTCAGTTGTTGGGTTTTTGCTACAAGTTATAAAATTATGAAGGAAAGGGACAGCTTCAAGATGCTTCTCTTTCTCCTCTTATGCCATGCACAGAAACAGTGGAAAAGGCACCACAAACCACCAGAGAGCTGACTGCAGAATTCACACAGACATTTTGAGCACCCTGAAGGTTATCATTCAGCTTGAACAGTCCCTTTTAGGCTGGAGCTACAGGGTTGAGCTATTGAACTGGCGTGCTTGGAGTACTGGTATGTGTTTGCCCTACCTAGAGGGGGCTTGGATCTACTGGATCCACTGCCACATACAAAAAACCCCAGAGCAATCATGCAGCTATTTTATTCATCAGTTGTACTGTAAAGCCAGCACATGAGGCTGGGCAGGGGGTGAAATGAGGGCTCGCTGGCTCTATGGACTTAGCTAATATCTAGCTATGCACACTTAGTGAATTTGCACAAGGTCAAGTGTGTTCAACAACTAAGTGGAAAATTACTGAGATGGCAGCGAAGTTCCAGAAGGGTACCCAGTCCACCCACCCCAACACATGTACCCAGTTAGTCAGAGATTATAAATTAACAAATTAAGATAAATCCTTTGAATTTACTTATCCTGCTGGAAGAGAGAGCACTGTAAGGGAGGAACCCTGCAATTCCCAGTCGCTGAAGCCACCTGAATGAATAACTCAATGACTATTTGCAGATCTGGCTAATAATTTAATCACTACAATTTCAACTACATGGATGTTTTCTCTGGCAAAGAAATTCTCTGCTTTGACAGCTGATTTGTATCACAGATTCTCCATGAGCTGGAAGGTTAGTACCCAAAGTCTGGTTTGTGCAAGCTGCTGGAAATTTCTGGACAACACTCATATATTAGTTGTGAAAGTTTGGGGATCCATTATAAGAGGTAGTATTCAATTTATTTTAGCATAGGAAGTCCAACCTCTATTCCCTCTAAAATGAGAGATTTCTCCCAAGTAAAACATTCAAAGTTAAACAGATTGAATAAAATTCATTCACACTTCGGTATGTTCTACTGAATGAATTTACAGAGCATTTCCCACGTTTCTCTTTAATTCAACTCATTTCACATAAATCAAGCAAGGACCTCTCTACTATGACAGTTAAAAAATTGAGAATATGCTTTCTAGAGAGTAATGGTTTTGCATATCACAGCCTGTTTTTCTCTTACCGTCAGGGAATCCATCCCAGATTTCCAATCGGTCATAGCGACAGAACGCTCCCCCTGGAGTATTTGAATCAGGTTCTAGCTCAAAGCTTTCAAATTCCAGTATAATCTCTGACATATTTGGTGCAAAGATAATATAAGTGCATTCAATGCTATTGGGATATTTTTCAGGGAATCCAGGGGACTTTATCACTCCACTTGTTGCAGTAAAGTTTCTGGAACATTCAGGTCCTGTAAGAGAAAGAGGAAAATCACCTGGATTAATGCTGTGCTACTAAGCAAAGTAGCTAGCTGGAAAACAAATTAGGTTGTGTTGTCTCTCCGGCAGCAAAGGTGGCTTTCCAATGAAACACCTCATTTTAATCACTGCATTAATCATTCAGCCACCTTGTTCTTGTTATTGATAGTCAGGTTTTAAAGCACAATTCGCATATGCTGCCCGATCTCCAACTTTCAATTTGTACGGAACAATATGAAAACTTGTACGAGTGCGAGAAAAAACTACGACAAATGCAACGTCATGTGGGAACAATGAAAGTGTAAGCTGCAGAAATCTCAACAGAGCCCTAGAGAAATAATTATAGCCCCTTCAAGCCCAAATCTTTAAATCTTACAGCTGACAGGCTTTTATTGGCAAAATAGAATTTTCTTTTTTTTTTTTTACAAAAGAGGGTGAGTGAATTCAGTAGAGGGAGTAGTGGTTTCAGATTCCCGGAGCACTGACTCAGTAACTCTGCCAGATGTGACCTATGTCTCCTTGACAAACTAAATGTGAAAGGTAATTCGTACATGTACCAAGGGTGAGTGACTCATTCTGAGTGGTGTTGACACAGGTGCACCAGTAAAATGTTGCTCTTAGTACAGGCATGATAAACTGTGTGATTACAGGCAGTGCTGCTAGAAGTCATCTAATGTCAATGTTGACACACCAGCTTTCCCCAATGTCCCCACCATGGCACAATGGGATGCTCCAAAGGCTGCTGAAGCAGGCAAGTGGCAGTGAAATGCAAGGCCTGGATTTGCATTTGTGAGTATGGGGGACGAAATCTGTGAGTCCCTCTTTTGTTGACAGATTGCATTTCTGCTTTATTTAGGTCCCTCAGGAATCTTCTCTGTGGATCCCACACCTGCAGGTGTGCTCAAAAGTCAGCCACAGGCACATCCTCCCCCACAAGGTCAGCATAGGTACCTCACTGATTTTTAACACTGCAAATTCAATGGAAAGTGATTTACAGGATTCAGGGCATTGGGGGATAGCAGCTGACCTGGGGGGTTTGAGCAGGATGACTCAGATGAGGGTCTTTGGACATGGAGTGTAGGGAGGACACAAGGCAACACAGTTTGGTTGCAACAGGCAGGTCTGTGTTGGAGGATGAGCATGTGTGAGGTCTTAGTTTGGATGAGGATGCCCAGCACCCTTAGAGACTCTAGTCAGGAGCCTTAGATGATTTTCAGTGCTTAACACAGATCATTGAGGGAAAACAGTCTGGCTTGTTGCGTATATGAATACTCTTATTTCACCATAGAAAATGTTTTCCTTGTGAATGTGCCAAACATATTACCCCCCACAGATTTGGACACCTCCCAGCTAAATTCAGCATGCAAGAGAGAGGTCTGAATGAATTTAGTCAGTCAGGTGGTTTTGCCCTTCAGCAGACACTGACAGGAAATGCTTGAGCTATCACATCAATATTCTGAACACTTCATGGCGTATTTTGGAAGATGTGGATATTAATGCTCATGTAACCTGACCCATTCCAATTTGGGAAATTATATTTTGCCTATAATTAAATCACCCCCTTACACATGAGTTGGATATTTCTCTTCTCTCCCTGTCATTCCCTTGTCTCCTCGTCATGTATGGGAGGGTTGTATTCTGGTTGTTGCTCCTCACTCCCACCAGTAGCTGCTGTTTCAGGATAAAATAGCTTTGCTATGCCATTCATAGCATAAAGTGCTCTGTACTCTTCCTGGAATCTGATAAAAGATGCAGTATAAAATGTAAGCCAGAATCACTATTGCTTTATTAAATACAGGCAGATCCTGGCTGCGTGAGTGCATGCTCATCAGGCTCCTTACTCTCACACATGGTATCTCAGTACCAGCTTGCTTGATTTTAAACACGCTCAAGTCAATCTGGTGCGAGAAACAAAAACTGTTTGCAGAAGAGCTGCCTCACTAAAATGCCCTCCACAGATTTTGACCCTTTACTGACACTGTGAAGCAGCTCCAGGAATTAAATCAACACAGATTACAAGGAACTCCATGGGGCAGTTTTCATGGAAAACTGGCAGGAAAGGTTCTAGCAGGGACTCACAGAATGGATAATTCTGAGGTGGAGAAACTAAGGATGCTTGGACAAAAATACACTCTGTGCTGGAATGCAGCTCAGCCTTCAGCTGAGCATCACAGGCCCTTGGGTTTGGGATGATTTTGATACTTCTCATACCTAGGAAATGACACACTGTATTGTGAATATGCTAAAGGGAAAAATATTAGTCTGGTGCAAGAAACTGAGTTCACTCACCTCACAGGGGGATCAGCTTTATTTGGTACAGATATTAATATGTAAATTTGGAATAGCATGTATGCATCAACTCCAAAGTTAGAAGGGACTGTGTTCCCCCAGCAACTGTAACTTGTATCCTTTGTGTACACACAGCATTTTCTGACACTATACCTGGTGATAACTTTCCTGTCCTAATATACAGTTTGTGTGGAATGAACTAGAGTTAAAGCTGCTCTGGGAGCCATCACTTTGAGTTTCTTGACTTCTGTATGTGTGAAATCACATTCATAATGCCATCTTAACATAGTTAATGTACATCATTGAGAGATGTAAGTGACCACACAAGGAGATAAGCACAATGTTCCTGTCAGAGCTCCGAGTTGCCACTACACTACTAGGAAATAAATAAAAGCTTTTTTTCTCGAGAATGGTCAGTTGCTAAAATAAATGTCATTCTTTCACTACTTCTTGTGTTTCAGCCTTGTTGTTTATGTATATGTAAGCACTGAGCAACTTTAGGGCACAGTTTCAAGAGGTTAGCCTCCTAAAGACACCAAAATAAATAGGGATATTTTTTCAGGAAATCTTGGTGTCATCTGGATGCTGAATTCTTTCCAAAAATGTGACCCTGAAGGTCACCACAAGAATTTCTGGGAGCCAAGAGTGGATTTACAGGCAGGGAAGATGGCGAACAAGAGGTCTGTGGCCCCAATTAGCACTGTGCAGAGCAGCAATAGCATACAATAGAAAAGAGACTTCACTACTGTGCTTCTCCTCATTAACAGTACAGCTGCCACCAAGCGCGGGTGCTGAACGCAGCTGAAAATCTGCCTCTGGTTTAGGTGCGTAAAAGGGACTTGAGCTGGTTCTGAAAATGGGGCACTGTCTGGGAGTTTGAGCTGCTTTTGTGAATATGACCCTAAACATTGATGACCCTAAACATTGATGTTGAAATCAAGGTTTTTTTTTTTTTGTTTGTTTGTTTTCTATAAAGTTAAGCTTATTATCTTTCTATATAATTATGAATGTTGGCCCTGTATTCTCTGGGCATGGAATATATGAATTATTTCTCTCCATCCAGCAACAGAGAGATTGTATGCCAGAAAAAAAATACACTACCACACTGCCCTTCTGGATATTAATCCAGAGAGTTACCAAAGAGGGACTGCCTATAGGTCTGGTAAATCTAGGAGAGTTTATTTGGGCTTTCTTTGTAGCCTATACAGCTATCTGTGCTCATCAGCACTGAACTCCTGGCACAAGCACCCAGTGGGTCATGGCTGTGAACACTATGAGCTTCTCCTCTCCTTTACCTCCCAAACATGATTTGTGAGTACAACAGCAGCATCATCTGTTGTCCATGTGTATTCTGGTCCTTTCCAGGCTTACAACAATCCCTTGGGAATGCAAAGCAAAACACTAACCAAAATAAGTCAGGGACTCAGAAGCTTACAGTGCTGTTAAGGCAGTAACATTGTAAATCATACACTAATTATTATCAGGAAAAAAAAAAAAGGGAAGAAAGCTAATGGTTTTAATATGGTTGAAGCACACAGCTGATGAAGACTATCATGTTACACCCAAAGGAGGCAATCCTCAGATGCAGCTGACCCATTGGGTTCATGATTTATATTCACTGAATACATGCACCACCTTGGAATGACAAGGGTAATAAAATTCTCTTTCAAGCATTTCCATGCATTCTCCCCATTCCAAAGAATGACGGTGAGCTTTTTTTGATGCAAGCAAGAATCACAGGTTAGGAGCTGTACAGCAAAGAGTTGTTTCTCACCTCTTTTGAAAACTTCGTAGCGGATAGAAAATCCTGCTCCGTGCGTCTCGTAGTCAGAAACAAATTTAATAAAAAGATGTGGTCCTGAAGACACTAAAGGAGGGGGAGCAATTTTTCCACAGTACTTGCCCCATAAGCGTCCATCAGCGTTATCTCCATCAATCACTTCAACGTAATCATACCTGGTAGATAAATGGAAGGAAGAAACTTTTAACTTCCAGGAAAGGAGGAGGCCTAATTAATTTAGAAACCATAACACAACACAGATAATCAAGAAAAATGCTAGCTTGCTTGGAAAATGCATTATGCTGAAAGATGTAAGCAAAATGAAATAATTAAAATGGACTACATTATGTCTGTAGACATCATCTGGCAACACGGAACTATTAGGAAGAATGGCGTCCATTATGCTTGCAGACAATGTCAGCTAAAGTAACCAATTAACAAAAAAAAAAAGGGAAATCTCATGAGCACAATTCTGTATTATTAAATTGTGTTCCTTTGTCTGTATAGTGTTGTTATCAATACATAATGCATAGCATTCTTTTCAAACTGTGAAGTTCTGTTATGAATTCAAAAATGCCTTTTCTGGTTGGAGCCCTTTATGAACAATACTTTGATTTCCATATGCTGTCCTCCAAACATATGTCCACAGAATAATAAATAAATCCCTGAGCACTAGATGTTGTTCAGAATGGCACCATCTTGCAGATCAGTGGTAGGGAAAACAACAAAAACCTGCTATTTTCCTTCCTAGCTGGACAAATAGTTTGGAGGAAAGCATAAAACCCACACATCAGTCACACCACTTCTTTTTTTTCCCTCAGACAAAATTTGCTTTATTACAAACCACCCTTCCTCAGGCATTTGGATGAAGAAGTGCACATGATGATATTCATACTTGTACAGAGTGTGATCCCTGAACAGCCTGAGCTAAGTTCTCCCCTCATTACTTGCTTCATTCCTAAGGACTACATAAGGAAAAGCGTGTAACGACACCGTAATGACTGGTAATAAAAGAGTGCCTGGGAGCAACAGTGACGTTAGGGTTCCTCAGCCCTGTCACCAGAGATGCCAATATGCAGGGCCTGGTCTGAGGGATTTGGTTTCAGAGGGCTGAGGAGAGCTCAGCAGCTTGGTGCACTGAGCCAGCCGAGGGAATACAAATGAGATTACAAGTCACTGGGAGGCAGAAGCTGCAGGTGTGGAGACAGGTCTGGTTTAAAGTTTTATTAGCCGATGATTTCACTCAAGTCTAGGCAGGAAGGAGGAGCAGGCACAACTTAAAGAATCAATCTAATCTTCTCCTAAAAGGTGGTGGCACTTGGAGCCTTGGTTGTGCTCTGGGTCTCTTCCAGTCTGCAGCAAAAGCTTTTTCTCTGTCCCTGTGCCTTTGTGTTTCAGCCGTGCTGCCGTTTTATTTAACAAGTTGCTGTTTGCCAGACAATCTCATTTACTTTTCATTATCCTACTACAACTGACATCAAAATGTTGCCTTTAATTTGTTTAGACCTTTATTCTACTTGTTAGGTTCACTGAAATGTTCCAAGCATATTAATATAGAAGGAAGAGCTAAAAATGACAGGACAATAAAACGTGTCTGGCGTTTTTAAAGAGATCAAAAGGAAAAAAAATGTCTTCATGATGACCAATATCATTTTTAACAACTCTGCTCCAAACTGTCCAGGGCACATTACTTATGTTTACATGAAGTCCCACGAGATAACTGCCAAGATGATATCACTAGTTAAAGTGGATGGCTTAGGGCTCCTTAAATTAAAAACGACATTACTTCATCAGTTAAAATTGTGTGCCAGCTTTGGTGTATATCAAGTAGAAAATAAAGCTGACACTGATGGAACTGCAAGCATTAACATATGTGAAATATTGTGTTAACTGCATTTCCTCTCATGCATTTGATTTTTCTAGTAGCAATTGCTCAGCTAGTTAGCTTCACTGTCCCATTTCAGACTGGTGCAAACATAGAGTGGAAATGTTAGGTTCAGAGATAATTTTGCTTGTACTTTATTGAAATTCGAATTCTTTCCATAATTTCTTTATGGTATAGGTAATTTAGGCTTTAAAATTTAGGAGAAGAATTGTAAAAAGACCTCAGAAATCCTTTGCTTTGTTTTTGTTTTTTTCTTTAGAAATACCATTAAAAATTGTATCTCTAGATTCCCTGCAAAATCTATTTGGTGTACTCAGGGATCTGAGCTGTTAGTTTTAGAGATTAGGTAAAAAATATTGAAAGTTTTTCACAAGACAACCTTTCTCCAAATAATTAACTTCTCATTAAAGAGAAAGAATAACCTCCTAAAATCACACCATCTGAGCCACAGCCTTTGCTCTTCTCCCTGTAATGACATTATTTCCCTTTTCCCAGCACCATTCATCGCTCAAGCCTCAAAAGCAGATAAAAATTTCAAATAACTGTCAAGAAGAGCCCTATCTCTGAATTATTAAATGATATGACAAATTTCAACTAAAAATGTTAAGAAAACTTTAACATGCCTTTTTTTTTACTTCATGGGTAAAGAAGGAAAAAAAAACCCAACACCAAAGGCAAAAGGTTTCAATTCAATATTTTCATTCTGCCACACCTTAAAGATAATCTTCTGTAGTCTTACTCTCTTTCGCATAAAGACCAAAAAATAATTAACCCCCAGGTTCTGATGTGGCTATTAGATGAAGTAAATTTGGCAAAAAGTATTTAAATTAAATTCTATCACTCTCCTGGTTTTCTTCCTTTACAGGGACAGCCTGCCCACACCTTTCTATTGTCCCTTGTAGTGACAGACTTGTAATTTATAATGCTCTTTGTGGCTGCTGTGCAGTTGTAAATGACATGATTTGGTTACTAAAAGGCTGTCTTCTAATGGATTTTGCAAGTTATAGGTCACGCAGCCCTATGGAAGATTGGAGGATTTTCTTTCTCTTTTCTTTTCCTTTTCTTTTTTCCCCTCTCATTTGCTTTGAAAAATTACTGACAGTCAGAAAAAGAAGTTTAGCTGTGAGAAAATAGGTATGAAGTACAATTTGAAAAGAGGGAGCTTTAAAGATCAGCCCTACAACTTTCATATTCTAAGGATCATCTCTTTCACTTGGCAGCTAACAAATGGATTTGGATTCTCCCACACTGGTGGCAATATCTTATATCAGGGCAGCAGTAAATTATATATATTTATACTTCCCCCCCCCCCCTTTATCCTTAGGGAAATGAAGTTACTCTGGATTTTACTGGCTTATAATTGGAAATCAACATGCTGCTGTCATTTTTGCACTTTTCAAAATCCTGCCAGATACCATACTGCATCAAAAACAACTGTTCTTGTAAATAGGAGAAAGTACAGTCACAACTTCAAAATGGAGTTGCTGCCAAGGAAGCTCAGAAAGCAGCTTGCATCTCCCTCTGGACTTGGTAGCAGTTCTTCTCCATAAGTTTGTCAGAGGAAGATGCTGTGCCAGGGATGCAGTTGGCACATTGGCATCCTTGTGAGGAGACTGAATGTGTCACCTCTGCAGTGCCCAGACAGTCTTGGCATGCAGCCCAGAATACTGAGTTTGCAAATTTGGATTTCCCACTTGGCAATTCTTCACTCAGTTACTGCTGTCAATGGTGTGGCAAATATTTCTTGTAATGTTATAGTCCTTTAGGGTTTATGGCACAGAGATGTAAATATAAACATGGGGTTAACCATGGTGAGTAGTCCCAGGTGAAAGACTAGAGGTGAGTTCATGTGCAAAAATAGGACATGCCCACCCAGAAGAGGAGATCATCAGCAGGTATCTTCATTGAGCCACTCTGCCATGATGCAAAAAACATTCTCTTTTTGCTTGTCTGGGTCTTTCTGGGTATGCCATTTTTGCTTGCTTTCTGCTTGCACCCTCTGTGGTGTGCAAGGACCATGCGTGGCTCTCAGCTGGGAGCGTGCTTACCCGGCTCCTCCTAGCTACTATCTGAACATACCACTGCTAGATGGTTGTAATTTTATGGCTTGGTAAAACAATGTCTGGGATAGATTACCTCTGGAAAGATGAGGGAATCTAGAATTCTTCCACACATTCTTGAAGAAAACTGCAAAAAACTTGCCCTTTTTTGGTAAAGTGTAAGTTATGAGCTTGAGGAAAAGGCCAAGCTATACCTATAAAATGAGCACTGGGCAATGAAAAACATAAACAGCTGCAGAACACAGTTGTTGGAGAATTGTCTATTTCCAGTTTCTAGTAGGCGATAACAATGATTATGTCTGGTTTTGGCTCTGAACATGCTGGTGACCCCTGAAATGCACTACAGCACCTTGTAGTGCGTGAACCAAAGTGGAAGTGCTGGAAAGCCCTGCCTGCTGCTGAAGCCAGCCACGCTGCCAAGCTGCACTCCACTTCTACACCTTTCCCTATTATTGGGGCAGTTTGATCTTCCACCTTTTGGCTAAAAAAATTTTTTCCTTCCCAAGACATCTACAGAACTCAGATGAAATCTAAATATCTGCCCTTTAAGCCTATGAAGCAACCAGTGAAGTATATATGACTATCATTTACATCTGAATATGCCACACTTTCTTGCCCCTTACTATAATATGCATCTCTAGGTGGGGAGGAGTGTTTGAGTTATTCACCTGTTGGAATAAAAAGGTTTTTGATGTGTTTCTTTTATCACTCTGGTGAGCAATGTGCCCTTGCAGCCAGGATGGGCAATGGCATCCTGATGTGTGGTTGGTAGGTCAGAGAGGTTCTCCTCACCTCCTACTCTGCACTGTTGAGGCCCCATCTGGAATGTTGTGTCCAGTTCTGGGCCTCTCAGTTGAAGAAGAGCTACAGGGAACTGCTTGAAAGTCCAATGCAGAGCCCTAAAGATACTGAAAGGAGTGAAACATCTCTCTTACGAGGAAAGGCTGAGGGAAGCTGGGTCTCTTTAGAAGAGGAACCTGAAGGGTGACCTCATTCATGTTTATAAAGATGTGAAAGGCAGTGTTGGGAGGATGGAACCAGGTTCTACTCAGTGATGACCAATGATAGGACAAAGGGCAATGGGTGCAAGGTGGAGCAGAGGAGGTGCCGTAGGGATATAAGGAAAACTTTCACTGTGAGGGTAACAGAGCACTGAAACAGGCTGCCTAGAGAGGTTGTGGAGTCTCCTTCTCTAGAGACATTCAAAAACCACCTGGATGTGCTCCTATGTGACCTGCCCTAGGTGATCCTGCTCTGGCAGGGGTGTTGGACGATCTTTTGAGGTCCCTTCCAACCCCTAACAATTTGATTCCACTTTCACCAAACTGCTAAAGCTCTTCCTGACATGAATTATCCACCCTGGTCAGACTATCTCTGGTTCTGAGAATTTGCTTCTCAGCGTGATTATTTGTTTGCCTTTATTAAGAATTTTTTCTTGTCTTCTTTCTTTCTTTTTTCTTAATTCTCACAAGGCTTGATTTTAGCTGAACAGAAGGCATTGCAAGAGGCAATCTAAATAAAGAGTTTCAAGTTGTTCTGCACCACGGATTTGTGCCCCAGCAGTGACAGAGGGTTATAGGTGTGGGATTTACTGCAGTGCTTGTGGCACAAGGCAATCTGTATCCCTGAGCTAAAAGCTTGAGAACTGCAGGCACTCGAGGGACACCAAACTTAATCCTGTTTTATTAGCAACAAGAAAAAGAAGTACATGCTGTTAAAAATAAAGAATTAAGCACAGACCCAAATGGGCTGTTTTGCTGCCTGTAATCCCAGCGTCTGTTGAGCTCTCTCCATCTGAGCCTCTGTGCAGCCTGAGTGCTCCTGAGGCCTCCTGTCCCCCACCATGTCAATGTGACTCATCTAATGGGCATTGGAGGGGCAGCCCCCTGCTATGGAGACATGCAAGCCTTCCCTAGCAGCTGGGACTGTCAGCACAAGTATCCACACCAAGGGGATGTAACTCCTTGTGCATGGGCCTCAAAATGCTTCTTGATGGAGGTGAATGCAGCATGTGGCCCTCAGACATGCTGCGGTCTTCTCGATGGAGAAGTCATTCTCTATCCCACCAAGTCAACTGTTGGTGTGGATGTGTCTATCACAGGATGAGCAAAGTGTTCTTTTTCTTCCCCCCCTTTCTTTCTTTCTGCACAAATTCTGTGGGGATTTAAGTGTGCAATTTGCAATCGGTGAATGATTTGTAATTTACCGAAACCTCTGCCAGTTTAGGAGGTCTTTGTTTCCATTACTCCTTTTTTTTTGTGAGCTGGTGTTTTTATGGTCTTTGCCCAGGGCCAAAACTCACTGAAGTGACTTGCACAAAGGTCCTGTCAACCTAAGAGGTTTCTGGGAATTTGGCCATTGGGATTTGGCCACTGTTCAGTGATTTACTAATGCCATTAACTGACAGTGAGTCTCCATTAAGAATGAACTATCGAGGCTGTATTTTAGTTGAAGGCAATGCTGTAGTGAAAAAGAGAAAAGATGTAACAAAGACATGGAAGAAAATCTACAGTTACCCACTGTAACAGTTTGATTGCCACTAATATTAGCAACAGTTTTGTTATTACATTGGTTTCTGGAATCATCTAATGCACTGGGATTTGCCCTTTCATTTTAAAATTAAGCTTTTAGTTCTCTGCTGAACAGAGGAATCTGAAATACAACATACCTTAACCAATAAAAGTTCAAAACCCAGAAGTAATGAAAATAATCACTACTCTTAAAATGTGATTATCCTTCATCTTATCACATGCTTCTTGTTTGGCTCGTGTCTTTTGAATACCTGGGACTGGCAGAACTGAAGATCTGAACTAAACAAGCAAGGTTATATCTGGACTTTCATCTATACAGCTCCACTGAGAACAGTAGGCAGATCTTTAGCTGCTGTAAATGAGATTAGCCCTTCCATATCAATGGACCTAGGGCACTTTACACTGATAAATAGCTAAAGAGGGTGAGAGTGGTGACAGAATATTTCACTTTATATTTATTTAGCTCTATTCTATTTACACCAAATGAAACCTGGAAAATTCCTCAGTCAGAATGAGAACACCAGGATTCACTCCAGGAATTAGTGTAACAATAAAGAAAAATCAGAGGTTGGTTAGGAGGTTTTGCTGTTTTAGTATTGCTGTGTCCTAGGGGAATGAAAAGCAAAATTCATCTGCTAAAGTCTTCAGCATATCTATCTGCAAAAAGCATTTTACCAAAGAAAAGATCTGATCTTGGAGCTGGAGCAAGCTCCACTGATTTCAATGCTTGCCACACATTGTAATAAATTATAATATAACGATCACAGTATATAAAAATGAAAACCTCTTCTGGGAAGAAACATTCAATTGAGAACCTCTTCAGTGAGAAACTTGAGTTCATAACTTTTTGGCATAGAAAATTGGTATCTTTTCATGGAAAAAGGTTTCTGTCTGTCAAATCAGACAAATTCATAAAACTATGACTTCCACTTTACGTGGGGGGAAAAGAAACAGCGGTTTGAAGACTTCTGAGGCGAAGGAGCTTTCTAGTGTCAAACTGGTGAAGTTTAGTATTTATAGGAAATTCACATGCCTCTAATTACTCTAAACTCAGTTCCCAAGTAAAATATGCCATCTGGAAGATATTAGAGTCATTTACAACTTGTTCACCTCCCTGTTTCACTGCAAAATCTTACCTCTTGCCAATTTTCCAATGTTCATCACAAAATAAAATGCAATCTAATTTTTACTGTTTGTTTCATAGTTACTTTATCTACATTGAGCCAGCTAAAGGCATAAGAAACTGGACAATAAATTAGACATAATTTTCCTATTACTCACTATACCTCAATGTTTATGTTCTTTCATATGGGCAGTTCAAGTGTGAGGGTCATACCTTGGCTTGGTTTGATATTTAGCCACTAATTGGACATGTTTAGATTTAGGAAGATACTCCAGGTGATAACAGAGAGAAAATATGGCACAAGCAGCCCATCCCCCAATATTTCCATAAGCTGAACTAAACACTTTTGGTTCTGTTTTCATGACCTCCCAAGAGACACTCATCAATCAGAAAACTTCTCATTAGTTGAGGAACTTCACCCAAGTATGCCAATCTGTTTATAAGTGAAGCTTTGCAACATTCCTCTGAGGAAGAGTTGTCATTCTCATTTTACATATGTGGAGACAGAAGAGAAAGATGGAGTGCCAACAGCCTCCCAGAATTTTTGCAGACAACAAGGAACAAAGCCTAGATAGCCAGATATGGTACTTTAAACACAAGAGCCTGGTCTAGCTCCTCTTGAAATAATGGAAAGATTCCCAACAGCTTATGTGAGTATCAAACAAATCTTTTTAACAGAAGCTCAAAACTCAGAAGTTTTCTTGAGCCACAGAATGACAGGAAGAGGGGATTGCAAAGTCTCACACAGTCTCACAAATACATTTGTGTAGTTCCTGTAGGAGAAGCAGAATAAATTACTCTCTTGCATACAGAGACATGCATATATACACACTCACACTGCTGCAAGAAGTCAAACACTGTCTTGTGTGTCTCTAGATCCATTAAACACTGTTTCAAGTGCCCAGCTAGTTTAATGATTTGTGGTTGGATTAGTGCTGTTAGCACAAACTGCTGAATTCACTAAAAAAAGCCTTCTTTATTGGTAAGGTATAGAAGCTTCAGGTTTGCTTCCTCAAATGCCTAAAGAAGGGAGAGAGTTGGATCAAATGAAGATCAGAATCATCTGTGATTTTTCCCCCCCCTTTCCACGAAAGTAGAAGAGGAATGCTTTGAATTGATGGCAACCTTATCCTACTTGTTGTAGTTTGAGCTGGGTGCCCCCCTGGTGCATTCACTTCCTGTGTCCAGAAGTCCAGCCCAGAGGGATGGACACAGGAAATTGTGTATTTCCTACCATAATTCTTTGCACCACTATAAGATCCAGTGCGGGGTCTGGCACTTCCTCTTTCCTTCCCTCTCCGAGACTTGGTAACTGGGGGAGAGATCTCCCGGCCATGGGCCTGATTGGGCCCAAGGCCACAGGGGGATGGGCAGTCTCAGGCCTGGCCAGCTGAGACTAGCCCAGCAGAGGGAGGGGGAAGAAGGAGCCCTGGGGGTTTTGCATGCACCCTCAGGTGGGGATGGGATCTTTCTTTGTCACTGCGCTTTGGGTTCTCTGTAACATTCACTGCTTTCTATTTAAACTTTCATCACTTTTGCAATCCGTTTGTCTGAATCGTTATTTCGGCCTGTGGTGGGGAGGGGACCTGCCCCAACCCATTACATTTTGGCGCCCAACGTGGGGCCAACTGCAGCTCGGATTGCAAAAGATGGAGAGTTTAAATTTAGTTCTGGGCGTCGGTTTGGGTTTGGAAAGTTGGGGCTCAGGTTTTGTGTTACCGGGGCGACTGTGTGAACTCCTGTGGGCTGCAGAAGGATAGCTGGTGCGTAGCTGATGGCATGGAATTCCCTACTGTTGTTTGGGAACAGCGAGGGGTGGTTCTTTCTGTGACTTTCTGCCCAGGGTAGCTTAAGAATGCTCGAGTAGCCTAAGAAGGCGAGACCTGCCTTCTCCTCGTTCTCTGCGGAGCGGCAGGGAGCGGAGGAGGGGCAGCGGCAAGCAGAGTGTGGTCGGCCCGCGGCCGCTGCGGGGAGCGGACACCCGCGGCGAGCGGGCAAGCGACTGCTGGAGGTGACTCGGACTCTGCATCGCGGCGACAGAGACGGCGGGGGCCGGGCCGGGCCGCGTTCAAGCGGCGGCGGCAGCACCGCCCGAGCCGGGCTGCGTTCAGGCGGCGGCGGCAGCTGTAAATCTTTCCCTGGTGTTTTCGGACGTGTTCTGAAAATGGCGCCGAGCACCTGGCTCCGCCTCCCTGCTTCTTCAGCGGGCTGTGGCGCAGCTCCTCCCTCTTCCGGGGCTGGAGGTTGTGCAGCCGGATGCTGTCCTGCCTCGGTACGCGAGCGCCCAGCCGGGGGGTGCGGAGTACCTCTGACATGCATCCGTGTAGCTTTGGTCCGCGTGAAAGCGGTTGGCTGCGGCACCCTGGATGGATTGAAAAAGGCAGTCGTGGAGCTGGATTGTTCCGACTGGCCTGCCCCAGGGGTGGAGAATTTGCCGCTGAATAGGAGAGTAAAGGCTTGGCTGAGAAGTTGTGAGGTATTTCCAGGTGACCAGGATGTCCCAAGGAGTCCACAAGGAATTCACACTGCAGGAGAAGGACTGCGTCGCTGGGAGGTTCCATCACATGAGGAAGAACAACTGGAATGGACTGACACTTGAGCCTGAATGAGAGACTGTTTGAGTGGACGCCCAGATGAAGATATGGACTTCGCCGGACATGTCATCAGAAGTTTTCTGATCTGATGATGTGTTTGGGTGCAAAGGTTATGGTATGAAATACAGGGGTGGCATGTTGTAGTTTGAGCTGGGTGCCCCCCTGGTGCATTCACTTCCTGTGTCCAGAAGTCCAGCCCAGAGGGATGGACACAGGAAATTGTGTATTTCCTACCATAATTCTTTGCACCACTATAAGATCCAGTGCGGGGTCTGGCACTTCCTCTTTCCTTCCCTCTCCGAGACTTGGTAACTGGGGGAGAGATCTCCCGGCCATGGGCCTGATTGGGCCCAAGGCCACAGGGGGATGGGCAGTCTCAGGCCTGGCCAGCTGAGACTAGCCCAGCAGAGGGAGGGGGAAGAAGGAGCCCTGGGGGTTTTGCATGCACCCTCAGGTGGGGATGGGATCTTTCTTTGTCACTGCGCTTTGGGTTCTCTGTAACATTCACTGCTTTCTATTTAAACTTTCATCACTTTTGCAATCCGTTTGTCTGAATCGTTATTTCGGCCTGTGGTGGGGAGGGGACCTGCCCCAACCCATTACATACTCCATTTGGGAGTCTTGAGCTGTTGATTAATTTGTAATTATCCTGTTGGGATCCATGTGGTGTATTAATCATAACCTAAGGAACCTGACTATTAAAAGCATTAAGTAGATTTTAGCTTTTCACAGAAACTGTGAAAGTTCAGAACATAAAATAAGTTTCACACTTTTGAAACTCAAATATTTCTCCCTTGTGAGCTGTCTACAACCTCTCTGAGCAACACTCATAATTAATGAAACTAAAAGAGGCTAAAGGAGAAAGGAGATTGCAGATATACGTATCAACTTTAGAACACAAGTTATGGCAATTTTCTTCCATGGCAACCACGTCCTGAAGCTCTGTAAATGCAGTAAAATAATGGTATTTTCACTTCTTTTCAGTTAAGAGCTATATTAAAAGTATTAAGGATGCAGAATCAGGCATTTGGAATTCAATATTTCTCAATGTTGTTCCTTTTGTTCTGATTTCTGCATCACATTCCCTTTGGACAGGCTGTGGGCCAAGTGAAAAACTCACTGTGGGATTAGTGTCTTCACATACCTAGTCTATATTGATGTAAATGACTGCTATGGGCCTTCCTTGCCTGCAAGTGTGACACATGTAAATGAGTGGATTGATTTTTGCTGAGACTGTATCTGAAACCTGCATAGAGCCACATGCCTAGGCATATGTACAAGCAAGTAGAGTTAACTGGAAAAAGCCACAGCTGTGCTGTTGAAACTTTTGACTTGCCAATGTTTAATCATGTACATATATTAGAGTTTGTCCTGTCCTTTTCTAGTGGGGGCAGGGGAGCAGAGTCTCTTAAGCTATCATCCAGGGAAAAAAAAAAGAGTTTGAATTGCATAAAGGAGATAAAAACATCCAAGGTGTATTTACACACACAGACACCCCTGTATTGAAAACGGTCTAAAAGTGTGTGAAATGCATGCCATTAGCCAAACATCCTCATAATGCTGAGAAGATCTTTGGCAGTCTTTGTAATATTTCAAGATGAAAACCATCTCTCCTTCCTTCTTTCATACAATACAGACTTGGAAACACAAAGCAAGCGCCTGGCCATAGCATCTAGAAGTGCTCTCTTGGAGACACACAAAGCTGAGTAAGAAGCATTTGTAGTTCAGAGATCAACCCACTTACAATGTCTGTGTGTTTCCTGGTGGGCCATTATCTCAGCACAAAATCATTTGGTTGTGTACATTGCCATTTTAACAAACAACCCTTAAGCAGCATGAGTAATACGCATAGCTGGCAACTTTAAAGAAGCACAGGCTTTGTGAAATCTAAATGATATTTCACAAGAGCAATGTAAGGAACATTTACTCATGGCTGCTGCTTTCAAATTTTGTCTTTCTGATCTTGGTAAGTGTGGCTGAAGAGCTGCCTGAAAAAGTCCCACACTACTTCTGTTTTGCAATAGCAACATGTGTATGCACGTATGTGTGCGTGTTCCTGTGTAGATTTGTATATTCTTTGTATACAAAAAAAGGTCCTGAATCATTTTATCTGTCTTTTTTCAAAGCTCATTCTCAAGCCTGGGAAACTTTCAGCCTGGAAGACGTGCATCTCAAAGCAACTGAAGCAAATAAGAACAAGGAAGCAGAGTGGAAAGCTCTATGCAAATGTAACTGTAGTAATTGCTACCAATCCTTTCCTGTTAGGTTTTTGTCCAATTTCAGTACAGACATTACAAATAAAACTTCTGTTAGTAACTTAGCATTTCCTTATAGGTGTAACTGGGTTTTGCACATGTCATGGTGTCAATCCAGCACGTTAGTAAAGGCATCTCTGAGTTTATGCTCTTGAAATCTATATTAGGAAGTTCAATAGCATCCTCAGTATCATTTTCTTATACAGTATGTGAATACATTTATTGCAAGCAGATTGTGATTTCTCTTAACTGGATGTGAGCAGGAAGTTCTTCACCATGAGAGTGGTGAAGCTCTGGAATGGCTTGTCCAGGGAGGTGTTTGAGGCCCCGTCCCTGGAGGTGTTTAAGACCAGGCTGGATGAGGCTCTGGCCAGCCTGATCTAGTGTGGGGTGTCCCTGCCCATGGCAGGGGGGTTGGAACTAGATGATCCTTGTGGTCCCTTCCAACCCTGACTGATATTATGATACATGAACTCTGTTTCACAGAATTTTAGTGCCTTGGTTTTGTGATGGATCTCACAGTTAAACTGCACCAATTTGAAACATCAATATAGAATCATAGAATGATTTGGGTTGGAAGGGACCTCCAAAGCTCATCTAGTCCAACACCCCTGCAGTCAGAAGGGACATCTTCCATTAGAGCACATTGCTCAGAGCCTTGGTGAGCCTGACTTCGAGTGTTTTCAGGAATGGGGCCTCAGCAATCTTCCTGGGCAATCTGTTCCAGTGTTACAGCACCCTGATGGTGCAGAACTTGTTCCTAACATCCAAACTAAATAATTTTTTCTCTAATTTCAAACCATTGCCCCTCATCCTATCACTACAGGCCTTTGCAAACAGTCCCTCTGCAACCTTCTCGTAGCCCTGTTCAGGTACTGGAAGGCTGCTATTAGGTCTTCCTGGAGCCTACTCTTCTCCAGGCTGAACAACTCCAGCTTTCTCAGCTTGTCCTCCTAGGAGAGGTGCTCATTGAGCAATTTTATTATCATTTTATTGTGTGTATCCTTGAACTAAAAAGTGCATATAACTTCAATGGATGTATTTACATTATGATAAAATATACCATAGAAGTTTAAAGCTGTTAAGCCTAAAATTAGTTAATTCGTATCCTATATCACAAGCATGTCACAGTTTTTATGAGGTTTGTGACCTTATGATCTACATGGGTCTTGAGAAACAACTGTGTTTAGAATGGAGGAAAACAGTGGCCAATAAACATTCACAGTAGCCTAAAAACAGGAACAGCTTGTTAGCTGAGGTCAGCCATATGACCTAGTGCCTGGTGAAACTGTATTGTTATAGCTGGAGCATGGGGCAAAGCAGGCATAGAAAAAAAATCCACCCCAGTGATCCACCTCTCATAAAAATGTCTTTCTTAGAAAGAGAGGCATGTGCTAATGACTTACAGGAAGGAAAACGTGCACAGCAGATCAGCATTATCCTTGGTACGAATTTACAGAGTTTAGCAGAGTTGCATCAGAGGTGCACTGACACAGGCTATTTTAAAATGGAAAACTAAGTTGAAAACCTGCCAGGATTCACAAGTGGCTGCTGGAAAAAGGAAAGAAAAAAAAAAGTTGCATAGTTTTCTTTTGGTACTGAAAACTTAGTTGTGAAAGCAAGCAGGGTAATGAACACGCACACACCATAAATACATACACGGGTTGTGGGCTTCAGTAATTGGGACCATACTGCATACATGTGCACCAGCTTGAATCCCCAGTGGGAGCTGCACAAATGTCAAGGAAGTATTCATTAGATGGGACCAAGTTTGTCTACTTTCCACTTTTGTTCTTCCCCTCCCCCGCATCCATCAGTGCAGATTCTCTAGATATACTCTTATTCAGCTGCTGGGAATTTGAACCTATTCTCAGTGAAGGCTAAACCTTGTTTGGAGCCATACAGCTGTGAGATGACCCCTGTCTTTGGAATCAGGGCAGTGCAAAGTTTAAGTCAGGACTAACACACTCACACAGCACACATTGCTGCTTTTGTGATCAGCAGGATTGCTCTCCTAGAACCACTCTCTCCTATTCCTGTCTTGGCTGCTTTGACAGCTATGATCCAGAAAAACACAGCCTTCAGGAAAGGGCTGTTACTGGGGCAATGATGTTGATTTGTACTCTGCATTTCATGGGTCAGACTTCTGTCCTTGCTTTCTTCTCAGGCCAATGGACAGTGTGACTTAGACCTATAGTAATATATAACCTGAAATATCAGGGAGACCTGTAGTAACTCAATGAATTGCAAACATACATGGTATTGCAACTTCCTTTTTGTTATCCACAAAGAAGTGGTGCTCTAAGTCTTCCTTAATCAATTACACTAAATAAGCCTTGAAAGGTAATAAACCATTACATGGCTGATGAAAACACCTACTCTGCAATTAAATTAATAAACCTCTCATTTGATGGCTTTAGTTTCGTTTACATTTCTAGTCAGGTATCTATTAATGCTTTTACTTTTCTTTGTCTACTCAGTAGTGATAAGCATACAAGAACAATCTGTATAAGGCTCTGTGGCATTAAGCATTGATTCTTTCCTCTCCTTCCCTCACAGCAAGCAACACACTAACCCAGACAGACAAGCCGTGAAATATATTTGGGCCAGATTCTCCGGTACGTGCCGAGAATCTGAGTGAGATAACGCCAGGCTTTCCTCTGCGGTTTAATAATGCAAAAGACAGGCTTTCACTCACCAGGGAGAACAGGGTTTGTTTGCCTTATGCATTCTTAAAGGTATAAATTGCCCAAAACAGTAGTAGGAAGTCTGGGAAGGAAATGAGATAATGCCCCATCCCTTTCCTCACTTCAAGCCCCCTGAGCTGGCTCACAGAAATGTCTGGCTTGCACAGAAGGAATCGAGGACTTGTTTTGGCAGCACAGCATGCGCCCTCCTGTTGCAAACACTCCCTTTGCTGTGTCTGAGGTGGTGCAGCTCCTGGGGTCTACTGCAGGTCACAAGATGCACTTCTGGAGCTTTCTTCCCTCCACCAGTGCAGCCAGACACTGTCACCTTGTAGCTTGCTAATGAAAGGGAAACCGGCAGTTTTGCTCTCCCATGTACTGAGATAACCAACATCATTCCCAGCCCTAAACCAGATGATACTAACAGATGATGTTCATCTTCTACACTGTACCTGGAAAGGTGGGGGTGGGTAGTGGGGGTGGAATCTGTATCTGATAAACTTTTTGACAGAGGAATTTGTTTTTCTCAGATCAAAACATTATTTTCATAATGTCTACATGCCAACCTTTCCTGTCTGAAAGCTCACGTGCTTCGTGCCATTGAGCCTAGGTGTCAGTGCATAGCCCCCTTTAAAATTTTATGATGTAACATAACCTCATTTGGTTAGATTGTAAACATTTCCAAGATACAGGATCCTGGGTTTTTATTACAGGAGTGAAGCAGTAATAATCTCCCCTCTTTCCTGAAACATGCCGAAAACCCCTTCAACAAATTAAACATACACATTCCTCGTTAGCTTTACCCTGAATTTGGTCTCATGGGCATTGTGAAGCCATTCCTCCTTTTTCTCTCTCTCTGAACAAAGGGATGTTAAGAGTCTAACAGGCTGTTGGAGAGGCAATAGCCAACCTGACTCTCAGTGCCAACACATGGACAAGATGCACAGATTTCTGAATCAGCTCCAGTGAATTGATTTTTCACATATTTGGCATATAACATCAATATTTCATTTTTTTCTCAATTACCTTACATTTTGCCTCAAACAGATACCATGAAGTGTCTTTTGCCCTTGCACGATTGCCACATTGGAGAGTGGATGAGAAGAAACAGCCTCAACTTGCACAAGAGAGTCACCAACCTTGGAGGTGTTTAAAGATGTGTAGATGTGGTGCACAGGTATATGGTTTAGTGGTTACCTGACAGTGCTTGCATAGGGATATGGTTTAGTGGTGGCCTGACAATGCTGGGTTAATGGTTAGACTTGATGATCCTAAAGGTGTCTTCCTACCAAAACAATTCTATGATTCTGTGTTCTATGTCTAATACAGAAAGCCCATCAACCAGCTAACTCTGAGAAATATTTCAAACATTTGTCCCATCCCCTTGTGGAAATGTAACATAGGAGTTAACAAAACCCAGAACTATTGGAAGGGTAAGAGAGGAACTCATGAAGGATTGCCTCTTTTTTTCCCCCATAGGGACTAGGATCATGGAAGAGCCTCTCATGCCTGCAACAAAAGGTTCTACCAGCTGGAAAGGACCAGGGTTTCTTTGCAGCATAATGTGCTCTGGGAAAAATCAGGGGATTGCTCATTAATGGTGCTGCTCAGAGCAGTGATAAACTCTACCAAAAATTGCTATTCTTGCATTTGGAGATGTGATTACAATGCAGAGACATGTCTGAACTATTTTTATTCAACTGGCTGAGGTACTGAAAATGTCATAGACTGCACAGTGCTGAATGCTCCCACTGGGGACAATAAAATCTATGCCATCACAGCCTTGCCCCTGACTAGGTAAGGATTTGGTACTTTTATGGATGCTGCAGTCACATCTTCAACTGCAGCATGGATGCAGATGTCCAGCGTGTAATAGTTTGGGACTTGGAAGTCATTCTGCTTTCATGAAAGCCACTGTCTGAGAATTGGAAGGAATCTGTCAGGAGCATTGGAAGGGAAAAGGGCTGCTCAGGGGTCACCTGTAAACTTTTTGTGTGATTAAAGCTCTGCACTGTTCACGCAGCAGCTAATAGGTCAATAAAGTTGTGAGATTAGAGAGCTAGTTGAAATTTCATGCTTCAAATCCAACCAAATGTGAGCCTGGACAGGCCCCAGTACTTTGAGAGTCAGTCAGGTTGTTTAGGGAGATGGGAGATGATGGGGGGAAAGTGGGCAGACAATAGACTCTAAGGAAGGAACAGACCCTGTGCTTTCAGATAATGTCAGATAACGTCCCTATGCTTCTGTTTTCCAGTCTGGAAGAGTTTGAAGGTACTGGATGAACTGAGATGGCTACAGTAGTAGTCACCATCATTAATTTTGTGATTTAGCATCTCTTGTGTAAATAAATTTAGATGACATGTCTGCATTCCTGCTCCTAACTCTTTTTAGCTTTGGTTTAAAATTTGTACCTTTGTAGATGGACAATGAACAAGAAGGAATAAGACTTAAAACAAGGTGTATTATAACAAGAAATAACATTTCTTTGTAACTGAGAAATACTCATGGATATAGTACTGTCTAGATGTGCAGTGATTTACAAGATTAATGCTAAAAAGTATTAATAAGCTTTCCACATAAATCCCTAGGTGTGAAAAGAGGCAACTATGTGCCCTTAAGCTCCTTAAAATGGGAACAAAGAAGTTGTGGGAAAGTCTGGTTTTAGGCAGAAAATTATTGTCTAACATCTGAGGGACCCAGAATTACACTGTGCTGAGCTCTGGAGAACTGGTTATCTGAGGGACACATGCTGGTGTGTTGCAGCAGGGTGCCTCAGTAGGTTATTCATGCTGGTTTCACTCTTCACTAAAGACATTGGGCAAGTAGGTTCAAAGGATGTAATCTTTGAAGAGGAGTATTTCCTGTACCTGTGCTCAGGTGTGAGAGACTGACCACTTTCCCCCCTAGACTCTCTAAATAAGTGATGATGGTGATTATACTTCAGTCAGCAAAACAGAATAGGAGGAAGGAGATGTGCTTCCTCCTTCATAATCCTGGCACTATGTTGTGTTTAAATCTCACCTGGTTCTGTTCTTTCACCCTTTGATTATCAGCATAGAAATCAGTAATTGTGTTGTGGGGTGGAGTCTTTTCACATGAAGCTATTGCAAGAAACGTCTTGCATAAAAGCCTTAGCTAAATTGTGTACAGGATAGATTACATACACACCATGAAGTTGTCAAAACATTGTGATTTGATTAATGAGGCTGTTAATTTTCAGACTTGTCTCCCATACAGATCTCAAGCCTCTTCATTCACATCAAGACTTGTGAGGTTAACGATATTCCCTGCCATCCTTAGCATGAGACTGTCACGTTATAAATGACTCTCCCTGTTTCCCATGAAAGAACTGTCTCAGATACCTGGAGGTAACATGAGAGGAAGCCAGCACATTAGCAAACACTTCATCCTGACAAGTCATTCTGAATGTGAAATGCCTTTCATCCAGTATGACCGGTGCCCTTTACACCTAGAACTTAAGCTTGCTCCTCAACATGTTTTGTCTCCTGATGCTTTTAATACTCAAAGATTCAAGTCCCGCTCTCTTCAGTTTTAAAGTCTCCTGCCCATCTACCTTAAGCCAACACATGTTGTTAGAAGAAAATCAAGGAGTTGTTTTAAGGTAAGTGAAGATATTTTCATATGAATTGAATCCTAAAAATAGGCCATCCTGTTTTCTTTAATCTGCAATAGCTGTGTTGTTCTGTAAGAGAGTCCCATGGGCATTAACATAAGTAAGGAAGCAGAACGGTGCTGAGATCTTTCCCCTCATTTCAGGCCCTCCTTCCTGCACACAGACACACAGACATGCAAATCCATGATTAGGAGGCATGGTGAAAACCGCTTTTAAGAGTGATCATTAATCATGTGTATATTGATGACTTTCTGCTTGGTTTCTTTCATTTAAAGCACAGAAGCCTCGGCTGATTGGTGCTTTGCTAAATCAGTGCTACCCACTAACTCATGTGATTTAGAAACACAAATTACTCCATGAACTAGAGAAGTTCAGTATTTAGCCAGCCTCGTATTCTGGACACATGCTTCACCTTACAAAAGCTGAGCTAGAAGTGGCAGCATCAGAATTTAATACATATATGACATATTTTAAGAATTAGACTCCAGAGCCTTGCTTTTGCTGAGGACAGTGAAACTACTCATGGACAAGATTTAGCAGCATAGAGGCTGCACGTAGAGCTTGGGGAAAAGGTTTTACTGTTCTGCTGCATGACATCAGTTTGAGCTGATATCTAGCTTTTTGCAATAAAGCCAACATAAATAACAAGGAAGAAAAAAACCCCAAAACCTCCTCTTACACGGTTTTAACAATTTCAGTTGTTTGAAATGAAAAAAAAAAAAAAAGAAAAGAAAAAAGGCAAAAAGCTTTTAGCCTGTGTATATGTATCAGAAATGTGTGATTCTTAAAGCTGAATCACTTAACAGAATTACAAATAAGCCTTTTTATACTCCCTACATGCTTATCAGACCCACCTAAGGCAGGTTTCTGCTTGTTTTTGTCAAATTAGTTTTATTTCAGTCAATACTGGTTAAGAGCCTGTTACAAATCCTCCAGCTTCTGTACGATTCAGCTATCTTTGAATATTGCATTGTTTACAGAAACATGTTTTTAAATGTTGTCCAAAGTGATGCTGGAAAGCAGAAACACAATTTCTACCTGGAATTTGCACCAGCCTGTCAGAACCAGCATAAAAGGAAAGAGGAAAATGGGCTATGTGGCATGCTTTGCTATTGTTAAAAACAAGGGGGCATCTCACCTAATAATTTAAATAAGATCCTGTTGCCTGACATTTTTAAAGCCTTTTGATCTCTTTTTTTCTGGTTCCCTGGGTTGTGGCTCTGTAGGGTGCAGTAGCTGGAAAGCTATGGGTTGAATTTTGTGTTGCTTATGCCCTCCCCACCCCGCCTTTATTTGATAAAACTCCTGTTAGTGGGCAAAATGAATGCTTGCTTTTATGAAGCACCACTGCACTGGAGATGGTGGAGAGCAACCTTGACTAAAGCTTTTCAGACATGGGCCAATCTATAAAAGTGCCAAGTTCAAATTTTCTGCTATTATGAAGGCAATAATTCCTTGGCTCTTTGTTGAGGCGATTTGCCAATTTTGTTGGCGCAAATTAGGGGCTGTGATTTTACCTCCCATAATCTGATTTAGGAAATTAATTTAACTCACACTGCACCCCCAAAATAATGTAGAGGTAATGTGCTTGTTTTGCAGTGTGCTGCACTTGGATATGATGCTAGGAAATGACAAATTTTATCTTCCCAGAGCAAAGACAGAAAGATATCTTATTATCGCTGGTTCAGTGCAAGAGGATAAGCAGAACAATCTGAAGATAAAAAAACCTTAGCAGCATGTTTAGAACCTAAGCCACACGTTTCATGCATTTTCTCACTGAATACAATGTTAACACATTCATTAACTTTGAGAGTGAGATTGGTTAAAAACACAGAGAAATATTTCTGTAATAAACCATAATTTAAAAAAATGGTGACATTAAATATGAAATGGGCACAAGAAATCAGAGACTGGAGCACACTTTCACTCTTGTAACCCAATTAGTTTTGAAAGAATTATATGAACCATTACTGTGGCCCCTTAAATTTCCAGTGGGATAGATTTAGTATAGGAGATTGGAAACTGCTTTGTGGTGAATGGCTCAGAGTATTTGCATTCAATTTACATTTAGAATATGTAACACAAGCTGAGAAGAGGCTGGAAAAGTCCTTTCAGAGAGCTGCATTTTATCTGTACATAGGCATTAAGCCACAGCGTGTCTGTAAGATTCGTGGGCTCATTTGGTTTGGCAGAGACCTCGAGCAGAGCCTGGTGCCCCTCCCCCTGTTCAAAGAGAAATGCTTGTTAATTATTCTCCAAAGCAGCTCTGATAGAAAAGTGTCACTTCCAGCCTTGACTGCCTCCCTTGACAGCCTGCTACTTTGCTTAAGTGATCTCGTAGTTACAACATTTTTCATAATATTTAACCTAAATTTTCCTTGCTGCAGATTAATCCCACTCCTTCTCTTATCAAGTACAATAGCTCCACGGCTCCCAGACAGTATTCCTAACATGAAACAGGGATACAAACGAGAGCTCCTTCTCCGAGTACGGGATGCCAAACTGACCTTTGACTCTCACACTTTAAACATCTCTTGGCATCCTGTGCAAAAGAAAACAGACACCACTTGTTTCCTAAAGATTTTACAACTGGCTTGGGCTAATTAATCAGCCTCCTGCACACAGGGCTCTGCACTTACCTGTCTGGAGGAAGTGCAGATCACAGAAGCAGAGCGAGGTTTCTCAGATCTATGCTTCACCTGGTACTCCATTAATTACTGAGCAGGCCAAGGGAAATCTGTTCGTAACTGCTTCTTCCTTTCAGCTACTGTGCAGCAATCTCATTCCCCATTTGGCTATTTCATTATATGCAAAAGGAGATTCTAGTTCCATGGCCTGTTTCAGTTCCTGGTGTAGTTTAGGCAAAGCCAGTGAAATTCCAGTAGGAACAATTTGGCCCACTGTGTTTAAGCATTTAACCATCTGCACAAAACCCACAAAAGAGACGCCCAAACCAAAACCACTCATTTACATAATAAGGATGTGAACCTACTACAGCCATGTGAAACTATCATTTTTCACATGTGCTTGTGAATCTTTTCCCAGGCTTTTGCAGAGGGAGGGGCAATCTGAGAGCTGGGATATATGAAGTGACAAGAAATGTGTGGGTGGGGAAAAATGAGGGGTTTAATTTTTTCTTCCCTTTTAGTCTTGAAGCATGCAGCAATTACTTCTGTATTTTAAAGAAATTGTAAAAATACCCAGGGGTTATAGACTGATGTTTTCCCTTAATGTTTATACAAATATAAATACACAGCTAAAATAAATACAGAAGTAAGAGGAATACACCCACCTCTACAATTACAAAATCACTTTCCCATGGGTAAACTTCATCATATCCCCATCTGTTAAAAGTCAGGTTGTGCCATGAACCATTATGGCTTATATCCCTTAATTATTTTGTATCATATGCAATATAATTGTGGATATTCCACATCTTTATTGCAAATCCTTCATTTTCTTTTGCAAAGCTACCTATGTTCTTGGCCTAGCTCTGTGTTGTGGAAACGATTTCCCAGGGTTAATTAGGTGTAACAGAGTAAAAGACAGTCCTGATCCTGTGGTCTCTGCGTAAGTTATATTCTCACAGAGATAAGAGAAATTTTCCAGGATGAAAAGCATACTGAAAAACAGATTCATGACATTCTGCCACGTGCCTGAGACCAGGAGCTCCAAGCAAGCCATGCAGCACCCATCCTGTGCATGGGTCCGAGGCAGATGCCTCATCCAGTGGGGAATCCAAAAATCTTGCTCTGCAACCACACTCTGCTCTCTGCCATTTGGGAAACTCTGCATATTTGGTATCAGAAAGCATGGCAGATTCTGCTGGTAAAGCCAAACAGTTTGAAGAGAGGAAAAAGTGTTACTGATTGAAGAATCTCAGCTCTTGAAGAGCAATTTGAAATCTGCAATTTGAAATCTGCAATTTGAACACATTCAGGTCCTTGTCACAGAGCTTTTCTGGCCTTACTTGTAGGATCTGCTGGGTGTCCTGTCCTGGTGCTTCATCTCCACCAAAGCTGAAAACTGGCATGGCAGGTGCAATTTAACCCACTAAGGCCTAGCCCAAGTCAAGGGCTCCTTAGTACACCTATAAACATGTAGCAGTAGGTATATTTAATAGCTGCTTTTATACCTGGCAGCTAAGATGGGGCTTCAGGTGTTCTTCCTCCAATGCAATTCATAAATTGTGGTGGCTTGACAAAACTCGCCAAAGCCCAGAAATTGCATCCTACAAACAACCACAAATCCTGCAGCCAGAGTCTGTACATCAGAGTCTGAAGAGCAAAAAGAAACTGTACTCCTGGGTAGCATTCCTAAAAGATACCGCTTGTGATATTACCAGCTGATGAAAGTAGCAGTTTTGTGATGTTGACTTGAAAACCTAGTTTCCATTGTTTTTCATTACTTTGATCCCATGCCTGTTTTATAGCTGGGCCCATATTTTTTTGCATACTGCATGGCTCCTTTGTTCTCTTGGTCAGAGAATAGGCTTATTATGACAGACATCAAGATATCATGAAGATGTTTTCATGATGGTTCATCAGAGAGCCTCAAATCCAGAGAGCTGATACTACAAAGACCACAGACAGACTCTCCTGGAATTGCAACACCCTCCTGCCAGAAAAGAGGTGATGGATCTCTTACACATTTTTCCCCCTGGATATTAGATAGCCTCTAATAAACTCACAATAAACTATAGCAGATGTTTGAAAAGTACATGATTTGCAGTTGATTATACACATATATCACAAATCAGACATTGTATAAATAGTTGCTCTGTAATCATATTGCTTTTGTGAATATAGTTGAAGAGATTCAACTATTCAATCAGTTGTTGAAATTTTACCACTGATCTTCTACAGCAAATATAATTTCCAGCTACTAATACCTCCCAGCTACAGTGACATTTAGGATAAATCAAAGAGCTGATCTGTGGCTTCCCTGCGTGCAAGCACATTTTGCACTCACAAAATGAACCGACCAGATGAGAGTAGTGGCATTTACATTACTTGAATTTCACCTGTAATTAATCATTTAGCATGAGATCTATTCAGGTATATGGATAAGCTGTGGTAAGTAAAAGAGAAGGTATTCTGTTTTGCTGTCAAGTAAGGAGAGAAGTCAGTAGTAGATTTGGCCTCAATCAGATGTAGCAGAGGAAGAGCAGAGTGTCAGGCTGGAAAAGTTGGAAATGAGCTTTCTTGTGCTGCTTGGAATCTGGAAGAGGCAAGGCAGGATTCTGCTGAAGATTTTGAAAAGAAGAATAGATGCATCATGATCACTTCAGTATTATTCACCCACTTTGACATAATCTTTGTCTCCTTGGTTTGTTCCTGTCTGCTTTCACATGAACTAGGCAGTGTTGAAAATACACAGACATTTCCACACAAAGGAACACAAATATATCATTTGAATGTGAAAGAGGTGTTTAACAGTGCTCTCATTTAAATGATGCCTAAAGCCAAGTGACACAGGGCCTACAATATATGAGAATAAGAAGCAAAACCATCTCTACCATGTTTAAAAGCACATTTGTTTAACTACTCCTTGCTGAGAGCGTTTTTCCCCCTAGACCTGGAGTTGTTGAAACAGACAGAATGTAGCTGACCTTAGGAGTGGTATTTCTGTAAAATAAACTGCATGGCAGAATATAAAAGTTACAAACCTCTTTAGAATGCCATATGTGAAAATCTTGTAAACAATCCATAAATATAACTTGCTGGGTAGGACTTGCGGAAGCTGCTGCAGAATTCTCTGCTAACATCTTCCCCCCCACCCCAAACATTGAACCATCTGGTAATGACAATTTATTCTGTAGCTCTTCTGTTGGCATGTGCCTGTAATTATAAAACACGTTATTACCAGCTTCAGTCTGGAAGCAACACCATCCCACAGCCTGGGTTCAGAAGCGCTGACACTCTGACCAAAATGTTGGGGAAGGCTGAGGCACCCAGGGTAACACCAACACAACATTTGCCTTCCTGTCTTCAGAGGCAGCTTCACTGACATTATAGGGGAACATTTTACTAAGGGTTGTGATTGTCAAACTGAGCTCTTACTTTTTCTTCCAGAATCTAACTTCCCATTGAGGAAGTTCACATTTGATCTTATCACCCCTGAAGCAAATGAGTTTTTTCCACTAACAATGTGGAGATGCACCAAGCTCAGCTCTGCAGCAGTGGTTTTAAAACTTGGTAACTTGTGACTATCTCTGCTACAGCTAAGTTCCTGAAATAAGAAAGCTACTGACTGCATTGAGACTTAATTTCTGAAATAGAATTAGTTTTCAGTTTCACATCTGCGAAAAAATGTTTTAAGACACATAAAACTTCTAAACTACAAAAAATGATGTCTCTTTATTTTAACAAAATAGGTTTAAATGTTCACTCCTTGAATGACTTTTATCCTGAGAGTGAATTTTTATGGCTGATATTTAAATCCCTGAAAGTAGGGGCTTATAACAGAATCTCAGACATTTTAAACCCCTGTGTATAGTCCTAGATGGCACTGCTCTAGTCAGCAGGCCTTTTAATCTACTGTTTGAATATACTGCTGAAGAAATACTTCAGCTTTTATTGGACAGAATAGTTGTGGATCCTAAATGACTTGCCATGAGAAATGGAATTAAGAAGAGTACATATGGTTTAATAGCTTTATCATTATGAACAGGCACAAAGGCTGACATTTGAAAGTCATTATCCTCTTGCACAAGATGGTACAATTATACTTTTAATCAAGAATTTCTACTTCTTTTGTTACTTCCTGCCTTTCCAAGTTCCTGTGATATACAGTTCCCATTTTGACCTCATCCTGTTTTGCCCTGCTTCTTGTATGTTAAGTCTAGCTCTGCTGTAGACTAGCATTTTTCAAATGCAGAAGCATACAATAAACAGGAAAGATTCCCTTAGAGACACTGTTGTTTTTAGCTGATCAAAAGGCCATTCTGACATCCGCTTCTTGCTCAATAAAAATATTATTTAAGGAAAAAGAGAAACAGCTCTAGATTAGCATTGTGTCCTTAGCTTGGCTAAAGTCTCAGCAAAAGAAAATGCTGGCATCATTACTGCTTAACCTGTTGCTGCTTCACTTCACCCCTTTTTAGTTACACAAGGTAGAGACAACAAATCAAATTGTAAGTGACAATGCAGTGCCTTCTGGTTTTCCTAAATTTTAAACAACAGGACTACTCACAACAGTTTAGCAAAACATCAGAAACTTAAGGACACTGCCCTGACAATCTGCCAGGAGTCTACAAACTGCATCCGATTTTCATGTTTCAAGTCTGCGGGAGTTTTGCAGCAACAGGAACTTCAGGATCTGGGTTTCATAACATGATCTAAGACACGGTCATTGCTTTTACCCTGATTAAGCAAAAGTTTTGAGCTCAGACCTAACTTGATGCATGTGAACAGTCTTCTAAACAGAAGCATCTCATCGTGCCTCATCATCCACGTGGTTTGTTCTGCATTGATTACAAATCCTAGAGTGCAATGCTCCATCTTCATAGAAACAACCTTGTTCATGTGTTGGAGCGCAGGTATTTGGGCTTTAATTCAGTCACATTACTAAGCATGTGCCTAATTGCAAGCACCTGTTGGATACATTAAAATAACTGGATTTAAGCCAATGTTAAACAGGGCTGAGAGTGTGCTGAGAGAAGAAAGAGGGAGCTCAAGTGAATGAACTGTATTTGCTGAATTAGGCAGTCTATGTCGTGTGCATTTAGACTCCGGTATTTTCCTTTTCATTCTCTTTCACTCCAGGGATGTTGCTCTTATCCTTATGGCCTATCAAGCATCTTCTTTGCTACAGAAGTCTAACTGCTGACCAGTGTGCTCCTGTGGTGGGTGTGCTCTGCACGGGTGGCTTTAAATGCCACAGACCACTGAGCGCAGGTCTGTCAGCCCGCCCCACTGAGATTCAAAAAGGCTTTGAGCCAAGCCACAGAAGCTGTAGGTAACACTCCCCAAGCAAAAGCAATTTTACACTGTAAGTACATCAGCACATTCTATATTTTAGGACAAGAGTTTCAGTTTTTGAAGAAACTGTTTACATCTATACAAACAGAACATTTTCTGGTTTCATTTTCGCTCATGAACCAATTGCACTGCTTGTTACATGTTAAATCTGTCACATGGCAAACAATTTCCAAGCAGTTGAAAGATTATTTTTACCTCACTGACATGGGCTACACTGTACCAACCCTGGCAATTTGCTCTGTGTCCACCATGACAGAAAGGAGCTTCTGCAGCTATCTCAGCCTGCCAGCTTTCCTGTCCACTTTGGGCAGCCTTTTCTGAAGACTTTGGGTGGAATTTATTTCACCTTCGAGTGGTTTTCTAAAATCCAGGCAGATACTCTGAGCTAGTTATCCCGAGGTAGTCTGGAGAAAGAGATAAAGGCACATTGGAAGAATGATTTATCCTGGTGATCATTCCTGAAGTGGGATATATTTCTGCTGGGGGTATCTCCCTCCCCATAAGTCACAAAAGAGGCCCAGATATCCAGTTTAGAGGAGACATTCAGCTTTGGGAAGGATGAATTAGATTAAATTATCTGTTCTTTCTCCACCTTCCCACTATTTTTCCTCATAATAATTTCTAAATGACACTTGCTTATCACTTCTTCTCATGTCTTGCACTTCCAGATGCATAGATTGCAGCTCTGCAGCAAATACAGTGTGTTTATTTCCTATACACATGCCACCACTGCTTTCTGCTCCATGTTCCCTCCACATGACAATTAATACAGTGCAGTGTTTTTTTTTTCTAAACTTCCCTCCTTCCCCCAGGGAGAAGCCTCTTTGGTGGACCATTCTTTCTCAGCTGTTTAAAAAGGCATTATTAAGCTCAGTTTTGAACTGCAGGTCACGAGACAATATTACAAAGGAAAAATAGGCAGGGAAGTTTAAGACATTAGCAGCTGTCCTCTGAAATTTAAATTGGGAATGCAGTTCTAAGGTTGGATGAGAAAGGGGGATGTTAGGGGAAAAAGATGAAATTTAGCTTGTAAGCTTGGCTTCTGGCTCTAACTTTCATGTGTGCATCATACAATCATCAGACACCTGTGCTTGAGACTCAAAACTTGGCTGAGTGTCGCATCCACGTGGTGTAAAATGGCACAGTAGGACTTTGATCTAAAGCTGTGACCTAATCTTGCAGGAAGGACAACTCTGGCCCTGGCAGTCTGGGTCTGGGTAAGTTAGTGATTTTTGTGGAAGGACATGCGGCAAGTTGGGGGAGTTCAAAAGTGAGGGTAGCTGCCCTTGCAGACACAGCCAACAAAGGTAAGCACTTGGCAAATACAGCCAGTTCCTGCCTCTCTTATCTTTGACACGCTGCCACAGCTTTGCAAACACCTCTCAAAGGAAACATGTTGCACTCGGGCCAAAGTAGCAGTGGGTGCTTGCCTGGTATTGGCTCACCAGGGCTCCAAAGCGGTTGTGCACGTAAGCATGGAGGATGCTGGGCACTCCCAGTGGAGCATGTACTTTACATGCTTCAAAGGAAGCTGAAATCCAGGAGCTGGCCTGCAAACCACGTGTTCCCACTGTTTGTAGCCTGCAAAAAGGCAACAAAGCACTCCTGGAGAACTGAGGTACAGATGGGGGAGATCTGCTTCATGAAAGAGGACTCCAGAACCAATCCTTCAGATAGCTATAGAGATGTTTAAAGTCTGATTTACTGCAATCTGGCTGTTGTTGTGTGATCAAAATGGGTCATCCCTGCCAAGGGAGACAAATGCAGCTCTGTCAAACAGCACCTAAGTGCTTCCTTTGCTGAGTGGAAACAATTGCTTCTTCCCACTTCTCAGACTCCTCTTTAAGCTCCTTCGGTGGCACTGACACAGTCCACAGATGCAGCATGTCACTGCTGCTAATATTAAATAAATAACTAGAAGGAAATATAGGCATGTTTGGGTTTTTTTTTCTTCCCACAGTAGAATTTCAACTTCCACTCCAAAGAAATATGCAATAATGTTACCATCTGTGTTACTTTATTCAGGCCAGATCCACATTACAGCTAGAACCATGTTCCCATGCTGAAACACTGCATCATTATTAGCAATTACCAACATAGCTCCCTTATTAGCAGTGGGATGTCTACAGCCAGTTCGCATCGTCTGTGTTGCTTTTATTTGTTTTGGAGAAACAATGAACATAAAATCTCTCTACTGGACTCTGACATGGTGTGTACAAAGGCAGATGTCTGTCGCAATCTAGGGGGCAGACAGAGAGGAGGTGGCAGAGGGAACTGCTCAGCCACTGAAAGTTACTTTCATCAGTGTTTCTGTTGGCAAAGACTGCTCAGAAAATGCTGGGGGAAAGGTTGGGGGGGGGGGGGGGGGAAGAGAGAGGTGGGAAAGAGTAAGACCAAAACAGAAAAACAATAAAAGATGAAAAGTGTTTTTCTTGCTGTAGTCAATTCAGAAGCCCTTTTTTTTTGGACAGATAATTGCAATTATTTGAGAGAGATGGACAATTTTTTCTGCAGATAACTGTCATGCCTTTAAACCCTCTAGAGTTAGGCTGGAATAGCCTTTAATACCTACTTAAAAAAAGCCTAAAAAACCCAGCAGACATCAAAAGGTTTATCTAACACCTGAGAATAGTAGCTACACTGCAAAAAAAGGATGCCCACCCTAATCTCTGTTCAAAACCAGATGATTCAAGAGCATATTTATACAGTGACTTTTAACTTAGACACTAATTCCATTTTCTGGTTACTGGGTCAGGTTGCTTACTGGCTGCGTCAAACACAGGGGTGAAGTCCCCAGCTCAGTCAGTAGGGTATGAGATCTGCGCTAATGTCTGAGTGCACAGTTGTGACTGCCTCAGAATTTGCCAAGAATGCACATTAAAAGAGGCTGCAGGCTAAAAAACTACAGCTGCCTGACAGACAAGCAGCAGCCTCGTTTTACACAGCTCTTGTCTGTACTTCACTGAAACAAACACAACAGGCTGATTCATAACTTCCAAATTAGCCATGCAAGAAAAGTGGATTTTCCCCTGCTGTAATGAGTGTAGCAGCCTCATTCCTCGGTGCTGTGCTGGGGAAGCAGTCCACAATCTGCCCCCTCACTAAACCAGGCTTTATCAGCTTACTGATTGAGAGCTTTTTCACTGCGTGTGCTTGATATAGTCCTTAACAGAAGGCATATTTTGGATCCTTTTCTCCAGATGTCAGTCTTGGGGCTGGACACTCTGGAAGAGTTTAACATGCTGGCTACAGCCACAACTGCATATTCTTGCCATGGGTTCAGGGGAATGCAGAGTGGTGGCCCCCCCAGGACAGGGTGGAAACTGTCAGACACCTGCAGCTTGGCTGTTTTGTCGTAAGTCCTGCCTGTCCTGAGCCCTGATGCTGGGACAGCTCACCTTCATATTCTTTCTTTAAAAATCCCTTTTCTGGGATCAGCCATGAGAACAGACCATGGTCCAGAGGGAACCTGCTTGTGACCCTATCCCTCATCCCTTCTCTTAAGGTGTGTCAGACCTATGTGATATTTCCATGTACTTTAAAATGGAAAACCAGAGGGAAATTTCTTTTCAATAAAAGCCTGTAATCTCTAATTTTAAAATGAATAAGGAGACCTGGTGAGAACTATTACTTTCTTGAACAGGAAGGTTGAGGCAGACCATGACATAAAGGTTCTGAAACATCCTAACCTGTTTTTCTGGAAACATTTGCTTTTACAAGGATTCATTTTCACTTTTATGGTACACAAAATGCAATTCCTTTGATTAGTAAGCTGGACAAGGTGACTTCCTTCCAAGCTAAATGATCCTATGACAGAATGAATCTAATTTGTTGCAGCTCAGTAAAATTTTATTTTTGTCTAAGAAGCAAAGAAAAAAATAATCCAAAGAAAAAAAGAGGTTTCAATATTTTATCATGGGGAAAAAATGCATGCAAAACCAAAATTTGAATGCAGCCACTTTGTTTTCTAGGGTACGAGAACTGGATGGTTTGAAGTCATTCCACAGCAGCTGGCCTCAAAGCCAGACAATGGACTTCGCTTAGATGACATTCTATATCTTTAAAATGAAACTTCCTAGTATGATGCAAAGTAGTTCTGTTTGTTTGTGTGAGAAATACTTTTCCCCACAAAAATCTTCAACTAGGAGCAAACTGTGTGGCATTTTTCAGTGCAGCTCCCCTACGAGCAAAACCCACCAGCAATCTAAGTTACACCTTTGCTCATGCTGCTCATCCAGAAAATTCTTGCAGCATTTTCCTGGCAACAGCTATATAAGGTCACACTTTACAAAGAACCCACATTTCCCCCTCCAGGTTCCTTAGTGGCAATACAGTAAAAAGGTGCTCTTTGGGATACAACAAATAAGCACGTGCTTGCATGTATGTGTAGATGTGTGAGATTTCTCCAGCACAGAAACATACAGTTGAGGGTACAGCAGTGACAGTTCCATTATAATCCCATTTTCACATGCTAAGAGCTTTCTGAGCTTTATTATTTTGTCAGAGGTTTACATTTGGCCTCTAGCTCATAGGTGACTTTTTTTTTCCCCCTTCTTTTTCCTGAGGTTTCACAAAATATATGAATCCATTTCTGAGCTACCAGAGGGTAAAGAAATGCTTTTCCTGCCTCTTAGATTGTTGTAGCCCTGTTATGGCATTGATTTTTACACAGAACTCTCTGCAGAGTTTAATAGCAATCAGCAGCCTGATGTGCCTTAATGACTTCCTCTGTGCATTCAAAAAATGGCTAAACCTGACAAGCTGAAACCTTCCAAGGGGCCAGTGCTCACTGAGTAATAGCTCCCAGGTCAGTTTGGGATTATTATTTTAAAGTAGTTTCAGAATAAGGACATTAAGATTTCCTTGAGTTTATAAAAACCTTTTGAAAATTAGTTTTGTCCTCAGAACAGCCCCTGAGTTTAGAGCTACACAGCCACTTCTCAGCTTGTGCACAGCCGAATAGACCCACTGCAGTTATTGCAACTATGGCAGGGAGGGATCCAAACCATACACGAAACACATAGCAGTCAGTCACAACTTCACTGACCTCATTAGAAACATACAGCAGGTCAAGGGAGGTGATTCTTTCCCCATACTCCACTCTGGTGAGACCCCACCTTGAGTAGTACATCCAGTTCTGGAGCCCCCTATTACAAGAAAGAACTGGATGTGCTGGAACAGGTCCAAAGAAGGTCCATGAGGGTAAACCAGAGGGCTGAGGCACCTTTCCTAGGGAGCCTGACTGAGAGAGTTGGGGCTGTAGAAGGTTCTGAGGAGACCTTATTGTGACCTTCTAGTATCTGAAAGGGTCCTACAAGAAAGCTGGGGAGAGACTTTTTAGGATGCCAGATAGTGATAGGACTGGGGGGAATGGATCAAAACTAGAAGTGGGTAGATTCAGACTGGATGTTAGGAAGAAGTTCTTCACCATGAGGGTGGTGAAAGACTGGAACAGGTTGCCCAGGGAGGTGGTAGAAGCCCCATTCCTGAAGGTTTTTAAGGCCAGGCTGGATGTGGCTCTGAGCAGCCTGATCTAGTGTGAGGTGTCCCTGCCCTTGGCAGGGCGAGGTGGGACCTAGATGATCCTTGAGGTCCCTTCCATCCCTGACTATTCTATGATAAAAATGGTATACTTGGGTGGAGGATCATAGGATGTTAAGGGTTGCAAGGGACCTCTAGAGATCTTCAAGTCCAGTGTCAACATTAACTATTTTTGTGTAATCCCCTGAAAACATCAGCATTCACAAAAGTACATGGCATGAGAAAGTTTTTTCAGCCAGTCCACCTTGTTTACCTTTAACATGCCTGCCAGAGGATAGCAATTGGACAGTGGAAGGATCCTGCAGCAGCCCATGTGATCTTTGTCCCAAACATGACAGTAATTTGCAGATCAGTGTCTTCCTGAGACAAAAGTAGTGTTTAATGGCTTTCAATCTATTTTCTTTTCATTCCTGCAAGTTGTCTTTGAAGCCATGCAACATGTAGCCTCCTTAACAACAGGACTTCTAATGCAGCTTCTGTATACACAGAGAGAAGTTTAGCAAACTCAGGTTTGGTTTTTGTTGTTTCTAGGATGAATTCTGCTTTCTGAAACTTTTGATCATATGGTGACTGGTGAAGAAGCAAAGGGCCAAGCAGTGAAATCAATCAATAAAATAACATTTCTTATTTCCTTTTGATTGTTTTTTCTTCTACAAGTTTATCACTGGAGTGGGAGTTTCAGGTCTATGACTGAAAATAGAAACAGCATCAGGAAGTTGGAACTTGAGCAAGAATCCAACATTGCAATCTCTCATGATTTTTATCATGAGTGTCATGAAATTTGCTCTGAGGCTTTAAGGTATCAGCTGCTGATGTCACGGTGTTGCCAAAGTTCTCAGTTAAGCTAGAGGAATTTTCTGGCTGCTATCATCACAGAGGAAATGTCCATATATATGTATATATACACACCAGATGAATATGAAAAAGAAATCAACAGTAATTTTTGAGATACAATGGTTTCTACAAAGTTTAACCATTTTTGGAGTGGCTCAGCTTATGATGTTGGGAGTGCACAACATGGAGAAAGAAAACTGAACTGTTTTATTTAGGAGAGCATGAGCCTTCACATCACCTATAGAGAGGAGACAGGAAAGTATGAGGCATCAGGAGGAGTAGTCAAACCACAAACAAGCCTGAAATGTTCTGAAAGAAGGTTAAGAAAAGTAGATGACCTAGTATGGTACTTCATGCATGATGTGTACTCTACCAACAGAAAACTAGGTTGTTGGGGTTTTATTTTATTCTTTCATCATTGTTCTAGTAGTACAAATGCATTTGAAAACTCATGAGCCTCTTTCCTCCCTCACGTGCACTGTGTAAAACATTCCACAGGACATACTGGCACCATTTGGGGGTTTTTTTGAGTGCAAGTGAGATTGGAGAGATATTTTGCCATCAACTTGAAGGAAACCAGAAGTTCAACCTACGTGCAAGGATGGGGAATGCTTCCCCCATAACAGACACAGCAGGTCCAAAATCTTTATGTCATCTGCTTCCACCCAACAACAGCTTTATAAAAGTAAGTTAAGAATGAATAACTTAATAGCTGCCCAAGGCGGCTCTAAAGTGCTGCTTTCCCTCACTGCACATGAGAAGACAGCCATTAGTGTTGCTGCTGCTAGGTTCACTACTCCTTGGGGGATGCTGTGTTTGCAGAATGGCCTGGATTTGTACTGGCAATATGCACACATCTGAAATTGCTTGCATTTGGATGCTGTTTGGTGCTCAGTTTTGAGTTAGTGCTGTGTCTGTTATAGATTCTTCTCATCATGGATAATGTGTCTCTAGTGAGCATGAGTTCTATTCCTTATTTTTGTTTGGATAACACTTCCCTCTGAAGTCAGAAGACAAAGACTGCCACATGCACTTTTTACAGAGCAGTATATTGTTGAAAAAATAATTAACAGCTAGAAGATGAAACAATACAAAACAAGGACAAATAACTATTATAATGTGTTACATTTCCACCCAGTGGTCTCTAAGGACTTCACAAACACTACTAAGTGCTTCCTCAGATATTTTCAAACCAGGGAAGTATTATCCTTCCTAAGGAAACTGAGGCACAAAGATGATAATTGACTAGCCCAAATACAAGACAGTGAGAACTGTAAACAGCTACAGAGCCCTAGCACACAATCCTGTCAGTGGAAAGAAAGGTTTGTACACTATAGGACTTTAGTCTTGTTTTACCTAATTTAAGAAGCTCCTGCCCATTCTGCACAAGTATTAAAGTCTGACCTTGCTGAATAGCAAAACTCTGACTTCACTTAGTCAATGCCATTTCAGCTACAATACTTGCCTTTATTCTCAGATTTTCTAAGGAACTGCAGAAATGCAGAGTCAGCTCCTTATTCAACTAATATAAATCACTGATGCTCCACTGCTTCAGTAGAATGATCTTTCAACAAATTAAGAATGAGGTCCATGAACAACAGATTGTTTCCTTTGTATTTTTACATCAAAACTATCTGATATCTTTCAGATGAGGAAGAGCTGAAGCTGGGATGGGGCAAGGAAGGATATGTTTTTCCTTTCTGTGCCAAGTATATGGGGACATACAAAAGTTACCCCATGATCAGATGTTTCTTTTCAGAGCACTCAGTTTTATTTTAGACCATCAGCTGAGCTGTGGTTACAAAGTAAAAACACACTCATAGGTGTAATGTCAGAGGTGGGAGGAGGAGGATCTAAGAAAAGGGATAAACTACCTTGCACGTCATATGAAGTATCATGGGGTGAGAGTGTGCACATGGACAATTTCCATGGAGTAAGCAAGGTGCTTGAAGGTCACATAACAGTATTTTATCTGGCTGCCTAGTGAGGCAAGTTAAAAAACCACAAACCAAAAAACAAACGCCTTCCTGGAAAGCATAAGTTACAGTAGGCAGAGGAACCAGAGGAACTGCTTGGCTTAGACACTGCCTAAGATGTTGTTTCAAGTGTAAAAGGTGGGAGATAATGGATCTCAGTAAGCCACCAATATGCACATACACAAAGATATGTCTGTATCACAACTTACAACTTGAAATCAGGAAGGCAATCTAATTAATACAGCACCCAAGCCCCTCTGCTAGTATTTGTGACTAGTTATGTAACATAGAACTAGGTCTATATTTGGGGTTACAGCCACTTTACCTATACCAGTTTAGAAACCATTACAGATCAAGTATTACAGATCAAGCCCTTGCTACAAACTGCTGACACCGGCAAGGATTATTTCTGCAGAAGCACTGGCATAAGACATCTTTATACTAGAATACATGTATCCCCCAGTGCATGCTGAATTCTTTTAACTGCACCAACAAAACCTTAATTAAAACTGTTAAATCAGTACAAAAATCAGCGTATGAAGACTAGGCTTTAGACAAAGACTCAAGTCTCAAGGAGTATGCGGGTACAGTTAATTAAAAACATGTAAAAATGTGTAAAGTAAAAACATAATAGACAGTAGAAGGAACCTAATTGCTTAGGAAATGTGAGACTGGCTCCTGGAAGCAAGTTTTAACCTTAGCTTGGAGGAGAGCTATTTATGTGGGAAAGGGTGAAGAGTGCTGGTTTCTTGAATAATGACATGCTATGATGGGAAGAATGAGAAGCAATTTGGGCACTATTAGCTACACTGTTCAAGAGTAATAAGGAACTTGAAAATTATGTCAGAGAAATGAGATAAAGAAGACTATTATACTCTTTGAAGGCCATCATCTAGTATAGCTGTGGAGGATAAATGAAAATGGAAACCAGTAAGGAACATAATACAATATGCTTATAGTATTTTGTGTTTCAGCTATTAGCAGGTGCAACACTGCTGGCATCAGTGGAGCTGTCTTCACTTGCTTCACAGCTCAATGTGGTCCTGTATCTACTTTATATACCTACATGTTGTAGCTATGTGCTATTGAAACATAACAAAACACTTTCAAAATGCATTAGGGTGTTAGACTATAGAGAGTGGTTAAAACATGTACCTGCCTTAACTGCTTGCCATCTGAAATACAAGGAGATGAACCAAAGTTGTCTGCTGTAAATGTGTGTAAAGAGTTTTGGATTTAAGCCCAGATATGAATATACAAATAGATAAAGTTTATAGAATTGTGACACCAAGTCTCAGGGGTTTTGTGGGAATGTCAAAAAACACTCAGCAAGGAGAACATATGCCTGCCATGTTAATATGTCTTATGCCTCAGTCTCCTAAACAGATTATGGAGATGGCTGTGAAACAGGGGGGGAAAAAAAAGGCAAAAAGCTTTTATTTAAGAGCTACCTTTGCATATTTTTCCAGACTTAACTAAAGCTACTCAGATGGAGCGACAGCCTAGGATTTCCTCTAAGAAGGATTTTTAGCATGAGGGATGTAAGCTTCCCATTTCGCATCTGGCAAAGTGGAGTGATCACTATGGAAATAGGCAGGGTAGTTTATGTTTCTGCATGGTGATCAGGCTAAAGCTTTTCTAAATTGCTGATCTGCTTCCCTTGTTACAGATGAATACATCAGAAAAAAAAGTCAGTAGAAGTTGTCTGGCATAAGGACTGCTTGGCACAAGATCCTACAACAAAGGGAACTTTGATTCCTACCCAAACCTTCACTGTCATGAGATGAGATTCTGGAGAAGAAATGATAACTTCTTTATGGTGATTTATGAATTGAGGGGACAAAAAAAGAATGAAGCTGAATTTTCTACTGTATTGTAAGTTACTCTGCAAGCACTTGAAATCCATTGTGATAAGAAGTAATTGGTTAACATGTGTGGTGTCATATGTATGTCCTGGCTCTTAGCCCTGCCCACGTGAGATTGTTTTAATTTACTTCAGAGGGACTGTTCATGTGAATGAGGTGAGCAAAACTTTATCTGTGAGGGAGTGTTTCTGAAAGCTTGAGGCAGAATAATCACATGTGTGCACAGACCTCTCTATTTTTCTCTATCTTACAACTAGAGCGCTCCAAACCCCTTCCTACTCCACAGCTCTGATGGGCTAGGTCTTCAGATGTGGGCATGATGCAAATGTGCAATGGAGCCCAAACTGCTGGGAATGTAAGGAAGGAATTAAACTAGACTCTGCAGTGTGAAGCTCAGTCCATCTGTATTTTTGGAAGGCATGGGACATGAAGACATTGCTGCTCCGCATCAGCACGGAAGGCAACAACCACCCCATTTCTCATGTACAACAGCTGGTTATTGTGCTTCTGGGATGTGCATAGTTTCTTCTGGAAGAAATCATCACATCAAATGGGTGTCTTTTCCACATACAGAGATATCCTCTCAATGGACCTTTTGAGCCATCTAAATTCTTCATTTTATAGCATTACGTAAAACACTTGTTGTAATGCTGTTAACAACCAAGAGGAGTCAAAATATGCACAATCCATTTCTGTTGAAATGGCACAGTTCACAGCCAGCTTTGCAGACCACAGCGTGTCACAGTGCCTTATGGACGAGAAACAATCAGAAATTTGATTTTGGTGAGGTTAACACTTTAAAAAAACAAACACCCTTTGATATTGTCCATGAAAATCAATTTCCTCCATGGAAGTTTAGGACTTGGGAATGGAGTTATTCTCACATTTTTGTGAATTCCTACAGAAAAGCAGGTGACCTATGCTCCCCAAAAGTTGGCAGGTGACTTATTAAACTTCTCTCAAATCTCCTTCAGGAAGTTCATTAAAACTCTATTTGGAAATGGCCAGGTGCTTGCTTCCCACAGTGCAAGAGGGAAATCTGTCACCTTGTTTAAAAAATTGTTTGGTTACTTGGGATAAAGAAATAATCATTATACCAAGCTGTGTGGTTTTGTAATGGAAAACTGTGGCTTGGTGAGAAAAGTGCCAAGGTCAATGCAATGAAAGCCCCACAGTGAACTCAGACCTGATTTCAGAAGTCAGTGGTGGATGGAGGCCAGAAGAACAAAGTCTTTTCTGTGGTTCGCTTGAAAACACTTTTTCTGGTGCTGGATAAAAATAACTCCCTAGCTTGAAAAAGTTTTTAGTTTGAACAAATATAATTAGAATAGATTTTTGTACGTTTTATGAGGATAGCTAAGGCTGACAAAATTACCTTGTTTGACACTGGATCCTGACCTCAAAACTACAGCCAAGCCAAGTAACAGGAAAATAGTAGGGCTAAGCCTTTTTCATTTTTTATTCTGCCAAACCACTGCCTCTTGCAATCAGGATTGATTACAAACACCCAATTAAGAGGCATTTGGAACATGATCTGAACACTAATCCTGTCTCTTTCTCTTTATACCTAATTATCATCCTTAAGATGGGTATTAGCACTTTAATTAGTAGACTTACTTTAGGAACTTCTACATAAACTACAAAATCTATGCTATCTGCAGAGATGTGTGTATATGTGCAGTCTTGAAGTACATGTCACAAATATGCCTACATCCAAGTAGTTCTGTGCCATACTTCAGTCTAGACATATATATATGAGTGCATGTATATCCTGTTTGCAGACATAATTTCATTTTTTTGAAATACTACAGAAGAAATAATTGAATTTGCTTTTACATCAGCTGTATAAAAATCCCTATATCATTATTACCAAATTATGATCCAATGTTGTAGCTTGCAATAAGCTATAATTAAGAAACTCATTCTCAGCAATACATAAGTTTTTTGGTTTTAATTACATCAGCATAGAAGAAAGGATTTGAGAGAAGGGTGGGGTTGGCTGAAAACATATTGAGCTAAATGCTCAACATGAGGCTAATGCTGACTCTGTGTTTCAATTTAGCCCTCTGCCCTGAATCTGTCTATCTCTGTCCACAGCAAGGATGAAGGCTCGTGGGAATCTATACTTGACTCTCAGATTTTTTCCTGTCTGAAGGCTATCTAGTTGTAGCACATCAAGACAGAATTCTCCCCACAGTTCACTTAATTACCTGGATTAATAGAAACACCTCATATGACTGTAATTGTAATTTTAATGTGCTATGATACAGAGACCTCAGTTAAGGCGCTGCTCTGCCAGGGATTGCACCCAGATGCAGAATCCTTAGTCCAGACACCTCAGTCCTGAGCACAGACCTGCACAAACTCTCTAGCTATGAGCAGGCAGTTTGCTCATGGCTTGCTTAATACCTCTTCCTGAGAAAACTCAAATCACTACTATGAAGGAAAGAACTGTTAAACAATTCAACAACAGCGACTTTCACAAGAGTTCAGTGTTTGATTATCCTGTGTAATAAACTCACTCTTTTGTTGCTTATCCAGAAAACCAACATAATTTCCAAAAGTAGTCTCTAAAGCACAAAAAAATAATAAAAAAAGACAGCATTATCTTTAGGTACTTGCATCTGATACTTGTGTGCAAGTACATGTTGAATTCTGTAGCAAAGAGCACAAACTTTTATGTACTTCCAGGATCCAGAACCTTTAAGTTAAGAAAAAGTACTATTTTGGTATGCAAGTTGTACGCATGTGTCTTCATGGTAACATGCTCTGTGTCTACTGCCACAAGTGTTTTTTTCTGGGATGACTCCTTTCCTTGGCATGTTTTACTGTAGCTTTCCAGAGGCTATCAAACAACAGTGGCTACCAGCAGGGCTGTTGCAGCCTTGCAGCGCACTCCCTGAGAAAGCCTTTTGTGTGCTTTCTGTACTTTAGTACAGAAATGTCCTCAAAATGCACCCAGAAACATGAGATGTCCTATGTCCCCCAAATCCACAGCAATTATCCTTAACTATCCAAAAAATACCAATTTCTTGTTTTGGAGACAGAAAGAACGGTCCCCTTCACCCCTTTAGTAGTATTAAATAATCTCTCAGTAACCCCGAACAACTTTTGAGGGACAGATTTATGACAGACAAATGGGTGAGATGGCATAGCTTTGACCCATGTACAGCTTTTCATGGAGGTCAGTGCTGGGCATCATGTCCCAGTCACAGTTGTGTGGGACCTGGCCTTGACTGACATTCAGGTCTCTGCCAGCCTCCTGTGGCAAAGCACATAGTAGAGCGGTTTAAGGTGTGTGGGCTGGGTGATTGATTTAATTCCAAACAGAGCAAACCGGGGAGCATGGACTTGCTCCAGCTGCCCTCAACACATCAGGAGGGGGCATTCCTGCCTGTATTGGGCACTTTGTCCTGAGGCAAATTACTAAAGGCCCAATGCTGATGCCCAGGGCAGTGGGGCCAGGCTGTTAAAACCATATTTATTTCCAAAGCTCAGGGGATCTGGCTTCTTCAGACTTCTCTAGACCCATCTAGTCCCTGCCTCTCACAGCTCTGAATGATCTGCTAGTCCTCCTGCCTACCTCATGCTCCTGGCTGCAGTCTCCTCACACAAGAGCAGTGAAGGGAGAGGGAAAGAAGCAGCTCTGACTGACATTTGCCATAAAAGCAACTGATACAATCATAAACCAGTCCTACAGGGCCTTCCTAACAACCTTAAAGAGTAACACAGAGAGAGCTCTGTGGAAGTGGAGGGTGAAATTTTCATTGCTTCCAACCATAACAGGGCTGTGTTGGACTCAGACCCTTCATTGCACCTTAGATGTCTTTGGTGCAGTTTGAGGAAGCAGTACAGGGCTAGCAAGCCTAGAGCCAGGCTCCAGTTTCACCTCTGCGCAGTAAGAAAGCAGCTCTCACATGCGCAGCCACTGACAGTACCCTTCTGATAGGCACGGCCTGATGGGCAGCCCACAGAAATTCTTTACAGGCAGCTTTCAGGGTGGGCAGCTAGGGATGTGACCACTAAATTACCACAGTAGCTCAGAGCCATCTGAGGCTCCTTTTACTCCCATCAGCTGAACCCAAAGGGCTCAAACTGCCTCTGCATGAAAGAAACATGAAGCGCAAAGTCTGCACAAAGCAGATCTTGCTGCATGGGAGAATAGGAACCAGGATTTAGACAAAAGTAAATGAAAGCTTAAACTTTGCAAAAAACAAGGAGAGGCTGAGCCATGGCTTGCTTTGCTCCTGTTTATTTTACCAGCTGCAGTTTGTTATACCTACAGATTTATAGCATAAATCCATTGACATTATTTAGAAATAAAACGAACAGATGAATTTCTAATGTCATTAAGGTCTCCGGGAGTTCTGTGGGGCTACACTTGCACTCTGTAGGTCTAGACAGCAATGCCTTCTTCATTGCTCAAGGATCTGGAAGAGATGCTTTCACCTGTATAAACAATCATAGGTATTTCTTACTCTGTGTTCTATAACTGACTGCAGTTTCTATACAATTCCAATTGCATCAGCGTAAGTAATCCATGGTAAATGCAATATAAAGAATAATTATCTACGACATCTCTCCTCGTTCAATTTGAATGTTTCCAAAATGGGCCACTTTTCCATTCCAAGAGATATGACAGCACTGTCTATACACTCTATAATTGTCAAAGAAGGGTGATACTTACTCTCTGTGTCTACAAATGATGGCAAATAAAACAATTGTGCTGTGTATCTACGAAAACTTTGTAAAACAATACAGTCAGGTCTGGCAACAAAGTCAATAATTTGTCAGTAAGGAAACCACTATTGGGCTTTTTCTACCCAACCCTCCACCTTTCTTAAGCCCTTTTCTTCTGAAGCTTCACATTCATTTTCTTAATGTTTTTAACCTAGTGTCTGTGAAATTTTTATTGCTCCCTAGGTAATGACATCTGATCTGAATGTAACCACACACCTCTTTGCTCAGCAACATTTGTCACAAACCATTATAAATTATCATGCTGATAGTGTGCATTGCTGGGAAACCGGAAAAGTTCCATAAATTCAAAATACTGTATCAGTGACATTCTTGTTTATTAGCTAGGTATAAAGTTTTACTAGATTCAAGATGGCTACATTTACACAGTAGGATACTTCAGCAACACGAGACTCGTACGGCTTGCACTAAGCGCTGAAAAGCATTTACCACATGCAACAAACACTGGAGCATTTTAACTAATATGTAGCCATATGTTTTGTCTCTTCTACTCATTTTAATCGTGTTGCTGACTCCAAATATGCATGGCTATTACTGGGGCTTGCTTGAGAAAAGGCAAAACAGCAAATAGAAACAGCTTTTCTCTTGAAGTATAACCATAATTTCTGTTTCTTGGCCTCCTGAAGAAGAGGCATAACACTCATTAAAGTTAAAAGTCGAAAAGAGACTGTGTGTTTTTTCATTATGTATGTCCTTGATAACAATCTGTGGTTGACATGGTTGTATACTTCCCGTTGAGATCCTGTATTTCCATTATGCTGGTTCAGTAGTTCTGGCTAGAAGCTTTTTTTATGAGATGAATCTAGCTTGTGTGAACATATTTTAATTATTTGCCTATCTTTATTCTTCAAAACTGTGAAAGTTGAGTCCTTTGGAACGGCTCCAGAGAAACAGGAATTTTCACCATGTTTGCTTGAAATTTAAAGCAACTCAAATGGTTCTGATCCTCAGAAAATCATACATATGTGATTTTTATTAGGAGTCATTTGAGAAATACTTATTCATTAAAGCATAGCATAATAAATCAAGGTAAATCAAGGGCATATTTTTAAAATTAATTCCAAACTCTAACACACAAAGAGACTAACTGGGAACAGCTTCAGTACAGCTAATGCTGAAATTTGCTGCTTTCGATTCTCCTCAGAGACTCAACCTTTCACCAGTTTTACATTTCAATACATCTAGCCCTCTATATAGAGTAATATTTTTTTTAAAGTTAGATAAGAACTCTTGATTTTCTTGTTGGCACTATAGAACAAGAAGGTACCCTTTCCAAAGGCACATTGTTTCCCTCCCTGGGCTCAGGAGGTCCTTGTTATTAAAGTTGTTTTCAATGCTAACTAAGGTCTGAGATGCAATGAACAGCATTATAAAGAGGATTTTGGGAGCTAGGCCAGCAAGCTAATCTTCTCCTCTAGCCTGCCCTAATTGTATGGGGCATTTTTTGTTCCCAGACACAATTCCCCTATCTCTCATTTTCTATCTGCATTTTTATATTTAAGTGCTTATTAATTTCCAGTGCTAAACCTTTCAATAAACTAGAGTGTAACGTAAATTGCACATTTCTAGATTGCAGACTGAGTTGCTAATAAATTAAGTATATTATGAAATCAAAATGTACTTATCTGCAAGATAAATAAATAAATAAAAATCTTGTGATGTGTTTTATTGCATTAATCTCCTGTTGTATCCAACATTTGCCACAAGGAATGTGAATTTTGTAAGTAGTCACTGAGATTTCAAACCAGAGGGAGACTGTTGACAAATTCCTGTTGCTGAAATAATTTTCTGTTATCTTGGCCCTAAGTTTTTTTGTCACAAATCCAATCCCTCTCAAGTTAAAAAGAGCAATTTTAAATATAAGTGAAGTAGCAGCTGAATAATTTAGCAGAGGCTAGAAGATTAGCATTTCACCATAGACCAAATAACAGTAAAGTCATCACCATTGCAAAGACCCTGTTTAGAGACTTCCTTGTGCCCACTACCATCTCATTACTGCACTAGGCCTCCTTTCAGGGGAAGAAATAATGCAGTGGGGAGAGTGGACAATGAATATTGAGAAGGGAGTGACAGAGGGAGTCAATTCCTTCTCTGGACCCAGTTCAGCTCAGTCTAGCACTGCTTAGCACGACACTGTGCCACAAAGATTACTTGTTCCTCAAATAATTGTATTCTCTACACCACTTTACCGCTGTCAGAGACTATGTTGGTTTCACAGTGTTGGAAAAACATGCGTTCTAGAAAGGGACAAAAAGGATTTGACACTGAAATATTCTTGATTTAATTTCCTAATCTCTACAAGACAACAACAGCCAAACATTTTAAAGCATTAGCACTGTCCCACCAAATGAACACAAAACCTATATCAAGAAGACACAGGGACCGAACTCATTGCCTGAGTACAACAAATTAAAAATTAAAGAATGGGAAGTCAGTGTGTGAACATATGGCATGAACAGGAGCTGCAGCTCCAACACCACAGTAAAAGCCTCATTTTAACAAAGAGTCAGTTTAGTTTTATGAGCACAGTTTTTCTACAATATCACTATATACTAATGTACAAGAGATGATAAAAAAAGCCAGCAAAACACAAACCTCAACAACAAAAAAGCAACTAAGCACCACAGTGCATCATTAACAACTAATGATTAACAATTAGCAGTTCTATGATACTGAAGGGACCATCAACACTCTTCCTACCTAACCGGGGGGCCACCAGGCCCCCCGGCCTTTGTTGTCACCACCACCATCACCCAGTGTGCACCATGAGGACTCACCAGTGATGAGAGGAGGATCCCTCAGCCCAGATGGGCTCAGTTTGGGGCTTCTGCCTTTCCTGGGGGGGATAAAAAGGGGAGTGGGCAGGGAGGGCCAAGTGGCCACACCTGGGGTGGGAGGAGACTCCAACAGAGCCCAGGTGCTATGGGATTTGAGGGAAAAAAGGGGAGAAATAGAGCAGATGACGGACTTCAAAGGTGTCAGTTAATGATGGAAAAGGATGGAAAAAAACCCAAACAAACAACAGAAATGGGTAGATTCAGATTGGGTGTTAGGAAGAAGTTCTTCCCTATGAGGGTGGTGAGGCACTGGAACAAGTTGCTCAGGGAGCTGGTAGAAGCCCCATCCCTGCAGGTTTTTAAGGCTAGGCTGGATGTGGCTCTGGGCAACCTGACCTAGTGTGAGGTGTCTCTGCTCATGGCAGGGAAGCTGGAACTAGGTGATCCTTGAGGTCCCTTCCAACCCTAACAATTCTATGATTCTATGATTAAAGAACTTCATTTTTAAGGGAAATCAATAATTGTGCAATCAATTTATTAAATAATAGGAACAAAACCACACAGGGCAAAAAAATGAAGCACTTGAGTACAGCTGCTCTCTTTCTCTAGGTCCAATGCACTGACCTCATAGTCTGTTATAACCACTCCTGACAATGCTGATCGTCATTTAACTGGACCAGATCCTGTAAAATCCTGACTATTCCTATGTGATGCCAAACACCAACAACAATTGAGTTTAATCTTTCTGACATGCAGGGAAAGCCTTGACTGGTAACCTTATAATGAACAAGAACTGTCTCTTGCAGTTGTCAGAAGGAGATGAAAAAAACACAATACTCAAGAAATTTTTAAATAATGAATCACTGAAATACTTTCTTTATGAAACAAATGGGCTGCATTTAGAGGGTATGTTGGAGAGCAGAATGATCTGACCATGTGTTGCCTTGTGCTGCCTTGTACAAGCTAAGTGGTCTACAGATTTAGGAAAAAGTGGAGAACAGCTTGTGGGAGCCTCTGACTCCCCTTCTGACTCCTGGAAATAAATGGTCAAAGGGAATGCAAGCATAGAGGAGCCAAGCTAACCTCAGCTAATCTCTTCCTCTGCTCAGAGCACTGCTGTAGGGGAGGAAGAGGGGAAAGAATGGCTACTGGCTGTAAGTCAGCATCAAAGGGAGAAAGGGGGAAATATGGCTATCAGTCCTGCGGCCCCCTGCCCCTTAATGGGTGAGAGTCAATGCCAGACTAACTTCACGTTAAGAGGATTTTGCAGTTTATAAATTGCCTGTTTCTGCCATGGGCTGTATGTATCTGCGTGGATTTAAAAAAAATAAAATTGAAAGGGAACATTTTTTTTAAACTCTAAGAAATTTAGTCAAAGAACAAATCAGGCCAACAATCACACAAGGGTATCTCACCCACAGAGCACCCCCATGACATGCATCATCGTCATCCACTTGCCTCTTCCATCAGGCAGAAAGGATTCGGATATACTTTGCAAAGTTCAAAAAGTTGCAAAGATCTTTTAAACTCCTCCCCCCCCGCTCCACCCTCCCTCTCCCGGGACAGCAGGGATGCTCCACTGAGCACCTCCTACGTTTTATCATAGTAAACATCGTTCGCAGCCCCTCGGCAGACACCGAGCCACGGGTGGGGCGGCGAGGTGGGTCAACCCGGACGCCACGGATACTCCCGGGGTTCCAGAGGATCCATGTGGATCCCCCGGCAGCTGGAGGATCCCCCTGGAATCCCTCAGATCCTTCCTGAGCTCCGCGGAGCCCCTGGAAGCCAGCGGGTTCCCCCGGAGCCCCGCAGATCGCCCCAGATCCCGCGGATCTCCCGCCGCGCTTGACCCCGCGGGGAGGAACCGGGCCGGCAGGTGGCGCCGTGGCGCTCCGCAGCGCAGCGCGGCAGCACTCACTTGCAGTCGCGGTCCTCCAGATCGAAGTGCGGGTTGAAGTTGATCATGATCCTCTGGTAGGGCTCCGGGGCCTGGATCAGCCACTCGCATTTTTGGCTGGGGTGGTAGGACTGGGGGTAGCCGGGAGAGGTGAGGTACCCGGGGCTTGAAATCTTGATCGTGTCGCCACATTTGTCTGCAGGGAAAGCAAACGGTTCACTTCCATCTTCCCAGCAAGCAGCCGGTTTCAGCCCGCAGCTGCCAACCACGCGAGGTCGTGGGAACTCTGGGGGGGCTGTAGCCTTCCTCAAACAACCATCCTTATGCCTTTAAGGCAAAGGCATCTCTGCTGTATTTTACCGAAGGGAAAAGGCCTGCATCTCCGTGCCCATCCCCAAATCCAGCAGCTAGACAGAGAGCAGGTACCAGAGGATAACCCACTTCTAAATAGTATCCTTTTTAAAAGCCCCCCCCCCCCGAGCAAACAGCACCCCTTACACTGTTAAAACCTTGAATCCTCACAACAGTGTTAATATTGGCACAGAAGGGTCTCTAAGACACAGTTGTCTCCAAAAAGTATAGTCTTCTTTAGTATGAAGTTTTAAGGAAAGCTGGGAGGAGAACTGGAAGAATGCCATTTGACCCCCTGCCCAGCTATGGGATCAGCCTGGTCTGTGTCACTGACCACTGGGATTGTGTTGGTGGATCCAAGCTGATTCACAGAAAACCCTCCCTTTGTTTTATCAGTCCATAAATCTAAGCAGGTTGAAACTATCTGTGATCTTCAAACCCAGTATAGCAGAGAACAAAGTGGTTTTAGTGAGGCAGAAATCATTCACTATTTATTCCTTCAAGGAAGTTTGTTCATGCTTGGAGACTGCATCAAAGTAATGGAGCAGAACAACATCCTTTCCTCTTCTCTCCATCCCTGCCTCCTCTCAACAACAAAGATTTATTTCTAATACCAAAATAGTTGCAAAAAGTTTCCAGCATCACCAAGTGTGACTGTGAAATGTGGTATGCTGTTGCTTTTCACTCCTTTGGCCAGCATTGTCAGGATTGCTTTTTAAGGTTTATAGGAAAAAAATCCAGTCCAACCTACACAGTCACTTCACTGTCCAGTGCAGGTTTGTGTTATCACTTTTTTTTACTACTATGGATTTCTTTCCATAGGCCTTCAGGGGGGAAAAACTTTATCCACACACTGATTGTTTAATTTTGAGCCATAAAACATGACAGTAAACTGCAGACAGGAAGAATGTCTACACTAAAAAAACAAGACTATATATCATTGCATCCCAATAATGCTATATAGAGGCTGCAGTTCTGTATCTAATACATTGTATCTAATACATTCCCTGTGAAAGTAAAATGGCATTCCTTGCTCTGAGAATGAATTTATAAGTGTAACAAGATTTTATTGTAGGAAAAACAGGTCAAATGGAAGGGAAAGAGGAAGCGCACATCAAAAATGCATAAAGCTACAGTCCTTACAGAAATTATTTGCCATAAATTAGCAGGAAAGGGGATGATATGTACTCAGCTGTATGGTTAAAACCCAGATATTGGTAAGCATGTTAGTGGGAAAGGCTATCATATTATTTATTTCTGCTTTGCCTTTGCAAAATTGGATGTTTTCCTCTGACCAGAACAAAAGGCATTGCAGCTCAAAGCTCAAAAGCTGTCACTGGTGATCTTGCTAATCCGCTGTCTGGGGCTCTCAGGGAATCTTGCCTTTTCCTCTCTGTGTAAGCACACTCAGAAAGTGATCCTGTCTCATTAAGCCCACTCCAGCCCTGCAAACAACATGGCAGAGTCTGGCATCTGTTAAATGCCTGAAATAAAGCAGTGCTGCTTCTAGTCACTTGACAGAGTCACTTTAGAGGACGCTGAGGTGGACTCACTACCACCAGCGCTCCTTAATCTGCGACTTCTGGGAAAGTGACAGTGTAATAAGATAATGCGGTCTGCTAGACTCCCTGGCTCTGTGCAATCTCTCTCACACGTGATTAAGAAGAGCAGTTTCTAATGACTTTGGACCATTAGTTCTAAATAAGGTTAATGAATTAATTTAATGGACACTAGTACTACATGTAGGTGAGGGTAGCATTAGTAGGTCTGGTAGGTTACAGAGGTTAATGGCCTTGGTTACTCCAGCAGGGCCACCACATTAACTGCTCATGGAGGGGGCTTCTGCCCAGCAACCCATCCTTCTCAGCTTCTTTCAGTGGAAAGAAATGATCAAGAAGAGCACTTGGTGGCCCCCTCCCACCCCTCAGAGAGTGCCAGACTAGGGGCAGTCCTGGTTTATGTGGGAGTCAGGGAGGTGGCTGGCTGCATCCCTCATCTGGGCTGGGCAGGGGTGAGCGAAGCATACCTCTCAGAGCAGCTCCAAACCAGGCTTGGCACACGCCTCTAGTGCCTCACTCCCGCACCACAGCACTGGAGGAGGCAGCTCATCCTGATTAAATTAAGTAGCCTCCTCAAAACATATTGGGAAAGAGATTAACTTCCATCATAAAACATGCGATTTTAATACTCTCTCTCTTCCACCACACTCCACTTGTGGTCCCTTATTAAAACAATATACCAGCTTAAGTGGAAGGTGCTCTCTTCTTTTAATTACTTTGATTGAAAACCCAGTCAGGCAAAAGTAAATATTTGATAATTAGTTAATAATAATTGCTCAGGATTTGTCAGGGAAGGAAAGCTCACACAAGCTGTTTTATATGTGAGAGCTAAACGTTAAGTAGTTCAACAATTAGACTGTCTTTAAAAATGCATCATGCAGTGAAATAGTCACGGTGCCCTGGCATTGTTCGAGGAAGGAGGAGCACGCTGCTTTTAATTAGTTGTGTTTTCAAGGTCTGCCTGATACTACACTAGCTACATCAGTCATTTGTTATGGGATCTCTCTCTTCACAGAAAAGCTCAGCTTCCCTCTTGGCACTGAGCAAGTTGGATGTAAACTGCAGACTTGGGGAAGGGATAGGTTAGAGAGCTGTGCCCGCAGGTACACAAACAGCTAGTGAAGAGAACGATCATCTGAAATGTTACGCTTTGGGAAAAGAAAGAGGTGATGAGAAAGCCTTCCCTTTAAAGTGTTCATTATCTTTCAGATATCGAAGGCGAGACTTATTTAATTGCCTATGGGAGGAAACATTATTAAGATAATTGGCTGTCCTGGTCTAGTGAGAACGAGCAGCCTGCTCTATACAACCACCCCAAAGAGCAGAAAATAAAGTCGGAAGGCAAGGCCAGGGGTGGTGATCCTCGGGCGAGGGCCGTGCCACTCCCTTCCCCGGCAGAAAGTTCCCCTCAGCCGGGCTCAGGCCGGTGCCGGCCCCATCTCCCCGCCGACTCCGGCAGCTCCGGAGCCCAGCCGCGCAGCTGCTTGCCCGGACTGACATCTGACGTCCCCCCGTGACACTTACCGCTTCGCAGCGCCCTGGCGAGGGTGAAGGTGAGGGCTGCACAGTGCAGGAGAAGTCCCCAATCCATTTTCTCTTCCGACAGCAGGGAAAGGAAGGAAAAAAACAAAACAAAACAAAAATGCCCTCCACGTACAACTCTTCCTGGGTCTTAAATCCTCCAGCCGGAGTCAGAAACAGAAAGCAGGGTCTGCAAGGGCAGTCCCGGGGGCAGAGGGACGCTGGCTTCTTTTCTGTGCCTTAAGTCGACCGCATCCTGTCATTCAGCTCCGGCTCCCTCTCCCTTTGCTCACACTTGTTCCAGGCACTGCTGTCCCTGCCATTCCCAGCGAGACTAGAAACCCAAATGAAAACAAGGGAGGAAAAAAAAAAAAGGCAAAACAAAAACCCAACAAACACACAAACAAGACAAACAAAAATCCTGGCGGCTGCTGGCACCTCGGGAGCGCTCTGCCAGGGCGAGCTCCGGGAGACGGGGCGGGGGTGCTCTGCGGAGAGAAGGGAGGGAAAGCAGCCGTGAGCGGGGACCAGCCTGGCACTGGAGTTTGGCAAACTGCGTCTCCCCGCTTGCCCCGTTCTCCCGCGGCCGCGGCTCCCACGGAGCAGGCAGCCCCGGGGCGGCCCGCACTCACCTGCCCCGGCGGGAGGCGAGCGAGCGAGCGCGCTGCCGCGGCAGGGACTATGGGCCGATCGGGAAGGGAGAAGCACCCGGGCGGCTCCTGCTCGCAGCCTGAGGAAGAGGAGCGCAACTCAGCGGCAATAAGAGAGGCCGAGGAGCCGCCGTCTCCCAAGCCCCAGTCCCCTCCTCCTCCCCGCCCTCCTCCTCCTCCTCTTCAGCCCCCCAAGACATCGGCAGCGCGGAAGAAGCAACAAACAAACACGGCAAGCCCCAGCCCTGACACCCAGCTGGGGCGGGGGCTGGCTGGCGGGGGAGGGGGGGAGTTGGGGGGGGGGGGGGGGGTGCGCAGAGGGAGAGAAGGGGAACGAGAGGCGGCCTCCTCCGTCACGGCAGGTAGAACCGATCCGGGAGGTACTCACCTGCGCCCCGCCGCCCCCTGAGCGGCCCCGCGTAGCCCTGCCCTGCCGGACCCGGTCCGTTCCTGTCCAGCAGTCCCCGTCGCCCCTGCCCCGCACTCAGACACACAGACACGCAGACACAGGCACCCCTGCTTACCTCTCCGCTCGCTCCCTCTGCGGTGGCCCGTGCCCCAGAGGCACCCTGCCCAGTTCCCTCCCGCTCTGCTGCTCCCCCGCCCAACTCTTCGTTTTTGTTTCGTGCTAGTGTGCAGCAAAGCATCCGGCCCCACGCGCGTCCCTCGGAGTCCCTGCTGTCCCTCAGTGGGATATGTCCATCCCCTGTGATCCCAGGGGCTGCTGGCCGCGTTGGTGTGGGTTGAGTTGTGAGAAGCCTCCATGGGGGTGCCCTCAGGTGACAGGCTAGCCACGACCCTTGTCCCTTTTTCATTTCTGCATTTCCTAAGGGCTTCCATGAACTCTCTCCCCCCCGACCCGTTTTCCACCTCCCTTCTCACCCACTCTGGCTGTCATTCCCACCTTGCTTCACTTTCCCTGTGACTTTGCCCCCGCAGCCTGTCTCTCACAAAGCCTCTTGGGGCTGAGGAACTGCTGGGGTCCCTCAGGGCCACCTCTTCTCCCCATGGAGGCTATACGGCATGAAATCCCCGCTTGGGAGTGAATGTCTTCTTCTGACACACCACCCCACCCCTGCTTGCACCACTGGACAGCCACAAAGCAGGGACATAGTGGGCTATGAGTCCTGCGGCTTTGGCTGCATGGTCTGGTGCTCACCAGCTATGGGGCTGTCCGTTCCTTGCCCCATTGCCCTGCCTTACAGGCTGTCCCTGCACCCAGGGAGTGATTACCTAGCTGAACCCGCCGGATGCTTTTATGTGGAGTGGTTTTCAGCTCCCTCTGTGTGGAGACAGTCCAGTCATTGGGGTGGGGGTTAGATGAAGAGCTCTAAGGCTGAATGCTGAAACACAGTGTTAAATGGTCCCCAAAGATGGGTCTGTGCTAGGAAACTGACCTGGGGCCAGCAGTGGATGTCAGCCACTCCTATCTCCCAGAGCAGAGTTTGAAAACAATTTGATGCTGGTGTACAGCTGAGGCAAACTCTCTCAATGCTTCATCAGGAAAAGGCCTGTTAAGAGGACGTACTCCACAAGGAGTCTTTCTGAAGGATGCAGAAGGAAAAGAACTGGGCTTTGCTGGGGGCAGGGTCATCCTCCAAGCGTAGCTGCAGCAGTAAATCCCTGTCCACTCTAAAGACATAACTATGTTTGAAATAGTTTTCAAACATGGTTGTAAGTCTGCAGCCACACAGATTAACTACAAATGTGTTACATCTGTGTTCAGAAATCATACACAGATTCAGCCTCCTCCATTCCTTTGTCTCCAGCCCCAAGTCTGAGCCTTCCACTCTCACTCTCCCTCACTGCCCTTTTGAAGCCCTGACTTTAAGGTCAGCTGAAGTCTGGAGATTAAGTCCGTAGGAAATCTGTCTGCTGGTTTCATACTGCACACTCTCTCATCACTACTTTCTGAGCTTCTGCCAGACATTCCCCATCTCTTCTGAGATTGCAATTCTATAATGTCATGCACTAAAGTACAGTTTGATCCTTTTATACTCTCTGTACACTTCATTCTTTCCTTCCTTTGCTTCTGCCTCTGCCCCTGCCCCTGCCCTTGCCCTTGCTCCTGCTCATGCCCATGTCTGCAGGCAGGCTGGAAACCAGGCAGGCTGGAACTGGTCAGACTGAGTTATTTGGTTCAGTCTCATTTCTCTGTCTTCAGGCAGTCTCTGGATCATCACATGCAGTACTTCTGCATTTCCTTGATTGATTGAGATGTATATTTTATGGGTAGCACATTAAGCCCCCTGTATTTTTTTCCCTTTAGTGAAGTTCCCAGAAAAGGGGGGAAGGGGAGAGTTAACAGTGCTTTCTAATTATTAAAACTCTCATGCAGCTGGACAATCCTTGAGATAAATTGCTTCTGTCCTGAACCCTCATACTCTGAGACTGACTGAGAGACAGTATAGGTTTTAAAATACAATATATCTGTTTTTGAAAACAGAAACTACCTGCTGGTGGTAGCTTGCTGGAGAAAAGGAGACTGAAGGGAGACCTTATCATGCTCTACAATTAACTGAAAGGAGGTTGGAGCAAGGAGGGTGCCAGCCTCTTCTCCCTGGAGACAAGTGACAAGACTGAAGGAAATGTTTTCAAGCTGCACAAGGGGAGGTTTGGGCTGGATGTTAAAAAAAATTTCTTCACAGAGAGGGTTGTCAAACATTGGAATGGTCTGCTCAGGGCAGTGGTGGAGTCACCATCCCTGGAGGTATTTAAGCAGAATACAGATCTGGTGCATAGGGACATGTTTTAATGGTGACCTTGCAGTGTTGGATCGAAGGTTGGACTAGATATCTTGAAGGTCTCTTCCAGTCACAGATATTCTGTGGTTCTGTGAGTTGCAGAAATACATACATATATGTTCAATTTAAAAACTGGGTCTCAGAGACCAAAATTAATTCTGTAAGTGAAAAACAGAAATGTGGTGGGTTGAGAGAGAAGGCCCAGCTTTCCCTCCCCCACTAAGTAGGAATAAAGAAGACCACAGTTAGCCAGTGAAGCAAAAGGGGATGCTGTGCCTTCTCTCAAATACCCAGGGAGCACATATATAAAAAATTACACTTAGTACATGACAGTGATGACTCTCTTGCTTTGTCTGTCAGGTAATTTCTACAGATCTGCAGAAAGGAAATAATCATTCCCAGTTGTATGCTTTAAAGATGCTCCAAACCAACCAACCAACCAGTCCACAAACCAACCGATCAACCGACCACAATGTTAATTTGATTTGTTTTTGGATTAACAAGTGATTTGCCACAGATGCAGGCACAATGTGTTAGTAGCTAATGTATTTTAAAGAAATTCTGTTCTCTGAAAGAAAAGCTAAACACTTAAATGCAGGCAGAACATGTACATTAGTGAGGCTGATACAACATGATAAATTGTAAGGCTAATGATGAAGGTTGCTTTTATCACCTTAGCCTACCTTAAAACCACTAATCCATATAGCAAGGTTTATTTCAACATGCTCATGTTTCAACTATCAGCGCTTCCTCCTCTTGCACAGAGATATGCACCAAGCTGCAAAGACAGCTGAGCAGGAATGGCCTCTGTTGTAGATAGCTTGTCCCTTCCTCAGCACTCGATGGGTACTTTGGGTTTTGCATTGGGTCTTATTTTTGCTGGTGAATTCTCAAGGTCTAGGAAATACAGCAGAATCTAGTACACTAACATCTCTCCGTTCCTATCACAATGTGAATGGCATTAGTATAGCTTTTCTACCCACCTTTTTTTTCTCTTGTTGCAGATAGAGATGCAGGTTTCTTCTATGCATGCACTGCCCTGAAATGACGAGTGAAGACATTTTATTCTTGGTTTACATATATTTATCTGAAAAATATTTAATCTTGAATCATCTTGAATATAAACTGGTATCAAATGAAACATTCAGAAGTCTCTTTTTATAATCCACTTCTCACATTTTAGTCACGGTATTTTAGGTCCTGATCCTGCAACTGCTTGCACATTTGTTCAGCTCTCCATTTTCACGTCAGTAATGGGATTTTATGGCAAGGCTGAGGTGGTGTTACAAAGACTGACTGTGAATCCAATGTATGTGGAAGTTAATGGAGTGGCTAGCTTTGGGGTTTGGGTTCAGGGCCATCTTTGCTTCATATTTTGATTTGTGCTTATAATGCCTTTTTTTTTTTTTTAAGATTCTCTGCACTTCTGTTCTAAACCTGTTTCTCAAGAACTTTATAATTCAGCCATAAAAAATATTTGCCTTGGGCTAAATCATGTAATATAAAACTTAAAATTCCAAAGGAAAAAGAACACTTTTCCCATTTTAACAATAGCAGAACTGAGCAACTTTGATGGTTACTCCTTTAAGCACTTATACTTTAAGCACAGTAATGCATTTAATTAAAACCAAACTTTGGCAAATGATTAATCCATGGCTGGAGACAGCTTTATTTAGTACTATTTTGAAAAAACAACAAATTAAACTCATCCATAATATTAAATGCCTGAAAATGGTGACTTCCTACCAATATTTAATGGGGAATAGAAACGTATTTGCTTTATGATCAGTACCTACTAATATCTTCATATATAGTCTGGTGCTCATAACTGTGGTGGATTGACTCTGACTAGATGCCAAGTGCCCACCAAAGCTGCTATATCACTCCCCCTTCTCAAATAGACAGGGAAGAGAAAACATAACAAAAGGCCTATGGGTTGAGATATGGACAGAGGGGGATCACTCATCAGTTACTGTCACAGGCAAACCAGACTTGACTTGGGGGAAAATTAATTTCTTACCAATCAAATCAGAGTAGGATAATGAGAAGCACACCCAAATATGAAAACCACTTTCCCCCGCTCCTTCCTTCTTCCTGGGCTTAACTTTACTATCAGTTTTTTTTTACATCCTCCCCACCAGCAGTGCAGGGAGATGGGGAATGGTTGTTGTGGTCAATTCATCACACTTTTCCTTCTCTCCGTGTTGGGTCCCTCCTATGGGAGACAGTCCTCCACAAACTTCTCTAATGTGGATCATACCCATGGGCTGCAATTCTTCACCAAATGCTCCACTGTGAGTCCTTTCCACAGCGTGTAGTCCTTCAGGAACAGACTACCCCCATGTAGTTCCCCCATCATGGACTTCTGTCTCTCCACTGGTTCACAGATCCTGCTAGGAGCTTGCTCCAGCATGGGCTTCCCATGGCATCACAGCATCCTTCAGGTGCATCTCCCTGCTTCAGCATGGGGTCTTCCATGGGCTGCAGGTGGATAGCTGCTCCACTGAAAAACTCCATGGGCTTCAGGGGGACAGTCTGCCTTACCATGGTCATCACCATAGAATGCAGGAGAATCTCTGCTCCAGCACCTGGAACACCTCCTTCTCCTTCACTGACCTTGATATTTGCATGGTTGTTTTTTCTCACATATTCTCATTCTTCTCTTTGGCTGCTGTTGCTGTTGTGCAACAGCTTTTCTGTCTCCTTAAATATGTTACCACAGAGATGCTACCACCTTCGCTGATGGGCTTGGCCTTGGCCAGGGTTGGGTCCGTCTTGGAGCTGGCTTGCCACTCCTGTAGCCTTCCCACTACTGAAACCTTTCCATGCAAACCCAATATATAATAACCTTCTCTCTGATGTTCTCTTCTTTAATTTATCTTCCCCTATAATGTCTCCAAAATGAGGCTTCAGTGTCATCTACTCTCCTTTTGCTTTGGCCATATGAATCACTGCTTGGCTTCCAGTTGCTTACCGTACGGAACTGAAGCTATTTATCCTTATCTTTAAGATCAGACATACATTTTCCCTTGTCTATCTCTCTCCTCTCTCAACCCTTTTATCTTCTGTATCTTTTATCCTCCTACTCAGGCTCTCACACCCAATACTTTTTCACCCTGTCCTCTCATGTTACACCTCTTTTCCACACACAGCCACATGCATCAAAACAATCCTTCTTCTCTCACGTCACTTGGTACCCTTTTCCAACAAACCACTGCAAATCCATGTATTTTTATAAAGCATGCCATCTGATTTATACATTATTTAAATTTACATATGGCCATGTATTGCAAGATACATTCAGAGCCTTTACTGCATTGGTTAGATATCAGTTTAATTTGCATTTACATCATATCCACACTGACTACATTGTTATGGTGAGAGTGACTTTTCAAATATCTTACCAAACTCCTTGGAATTACAACTGTGCCATCTCACAAATGCCTTATCAAAACATGTTCATCATCCTGTCTAAACACATTCCACTCCAACAAATTAGCACAGCCCAAGGCTTTATTAGACGATTATCTGATTATCAAAAGTCAAATGTTTTCATCTGTGTCAAAGGCAAATCATCACACATATCATTTTACTTCCATTTCCAATTTGACAACAAGCTCACCAGGTCTCTCCAAGGCCTAACTCCTCTTCTTGCATTGCTGGAGTTGCCAAAATCTAAGCATGGACACTATGTTCTCCCAGGTTGCCCCACTCTTTTACTTTTCTTCAGTAATATTTGTATATTCTCAGTGTAATCTGCTTTTTGTCTGAAATAGGAAGTAGGTGACATACACAGTATATGATTTATGGCGGTGTCCTTTGTAATAATGCCTGATTGACTCAAGGGGTCCTGAAGTAGCTGTTTCTGTGATGAAGGAAGCAATTCGTAGCAAATCCACCCCATACAGAGTAAGAACCTGATATGTTTCTATTGAAGGCAATGACAAAGTCCCACTGACTTCAAAGGAGAAAAACAGACTCTGTATGATGATAATGGACTCTTAGATTATAAACTTGTTTTTATCAGCTTCAGTTGTTTCCATTTGGTTGCACAATGTGTATATCAGTGTCTGTGTTTACACTAAGATAACTGCCACAAAAAGCCAAAATAGCATTTCCTTTCAAAGTGAGGCGTATGCCAGACTGGAGGTCTATGATCATGAAGTAGTAGGTGAAAATAATGTTAGGCACATCTTTGTATTTCTTGTTTTGCTTCATTTTTGGCTGGAAGATTAGTGTCCTGTAATCTATTCATCTGTAAAGACCCATATGATTATATCATATTATTGCAAATTACCTGCACTGCTTTCTACATGTTACATCTGATAGAATAATGCTAGGAAGGGCGCAGTGTTATTAGGGAAATGGAAGCTGTCACAGTGGCACTGCATGGTTGTCATGCACCCCCTTCAGCTACAATGCAGCAATCACTGTAAACAAGCAGTTGTACTGCATTCATTACAGATCAGGTTCCCTTTCTCAGTCATCTCTCATCTCCTTCAGGAGATGTTCTCAATCATAATTTTCTTTGTCACTTATTACAGCTGATGCTAAATGGCTTTTCTGCTAAATGCTTGTTTGGGTTATTTATTAACTAGAGAACATTTACACTGGCATACTTTGATGTTATACATGAAATGGAGAAGCCATTTGTAGTCTATAGTGGATTAGCTAGAAATTCAGGGAATCGTATTCAAAGGGATTAAAGCTTAGGCAATGGATTACCTCCAGTTGGTTGGCTTCATTGGAGGGAGCTGTAAGCAGCCCCTAACACACAGATCTTTTTTCAGGTGATTACATATAATGGTAGGAGTGCTGTTCAAGCAAATTAAATATAATTAGTTTATATGTCTGCTGTTGTTGGTCTTGTACCTTAAGAATATGGACTGAGATCTGGAAGAAGCTCTTAGTGTCTGTGTAGGTAAATTTTGTTTCATCTGGGACTTAAAAGTGGAAAACAAGAGGTATAAATGGCCTGATCTAATGGTTCATTTTCAGAACATCGGTTTCTTTCAGAGTTTTCTCCTCATTGTAGTGCCTGTAGAAAAATTGCTCTGGAATATTATGTCTTGTAAAATTGCTTTGAATGCACACCCCCCACCCAGTAATTTTTGTTTTGTTTTGTTACTTTATGAAGAAGATGCAGTTAGAACAGAAAAATATTTTGGCTATGGAATATGAATGGGCAGTTTATAAGAAGCCTTAATTTGTTGGGTGCAGTAGAGGGATGTCAGAGAAACCCAGTGGAGGTGATATAAAATTGGACTGGCAGATTCCCTGGTGTGTAAGGAGAAAAGTAAAAATAAAGGGAAAGAGAGTCTGAGCAAGGTTTGATTGAATAGGAAATGATGCTTTAAAAGGCCTCACCTTTCTTGGAAATTTGTTGTGTTTGCCTTTTTCCTCACTCTTATCTTTACTACTGCATTTATTTCTGTATTTGGACCATTTGGTTGCCAATAAAGTTAACTCAAGTACTCTCTATTTTGAGGAGAGTTGATTTAGTAATTTTTTTCTGGTTTGGTGTTTAGGGGGGGGGGAGGGGGAAGAAGAGTTTAAAGAGGCTTCTAAGCAATAACCACAGCAGTTTTCAATACATCTCACAATCTTCTCAGTTTTATTTAATCAAACAGAATTCTTGCCATCTCCCCAGCATGGATTTACATTTCTCAGAGACCTTTTTGGAATCTGGTTTTCATTGTGGGTTCACGATTCTGTATAATTCAGACACGAGGAGAAACACAGTTGTCCAGGTTGTCATAGCAGCTAAAACTTTCCTTTCTGTGCAGTTGTCACCAGGCCTTTGGCTTCTTGTAACCAAATAACCAGAAACATTATTAGTTTAATGAAGAATCTCTCCAACAGGCTGTTTCCAAATCTGTAAGTTATCTGTCCAACAAGTATGTCACTGCTGTGTGCAGTATTTTATTCACAAAGGCCATCTGGACAGCCTTGACAAAAGGATTCATATCATTTGCCAGAGAACATCTTGTTTGCTGTGAAAAAAAAATAATCAATTCAATGTTTTTCTAAATCTATCTGGAGCCATTGCTTTTTTGTTGCTGTTGTTTTGGTTTTTTTTTGTTCTCAACTGCTCCATTGGCATTTACTGTGTTTAAGCTTCTTTGTCACCATTGCAGAACTTACAAATGTGACATTGCCTCCTTTTCCATACCTGTAGTTATAATCATATACAGATCTTTATGATTATTTCAGATTCAGATCTGTTGATTTATTCTGGTGAGATTTGGGTTTGAATGGAAACTCCCTGACATTGGTATGTTGTGTTGGTTTGGAGAGTTCCTTCATGGCTTGCTCATCATGCAGTAGCATATCATAACACCTTCAATTATTTTCTCCTCCTTTGGGGTCAATTATTCTACCACAAAGATCTTAATGAGTAATAAAGAGACAAAACCCAGGTACCACCTATAAACTGGAAAAAGGTCAAAGCCCACTATAATGTTTTGGTAATCTGCCTGCAGTGAGTCCAAAAGCTGCTTGGTTTTTGTTGACTGGAATGAAGATGCTTTCAGCTAGGCAGAAAATACCATGCTGTCACCAATGGCCAAGAACCTGACTTCAAATTAATCTAGCAATATACAGAGCAATCTTGTAACAGACCGAGTAACCTCAGCTGCCATACGGCACCAAATAGGACCTGGTGTTTTTTTCAGCTCCATAGTAAAACACTGTGAATTCTGCTGGAAAGCTCTGTATCCTTCATGCAGAAAGTTCACATGGTAATAGAAATTTAAATGTTCTTTCACCCAGTTATGCATAATTAGACAAGAGCTGCCAGACCTTTGTGATACAGTATTGGGATGAAATGTTAGAAAATTAATGAAACCCTTTTTTTTGACATGTGCAGTTATAACTCCCTGAATATAATTAAAATATCATTTTTTGAGAGAGAGGGGAATTTCCTGGATTTTTAGAAACATGCCTCTTTTATATTTACTGTCTTGATTCTTGTTTTGCAAGATAATTTTGTGGCATACATGTGCGATCCTGGTACAATCAGTATAAAGGCAATGCATTTTGCATTCAACAGTGTATTCACAGAATCACAGAATGTTAGAGGTTGGAAGGGATCTCCAGAGATCATCGAGTTCAACATCCTCTGCCAAAAGCAGGGTAGTCCACACAGGAATGCATCCAGAATCTCTCCAAGTCTCTATTCCAGTAAAGTACAGACATTCTATTTTGGAGAGTTTAAGGTGAATTAAAATTTGAAAACACAGTGTGTGAATGGTTCTTAATGACGAAAATGTGGTACTTGGGTGAAAACAAACAAACAAACAAACAAACAAGTATGTGATGAGGCAGTTTTGGCAAGCCATTTTGGTTTTTAAATGTTGTGGTTTTTATGGCTAAAGAAGACCAGAGATGACATGCTGCTCATCCTTCCAAAGACCCACACTTCTGCAGATAAAAGTTGAACCCTGACTGCTTTTGAAAACAAAAATGCAGCTTGAAAGTTTAGCGTCTCTAGAGATGGTGGCAAGACTGCATGTAGGTGCTGAAACCCGTGAGAAGGACAGCATCAGGTATTTGCAGGAGGCTGGGGACACTCGTGGGCAGTGCTTCCCTTGCTGAAGAGGAGTGTTACTAGGGAAGCTATTCTTACCGTACGCTGTTGCATTCTAGCAGCATGCTGTGGCGTTGCCATGCGAAGCACACTCAGGTCCTTTAGCCGAGATATTAACCTATTGACCTGCTGCCCCAGAATGAGAATGCTGCCAGCCATAATCAGCTCTCATTGAACAGTGAGGTATTACAAACATTTAAAAGAAACAATTCCTTGGCAACTAATCAGAAGATTTGCCTGAGAAACACTCGTTGAAAGAAGTCAGCTTTCTGCGAGACTCTGCTGCTTGCCTCTGTCCTATGGCGAATTTTATCTTCATCAAATTCAACTTAATATGTAAAAAATACATTAGGATAATTTTGTTCAGTTGTCAACCTATTTTTCAGTCTAAAGAAAAGGTTTCTTTCCTAGAGGAAGGAACAAGGAAGGAGTGTTGCCCTGTAACTTACAATCTTTCCAATCCCTACTTCTATCAACTTGAAATAGTTCCATATTTTAGTGAATTAAGCAGGCCATATTTGGACTGATAAACTAATGAGGGTGTGGTGTTGGACCTGAACACTGCTGATAACTGCCAGCATGCCAGTTTGAGCTAGTGCTTGTGGGCCTTGCCTGGGTGACATAGGAAGTCTGGACAAGCATAAACAAGACTGTGTTAGCTGCTGTCAGGCCAGACCTGTTCCATCAGCTAGCATAGACTACTAGTAGCTGCACAGACAAGTGCTACATCTTGACAAAACCTGGTACTGTCCAGCAAATGGAAAACTATCAAAGGAAGAGTTACCCAAAATGAAGGACTACTTTTTTTTTGGGAACATATGTTTGGTGTGGAGAGGAAGCAATCAAAGCGAAGGGTGATCCTATCTGTTGCTCAGCTCCCAGTGTGGAGAGCAGTCTCTGTGCTATGTGCAGTCATCCCTGTGCTGATACCTGTGGATTTGAGTCTGCAGAGGCTCTAGGCAGGATTTCTGAGAGGGTTTTGAGTGTGCAAAGGATTCATCAACCCTCTCCCATCCAAATTTCTGTTATTCAGCTGCTAGGTGATAGCCCAGGCTTCCCTGTGTTGCCAGGCCAGGGTGCACAAGGCTTCCAACCGCTCTTGCTAGCAGATCTAGGAAGTGTTTTGACAACAGGGAGTGGGTCTGTTACAGCTTCAGATGTCCTACTGGAGGGAGAAAGGTGCCTTTGAGAGGGGCAGAGGGGCACCATCCCATATTGCTGGGCCAGTCTGCTCCCCATCACATCCAAGGGTGGATCTCACATTTGCTGTAAGAGAGGCATGCCTACATTTCCACCACATAGTACAAGTCCATCCATGTGATGGTGAGTTCTGGGAAAACACTGAAGGTGGTGGGTGATGACCCTTCTTATGCTGTATCTCCTGCCTTCCTCTCCTGGGTCCTGAGCCTGGCAGAGTGGTGTCCACCTTGCTCCTGTATGCTGGATCACCCACAGATATTGCCTATACCTTGAGTAAGGCTTAGATAGGTCCTTCTAGGCTTACAGGGACCAACTGTGAATGAGTCAAATACTGCGCTGTGGATAGATATCAGGAACTGGGCAAGGTGAAGGTAAGGAATGTCTTTTAGGCATTGTCTTTGTAATACTCTCAAGATAACTGTTGGTTTTGAACATGTGTAGTGCTACCAGAATGGCCTGTGGATGGTGCAATATCCTGGTGTTTCTTTTGGGGTATCTGGCAGGCCCTCCCCTCCCAGGCTTTCTTTCTGCATGCTGAAAGGAGGACTGCTCTCGCTCTCTCTCTCTCTGAGACCCGGGTTGGCTCCACAGTGCTCCTCAAACATTTGTTGACATGGTGTTAACAACGCTTGTCATCAGGAGTGGGTCCATAGGCCAGGCTGCTAATGAGGAGCCTCAAGAGTAGGATTTTAATAAGTGTGATGTGGAGAGTATCCACATGCCCTGGAGTGTTGTGTGAATATTTTGGGTTGCATGCGAGAGTACAAGGTCTTCCGGGTTAATGTTGGAGGATGGTAACAGATGGAGATAGCTAAACGTGGTATGCCTTATTCACACTGCTCCTTGGTGGAAGCTAACCCCAGGATGAACTTGAGCTTCAGAATGAAAAGATGTGAAGGGAATAGTTCAAACCACTACAAAGGAGAATGAAGAAAGGACATCAAGGCCCAGATGCTCAAGCTTGTGTGCTCACCCTTTTCAATTTCACAGGGTATGGATGTGCAGAATCAGTCTTCACCAAACTTCTACTTTTTCTTGGTAGAAAACACTGTTCTATTGTCCCAGTAAAGTGTACTGTCATTAGTATCAGGCTAGAAAAACAATTTCTAAACACTTTAAAATGTTTTGCTAGCTTCCCAATGATCCACCTCTGTCTGCTGACATAAGAAGGTGTTTGAATTTCAAAGCTGGCACGGTTTGAGTCACATCCTGGTGGCCCATGGTCACTATCACTGCTGTACACCGTGTTCTGATTGCTGTTTTGCAAAGACATTAATGAGTTTCCCAGATCAAAGTCGGCTCTTTCTCAGCATAGTTTAACATATATAAACAAAATCTGTTGCAGTAACTGTGAAATCATTTGCATTCATAATTATAGTGGTTTTTCTCATAAATTGCAATCATATCCAAGAAAACATATAAAAATAGAAATACATTACTTATGCTTTATTGTTCAAAATGGGCTTCTGTTTTATCAAGCTGCAACGATAAAAAAAAATACATTTACTCAAAACAAGAAACCTGGAATATCATATTGTGGCAAGGTGGTGACAGATCAAAATCAAGACTAGCACATCTCTCTCTTAAAAAGAGCTAGAACCTTTGAAATCACAATCACTATAGTGTTAAAAGCCCCCAGTAAAGACACCACCATGCCATATAGACAGGGGATGACATGATTCTAGCTGAGGGCCTCAACTGAGCCAAAACATTTGAATTTTTTATAAGGTTTTACATTTTTGATGAAAATATCTTAGTAAGGAGCTGTTAGTAGATTCAAAAATATGTCTGTCAGGTAGATATTCAGGTCTGTAGTGTTGTGAAAGCTCTTGGAAGTGACAGTGGATGTGCCGTTGATCAAAAGTCTCAGCCGATTTAAAATGCTCAGTAAAATCCAATTAAGCAAAGTAGAGAACAAGGAGTTGAAAGATCTCCTTTTTCTATCCAAGCACCTGCATAGCTTTAGGAATTTAAATCATTATTGGTATATATAATCTATATAGGAAATAATGAAATATTTTCCCTCCCAGGAATTATAAATTGCATCTGAATTCCATTTAATCAGAATATTTGAGACAGAGATCATCGTCATCATAGAATGAATCATCATAGAATGGCTTAGGTTGGAAGGGGCCTCAGAGATCACCTACTGCAAGCTTCGTGCCATGGACTGGGACACCTCTCAACCAGACTCAGCTGCTCAAAGCCTCAGCCAACCTGGATTTGAACATCCCCAGGGAGGAGGCAGTCACAACCTCTGCACAGCCTATTCCAAAGTCTCACCACCCTTGTACTGAAGAACTTCTTCCCAAGATCCAGTCTAAACCTACTCTCCCTCAGCTTCAAACCATTCCCCCTTCTCCCATTGCTAGACAGCCTTATGAAAAGTCCCTCTTCAGTCTTCCTGTATGATCCCTTCAGGTACTGGAAGACAGTTCTAAGGTTCCCCCCAGAGTCTTTCCTCATCCAGGCTGAACAACCCCACCTCCCTCAGCCTATTCTAATGCAGAGGTGCCCTAGCCCTAGGATCATCTTTGTGGCCCAACCATACTGTATTCAAGTAACAACATCTGTACTGATCGGCTGGAGCAATGGAGGAAACAATCTCATTCTTGTCTATTATCATAAACCCCAGATTCTGCCACTTACTCTCAAAACATTGTAGCTTAATCCTCAGTAACTTACACCATTTTGACAGTTTCACTACTGATGGAGAACAGCATTATCTGGCACGGATATAGATAACAATATGTATTTAAAAAATAATTTTGTAGTACTCTGGATCAGATACAAAGTAGTATAACTTCTGACTGCATAATTCTACTTAAGTTGTTCCCTGCAAGAGATGATTTAGCTGCAATAAGGAGTGACAGGCTTTTCCCTTCTGAGGACTAAATATAAAGTCCTTCTTGAATTTGAAAAGAGTTTTTTGTTATCCTTAGACGTCCTCTCTGTAGGTTCTGGTTTTAGCTAGGACTTGAGAAAGAAGTGCTGAAATGTAATATATAAGCCTAGTCTCTCGAGCTTTCCAAACTACTTCTGCTGACCCACAAGAGGCAGGTCAGAAAAATATTGAAGCCTGGGAGGGCTTATCTGAACCACATATTTTGGGAAATAATGAGTCATGGATGGAATCTTTAAAATGAGAATCCAGAGTTCAGAGCTGTTTAAATCGAGTTCTTGGTGTCAGTCTGGTGTAATTTCATGGGAGCCCATAGCTCTAGTGCAATATTAATGATGATGTTAAAAAGCTCATGAATAGAGATGAAATTACTATGAGATTCCCAAACCAGTCCTTTGTGATAAGCGTGGTGATAATCCAAAGCTAGGGAAAAGTGAAGGGTCATTTACTGTGCCAAGCTTAACACATTTGGGCTCTGTTGGAGTAGTCGGAGAAGCCAATTTTGAAGCTGAGAGCTGTTTGTTTTAAAAGCATTGCTACTGCCTCCTATTTGTTTAATTCTAGAGCTCTAACATTATATTGTCAGAAATTGCTTTGAGACTTCACTTGGCAGGAGACGTTTTCTCAAGAAGATAGGACCCAGGTCATTTAACACTAATTCAGTGTAGAAGCCAGATTCAAAAGGGAGGGAACCATCCCTCTGATGGAGAGGGAGACAGAATTTTTGCCAGAGAAGCTATCTAGTATGTGCTCAGTGGCTTCCATTACCAGCCAGGCAAGCAGCTGGTTTCAACACGCACTATTGTTTCCAGTTGGTCCTCATCTGTAGCCCCATATAGAGCACATCACAATAATTAAGTCTAGAATTTACAAAGGCATGGATTGGAGGTGGCACTGGCCAAAGCCAAGAAGAAATGTGATAGATGTATAACTGAAGCAGATATGAAATGCTGTCTTGGGCCCTCAATGCCACCTGCTATTTCAAATAGCAATTGGAATCCAAATTCACTCCAGGTCAAAATCCTCTCAAAGGGGGTATGGAGAAGAAGCAAGAACACCCCTGATTTCCCTTGCACAATAGCACCTCCTCCATCTTGTCCGAATTAAGCTTCTGTCGGCTTGCCCTTATCTAAGTATTAATCTCTGCCAGGCACAGGCAAAGCAAAGATGCTGCACCATCTGGGGTTGATGAAAATGAAGCATAGAGCTGCGTGTCATCTGCATCTTGATAGCACAACAGCCCCAATTGTGTTATTATCTCTCTCTGCATCATGTAGAAGAAGGGTGCTAAAATATAGCCTGGCAGAACCTGTGTGATAGTGTTCTTTGGGCAGATGAACAATTGATCAAAATCACTTTCTTTCATCTCTTGGGCCCCAAACCTGTTTTAGTTGAAGTCTAAAGCAGTTCTGCAGTTGAGTTCAGTGAGAACTAGAGTTGACATTTGGAGAGGAAAGAACAAAATCATTCAAGTGAATGATAGCATAAAAGCTATGCTGTTTATCACAACCAAGGACCACAGGTATCAAAGCCTGCTGACTGATGTAAAAGATTAAAACAGACATCTGAGATTTTGTCCATTGCTAAGGGGAAACCAACAGTGAGACTAGATCAGTCTCTGTGCTATTCTTCTAACTCAAATTAACCTGAAAAAAAAAAAAAAAAAAAAAAAAAAAAAAAGAAGAACAGATTAAGGTTCCAGACTGGTTTATGCATCCTCATTTTCCTTCTTGAAGACCTTTAGAAAAGAGATCGTGGAGCAATGTGATAGGAACAGAATTGCAAGTACTGAGACATGCATTTTTTTAAGATCAATAGCTTTGCAAGGATGTTGTCTTTACTTCTTAGGAGGGATCAGAAATATCTAATCTAATGCATTTCAGAACCTGGTTCTGAAATCCAGGTTGAAAAATGAAGTCCCTCCTCAAACTTCAAAACTGCTGCTTCTTAAACTGACCAAAGTATTACCAGAGAAGAGGTCACCTTTATCTTTTCCAGTCCCAGCTGTATAACCACAGTTGGAGGCACTGCTTGCCTTGGAGAACAATGAGGGTGAGGAATTCATTTGTCCACCTCCTTTCCCTCAAATAATTGCAATGAAGTAGTGTGGCTTTGCTTCCCATGTAGGGTCACCTTTATTCTCCTGGATGAAGACTCAGCTTTCACCACACTTTGGGCCCTGCACAGTTTGAGAGCCTTACCTATTTCACCTAGGGTGACATTCAAAAGGTGTATACAAGATGGGTGATGATAGAGATGTGAGATGAAGGTGGAGGGAAGAAATAGATGCTTGTAACAACATTCCCTTGGTTCTTACATTTTATTTTGTGAACCACAGCATGCAAGATGTGCAAATGTCTTGGTGGAGTGGACTCACATGGACTACAGACCATGCTTTACATCACTCTGCACACACATCTTTGAATGGGACAAAAGATTCTCTTCTGAGCAATCTGGGTTACAGGCTCACATAGGTTGAAAGGAAATCTTTATGGCATTTTAATCCTAGTAATTTTCTGGAAATTTGTGAGGGGGAAAAAAAAGACTCAGATTAAAAACTTAAGCTCTTATACTAGTTAAGAAAACCCCAGCATTCTAACGTGATTATCATCAATAAGTAGCGAGTTTAAAAGCGGCAAAAATGGCTAAGCCACGGTGGAACTGCATTTTAGGAATTTTAAGATGATAATTTGAGCATTAAGCTGTGAGAAATCAGCCTGTACCAGAAGGGAGAAGCAGGTTTGATAACTAATGCAGAAGGTGAAGCGAAAGAAGACAAAATCCTCCACAAAAAAAGGTAGAGGATTTAATGCAATAATGATGTGCCTGTGTCCAAAATGACTGGTTTGGAAAACAAGAAGGTTTCTGATGATCTCTGGAAGCACTGAAAGAATGAAAGGGAAAAGGACATTGTAACTCATGCTGATATCTCTTTTTAATTTAAACCCAATTTTATGATAAGCACTAGTTCCATGGAGTAGTAATGGTATTTTAAAAAGAGTATGCACATTAACTTTTATGGTGTCATCATGACCTGTAAGTATTCAGATATGGCCCACGAAGATAATGCCCTAGCTTTGTAATTATAGAAAGCCAAATCATTTAATAGTTTATGGACAGTAGAAAGCATTATGGTTTATATAGGAGGGAGCAGGAAGTTCTTATTGTGATCTTCTCTGCGTTGCCATTCCTGGATTTTATAGAAATATTTTCAAACATTTTTTATTATTAGATTTATTAAGTGCTCAGGGTTGTAAGAAACAACACCAAGAAATGAAATTTCTTTTCCACAGAAGCTTCCATTTGTGTGCTGGTGCAAACTTCGCAATCTGAATGTGCTTCTTATGATTTTATGTTAAGCTGTGCAGGCTGTATTCAATATACTTACATTAAGATTTTGATGACACAAAAGTTCAGAGATCATTTTGCCTAAAGCATTCTTTCCCTACTGAGATTTCACTGAGGAACAGTGAAATGTGACCAGAATAACCGAGTAATGACCAATACGCTAAGTTATCAGAAAGATAAAAAGGATTAAAGTGGCACTTTGAAATACAGCTCTGAACATGGAACGTCTTGGAGAAGACATTTTCAAAGAGAGAAAAGACTTTATAAACTACCTATAGATTAACACAGCACTGTGAAAAGAGGTGGCTGAATGGTGAGCTCTGTCCTGTCAGTGAAGGAAACCAACAGAGAAAAACAAGAAGTCAAGAAGTCTTTCATAATTTGAGAAACTAGGAATGATCCATGAATGCTTGCAGTTGGGATAAATTAAGGATGTAGTTCTATAACATCCATGAAGTAATGCATCATACAGAAGCATTTTCTAGCCAACCCCCCCTCCCCCAACATTTTAGGGAAGATAACTGAACTGTCCTTTTCATCTCACTGGAATAGAACAGATTATGTCTGACCAGAATCTATGAATAGTGAAGAAAAACATTTAATCCAAGGACAAAATAAATTCCCTCATATTGCCATGCTTACATAGAATCTTTTAAACATTTATTTCTACCAGTAGGTGTATAGAAAGCCTGTTCTTGGAGGATTTGATAGTGTGAAGCGTAGAGGGTTGCAATCAAAGCATTTAAATGTCTTTCTAATGGGGCAGGCTGCATGTGACTTCCATATACTGGGTCTAAAAATGACAGTGTAGAGTCAGCTAGGGTAGGGGTTGTAAAAGGAATATCTGGAATCAATTGTTCACACAAGTGCGTGGTCAGCATGCATATAGACATAATGACTTCTATTCAATTTTTTTCTGTGTATTCTATTCACTTTTCTCTGTTTTAAATTGTAGAAGAAAGATCTGTCCTAAGGTCTCCCCTTTTGTAGGTGGGCATGCTGAAGGCACACCTAGCACATTGACAATACTGATTTCACACCATATGACTGACATTCAGGACAGATGTAGTTGGCAGATTACTACAAACAGCTCATATAGAAGCCTGTTAGGTAGTAGTCTACTCTGAAATTAAAGACCTCAGGTTTAGGCATGTGTAAAAGAACTTCTTTCAATACCTTAACTAATCCTAGGGTTAGAAATCAAGATTTGGACTGAGAAGCATGTCTTTATCGTCATGGGCATTATGTTCTACTCAGGAAAGAGAGGCAAGAGCTGTGAATTTTAGATGTTCTGACCTTCACCATCATCAGCCCTATGAGGAGAGGCTGAGGGAGCTGGGGTTGCTTAGCCTGGAGAAGAGGAGGCTCAAGGGGGATCTTATTGCTCTCTACAACTACCTGAATGGAGGCTGTAGACAGGCAAGGGCTGGTCTCTACTCCCAGGCAACCAGCACCAGAACAAGAGGAGACAGTCTCAAGCTGCACCAGGGGAGGTTCAGACTGGATGTTAGGAGGAAATTCTACAGAGAGAGAGTGACTGGCCATTGGAATGGGCTGCCTGGGGAGGTGGTGGAGTCACCATCCCTGGAGGTGTTTAGGAAGAGACTGGATGGGTTGCTTGGTGCCATGGTTTAGTTGATTAGGTGATGTTGGATGATAGGTTGGATGTGATGACCTTGAAGGTCTCTTCCAACCTGGTTCTGTTCTATTCTATTCTATTCTATTCTATTCTATTCTATTCTATTCTATTCTATTCTATTCTATTCAGGATGTGGCCATCTATATGGTGGTGTCCTGCAGTTGTTAGAGCTGGAGTCATCCTCTTGCTGAACAGTATCAGAAGGAGATCAGCGAAGTGATCCACGCTCCCATTTCTGATGTACTCAAGATGTAATGAACAGTTAGTTCCTTGTTACAGCCTCAAAATTCTTAAAGCTCCTGTCTTTTAAAAACACAGAAATAGTGTATGGGTTATGAAAGAGTTGCCATAAGGCGTCTCTGACAGTAGGCACTGGGATCACTCTTCTTTTTATTTATTTGTTTTATTTTTAATTTAGTATTCATGAACTTTGAAAGATCAAATTACTTTAGGTGAGTTTGCTCACCTACCAGGATCACCTTCTACATGGGAGAAACATTCAAAAACCAGTGAGAATAAGGTCTAAGCCCCTGTGAATGCTGCTTAATCCTGGTAGCGCCTGGTTTCTCTTCCATAGCAGGTTTACTGGTAATCAAGCAGGTTTAAGTTAACTTCTAAAAATCTATGCTTGATAGAAAATTTAAAAATCAAATCAAGCACATAGTGGCATCTACATTATCAGATCAAAACCAGTATCAGGTCACCTGCATATCTGTTCTCTTTTTTTTTTGGCACTACAGTGTTGAACTGTAGTGATCAAATACGTGCAGTGAATTGTTCACAGGTATGATGCATTGCAAAAATTATGTGACAAATTAGTTGGAACAGTGAATCCATTCAAGGAAGTTCTTACCTGTTCATAGACAATGCTCAGGCATAAAGGAAAAAGGCAAATTAGACAAATAAATTATGCAAATCACTATCTCAGTTCTTCTGATATCCTACCCCTTTACTGTACCTCCTGTTTTCACCATATGGAGAAATAAAATGCATTTCTAATTTGTTTTCTAATAAGTACTAATTAGACCAGGCCTTTGAGATCCATAAGGAAATAAAGTGTGTCCTTGTAGCCTTCCAAATAAAGCTCTAAAGCTGCAGCTGGTACAGTCCCACATTGCTGTTCCTTCCAGCCTCTAAGAAATTGAAATCATTCTTCATTTGGATTTTTAATATGACATTAAATTAAAATCAAAATGACTAAAACTACTCAATGGGCAATGTATGGAAGCTGTGCCTTTTGGTGACTCAAAAGAGGATGATCTTTAGGAAAACACCCAGAAAATGTTAAAATGGGAAGAAGCAAATTATTGTGAACCGTTTAGTCAGCTGACACTGTTAGCATAAATAGTTTCCTGGGGAAAGGCTTTTTTGTTGTGGAAGTCTTGGCTCCCTCTGCAGAGCCACTCTGTAGTGTGGTGTGTGGGGCATGGGGAGCATCTCCCAGCTGGGACAATCCATGCATTTGCTGTTCTGGTCTCTCATTCACTGAAGAATTTCATCATATGTCCTCCAGCATTTGTCCACCTCAATTTTACTGTAAAAGTGGACTCTTTTCTTTGAACTGTGTACACTTTTGGATACTTTGACTGTTCCTCTGATTCCAGTACAGGGCTGCTTTCTAGCATATGGACTTTGGCGCATTTTTGGAGGGCTCACCACGTCACATTCATGATCTCTGCAAATGTGTACATGGTGTGTGAGGAAAAAAAGGGTAATGCTTTATTATCTCCAGTATTTTGGCTCTTTTAGCCTGCTTTCTGGGATCTCCATGTGTGTTTTTTTGCCTACTCTTGACTGTATATTTTCTACCACCTGTTGTGATTTTCATGATCTCCCCAGGCAGTGCCTACAGTTTCTTTTGTCTCCCACTTTAAATATGTCCTAAAAGGCTTCTTTCTGACACAGGAAAAAATAACTGCTTATTAGTCTATTACAAACTGTACAGAGAAATGTGATTTTGCCTTGTAGAAAATTTTAATAGTTTATTTTTTCCTCCCAGATATAATTTAGAAAAAGATATTTTTATTTTTAAAGGAGGAAAGGAAACATATTTGGTGTTAGACTCTGCTCCTATGGGATCATGCTGAGGCTCTCCATGCCCCACAGTGGCTACAGAGAAACTGGGTAGCTGCAATGGCAGGAAAACGAGGACTTTGCCAATACAGACTTGGTGGGTAGGTTGGTCTTGTGAGACCTGGTCAGGGGTCTGTCACAACGATGTCACCACCATGTCAGTTCTGCCAGACCTTTCATTTTTTTCTAGGACAGTGGCTTATTAGGTAAAAATGGTTCCCTGGCATGTTTGTGACCTGACAAAGTATCTGTATCTGAGGGTACTCGGGAGAGCACTCCCTATCATGTGGAGCAGTGTTGGAATTCCTCTGTGACAGCTCAGCTAGTTGCTCACGTAGCAGCCGCCCATGGGGCATGAGCTCTTCTCTCCACTCCCTGTTGGCAAGCTGGGCTCTGCAGGCCATGGTGGGCTCTGCTCCACTCAGCTGAGAGTTAAGCACATGCTAAACAGAAGCACATGAGTCATCCTGCTGACGTGAACTTGAGCTGATGAACAGCACAGAGTGAAAAAGAAACAACAAACAGTTTTTGTTCATGCATGAAACTCTTTAGCTGTTCGGGATACTGTGTCTGTATGAAGAATACCGTATCCACCAACGCTTGCCTGAATGCCTGAGGTAAAATGGGAAGAGTGCAGGCTACTGATGGCACAGAATTATAGTCCTTGGAAATTTCACAAGTAAGCTCACTGACAAATATTGTTACTTGGTCATCTCTTGTTGAGGACCATCCTGAACATGTTTTGACATGTCCAATGAGCTAATATTTCTCAGATTTGTCTGGCCAAACTGGACTAAACCAAATGTCTCCATTCACCCTAATATAACATATCCAGAGTCGGTGGGCTTTTTTGGTGGCACAGCTAAACTAAACAAACTTTTCCACGCACAGCCTCTAGAGTGCTAGGGAGACATCCACTATGTGTCAGCCTGAAAATCCCCAGGAAAAAAATCAACTCCAGGTCTAATTCATGACTTTAACTATTATCACCTTTTTATTTGTCGGGAAAGAAATTGCCCCATGTGTTGAAAGAAGAATGTCTGTATTTGTTGAGAGCCTGATTCCATGCTCCAAAGGAAGCTTAGGTGGCTAAGTATCTACTTTCAGATAAATGTTGGCATTACTGATAGAGTCTTGCAGGAAATAAAAAAAAGGGATGTGTAGAAAGCAATGTCTGTAGGCACAGAGGGAACTTTGTGAAAATACAAAGTCCCTAAGGAATTCAGGCTGTTCTTGAGTTAGGTGACAACCAGGGGGAGAGAATACAGAGTAGCATTCAGTGTAGGGGCTACTCAAGCCCTGTTGTGTATGCTTGCTTCATTTGCTGTGGCTAGCCTGTGGGGAAGTGCTAAATTTCATTTTGCAGTCACCCTTGGTTTTTCTTCTTCTTCTTTTCCTGAGAATGAGAATTTTTGGAAAGAACACTGGATGTCATATCCATTTTTGGTACATGGGATCTTAAAAGAGATAGACTGTGATGTGAATTCCTAAAAACTGGTTGTGATCCAAGCTCATGTTCTTTGCTTGTTTGTTATTTTTACTGGTACCTATTTGGCTGCTTCTAGCTTGTGTGTTACTTTTTCTACTAATTTCCATAAATAAAATGTTCTTTCTCTGCTATGTTGCTGTTCCCCCTGATTATTTCCTGCTGTGGCCTTGGTGTAATAGTGTTTCTTCTTTTACTTAAAACAGCATGGAATTGCATTTTGAGTTAAGTTAATGGGGGATGGAAAGGATGTAGCCAAATCTCTGCAGGACTCCCTGAGTCTCACCCCAGCATCTCTACAAAACCTTTCTATGGGTCTGGCTCAGGGTTTTTTCCCTGATTTCTGTTGGCTTTGTTTATTACCTGCCAAAGTAGAATATTTTGTATGTCACTTGCTATTTAATGAAATACCCTGCAGTAAGCTGGATTTCTAGTATTAGCTTCCAGGGAACCAGTAAGAGTCCAGTTATTGTTACTGCTATTGGAGCTGCATTGGTTCTTTGCCATCATCAAAAGAATAAAGTATTACATCTGCTACCCTTGCGATACAAAGCAGCTACATAAAGCTCAACGTGAGCTTTATTATCTGTTGGACTTCTCATAATGTCTAGCATACAATACAGTGCACCTATTTAGCTAAAAGGTTCCTTCTGCAATTGAACCTTCTCTTAGAAATAGAAAAGGATTTTCAGGCTGTGAATCTGCAGGTAGTAATTTTAATAGCCACTAATGTGAATTAATAATTCTAATAGCCTCATTTCTGATGCATTATCAGAATACTGGAGACTAGGTTGCCATGGCTGCTATATTTTATCACTCACAGCTGTGTAAACTCTTTTAGCTTTCGTGTGACTTCTCACTGGGGTTGTTCTTAGAGCCCTCATTGAGCCTGGACTAACACAGCTCCTAGGAAAGTATTTTTTGCCTCTCTGGGAGCCTGAGCTATATTATTAGCAGCTTAGAAAAAAAATTCACTATCCAGGGAAACATTCAAGGTAAAACCAGTTGTCATCATGCTGGCATATTTATCATTAGGAATGCACGGTCTGCCCAGCACTCTCCAAGAAATTCAGTTGCCCAGTGGAATAACCAGTAAGACAGAAGAATATATTCTCTGCTTTCCAGGATGCAGCAAGCTCCAAAAAGCACAGCAGATTTATTGATTTGCAGAACTGTTATATGCAGATGGGATTTGCATGAATATAAATTTCAAATTTCGAATTCTTTGTCTAATAGGAAGACAAGTAACATCATTCATGCTTGGCAAGGCACTTGAGCACATGGAACTTAAGTCTTTTTGCTCAAAGGAAGCCCTTAATTGCTGTTTGTATCAGTTGCTCATCTAAAGTAAAAAATGAAAGTAAAAGCTCAGGAGGCACAGCACTCAGTGCACAGGGCTTTTTGTCTTTGATATTTTATGTATCAAAAGATGTTGACTTGCTGGAACAGGTCCAGAGAAGGGCAACAAAGTTGATGAGGGGTTTGGAGCACAAGCCCTGTGAGGGGAGGCTGAGGGAGCTGGGGTTGCTTAGCCTGGAGGAGGCTCAGGGGAGACCTTATTGCTCTCTACAACTACCTGAAGGGTGGTTGTAGCCAGGAGGGGGTTGGTCTCTTCTCCCAGGCAACCAGCACCAGAACAAGAGGACATAGTCTCAAGCTGTGCCAGGGGAGGTTTAGGCTGGATGTTAGGAAGAAATTCTTCATAGAGAGAGTGATTGCCCATTGGAATGGGCTGCCCGGGGAGGTGGTGGAGTCGCCATCATTGGAGGTGTTTAGAAGGAGACTTGATAGGGTGCTTGGTGCCATGGTTTAGTTGATTAGATGGTATTGGATGATGGGTTGGATGCGATGATCTTGAAGGTCTCTTCCAACCTGGTCTATTCTATTCTATTCTATTCTATTCTATTCTATTCTATTCTATTCTATTCTATTCTACTCTACTCTACTCTACTCTACTCTACTCTACTCTACTCTACTCTAAAATAATTTCTGTGCCATTCAGTGCTAGCATTGATTTAGGGAGCATCCTCATCATGTTGGCTAATGTCACCAGTCCATTCATATTTATAAATCTTTTAAAAACAGTGCTTATAAACATTTGTGTCTAGGAGATCCTACCAGCGTTGTATGATAATTATACTTCAAGGTATGTCAACAGTCTGACCTGTTAATGGGTGGACCTTAGAGTGAGGATTTGCATCTGGTAACGAGAGAGACTTTCAATTTGTTATGTGAAGAACATCCAGATTTCTGCAGTCAGCAAAACATCTCCAAATCTTACAGTAGCAGACTTCACAGTGATAATGATGGTATTTCCCAGAAGTGCAGGAATGGTATTTCTCACAGAACTTCAGCACTGCTATTTCTGGCTTGGGATTCAAGAACAGAAGTGAAGGACATTTAAAAAAAAATATAACTCAATGTCTTAAGAACCCTCCTTTTGTTTCTGTTTTGGTGCTACAAATAGACACAGGGAGAGGAAAGCATTGACCTACACTCCTGTGCTTTCTGTACTCCCAAACCTCCTTTACCTCAAGGTATCTACTGAATATTTTTCAGGCAAATCCTGTTCCACTGTGCTAGGAAGTGTTGCAATACCTGCTTGTCTGAGGATAGGATTCATCCTTAGAAATCTCTTTGTAGCATTACTTTTCTGGGCTGTTGGGAAGAAGACTTTCCGTAGCTCAGAACTCTGCATGGCAGACTGTGCTGCCCGTCAGTGTATACCACAATTTTCTTCCCTGATTCCCTCTTCTCGTTTGTAGAATATTCACCTTCACATGATGCCTCATTTGCTTTCAGAGTTAGGTCACCTCAGTTTTTGTACTTAATGTACTTTTTGTACCCTTAAAACCCTAAAAGGATGACCACAGCAAGGCAGGGATTAAAAGTCTTTGATGGATGACTGTCTTCCTCTTCACAGTAAGCATTTTATCTATTAAATATTAGGACAGTTAGACAAAATTATATCTCTTCAAATGTCCCAGAATACGTCCTTCATTATGATGAATCACACCAGCTACATAAGGCAGGTAGCACAGCACTAAAATGAGATTTTTGCATGACACATCCAGCCAAGACTCTTTTCTTCCTTGGACTCGACAGGACTGTTTTATGTAAGGCAGATATAATATACACAAACACACAGAGAGAGACAGTTAATTTGAAATATAAAGTAATATAAACATATTCTATTTTTTAACTGTGGGAAAATACTTGGGGATTACTTTTTCTTTTTTTTTTTTTTTTTTTTCTTTTCCTTGACTCATTCTGCTTCTTAAAAGAGAGCTGATAACTGAATCCTTTTTGATTACGAAAAGTATCTTTCTATAGCAAATATAAACACCCACACACTGCCCCTCAAGAAGTAAGTATATAATCCGATTAGAAGATATTTCAGATTTGGACAACTCTAATTAAATTACTTCTAACTTTTAGTGGCCTTTGTGGATCAATCTCTTCTTGACCTTCACAGTCCATCAATATAAGCAAAGGCAAAGAAAATTATTAGTCTTCTATCTGAAAAAAAAAAACCCACCCACCACCTTTTTGCTATTAAAAAAGAAGAAGAAGAGGGGAAAAAAGCCTGTCTGTTGTTGGCTGGATTTGCTTGCCACTTGACCTCCTCATGCAAGAACATAATGTTCAAAACCAAACCAGTTGTTTGCTTTTTTTTTTTTTTTTTTAATATTAAATCTCTTCCACAGTACAAAGCCTGTGTGAAGAAATTTCCCATGCACTCTGGTTGTCTTTTGCATACATCATTTACCATCTTTCGAGGTAAGGAATTTAAATGCATGCTGATGCCTTTATCATCTTGACAGTTTAAGGATAAAAGTTCTGTCCCATGTGAAGAATAAAAGACTTCTCCCTTTAAATGTATAAACTAGAAGACATTTTCCTTGCAACTCCTAGAAGACTGAATGCCACATAGCATTTTGCATAACATTTAGGACCTCTTTTACTTGAGAAGCCCAGAGTATATGTCTTTGAGGTCCTATTCTGATCCTTTGCATTTACATAGACTAATCGTAACCTGATCATGCATCTCCTCACTTGCCACAATAAACAATGAGGGTGCACTCAGCTTGAATTCTGTCCTTCTGATGCAGATAATGTGCCTCAAAATAGGCAATTTAAGGGGTCTGGAGGCAGAATTGAATGTTTAGTTGAGTGGCTCCTCCTGTGTCTAGCATGTGCTTAAAGTTTCCAATGTTAACCTTTATATCAAAACAAAATAAATTAAAAGTTTTTTAAATTAGCTTTCTTTTATGAGTTAAATTTAATTACAGTGATGCCAGTATGCATTAAAGTGAAGGCTGCTGCTAAGAAACCACACAGCCAGAATCAAAACAGTTTTTGGTCAACAATGTACAACCACTACATCAAATTCAATCTGGAAGTACGCACAAGCCATCTCAATTAGAGCCATGACATTCTGTGTGTCTCAAGACTGATTTTTCCCCACTAATTTTTGTGTAATTTAATGAGTGCATCTGGAAGAAAAATGCAGTCTAATGCTTTTATCCCATGTGCAGAAATGATTCATCATGAGCATCACACTGTCACTGCTGAGGATAGTACATTGACCTTGGATGACCCTGGTTCAGAAGGATGACCCAGCTTCAGAAGTTGGGAGGTGTTCATCATGTCACATTTGGGAATGTGTAAAATATTATTTTGGATTGATTAAAAAACAAGTAAATATTCGGTACAGTTTTGCAGCTTCACTGAAAGCAACAGCTACCTTTTCTGGGAAAAAAATCATTTCTACATATGTTTTGTAATGCCTGGAAAGAAGATGATTTCCTGTAACAATTAGACTTTTCACCATAATGCAAAGTCAGAGTACTTCTCAATTTCATTTTAGTCTATTCACATTTTTGAGCTGTTGGAGAAAAAATTCTCTAGTTGCTAGGAGAAACACTGGTGTGTTTCTCTGGTAAAAAAACAAACAAACAAACAAACAAAAACTTAAACCCTTAAAAATAACAAATCAGGTAAAATCAAGGTTTGTCTTTTGTAAAAGAGATTTCACAAGGGTAGAACCTGCAAAAAGAAAAGATAAATAAATCATTCCTTCACTTCTGTTGTTCATATTTCTGCTTCTCTAAATGTTACTCTACAGTTAGCTGTCTCTTCCTTTCTCCAGACATTCCTCCCCCTCCATCCTCCCCCTTTCTACTCTCTTCTTTCTCATCAAGCAATTGAAAACATCTTTACTTCTTGCCCTGAGGGAATTCGATCATTTAATGTAAAATTACCCAGGGATTCTCCAGATGGAATACACGAGACATTTCCTAAAATACCAAGTGAATGCTTTCTATGCATGACGAGCTGAGAAGAGAGTCAGTTCCTGACCAGTTCCAAAACTCATCCAGCTACAATGACGGATGCTGGCTACATGAAGCCTCAGATGCTTTCCTAAATTCTTCTTAATCCCTTCCCTTCCTTTTTCACTTAAATGATCACCATCACTGTAAAGTATGACTTCACACACACCATGCTTTTGCTGTCTGCACCAGGAACAAGGGACAATTCCTCATGAATCTTATGTTCTTCCTAATTTGAGAGCTAACACTAAAAGGGTTTCTCAGCAATCACTATAATGACTGTTGATTTAACCTCCATGTAGATGGGCCCATTAGGTGCAGTCCAACCACTGCAGCCCAACCGGGTTGATGTTCTCCTGCCTGTCGCCTCTTGTGCTAACAAGTCATGTAGCAGTCTGGGAATGCCACCAAATGTCTCTTCCTTTGTTTCAGAGACCCAATTTGTAAAGTATTCTCCATAAAATAATAGTAAACAGAGATGAGGGAGTAGTGGGAAAATCCGCTATAAAACTTCCATTAGTAAATGAAAGTGGCTGTCACCATCATGTGAAAAGTTCAAGGAGGCAATCTTGTTAAACAGTCATTTTGCATAGAGAAATTTATACTGCTATAGACCTTTTCAAATAACTTTGATGTTTTCCAGAACAATTTAAGAAAGAAGGAAGATCAATCCACCACAAAGTAAAGTTGGCTAACAATGGACATTTGGTCACAGCTCAGACACTCCATATTCATTTATAATGGACTTGTATATGACTGAGTAGGAATTTCTTTCTGCTGAAGAGCTCCACGAGCATCTCTGATTTCATTTCATAGTGGGAGTTGTTTTGGAACATCCCCACAATCATATTAAATGCTCCAGCAACACAGTGTTCCTAACACAGATGACAAATTGCTCTTAAATGAATAGTGCTAAAGCCAGTGGCCTCACCACAACTAAAAAAGCATGTTTTCATTTGCACTGCCCTCTGAACCCCTCAAATCCATCCTTGTCTTGAGGTGACGAGCTTTCTTAGGTTACCATTCATATGTCAAACTGAATTTCTTGACCTACAAAGTCTCAGAAACTGCAGACTTCAAAGACAAAGGACATGATATCAGGGTTTTAATCTACCTCCTCAGCCAGACATCTCCCACACACCTAAATGCAGCAGCCAGCTCTCAAAAGCGTGCACCCAAACCAGCCAAATGCAATTAACAAAACCTTAGACCAAACATAAAACCCAAGTCCTTTTAAAGATACTATGTAGACAATGCTTAACCATGTAGTGGGCATGTGTGATTCTGAAGTACATGAAAGTGCAACCAGCTGCTGTTGCAGCAGTCTGACAATAAACCTTAAAACCCCCCCACCCCCCCCATGTTATAGGCACCTTATTACAGTTAGCCATCGGTATCAATGAGCAGCCATGCCTGTCTGCTGGGTCTGTATTTCCAAGGTCTCTGCTCTTTGGTTTTCTTGCAGGTTTCTGCTGCAGCCTCATGACTGCTTTCTATGGGTAATAATTTAGGTATGGTGGAACTGTAAAACATATCATCTCATTAAAAAAACCTCCATGTACTGTGTCAAGTTGTGATGCTCATGTTGTGACATTTGCTGGATTTAGTCAATCTTCTTTTAGTTTTGCTGGAATTCTCTTAACGAATAATTTGCGATTGACATAGGTATAAGAATTTTCCTATAATTTCTTCCATCAACTGGCCCTGTTGTTGCAATAGTATTTAAACAAGTGTAAAGCCTGTGTGCTATTTCCAATTACTATCATGGCAGGACTGTATGTCTGATTGTGCACTTGAATTGATCTGACCAAACATCTTTGGATAAAGTTTGGTTTTCAATTACAAAGTGCGGTCTAACTGCCAAGATACCACATGACAAAGTACATAAAGTGTGCGCTTTTTCTAGACCAAAAAAAGATAACTTTTGCATTGAGTGATTCTTCAGGGTGATGGATATTTGCTGCTGTTTTCCTGAAGCAGGAGAACAGTTGCTGGATGTCTTGAAAGCTATTTAATTAGCTCCTTGAAAACAAAAGAATCTTTCTACTAAACTGGTACGTGCTTGCATATCACACAGATTTGTTGTGTTTTGATTATCAGTATATCTCCACACTTAGGGAATTTCTACCCTTCACCATTTCTTAGTGTTTTCTGAAGACAAACATGAGGCCATTGACTTGTATGTACTTATTTTAAAATATTCCCAATATAACACTGCATAAACCATCTTCTTTCCCAATCATAATGCTGTAAAACTGCATGTAAAAATGTGCAGTCTTCTGAAATAAGCCTTACCAGAGCAGACATTTCTGCATTTTTACTTCTTTGAAACCTTGGAAAATTGTATTTCATAACAAGTTTTGCATACCAGCACATCACACAGGCCAGGGAACTATCCAGATGGAGCCTTTTGCTCTTATAGCACTTGAAAGTAATGAAGTATTGGGTTAGAAAGAACATGGGGCTCCTTTGCTATGCTCCAAAATATATAAACTTCAATTTTCTTGTGGGAATGCTTTAATTCTGTCATTATCTGTCAATGATGAATTCAAATACATTAGATATAGATCTGAAATCTGTACTATTTAATGTTCTACTCACTACTACTTCTCAAGAAAATGCTGTGCTTCTATCTCTCCATTCTACTCAGATATACTTTTTTTTTGAAATCCATGGTCTGCATGGGTTTAGCTCAAGATATGTTCCAGCTGACAAGTCAAGAATTCATATTCAAAGGAATATTTAAGTTGATTTGTGCAATATGAAACTTTTCACCCTACATTTGAAAAACCTTTCAGCTTTCCATAATGACTTCAAATATGTAGGCTTCTCCCATGAATTTCTCATCTCTCGAAGAATTGCAAGCAGCCATTTAATTCCTTGCTCCATTCCTTTCTTGTTTCTCTTGCCATCCTGTGTTTTTCACTGCAGTATCTTTTAGGACCAGGTTAACATTTTCACCCTGGTTGCTTGATACTCAGTTGTTTCTGTTACAGTCTCATGCATGAGCTTGCATACCTGTGATTGGTAGTGGTTGTGGGGAGGTTTTTTGGACCCTTTAGTCATTGATTAGAGATGCTTAGCAATTGAATAGATTTTTTTTTTCTTCTTATGATTGCAAAATTTCTTCACCTCTTCAAATAATATCTGCAAAATTCTCCAATTTCATGGCTGCTGGATTTATTCGGCTTAGTCATCTTCTCAGCCTGATTTAGCCCTTCACACACAGCTAGTTTGAAATCCTCTTTATAAATATTCCCCAATGTCCCTAACCTGGCTGCAGTCCCCAATAATTTCTTTTCTTGTGTGTATCCCTTGGCTATTTTAATTTGCTCTTCATTCTGCAGTGTGAAACAACTTGTTAAGAGTTTACTAGCAGCTTAAATGAACGACTGGACTTGTGAAGTTCCCTTCCATAATATACTTTTACCTTTTGCATTACTTTGCATTTTTGAGTAAGGACAGCCCAGGCAGACTTTGTTTGGGCTGCTTGATCTATTAACACTTGATCTTCACTGTTTAGCCCTTGATGTTCCTCCAGTGCTACTAGCAATTTGTGTGCTTTTCCTGTTTAGAGACCCTACGCCCCTTTTTTCTGAAGGTCTAACATAATTTGTATCCAGTTCTGATCAACAGTAATTTATTCATTAGTCCTTGGTCTGGAAATCAGTTTGGTGATCACTAGTTTTATTTTTTCATGTGCTCTTTTAATGTTACTAATTTGCATTCTCTTCTTCATGAAGAGTGGGTGTTGTATTCTTGTGGACTCTCATTAAATCCTACAGGATTTGGGCCAGCCATCCCTATCCAAGTGAAGTTGCTCCCCACTCATCCCACTGTGGTGGTACTCACTCTTGAATGCTATTTTTTTTTGAAGTTGGTATTTAAAAAAATGTTTTCAAACTGTCGTATTTCCTGGTTACACAGCATGTGGTCAGAGTTCTCCTCTGATTCCTTTTTTTATCTTCCACTGTAACTTGAGAAATAGCCTGGACTTCACTTAATTTTTTGTTTAGGTCTTGCTTCCTCTTATGGGAATTGGTTACTGTTTTTTCTTTATATTATGTTCCTTTTTTTCTAGAAACCTCAGCACTTCTGCTGCTCAGAATCCTTTTGTGTTACATTTCCTGAATTAATTTTCTTCTGCTTTCTGTTTTGACTCCTATAGTTCATCTTACGGACTTTGGTTCTAATTTTGCGTAAACTTTTATTTAATCTTCAGCTTCTTTTATTCTACTTTAAAATTTTTATTTATTTATTTATTTTATTTTCTATCCCATATTTTGTTTCTTTGGCTGCTTTGGTTTTGTTTTCATTATCTTTTCTCCTGCCTCTGATGTCCTCTACTGTACACTGAAACACTCAAGATGCTCATATTTTGAACTCATTGGATTTTTATAACTGAGTATCTCATTTCATATGAACACTTAGACATCAAGAATACATTCCATTCTGCATGTTCTAATGATCCATGGAAAATGTCCTCTACCCATTTGGATCCCATTGTGAGATCTGCAATTCTAGTTGAAAATTCATTTTTCCATGTCCTAGAGATGATGAAGTTCATAGATTCATAGATCCATAGAATGGTTTGGGTTGGAAGGGGTCATGAAGATCACCTATTTACAAGCCCCTGTCATGGGAAGGGACACTCACCACTAGATCAGATTGCTCAAGGCCTCAACCAATCTGGCCTTGAACACCTCCAGGGAGGGGACACCTATGACCTTCCTGGGCAACCTGTTCTGGTGTGTCGTCACCCTCTCTGTAAAGAATTTCTTCCTAATCTCCACTCTAAATCTCCTCTCCTCAAGCCTCAATCCATTCCCTCTTGTCTTGTCACTAGAAACCCTGGTTGTGATACTTTCAATCCTTTGCTCATTTTTTTTTCAGTTACAGATCTGGTTACTACCTCTTGACTAACAGATTCCTGATAACACAGGCTGTTTGGATACTTAAAACTGTTATTGGCAAATGGCGAAGGTGAAAAGACAAATGTTTCAGTTAGATACTTAGGCTGTGGAGGCTAAATTGCAGCTAGATCATGAGAAGAAGACAGAGGGTATTTCCTTTCTCATCATAGATATTCAGTAGTACTCTTGTCCCCAAACTGCCTGCACCCTCTATAAATTGCTGCCTGCAGAATGAACATCCAGTCCCCAGAAGCAGTTAACCAGAGCAGTCATGCAAAATCTGGTACCAAAACACAGTTATGTTTATGGTAGTAAGACAGTGTTACCATAGTACTATCATCCTACTACCATAGCACTAAGAACCGAGTTCAGAACAGGATTGGAGCACACTTAATTCTGAACTACAAGCTCAAGGCAGTCAGCTGCTTTTGTGGCTTGTCTTATAGATAAAGACACTCCACCTCTGCTATCCACTATGGGCTGCTTCATTAGGCTGCCCACAGACATTCATATGTCCTCCTCAGTGACCACCTGGGGTGCCTGGCTGGTGGGTCTTTGGCCCCCTCCTCTTCTTGTATTTCCAAGGTGTTTGCTCCTTAGCTTTGTGGTTGCTTTCTGTCATACATACCCTTATCCCAGAGCCACTGGTAATTTACTCTGCCCAGCCATTGTGTTTCAAATCACATATGTATATGCATATGTAATACTTCCCTGACTTGTCATTGATATCTATCTAATTCTGGTAATGTTATTATTATGGATTTGGTTCTTTTCAGGTTGTAACACCCAGAAGAGTAAGTAGAGAATATTTTCACTAAAAATGAACAGTGTGGAACTGTGACAGATGGGCATTAATCTGTCAGCAATTACATCGGACACAGAACAGAACAAAGTTGGGAAGCTGTAAGAAAACATGAACTCTATCTTTTATATAGGAAAAATGAACTGGACACAAATTGAAACCTTAGCCAGAATAAGGAGGTTGTAAACCCATGATTTTTTTAAAGACAGAAACCCAAAGCAGATGGAAAAAAATGTGGAAACCAGCTCTGAGGAAAAAGACTTTTCCTTATTCAGTTTCAGAAGGTGCCTCCATGAGTCAGAGCCAAAAAGCCAGGATCGTGAATGTTCTTTAGCATTGGTAGCATTTTCAGAGAGCTACCTGTCCAGATTTTGCTGGATGTTGGTACCAGTTTGGCATTTTCATTTCAGTCTGTGGGTCTTCTCTCCTTTCCCTATTTCCCCTTCTCTGCTGGGGATTGGCTACCAGGCTATAGAGCAATTGCTGTAATTTAGCCCCAGATACAGGCTAAATGTAGACAACACCCTTGAGAAGTGAGCCAACAGAGGCAGAGAGAATTCATGAAAGGTATTACTGTGTTCACCAAAGGAATGTTAAATACCCTCTGTACTAGTGGCAGTGGTAATGCCAAGGTCTTTTGGGGGCAAAAAGATCAAATGTGAATTAAGAAGCTTGACTGTATGACACACTGTTCCTGTGGATTTTGCTTCACAGGGTTAAAGTTTGCAGTGTGTGTCAAGTGTAACTAGAGTTTGACTTATTTTACTTTCCTTTTGCTCTTTTATTCATACTAAGTATTGTGTTTCTGCAGTGTTGGAGGTTTGGGAATATCAGAATTGTCTTGAACATAAAATATCTACCTATCTGTATTGAGTAATCGTATTTCTGACATTTGTCTGGCATTTGTTACTCAGAGAAATGCAGACTGAGATCCACCCAGCCTAGGATAGTGTTCTATGAGGTCTGTGATCTGACAGGTGAATATAGTGTTATGGCTTCTGAGCTCAGAGGAGAGCTGAGCTTACAAGCTTATAAAGGGACAAAACTGTATTTTGTCACACATGCCAAACATGACTCATACTTGCAATTGCCTGACTAACTGCTTGCAGTCCTTCATCCCATGTATTTCTTCTTTCTTCTATAAAACTGGGTGCATAGCTACATTTAACTGGTAATTGTTCATAGGCTCTCTGAAAAACTCTACCATTTTTACAGGCAGAAGGAACCCCAGTGTAATTATCAGTTCACATAAAAACACAAACAGATGCCCCATAGCAACACATTTTGTTGCTGAGAATGTAGGTTTTGTAAAAATATCTGGAGACAGTGCTGTGAGTAAGCAAGACCTACGTGACTAGAATTCCAGATGCCCTTATGATATGGGCACTGGAACTGATTTTCAGTAATGTTAAAGCTTCTACTGATTTTACAACCAGAGTTGGGTACTCTGGACTTCCAAACCCCTGCTCTATGGCTCAAAATATGGTACCAACAGAAAACTGTAAAAACTCTTCTGAGTGAGGCTTTTACTGCTGAGCCAGTGCCAGGTACCACTTTGGGTGCAGCAGTTGGAGTGGTGCTGAGCTTCAGCTGATCGTGCAGTGAGACAGAGCTTATTACCTCGGGCATGGAAAAGCACTAATGTAATTATACAGCTTTTAAGACTAGAGATAATATTTCCAACAGAAACCAGAGCTGTGTTAGACCAGATTGACCAGTACCAGCCCAGGGATATCACTGTGAAAGAAGACAAAGATTTCTCTCTTCTGAAGGATATAGGGCTAGGAATCTTCCTTTTCTATGCCAACACCTGCTGCTAGGTGATGATGCTAATGATACTGAGTCTATCAGCAGATCTGACTGCAAGTGTCAAATGTGAGATGGAAATCTCTTTTGGACTAGGAGTAGATTTTTTTTGTTTTTTTAACTATGGCTTAGGTTAGAGCTAATGTCCTGTTATGATTCTGAAAGATTCTGAAAGCTAAGACTGAAAATACATTGCTAGGCCTAAGTCAGTAAGAACTGACTTCTGCAGTATTACTTTGGCTAGAAAGGTGCCTAATGATCTGTTAAAATTGTCATCAGAGACAAAGAGAAGGAGCAAATGGAAAATACCTTTCTGAAAATGCTGGCTCTTATTTGATTCTGTCATGGTGTATTCCCATGCAACTTGTTCCACTGAAAAGATAGAAAAATTGAGAGACAACTCATAGCACAGCAAGACAAAGTCATTTAACACAGGTAGCACAACTGATTTCTGAGTTATCAAGCTAAACAATGTTCCTTTAAATGAGCTAGATCTATCAAACTCGTTTTGTTGTGGGCTTTATACCTTTATACCCCAATTACTGAGCTATTTCTGGGGGTTGCTTTTCAGTTATTGTCTGAGATATTTGGTGCAATTCTTCCACTGCACCAAGAAACATTTGCTGGGTCAAGCAACACATACGTTTTCCTGCCAAAGAAACAGATGTGCCCATCTGCTCACCCTTTTAAAGGCATAGCCTGTCTGGTCTTTACCTGACTAATATTTAAGCCCTTGGAAACATTTTGGAGATAAGGAGTTAAACAGCAAGTTATTTCACCGGGACCTCACAGCCAGACAGTCTGAACAGACCTTCTGCTTCAGGTCACTTCTATTCTGCTCATGTCTGCACGGCTAGAGTGCATCTCCATCTGTCCTTGATGAGGTGGAAGTAGCAGAATATTTGCCCTACTTTCTAAGCAAAAGGCATACTTGTTGTGGTTTTCTGGGGGACTCTCTAGCCACAGCATATCTTTTCAGTGGTAGGAGGGACCCTGGCATAGCAACAGACAGTGCATAGAACTTTTTTATAGATTCCAGTCATTTTGTCTGGCTGATAAGGGGCAGTAAAAATGTAGTAATGCAAAAACAATTTACACTTTAAAAGCATATTTCAGTCACAGAGTTATAGAATTTTAGCACCACAAATCAGTGTGAAGTTTCATTTACTCTGTTACTGCCCAAAGACCACACTGATTATATTTGCCTTTCCTGGCAGGTGGTGTTGTCTTCAAGGAGTTGAGTGGTACAACATATAATCCCAAAGAAATCTGTTGCATTTTCCTGTTTTGTACATTACTAGAACATTGTGTACTCACTTGCATGTAGCTTTAGACTCCTTTTCACTTTCACCTGAAGCATGTTACTGTGTAGGCTCAGCATCCATTCTCCTGTCCATTTTTCCCAGTAGAACATATTTTCTGCATCTCTGATTGGTTTTGTTGCTCTCCTCAGGGGCTTCCTGCAATTTGTTCACAGCTTAATTTATTTATTTATTTCTGGAGTGGAATAGCCAAAACTAGGAGAAATGCCTCTTCTAAATCCCTGTCATTTTTAAAGAGAAGTGATGGATTACTTCATTCATCCTATATCCTAGATTCTTACTTATGCATTCATATCCTAATGAAATACGTACACTTGGTACAGATGAATCTACAGAATGTAATATGGAGTGTTCATTAAATCATCCCACAGCTATGTGTTGCATTATGTCATTGCTGGTTTTATTTTGAAGTTATGCTGTTAAACATCTTGCCCACTTGGTCAATGCCAGCAGCATCCCAAAAGCCTTGGTCCCTGTTGTCCAAAGCTAACCTTAAATCACACTACAAATATCAACCTTTATCATTACCAACTCTGAGCAACCTTCAGTCATGCAGATGGTTCTCCTAGAGTTAGTGGGATCCGTCACACAGAGGATGACTACCATGAAGCTGGCCAAAGGATTAGTCCTATTTCATTTATGAGTGACTATTGACCTACCTGAAAACTGAGGAAGGAAAAATGGCAGAATAAGCAGAGGTGGAAAATGGTACAGCACCTCTGTATATCATCACTGAAAAACAAGGGTTTAACATGCAGTGTCTGACTGAACCTTTCAAAGAGCTTGATACTAGCTCTGTTGCCACTGGCTCTTCATGCAGTTTGGGTCTCTGAGAAAATGTAGATGTCCCTACCTTAAATGGAGGTTTGGTGGTTATTGGTAAGACGTTCGGAGAGAGAGCAGACATTAATTAGCTGTGCTTATAATGTGAATTCACTTTTTAAGCATTGCAGCATCTTGTCATTAAAAACATAGATGCTGAATGATTGGAGTTTAGAGCCCCACAGAACTTGTCAGCAGATTCCATGGTAGGTATTCCCTTTGGAATCAATTAAAAACATCTTCTACAAATCCATTCCTTCTTATCCTCCTTTAAAAGGAATACACAAACAGCATATTTAGGCAAAGGAAAAAAGGCTTTAACATCAATTACATCAAATTAGGTAAATATTCTCTAATAAATTGCTAAGCTTGATGCTGTATGAACATGTTTAGCTGAAATCTTAACTTGAGATATTCAAAATATTCACTGTGTGCCATAAAAATTTTAATGGGTTTGCTGGTAAGCCTTTCACTGTTACTGAAATTGCTCCTCTAAACCTACCCTTTATGCCACATTTAGAGGAGACTACCAGCAAAATGTCTGATTCTGCAAGCACTTGAGGATTTCAGCCTCTTAATTCCTGTGACTAATGGAACTCAAAGGGTATTTGTTTGCTTTGATATTTATAGGCTCATATCTGTATGGACAGAGGTCATCAGGGCTGTTCTCTGGGCCTCATTTACTTTAAGTTGCAACTGGTCCTGGAATACTAGTAATGAGTGAAATAATAGCAATATTTCACTGCTTTTTGCTTGGGAGACTAACAATTACTTTTCACTTGAAAGTGGCAATTTCTTCTGTTGGCTGGAAGAAAGGAAGAAAGAGAGCGCATATGCTGGGACAGTCAAGGAGCTGAGCAATGCTCTGGCAGCAATTGGATTCTACTCAAGTCCCTGCATCTCCAGGATAAAGCCTCAGCATAACCAAGGTGGGCTGAGGGGATACATCAGACATTGCCTCATTGGTTCTTTATCTTACACTATTGTCATTAAGGAACTGTGCTTGTTGACAATTGAAGCATCCCTCCTTATTGGTTTTAATTTCAAGGCAAAGGCTCTGAGTTCAGGGTGGTGCCCTCCAAAGTATGTCTGATTTCGACAGAACTATCCTATCTCTATGGAGCCAAAACCCAGGCTCTCAGAGAAGTCTGTTCCAAAAGGACCAAAGTTAATCTTTGTTGGGTAATTAGGTTATGGAGCATAGCACTGAATAGATTATTCCCATAAATAAAGAATTTATTTTAATTAAGAATGGATGTTATGGCAAATAAAAGTGAAATGAAGAATTATCTTGTAACATCAGCAGTGTTGAAGCTCCAGGGTATTTTTCTCATCAGAAAACTGCATCTAAATAATTTTCAACTGTTCCACAAAAATCTGTAAGGTTAGGAAAAACCCAACAAAATGCTTTTTCAGAAATAAAGGAACCTAGGCCCGAGAGTCCATCAATTTATTAAATAAATTCTTATGATTAATACCAAGGTTTAGTATATTTTAGGACAAAGAAAGTCTTTCTGTACAAAACCTAAAAAACCCCCCACCCACCACCACCAAAAAAATCTAAAAAAAGGGCTTATTCTTAAAAAAAGGAAGAAACAACCCCTCCAATATTCTTCTATTCAAAGTTCACTTGAAGTAGATGTGCTTCCCCCTTGCCTCCCCTTTTCCTTTTCTCAAGGGTGTGCTGAAGACATTCTTTACTGTCTACATCCAGGATTAAGAAAACGACCTGGAAAGCAGTGATGCAGAAGATTCTCTCATGGGGAAAAGTGCTAGAGGAATCTCTAAAGAGTTTTTTGAGACATAAATATATATGCCACAACATATCAGCCAGCTGTGTCAAGATCTGAACCATTGATCCCAGCTCTAGACCTATGGGAATACTGTCAGGGCCTTTTTTTTCTGTTCACAACCTAGGGCAAATCATTGATGATTGGCTATATCTGTTTCACAGCTTCCACACTTGTGCATGCTGAGGCTTCTGTTTGACCCACGAGGTATCACATGTCTTGTGGATGTATCGATGCAGAGTGTAGAGAGTCATGGCAAAGGTATTTAATGAAGCCAGTAAAGAGGAGAAAGTGTTGCTGCTTCTCAAAACTCTGATAAAAAGCTTCCATATCTGGCAAAGAACAGAAACTGGTGTGACAAAACATTTCACAGAGCCACCAATGACCAGAGCACAGAGCGGGGATTCGGGAGATTGAGGCCCTTGGTTAAATTTTATCAGTGATTCTGGGCAAATCGCCTCACCTTGATATGCTTGAGTCCTGAATCTATAACATGAAGAAAGATATGAAATGCTTTTAAAACCAGTTAAGGACTGAGTTGTGAAAAGTAGCTGGCTATTACAACCAAGAGACAAGAAGGTACATAATGCAGTCTAATATAAATATCAAGCAGCCCAGGAAATAGGATTTGTGATTAAAATACAAATTAATTATTTCTTTGTACCTTCCACTTCCATGACAAGCATTCAGATATTAAATATAATACGCTAGTCTCACACAACCAAACTTACACCCACTGATTTTTTTTTTTTTTGGGTCAAAATAATTCCCTCTCTCATATTGCTTTCCAACATTTATATTTATTATTTGCTTTGCTATTGGATACCAAGAAAAGAGGCACTTGTAGTCAGTTCTGTACACAGGCAATAAAAGTTTTGTGCATAACAGGGGAAATAAGACTATAGTGTAATAGTCTTGATTGCAGTGGTTGATGCAGATATTAAAAATCCTAAAATAACACAGGCACACTGCACTTCACATTAAGGTATTCTTCATGACAAGATTAACCTATCTAAGCAGATGTCCAGTGGAGATACCATCTGAGATTTCCAGGACAGCTGTAAGTGCCAGCAGATACAAATCCAATACTTACCGCCTTTTGGACCCACAGCTGGAGAGTGGGCAGTACACCCTAGTGTAAACTACTGCCACTTGTGAGCCTTGAAAGTTCAGGTTTAAAAAAGAAAAAGGGTTTTAAATTTCAAATTATTTCTAGGAAGGACAACAAATACAATTCATATGTAACACTTCAAACGAGAAAGCCACCTCCAACTTGTCACATATTTCTTCTGTAAGACAGGAACATACATCAATTAACTATCACTGAAATATGGATCCAAAACAAGGTCTCGCAATATGTGTTGTTAAGAACACATCCTGGTGCTGTGTTTCCATTGCATCAATTGTTTTAATGATAAATAACCCTAACAAAATGGAATGGTTTGTTGACAGACAAAAGCACAAGCTAACAACGGCCTATTTAGAATTGCAAATGACACAACACTTAATTATTCCAAAATAACGTTTTCCTGTTAGACTGTGATCATTAAATCCATCATCCTTCAGTTTATATGCATGAAACATTTATCATGTCTTCTGCAAACAGGAGTCAGTCATCTAAATATAGATTTATTTATTTATTTATTTATTTTGTGGACTGTCCTTTTCATCATGGCATTTCATCGAAAGCCCAGGATTTCATTTATTTTCAGTTACAGAGATAAAGTGTTTGTAAATGATGTGATAAGGCCATAAAGAAAACTGAAGTGAAATTCAGCCCCATACAAAGATGATAAATACAATACCTCCTTTGAACACTGGGATTATTGTGAGAGAAAAATGAGATATCGGAAGTCAGCAGCTATGTTTAAGATAAGAACTTTTTTTCTCCTGTGAATTTTTCATTAAAGTCAGGGGCCAATAAAGAACTCTCTGAATGATTCCTTTTTAAAAATGGCTGTTACAGGCACCAAACGGACAAAAACAAACCCAAATGGAGAACAACTGGAACTAAAAGGGAGCAAATTCTGTAGTATGCTACCTCTCCTGCTGTGGAATTACTAAAGGGCTGATTTTCAGTTACTCAAAAAGCTTGGAGATATTTCTGTTGCATTAAAATATGCTCTCATCAGATGGTGCCACATTTTCAAATGCTTGCTCAAGACAACCAAACCAGAATCCTTCTCTTCAAACAGTATCTAATCTCTGTGTGTTTCTGCCTAAGCTTTTGGTTCTAAACCTTATTTGGGCAATTTGCTTACACACATTTGGGACATTCACAACAGCCTTTAATTTGTACCTCTGGGTATTTTGGCTTCACCTTCACATGAGTTCACTCTGGCAGGATTCATTTCTTCCCTTGCCCCCACCTTTTCACTCTCTATTTGGCAGAGTGGCAGCTTTGCTCCAAACCACTGCACCCAAACCTATTTAGATGATTATTTTTACTTTTGCAATGTGATCTAAATCTTAACTATCATAATGAAAATGTGCTTGCATAATTCCTGTGGGACTTACTGTGCACAGACTGCAGAGTGGATAACATTTTTATTTTCCAAGGTAAAACAATTAGTTCTTTTTCATTCTTTTTCTTATTGCAACTATATAGAAATTGATTCCCCACCACCACCACCTCTCCCCCTCTGTTTCTACCTGTTGGGATTTTTTGGGGGGTTGGGTTTTTTTTTTGTTTGTTTTGTTTGTCCTTCATGAATAAGACTTAAAGAAGAAAACTAAATAAATAATGGATGTACAGGATGTTCTTGGCTTCTGTACATGGTTACAGGTGTCCTTTAATCATCTATTTGTCTGGCAAAGCAGGAAAGTGTTTTCAACCTGAGGGTTAGCTTGCATAACAAAGATTCAAAATGTGGCACAGAAGGGAAAGAAAACATTAGAAAACATATTTTATAGAGTCTCTCTAGATGGCCCTCTCTGTCATACTGAAAACTATATTAAGAGAATATTCAGGTTACAGAATGTTTGAGGTTGGATTTTAAGTAGTCCATATAACCTTAATTTGTCCTTCCCCTGAGTACATATTTAAACAGAGCTTTGATTACACATGTTAAACTTTTTTTTTTTTCCATTTGGCCCTCATATTATTTAATGTACTAGATTCAAGGAGCTCACAGAAGAGGAATTAGATGCTGATGGTTTTTTAAGCTGACTCAATTCCCTTTGTGATGTCTCTAAGCCTTTTGTTTTTAATACACACTACTCAAACCTCTATCATCAACAAAATCATTACACTTCCTCCTGTGTGTTTATAGCATGATCAGAGAACAAGAGTCCATAGAGATACTCTGGTTTCTAGTTCCCATTTTCAGTGCTTAGAAAAGTGTAGATTTCTACCTTGCTCCCTCACACTGGGATTCTTTAAAGGACGATGTTAACTCCAGCACTTCTCACTGTTCAATCCTTCAGAAGTTAATGACCCTTCTATAAGTTTACTGCTTGTGCTTTTCACTATGTGGTTCCTTAAACTTGTTTGTAAAGCAATATCCGGTCCATGCAGAGGCTTTAGCAAGGTTCAGGTGAAAGCAGTTGGCTGCTGTAGTCATACAGACTAATCAGGGCAGTCCCCAGCTGTCTTTGGGCATATCCTCTTTAATACACTAGGCATTTGGTATCTTATGGGTTCATGGTGAGATGAAGAGAAGTCTTGAATAGGCTTGAGTGCGCTGATTCGTGATGTAGGTGCTTTCTGATCCTTGTCACAAGTGCTTCTGCCCTCATTCCTGTAACTAAAATAATCTACATTGCCCTTGAGAGGAACTGAACTTTAATGCTACTAATAGATGGGTCTATAGAGCTATCATGTGTGATTTATGCATTGTGTATGAATGACAGTGTGAGCAGCCTTGGACTAGATATTTTTCTCTTTGTATGCGTAGATGTGGGTACTTGCCAAGGAGAAGGCAAATGTACACTGTGCCCAAGATATCATAGTTGTGTGAGAAGACAGCATGCTTACTGCAAATAGAGTATTTGGAGAATTTACATTTTAACAGAACATTGAGCACATGAGAATTCAGTTTTTTAGGAGATTACACTGGGATCAGATTTCCACAGGAGTGACAGAAGATAAGCCTTGACATCAAAGCAGTTTCCTCATAGAATTTCAAACTTCAGCTCCAAAGCTCAGACATGCTAGGTCTCTCAGCATGATGGTTAACATGACTAAAAGGATGTATTTTTGCTAACTATGCTCCTGGAATTATTTAGTGGAACAATTCCAAACCAAATTCAGTTAGACACCTACTATGGAAAATTTTAGCTGTAATAGTTAATTTTGGCAATCTGCTTTAAGTAATTGAAAGCAAGTTCTCACAAATGAGCATTAGCCAAACTTAACTAAAGGCATTACTTCTATTATGCACACACATATACATGAATAACTAATACTTTTACTCCTGCTAAGCATGTACATACACTTTACATATGCATATGTATAACAGGGAATTAGTGTAATTGTTTTTAATGCAGCTGGCAATCAGGGAAAAAACCCATGACTTTCTGTGGTGTAGTAACTTATGCTCTTTAGGCACAATCCTGAGGTTAAACACTGACTTCCAAAGCCTCCAAATTTTTCACATAAATTTAGAGTTCATGAAGAGTGTCAGCCCAATGTTTGTTAAGAAAGAAGTCCTTTGTTTGAGTATGGCATAGGGCAGCACAGAGAGCAGCAGCCCAAGCTTCCTATGTGGCTCTATCAGATGTCTCATCCATGACCTGGAATAGGAGGGAGGTGAAAGGTTAGTCCATTCTTCATGCTCATTCAATACTTCACTTCTCTGCTGAGTGCCAAAAGAGTATCAATTACTGACAGTTGTGTGTTGCTTTTTGTAACGTGGACTCTTGTCCATTAAGAATTGGACGGAGGCCACAAAACCTTCTCATTGAGCCTGTTGGAAAGACATCTTGATGGCAATGGCTCTTCCATCATTTTCACAATTGTTGGATTTGAAATAGGTACCTGGATTTAAAGTACTTCATTACTTGAGTCACACAGCTTCCCAACTTTTCATTTGTGTTTGAAGAGGAGATGTCAGAACAGGAACTCTCTCTGCTAATACTGATAAAATAGAATGGTAATTACAATCTTTCAGTATAGCCAGGATGCCTGGTAAATCTATGCTCTTCTAGCCAGGACCTTCTTGCAAGAAAGGTCACAAAACATTATTCAGATAAAATTGCTCCAGTCAGACAGTGTATGCACATTCTTAATACTCCCTCCAACAGTCTAATTTATGGGATACTGCAGTGAGAAACAGACTGTGATGATGCCGGTGTAACAGTATCTTAGCAGCAAATAAACACAGTGCAAGAAACTCTTCCTTTTAAAAACAATGTAAAGGAAAGACATTCAATCCCTTGGGTAATTTATTTTCAAAGCATTTGCATTTTACAACACTAGAGAGATTCTCAGTGCATCACACGGGGAATATGGACAAATGACATATATAAGTTAATTGGTTTTACACATGCATTTTGTAGGCAATGATTCAGACACTTTGCCCTTACTATCACTAGTTTTTGGTATCTATGCATGTAATTTATCCTGAAAAAAAAACCAAAAAGGCAGAATTGCATATATAAATTACAGCCTTATCTCAGCAAGAATGCTGTACTGATTTAAATTCATTCATTTTCTAACTGGTTATAGTCAGTTTTGCAAAAATCTATCATGTGTATGCTAGACCCCAGAATCCCAAGTTTTTCCAAGAAGAGAGTTGCTGCAGCCCTTCCTCTGCCTCTATACTCTTCTCCATGACCCATATCTCAGACCTGCCCTTCTCAGGTGTCTCACATGCAAATAGGGCAGCGCTGGGATTTCACAAGCTCTCCCTTCTAACTCTTTGCCTCAGGAGCAAGAGGAGCAGTAACGGTGATAGATAATTCAGGAAGGAGTGGCTGGTGCTAACAAAGAAAACTCTCTCTGCCAGCACAAAAGCTCCACCCCAGCGTGCTGCTGAAGATGAGGAGGCTGTGATGGGGAAATATCATGGTGTGCTTTGCCCTGTGCCCATGCTTTTATAAGCAACGGCTATAGGACATTAGCGAGAGCCAGGCTGCTGTGCTGGGGAGCCTTTCATTGCCACTCCGCTCAGCTGATTTTTGGTGCTCTTCCTGCTGGATTACTGCAGTGATGATGCCAGCAGCAAATGCTGAGCCTCTTTGTAAGCACAAGCCCAGTTTGTGGTTAATGCGTGGCACACCATGAAAGGCTGAAATTTGGGCCTACTAATTAGCGAGGGCCTCAGATCACAAGGCTGGAATCTGGATCCAAACTCCCCTGGAGTTTCAAGTTATTCAGGTCCATGGTTTTGGCTCTGGCTCATCTGTCCTAAAAACAAAGTGAAGTTGACAAATGTCTCTCTGAGGCAGCTGCCCCGAAGGACTGAATATCATTACAAAAAAAAGACATTAAAATACAAAAGGACTGAGTAATTTGTGTAGGGCCCAGTTTCCAGTAATACTATAAGAAGCCTGCCAGCATTTTGGTGAAAAGGGCCTGCAGCACAAATCTTATTAACCAAACTGAATGAGGAACAAAACAGCCTCCTTTTGCACTCCCACTGAAGTCAATGGCAGAGCTCCCACTGGCTGCGGTGTTGCGTGATCCAACCTTTGCTGTGTGGGATATAAGGACTTTCCATTAATTACCTGGTCAATTAGTTACCAAGAGATTTTCATTCAAGAAAGTAACCCTGTTCAGTGACACAGATTTGTGTCACAAGGATTTATGACACCAATAGATTTAAACCTGGTAGCTTTCCTCAACATCAGGCTCTATAAATAGTGGTAAAAAGTATAATGAATTTAAAGCATGACATGAAACAGAATCTGATTATCTTCATGAAAGACTAACCATGCTGTATTCCAAAGTGAAAATGATAGAATGCTTTCCCTTTAGCACTAGGTCTTCATAAGGACATGGTGGAGCAAGTCTCCCTTCTCTCTCAAAAGACAGCTATAACTACCTTGCATGTAATGCTCACTAACTGCTGGATTCACTAAGGAGCCAGGATCTCTCAGTGAACTTGTGTGTAACAAGATGGTTCCTACATAAGGTGAGACAGACCTATCTAAGTGTTCTCAAAATTAATTGACTAGGTTATTATTAGAAACATGGCAGAGCAACATTACTGTTAATTTCATTGTGCAACAAAAGTTGCAGGTAAGTGCCAATTCACTGCTGTCATGAGAGTGCACCACAGACTACAGACAAAAGTGGAGAATTCCCTTTTTTTTCCAGGCTTCTTGCAGATCATGTTGGTTAAAAAACCTCCATAATTTATTTTGAAATTTTGACATTAATAGAACATCCTGTACTGGACTCTGAGTTATTTTCATTTTAAAAACATCATTTATGCTATGATGATTAATTTTTATTTATTTTTGCCCTTTTTAAGTTCAGTGATCTTGTAAAAGCTTTTAATTCTCTCCCATCTTCCTTCACTGCCAACAAGCTCAATATAACTCAGACTTCTTTGCAAACATTGCTACACATGCCAGTATTCTGTCTAATTTTAACAAAACATTCAATAATGCAAAGCTATTTTAGTACCTTGGACCCACATTCTCAAAGGTATTTAAGCATGGAACTCCTGTGAGTATCTTGGCTTTGTTGCTTTCTAAAAATGCTGGAATTCCCACACGTGCTAACATGGCAATGCTAAATTAACAGCTAATACTGCTGCTGTATTTATATAAACTATTATAAATTGCATTCTTTCAGTGTAGAACATGATTATTAATCATCCCATTCACTTCTGTCTTATATGCAACTAAATAAGGAACACAGCGGACCCTTTGTAATTACTTAGCCTAACTTCAGTTTTAAAGCCAAACGTATTGTGACCTTAGAGTGATTTGGGGTTTATTGAACAGACTTCTCTATTATAAGAAAGAAAAGAGAAGAAAATGTTTATGCAAGGTTTTTGACATTTATTAACCCCCACCAAAATCTCTCTCATGCAGTAGTCAATAAAATGTGCAGTATGTGCATATGGGTGTAGTAATTAACATGTATGTCAGTATCAAATGAACTCTTTCTGTCACCACAGAAAAGGCTGGGAGAAGAGTAAGGCCAGAGTATTCTCTACTCATGTGGAATCTAAATCATTCAAAAATAATCTGCTGTCCTTAAATGCTGCAACTTATTAAAAGCACTGAGCTGTTCAGGTCTATCCTTATGATTGTTTGTGCACTAAATTGTTACCACTCAAAGTCCTCAAACTGATGACCCAGCTTTCCCCTTCCACTGCCTGCTCCCCAAATCTGTTGCTTTGCCTAATTTTCTCTTGCTTAATTAACACTGGCACTAAATTTGGAATTGTCACAGCCTGAAAGGACAATTTATGATCTATGAATTCCTGTATTAGCACTAATGGAAATAGTGCTTGGGGAAATATTAATCTAAATTTGAACATTAGTTTAGGGTCATATTTTTCTTAATCCTCCCTGGTATATTTGCAAGCAGATGATGTGCTCATATAGATAACAGACTTCAGATAAGACTTCTAGCCACAGGAACTCTAAACCATTGGTTTCTACACAGAAATATCATGCTCTGACTGGTTTTGGCAGGGGTATTTAGAACACTACCTGCCAGGGGAATGCAGGAACTTCCACTATCCTGGAAAGGAAAGCCAAGGCTTTTGGTGTTACACTTTCTGGAGAGGTGCAATACAGCTTCATAAACAGTGTTAACAGTTAAAGCAGAGAAACATACACCTCTGCTGCAGGACTAGCTGAGATAGGAAGCAAGAGTTCAATCCCTCTGCACTGCAAGCACCCAGCCACAGGAGGTAAGAGGTACAGCTTCCGTGTTCCTCCCACACAGCCTGCTTGAACACTGCTCTTGTGTAGTCTGGCCCATAAAGCCCATTTCTTGAGAATCCAGCCCTCTTTCTTGAGCTATCTTGAGAGAATCAAGTCTTCTGAGGTTCAGCATCTAATAAACTCTGCCCTCAGGCAAGGAAGTGAATGTCCTTTTAATCTTTTCTGCAGCTTCCCAGTGAGTGTATGCACATCAGCACGAGAAGGGAGAGGCAAGTGCAGAGGTAAATGATGATGCTGAGAGAAGAGTGTTCATGTTCTTAAATTACTGAATTTAATGAGGAGCTGGGAGATGGCTGTAGGCCTAAGACGAAAGGACCATGCAAATAGTAGGGGAGGTTGGGGTGGGTAGAGTCCTGAAAAATAGGTCATATAAGAGATCTAAGCAAAAAGAAGAGGGTGGGTTGGGGAAAGAATGTGATGCAGAGGTAAAATCATGAAAACAGATTTAGAAATGGCGATCTTGCTGTGGAACCAATAGGAGAAGCAGTGAGTAGGAGATTAAAAGTGAGATGGACTGGGACTGTACAATGCAGAGAAGAGATGCTAGCAGAGGTACAGAGATTCCAGACAGGGAAATCCGGGGAGCATGACCAAGGTGTGTGTGGGGTTCCTGTAAAGTACAGAGGATATAATGTGGGGTTCCTGTAAAGTACAGAAGATATAAATGTGCAGTTTCTTCTGATGTTTGGTCGGCTTTTATTTCTTCTGACACACATTTAATTTCATGAGACATAATTTTGAGGATTTCAACACCCTTTCACGCAAGACATCACAACGACTGAAAGACAAAGATTGTAAAAAAATGCAGAAAGTCTCCTGGTCTTCTGCTAGTGGTTCAAAGGTTCTCCCGCAAAGCACTTTTAATCATAGAATAATAGCTGTATTTTGAGGTTTGTCAGAAAGATAGGGGCCATCTAAGGTGTTATCCTGTTCGGTTGCCATTGGACATCAGTTCTCATTGGCTGCATACCACTGTGGCAAGTCTACTCAAAAAAAAGAATTAGAAGTGAGAAGTGTCATGGGTACCTCCAAGGTTCTGCGATCTGTGTGGAGATCATTAGCACACCTTCTCCCAGACAGGCTACATGGATGGCAACAGCCAAATAGATAAAAATCATCTTCCTTCATACAAATTCAGAAAAGTAATAATGATCCATTTACCATTAAGTAAGAAAACCTACAAATAGTCTCCTATCACTGGACTGTTCCTTTTGTTAATGCATTTTTGATCATTAGTTATTGTGCATGGAAAATATGTTCATGCTCAAACCACCCATTGTGACCTGCTTCAATGGCCTGTGGTCAATGTATTTAAAACAACAACAGTAATAATACTGAATATCCCCTCTATTTATTTATTTTTTACTCTGAAAAGTAACCATATACAGAATTCCCAAATTACTTTGGATAATTTTGCCTTAAGAAAGAGCAATATTCTGCAAGTACTGTTGGCTACACCTTTTAAAATCTCCCATTGAGAGCATGCCACTGTTTCTCATCTTGCTGTGCCTGAGATAATGACTTCATACTCCTTTGGTTTTCTCAGTCTGACAAAAAGGTTTTGATATTTCTCATGAATTTTTGATTCTGCATCTCAATCATCTAGTAGCTGAAGAGCCAGAAGTTTGAAAGATTCCAACTATTACTCACCATGACTAATTTTTTTTTTTTTAAGAGCTTTATGCCACATGAGTGACTCCTTATCTACAGTTTGCAGGAAAAATACCCACATAAACATAGTGATCTGTTAAATTATGGATTAAAAATGCACTGCTTTATGGCTATTTATAAAAACAATGAGCAAAACATCAAAGAAACTTTGGGTTTGAATTGTAATGAAGGGGACAGATTATTTCCTTCACTTTCCCCCTGCATGGGTTTTCAAGAACTTCTCCACAAATTAACCTGGGAGTTGCTAGAAATGTTTGGGGGTTTGTGATTCTGTGTGAAATATGCAAATCAGCAAAGCATGGGGCAGCAGGAATATGGATCATGCGCAGAGAGGGAAAGGCTCTCCTGAAAATGTTTGTGTAGTATGAAGGCAAACGGTGAGCTGCATATGAAGTATGGGCTAAAGGAAAACAGTAGGCCAAACTTTTGGCTGCTTTTCTCTACTTAGATCTGTGGTTATATTTGCACTATTTATTATTTCACTGGAAATGGATTTCTGCTTGGAAAGGGGGCTTCACAGGTCCATCTCACTTTATTATTTCATTTGCAGTAGTTACTATACCATATCTAAGTTTATGGAGTTAGCAGGTGCTTGCAGACTAAAAGGAAAGCAGTAGAAGTCCATGCAAACAGTATATGGAAGCAAGGTGATCCTCACCCAGATGGAAATGTCATTGTGCACTAGTCTTGTTTTCACACTGCCTGCAGATACTGACTGTAGATGCAGTGGCATCTCTTGTCCAGATAGTTTGGATGGTCAACAGAAGGAAAAAAAATCCACAACACCCTTTCATCTTTTCTTGCTACAAGTGGGCTCCAGTAGCTTCTTCCCAGCTTAAAACTAGGCCTTTGCTATGCATGTAATCAGCATCTCCATCCATTACTGGTGACATTTCTTGTATCTGGGACAGTGCATGAAAACACTTCACAGACTTTGGTTTACTCAGCTTGTTGCTGCTGTAGGCTCTAAAGAACATGCTGCTGCAGCTTCAGCACTGCTCAGCGATTCCATCTCTCTTGGCCCTCATTGCTGAAGCTGCTGACAACTCTGGTTGCTGGTATTTCAGAGACTCTCTTCCTGTCTATAGTCCATGATGTCCATGGGGATCTTGTATCCTTGCAGACGTTATCCAAAGAATGTCTGGCAAGTGATCATAGAGGGTTTTCTTAATGTATACATTGCCTGGTTTGAATAGTCACAGTTTTGCTTTCCTTTCTTGACAGGGCAGCCTACAAGTTAACCTTGGACTTTGAAGCACCACAATAATTTTGCACATCTGAGCTGAAATCTGGCCTCTGTGAACGCTAAGCAAAGCTGGATCTCTAGAGCAATTATAAAAAGTGAAAGAATACAGCACACCTGATGGGACTCCATAATAAAACAGCAACTTCCTTTTTTTGGCACTATTACCTCTAATCTTGATGCTTTTGGCATAAAAGAGATCCAAGAAGCGAGGTTTTTTTTTTCCTTACAGCACATGCAACCAGGTGGTTTCCCCAAGGCTCAGCATCAGTTGTGAAGGGGGCTGGCAATGAATTACCAGTCTGATGGGGATAAGGGGCAGGTGATTTCAGCCAATGCAACTGTGGCATGCTATTGTGATTGCCAGTGAACAGAGAGCTTTGGTAAATCCATTGCTTACATGGCAAAATGCACATCTAAAAGACTCCAGCAATATTTAGAGTAGGAAGTTTATTTCCCCCATAATTACTTTTGTTTTCTCATTCCATTATTCTTATAATTTTTCTTCTGTTTCCTTTCAACATGATTGTTTTTCAAATCCTAAACAAAAGAGTAAGACAAATTATTCTGCAGCAGTATATGAGTTGGCATAGAGTAACAGAAGGAGCCATTATGATCTGTCAGGCAACTACTTATTTAGGGACTTTTGAAACCACTGATAATTGACTTGGTAGAATAAAACAGCTTCTCTGGAACTGATGGAGTCTATTGTTTAAGTACTTACCACATTTGCTGCAAGTCATTTAAAAATGTTATTGACTCTGGTTAAACTATTACAGACATAAAGCAGTGGTGAAAGTGTGAGGTGCAATGGTGCTATTCAACATAGTTTTAGTAAACTGACTGCATGAATACAGATTTGCAGACTAAGGTGGGGTGGAAAAGGGGAAGCTGGTCACAAATATAAACCCCAGTGACAAACACTCTCAGTAACAGAGGCAGCTGGAGACTGGGAGAAACAAATTATAATATGCAAGGCACTCGGCTGTGTCAGCCTGACAGCCTCTCTGTCTGCTCCACAGGACTCCTGTGAAGGTTGCCATGGGCTCAGATCCATGTGTCCCTGATGCATATTCAATACCAGATCCCATCTCACTCTCTAGAACAGAGTAAGTTGAGCAGACGTACAGGACTGACGCAGGCACACAAGCAGCCACATCAGCTGGAGTGAGGAGCTGAATGCCTAGTGATATGCAGGGACCTAGGGGGACTCCACTAGGTCCCTGTGAGATGCAGAAATCCTGAGAAGGCATTTGTAAATCTAAATCTGGGTACCTCGTCAAACTGTCTGATCACAGTGATTGCTCTTCCTGGAGACAGATGTGGGCTTGCTATAATAGAGCTGCAGCATGGATTAGGGAGCTCAGAGGTTCCTCATTTCCAGTTTGATGGTTAGGACACTCTAAGAAAGGCACTGAACGGAGTCGTCTACATCTCATGATCCAGTCTGACAATTCAGATACAAAAAAGTGTCTCCCTAGCAGGAACTGTATGTGCTTTGTGTTAAAGAGAAGGAAAGAACAGTTCCCAGAGAGTCCATTGCTTTGCTCCCATGACAAGGACTGGCTGGCCTACCTTTTTCTGTGTTTTCTCAAGAAGAAATACACAAACACATCAGGTCCTGAAAGCAGCTGATCTGTGTGACTTTTTTCTCCTGTGCTCCCACAACTAGCCTGTACATTTGCAAGAGTTTCAATGCTCTCTAGATGGACCATTCCTACTCTCTTGATCTTCATATGTGCTGTGAAGATAGCTAGGATATCCATACTGCTTTGTTGCTGCTCTGACTTGATTGTTGGATGCTGGGAAATCTTATTTATCATCTGAGTGTGTGCAGTCCTCAAATTCCACTTCAGCAAGTTTTCCAGCTTCTCAGAAGAAAAGACATCTGTGTGTTTGAGCAATTGTTTGAACAGTTGAAGAATTGTGACTTTTTCCTTGCAAAGCCTTTGTGACTGTTGAAATGGTGAAATATTTTAGAAAGATAACTTAGCACACTGTGTCAATTTCAATTTCTAGTGCTAACATAGACACCAGATGTCAGTACCTCAGCCTCTGTTAAGGGATCATCAAATGTGTAAAGCAGTGGGTTATGGGAGTGCTGCACTGCATCGTCCATCTGTAGCACATTTCTAGCACAAAGCTCATAAGCCACCAGTACACATTCCTTAAGACCTGTTGTTTGCATACTAAGCTCCAGTCCAAATCTGGGGTTTGGGCATCTTTTTGGAAAGAGGCCTTTCCCTGTAGGAGGAAAAAAGCCTTGTTCAGAAGAGCCATCAACATGCAGCTCTTGGGGCATGGTCCTGGCAGCTCTCACTATGGCTTGCTATAATGAGCTTTGCTTCTCTGAGATGCTGTTTTCTCCTCTCGCTATTCTCGTGGTGGCCCCAGAATGTCGATATGTTCCCATGCTGAAATGGCAACAACTGTGTAAGAGCTGTTTGAAATAAAAGAGTGAGAATGAAACCGGGGGAAGAAGGTAAGAGAGGAAAACAGGAAACACATAAGATGAAAAAGACAACTTCTTTCTGTGGTTTTTGGTTTGTTTCTCGGCTGTATTGTCCTGGAAGGAATGGTTCCAGAAGAACTTTTTATAGAACTGGTGAATTAGTATTGAAAATCCATCAGGCTTTAGTAACATACCAGGCATATCTTGGACCATTTTAAGACATAAATTATTTGATCTGGAATCAAATAATGAATTTTCCTTATGGACCCATCCTCAGATAAGCCAGAATTCATTTGTAAATAAAATATTCAGTGAAAGAACATTGCATAAGGTTTATAGGCAGCATAACTTTCTCTCTTTCTTTTGTCATTAAATACAACCTTTGTCCACTATTTTCACTGAAGTCTTAATAATGAGTATTGGGTATTACAGTTTATTTGCAGGGCAAGTGGAAATGTATTTAAATGTTTATGCAAATTAAACTCAACCCTTAGGCTGTCAGAGTTGCAAATGTTCTACTTTGCAGCACAAAAGGCTAAGCACCTCTGGCCCAGAGTGAATGTTTATAGATGTGTATTGAGGGGATACTAGCATTATGTTAAGTGGTGGCACTCTAATGTTGTTCCTGACTATTTCTTAGTATTAATTAGGGAGGGACAAATTAGTTTGGGAAGATCACAAGTGTAAGTTGAAGTAGAAAATTTAACCTCTAGCTTCTATAACTGCCCTGGTAAGAACAATTTTCTCACTTTACCTCCCACAATTAACTTACCCTCCGCCCTAGACTTTTCTCTTGATATTTGACCCCTTTGTTGAAGAGTCTTACACAAAAAGCCAGTCAGCTCTTGGCTGACCACTGATGTCTAATGTCATATACACTAAGTAATTTAGGGCAAAAATTATACAGGTTCAATGATAATTATGCAGACTTTGCAACATCTGTTACTGTTGCATAGACAGCTTGGTGGGACAAAAACAAGAAGCTCAGCAGGATTTATCTGAAGGATTGCATGGTTAAGGGTAAAACAGAAGCCTCAGAAGAAGGTAGGAAGGAACTGGAAGAACCTACATGAGTCAGCCAAAATGCTTAATGAATTTAGAATTCAACTAGTAGATGCAACAGTTTGCAAGATCAAAGACAAAGTCAAAGATATGACAAAAAGTGCTCAAAGGCAGAGTATAAAATCTTTGTGGGACAGGAACAATCCCCTTTGAGAGATCATTAACAAAAGAAAAGGTAGTAGAAGCACCCCCAAAAAAACCCTGGGACACTCTCAGGTAACCTCATGGTTCCTGCAAAACAAGATTGATCAACTTTTTGAAGTTTTCATCCCCAAACATGATATGAATAATAACTATAATAATCTGAAATGGAACAAAGTTCTCTCTCAGGCCCTAATTAAAAAGCAATATATTAATGGCTGCCTGCTAAATATTTCCAAAGACACAGGGAATTTGTTAATTTGAGTATCCATTATATCTGTTACTCATATTAATGCTACACTTTTATCACATGTGAACTATCAGGCTATAAATTACATAGAAAGCCCATAAACTCCTGATTATTTAAGTGGGCTTAGGAATGGGAAAATTAAGAATGAGTGTGGCCCACTCTCTTAAAGCTAACAGTCATGGGACATTAGAAGTGGCTTTACTCTTAAGTTCCAGCTCAGAGATTTCAGTCTGGTTAGCGAGATTTTAAGACCATGCAGTGGTTAGTTCATTTCCATAAATGCATTAAAGCCTTAGAATCATAGAATGGTTTGGGTTGGAAGGGATCTCCAAAGGTCATCTAGTCCAGGCCCCCCCTGCAGTTGGCAGGGACATCCTCCACTAGATCAGGCTGCTCAGAGCCTTGTTGAGCCTGGATTTGAATAGCTCCAGGGATGGGGACTCCACTACCTCCCTGGGAAACTTGTTCCAGTGTTCCACCACTCTCACGGTGCAGAACTTGCTTCTAACATCCAATCTAATTTTCCTCTTCTCTAATTTCAAACCATTTCCCCTCATCCTGTCACTGCAGACCTTTGGAAACAGTCACCCTGCGCTTTCTTGTAGGCCCCCCCTGGTACTGAAAGGCTGCTATTATGTCTTCCTGGAGCTTCCTCATCTCTAGGCTGAACAGCCTCCAGCCCATCCTTATATCAGAGGTGCCCCCTGATCATTTTCATGACCCTCCTCTGGATCCGCTCCATCAGGTCCGTGTCCTTCTTATGTTGAGGGCTGCAGAGCTGCAGCAGTATTCCAGGTGACATCCCACCAGAGCAGAGTAAAGTGGCAGAATCACCTCTCTGCAGCTTAGAGTGAAAGATGTTGGGGTGGACTTTACAAAAGTCCAGATAGATGACTTCTGTTGGTGTTCCCTTGTCCTCTGATGTAGTTACACCATTATAGAAATCCACCAGGCAGGTCAGGCAGGACTTGCCCTTGGTGAAGCTGTGCTGGCTGTCTTGAATCACCTCTCTGTCCTGCATGTGTTCCAAAATAGCTTCCAGGAGGATCTGTTCCATGATCTTCCCAGGCACAGCAGTGAGTCTGGCAGGTCAGTAGTTTCCAGGGTCCTCTTTTTAAACCTTTTTTATAGATGGATGCAATGTTTCCCTTCTTCCAGTCTCCAGGGACTTCACCTGACTGTGAAGACTTTTCAAATATTATGGAGAGTGGCCTTGCAACTACATCAGGCAATTCCTTCAGAACTCTGGGATGCATCCCAATGGGTCTCATAGATTTATGAATGTTGAAGATCCTCAGGTGGTCCTGAACTTTACCTTCCATTATGGTGGGAGGGAAATGCTGCTTCTGAAATGTCACCTTGGCTACTCCAAAAGGGTGCCTTATTTAGAAGGGTGTCTTTTCCCTTCATACCTGAAGACATGAAGAATAAACCTATTGGTGATGTTTTCTCTGTTCAAATAAAACCCCTAAAGAATCTCATTTCTCTTGGATAAATTATATGTATTCAAATTTCACATGTCAGAGAGAAAGAGTTCTTCCTCCACCTCCTAAATTTCTAGGCAGTGTATAAGTTTGGGGGGGGGAACCAAAAAAAGACAACTGAGAGGAATATTTTGAAAGGGAATTAATTTAAATATTAAGGCAAAATCGAGAGGAAAGGGAAAAGAAAGTATAAATGTGTGGGTAAATTCTGGAACTTATCTGAAAACTAAAAAGTGGAAATGATGTCTAAGAAAGAAGGTTAGACAGGATGGTAATCCTTGACAAGTTAAACCCAAAATCGCAAAAAGACATGCCAGAAAGATTTGGAGAAACTAATCTTTGGTGATACAGGAGCTGCTTCCTGTTCAAACCTATCAGAATAAGAAAGCTACTCTACTTCCAAGGTATGATTAAGAACTAATAGAAATATATGTTTAATATATAGCGATTACAGGGAGGTCAACTCTTTCTCAGTCATTCTTTGCAGAGAAGGAGCCTGAGGAAAGGTTTCAGACTGATGAGTCAATGGAAGTTTTAAAATAAGTTAATATAATTAACAATATCAGATCACTAAAACTTAGCAGAATGCTAAAAACACAAACATGAAGCTGTTGAACTGCTGATTGACATGTGATTATTGATTACAACTGTCTTATTGTCAGAAGGAAAACTTATTGGAATCATGGCATCAAACTTTGGAGACAAGCTCCACTCCTGGTCCTAGGAAATGTGAATAAGTAAATCTGATTTCCACAAAACATCACAAATAAGAAAGAAATCCCACAAAACTAAAACCAACCAACAAAGACACAAACCAAACCACAGCCTTGGTAATGAATGAATTTAGTAAAGCAGCGAGGAATGTGACATAAGCACTGATCCTTGAGGCACTCCACTAGTGACTGGCTGCCAACTGGATGTGGCAACATTCACCACCGCTCTCTGGGCTCGGCTCTCCAGCCAGTTCCTAACCCAACACAGTGTGCTCCTGTCCAAGCCATGGGCTGACAGCTTGGCCAGGAGTTTGCTGTGGGGGACAGTGTGAAAGGCCTTGCTGAAGTCAGGGCCCCTCAGTTCAGGAAGGATGTTGACTTGCTGGAACATGTCCAGAGAAGGGCAACAAAGTTGGTGAGGGGTTTGGAGCACAATCCCTGTGAGGAGAGGCTGAGGGAGCTGGGGTTGCTTAGCCTGGAGAAGAGGAGGCTCAGGGGAGATCTTCTTGCTCTCTACAACTACCTGAAGGGATGTTGTAGCCAGGTGGGGGCTGGTCTTTTCTCCCAGGCAACCAGCACCAGAACAAGAGGACACAGTCTCAAGCTGCACCAGGGGAGGTTCAGACTGGATGTTAGGAGGAAATTCTACACAGAGAGAGTGATTGCCCATTGGAATGGGCTGCCCAGGGAGGTGGTGAAGTCACCATCATTGGAGGTGTTTAGGAGGAGACTGGATGGGGTGCTTGGTGCCATGGTTTAGTTGATTAAGTGGTGTTGGATAATAGGTTGGACGTGATGATCTTGAAGGTCTCTTCCAGCCTGGTTTGGTCTATTCTATTCTATTCTATTCTATTCTATTCTATTCTATTCTATTCTATTCTATTCTATTCTATATTTGGGAATAGGATTTTGATGAAAACCATAATTTTATTACAGCTGAGAGCAGGATCAATGAACATGTGGATATGGATGATCCAAAGGATATCATGTGTGTGGATTTCCAAAAAGCACTTGACAAAACCTCTTTAAAAGAAACTAAGCACTTCTGGGATAACATGGGAATGTTGCTTATGGATTAATGGGTGATCAAAGAAGGTTAGAAACAAATGACATGTTTATACAATGGAGAAATAGAGAAGAATTAGGTACCTGAAATTTTGCAAAATCTTCTTAAGATGAGTGCTGGGACATGTAAGCTCAACACAGTTTGGATCTGAGGATGAATGTGTTGTCAACCACTGCTAAGTCCCTATATTGCATAGATATTTTTGACATAGTCTGTTTTGAAGTTCACTCTGAGGAGCTACAAATGGATCTCACAATCATGAACAACGAAAGAATAATTTAACATCTCAATACAAAATTCAGTGTCAGTGAAAGCAGGGCAGTGTGTGCAAAAAAAAGGTAGAGTATTGTCCCAGAAACACAGTCATGGATTATAAGCAGAGTTTTCTGAGACATGATCATTGTGAGCAGTTCTCTGAATGCATCAACCTAGTGATGGTGAAAAAGGTGAATAGAAGGCTAAGTAAAACAAGGTTTGTGGGAAAAGGTTTTTCTCTAAGTTGACCAATATACAGAATTAAAAAAAAAATGACAAAAGAAACTAAGAAAACTGCAGGTCACCTGCTGAAAAGCTAGACATTATTTAAGAAATAATTAAAGAAACAGAATATAGTGGGACAGGAAGTGATCATTAGTTAATCATTCCACATAATAATGGAAATATAGACATTGAGCTGAGATAGGTATGCCCTTGCTTCTGAAACATTTCTTCCCTCCCAGTCATTTCTTTGAAGATATGATCTTTTCCAATGTGCACTAAGATTCTTTATCTCTTTTCCAAGGTGTTTCTACATATTCTACATATTCTACATATTTTGCCATGGTTTAGTTGTTTAGGTGGGTTGAATTGGTTGATGGGTTGGACGCGATGATCTTGAAGGTCTCTTCCAACCTGGTTTAGTCTATTCTATCCTTATCTATTCTATTCTATTCTAGTTGAAGATAATCAGCCTGTGAGAGTGTCACTAGTCTGTGACTTCCATTCCTGGAATGGGATGTCTGGAAATGCCTCATGCTGTGTTACAACCAACAGCTTTGTTACAAAACTGGCCGGCATCAAGAATAGCGTGGCCAGCAGGAGCAGGGAAGTCATTGTGCCCCTGTACTCAGCAATGGTTAGGCAACACCTTGAGTACTGTGTCCAGTTCTGGGCCCCTCAATTTAAGAAGGACATTGAGACTCTGAACGTGTCCAGAGAAGGGCAACAAGGCTGGGGAGAGGCCTCGAGCACAAGCCCTACAAGCAGAGGCTGAGGGAGCTGGGATTGTTTAGCCTGGAGAAGAGGAGGCTCAGGGGAGACCTTATTGCTCTCTACAATTACCTGAAGGGTGGTTGTAGCCAGGAGGGCGTTGGTCTCTTCTCCCAGTCAACCAGCACCAGAACATGAAGACACAATCTCAAACTGTGTCAGGGGAAGTTTAGGCTGGAGGTGAGGAGAAAGTTCTTCACAGAGAGAGTTGTTAGTCATTGGAATGGGCTCCCTAGGGAGGTGGTGGAGTCACCATCCCTGGAGGTGTTCAAGAGGGGATTGGACGTGGCACTTGGTGCCATGGTTTAGTAGTCATGAGGTGTTGGGTGACAGGTTGGACTTGATGACCTTTGAGGTCTTTTCCAACCTTATTGATTCTATGATTCTATGAAAACAGAGCACTGGCCCTTGAGTAGTCAAGGCTTTCACTTCCATGTCTCCTTTCCACTGATGCTCCATCTAGAAATATTTGTTTTAAAGACAACTGGCAACACAATCATAATTTAAAATCTCTTTGTTTTCTGTGAGAAGCCATATTCTGTACATTCTGTGGCCCATGGGTGCCTTCAGGACCCTGCCTCATCTCTCCTGGCTCCAACTCAGCTCTTCCCATTTTAAAAGTTTCCCTAGTACCTGTCAGGACTGATGCTCTGTTTCTGTACAGAAAACACAGATGCTTTTAAACTGTCCTTCCTATTCCACTTTAGGATGACCAAGCTGTAGAAAAGCACTGATCAATCACACAATTGTGCTAGGCACTTGAATGCCATGTTTTGTAAAGAAATTTCATGTTCTCTACATAGAGAAATCATCTAAGAGAAAGTAAACTGAATTCCAGAGTTGGAATCCCACGACAGATAGCAGAAAATTAAGAGATAAATACTGAGATAAGTAATTTCTACCAATACTGGAAAGGCACCCTAAAATTCAGAGGCATGTGTTATAATTCTGGATTGGATTTCTAAATTTTTTAATTTTTCTTTTAAATAAAAGACAACTTGGCAGCATGGCTCACAATGTATTGTTGCCTGTTTAATAAATAAACACAGAAATCACTGATTGAAGATAGTTAGTTAATTAGTGGAAAAGAACTTTGAGGAATGCCAGGAAATAATTCAACAGCCAGAGCATAGTTCTAGCTGTGTTTCGAACAATTCATAGAAGACATTCCTCTGATATGCCAAATATTTTATTCCTTGAATAAAGCTGACTACCTTATTGTCTATTTTATAAGTCAATTATAAATTATGCCTACTTTTTAATTCCCAGAAGGAAATGACATCTTTTCATCCCGCTAAGGATTAACATTCACTTTGACTCTACCCTTCAGGAAAATAAATGTAAAATGTTCCATTTTTTTTGATAGTACTACAGCTCTGAATTTGCTGATTAATATCCATGGGGATATGCAACTCAGGCTGTAAGCTAGTTAAAATTTTAAAAGTGCTCCTTGTGCTTTGGTTGCAGCTCAAAGAATAGCAGGTGGTCAGTGTTTACCCTGCTGAAGCAAGCCATCCAGTCAGGGAAAGCTCATTTTGGACCAAAGCTGAATGCCATGCCTGAGTGATTCTGCTCTTAATAAAGCAGCCGAGAGTCTCATTCACATTGTTTCATTTGAATGAGAATTAGCTACTGGCAATGGCATGTCCAGGAGCTGCTATTTTAAAATGGTTCTCCAGGCGTGCTTATTGATGACTTTCAGCCTAAGAATTTGGGAATAATGTCTTAATGGGTCCACACTTCCCACATTTGACTTTGCCAGAGAGCGTGAAAGTCAAGCAAGTGCAGCAAAGTAAGAAGCAGGGGGTGTGGGGAGGCAGCATCATCTCTCAGCCTCCCTTCCTGCCTGGTGAACACCCTGGAGGTTGTGGGTCTATATATTTTCATTATGCAAAGGAGATGTATCTGCTCAGTGTGATTCCAGCAAAACTGGACAGGAATCCATGCACAGAGAGCACAATGTCAATGCAATCACAATGCATACTACTGTGATCACTACCAGATCTTGGCCAAAAGGTTGACAAAAGCTGAGATATAAATGTTATTACTTTTGTAGGTATCAGCTTCCTCTACATGCACTTGAAATAACTACCCTGGAAAAGCTGGTTGCTTTTGCCTGTTAGACCTTTTCAGGGCAAGAGAATTTCACTCTACATCTCTGAGGCTTGGCTGTGTGACAAAGTCTGAGCTGTCTCCTCTCATGTGGGCAGTATGTCAGAGGTGCTCAGCAAAAGAAATCACATGCTCTAAACTCTAGGGCCACACTTTTCCAACAAGACCTCCACAGCGAAATGAAAACTATTGGTGTCTGATTTCAGCTTCTCACAGGTTACCAAGGAAAGCTAAAAGTTCTGCATGCCTCACAAAGCCACCTTTAAATTTTTACTGTTCATTTAATTCTTTATCTCCTGTAATAAATATATATATTTTTTTTTCTTGTAGAAAGTGCCATTCAAAACAGGAACTCAAGAGTGGCAAACACCTAGAACATTTAGATTGCCACGGTTGGGTATCTGGTAAGAGTCTCACAAGCACTTACTGTGAGAAAATGGGACAATGGTAGGAGCTTTATTTAGGTTTACTCTAGCTACCTACGAGATACAGGTCATCAGAAAAATACTCTGTAGTTTATACCCATGTGAAATTAAATGGATAGAAGGAGGTTTAAAAATGCAAATCTCCTTGCATGCTTACAGTGCTTTAGTCAGGATCTTTAATCCAAAGCAGAACAAATTTTTTTCCACACATCAATGCTGACAAGTGAAAACACCGAGGCACTTTGAAAGAGACCTGTATCTAGAGAACATTACAGACTGTGTGAAAACAACTGCTGTTTGAAATCTTGTGAGAATTTGTGAGATTTGCAGCTTTGCAATCACACTGATAGTTGAAAGAAATGGAATTGAGTCTTTTATGTGTGGAATATTTACCTAAAACTTTCTGAAACAATTATTTTAACCAGGCTTTGATTATTTCTCTCCTTGACTGTTTTTCTTTTTAAACACTTTTTCAGTACCAAATTGCATCTGAAAGTATTTGACAGTTTGCTGCCATTTAAGAAACACTTTACAATCTTAGTTAAAATGCTTATCATTGCAAGAACAGCACTATCTAATCTAAGGCAAGTAAGGAAAGACACTTGTGGTTTTTTCCTGACACGACAGATTTTTTACGTTGCACTGTCCTGTAGCTCAAACAAAATTCCCTTTTATTTATTCTTTTCCCCACATGATCTTTCACTTCAATTTAACATCATTAAAAATACTGAAATCCTTGGTTAAGCAGTTTCTGATCAAATAATGAAAAATGCTACCTGAGAACTCAGTATTATTACTAAACAAAGATCCAAAAGACTGACTGGTACAAAGAAGCTCTGGTTTATGACACTGCTGGGCTTGCAAACCTTCCATTGACTGCCAATGAAATACTTTATTAACATAAAGTTTGCAAGATAACTCAGACACTTTCTCGGGTTCATATGTTTTAGAATTACTGGAATGACATACTCCATTTCTCTCTCTCTGATCTGCTGACTCATTCATTTCCTCTTACCAGTGAAGATAAGAGGAAGACTGCTGGGTTAGAGCTTTTACTGTTCTTGTCCCATGCATCTGGCACTCCTTCCTTTAGAGATTAGACTATTTCCAGCTGGGGAGCTTTTAAAATAGCAAATTAAAATATCTTTTTGCTTGATAAAGTATTTGATTACTGAAACATCAGGATGAGGTATAACCTCTAAAGTTATTGTAAAAGGATTTTTTTCCTCCTCCCCTTTAATACTTCTTTTCTTGTTCACCCTTGAAAGAAATGAAACCCCTTTGTTTCCAGAGCACATACTCTGCCAAATTCCTCAATCTCTTCTACTGCTTCCCTTATGAGGATTTTTGCTTTCACAATTAGAAGTTCAGACACTTTCCCCTCTCATGGGTCTTTGTGCTAACATACACCAGCATCAGAACTTTCAGGGGGGTATATACATTCACAAAGATTTTAACCTTCTTTGCAGATTAACAACTGACAAAAAAAAATATTAAAAATAATCAGGACTCTTAAAAAGAAAAATACCACCAGCTGTGAAGACTGTTGAAGGGATCTTTAAAATGATTGGAAGAATTGAAGATCATTTGCAGTAATCTTCAGAGGAATGACTCACAGCAGAAGTTGTTGGGTGGCCAGCTCTGCTGGAGCATGAGTGACATAGGAAGAGCAAGTTGCCAAGAGTACAGGAGGTAAGGCACAACTTGACAGGTGGCTAAGGACTCATTCAGTCTCTGCAGAAGGGGAGCCACAGGAGAAGGGGGATATGAGTTGGGAAGCTTTCTGTTTCATTGCTTTGCTATGGTGCAGAGCTTTCTTAGCAGCCAATGGAGTTTGCTGCCCTTTGGAGCATGAACAGTCTTTGAGTTGCTTGACCTGAGATGAGGTTTAGACACCAGTGTATTTTTCCTTTTGGGCTGCTAATCTGAAATTTGCTCTTCACTGTGTTATCAGCATTGGACTCCTGTTTGTTCTAAAAGGAATTGCCTGAAAGTAAGGCTGTAGTAGAAGAGGAAAGAATATGTGTACAAAACCCAATCCTAGTCATTTGTCTTTGGTTACTTTGTTTCCCCTATTTGAAAAGTTGCATTACTATTATTATTGTTATTCATTTTCCCAAACAAAAGTTGCTTGTTTTGGTTTTGGTCTTCCTTGAGGATTTCCCTATAGAGCAGTGGTCTAGACCAAATCCTGGTATCGCCAATCTGGTGTCCCGTCACAATGCCCAATCCAGAGTTAAAAGACAGCCTGGAATTATTACGAGGACTGCATCTTTCTGTTGCACTTTTTCTCAGCCATTTGATCTTTGTTTTACCAGCAAATAGACCAAATTTTATTCTTAGTTATTCCATGAATGTCTTAGAAGGTAGCTGGAACAACTTCCTTACTTTTGTATGTGGATAAGAAAGCACAGTCTCCATTCATAGGAGCAAACATACTCTACAATGATTTTTTAAACTCTGCTTCTTAAATCTGCTGGCATAATTTTGTTGGTACAGAGGAAAGGGTTATAGCTGTTCACTGGAGGAATCTTGAGAAGATTATATTTTGGGTGCCCTGTGATCTATGTTGATTACTTATTGATTTTTGGGTGGAGTTTAGAGTGTTGGCTTGGATTTATAGTATACTAACTGGCTTCATTTCTCCCTTGAGAAACTATTTTTTTTTCTTTGTGATGTACTGATGCAGCAAAAATCTGTGCAGACCCACACTTTATCTTCTGAGATATAATAAAAAAGGAGCCTGCTAGTGGAAGATAATAATTCATGAAGGTCTCTGTCTTAAGAACTTACTCATCTTCTCTGAGAAGAGAAAGCCTCTAAGAAAACCTGATTTTAAGGTTTCCATGAAATGTGCTTTTCAGAAAGAATCCATCCCTTGAGCACAGTGTTGCACTCCAGTTTTGTGTGCTGGAAAGATTAACCTGCTTGTATTCAAACCTATGGTTCCAGTAAGTCTGGGTGTTTCAAACCTGAAGCTTAGCTGAGGCTTGACAAACAGCATATAAAAATAAAACAGACACGTTTGCATAGTTTTTGAGATAAAAGGAGGCTCAAGGTTATCAGAGAAGATAGTGGAAATTAGGAGGTACTCATTGTTTGAATAATGTATTAGAAGTTCAGGACACAAATTGCAAACAAGTATCAGAAGGTAGGAAGAGCAAAAAGGGTGAAGAATACATACAAAGATATGTAGACATTATCACAGCTTGGAAGGTAATAATATTTTATTTGATTTCTCCATTTCCTCTCTGAGATGGTAGCTGAAACATAATTTGCTGTATATTCATTTTCCATGCTTTTTTTTTCTGTTGAGCACAGAAACTATGAAGACTTCATAGGAGGTATAGTATCTAAATGAAAATGATAGTTAACAAGAGTAATATTTTAAGCATTGTGAAATTTCTACTTGAACAATGGACTCTTTTACAAGATAAGCTTTCTGGGTCAGGTTGTAGCTTCCACTGTTCTGCTGTACAGACAGGACTGTCAAAAGCAGCCCTAGCTGGGCAGTTGCAGATTCTCTTGGCATATGTGTGTGTTGTGACATCCAAGGGATTGCATTGGATGATGTGCTACAGATACATTAGGAAAAGGAAGCGAGGCCAGCTGTGTAATTCTTCCTCAGGACATCTCAATCCCAGACCAAATCAGAGTCCCTGTGGAGATGCTCATCTGTTCCCAGAATCATATTGTATCCCTCTTGTACCCAGCTTTCCAGAAACATATATATATAGCACTATCCCTGATGGTTCTCTCGCAACGAGGCCACGTGCTGCTTGGCCAGATTCAAAAATCCTGTCCTTTATAATGCATTGTTATGGAGAATGTTTAAGGAGCCAAAAACATTTAGTTATTTTCTCATGATCAGCCTGCCCATGCAAAGGAAATATTTAGTCTGAAAATATACAGTGGATTTCCAGCTGCTCTTTGCTGTGGTGATGCAGCCACTGGGAGGATAGTCCCTAATAAGTAGCAGCTAGTCAAGTCATGCTTGCATACATTCTCAAGCGCTCTCTTATGGGCTTAGCTTTTCAAGGCAGATCTGTGGCTTTTTGCAAAAGGAACTCTATATTCTACAAGTGAGAGGCCCTCAAAAATAGCAGGTAATCTGAAATGAAAGTCATACTGACCCTTTAACTAGCAGTGGCATTGCCACACAGCTTGCTACAAATGAAGACTGACAAATTGTCTTAGCAGGATACAGGCTTTCAATTTGCCGTGGTCTCACATTTTAGCGATTCCAAGCTACAAGGATGAAACATGCATTTCACAGCTGTTATGGATGGACCTGTTCAAGGCAGGTGTGGGTTCATCTGGAGAAATGGAAGAAAAGAGGGCTCCTGAGTTTACCATTCACTGGCCATAGGAGTCTTGCACATTCCTTCTCCTGCCCTGGGGAAAGGCCAGGAAAGAGTTTGGGAAGCTGAGAGCCTTGAGATGTTATAATTAGCCTGAGTTCTTTTGCCAGATATTCAAATTCTAGAAAGCGAACCCCTCCAGGTCTACTTGGAAAAGTTTGCAAACTCTTTTCTGTTTTTCTCTTAGATTCAAGGGGGAAAGCAGGCCTGAAAGCTGCCAGTACTTCTTTATTGGAATCAGCTGTTTTTGCTGAGGCTGAGCCCAGCCATATAAACAAAGGGAAAGAAAGGAAAAGAGTCTTGTGAAGGCAAAACCCAAAATAGCTTGTTTGAAATATTCTTCTTTTCTCTCTCTGCACCATTCAGTTGATTTAATTTAATTGGAATCTATTTGGTCTCACAGACATTTATTTTTTATTTGCTTAAAGCAGGCATGTAAAAAAAGAGATGTTTGGCAATACTGGGTTTGGTTTAGTGAGTTTTGTTTGCCAAGATAAGCCTCAAGAGAGACAGCACCTCATTTTCACAAATAACCCTGGAGACAGCAGGTGCTTTCCAAAATGTCCACATTTGCATCTGGTGAGTTCAAATAGCCAAATTAGTCAAAGCAGTACTTACCCACTAAATCAAATATCTAAGATCTTTTCCAGTCATGTCCCAGACTAGCAAATGTCATGGAAATGGACAGCTGTCCAATTGCAATTCCATTTGGAAGAACTGGCTGTGAACTAAAATCTGTTCAAGTTGCAGGAAAGATTCCCATGACTTATGTCTTATCTGTTTCATTGCGATACGGGATATTTTCCTTACTGTTTATGAGATATTTGGAGGTGGCTAACTGTAAATCTCCAAAATTAAGGGGCCAAGATGGAGATTTCTGAAATACTCAATTTAGCAGACATTTGCATCCATTTCTGGGAGGATGACATCAATCTACGCAAAGATGGGAATGTAAACAGGCATTTAATGAAGATGGCTTGCACTGACACTCTCTCTGCTCTGTTCAGGATGCAGAAAATAAAGGTGGATTTGCTGGAAGAGATTGTACTGCAAACAAACAAGTTCAGATTCATCTCACTTAATCTTAGTTAACCACAGAGCAGACATCTGCAGCCATACTGCTCACCCCAGGCTTCCATAAGAACTAGACACATTAACCAGAGATCCACTGTTAAGAACAACCCGGGTAACAGTCACTATAAATGGCAGCATTTAGCAAGGAAATCCTCCTTACGGTCACTGACAGTGATGATGAACATCATGGTTGAGAAGAGCTCCTTTATGCACGGAGCTAAGACCAAAAGCCCCACAGACTGACTGGCAACACCTGCCAAGCAGCACAAGCTTTCTAAAAGCCACAATGCTTCCTATTACAAAATGCGGGCAGTTATAAAAGAAAAAGAGCAATGACTTTGCCTGTCAAAAAAAATAGCCAATAAATTATGAAGAGCTTGGCACACATCTCTGCTGGTTGTGGATGTCTTTTATTATTCTACCTCCCAAGCTAACTGTAATTTTTAATTATTGATCTTTTCCCATGTGAAATTTGTGCCTGCTGTAGGCAAACTCCTTTCATTGCCAGCAACCCCAGTACCTTTGGTCTATCTGCCACACAGAGAGAGGCTGCTGCATGGAAACCCTGTTCATCAATTGATTTTATTTATTTTTTTTTTTTGGTAGGTGCTGGGTGGAATGTACAATAAACCCTCTGAATCACAAGGAAAGTACTTTTGTCTAAAACTAAACCAGCCAATGAATTTTTTTGGCAAGGCATTTCAATATAAGCCTAACACAGGTACCAAATGATGCCTGTTCAGGAGCAAAAATAGGTGGGGACAATGCAGCTCAAGTGCAGAACAGTGCTCATTCCAATTAGCTGGGCTTTGAGATGGTTCAGTAATGGATGCCCAGGGAGGAAATCCCTCACCTACTGCATCTGCCAAGATCATGAATTTTGAAAAAGCAATTCTTCAAACATGCTTGAAAGTGTAAGACAGCCAGGACTATGTTGTCCCTGCTTGCCATAGAGAAGCTGTGGTACACCACTGGTATATGGCTGAAATGATCTTAAGACATTGTGGTCAAGGTGAGGGCATTTTGTTTATTGCAGGTAGGACTACTAAATCTTTCTTCCTCATACAGCATAAAACACATCTAATATTTTTTTTTCGTGCTCTGATTTTACCCTCTAATTGTGTGCAGAGTATCCTCTTGGGTCTCTCTCTCTAAGTTGTTATACTTTACCGTGTCAGATTAATGAATTCAGCTGATGAAAATTCAGAGAACTACAGTTCCTCTCTTGCCCTTGTCTCTGGTGCCATTCCCTCTGCTGTAACCCCATTAGATCTTCTGGAAAGTATTGGTCACGATGTTGGGAGTCTACAAGCTCTTGCTGGGCACTGCTCCCGTCTGGCTCAAGTTGTCAAAGCTCTCAGTGGTTGTAATCACCAATAAACTTCCAGTTTTCAGTCCTGAAAGTGTAATAAGCATCCATTTTTCTGAACTTTTTCAGTAGTGTGTAAGTTGTTCTTCATCTTCCAACTGTTTCCAGTTTATCAGATTCACAAATATTTCTTCTTGAGAGGCTTGATGCCTTGGAGATCTTTTCTGCTATAACAGCTGGCATTCTGGATAGACACCTTGAGGCCTCAGACATCTCAGTGTGGCATGGACACTGCTTTGTGATGTTCTTTACATAGAGGAAAATTGCAAGAGTTCCCAGGTGGGATGGATCCTCAACAGGAGTGATATAGGTAGGCTGATTGTGTCAGTATCATACAGGTTGTATAGGACCACAGATTAATTCCTATTACACATGCTGTGTCCTCAGCTGATGTGGCAAAAGGTCATCTTTGCAAAGATTTGCCCTGTATTAAACTGGTGCCACCAGAGCTTTTGCAGGGTTGAAAAAAGGATGTTGCTAATTCAGGAACTGGGGACAGGCCAGGCATCTTCACAAACATTACAACTTGGCCAGAGTACTTCCTGTGCCTCAGCCTTCAACTTATCTCCCAAGCAAACATGACCCAGCACTGTCAGATTACAAATGCTTATCTACAGTGACTGGGGACATTCTGGTGTTTTTACTCTCCCCCCAAAAAAAAGTTATTTTGGGCTTTGGCAGGGGAAGGGGTTGGTAGCACATGTGCATTCAGGTGCTGGCCTATGTTTGCTCTCTGCAGCGCTTAATGTTGTAAATAAGAAGGCTGGTTCTTATGGTCGTGACTCCTCCAGGAACCCCGCTGAGAATTGCTATGATAAACAATTGGACTCTGGATAACTGAAAACTCTGTTTGGGAGTTTAGCAGCCTGGAGAACTCAGGAGGAGGTTGAAAGGAGGAGTGCATGAAGCATGGCTGGTTCCTGGCATGCATGCTTAAAAACTTGGGAGTCTGGAGGGACTTGGGTGTCTGCCTAAGCGAGATAACAAATCTGGGAGAAGGGAGGAGAATTTTCTATGCACATTTAGCCAACAGCCTCTATGTGAAGAGGAGACAAATAAAAAAGAAAATAAGGGGCAAAAAGAAGATAAAAAGGAGTATTTTCTCACATCTGGCCACAATCATATAAGTGGCACCAGCTGTCTGTGTGTTGGCAGGAAGGAGCATCTAATAGTTGTGCAGGATCAGGATGCTAAAATGGCTCCTGGCTGGCAATGAGTCCTGGCTCCAAAGGATCCCCATACACTGTTTTCCCAGTCTTATCCAAGTCAGGTGCAGAATCTGCAGCAAAATATGACTTGAGGTGATGCCTTTGCAGACTGTATCAGCTTCCTGTTTGAAAGTTCAGCACTGGAATGATGACTAGTATCTCTTATCCACTCTGAACTCCTCAAAGTCCTTGCCCAAGGGTTTCTGGCATCTATCTGGAGTGCAAGAGGCTTGGCAAACTCTACATTTTAAGGCCTCTGCTTTTCTTCCAAGCACTGGGTTTGAAAATATTTATGAAACACCCAGAGGAAATAGATGGGAAACTCAAAGTGATCAAAGAGGCAAAGTCATAGGTGGGACCTCAGTGTCTCCATCAGGGGAATGCTTGTGGAAATGGAAAATGTGCTTTTGTGCCAGGCTGTGAAGTGGGAAATGACAGTCTCTGGGACATCAGTGTCAAGGTGTATTCTGAAACAGTGCAAAGTGGTAGGGAAATTACCAGGGGAATCACTGGGTCAACTAGAAGAGAACCAGGTATAGCAGTAATATAAAATAATATATTTAAAATCAGTAAATTTATTCCTCTTCTAACTGCGAGTAAGTTTGCTACTATGGCATTATAGAAGTTATTCACATTGTTTTTAATTTGAGTACTTCCCTTTAAATGGACCATAATAAACTTTCCTAGTCTGAAAAAGCATCACCTCTAACAGTCCATGGTCACTAGAAACACAGAGGCTAATGCTTACTAGGGTTTGCCGATAACCTGACTGGAAAGCTGCAGATGATGGAAATTCTGTAGCCTGGCTAGAGAACTGAGGCTAACCTTTCAGCCTTTTACCAGGTTTTTGTACTTCAGTTTTGCCATATAACTAAACTGACAGAACACTGGAGCAGGCTGTCCAGGGAAGTTGTGGAGCCTCCTTCTTTGGAGACATTCAAAACCCACCTGAATGTATTCCTGTGTGGCATACTCTAGGTGATCCTGCCCTGGACTGAATGATCTTTTGAGGTCCCTTCCCACCCCTAACATTCAATGATTCTGTGATAATTTTAATGTTCAAAGTTGACTACTTCACCTTGCAAAAAAACTTGTTATAAGACAAAGTGAAATTCTTGGCAGCAATACTCTGACACTTTATCCTGCAGCACTCTATTTCACAATGGTCCTCTTCCTGCCTCTGTGGGTGCAGCATTTGGTGGGATCTTGATGTGAAGCACATCAAGAAATTAATTGTTTGATCTAATGGAGAAGAAGCCTAAGCTGATGTTTTGTTGTTCTTTTTAAATTGTTCTTCCTTCAGAATTATTTCCCTTGCTCAGTTCATTCTGCAGCCTCACAAGCACGCATGGTGGTACCACTGGGCGAGGGATGACAGTCATGAGGATCCAGTAGCCACAAGCAGCAGAAACAGTCCAGTCCTTATAGCCTAATGGAGCCCTAGGGGAGGGTTAGTTGCAGTGATTCAGCTGATGTCTGTTGACTGAGTTGTAAACAGTCATTTGCCCAGACATATATCTCTCCACAGTTTACACTCCTCTCCTGCTGTTTACCTCTCTTTACTGGTTGAATTTTGTCAGCACTAAGGGGCTTTAGCTTCCAAACCAGAATGGCCTTAATGAAGGTTTTTCAGTGGCAAGGTGTCCTCAATGTGAAATGAGCAGGTACACAATTCTGCAGACTTTTATTTCCAGGCAATGGATCTTATTATCCTTTCCCTTAGATTAAAGAGACCTTTAATACTGGAAACCTTCTCTGCACACAGACTCTAAACCAATCAGGGTGTAATGTTTAAAGGTAGTAATGGCCTGCCATTAAAGGTCACTGATGTATACACATGCAGACCCTAATTAAAGAGACTGGGTAGGTTAAGGCAAGTCTCTTTTGTCTGACAATTAAAGCTCAGAGGTTCCTTTGTATTGCAAAGTGACACAAGGGGAGAGCTGATATTCAAATCTCACCTTTGAAGGCCACAAATTTCCAGCAGCTTTTAGGTAAGGAGCTTTTACAAGGGGGACAGGAAGTTCTTGTCGAGTCTTCGATTTAGTGTGAAACTTTAGAAGAGATAAGAAATCTCCTGTAGTTACTTTTTGGGCAAAGCAGTGAGGTCTGTAGTCTCTGTGAGTGGCAGATTGCCATTTGTTATCCCTGTTCACAAATCCAGCCCTCCCCATAGCTGTAGCCTAGTGGTTGTTTTACAATAAGCTAATCACATCACAAAAATAGCTAACATAAGCTAAGTGTTTATTATTGGCCCAAAGAGGACCTTGTTTTACAAAGCACACTATTGTTTAGGAAAAGTTACTATTGATTTATGAAGCAGTAACAGTATTAGTAGTACTGGAAGGAAAAGAAGAAAGCACAAACCATTGAAATCTTCCTTTAGATGAAGCACAGGTTTTAAATGCAGCTTTTAAAGTTTCCAGTTAATGTAGAACTGAGGGTAATTATCCTCCTTTTAAGAGGTGGAATGCAGAGGGGCTGATTTCTAACTTTTGAAGGCTTAGTGCAAAAAATGCTGTGCTTATGACTGTGTACAAAACTTACCCAGATTGATTAAATCTTAGAGCTTTCTCACATGATTTATGAAACTTCCTTTTTCTGCTGAATTTGAGTCCAGAGCTGTGCAAAATGATCCTTTAGATAATCTCTTGAGTGACTAATCATAGAAAGGTGAGTGAACACTGGAGATAAAATAATTCATTATATTAGCAAAATAAAAGCAAACTTGAAAGTATGCAGTCTCTGTGCTTTACCAGAAACTTGAGATTGTAATTGTCTGTTGCCACAAGAACACTTTAAAAAAACATATGAATCTGTTTGGTATCCTAATTTGATCAACTCTCTATAAAGTATGACAGTCTGAGGATTTTCTTTTGAAGATTTTTATACTGTTCACTTGTCACATAGTTTATTTTTAAAGCCCATAAAAAAGTAAAAACTATATTAAACATATCAGGCAATCCAAGTTTTTCCTTTCAGTTTGCAGAATAAGAGAAACAATAGCAGCAGAGTAAGAGAATAAGACATAAATGTAAACACCCAGCTGAGAAAAAACCTGGGTAAAGGTCTGAAGGTAGAGCACACCAGATGAGACATTCCAGTGCTGATCCTGTTAAGCTACTAAGAACTTCTCAATCAAGGTAAACTCAGGTTTGCACATTTTAAGTTTCTCCCTACCAACCTTTGCTTATAGGTATTTTATTTTTTGTTATTGTTGTTGAAGTGGTTTTAAAAGCAAACACACTGTAATGATACCCTATGTTGTCTTACACTGGCATTCCTTACCTTCATGCTGATACAGAGAGTCCTGTCCAAAGAGCAGGTGAGATTGTAAGAGAGTTTGCTGCTATTGAAATGTTGATCTCCTCCCCACACTCTTCCCCTCCCTTGTTCCTAGCCCTAAGGCCCTACTTTCTCCATTATGGTTGCTGTAATTTTCCATGTGTCCCTGGGCTGATTTAACTCTTTGAGCAGACAGAAATCTAACCCTCTCTCTTCCCTTTATCCACCCTTCTTGAATTAGTTTTCTGCCTGAGTAGTGAGTTAAACCAGCACAGGGAAGGCAGAAGGGCTGTCCAAACATGTGCCATAGTTATCCTAGCTAGTGTTTCACAGCTGGGAATGGTGAAGTAGAGTTGGACCTTTAATTCTGGGTAGCAGTGAATTCTACTTCATACTACAGGGGTGTCTAGAAGTTATTTTAGTGTTAAAAAATGTATGCAAATACCATACATGAGTAATGTCATACATTCCCATGTATTATTTCCATGTGATGATACATTTCCAATATCTCTCTCTCACCATTTGGAACTACTCAACATCCCCTTTCCCTCCCTCTTCCTCTCTTGATGACCACTGGGTGGATAATCCCTTCCAAGCAAACTGCACACAGTGGTCTGCCTGTCTGTTGGTAAAGAGACAAAGTGAAACATGAAGCTGGCCAAAGTAGTAATTTCAGGCTGTTGTTCTCAAGAACTGATCCAACAGCAGTCTCTGCCATTCCCATGGTACTGGGCAGATCTTGGCAAAGACCAGGCCTCAGCACACTGCGGTACTGTTCCTGAGCTGCCAGACCAAAACTCAGTTTGTGGGTAGTATATGATTTATCAATTGACATAAAAGCCACACATTGTAAGAGTAAATGAAGTTGAACTGAACATTTCCTAAGCAGAAAATATGTGGAGTTAGAAAGCTGGGGGAGCAGAAGCAGTTGAATCAAGGGGGAAGCAGTTCTTCTGGTGAAAGTTTCTTAGGTATTAGCTCTCTCCCTCCCCAGAGGTGAAGGAACTTAACAGCTACTTGAGAAGAATTGCTGAAAGTGTTGGGGAAAGTGTACTGCTTTGCTTGTGATCTTCTTGTCTGTAGGAAATGATGGACCCTAATTATGCAGATTTCCTTAGTGAATCATCTCTCTCCACTTTCTCTTACAGGAAATAATAGAAAGTAACAGTGTTCATTAAGTAGGTTGGGCTGCTATCCTTGGAGACTAAAATCTCCCTGGTACAGCTCATGTGTATGTGTAGTGCAAGCTCTTTGCATTAGTCTTCAGTACTCCAATATCCACTCTGGGCAGCCACAGAACAAAGCATTATCCAGCACATGGAAGTGCACATATATTATTCCAGAAAAACCCCATCTTTCCCCAGGGAAAAGAAAAACTACCATAAACTTGCCCACATGACAGTCCCTTGGTCTGGGGTGAAACTGTGTGAGTTTAAGAGACTCTAATATACATTATTTCTCCCCCAGAATACCTCTGTGTGTGTGTGTGCAGTTGCCCTGTGATGGTTCCATTCACAGTGTTCCTGGTGGTGCCTGCCCTGGGGTAGCTCTGTCCAGGGGTGCAAAACCATGGGAACACCTTTCTTTCCAAGGCAAACTACTTTTATCCCTTGCCATAGCTCCTCTTTTACTCCAGCCTTCCTGGTACCTCAGCCCTCTGCTCTTTGCACTCCTACAAATCTAAGGCAGATAAAATATACTGAAATATCCTGGAAGGAGAGAGGGAATCTCAGCAACATAAGGGATGGTAGTGCAAGGGGATAGCAGTGCAAACCCTGGGTGTTGTTTGCTGCTAGTGGGCCTGAGGGTTGTTGGGCTGCCTCCCCTCTCACACGTCTCCCTAGCCTCTTCCTTCACTCCTGTGAAACCATTTCTCCTACTGCCCTGTTTTCTTAGTTAGCAATGGCTTTTTTCTGATGTTGACCCACAGGTATGAGAGGCAAAAGAGGCTCTGTCACAGGCTGGGTGCAGAGGCATCAGAGGAGCTGATCTGTAGGAAGTCACTGGATTTCAATACCTGGACTGCCTGGCCTGTAAAAGCAAAGCTTTACTGTATACCCTCCTGCTTTTATATATTTTGAATCAAGAGAAGTGACAGTGGTGACATTTGTGGTTGCATTCAAGGTTAAGGCTGTGGGAGCAAAGAACTGAGATGTCAGTGGCATGAAACACAAAGTTTCTATTTAGAGTCATGGATGTAAAGCCTTGGCATGTTTTTGATCTCACAAATGCTGGCGTAGCATACTTGCAATACCTAGATAGAACGTCTGGAACTCAGATTGTTTTATGTAGTGTTTAATATAGTTGAGGTAGATGCAGAGCACTATGGGACACCACGATTTTCCACATGAATTACTGTTCCAGGGTGCTTCTGAAACACTCTGGCTTCATCACCATCATTCTATACTTGTTAGATAGGAGATGCTAAATAAAAACAGGTGATGGCCCAGTGAGGGCAGGATGGGTCGGTACTTTGCATTTTGACACAAAGTCCAAAGGGATTTATCCTACTTTAGTGCTGCAAAGACGGTTGGAGTATGTTTGTTATTCAAGTGAGGCTGCCATTCATCCCCAAAGTTGGTGCTGTCCATTGCAGGCTGTGGGACTGTGTAGTGAACAGATGTGCCAGTGCATGTACACAATCTTTGTGTGAAAATACAAACCACTTGTATTTCCTTAGAGCAAGCCTCTGCTATTGGCATTCTCCCCTCGCCTCAGACAGACAATATTTCTAGATTAAAAGACATCTGCAAACTGTTTTGGTGGTGGTGGTGCAGGAAATATTTTATAGGCATTACATGACTATATGGTATGAATATTCAAGCTACATTTTATTACAGTACACAATTCCAACTAAACTGGGTTATTTCTTTCTCTAAATTTAGCATACAGCAATGATGATTTGCTTAATAAGGAACAATATTTACTTTAAGCATCCCCAGAAGTTTACTTTGGGACCCAAATCACTTTCTGATGACTTCAGTCAAATTCTGGGTCAAATTCTTCCTTATTTTTGTGAGAAAAGAGATAGAACTGCTCTCAATGTTTTTTCTTTTCCAAGTTATAGAACATGTATCAAAAGCAGACATCCAGAATGTGCTGAAGATAGACTAAATGAGGAGGAGGTAACCTGGGGAGTAGATACTTTTATAATCACTATATAGAGTTCATAGCCAGTTTTCCATACTGAGCTTATTATGAGAGAGTTCCCAGAAGATAGAAACCAATTAACTCTTTATTTTGGCAGTGATTATTCTAGGTGTTCTTTAATGGGCAATATTCTTCCTAAATTATGAATGAGCTTTATAGTAAGACAAATGCCATTATCAGAGTTATTTATTCATGGGCTGTCATCTGTAACATCCCCACACTAGTTTTTCTCAAAGTTTAGTATCGATCATTTGCTTTAATCAGATGCATCAGGGGACACTCAAAGAATCAGCAACTGCAGCTTTGAATATCAGCATCTCTCTCTGGGTCTCTGCCAGGTCTGAGTAGTGAGGCCATGTCAAGCATTAGGTAACAAGGGCAGTAAGTGGGGTCTTACTCTTCTTACATTAGGATAAGTGTCCCCCAAACTCTAACTTGACTGATGATTCATCACTCTGCACTGACATGCCCATTACTCTGGTTTTCCAGTAGATTCTGAGATCACCCAGAGCTCTGCAGGGATGATGCCCTGAAGAATTGCTGTTAGTGCAGAAGAGTCTTGCTCACCCTAATGGTATTGACTGCTGTTCACTCTGTCTCGCCAGGTGAAATCTTCTAGGATAAGAGCAAATATTATCTCTTCCATGGTAGCTACGAGGCTCAAACCAAGTCTAAAATCAGCATTACATTCACCAAGGCAATTTAAAATGATACAATGTCTATTACTGTTTATATTGCTTACAGAGCAGACAGGAGAAAAACAGTGTCAGCATCTCACCAGGTTCAGTGAATGTTTGCTTCTGCATCGATCTACATGTGACAGAAACTGCCTTATTTTCACTCTTTTTTTTTTTTTCACACAAAGATTCAACTTTACTGGATGCTAAATCTAGGCACATGGCATAAGAAATCTGTCCTTTTTCTTTCTTCTTTGATGTATACAGTGTCCCTGAAACACACTTGTTAGCAGACACTATGATTTAGGCATGAGAAAGTTAGAGTCTAGGTCTGCTTTAGTCAATGTAGCTGTTTCCTGAACTCGGTGAGGAGAAATGGGCATCTCCAGGTGTCAATTTCTCTAAGAAGGGCATTCAGGAGGCAGCAGAAAGGCTTAGACACCAAGGTTATTTTTATACCACTAAACTGAGCCAGGCTATCGCACAGCCCTGCGCACCGGTGCATGACCATCCATATGGTCAAATTGCAAGTACCACCAATGACATTCCAGAACTCTCTCAGACAGTGCCCACACACAGTTTAGGGCTCAGCATGGGTCCGACACTTCCTCAATGTGTCAAACACATTAAACATATTTAATGTGGTCAGTCTGCTTTGGAGGCTGAGAGAGATTAATCATGAGGATATGGAAAAGTTAGCCCAGAGTCAGAGAATGAGTCCAATCTCATGTTATTCTCTAACATGGTATGAAATTATAGAGGTCTGTAACCAAAGATGAGCTGACTCTGATGGTAAGTGTAATTTTCAGTGTTCTGGAGGATCCTCTGGCACACCTATGATAAAGTGGGGGAACAAGTGTCTTCCATCTCCAAGCAATATAAAACAATCCTGGAGTCCTGCAACATGCCCTTAGGATGCAGATTTGCTACATCAGGATCAAATCAATAAATTAAGGTCTTATATTTTTCTACAGAAAATGGGAATTAATCCTTTGAGTATAATTCTATTTTCAGTTACCAGAGCATAGATGTAGAGCAATTTCACTGAGGTCTAAGGAATTACCCTGGTGTACAAGCTGCTAGAGACTTAGGCCTACTGACTTCAGAGTTTTATCTTTGCACCAGCAAATGTCTTTCAGACTCAGGAAATCTCAATGGCAAATTTCAAATTCAGCTCCATATTTGAGCCTGATTTCTAAAATAAGACTTTTCTCTGTTTTCCACATAGTCTACTTGAATTGTCCTTAACATGAAAGAAAACACCTGTTTGTTCCTGTTTAGATTTATAACCAGGATAAATATCCCTGTACAAACAATTTATTACGTGGTGCTTTGCTAAATGTCTTCTACTGTTGCTATTAAAAGTTTCAACATCTTTTAAAATCCCAGTTTACCACAGCTCATTATATTTTAGCATAGCCTGACCTGCTGGAAAAGACAGTGAGAGACAGAGTGTCCATATTCCTTTTCAAATGAGATACACTCTTCTCTCTTTCCCTCCCCACTAACATGCTTTTTTTGAATTCCAAAGTCCCATCGTTTTGCACAGACCCATCTGCTTCTATTTTGAGGCAACTATTCTTCTGGCTCTGGAGTGCTGGGTAGCACTCCTGTTAAAGTCTGTCACTGTCTCTGGTTAATCAGCTGGAGAAGCTGCTGCTGCTATCTCTGCAGCACTCAGTGCCCATGACAGCCTGGGGAACAAGAGGCTTGGAAGAGAACCTGTTTCTCCCACATGCTACTGGAGAACAGATCACCTGGGCACCAGCCTTTCTTTTTTTCCCCCCTCTTTCTTCAGTGTATTTTGTTCTGTAGCAGTAAATAGTCTCAATAGGGATACACAGGAACTTCAGCCATGGCAAACTGAGCCATGTATTAATTTAAAATCATTTAAAATTGGAAATACCCAAGCTAAACCTGGGACTTACCAGTAAAGTGGCAAAGGCATTCAGGAGACAGGCTGCACAGTTATTTGCTATAGTCTTTTTGCTGGTTAAATGAACACATATCTCAAAAATACTTTTGTATATCCTTTGTATGCCTGTATGTAGAAATTGTACCCACATGAAACTGTAAAGTTTTGAGCTGGCTAAAGCATTTCAGTCACCAGTATTTCTAGTGAAACAAAAAACATGTTTTGGAAAGAAGGCCAAGCTTCACCATGAGTCACAGGCAGCAAGTCCAAGTGCAGAGGGCATGGGTTGGACCAGGCTGGCTGCAGCTCTCTGCCAGTCTGCCCTACATGGGTGGCTGCTCCCTTTCAAAGCTGGCTGCCTGGCCATGGTACAGTGGAACCTGTGGTCAAGAGGAAGCTGTCTCCAGTTCCAGTTTGCTTAGCAACATCACACGCTCCAGCCTTGGTTTACAAAGAGAGCAGCTGCCCATGCACTTGAGGATGGAGCTGGCTGTTGAAGGCAGTAACCTCAGCCAGAGTTTTGTTCTTAATTTTCCATTCATATGTCCCCCGTTACCTGGATCCCACCTGAGTTCTGATTTGAAACTGCCCTCTCTGGTGCACATCCATGGCTTTTGGTGTCTCCATCCTGAATACCACACTGGTAGATATGTAAACCACTTAAAAATGTTTAGAGTTTTAAAACAGGTACACATTGTGGAAAATGTTTCCTGTATTCTTCAGATGTGCCTTTGAAAATTCAGCATGAATGGAAGCTTTTTGCCTCATCAGCCACAAAATGGAAACCCTATATTTGCATAAAAAGACACTTTCTCATTTTCAGTGGTCATTTTTATTGATTTTTTTTTTTCCTCTGGATAGGCAGCAAAGTTGTTCTGTTTTATTACATTTTCTTCTTTCTGAGCGTTGTCAGGGCTTAGAATACTTTTCTTGTTTAGCAAAGATAACATTTGATGAATCAAATGTTTGACAACATTTTCTTGCTTGTCAGAAAAGGCATTCAGAGGGCTGTTTTCATAAAACTGAATCTGTACATTCTAGAGCAGGAGCTGAACTTTCCTTTGCAACCCGTGTATGATGTCTCTGCCTCCATTCCTGCATTCTAATCTTGGGGCATATACAGTAAGGAAATGTCATACATGCCATTTACACCTTTATTCTAAATGAGCTGCAGAAAACAACCTTATCACTCTAGTGTCATTTTCCTTTCAGAGCCTGAAATGCGATGTGTTAATTGCCAGCTATTACTAATTTATGATTACTCCACCACATCCAGGCCTGCTTTTTTTGTGGGGCTGAAATCACACTCTGGACTATTACTGTTATTATTGCAGCTACTGCTATTTGTTGGTTTTATAGTGGTGTGCATACCTAAATGATGCTTTTCAACTAAAATTAAGTCTCCTTTCTAGTTTTGATATATTTAGGCAGTGCTGAATGAAATACTGTTAATAATAATATAGAGATACACACAGACACCCCCAGAGAAAGAGTGCTGACTATGAAGTTTGGTCAAAGCATGGTTAGGGGGAAATTGTCATGACAGAAGGTGATTTATGCATGCATTTATTACTCACACTGGTGGGAGTTCCACCAATAAATCCCTTGGGATAAATAGGAGCCTACATTCTTCTGTGCTAGTGGAATAGACGTTATCTTCAGTAATCATTTTATTTCCACACTTTTATGTTCTCATTCTATAGTGCAGCTCTCTATAATTTTTCTAAAAGATTTTTTTTATCAGACTTGATCAAGTGTGTTAGCTGATAAATGGTTGAGAGGTGCAGACTACAAGGAAAGATGCAATGAGTCATGCTGTCTCCTAGAAACCAGACAGCAAATAGCTTTCAACAACTGTTTCAGCCTTCCTAAGTACCCTCCACTCCAGCACTCTCTCAAGGTGTAATATAGGCTTCCACATTACCTGTGTGTCCATCTGCCCAGGAAAATTTGGGAAGCAGCTGTAATGAAACAAAGTTTAAATGCAGTCCTTCAGTACCCATCCAGAGGAGCAAGACTAATGCTAAAAGAAGGCAAGAGGATAACGACAAAATAGGTAGGTTAGGGAATTACTTCCCAAACAGTTTTAGTCCAATTTGAATGTGGGTTTCTGCCAAAAGCAGCGGTTCAGCTCTTCCCCTGTGCCTCTGACCACACGTTCCCTTCCCCTGGGGCAGCACTAGCTGTCATATCATCAACTACATGAACAAGCTGATTTGTCTGAAAAACATACAGGGAAAAAAAAAATAAAGGAAAAAGATTAGTCTTCTGTGTTATGAGGCTATGCAATTGCTACTGCCAGCACAAGAGAGGCATCGGGAACATAAGGCAGGAAGTGTGGGGGAAAGACTGCTTTAGGCTACAGCGTGGTCTGAGATTGCTCACTGAGAAACTACACTCTCAGCTTGAGTGGCTGATTTTGAAGGAACACATTTTTAATTTTACTAAATAGACAAGCTGAGCCTAGAGGGAGCCTAGGGTAACATCATGGGCAGCTGAAAGTAGCACTGCTGCAAGACCAACTCCAGGGACTTCCCTCCTTTCCCTACATGCTGCCTGTGGTGCAGAGGCGCTGCACGTGGTGTAGGATACAATGCAGTCTGCAGACTGACTCTAGGCGGATCCAACACTGAGTGAAGAGTAAGAGTCTGCCTAGTGACACTCAGTTATTGCTCTGAGACGTGGACGGGGGAGGGCCCTGAGCCTGAGGGCATGCAAAGGCTCCTTGGGTCTGAGTATGGAACAGAGATTGAACATCACTGGAAAGTCATGCCCAAAAGCACTTGTTCTGTCTTTGTTTGCCAGTTCACACAAAATGAGACTATGAGTGACTCCAATGAGATCAATTGGAGAAGGCTCTGGGGAGCCTGAAAGGGGCATACAAGAAAGCTGGGAAGGGACTTTTTGCAAGGGCTTGTAATGACAGGACAAGAGGGAATAGATTGAAGCTTGAGGAGGGGAGATTTAGACTGGAGATTAGATTCTTTACAGTGAGGGTGGTGAGATACTGAAACAGGTTGCCCAGGGAGGTTGTGGATCACCTCTCCCTGTAGGTGTTCAAGGCCAGGCTGGATGATGACTTGAGCAACCAGATTTAGTGGAAAGTGTCCTTGCTTGTGGCAGGGGAGTTGAAATTAGGTGAGCTTCAAGGTCCCTTTCAACCGAAACCATTCTATGAATCTATGATTTGGGATTTTTATTCACTTTAAGCAGGTAGGAAAACTAAGGAAAAGAACATAACTAATTTGTCTTTAAAAATGGAGTAAACCTTCACAGGTGTTAATATTACTGGGCCCGAGAGGCTGAGACCCTTATTTCTGTGCCCTGATGTCCATGTCTTGCTACATCCTGTAGCAATAGTTTCTATGGCAATGACCTACAGGAAAAAAGTTATATTTGCATATGCCTTTACTGATCTTACATTTCCTTCATATTCTATTCCAATAGATTAATACTAAAGGATAAACACTGGAAGAGTCCTGTGTGGAAATCATGAAGGAGAGCACCAAACCTCAGCTGCAGTACTCCTGAGAGTTCTGGCATCAGCTCCAAGGCTGCAGTGACTCTCAGGGGTCTCAGTCAGCTATAGCATGGGTGCACTGAACATCTTGAGGTGCTCCAACACCTGCCTGTGACTCACTGGGTCCCTGAGCTGCTCAGATACAAGTGCCCTGCTTAGAGTGTCTCCTGCAGCTGTTCCCATAGGGGACCCTTCTCATAGGTGTCCACAGTGATATGGCCAAAATCTTGGGGCACATTCTTCAAAGATGAAATTTCGAAAATGAAGTCATTCAGTGGGCAGATGATAGAGGTTGAACAGAACTTGCCTTGTCTAAACTCAGTTTATACACGTATTTGATTAGAGCCAGTTTACCTTATCTGGTAGGAATGTGATTTACACTGTCATCACAAAAGAAATCATTTCATGTTTTGCCTAAGAACGTGTTCTAAAAGCCTATCTGCCTTGCATCCCTAGCCAGCTCTTTTTATTTTTTTCCAGGGTGTGTGTGTTTATGAAGAGAGCCTTCAGTAGGCTCTTGACACTGCAGATGAGGTTACTAAGGCACAGCAATCTGGAATCTGGTCTCAGGTTTCCAGGACATGGGTAAGCCTGATCTTGAAAGGTCTCGGAGGGTGATCTATTCATCTTCCCTAAGGATGTTTTGTTTCTCACGGAACCAATCTCTTCTTTCTGTTTGCTCCTACTTTGAGGTCGTAATCCCTTGTTTGTGATACCAGCAGGATTCCCACAGCAACAGATTATGATGTCACAAGCAGAGATTTATGAAGCCACAGGACGGCGAAGCAGGAAGAAGGGCTCTGTTGTGAGATGTCCCTGTCTGCAAACTTTTTATCTTTTTTTTTGTACTAATTGCCCACTTGGGAGTAAACACATCCACAAAAGTTATATTTTAGCCATCTAAGTGACTGGTTATCAAAGTGTGACTGGGCATGAGTATTCAACAGCAGGTTTTCTGCTATAAACCCCATTCGTAAATCCTGATTGAATACACTAAATTCCTGTGAGGTGATTTCACAAATGTTGCTAACAAAATGAGGAGAATGCATTGACATGGACAACAACTCTATCAAGTGCCTCTGTGAAATGAGGGAACAGGCAGTGAGAGCCACAGAAGGCTGCTCAAAGAGTGTCTCTAGCAGTGATCATGCCTGAGGTGGCATCATCCTTTTCACAGCCCCATGGCAAGCAGGGAAGTACAGAATTTACACTTTTTCAGAAAAATCATTGGTTGTCCATTAATTTCTCCTTGGCTCTGTCTCAGTTGGGTTGCCTCATTTTAGGTAATACTAGGTGACTGTCACAGACAGTCATGTTCATGAGACAAGGATTCAAAGACAGAACTCTGCAGGATCTTCTCTTCCAGTGGGTGAGCAATACAGCTTCAGGTCCTGTGGATGGTCAGCCACATGCTGTGGTGTTAGGCTCAGCTGAGAAATTCACCCTTTCTGCTCACCTGCTCCATGCTTGTTCTGAGCAGAGATGGCAGAGGATTCAGCTGTCCAGCTGGGTCCGACATACGGGTCACAGAACAGAAGAGTAGCTTTGGCATGCTGTGGAGATAGAAACAATCTGTTTGCCCCTGTACATTTAGGGAACTGAATGTATGAGGTCAGCTCTCAGTGTGTGACCACTGACTGGTCTGCATACTATTCCCTAACTTGTTCTTACTTGTACTTACCTCAAAGTGACCTCAAAGAATACCTCAACGTTACCTCAAAGAATATTGTTTTAATCTACCTTGTGTAGTGACTGGCAGGCATGTGATCTAGCCCTTTGCTGAGGTGTAACCAAATGTGACTTACAGAAGAAATTCCTCAGCAATGGCAGTTGTGCACTTTTTGTGGGATTTTAGGCTAAGCTCTGGACCTCAGCTTTCCCTGTGGTTTTGCTTTGGGTTGAATTCAAACCAGAAGGAGCACATTTCCCAGATCAAAATCAGATGCCATAAAGAAACTTCCACAAGAACATCTGAAATGCAAAACTGACTTTGTCTTGCATATGAGATTCCTACCAGGTCAATATAACTGAAATGTCCTTTGATTAAAAAAAAAATGTAAAAGGAAGTCTATTTTTCTTCCAGTTCTTTTCAAGAAAAAAAAAGGCCTTTATGACAATCACATTGAAAACTAAAAGTTGGCATCAAGTCACCCAATTATTGGAAGCTCATTGCTGATTTTCCCCATGGTCACAGACTATACAGGAACATATAAAAAGATGAGGGTCTTGTAGTCATGGAAGTCACACAAACTATACCTTCATGAAGTCAGTATTTTTTTCCCTCCTGTTGCAGACATAGGCTGCAGTTTTACAGCAAAATGAGTCACTGATGTCACTCTAAGGTCCCAGAATCCTTCTACATCTGCTGCTCATCACCATCCTCCCACTCTTTTTGTAATGCTGGCAAAACCATTCATCTGAACTCTCTTATGAACTTCATCAGAGAAATCATAGAATTGTAAATTTGTAGAATCATTTTGGTTGGAGAAGACCTTTAAGATCATCAAGTCCAACTGTTAACTTAGCACTGTCAAGTCCACCACTGAATCCTATCCCTAAGCACCACATCCACATGTCTTTTAAATAAATGGTGAGATAAAGGCAGGAACAGACAGCCCACAGTGGTAGATGCAAGATCACTTTTGTTGGCACGAGTTCTGACTGATACTGTCTTAAAGTGCATATGAAATGGCAGCTATATTTGCTTATCTGTGTGTTGGATTAAATTCTCCTCATACTGTTGCTTGTATAGATTATATTTCTACAAAATTAGAAATTTTCCAGCATGTTTCACAGGCCTGTCCTAAAATATAACCCTGCAATCAGCTGAGTCTTGGTTTCAAGCTCAGATCTTCCTTTCATTTCCAGTCTAATTTAGACATGATCTGAACATCCACCATTTGACCTTCAGCTAGCCTTTGACTTTCATGCATGTAGAATAAAGGCAGAGTATTCAGAGGGTTTGGTGATGTCTGCTAGACTTTCAAAATCATTCTGATTATGATACTTGATTTCCTACTTCTTGGAATTGTATAGACATTCTGCTTATAAGGAAGCACTAAACAGCTGTGGCACGAAAAGAGATGGGCAGACCCAGCAGGTAGAGCCAACATAAGGTACTTGTTGGAATTGTCTAAGACTCTTATTGACATACACTTTAGTGTCATTCACTTGCAGAAGGCCTTTCAAAACAAAACTACTTAAAAAGAAATGTACATAATTAAGTAACAATCACATTGGTTATTTTTGGAGTTCCTCATTTCTTGAGAAATGAGTTGTCATGCTATTTAAAACTCATCACAAGCACAGCCAGTTATGTAAAACAGAAAACATAAAAAAAACCCCTCCCAACCCTTAAAGAATATATTAATTTGTGCTCAAGTCTCCAAAGTTAATGGGTTTTCAGTCTGCATGTTTAAAAATTGTCCAACTTTTCTTAACTACTGCATCCTCAGTCACAAGGAGAAAACACAGACAAGTGTTAAAAATGAGTAGTCTCTAAATATATTGTGTGCCAAGTAGGAAATGAATAATGAAACAAAGAAAGTGTGTTTCTTGAACACGACTTACATTAGGCTTTCACCCACTCTTTCCTTAAATAAGTCTTATAGTGGAACTCTAGCTAGTTACTTTGTATATCTCTCAGCCCACACTATTGGTTCTTAGGGCCTGAAAAGTCCTTCCACAAAGTGACTTTATAAATACGATCAGATCACAAGGAGTAGGTAGGTATCATGACCTCCATTTCAGAGATACGGGTTCTGAGGCACAGAAGTTTAAGTAAAATTCCCAGGGACAGAGAAGAAGAGAGAGAGATGAGAAGGCCAGAACTCCTGACCTCTCTGTCCTTTTTACTAATCACAAAACCACATCTTTTGCATACCTCAGAGATTTTTCCACTGCTGCTGGGGAACTGCCTGTTCAGAAGTGTCTCTGTCTCTTGGTTCTTTCTGCAAAATTCCCTGAGTAGCAAGTAAAATTTAACAACGGTTTTAAGGTGAACAGTAAAAGGGCCAGAATCAAATTTCTGCCACTCTAGTCTTTGGAAATACTAGAGGTATGTTCCTTCAGTGTGGGTCCATGATGGACACTTGTTGCAGCATCAGGACTCCTTCCTTTTGGCAACAGCCCAGGGCATGTACCTGGGAGAAACAAAGATCTGTTAAGGCTGAAAGACGTGAGCATTGGTACTAAGTTTCTTGCTGGGCATAGGTCCCACCTAGACCATGCTCTCCAGTGATTACAGAACTGCCAGAGCTGAGCGCATTTTGGCAGGCCACAGAGGATATGAACCCCCCCTGGGAATCAATTCATAACATTTACAAGAACCTTCAAGATTGTCCTAATTTTGTTTGTAAACCAAGACAAAGAATTAGCTGGTCATAAGAAACTCCCTTATGCCTTTCTCCTCACAGAGAAAGAAAGTCCATCATCTGTGAAAGAAGGTCCATCAACATGTGACAAGATTTATCTAGACTCCAGACATTCTACATCTGGTGCTATATTTTTTTTTCCTGGGTTCTCTTGAACTCAGTTCAGATCTAAGAACAAAGATGTATTTCATGGGTTTCCCACATTTTGTTTCTCTTAGTCAGATGTGACAGTTCTTCAGGGCTTTTTGACCCAGGTCTTCCCTGCATTGTGCTTATCCTGGCTCCTTGGTGATTACTACAGGGAAGAGAAAGAGTCAAGCTCCTCTTTGACATAAATCCTTTCTCTTTTTCATTGCCATTTGTTATACCGTTTTAGTTCATTGCTAGCACATATTGAAATAAATGTAGCAAGTGACACCTCCTAAGTAGGCATAAGTGGAAGAAAACTCTTGGGATGATAAAGTCCTCTCCATCTCCTGTTTAACACAGGCAGTCAGGTCATGTAATCCTCTCCATAAAGTTAAAACCTTTATAAAATGCCCTACTCTATTTTGGTCTTGCTAAAAAGATGATCCAGAATTTCATAACTTGAATAGTTGTTTTTAATTTCCCCGTTGCAGTCACTGTTGTTAACTTACAGCAGTGTGAGAATTCTTGAGCTGGTTTTAAACAAGGACTGTTCAAAAAAATCTGATTAGACAGTGGTGCTCAGCATGGACTTCTCAGCAAGTAAATGCATTTTTTATATGTGTCTACACTAGCAAAAAGCCTGGACTAAGTCTATAGAAAATAAAACTTGGTGTTAAGAAGTCCACATCTACATTACAAACTGTTTTGAGATTTTACCTACTCTGCTTGGTTGAGCTTGGTCCTGTGCATTTGAACTCCCAGTAGTGGCTGGAGTTCACCAGATGAACTTTTGTCACATATTCCAGATTAATTTAATCAGAAATGAATCCATCTGGTTCATTCACCATTCTACAAGGTGAAAAAAGGCAGATCTGGAGATCTGCCTCAAAACTATCAGAATCAAAACACACCTTCTGCTGTCTTAGCTGAACAAGCCATATGCCTCTGAGTGTGCACAAAGACAAATCAAGATCACTCTTGTTGCCCTCTGAATGGGCCAGATATGACCCAGCTGTGGAGTGGGTGTGGAATGTTGTGATCTGGCTATTATACTCTAAGGAGATCTTGGGTCTGTCTCTGTCCTCTGACTTAGCCTCATTCTCAGTCTCCTCTAAAATGAAATCTATTTGCCATGCCAAACTGAGAGTAATTTTCCTGGCCTGCACCAACTTCAATACGTCTTTTTGGAACAGGGATAAACAGAACTGGACATGGTGCTCCAGATGAGGCTAGTGTTTGGAGCTTGTCATTTAGATTCTGCAAATGCTGGTAGACACCACTACATCTGTTACAGGCAGTTCCCATTTCAAGGCTATTTCAGCAATTGTATCAGATAGAAATTTAGCCATCAGCTACAAATAAGACCAGCAGACACTGCAGAATAAAAGAATTACAGCATTTTGTACCACAGCTCACCAGCCTACTCTGAGCAGCACTCAGACAAAATTGTATATATGGTTAGAACTGATCCATAGTCAAGACCATATGTAATAATCAGGACTTATTTTCTGTTCATCTGAGAAAAGTTACAGAGGCAAATCTGCTGGGAAAAGTGCGTGGATCTTCTGTTATGTCCACTATATGTCCACTGGAGCACATTTTAGAACACTTTTCTGTCCATGTCAATATTCCTGGAGTTTGAAATGGGCCATTGTCAGCTGGGACTCCGATAGAATGATTAGGTTGATGAAAGTGAATATTCCAGAGTCGAAGATTTTCACAGAATTTCTGTTGTCTAATGGACCCTCCAGCCCTGCCCACATAACCCATTACTTTGCATTTATGCACCACAGGCAGAAAATCTATCAGTAGGAGAGAAGGCAGATGGGAGAGAATATGCCTAGTTGCAAAATAAAAGATTGAAAGGACAAAGAATAATGGAAAAACTTCTTTTTTTTGACAGCTATACATCTTAAATATATAGAAGGCTTAAAAGTTGGAAGGCAGTGTACTCCCAAACACTTCACAGTTGCTGTCATTGGGCACTTCATGTCAGAAATATGATTCTGACTGACATTTGTGGGAGTAGCATTCACAGGAAGAATTGTGCTGAACAGTAGCTTTGATTTGGCATATCTGTATTGTACCAGACAGCATACTATAGATATTCCCAAGCCAGCTTCTTGTTTCATTTCAGGATATGTTCTGTCTTTGATAATTAGCCATGCTGAGAGGCAGTGCTATGTAGTGAGGGTCCTTTGCTATGTAACTCTAGTTCTTCTACCACCAAGACCTGAGCTAGGATGTCAGTGCCAGGGTGCCTTTGCTTACAGTGCATTTGGGCAGCAGTCAAAGATATAGCCTTGCACTGGAAGGTGTGGACATATCGTCAGGTGGTGATGCTGCAGTGAATGAGAGGATTATCTGCACCATGTCTTACCTTCCTTTTTCTTCTTTCAGCATATGGAGGACCTTTGACTTCTTGGCAATTGTGCCTAACTTTGAGTTAAACCACCCTGGGTTCAAAAGTTTGTCTTCTGTGTTACTGGTTTCATGTTCTACCAGGACGAAACTGGTGGTGAAGGCTCAGAAAGAATAGTTTCCGACAAAGGTAAAAAAAGAAAAGAGAAGAAATAAATTAAGGGAAAAAAAAAAAAAAAGAAGAAGAAGGAAAGAATGAGCAAGGATATTTCAGAATTTGAACAAACTTTGAGACAAGCAAAATGAGCAAAAAAACCCACAACCATAAATATATTTCATAGCCAAGGCAAGGGGCAGCCCGGCTTTAAGGAGACCCTGCCATACACTGGCTTTTTTTCTGCTTGGATTTTGCCAGTGTGGGTTGTTTCTTTTTTAACTGAGTAATTGAATCATTCTGGAAAAAACATAGGGAGGCTAGCAACCTTACAGCTCTCAGCAAATAGTTTTAGGGTGTCATAAAAATCTCTGTCGTTCTTTCTTTGATTTCAGCCGCCTCTTAGAAACTTTATTCTCCCACTGGCGGTGGGGTGAGAGTGCAGGACTTACACGCTCTGTGTTGGACTTGGGCCAGTGGCATTCAAACTGCAGACAGTCCTTGCCAGATCTGCTGAGAACCTGTGATGACATTTTTGGAAGGACAAGATGTCTCTCAGAGCTCAGGGAATGGGTGGATTATCTGTCACTGTAAGTGTGCATGTGATCTAAATAATTGCTTGGCTTCAGTTTGCAGTCCGGGCTGAGGTGCTGGTTCATTGCTCTGATCTCTGAACCAGGAAGCCCACCTCAAGAACTTGAAATACATCCTGCTTCTGACCAACATATTTCTGCACTCATTTTCTGAATTAAAGAGAAACTCTTAAAATATAAAAAACATTTCAGTGCTTTGTAGTTGTCTGTACCATAAAATGAACTACATTTCCATGACCTTCTGGGTCTGACACAAAGACCCTTGAAGTAGTGTTTGCCTGAGGGATGGGTTAGCTGGGCAGCTGGCTGGCATGCTTAAGACTACAGTGCAGGACAGAAATTCTAGGTTCATGTTTATTCCCAATCAATTAGCGTTTTGGAAAGGCATGAAATTCTGGCTTGCCCTGGGCACTGTTTGACTAAAGGCCAGCCATGGCTGGGAGTCCCAGAAGGCTGCAGATCTTGGCTCTGTGGGAGGCCCAGCTATACAGCCACAAACAAGCTTTCCTCCAAAGACCCTCAGTGGTCTGTTCAAAAGAATTTTTCATCCTCCACCTGTGGCCATGAAAGAGGGTTGACAGATGGGCTGTTGTAAAGCGCTATTGTGTAAACAGCATGCATTTAGCATAAATGCTGAGGGTGTGTATTTACAAGGGACTTACATGGATTTTTGTTGTAGATGAGGATGGCTGCAGAAGAGCCACTGCAGGCCTGATGCAGTAATTCCCCACACAGAACAAAGTATTTTCTTATTCTTCATTAGCTTCTTTTGGAAAATAAATACAGCAATTCAGAGAGGGATTGAAGGAGATGCTTTGAGATAGCATTTGGCCCAGCTATCAATGGCCACTTTTTAATAACCTGACCTCTCAGCTTGGACTTCCAATAGCATTTGTAACCATGTGCAAATATTTTGGGTGACTCGACATCATCCCTCTCCTCCTCACATCCCTGTGCAGAATATTTAGGGATAGAGTAGACTGGGAAACCAAGAGCAGTAGAGTGCAGAGGACTGTCAAGTGTATGTTGATAGGAAGGAAGAAAATGGCTATAGATGACTCATGGAAACCTGAAGGTTTTCTCTTTATTACTAGCTCTGAAGGTTAGGAATCTGAGAAAGAAAATTACAATGAAGAAAAGAAGAGAGGAAAGAATATATGTCTTTTCAACAAAGCTGAGAGGAGTTGACAGGAAAAAGACAACCCCAAATAAAAATGGGCAGACACAGAGATGAGCTGGAGCAGCAGAAGTACTGGCAGTGCCAGTCTGAAAGGAGCAGACAAGAAAGCAGGAGAGGTGATGTGTGCTGGTCCCTGGGTGACCCAACAGGCAGGTGGGGATGGCTGGCCATCAACAGCATGTCAGTTGGCAGGGCCAGAAGCTGGCAATGCAGCACTGACAGGGGGATGAGCAACACATGGTTTCACTGGCAAAGGATAGCTGTTCCCAAGGGACTTCACGAATTTTGATATATATAGAAGCAGGTCTGGCTCTCAGGCACAAGGCCAGCAAGTGAGAGAAGAGTCAGTGCACATGTCCATGTTAGTACTCCCTTCTCATGGGAGGGAGCCTCTGTGAAAACTCACACTCTCAAGTCTGCCTAGAGCAGTTACTGATTGCCATCAAGCAAGTTCAGTGGGGGGCCACCAGAAATAAAAGTGTCCCTCATATTTTCCCTGAATACTGCAATAGCCCCACATTTCTCTTTACAGCTCAGGATGATATGCTCTGGCTGACAACACAGAACAATTGCAGCCAACCAGACAGCACTGTGACAGCCCACGGGGTTATTTTTGGAAGATGAGAAAGTTTGCTGGAATCTATACCAAATACCAATGGGTTCAGCCAGCAGGGAAAGTTAGTGCCACTCACCTCAGGTGCATCAACTTTCCCAAGCCTTCACTGCTGGTGTTTTGCACAGCAAAGAATTGCCTCTATGGGAAATATTTAGAGGGAGTATTAACATCATTCTCATGATGTGCTGATAGCAGGAGCAGGCCTGTTCCCTGGGAAGATGGAAGAAGCCATGATTCTTGTTGTGGAGTCTCATTTCATTCCCTAGAAGTAAAACTTGTGTGAACAGGTGGGGAAGTGAACTGCATTTCACTGGATAAGGGGTGAGTCATCCCTTATAATTATCATCAAATTAATGTGGAATCAGGGTATCTAGGACCTGTAGAGGAAAACAGACCTAACAAAGTGGTCAGATTTGGTGGATGCCTCGAAACTAGGTCTAAGATTATCTTCCCGGACACTGAATTTCAGTTCCATTGCAGCTCCCGAATGAAGTGCACCTGTTAATGATAATTGTGCTTCTGTGCAACATAGTGAGCAATTTGTGCCTTCCAAACACACAGAAAAAGAAGTACAGTCAGTTTTGTTGTTGACTTTTCTTCCCTGATTCCAGTCAATTGTTAATAATCATGTTGTCATTTTTTTAAAGGGTTGGCACCAAAACTTCATTCATTCCCTTTAGAAAGAACCACCACCAACCTATCACAAAACCTGTCATTATCTCACAAAGTCATATCCTTGACATCTGCTAAGTAAAGGTTTGTTTTGCACTTCAAAAGTCACTCTGCACAGCTGCCTAAACTTCTTCAGAACTATACAGCCTGGTCCTGTCAAATATTCAGGAAAATAGAATTTGGTTGAAGAAAATATTTGTTTTGGTTGGAAACCAAGTTCCCCCTCCCCCCCACTTTTCTTTTCTGTATATGGGAAAACATGACTTTCCTTAAAAACTGAAATAGTGGGTGGAAGAAAGAAGATGAAGCATTTCCTATGTACTGTATCTGATCTCATCAGTATCAGAAAATGACAGCTGAATCAGTTCTCTACATTTCTTGTCAAGCTGTGCATTTTAAAAATTTTTAGCTATAACATAGTGGAAGATTGATGGAGGTCAAGTTAGGCTCCTGGATAGTGTGCAAAACCAAAAAAGTTCTTGAAATTATTTGATTCAGGGTGTTTGTGATTTGCAACTAAGCCTATGCTATAGGACAATTTTGGCTCAGCTGTCAGACTTCGTTACACCATTAACCCAGGTGCAAGGACCTAATGTGTCTAATTATAAGTCTTGGCAATAACTCTGAGAAACACAAAAGTGCTGGAACAATCTTTCAGGTTTTCCAGCAGTTGCTTCCATTCTGTTTATTTCTCTTTATTGCTAGCTCTGACCATGCATAGACAGCCCTGTAACTATTGAGAGCAATTATACAAGAACTCAGACCTTTTTTTACTTCTCAGAACAAATATCAGCAACACAATGGAATATGTGCATGAGCCCTTTCTGCTTCAGGTATTACCCTTTTGACAGCCTTGACCTTGTATCATCGTTAAAGAACCAAAAATCCCAAAATAACAACAACAACAACAAAACCACCACCAAAAAACACAACAAAAAACCAAACCCCAAACCCAAAGAAACAAAAAACTCTTCAATTAAAGGAATAGTTATTATTCATGAATGTTTTAACACAATAATTTACTAAATATAGAACTCAATTTTGACAACATCAGAAATGTTCCTTTCAGTTTTATGTTACTCTCCCAGGGAAAAAGAAATAAAAAAGGAAAAGAAAAAGAGAAAAAAAAAAAGATAATCCTGGGTTCTCTCAGAACTTAGGAGACATGGAGAATGAAAATTTCATCTCTGTGGTCACTCATCACAAGTCAGGAAAGGAATCAATTTACCAGTCAGTGGTCAGCAGTCAGAGCAGATATGTGTTCAATGATCACCGAGATAAGGATACAGAAAATTCAGTTAATAAGTTGCTCTCTTTAATACAAAGAAATTTGGATTGATTTCACCCAGGTAGTCTTGGACTTTATCTTATACCATCAGGTCAGCTTTGGGTCAACTATGTTGATAACTGAATTGGAGCTTAGTAAAGTACATCGGGTCTGGCACAGCTAAGCACACCTCATCAGTGGGCTTAAGCCCTGATAAGAACATTTTCTTTGGATTTCACTGGTGTAGTCAGAAGGAAAAGGACAGGGAAGCCATGTGTGGCAGAAAACAGGAGCTGCACTTTATATATACTGCTGGGCTTGCAAGGTGAATTCCAAAGGGATGATTTTGAATTTCTGTGAAAGAAATAAGCAAGATGGTTTTAACCCCCTTCAATCTAATCATAAAAGGTTGGCCAATGATCAGTATTAGATGTGATTGGTCTTCTCAGGTACTAAGACCCACATATCAGCTCCACAGCTCTTTCAGTAGCTGTCCGTTAGACTTGAAGCATATCTATGGTTTCAGGAGTAGGATTAATTTTACTTTAATTCAGCCATTAAAAATGAGGTGACAGTCTGATTGGATTGTTTAGCCTCCCTCTATAGTGACAGGAGCAAAACAGGTGTGTGTACAAGGTGCCATTTATATAATAGCTGGAGTGACTTGCTCTCTCAACATTTATTTCTTCCCATTTATTACAGAGGGAACTTAGACAATTTAGTCTAAGCATGTTACATACTAGTCATGTTTGGTGAGATTAATCCTCTCTGGTTGTTTTGAATTCCCACTCTAGGCAGATCTGCAGGACAGCTCAAGGCCTGTCCCAGGCACAAATCTTGCCATAACTCACACAGATTTTCCTATCAGGATCAGTGCCTCCTAGCACAAACCTAGCAGCTAATCTGTCTCTAGTAAAGCCAGGAAACAGGAATGCAGTAAGTGGTTTTGTTCATCAATGTATATAACACCAACCCAGGACATAAGTTCAGCTTCTTCCTAGGTGTAGGTGGATTTGAGCTTTCATGTCCTGCCTTCTGGAATCTTTTTGGAACAGTAGCCTCCCATCCTGAGGCTCTTCTGTTCTATATGTCCAACTTAAACATTCACTGAGAAAGCAAGCAAGCAAGCAAGCGCCAAGTAACAGAGGTTGGGCTAGGGAACTCTCTCATTTATTATGTGCTGCTATTGCACATTCCTGTGAGTGATTTAAACCCTGGGATTCAGAGTCATCTCTCTCGTTTCCATTTCATTGTTTAAATGGATCACATAAAGTGGAACAACTTCAGTATGTGGGAACAAGAACAGCACTTCACAAGCCCCCTAATGGTCTTAATGACTCAAATGTCTTAGGGAGTGAAGAGAATTTGACTTAAATTTCAGGGCTTAAATTCTTTACATTGAGAAGGGAATTGAAGCCAGAACCCCCATATTCAAAATGACTGCCTCATCCTCTGGAAGTTCTGGAAAATTAGAGTAAAGGATAACACCATTTTGCTCTCTAGCTGGTGTATGAATGACCCTTTACAGAAACAGTGTTTCACTCAGCTTTGGAAGAGAAATCAGTGCAGCAGTGGGAGCAATGTGTGCCCAGACCCAGGCAAACAAAGATGAAGGACCTGCAATGCATGCTTTTATTGTCATTTCTTACCATCTCTATGAAGAGACTCAAACTCAGCAGACCACGTTGTCTTAGGCAGAACTTCTTACAAGATTATCCATTTCAATGCTTTGGGTGTATAGTAAACCTGGATGCATAAGTTAAAGACTGCAGTGCACTAAAGTGCAATGCTCTTGTTAACCTAATCTTAGGACCTAATCTAGGCAGCAATTTTCCATTTTGAATTTGATCATATGGTCTAAGTTGTCACACCCTAAACTTTACTGCTAATTTCCAAACCTATTTTATTTGATTTTGGGGGCGTTTTGATTACATTTCATGTTATGACAGTTGTGTTCACTACAGCTCAGGTCTGGAATAGTGATTATTATTTCTGTTGCCTTTATGTGGTTTGGGAGGTAAAGTGTGTTATAATAAATAATGAGAGTTTTACTTATCTACCAGTATAGCGTTGTCACTGGGACATAGGCTTTGGAGAAAACTAAGTATTTTGCATTTAATGCATCCTTTTATATACTGACCTATGTTATTATATATATATTTAACATATTTTCTAAATAAACATCTTCATATAGGCTGTAGATCAATGAGTTTTTCTTACACAGGAAGATTGATTTTCTGGAAGCCTAAGGCTTAAATATGACTCCCTGCTTAGTTTAATTTGTAGTGAAGTGTTTGAACTCTTAACCCAGTCATTTTGCTTGTGTAAGGCAACCTCTTCACAGTGATGGTTGCATTATAGTATATGACAAAAGTCTGAGGTAGGTTTAATATAAGTTAGAATCAACTTAATACAAAATGACCCACAGAATTTCCACAGGGAGAGAACGTAGCCTTTCAGCAGCTGGCGGAATAATTCCTTATGAAATGATATCAATTGGGATACTGCAACTTCCAGAAGAGCATAATATATTAAATGTCAATCAACATGAATTTATGAAAATAGCTCTTGTCAAACCAACCAGATGTCTTTCTCTGATGGGATTACAAGATGGGTTAATAAAGGTAAATAGCATTGATATAATATACATAGATTTATGTCAGGCATTTGTCTGAGCACCCGGCTCTTTAAGGAACTGTAATGACTGAAAATCAGCACTGCACACATTGAGTTTGTTAGAACTGGCTAACTGGTAGGTCTCAAAATGTAAACAGTGAATCATAACTGAACAAATATGGCTTTTCTGGTCCTTGGGAAAGTGAAGTGGAGTTGGACTGCTATATCTTCTTTGTGTTTTATATCTGTATGAACGTGACTGCATTAATGGGTCCACTTCTTGGGTTCACCATCTTACAAAATCATCTCCAAAGTGGGGAGGGGAGAGGAACAATTTCAGGGAGAAGTACAGCAATGGTTAAGGGACAAGAAAACAAGGATCATAAACTCAATGAGTTCAATCTGTTTAGCTTACCAAAGGAAAGGTTAAGAGATGACATAATCACGCTGTATAAGTATTTCCATGGAGAAAATACATTTGATAATTAGAAGCTCTTCAGTTCAACAGACAGACATAACAAGATGCAGTAGATGGACACTGAAGATGGAAAATTTTCAGATTTATTAGAGGCATTAGTTTTATAAGAAGAAGATTAGCCTCTGCAATAATTTGACAAGGATTGTAGTGAACTCTCTGGAAATCTGTAACTCAGGACAAGATGTCTTTCAGAAAGATTGGGTTAGGTTAGTATGGTGGTTCCCCACAGTTTTATAATCTGAGAAACACTTGGATGAGTCAGTCTGCTTGTGTTTAAATAGATATCTGCCATTTGTATCTGTACTATTTTTTGCTGGCTCAAAAGCAGTAGCATAGACCAAAACCTCTCTCTCAGATGAGGATGTGTTTATATACTGGTGCACTTTGTGGGCTGCCATAAAACTTAAACTACTCCTTTAAGTAGTTCAAAATGAAATACAGTCTCTGGCAGCAGCAGGATGTATGCAGCTGTAGCATGTGTGCTTGTCATGTCATACCCCTAGCAAACATTCAGATCCTGGCATGCATTTTCTTAACATAAATAGTTTAAAGTACATGCTCATGCTCCGAGAGAGTAAAAAAGTTGGTCAGTCTACTGTAACAACCCTGACCAATGGGGATTTAATGCCCTCTTTAGAGAAGCCATCTAAATGACACAACTGTAGTGGCTTAGTCTATCACTTAGCTGCACACTGAAGCAGCTCAGTGGCTTGGTCAAAATTTGGACTACAGACTGCCCAAAGGTAACACCAGACTGTGTGCCAAGTGGTGAGAGTATGTAATCTCTGTCTCTGAGAAGAATGGGATTTCAGGATGTATGTAATCATAGAATAGTAGAATTGCATTTATAGATTTAATGACTCAAGACACTAGATTTGAGAGCCTCTCTTTGTTGGTGCTTCTCTGTGATGGCATGTCCATTAGCAGTCCTGACACAGGGAAGGAAAGGGGGTCTCATCCAGCCAACTGGCAGTGCTCATGCCCACCTCCCCGAATCCACACAGCCTCACACCTGGATGCTCCAACCTGTGCTCTGTTAGCTGTACTTCTGCCATTCTTTATGCTGTCATATGGTTAAAAGAGAAAACATGTGTGTCACATTTTTTTGAGATTATTCCTGGTCTCTTGGCCATATTCTAATTTACATCATCCTGTTTTCCCTCTATGTTCTTCCTTGAGTTTCAGTTTGTTTCAGTATTTCTTCATATTTGGTTTCCTAACAACATACATCTACCACAACACATAGAAGAAGAGTGTAGATGTTTCAAACGGAAGGATTAGCCATTATATGAATTATAAGGATAACTGTGGTTTCTCCAGGACATAAATCAATCCTCATTCTTCAGGGTATAAATCATACACTAAATGTCGGAGACTTAAAGGACAAACTTCCCTCTCCACAGTACTGTTGCATAATTGCCTATTATGGAAGTTTTATGTCTTTCTCTGAAGCATCTGGTACTGGTACCATTAGTTTGATCTGGAATGGCAATTCCTGTGCTCCTTTGTGGAGCATTCCTGTGACAGTTCAGCAGCTGCTCAATTCCATCTCGTACAGGGCAGCCAGATGTCCCCCTACTTTAAGGTTGTTCCACTTTTCAGCATCCTATTATGCCTCCTTTGCTTACCTTAAGGACAGCTAGCTAACCTTATATTATCACATACTTGTGCTATCTGATGCCTTTCACAATGGGACATAAAGCTACCTGTAATGTTATTGTGACACAGAAGGAAGCTAATCACAGCCAGGGTGTTTTTGAAATCTGGTAGTCAGGAAAACATACAGAGAAAAAGCTTTGCTCTCCAACTAATTTCATATCCTGGTTTATGTCTTTCTTACTGCAAGGTAAGGTATGTGTTGTAAATCATAATCATGGGAAGAGTGACCACTGTAATTAATTTTATATAATGTTCTCCCTTCCAGTCCTGTCTTTTCAGCAGTTCATTACTTTCTAAAGCTTTCATTTACTGATTTGGAACAAGGGAAAGAACTTTTGAAAAACAGCCTATATTTTTCTTTATTACTAAACAGTTTTGGTCACTGTTTTCAAATGGTTCTGCTACTGTCTGTACTGCTACAGCTGTGGGTGAGCAGCTGCCATTGAGATTGCTGTAGATATTCTGAAGTAGACTTTTATTTTTTGAAGCTTGGAGCATGTAAACAGCTCATGCTGGAGGTGCTGAGCAAATTTTTCAGGAAATACCTTGGGACAAGTGTAATAAGTAAAGGAAAACTGCAGTTATCATCCATGATGTCTTGGATGTCCTTGGATAATTGAGATTATTGAGGGGGTCATCCTGAAAAATTGCTGAAGAGTTTAGCCATGGGGTTAAACTTTATTGCCAATGCATGTGCTACCAGCTTATACATGATTTAACATTACCTAGATACAAGCAGGTGGAAAGACCTAAGGTGAGTTCAGAATATATCTACTTCTGAACTAGGTGTCCTGAGCTGTATTGCAGTAAGGGGTGATGTCCTACAAGGAGAGGCTGAGGGAGCTGGGATTGTTTATCCTGGAGAAGAGGAGGCTCAGGAGAGACCTTCTTGCTCTCTACAACTACCTGAAGGGTGGTTGTAGCCAGGAGGGGGTTGGTCTCTTCTCCCAGGCAACCAGCACCAGAATGAGAGGACACAGTCTCAAGCTGCACTAGGGGAAGTTTAGGCTCTAGGTGAGGAGAAAGTTCTTCACAGAGAGAGTGGTTAGCCATTGGAATGCGCTGCCCAGGGAGGTGGTAGAGTTGCTGTCCCTGGAGGTGTTCAAGAGGGGACTGGACGTGGCACTTGGTGCCATGGTCTAGTAGTCATGAGGTCTTGGGTGACAAGGTTGGACTTGATGATCTTTGAGGTCTTTTCCGACCTTATTGATTCTATGATTCTATGAATGTGGTCATTGAAATCCTTTCTAATGTAGGCATGCAAAGGAAGTTGTGCTTCCTAAAAATACCCATCTTAGCTGGCTAAAGGGAGATTGCAATGAAGATCTTAAGTGTCTACTTTAGGATACCTTAAGTGTCAAGACCCATATTAATTCTGATCTACTTTTCCCATCTTCCTCATAAGATCCTTAGGTTAACATGTTTACAGATTGTAGTTAGTCTCTTGCCTCTTCTTTTTTTTTTCCCAAACTGGAATCTCTTACACACATGAATAATGTTTAATCCAAGCAGGAAATACTTTAAGCTGAGGCTAGTCGATACAGCTGCAGACATAATTTAAACCTGATTCCCATTTTCACATAAGTGGGATGCTCCATACACTCCAGTAAGGATGCTGATGAAGCAGCTTTTATGGCATTCCTGAGGGATGAAAGGGTTCTTAGGCAACTACCACAATTAAATGGGTGAAAGAGTCCAAAGCATCTCAGTTCAATGGGCCATCCTCTCAGACATAATAAAGACAGAAATGAAGATACATCAACATGGTAAGGTTTTGTAGATTGACACCCCTTAGTACGTTCCCTGTATTCTTTTCCTTGCTCAGTCCTCTTCCTATCTTTCACAGATGCATAGAATGGTTTGGGTTGGAAATAACCTTATAGGTCACCCAGTTCCAACCCCCCCACCATGGGCAGGATTGCTTAAGACCTCATCCACAATGACCCTAGGCAACCTGTTACAGTATCTTACCACCCTCACTGTAATCCACCCCCCCCAATCTCCAGTCTCAATCTCCCCTCCTCAAGCTTCAATCCATTCCCTCTCATCCTATCACTACAAGCCCTTGTAAAAAGGCCATTCCTGACTTTCTTTTAAGCGCTGTTTCAGGTATTTTACCTCCCTCCTCTTTAATTCTTCTTTATCTCTCCTCTTGTGTAAGATTTTCTATCTAATCTCTCACCACAAAAGAGAGAGAGACTACAACCCCCCAAAAATCACTGTACAGAAGATGCAAGTCACATCCTTATGCTTCTTTTCCCTGTCCTGTGCTGGGGTGCTACATACAGGAGCCATGAAGGTTTAAAGATGTGAGTGCTGCAGTCAGTCTAAATCAATGACTTCAAGGTTAAACTTGCACAAACTTCTCACCAGTGGAATGGTGGAAGCATAAGCTTCCATGTTTGACAGCAGTATCAGTTTATGCCCTCCCTTCCTCCCTGTTTAAAAATAGCCTAACAGGAAACATGCAGGTCACTGCTTCCCATCCAGGTCACTATGCCACCCCAGTTCAGGTCATGGACAGCTACTCCAGCCATGCAGAGGGTATGCTGCAGGTACAAGCTGGTGAAAAAGACAGTGCCTTGGAGAGAAATGTCAAAAATTACCTGGAAAAGATAGTAGGAAGGTAAGGAAATATGCTGATGATACAAAGTTATTCAGACTTGTAGGACAAGGGCAGACTGTGAGGTATGACAAAGACTGAGTGACTGGGCAATAAAGTGATAGATGAAATGTAATGTAGATATATGTAAAGTGATGCACATAACGAAAAGCAGTCCCAGCTTCACTTCTAAAAAGGTCTCTGAGGTTCATTAGGATTTGAAAAGGTCCAGAGAAGGGCAACAAAGATGGTTTGGGTTTTTGGTTTTGTTTTGAGTTTTTTTTTTGAAGTGGTTTCTGCACAAAGAGCAACTGCATAGGCTGGAGCTCCTCAGCTTGGACAAGAAACTTAGGGAGGATTTGATAGAGCCCAGAATAATTATGGATGACATGAAGATTGACAGCTCAGTTTCTTTGCCAAAAATGAGAACTGGGGCCATCATATGCACACATAAGGATGAGGTTCAGAAGAAGCTAAAGAGGGTGGTTCTCCACATGGTGGGTGATGAACCTGTGGGATAGCTTGCCAGAGGGCATTGTGCATAAAATTGGCGTGTTATCAATAGGCAGCTGGACAAATGCTTGCAAGAATTGCTCTCTGGAGACTGCAAAATAGGAAAATCTCATCAAGATGAGGAAAATCTTGATCTGCAAATAGTTTAAATCTGAATATGTAAAGACCTTAGTTATGTTGCTTTTCCTTCAGTCGTGACCTGTTGATACTAATGGACACAGGCTCAGCTAGTTTGGCTGTTTGCCTAAGCAACTGGGTTTGCATTCACCTAACTATGGCCTCGTGAGTAGGAATTTTCCCTTTTGCTGTGTTTTGCAGTAGTCATTGTGCTGGCTATCATACAAATATGAAGTCAAGAGATAGTTCTTATCCCAAAATTTTATCTTAATAGCAAGATACAACCTGTGTATGGGTAGATGGGAAGAAACCTAATCGAGAAACCAGTTCAGCAAGTTTTCACACACTCTGCCTTTACCATTTATAAATGTGTCAATGGGAGCCAGGAGATAATTAGGTGGTTAGAGTGTATCTAAGCTGTGTTTTGTTAAGGAGCTCTTCATGAATTTATCACTTCTAAGGGTTTTGGGGTTTTTTTAACTTCATTCTTAAAATTCCTTATAGAGAATTTCATACTTCAGGAAATTTGTTGATAAGTTTGGGAATGCACTGAGGTGAAAAGCCACTCTAACTAACAGCAAACATGAATGCTTTCAGGAAATACATCACCTCCAACTACCCAATAAGACTCTTTCTGTGTTCTCAGAAACACTTTATTCTGGTAGAAATAAACTGTGGAAGTGATTAAAAACCAATGATGCCAGTCTAAAAGTTTTCTAATTAGATTAATTACTATGAGTTTGCTATGGTGTATATCAGATTACATGTTATTCTGTATCGTGAAGAAGGAATACAAAACCATGTGCCTGTCCTAGTACCCCTGCATGACTACAGGAATGTCTGTATGAAATTGTCTGTTTATATATCTTTAGGTATTACTTTTGCACTGACAAAGAATATACATGTGTGAGCACTCATGTTTTCCCACATATGGCTGAGCTATCCCTATTTTCTTGCCTTTCTCTACAGTTTAATTTACCTTCTGCTTCCTGCACATACTTTTTTCCTTTCTTTTTTTTTTTTTTAAAGGCAAAAGCCTTCTCTGTTTTAGCAGTCTTACAGGCTTTTCTTTCCAGGACATTTTGGGGAAATAATCAGCCAAATCATTCCATGCAATTTAAAACCCCCAATATCAAAATAAACGTGAAGAAACTGAATGGGGAAGGAAAACAGTACTGCAACTTTTGTCCTCTGCTCAGCATTTTTTGCTGTTCAAGACTTCCTGAGTGGTAAAATAGCTCAGCCACCCATGCAGTCAAGTCAGAGGGCAGAAAATTTTTATATTACTCAGATTTCCTCAAGGGGATGACCACTCGGTGACCTCTTTGCATTCTGTAAAGCTCTGTGACTCAGAGACATTAAGATGCTTCTATTTTAAAGAGTTTCTTCAGTAACCATTCCGGCTTTCCTCTGTGACACTTTTCAACTCAAGGTGGGTAAAAGCATGTTGCCAGATTTGGTAACCTAGGGTCATTCTCGGACTCTCAGTATTCACATCTGATTAGCTGTAATAGTCTGTTTTGCTCTCCAAAGTGTGCTTTGCTTGTGGAACTTGACGCACTAGAGTAGCCTCACTCATTTCAAGCTCTGATGTAAATGAATGATTCTACTTACAGAGTCATCCCATCTGTTTTTTTTTGGTTGGTTTTTTTTTTTTTCCTAGTACAAGCCTGGTAAGCCTTTTTTAATTAATCTGGCAAGAAAGAAATTAAAAATCCTTTAAGAATTTTTAAAACAGCAACATGTCCCTGTTAAAAAGAGAGAGAGAGAGAGAGAGAGAGAGAGAGAGAGAGAGAGAAAGGATATCTGCATGGCTAGGATGTAGACCACAGATACCAGAGAAAGAAAACAAACAATAAAGTAGGTGAACAAATCATCAACGTGAAATTTATTCCTCTTTCCAAGACTGAAGATTAAAGCCTCCCAGGATTAAAATAATACATAAACAAGTGTTAACTGTGGATTTCAAGATGAGATTTCATTGTGACAATCACTGCAAGCTAAAATGAACAATTTTGCAGCATTGTCCTGATGTACTTCATTCTGTTGCCTTCTATTTTCATGCATTTGTTACTTAACAAACACAGTTATACACATCAAAGAGAACATTTAGAGATATACAGCAGATTTTTCTTCTAATCACATGTATCTAAACTGTGGGTAGCAGAAGAAACAGTTCTCACGGTTGAAGAAGCACAACCATTGATACAGCTTTTGCAGCTTGATGCCATATATAAAAGTGATGATGGCGTAGTTTATGAGGAAATGGCAGTAGGAACTGTACCCACTATGTGAATAAATTGAGAAATATTTGATCAATGAGCTATTTGTGAGAGTTTTCTCCTTTGAATGGCTGCTTTATTACTGATGGCATTGTAGCTTGGCGTTGGGAGTTGGAGAAGAAAACAATGCTCAATATGTGTAGAAAAAACAGGTGAGAGAGGAGGAATAAGAAGGAACCTGAGCAATCCCATAATTTGCATATCCCGATAGTTGTGGTCAGGTATCAGGCAGGAAATCACAGAATCATAGAATGGCTTAGATTGGAAGGGACCTTAGAGATCATCTACTCCAACCTCCCCGCCATGAGCAGGGACTCCTCTTAACTAGGCTCAGCTATTCAAGGCCTTATCCAACCTGGCCTTGTACACCCCCAGGAAGGAAGCATCCACAGCCTCCCTGGGCAGCCTATTCTGGAGTCTCACCAACCTCATACTGAAGGACGTCTTCCTGAGATCCAGTCTACACCTACTCTTCCCTCAGATTCAAACCATTCCCATCTCACATATTTTTTTCCCCCTTCACTCCAAAGAGGACAAAGCAGGCAGGGAGCCTGGGTTGGGATTGTGATTTGATTCACAGCTCTTGTACAGACTGCAAATGCGTTTTCCTGCCAACCTCTGGGCTTTGTGAACCAGGTGGTGCACACATGTAAAGAGACAACAGTGTGAATGTCATTAAGGGAGAAAATCACTGTCTCATACTCTGAATTCACTCAGCTCTGTGATATTCTGATATTATTCTGGGTTATTTGTTATAGTACATAATATCCAAATACAATATCTAACATTTCCTAAGATGTCTTGTAGGTTTCAAACAAAAAAAAACAACAAGGGAAATCTAGAACATGACATTGAAGTGGCATTGAGCATGTGACCAAATCACAGGTAGGAGACATTTAATAGTACTTACTCCATAATATTGGTAAAATGCTTCCTATAAAATGTAACAGTTAGAGAAATTATAGAGATACCTAGTGCAATTTTATGCAACTCAAGGTATGCAGGGCACCAGTGCAGGAATGGAACAAGGCCTAGGAGAGACCCACAGCTTTCTGGAGAGACTGTGGGAGGCCATGTGGGGAACTAAGTGATTCTAACACCGCTTTATGCACACCCCATCATGTGTCCACTAAAGGCTCACCACTCAGTCTCCTACCTCTGTCAGTTGTCTGTTCTGTCCCAGGTGGCTTGGTCTAGAATTATTTTTCTTCTTTCCATTGAAGGAACCTAGGCAAATGAGTAGTTCCTGATGTGGCTACAGGTAGAGAATATCAACCCTGCTGCTTGTGCTAGAATATAATTAGAAAGATTTGCTAAATCTATACAAATATTTATCTATGCAATACAGCTCATGCAAGACAGCTCAGCCATCAGTGATCCTGTTGGACTATGGCTATACCACTATTCATCACCTGAACAGACAAGGGGCAGTCATAAAATTCTGTGGTCTCTTTGTGGTTCTCAATCTACGAACTTTGAAAGGAGAGAATATCCAGTCCTGACACCATCTTTCTGGGGCTCCCTGAAAGTACTTAAATTGGCTTTCTAAAGTTAAGTATTATCACTGATTGATTACTTAGGTACTTAAATAAGCCTGGATTTTCAGGTTTAATAAATGCACTCATGCCTTATTTTATTATCAATCAGCGTGGCTAAAAATGAGTGGGGACTCAGGAAAGGGAGGACAATGGTTTGCAAAATTCTTCTAAGATTAAAAGCCTTGCTTAGCATCTTACACAAACTACCAGAGGAGAGCATGTTTTCCAGTCAGATTTGATGGTGGATCAGAGAACAAAAACACTGCTCGACATTTCCTGAGAGGAGAGCCACAGATTCTACTGAATTCTCCTTTATCTGTGACTGATTGAATTATCCATTGCAAATAGTGTTTGTTGCTAATTTGGCCGTTTTGCAGTTCATGAATCATTCTGGAAACAATCCTGATTTCTACAAACACATTTGTTATTTGTAAGTATTCACTGAACAGTTTTATGTGAACAGATTTCAGCCCATTTTTTTTGTTGTTCTCAAACTGTTGGTGTCATCTATTCACTATTTGGAGTGTTTGACAGGTCAACCAAATCACATACTATTGTCTGTGCTCCCTGATTGGGTAACTGGAACTTATAAATACAAGTGTAATGAATAGCAAATGATGAATAGCAAGCAGGGTATAACAAATACTGGATCGTCTGAAATTTCATACAAGAAATACATAATTCATGTAACTTTTAGGACTCAAACATTTTCTGAATACCTAGCAGCTTCCAGAAGACCCTGGAACCATGAGCAATATGTGTCAGAAATACCAGTAATCATACTCTCCTTTTTATGAGCATAACATTCAAAAATCAGGACTTCTGTGGCTAAAGAACTGGAGAACATACTGGAAGAGTATCTTCATACACACTTATCTACATTTATGTATGTGCAGATGTGATTCATTATTATTTTCCACCAGTATTCTAAATGTACTCTTGAAGGATGAATGTATGAACCTACTGCATGACACTTTCCAACCAACAACAGAACACAGCTTCTTCATATGCACCAAAATGGAATGGAGGAAATGAGGAGAGACAGGGAATGTGTTTTAAATTGAGATTTGATGAGGCAGAAGAAAAGAGTTCCATATTGCAGGAGTTTTTTGAAAGAAGATTTTCAGTGAACAACCTGCTGTAATATTGTGTCTAAATGCATATTTTCCCATTGACTTCTCATGTTTTGTTTTTAACATCTCGATAGTTTTTAATCAAAATATTAAAAATGCCTGGATTGCCATTCACGTCTTCTTCGTGTCTGTAGACATTAAGTTGACACATATTTACAAATACACTCTGGCACAACAAGAGTTAATAACTAACTGATTATTAACACTACTAGTATTTGATTTGAAGGACAAAAGCTAGTTATAAAGAAAACCCAAAGATGATTAGTTATTATTTAACAACTCTTCATGGTTTGGAACCAGAATATCGATGTCCTGGCCCCCAGTGGCCAGGAGAATGTTTTGACTGATCCACATGAGGGACACACAAAGACTGGCCCTTGACCTTCTGTGCATACCTCTGCATCATTGCTTCTATCCCTTTCATGCACATACATCTCAACAGGGAAGGGGATTCTTGGACAAAAGTAAACTAGGCAAAGACATGACGGAACTTGGGTTTATAAACTACAGCAGAGTTGTTAGCTGGTGAGGCCTCAAAGTGACAGGTACCATCTAACCTACTTCATAATGGAACTAAAGTAGTCAGGACATCCTGTTGTTGTTGCCCTCTTATTTTTTATTTTTCTTCCCCCCACCCCCTACCTGATAAGGGAAACTGTCATGGATAGCTTGAGCAGGCAGTCTACTCTCTTGAGATCAGCAGGAAGTAGGTAAAAGAGTCTCTTGCTGTGCATGTAACGTAGGCACAACCAAAACAGCAGTCTGCTATTTCAATCCTTAATCCATCTTTGGATCCTCATTTGCCTTTGGTCTGATCCAATCTTGTGTGGGAGAAAAATAATTTCACTAATTATATGACAAAAAGGCATGGAGTATAATCAAAGATACAAACATTTTCAAACCCAAATATTTATACATAAGTGTGAAGCACAGTACTGCTGTCAGTACTACTGTTGATTAGTTTAGAAGCTGAATAGATTGTACAAGATCTAAGTTGCAAGGTTGTAGCCCCTTTTGGCACAACCACTTAGCCAAATGCCAGTAGCCTTGCTTTCTTTCAAGGAGAGAGGAGAAGAACACTTTTTCAGTATGTTTCTGGTGTATCTTCTTCATTTTGAAAGATGACACAACAGAGGGTCTTTCTTGGGGTTCACTAGCTACTGCTAAGAAATCCCCAGCCTTTCTGTCTACTGAGTCCTGTGACAAAGTTTTCTCTATTTTCTTTGACCATGCTTATGACTACTTCCCTCACTCTGAAGGCTTTATACTCAGTTCTGCTGCAATATCTGTCCATAGCTTGCCATGCCAGTTTTAAATCCCTACAGTGACAGCCAGTCAACCTCTCAGGCCACAGGTAGCGGCTTTTGATTAAGCCTTTCTGTGTGATGCACTGCCTTGGGCACTGGCTTGTGTTGTTTCTAGAAATCTCACTAAATGTAGTTTAATTACTCCTTTCCTTAAGGCTAGTATGGTTGTTTAGCATGACCATTGCTTAAGTCAGTTCAGTAATTGTCTGGAGACCAAAGAGTCGCCTGAGAGCAGTCACTCGTTCTTTCCAGTATAACAATATTATTATTTCCTGGCCTGGCCATATGGGATGCATAGGAGTGGGACACATAGCCAATTAACTGAGACAAAGGTTTAACTTAAAGCAATAATGACAGTGCATTTAGTGCACTTTGGAGCCATAGTTATCATTACTGAATTATAAATATTAATAACAGTTAAACACATTGTCAATGGTGCAGCCATTAAACATCTGCTGCCTTTGTTACATGGTGCTTTTTAGCTGGAATGAAATGTCTACTTGGAGGCATGTGCAAGTGCACTGGTATTCATGACTTAATGTAACTTGAAGTTCTGGTGTCTCCATAATGGCATTTTGACTTCAATATGGTTAATGTAACATGTGTCCTTTTCAGGAGTGTCTGGTGTTTTAGACTGTTGATAAGGATTGCTGTTATTAGTGAAGGTAGAAGCAGAAGACAGGATCCACTGATGCTTGCACTGCAGGCTCAGGTCTTTGGGTACAAGGGCTGTGCCAACATGATTTTGGCACAGAACTCCCTCACAGGTACTCCACAGGAATGCAACGATTGCCACCCCCTCCTCCTCCTCCTCCTCCATACATGAAAGAATCTTACAAGAAGGCTGGAGAGGGACTTTTGATAAGGGTATCTAGCAATAGGTCATGGGGCATGGTTTTAAGCTGAGTAGGTTTAGACTGGATTTTAGGAAGAAATTCTTCAGTAAAAGGATGGTGAGGCTCTGCAACAGGTTGCCCAGGGCAGTTGTGGCTGCCTCCTCCCTGGAGGTGTTCAAGGCCAAGTTGGATGAGGCCTTGAGCAGCCGAATCTAGTTGAGAGGCATCAGTGTCCATGGTGGGGAGGTTGGAGTAGATGATCTCTAAGGCCCCTTCCAGCCTAAGCCATTCTATGATTCTATGCTGCACTATGGTTTCCTGCAGCTATCGACTCTGTGCCTCAGTGTGGCCAAGAAATGAGCTCCTTTCATGAAAACAATAATTATCTAATTTTTATCTAATAGCATATTGGAAGGAATAACACTCTTCTCCCAGGATCTGATTTTCTTGATATTCACCAAGACATCCTCTGCAAAAATTGTCAAATACAGATGATTCTGAGAGGGATAATTGATTTATAATCTTTTACTCAGAAATGAAGATTATAAATACATTTTTTTTAACCTCTGAGGACATAAATGAACGTGTAACTGTGCATGACTTTTAGGAAGCTGAACAGCAAGAAAGAAACTTTATTTTAGCAGACTTTAGCGTTTCGTTTGTTGCTTTTATCACAGGTAAATGTACTTTGACAATATGCCAGAGAAAGAAAGAAAATAATTTCATCTGCCAGATCTTTTTCCCAGAATTACTTTGGTTGAAATCTAAGGCCCAGTGGGGAAGAAGTGATTAACTCCCAAGGTCATTTAAGCATCAAACTGTACTTCTGGGAAGCAAAAAAAAATCCTCTCAGAAGGAAAAACCAGGGATACCATTATTCTCATAGCAGGTGTAACCAGAATTTTGTAAAAGCAGAAAGCAAGCAAACAGGAAAAGAAAGGAGGAAGGAAGAAGAGTGTGAAAAGCACAGCATGTTAATATCTGTATTCCTCCTAATTTCATAGGAGGCATGGAACAAACCAAGCTCCACTCCATAGGCAAGACATTACATGAACCGATCCTGTGTTGGGTTGGTTTCAAATCCAGATAAAACAGTCTATTCTGGTCAAGTAAAAATTTAAGAGGTGGCTTGGTCTAAAAAGGAGAGCCTTTCTTACAGCAAAATCTTAAACTCAACAGATGAGGTCCAATAGGAAAAGAGCAAAGGCCAAGTAATGTTAGCTGGAGATGAAACTCATTTTTAACATGCAGTAGATAGAGCTGTGTAGCAACAGCTCACTGTAATGACTACCAGCTACCAGAATCCAAAAGCTTTATTAAAAAACAACAGTCAAGTGATCATGCAAGATTTTTATACCAAACACTTAAAGGAAATTTTGTTGATTTGAATTTCAACTCAAACTTGGTTTAGATTCAGCTTTGAACCTCACTATAACTCAACTCTGTTACATGCATACTTTTTTAGTGAATCTCCAAGGACTTTTGGAGGTAAAAATATTTACATATCTCTAATATTATTTGCTCCTGATTTATATTAAAATCCTACATGGTTAGTTCCCATGTATATTAAACAAAAAGAAGAAAGCTAGAATCTAATATGCAGTATTCATTTAGGGTATAATTGAAACAGTGGTATTAATTGTAAAGATTAATTTAGCCACTATAAGATTATGGATAAAAACGTATTTAGCAGAAGAAATAAAAAGGCAATTTAACACATTAAAGGGCAATGAGCAATTTGGCATAAATAAAAGGGAGACAAAACCAGAGCCCAGCAGAAGCAGAAAGTGGAAATTGTTAAGTAAACTGTCTAGTTAAACAAGACTATCACTATGCCACATTATACATTGCTAACTTAGAGCTCAGTTGAAGGTGTCACACTCTAAATGTCAGGTCTAAAAGGAATATTTTATAATTTGGAGATTCATCACAGTGGTGGCTAAGTAATCTTACAGAAAAGTGATGGATAATTGTAAGAGTGGATTCCACCCAGAGAAGGGTGAGTGTTCACTGTGTGTCAACGAAGGTAGATGTCACAGGAATATTATCTTAGACCTCGAGTGCTTTCTTAGTATGTTGGGTTGCTTCATGCAATGATTTCTGTTTAGGACACAGGGGACTAAGATCACTTACTGTGCATGAATCTTTTGTTTGCATTGAATTCCTAATTAAAAAAAAATAAATAAAAAGGAAAATGAAAACAAATGAAGGATCCTGTCTCAAATTTCTCAATCCCTTCTGAATATCTGTGTAAAATCAGCCACTATTTAACACCCTCTCTGATTTACAGTCCATATCTTTGTACAGTGTTTTGTAGATGTCAACATCTAAAAGCCAAACTTGGAAGTGTTTTTGGCCAGAAAATAAGAACATACTTCTGTATGCATTGGGTTTGGTGAGCTTGCTGGCAGAATGGGATGGTGAACTGCTGCTGTGAGTACATACACAGGATGGTTATCACACACTGCTTGCTGCCCTTGCTTTGCCTTGAACTAGAAATTCCTGCACCACAAGTATCAAGTGGAAAGCTTTTCTAAAAAGGTGCCGCATTTTCACTGTGTTAATAGGAAGCATTACCCTGTAGGACTTGCTGAAAGATTTAGTGCCACTACATTTGGCCTAAAACTAGCTCAGGGATAATCTGATAAAGTTAAATTCACTCAATTTATAAACATTTGCATGTTATTTATTCATATCGTTTACATGTGTTTGCCCTGATAACACAAGCCTATGTGAAACAGCTGTCAGCAGCCACCAGAATCTGCTTGTTCACTGCTTTCAGCTGGAAGCCAAAAACAACTGCCCAGGTCCACATGACTACATGTAGTTTGTTTATCCCAATTAGAAACTAATTTCAGGCAAGTGCCACAAACCAAGAACAACATGAGACAGGACAAGAAAAATGTTCTACACCGTTGCAGTAAAGGAAGACAGAAACAACAAATTAATAATGAGAGATCTCTATGGAAAGTGGCTTCTTTTTGCCAAGTTATAGTTAATGTTTCTTTCTGATCCTAAGGTTTCTATTATCTGTGCAGACACATCAGGCTCATTCTTTGAAATGGATCGAGCTATTTGGCTCTGAGTTTGCAAAACTTAAGTGAGACTTGTGCATGCAAATGTTTTCCTGTCTAGCTGCAGTCATAAATACTGCAGTAATAGCCTTCCTCACAGCCTGTTGGCATGCCTACCCTCTGCTCTTGGCCATAAGTGCTAAACACTTCAAAGTTTCAGGATTATGTAATGTTTCATTCCAATTTGGACTGAGATTTCAGGAGGGCTTGAGCTCTTCTTCACTTGATGGCTGCTACTCATCACTATGCTAAACAGAAGTGTCTACCTGCACCTGATTCATAGTTTTACCAGCTGCAATTTCCCTTTTATTGATTCATTTAGAATCACAGTTTCTCATACCCATGTGTCTTACCTTGTACATTACACTCAAAGACCAAGGTCATCCAAGCACTTATGCAGACATGTAAACAAAGGGAATGACAAAGCACACAGTTGATAGCTAGTACCATTCAACATAAGAACTTCCCTGTCAGGTTCACATGAACCCCTCATGAGTTTCTCTTGTTTTCCTTTTTATTTGGTGACAATTATGTGTGGAATGCTAGCAACAGCGGTGTAGAATTATGGTACATTGGATGAAAACAGAAGAAATTACTTCATTTTAATGTGAGGGTGGTGGGACTCTGAAATATCTGCCCAGTAGCAGCGGTGTTTGAGCCCTTGGATCACCTTTGTGGCCCTGCTTTAGACTCACTCCAACAGCACTGTGTCCTTCTTATGATGGAGACACCAGAACTGGATGCAGTATTTGAGGTGAGGTCTCACAAGAGCACAGTAAAGCCGCTGAGTATAATGAATGTGACTACAGTCCTTATGTTTAAAATAACATGCTATGAAATGATGATCTGCCATACTATGGCACTAAAATCTAAGTAAATATAGTACAAAAATCTTGCAATAAAAGTTCCTTTGTCTTTTTTCCCCAGAGTGTTGTGGAATTCTGTTTTGCAGAACACTTCCTATTTTTCTGATTTAAAAATAAAATAGTCAAGATCTCAAAGAGCCATTACAGGTTCGTTTCCAAATCACATTCAGTGATAAAATGTACAAATCTGATTAGAAATAGTAATTGTCTTTGGCAAAAACAAATAAAATTTGAATAAATATCTGTTAGCTTTTCAGTGAAAAAAATTGGGGCAAATAAGATTAGAGCAGGCAAGGTGGTTACCACTAGACTATCAGAACAGGGACATTAAAGGGCAGCTGTGAGACCTTCAAATGAGTGCCCTGCTTTACAAGCACAGTTTGACTTTCAAATGATATGGACTAAGCAGATGCTACAGATCACTGCATTTGCTTGTCAATGTTACTTGTGATGCTTAGTAATTAGTTTGGGGACTTTAATTTGCAGGAAGGGATAATTATGTACAGCAAAACATAGGAATCCTTGTTTGAAATTGATGGTACAAGAAAAACACTTTTCTAGGTACTGAAGCGCCAGTTTTGTGCATGGGTCTCCCTCTCTCTCCCTCCCTCCCTTCTTATAGAATCATAGAACCATGGAATTGTTTCAGTTGGAAAAGACCTCTAAGATTATCGAGTCCCACTGTCAACCTAAAAGCACCACAGCCAGTAAACCATGTTCTACTTAAGAAGAAGTTCCTCAGTAGGAAAGTGGTGAGACTCTGGAATAGGCTGTGGATGCCTCCTTCCTGGTGGTGTTCAAGGCCAGGTTGGATGAGGCCTTGGGCAACCAAGTCCAGCCCACCCCATGGTAGGGAGGTTGGAGCAGATTATCTCTAAGGTCCCTTCCAACCTAAGCCATTCAGTGTTTCTGTGAATTACCTCCTGTTTATTCACCAAGGTCACACTGGAGAACCATTTGCTTCACTTTAAAAGGTACGACGTAGGCACTGTTGAGTGTTCAGATACTAGTGGCTTCTAAGTTCAATTTCAGATGCATTCTTACATGACTGAGCACAGTACCCCAATCCTCTGTTCTTGTCATCGTAAGTTTATGAACATTTTGCCATGAGATTTCTGTTAGCCCTGAAGCTGTCAAACAGTATTTAAGATGAAACAGCAGCTGATCACCATTGATCATTTGCCTGCTTACAGAGGAGAAAAGAGAATACGCTAAGGAACAAAGAGCAATGACAAAAGGAAAATAATTAACAATTACTTCATTCCCACACAGCGAAGACTAGATGTCAGCTGATCGGCTCCTTATGCCTGCATGCACGTTTAAAGTGATTTTTCTTCAACAGCTATCCCCATCAGAACATGTTCTACAGTTGTAAATCAGTGCCAGTGAATCAGATTTTGCTTAGGGCATTGTGTACAATTACAATATGGCTATTAATGCAGGGAAAATAAACCAGGAGAAAAATATTAAACATGACATAGGATCTGACTTATTAACTACTTCAGTTTAAATGAACGTCAAGAAAATAACGACAGCCCCTGGATCCATCCCACATACAATTGTTTGGAAAAGCATTTCACTGATGGCTTAGAGAGTAGAATCATCAAGCCATTTTGGTTGGAGGATACCTTTAAAGATCATCAGATTTAACCGTTAATCTAGCATTGTCAGTTCACCACTAAATCATGGCCCTCAGTACCACATCTAATATACCTTAATATACCTAATGTCATAAATAGCTCCAGGGATGGTGAGTCCGCCACTTCCCTGGGCAGCCTGTTCCAGGGCTCTGCAACCCTTTAGGTGAATAAATGTCTCCTAATGTCCAATCTAAACATTTCCTGGCACAACTTGAGGTCATTTCCTCTTGTTCTATTGCTTGTTACTTGGGAGAACAGTCTGACTCCCACCTTGCTACAACTTCCTTTCAGGTAACTGTAGAGAGTGATGAGGTTTCCCCTCAGCCTCTTTCTCTCCAGGCTAAAAAACTCCAGTTGTGAGAAGCTGCAACTTCATTGCCCTTCTTTGAACATGCTCCAGCATCTCAATGTCCTTCTTGATGTGAGGAACCCAAAACTGAAGCCAGGTGCATCCTCATCAATGCTGAGTGCAGATGTACAGAGGTATATGTTACTCCTTCATTCTGTTGTCTGTGCTTCCAGGTTAAAAAAAAAAAAAGAAGAAGAAGAAAGAAGTGGGGAGGGGAAGGGGAAAGGAAGAAGAAGAAACAAAAGCATACCATTTCTGGTAAAAATATTGTACAAAAGAGAATTTCTGTATTAGAAGGTCAGGGTAAAGACAGTGATTAACAGAAGAAAATGTATGATCAAAGAAATGCAAGACTTCTTTCTGAAAAAAAAGCAATTGCTGGAGAAAAGAAGCATGACAAGCTCATTGCCGTGGTGCTGGATGTGTTGTTGTTTCTTTCTGACCTCACCTTGTCCAGTCAAGATGACTAAAAGCCTTACTTTGTTATTTGCTAGCTTTTAAGCATATGGTTTTTGACAGTCTTCATTATTCTTTAATAAGTTTCTTTTGTAGTGAAACTCACCCTTTAGGAACTCAGTTAAGGAACTGAATTGAAGGTTTCATCTGGAGCAGGTTCATTTTAATTCATTTAAATATATAAAGACATTCTGTTTTGTTTTGTGGTTCTTCTTTAAATACCCGTGGGCTTGCAGGCAGAGAGGTATACAGCCTTATCTCTGAGTGAAAAGTCAGGTTTCTGTTCTCTGCAAACTCCTCCTTGTTCAAATTAGGGCATCTCAATGCTTGTTAATGTTTCATGTTATAAGAGATGGGTTTGCCCTGGCAGATTTATTTACCAACAGGAAAATCTACTTCTGTTTTTCTTAATGCCAAGTTTTAAAGCCTGCTTAATTTGTGGGTGGTGTGATTCAAGAGGAAGCTGTGTAGCCACAGGCATGGGATCAGAGCTTCATCCTTGTGTACATGAACAGGTGTGTGGGTGTGAGAGAAAAGAAGGTGCGAGGGCTCTATCCTTCCTCCTTGCACCCAAATAACTCTCCTCAACATCCTGGGGCACTGTGTGTGTTTGTGATTGAACGCACTGGGCCAGTTTGCTTCCCCTCCATGTCAGCAGGGCTGGGAAGCCTGAAAAAACTTGCAAATGTGTTCCTGGGTTTGAAATGAAGCAGAGGGAGAAAGGCTTACAGCCCTAAGGAGGGTTTCACAGAGCAAATTCTGCTCTGCAGTACCATGATTGCAAAAGGTGGCAGCAAGATCAGCACTTGCAGAACAGTTCCAGAAAGGTCCAGAAGTGGTTTCTCAAAAGGCCAGTGCCACAGATGACCCCACAGAGTGAACTAGGCCTTTTCCCATGCACACCTATTTGGAAAGAACTGTCAAATTCAAATAAGTGCTTTTGAGTATGTTGACGCTAATGGTTAGTGTAGTAAAAGAAAACAGCATTTATAACATGTGCCATGTGGAATCATGGAGCGAGAATTATTACTACTGCAGGATATTGCCATTTATGCCTTACAACTCTTCATATTCTGATGAATAGCTGGCTTCTTATTGCTTCAGAAAAAGTCCCCAACTGATGCTGCATTTTCTCTCCAAGTGCAGAACAGAACAGCTGGGGCCTTTATTTACCTTAATGGGCTCTGAAAATGAGCGTTGGAGACAGTGAGGTGCCGAATATCCTCACTCTGATTTCTGCCTTTGGTTTTGTCACTGCTACTTGGGAAAGGAGTATTTGTGCCCAAGATGCTCAGATCTGTAAAGCATGATGCTCTCAGCTGTCTGCAATACCTGTATATTAGGAGATGCCATAGGGAAACAGACTGTCCTGCATCTTCTATAGCTATAACTTGCAAACCTGCTCAGTAGAGTCCCGCAGGAAAGCAGTAAAATGAACATAGATTAAAACAACAGACATAGGAATAAACCTAGAAATGAATCTGAAATAGATAAAATTTAATGAATATATTTTAAAATCCCTATGTCTTTCAAACACAGTCCATAGCTCAGTTACTCTAAGTTCTTCTTTATTCTGGTGAGCTCGCAGGTTGCTGTGCTAACATTACACAGCCCTCCTCTAAGGCTTAAGCACATACATTTTAAAAGCTGATAACATATTTTCCCATTAGAAGAACTTAAGTCATTCTGTGATATGTTCAGGGATTCACACATTCAGTTTTCAAGCCAAGTAAATTCAGATGTCCTAGTACCACAAAGCATAATGAGCGAACTTTTGCCTCACTAAAGCCCAGAAGATAAAGGATGAATACTTTACAATAAAGACAAACAGTTGCTTCAACATGTAGATGCATTTGTTCAAAGTGTAAATTAAATTCAATTAAGTTCAGAGAGTAGTATCTTAAGCCTTTGGCTAATTATACTGGTGAGTTTCAACTCATTAAACTCAGATGGTACTTTTAAGAGAAGGGCCTGTAAGGAAACTGCCCATTACACGGGCTGGTTGTCTTGCTTGCATCACTAAAACTTTGAGGCCTGCCTCCAAGATACTCCACAGAGAAGAAAGAATTAAGGGTCCTTTTGCCAATTATAGCAAAAGCAGATGTGCTGCAGAAAGGAATTTGTATTTACTGGGTGTGCAAATCTATAGCTGCACACACATCCAAGAATACCCTTATTCAGCATCTGGGTGGCTGCTGCGATCAGGAGTCAGTTACTTAGCAGACCCTCTGGAAGTGGCTGAATTCCCTCTGGTTTGCAACACACCCCTGGTTAAGAGAAAACTCACTTGCAAAAATGAAAGCTCTCATCAATTCAAGGCCAAGTACATGCTCCTTTTTGTGATAACTGCTAGGCTTGCCTGAACTACAAGGCTTGATTTGTATATCATTTGACCTAAAACATGAGGGAAACTATGCTAGGGAACAGGAAAAGAGGAGGGGGAACCAGAATCAAATGGAAACTCTGATATGGAGGAATAAAGGGCATGAGAGAGATAACTGAGACTAATGCAGTCAGAACAGCATGAAGGGTGGATAGACAAGTCCAGAACAATGTATGAATTGGGAGCTTACAAGTTCCCTAACACAGGGAGAAAACAGCATAAAAGAGGAAGGAAATTGAATCTTTATCAACTGCCTGGCATGAAGGAGCAAGAAGGAGGCATTGCAGGCAATCGGAGAAGTAAAAATCAACAGGAGGTTGACACGTCAGGAGAGAGACAGGGAAGATTGCAGCCCCTGGAGACTAAGCCAAGAACATGGCTTACAGAAGCTACAAAATGTGCAACTGAGTGTTTTTATAGAGGGCCTAGCTAGTGTTGGCACAAGACAGCAAGTGTTAGCACTGGAAGACAGAAGAAATGCTCAGTGTGTGACAGTGACGAAGTCCCACGCAGCCCTGCAAAAGTATGTCTGAGCTGCATAAAGCTGAGGAGCTCACTCTGAGCTAGCTAGCCAAGCCTCAGAAGCAGTCTGTGCATGCTAACATTGCTGTAATTAATTTAACCAGGCTAATACCCCTAATTTGCTGGAGGTATCTGTAAACTGCACTTTGCAGGGTTAAGCAGACTCAGTATACCTTTGTTAAAAAGAGTCACCCCAGAGACAGCAAAACAGGTCAGCCCTTTACAAATCCATTCAAACCCTCAATTTTTGTGCTGCATGTCCTTGGTCAGTGATTATGAATACCAGAGCAAGCGGCACTAAGCAGGGACTGCCAACAAGCCGAGGCTGCTGAATAACTGGCCCCTCTTAATTACTGCCAAAGCTAACAACCATGGCTATGTTCATACCAGGTGGTCTTCCTTGAAGAAAATGCTCTTTCACTTTCCTTCTCTTTTACTTCAGAAACATTTTGTTGCATAATAGGAAAAAAATTGCCCAAATGTACATTGACTATTTGCAGCAGACAAAAAGTGCTGCTCGCAGGACTTTTCTATGCTGTGTTTTCATACTGCTCTAAACTTTCTGCTGGGATTGAATTCCTGCCAGCATTTTAGCATAGCAACTTGCTTTCTTCATGGTGTTCAGCAAGTGGTTTTGCCTCCTGAAAGGCATGAGCTGCAATGCAGGGAGAGTTTTACATTATGAAAGAATGGAAAGTCGGTTACAGCAGGAGCAGCAAAAGCTACACACCTCCTTCCCTCTGACCGCAGACTAACCCAGCACTCTGTCCCTGTGGTCTGGGTACGTGATATTATGTCTGTGATCATGTGGGACCCAACTCTTCCAGCAGGGAGGGGAACATACCTTGTTCTGTGGAGCAGAGGCTATTCACTGGGCTCCTGTGGGCTTGCTGCTACATGCATGGCTTTAACATGCACATGCTTACGTGACGGACTTTGCACACGTTGTAAAGTAGAACACCACAGGTAGGAACCAGACATCCCTGACAATGTGGTAAGCCAGGAATGCACATCTTCCTCTGCAGCAATCCAGCCTGCCTGCTCCTGGCTGCCCTCTTTCCAAATTACCATCACATGACAGGGAGAGAACATTTTCCCAGGGGAAGAGTGAGGTTTGGAGTAGGCCAGGAGCTAGCTAAAGCATCCTGCACATGGCTTGCAGAATGTAGGTTTGACAGTTCTGATTTGTACAAGTGCTGTGAAAGCCAAACCTCACTGAAAATAAAAGCTTTCTATTGGCTTTAGTGAACACCGGATCAAGCTATTAAGTTATAGATAGGCAAAAATGCAAATAAGAGACTCCTGTGGGTTGTTGGCACAATGACTGTGAATATCATTGGAAAAGAAATAACAGCAAGGTATCCTGAGGCTGCACCACCACTGCTGTCCAGTGACTGACTTTTATTCATTTCTTACCTCACTAAGCCTACCCTGCACCACTGGGAGAATCTGGCTCACGCTCTCTGCTCAGGAAGGTTCCCTGCTAGGTGCTTTTGGCACTGGGTACAGCATGCTCATCATGCAGATTATACCAGGTGTCAGACACAATATAACCTTAGGCAGTTGTGCCAGCATGCAGAGTAAAGGAATGAATCCTCATAACACCAATAGACTGGTGAATTTGAAACCACTGTTGCTGAGCCAGAAATACAGATTCCTCTTCCCATAGTTTGTCTCCTATCTTCTAGATTCACTGTGATAACGTTTGCAGGGTGGAATGGAGCTCCTTCAATGTACATCAGGCATGTGACTTTTGCTGCTCCATTGCTTTAGGCAGATTATTATCCTTTCCTTTAATCATCAGTTAGTGACAGGTCAGTGATGATTTTAGTGCCACCACTTGTTGGGGATGGCATGTAAATTTATGAGAATTTCTTTAATTATCTTTTTTTTGTTAAATTAAAGCCACTTGTTGCTAGGCAGTAGGTCTTAAAAATTAATAAAGCAAGCAACAAGAAATGGAATAACAATAACAACAAAATGCTGGCTTAAAAAACAAGCTATGCTGCGCATCATACAATCATAGAATCAGAATCAATGAGGCTGGAAAAGACCTCAAAGATCATCAAGTCCAACCTGAAAAAATAATGATGAAGAGTTGAAAGGGATACTATCCACTTATAAATTATTCTGACTAAGATAACATCTTGACAGCTGGGGAACTTGTTTCAGAAGCCTCAAGCTTCAGGAGAAACCCCTAACACTAGTGTCGCTTTGCAAATTTACCTTGGTGGGATCAAATCTACATTTGTTACAACACAAGACTCCTACCTTTCAGTGCTCTGCCTTCTTTCTTGTGCTTTCAAATACACAGCCAGGTCAGAGGCACAGCAAGACATGTTTCAGGTTTATGCCATGAGTCTTACTTTTCTAACCAGGCATTTACAGCTGTGGGCAGGCAGGTGAAAGCCTGAAATCTCAACCTTGAGGGACTACTTTCAAGTTCTGTTCTACACTGAGTACAGCAGGATAGAAAGTCTAGGCTTCTACTGTCTTTGATGTATCTATTCCTGCCTAATTCCCAAGATTTTCTGTCCCACACTTCTCTATCTACATAAAAAAAGCTGCCATTAACCTGGTTTAAATAAATAAAATAAAATAACCATCCATCTTAATAGTCTGTTCCTTCCCCCATATTCACTGTGTGAGAGGGAAATTGCAAGCTTCACTCAGGCCCTATGGTGATAAATCTCAAGAAGGGCAGGACCTTCCATTATGACTAGAAAGATGGCTTTAATTAAAAAAAAAAAAAAAAAAAGAAGAAGGAGAAGGAAAAAAATCAATACATTATTTTCAATCGCTAGAATCTTGAGCCAGTTGCAAAATCAATCCTTTTCTTATTAAAGTGCTTACTTTCCCAGGAAAATACTCTATGACATAGAATCCCCATTATGAAGGAACTGGACTATGCTCTCAAGAAGATAGCAAGTTGCGTTGCAATCACAGATTTTGCATAATAAGTGAGAGCCTGAGTTTTAACTCCTGAAATTCCTTTAGAAGGAGTAGTGGAGCTGCAATCTGAATCACCTTCAGGCAGTTGTATGCACAGAAAACTGGACCTATGGCATGTAATTAAGATGTTCCTAGTCCATAACAGAAAATAATTTAATGCCTTTTGGCAAAGTCTGTGCTAACAAAGAAACCAAATTCTGCAAAGGGAAAGGAACATCTTGACCAGATTTACTCTGATGAGACATGTGTAGTGATGACAAAGAAAAGGAGGGAGTGAAATCAAATGTCAGGAATTTGGTTTACACCAGAGTTTTGGGTTGTTCTCTCTGCTGAAAGTGACTGCTCTATTGAGTTTTTGAATAATTGCTCTGCAAGGTGGATTACATTTTCTTCTCTGCCTCGGTTTAGTGTTGCAGCAGAGACAGCGTGCATTATGCACTGGCACAACACGTGCCTTTTAGGGAAAACCCTGACAACATGAAACTCCCATAGGTGCTGTGCTCACAAAGCATTACCATAATGGTGATGGGGAGAGATCTTTGCTCTTATAGAAACTGTGTCTATCTGTCAGGGTCTTACATGTAGACTGTTGCAAACACCATGGAAATGAAAAACCAAACTAAGACACTATAAAATTCTGTTAGTGACTGAGCCAAAGCAGAGTTTGAAAATGAGAAATGAAATATCTCCCACTAGAATAGTTATATTTTACTGTGGTAAAGCACAACTAAAGTATTAGAAAATACTGATGGAAATTATAGGCCTGGTCCATATTAGTATGGGATACTTTAAAGCCTAATTCAGATCCTTCTGAAGCCAGTGTTATGTCTAACAGGACTAATAGTAATCATAATAGTAATAATAGTTGTTCTTCATAATTAAGGATGATTACAAGGCACTTAGGGTAATGTAGCTATTTACTTTCACCACCCATGCATTTGCTTGTGTGAGAATAGATTCAACTGTGATGAACAGCCATGATTGTGCTTGTTTGGTTTTGATGACTATAAAGTGCTAATTGATTCTCCTTGAGCTTTCTTCCTTGAGGTTCTTTTGGCCTCCATGTTGTTAAGCATTTTGTCTCCTAGGCTGAGTTGCATCATTAGACATCAGATATCTTGATCCAAATACTTTTTTCTCCACTCACTGAAGATCTTGCAAGCTTTAAAGGATGATTTCAGCATACTGTCCAAACTGGCCTTTAGCTGCTCTTTTCCACAAGCAAGCAAGGTTCAAGAGCATATGTGCTGCCCAGCTCTGCACTGACCTTACCAAAAGAGAAACAGCATGGGTGGCTGGAGGATGAAGCCCTGTCTGATCATGCCTAGATCCCAGTGTAGGCAAAACTATATTGTTCTCCAATAAAGCATTTCTGCAAGCACAGATCCCATATCAAACAACAGTTTGATAAATGGCAGTTGCTGTGCTAAGAAGACCTCACGAGCTAAACACAACAGCACATCTAGAGGACAGAGAGTACTCTTGCCAAGAACAAAGAACCAGGATGAACACATCTTGAGAAGGACTGATTTTCTTCCTCTTTAGAAGAATGATATTGCTGTGTTCCCAGTAGACTGGCATGACCCTTAGCATATGTAATGGAGGTAGAAGGCCAGGAAGAGGAAGATTAATAGATTATTTGCAGCTTAGTACTATGGAGCCCATTTTAAGACGTTGAACCACCAGCATGCACCTAGAGAAGGCATCTTAGTCTGAAATGAATGTCACCTCCTGAGCCATCAGAGAAGATTTATGAACATTCTTCTACAACCAGTCACCCAGGGCTACACTCCTGTTATTTCCCCATTGAATTACCAACATGAAAAGTCAGAAGATTTGCAAGAAAGGTCTACCCTGGCTCCAGGTATCATGGAAAATTTTGGTCAACTGGTTAATTCTTTGATCACTTCCCACAGTGTTTGGTTAAGAGGCAAGGCTCTTATAAAGAAGGTTCTCTTGCTTTCACCTCTCTCACAGATTAGCCAGTTATACTTCTTTCTATGAGTTGCTGCTCACAGAACAGAGGAGACATATGGGCTTGTGTGATTATGAAATAATTCTTTGTAGTTAAGTAGTCTTTTTAATCAACTCGCGTTTTGAAGAATAAAATTTAAGTTGACCCCGTATTTAAAGCATCTATATTTCTTCTCAAATGTGAGTAAAACAAACAAGAAGTTATGGAAGCAAATTAATAACAAGAAAAATAATCTTCCTTGAACTGAGATTTGTTTAATGAACTTCAGGAGGTGCTTTTGCTGCTGAGAAGGAAGACTTTAGGAAAAGATGCCTGAAGTGTGGAAGCACTCATCCAAACATAAGCACTACAGCACCATGAGCCTCCTCCATTCTAATTCCTAGCAGGTCCCTTTAACTGCTGTAACAAAGCAAGCCTTGATAAAGTAGCCTTAGATCTTAATCCAAAGTATATTCATAAACACTTCCCATCCTTCTCTCTTCTCCCTTTTGAGACAGAATAATGTACTATTAAAATAGGATTTCTGCTTTCCAGTTGAGAACATTGATGGTGAGAAAATAAATAGTTTCCATCATTACCAAAGTCTCAGAAGAATGTAAACAGAGAAAAAAGAGCAAGCACAAAACCTATTTCCAACATGTTCTGGAGTAATGGATCAGCCTCTGATCTTCAGATACACATCAGTAAATCCAGACTTTGATCTACAAAAGCACTTAAGTACTTGCATAACTTCAAGCATATGAGTACTCTCTTCACTGGAGATTAGCATGTGGTTAGGTACTTTTCTGGACTGTGGCTTTTAAAAGGAGTGTGAGGATTACTTCTCTATTTGTATTTTGGTAAACAGTACAAGGACAGAGTACAAGGAAGGAAGGAGTACAAGGAAGGAAGGAAGGAAGGGAGGAAGGAAGGGAGGAAATCTGGCTTAGGTTAGAGAATAACAAATCCAAACAGCTTCTCAGCAGATGATAAGACTTCTGATGGAGACCAAAGAAAAATTAGGATGTAGAATACATTGCAGTAACAATTTAGCACCTGTTGGCCTTGTATTGAACTCACAGGGCTGAAAAACCCAGGAAATATACACCTTCATGAGAAAAAAGAAGGATGACCACTGAGAACTCAGAGCTGCATGACTATGTGGGATGAGTTTTATTCACACCTCTTCCTTAGTTTGCCCTGGTCTTCCTTGGTCAGTTTCCCTATCAGAAATCCTGTTCTGTATAGCCTACAGATTAGAGGGTTATATGAGATGCAGCTTCTCTGTTTCAGACAAAACAGTTTGAACACATTTAAATGGAAGGTCTGAGCTTATTTGTTTTTTAAATTGAACAGGCTAGAGATGCTGAGGTCATATGCTCATTTTATAGGTTATGCCCAACTCGTGTCACTAGTGAATTGACACACTGGAAGCAGAGATGGCCATGCACCAACTGCCCTTAGATAAGGATGTAGAAGTTTCGTGTTGTGTGGTTAATTAAGTAGGGCCAGGGAATGTTCCCAGGCACTGGAGCTTGATTATTTATACCATGAAATTGTTAGGATGATGCCTGGCATGTTTTTGGCAAAGGTACAAACAACCCATCTAACACACTGCCAAGCAATTCCCAGGAACAGCACATGGAAGGAATAGTTCTCCATAGGCAGTTTGCATTCAGCCACCCTGTTCTGGAGGATAAGCTAATTCAATAGTACGGACACAGGCTGTTCTGCATCAGCTTACCTCAGTGCCAGCAAATGTTCTGAACATGCTTAATTTGCTAATACAGATGTAGCCACAGGTCCCATTCATAGGCACAGTGCTGATTCAGTTGACTTGCCAGTCTATTAAAACCTAGATAGACTGTGGTTCATTGTAAGCAAAATAAATACTTGGAAATGCAGGAGAGGTGGAACCAGCAGGAGCCTGGGAAAAAGTGCAGCTGCAGGAGGATCTTGCTTGGAGAATAAACTGTAATAAAAATACACTGGCTATAGTTGTAAGGCCATCTAAGGATATAATGAGAGTGTGATATAATGAGAATGTGTTGAGCTGTCACAAGACAACAATTGTTTTGGTGAACCCTAGAAGTAATGAAGTCTGATTGGCTATGATTTGTGTTTCTCTGTTGATTGATTCTGGCTTTAAAGGAGACTTGACTAAAGCTTATTTCTGTCTTAAATACATTTTTGTATGGTCTCTCCTCAGTTTGGATTCTCTGAAGTTTAAACACCTGTGCATATGTGCATAAAGAAGATCTTTCTGTATAGGCCAACTTGTGTTATTGAAGCTTCTAGGAAGTTGGTTATACTGGGGACTTTTACCTCTCTGTCAAAATCCATCAACAGGTTCAAAACATAGAGGAGTACAAGCCCAAGAGCTGACAGTAGAAACCTCATTTCCATAGGAAATGAGGCTGCAGATCCATGGTGCATTAAGGCACCGCTCATGCACTTAGCCTAGAAACTAAGAGGCAGAATGAAAACTCAAGTGGGGAATATGTCAAAACCACTACATGACAATTTACTTGACATTCATTAACACATGCTTTTTTTTATTATTATTTTTTTTTTAAGTTAAGAAAATTAACTAATGTCAAACCACCATTTCCTTATTTTCTAATTCATTAACTCCTAAAACTAATTCCCATGCTGCTCCAAACATCCCTCTGAATATACTGCTGAGCTCTTGAAAAGATTATTTTCAGCAACACCAGAAAAATAATAATAATAAAAAAAAAGATCTGGAAGAATAATAAAAAATGGATTAAAGCAAACAGAAATAATTTATCAACTGCAGACACACAGGAATGGAAAATGATGACTACAAAAGATTCCTCCAAAAAAAAATTAAGGGGAAAAGGGAAGTAAGCACAACTACTTTACACTAACAATACATCTGTTTATGTTTGTCCTTGCTGCAGAGGAGTTGCTTCCCTGCCTGTAGGTACAACAAGGTATTACATGACATAAGGAATATAAAGCAACCTGCTGCGCTGGAGACATGGGGAGGTTTTATTCAGGTCAGACATCTAACAGGGATGAATTCCTCTAATTCACACCACATGAATCAGGAAAAGCTTAGTCTGATTTCAGTATTTCAAAACCTGAAGTGGGAAGAAAATCAATGTTACCTATTTAGGGATCACTTACAAGCTTGTGTTTCTGTGCAGGAAGTGTATAGGAGATCAACAGACCTGGAAAGTGTCCCTTGAGACAAGTGTACATTTGGTTTCCCCAAGCTCCTCTTATACTATTCTGTGTATGCTTTTCTAAAATCAATTCCCTATTTCTATATATTAATTTCTAAATCTCCTGCTTGCTTTTCCCCAACATTAAATGCTTCGAATTTGAACTGGAATAAGAATGATGTAGCTGTCAGAGTACAATTGTCCATTATCTGAGGCTACTCAGTTATAGGAAGAGCTTGAAGTCAAACAGGCTTTATGCTTCAGCCATTAGACCCAAGCATTTCTCCCAACTAAGGAGTTAAAATTCTGGTTCTTGAGACAAATAGTGGAGACAGGAGCTGATCTTAGGCTGTTCCATTTGTAGACACATACCATTTAACCTCTGCAGTCTCAGCTTCTTCTGCTCCAAGGTTGAATTAGAGCATAATTAACATGGATATTTGTGTTTGTGTGGCATTTTGATGAGATGAGGCACAAAACTACGTATCAAGAACCCTCAACTGAAGATGGAGAAATCCTAGTCGTTTCTTTGTTACTCCAGGCAGTGGCCCTGGTTGCTGTAATGTTCAGCCTCGTCAGACCTGTCTGTGGGAATGAGCAGGAGCAACTGCACTGTCCTGCAAGAATGATTCTGTTGAGCAACTTAGGGGCCTTAAGTGTTCAGGACTGTAGTATTTGTCACCCTATGGAATATATCACACATGCTGAAACAGATTTGTATAATCTTAAGATGATGCAGGCTCAGTGGTTCTCCCAAATCCATGTACTTTTTCCATTTTCCTCCCCTCTCATCCTTCATCCAGCTGTCTCACTACAATATGACCCTGCCATTAAGGACTACAAGTATAGAGAGAAACAAAACTAACCCTCTTCTTACAGCAGTGCCCTACCTCAGCTAGCCAATTTAACTCACTGAACTGGCGGAAACTATGGACTGCTTTCCACTGGGTTAGTTTTCTTTCACTTCCAAGGTTGTGCAATCAGCTTATTTCAGGTCAAACAAACTCTAGAACAACCAAAGGGGAAGTAGAGGGTTGCTGAGAGCCTAGAAGAGTAGGAGTGCTAACATGGAGGCATGTTAGCAGACAGGTGGAGCTGCTTCAGGGTTAAGAGGAAGGGACACTCACTAGCTTGGGTCTCTTCACCGGTGAGAGTCAGTCTGATGTCACCCGGAAGGCAGAGGGATGAAGACAGTGATAGCAGCAGGAAGGCAGAGAGAAGAAGGAGGGAAGTCTCACCAAGACAAAAATAAGAAAGATGAACTGGAAGGAAGAAGGAAGCCAAGGGGAAACAGATTGAGAGTTGCAGGAGTTCAGTGCCAGCAGATGTTCAAAATCAGATGGGTTGAGGGAGCTCCGTAGGGAAATGAGGGTTGGAAGGGAAATGCATAGGAGAACGGCAGGAACCCAGAGGGAATTGCTGCCAGGTTAGAAAAGGGAGCAGGTTGTGCTGACAGGCTCCTCTTAAGCTGCTTTTCTTCCATTCTGTCAGTCTGATTTGTTTATTTTGTCCCTGAAATTTTCAAGTCATTCTGGTGTGAGGTTTAAAGCAGAGAAAAGGGATAAGCTTGTAGCAGACTCAAGTGTTTGACCCTGAGCTCAGGTTATATGCAGGTAAAAGCTGTTACACTTGTGCATCTGTCACATCCTAGATATTCCATTATTTGTGAATATATATCCTGTATATAATTTGGAAAACACAAGTTAACCCTTAACACTGGTAAAACAATAGCTGAAGAACAAACAAGGCAGACCCTTCAGTAACCCCTGGAAGTGAAAAGCAGTGTAAATGGCAGTTGCACAGCAGCCTCTATATACAAGAGTGAGACCAGAAGGAAAGGGATTCACTTTGTTTCTGAAACCTCGAGGCTAGTACAATGTATATTTAGGGAGGGGAAATACACTTCCTTGTCTTTGTTTCATTAAAAACACACAGACTGTACAAGGTGGATGCTCACTGATCATCCTTTCTCACATATTGGAGGGGCTGGAAACCTGCCCTGCTTAGAGGTTTTCCTTCCATCAAATTTCATCCATCTTTACTCAATAATGTTTGATTAGTCCATTTCCCATGTTTGAACAAGGCAGATCTAAGTGAAGAGAGCTGTGGAATCCAAATATTTTGGAAGAAAAATCAGGTAGCTTTGATTTCATGTCGTATTTCAAAATAAAAATATATAACCTTCATTAGAAATTAAATACACCAGATCCCCAGAAACATTGATCCCTCCTGTGAGACGCTCATTGAAGAGCTGAGTTGTTACAAGAATATTGTGGTAACTTCAACTTCACTTTTAAAAGCTCTTCAAATTAAAAAGAGAGAGGGAGAGATGTGTCCATTCTTTTCCTTCCTTCCTTCCTTCCCTCCCTTCCTCCTTCTCTCCCTTCCTTCCTTCCTTCCTTCCTTCCCTCCCTCCCTTCCTCCTTCTCTCCCTTCCTTCCTTCCTTCCTCCCTCTCTCCTTTCCTTCCTTCCTTCCTTCCTTCCTTCCTTCCTTCCTTCCTTCCTTCCTTCCTTCCTTCCTTCCTTCCTTCCTTCCTTCCTTCCTTCCTTCCTTCCTTCCTTCCTTCCTTCCTTCCTTCCTTCCTTCCTTCCCTCCCTCCCTTCCTCCTTCTCTCCCTTCCTTCCTTCCTTCCTCCCTCTCTCCTTTCCTTCCTTCCTTCCTTCCTTCCTTCCTTCCTTCCTTCCTTCCTCCCTCTCTCCTTTCCTTCCTTCCTTCCTTCCTTCCTTCCCTTCCTTCCTTCCTTCCTTCCTCCCTCTCTCCTTTCCTTCCTTCCTTCCTTCCTTCCTTCCTTCCTTCCTTCCTTCCTTCCTTCCTTCCTTCCTTCCTTCCTTCCTTCCTTCCTTCCTTCCTTCCTCCCTCTCTCCCTTCCTTCCTTCCTTCCCTTCCTTCCTTCCTTCCTTCCTTCCTTCCTTCCTTCCTTCCTTCCTTCCTTCCTTCCCTTCCTTTCCCCCTTCCTTCTGTCTTTATTCTGGGTTCATCTGGATACCTGGTACATCTTGGATTGTATTATCATGTCATGTTATAAGAGGGCTTTAGGCACAGAACTTCCCAGAGTAATTGTGGTAACTCCATTTTGTGGGCTGTGAAAGCTGAGACAAGATGGAACATTTAAAATTACACAAAAAACAGAGGGAAAAAATATTTTCATTTGGAAAAAAAAGGGGGGGGGGGGGAGGGGGGGAGGGAGGGAATAGTGTGCTAGTGAGCCCATCTTAATAGAATAGGCAGCGTAGCATTTATTTCCTTGCTGTGACAGGTATGTGGGCAGATACCCTTGACCCAGACAATGTGGAATTATGTTCAAATTCTGCCTGAAGATCAGAAACACAGAAAGATTTAGGATCAAAGCAAGTTATGCTCTTCAGACCACCCAAATTTACATATTCTTAAAAGCAAGGCTGAAGCCAACATTTCTCTTGAGCTCTTTTCATTTACAGGATAGATATAACACAGGCAGATACTAATTTTCACAACACTGCAGGGAAATCACGATCAACTGCATCTTCCATTAGGAGTTGCTCTAATGATTTAGTCACAAACATGTTTTTATTCCACAGCTCTCCATACCTCTTGTGCCCATTACACGTATCTCAGATTCTATCATTTTTGTGTTTTTAAATGAGTGCTTAAATGGTAATTCACGGTCTGGAAGTGGTATCAGTAACAAATGAGCCAACTTCGCTGCATCCTGATTGAAAATGAATCTGATGAAATTTGGGAGTCTCAAGATGAAGCATCTTTGTTTTGATGTTCATTCTGTAACGAAACTAAAAGCAAGGGAGCTATCCCATCAAAAGGAAACTACTGGGTAAGGATAACGTTGTTGTCGTGGATAAGACAATGAAGAGGTCTGACTTACCCACAAATTCTTTAAATGCCCTTGAAAAAGGCACAAAAGCATCTAAGTCTTGGTCTCCTGTTACTAAAGTAAGAATGATATTACTTTATTTCTCCTATTCTTAACCTTTCTGGCCCATTTTGAATATAAATCATTAAGAAGTGAGAAGCGCCTTGTGGAATCAAACACATAAAATGCAGTACCTTCCCTCTGGCAGTGACTAAGAGCAGATCTTCAGAAGACAGCAAAAGATACTCCAGGGGAAGAAGCAGTAGCATAATCTACCCTTATGAAAGATTCACTCTAATCCCTTGAAATTAGAGATTGACCTAAACCATGAAGCATGAAGTTTTCTATCTGGACACATTTATTTTAGCTATTATAAGCTGCTCTTGTTATTCATATCCATACTAAATCCTCTTCTAAATGCTGCTAAATAACGTGGGAATGCATTCTGCTGTATGGTTCTTAACGTCTGTTTGAATTCTGTCTGTGCTGTGGGGTATAATTGTGGCTAGGACTGTTCAGTTTTTCACATGAAGATAAATATGGTAGGGAAGCTAATGTGCAGAAGGTAGCAGAAAGAGTTCTTATAGTTTTACAATTCCTTTCCTTTTTATTCTGGCAAATACTTAGTTATGAAAGAAAGTGTTGAGTTGTGCATTTTCCACTAAAGTTCTTTGCTGAACTGTACCAAACAAATGATTCGGTGCTTTTGTATCCTCTTTCTAATTTGAGATGACTCTGAGGCAGCTTTGCTTTCAGAAAAAACAGGAAGTTTGGGGATTCCTTTCCTTTGGAGCTGTTATTTTTTTTTTCCAGTTTCTAAAACAGGCTGGGGGAAGCATATGACACCACTGTCTCCCTGTGAGAGAGTTTCTGAAGGAGAAAAAAGGAGACATGAGGTGAGTAGTTAAGAGGTGCTGCCACTGACCCTCAGTGGTTGCCTAGACCAAGTGAAGGCAGAGGGTCAGTGGCAGCACCTCTTAACTACTCACCTCATGTCTGGGACTGTGACTTGGGCATCTTTCTGGATATGAACCAGAGAGGAGCAGGTTTAACCTTTTTTCTCCTTCAGAAAGTGTTAAGCAAATTGAAGCCATGCTGTTTTTCAAGAATTGAGCCTATTCAAACAATTGCTTATGCGTGTAAAGTCTGCTTGGGATCTTTGCTTTCTGCCTCCAGGAGGGAGCCAGGAGCAGGTTTACCACTGGCAAACACAAGCTGCCTCCTTGGAATACCTCATGGCCTCTGCAACCCTCCTGCACTGCACAGGGAGGGGGCTGAGCAGCTTGCTGCCACGTGTCAAGCTGAAGAAAAGCAATTTCAATCCTCACTCACTATAAGGCCTAGAGAATAAATCACTCTGCACCACCCCAGATAATTTGCAGGGTATTAAATGGAATCCTTTTAACAGGGAACGCTCAGACTGAGGGAATTGCCAGCCTTGCTTACCAGGACCGCAGGGCAAAGATAAACTTCAAATGGATTCAGCAATCGAACTGAGGGCCATGTCAAAACACCACTGAGAGGGGGACAATTTCTTACACCCTTCTCCTTATGAGCATTCATTCAGTCCCAGTTTATTCCTCATTATACTATCTGGAAAAGGACTGTCTGAAAGATCAGCAGCCACCTGAATGCCAGTGCTGCTTGGCCAGCTTCTGCCGTGCCCCTTCACCCTGGCTGTGTCACTGCCCAGCTTTGGTGCGAGGTGGACAGGATGTCACCATCAAGGAGGAAAAACCAAGTCTGACTGGGCTCCTTGCTACCAGCCAAGGGCAGAAAAAAATGGAGAGAAGGGGGAATTGCCCTGGGAAGGTTGGTTGGCAGTTTTTCATGGTGATAGTGGATTAATCTTGTAACATGAAATACTTCCATATTCAAATAGGTAGGGGGAAAGAGAGGGGAAGTAATGGCATACTGCAGAATCACAGAACTGGATAAAGTGGGAAGGCAACTTTGGAGATCAAGAGCAGGCTGCTCAAGGCACATCTGGTTGGGTCCCCGCGTAGCCTGAGGACACTGCAATATCTGCTAGAGCATCTGAGGAGGCTTTAAACTGGCTATGGTAGGTAGTGTTGCAGTGTGTTGAGTAAATATCCTGGCTATTAACCTTCCAGGACTTGGATCTTCCATACTTATATAGACCTTAGTGACTGCTGTGTAGAAACCTCCTGGAGGATTCCCCATGTGTTATGGACAGGATGGGGCTCCATCAGGAGCCTGGGAAGGATACAGGCAAAGTGAACCCAAGAATCTAAAAACTTTCCAAAATGATATTTCAACAGAAAAAAAGCCTTTTGATTCTGGCTTTGCATATTGCAAAACATTAATAATTCAGATGGTGTGTTCAGAATACTACATGTCACAGTACTTATTAACAGTGATTTTTGTTTCCATAAATGTTCTAATCCACAGTCCAAATATGTGAAAGGAAAAGCAGTGCTGAAAATCAATGTAACTTTAATGCAACTTGCATCATTCTGTGTTAGATCAAGATTTGAATAAAGATACTTCTGTTTCAGTGTGCTCAGTAAACAGTAGCTCTTTTTTAACCTATTTTAGCCCTTTTTGCCTCGAAGGACAGGGTTGCACTTCCATTCAAATCTTGAAATCCAGTTTTCTTTGATCTGGTTAAATCATCCGTGTTACGTTTGGATTTCTTCCTGAATGAAAGATGCAAGATCTAAGTTCAGCTTGGATTTCTGGAAAGTGTTAACAAAAACATAAGTACAGATGGATGCAGCAGCTCTCTCTCCCATGAGAAAAAGAAACAAAATAGTTTAATGAATATCTTTCCCATGTGAATTAAAAGGAAGATATATGTAAAACTGCTTCCAGTATGCAAACTCATAAACTCAAAAGGAAATTGTGAAGGATCTGAGGAGCCTTCACACATACTGATTTTAATCAAAATTGAAAATACTAACGGAAAACTTCAGCATGCCCTTGAATACACAAGTTTAGACTTCTCCAGTGTATGTTCTGAGCACTGCTTGGGACATTTGGTATGGGATATGGAACTGGGACTGTGTCTGCCGCTGGCATCCTGCTGCCAGGTGTCAGCTACTAGAGCTAAAATACTTCATGCCAAGAGCTATAGAACCTTCACCTTGATATCTTTCCAGTGTTTCTTTCTTTGTTTGTTTTTTTTTCCTTCCCTTTTCTTTTTCTTGTCTTTTTTTTAAAGCTATGCATAGAGTAGCCCATTCACAGAGGTAGAATTCAACAATATTAGACTAATGCCTGTGCAAAGGGTAAAAGAAACCACATCTTTTAATTTACTTTATTGCAAGCTCTCTGTGCAGAGTTTACATGCCACACAAGAGGGTAAAGATCCTTAGAGAAAATATCTGTGTCATCTAGTTACTTAGCTAAGCAATAAGGTTCCTAAGACAAATAGGACAATACCAAGCACATAACATTAAGGATGTGATTCTCAATGGCCTTAGCAAACTTAAGTAAATCCTTTTCAGCAGTCTGACACCATAAATGAAGTGTTTGAGATGGTATCTCCAGCATTTGAAAGAGCAACCCTGACACATACTTTGATTAGGGAAGCTGACATTTCTGTTAAAGTTCAGCAAGTCACAGAATCCTCTTAACATATGGCCAAATATTACAATGTTCTCTACTGAAAAAGGTGAGTGTGATTGCAGATCTCATAAGTTTGAAAATTAGAAACAAAACTTACTGCATCTCTTTCACTGTTTCATTTTCAGCAAAACAAAGATAGGGGGACAGATTCTGGTTGGAGACAAAAATGCCTCAAACCTAGAGATGGGACTCAAGCCATAGTGTGAGGATCAGCAGCCAGTTTTGTCCATAGCTCAGATTACCTCTGCTCATGTCTTGAGATTTGGAGATCCAAAGAAATGCCTGCAAAATTCAGAACATATGGATTAGAAACTAGGCTAGGAATCCTGCTACAATAGAGCCTCCTGGAAGGTTACAGGTGCTGGGTGGTAACTAGATTGGGATACTGACAGATTAATCATCCTAGAACTAGATTAAATCAGAAAGCAGGAGAAAGTGAACTCTCTTATGTAAACAATTAAAAGGATTGAAATTTTATTTGGTTCAAAGTCTAGGTAAAGGATCTGTTTAGTTCTTATTTATTCATAGCAATTTACCCTGTGCTCTTTTATTGTTCTTCATCTATTTAACAACATAAAAAAAACCTCTGTAGGGAATAAAAAGAAGTACTGAAATGTACCATAAACAGCACATATTTACACAGGGCTTGCAAATGGAGTAGCTTGAGGAGGAGGATGCTCCATTTATGCTATCTGCTAGCAGTTTATGTGAGCTGTCTGTAGAACTGCACATCCTAAATCACCAGAATAAGGACCAATCTGCAGAATTGTTTAAAAGGTTTACAGCTGCTTTCATTGAAATAAATGTACTGGAAACAACAGAATTAGGACATGGTGCAGATGCTGTAAAGTTTGCATAAAGAAACCATTATGAAGGTGTGCCAATGGAACAATTGTTTGATGTTGCATTACAAACTTTTTTTTTTACTGTTTTTTTTACTTTTTTTTCCCTTTTTTTCTTTATTCTTGGTTGTGGTTTTTTTTTTTTTTTTGGTTAGGATTCAGTTTATCCAGTGGCTTTTGCTTTTCACAGAATCACAGAATCAGTAAGGTTGGAAGAGACCTCAAAGATCATCAAGTCCAACCTTGTCACCCAAGACCTCATGACTAAACCATGGCACCAAGTGCCATATCTAATCCCCTCTTGAACACCTCCAGAGATGGTGACTCCACCACCTCCCTGGGCAGCACATTCCAATGGCTAACAACTCTCTCTGTGAAGAACTTTCTCCTCACCTTGAGCCTAAACTTCCCCCCTGTGCAGCTTGAGACTGTGTCCTCTTGTTCTGGTGCTGGTTTCCTGGGAGAAGAGACCAACCCCCTCCTGGCTACAACCTCCCTTCAGGTAGTTGTAGAGAGCAAGAAGGTCTCCCCTGAGCCTCCTCTTCTCCAGGCTAAACAATCCCAGCTCTTTCAGCTTCTCCTTGTAGGGCTTGTGCTTGAGGCCTCTCCCCAGCCTCGTTGCCCTTCTCTGGACATGTTCAAGAGTCTCAATGTCCTTCTTAAACTGAGGGTCCCAGAACTGGACACAGTACTCACGGTGTGGCCTAACCAGCACAAAATGCATGAATTATTTCCTGAGATACAAAGTGAAAACTTTCAAAGAAACACCAAAATTCTCATCTCATTAGATGCCAGTTGAAGATGTGGGCTGGTTTTTATTGTTGGTTTTTTTCTTCTTCTTCTTCATTGTTTTTGAGTTGTTTCATGGGAGTTTTTTGTGTGTCCTGTTTTGAGTTGGTTTTTTTTGTTTTATTTTTTTAATTTTGATTTAACTTTGTTCACAGAATCACAGAAGGTTAAGGGCTGGAAGTGACCTTGAAAGATCATCTAGCCCAACCCCCCTGCCAGAACAGGATCACCTACACCAGATCACACAGGAATGCATCCAGGAGGGTCTTGAATATCTCTAGAGAAGGAGACTCCACAACCCCCCTGGGCAGCCTGTTCCATTGTAAGCAGATGGAACCTGGAAATAGAGAATAACATGAATAAGAACAAAATCATTATTTCAAATTAAAAAAATATATATTTTTGGCCTTTTTTTTTTTATGGTGACTGTTAAGCCAAAGTGTCTATCAAGACTTAGATTGTGGAGGGTGACTGCCCTAGTAATACAATAATGGAGCCCAGAACTCCACTGCACAAATGCTTTACAAAGATGGTTATTTTTTGGAGAACTCAGACCTGTGTCTCATCCTAAGTCCATGGGATATCCTAGCATCTTAAGTGGATGCTATAAATACTAACCAGAAAGGCATCTGGCACTTTTGCCTATGTTCTTCCTATTTCCTGGTGTTGCTGTGGTCAGTATTCCCACTGGAGAGCCTGAGGCTGGATCCTGAACAAGGTGGAAAAGGGAGTCAGAAAGGCAAAGAGCCTCTTTTTCTTTACTTTGTGCACTCACCCACAGACCAACTTTTTACATGAAGATAAATTTTCAGCATTCAGAGGAAACAGAAACTGCCTGTAACCTACCCAGAGTAACAGCTAACTGTCTGCAAACATGTGAAACAGAATGATAACATCTTTTGATCATCACACCACAAAGCATAAAATACCTTGTACTGCCTGTAATTTATTACCTTGGGATTTTTTGGGGGGGAAACAAGTGTTGTGTGAAAGATTCAAGACTGGCAGCCCTTCAAAGAAAGCTCTCAACACAGGAGTCATGGCTCATACCCTCATTTCCCCTTGTAGGCACTGACGCCAGTCGTCCCAGTGTCCTTTCTGATGAAACTGGCCACAGGAAAGGGGCAGAGCAGGGAATTAACACTCAGCCCTGGTCACGCCTCTGGTGAAGGTTGTGACTTGTTACTCGGATAACCAAAGAATGTCCAAATCCAGACCCCATGAGCTTTCTTTTCTGAAGTTCTTCACAGAACAAAACACCTCTGAAGGGTTTTATAAAAAGTCTTTAACTACCTCTGAAAACTGGGGCTAATTGGGCCTTAGGAGAAACTTCTGTACTGAGAGAGTAAGAGGTGTTGGAACAGGCTGCCTAGGGAGGTGGTGGAGTCAACATCCCTGGTAGTGTGTAAGAAGCTGTAGGTGTGGTGCTTCAAAATATAGTTTAGTGGTCATGGTGGTTGGGTTACAGTTGGACTCGATGATCTTAAAGGCATTTTCCAGCCTTGGTGATTCTATGATTCTGTGATTCTAATTGCATTACATACATTTCTTTCCTAAAAATGTTCACCATCAGGTTGATTCTGACTAGTCAAAATATTTTTTCTGAGTTCAGATGTTGAGCAGCCTCTTCAAAACATGTTCAGAGCCATGTTTAGGAGGCCTCTAGAGGGCAAGCAGCTGGAGGCTCTGCTTCTGTGTCCTCTGGGGAATCCTGGGGAGCAAATGAAACTATCAGGTGGTGCTGATTCTTCAGCATCTGGGATGGGCACTTTACATGGGATAAAAATGCAGCCACATAGTATGTTAGGAGCAGAAAGAGAATGCAAGTGGAGGATATGTTTGTGGGAGGGGTCACTGCATGAAGCATTCAGCTTCCTTTAATCAGTATTTGGCTTCAATTCCAATAACATTTTGCCTCCACAGTAATCTCTTGATGGCGATTTCCAAGCATATTTCACATGAGATGCAATGCAGTTAACCATGTGTTCTAATACCTTTGATTTAAACCTCTTTCTTCCACCAAAGATCTGTGTGACATTCTTGGCAAGAACTATCTGGATAGTGTACTGGAGCAGGATGAAGGTCTTTCTCTGGTTCTCTGTTGCATATGGACTGTAATCCCAAAGCTGGTGATGTCACAAGAAGCTTTCCCTCGAATTCCTAGTGCTTTGGACCAAGTCCCTAATACAACCACTTCTCCCACTCCTTGGATGCTATTTCAGACTAACATGTCTGGAAACTTAACTTCCTCCATTAATTTTGTACATGCAGGAGTAGGTGAGAAAGAAAACTGAGTGGAAATGGAAATACTATCTCCTAGAACCAGGCAAAAGAGCCTGGGAGCAGCATATCCTTCTGCACACGGAAGTGTGGTCACTATAGGGTGTCTCCAGCACTGAATTTTATGTTTTATGGAGCATTAGGCTGATGGGGATTTTCAAGGGCAAGGTAAAGGCCAAAATAATAGGCTAAAGTCTTATTCAGAGGAAACTCCCCCTGAGCTCAATGAGAGTTTTGCTTGAGAAAGGGCGGCAAGATTTGGCTCATAAACCCTGCATGTAGTTAGCAAAAAAAGGCATTTGTCTTTTCAGATTGGAGGGAAAAAAGGGTGTTTTATTTTCCCTTGTGTGAACAAACTATACATATGGATCTTGTTAATTACTGGGGGTTCTATAGCATGTATCTGTTCACCAGCATATTTATTTCCCCTAACATCTACTGTACCTTTGACCTTTAATAAAATATCAACATTAAACAAACTAACTAATAAAATAACATGGTTACCAAAACTCAGGAGTTTCCCTCGTATTGTTGAAATTCTCTCCTTGCAGTCTCACTCGTTTCCTGTCAGGAGAGTTTGGCACTCAGTCTCCAGTACATAAACAAGCCCAGGAGCTGGCCCAAGCCAGACATCTTGCGCAGCTAACTGCAGAAGATGTTTCAGAATGAAGAAAATAAAATTGTTCCCAAAGGACCTGATGTCTTTTTGAGTGTCCTATATATGCCTGGCTTTTAAAACATCTATCTCCATCTTTCTTGGGAAACAGGCAAACAAAAGCAACGAGAAAGCTTGCTGCTTTGTGTTGCATTTCTAATGAATTTTTCCGTTTCCTGATCTGCAGCTGAACGTTACTGCTGCAAATGAGATGCACTGGAATTGCTCCTCTTTTGCAGGTAGAAAGGAGCTTATAGCTGCAGCTCCTCAGGGGGATACATGCATTAGCTTGGGTAGCTTGGGCACTGTCATTTCCAAATTAATATTGGCTATTAGCAGAACATTACATCCATATTGTTTGGGGATTTGAATCTTGGAGGGAGAACTTGTGAACCTCTGCTCCACAGCACAACATTTTGCCCTCTGGACATGCCAATGCCAGCCTGACCCTGAGTCAAATGAAAAAAATAAAATATATATATTTTGCACCAATGGCTTCTTTTCTTGAGCCTTCACCACAGAACAATATTTTCCTCCCTATAAACTTCTATCTTTATATTCCTTTTGGGTACTCTTATCCATCTACTTGTTATTCTTGGTGTAAAATAATTCCGCCTTGAACTCTTATGTTGCACCTCAGACCTACAGTTTTAAAGCACCCCCTTTGCCTTGTTTTCTAGGTTGAGCTTTAAGTGATGCGAGCTTACTGCTGATACTGCATTAGTGATCAATCAAATCTTTGCCAAGAGCACATACTAACTAACAAAATAAATAAAGCCTCCGGTATTATTTTGATGTGCCTTGAAAGGAGGAAAATTCCTTTCACATGGCCTCTTGTCCCTAGAAATTTACAAGTTTCTTTGTCTTGGCAAATGGCCAAGCAGCACCACGATGTACCATTTTTCTTGGCCAATGTTTGTAGGTCTTTTGAAATCAGACCAAGTGTTCACATGGTATTTCTTCATTTAGCAGCTGCAAGACAGTGACCGCAGCTGCATGTGCCATGAGCGCAGCTTCCATCTATAGTAAGGGACCCTGCGTTTTTGTTTTGCTGAGATAGCTGACAAAAACAAATTCAAACCCAGGGCTGAGACAGGCAGCGCTGTGCCTTCCTGTGAAGCCATTTTATTCTACCTACAGAGCCAAGGAGGGGCCTTGCAGGGTGAATGTGCATACACATGCTAATTTTTGACGTGCATAGGACTGAATCAGCATCTCCCCAGGTGAATGCCATGTAAGTGGACTGAAGCCGAACATCTGTAGCACACCTGGCAGCAATCTTTGCAAGCCCACACTGCTTAGTGCCTCCCCTCAACCAAACCAAGTCCCTTGAGATTACAGACTTGGCAGCCTGTGTAAACCGACCCAGTTTGGAGCGATCCCTTACATCATTTCATTTCATAAGCTGTTAACTAAGCTATTTGTGAGATTGACTCAGGTTGCTTGCTGACAAATTGCAACAATGCTTGTAAAAACGGGGAGGAAAGGGAAGGGGGAAAAAACCCATCAAAACACAGTTTACATGGAAGGCAAAGTCATCCAGGAAATACTTATGGTAGGTCCTGAATGATCAGATGTTCTAGAAGTCAAAAGGAGGAACAAATGTTTCCCTCTTTGCTTGTTAGGGGTTTTTGTGGTGTTCCAGTGAAGAGTGGTGAGGTTTTTGTGGGGTTAAGACATCTGAAACCAAGCTTGGCAGTCTGGAAAGGTTCTGCTCATGCTTAAAAGGACACTGTACACTAAAACATGCTGGTTAAAGACCTTAATAACGATATTATTGACTAGGCATCAGTGGTTTGAACATGAACTGAGAGTGAAACAAACCCAGTTAAAAAGCCAAAATAGGTATAGCACCCCATAACATCTGAGGAAAAATTCCCAAGGGGTGGAGAACTGGTCAAGTAGATGGAAGTGGCTTTTCTTAGATTTACTTAGATACAAGGATGTGTGTTAGTTTTTTATCCATTGTTTAGGAATTGCACTGACCACATTGTGAAAACATGGTTCCTGCTCAAGAGGTCACCTAATCTGCACACAATAAGAAATAAATAGATGGGACAAACTGGCAAAGATGGTGTGAGATAACAGCTGTGGTTAGCAAACAATCACACTTCCCTTTCTCCCAGTTATTTTTCTTTTTTGATCTTGTAGAATAGCAGTGGCTGGAGGCTTGTATGCAGCTGAAATGTCATTCCCACACTGGGGTTAGACTTGGGCAAAACACGGCTGTGAGGCTGTGCAGGCAAGATGCTGTGGGAGCCCCACGCTGCTGTGTGAAGTGAAACCCTGGCAGTGACAGGCAGGGTGGCTGAAATTGCCATCGAGGAAGGGTCACCTGGGAACTGAGCAGAGCGGTCACCGCAGCAGACCACCCCAGCCTTGGCTGTGATGACGAGGCCCTGGGGAGCAGTTAGTGTTTCCTGCCTCTGAAACTCTCCTGGAGGTCCCTTTCCTTTAGGGTCTCTGAGGTGTGTGTCTCATGGCTCTCAGCCACACAAAGATTTGGGCACGTGGCTTGTAGGGTCAAGAGGAATGGCCACCCTTGTAGCAAAAATCTAACTCATCTGTGTTCAGCAAATTCTTTTGGCATGTTGTTTTTACTGAGGAGAAGCCCTCTCACCCTGTCTGCTCTCCCAGCACAGGACACAGCACATGAGATTAGGTCCTCCTGCAAACACTCCTTAGCCCACTCTCTCTGTTGTTTTTTTGCAGCCTTCTCTTATGCTGTGATACTGGTTTCATTTTCAAAAGCAACAGATTGATAAAATGAAAGGGAAAAGGATTAGACTTCCTACTTAAGGATTTTCTTGCAAAATGCATGCAAAGGTTTAGCTAAACATGTTCATAGATGTTTAAGAAGGGTGTAAGCAGTCCAATAGGTCAACAACAGACTTTTATCCATGGTTGATCACTAACAAAAGAGCCTCATAGCAGCATGCTTACATCCAGCTGTGGCATATCCCCCTGTGCCTGTTATGTATTCAGTCATTATTAATAATTGATTAACTCTTTACAAACCACTTAGATATTGAATCTCTCTCTAAAGTGGAAATGGGAGCTGATCAGACAGGGACTTGTCAAAGAGGCTATTAGACAACCTCTTCCTTCTTGCCTTCTTGCTGGGAAAAAAAAAATACTCACAGTAATAAACTAAGACATGCATTCAGGTAAATTCTGCTCTGGTTTGATGTGATTACTCAAAAAGGACTTCAGGTTTTCAAGGGGATGTGGGCTGTATTTTCTGTGAAAGGGTTTTCTACCTGCATCATCTATTAATTCATCCATCCTACGTGTTCAGATCTCCTCGTGATCATGTGCTCAGAGCTGAGTGGGCTGTAAACAGTTTCCCCATGCAAGGCAGCCAATATGTTTGTTGTTGAAATGTGCTACCATGCACCAGCCCTGGGGGCAAAACCTGTGTAAGTTGGATGAGCAGCTTTGTCTGAAGTCCTGTAACCACAAGCCAACTGACTCTGTCTTATGAACTTACAAAATTGCAAAATTATTTGAGTCAGAAGGGGCCTTTAAAGATCATTTAGTTCCAAACCTCCATCTCCATGGGCAGAAGCATCTTTCAAAATATGAGGTTTCTTAAAGCTCCATCCAAGCTGACCTTCAGTATTGTTAGGGATGAGGCATCCACAACATCCCTGGGAATCCTTTCAGTGAATGTAGTAAAGAATTTCTTCCAGACATTTAGTCTAAATCTACCCCCATTTGCTTTAAAACTGTTACCCATGTCCTGTCACTTACAGGCCCCAGTAAAAAGCCTCTCTCCATCTATGTGATGAGCTCCTCTAAGTATTTAAAGGACACATTAAGGTGTCCTTGGAGCTTTCTCTTTTCAAGACTAAGAAACTGCAACTTTCTCAGCCTTTCCTCATAAAAAGGTGTTCCAGCCCTCTGATCATTTTTGTAACCCTCCTCTAGACCTATTCTAACAGGTTCATGGCTTTCCAGACATCATAGAAGTCACAGGTGTTTCAGCTGGTGGCCAGAGCTTTGGGGTCACCATCAACACTGAAGCCAGGGAGGCTATATTTCTTCAGAAGTGCAGAGCATGCTTGGACTTACAGGCTCTGATAGAAGGACCTCTCTCCTCCTCTCCCAGGCAGCATGCCATAGCCTGCCAATGGCAGAGAAGGGATAAGCACACATGATTTACAGTAACTTTTAATGGAATTCACTTGATGGCTTAAAAGCTTTCTATATAATAATATTAGTTCCTAGTGACTTCTGAGCAAGCCTTTTCCTAGTTAAAAAACACAAGCACGTGAACTGGGAGGCACCGAGGGGACTCAGTTTGACAACAGAGGCTGAGTTGCACAGTGGAAAGTTATTGGTGGCAGCACGCTCAGGGGATTCACTATGGAGGCTTCATAAATTTAAAAGAAAGCACCTGCTTCTATGCTGAGTCCTTCTCTGTTTCTGTGCTGTGGAGTGCACCTCTGAAACCAAAGGTACTGATATATTCTGTGCTGCAGGGAAATCAATAAAAACTTTAATCACAAAATTAAATACAACCCAAGCTACTGACATTACATGCTGGCACTTTTGGAAGTAGCAGCACGATGTTTTACGGTTCTCCTGCAACTGGTCTTATTATTTACAAAAAGTAGCTTCTTCAGAGCTATTGGAATGGGGAATCAGGACCTTCCCATCATTCTGAGATGACATCTTCATGAGCTTCAGCGCAGATACAGGGGAATAGCACGGCATGTGTTCGTCAATGAGGCAAGTGCATTTGACAGAAGGGATTTGTTAGCTCTTAGGTCCACCTTCAGCACCATCTCTGAGCTTCCTTAGAAAGTTTGTGCTGCCATCCTATTCTATTAATCATTTAGCTCTTTCCCAGGCAGGATGTTAGAAAAAAGTTCTATACAGAAAGAGTGATTGCACATTGGAATGGGCTGCCTGGGGAGGTGGTGGAGTCGCCATCACTGGAGGTTTTTAGGAGAAGACTTGACGGGGTGCTTGGTGCTGTGGGTTAGTTGCTTGGGCGGTGTTGGATTGGTTGATGGGTTGGACGCGATGATCTTGAAGGTCTCTTCCAACCTGGTTTATTCTATGTATTCTATGTATTCTATGTAACTGTGAAAAAGCAGTGGTGTGAAGGTAGTGACACATCTGTAAGGCAGCAAGATACACTGTAGAGTAAGGAGGCACCTCTGAATCACATGTACATGGGAGAAATGGAGATGCAACTGATGATCTTCTATTGTATCATGCAGAATTGCTCTAGAAATTAGTTCTGGCAAATTCTCAGGTAGAACAGTGAAGAATGAAATCAAGTAAACTATATTAAAAATCCTTATTTGTAATAGAACCCTTAAAAATCCTGACTACATCAGTGGACAAATGGGAGAGCTCTGGATGTGGTCTGTATGGAATTCTGCAAAGCCTTTGACACAGACCCCCACAGCATCCTTTTTTCTAGATGGGATAGATATGAATTTGATGTTCAGTTGATAAGAAATTGATTGGATAGTTGCATCCAGAGGGTAGTGGTGAACAGCTTGACGACCAGATAGAAATCTGTGACACCTCATGAAATTAAAGAAGGCGAAGCACAAGGTACTGCATGTGGATCAAGGCAATCCTGCAGAATGAGTGGATTGAGAGTAGAGAAGGATTTGTTGGGTGAGAACCTGGACATGAGCTGGAAATGTGTACTCACAGCCCAGAAGGCTTCATCAAAAGAAGTGTGGACAGTAGGTTGAGGGAGGATTCTCCTCCTCTGCTCTGCTCTGGTGAGACCCCTTTGGAATTGCCCCCCTACCTTCTCCCTCCCAAGCAGAGCATGACAGTGGGGAATGGGAGTTGCCATCAGCTTGTAATCTTCATTTCTGCTTTTTCCTCCACATGCTCTTCCCCACTGCAGTGTGGGGTCCCTCCCACAGGATACAGTCCTTCCCAAATTGCTCCTATGTGGGTCCTTCCCACAGACTGCAGTTCTTCAAGAACTGCTTGAGTATGGCTCCTTTCCATGGGGCATAGTCCTTCAGGAACCAGCTGCTCCAGTGTGGTTTCCCTGTGGGGTCACAGGTCCTGACAGAAAACCTGCTCTTTATGGGCTTCTCTCCATGGTCTGCAGTCCCTGACAGGAGCCTGCTCCTGCATGGGGTTTCTGGAAGCATCTTTCAGGTCATATCCACTTGCCTCATGTAAGGTCCTGCACAGGCTGCAGGTTGGATATCTGCTTCATTGTGAACTTCCATGGTCTGCAAGGAGATAACATACATTATGACAGGGAACACTCTGTTCTGGGACCTGGACCACCTCCCAGCCCTCTTTCTTCCCTGACCTTGGGGTCTGCATAGTTGTATTTCCCATATATTCTCACTCCTCTCTCACAGCTGCTGTGCATCAGTTTTTTTACTCCTTCTTAAATATGTTATCTCAGAGATCAAATCATCACTGGTGGGCTCAGCTTTGGCCAGCAGCAGGCTTGTCTGACAAAAAGGCAGCTTCTAGTGTCTTCTCACAAAAAGCACCCCTGCAGCCTCCCCACTACCAAAACCTTGCCTTGCATATGCCACTACAGATACGCACACAAACCTACAGCTACATGCTTCTAGAAGAGTGAAAGAAGAGCCTATTTTCTATTTAAGATTATTTCATATTGTTTAAGATACAAACAGGTGCAAATGTTCATCCTAAACCTAAGCAAGTTTTATGCTTCTTTGATAATTACATCAAACATGTGAACAAATTTATCAGCAATGACAGCAGCTCTCCCCCAAAGGATGTCTTTATTTTGCAGGTTTCATAGCAGGGGAGGAACAGGGACTGCAGGATATAAGTCTTTGTTCTAAATCAGTATTTCATTTATTCTGGAATGATGGACAGTTCCCTAGTTTTTGGCAGAGATGAAATCTTTTGACACCAAGTACTTCTCACAATCAAAGGCAGAAGGAGAGTAGTGCAACATTTCTAGATAAGCTTACTTAATGCCTCATTCAGATCCGTTTATTCTGGATATGTTCAGAGATATTTTTTCCCTTCTCCAAATTATCACATTCATCTGCAGGCTTGTTCTCTAGGGCTTCCTTTGAATTCAGGGACAAAGAACAGGAGCCACTTGTTGAGACATCTGGCATATGGCCATTTCCAGGATAGGGATGAGCTTCTTGAATGTTGCTTTTCGTGGAAGTAACCTTAAGGGCAGAATTTATATAAGAAACCATTAGAGACAGACACAATTGGATCTATCATAGCATATAATGACTTTCTGGGCCACATGTCACTTTGCTTTGCATCTTGCAGCCAATTTGTGAATGGCAGTTGGTGAGACAAGATCTGCTATATATATTTTGCTGAAGAATATTGAACATGACACAATAAAGTCTGATTTCAATCTCAAGATAAATAATAAAAAAATAACCTAGAAAAGCTGTTAGTAAATACTGTAAAAGGAAGTGCTTGAGGGCATTTTCTGATTGCATAGTTATTTATAAACCTCTGCTTTCCACATGCTAAAAGACTCATTAAGGATGGGGATTCTGGATAAGAGCAGTAGAGTGTATTGTGCAGTGGGTAGCGTGAAGTAAATATTCAATAGGCACTGGAGAGTCCTTGTTCAGGGACCAAGCTCGGGAAGTGATGTAAACTGTTCACAGAGCACTTAATTTGATTCTATCAGAGATTTATTTCAGCATGTGATTGATGGAAACTGACTGAGTGGTAGTGTGGCAAAAGTACAAAAGCTATTGAACTATTAATGTTATTTATAAGGACAGGACTAACTGTGATAAGCAAGGACCAATATGAAATGTTTGTTTGCTTATTTGGAGGAGCCAGTACAACTGCACAGGCTTAAGGGAAGCTAAAGACAAGTGCAAACCTACCAGTATCAGAATCACCGAATCAACAAGCTTGGAAGAGACCTCAGTGATCATCGAGTCCAACCTGTCACCACAGACCTCATGACTAAACCATGGCACCAAGTCCTACATCAAATCCCCTCTTGAACACCCTGAGGGATGGTGATTCCACGACCTCCCTGGGCAGTACATTCCAATGACTAACAACTCTCTATCAAGAACTTTCTCCTCACCTTGAGCCTAAACTTCCCCCGGTGCAGCTTGAGACTGTGTCCTCTTGTTCTGGTGCTGGTTGCCTGGGAGAAGAGAACAACCCCCACCTGACTACAACCACCCTTCAGGTAGTTGTAGAGAGCAAGAAGGTCTCCCCTGAGCCTCCTCTTCTCCAGGCTAAACAATCCCAGCTCCCTGAGCCTCTCCTCATAGGGCTTGTGCTCAAGGCCTCTCCCCAGCCTCATTGCCCTTCTCTGGACATGTTCAAGTGTCTCAATTCAGGAGCCAGTGTAGGCTCAGCTCCATGCTGTACAGTGCTGCAGGAAGCAGGTGAGGCAGAGCATTTTTGCAAAAGATTTTGTAAGTATTTTGGTAAAAAAAACCAACCCATAAGTACAAAGGTGCTCAGCTTTCTTGGATTCAGAAAATGTTGTTCTTCATCTCTGACCTGTCAGCTGCACTGGACTTTACCATTTCATCTGTCCTGTCAAGAATCAGTATTCTTTGCTTTTGGCTGCTATGTCATCTCCCAAAGAAATCAGTCCTTCCTTGGGTCCACATTTCCTGAGTGCCTGGAAACCACAGCAATATAAATACATGCCAATCAAGTGGTTAGCATAATAGCATATTGTGAAATTATATGTAAACATCAAACTACATTGATTGAGCAATTTCCTATCCAGTTATTCTTGAATTACTACTTTCCTGAATATGTCTTTCAGGAATGTCTCATCTAGAAAGCAGTCATCAGTGCTTTATTCTCTTTAGATCTAGGTTATTCAAAATATTCCAACTCTCACATACTGGTCAATATATTGCAGGCTCCTGGACCAACAATAGCAACCCAATTTGATAACTGATTGACCAGCTACAGGACACAAAGAATATTATGGGTAACTGATCTGTAAATGTTTGCATGAAATAAAGCAAGAACCCCTTGCTTGTGACTTAGTGCATGAGCTCAATCTCTAACCCATTTAATACCACCCTGAACTCAAGCAGAGGGATCAGACATATCAGAATTCCAATACAGGAATCCCCATGGTACCATTTAACTTGTAGAAGGAAGGAAGGGTTAAAGTCACAGGTGGCCTTGGAGTTCTTGAGAAAGGTCCCACTTCACATGCAAGTCTCCTCAGCAACTAAGCAAGGCCAACCAACGTGTCAATCAACTTGCACTGAGTAGAAGGCAGTCCAAACATCTGCCTTTCTTGTCTGGTTTCCCTGGGTGTTCTGCTAGGATTTTGTTGCATAGACATACTTGACACAGAAGCCTTTGCTCACTTCACAGAGAAAGGCACAGCAGCTTCTTGGACTTTTGTCTTCTTTCTTTAGCCAGCCAGGCATCACATGACAGAGGGCATTTTTAATTTGATGCTGGTGCACTGATTAACAGTGGGGGCCACTTACATACCCATACATACCCATAAGGTATCTATTTCTTAGACCTTGTGTGAGCTTGTAGGAATTTACTTAGAAAAAGTGAGTAGGTGACAGCCTCCTATCAGCTGATGTCGGCATATTATCTGCTAAAAGGAAAACAAAACCAAATGTTTTGTCTTCTAAGAAGTGAAGTAGGAGAGAAAGGAGGAATGTGTGGCATTTCTCCCCAGTGTATTAGGCAGTCATTTCCCAGATTATAATTAGCTCTCTTTCCTTTATTGACATTGTAGGCAAGATTTATGCAGAAAATACAGTATTTGAAGTAATGTGATCCCCCTGATCTGCTTTCAAGTTTATTCAGAGTTCATAGAGGCCAAGGAGAGTTTTGTCTTAGGATGGCTTTGAATCAGGAATTGTTTTGCCTCATGAAGTTTCCACTCTTCTGTTATTTGCAACATTTAGGTGAAGTTTTTCTTGTGAAAACAGGTTTTCTGACAGTTCTTGCAGATCACGAGGTTAAAGCAACATTTAAATACCTTCCACCTGGCTAATTTTGGCCAGAATCAGGATATACAGAGATCATTTTTATTTTCACACAATTTTTAACCATCTTTTTTGGTTTTTTTTCTTTTCAGAAGCATCCACATCAGGGCAGCAGTGAAGTCCCTGGAGGGATTTAAAAGCTATGTGGATGTGATGATGAGGGATATGTTTTAGTGGTGGCCTGGCAGTGCTGGGTTGATGATCTTGGAGGTCTTTTCCAAGCTAAACAATTATGTGATTCTATGATTCTATGATATGAGCACACTTAAACTTTTTCACTGTGGGAGTGACAGAACACTGGAACAGGCTTCCCAGGGAGGTTGTGGAGTCTCCTTCCCTTGAGACTTTCAAAACCCTCCTGGATGCACTCCTGTGTGACCTGATCTAGATGATCCTGCTTTGGCAGGGGTTTAGACTCAATGATCATTTGCGGCCCCTTCCAACCCCTGACATTCTCTGATTCTGTTATTCTGTGACCTAGACTACCCAAAGTCAGAGGATTTGAGAGGACTATCATGATACTTGAACAATCAGAAAACCAGAAGAATATGAGATAAGGATGATGGAATTGTCTTAAGCTTTTACAGTCACTGTCATTTATCTTCTATGAACAATGTGGATGCTGTTCATGATTTTCACATACATGACTCTGTGTGTTGTTTGCTAGGTGTTGCAGCTGCTGGCCCTCTCTTAGCTTTTTAATTTTTCTAGTTGATGGGGCAATAGCATAGGGAAGATGGAATTTGCTATGAAAGTGCAATGCACAAGCCAGGCTCATTGATTTTAGTGGAAATTAAGGCCTACATCTATATTTTATGCTTATATAGCACATTCCATCTTTCCCACTTTTCCATTTATGGGATAACGTCGTCGCTGGAGAGAACACATCACATTCACTTCTGTATTATTTAGCCATGTAATGTGAGAGTGATAAGATCAAGATGTTTGGCACTAAAATCCCAACTGTTTCAGCAAGTGCATCATGGTTGCTTGGGGTGTCATATCTGTTAACAAGCTTGTACATCATCATCTTTGCTTTTCCCTTGTGGAGCACGTAATGAGTGGTAACTTGTGTATCTCTTTCTCTAGTCATCCACTGCTTTAATGCAGAAACAGTTGGCCTTCATCGGATAGGGATAAATCTTTCCTTAAGCTGGGTCTTTTGTTTTTCAGTTTGGGTTTGGTTTTGCTTTGGGTTTTTGTTTCTTTGCTTGTTTGTTTTTGGTTTGGGTTTGAATTTTTCTTTGGTCTTTTGTGTGTGTGTGTCTGTTGGTTTTCTTTCTTTCTTTGGTTTTTTTCCTCTTCATGTTAAAATCTCTCTACTAATTTACATAGGAGATATTTCTGCAAAAGCTGAGAAGAAGAACTGCTTGGTACTTAAATAGAGTAGGGGACAGCTGTAAAGGACAGCTGGGAATACCTAGTCTGACACAGACTAATCAGGGACCACTCACTTCACCAATCTCTTCTTCCATCTCTCTGTCTCTAAAAATGGGGCAATCTAATGTTTAGCCTTAGAATCATAGAATCAATAAGGTTGGGAAATACGTCAAAGATCATCAAGTCTAACCTGTCACCACAGACCTCATGACTACTAAACCATGGCACCAAGTGTCACGTCCAATCCCCTCTTGAACACCTCCAGAGATGGTGACTCCACCACCTCCCTGGGCAGCCCATTCCAATGGCGAACAACTCTCTCTGTGAAGAACTTTCTCCTCACCTCGAGCCTAACCTTCCCCTGGCACAGCTTGAGACAACTTCTGGTGGTAAGGTGTCTCATGACTTAGGAAATGTCTATGGCACAAAGCCGTTATTAACATACCATTGTTTACTCCTGCAAATATTGATTAAGGACATCAAAATTAGCTACATGACAAGAATAAGGTACAAAAGGAAATGAAAATGAGGCTTTGATCACCCTCTCAGTGTATAAAGAAACATAGATAAGGCCATTTGCAACCACAAGCTATAAACAGGACATTACCTAGTGAGTACAATTTTGTCACCTATTTTCTCTCTGGGGGTTGCCTCTCAGCTAAATTTCATCTTTGCTGCCTGCTGCCACAGCCTACTAGCCTGGAACCAAACTCTCAGGCATAATGAAAAGGATAAAGACAAAGTTAATGTCTGCAGCAGCTTGTGTGGGTTTTGCTTCCACAGATTTGGTAGCCTTGTAGAGAGCTGTTTTCATTAGCTGTCATGGCATGCTGTGGCTTCAGTTATATGGTGCTGCTGTGTTACTCTTTTGCCTACTGCCACTAAGATGCTGCCTGCATAAACATTGCTTCCTGAAGGATTGCACTGAGTCAACTGCCTGTACGAAGTGAAGAGTGATGAAAATTTCATCTGGATGAGACAAGTTAACATTGCCCCTGCTGACTCAAACAGTGGGAGAATCCTGTGATTCACTTACAAGAAATGTTCCTTTTGTCTAAAAGTTTGCAACTCTTCCCCTGCTCAGGAGGCACAGCCCCAGCTGGTTGTTTCTCCTAATTTGGTTGGTGTCTACCTCAGCTTGCTGTGATGCTAGCACATCAGCCCATGTGCATGTTGTCCTCACTACTGCAGACTACATGACGTGCCAAATTCCAGCCACTGTCTCCACTTTCACTCACTGCTTGACATAGTCAAAAATTCTCAGAGAAGTCAAGAAATCCTAGTCAATATGAAAATACATGGAAAGCTGTAAGCCATTAGTAGTTCTGAGTCAGACAGTACTTACAACATATAAATATATTGTCCTACAATTTATTTTATCCAACAGAACTAGAAAAAGATTGCCTCAAACACACTTACAAAACAAGTTACTGGTTTGTATTGTGCAAGGATTAGATATCTTCTTGGTATAATCTGTACTCTGAGGAATTATTACTTAGCTCCAGTCCTGGATCATACTTCCATGAGACTTACAAGAATTTTTTCCCTAGCTGTCCATCAGATGGACATGATAGATCTGGTCTTTTTCTCCTTTTCCCTCTTTCCCCAAACCTAGTTGGCAGATCTTGTAATTTTCTGGGCTGACCCTTCCAAGGACTTGATACTGAACCTGCCATCTGGCTAATAATGAGGCCAGCTGGACGGTAATACCAAGACAGTCCCAGACTCACATTTTCTTCATCTGGCTCCTTTTCTTTTTGTTTTGCTCTGTCTAGACCCAATGGACATCATGCTGCACAAATCATGTAAAGTTCTTATCTAGCCTTTCAGTTTCTGGGTATGTTCGTGATGGCAGAGGTGTTGCTTTCCTGTTCCCTCAGGCACCGTTGTATTGTTGGATGTAGACCATACAGGATGCCAAGAAAAAGAGGCACCAAATGGAACTCCTCTCACTGTTAATAGGCAGCAATATCTTCTGGCTGTGGCAATAGGTTCAGATAATCGTTGGATCATTTCCTTCAGAGTTCTGGATTAGAGCAGTGGCTCAATTAAAGTTTGATGTGACAGTGTACACATTCTTGATGTAAACACTCTTCTGTTCTTAAAGATCACTCTCTAGGACATTCAGAACCTAACAAAAAATCTTGGTGCACTAGGTGCTATTGTATCCACTTAAGTTGTTAAGTAGGGAGGGTGACTGTCAGACACATTCGTGCTCTCCATAAGCTTGCCACACAACCCCACCATGTCTGCCTCTGTCATGTCACTACTATCAACAAACTGAGAGTTAGAGGATCAAGGTGTCTTTGCTGAAGACAATCGAATGATGGTACATACAAAAGGAGTGGACTGCTTTGTAAGGCAAGGTGAGGCAGGAGCTGAGCACGGGAGCAAAACAGGCAGGGCACAGCTCTCCGCACACAGCCCCATAGCTCCCAAGCAACACAATCAGGGTAAATCCAGGGACAGAAGCCGGCTTCAGCCTGAGACAAAATTGCCAGACACATCTGTAATGATGAGGCAGGTCTGAAGCCGAGGCAGGTCTGAAGCCAAGGCAGGAGGCCAAGTCTACCTATCAGGGCTGGAACTCACACCAGTGGGGTGTATGTCCTGGCAAGATAGCTGAAAAATTGCTAAGAAGGTTTTCATGCAACAGTTTTAACAATTCCTACCAAAATATATAGAATGAGAAGAATCAGATCTATCTTCCTTTGTGAGTTTGGGTTTGGAAATGTGACATAACAGCACCTCACTTTCAAACATAAAAATATGAAGTAGCTAGCCTTTATCATAAGCACATTGGAAGACACTCTCTTTATTGCTCCACAGACAAGTGTTCCTCTTTGTTAATATGTTTCTGCAGACACTGTTCATGAGAGCCTGTAAATGTCCATGCTGTGCCAGTTTCCCTGCTTCTGTCCAATAACATGCCAGTGTCATATCTTCATGGAAGAAAGAGATCGTTGTCCCTCAAGAGGAGAATCTTGTCCAACATCTGTTCTGTGTCTTGTAGCTCCTGCTGTTGCCTCTGACACGCAGGGCCACTCTCAAGTGTAAAGAGCCATTTTGAAAATGATCAGTTTCTTGCCAGCTGTTAAATGAAGTACAGTACAAGGACAATCTTTCACATGCCCATGGAGATAAGTTAATGACACTATGCTAATCAGGTGTGCTGTCCCCATTTAGCAGGCCTTACTGTGTGTGTACCAAGGTCTGCTCACCCTGAATCCTCTGAAGCTTGTTGTGGCAGGCCATTGATTTATGCTGCTGTTGTTGCCTTAGAAAGCACAGAAGGGTTCATATTGCCAGGGATGTGGGATCAGTCCTGTAATTACTGCCCATTAGCAAGGAAGCCACTGTTAGGGCTCTCTTGCATTAGAAAGAGACCATCATTTCTGAAACTGTCTGAAACAATGAGATCTATGAAAATAGCTCCCAGTTGTGAGGAAGAGCCTTGTACAATCAGCTGGAGAAGTAATTGCATTGAAGCACAGGTCAGCAAGGAAGGGAGATGGTCCTTGTCTCAGTGCATTAAAGGCAATACCCTATGGCTACAGCAGCCTCCCTCAGTTTCAGAGGCCACATTTGAAAGCAATCTGCCTCCAAGTGGTTTTCTCCAGCAAGATTTCCCATCGAATTTCTACTTAGTGCTTTGCATCCTGTCTTCTGCTTTGTCTGGGACAAATTTAAGGAACTGCCTTCAGATTCACCATTCAGTTTCTTATAGACACTTTCTTCAGTTTTGAACCAATGCCATTCATCTCTCTTCCTACCCAAATCTCAGCTGATGAACTTGCTCTTGGTATTTCCCACTATTTAGTTCAAAAAGCTGTAGCCTGGCTGTAGATATTCATGGTCAGATTCAAGATCAAACCAAACTGTAATATACTACTTCTATTACTTGTATGAGAACAGGTCCAGCCAGCTGACACAGGGTGCTGAGTACTTGCAAGCTCAAACAGCCAAGTTATTAAGATATTGTTATAAGAAAACACTAGTTTTCAGGAGTACTCTTGGCTGCCATTGGCTACCCAGCACCGCCAGACACTTGGAATGCTGTTAGGGATATTGCTGTTGGTAAATTATATAGCTCTAATGATATCCCTTCTAATCTCTACTGTCAACAGCTGCCAAGCATCTGCATTTTCTTTGTTCTGCTACCCAGAGAAATGGCAGATTGAGGACCTTCTCTGTTGCTGTTTTCCAAGGCTCCAAAGCATGTTAACAGACCAACAGTAAGATCAAGTTTTGCATTCCATGCAACCTCCTGTCCTGTATATTCACTGAAATGCAACACCAGCTCTGGAATATGTGTTCGACTTTGCCTTTGCCATCTCCTTTTCTCATTACTCAAGAACAAGATGAAGTCTCATGAAGAGAAATCTAAGGCTTATTAATAATGCCTTCTTCCCTAGATCCCCTTTGACTCTGTATAATCTTGTAGCCATGACTTCACTTACCCAATCAGACCAACCCATATTTTCTTCTGCCAGTTCCCTGTCCAAATGTTAGCAGTCTGAGGTACAGTGACGCTCAAGCCCCCAAGGGTAGTTGGACCTTCACAATGTATCTTCTGTTACTGGAAAAGTTTATTCCAGTGCAGCTCCCTGGATTTCAGCCTGAAGACTGCAAATAAAAGAACTGAAATCAGCACTCCCTGGTCTTTAATTCCTAGCTTAGTCTCCACACACTTATTGTAATCTTCCTGGGCAGTTCTTCTAAAGGAAGGGCAATCTCATTCGCTGAACTGTAACTTTTTTCTCTTTCAGCTAGGTCAGCAAGTAACATTAGCCAAGAAAGTGTTTAACCCTTTAGCAGCAAGGATTGCACTGGATGACATTTCCCTGGCTCTTCGACAAGAACAACGTCAATGATCATTAAGATCATCATTAATGATCGTTTGTTTAAAAACTCGGTGTGCATTTCTTGGCATGGCAGTACAGCTCAGACCTTTGGGAAACTCACATCCACTTGCAGAACTTCATTCTTGCAGCCTCCCAGTAATGTATCCATATATAGGTTTAGGGAAGTTTGGAATTGTTTGCAGCTTTCAATTGAAATTTTGCAACCTGAGCCTACCTCAATCTGTGCTTTGAGTGGTACCTGAGCAGGAGAGTTATGGTTGTAGAAAGCTGGTCAGATAACAAGAGAGTTATGAGTGTAGAAAGTTGAGCAGTTATGCCCTCTCAGAGCAGGTTGATGCTTTGGGCAGTCATTTGGGTCTGAGAGGATATTGGGGGATTAAATCAGACAGAGCTGGTCCATGTCCAGGAGAGCCCTCCTGCATTCTGTATTCTTCACAGGAGCATGGGCACAAAGGGTGCAGGATTTACAACTTATCCAAGCACAAAACAAACAAGAACATTTTCACTTCTCTTCCCCATGCTTTTGGCTCTTGCTGTGCTCTGTGGGTGACTGGGCCAACACAAACTCAATCTGAGGGACTGTGCATGCACACCTACCACAGTGGGTCATGGGAAAGTGAGTGGGGAGCCTGAAATGTTGGTTGGCATAAGCCTGTGCTTCAGAGCCTTGCCCAACCCTGCTGCACCAGCATAATAGGAGCTACAGCTACAGTGTAGGTACTGCTATAACCTCCCTTCAGGTCTGAAGGCTTTTCAGTGAGCTCTGATGTAGCATGTGTTAGTAGAAATGCAGTGTCGTGGCTAAATACCTCCTTTCAGCCAAGAAAAAGGTCCATTTTAGAACTCTCAATCACAGACAGACATTTTCAAAAGTGACTTATAGCAATCACAGGAAAATCTTCACTAATATTCCTCTTCACTGGTTGCTGCACAAGCACAGAGACAGCCCCATCCTAAAGTGCTTCCTCTCCTAGAGAAGACAACAAGCAGGTACAAAGAGCTATCCAGGAATTACAAGGAAACAGCTAGAAAACTGGTCAGCACAACAAACACTAGTTTAAGCACGGCAGCAGCCTGCCAATTGTCACATCTTTTGCAGCCATCACAGCAAGAGAGAGCTTTTTTACTGGATAAGAAGGAGGGGCAGCAAACACAGAGGTGCTTGTTTGAAAACCAAGAAAGGAGAGGAAGAAAAACCCCAAATAATAATTGAAATTCAGATAACATTGAGTGGTCTTGGCTTTTGATTTTGAGACTGAGATGGTTTGGGTTGCTGGGGGGATTTTTTGAGCTGGGGGGTGGGGGGGGAACAGAATCTTTTCCAGTATGTGAGAAAACACATGTCCATGTGCACACACACAGAACATTTCCCTGTTAACATGCTTTCATGGCATGCATCTGAGGCTTTGTTATGGTTACATTTGGTTCTCATTTAATCTGTGCTGCCCCTCTTCTGCCTCGGTCTCACATCCCTCTATTGTTTAGCTGAGGCTTCTTTCACAGTGTCACCAAGGCCTCGTGCCAGTCTTTCTTCTCTTTCCCTTTTAGCATTGTTTCCATCTATCCATTCAGTGTTCATAGCATCCACTTGTATTTTAAGCCTCATTTTTTTTTACCTTCCCCCCTGCAATATTTTATCTTGTCATTCTTCCTCTCTGTCATCTGTTTCTCCCCTACATTAAGCATGCCCTTTACCTTTATTTATCCTCTAGATCAATTCCAGTCTGTGCCTTGTCTTTATTTTTTTTTTCTTTCCCCTTCCTCCCTTCTGGTCCTTTTACTCCCCTTCTCTCTTTTTTGATCCTCTTTTTCATGCCCCTCTTTCCCCTGAGAGCCTGCTGGTATCTAAGCAGCACTTCAGCGTATAACTTTTGTTTATTCAAAGTCCACCTTGACAAAGAAGATACCTCCACTGACTTCAGTGGGTCTGCCTGAGCGCTGGAACTTGCTTTCTTCTAGAAATTGAGCTTCCAAAGGTTTTGATTACAAACAGAACTATTTACATATGAAACATTCGTGGCCAGAATTTGAACTCAGTGTAACAGACAGGGATCACTGCAGGGCAACTTGTGTTTACTGCACAGAAAGCCAATCCCATACTGGGCTGCATCAAAAGAAATGAGACCAGCAGGCTGAGGGAGGTGCTTCTGCCCCTCTGATCCACTCTTGTGAGACACCACCTGGATTACTCCATCTGGTTCTGGGGCTCCCAGCATCAGGAGGACATGGACCTTTTGGAGCGAGTCCAGAGGAGGGACATGAGTATGATCAGAGGAATGGAACACCTCTTTTATGATGATAGGCTGTAAAAGTTGGGGTTGTTCCGCCTGCAGAAGGGAAGGTTCCAAGGACATTTTATAGCAACCCTCCTGTAAAGGGGGCCTGAAAGAAAGCTGGAGAAGGATTTTTTTTACGAGGCCACACAGTGATAGGACAAGGCATAATGTCTTTATACTGAAAGAAAGTAGATTTAGATTAGATGTAAGGAAGAAATTCCTCACTGTGAAGGTAGTGAGTCATTGGAACAGTTGACAGAGAGCCTGGGGATGGGGCCTTGAGCAAACTGATCTGGTGGAAGGTGTCCCTGCCCATGACAGGAAGGTTGGATCTAGATGATCTTTAAGGTCCCTTCCAACCCGAACCATTTTATGATTCTAAGTTGCAAACATGTTTTTCCTGCTAGCTATCCATTTCATATTAAAAACATGAAATTGCTGGAGAAACATGATCCAAGCTGAGAAGCAGTTGAGAGATCCTTCCTGTTTTAAAGGAGCAGACATTTCTGACGCAAGTGATGTTACAGCAGCTCCATGCTTGTGAATTAGTAGCTGCTCTCATCAAGGGGCAAAAAACCCACAACATTTTGATGTCAGCTTTTGGATATTCTATATTCTGTCTGCCATCATGCTCTCCATCTTCACAAAGTGAAAACACTGGGACATCTGAGTTTTATTCCATCAAGTAGAAAAATCTTAACAACTTCTTAAGAAACTAGATTAAATAGTTTTATTCTGTTACTTATTTCACTGCTGAAAGTCCAGAAGAAGTCAGATGGGCTGAATGTGTGGGAAGCAGTCAATGATCTTAATGTGAAAGGTCAGAAATGCTCTTTATTAGCCATATGAGTTTTATGAGTTGTAAAAGGAACCATCAAATTCAAGTCAGGTTCCCTGAATTGCAGGAACCATGCATTTTTGCCATTCTGGATGGTTAAACAAAATGAAAAACATGAACAAAAAAAACCCCAATACATGCAGACCGGTTAGAGAAGTTATTCAGTTTAACATGTTTTTAATTAAATCCCAGCACTTGACGTGAATATCCGTCCTGCACGAAGGGAGGCATCAGGAAATGTTTCAGTGCTGTCACACTCTATGATAAGTGCACCCTCAACACTTCAGTTCCTGCCTGTTTCTGAACTGGTGGTCTGTTTCCCTATTAAAATATTGATCATCTTCCCACCCCCACCCCTTTGCAACTTGCACATTGTTATTTCTTCCCAGCATCTTATTTTTCAGTCACAACCAGGCAAATTCCTTCTCACACTGCATAAGTGATTCCCTCTTCCACTTTCATCTCTCATGTTGCAGGAACCATTTCCTCTTCCGCTGCCATTATCTCAAATGGGCTTTTCCATATCAGTGACTCTTTCATCTCCTTTCAAACATCAAGAACGTAATTCAGTCTCTCTCTCTCAGATAGCCTGCTTAGGCCTCCTGTCACTTTTACATTTAAATTATAGTTTAAATTATAGCTTCATTGTATAATAATTTAGGGACTATCATTTGCAGAGATGACTCCAATAATGCAGACTAGCTCCATCTTATAAAGCAACTAAAGTGCAGGGATTGCAGAAGTCTTTTAGCCCGTATGATTTTATAAATAATAATAATAAAAGAAAGGGGTCTTGGAAGAGGGCTCACAAAGGTGAGTCAGTAACCTGCCACCTGCAGGAAGAGTGCTTTTCATATCTCACCAAATCACCTCACTGTACCTGTGAAGGTCAGTCTTCCTATCCTGCCTCTATAGCCAAACCAGAAATCAAGGCACGAGACTTGAATACACAGATAACCTCTGAGGATCCCTTCACCAATGATATAGCTTAGGACAACCCACTTAAAAAGCTCAGGTTCCAGAAATTCAGTGAGATGGATGTGGACCCCAGCCCCTTGCATAATGGGTTGGTTATTTAGCAAAGCTCACTAAAATACCTACCAAGTTTCCTCCCCCACAAGGGTAAGGCTAAAATCACAGGAGCAGCTTCACTCTGAGAGCATCCACATGAGCTGCAGAGTGTCTATATGAGCAATGAGCAGAGCACAGCCTTTGCACCACTGGAGTCCAGTAAATATCTAGCAATGCCTACAGCCTAATACGATTGTTTTTGCAGTGGTGGTGTGCCCATGCCTGAGCTCTGCAGCAGCAGTGCCTCAAGTCACAGAATTCCTGTGTCCTTGAAACTTCTGGCACAGCACTTTTTTCTAGCCTGATTCTTCCTCTGAGCTCTCTCATGGCTCTTGCAGGCAGAAATGAGTCCAAAGCATAATTGTGTGAAGTTGCAAGAACAGGTAAGAACACATCTTATATACCCATCAGACAGGCTTGAAATTAAAATCTGGTGTAACAGACAGCTATTCTCAGATCTAGCTGCAAACAGTAAATAAATCCAGCTTGTAACTTAATGATCCTTGTGTTTGCAACCAGCAGTGAAAACTGCCTGGGGAACAAAAGCTGGAACTGTACGTGGAAGACAGAATGAAGTCATTGGCAATCATACACAGAAAGCACCTGGATTTTATCATTCCAACCTCGAGACAGTCATGTTAGTTCTGGCCAGAAATCTCCCAGTTAGCGAGCTGGGTTTCAGGATCAGTCCCCTAGATATTAGATGTGTGCTGCTGCTCATTTCATGTTCATACCCCACATTAGCCACCCTGCACTGCACAGAGGCTTCGTTACATTACCCTGCCAGTCCTTCCTGCTCCCTCCTCCAACAAATCAGACTGAAATCTCCTGCCTTTCTTGGAATTCATTTCAAAATAGATTCATGTGGCGCCTGCTATTCCCCAACAAACAAATAAATTAGCTGCTGTGATATGGAAATTTGCATGACTCACTGTACTTAAAAACTGTTAGCTGTGAACTTATTAATTGAAAACCACAGGATGATAATAAGTGTGTCCTTCACTCTGAACACAAGTCCCTTGTTATGATGAATTTGTAAAGCAATAATGATGTTTCTCAACAAAAACACCACTGCCTCAGGACAGTTGAGGTCTCATCTCACCTCAGAGGTGCTTTTGGGGAGGGGAGTGCAGGGGCCACCTGGCAGAACGTGGTGTCTAATCTGAATGGTGTGGGCAAGGCACAGGGATCCCCAGGGGCAGCTCTGCTAGCTCTGCCTCTCCAGCAATCCTGCCTTCACCTTTGAAATTATTTCCCCCAACCTCTTCCTCACAGCCAGAGTGCAGGGAAATGGCTTTCACCTCCCTCCTGCACAGCTGCTCAGGGGCTGTCCCTGCTGATCCCTCCACTGGCATCCCCACACATGGGCGGGGAGAAATGATTTAGCCCTCCTGGAACGTCACCTTTCAGCTGACTCTGCTTTCCTTGCAGAGTACTGTGCCTATTGATTTATGTGCTCTGCTTTGGTCATACACACTCACATGGGTTTCCTTGTGCCTTACATTTATTGCAGACAAACTGCTTCTCCCCACTTGTTTTAGAGAATACTCAAGCAAAGTGCATTCATTTCTGCAAATATAATTCAAAGGCTAAAACCAGCAAGTTTAATCCTTCCTCAGTGTGTATATGAGAGTTTGCCCCCATACATAGCAAGCTGCCCACATTCTTTTGCATGTCTAATACGTGGAGCTGGATCTCACTTCCATTCTGACTCGTGATCTGCAGTACCAGTGAAGTCAATCTAATTGCCACTCTGCAGTAGAATATTGTACTGTATATTTTCACACACATTCTCATTTTCAAGCAGCAAACCATTAGTTAAACCTGCATTGCCAAAACATGGCAATCCTTGGTATGAATCCTGACACAATCATCCATTGCTTTGTTTTCTTTATTTTCCTGTCTTCTCTGTTTTCCTTCATTTGTTCTGAAGGAAAGAAAGAGACTGCCTCTAGTGCTTGAATGTTAATTCTTTGCTGCACTGTCCTTGGGCAGAGTTGAGTGTTTCTGAGAGGTGTAACAAAGCAGGATTGTAGTGCCAGTAGTTCCAATGCCAGGATGAATTTCTGCTTTCCTTATCAGCAGCTGTTATATCTTATTTTGGAAATACGTTGAAAATGCTGATATTTAATCTAACTTGAAAATTACACCCCTCAGAAAAATGCAGAAACAGTTGCCAAAGAACCATAGCATTTGCAGGATTTAATTCAAACACAGATTTATATTTCTGTTGTTCCTGATGACAATAGTAAACTGCTGCATGCATTGCACAGCCAGGAATTTATTTTATCAGGAAGACACATTAGCTGTGTGAACCTTGTGCCAGTATTGGCTCAAAGACTCAGTTTAATGGGGTAGGACAAGGGCATGGGGCAGGAAGATATACCTTTTATAGGCAGAAATAGCTAAAGAAATCTAACACATTTTAGAAATAAAGATTTCCTGTTAGCTGCCCTATAATAAAAACCTTTCTTGCCCTGCCCTCAGCCTTGTCTCATTTACCTGGTGTTTCTGACTCCAACTTTTTATACCACTGCAATTTTAGATCTAGTGTTACCGTAGACAAATGACTGCAGTGGTCCAGACAGCAAAGGCAGGTTTGTGGTGGATTCAGCAGATGTAGATCTTCCAGGGATCCTTCTTCAAAAGGGACTCCAGATTACTAGATTCTTGCTATTGTTTGTAATGTCACAGACATCACTATCACTTACTTTCAACAAAATAAAATGAAATTGGAATAAGGTTTCAGGATAATTAAAACATTCTTTTCCAGAGTACTCTTAGGTTTATATCCCTTAGCCAGTTGGATCTTGTATCAAAACCACAAACCTGGTATTTGAAAGCTCACTCCCTCTTATTAATCCTTCACAGAGTGGAGTTCAGATATTTTGTGCTTTCAAATGTAGAACAGAGTACTGCAGCAGATCTAGCCATTGGGTAAGAAACACTACAGCTCAAAACCTGCTGGGGGAACAACTGAATTCAGCTTGTAGTTTGTAAGGATGTTACGAAATAATAAAATCCAAAACATAAAATAAACAAACAAACAAAACCTCAACAAGCTCATATGACTAGAATAAACCAGGTTGAAAGAAACCTTCGAGATCATCGTGTCCAACCTATCATCCAACACCACCTAATCAACTAAACCATGCAACCAAGCACCCTATCAAGTCTCCTCCTAAACACCTCCAATGATGGTGACTCTACCACCTCCCTGGGCAGCACATTCCCATGGGCAATCACTCTCTCTGAGTAGAATTTCTGCCTAACCTCCAGCCTAAAACTCCCCTGGTGTAGCTTGAGACTGTGTCCTCTTGTTCTGGTGCTGGTTGCCTGGGAGAAGAGACCAACCCCCTCCTGGCTACAACCTCCCTTCAGGTAGTTGTAGACAGCAATAAGGGCTCCCCTGAGCCTCCTCTTCTCCAGGCTAAACAACCCCAGCTCCCTCAGCCTCTCCTCATAGGGCTTGTGTTCCAAACCCCTCACCAACTTTGTTGACCTTCTCTGGACATGTTCCAGCAAGTCAACATCCTTCCTAAACTGAGGGGCCCAGAACTGAACTACCACTGCCTATAGTTTGTCTTTCAAAACTTTTAAAGTCCAAGTCAGAAGAAGTCAGGAGCATGGCAAATGAATGTGCTAGCCTGTAAAATTTTGGTTCTTCTTAACAGAGACTGCTATTTGTCTAAAGGACACCTTTTAAAAAGCTATAATTTAACCAGAAAGGCAAGAAAATTATTTGAGTTTGCTAAATGAATGCACATGACTAAAACACGAGAAAAATCAAAGCTTGACATTCAAGATACATCTGAAGTTAAAGGGCAGGGAAATCTAATAAATCAGAAGAACATTTTCATACCAGACAAGCACAAAAATCTCTTCCATGTCTTTCAGTCACAGAAGCTTGGTGCATGTTATGATTGTCTGTTTATTTTAAACTAAGTGATATCTCATAGTTATAGAGTTCAGAGAAAATTGGCAATATGAGACTTAGGGGCAAAAACATGAACTACCCAGCTCATAAGACACCTTTATTAGATGATGCTTAATGCCTGATTCTAGTCACTTAAAGCAAATTAAAGATTATCTTCATAAAGAGGGAAGGGAAGGCAAGTCAGGCAATGAATAGATTAAAAAAGTAATCTAGAGAGACACTATCCTAGATCCAGATCAAAACCACAAATATTAAAATAATGTCTTTTTCTTAAACATTTTACCTCATTATCATTATCTTATTTTACCTATTGGCCTGTCTCATTGCACATTAATATATCACTGATATGTATCAACACTTTCAAGAAGTTAAAAAAGAAAGAAAAATCACAAGAAGAGAAACAAAAAAACCCCAACAAACTCTAAAGTAAAAATATGTCCTTTAGCTATCCAGCTCGTGGCCATGCTGCAAGAGATTAGTACTTTTTTTAAGACAAAATCACAGAAATATGAACTTTTGCATCTGTAAAAAACATCCCCTCAAGCTACAGAGTGGCTGGAGAGCTGCCAAACAGAAAGGGACCTGGGGGTACTGATTGACAGCTGGCTGAACATAAGCCAGCAGTGTGCCCAGGCAGCCAAGAAGGCCAATGGCATTCTGGCCTTCATCAAGAATAGTGTGGCCAGCAGGAGCAGGGAAGACATTGTGCCCCTGTACTCAGCACTGGTTAGACCACACCTTGAGTACTCTGTCCAGTTCTGGGACCCTCAGTTTAAGAAGGACATTGAGACTCTTGTATGTGTCCAGAGAAGGGCAACGAGGCTGGAGAGAGGCCTCAAGCACAAGCCCTACGAGGAGAGGCTCAAGGAGATGGGATTGTTTAGCCTGGAGAAGAGGAGGCTCAGGGGAGACCTTATTGCTGTCTACAACTATCTGAAAGGAGGCTGTAGCCAGGTGGGGGCTGGTCTCTTCTCCCAGGCAACCAGCACCAGAACAAGAGGACATAGTCTCAAGCTGCACTGGGGGAAGTTTAGTCTCTAGGTGAGGAGAAAGTTCCTCACTGAGAGAGTTGTTAGCCATTGGAATGTGCTGCCCAGGGAGGTGGTGGAGTCACCGTCCCTGGAGGTGTTCAAGAGGGGATTGGATGTGGCACTTGGTGCCATGGTTTAGTAGTCATGAGGTCTGTGGTGACAGGTTAGACTTGATGATCTTTGAGGTCTTTTCCAACCTTATTGATTATATGAGTCTATACCTCCCCTTACCAAGTCCTGTGTTTTTAAAAACTGGTTTTCATTGATAGTCCTCTGTAAGACTTTCTTAAGTGATATAAGGAAAACAGATAATTAAATACAAAGGAATCAAGACCAAGTTACCTTCTCAGGTCACTTAAGATGCCAGGAATAAATGGCTGCCACATGGCCAGGTCCCCTTGAATTAATCTGCTGTATAGGCAGGGCTTTAATGCTGCTTTATGCATCAAATTTTGAAGCTGCAATTTAATCCTCAGTAGGAAAGAAGCTGTAATGTTTTACTCTTAGAAACATTAAGGAGATGTCCTTTAGTCCTGACATGCCAAAGGCTGCAACCAAACAAGTCATAACAGAGCTGGACATAAGCATCACATGCTCTTCAATGATGAAGAGAAAGTAAGAGAAGACCTTACTGTCCCACTCAGACTGTCACTGACAACTCCTGAAGTTAAGCATAGTCATCTCAGAATGAACTTCTGCTGTGCTGTACCTGGGCATGCAATCCACAGGCCACAGCCAGCTGTGGGGACAGATCTCCCCAGTCCTGATGGTACTGGGGCAGTGACCCACATGTGCACCTCCTTGCAGCAGGACTAAGGTTCATTTGTCACTTCACAACTGTTTGCTTAATGGAAGTCACCAGGCACAAACTACGTTTCTTTTTCTTTTTGTGTCACCAGCAAAGCAGCAATTAAGCTTCCAGGGGAACTTGTGCCACCATCTCACTCTTTATAGTTGTTGTAGAATCACTGAGCTGCATTAGTATCAAGAGGTCTCCTTGGAATCATGTACTTTTTGAGACTTGTGGGCTTCCTTTCTACTGAATCACAGCAAGTTTATCCTGGGACAGGGCATACTCCTCCCTACAGGGACCAAATAGGGATGAGAGAAGGAAGAAAATTACTCAGATTAAGAGAACAAATATCTAAAAACAGATGACAACGTCAGTGACCTTCAGTCCCTTTTTTTTTCCCTCTCATAAAATGTAAGAAGCTGAGTGAAGAAATTTGAGTACACCAACTGAAGAGAGCTCACAAATTGTAGCCCACATTCTATACAGAGGGCATTGTGCTTTTGGAAACCATCTTCTGGTTCCCTCTCAGATCAGACTGGCACATCCTCATCACCTGCATATTTAATATCTAACAGCAAGTAGCAATAGGTGAACAGCAAGAAGCAAGGAGTTCTGCTTTGTTTAACCTGGGAATTGCTATGTGCTTATCCAAACCTTATCTACATCCTCCTACAAATATGCAAACCTCTGGGCATGAGAAATATTTAGACACCTGCTACTGAAATTAATGGGAGCTGCAAGCACAGAGTTCCCTGGACAATCAGACATCTTAAGTCTACAAAATTAGGTTGAAAATCTCTGAGGAACAATTTTTCTCTCTCATCATATTTACTGCTTCCCACTAGGCAGGAAATGTTTGAAGCACAGGCTCACTTGTGGTATGCTGGCAATCCTGATTTTTTTCAATGGAAGGAACCAGCAGACAAGGAACAGGGGGGTGAAAAAATCTTTTAAAGTAAGTGAAAAGATTCAATGTCTGAAAATGCTCAGCTTGGGATTGTCTCAATATTCTGACTGGATTTTCAGTTGGTTGTAATTTTCATTCCCACCAGATTACACTTTCTTTAATAAAAGGGAGAATTCACAGGGAAGTGCAAGGAAAATGGCATCTTAGGCCCCTTCTTATAATGCAAAACAGATGGGCACGCTGCTGAGCTAAGCTCATGCACTGCCTTTCTGCATTCAGTGGGTCTCTTTGCAGATGCAAGAGTTTCAGGGAAGTATGAAGACCAGCTCTCAGGCTGGTAGGATCAGGGTAGCATTTTGCACACTCTAAATCAGAAGAAGAGGGTTTTTTTCCTTTTAAGTACTCCCTTCAGGAAAAAATGCCTTTAGGATGGTTTTTGCAGTTTCTAAAGCATAAAATGATCCCCTGGGGGAAGAGGATACTGTTATGAGGAAGAATATGTGCTGTAAAACAGCTTGCTGTGAAGGTCCTTAGCAGAGGAGAGAAACTGGCTGGGATTTGTGCAATTCTGCCTTGTTTGGCTTTATTGTTGCTCTTTTAAATTAAAGCCAAATCTGTGGTTTCAATGGCTGTTTCCAACTTTGAACAAATACTGCAAGGTATAAAAGTGTGCACACACTTTAGTGGAATGAAAATACATCCAATTGCACTGAGTAACTTTGGTGTAGTCCTCCTCTACAAACATCCATGGGAAATACTTCTTTTGTGTGTGTGTTTGGTGAGATTCCACTGAGTGATCCAGGGAATGATCATTGGTCCAGACTTCACAGAGCTACAGAGCTGGAGTGAGCTCTCATCTCCCATTCTGCTCCCTAGGTCCAGGGCACCAGATGCAACCCAAAATGTAACATCTCATGCACACAGACAATTCAGAATGCAGTCTATCATTTTATATGCCTGTGTATGGCACCTTGAACAACATCTACTGAACTCTAAAGCTGACATGAGCCTGGGTTCATCTTGTAGAAAACCCTTGGTGCTGATCCAGCAGCTGAAATTCAAACACTGAAGTTGTGGCTCTGGAAATTGACCACAATCTTTCCAAATGCCACTACTGCATTTGCTTGGGGGTTACGTAGCATTTCACATTCTAGTCTCTGCAGAGACTGTGTGGACTAGAAATGGCTTTGGGGAAATGAGTTAGTTGCCTTCACAGTTACAACACTCTCCCCAGGCACATTCCTGTGGTGTTGACTAACATTTGAAGGCTATGCAGGACCTGTTGCCTCTCCATTGTTGCCCTACATGTGTCTCCACCAGAGCTACTTGAACTCAAACAGGTGTGAGTAGGCGACTTTGAACAGGATTTTTCATGCCCCTACTCTCTGAACCTTAGGAAGTCCTGCCTAGGTGATAGGTATAGAGCAAGAGAGATGCCCCAAGTGACCTTTCTGCTTTTGCATCACATGAATTGGGAGCACAGTTATACATCTGTCATTTTAGCCTGGCTAGTAATCAGGTGAGTATTCCCATAAGGTTCTCTTCCTTTGGGAGCTTTGTTTCTCAAAAAAACTTTCTGCAGCAACAATAGCTGGGAATTCTTCACTGACCCAGTCCTCTAGCCAGGGTGTTTTAAGAATTAATAGGGCTCTTTGCACTCTTCACATCTACAGGGCATCAGGAGTCTGGCTTTCAGTGTATGTGCAAAGTGACTTAATACTTCAAGAGCACAGTGAGATCAGATCGTTCTTACAACACATAGTCAAGCTATGGAATGCTGTTATGGGAGACAGACATTTCTGGGCTCCAAAAAGCTTTTACAAAAGTACTTACTAAGCAACATCAAGGCCAAGCAAAGAGGAAGAAATCTCCTTTGATTCAGGAGTCTTGTGACCCACAGACTTTGGAGAGTGGAAAATTTCACTGGGGAAGTGTCACTGTTTAGTCATCTTTGTTTAACATTTTCATCTTTGTTGGCTATAAGCCATTGGCCACTGTTGGCGACACACTAACTGGGCAAGACTGACACTTAACCTGATTTTTTGGTAGTCATTCTTACATTCTTTCTCTTTTGACTAGCTTTGCATTGTGGCTGTGTCTGTACATACAGGGCAGGAGGCACAAAAGTAGTGGCAGGCAATAGGATTCTTTCAGGCAGGCTGGGCTAGGGGACCAAGTCATCTGCCAGGGTGATGTTTGAATCCATTTTGAAAAGCTGCCATTCACCAAGTAGAAAGCCCTTTTGCTACAGGCCAAACTCTTCTTAGATTTTCAGGTTTGATAGACAGGTAGGCATGAGGCAAAATCCCAGGTCTGAACAGCCCAAAGCTGAGATTTGAGATTTCATGGGCTTATGGTGCATGTAATCATTTTCCCCTACTGCCTTCAGGAAGTCTTATTAGACAGCAGGATTTTCATTTTCTTCCAGCACAGCTCTGTTTGGCAGTGTGTAAATTAGCTGATACAGCTAACCCTTCAGCTCCACTGACCACTGCATTCACCTCACAGGCTAGAAAATTCCTGATGAAGCTCTACAATGTCCTGTTGAGCCAGAGATGCTATGCTATTGTATAGATACAGTGGGTAGAATATGCTCCAGTTTCCATGTGCTAGTAATGCCAGAAGTGCTTGTTGTGTGCATAATAATGTGTGTGAGTACAGAAGAGTGGGGTGCATGTGGGTTGGGTGGACATAAGAAAGAAGATGCTTTTACCTATGAAGTGTAAGATATATGGGAGGTCTGAAAAAACCTTTCTGGCTTTCTGTCACATAAAGGCAGGCTCCAGTTTCCCATTTTAAAGATGAGTTTAATAAAGTGAGTGATAGAGCCAGATTAATTTTGTTTTCATCTGTAGGTATTATACCAGTGGGAAATGCCATCTGATAAAGTGTCTGATTCAGCTACCAACCTTTCCTGAAAAGGCATAATAGAATAAAAGCTATCTTCAAAGGACATTGATGTATTTATGTACTGAAATTAAAAAGTGGATACTTCTGTCTTTGCTAAAGTTGGCTGAGTTTATTCCACATTTCTCCAGCAATTCAGCAGCTTGGCTTGGAGTGAACAATGTTCAGGTTTTGTGTCTCAGGGTCAGTGGCCTTGCCTGTTATTCTTGGAGCCTTGTTTTTTTCTAATGCAATAAGATGTGTGAGTTACCAGATCTCAGTTCTGCATAAGGAGGCAAGCATTGCTCACAGGGAGACAAGAGACTATTTCGAAGCTGAGGAAATAACAGGCAGTGAAGTGTCTTTATTTTCATCCCAGCCTAGCAAAGCTCAGTGCTGGCACACTCAAATCTAGGTGGAATTCTACTTTTGACAGTCTTGGGGTATCAGCAAAATTAAAACTCTGAGCACAGAGGGGTTTTCTTTTAATTAGGCTTACAGCCTCCCCTAACAAATTGCAGACACAGACTGAACATAGATGTAAACAAAAGCCTGCATGTGGAACCTATTGTGCTGTTCAAATAGACGTCAAACTAAATTCTCAGCATAAATGTTCTTTCTGCACTGCCCCCTGCACTCTCTTTACATATATACAAATACATAAACACAACCACATATTTCCATTTGCCTTTTTTTTCTCCTTTTTTTTTTTTTAGGCTTAGAAAGTATGGGCATTTATCCCCACCAGACTGTTTATAACGATGCTCTAGGTTTAGCTGCATGTCCCCTTTGGCTTTTCTCCTGGAGCAGAGAAACATTTGCACAGAGCACACCAGGTGTTACTTTCATGTCCTCAGACATACTGGAATATATTAACACAAACACTAAATCAAAACACAGCAAAATTAATGATCACTGCTAGGCTAAAGGAACCAAACTCCTTATTACCAAACAAGAGTTGTGTGTATTGTTTCCGTTCTCTAGTTCCTAGATTATTATAAAATCAGATACCAATAGCTAATTAGCTCTTCTAATTACTGGTTTGAGTTTGCATGAATTATACTGAAATGCCCAACTTACTCTTGCTTTAATCAATATAATATGCCCAAAAGTTGCTTGGGGTTGTAAGATAATGAGATAACTAAAGCAGTATCCTGTACACTTCATTATTATAGGCTTTAGCCAAAAGAAGTATCAGTATTTCCAAATTATCCCCACTTGAAGCATGCAGGCTGAAGCCTACTGCTCATCAAGCAACTGCTCATCAGCCCTGTTTCTCTTGTAACTACTACTTGACAATCAGACTATCAAATAAAACATAGATTGAATTATGTAAATGGTTGCATCTTCTCCTCAAAGTCCTGAATGTTACAAGTTGCCCCATTGTCTCGATATCTGGGTTTAGTCTTTGTCTGAATTGGACTCCTGGGCGGAACATGTAACCTTCTGAGGGCACAATTTTGGCCAGAATTGACTCACATTCTACATAAACCTACTGCAGTCCAAGCTCACTTCCAAGGCACTGTAACCAGCTCTAGCTTGTAATGATAATACTTTAATGCTGAGGTTATTTCTATAAGCACCATTTACAAATGAAGTAAATTATTTAGTTACCTTAAAAATCGAACATCTCTCTCACACTTACAGCTGCTGCTTTTAAGCCCTTAATTATGAACAGATTCAAATGATTTTAGAATAAAATACAATTTTATGTAGTAATGACATAAATGAAGGATAAGAATCAATAAAAATAGCTCAGGAATGGAAAAGGTGGAAACAGTGAAAGTGAGCTTTAGTGCTCATATATTTTTACACTGTAATCTTCATCATGCTAGGCAAATTGTACATCATGTACATGTACTTCTACAAAGGTCTTCAGCTGTACAAGTAAAACAAATATTCATTCATGTTGTCAGAGCAACACAAAGAAGTTCTAGCCAAACCCTGGATTCTGAATGATCCTCTGTCATTGAAAGAGACCAAGGACTATCATGCAAGGCCAGATCAAAACTTTGTACCTGCTGTGCATTTACTTAGGGCAAGATTTTCCTCATATGTTTCTCACCTTATTAATCCATTAAAATGAGAAGAAAGTGGAAAAAGAAGGTGGAAATAAGGATTTAAATTTTGTGATTGGAGGCTTTCAGAAACATGAGGGTATTTACTTTTCAAAGTAATCAATCATGCCTTTGCTTCCAGAATGAATGGAAATTGAAAGTATTCAAAGCCTCCTAAGATCAAGGGATGGGATATGGTCCTGGCTGAGAGCAGAACTGTAAATAAGCTTAACCATTAAAGGAGTACAATGGAAATATTTTCTGCATAACACCTTCAGCTGTGACCTTGAAGCACCATCGTTCTTGATTCAAAGGCCTTTCTTTCTCAATGAAAAACCTGGAGACAGTTAGATCTATGGAAGATCACAAATTCAAGAACTAAGATCACTATGGGTGCTCTGAGAGAAAGCCTGGGGATTTTTTCCTGAAAGGAGGTGAGGACATGGCCAAACACATTAATTAGTGCTTTGTTGTGGGGCTCATGGAGCAGCTTGGGTGGCAGATGTCAGAAACACATGGACATCTCCTGAGTGAAAAGGAAAAGATATTAAAAAAATAAACCCCCCAAAAAAACCAACAATTGAGGGTCATAACCTGACAGGTAATCATGGAATTGAAATGTCTGAAGAATGGCAGAACTTTGAGGCCAGATGGGATCCAGCATGCTGAAAAATACGGCATTCAGAGACATGGGGGAAAGAGGAATCACTTTAGGGCCAATGCAGATGTATAATATATGTCCATAATGGCAGCACCTGCACATGCATCCATTTCATCATTTATGATTTCAGAGAACACAGCAAATTGATTTTGCCTTTTTTTTTTTTTTCCCCAGGCAAAACCCCTAAATTATCTGGAATTTTTAAAGCTTCCTTTCTTTCTTTGACTCCTTATCATTTCAGTCTGAACTTTATTGTCCTTCCCTTTTGTCCTGACTGCCACTTCATAACTGAGCAGCAAATGAATCCATTTACTGCTTCTTTATTTCTTCATTGGTACAGGAAGTGAACAAAATCCATCCTAACATCTACCATTATCCTCCTCCCCAGGTCACAGCCTTCCATAGTAGATTGTCCCCATTCAGAATATCTGCCATGGTATCCAGATTAATTCTTTGCTTTTATGCACCCAAATAATTTCCAACCCCATTTGCTTAATGAACAACACCTTCTTTCAGTAAAAAGCCTGGTCTCTTTGGAGCAGGTTTGCAGGATTTATAAGTTACAGTTGTGGCATTAAAATCAGACTGGAATAAACAAAGGAAGTCTCTAGTGTGCCGTGCAGCATTTGCAGAATTGAATGCATCTGAGAAAAGGGATGAGGAATTTGCAGCTGCTCCCCCAATATAGGAGCAGAAACCCATACTGGGCTAGCTAATGCTGATAAAGAAGATTTGTTCTATTTTGTCCATGACTGATAAATTTACTCCTGGATGTACATCTTGAAATTTTGAGTTGTAGAAGAGAGAAAGAACCCAGGATTCTCAGCACAGAGTGCTTCCAGGTGTCCTCTGAAAAAGACACGATTTTACCTCAATTCAGCCATCCTACAAAATAGGCATAATGACATTATGTTCTGCATTGCTACTGAAGGAAACTAATTTTTCCTGGTTTTGTTTTTTAGAGGGTATTTTGTTGTCATTGTTTTTGCTTGAGTAGTTGCTGTTGTTTGGGGGGTTTTTGGTTGGTTTGGGTTTGGTTTTTCTTTTTCATTAAGGAGCTGGAGACAGGGTGCCCTGGGTGAGGAATGTTAGCTGTAGCATGATTGGATGACTGATTGTGGTACAACTGCAGGCACAGGGTCTTCCCACCTATGGTTTGTTGGAACCACATCCCAACAGTCTGGTGCCAAATCCCAGCCCAGTGCATTGAACAGGCTATCTTTCTCCTCTGGAAAGGGAATTGCAAAACCTCTGAAGCAAGAGGTCTGCATTGCTTGACTAACTGCAGCAGTAAGAAAAAATTTACTGGTCAGGATCAGACCTGGGGAAATCATTACTGAATCATAAAAAGTCAGTAGGCATTCACAAAAGCAAGCTTGTGCTTTACAATCCACTAATGGGACGTTTTCAGAGTGGATCATAAAAATATCTGATAACAGGGATCCATACATTCTGTTTAACTGCATTTTTACTTAGAAAAGTCAAGTTCTTTGTCTTATACATCTGCCTTCTGGGAGTGAATGGATGCATAAGAAATCCCCTTTTAACACTTGCCTGTGACAGCTTTCCTTTAGAAACTACAAAGACTTCTCTCTCACATCATAGAGGTGGGGGATGACAAGACAGCTTTAAACCTCCAGGAAATCCAAAGTGTGATTGAGAGTATTAGAAAGAAGGAATTTCTCATGGGGCTGTTCACTTTGGGACTCACCAAGGAGATGCAAGCCTGTCAGCTGCTGGTGGTGGTCCCAGACCATACCCAGCATCCGCCCCTGTGCCACATGGGCAGTTTTCCCTTGGCTGGAGATGTACCTGCTGCTGCAGGAGGGCTGGAGACCCATATTCAGCTCTTGCCAATGACTTCCAGGTAGGGCCCTCTTCTTCCACTTTGATTGTAGTAGTCTATGAACTAGCTCAAGTATTCTTTTAAGAGGTAGCAGTGTATGCTAACAATTGTTCATAGAATCACAGAATGGTCTGAATTGGAAGAGACCTCCAAAGGTAATCTAGCCCCCTGCAGTCAGCAGGGACATCATCCACTAGATCAGGTTGCTCAGAGCCTTGGTGAGCCTGACCTTGAATAACTCCAGGAAAGGGGCCCAAAGTAACTCCCTGGGCAACCTGTTCCAGAGTTCAACCACTTTCATGGTAGAAAAAAAACAAACACAACAAAACAAAACACAAACATGTAAGGATGTGACTTAAAGAGAGTCATAAGGATTAGTGTGAGGATCAATTTTCTTCACTCTATGTCAATGACCTTAAAGAAAGAAAATGCAGTAAGTGGATTACATTTGCTGATGATATAAAGTGAAGAGGCAGTCAAAACAAAAGAGAGAAACAAAATTCAGACTACATGGTCTAGGAACAGGAGACAGACAAATAGCTATAAGTTTCAAAGCATGTAAGGTAGTGAGTCTGGGATCAGAAAAAAAAGAGAGAATATCCACTCAATAGCTACACATTACACGACATTACAGGATAGCAGTGTAGGGAGTTAATGGCAGATAAGGCTCTAACATCATAATCAAAAGTGCTGAACAGCAGCAAGTCACTGGAAAAATGCCTCTAAACTGTAAGACAGAGAAAGGTAACTGTAAAGCAGGAAAGAAAACTATTTGAATCCTGCAAATGAGGCTGGGTTTGTGACAAAACATTGCATATTTCTAACCAGCTATGAAAAATATGTTGTTGGGGAAAAAAAGAAATGGTAGAATAGACCTCTGCCAGAAACTGACAGCTGTTGAAATATCTTGATTATCCAGGGACTGGATATGAAATCCAGGTTTGTATGGCTGAGGATAGAAGACTAAAAGGAGGTTTTTCTGTGGTACATACAATCCTAAGGGGAAAAGAGAGGAGGAACCCTAGGAGGCTCTCAGAGTTGGTGACACTGTTGAGGGCAGGGAGGGATGGATGTCAGTGGAGGGCAGGCACCAGTGGGACGAGGCAGGACTTCTCTGCATGTGACAGTCAATTCTATTCTATTCTATTCTATTCTATCCACTGTTGTTTAAAATATGGCATACAAGATGTCATTGTGAAATTCAACCTAGTCCACTACCACTCTTTCTAAATATAATTCCACTTTTCCTTTTTTTTTTTTTTCATCAGCAAAGCTTCTAATAAGCCAGAAAAGATCAGAGAATTAGACATATTTGAGACATGATTTTACATTATTATTGGATCTTTGTTCCAAGCAATTTCTGCATCTTAGGGATCAAGGTGAGCCTCCCATAATGCACCTACTAGTAGTCAGGTATTAAAAAAAGAAAAGTTTTTCTAGGCATTTTCCTTTGAGACATCAGACTGTAAGATGAAAAGATGACCCAGGAATTTGCTGACCATCACAGACAATGGCTTGCTCTGATTAAAGCTATGTGTGTTACCTGGACAAAACTACATCAAAGTGCTAATTAGGAAACATGTATTCCTGACTGGTCACCTCTGAGGCTAATATGCTTGCATTTGTGCTATAGACTCCAGCTGATGCAGAGAATCAGCATGAGCTAGGAAGATATGTCTGTATAATGGACAGTACTACTGCACTCAACCATATTTTCTGTGATAGATTCCTTTTATGAAGAGGAACAAAATTTATGTTTATCTCACAGTACTGAGACATCCAATTAAAGAGCCTTATCCTACAAAATCATCTGCCTGAAAGTAAAAATGAAAGAAAATTGGTCTGATTCATTTATTTCTGATGATAAGTGCTTAACTACCAGTTTTCAGGAGCTTCTAATCCTATAATATTCCCAAAAGGCTTGCTGCAATTGGGATAGGCCATGCTTATAAGAAGGAGGGGGGAAAAACATCACCCACCTGTTGTTATTGAGCGTGGGTGCTTCTGAAAAATATTGCCTCATTTACCAAGGCAAACAATTATTAGTTAACAGAGCAAGCAGTACGCAGAGCAAATGTATATATTCGAATCATAGAATCATTAAGGGTGGTATAGGTCCGCTTGAGCTGGGCTATCGATTTTACCCCTGACATGGTCACACCACCCCTAGGCTCATCTCTAGTGATTTTGCTTTTATCCCCTTCCTCCTTCAAACCTAGTTTCAAACCCTTTCAATGAGCCTCACCAGCTCTCACACAAGAATCCTTCTCCCCTTTTAAGACAGCTGAACTCTGTCCCCAGCAGGCCCAGTGCCACAGAAATGTTCCCATGATCAGAGAAACCAAAATTCTGCTTGTAGCACCAGCTCCTGAGCCACAAGTTCATCAGCTGTGTTGTCCTGCTCCTTTCAGCATTCAGTGCAGTCTTCCCTGCCACTGAAGGGATTGAAGAAAACACCCCCTGTGCTCCTGATCCTTCAACCAATTGCCCCAGTGCCTTGAAGTCCTTTTTAATTGCTTTGGCCCTTGCCACCTGAGCTGCCTGCCACAAGCTGCCAGCTGTCAGCACAGGTAATGAATCAGCCAAGGTGAAGCGTGCTGTATGTTAGAGATGCAGCCTGTTCCGCAGCACCACATGCTCTGAGTGCCCTTCTGAATGTGGAGGGTTTGTTGGGAACAGAGTGATGCCTCTTCTTGCAAGTATATTGCCTTCCCCTCCCAGACTGACATGTAACAGAAAGTGATACAACAAATCAAGTCATACTGAAGTGGGGGGGACATTATTCACCCTCAAGAAAACAGCATCCAGCTCTTCTACTGAGTAAAAAAAAGCCCTGCATACACTTAAAAGAAACCAGATCAATCTCTACAAGTCACAGTGGTTTTGATACTTTTTTATCTAAGAAACAACAGAACCTCATTGTTTCTTGGCTGAGCATGGACCATTTGGAGACCATATGGACATTCAGGTTTTATTACACATGCAACAGATATTCTACAGTAACAAGTCTACACTCTTCATAAGGTGAGGGTGAAGCTGTAGGGAGATCAAGTAATTTTTTCTTTAAAGAAGAAAGCAAAATAGTAGGACTAATGCCACTAAGTGCATTACACTTAGTGTTCCACTTCATCTGTTATAGAAGTGGGCAAGGGTAGGAAAGGTCTATTGAAAATGACGGTAAAGGTGCTGACCCTCCAGAAACTCAGCTGCTTTCATGTGTTGCTTACTTGAAGAAGTAATTAGAGTTCTCACTCCTTGGCTAATGCCTCCTAATGGTCACTTTATTCTTGAAAATTGTACAGCACTGTAATTGTTGGAAGGTAAAGTAATAGTGTAAAGAGGTTTATCAGAAATGACTCAGTAAAAATCTAAGGGGGGGGGGAGCAGAGAAATTTTCTGTCAGATTATCTAGACTTATGCCCTTTTCTTAGAAAAAGAGGTATAACAGAATAATTTGTTTCATAGTGTGTGGACAATAACAGTGATAGAAATACATAATACAGCCCAAGCACTGTGAATGGGAAAGGCCAACCTCCTGGCCAAAGAATGCTCTCCTGATACGGTGCTTCTGGTTTTCCTTTGGATGTTTCTGTTGCAGAAGAGTTTCTTTCATCCTTTACACAAAGTAGGTGCAATTTGTATTTGAGAAAGCTGGAGGCAGCACTCTGGTCTTTGGTTATTTTATTCTGTGTAGTGCTCACTGCACAGGTGTTAGAGTGGGTGAACAGCTCTGGAGTGCCCAGCCCTAAGAGCATGCACACAGATGATCCAGAGGTGCCAGGAATGAGCAGAATGTGGGGCAGACAGTGGTTCTTCTTTTGTCAGTAAAAGCTTGACTGGATTGAAGCAGTACTGGCATGGCTAAATGAGGAATTATAGCTGAGGAAGGGTTTCAGTACTTGGCTCATCATTTGTCTAACAAATCAGAGATGCATAACTTCCTGTGTAGTTTACCAGAAATCTTTGGGGTTTCTATTATGGCTGAATCTCTACTTCCAGTGATGAAGCAAACAGAAACTTTAAATCCACAGACTCCTGACTCAGGATCATCAATAACTGAGCTGTTAAATGAGTTCCTTCTTGCTGAATGGCATTTTGGTCATACCCAGAGCCCACTGCATGAAAACCATGTTACTTTTAAAAAGTAGGCTGTTCTGTACTAGAATTGTGCTAATGGAAACACGCTTTTCAAAACTCTTATTGGCTTTGTCAGTGTGTAAAATTCCATTTTTCCCCCACATATTCATAATAATTCAAACAGGTGTCAATCACTTTTTCATTCCCAGGAAACAATTTTGTGCTGTGGAATACATTTCATTCCTGTCATGGCACAAAGTGAACTATTTGAAAAGGATAAATAACACTTAAGGAAATATATTTCACTCTGCTTCTGCAGTGCTGATTTTAAAATTCTATTTCTTGTTATATTTTCTCCTACAACCTGGCTTTGTGCTGCTGCTGTTTGCATGCAAAAGCTATTTAAGTGGAACGCTGCACCTCACTTGTTCAGAGCTTATAATGAAGAAAAATGTGCAAAAGCATTACTTTGCAAAAACAGATAAGTAAGCAAACTGCCTGACAAATGATGTCACCCATGCTTGGCAGACAGAAAAAAATAATAAATGACTGCCTAAGCCTGCTACAGGAGTCTGCAACCCACAGAGCATGAAATGTCTTGGGGAGTAACAGTCTGTATTCTGCATTTCTTCATACATCTTACCAGTTCTCTGTTTCTTTTGCTAGGCTGCAGAGCCTGCAACGTATTGCAAAATGCTGGCTGCAGGGCCCCTGAAATGTATCCGGGATCAGTCCCTTATGAGGGATTATCTCGTTAAGACTGGCCTGAACCCCAACCTGCTCAGTGATATTTAGGTTATTACAGTGACAGAATGCAAAGAGTCATTACACCAAGGTATTCAGCACAGAGTATGCTTTGCTCTGTAGAGAAAGGAAAGGAGAGAAGGCTTTTTTATCCTAACTTCTTTCATAGACCGCCAGAGGTAAGAAAATCTCTATTAAAACTGTTAAGCTACGCTTTCTCAGTATCCATCTTATGCTAGCTGTGTCTTGCTCATGGCATCTGGCAGTGTCTTCACTTAAAACTGGGCTGCTGTTTGCTTTTCTTGCCAGCTCTGCAATCCATATCTGCTTTTGTTTGGGGAAAGTGAGACTCTTTGGTGATGCCTCTGACAGAAAGACAATAAGCAGTTTGTATGCATCCCATGTAGGTGAACTCACTGCTCTGCCGTGCCTGGATAAGCACTGTGCTGCAGAGGGGAAAGACAGCACTGTGACTGTCTTGCACAGGCTGAAATGCTGAAGCCAGGGAACAGGCTGCCCTGTGCTTTAGGCTGAACCTCCAGAAAGGTTGCAGAATGACATTTTCTGCCAGCCAAAAGTCACCAAGACTATTGGTTTCTCTGGCTTTGTCCTTTTGTGATCTGACACATCCCTTGTCCAGAGGTGGGGGAAAGGGTATTTAAAGCGCAAAAGGAGAGATCTCAAACTAAAATCTTATTTTAAGGAGAAACTAACTTGCAGTATGGTAGGAAACAGCAACAGTATCTTCCTTTGGAGGGCAGGGATGTGTGAGAGATTTCACTTACAAAAAGAAGCACTTCAAGGTCCTCTGTTAGAGGCCAGTTATGAGTAAGGGGCAAATAGCAGCTACAGCTCTAAAGCTCCCTCCCTTCATGACCAAAGAGGAACAGCAATGAGGAGCTCATGAATCATGGAGATAAATATGATGCAGAGCAATAGATTTGACCAAATAGTTCCTCAAATACCATCTGAAATAAATGGTAAGTTTTCCTTTCCCATGCCTGTCTGAGAAAGAGATGTGACAGCCCACAGAGTGAGAAGAGATAAGGGAAAATGCAGAAAATAAATTAATCCATCTCTAACTATATGAAAGTACACAAAGCACAGAGCAGAGCTTGAAAAAAAAAAAGAGAACATTTTGCTTTGTAAATGTAAATCAGAGGAGCAGATATTTTTCTCTGCTTTCAAGAACGCTGCAGCACCACTCATTTCCCACAGTAGGCTGAAAATCGGCACGAGGGGAACAAGTGAGGACCAAAACTAAAACAAAAACTTGTAGCATCCAGGTTCTCAGGGGAAAGAAATTTGGGGTTGGTTATGAGTTACTAGTTTAACTTTCATAATAAAAATCTTGTTTTGCTAAACACAGGTTATTTTTTCCAGGCCATTATTTCCCAGATTCAGCATTCCAACATTAATTATATTCCTTGATAAAACTGGAAGATCCAGAATTATTGTGAACTATTTTTCATGTGTTCTGAAACTAGGATGTTTGATATCATAATTCAGCCTAAATAATAGTTGTCTGCTTTAAATTATGCCTCTACTTGTAGCAGCTTTCCACAACTATAGTTAATAAATACATAAATATGTGTAAATGGGAGTGTTTTCTTCTTTTGCCAGTTGAATTTTAGTTAACTAGCCTCAGGAAAAAAAATAGTCAAGCGTAGTATCATATTTGGAGGTACTCTTTCCTCATAATCTTCAGAGAGGTTACATGCAGATGCAGAACGGAGATTGTACTCTAACACTCTTCTGTGCTGTAGCGTGCTGTAGCATGCATCCCTGAGCTGCTTGTGGGAATATCAAATATTGTAAGGGAAAAAAGAACAGGGTTCTGCCAGGAGGGTAGTGGAACAGGTTGCCCAGGAAGGTGGTTGAGGCCCTATACCTGGAGATATTCAAAATGGGGCTCAACAGGGCTCTGGGCAGCCTGATCTAATTGAGGGTGCCCCTGCTTACTGCAGAGGGGGTTGGACTAAGTGACCTTTGGAGGTCCCTTCCAACCCAGACCATTCTGTGATTGTATGAGTATGCCTTTCTGTGATACATTTATGAGAAAGAGAGAAAGAGTTGGGAATATTATCTGTTCGGAGTGGAACAATTCAGTTAATCACCAATTTGGTGAGAAAAAAAAAGTAGAATTAATCTTTCTTCAATCACATGAAGTTCGTGAAAGATTTCCCTTATGGGCCAGAATTAACCACTGGATGATTTGTGCCACTATTCCTTTGCTGCTTATTTATGAGCAGTGTGATGCTAATGTTCAGTAGTCAACATTTCCACACACACCCCTCCCCCGAAATATTACACACTATTTGCTTATAAGCAAAGCTTAAGGGCTTGTTGTGCTGGAATTGCCTTCCAGGAAACCCATTTGCACATGACTTCTGACACAGATAATGTTAATGCAGTCATAAAGGTGGATAGAAATGTGGATATCTGCATATACAAATCACACTGAAGTAGTCAAAACTCAAAATCTATTCCCCAGCTACCAAAAATTGTCTGTACTTCTAGCTGCATCACGAAGCAGGACATCTTTGTGTGTGGAAGACGGATTTTCACCAGCGGAAGAGCTTTCCAAGGGAACAGGCTGGGTCCTGAGGAAATTTCCCTTCATTTCACACAATTTCCCCCACAAGTCTATGAGTGAGATAACTTGACTTAACGATGTCATTTCAGTGCCAGCCTCTTCAGCTGCAGTTACTGAAGGGGGGAAGAAAAAAAAAAGAATGGATTCCCTGGGTGCTTTTGTTAGTTCTTCATTATTTTCTCTTTGAAAATTATTCTTCCATACTTCATCTTGAACTGCCTTTTTTTTTTTTTTTTTAAGCTGAATAGCCCTATTGCTTCTGCTGAATACAAGGACATGACCACCCACACTTAGAAAAACCTTACCTCTTGCTGAGCGTCTCTGAAATGCTAGGCAGCAGGGCTCATGCAGCAATAAAACTTCATGATCACAGGGGAAGGAAATAGTGCAAGGCTAGGAATCCTCCTGCTGTTTCCATATGATTTCCTAATTTCAAAATAAGCTGAGAAATAATAGGGGGGAAATGTATTGTGAGAGTTTCCTCTGTGCTCTTCTGCAATTTCCCACCTAGCCTGTTGTGTGTATGAGGAAGTCTATTAAACTGCTACCCCAAAAGCTTGGCAGTCAGTCTAACAAGCAGGAAAACTTTGTTCTTCACCATAAAAAGAAAAGTTCTTCTCTTGGATCAGGCTAATGACTCTGGCTTTTGGTTATTTCTTCCTGCCCCACGACAGGAATGGGCTGTTGATTTGGAGCATGTTTACACTTAATTTTCTCTTGGACCAGGGTAACGACTCTGGCTTTTGGTTATTTCTTTCCTGCCCCACAACAGGAATGGGCTGTTGATTTGGAGCATGTTTACACTTACTGCTCAGTTTGGACTCATATTAAGATGAGATCCAGTGGTGATGATTTTGAAGTCCACACAGACTGTCAGAACAGCCCTGGCAGTCTGGGGACTGGGATGCAGACTCTTAGTGCCGGCTTATCGTTAAGAGCATCTAACAGGTCTCACTTTTTGAAGCTAAAATAAGACATCTTTAGGCTGCAGCAATTATTTTATACTTCTTTCCTTCCCCATAAGGTTTCTTCTATAAAGGGTGAACCTGACATTTGATTCCTCATCCTAAACAACCATATTTTCTCTTAGAGTTTCATATAGAATGATAATTTTAAGGACACGAAGTGAAAGCGAGGCAGTGAGCTTCACTCTGCAAATACCACAGAGGTCTCAGTTACCTAGGAAAATAGTGATCTGGTATGTCAGGTTTTTAAAAAACACCTGAACCAAAGAGTGTTACAAAACATATTGATTATGAAAACCAGGGCAAACCCAGATTTACTCCTCACCCAGAGGACTGCCACAGCAACAGAGAACACAGAGAACAACCACAGCAAAATCAACCAACTACCGGATTCCCAGGTCTGTCATGTGCACGTTTGAAATATCTCTATTCCAAGGTACCTTTTTCCACACCTCAATAGAGTGAGCTGTCTCAAGGCATCCCATCAGCCACAAATGTGAGGGGGGTTGGTTTATTTTTGGTTGGCTTAAAATGTTTATTTTTTTTTTTAACTTCAGAACAGTCTGTTAGCATTATTTGGACTTGTGGGCTGTTTTGTTGGGGGTTTTCTTTTGTGTGGTTTCCTTTTCCTTTTTGTCTGTATAATTGTTTAAAGAATAACCTGCTGAAGGAAACAAATGAAAACTGACATCACACTGTGTCAGAGGATTATGAATTCTAGAATTTTTCTTTCAAAATACAGTGGATTATTGCCTCTTCAGACGGTGGATTTTTATTCTGTTGCCACCTAATGAGAGCACATGTGGTCTTCAGAGCTGAAGTCACAGAGGGGCACTGCTTTTAAATCCCATGAATTGTCGGGTAGACTTGTTATTTGCTTTTCCCTCTCCCTCCCCAGAGTTTCATAGCCTTTGAACACCTCAGAAGTGCTAATGCTTTACTTCACAGAAAATGTCCTAGGTACAAACCGGCCAACTGCAACAACGGTCAGAGTCCCATTGCTCTCTGGTACCCATCTTGCTTTGTTGTTTATTTTAAGACTGTTATAAGAGTGGGGAGGCAATGAAAGGTCAGGAGAATGGTGAAAATACGTACTTTGCGGGGGGGTCACAACTGCTAAGAAGTGGAGCTCAGCCACGCCAGGCCCCCTCTGCCGCCTCTCCTGACACTCCGGTTTCTCACTCTCTGGATAGGTTGGCACAGGCCGAATCCCACCGTGGGACTGTTGCTCAGCAACGGCAGTGAGAACAATTTGGTTTTGGACCATTCAGAAGATGATTACATTTACGGCATGCTTTTTCCCCCCTCTGGTACCTATTCCTGGATATTGTAAATATTCATCTGAGTTTTGCATATACAGTAGTTTCCCCTCTAGGTAAAAAACATACCATCTAAACGAGCTTTTAAAAGTACTTTACTCTGATGCATGCCTACATTTCCTCTCATTCAGCAGGTATAATGTTGCAGATGAAATGGCATTGCTGGGCTTCTGGGGGTTTTGGTTTGCTTTGTCTATGTCAGAGGGATTTTATCTGGAGCAGGTCTGGGATCTTTATGACAGTGCTGCTTCATTGCTTCGTTCAAGGCACAAACAAGTGAAGGATTTAAGTAGTTGTGAACACCTGAATGACTTTAAAGCATCTGAGTAAAACATAGTTCAGATCTCCAGATTTCCAATTTCCCTCCTAATTGTTTCTTTATCTACACATCTTTCAGCATCCCATTAGCAAAGCATTCCCATGCACTTAACTTGAAAGAATTTCTCTAAGGATTATAATGCAATATTTAAGTCTTTGTCATAGATTTCTCTATGCTTTCACTCACAGCAGTTTATTCTGAATCTTCCAGCTTTTTTCCCACTAGCAGATGTAAAACAGAGCTGCAACGGTCACTTTCCAGGCCTGCCATCCTGATCTGCCACCCTTCAGCAGGATCTTCTCCCACTGCTGGAGACCAGATAGAGCACTCCTGGTCCTTCTACCTTTAGGTGTTTCCTTCACACCCTGCACATCAGCATACAGATATCCACCCATCCATGCCATAATTAGCTCTGAGTATCATCTTTGCAAACATCACATGCAATCTTCCCCTTAGGTCTTTCCCTGAGACATGATGGAATACAAGAAGGGAGGGAGAGAAAAGGGAGAGCAGAGAAAAATAATCCAGAAATCAAGTTTTACCAGCTAAAAACCAATATAGACCTCTGTGTGTGTGCATTCAGCATCACTGGGTCCCACTGAGGCACATTACCATGTTACTAATTTAAATATATAAGATCAGAGTCTCCACTACTGTGCTTTTATCAAGGTATGTGCTTGCAAACTGTACCAACTCAGTCAAGCGTAGTCTGTTCTCTGCTGGTGTAGAGACACAATGGGAATTAGGGTTTTTTGCATAACCCTTGTCACACATTTCCTCTCTTGGCTTATTTCTGCCCTTGACACTCCTCCACACCACTCTAAGCTGCCAGTTTACAGGGAGGGGGTAAAGAAGAAGGTGGGAAATCTAGCATTTCTCTCAGCTTTTTAAGGACACTTTGTTTTTCCTTAGAGGTGTCCTTACCCTGTAGGCTCAGTGTCCATCATAGGGGCTGGCAGGCACGCTGACACCCACCTGCTAGCCAGCAGTTTGAGCCCCCATGCCGTGACCGAGACTCAAGCTAATCCCTCTCCACACGCAGCATGGCTCCTCACTCATGCAGCCTTGCCCTGAAACCTCTAATGGGGACCTGCACTGCGCAGAAGAAACCTTTTATATGCTGTAACCTGCAAGATGTGCCTGTACAATACAGGAGGGAGCCAGGCAGACAGTGCACACACAGAGACAAAGTCAAACAGCACTAAGACAAGCTCTTCTTCAGACTCCCCTTTATGCATACCCAATCACAAAAGCAATTTTTTTCTTCCCAATTAGTTGCATTAGAGCAAACACTAATACAAAATTGATCTAAATACAAAATTGCATTTTTTTTCTCACTTTCCTTAGTGCAGTTTCGCCCGTGAGTGTTCATTTTCTTTTCTTAAACATTTTTCTCTTTAAAATGCAGGTTAAATGTTAATCAATGAGGTAATCTTCATAAAAATTACCAACTATCGATGTTCAGCTCAGACCAGATATTTCCTCATTATTTTGAAGGAGTGTATTACCAACTCCTGCTGCAGTGAACTCCTTGATACAACATGTATTTATCCAGGCCCCATGGGGGGTCATTACAATGAGATTCACCTCGCTGGGTGTGCATGTATATATTTAAAAATGACCCCCTCAGATTGCTCCTTTGGTCTTCCAGCAGGGAACATATCAAATAGAACAGCAAATCTCACACACACATCAGTATCATGCTAACATAGCTGAGTTTCACTGAACCCAATGCCAAATTAACTTTTACAGGGCAATTACAAAATCTTATAATCATGCAAATCAGTAGAAAGCAGCTTACATTTCCCAATTAAGTTGCCACCTGCTATTCCAAGATCCACGTTAGCTGTGGTAAACTTTTCCTCTATTTTTTTTTTTAAAGAAGGACTCTTTATTCAGAGTTATCAGTGTATGGATCAGCCTTTGCAGGGGCAGGGTTTCAGCCTGCAGTCTGCATAGGCAAGTTATTTCAGCAAGAGAAAGACAACCACATATCACAGTATGAAGAAAAAAGGGTATTAACCCCAGACTTATCAAATTTGAGTGTCCAGGGTCACACCTTGGCTTCAGCATGAATCCATACCCAGGTATCATCTAACCCCTTGCTCCTTCCCCCTCCCTCTTCCTCCCTGCATGAAGGCTAAAAGCTGTTGCTATCTGGGTCAGGGTGGCACTCTGACCTCTGGAGACCAGCACAGTGTTTCCCACCACAGTAACCTCTTCTGCTAAGTCCACAAACATCCTGATGTCCTGTACAATCTCCTTTGCAGAATGAGCACATGGCACATTTCAAAGCTTTCTTCCAGCTCCCTGCAAGGTAAGCAGAAGGATGAAGTGACCAGTGGATGGATGCAATTAGTTCACTTTAAGGTAAGGCAGTAAGGTGAGGTCATTAAATGGATTTGCAGAAACATTAAAAAAAAGGGGGGAAAGAAAAAAAAAAAAGAGGTTTAAGAGTCAAATGTCTAAGTTCAGCACAGGAAAAGTGTGATTTATTTTTTTTATTATTACTTATGAAGTACAGATTTTGTCCAAAAGAGATTTTTTTTTCTTGCTAAAAGCAGCCAGAAAGAGAATGCAGTGCTTGGGCTCTAAAACAGCAAAGATGCCAAAGCATACTGTGGCCTACAGAATTAGCTATGATGATGCAAATCAAGCAACTCAGAAGAGTCAAGCATGAAACACAGCAGATAATGAGAACCAGTGTCAATGCTGGAAAATGTTACAGAGTTAAATTCTTATTTCTTTACTACTTCTCTTCTCCTTACTTCCCTGTCCTTTGGAGGGCACCCACAAAATCTGACTTGCATGGCTGGGAAAGGATCTATGCATGTGTAAGGCACTGCCTTCAGTTTCCTAGTCGTTTATCAATGGTTTGTAGCCAGCAGCACTGTTCTTCAATATCAGTTTAGCTGACATCCATCCTGATGAGATTCATATGGCTTTGACAGAAAGCTGAGCTTGTACCAGGGACTGCAGAGTCTTAAATTTTTTTTGAGTCATTAGTAATTTGTAGCCAGCAGCCCAGGTTCTTATGAGGAGCAGCTTTTCAGGCCAACTTGGCAGATCTCCTCAGGTACTGAACACTTCCTGGGCTAGACTTCAGTCTCTGGTGTATTGCCCTCATGGCAGCATGAGTTTGATGGCTTTTCTGGAGTGAGTCCTTACTTACTCAGTCCACTACAGTGGTTCTTTCCTGACATGCAGCTCATAAAGCTACTTGTAACTAAAAGGAATTGGGGTTTGCTTTTGTTATTTTAAGTGAAAACTAAACTTCTGAAGGAAAAAAATAAACAGCTACCGAGCTGTAAAAACGAACTCTTACTACTGCTACCACCAGCCTCACTGCAGCTGTTCATAACCACAGCCACAGAGCGTAAGGTCGGTACAAAACCAAGTATATCTCTGCAACAGATAACAGAAACCAGAGATATCTTCATTCAGGGTAGGAGCTGCACCGTCTTCTCTCTTTCAGACACGACATATGTAACAACATCAGAGGATATGTGGATTAGACTTTTTATCTTTGCATGCATCAGTGTTTGAAAACTCTGAATATTTTAAAGGATCTCATTCTCAAGGATTTGCCAGTGGAGCTCCAGCATGACAGAAATTTCAATTCAAGGCTGAAAGCAGGAGTGGGGCATTTTTTTTGTTGTTAGTGGTTTTATACGGCTAGTTTTGATTGACGATCAGAATACCAAACGACTATAGAAATTCCTACCTTGCCTTGCAGCCCAGCATTCCTATGGCTAAGCCAAAACATTTGCAATCAGTAGCAGTTGTAGTTTGTTTACAAGCAGAGTCTCAAAGCACCATTTCATACATGGAAGTGGGGAGAGAAAAACCCCACAGTTCTTGTGCCAGATAGATGTGAAAGATTACACAGCTGCAGTGTCTTGAGGTTACAAAACTGCCAGTTTAACAAGCAAGATAAGGAGCAATGCTGATGTATTTATAGGAGTTTAGACATTTATATTGCTTTTTAAAAGAAATGTAATGAAGCAATCCATAAATAGTACAAGGATCATAGGTTTATTTCTGCCTTTGTGTAATGGAAGCTTACAATATAAAAGCATGCCAGTAAGAAACTTCTGTGATAATTGCATTGGCAATAAGATTTTAGGGTCAGGGACTACTTTTTTGGAGTGTGTGAATGGGCAGAGGCTAGCACAAGGCAGCAGTCATCTGGCAAGGACCTTGAGCTGCCATTGTAATGTAAATATGAGAAAATAATTATGAAAGCTACAAGAGCCTGTGACAGGAAGCAGATCATTATCTTGAACAACAAAAATATGTTCAATTAATATTTACTTAATAGTTGAGGTCTAATCTGTAGATCTTGTATGCATTTCAATAGATTTTGGAGCAGGTCCTTGGATGCGGCAGATGGCAAATGTGCTGGGTGAAGCAGCTCAAAGCTATAAGCTGCTCCACAGGAAAACTAGGAAAGCACAAGGATCTACTGACTCATGAGACTTTAAGGTAGTGAGACATTTAATTGAAGAAAAGGTATGCCAAGCAAAAAATTATACCCTTCATTCTCAATATGTACATCCAAAAAGCAATTTTCTTTCTCTCCTTTACCATTGATTGGCAAAACAACAACAACAAAAGTGTAAAAATCTACTACCAAAAAATCCTTTCACTGTCCCTGGTCATATGTAACTGGCAAACCTTTCCACTGTGTAGTGTGGTCACATCATATCAAGCAGGGCAACTTTACCTTCTCCTACAGACCGAAATGGTTTCACACTCTTTCTGCGATAAGGGGAGTGCAGAGATAACTCTGAGATGTCAGCACTGAATTCTCACTCCTCTCCATGTCATGCAGCACTGTTCAAGGATAAAGTTGTTGACTTTTTCCCTTGGTCATAGAACATAAATGAACAACATATTAGAGGTTAAAAGATGAACATCATATTAGGGGTTAAAAGTAACTTTCTTGCCAAACCCACTTTTCTGACTGGGGACTTTCTTTTGACAATTCTGGCTCTAGGAGGAAAGTAGAAGGGGGTATGCTAAATTCTTTACTACTTAATTTTGAAAATATTGGGATGATGTCTCCAAAGTAAATACTGGAGAGGTTCTTAAGCAATAAATGCATTGGACTGTAGCTGGAGGCTGGCACTCAGCCACGATTAGGTGGTGTTTAGTTCTAGTTTCCCAGCCGACCACTCGTAAGTAAGTGTTAAAATGTGGAGTGAGAGTGATGAGGGAGAAGTGATGAGGGAGAAGTGATGAGGGAGAAGTTGAGAGTACCTTTCTGACACAAATTGCCCTGTCAAGGGCGAGGAACATATTATTAGAAGGAAAAGTTAATCAGAATTCAGTGCTCTGAGTAACATGAAGTTTCCTCTTTCAAACTTTCAAGCCTGCATTGAGATGAGTGATGTCCCTCTTGAAGAGCTCTTGTTCATACTCCTTCTCTAAACCCCTCAGACATCACCTCCTCATGATGGAAGCTCCTATTTTTCACTTTTAAGGCCTTTGATTTTCTACAGAGCTGGGGAAAGCCACTTTCCTCACAGCTCTGCGTGGTAGAACTTGCATAACCATGAGGCTCTTGCTCAGCATTGCCACCTCTCTGTCACTTCCACCACTGAACACAATGCTGGGATCGCCAAGATGCCACTGTTATATCTTCTTGGGACTTTCAGAGTGCTGTACATCAGTGCACATGTGTTTGTTTTCAAAGTCAACAACAAATGTAACATTAAACACCCTTGACTGCTCCACTGAACAGCCTTGTCTGCTTCCTGTTGCAAAACAGACCTAATTCTTATTGTAGCTGGTTTGTGATTGAACTAATGGTGCATGCAGAATCATAATTCAGTAAAGTGAATTAAATTATCAAGAGAGTCTCTTACACTCAACACTTATTACTGCCTATGCAAAAACTCAAACTGCACTTGTGGGAGGGCAAAATTTTTCACAAAGCTTAGGGAGAAGTGGGTGGGCAGTTGTGGGCAAGAAGGAGGCAGAGGCATCAATTAACAGAAGAGCTGAGGGACTGGAAATATGCAAATGACAAATCTAAACAAATCAGCAACCATCCAAAAGAGAAGCATCAGTGGATTTCAGGAACAATTTCCCCTTACAGATCCCATTTGCAAGGCACTAACTGTCATTCACTACCCCTACAGTTTAATAAGGGACAGGAATTATTTGTTTAAGAGTATTTGTCTCTTTTGAGAGGAGGGCCCTCAATTAGTTCCAGACTCTTTTAAGCCAAGGTAGCATGTGTCAGTGAATTCTTTTCCCAGGAACCTGATGAAGGATCTCTGCATGGCAATGAAAATTTTTCATTCAGCTCTGAAGAAGGTAAATCTAGTGCCCCCAGTGCACTCCAAACCAGATTACACTGTCACCTGGTCCAGATACCATCACGACAATGTAGCTCCAGTTTACCTGACTTACCTGATCACAAACCTTCACCTCAACAGGGAAAACTGTTGGCTTTCAGGGCCATGCAGAAGGTTGTGTTTGCAAGCATTTTCTTTCTCCCCCTGCAGAAGATATTGTAAAATTTCTGTGATGTTTTTGTTTGTTTGACTGGGTCTCATTTGTTAGGGAAGTAAGGATGTCCTCCTTACAGAATCTGCTTTGACTCATCTTTAGGGGCAGAAGATGCACAGCTGACTCCTCTCAAATAAGTCTGAGACCAAGACAAGCACTATCCTACTACCTATGGGCTTTGTACAGCAAAGGATAGTGTTGGTTTAGCAGCATTACCTCTTACAGAAAGTCGGCCCTGGAAAGTGTCTAACCATACTGCTTTTACAGGCACAAAAGGTCATTGGATTTCATCAGCAAAAGGGGTAGATCTGGATCCTGGTTAAGTATGGAAACAAAAGTTGTAGGTAAGAGAGGAAGACAACATTATTTGTACCTCTGCAGAGGTGCAGTTTGGCATCTGCCACTGCAGACTACCTGTTTCTTTCCTGTCTGTACAATCTGAGAGTTTTTCCAAATACCTAGTCCCATTTTCCCTTGTAGTCGTTCAACCTATTGCTTCTTGTCCAAAGCATAAGACTACATTAATTTCTCCCAGCACTAGCGTTTTACATGCCTAGGTGACTGTTAGTGTTTTTCCCTCCTTTATCTGATTCTCACTAGACATCATCTCTTCCTTCAGTGAATGCAATCAGCTGGATTTTCTGAGCATCCTCAGTTCCTCTCTTCTAGAATCTCTCCTTTTACTCCCCATCCTTTTCAAAGCACCTCAGATTAGCAAGTCTGCTGCTGAGCCCACCAAAAACTGCGTGGAGCAGAAAGACAGCTCACCTGTCTCTCCAGCTATGCTTGCTTGTACACCCCTGCAAAGAAGAACATGGAACAACAGATTGAAATTATTGACTTATGTTCACATACTGATCCACTGTAATCTCCTGCTCTACCAAACTGCCTGGTCTGTGCTATGTATTTGTGCAAATGATTAGCTCTGCCTAGGTATACCACACAGCACTTCCACCAGACAAATAACACACTGGCCTCCAGCTTGTCATGACTGCTTTGAATTCCAGAGCTGCCCTGCAGTAAATATTCTTGCAGTCTCTTCTGGGTTTCTATCTTTGGTATAAATTCTATTCCATCATCTGTTAATGAAAATACCAAGTCAAGAGTGGCCCCTGTGGAGCCCCATTTGATGAGTCCTTCCATTTTTAGGCTGCCCATGGGATTCAGGTCTGATCAGTATCGTGTTGACCCAGTGCTGATGCCTGGGCAGGAGAGAACAATTTTACATCAAAACCTGACACAACCCCTATTCTTTTGTACTTCTATTGTGTCCTATAATATAACTAATAATAAGGGAATGAAATCATTGCCTCCAGCTGTTTCCCAAAGGAATTTACCCAAAGGGTAGTGAAATGATCTCATTTAAATCCCTTTCCACACAAAGCATTGAACCGTACCAGCCAACACCAACACTGGTTCCAGTGTGGTCATTTCCTTGACAGTCCTGGACAGTTTCAGGGAGATTACAGATGGATGGAGCCTGTTTGGTTCCAGCTGGACTGGAGTGCAGATGGATCCCAAATGTCAGAAAATAGATCCTCACAGTCAAAATACTTGTGGATACTCAAATTCCCTTGGAAAGTGACAGTTCTGGAAATAACATTTTCAGTACCAGTAAATTAGTCCCAGAATGGCATTTCCTGGCATGTCCACAATCTGGATGTGGTTAGCTTGAAAGAGATGCAGAAAAAATATTGAAGTGAAGATACTTGTGTGTTCAGAGGTACCCCATGGGAAAATACCTAAGCTTGTTCTCTCACATTTAAAGCCCTTCCTTTGTATTTAAACAGTGTTAAGATAGATACAGGTAATGAAAATCAGGAAAGCTTCTGGCTTGTACGAAAAATAGGACACTTCTTTGGATGTGTTAAAGCAGCTCAAGCAGACAACTAATATAATCTACAGTGAATATTTTATTTCTTCAATTTGGAAGCATGTCTATCTGGTCAAAGCTGTTTGCCTCCAGCTCCAGTGGTGGCACAGAGCAGGAGCACTACAAAGACACAGTTGTCCAGATAAAGCCCTGTGACAGCTGGCGGTGCTCAGCACTTTGCAGGATCAGACAACAGCTGGTAGGAAAAATACTTGAAAGTGAAGTGTTAAGACTGTAAGAAGATAATCTAGTATGTTTTCCTAAAAAGCAAGCAAAGCTCAAATGCTCTGAAGGACCTGAAGCCAGTGCTGCCACCAGGATAGCCAGCAGAGACCTGATTTCCCTGGGATGCTCCTAAGCAGTGACAAAACGCCCAGCAGATTCCAGCACAGGCGAAAGCAGCCACAGGCGCAGCAGGTTCAAGCACGCCAGGATTTTATCCATGAAGACAGAGAAGAAAGAAAACTCTGCTAACATTCCTGCAGATTTCAAAGGAAGATCCTCAGAGCTTTCTACCAGTTAGCTCATCCTCTACTGTCCCTTTCTCTATTGGAGCCAGGAACAGAGATATACATCAAATATAGACCAGCTACTCAGAAGTACATGCAGATACCAGCACTTTAATCACTTTTATAGGTAATGCTTTTTGCTTGCTCCCCATAGAGACTGCAGCCTGGACTATAATTCTGAATGGAAGACTGCAAATTCAAGGTTAGTTTTGAATGTGTATGTGAGAGAAAACAAGAGAACTCTCCTTTCTGTGTTGTCCAGATTAGATATATCTGGATTGAGTGATCTGCAGAGCAGATGGCTAAATAATTTCCAAGCTTCCCATAGGAGGCTGAATCCTCTGTGTTTGCAGGTATGCCCACATAGACACAATATATCCCCTTCTACCCTTGTACTTACTGTGAGATGCTTCAGTAGGCCTATGGGCTGCACACAGGGCATATTTTTGTCCTGGATACCTGGCTACAAGAGCCTTCCCCAGGTGTTTCATGTAATAAATAGACCAGATAAATTGTTTACCACGGAGCAAATCAAAATATTTCAGTCTGAAAATTGATATATGTTACCTGGTATGATATATGACCTGTGGTAATTCAAGATGTGATGCGTGCTTTGCTTGAAGTTCATACAAATGTCAGTGGATATTTAACAGATTTAACTTCTTTTTTTTTTCCCCTCTCTTTTTTTCTTTAAACTGCATGAAGGGAATGCTTTTCTTCCTTCTCATTTTAAATATGAGCACTGAGTGACATTTCCTCTAATTTGGAAATAAAATATGGCAGTGCCATTACTCAATCTGTGCAGGAGAAAACGGATGCCTTCCTCCTGCTGCAGAGATAAAGCATGGCTGTTGGACCATCCCAGTAATAAACTATAAAGAGGACACAGCCCCACTAAAGCAATTTGCTGCTTACATATTTCTGGTTTTAATATATATGTTTGAGTGCTGCTGCAGCATTGAAAGGGGATGAAACAGGTGCAAGTCCCTGTTTTCTGTACTCACCTCTCATTTCGTGACCAGACTGGGCAAAATGTGGCATTTTTTTATAGCACCAGAACCACCTTGTTTACAAACAGGGCCCATCACATGTGAGGTGATTATGCTCTCAGGTCTCCGATTTGTGAACATCCTGCACTGGATCCTAGCCTTTTTACAGCAGCAGTTTGCCAACCAGGAACCCATCCCAGCAGCCACCAAAAGCTAGACCTGTTTCATAAAAGGCCTTTTAATATTTTAGGTCCAAACTGTCTGATTGAGAATTCATATTGACTCACCATATTTTATTATTTATCTACGTGTTTTTCTTGCTGCCAGAAGGGATTATTTGCAGATGTTAACATATTTATTTTTCCTGATACATTCAAAGACCTAGCTTTGGGTTTAGCATTCTTTTTTTTTTTTTTTAATCCAGTGTTCCATGGCTAATTCCATGAACGTGATTGACACAAAATGCACTTGAGCTTTAGCTGCTTGTTTTCTTTTAATACTCTCATTAATAGAGCATCTCCACCTTGTAGTAGTGAAGTGTCCTCCTTAGACCTTTTGTAACCTGAACCACATCCCTTCAGAGAGCACTTCTCCGCCCTTTTATGCCTTTAGAAACACGCTTCCACGTTATAAATATCAATGGAGCTGGAAGGAAGCAACATCAACATCTCCAAGACAACACACAGAGATACAGCAAATCAAAGGCAAAATAGTGATGGTTCGATTAGACTTTTAAATGGGATATTAAAATGAGGTTTGTAGTTAAATACAATTGTCTCTCTGCATTTGGCAGGGAAATCATTAACCCGATGATGTTAAATTTGCACAGATTGTTGAATAAATGAGTAAGACTTGCTTTACATGGCAACAAACCAGCCAAGAAACATACATACAAAGAACTGCTGGCGGTCCACATGAGCAAATAACTTACATGAAGATAAGAGTATCTTGAAAAGATCAATAACTGCATAGTTCCTATTATCATTAGCTAAGTCCTCCATTAGCATCTCCCCTATGAAGAGAAACTGAGAGACTGGAGGCTGTTCAGTCTTGAGAAGACTGAGAGGGGATCTGATCAATGTCTATAAATATCTGTGGGGTGGGTGTCAAGTGGAGGGGGCTGATATCTTTTTGGTGGTGCACAGTAATAAGACAAGGAACAATGGATACATGAGAAGAAACTTCTTTACAGTGAGGGTGATGGATAGCTGGAACAGGGTGCCCAGAGAGGATGTGGAGTCTCCTTCTCTGGAGACTTTCAAAACCTGCCTGGATGCAATCCTGTGCAAACTACCCTAAGTGATCCTGCTTTGGCAGGGGTGGTTGAAGTCTATGATCTCTGGAGGTCCCTTCAAACCTCTAACATTCTGTGATTCTGTAATGGCAGGAGTAGTTCTCTAGGAGTAGTCTTATGGTCTGCACAAGTGCAGAAGCAAAGGGAGGGATGGACACATGTTCCTGTGTTTCTTGTTTGTTTAAAGAACAACTGCTGTCAGCTGTATTGATGTTATTAAACTTTCTAGCTATGTTCAAGACATGTAAAAGCGCCATAGTATTATATACCCATTTATCTTGTTATTTTGATATTGATGCTTTTTCTGTCTGATTCCTAGGACACAGCCAGAGAAATTCAGATATCTGGATGCAAACACAGATTTTTGTACAAAATAGACTTATCCAAACAGAACTCTTACATCTCAATTCACCATGATTTGGTTTTAGCTACTGCTAACAATAAATATTCAGAATATTTTTATAAACTGAACTGTGATTTCTTCTGCTTAATGAAAATCTTATTATCTAAAATCCATCAACTTCTGGATTTTCATCACTTGTTGATACAATTTAATATAAAGCATGGGTGTGAGAGAAAGGCAGAATAAACAACATCAAGGTGTAATCATTATTTCAAAGGTGAAATGTAATTTTATTTAAGACTTAATAATAGGACTATTTGTTATCATGTATTATATTGGTACTCATTTGATTAACAGTATACTAAAAGCAGGGTAAAAGGCATTCCTTTATCACAGCACATGAAGCCTACAAATGAGACCCTGGTTCTCATTTCAGCCTATGCAGTGGTATCAGAGTTTTATGCTGGGGTACTCCCAGTACAGGTCATCATTTTTCAGTCAGAACAGGAAAATTGTATTCATACCCTCTAGAATTTACAAATTATCTATATCTTTGCTAATATATCAAACAAGTCAGGAGAGCAAGGGGCACGTGGCAGCTTGTGTACATGTAAAACTCCATCCTCCTTGAAAACATCTTTTGATGCGCTGCTCACTGAGAACCATCTCTGTCCCATGTTATTCCCTAAATCCCTGTCTGCAAGAGCAGTGGCTGGTGTGGCAGAAGCAGCCTGGTAATTAAACAATATCAACAACTGTGAATAAGCACTTGAGCCTTATTCACTGGTACAGACACGGCTGAAATAGGCAGAAGTTGGAGGTGGTGATGACAGCTAGCCATTAATTTAAATTGAGACCCGGAAATGAGAGACATTGATGGAAGACTGGTGAGCACACGTGTACAGTCATCCATGGGGAAACAGTTTTCTTTTGGGAGCTGGAAAATCAAAGACAAATGTGAAGTAAAACTAATGTTGCCCGAGTGGAAGAGAAGGAGAAGAGTCCGAGTAGCTGAAGGTCAGCCTAGAATTTGAAGGTGCGTGGGATATGCAGAACAGAATCACATTTGAAATAACAAAGTAATTCTCAGAAGTGATTTCTCCAAAGCTTTTGGAGCAATGAAATAACCACACTGGTCAATGCCTATGATGTGATCTCATTCCCAAAAGTACAGCTCCAGTTTCAAATAACCTCTTAAAGTGGTTATGTCATAGAGATGCTTCCAATTTTACAGTTGAAATAAACTCCAAAACAGCCTTTCTTGCAACATCGGCTAAAGAAGCTTATTGGAAAAAAGACCCTCCCCACTTATTAATGAAACTAACATAATGCCTCTAGAGAAATTAAAGGAGTTTGGGGGTATATTTAAAGCTGTGCTATATTGAAAGGTATTGATATTTCCACTCCAAGGACTACAACACATCCACTTACAACATCTAGGTTCACGAGGCAACTCAATAAAGCAGTTCAACTCCAGTGAGTTCAGTGGGGTTGTGCAAGCCATGGATTTGGCCTGCTGATTGTAGTTATGGTGTGAATGAGATGAAGTTTCAGATTCACATGAATATCAGAGAGCAGCAACTATATTCCATTTACTTCAGAGTTCACCTGGGGATCTTGCATGAAGAGAAGTCCTGTTTCTGTCTGAACAATACTGGGGTGACTGTAGCATTTCAAAATTAAAAAGAAAGAAAAGGGGCAAATAAAATGTTAGATGGCAGAAGAGAGAAAAGACAAGCCATGCTAGGGAAGCTGCACAGAATGGGCCAAATCTCTTGAACAATGCACAATAGTATGAGAATCTGATCTTTATTTTCAGTGTTGAATATGCAGGATACATTTAATATGCTCAAGATGCATTATTCAATCTGCAGCAGCTGTCTTTATTCAGAACTCTTCAGAAGAATCAAAAGGGGAAATGTACAGTAAAACAACCACACTAGGCACCTTGCTATGCATGTCCCCTGCTAGCTGTCACAACACTCCTTCCTTCTATTCAAATGCAGCACACAGCTGAGATTTTTCCAAATAACAGTGTTAAGTGTTTCACAGGAAAGGAAAGACAAGCAAAGGAGAGTAACCCCTTTGTGTGAAATCAGCTGTACCCACTAACATTTCCACAAGAAGAGATAACTATTTGTTGTTAAAATGTCAGCTCAAAACAATGAAATATCAAGGATTCAGACCTAAGCAGATTGTTAGGTATTTTCCTCAAGAAGCTGTATCCATTTCAGAACTAGATCTTCACTGACACCCTACTTCTGGAAAGCATCATTAATCATTTATGTTTTGCCTTCCTGGAACAGGAACGGATGTAAGCCTGAATTTCTGTGACTTAGGAGAATAAACTATTGTTACACAGACCATAAAATGTAGAAGAAAGGGAAAAGATATTGTTGCTTCCAGCCATTTAGTCACTAAATATTATCTTGGTTGCCACCATTTTGCATCTGAGGAGGAAGAGCATCCTTTCCAGTGCTTCATTTCTCTTAGTGCCCTCAAGCTGCCCTAGCCATATGACATCTTTTCCATTTGTTCCATTTCTGCCCTCATCTGATTTTTGGGGGGTTTGTTTGTTGGGTTTTGGGGGTATTTTTTTTTTGGGGGGGGTGTTGTTTGGTTGTGGGTTTTTTGCATGTGTGTGAGGGGTGACCACAGAAGCCTCCTTACTTTTTTTTTTTTGCTTTGAGTCAGAAAGAACCTTCAAGAAGAGAGAGGCCCTGTCCTCTGAGGTGGGGTGCAGGAAAAGGGATCTTTCAGGAGCATAGAATGAGCATGAGGAACCCAGCAAGGGAGGGCATAGCCTGGAGTACTGAGAGACCATTCAGACTGCAGAGAGCACAGGTTCAGCAGAGGTTACAGAAAGGCTTTTAGTGTAGTAATCATAACGGGCTCTAAACTTTGCCAAAATCTAGCACATCCCTGAGTTGCTGACATTCAGAGCAGACGTGTCAGAGCAGCCCTGACTTGCCAGGACACAGTGCAGGGGGAAGTTCGTTTACAGACTCTGAGTTTATTACATTAAATTCTAGACTTCCTTCATTGTAAGATTATTCCTTCGGCTTTTACTCAAATCTAGTTTTGAAGTTTAAGAAGTGCTTTTGGTCTTTTGGGCTGCTTACTACACGGCTGTGCAGGATGTAGAACTCTGCTGAACCTGCGATGCTTTCACCCCTGAGTGACTTTGGAGTGAATGTAGATGTGCACTCGAACCTTTCATCTGGCAGATGAGGAGCAGCAAAGAGCTGAGGGAGTGATCATCTTCAGTTGTCAGAGCCGCCTGCGATGTCTCCTGTGACCTAAATTGCTTTCAACTCCTTTGTGGACTTTCTCATCAGAGATAAAGTCTGAAAGATCAGAGCACCACCTGGGCACCAGTGACATCCTAAGATAGCACAATTAGAGCTTGCTAGCTTCTGGGTATGCCTTAGCAAGCATCACATCTGCTCCTGCACGCACTCCAATTGGAGTTGGCAGACACACGTGTGGCCAAGATAGCCCCAAAGCAAGGTGCTACTCAAACTGCTACCCTCCCCCTGGTGACCAGGCACCACATCTAAAATCCATGTGGGATGAGTAAATTAGGATAAATAATGTCACATCTGTTCTAATGTTGAATTAATGTACCCAAACAGCAAGTCTGTGTTTGCAGTTGTAGCTATTCCTCAGTTTGTTTGGGGTTTTTCCTGTTGGTGGGGGGGGGGTCTTTTGGGTTTTATTAGTTTTGATTAATTGCTTTGTACTTTTAGTTATTGTTGGCAAAAGCAAAACAAAAAGAAGTTTGAATTCTTTTTACATATACACACACACACATATATATACATACTTTTGACATGGCAATTTTATTTTCAGCTATTCCAGTGCCAACATGATAAAATCTCATTTCTGCAGCATTTTCACGTATTTCTAGTGAATTTCATCTGGTAGGTTTTCATACAGCAAAGCAGAGCCACAGAAAATGCAACATTTCATCCTTCTACAAATTGGGAGGGGAGAAAAATTACCAGGGTGACTTAGATTTGTTGAAGCTCCGGGGTTTATAACACATAAATGACTGACACAGTAAAAGGAGACTGCACAAAGTTTCACTGAGTTTCGACAGAAGGGCAGATTTATCCCTGGCATAACTCAAGCAAAGTTAAGGGAAGAGTCTGGCTTGGAGACTCCAAGTGGATTTCCACAATTTATGGTTTACAAATCCACCTTAATCCTTGTCCTTCCTATCTGTTATGGGCTACTCACAGGCAATAAGTATCTGTCACATTGCCAAAGAACAGTTGTTTATCTAGTTTTAAGTGAGTTTGGGAGTCCATTTGTTTGTTTTTACAGGAGGTATGATGGATGCAATTACAGGGGCAATAATATGCATGGTTACAGTGCAACTGCACTGCAGATCAGACAACAACAGGGCCATCCATCTTCCATGTGTGCAACCACTATGACTCTTACCTTCAGCAAAAGGAGACCTCTCAAAAAATGTGCAGAAATTTATCTTTGCAAAAGTTTGGAGTCAAATCAAATTAAATCATACCCCAGAGTGACTGTGGGCTTAGCATGGCAGGAAGGGAGACTCAATTTCTACTTAACTATGAGATGATTCACATCTAGGCAACTCAACTTCCTCATTCTCTATTTGGGCATGAAAGTTTGGTACTACTATCAGTACTGGGTTGCTGTCTAGTTGGAGGATGTTGCTTTGCTCCATAATGAGGGGTTCAATATTTAAGCAATCAAAGCTGCTCCTTCTGAATCGAGCAACAAACTGATTTTGATCTTATTTTTGCACACTCATTATCCAGGCAGAAGATGAATTTCTCCCCTTTATCTCCTGCTCCTCTAAGATGAGCTCTGCTAGGCACTCTCTCGCTAGAAGTGTGCAAATCCTGATTTGTCTTGTCTTCACTGATATATTCCCTCTCCCAGCACTTTTAGGGCCTCCAACCTTTTCTTCTGTCTAGATTCTATATTTTGATTTATTCCCCAATTTGATTTCATGTCTGATTTAATAGTTCTCTCACTTGCACCTGCCCTTTTATTTTGTTGGGGATTTTTGTTGGTGTGTTGTGGGGTTTTTTTTCTCACCTCTTTACTATTTGACCTTTCTTACACCTTATTTAAAAGATGTATTTTGCCTTTTCTGTTGCTTTATTACTCTTGCTGACCTTTTACACCCAGCCCCTCTCCAACTTTATAGTTCATTCAAAGAAGCAGGGTAAGGCAAATGAGGGTAAGACAAAGCTGACACTCATTTCCATGAGACTTTTTGGCCCACTGAAGTCTTGAAGATAATAAAGTTTTTTGGGCATCAGCCCTGCAGCTGAGGCTCCATCCTTGGAGATATTCAAGGTCAGGCTCTACAGGGCTCTGGGCAACCTGCAGGTGGGTTGGACTAGATGACCTTTGGAGGTCCCTTCCAACCCAAATCATTCTATGATTCTATATGGGAAACTCTGAAAGGCTACATCATGCCCCACGAGTATTGCAGTGCACATATTTATAATCACCTCTGCATTTGTTTAATGCTATCTGATCAACATTAGAAGTTCTTCATGTACATACTACATGATACCATGTAGTAGACTGGATGAGGACTGAAAACATAGAAAGTAAAGATGAATGTCAGGATTTGGCCCACTGTTGAGAATGAAAGGATTTCTAGAATCAAAAAACAACCTCCACCCTGAAGAGGTTCCACCACATTTAGGGAATTCCTGTTCTCAGTGTTGGCCTTGCTAACCCAGCAGAGCAGCATGAATAGAGCAGCCCACCACAGACAAGAAGAGCATTGTGCACGGACAGAACTGGGAAAAAGTTCTGTTACCATGATATATTTGTGTAGTAACAGGCAAGGATGATAAATTTCACAAGTTGGTCAGGGTTAAATTGGTAAATCATGCAATCAGTTCTGGGTTAAATATTAACAGAAGATATTCTCTGGAACAAAAAAAAAAAAAGGATAAAGTTGATTACATTCCTTCAAATGACTCCCAGATGTTAAAAGGGGCTTTGAAATGAAAATAATTTATATAATCTACAAACCTGAACACCATGTTAAAGGAATGGTAGGCAAAATCCCTGTTAACAATCTAGGCCCATGGCCATTTTGTCTCTCTGAAGACAGACAAGAAAACTTCACATGTTCTGAGAGCTGTAGAGGTGAAAAATTCTGAATTTAGCAGATTCCATATTTAATGCATTAACCAAAACCTTTGCACTGTAGGATAAATGCAGCCATTTTTGCACTTTTTTGTGACACTGATTTATAAGAACTGTTTCCTTTTTCTATGGCTTGCAATGTCTGCCTTGGAACTGGGGAGTAAGCCAAACTCAAAGCCAACTGAATTTGTAACTGCAAATGTCAGTGAAAATGAGACACACTTACTAAATATACCTTACCTGCATATTACTGTAGGCAAACATGTCCCTGTTTAACACACCCTTCTCATCCATTACTTTTTATTTTTCATTGAAGAATTGACAGCCCCAGGTGTCAGAAACATTCAGGTTACCAGATCATGTTTCATAGCCTAAATATTGCTTATAAACTATTGGCCTACAAATAACATTTGGGCTCTTCTTTTGTTCCTTATAAACTATTGGACTACACATAACATTTGGGCTCTTCTTTCATTCAACTCCTGTAATTTAGAACTCTTGGGATGCTATTCCTGGGTTCTATACTTGCTTCTTTGCTCTCCCTGTTGCTTTTCAAATTAGAGATTTAATTCTCATCTAATCCCAAGGTGAGATTTTCAGAGAACTATCAAGTGAGTGGAGCTTCTGGGAATGGGCAGCATCATAACCCCTTCAAAAAAGGAATTAAAATAGACATATTGCCATTCAATAACTTCTGTATTAAAGCTGTGAGCATTACTTTTGCACTGCTGCTTGATTAATAGACTCATCGGTAAATGTTTGTCCAACAGTTAATTCCTTGATTACTTTTCTTTTTTGCTTGCAACAGTTAAATGGTTCTCTGAGTGACTTCTCAATAATGAAATTTGCTGGCAAGTATAATTAGATATCTGAGATAGACAGATTGATCACATCTCAGATAGGGATCCCCCTCTCCTGCTGAGCATAGGCTAGGTTGTGGTGGGTGCTCAAAACTATTATGGCAAGAATGGGAGAATTAGACTTCTGAAAAAATGTATTAATTATTGTCAGAAATTAATGGACCTGTCAATAGTGCAGACAAGGTTTCATCCACAAGGCAATCACAAAGCAACCACACATGGTTTTTCATCTCTGAAAACCTCTTCTGTTTTGCTTTTTTTTTTCCCTTTTGTTTTTGTAGATCATCTCTGATGACTGTTTTGCAACTGTTGTTGAAGCAGTTTTAATGCCAAGAAAACTGTGTTTTAAAAGCTAATGTTGCTCTTCTCAGCAATGTGGTCTGATAAGAAAGCATGGATCTTTTAAATGCCTTATGCTGACCATAGCACCTAGGTGGTAGTGATCTTGTGCCATCTTTCTAACCACTGGGGAAAAAATGGGCACTGCCAGACAATGATTCATCAGACCTTCATGTCTAGCATGCTTTAGATCTTGGGGATCTAGGAATGATATGAATCTCTCTCAAGGCAGCTTTTCTTCCTCTTACATATGAAAAGGACCTATGATAATGAGATCACGTGATTTATTTTTATTTTTTTAAATATCTACATTAGGGAAAAATACTCAAGATCCCAACTGGAGCTTGTGAGAGACTAAAATCTTGTCTCTTCTGATGTGACTCAACAAAGATAAAATCGCCTTTGCTGCTTGCCTGGACTACAGCTGGCCTGACAACAATGGACCAAGGCCACAGCCATCGATACCTTTGGTAATATGCATGCAAGATCATCTCCACCCATCAGGACCATTCCTGGATGCAAATCACCTTCTGGTTGTATCATGAACTGAGATGTGCCCCAACAAAGGATAATGATTGCTCACTGGACTGCAGCTGTCCTGGAAATGGGCAGAGGCCAATCGACCTAAAAACTGTATAAAAAGACCTGGCCCAGTAGAAGAAAAACACAGATGAAGAAAAACCCAGGAGAAGGACAATGCCCCTGAGAAGGAACACACAAGAGAAGGAAAATCCCAGGGCAATGCTGCTCTGAAGAAAAAGGGAGAGAATACCAGGAGAGAAAAATGACAGAGACATCACCACGGAGCTTGGAAGAAACAGACCATGAGGAACCCTCTCTCCATGTCCAAAGTTCCGCCTGCTGCAATTCACGGAGCTGAATAGGCTGCACAGAGGACCACATCTCTTACAGCACCCTTCCTCCACAGACCCAACATCCCCTCTACATCCAAAGTTGCAGCACCTTTCCTTCACAGACTCAAACTCTCTTGGGGGGGTGAGGGGTGTGGTAATATAATTTCTTTCCTTTTCTCTATCTCCCTCTTCTCTCTCTCCCTCTCTATTTTCTCTCCCCTTCTGATCCATCCACTTTATTTGTGTAATAAATAGTCTAGCTGTTGATATTTTGGCCTCGTTTGTGCCTCTAATTTCATAACACTGGAATATTCAAAAGAACTGAGTCTCTTTCCCTCTCCAGACCGAGACAGAGCTACAGAGAAGACCTCCATGCCTGTCTAGAGTTTTGGAAGCCACAGGGGTGCCCTCAAGACTGGAGAGTCACCAATAGCATTGGAAGGTTCATGAAAAACTGGTGCCTAAGCAGGTCTGAAAGCCTCATGGAAAAATTCCTGCTGGTTAAACATCTCACCAACTCCACCTTGCAGCGAGACACACATTGTGTTCAAACTGATGCATACAAATGAATGTATAAATTAGTTGCAGTGTTTCTGAAGTGGTATCATCTTCACCAATCCTAAAAATCCCCTTATTTACCTGACAGAAGAGGTTATATTTTTCTTTAAGTGCTGACAAATATATTTTCTAACTGAGATCAAAATGATATTATTTTCCCTTGAGTGCACTAATGTTTTATTTATATATATTTATTTTTTTATAATCTCTCTGATATTTAAGGAGTTTATGAGTTTTGCTTTGGGTTTGTTTTTTTTCTTAGCAAAGGGTTTCTTTTAATCAAATGTGAGTATTAACTATTTATTAGCTATGGTCAAAAATAAACTTTCAGATCTGGAGGGCAAACACACTGTAAAGCTCTCACAGTTTAATGCTGGATTATGCAAACACTTGAATACAGGGAAGCTCCTTCAAGTGAGAGGAGCAGCAGGCCTGGGAAGGTTCGGGGCAGTGCTCCCTCAGCTCCATTCCCAGGCACCTGTACATCTGCATCTGTTCTTAGGGGTGATGAGTGCCCAACCTTTTGCACGCTGAGAGCCAAGAAAATAAAACACACAAAGAGCCCCTGTCAACATCACTGGTACCATTGCTGGCAGAAGTGCTGGGGGTTTGTGCCTGAATGAGGGAGCTCTGCCTTTAATGTTTCCAGTGTTGCCCGTCCTTGTCTTCTATTAGATATGCGTGCTCCCCCAACTCAGACCCCTCCTTCTCTTCTTCCTCGTATCTCACTGTCTCCTGCCTCAGCCCATGCTGTGTTTTTTTCCAGAATGGCAGTTTCTGACAGTATGTTCTTACCAAGTAACCACAGAGATGTCTGAAGACCTGAATTACTGCACTTCCAGAAAAAAATATGGCAAAAACCTGTGTTGAGAAACTTGCTGTCCTTTGGAAGGAGGCTTCATTAACCACTGATGAATGGTATGGAGAAACATTAGGTCAGTGCTCACACAAGGACTGCAGCAGCCTGAGAGCTGCACGGTGGTGCCACAGCTCATGTCCGTTCTTTTCTTGCCTCGTTTTTTTCTGTCTGCAGGTCCATCACCTGGTTGCTGCAAATTCAAGCACCAAGACATGTTACAGGAGAACTCATATTCCTCAATTTAAATGTTAGAAGGTAACTGGTGGGTTTGTGCCCTTGTTGTTTGGGGCTCAGCTTGGGGTGCCTTACAGAGACCTAACTTTCAGAAATTGCTAACAACACATTTATAGGGTATCTCAAATCTAACATTCACATGCAAGGACAATCAAAATCTTTTGATTTTGGAAACTTTGGCTTAAATGTTTCAGGCTGAGTGTCTTTAGTTTTTACATCTGTGAAAATATCTGAACAGGGTATGATTATTCATGGCTTCAGTGGCCTTCTGTGGACTCAGGAGGTTCCCCAGCTTGCTTTCAAAACAAGTTAGATTTTTTTTCCTTGCTGTAATCTTTAAAGGGCCTTAGAGAAAGTGGTGATAAAATGCTCAATTTTTGCTTCCTTCTAAATGGGCATAACTATTGAAGAGCATATTGTTCATAGTTCCCAACAGCAACACAGAAAAGGAAAGCAGAGTGTCATTCTCCATAAATTCATTCTGAAATGAAAAATAAACTTTTAGTGATCCAGATTATAGAAATTCAGGGGAAGAGACTGCAATTAAAAAAGAAAAAAGAAAGTGGTCTATTAAATTAAGATGCTACTAGGTGTCATTGTGACTCTGTGGGTAGCATGTCTGTCTCACAGCCAACTACTTGTGGGTTCAAGTCCCATACTGGGACTCTGGCTCCCATCCAGTGTACTGCAGTAATTATTACTGCAGCATGTGGCACTTTTAGAGGTGTCATCCTTCAGAGGAAACGTTAAACCTACTGTTTTTCTGCCAGCTCTCCAGTTGGAAGTTAAAGATCCCCCAAGTCCCCTTGAATATAGCGAGTAATAACCTTGAGGCCCTGGCCAAGATTCCCTCTCTCAAAAAAAAAGAATTTGTAATGGACAAGGCATATTTCAGAAAATAGCAGAAGTCACAGAAACCAATGGAAAAGCCTCATTAAGATGTCATGCTTCCATTATTTTTTTTTAACATAGCAAATCATCTATTTGATTAAGTTTCAACAGTGTTTTCAAGCAGCTGCCATAAATTGCCCATACAGGGACATTCAAAATGTGAACAACTTCCACTACACACCTTTGGGAGAGAGGTAACTTTCATAGACACCTTAGAAAAACTTAGTCCAGGTTCAGGAAAGGTCCATGAAAAATATCTAACAAGACTGCTTTTCAGAACAAACCTTCAGCACAGAGCACCACAGAGGATTCATGACTTGCGAAGTGTGAAGATGCTGAGGAGCCTGTCAGGAGCTCCATGTGCTGCTCTGGTCTCTGAGCACCAGGAGTTGATGCACTCACATTTCCAAACATTTCCAAATGTAGTCTTGCACTCCCCTGATGGTGTCTGGGCATGACAGCCATCCTGCATAGTACTGGTTAGCCACGTGCCAAAGATTTCCCATCACTGCCCACTCATTTCCATTACTGTTTTTAATGCAGTTTTACAGGGGAGGTTGTTGTGGTTTCTTGCTCCTGAGAAAGTTTCCCTTCTCTCTGCTCACTAGCCACTGAAGAAAAAGAGGGGCAGGAGCAGAAAATGGCTTCTATCTCCTTTATACCTTTCTTGTTTCAGTTCTGCTGTTCATTTCTCCTACTCCCAGTCTCAAGTGCTCTTCTGAGCTCCTCACTTCAGTGACCTCCTTTCTTAATTTAATCTGGACAAAGCGCCGAGTTCATTTCAAGTCATAAAGCTTGATTCACTGTGTGCTCTTGGCAAATGTGAATAAGCTCCCTGGCTCCTTTTAATCAGCTATCATAATCATTTTTTTAAAAAGACCTGCTGCAATTAGGTCACCAAAGCAAGTAGTCTCTTGTGTTTTATTGAGAACAAATCCGTCCTACTCTGACTTGCTGCATAATTTAATTTTTAAGGCTTGATATAATTTTGGTTTCCATGTAAGGCAACCCCATAAGAGCAATTATATCCTTTCAAAGGCAAGGTTACTACTGGTAGAACCAGGATTCAGAAGGCCTGGTACTGTGCTGTGTAGCAGTAAGAGTACTGCTTCCTACCACTCACATTGCAACATACATCTACCTACCCAGCCAACAAAAGCACTCCGCACTGAGCTTGTATGTGGAGGGTCTGGTATCAATTAGTTAATAATTTAGCAATGTTTTGAAGATGTAAGGCAGCTGCTAGAATCCAAGCCTTATTATTATGTTAAATAGTTATTTCTCCTTTTACCTTGTACATATTTTTTTTTCCCTTCAGAAAACATTATTGTATTATTAACTGCATTTAGTATCTCCTGGGCCTGACATTTAAATGTCTGCAGTGTTTTAGTGTAATTATGCTGTTTTGTACCATGACACCTAAGATGCAACATTCTGTAGGGAAATTTGCAGACCTAAATTCTGTTTTCAGAACTCTTAACTGTTTCTATTAGCTACTTTTGAAAACACAAGAAAATAGTGTGGAACAGCAACTTCTTCTTCTGGCTGGAGCAGCTTTCCAGATTAAATGATTTAAGAAGTTTGGGAAACAGTTTTGGCCATGGGGTTGATTTTGGTTTCCAAAGTCTAGATCTCTGTCAGTTCCCCTCATCACCACGGGAATATCTGATACTTCTGGTGCACTGGGAGAAATCTCTGCTGAGTCATATGTTTTGAGGCTGATTGGCACTCAGGCTGGGCTGTAAGGCACAATTAGAAAGCCTGTATTTCGAGAAAGACTTGTAGTAAACACATACAGCTGGAAAACTAGGAAACACAACAGGAGAATTCTATCAGATGGTTCCAAATGTTGTTGGTCAGAAGAATGATGTATCTCCCCATTCACCTTAATACACTGTGTAAATCGCTCAGAACACAAACACATTGTGTCTGATGTGGGCAGACAGAACAAGATCTAACTGCAGTATGTGGAGAACAAAGGGGCCCTGCTCACTGAGTAAGCTTGTGTAGGTGTTGCACTGTACACAGATAATACATTGCAATTATTCTAAAACATGAATTAGGGTGACCACATCATATTTAAGATGTTGATTTTCCCTTGTATGCAGGACAGAAAGAGAACTAGGGGATATTGTCCTACTTTAACAATAAGAGCTTGTTTAAAGGCTCAGATGACCTGTAGCTGATCTGTCTCATAAACTTCACAGTCATTCTAGATTGAATATATCTAAATTCTTCTCGTGTTATAAATCATTAGCTACCCTCAAGCCTGTCAGAAACAAACCATTGATGTAACAACACTTCAGCTCCTTTTGTAACAACCAATTAAATGCCCCTTTCACATACTGGCCTTGTCCTGCCTGTAGCTATTGGGACATGCCATTTTTCAGTCAGTGTGAGGGCACTGGAGTTAGCTTCCTGGAATTCCATCAGGATAAAAATAAAGTTGCTCTTAATATGTGACACATCATTCAGAATGGCTTGTTCCAGACACTCTGGGAGAGGAAAATAATGCAAGCTTTGACACCTGGGGCTATGTTGTGCCATGTGGAACTATTTTAGAGCTCAGTGCTTTTGATGGGGACTGTAGCTAATCCCATTCTCAGGTACCAATACCAGAAGAGCATGACTAACGTGCAAATCATCCCCAAAACCTGTGAGCTAGCTTGTGCAGAAAATGAGGATCTTTGCAAGCCTCTCTGCCACAGAGGAAGCTGTACTGCTTCTGAACAGACAGTGCAAAGTGAAGTCTCTGCCTTTGTGCACAGCCCAGGAGGTCCAAACTCTTCATAAGAAAGCACAGACTCAGCCTTAAGCTCAAATCCTGACAAAGGCAGCATTTTGTACATGCAATCAGTGTAGCAGAGCTGAACATGGTCACCAGAAACATCAGGGGAACTTTCTGGGGAACAGAGCTTCTCCTGAGCAAGCAGGTGGCAATGCCTGACAATGTGGTTTAGCACATGGCCACTAAGCAGACAGTGATGGAGCTTATGTCTGAAATGAGTCTTGAGCATAACAATCAGCAAGAAAGCATGAGCCAGCAATGTCCCCTTGAAGCAAAGATGGCTAACAGTATCCTGGGCTGCATTAGAAATACAGCCATCAGGCTGACAAAGGTGATCCTTTCCCTTTATTTAGTACTGGCGAGGCCATGGCTGGAGTATTGTGTCCAGTTCTGGACTCCCCAATACAAGAGACATAGACACACTGGAGAGCAGAAGAGCCACTAAGATGGTTAAAGACTGACGTTTCTCTCTATGAGGAAAGACTGAGGGAGCTGGAGCTGTTTAACCTGAAGAAGACAAGGCTCAGGGGAGTTCTTATTAATACATGTAGATGCCCAGAGGGAGGGTGCAAAGACAGAGACAAGTTCTTTTCAGTGATGCTCAGTGACAGGACATAGGCATTGGGCACAACACTGAAACACAGGAGGTTTTCTCTGATCATCATGAACACTTTCTCATTGTGAGGGTGACCCAGCACTGGCAAAGGCTGCCCAGAAAGATTCTGGAGCCATCTGAGTAACGTTGTGGCCTGCCAGCTTGAGCGGGGGATTAGATGACTTCCAGAGATCCCTTTCAACCTCAACCATTCTTTGACAATGACCACTGAAGTATAGCACTAAAGAAGCCAAAGAGACAGGTCAGCCCAGGTTCCTTGCATTGCTAGTATGAAATGGAATAAAGACAGCAAAGTCAGGATATGCCAGGGATGTTAATTAACAGACAGATAAAACCATAATCACAGTAAGCTTTATGCAGTGGTATATAGTATCCTGCATCCTTCTCTTGTTTTGTTCATGCCTGCCTCAGTATTCCCTTTAGGACTTCTCCAGATCTTTTTTGAGTTGCTAAGGGCTCTGCACAACTTCTTCAGACCCTTTCCAGTCAGTGCCACCACATCTTGTCATGAACCTGCCACTCTCTGTCAGTGTCAGTAACAAGAGCACCAGCCAGCAGGATTCATGATGTTTGACCTCTTATGCAGTGTGAGTATCAATTCTGCCTCAAGCTTATTCTCCAGCCTGCTCTGGGACTCCAAAGCCACAGTCTGATGCACTGCATTGATTTTGCCTCCAGAGACTATGAGAATATTTGCTTTCTCTGGGAATATTTTTTTTTACTGTGGCAGAAAATCAGACGTGGGCACATATAAACAAAGAGATCTGGAAGAACATCTGGGACAGCAGACTTCCCAACAGAGACATATCCTGGCCTATTTCCACTCTTTTGCCTCATGAAACTCATCCCTAGAGCCATAAAAAAGTAAAGAACAAGAACATCAATGTTTTTCAAGGAACTCTCATCCTGCATCTCAGAGTAATTGCTACGTGCCTTCATCTGCAACCCTGTTTTGTGCAGAACCTTCATTTGTCCTTAGACATCAAACGCTCCTCAACTTTGAAGAAGTTTGAATACAGAACTGGTCTTTGCAGCTGAAGCACACCTCTAGCATAATGATGGAAAAAGAAAAAGGAATGTAGTGAAGCAGAACACAGACAAATTTCTTCCAGAAATCACTGTAATCAAGCAGCTGCTTCCAGCATGAGGTCATGTCAAAATGTCCTCCAACATGGGGAATACAGTTCTGAGGTAAGTTTATGAGAAGACTCTATTAAGCTCATAACATCACTGGCTTTTTAAGGCAAGTGTTTGTTAAGAGATTGGTTTGTTCCATAGACATCTTTAAAAGTTTATTTCTGCCTCACCAGATCCTAAATGGGAAAGTAAATTGTAATGAGTTATATCTGGAAGAGGAAAAATCTACAGAGCAATTCTTTTTCTACTAGAGTAAATCAGCTGTACACTTCACACTCCAGCAGTTGCTCAAATAAATTTTAAGCCACAAGTTGTTAGTTTTTAAAGGAATGTAATTGGCATTTGAACATCAAAGCCAGTGCAAGAATGTTATTGTGGTGTTGTTGCCATCCAGATGTCTTAGCCATAGATTAGAAATCCAGTGGTTTAGGCAACACACAACTATATAACAAGAGAAGGTGGCAAGGCATAAACATCAACAGTATTTTACTTGAAGATGCATGATACAGAGATACCAACTTTCTTCTTCAGTGTGATCTGCCATTTTTACCCTCAGTTGCTAAGGCTGTGATACGTGGCTGTAAAATATGAAGGGTGTCCTTGAGGTATGGGACTGAAATATATATGGGAGTAAAAGCTCGGCAGAATGAGGCAGGGGACACCTCTGAGGCTGAACTGCAAGAAATTCTTCATACAACAGGAATTCTTAAAGGGGATTTGATATTTATCATGCTTGTGGCACAACAGGAGAAGCTGTGGGACTGATTATAATGGCAACATGCATGATAAGAGTGAAATAAGAAGGAAAGCTAAAGGAACAGATTTTGCTCAGCAAATGGGTTTACTTTAGGAGAGGCATGTTTAAACTCTTGGGCAGTGAGAAGGTGATTGCTAGCATAGTTCAAATATTTCCTGTAGTAATAATTGTTATTTGTTCAACAATGTGAAGTTTCTATCATTAGAAGTAAAGGATTATTCGGGGCGGGGGGGGAGGGAAATATTCTCTAAGCACATCTGTGCCTTTATATGTGTCAGACCTTCTCACCAGTTCTTGTCCTCCCTTAGCTGCAGAAACACAGGAATGTATCTTCCTTCATATGCCTGGTGTTTGGATTATTCCTGCTGGTGAACAGCAGTCTTTGAAAAACAGCTCAAATAATCACAGAATGACAAAGGACGATGGTGCAGTGTGAGGTTTTAATTAATGTCCTTTGATAAAAGAAATGCCAGGTTTTACTGGCTAGCAGAAAAGGAGGAGAGAATTAGATAACAGCCATCAAGCCAACTTCAAGGAAATTAAAATGTGATCATTACTGATGGCTTATAAGGACATTATTTGGCTTTATTTTATTTATGGTCAAGTGACCTGTTCTTGTAGAAAACAGAATACAAAGCAAGATGTAAATGCAAGTTGAAGTAGCAAGGGAATTTCAGGGGACAGATACTGCACTGTTTTGCTAGTTCACCATATTAGCAGAGGGCTTGTCACCACCTTTGGTGGTGTTCAGTAGGCTGATGAGAGAATATACATTCATTTCTTCCTGCCATTATTTCATATTTCAAGCAAAGTCTGCATCAAAGCTTGAGGCCTTTGCTGGTGGTAATAGTGTTTCTACCTCTATAATATTTCAGGGAATATCTTTATATTTATCAGATGTGATTTAATTAGTAGTCACTCAGAACTGGTCATGTTCCTGAACAGTGCACAATTTTGTCCTTCTAACACTCCCAAAAATATCCTTGTCTAGAGCCTGGCAAGGCAGGTAAGTGCTGTCATTATGCTTTCAGAAGACAACGCTATCTTATTTACTCTCATCTTTTACTCATCCTTTGATAGCTTTTTATGATTGTTCCCTGACTTTTGGCCTGCAGCCATTTCCCATCCTACAGGGAATGACAACCAGAGATGGTAAGAAAGAGGAAAAGATGACAGGAAGAAAAAAGTTGAGTACAAGGAGATGAAATTCTGAGAGGTAAAAATGAAGGTTTAAAAGAAAAGTTTGAAATACAGCCAAACAAAATAAAATATTTAAGACACATTGCTAAATGCAAAACCTCTGCTTTAAAGATATTTAACAAGTACAGCGAGACAGTGGCAGAGAAAGAAGAAAGGGGAAGGAGAGCAATGGAGAAATTGTGTTGCACTGTCACACAGGCTTTTCTCACAGCACATTTTGCATCCACACTTTAAGGGTGGCTGGTTGTGATTCATAAAATAAATATCAAAAAATGTGCCTGTTTGTGAGCAGAGAGAGCAAGAAAAATCTCTCAGCTCAGAGACTCCTAGGAGATATATCTCAGCCACAACATGGTTGTTGAAAACATAAAGGGGCGTTTGACAGAAAATTTCAAACACATTTTTGTAATCAAGGAAAACAAATGCATTGAAAAGTTTTTTCTCCCCCCCCCCCCCAATGTTTACATCAGTTTCAAAATGTGGAATTTCTTTTGTACATCAGAAAGTACCACCCTGCTCTAAGCCAAGCATCTTGTACCCTGAAATCTGGAAGGAGTATCTGGCCTGTACCCTGAAATCCTGAAGGACTATCTGGCCTTTTGCTTCTGCCACCCTGGGATGGGTGAGGAGGTTCTTACATTTTTCGTAGCCTCCAGGTCCCTCTAATTGTGAACAGGACCAGATTTGAAATCATGAAAGCTTTTACAAGACACAAAAATTGCTTCCTGTCCGGCTCTAGCATGAAGGCTCTTATATCACCAAATAAAATGATCTGTAATGGCTAAAATAGCTTCGTTAGTTAGGTTTATTACTGTGTAAATTGCAGAAAAGGCATGGGGCTCAACCACGCCAAGGTGGCAGTTCCATTCCCTACCTTCCAGCACAACGTATGGTTTGAATTTAAGCAAATTTTACCATTTCCCAACTGCAAATTGGACGACATACAACAAAAACTGTGTTTTAAAAGCTTTGGCATTTTATAGACATTACAGCCATGTCCCAATCCTTTAGCTCAGGAAAAAGCAAGAATCACGAAGAGCTTGCTATAAAAACACTTAATCGCCCGTACCCACCTGGAAGTATTATGGCCTACTGCAGGGACTATGACACAAAACACATGAACTCTTGTCCTTGAGGGAAGATGCTTTGCCCCTTTTGTTTCCCTGTCTATAAAATGAGGTAATAATACTTATCTGCTGTGTAGCAGTGTGCTTTGGAAAGAAGAGATGGGTGTTTTCTGTAAAGTGGAGATCACTTGGTATTGCCAATAGCCTGAGTAATAATAATGCAACTTGACAAATGCAGCAGAAATTACTTAAGCAAGCTTCAGTGAATCAACTCAACATGCCCAGACTGTACAATATAACTATGTAACTGTAATTGCAACTTCTAATTTTGGGGGTCCTGTTTCCTGTTTTAGATTTTTTTGTTCAAGTAAAGCACAAGGATAGGCTTTTTCAAAGTAAGAATGTCCCAGCATATTGAGATTTTAGTTACAAAACCAACAACTGCTTCCTTAGCCAGAGTATGTTTTGCAGACCCCCATGAATATCAGATCTGATATTCTGATGTACTTTTGAGGCTCATCTCTAGTCAACTGATAAAAGATGAAGTATAATGGCAAAATACTATGAATAAAAGAATGCCAACATCTCTGGTTTTTTTTAATCACAAAAATAAGCTGCAGATTAAAATGCTTATTGTAAAAGTCCAGATCATCGATTAAATCTTGGCTCCACTGAAGTCCATTGGGTTTTTGCCATTAATTCAGCAGGGCAGATATTTCAGAATGGACTTTGAAACAATCAGATTAGAAACAGCTACTTTTCTGGTCTCCCATATTTCACAGTGGAAGCTGAGAAACAATATTTTGAGCATTGAAGTCATTTAAGCCAGCCAGGAAGGATGCAGTCAGTAAACTTGTTACTTTTGCTAAAAGACTGACTGTCTGGGCAATGCTACAAAGCTGGACACTTATTATTTTTGCATTAGTTCTCAGAGATCTGAGGCACAATCCATGGTGTGAATCAAAGGAGTGTAGGTGCACACTGCACGCAGTGTGGTAGAAGTTTGTTGTTCATCACGTGCACACAAACTCCTACACCCATATGCAGCTCCATTGATACAACAGAGTTGCATACATCTTAAATTAAATGCAAGCTGATGATTTCACAGAAATGAGAAAGGAAACATGTAAAATGTATGATTTCTCTAAATTCTAGAGCATATTATTTAACAATTTAATTCATGCATCTATAATACATTCTTCTTAGTACCTTAGACCTCAGTAATACTTCTGTTGTAATACCACCGATGAAAGGTATCAACTTTTCCCACTTTTTATATTCTATTGTCTACCTTAATTTTTCCATAGACAAGTATAAATGTTCTCTCGTCCAGAATTCCAAGCCCTGGTAATACCAGTTATGTGTCCAAAGGACCCTGCTTGTCTTTTTCCTTTCTCCCAAGGTCACAGGGTCAGTGATCTTCCTGTTTTCTCTAGGCTACTTTCTGTTCATCTCCTTCTGTACTCACATAATCAAAGCAATGTTTATTTCCCATCCAGGAAATCTCCCCTTCTTCTCCTCCAGTCTAGGCCTGCCTCAAGGACAGGGATTTGGACAGTGACATCTATTGTTTCACCCGTCTTCTTCCAGGGAGGAGCTTAATTACTTCTCCCACCTGAGTGACCTAGTCTACATACTCATTACTATGGCTTATGACTGTCCAGGGATGAAAAGCATTTCTGCTGCATTTTAACAATATTCTGCTGCCCTCTACCATGTTGCTATTTAACCCCATGGGCTGAAGTCAGCCTCTACACCCACAGTCTTATTTTGACAATAATTAGGAGCCATGTGATCCAACCAAGATGTTTGTTTTGAGAGGCCAGCAACAGATATACAAAATTACTGCTACTTGGATAAGCTATATCCAGTAAAGTGGAGAAGACCTCAAAAGATCTATGAAATTTTATTTTACACTCAGAGGAAACGTGTATTCAGGGGAGGAAATAAAAAAAGGGGGGGAAAGGAAAATTCGTGATGAATTTTGCAGTCACGCACCCTTACACAGACCAGTTTCTCTACTGCAGCCATTGTTGCATAAGTACCCTGATGTATTGAACCTTTTTTTTTTTTCTAAGTGCCCAAAACTATTTAGAAGAATGGTCCACCTGTTTGCCCAGATTTCTTCTTCAGAAGAGCTGATTGGGGTAATTGATTGTGGGGGCTGATGAAGGGGGCGGGAAGATGAGGTCAGTTAATTGCTGCCTGGGGAAGAGGATGTAGGAGGTCTCTTTTGTTCCAGGCTGAGGGCCCACTTGTAATAAATGACATTCAACAGAGATGCTCAGAAGACACTCTTTTAAGACCCTTTCCACAAGGGAATAACAGATGTTCTCTGTGATTTATGGGTCTGGCTTTTGGGGTCTAATACTGTAAAATGTCTGTGCAATCTGGGCTAGATATCACAAGCAACTGCAAATAAATGCATCCTCTCACTCACTCTGTATTAACAGAATAAAGCAGCAAGCATCCAAGCCGAGCAAAATACCTTTCAGTTCTCCTTCTGCATATCTGAAATGTGTGTGGACCTCACACACTTTGAGAATTTCCACAGACAATGCTTTCTGGAAGAAAATAGCCCTCATCCTGAACACTGCTGTCCCATGGGTTCTCTGCCTTTAGATTATGGGAGATCTCACATCTGTTCTCAGACTTGCCAACTCTAATAAAATGTATTTCTTTCAAGCTTTACTGATGACTAGAGAAAAAAGAAAACCCTAATAACTATTGAAATGGAAATCAGCAACTGTTCCAGGCCACACTAAATGGATTTGGGGACTTAGTAACCTGGCACCCCTGAAAATGCCTTCTCCACAATGCCACACAAAATGAGCATATTGGAAGCACTTGGTCAGGTTCCCTGAATGCATACTCCTTTAGTGAACAAATACAATTTCTTTTTCATTTCTTCCTTATTTTTTTTTAATCCTCTCTAGAGGAAGAAAAATACAGGAGCCCTAATACAATCTTTTCTATCTTCCCTATTCCTCTCTCCCTAGTAAGTGTCTTTGATGCAGCTGTGATTTACAGTGGTGAGAACAGCAAATCATCTGTACTCCGCACACTCTTGTTTCAAGTGAGGACAAGGGGGTTTAGAGTAGCACAGTCCTGGAACCAATAGTTCTGCTCAACAGAGTCATGAACAAAATAACCTACTACACCTTTGCTGTTAAAGCATGAATGCATTTGCTTTTCCAGCCCTTAACAAACATTAAAACAAAAAAATAATCAAAAGTAATTGGCTTCGAAATTTGGCAGGGAGAACATTTAACATGTTTTCACTTATGTTCAGATGCCATGGCTAGAAAATGGTATTAGTAATGGCATTCATATGCCATACCACTCACTTCTTTGCCAACAGCCTCTTATTGTAAAGAGTTTTATATGGAAAATATCTCCATTTATCTAAAACATCGAGGGGAAAAAAAAAATTTAGATCTATTTTCCTCCCTCCCCCATCTCTCTTCTCACACACATAATTAGCCAGCAATCAGGTATAATAGCTAGGCATGTAAATGCCTTTAGTTCTGTGCAGGTGCAAAAACCCAAGGTTACACACCAAATCAAGCCCTAAGGATTAGTTTTTCACTAAAGGACATAAAGGCTGCTTTCATTCTCTCCTCAGATACAGATACTTCTTTCACATAAAAAAATCTAATAATGTAATCACATCCCAAGCCCTACGCTGTATAATGCGAAAACAATGTCATGTGGGCTATGAATGAGTCTGTTTTGACATCAGTTTTGGTAATCTGGAGAAAGCAATAAAGCAAAGAGAAAATTAACTCTGGAATATGAAGAAATTGCTAGGAGGGCAGCAGAAAAAATGGAGATTTCCTTCACAAAAATCTTGGGGAACAAATCCTTTTCTGACTTAGAGGCACTAAGCTATCCTTTTAGTTGCAAGAAAAGAAAAAAGATAAGGCTCTGGGAATAACCTCTGTATATAGGAGAACATACATAAGATGAGAAACAAGAACAAGCTACAGGGGTTTTTAGTTTTCCTATAGTTAGTGTACAGGTTACATACCTCTGTCTTCCACTAAAGGTGAATCACCATTTTGAACTTGGCAAATAGAAGATAAGATTCTTCTTTTCCTGGGCACACACTCTTGTCTAAAGGAGGTGAATTCAGAAATCTCTCCCCTCTCAGATCTTCTATCAATATTCAAAGCAAAAAATCTTGGGCAGAACAAATTCTTCAAGGTACACAACCAGTCATTACCCAGGGGAATTGTGAGGACAGGGGTAGTAATGCAGCCTTTGTGGCATTCAGCCTAACCCTGCAGTTGACAGTGTGTAGGGTTATTGATTTATGAGGGATAGTAATTAAGAATTTAATGAGGTGGTTGAATAGTTGGGTTAAAAGGTTTGTCAGCATGAAATTAACACAGTCCAAAATCATCCTTACTGTGGCCAAAAAAACAAATACTAATCACAGACACTGTGAGAAGATCTGAGTTTATGGTCAGAAAGGTTACTATGTTTTTCTTCACAGTCACAGATCATTAATTTGTAATAACTTTTCTGAGGGTCTGTGGAGGGTCCTCACAATCAAGACAACTCAGCCAGTTTAAGAGAGACAATGGGCAAATTAGTATCTTTTCTGTCATTTTTCAGACTTCAGCAGCTGAAATTCCCACCTCTGTGCAGACACATTTGCGTGGACTAGAAGCCAGCTCTGACTTGCCTAGAGCTAAGTTAAACAAGTGCAGGAAGGCCAGATCCCTGTAAGATCTGGTACGTCCGTGTTTAATAATGTGTTTAGATAGCACCAATTGCAGCCTGTCCTCTGTTACGCTCCTCTCCAGCCACAGAGCCAGAGCAGTTCCAGAAGCAAAAGGGAGTGCTGAGTACTTGACAAGAAAGTAAACACTGAAAACATGCCTTTGCCTGCAGTCTAATCTAACCCGGCTGGTACTGAGACAGATGAAGAGGGTTTACACAATGAGCTCCTCCAGCTCTGCTGGGCTCCCCGGCAGGAGGATGAGGATGCACAGCAGCACAGCAGCACCATCGTAAGTGTCTCTGCAGGGCTCTGCTTCCAGCCCAGGGAGGTCTGTTGGAGTAGCATAGCAGGGCCCTGAGTTTTCTGGGTGTTGGAGAGTGTGCATTACTATCTTTAAGCTCTTGAGCTGGCTGTTGTTTGCAAGAAAGGTCAGTCTGTCTCAACACATGAGAATTTAGTACAGCATTAAACTGCAGATCCTAAAGATGGAAAGACTCTTCTGTCTGAGCCTGAACTTTCTGCCCTGCCATCCTATACAGTATCAGCATTTCATATTGCAGATCCTTCCTTCTAACTGAGTTTTTACTCTGCCTCTGGAGCAAAGTGCCCCAACACCCCCTCACACAGAGACCCAGGCACAGACTGCAAGAGTTTCCAAACTAAAAAACTGTGCAAGAAGCCCAAGAAACTACACCCATGGAATGACCACACTCACTGCCACAGACATTTGGTGCTTCTTTGAGTGTGTTCTCTGCACAAAACTGAAATACAGTGTCCTCCTGAGCCTGGCAGCTTGAAGGCAGTGCCGGGCTTTTTGGAAGAGCACTCTGCAAACACCACTGTAAGTCATTCCTGCTTCCCCTGCACTCCTTGCCCTGCCTTGTCTGACATAATCTATACTTTCTTCCCTCCACCACTGATGAGGGTCTTATCCTTTGAGGCCCAAAAAGCCACCCACTGAGGCTTTCTCCATGAGGCCATAAATGTTCTTGAGATGCTGGAATCTGTTTTATAAATAGACAATCAAAATTAAGAAGAAGTAGAAAAAAAATCTCTGCTCAGCTTTACATAGTCAGAGCCCAAAGACAGCTGTCTTGAGGGGCTCATCCTGCAAGTCATGAGAAGCTTCTGAAATGTGCTGAGTACCTTCATCTGGAAAGAGCTTTAACTGGAGAGAGAGTTAGCAAAGCACCTTCAGCACCCCACTGGAAGAAGTTATGTGTTATTGGGGCTCCCACTGGTTTCTGTCATCAGAACAACTGGTTTTGAGAATAAGTAAAGAAAAAAAATCTCCCACTGACACCAGTAGGAATCCTTGGCACATACAGGGAACTAAACATTATGGTTGAGATCTTCTCTGCTTATGGGAACAATCTTTTATTCTGCTTATGCAAATTATATATACAAATTATGCAAATAATTACCAAGTCATTCTGGTAGACTGTATAATAGTAACAATAATAATTATTGTCATTACTATTGTTGATGTTATTTGACATGATTGTTGTTATTCACATTTATTCTCATCATGCCTTGGGGCCAGCCAAGAACAGTGTCCATTAATGTCACACGCAGACAGGCAGTTGCTGCCCCAGACAGTTTACAAATAGAAGCAACTCCATGGATGCAGAAGGGGAAGGAGAGGCAGAGGGTAGGTGCTGGAAGGCAGAGCCAACAACTGGGGACACCACAGCCTCCTGGGGGTGTATGTTTCTTGGTCATTCTTTTGGCAGGGGAGGTATCAATGCAGAGCGCCACAACAGAGCTGGCATGGATGGACAGTGAGGAAGGGACTCATGGCCAGCATTTCTGGATTTCCTTTGAGTTTTTCTCCCAGGGTTGTGTGAGTGTCATTAGTATCCCAATATGTGTAACAAATACACCCACTCCATGGATCTAGGTGTGTAAGAATTCTGTGGGAAGTGTCTGCCCCATAAAGTTACATTTTACCAACTCCTGGATCAGTGCAGAAATCACTGCCAGGTCATTCTCCTTGTGTAGACTGGGATTTGGGGCTGCTGATTCTCTGCCACTGGGTACAGCCTGTCTGTTTCAGCCTTCACACCTACCCCTAAGAAAACGTCAGTGACAGCAGGGTTTCTCTTCCTACTGTGTTCACACCTAAAGAGAGAAGGGGAAAAAACCCTTCTAATAATTAATCAAAGTGAAAGACAGCCTGAACCTTCTTTATTCTCTCATCAAACAGTTTCCAGGTGTTTACTGAAATGAAGAAAGAATTGTTGCCAACCACTGGTCCCTTCTCAAACGGGCTGTACTTAATTTCCCACCCATGACCCTCAAGTAACTTCACTGACCACTTCTATAGAAATAAGTAAAACAGGCTATGTCTTGTTCTCCAGCTTCACAGCAGGCAGCATGGCCCAGATAAACCCAGTGAGCTAAATTCTCTTACCCTGCAAAGGAGCTTGGCCTTGACCTTGCTGGGTGTCAGGCTCTGGTCCTGGCCCACACTGTGCCTGGCAGAGCACGTTAATGCAAGAAGAAACCACACTGCCTCAGGCCAGTGCCTATGCCCATGCTTTAGCCTTGATTAGTTTATTAACATTGCTGCTAAATGTGTTGCCTTTGCCACTGCTCTGCTGCTGTTTTTAATTCTGGCCATTTTCAGAGTGTTTGGTCATTGTCACCCAAAAAAAAACAAACCAAAAAACCAATCAACCAACCAACAACCTGAAAAAATTATGTGTTCCCTGAAAAAAATGGAAGAAATGGTCTCCTTACTCAGGTTATGGAGATAATTAATCAGTCCTTCTGCATTTTGGAGCACATATAGGTAACATCGAATGGCTTTTCACCAACAAGACCTTCAATCACAAGAGAAACTTCATTGAAATCTTTTATTATTGATTTACTCCTTTATAATTTAAAGCACTGGAGCTGTGTTGTGCTGGGAAACTGGAGGAACTTGACAAATCTTGGAAGTCTTAATTTCTCAGAGTGACTTATACGTGGCTATGATTTCCTGGGTGAAGTACAAATTATCAGGAAACTTTCTGCAGAGCTGAGAGCTGCCAGAAACCAGGGGTTTTGGTCTACATTTCACCAATTACTCCTGTCCTAACTTTTGTGTAAGTAATAGGGGTGGATGAGCATTCCTCCCTTAATTTTTCAGTCTATTTTCACTCTTCATTAGCTTGTGTCTTGGCTGTTCGCTCCTCCTTTCCCACAATCTCTTGTCAGTGGCATATGAATTAATTATCAGCCTGAATCAAACTTGGAAAGTCATGTTCAAGCAGGTCATATATTAGGCCTGAACTAGAGTATTCAAAATGTGTAATACAGCATCGTTTTGGCCCCCAGGAGTATCTGTCATGAGAGAAATGTGTAACAGCATTTTTCTGACAAGGTTTCTTATAATCAGAGAACCTCTAATCTGTTTATTTGTATTGGGCACGATGTGGGGAGTTCATAACCACATAAAGTAACCTGTCCTTTGTGAAAGTCTCAGACTCCTTTTGGAGGACTCTGTATCTGTCATGGGAGGGATGAGACAGATGAATGTGAGGAAATAGTAGAAAGGTTCAGCTTCCACTAGAATAAATCTGAATAGCCTTGAGCTGACAGATGTAAAAGAGCAATTGTTTAACAACTTCCTTTCTACTAAGAGACAATATTGCAAGTCCCTGTAAAATACAATACACCATACAATATAAACACAATGCAAGTGTGCTTAGCAAATTAAATAGCTGTGATGAGAATATTTGGATAGATGGCCTTATTTTCTTGACTTCTAACTTACCAGAAATGCTGGCTAGATCTCAGCTTACAAGTGTCTTAGTTAATTTAAATCTCCATTCCCATTATCCCTTACTGAGCCTCCTGGTAAGCTGAGTAGGTTTCATAGTTCCACAGAATAGTTTTGCTTAATAGACAAGTATTTATCTTGGCCTTTTCAAAGTTCTCTGTGTCAAGCAGAACTCCTCAGATTAAAAATTCAAAATGTGAAGGAAAGACTCTGAAAGAAAACCCATTCTTTAGAAACAAACAAGCAGTGGCACTTTCAGATTACCAGACCACCACAATATAGGCAAATGTCCATATTCTGCAAAAGGTGCCTTCTACCCACTGCTCCAGGTTTCTTCAATAACTTTACTTGAGGGTGAGGGAAAGAGGCAGAGAAGGACATCAGTACTCTGTAGATGCACAATCCCATCTCCAACCGGTCAGGAACTGTCTTGGCTGCATGGCCATTTTCATCCTCTCTGCTACTCCCAGTAGTACTACTGGGTTGAAACAAAATCATTCTAGAAATCGGATAGGAAGGAGAATCAGAGCAGGCAATCCATCATGATGTTCTTGCTACTCTCATCATAGATATAGAAGGCCAGAGGTAAAGATGTGTAGCCTGTAGTCCCCTTGGCACTGATTCACATAACCTGTGCTTCCGCAGAGAACTGTGTTGAGACCGTGCACCTGAACAATTCCCTGAGTTCAGTTAGGGCAGGCAGTCCACTACCACCCTGCTAAAGCATTCAGATCCAGCACTGACCTTTCAAGTACTATTCCAACATCACCCCATGGACTACAGCAACAGATTTCTCTTTGTCTCTTTTTGCATCTCACCAGAACCTGAAGAGCCAGTGAAACAAAGTTCTGTTTGCTTTTGCATCACTATGACTACTTATGCCAGTTGGGCATCAGAGCAATCCCACTTGCCCATTCAAATGGCTCTATAAACCTTTCTTCTAAAAAGAAAAAAGGAGGAAAAAAAATCAAGTCCATAATTGTTTGACTTGATGATCTTTGAGGTCTTTTCCAACCTTGTTGATTCTATGATTCTAATTATTAAGTCATTGCTATATATTCTGAACAAAGAAATGTCACAAACCCTGTGTAATTGTTAGCCTGAAATGGGGCTAATTCTGAAACAGCAAGGAAAACATTTCTCAAGATACTGCTGACTGAATTCTGTGTCTGTGAAACTTCTGAGATAAGATGTTTTATTGTCAAATTGGCAGGAAAACCGAGAACAGTACCTGCCACGCAGGAATTGCGGCATGGGGATGGTAAGTTTTAAGGTCAGTTACAAATCACTGTAAATATATTTGCATATTGTATAGTGGCCGAAAATGAATGTGCTATTGTGAGCATCTATTCAAGATCCCCACACTCCAGTTGGCTCTGCCTGTTCCATTTCAGTATAGTATCTGGCAATGGAATTATACTGTGAACAATATACAATGCTGAAGAATAATAGGTTGAAATTAATTCCCCCAGTGGTGTTTTCACCGCACATTCACCTTCTTGGCAAGAGTGAATATATGTAGCTTATCTCAGTCACTACACTAGGAACAGACATTTACATTTATTTAAGCAGCTTGAATTTTAAAAAGTGTCCTCCAGTCTCTCTAAAGTTGACTCCCTTCTACTACTCTCTGCTCTTCAACTCCTTTTCAGAAGGGCTTTTGTATATTTGAGACAATAATTCTTTACCCTAAAGCATTATCTCAAGATTAATAACATAACCACGCATCATACCATTTTTCTTGGCAACAGTCAGGAGCTCGTTTCATCCCCAAAGTTTATCTGTTTAGCCCAATTCAGCAGGACTTTGTTTTTGACATGAAGAACCATGCAAATATTTGCAAACTATAAAAGAGACAGATGTCCTTAGATACTTGTCATAGGTAATCAGAAATCATACTCAGAGTGTGTAGCTTTGTCTTGTACATCCATTTGTCAGGAAAGTCCAGTCTTAGACACAGATCACTGCTTTGCAAATGGGTCATCTGTTGTCTAAAATACTGAAGTGGAAATAAATCTTGTGACATAACCTGAGCCTTTCTTCTGTTGATATTTTTTCCCCTAACCTGGAATAAATTGAGGGATTACCTCTTGTATTTCATATCTAGAGAATGTAAAGAAAAAAGTCTTGAAAATCTAATGAATATAGATACCTCTTGAGAAAGAAAGAAAAGAAAGACTCAACAAATAAAATTATTGCGTAGATAAAGAGCTGCCTAATGCTGCAAAGGCATGAAAAAGAAATGAAACAGAACTCATCAATAGATGTAGTAGCAACATATACCAGATTTTGCTCGATCACTGATTTAAAAAGTAAATAAATGAGGCAGAGGTAAACCTCATTAGCCCCTCTTACTGTCTTCAGGAGTCCTCTGTAGTGGATACAACTGAAATGATCATTTTGGTTCGGGTTATATCTACTGGCTGTAACAACACTTCCCTTTAGAAGAAATATTTTGCAGGGGCCCACTGTGGAGACAAAGAGTAAAATGTGACATCAAGATGAAACACTAGAAAAGCCTGGACTTCAGTCATCAAATAAACATTAGCTTATTTCTTATCTTTCAGTAGAATGAGCATCTTTTTAGACAAGTGCCTTTGACATCTCTTAGTCACTAGCCTTCCCCTTCCCATTACAAGAGGTTGAATTACTGGTCCTGATAACTACATGAGTGTAATGCCAGCAGCTTTATCAGTCTGTGATGAGGATACCACCCACCTTTATCCTACTTTTGGGCTCCTCCAGTGACTTGCTGTATCACCTTCAGAAAGAACCTTCTCTGCACACTGTTATTCCCAGCAGGTTAAAGATAGAATGATGTCTACCCACCTGGTAATGAGATTTGAGGGCTATTGATAAAGTGCCAGCCAAATTCTTAGTATTATCAGCATTTATTTGACTTCAGCAGCATCAGTCAGTCAATCTTCATGGGAAGCAGCATCTGGATTCGGAAGCAGAAATTGTAAGTAAAAGTTGATACAGAGGCCCATTTAATGCAATATTCTGGGCATTGAATGGTATTACAGAGAGGTTTATTTGGACCTGGTGAGCCTCTTCACATCTCAGATGAACAGAAAGCAAGCAGCTTACTGTAGAAAAACATTTTTGCTTCAAATTTTTGATTTGCAAGTGAACTTCAGCCTGATTAATCTGGACGTTCCCTGCTATCTGCTGAAGCGAGAAGGTGGGCCAGATGACCTTCAGAGCTGCCTTTGAACAGTCTCTTCCATGATCCTAACTCAGGGCGGCTGCCTTCATTTCCTCTATGCCTTGATTGCTGTTCTTCTTACAAGACACTATTCTTGTTTTGAATCCATCGTTCTTTCTCTGATACATTTCCCTGATACTTTTTCACATGGGTCAACTTGTGACCAAGAGAAAGAACTAAGCATAGTTAATTGTATTATTGGATCCTCCTTGTTAGTACAATATACCCAAGGCCTAGGCAAAGGTGCTGGATGCACCAATTAACGGTCAGAACAGTTCTGACAATAATAATGTCAAGGAAAGCTCTCTCTTAAGTTTCATTTTCTATTCATCTTTTGCATGTTTTCAATGTAAACTCAAGAGCATTTCACCACCTTCCTTGTTGTTGTTTATAATTGAACCAACTGCTTTCTCTTTGAGAACAGACTTCTATCTAAGTTCATAAATTACATTTTACAAGCTTTGGCTTATGAAAATACAGAAACACTTTCATGCCAGAAACTGAGAAGCTCCTCCCCACTGCATCTAACCTCGCTATTCAGCTGGTTTTGTAAAGATTTTGAATGCTGGAACTGGATCTGAGAGGAAAATTGTTGTGTTATCTAAAAAAACCAAAGTAAACTAGCGATCGTAACAGGTGTAATCTTCACTTTTACATAAATGTTGTAGTTATTCCAGCAGGAGAGACCTTTCTCTAGAAGTCAATTAGTTGTTTTCTTGCTGCAAAAGTGTGTTGAATTGGCATAATTATTTTTTTTTAAACAAAATATCAAAGAAGATTTGCTTATAGGGAAAACAATTCAAAGGAAAATTAATAGGATGTTTCTACAGCAGCCCACATGGCAGGATTTGTAAAGTTCTCAACTGTTTACAGAAGTCTGTGAAATTCTGCATTTTATTCATTCTTTGTCGTTTGCAGCTCCCCATGTATGCACATGGTCTCCTGTGTTGTAGTGGTTTAGATGGTTTAATCCATCTGCACCCACAAAAACTCGGCTAGGCACAGTTGGAGAAGCGAATGAAGAGCTGTATTTTACAAGCAATAATGAAATGCAATGAGTATATTAAAAATATACAGTATTTACAATATCATACAAAAATTTACAGGAAAGAACACAAACACAGAAATCCTCCTCGCAGGAGGATCCCACCTCAGGTTCCCCCCAACCTCTCTCCCCCTTCCCTTTCTGTCCAGTTAATTAGATGAAAAAGGAGAAACAGCGAGAAAAGGATATTAAGGGAATTCGTTAGCTCGAAGCAGTTGTTAAGAAGTTAGTTTTTCTTATCTTATCAGTTTCATTCCAGGGTCAGCAGCAGGCATTCTGGCCAAGAAACGAAAGACAGACTGAAGCTGGAGTGAGAGCAAAGAATGTGCGAGATATTTGCTATGGTACATCTCACATCTGACCAATGAAATTAGTTTAGAATTAATCTTTGTTTTCCTTTTTACACCCAAACATTCAGCTAGAGAATTCTGCAGCTATCCCTTCCTTAAAGGCACAGCCTAAACTGTCACATATGTTGACAGAAATAAAATCCCAAAGTGCTCTGATATGCTTCCATCTTTTTTTTATTATTATTATATTATTTTACTACATGTTGTAGAACTATTGAAAAATGAAACAGAAGTAAAAAGGAAGGTGTTTGACGCTGAAGAAATCAAGCAAGCATTTAGGGAAGAGGGCAAACTGTGGGTTTTGGTTGTTTGGTTTTGTTTTCAACACACTTTTCATCCTGTCAATTCAGAGAGAAAGAAAATAAAGAAATGGTAACATGAGTTTATGTAGAGACTAGTTTGCCTAGCAATGTCACCTGTGCATGTGGAAGTGTCAAGTATTTGGTACACTGGTTTCCAGTTGTCACTGTGACAGTGTGGAAGGACAGGCTGCAGCTCATATTATGCAGGCAAAGCAGCTTCAGCCGTATCTGCTCCCCAGTGAGGATTCCATAAATGCATGGATTTCAAAAACAAGTGCATCAAAGAATTGGGAAAGACATTTATCATCTATCTAGAAATTTAATTAGGCACAAGTCGAATAAAGGCACTATCCATCTAGAGATTTGGAAGCACAAGCAACCATACAGCTTGTAACTGTTTTAATGACTCAAAACTCTTAAAAATAGTGCAGTGGCCCTTCAGAAGGTGGACAGCAAACACATTTTAGGAACTATAACTGGCAGCAATGTGCTCATTCCTAGGCTACTTTAGCAGCAGATACAAAAATTAATGGCTTTACACTCTGTCTCAGTTCTAGCATAAAGACATGACAAGTTAGACTTTTTATTAAATGTTGTCCAAGTCAAATGCTAACATGGGAAAGCAGCAATGTGAAGCATTAAGCACATCCTTCCTGTCAGAATCAATGACAGCTTTGTGAGCCTTTTATCTGAAGGACCAGCCAAGCTGGGAAGGAAAACTGTGTTGAAGTTTGCTAAATTTTGTTTTATTTTTTTGTTTGAATTCTCAGAAGATTTAACACAGAGAGCAAGAGATGGGTTTTTTCCTGCAAACTGATGTGAGTGCTTGAGGCCTCACTAAATAGCTAAACAGGAAAACCATGAAGGACGAAGGTGATCAGTGTCAGGGTGGTGATAAGGGAAGCAGTAGGGGCTAGTTATGCTGTACAGAGTGCTGTGGTACAGAAAGGGGAGAGACAGACAAGTGGAAATCAGATGTGGTACTCATCTCTGCATTACTTTGGATGCATTGACAGAAGCAGACATGATGATTTATCTGGAAGAAAATAGCCTGATGGTAGATAGAGAACTCAACCTCATTAAGAGAGAGATGCATATGATATCCCTGCTACAGGCAATGCAGAATGTAAAATGGATCTGTCAAATCATGTTTAAAGGGAGTAAAAAAAACCACAAACAACACAAAAAACCCAAAACCAAACACTTGAAAATACTTTGGCAGAACAGAGATTTGATAATGTGACCCTACAGGCATTAAAATATGGTCTAAGATGTATTAGTGTTAGCAAACCCAGAAAGCTTACACAGAAAAAACAACACAGATGTCATATCATCCATTGGACAACAGTGTCATTGACCCCCCAAAGTGACATCACAAAGCCAAGGCTAGGTAAAGAATGAGGAAAAAGGCATGCAGCTAGGAAAACAAAATATGAATCCATTCTGAAACAGCAGGATGGCAAGAGTTACAAGTCATTTTAGACCATGATCTATGCACATCAAGGGTTAAGCATTTTCTGCAGCCAGTGGTTGAAATGAGGAGAATAAAGTTACTTCCAAAAAGACTGTGACTGATGAGCATTGACCTTTGATGTCTGACTGATTTGAAATTGTTTGCTGATATTTATTATTTAACATATATTGACCAGAAGAGGAAAGAAAACCAAAATATCTGATTGCTATCTCAGATTACTGAACACTGCAGATTTCAGAAGCTATGAAATTTTGTAGAATCCAATCAGGCATTGGGTAGCATTGGCAGATTTTCATGTCAAAGTTTTTTGGGGGGTTTTGGGGAAAAGAAACAGATTAATATGGAGCAGTCATTATGCAGTTTAAAAATAAATTTCCTGTTATTAGAGTAGGTCACTATTACAGGATGTTTGCTATGTAGAATAAACCTTTTGGGGATAGCAATCATACTGGACAGAGAGCAGATTGTGACAGCAATAATAAAGTGTACAGCACAAAAGTGTGGGAAAAGCAGAAGAAAGAAAAAAACAAAACTACAACTATGTATACTCTTAGCAGAGATTCACACTGAGATATAACCTTAAATAATTACAAGAACTGAAAGTGTTTTATCTTCTTTTCCATACATTTCCCTTGTCTGCTGGAACAAAAAAGAAACCATGCTTTTGTGGATTCATTTCATTGTACTTTGTTTATTCCCTGATCCCTGCAAGACTCAGAATTCATGTGCAGCAGTGACAAACTCATGTCATGCTATCGATCAGTGCCAGCACGGAAACACACCCAGACAAGCTAAACACCAAGCCCCTTTTGACAAGGCTTGAGAGAAAAGCCAGACTGGATGCCATCTTCTTTGTTCTGGTTGAACACAGAAGATGAGACCACAAGAGCTCCACCCTGCCTGGCTGCCCCAGCAACAAAATATAAGCATGACTATCTTAGTTTAGGCTTTTGATATCACTGTAAAATCACTGCCATGAGGCTGAGGCAATCACACTAGAGCAGGACTCCAGCCATGCAGGACTTCAGAGAGCTGTCTCAGCACCTTGACTGGAAGCCAGATGCAAACAGGAAACCAGTACAGCTGTTTGTGTCTGCTGGCGTTCTTATTTTATTCTTTTATCTGGGGGTTATTCTACATCCATCACCCCAGCATCAGGGCACTTCTACTCACAGCACCTAAAGCAATCATCTGCACCAGCTCAAGTTTCCAAAGGGCTCTCAGAGGTATCTTGGGGAAAGCACCATGCAGTAATCAGGCCTGGGATCTTGCAAAATCAAGACAAATATTGCCCAGTGTCACAGTTCTTATGTGACAGTTGTAAATAAATAGAAGCCAGCTGCAGTCTTAAAGCCATCTTCAATAGGAGACCTTTTGGATCCAATGTGGAACAGCCAACACTCTTCTGTCATTCAGTGACACACTCATGAAGTTTAATCACCTACCACCTGCTGATATGGTATCAATAACATAAACACTTTGTGATAGTGACTTAGGCTTTTTTTTCATGAAGACACCAGAGCTAGAAAAGTGCAGAACACTCTGTCTGGATGAAAGTTTGGAAGTTCAGTAATAAAAATTAATCAGGAAGAACTGTGTTTGTCTTCTCTGGTGTGAGCGTCTGTCACCTCAGGCAATGCCTTAAGCAAATGGAAAAGGCAGCACTGGTCATTACATAGGTTCAGTTGGTAAAAAAAAAAAAGAGTGCAGCTCTCTATTTCCTGATTGATGGCAAGACAAGTTAATGGTTCTGTTATCTCCCTAGGCATCTTCATTGAAAAGTAACAACTGCTTGAGGAATTGGAGCTCTGTTTACATAAGACTGGATTATGACTAGTCAACGGACAAGTCCTTAGTGTGAATGAAGACCTATTGGACAAAAGCTCAGCTCCCTGGCTTCAGCCAGCTTGACACAACTCAGTTCAAAGTTGAGATGGAGGAACTGTGTTTTTCAGATGTTCCAGTGTCATTTCAGAGACTCTAAGCTCTAAGAGAGCCCTAATGCCACAGCCTGTCCCAGGCATCTACTCCAAATCAGGAAAGAACCTCTGCACACACTTAGCCTGTCATTCTTGGGGCATTGTGTTATTGCAAAACACTTCATAGCCTTTTTTTGACACAGGGATTAGTGTTTGCTCCAATGAAGTATAATATACACTTTTACCAGAAACATTGCCATAGCAGCAGGGTGAAAGCAGTGTTCATTCATTTCATACTATGCCAGAAATTTCTTTTTCCAAGGTGAATCCTTGCTGATGGTGGCACATCAAAATGCAAGGACAGGAACCAGTGGGCTGGATTCTCCAGTTCATTTGTAGCACTCTGTATTTTTCCAGAGCTGCATGAAGCCATTTAACAGGTTACTTGGCTTTAGTCCCCTTTGCATGGTCCAGATGCCAAGGCCTTGGTTGTCCCTAGGCCATTACCAGGGGTGGGAGGAGTGGTCATGAGTTCCATGCCCACCTTCTCCCCAGTTGCCTAAGACAGCTGTGCTAGCTATTTCTCATCACTATTAAACAGCCTGAAGCCAGCTTTGCTTTATGCCAAGGACTGGTGTAGGCAGTGCCCAGCAAAGGCAGAATAAACTGCTGACCTTTGCCATTCTGTTCTCATAACTTGCAAATGAGCGCAGCTTAGCTGGTCCAGGAGCCTGGCCAGCATGTCACAAAAGAGAATGAGGAGTTAAGTGTTCCCTTCCTCTCTCAAATATCTGAAATACATTTGGCCACTCCATGGCTGGAAGCCACTGCACCTGTGAGTACATCCCAGGGGGGTCACTGTGGCCTGTCTGGCTCAACATGTCCAAAAAAACCTAGGCAGATTCTACAGTGGGAAAGTGAAGAAAAACAGGGTCTGCACCACTGGATTTTCATTTTGGATAGTAAAACACTATTTATTTTCCTTTAATTATGGAGCAATCATGCTCCTCTGGAACAGGGCTTGCAGATTTCGCTCTAACTTCTCTCTTAATTGGTTGTTTGTGAATGTAAAGGTTTCTACCATGACTTGTGAAATGAAACAAAAACATAGTTTGTACATTAAATTAATTCTCTTATTTCCACCCGTTCTCTCACAATCAGTTTTCCTTGATATGCTTAATCTTTTGCAATGGTTTCCATGGCAACTCCTCTTCATTGTAGTGTCACCAAGGACTCCTGTAATCAGGAAACCCAACTTTGCCAAGGGATCAGGTTTTGCCTTCCCCCTGCCTGCTCTGCTGTGGCAGACCTGAGCAGCTTCTCTGCTTCCTCCTGCTTGCTCCACCTTCCCCACAGTCACACCCAAAGGCAAGGGCAGGAAGCACAGGATGGGATGTTATCAAGCCTTTAGGACTATTGTCACAGCCAAAGCTCCCCTTTTCGAGCCCTGCTACACACCACTGTCTACTGCTGCCCTCACAGTAAATTCCCATCTGAAAGGTGAAGTACTCCTAGCTATTCATCCTCAGGAATTCAAAATGTTGCCCTTACTAGAGTGTCCAAACCAACAAAATAGCTCTCTACAAAGCACAGCCTCACCTGTGTGGTGTTCAGTTCCACAAAGAAGACTCTTCCGTACAACACAACTCCACAGCTGTAGTATAGGGTATGTGAATTAGCCCATACTGTCTTGCACACATCCATAGCAGCAATACACAGATACATAACTTAACTCCTGCTGTACAGCACAAAACCAAAGCCATGGTACACAGCTGTATGAAAATAGCTGATGCCAAGCTGAGCTGGCTCCAGCAGTGTTTGGATTATACATTGCAAGAACTGTATTTTGTTGCTCTAATTCCTGTCCTATAATTTCCCTCCCCCCTCCTCCAGACCAACCAGCTCTGAGGAATGGACTGTATGACTGGCAAATCAAACATTATTATTAATCACTGTAATTACTTTTCTTGGCCCAATTGCAGAGCCTGGGAAGCTAACCACAGTCTCTAGAGTGCAACCTTAACTACAACATGTTTCTGAGCCACCATTACCTCATTGTTAGTCATTTTTAACCAGAAAGAATTTGAAACTTCTTTTTTTTCCCCCCTGAAACCCCTCAAACCACGAATGCTACACAAATCAGTGTGAGAATCTCTGCATGTGTATCTCTGTGCTTCCAGCTAACCACTGGCATTGCCAAAACTTCCAGTGTTTCGCTGAGGCTGAAGGAAAGGCAAGTACAGTTTCTTCCCCTAGTCACAAGTACTGTGAATGGTTCAACCACACTAATGATATCATTTTCTACTGCAAAGTAGTTACTTTTTATTGAGAAAACAATGCTACATTCAGCCTACTGCTCAAGTAAAGTCTTTTGTTTACTAATCACACCAGCTTTGAAAGCCCAGGTAAGAACACAAACATCCCCTTCTGAAAAACACCTATTCTGAAATGTGTCAGCTCCATGACAACTAATTGATGACTGTGAGGTCACTGAATACAGAAGGTGACTTCAAAAGAACCGTGCCTCTCAGCAGAGTGCCTGCTTTCCACGTCAAATCAATCTGCTTCTCATGTCCAGCCCTTGTCCTAGGCATTCCTGCCCCATCCCATGCATCTGTCTGCACCAGCACCTAACTATCCCAAAACCTGACTTTTTTTTGCAGGGTTATTTGTCTCTTAGCTCAGCGAGTTGATCCAACTCACCTTGCTGCTACACAGATGCTAGTGTCAACAAGAGGCAAAGAGCAGGGAGAAAAGTGACCAGAAGAGAGTGAATCAGAGGTGACCTTTCATTTCAGGCCTCATTTTATGCTTTGTTTTTCAACGCTATACTGAGTATTACTTAGCAGTAAACAGAGAGTAAAAAGGAAGATTTCTGTGATGGCTTCTTCTACACCTAGAATATCAGAGCCTTTTCTCAGATCTCATCTCCTTTCTGCAGGGACTCACAACACTGCTTCACACATAGGAATACCTCTTCATTTTCCAGCTGGACAGTGTGACCTGAGACAGAGGAAATGCACAAACCTGCTTATGGCTTAAGCTAAATTTGTATCTGGGGTTATCCACATTATAGCAGAAAAATTATGGATGTGTGGCAGCCCTTCACAGCTACCCAATGAACGTGGTCACCATATGATTATGAAAGTCACTGGTATTTTTCAACCTCTGCTCTTCAGCTATCTGAAAAACAGGCTGAGTGGAAAGGGCTGATGATTGCAGAGCCAGCTGGGTGAGGGAGAAGGAAGGAACAGGTCAAACACATTTCAGCATTTGAGGCAGCCTTTCTTAGCAATCATAATCAAGCAGGAGTGCTAGTTCTCATTGTCTTTGTACAGGCAGGGGTAGGCAGGTTCTTGGTAATTACCAGCTACTTGTGACTCTAATTAAAACTCAGCATCCACTTTGGGTTTTTCCAGGGCTGAAGTAGTCATCTGTGAACAAAGAACTGGAAGGTGAGTGCTGCAGAGGCAGAGAAAGGGTCACCATCCATGTGTAAAAGTGACTGACCACGAAGGCAGAGCAAAGCTCAAGCCAAAGCATCAAGGCAAGGAGGGAGAGCAAGAGTAGCATACTCCTTCCTGTGGCAGATCCTTGCACTTGTGGCCAGCTGCCCCGGGAAGGCAGCTTGGGTCTTTGTAAGAATTTGGAAGACAGAAGAGCTGTGTCTCTAGGGCACATATAGGAGAAATGCAGCCCCATCTTACAAAAGAGTTACGTGGGGAGACAAGTGCTCCGTAGAGTGAACTTATTCATATCACTTACTGAAGGTGATAACATTTGGCAGGGACTCTGAACACAGGACAAGTTACTGCACTATCCCCAGTTACAGAGCTCTTTACTGAGCAATCAGCTGTTCAAAACAACTCTCACTGCCATTCTTCAGTATTTGCCATCACAAGTACAAATGATACCACGGTGGCATAGGATGTAGATAAAAGAGGCAGAAAATGATCCCCCAGTAAGAAAGATGTATATGTAAGGAGAGACACAGCATGGTTGTTCCTATGTGTATAAGGAGCACTGAAAAGCCTTGGATTAATCATTGTCAAAGAACAGGTGAGTCCCTGGGAATAAGCTTGTAAGGAAGAACACTGAAGTAAAGTTAGCACAAATCTTTTGAGGCAGGCTTGCAAGCCTTGCAAGTCTTGCCAAGCCCCATGTATTTGGAGAAAATATCCTTTTACAAAAATGCTCTCATTTTTGTCCAGCTTAGATCTTATATTCAAATAACCACTTGTTTTAGTCAGAAAATAAACTATGGGCTCTTTGCTGCCCTTGTTGCTATGAGAACACTGAGAATTTTTGTCTCTGCTTAATGCATATGTCCTAGAGCTTGACTTTTTACAAAATAAATGTAGATGTGAAATTCTAGTAAAGGTACTTCTAGCTTTGACCTCTGATTTTCAGTTATAAATGTAAGTATTTGGCTTGTAAAACTTGAATGAAAACATCATGACTGCTTATACAAAAAAAGGGGTCTGTAATTATTTACAGGCATGAAATTTTATCTGCAAAGAGAGAAGTCAGCACTGCAAATCTGACTCTAGAAAAATTAGTAATGAATGTTCCTAATTCATGTTTCCCCATTCTTCTGTTGCATTGTTGGCCTAGCTTTTCTGCTTTTACACTTGCATTTTGGATGAGGCACCTGCAGAAGTACATTTTGCTCTAATATGGAAAGTTTTGCTATAGGACAGCAGAAGAAATCAGCTCAGACATTTTTATGATCTCCAAACACAGACAGCTATTCAGACTACAGATACAGACTACAGTCATCATTCACATAGTCCTAGCTGCTGGTTTGATTTTCTGCCATGGTTGTAATTGCATCTTGCCTTTAGCCTTACCTCCCTGACCTGGTTCCCTGACTAGCAAAACCTTGACCATGGCTGGGGGGAACATTTTGTGTTCAGACCTCTCTGATTCGAAGAATCTTGTTGTACAGTCACAACATTCGGTTCATGACACACATTTTTCTCCTTCCCAAATCCTGACACACCCTCATGGAAGGGCTGCATGCATACACTTCATGCACACCTCAGGGAAGCTTTACCTTCACTTTCCCTTCCTATGTTCCTTGTATTTCCTGATATAAGTCAGTGGGAAGGTTGACAGCCCCAGCAAAGCACAGCCCCAGATAAGACTGCTTCTTGTTTGTTCTTTCCTCAGCCAGTGCTGCTGTCACGTTTAGCTGTCCTCTGTATCTCCAGCAAAGGCACAAGGGAAGCTGCAGGCACCAGAGCTGCAGACTCTCCTTTCCTCTAAAGACGTCCCTTTCAGCAGCACTCTGCAGGGAAGGCATCCAGTCCATTAACTAATTTATCAACATTTACATTACAAATATTAGCTAATTAAATAACACCACTTCTTTACCATTTACTGCATATCTCTAGCAAAACACTATTTGCTGGATAAAATATCTCAAAAGGGCTAAGGAGTTTAGCTTTCCAGTCACTCATTCCATTTGGTGTTATCTATGTTTATTTTTGTTTCTCCACCTACAGATATACAAAGCAATGAAAACAAGCCACAAATCCACATACTTGCCTTTGGAGTCTTTGATCCTTAAGACAAATGTACAGTTATTAAAACAGTTATCAGACACTTACAATCTAAGTGTTGCTAATGGATTCTTTTTTTCTCCTTTCCTCTCTTCATAATTTATGTAACATTTGTTCACAGGAGTGCAGCTCTGGCTGCTGCAGCATTATAAAGTAACTAACTTACCTGAAGCAAAATAATAAGGGATCTTTGGGGAGATCCCACTGTGAAAGGAGCCAAGATTAAGGAAAGCAGAAGTTTAGAAAGCTGGACTGAAACAAATCCAAGCAAAACATGCATACACCAGCTACTGCGTTCCAAAGGAGGCAGGTGGCAGGCTTACGTCCTCCTGTTCTTCAGCTACCCGTTTCCTTTTGTGGTCATTTTTCATATGAGTTGCTTCCTTTTTTTGTTTTGGTTTGGTTTTTTGTTCTTTCTTTTTTGTTTTCCAGCACCTAAATCTGAACATATTCTTTCAGTAGAGTGCTTGCAGTTTCCAACTCAGCTTACACATAAAAGAATTCAACCGCAGCTTCCTACATTCCAAGTTTATCTTGCTTCTGCAATCACTTTCCACTCCTCTCTTTTGGATACTTTAGTATCAGGAGGATGTGGGCGAATCAAAGGGAACTGAGAGAGAAAATAAGTTGAAGGAACCAAGAGTCTGACCAAAGTCACATTAAAATCCGGGTGAAAAACAACATAGGGGAATACAACATAGGGGAATGAGATATCTGTCCAATATTCATTTATATGGCATGATTCAGTAATTGAAAGATTATATCCTGGACTCTCAAGTGACTTAACAACCAAATCATAGATCACAGAATCACAGAAACTTTCATGTTGGAAAAGACCCTCAGGATCACCAAGTCCAAGCTAGAGCCCTACTCTACAAGGTTCACCCCTAAACCATATCCCCAAGCACCACATCCAAACAACCATTAAACATATTCAAGGTTAGTGACTTAACCACCTCACTGGGCAGCACATCCCAATGCCTGACCACTCTTTCTGTAAAAAGTTTTTTTCCTAATGTGTAGTCTAAACTTACCCAGTCACAGCTTGAGGCCATTTCCACTCGTTCTATCACTAATTACATGTGAAAAGAGACAAGCACCAGCCTCTCTACATCCTTTCAGTTGTAGAGAGCAATGAGGTCTCCCCCTCAGCCTCCTCTTTTCCAAACTAAACAGCCCCAGCTCGCTCAGTCACTCCAGGTTTCCTGCCCTCCTCTGAACTCTCTCCAGCACCTCAACATCTCTCCTGTGTTGAGGTGCCCAAAACTGCTTCTCCAGTGCATAGGGATCACATTTATCTCTTTTTAGAAAATCCTATGAAATAGGTCTTCAATGTAGCCAGAGGTGACCAAATCCAGACTCTTAAAGACCATAAGAAAGTGAAGTGCACTGACAGTTAGATACTGCAAGCATTCTGAAAGGTGAACAAATACTGAAAGCAGTAAATGAAGCAGTCTAGCTGAGATTAGACTAAGGGAAAAGAATATCTCATGAGAATATCAGGAAACCAAATCTTCATAATGAGATATAATCATCAAGCAAGACTACAGCTTGTCAGGAAAATATTTTAAACAAGGCAATTTTGAGCTAGGAAAACTGAAATTATAAATACAAGGCAAGGTTTGCTATTACTTTATAATTATTACTATTGCTTTTAAGAGCACAAAGAGAGGGCAGGGTGCAAAAATGTTACAGGTCAGAATGATCATGCAAATGACTATTCCATATGCAGTACAGAATAAGGTCCATCATTTACCAAAGGACAAAGTCAATGCCTTAAAAGTTGTTCTTAGTTCCAGTTCGTTGATTTTATTATGAATGCATAATAGCTGGGGGGGAAAAAGAGCTGAGACTTATGTCTTCAGACAGAGCCTGTTTGTTTTTAAGATATACATGTTCAGCTTCTAGGACAAGGAAGCTGTGAGGATATTGCAGTTACATGTTGTGTAAACCTTGTTCAGTTTTATGATACACAGTATACTCTTAAGTAGTTGGTTAGTAAAAAGATGTATTTGTGAAGAACACCTTTTTCTTTAGTCTAGAGGAAGATTCACAAGAACATAATTTCAGTATTTATATTGCATTATGTATTAAGGCAGTGTCATTTCAGCACAGGCACATCAAGGAAGAAATTAGTCAGCCCTCAAAAAAACCAAACCAAACCCAACTGTTCCATGTGCTGCACAGCTAGTGAAGGTTTCTTGCCTTTGGATCTGTGTCCTGTGCTCTCAAGCATCACCAGTTAGCTCTACATTTCTTCCTTGTCTCCTATCTGCATGTCCCTAACTCTTCCCCACATATGCCACTCCAAACCACTAGTGTTTCGAACCACATTCCCTAAGGACCCTTTGCCAGATCTTGGGCAGGGGTTGGAGGGATTGATAGTTCAGGGCTTCTTCATACTCATGTCCCCACCGCTGTGGTCAGTTGCCCAGACAGGCAGGATGGCATTCTTGCTGCTATAGCCTAACTGTGAGGAGGCTGACTGAGACAGTATGGACTGAATTTTCTCCTGAATAGGATATTTCTACTTTGATAAATATAAAATTTATACACACTTGATATCTGTGAGACATTTAATGCTTTGTCAAATTTGCTAAAGTTTCATCACAGCCTCTAAAATTACTGGGGGAAGACATGAGCAGACAGATGGACAGAGAGATAAATACAGACAAATAGCACTATTGTGCACAACTCCTTTTGTCTTAGATTAACCAGGGAAAGAAACTCAGGAGTTGAAACAGCAGCACTGCCTCTACCACACAAAAGCAGATGCTGAAACAATGTATGAGGTTGCTGTACAGGTTATTGGCTTCTTTATCCCTGTTTCTCAGAAAAAAAAATGTTTACTTCCATAATTAGTTCTATGCTCATTAGACCAAAGCATGAAATCTGATCCAACTTACCTGGACATCATTCTCTCCTAGCTTTCTTTTGCTCTACTGAAGGAACTGTACAGATGCGCACAGACATACATACAATGCCTGTGCCCTACATTCTTGGTCAATAATCTAGCATAATTATCTAAGAACTAAGTCAAAATTACTTTTTCCCCCAGAAATGCAAAACTATTTTCACCAGCAAAAAAAAATTTAAAATAGTCCAGGTTGGCAATTTGAAGTTATTACTGGATTCATTAGAGCTTCAATACCCTGCCTACTGCTGAGCTGCTGACAGGACAAGATTTAGCTGAAATCAGTGGATCCAATTAGAGCCAGGGGTCCACACATCGAGCACTTCCAGAGTACAAATTATTGGTGACATTTCTAAACAGTGATTGACAGCTGAAGCCAGCACACATTTCCTATCCCGCTTTGGAATTTCATTACAAGCAGGAGTGGATTTTGTAACCTTTCCATGGCACCAGCAAAAAAAAAATAAATCAGCTTCCAGTTTTTGCTCTCCATTTCCCAGAATAGACAATCTTTATTTGTTTTCTTTTTTTCCCAGAACAATTGGACTCTCCCAGCCTAATTTTTGTATTAAAACTTACCAAGGCTGAAGTCACAAAGAGCCAGCCCCAGAGCTGGGGAATGTTAGATTTACCTTTGTGTAGAAGGTACTACACAGATACTAATAGCTACTTAGTCTCTTTATTAACCTAATATGAAAAAGAAAAGTGTTCATTTTCCTCTCTTACACAATGCCTCCTCAGGAATGTTTTTCTCATCTCATTAAAATTCATTTTGGTATGTTATTTATTAGTCCAACTGATTCCCAATTATATCTCCCTACAAACCTCGCCTCTGCTGGAATATTATAAACACATTCCATATATAAATAATTAATAAGACAAGCGTGCCTTTCTTATCATAGGTTGCATGTTATCAGCAGACTCACAGCTCACATTTGGTGCTGCAATGACTTTGCTTCCAGCATCCTCTCAAGTATCAGTCCTCCTTGTTTGCTATTGCACGGGAACAAATATAACCATCTTGGATGTTGTACATGGTAAGATAAAGAGGGATATGTGAGTGAGAAGTCAAGGTCAATTATCCCACTGTGGGTTTGCTGCTATTAGTATAACAAACTGTTAAAAATTTAGGCCCTGATCATGTAATTATTTTGTGTGCAAAAATCACATGGACATCAAAGCGAATTAGTTCAGCACAGAGAAGGGCTGCAAGATCAGGCATCTAGCAAAATGTTTAATATTTCAAGTGTATCATTCTTCACAATGCCTCACTGTCAAAGTAAATGAAACAGAGTAATGCACACTGGGGAAAAAAAAAAAAAAGCAATGAGTTCCATTTCTGTCTTCCCCATATAAATAAATACTGAAGATTCTGTGACATGAAATAAAGCCTTGAGAAACAAAATCTGATTGGTAAAATTTTGCCTGGGATGTTATAACAGAATCCCCAAAATACTTGATCAGTAGCTGAGTTTGCACCACATTCTTCATTATAGCTGCAATGGACTAAATTATTCTTTAGAGATAACACAGTGAATTTGTTACAACATTACTTGTACAGTAGGAATGATCACTTGAGGCTGATGGCATTTGTTTGTGATCTCCACTATATGACCAAAACTTTACAGAGCAGGAATGTATTTCCCATTTGCAAACTGCATCATCATCATTATGATTATTATGATTACTATTTTGCTCAATTAATTTTTTTAGTTAGTGATAAGGCAGAGATTTTCCAAATTACAAACAAAACAGAGTATGAATAATTGTTTTTATTCTCACTGAGCTGTGCTATTTCTGGTCAAATCTGCAGGTAAAGTCTTACTCTGAGTGCATTGAAATCTCATGTTTCCTGAGTATAAGCAAAGCAAGAAGTGGTTCTAAGTCACATCAATTGCTATTATATTGTCATAGAAACTCGAGGTAAGATGCCACTACTGAAGACATAATTGAAAATCATGTAGAGGGGCTCTATAAACCTGAACATCTAATTCTGTGGACAACTGTTTGTCCCAAAGGAAGCTGCATCCTTCATCAACAACAGAGCTGAGGAAATCTCTGTCAGTCATCTACAGGAATCTTGACCCTCTCTGTCACTCCTGTGGTATTGCAAGAAATAGTTTTAGAAAATTGAGTTGGTTTACTCCTAAAACACATTGCTGTAACAGTCCTAATGTGTCCCACAGTCCTTGCAGATCAACCAGACCAATGATACCATCAGTGGAATAGCAATACTAATCAGGGCTCTGACATGAGGGAGGAAATGAGCTTCATATTTAGCTAAAGCCCAAGTTCACAGCCTTCTTCCCTGCTTTTGAAGCTCAGTGGCTTTGTCTTTCTAGCCTAGTGGGCCTCACAAAATTCTGTGTTCTTCAATGCCCCCTCCATAATGCTTTCCATTACATCCTTCAGATACAGCAGAGAAGAAAGCCCTCACTTTTGTCATCAAGATTTTTGCCAGTTTGTCTGATTCCCAGTCTTCTCCTACAGGGAATTATTTCCTTCCTTATTCCCTTCCTTTCCTGGCTGCAAAGATCTCTCACATGATAACGGACTGTAATCTGCTGTACACAAATATCCTGTGAGAGAACAGAGGGAGGCCAGTGGGATCTGCTTGCTCAATATCCACCATTCCATCTGGGATGCATAAAATTCCTAAACAGTATGGGGTTTTGCCTGAAGATGCTTTCAGTCTCCCTAGCTGTAGCTGCACTACTGAGTAAACAAGTACTTCACTGCCAAAAAACCCAGCCAAAAGTAACTGTTCCATATACTCTTGGTTAAGCTTGGACCAAGCAGTGGCCTTAGCTGTGCACTCTACATCTGACCATTGCTGCAGCTTTCAGGAGGTATGTTTGTCTGACTGTATACTTCTCTGCTCAAATTCCTCTGAGATGTGGATGTCTAAAATGTATCTGTTGTTACAAAACTCAATGCCCTTAGCTCAGGTTATGTTACTTTACCATGTATTATGGCTAAACTATTATTAAAACCCTCGGAGAAATACCTGCCAAGCTGCCCAAAGGAAAAGAATACTCTATATAAACAGCTCTTTTCTCACATGCTGTCACATTAGAGTGGCTGCACAACACAACCTCACTGCAGAGCTCTGCTGGAAGCAACTGGACTCCTGAACTGACTGTGAAAACTGCCTCCAGCAAACTCCTGTAGCCTCTGCCCTTTCTTCTCCTAGGAACCATCCATGTTACAGTTGGGTAGGCAGTGTTTTTTTCTTTCTTATTGTTCAGGCTTGTACCCAGAAGACTAGAATAATACAACTAGACTAGAATAGAGCAACCTTTGCCAGACCCCTTCCTTCTCTTAGCCCATCCCAGAATCCATTATTCTGATTTTAACAGCACATCCCTGCTTCCAATCCAGGCAATGGATATAGCTGCTAGACCTTTCACATTCCTCTGTAGCCCTCTGCACCAAAGCTGCATGTAGAGAAAAATAATCTATTCTAGGGTAGGAGTCAAGTCCAAAGGACCAAAAAGATGCTATCTTCCTCCATTTTCTCTAAGTTCTCAAAATTCTGTGTCAGCCTTCAGCTCCTAGATCCTCTTTTTCCTTTCAGCATGAGAATTCATCTTTCCAGTGCATATACAGGAAAGCACATTCAGGTCTAAGCCTCTGTTTACACCATAGAGACACAATAACTGCTCCCATGGTCCTCTTCTGCAGTCGTTCAAGAACAGTCCACTGTCTGGACTCCAAGACAGCTGCTGCTGCTACTGTCTTTTTTAATAGCAGAATGTATTTGCTTGGCTTTGGCACTGGGCTGGCCACATCCTCAAAGTTTACAATTGTCTTGGAGCAAAAGAAGAGTTTGTTCCCACAGAAGTGCAAAAGATATTCTGGGAATATTATTCTAATCTACACATTCTCCCATGCTCTGTGTTCCTCACTCTGTGTTTTAATCCAGAGAGTTTCATAACTTTGAGCGGGAAATCTCCCAAGTCCTGAGACACTGATTCCAGCTCAAATAAATGGGTTTGTGAAAGTCCAAAGGGCTTTCCTGCACTTCCTTGCTCTAGGCAAATATCTAACAAATAAAATTCACTTCTTGGAACTGCATCGGCGTTTAATGTTTCAGAGCATGTCAGTGACCAGACCTTCGGTGTTCTTGCACTTTCTTATTTCCTTTTAAAGAATAGGCAACAGACCTTAAGAAACTACAGTCCCTAATTAGAAGTCTGCCACCTCCATAGAGTCTCTACATCCCAGGAGTCTGAAATTCCTACACCTTTAATTGTGCCTTGGATGTTCCTCTGCTTTTTCCTTTAGCTATTAATCTGGTAGCATCATACTCCTGGTGTGCTTGGTCACCTCATATCTAAATCTCCCAAGACCTGCAAAGGATACCATTTTTCTGGACCTGTACAGGACACAATTTCCATAGCCCAGAGATTGAAAAGCCCTTGCAGAGTGTTCAGAGCCCACTGGTTTAGGAAGGCTCTGAAAACTGGGAATTAAGCCTTTCTTCCTTGTAGTCTGCTTTAGAATACAGTCGCTTTTCCCCATGAATCTTATTTTTAATGCACTCTCCTTCTCAGAAGGTACCACTTACATGGGCAATCATTTATTTAGATCTTCCTTGTTAGGTGTGTGATGGAAGAGTCTCTCTAGTTACTGCATACACATTTAAGTTCACCATTCAAAACAACATGTTAGGCTCACTATGGCCTAAAAGGGAAGATCATAGTCTCCTCACTCTTGCACCAGCACTGGCACTCAATTCACTCATATAAGAACTGATGCAATTCAGTAAGCAAGCAGGAAATTGAGTTTGCCATAGAAAATCAATACTTTCGTGGGGGCTTTGTGAGTTAAATCATCCCAGTGAAGAGCCCAGTGAGTACCAGAGTTAGTGCAAGCTGAGGAAGAGGAAGGGAAGGATGCATATAGCACAGGTGAGGCTCAGGAGCCAAAAGCAGGGAGAAGAGTGGAAAGGACAGGAAAATAACATCTCCCTTGCACAGCAGCAGGAAGCAAATAGGACAGCTCAGTTGTCCTCATCTTCCCCTCTAGATACATTTTCAGTTTGTTCACCAAAAAGCCAGCTACAGCAGTGGGAAGGTGTAGCTGAGCAAAGTCTGCATTAGTCAAGATTTAAAAAAAAAAAAAAAGAAAAGAAAAAAAGTGGGGAAAAAAGTGTCTTTACAGCCTAGCCCTGAGGTGGTCAAACAAATGCCAAGCGAATACTGCTTCAGATGTTTGCATTGTTTGTAATTTCACTGTCCGTTAAAGCACTTAAAGGAAAGGTCATATTAGGAAGCTATGAGTGAAGTTTCCTTCTCTTAACAAGGGGTCTGACTCTGCCTTGCCAGAATTTAGACACATTGAGGTAGGTGGTTTTAGAAGGGTGTTTACATACCTGTTTAGTGAGTTATAGTTAGGCAGCAATTACACCACGTGCTGTGGAGGTGACCGCTCCTGTACCACGCAACCAGCCAGTAGGCAGCTCACACAGCACAGTATTTCATTGCATTGGAAAAGACTTCTGAATAACAAATACATTCCAGGAATTCAGAATCAGATCTTAACTTGCAAACAAGGCAAAAAAGCTACATTTGCTGGGTAGTTTATTTCCAATAAATAATTCAGCCTCTTTCAATAGAAACTCCAGCATTCTAAACCAGAGAATTGGCTTTGCACAACGCATTCCCAGTGCAGTATTTGTTCACTGGCAGAAGTCATCTACATTGAATTCTAGAAAGTAGCATAAATCTCACTAGTTTGGATGTCCTGCAGAATATTAGCTGCAAAATCTAGCCTGTTCCTTGAGCATAGGCTTGTATATAAAGCGTGAGCTTCAAGCACCTCCTTCTCTCAAATCTGCAATTTATGTCAAGAGAGAGGAGGGAATTAGTGCAGAGAATGAATTATCCTTTCACTACAACATTGCTTTCCAAAATGTCTGTTTCAACCATCCTAGTACAGACTTCAGCAATATGAAAGTCTCTCAAAGTATTTTGATCAACAAGCAACAAAAGAATCCTTGAAACTTAACAACATAAAGTCAGTTAAAATGCCCACAGGAGAGCACAAGCTTTCTGAATATGTGCTTACTCTTTCCCAGCATCTGTTTTTCCTTTTGCCCTTCAAGTAATGTAAATTAATTATAAAAATGAGGACATTCCTAATAGAATTTTTACTGAAATATTACAAGGTTTAATTTGTGTGAAAGTACAGACAAGTTTATTCATTTTGTAGGAGTGTGGAATTTGCCTCACGTAACACTCAAGTCTTAGCTACAGCTTTGATAGAAATGTTATTTGGTAATTATCTGCTCTTCCCTCAGGGACAAAGTAATTAATTCTCTTCTGCAGTTCACAGCATATTCTGGGTTTCCACACATATGAAGGATGGAATTTGGAAGATTATGATCAATAGTTACTTTATTGACAACCAATAACTCAGCATCCTGGCAGCTCTATCATGACTTTTAAAGAAAACTCAAGAACATGAAAGTCAAACTTCACTTCTTCACCTTTTTTGTTTGTATTTTTGGAGAGGGGGAAATAACCCTAAAGGGAAATAAATTCTTTAAACTAACTTTCTTAAAATGGATTATATTTTGTACATAAATAAACAAGTATATTTATGAATATATTTTGATATGTCTCAGAACTAGAGTAGAATCTATATGTTTTCCCCATTTTTTCCTGAGTCTTTATTCCTTTGCCTTAGAATAGAGAATAATTTAAAGTACAGGTTAAATACAATATTGAGCAATAAATTTTAGGCATAGGTGAGGAGATGAATGTTCCCTTAAGGTATAGTTTAAGGAATGTAACTTTTTTCCCCCGCTTTTTTCTTTCCATTAAAGAGAAAATCTTTGTGTGGAGTTAAGATCTTCATCACAGCCTCCATTGAATCACAGTGTGGTGTGTTTCCCACTTTCAAAGAATAGGTACACAAGAAGCACATGTCAACTGATAGAACCCCAGATATAGAAGTCCTGTAAATGCTGTCTTTGTGAAGGAGAAGACAAAAAATGTGTCTGTCAGTATTTTGGACTCTAATATTACTCAGTGGAAGTCACTGCTTTCAAGAAAAGCTTTTGTAGTAATTGTTTTTGCAGACATTTTTGCCTGCAAGAAGGGAAGTCTTAATTCAGTAGGGCTACATGGAACAGGCTCACCTCTAGGGACTCTCACCTCAGATCTGCTTAATTCTCTATCCCAGGTACCATGTCCTTGGCAAGCCATTTTGACTACAGAATTAAAGTATGATTTCCTCCAGGGATCTGTTATGAACAAAAATCTCCTGGTATAGATGAAAAAATACAGCATGGACTTTACTTTTTCTTCGGTCTAGTCTATCTCTTGGCAGACCCAACAGAAAGTTCACCTCAAAATGCAATCTTGTATAACCTATTGTTCCATCTAGGAAAGGTTCTCCCTTGCATGTGATGTGCTTTCTAACATAAACGTGGGCTTGTAGTTTACCACTTGAAAAATAATAACAATATTTCATACCCAACAGGAAATTTGTGTCAATAAATGTACTAAAGATGTGAAAGGATGGAGCTACAGGACCACAAATACCACTTCTGGAGCTGAAAAATAGGAAATTAATATTCTTAACTTTTCACCGTTTAAAACGCAGTTCTGAAACTGAATCAGAGACTCATTTATTCCATCAGCAACTGAGAAACTTGGCACCAGCCACTTAATAGGTGCTGGCCTTAGTCAGTTTTAACAAAGCTCATGGTTGTATTCTGCCAATAAGCCAATAATCAGATGTTTTACAGGAAACTATTCCATTGACAAAAATTCAGTTTAGGAAGAAGAAGCTGAAGGATTGGAACTGGCTGTACTTCACAACAGTGCTGGTAATAAATCTTGATAATAAAAGGGAATGGAATACTTAGCCAGAAAAGTGAAATCACCAAAAATAAAACCAGAGACAAATTACATTCATCTCCAGGATCTCACTCGGATATCTGGCTGGAAAAATTTCCTACCACAATAGCTGCAGCATCCCAAGAGATCCACCTCTACCTTCATTCATGCAACTCTGCCAATCAAGATGACAAATAATGAGTGATGTTCCTTTCCTCATTATGTGTGCTTCGGTTTGGGGCCAAGATAAAACGCTCAACGTGGATAGGAAAACAGCGGTCATGTCCAACAAAGACGCCCCTCCAGGATTCCTTCCAGACTGAAAATCCACATTTGGTAAGAAAAATAAACCCTACAGTCAAACATATGAAAAACCCCTTCCAAGCCCAGACCACAGAACGCCTCCATTTTTCCGGACAAAGCACAGCCTGGCTCTGGTAGTGCAGACACCCACTCTTACCTCAGACAGCCAGCAGCTCAGGACAGGAGTAGCCTTGGCACTCATCACGGGAGTTATTAGCACCTTCTGGCAAAACAAGCCACATCATCATCACAATAGGGGAATAAACTTTGTGCCAACTAACAGGAGAAATGGTGGAGTACCCAGCAGCCTCTACATCTCTTTTCCCCTATCTTCTACATAAGGTATCTCCCCTGAAGCTGAAACACATGATTTGCAGAAAGATTGCAGCATGAAAAATGCCCCTGTCCTCCTCTTCCTACTTTGTCCCTCTTCCTCTTGGGCACAAGATACCATAAAACTCCTTCAAGCACAACCTGTCCTGCAGCATCCTGGCACATGCATTGCTTAGGATGTGCATCAGCCTCACTGTGTGCTAGACCTTATGCTACAGACACAGGTTAACACGGTGGGATCTGATCCTTCTCCATGGAGCAAACCAGCACAAAGCAAGTGCCTCACTGGGTTCACAGAATCATATCCACAGGATTAGCAGAACACTGCTCTCAGACTCATTAACACGCCCTTCCTCTCCACTGAGAAGCAGGGCTAATTACTGTTGATGCAATACTGGCTGGCAAAGTCGTGGGGTCTTGCTGTTCAGGTGCCAGTTTTGTTGATACCAGTCTGAGATTATCCACAGCACATTGGAAGTGGTGAATGCAATGAGAAATAATGAGGTGAAAAAAAGCTTCCTTTGCCTTCTTTTTATTCTTTAGCAAAGGTTTGGGTCATACTTGATTTCAATAGAGGGTGGCGGCTAGGGGTCAAGTTTCACTAGGGACAACTCAGTTCCTCCTATCCTAATTGCTCAAGTCATGCTCTTCATGATTAATTCTCTCATCAGTGCTTCAAGGTCTTCAGGGATTTTGGCAAGGATGACTGTGTTACCAGCTGATCTAATGTGGCTTAGGTGCTCTCATCTATCATGATGCCCTTTATCTTCCTCTTCAAGGTTTTTATAAACTTTTCCAAGCTCAAGGTGAATTGTTTCAGTGTGGCAGTATCTTCTTTTCTACTTCTATTCTTCCACTTGATCTCTTAACTTCTCTTGTCAATGCTTAAATATCACCATGACACATCGTTCCCTTGCTCTGGGGTTCTGAGAAACCCTTCTTCTGCTCGAGCATTTCTCATGCTGATTGTGTCCAGGTTTTTATGTGTACACCATTTCCATTACACACATCATTAGGGGCATGCACCTGCTCTTGCTGAAGCCAATGGCAAAATACCCACCTACTTCAGTCAAAGCAGGTTTGGACCCAGTGGTATGCCAACTGATAAATTGACTTTCAGACAAAACCCAAAGAGGCAGGAAATTTTCCAGCAATATGGCTTGCCACTTGAACAAAGAAAGATTTTTCTAATTGTAGCTGTCAGAAACTTCTCTGTTTATAACCAATAGCTCCTTTGTTTATTCACTGCTGAAGACCTGAATGAAGGTAGACTCCATAAAGCTGTTAATAAACACAATAAATCACAGTCCAGTAGCTGTTTCATGAGGTGAGCTTTACTAATGTAGACACCATTAACAGTGTGGACTACACTTGCTTATGGTATAAAAGGATACCTGCTATTGGAAATTAATGAAAGCACACTCCTGAATGGCAAATACTGGATATTCTCCAAGTAATCTCTCTGCAGTAAACTGTGTTTCATGAGGGTACAAGCACAATGTTAAGCTAACCATTTGATGCAAGAGAAAACAGAACCAAAAGCATAAAACCAAACAAACAAGAACCTAAGAAAAACCATGATATATTATGTTGGGATCTAGGGCCATTTTCAAACAAAGAATGTATTTTCAGTTCTAACAAGTTTGGGAACATGGAATTAAATATATGGGCTGATGTGTCTTCAGCATTGTTCTACTATGATTCCTGTTTTGACCTTGTAGAGATGCTGCTTCTGGGAGAGTTAGAATGAGACCTTAGCATGCAGTGGTTTGAAACAGAAGATGAGCTTCAGCTTCCTTTACAGTCAGCATCAGTCTCTCATCTCTCTAAACTAGAATGTCTGTCTTCAAGTTAACCAGGACATATTTGAAGTTTATAAAATAAAAGACAGGACAACCTACCTTATTGCCAAACTGGAGTTGTTATTTAAGTTGCAGTTCTCAGGAAACTGACATCTGATCAAGTTTTCCTGAAACTTTTTTTGCCTTAGTTCTTGTTTGACCCATGGCTGGCTATAGCATCAGCCTTCTAATTCCAAACACAAATTGTTGCTTTCACTGGCTGTGGAACTGTAATATAGTTTAATGTCTACTGAGCTATAGTTTGAGATTAAATGAATGTCTCTCATGCTATAAACCAAATTTCAAGTCCTGGCTTCCAGAAATTGTTCTGTTAATGAATTTCTTCCCTATCCCTTTATCAGAAGTAACAAACCCCATGTGACAATCTTTAATCAAAATCTCATGGAGCTCATTAAAGAAACTGAAAGTTTCAGAGAGTGAGCTGTAGGATCAAATATATTCTTTGTATCACTATTACTGCAATGAGCTTTATACATCAGCTTGTAGTTCCCCTGTGTTGATGATACATGTGTGTGGCCATGCTGCTTGGAACATAACCTACACAGGCAAAAATGACAACAGAGATAAAACTGGAACTCTGCTTTGTGTTCAGCAAGTGTCACATAAAGCAGCATCACTTTACTCCTTGTCAGTGTTGTATAACTCCTAGGTTTCCCTCCACCAAGGAATCTTTCTCTCTAGTACTTTCGCACTGATAAGAGTCCAGTGGGAGGTCAGTTGCCATGACTGCATGTCACATCCCTTTTCCACTGGATATCATGCTTCAGAGATATTAATTGCACTAGGTAAAAGAAGTCTGAATCTTAATCTTAGTGATTTGAAAGTTAATTGCCATGGAGAGTATGAAACAGATCTTTACACCCTCTGCCAGTCATGCCTTCATTAATAATTTGATTAGGATTTTGGCTGAGTGCAGGTTTTCAGAAGACATCAGCCCAGCTTCCTGATTGTCATTTTCATGACAAAAGTCACTGAAGTCTCCTTTGCTTTGCTAACAAATACCTGTGAAACAATACAAAGGTGAAAGTACCATGAATTGCACAATGCTCTTCACTCTAAGATTCCATTCCATACGATGTTGTTGCACTTTGGGTGAGCAGCTACACCTGAGTAACACACTCAGTTTCATCGTGCACTTCACCCACAATCCACTGATTCCTTGGCTCCTGAGAAGAGACTAATTGAGAGGGTGTGCTGTATTACAGAACACAATTTGCCTAAAAAGATTACCATCTAGCTCATTAATTTTACATTACCATACCATGCTTCTATTGATGTTATCACAATGCTTTCTGCAACTACTTACTGCAATCACAAAAATACACATCACGTAGCCATTAATGTGATGAAAAGGGTTTTGGAGATGTTGTTATTTATTTATGATATAGCAATGCCTCCTGGTCTTGGTCAATATTGGGACCCACTGTGCCAAACCAGAAACTCTTCACCTGTCCTGTAAAAGTTGTGTTAGCTCTAAAAGTAATTAGACTCCAAGCATTATATCAAAGAAAGAAAGAAAAAAGCAGCAGATGAGATTTCCATTTACGTACAGCAAATATTACCCCAATTAGGGATTTCATGGGAGTTTGTAAATGTACATTATAGAATAGTTACAAGAAAAGTTGCTAAATAATAAGAGTGAGCAACGACAGGGTGGAAGAAATTAGCAAAAGGAGAGATAAGAGAAGGCTGGACTGGTGAGAGCTTTCATCCCAAAGGGACAGCCTGACATGGTATTTGAGGGACAGGAATTTAAATGGATCAGATAGATGCTGATCTCATCACTGAAACCAATGCAGCAGGGTTAGCATAATTAGATATAATATTTCTGAATGGTAATGGCAATAGTACAATAATTTGTGAAGTGACTTAGACAAGGAACTGGATTAACTGAGTATAAGACATGTGAGCATCAGTAATCTGAGGCATGTCCTGGGAGAAGCAAAGAAGGAAATTCTATCAGCAGTCCAGGAAAAGCCAAGGAGGAGATTCTTTCAGCGATTTTGAAGCAGTTGGAAGGGCTCCAGGTCCCCTCTGTTCAATAGCCAATGCTGACCTGGTCTGAAGGAAGCATTCTCATTGTTCAGAGAATTTTGAAATTCTGAGACAAAGAGCCTTTCATTTCAGAATTAAATGGTACATAGAAAGAACTACTCTCACTTGAAAATGAACTGTGGAAAGATTCTCCTTGAAAGGATCAAAATATTTTTGTTGTGAAATATTGGGATGAATTCTGCTGTGCTACCCATATGTGTCCAGTATCATTGAGACACCCATGACACTATGCAGAAGAGTACAAGCTGTGAGGTACCTGGCACAGCACTTTGGACTGCAAGAATTCAGGAATACTGGCATTTACAGCTCAGTTCATGAAATTGTTCCCTCTTCTCCCACAACAATGGGCGTGTATCCATGAGATTACCAGCTCAGAGGAGGACCTCTGAGGCTGCTAGATGCAGTGTTGCAGAGTCAGGAGCAGAATTACAGAGCTGAAGTCCTCAGGGCTTCCTGACTCCTTGCTGCAGAGGCAGGAGACTAAAGCAGTGAGATTTTCGTTGCCCCAGCTCATCACAGTAGTTCCACACAGTGTGCCAGAAGCTCCCTGTTACTCCCAGTTTCCATTTTGTTGCAACATTATCAAAATGTCTTATGGGCAATACAATGGCTCTGAGCTTTGTTGACTGTCAGTCTAGCATGGGAAAACAACACTGATGAGGAGGTGGTGCTCCTGGGACCCCTGCTCCATGTTAAGAACCTCTGTAGACTGAAGAAGCAGCTGAAAAGATGAGCCTAAAGACTCCCACCTGCAAAACTGATTCAAGGATCCTGTGGTTCATGCATGTAAGGCAGGGAGTCTGCAGACTTGCAGGAAACCTAACCCCAGGGCACTGGTGTGACAAAGTTTCTCAAAATGGCAGATTCTGGAAAATAGTTGCTTTGAAGCCCCAGCAGCCCAGCAAATGAGCTGGCAGGAACTCAGGCATGTTGCTATCAGAAACCCACCTGTGCTTCTCTTGTAGTTCATCAAAAACAACATAGTTCCAGAAGACAATCTGGATTTCATAATAGAAACACAGTTGGAAATACCCAGTACACTCAAACAGGAAGGTCAAGCAGTGAAGATAAGAGATAAGGAAAATTTAGACCACTTAATCAGCTTCTCCCTGTGGCTAGACATAAGCAATAAAAATACAGTGAAATAGCACATAAAAGAAAAATGTATGTATTTCCTTGCTGCTGTTTTAAAACTACTATTCATACTTATAGCTTTTTATACTTACAAAGAAACCCCAACAGCATTATAATTCTACCCTAAATTCTTCCTGCAGCACAATCCAGGGCATTACACACATTAGCTTACCCATAGTATCTGGTATTGGATTTTATTTTCCCCATGCTAGTGCTGTCTTTACTCAGAAAAGATGCAGCTGTGGTGATGCTCCTAAAGGCATTTGTCCTTCTGTCTCACAGATGTGGTTTCAATTAAGTTTAATTACAACCCCTGTAGTTTCAGACCAAAGTCTGCTTCACACCATGTCTAGCTTCTGTTGCAGGGTAGCTCAAACCTGAAAGTTCTGCAACAAGAATAGACAAACTGCTGCCAGCCCAATAGTATTACCTGTAGTGATGATAGGTCAGATTCAAAGTGGGTTTTTGGGTTGTTTTATTTTTTTGGCAATATCATTTGAGGTTTATTCAAGGCTTTGCTGCTCCAATCTGTAAGCAAGCAAAAAGACGGAGTGAGTAAAAAATGAAAGCAGCCCTCCTGAGGCAGATTTTTATCATGAATCTCACTGTCTCTGATGATTTTCTGAAAACCCCAACTCCTGCTGTCAGTTGATTATAAAGACCAGAAGCCTTTTTTCTTTAAAATAAATAAATAAAATAGAGTTATTATCTCTGACAATTACAGGGAAAAGTCATGAAAAGAGGAGTGAAGTGCTCCTGCAGGGCTCCAAGGAGGCAAGGGAAAAGAGACGAGCAGTTACTCATCTGACAACCTTACTCTAAGCCAAACTCAAGGTTTTTGAAAGGACTTTGGACGGTTAGCAGGCACCTACAAGGAATGAAGCAAAATATAAATTCATGCCTAAAAGTTTAAGAGTAGAGAGAGTCATTTGTTTACTGCTGAAACCTGAGGCTTTGACACAGACACGAGTGCAGTCATGGTAGATTGACACACTTCTTATCCTATTCCAAGCTTAACTTCCACACAGCAACAAGTTTGAGGCAGGGTTGAGTACTAACAGGTTTTTACATCACCCAGACCTTTGTTGTTCAGAACCCAGTATCTGCTGAGATGGATTCTGGGGATCTTGCAATCTAACTCTACTTAACTCTAGAAACCAGCATTGAAAAACCTGTGAGATAAATGCAAATCCACCTTCTGAATAGGCCAGACACATGGCACCATATTAAGAGCTCTGTTTCTTAGGCACCAGACAAGTCATTTTTGCATTTGTTGATGCCACACACAGGATCCATATAAAGCCAGGCACAGAATCCAAGAACAAACTGAAAAGGAAAAACAAGCAGCATTTGCTCCCAGCAGCAACTGCAGCCACATGGCAATCTTGGCTGCCATGCAGAAAACATTCATTAGCCTATTTAACCAAAATTAACTACAAAAATGCACTCTGTTTTCTTCCCTCACATTGGTAAGGTGTCTTTTAAGGTGTTTTCTAACCAATTTAAAGCAATTTTTCCTGTAAATGGTATCATTATTATCATTATGCTGGAAAAGGTTAGATCATGATTTTTCCCAGAATCACATTTTACTTGCTAAAATGTCAGGAAAAAACCCTCATATCTTAGATTCACTGAGGTGCAGTAAATTAATGTCAAGAAACAAAGCAAAGAGCATCCTATTGGACAAAACAGAAGTGACAAACTGTAGTTACAGATACCCACACACACATCCCAAATGCCTTTCCTCTCAGACAAACTGAATCAATATCTCAGCTTCAACAGAAAATATTTCAAAAGACCTGACCATCATAGTGCTTTGGTGCTGGTGCTGAGTTTCATCTTTGCTTCTTCACATGTTCAGCACAGCTGGTGCTCTGTGTTGGTAATCTCCACTTGGTAGGTCTCCACCTCCCTGCTAACTCCTGGCAGTTGTCAGACTGACAGTGGAAGAACTCTTGCGTCTCCACACCGACTGGTAAAGCCTGATGCAAGTACTGAGAGAGACACTTAGAAATGGTGCTGGTCAAATTCAGCCCCAGATATCCCTTTCCACTCAATTTATCTGTGCCTTTGGTGTCTTTGCTGAGGGAGCAAGCTGTGGCTCAGGGAGGCTAAGTGACTTTTGCCACTTTCTGTGATGAACCAGTGGCAAAATTGCAAGGAAAATCTAGAGGTTCATGAAAAGTGTTTCCTTCTTGTGGGTGATGAATCTTTTCCCTTTGTTCTGCTTATCACAAGTTTGTTTCGTAGAATCCTAGAATGGTTTGGGTTGGAAGGGACCTGAAAGATCATCCAGTTCCAAACCCTCTGCCATGGGCAGGGACACCTCCCACTAGCCCAGCGTGCTCAAGGCTTCATCCAACCTAGCCCTGAAAACCTCCAGGGAGGAGACATCCACAACCTCCCTGGGCAACCTGTTCCAATGTTCCACTACCCTCATGGTAAAAGACTTGTTCCTAACATTTAATCTAAACCTACTTTTCTCTATGTTTAAATGGATGTCAGGAGCAAGTATCAGAAGGGTTAACCCCTCCTGGAACTAAGCTTTTCAAAATTTTCCTTTGCCCTTGCTCTGTTGGGAGCATCTTCAAGCATCCCCAAACAGCAGGTTCTTGCTTCCAAAAGTTGAGTTCCCTCAAAAAAGTAAGGGGTTCTGCCTGAAAACCAAACTTGGAGATGTTTGTGATGGTAAATCACATGCACCCTATAAAGGGCTTTCTGGTGCCAGAAGTGAGCTCCCTACCTGTTTTGGAACACCTAGGAAGATTCCCACCATGGCATAGGGCAGATTTATTTTCTCACACCTGATGTTTTCTTGCATTACTATGTAAGTTCAAACATAAATAAGTCTTAAGCATGAGAGAGTGGTCATGGTAGAGGGGGTTGGAAAGGTCCCAGACTATTTGCACAGGAGTCCAAATACTTTGATGAGTGATAGACCATGAATCTGTAAAAAGTAGGAGGAATAATTTTATTAGATATGTGTGACTTTGTAAAAGCTCCTGCTTAAATTCCCTGGAAAGCTTCTCCTTGGGGCCCATGGGACTTCTGGGAACAAGCTCCCATGTGCCTTACTCAGCACTACATAAGTGGAAATGCTGCTTCTTTGTTTAAAAACAATCTTGATTCTGTAAACAGCTCCTGCTCCACCAATACCATTTTTGCATCCATCCCAGAGCAGGGGCAAGACTCTCAACCAGCCAAGATACCATACACAGGAGCTCAGCCCCAGTAAGGAGGCCCAGCCAGTGCCCATGGACGATACTGGAGAAGTCATCAATCATTGCCCTAACAACCGGGGGGCCACCAGGCCCCCCGGCCTTTGTTGTCACCACCACCATCACCCAGTGTGCACCAGGGGCACTCACCAGTGATGAGAGGAGGATCCCTCAGCCCAGATGGGCTCAGCTTGGGGCTTCTGCCTTTCCTGGGGGGGATTAAAAAGGGGAGTGGGTGGGGAGGGCAAAGTGGCTGCACCTGGGGTAGGAGGAGACTCCAACAGAGCCCAGGTGCTCTGGGTTTGAGGGGAAAAAAGGGGAAAACGGGGTAGGTGGGGTGGAAAAGGGGCAGACTGTGAAACCAGTGTATTGAGAAAGAATGGATAATAAAATAACATTCACACATGAACTATTGACTTTTAGTGATTGCTAGATGCTTAACGTGGCTAGTTTCAGGATGTTCCGCTACTCTTGGATATTAGATACTTCAGTGACAGACCCAAACATGATTTTGACAGTCCAATATTAAGCTCAATAAACAAACAAACAAAAACACCCACATAGCTTCTACTAAGGTAATTGTGTAGCCATCATCTCAGCAAACTCTTGATCTGAACCTGGAGGGTTTTCTTGGGGGGTTGTTTTCCTGCCCATCTGTGTGTTGGGGAGGGGGCTTGCTTCTGAGAGCAGGCTGGGTGAAGGCACGACCCTGCTGGACTGAAGATGAGCCAATGGGCTAGGCTAGCAGAGCTGAGGTCTCCAACAGCTAAACAAGAACAGTCCATGCCACAGTGAACCCTGTGGTCTCTCCTGTGTGAGTATGGAGATAATAGGAGTATGAGATGGAAACCCTTTGTTCTACAGGCACAAGTCCAGGAGTTGCAAAGGAAAGTAGAGAGTTCTTCCAGAGGAAAGCTGCACAAGTTCATGAGCAGCTCTCTGGTCCTAGTACATGGGCATCAGATCCAAATTGGAGTAGGGGAAGATCTCAAGAACTGTCTGTATTGGAGGCTCTGGTGAGGCCACTCCTTGAGTATTGTGTCCAGTTTTGGGCATCTCAATACAAGAGAGATGCTGGAGCCAGTGCAGAGGAGAGCAACAAAGCTGTGAAGGGCCTGAAAAATTAATCTTATGAAGGAGCTGGGGGTGTTTAGTTTGAAAAAGAGGAGGTTGAGGGGAGACCTCATTGCTCTCTGCAACTACCTGAAAGGACATTGTGGAGAGGCTGATGCATCTTACAAGTAATTAGTGATAGAACAAGAGGAAACGGCCTCTAGATGTGACTGGGTAGGTTTAGACTGGACAGCAGGAAACATTTTTCACAGAAACTGTGGTCAGGCATTGGGATGTGCTGCCCAGGGAGGTGGTTGAGTTGCTAACCCTGGACGTGTTTAAAGGTAGTTTGGATGTGGTGTTTGGGGATATGGTTTAGGGGTGAACCTTGTAGAGCAGGGTTCTGGGTTGGACTTGGTGATCCTGAGGGTCTTTTCCAACCTGAATGTTTCTGTGATTCTGTGATGCTGTGATTCACTCCATGGCCCTGACTCCACAAAAAACAGACACAAAGTTGTAGTTGCAATCCTGAGTTTAAGTCACTGAATCAAAGCACAAAGTAATAGTTGGACTTGATAACCTTAATGGTCTTTTCCAACCTAATCAATTCTATGATTCTGTGATTCTGCCTCAGACTTTGTGCACTTCCCTTCCATCTCTTATAATGTGATGAATCAATTCTTGAAATCTGTATGTAAATCTGTATTTAGCACCATGTGTACACTTCAGTTGCAAATATATATATGTTGAATTAGGTCTTTCTGGAAAAAAAAGAGCCTTTAAATGACATTTGTTTCACAACCATCTGAAGATAGTAGAGTTTTTTTTGTCTCAGTAGTGTTGGTGTTTCATCTTTTCCTCTTTGGCAACCCTCACTTGTCATAAGAGAAAATACAGAAACACCTGTGCTGGCCCAGGCTGCTAGTCCATCCAGCTCAGCATCTTTTCTCCAGCAGCACAGCAACAAGGCAAGCACAAAGTGACACTTGCCCAAAATACAACCCAGCAATTTGCAACACACAACTTCTTTAGCTAAGGACAATGTCATTGAACTTATTAGCTCTCACACTATATATTTTTGTGGTTGTTTTTTGAACTCCATAAACTTTTAGCATCTGCAATATCCTGTGGCAAGAAATTCCACAGCTTGCTTGCATGCCATGGGGACCTCTTTCTTTATGCTGAACTTTTCAACTACTAGCTTGTAGGTATAGCCTGTCCTCTGGTGCCTCTCAGGATTTTATATACCTTTGTCAATCTTAGATGGCTTTATTCCAGTCTAAGAAGTTGGCTGGAATTGCTCCTATTATTCAAGATGCAGAAAAATAATTAATGTATACAGTAATGTAATACTTTCTGCTTTGTGTTCTATCTTTTCCCTAGCATTTCTTAATGCTTGATTTGGGCTTTTGACTACTAATGAACACTGAGCTAATGTTTTCACAGAACCTTCTGTTAGATCCCTACAATTCCATTCCTAAACTCCTCATCAAGTCAGAGCTCATCACTGTATAGGTGAAGTTAGATTATTTTTTCCCTGTGCACATCACTTTACATTAACGATTTTGAATTCCTGTGCCAGTTTATTGTCTAATCATTCAGCATCATAAGGTCCTCCTACAGCACTTTATTCATGTTGGCTGTCATTTCTGCTAGCCTGAGTAACAGTCCCATCAGCAAGCTTTATCACTCTACTCTTTACTTCCTCAATAACTGCTTATTGTTTAATCTCTAGTGCTAGCAGTTTCAAGTGTTAAGTGGCATGAGTTGTGTATGATTACAACACAGTACATCGTGAAGGAAAGATTTAGAAGAATTATTGCACAATATTTCTATCCCTTTTATCACCTTTTCCTCTTGCCCATCTGTCCTACGTTTTCCCTGTTTGCAATACTCTGCGGAGAAAAATTGCATGTCATTCAAGGAAATTACACTGATAGCTATTCCCTGAAAAGAACATTTGGATAATTGAAAGGTGGCTTCTTGTTGCTCTGGAGCCTGATCTGACCAAACTAGACCTGAGGAGAGCTCTGAAAAAGAAGTTTGAATGTACATGAAGGAAGAATCATCATTTTGTTCATTTAGTGTGATGTTCTGACAGAATCAACTGCAGTTTTCTTCATAGTGTCTGGTGGACTGACAAGAAATCCCTCCAAGGCCAGAACAAAGAATGCTCCAGGGACCTGACAGTACACTGGATTTATGTAGCAGCAGACCATCATCCTATTCAGAAGCATTTAGCCAGAGTAGTTCGCCTTGCCTCTGCATCCAATTTCCATCACTCAGAAATGTCAAGGGACCAGAAAGATTTAAGAGCAGAGGGCAACCTATGTTTGAGGGTTGGTTTATTCATTCACCACACGCAGGAAGTATGAGTATGTACCTTAAAAGGCAGGGGAAAATATATAAAGTTGTTTTCCAATCTGACTGGCAACAGATTGTTGAAAGAAGTCTCTTACTGAGAACCCTAAGAAACACAACCTTCAGGGCTCTTGTTTTCCCTACATGCAGTGACAGTAAAATGTTCCTCTTACATTTTGTCCCCTGAAGTCCTCTCTCTGAATATTGGACTTCAACAAAACCTTACACAGACTGTAAACCTCAGAGCTGATACAGTTCATGACTTGGGACCGCTTTTAACATTTGGTACAGTTTAAAGAAAGCTATATTTGGCCATATTAAACATGCAAAGATTTAATTATAATTATTTTAGTGAAGTCTTTGCTATTTCTCTTCAGGTTGTATTTCTTCTAGTGAACCACAAGCAGAATGTTAAGGTAATGGAATGTTAGAATGGAAAGGACCTCGAAAGATAATCCAGCCCAACTCCCCTCCCAGAGCAGGACCACCTAGAGCTGGTCCAACAGGATCACATCCAGGTGAGTGTTGAAAGTCTCCAGAGAAGGACTCCACAACCTCTCTGGGCAGCCCATTCCAGTCGTCTGTCACCCTCACAGTGAAAAAGTTTTTTCTTATTCTCTTGTAGAACCTCCTCTGCTCCAGCTTGCACACATTGCCCCTTGTCCTATCATTGGACATTACTGAGCAGAACCTGGCTCTGTCCTTGCAATATTCACTATGTCTCCAACATTTTCTAAAGGAAAAACAATGATCCATGTTTATCCTGCAGGATAAGGTCACTTCCTTATTGCATAAGGGTTTCAAATTAGAATATATATATATATATATACACACATATTGTAAAGTCAATTTGTATATTGAATAGCTCAATCTTACTCTATCCACCATCTTACTCTAGTTTATGACCTACTTATGTCACATTTTCTAAGAACCTTTACCTCAGTCACACCAACTGATTCACCTAACTGAATGCCAATTGTTTATATTATCACAGGAAGACATCACAGGAAGACATCACAGGAATTTCAGCTGTCTATGCAGCTTTATCAGCAGCTGTTCACAGGTATTGTGAGACTCGTGTTTTCTGTGGGCATCCTTGTGAGTATGTACTTCAGACCATATGCTTTCACTGAAGACAAAAGTCGCATCAGGGTTGAAAGCTGGAATTTTTTTATTCATAAGAAGGCTTAGCAGTCAATGTTGAGCCTGAAAATGATGCCGAGTTTGCCTAGAGAGTGGAAAATAATACTTTAGGCAAAATCACTGACTGTCATGCACAAAAAAACACAAGTTAGAAAAGTATTTGCATGAATAGTCAATGAACTGAAATGAAAATTCTCCTTTCGGTGTATTAGGCTCCTCAGAGATTGTTGAATAAAGATTACAGAGATTCCCTTTTTATATGAGGAATAGATATGTTCAAAAAATATTTTTTTTTCTGTATTTCTTTGCAAATATTATTTGTTGACCACAAGGCTCAGCAGCTACTTCTTAACATTTCTTCAGGCATCACTATTTATTGGTATTCTTTCCAAGAAATGTCACTTCCAGAATAACTTTGTTGAAAATATTATTAAATGAACCCCCAAAAAATAAGTCTCAAAGCATGCATGTGGGGTGAGTGTGGTAGTTTTAGATTATGCCTTTACATTTTTGTTACAGATTTAGAGCAGAAAAGTAGAAAAAAAATGTAAATAAATCACTATTGGGTATGAAAAGGAAAATAGAGACAATTCTAAACAATTTCATTGGAGAGATATCTACCATAACACTGGTTGTACCAAAACAATTCTGGGCCTTTCCCTTTCCCTTTCCCTTTCCCTTTCCCTTTCCCTTTCCCTTTCCCTTTCCCTTTCCCTTTCCCTTTCCCTTTCCCTTTCCCCTTCCCTTTCCCTTTCCCCTTCCCTTTCCCTTTCCTCTTCCCCTTCCCCTTCCCCTTCCCCTTCCCCTTCCCCTTCCCCTTCCCCTTCCCCTTCCCCTTCCCCTTCCCCTTCCCCTTCCCACTTTGTTGCTCTGGAGAGATACTATCTCTTCCAAGCTGGTTAATTCTATTCTATTCTATTCTATTCTATTCTATTCTATTCTATTCTATTCTATTCTATTCTATTCTATTCTATTCTATTCTATTCTATTCTATTCTATTCTATAACCAGCTTCTGCTTGACCTTGGCTGCATTGTTTTGGTTAAGTCTACTTTTCTCTGCTCCTTTCTCCCTTTTGGACAGTGGGGGGTGGTGAGGGGGGAGGGCAGAGAGACAACTTCCCTGGTCTCTTGACCAAGGGGGTTCTCATGTTGTTTGTTAATGGTAAATATATGTAAATATTGTATATTTGTACATATTCATTGCTTTCCATTGTAGATTGTAGTTTTGCCTGTAAATACAGCTTTCATTTGCTTCCAGCTGAGCTGCTCTGGCAAAGATAATGTTGGGGCGGAAGGGCGGAAATTTCAACCCACCATAGTGATGTAGAACAAACCCTCAAACTCACCTTTGTGTGATGAAAACCCCATTCTTTGTTGCAGGTAGACAGACTAGATTTTTCTCTCTCTCCTTTGAGGACAAATAAAATTAAAAGGAAAAAAAAAAGAAAAGAAAGAAACATGGCAGCTGTACCTAGCACAAGGCATTGCCATCTGTATTCGTTTGAGTAAGCCAATTTAATTCTTACAATAATAGGAGTTTCCAAGCTTCCAAAGCTACAAGCAAAAAATATAATAATAATATATCTATTCCACTTTGTTTTCTCAGATCTTAAACCTGATTTTCCTCCCAGCTGAAATGATTGCCTTAATGGCAAGTATTTATATTGATATGTTTATTTTGCCCGCACGTGTTTGGGAACAATATTTGAATCGACAGTTCTGCAAAGGGAATAATGAAAGGCAAGTAAGGTCATCTGCCAGTTTTTTGAGCCCTAAGAAAACATATCATTCCCAGAAAATCACTTTCTGTATTGAAAATGTGCACGAGAAAATGAATGACAGGGGGATAGAGAGAAAGCATGAGAACAGCTACTTTGTGTTTCCTTTTTGGATAGAAAAAAACACCCCAGAAAATAAATCTGTATCAACCAAATGAGGTTTTTGCTGTAACATAATTCAGATGAGTCATAATGTTGATTCTTATACCGAATGCATCAGAGTCTCTGTGAGATAGCAAGTTCAGACCTATAGTTGAGAGAATTATTTATCAGTCTGAGTTGAATAAGACATCATTCATTTAACAGAAATTAGAAGTAGCTGCCTTGGCAGAGTTTGCCTGTGGAATTACGAGAGGATGGGCAAGAATTCTTATAAAGCTGAAGAAGTCTGTTTACTGACTTGAGCAGACTTTGAAGGGAGCCTCTTTGCATTCTGCTTGCAGTGCTCTGTGCACAGTTATCCTTATCTTTAAATGAACAAATGCTGAAAATCTTCTACCCAACCAGTCTGTCTCAGCAGAGGAGGATAAATGTGCTCAGCTGAATGCATGGTTAACTCTCTTCGCTGGGGCTTCACATGTGGACTGTTATTTTCATCTTTAATTTTTTAATGGTTTGTTTCAGTTTGAAATTCCAGTTGCCTTATAGGGGATTTAAGATTACTTTTTTGGTAATCTCACTTTGGCTTCCTTTAATCCAAATTAAGCAACACATTTACATTAAATTCTAAATATGCTTTATTTTGCCCAGTGTAAAAACCTCTGCTTTAAATGGCTGCAGTCATAAGGCACTTCTTAACTATGTGAGACTGAATTTGCACTGTGGCTGCTGCAACTTTTATTCCCCATGAAAGTATTCCTCAGAAAAGAGCTATATATTCTAGGCAGGTAAGTGAATAGTTTCATTTCATCATGCTCATGACAGCAAAAAATTATACTTAACATTACAGTCAAGCTTCTAATTCATTGTTTTACTTCCTTCATATTTTGGGGGGGAGAAAAAAGACCCTGTGGACTTGCTAATCTCAATGCCTCCATTAAAATCTTTCCTAAGGAAACATCCTTTCATCCATTTCAAATTATACATGCTCAGTTTTAACACAAGCTAAAGCTACTCTTGGATAAGCAATAAAATAATAACAGCTGGTCAAAACACTTCTAAGTTTTGACACAGTGCCAATCAGGAGAGAAAAGTAACTCTTTAAGTCCAAATTGCAGGAAAATGTTTGAAAATAATATGCTGAATAAAAAAGAAAAAGTATTTAAAAAATCCTGTATGAAAAATGCTAGGTAAGGATCATCATATCAGTCTTCTCTATAATATTAGCTTTAGCATTTGTAACCTATTACAATACCTCCTCTGTTCTACCAACGAGCTTTGAGGTCAGGTCAGGGGCCTAGGAGTGAACTTCATGAATATGCTTCACATCCATTAGGGCTTGGAGCCCATCTCTTTTTTGCTGTTGCTGTTAAACACTATCTTTATTAAGTTTTGCAGCATTTCAAGCCATTGACACACTAACAACTGCAAAACCAATCTTGCAGCCCATAGCTTTATCTTCCATATTCTTTTCTTCCTCACTTGCCTTCTCCTCTGGTGGTTCCCTGTGCAAGCTACAAATTTGTAATTTACTCACAGAGAGAGCACAACCATAGCTGCAGCACCGGGTCAAACATCCCTCCTCTCCTTCTGTTGTCTCTTGGCCCCTCAACACAGCTGGCAAGAGATGGTGATGTTTGTGATGCACGCAGCCATGGTACAGGTCAAGGGGGGGCTGAATATCACAAAGCAGGAGTTAGCAAAGAAAGAGGTGACAAGATGAAATAGAGTAGAAAAGTGGGAGAGTTAAGAACAAAAAAATAAAACCCATGGCAGTTCCTCAGAACACAGCAACAGGTCTCCTAAAATGAAAGGAGAAACTAGGAGATGCTGGGTTAACAGGAAGGGATATAAGAGGTTTGTTCTAATAAATACCAAGAGCAGCACTTCAGGGAAATAATGTCTCTTTAAAGGTGTTGAAACCCTGCTCAAAGCTCTGAGTTTGATTTTTAAAAACTAATGTAGTGGGAAGAGCAGTGCAAGAGGTCTAAGAGCAGAAGGAAATAGGCTTATTGTGTCAGCCCCAGCCATGCTTCTGTAATATTTCACTGTATTCTTTTGATAGGGCCCATCCTGCAAACTGCTGCCACTTATTCCAGTGATTTCATCAGTGAAGCTATTTCTTCAATGAAACCACAAAAGAAGGAAGCCAAACCCCAAAATGTCAGACTGAAAATCCTGTTCTCTCTGTCACTCAGCATTCATTTCTCTGGCCCTAACAAGGTCATAATTTCCCTAAGGTAGCTCCCAGCTAGCCAAGCCAACATAAAAATCAGATTTTAGGCATTAAATGTATCTGTGGAGAAAAAAGAAACAAACAAAACCACCTCAGTACAAGCAAAATACAGTCCCTGGATTTATTTTAACATCAGACATCATCTCTTTGTATCCATCAGCCACCTCTTTACTCATTAAAGAGATCTGAATGTAGCAGCTTATCCTATACTTACATCCTGCCTCTATAATTGCAGTTCATTTATTTTGACCAAATTATGGCTAACTCTATAGGATGTTTTGCATGCAGTTTACTCTTTCACCTGGTTAATTTGGGCTAGACTGATGGGAACTAATGGAACACATAACTCTGAAATTATAAAATTACATTTATATCCATAGCCAACCTAATAGTTCCCATCTTGCAAGAGGTCACCCTGTGTGATTCAACTTGAATATGACATCTACTTTTCTATTTAAAGTTCTTGGTGCTAAGCATCTTTCAGAGCAGAAGAGAGAAGATAACTTGGATCTTTGTTTTTCTCATGGTTAAATTTTGGTGCAAAATTGCTCATATTAACAAGTTCTTCCAGTGACAGGATGCTGATATTCAGCTTGCCAAGGATAACACACAGAGACTTCAAATAAGTGAATTAACTTTCCTATCAAAAGTAACTTCATTTTTGCAGGCTAATCAAAGGGACACTGTCAAGGTTGTTAAGTATTAAAATGTTCAGAAATTGGCAGTTGTTCCATTTGAAAGTGCTTTCCTTGAAGCGACACTGTCAACTTAAAAAAGTCACATTTAAACTTGATCTGAATGCACTGTGTTGTAATTAGTAAGCTTAAAAAGTTTGAGGATGATGCTTTATTTTCCTTTTAATTTCTGTGAGGAATTCTATGAAAGCTTTCCCGGCTCTTATGTTACATCAACCTGTAATGTTTTTAAATGTCTCCCTGGAAAGACGTTGCTAAATCCTTTCTAAAGCAACTTCAGACATGTTTTCGAAGGTAATTCATGACTTAAAGATGCAGGTTCCTGTGGCAGTGAAAAGGATCCTTTTTGAAATGGCAGGAGGTGCTTATCTAAATTTTAGATTTCTAAATACGTTTGCAAACTGGGTCATTGAGTGTTTAAGAACCTGTGCCACTGACAGGCAGTGGGATTTGTATTCCTGAGCCCTTTTAGCACCTTTAAAGTTTTATTCTCTTGAAAAATTCTTTTCCCTTAGTCTTGACTCCTGGAGCTGCTCCTCTGAGCAGCTTCACTTCCTGCATGAATTCAATGAGTTGAAGTATGCCTCTAAACATTTCTTCTGCACTAGACCCTTTTTTAATACCTAGCATTCAGCTATTAAGTTTAACAAAGGACACACACTAGCCACTGTTACAAACCAACACTATCATATACATGCCGAGGGAAAATATTACTCGCCTTCCCAAACCTGTTTCCCATTTAAAAATTAGCAAATTTGATATAATTTTAAAGGTAAAGCTCATCCTACTCTGGGAGGAATAGTATTTTCAAATAATTACTTCAATTTCTGTTACACTTTATTGTGTAGGTTCACACAGAGGAATTTTGGCCTGTGTTGGAACTATTTCAAAGGAAGCTGCTGCACACAAGTGACCATTAATGCCAGGCTTCTTTTATGTGATCAGCAACATGCCTGAATCTGCAAGAGTTTTTGACATCCATTAAAAAGCATGAGATTCAAGTGGGTAATTTAGGAGTTGAATGAGTCTACCAGTTATCCTTTCCTGTTAAGAGTGGCTGACAGTTGCCTATGTCTGCCCTTTACCAAGTGATGTTGTAGTTCTGGAAGACATTCTGTGAAAGCCTTAAATTACTTAAATTCAGGAAAAGGGGAATTACTGCACAGGAGAGGAAATTCATACAATCTGAAGGGTACCTGTAAGTTCATTTCTGACACCAACTCTCCCAGCAACCACTTGCCCATTTCCTTTTACTGACCTTTGGTATCTTCTCTTCCTCCATGGAGCCTTGCACTGTTTTCAGACAATGTAATTCAACTGGATTTAGTGCCAGTGAAGAGACAACTGTTGGTCAGCAAAGTCACCAAGCTCATCCAGAAAAAGGTGCCAGGCAAACAGTCATATTTTACAATAGAACAAATCTGTTGATGTGAGTACTAGACTTAGACTGACTATGATCAATTTTCTGGAGATCTCTAGCCTACTTTGGCAAAAATCTGAAGTTTAGACAGCTATTATCTCAGGACCTCCCGTGCTATTCCTAGTACCACTGCTGAATTTAACCAGTTGAGCTGTTGTTATCCCATACATGTCTTGCAAGGCTTAGCATGAAAACTACCAACACTGTATCAAAATAATCGTGGCCAGCAGGATGAGAGAGGTGATTCTGCCCCTCTGCTCTGCTTGTGAGACCCCACCAGGAGCACTGCATCCAGTTGTGGTGCCCCCATCATAAGAGGAACACAGAGCTGCTGGTGAAGGTCCAGAGGAGGGCCACAAAGATGATTAGAGGGCTGGAGAATCTCCCCTATGTGATAGGCTGAGAGAGTTGGGGCTGTTCAGCCTGGAGTAAAGAAGGCTCCAGGAACACCTTAGAGCAGCCTTCCAGTACATGAAGGGGACTACAAGAAAGCCAGGGAGGGACTTTTTTACAAGGACTTTTAGTGATAGGATGAGGCTTGAGGAGGGCACTCTCACTCTTTAGAGTGAGAGTGGTGAGACTCTGGAATAGGTTGCCCAAGGAGGCTGTGAAGACCAGGTTGGATAAGCAACCTGGTCTAGCAGAAGATGTCCCCGCCCATGGCAGGGGGTTTGGAACAAGATGATCTTTAATATCCCTCCCAACGCAAACCATTCTATGAATCTATGAATCTACCCACTGGAGGAGAAATCTGGGCATATTTTAAGTGTAACCCACTTTCCAGGCAAATCTTTCTCAAAGGACCCTCAGTCCTTGGCAAATACATCAAGTTTGTAAGCGAGGCAATTATTCTGTCTCACACTCATGCTTTAAAATATGTTTTTCACATCAAAAGCGTTACCACACTGCCCTTATTTCTGGTGACATATTATCTCTGCTTCTCTCAGACAGAGGGGCCTTAAAAATGTTCAACATCATCTCATATCTCCTAGCTGTAATATATGTTTCATTTATCACATTGAAGCAGAATTACCTCAACCCACTTTATCAAATCTCTTTGGAGAATCTGATTTTAACCTGACACGTTGGGTACATTAGAGGCTGTAATTGTTTAGGGTTAATTGTACAGGTGTGGAAGTAAGAAGGGTATGTTGAGTTGTGACAAATAGTATCAGGGTCAGACTTGAGGCTAAGAGAAGGAGGATGTGGGGCATTTCTTTTCCCCTTTAATAGAACAATTAACACTTAGGCCAATCAATCTTACATATTTGAATGTCTTGCTGCTAGGTCATGCACCATTACATCAGCGTGTGAGAGATAGCCAATGCAAATAGGCCACTGGATGTCACCTCAATGCCATCTTACTGTAAATCTAATAGGGTTTAAATGTAATAGAAGAGCACCAAGATGAACAATAGAGGAAGAATCACAGATTCAGAAAACTTTATTAGCTGAAAAGCATGTTTTCTTAAGCAGGATAAGAAGCACAGCACTGACCCTATCAGTGATGTCTGGGTACTGATATAGCTGGAGGTCTCTAAATCTAATAAGAACTGTAGAAATATCTTTAAACACTAAATCTCATTTTGCAGTTCACTGTCCGTGGGTTAACAGAGGTTTTTTCCCCTTTATTAAAGAACAAAGAGGCAGCAAACCCAGCATTATTTGTTCAAACATTACTGGGTGGTGAATTTAAATGACAGTCTTTTTGCACAGACACAGGCTCCTCGCCTCTCAGCAGCTCCTGATGGAACAATATGAGAAAAGTTCATCCCAGTGGTTCAGACATGACAGCAAAGTGACCTGTTCCCAGTAGAGACACAGGTATCCTGGCACATGGCTGCATTATTGCAGCATAAGGAAGGGCATGGCTCTGCATGATGTTTGAGACCTAGAGGGAACCCTCTGAGTGCACAGCATCCTGCTGTGAATGTAAAACAATTTGTTCATGTCTGTGCCCCACTGTGGGTCACCCATGGATTGCAGTCGCTCCAGGGTGTCCCTGACTCTGAATTTAGTGTTGTGTCCCTCACCAAGTGTGCCTCCAGCTCCCAGTATCTACTAGAATTTATAAATATAGATTTGAGCATGTTAACTATTTGCTTGTTTGATGGTTAACTGGTTCATTTATGCATGCAATGGTTAAATTCTGCTGGGAAGTGTGGTTCCTCCACTGTTTGCCTCAAGGCATTCTGTCCCATTGTGGTGCCTCCTGCCTCAACACCTGCAGAGCTGTCCACTGTGAACCCTGCTGCTTGTGTTCTAGCTCCTGTACCCAAGGAGCTCAAATGCTGTCAACTGATATGCAGCAGGACCTCATCTATGCACTCTGCTTTTATTTATGTGCACAGGTCCTCAACCAGCACCAAGAAGTATACCCTTCATGAGTGTGGAAAAAACCCCACAATTTCCAACAGCTGATAAACAGACAAATCAACTTCATTTGATCATTATTCAGAACCCTGAAGTTCAGCTTCAGATAGAGATCATGCAGAACTGCACCTCATGCTGTAATTTTAGTTTCCTTCATTGCTATCACATGGAGGAGCATGTTTGTCAGCTGCACTATTTGCATGAGTACATTTCTACAGCTGAAATGTTCAAAGCTTAAAATTCCCATTCCATATGATTAAAAAAATCCCAAAACCACAAAAAACCAAAACCACCAACCCCCCCCCCAAAACAACAACAAACCAAACCACAAAAAAATCTAACCCCCCTAAATCTGCTTTTCATCCAGAATTAAATAAGAAGGACAATGAGACTTGAATGTGTCCAGAGAAGGGTAACAAGGATGCCAAGAGCCTTCGAGCACAAGCCCTATGAGGAGAGGCTGAGGGAGCTGAGATTATTTAGCCTGGAGAAGAGGAGGCTCAGAGATGACCTTATTGCTGTCTACAACTACCTGAAGGGGGATTGTAGCCAGGAGGGGGTTGGTCTCTTCTCCCAGGCAACCAGCACCAGAACAAGAGGACACAGTCTCAAACTGCACCAGGGGAAATTTAGGCTGGAGGTGAGGAGAAAGTTCTTCACAGAGAGAGATGCTAGCCGTTGGAATGTGCTGCCCAGGGAGTTGGTGGAGTCACCATCCCTGGAGGTGTTCAGGACGGGCTTGGACATGACACTTGGTGCCATGGTTTAGTAGCCATGAGGTGTTGGGTGACAGGTTGGACTTAATGATCTTTGAGGTCATTTCCAACCTTACTGATTCTATGATTCTATGGAATAATCTTTAAAGTTTTCTGTATAAATGAAAATTTCATCCTGCTCTCATGAAATGGCAGCTCCTCACTCCTGGGTCTCCTCAGCCTCTTACAGAAAGTGGTCAGGAGCATCAATCATTCAGACTGCCTGGCTCTGAGGTTCTTGGAGATTCGCAGCTCAGACAGGTCTGTTGAGTCTTGAGCCTTTCAGCCCTCTCCATTGCTTCAGGAACATCAGCGTGTCTGTCTCAGGGGCAGGCTGCACTAGAGGACCCAGACCTCTGGATTTGGCTTGTGATATCAAGGATTCAAACAATCTTCCAGGGATCTGGCAGAGACCTCCATACTATTCTGCAGTCAGGGTGTTTTCAAAAAAACATTTCCCAAGGTCATCCTTTCACTTAATAGCTGAGAAGTCTGTAGGGAAATTCATTTTCCCCATTTACCTGGGGGGAAAAAGGACAAATTGCATGTACAACTTTGCTTCCCTTGATGTGTCAATCTTGAACTCCACTCAGAGGTTGAATTGGTTTCTCTCTTTTCATTTATTATCATCTTCTGAAGAACACTTTTAATAACAACAGGCTATCTGCAGTGCCTCTGATTTAAGTAGCAACTATTGATTGACTAGTTAGAACTTCCGTGCTTTATGAATTGTTCTCTAGAGGTGACAAAATGGGGAAATCAATGCTTCAATCTGCTTTTATATTCCAACTCCTAGTGCAGGTTAAACTTTTTCTAAGCAAGCTTTGGAAGCTGAAGGAATATTTTAAAGTACCAACAGACTTTGCAGGTGCAGAGGGGACCAACACACCAGAGATGCAGTTTATCAAATAAGGTAATCAGAATAAAAAACCCCAAACAACTAGTACCTTAGGCCAGTGATAACAACTTACTCAAGTATAGTTCTTTATAGAACTAGAACATTTTGTGATTCTAAAAACCTGCTAATTTGAATTAGTGGAGAAATACTCTTCACTCCCTGATTGCTGCTATTACCATGGCAATAGTGTTTTACTCCATCAGCCTGAATCCTTGCAGGGGGAATTAAGTATGGATTCACACAGATTTGTAGTAAAAAATGCAGTGAAAAGTTATGATGTATAGGCATAGAAGCTGCTATTATTTGGGTCACTGTTACATTCTCTGGGTGCCAGAGTAGTACTGCATGATAACTCACCTACCTTATCACAGCAGAAAAACCTCTTTGCACTGAGAATGAGGTACAAGACAGGTTAATCTTAATGGTTTATACTGATAGATTAAGTGCATATGTTTTGCACATGCATCAGATCTGAATTTGAATGAACAATTATACACCATGCATTTTGTTCATTTTACTACAGAGTAGGTGCTACAAAAGTCAACATAAGAAAGAAAGAGAGAAAGAAAGAGAGAAAGAGAGAGAGAAAGAAAGAGAGAAAGAAAGAAAGAAAGGAAGAAAGGAAAGGAAGAAAGAAAGGAAGAAAGAAAGGAAGAGAGAAAGAAAGAGAGAAAGAAAGAGAGAAAGAGAGAAAGAAAGAGAGAAAGAAAAAAAGAAAGAAAGAAAGAAAGAAAAAGAAAGAAAGAAAGAAAGAAAGAAAGAAAGAAAGAAAGAAAGAAAGAAAGAAAGAAAGAAAGAAAGAAAGAAAGAAAGAAAGAAAGAAAGAAAGAAAGAAAGAAAGAAAGAAAGAAAGAAAGAAAGAAAGAAAGAAAGGAGGAAAGAAAGGAGGAAAGGAGGAAAGAAAGGAGGAAAGAAGGAAAGAAAAGCCCATGTGTCATGCATGCCCATGTGTCATGGATAGTTTTTGCAAGAAATGAAAACAATGTACTTGGGGGTTTCCACATATTGCCAAGAATGTTTGGAATAAATGGGCTTTCAATCTTATAAAATACAGCTTTTGCTAAAACAAGAGGCATGTATGAATAATGGCCATACCTGGTAGAAGCAAATTATTATTCTGGTTTCAGAACAGCCAGAAAGTAATGATCATGTCCTCATTTATGAAGAAAAAATGTTGAGGAGAAAGGGCAGTGCATAGACAGCCATTATTTCAGCAGATGAGACATATTATATTCATGGGTCAGATCTTGCACTAATGTAAAAACTGTGTCTCCACCAGCTTTAAATACCTAGTTCCACATCTTTTAAGGGTACTGTTTATCCTGAAAGGTCAATAATGTAATCAACTGTTCATTATTGTGATGATTACCATGAAAAAAATTACCAGGTCTTGCTTAAATGAACACACCTTCTATTTATATCTATGCTTATTATAAGTTTAAGTGTTGGATATTCTCATGAAGTAGCAGGACTTTAGATATCTTCATCATTAATAAAAAGCTTAATAAGCTACCAAAACAAGATTTAAAAATAAAATGTAAGTGGTACTAGCAAAGAGGAAATTTTCAAGACCAAAAATGAAGCAAATACCACAAATCACCTGAAAAGCAATCTAAGATAATAAATATTTTGGGTAATAAAAGAAACAGCATTTCCTTCTGCCCTGCCCAATTAAGGTCAGAACTAATAATCACAATTATAGCTGCAGTAATAGAAAAGCATCATAGCTGAAACAAAAAAGGAATGTTGTATTTGTAGCTGAAGTTAAATAGTAATGCTCTGGGTTGCCAGAACTTCAGGCCAGGACCCAAGCTCAGCAGGTGGACTGGATGGGGTGCTTGGCACCATGGTTTAGTTGATTAGATAGTGTTGGGTGATAGGTTGGACTCGATGATCTCAAAGGTCTTTTCCAACCTGGTTAATTCTATTCCATTCTATTCTATACTGTTCTATTCTATTCTATTCTATTCTGTTCTATTCTAATCCTGCCATGTACTTCTGATATAACCATGAGAGACTTAGGACTGTGTTCATACCTCCTCCTTCAAGCACTGATCTCAGGACAGGTCAGGCAGTTAAACCATCCTGTTTCACAAAGACTATGAAGATGGTGACATAAATTCCTTAAGTTAGAAAAAGCCTCATTTTCCCATGTGAGCTCTCCAGGAAGCTCCTTCTACCACCTGCTAGAGCAAGAATGTCCAGGCTATATCTCATGGCCCATCACTCAAAAGCCCTCTTACCACCACTTTCTCTCAAGAAGACCTTCATACCTGAATAATGGCAGCCACTTTTATGCCAACTTCTTGCCAGAGATCCCTCTAGCCTCTCCCAGTTATTCCCCTTTGCTGACACTGTAATGTAAAGCTCATGAATCCAAACTCATTGCAGAGACAAGATGCCTGAAGCTATGTGAGATGGCTCTGAGAAATAAGCTAAGTCCTTGTTTTGGTCCTGGTTTGCAACACAGCACAAACATTGTCATCTAGTGAAGCGTGCAAAAGCAGATGCCACAGATGGGTTCCAAATAGGTTTCCTTTCTTGTGTAGCATCCTTACATTGCTGCAGCAACAGACTTCACTACTTACCTTATCACTCTTTTTCTCTGATCCATTAATCTTGCATCATTGATGTCATGACAACCAGATTATCTCAGAATGGCCAAGGTCTATTGAACGAGTTCCCTGCTCTGCTGCAAGAACACTGGAACTAGCCAGTGTTAGCCTGTGCACAGCAGAATATGCCCTGGTTTGGTTCAGATACTGAGGACAATGTTTTGGGTTGTGGAAGTGGTGGAAACAAACTGTCTTCATGCTCAGGAAAGTCAACCTCTCAAGCCATTCTGGGAGGTTACTTGAGTGTGACACAAGCCCATCGTGAGTAGTTTCTAACATCTTGTCATTCAATCCTGTGCAGATTGCAGGTTGCTTAGGCATGATGCTTCACTTCTCTTTCCAGGGCTTCTGGTCAGGTACAGAAGCCTCTGCTATGGTTCTGAGGAATCTGTTTTGGCTCTAAAGTATATACATTTAATGACCCCAAGCACTTTCAGGTTTTATGCAAAACATTAGAAAGCAGCTCAAAATTTTTCTGGAGATTTCAGATGAGCTGCTCTCACAAAGTAATCTATCATCTTTTGTTGGTTCCCACACTGTGGTCCCCAGATGCTGCTCCAAAGGGATTACAGGTCTCTCACAGGTGCCTTATCTATAGCAATGTCTCATATATCTGATAACATGTACTGGATACCTCTGTTTAGGCACTGAGCCACTGAAGTGTGACTAAATCTCTGTTTAATTGGAATTTAGATGTGAATGAGAATACTAATACCCACCCTGTAAGGAGGCTTTGAGAATAAACTCACTAAGGTTTAGTTCATGCTCCAAAACTAGAGAGAGAGTGACAGAAGAGAGATCTCCATTACTTTCACACATTACCTAATGAATCTTCTTAGCATCCTGGTCAGGCCAGAGTTATTAATGTATTGTTATCCTGTAAGGCAGAAAGAGTCAGTCCAACATTTGGTCTTAATGTATATTAATTGGCTGCTGAAGGTGTTACCCTTTTATTTATCTTTACAAACATATTTTTTGCACACATCCAGGGATAGCATTTTCAACACCTTTGTTAGATAATGTTGGAGCAAGAAACTTTTTGATAGTCACATAGCTGACCAAAATACTGGATTCTCATAGTATAGACTGATAACCCACACAGGCTTGGCCAGCTACCAAGCTATGTGCTGCTACACTAGTTTTCATGATGATATGCAATGTGAATGGATGAGAATATCTTGCATCAGCTCCTGAAGTTGAGAGTGTGAGAAAGTATAAAAAAAAAATTTCTAAACAAAAATGGGGAAAAAAAAAATTTGCTAGCTACAGAAACTTTTCTTCTATAATGTAGAACCATGCTCTTTTCTCAATGTGTTTATTAGCTATGTTCCCATCCCACAGCTCTGTTGTTACTGAGGCTAGGGAAAGAAGAAATTTGAAACACTCTAGTAAACTACTTCCATTAGAGCTGAATGTGTTTCAGAGAGCTTGTTTCTATCACAGAAACAGAAAGGAGGAATGTTTTGTCACACAGGAGGTGTTGAATGGCAGGTGTGGTTGGACATGCCGAGCTGTATTTATGCCTACAACTGGCCTGATGCTCTGCTGAGGAAAGCACAGAGAACTGCTGTGGAGGCAACACAGCTGAGCCATCTGTACAGACAAGAGAGGCTCCTGAGCACCTCTCCTGCTTGTAATGATTCGAATACACAGTTAATTTTTTAACTTCTCATAGAAGTGCCAAGCCAAGATCATGTGGCAAAGGGAAGGTTGGTTGCATTCCCGCTTCAGTGGAGTGCTTTCGCTGGTTTGATTTTACACTCAACTATCGATGGAAGAAAAATCATTTTCAGGCTGAGGCAGTGTAGAGACACATGAGCCCCAGACAGTGCAGCCAAGTACCCTGCATGCCTGGCAGGTCCCACAGCAATGACCCTCTCACCGGACATCCCTCTCTAAGAGCTAGGGTACCCACCTGTTACACTTGCTGATGATCACAGGTGGAAAATCCAGCATCTCGTAACATCAGCTGCAGAGGGATTTTGGCTCAGGTTTAGTGTCCTTTTGCTATGACTGCTGTCACCACCAGTGTTTAGTGGCTATGTTTGGCACTGCTCTCTAACAGCAAGAGATGAATTGCCCACTCGGATACCTGAACAAGGAGCTGTGGCCTTCAGTACAAGAAAAACACCTGCAGCAAATAGCAGTCCCTCCCTGTTGCCCTCCTTCTCACTCTCTCCCCTCCACCCACTCTCCATTACAGGAAGATTTCTTACCGTTAAGGAATCTGCACAACTACCACTGCTTTAAAGTGCTGAGGGTGGTACAGCAGAAGGAGGGCATGCTATCTTGCAGCACATGACTGTAAGTCCAGCAGAGATAATCATTTCAAACTACCAAGGAAAAAAATAAGCAGTATAATAATGTTAGTCAGGTAGCTTTTTCTACCTTATCAACACCTGCAGACAGAAACCTGCTCTGACAAATGCTACACCAGAGGGTAGGATAAGTGGAATTAGAAAATATTACCTTCAGGAGCTATTGGGCTCCCAAATACAAGGTGCAACAGTAATGTAGATAGCATGGAAAAACAGACAATAAGTACAGCTTTGAATTCAAACATGACCTTCAAAGAGCTTTTTCTTAGCAATACAAAGTAAAAGCCCTAAACCTTTGAAAGAGCACAACCAAACAATAAGCCTCCAACTTTGTGTATACCTCTGAGAATTTTTCTCAATAACGGACTCTCAGAAGTCTTTTATCACTGTTTTAAAGACTTTATTTATCAAATTTGAAAGATATCTTCTCTTTGCCCCACTTTTATCAGAGTCTCAAGGTATCTTATCAATATTCACTCAGCTAGCACAAGCATATTTCTAAGTGACAGTATGGAACAGTATGTGATAAACTGGAACATTTTTGCAGCTCAGACCAGTACACAAGATAAAAGCCCATAGGCTCCTGCAAAAGCAGCAGGGCTCTGGCTGAAATGTCAGAAGCAACTGTTTTGTGGGGAGTGAGTCATTGAGCTGACACTTCAAAAGCTGGAGGAGCTGTTCTAGTGCTCCAAGCTAGGTTGGAAAAACCTAGATTCCCTTGTACTGTAGGTTCAAAACTGCCAGAGTCTAGGAACCCTACTCTTACTCTTCCAAGTGAGAGACAAATTGTGCTCTATGAAGATTAGGACAGAATATTTCATAGGCAAGATCTTCTACAAAGTGGAGTTGCATTTGCAATGCACAGGCAGTAGAAAGCCAAGACACTTTTATTAGGAGAAAGGGATGTTTCCAGACATTTTTTTTTTGTCAAAGCTGAGTAATTACTATTCTCTTTCAGCACTGAATTTCAGGAGTGGGTGTAGAAATTTCCTGTATGAATATAATTTGAGAATTCCCTAGTAGGAAATACACTTACCAGGAAAAAATAAATAAATAAATATAAAATCATGATCATTAAATGCATTTAAAGCAGGTAACTCCAGTAACTGTATAGAGTTTTTTACAATTAAATCAACTGCCAATAAGATTTTGCTCCTACCACTGCAGTGTGGCAAAGGGATGGTTCAGAAATCACTGCAGAAAATCTTCATTGCCACGGGCACGTGCTGTGTGAATGCACATAAGCTATATAAAACATTTCTAGCCTACGTATAAGACACATGAAAAAACTTGGAAGACTGCCAAAGAGAACAATCTGTGAATAAGCAATCAAAAACTCATGTTGAAAGGACAAATTAAGCTATGTAAGGCCTTATTAATGACCAAATCTTAAAATCAACCTGATAAGGAATCCTGCAGCCAATAAGGAATAGAGGGATAATGCACTACTCCTTTCAACTTACTCAGCAATAATATTCTACAATGGAAGAAATACAATACCAACATTAAATTCGGCAAAGGGGATGAAGTTTTACCTTGTACCAAAGCAGCAGACAGCACTCTGAGTTAAGCATTCCCTTTCTTCATCTGTTACATAGCCAAGGCAGGCTATTACAAAATTGATCTAAGCTGATTCAGTAAAATGATTATTTTAGGACTCTCTCTTTTTTTTGCTGCTCTTGATAAATTACTATGTGCTTTAAATCATACAAATCATATATGTATTGACCGAAATAAAGAAGAAGAATTATCCAAAAGCATATTGCAGAACCAAACCTTGACACTGAAATGCATCCAGTCTGTTACAATCAGATTTTAGTCTTTGTCTATCATTACTGTGGTGGAAACAGCAGTGGTGTAACTCCTCTTGGTCACATAAAAGTTAAGGACTAGTCCTAGATTCAATTGCATCATGATAAACAGCTCAAAGTCTCCTGCTCTGATGATATAGAATATTTTTTTCCTGGTAGTGAATCTTTTCTAAAGGTAATGCAAGACATACAGTATCAGTGGATTAGAGCACTTGTGGGGCTTTCTTATTCTGAGCACAAACTTCAGCAAATTACCTGCAAGCAGAAGAGTTTCTTTACTGCAAGCCTGTTAAATGCATGGAGTAACTCCTGTGCTTGAGAAAATTGGGGGTGGGGAGGAGGTGGCTCAGGGCTGACCAAAGTCTAAAAATCAATTCATGTCATCAGCTTTAGAAAGGTAATCAAGTGTTACATCTACATTCCCCTAACAAGTGCTAATCTGCAGAAGGTTTAACTACAGTTGATTTAATGAGGCTACTCTGAGAACTGGATGAAGTTTGGGGATTTTACTTAAGAAACAGGAGATGCAGGAGCAGACACTTGGGATTTGGCAACTGCGGATGAGAAGCCCTTGTTAATCATGTCTTCCTAGAAGTCAATAATTAAAATCTCTGATTTTCCTAAAGGAATCCTTCACTCACCGTGCCTACAAACAGACTCCCTGACAACTGTCGTATGACTTTCAGGTTAAATATTTCAGTCTCTAGGACAATAATTCAATAGGTCTTTTATTTTTCCAGAGTCTATCAAATTAGAGCTGCATGAAAAAGGATATTTACTGATTAATAACTCTGCTATAAACAGCTAGGATCTGTTATGGCTTTTAAAATAGATTTAACTCTCTCATAGAGTCAAAGAATGGTTCTCTTCTCATGAACTACCATTTTAGAAAGGGCTGAGGGAGCACATCAGCACAGTCCAGGAAAAGTTAGTTTGGGGACTACATTGGTTCGTGGGTTTTGGTGATTCTGTGTAAAGCAAGGAAGCAGTGGTATCACACATATCCCTTGAATTAGTGAGAACTGAGAAGAGCCTTTCACAGGTGCTGTAGAAACATTTTCTACACTAAGTCCATTGTTCTTGTTAAATAGGTAACCATAGGGTGAGGAAAAAGGAATAAAAGTGGTGGAATGATCTAACCACTGTAAGCAGACAGGTGACAATGCTTCACACTGCTCACCAGGGCTCAGCAAGTAGTTTAAAGACTTTGTTGTTGTTGTTGTTCTTATCTTAAAACATATCAGTTGCAGGAAGAAACAATAGGGAATTGTTGAATTATCAGTTTATCCAGCTTTCTCTTGAAGCTATCATGGGTTTTCACTGTAATATTGGAAACTACATCTCACCCCTCAGCTGATATCAAGGCACCAATATAATTTCAACATGAAGAATAAAACAAATAAAATAATAAAACAAATACTAAACTCCCCATGGATAGCAATAAGTAAATGTCTTTGCATTATTTCAAATTCTTTCATAGTATTAGTTTATGATATTCAAGGCTACTTTTAAAAAGCTGCTGGTAATAAAGACAACATCAAATCAAGTTCCTTTTGTCATAAAGTTTGCTCTAAGCTATATATAGTTTTCTTTTGATTATCTGAGAAGGAAATAAATATGCAATAAGAAAAAGGAAGAACAGCAAAAGCAAATACACCCATTTTCTTTTCCATTTCTCTTCTCATATGTCATTTATTTTCCCTTATGGAGGCCACCAAGGTTTTTAATATATTTGAATCTCATACTCGCAGTCCTCCACAGGCATTAACCAGGGAGAATTCATCTGCTTCTGCTCTCATATTCAGTATGGTAATGCACATTTCTGGTGCTACGAAACACAGGTTTGATTTTAGCTAACTTTGCTTTCAGACACACTACTGAAAACTAATTCATAAAGTGTGCACCCATCACCTCTAATTAAAGTCAAGATACCCTTCCAACTAAGTCTACATCCCAGCTGGTGAAACTTTGGGGCACACTGCATTAGAGCCTTAGTGTACTTTCCAATTCACAAGCTTCCCCCCCCCACCTTTCCTTTTTTTCTGTACCTCCATCTGGGAAATTGCTTATATTGTAAGGATTAATGTCTCTCAATAATATGAATAGTTAATTTCCCAACAGGATATTTAATATATTCACATCGGCACATCATAGTGGGAAATGTGTGGCCAATAACCACATGGGGTTAATACACACTAGCTTTGATGATCTCAAAGCCAGATATTCAGCTGGTGTTCATTGGAATGCATCTCCATTTCAGTCTGTGAAGCAAGGCCAATCTATAACAGTTGAGAATTTGGCCTTTCATCCTCTTTCTTTTACAAAGCTACGGCAGAAATAACTAGAATCAGTTCTTGGTAAACTTTTCATCTCGTTGATATTAAACTTGATCCCTCATAACCAGATCCTTCATGAATTCCAGAGACTTAATCTTTGCTAAATAGTTTTTCATGAGCAAATACTAATGACTTTGTGTCAGTGGAAAGGAAATTAAAAAAACATGTTTTTGCAAGGAAAAAGATGTGTTAGAAACACCAAATGAATGAATGAATCCCAGCTTTTACAAGGATTCCTAACCTTTGAGTTTTAACAATCAAGAAAGCTGTTTGCCTTCTGGAGTGAGAGAACTAACTCCTGCTATACCTGTGAGCTGTTCAAAGTAATAGCCAGAAAAGTGGTTTTTAAATTAAAGGCATACTTTGCAAAGAATGACCTCAGCTTACTTCTGAAATACTCAGATTTTTTTCCCCCCTAGCATAAGGAATCCAATGCATATGAAGCAGGGCAAAGATTAGTCTTGACTCTGAGGTCCTAGTTAATTAGAATAGAATAGAATAGAATAGAATAGAATAGAATAGAATAGAATAGAATAAACCATGTTGGAAAAGACCTTTGAGATCATCAAATCCAACTAATCATCCCACACTATCTAATCGACTAAACCATGGCACCAAGTGCCCCATCCAGTCTGTTCCTAAACACCTCCAGTGATGGTGACTCCAATGGCCAATCACTCGTTCGATGAAGAGCTTTTTCCTGACATCCAGCCTAAACCTCCCCCAGCTAGCTACAACTTCCATTCAGGTAGCTGTAGATAGCAATAAGGTCATCTCTGAGCCTCCTCTTCTCCAGTCTAAGCAACCCCAGCTCCCTCAGCCTCTCCTCATAGGGCTGTGCTCCAATCCCCTCCCCAGCTTTGTTGCCCTTCTGTGGACACTTTCCAGCAAGTCAACATCTTTCCTAAACTGAGGAGGCCCAGAAAAGTAGTTTCCCTGACCGGGAATCGAACCCGGGCCGCGGCGGTGAGAGCGCCGAATCCTAACCACTAGACCACCAGGGATGTGTAAAGATATCTGGGACCTCAAGAATGCTACTGGAGGCAGCTTTGTAGGCCCCAGTGCATCAGAGAATCCAAATATCTGTTGTCAGGAAAACTGGAAACTGTGGCATACAGAAATGGAAAAGACTAAGTAAATGTGATATTATGGCTATTTTGTCAAAGACTTTGCAGTTTTGAAGTGGATTTCCCTGTGGGAAATGGTGAAAGAGATGAAGGGTGGACCGTTTACTGCTCATCCACACAAGGGCACTGCATAAGTACAGGTGATGTGGCAAAAGCTGAGGGAGCCAGTGAGAAAATGAGAAACAAAATAATTGTGCCAAAAAGCTCAGGAATGGCAAACTGGAAATACACCCTCAGACCAGAATCTCAGGTCACCTTGAAAGGATGTTCAGAGAAGGCTGACTACACCCTTGGTCTGATTTCCCACAAGGAAAACTTAGCATCTCATCGGTCCTGTGTTAACCTGAACTTGTGGAAACAACTTCAATTCAGCCAAGCTATGAGTTAGTGACAATTGGTTTGCTATTAGGTTTCAAGCTTGAAAGTAAAATATTTGCTTTTAATGCGTTGCTGTTGTAGGCAAACTACAAACATAATGAGGGAAAGTGAAGAAAGACCAAGATTTTCAAGAGAGATTCACTTCAGATTACATGGTTTCAGAAATCCAAGCACATGATCTGTGAATAAGCATAAAAACTATATCATGTTTGCAGCCACATTATAGAGAGCTGGGTAATGCACACCAAATTGCAGTCCTCAGCCCAGAAAATGTCTTCATCTCTGAAGCGCTTGCTCTGACTGTTTTCAAAGACTTACTCAGGAACAAGAGTATGTCATTTACTGCTGTTGATAAATTGACTCATCAGGTACAAAACTGCCCTATGGCTGTGTTTAGTCATCATTACTAAAGGTACAGAGATGGCAGGTGTCACGCATTTCAAACAAGTACATTCAAGTAATAACAAAATGAACTAGCACCGAACACTGCTACTGACATGCTATAGAACAAAACCCCAATGATTCAAAAGATAAAAGAAGCCAGAGAAGATAGGTAGGTGGGTGGATGGATATACTACACCAATAATTGCATCCTGCTGAGTTAGAATGATGGGATCATCCAATAGAAGATGTAAACAGAAACTCCGTTTCAAAACCTTGGAGACCTTACATTTAGCTCCTTTGTAGTATAAAAATGTCTAATATTTAACTGTTTAAAAGATAAGGCTTCTTCCTTGAAGTTTTAACTCTTGGGGTGAATGCAATCCTCCTCAGTGCTTCCGTTTGGAGAAAGAATGGGGGAATGAGGTACCAGATATTATCTCAAAGATAAAGGCATCTAGATTAATAGGGACATAAAAATATTTACTACTTATGTGTGATCAGTTCCTTCAGGCATTATTTAGCTTGTGATTATCTGTTTAATGTGCTAATATAGGCAGTTATTCTGTTTATCTGCGTGGCTAACTATGCCAGCATGATTGTCTAACATCCAGGAATGGCACTAGCCACACAGAGGTCCTGTTTTGAGCAGGATTACTTTACTAAAGGCTATTACCTTGGGGGGGAAGTGTATTTGCTTTTATAAAGTGTTCAAACTAGTGATGAAACACGTTTAAAATAAAAGTACCAAGGTATAGGAAAAGTTGCAAGATTAAAAGTGTCTTTTGTTAAGCACTGAAAGCAGAGTAAAGCGTGTAAAGATGGGCGACGCTTATCCAGATCAGCTTCAAGGGATCTCAATAAAGCTTGGGCTGCTGCAGATGATTAAGTTAAAATCACGCCAACATACTAATGGTTCTGCATATTAGCAGTGTTAACTGCTCACAAGATTGAGGAGGGATTATTACCTGACATTTTCATGTCCTTCCTGAACTCCAGAGTGTGACAGTTTGAATTAAAACAAAGTTATCTCTGTCAGGAAAGGATGAAATAGAAGCAGCAAATGCTTAATCAAGCCAGAACTTGGGATGCTGAGTTGGGGCTGAAGGTGATTACAGTCACTGGTGATGGAATGTTATCCACCTACGTGTTATATTGGTGAAAAATAATAAGTTATTAGTTTGAAATTTGGGAAGTGATTCATCCAAGAATCTTACATTATGATGACAGAGGAAATTTACTATATTAGTATTAGAAAAAGGTTGAATCTCTCTGCCTGGACTCTGAAAAGCACCACAAGAGATAAGAAGTTTAGCTAAGCCATGGGAAGAGGGGATATTAAAAAGCAGTCTGTGATGTTTACTCTCAAGCTGAACCAGGACCAAAACATGGATGGCAAATTTTGGGCAAGAATCCTATCAGAGGAACTGGCTATTGTAAGCTTTCTACATCTCTTCGTTACAAGCAATCACATGAAAGCAAGGAGTTCTGTCAAGTTTCCTACATTTGATCAAAATAATCACAGAAAAAAGGCTACTTGCTTATTCCTAAGCTAAACAGTAGGCATCCTGCTGTTTCTGGATCCAGTTCTGAACATGTATGAAATCTGTGGGGTTTAGAGAAGTGCTGGATACTTCAATTAACCAAACCAGTACATGTAAGGTTGTGGGTTTTTCCACCTCTTAGTTTTTTCCTATTAATCTGCAACATACCAAATACCTGAAGCATCCTTCCCATCTAATAAAATAAATAAATAAGCTAAAATAAAATTATATATATATGGTGAGGTGATAAAGAACAAACAAGTTCCTCTGTTTCTGACTATCATCTAATGGCCACCGAGGCTGCCACAAACAGCATTTGTTTCATGTCTTTTTTTTACACCCTCAAATATGCCCATCAGGATTTTCTTACCTTCTGATTGTTGTATTTCATCCTGTCAAAAAAATGCAGCTCCTGCTGCTCACACAGATCCCTGAGTGGTGTCTTCTGTAACAAAACTTCAGTCTGCAGTGTAGAGCTGTAGGAAGTGGATGACCTCTTCTGTGCAGCAGGAGTGCTGCTGACCAGATGACTCATGGAGGAAACACAATGTTGACACAGACATACAATGCTGTTAAAAAGATTTTGTTTAGCAATTGTTTATTTACTCAGGAACTTGGTACCATATTAGCACTTTTGTTCAGGCTTGTGATTCACTGATTGTTTCCAGAAACCCTGACTGCTATCAGAGTAACAGTGTTAGAATGCTTAAAACCAAACATGCATTATAGAGACCCCTATTCAGTTAGGCTGTCTGCTGGATAACACTGCCATGCTGTGCAAACAGGGATTCAGACATCTCGGCCATGACTTTTTATTGGCTTGCCCACTCGTAAACACCTTCATCTAAACTTATCTATTGTGTCATCTTGTCGACTACATTCTGGCACAACAGTGTGGCTGCAATAAAATCCCTGTTCTCCCAGTGAACATTTGAGTCAGTCATTGAAAAGCTGTGTCTTTTAAATCACCCCATTTGTGTTTCCAGTGAGGTGTAGGTGTTCCTTGTGTTCTCACAGCATTTGGCAATAAGCCACAAGACACAGATGAAGTAACCTAGTGAGCTAAAGAGGGAATCTAGTAGTATATTGCAAATACTGTTCCTCCCACTTGAAGGTGATTGTATGTGTCACTATGAGAAGAAATATTTCATTGCTATTGTGCAGGCATTGCAGGAAAAAACTACTATTGCAAAAGCCTAGATCATAAACATGAAACAAGGAGAGGTAGAAGAGTTTAGTTCTCATCTCTTAGTGTAAAGGATACTTTAAAACAAGACTAGGAAACACAGCAAGACAGGTTTGATTAAAGCCTTTTGAAGTGAATTGAAAGATCCTCATGTCAAATAGTGTCAGATCTATTCCTTTGAGATTCTGTGCTGCTAGTTGTGTTTTGGTTGGGGTTTTTTGGTTGGTTGGTTGGTTTGGGGGTTTGTTGGGTTTTTTTGTTTGTTTGTTTGTTTGTTTTCTGGAACACAGCACTACATTCATCTTTGTAGCTGCAAAGCATTTCTCTGTATTGTAACTTAAAGAACGGAAGGGGTCAAGCCACAGGGACACTATATTTCACCTTGCCTCAAAGGTGTCCGCAGGAAAATTGAAGGCAGAATGGTCAAGACAGGCAGTAGTAGCTGTCACTGAATCACTACTGTTTAGCAAAGTATGAAAACTCAAATTTATTTAGGAATGTGAAGTTTTAGCATGGGGAAAAAAAATCCCAAACCAACCAGACTGAGCTTCTCTCGGGGGTGTGAATAAACCCATGGAACTATCACGTGGCCATTCATGCGTTTGTACAAGTAAAATTCGTGTGGCACAACGCACTTTTTTTTCACTCTCCTGCTTGGGTGAACTGTATTTTCACAGCAAACAATAATTAAATAAGCAAAATCACACTAAAGAAAATTTATCCAACATACTCTGTGATTACTTGTAGGGTTTAGTATTTTCCCTGCAGCAGCAGCCTGCCCCTTTCTGAGCGACAGGGAACTCAAGCTTTCTCAAAATAGGAAAGATTTCCACAGATTTTTTTTTTCCCTCTGACATTATTGCTTCTGTTTGTAGGAGTAACTTATCTAAGGGAAAGACCTCATATTTCATGCCATGTGTGCAAAACTCAAAGCTGTAATACTTACATTTCCCCCCTCAGTAAAGAAGGTAACACCCTTGGTTTATTTTCCTCCTAACATTTTTTTAATAGCTGCATTCTCCTGAGGCTGGGAATCCTATCCTCAATCAGGCTTTTTGGTTATAAAACCTGCAAGTTAGAGCAAAATTGTCTTGTGCCAGCTGCATGCTCACTCAGGGTAAATACCTCAAAAGTGTCAGGCTGATAGCTTTTAAACACATTATGCTAATTATACTACTAAAAAAAGAAAAGCATCAGGAAAATCAAACAAATCATGAGCACTAAACTCATTGCCATCAATGAATGCACACAGGTCATTGAATAAATCATCAACAAACCAGAACAGAATGAGGATGCAACAGATGACAGGAAACAGCCACAGATGATCATCTGCTTTCCTTGAGCATTTCTGCTAAGAGTAAATACCATTAATTCCCCAAACATCTCCTTGGTGGCAAACCCAGCTCCACCTGTACAATGAAATCTGAAGGCCTAGATTAAAAGACTACTAAATATCACAACTGTCACCTATAATTTAAGAGATGATTGAAAGTATCTCCAAAGGTGACTTTACACTGGTATATTGAATTGGATCAGGATGTGCCAGAAAAAAGCCACAGTAAGAGCTTTCTTTTGTGCCTGTAAAGCTACAAGCACATACTAAATTGATTTGCTTAATGTTAAATATAAGCCCACCTACAAGCTGCCTCCATGTAGCTAAACTGAATTAAGACAAATTAGTCTGAGTTGTGTCTAGTCACAGGCTTTGAGTACAAAGGCAATTGTGTATGAAGTGGAGCAACAGCCACACTAATGACAATCAGTGTCTTGATCTGCAGTTATTGGAATTCGGGGCTGGACCGTCCTTGTACTATTTTAACTGCTGAATGTCTCACATGAAGATTGGAAATGTCTGCAGGACATACTGCTTAGCATCCTTTATAGCTCATTTAATATCTTTTAATTTTTTTTATGATGCACTGCTAAAAATATACAGACAGTAAAAATAGGTGGCTTTTTTTTGTTTGTTTTTAAAGGCAAGAATGAGCCTCTACAGTTCAGAATCAAAATACTTCCCTGTCTTTAGTGACTGCCATAGTCCAATCTATAATTGCAAAGGCAATCAATACAGGATCTCTCAAGCAGTACTTCTGAAGGAAGATATCCCTTGCCAAAGCATCTGGATCCAGTATACAGCTATAAAGAAATGCACAACTTGCCAATAGAGATGAGATTTCTATTGGCACACATTGTTTTATTAGATGCAAAGAGGTTTTCCATCTATAGGGCACAATGGGATGAGGTAAGGAGAGACTTCCAGACACTGGATTTCCTCGCTACTGTGAGTTTAAAACAGATGGTAGGAACTATAATGTAACTTTTAGGAAGAAAAGCTTTTATTTAGTATTATTTCTTTTCAAATAACACGGTTTGTCAGGTTGGTCATCAGTTGTGTTGGATTTGCCCAGAAGGCAAACCATACCCTTGGCTGCCCCAAAAGAAGTGTGACCAGCAGGACAAAGGAGGTGACTCTGCCCCTCTACTCTGCTCTTGTGAGACCCCACCAGGAGCACTGCATCCAGTTGTGGTGCCCCCCCAGCATAAGAGGAACATGGAGCTGCTGAAGCAGGTCTAGAGGAGGGCCACAAAGATTATCAGAGGGCTGGACAACCTCCCCTATGCAGCAGGCTGAGAAAGTTGGGGCTGTTCAGCCTGGAGAAAAGAAGGATGCGGGGAATACCTCAGAACAGCTGTTCAGTACCTGAAGTGGGCTACAAGAAAGCTGAGAAGGGACTTTTTACAAGGGTTTGTAGTGATAGGATGAGAGGGGATGAATTGAAGCTTTAGGAGGGGAGATTTAGACTGGAGATTAGGAAGTAATTCTCTACAGTGAGGGTGGTGAGGCACTGGAATAGGTTGCCCAGGGAGGTTGTGGATGCCACCTCCCTGGAGGTGTTCAAGACCAGGTTGGATGAGGCCCTGAGCAACCTAGGCTAGTGGAAGGCATCCCTGCCTGTGGCAGGGGGGTTGGAAATAGAGGATTTTTAAGGTCCCTTCCAACCTAAATCATTCTATGGATGTGTTATCTCCATAACACAGTAGTAGCATACATGATTAGAACTAAGCACTCAGTGCACACTTTTTAAAACTATTTGTTATTAATAAACAGAGAGGCTTTCATTTCTTCCATTCGTAGGAAGAATTCTACAAATACTAATTACATTTCCAAAGCACCAGATTTGTGAGCTAGATAAGGATCAGGAACAGATTTACCAAAAAGCAAGAGGAGTTGGGTTTTTTCCTTCTCCCACTTAGCACTAACAAGTATAGCACTTGCCAGTGTAACACAGCATGGGGCATGTAGGGTGGTATTCAGCTGGATCTGGAGGCTCAGGGACTTAAGCATGTTTTCTTCTTAAAATTCTCTCAGACAGAGATGTAGAGGGCACATCTTCATCCTACTGAAATACACAGGAATCTTGTTTTAAATTTCAGTGGGGCAAGATTTTGACTTTAATAAGGTGGAAGTCATCAGTCTTAACTTCAGTACTCCAAAAATCAGCTGCCACTCATCTAGGCTTTCTCTAAGGCTGGGGCAAGGCTCAGCACACAGTTTTGAACCCTTATTTAGGATAGGCAGGGGTTCTTTCTGTAGGTGGCTTGCCCTCCAGCTGACTCAGAAATATGTTTATATGAGTAACCTCTCCTAGATACTTAATTTTAGACAGCTGAAGTTAGATAATGTAAATCCCACCCTGAGTGGAGTGCACATGATAAAGACACTCATCCTAGAAAGCAGCATGGCTGGGATAGGAATTTATCAGTTCCTACTTCTCAGTCTTACATTCAGTAACACATGTTATGAGGCACTAAATTTTTATTCTAAAGATAATCCAGGTACCACGTTATTTTATTCCATTTTGTACAGAATTCTTACAAAATCACATTCAACCATCAAAATGTGGTTTGGGTTTTTTTGTTTGTGATGTTTGTTGTTGTTTGTTTGTTTGTGGGTTTCTTTGTTTGCCTTATTTTGTTCCACTGAGCTTTTTATATATATATATATAAATATTTTTTATATATATTTATATATATATATATATATATATATATAAAGCTCAGTGGAACAAAATAAGGCTGCATTTTCAGTGTAATTGTAGTTGCTGGGGTGTTGGTAGCAGTTTTGGAAACCCTGTCCTGCCCAGCCATCACTGATGTCCCTGTTTCAGTCCCTTGAGCCCAGCTGAGCTGAGGGCAGAGTCCCCATAGGGCAGTGCTGAGGGGCAGCATTCTGTAGGCAAGGGCTTGGGGAGAGCAAGAGGGAGGGCAGAAGGAAACAAACTCTTTCAGCTCCTTGCTGCTGAAGCTTCTGTGTCCTAAAGCTACATGCAAGGGCTGCTGGTATTTCCTCAGCCACCAGCTGCTTTTACCTCATAAAGGGGCTTGATTGCTTTGTTCCTTAAGCCTGGCCGATTACATGGCACACCCATTATTTTTAACGAGGATTGTTATTTTCTTTGGAGCCAGGACATCCCTGCTGGCAGCCACTAAGACCTTTCAGTCTAACTGTATCCTGTAAACGTGGAGCTTAAAGCCTGCTCTGTATATGTACAGGTGAGCACAGTCCCTTTGTTGGAACGTCTGCAGCCTCACCATTAAGCGCTCTCAGAATCTGTGTGCTGCTCACAGCTGATCCAGGAAGGTGGTTATGAGCACACAGAAGTGCCAGCTTGGCTCCTTCATGTGGCTCCTTCAGTCTCAGGGGTGTTACTCAAGTTCTGAAATTCATGCATGCTCCAGTTCTGTGGTATAATGAACACTCAAAAAGACTTGCAGAGGTCAGACTTCCCGGCAGGAGAGCTCACAAAGATCTCAGAGCCAAGATGTGCAGCGCAGGAGAGTGCTTCCTTAGCATTTCAAACCTTTCTCACTCCCATATCAGGGCCAAATCAAAAGCATCTAGGGAGACAGAGGGACTGAATATACAGCCTAGTAGTTAGAGCATTTATTGCACTACAATTTAAATCAAGATGAGAGAGTGCTTGATGCAATCTCATCTAGCCAGCAGTTCAGTGGCTCCAGCATTGTCCTAGCTGAGACCAGGGATTTGCACCACCATGCTCTTGTGGGTGCTGTTACCTCCTGGGTTATTGATTATACTGCAAGCTTTGTCCTCAATAAAAAGTTTTCATCTTGACAGATTTTTCTTTCTTTAAGATGAAAACCTCTCTGTCAAAAAATTCCCAACCAGCTCTTTCACTAAGACAATCAGCAACTTGAATCAAAAGAACTGCGATAACCCCAAACCTAAGGACTGAATTGCCTTAATTATATATTACACTTGATAGAGCAATCAGAGTTGCTTTGATTTGGGTTATGAATAGATAAGATCTGTATGAAAGATTTAAAAAGTCACTCTGTGCCTTGGCTTTTGTGGGTGGTTTTTTTTCCCCCTCTCCTTTTTTCCCCCTCTCCTTTTTTCCCCTCAATTGACATTACCTTGACAAGTTCATGCCGTCTCATTTTCTCTCTGGCATGACTGAACTCTGTATTGCTCACTGTTTTATGACTGCAATGGTGAATGTCCCTCTCCTCACAGGAAGGAACAGAGAAAACAAACCAACCAACCTGCTGGTAAAGAAATGCAAAAAGGGGGTTTGGAATACTGGATTTGGTTTAGGCTTTCTCAACAGGCAAAAGTCTGAAGCTGAAGTTCTTGCTCTCCTTTTTATCCTACACAGAGAAATAAAAATCTCTTAGAATACAAAATATTTATCTTAGCTTTTACAATCAAGTTTAAATTTTCAGTTATCAAAAACATTCCTTTCTGTGAACACAGCTTCAGTCACATCCTATGATTTGACTAAAAAAGGATATGAGAATGCAGCTGTTCAACTAGGAGAATAAGATTAAAGGTAAAGGATGGTAGGTTCAAGGTGACAACGTATCATGATTTTATACCAAACAGAAGAGGCATGAAGAGTTATTTCTAGGTCACAGTACTGGCCAATAGCCTGCAAAACATCTCTTTGTAAAACAAACCTGGGGTTAGTTATAGAAACATCAAAAAACCACCACCAACAAAAAACCAACACCAAAACCCCCAAAAAACCCCACATTAAAAAGACAATATCGAAGCATCAAGAGAATGTCCATTGACAACAGGCAGTACCTTGAAAATGTATTTCTGATGGTGAGCTGTGGTATTTAGAGGCCAGCTTTCAAAAATTGGTCTCTATTGTAGACTGCATCCAGTTTGCAGACAGAAGTTCAGCACGTAACATTTGTGCTGGGCTTCACCCTTCCTCTCTCTCCATCCTTTTGTATGATTTTGGTGTCCATGTTTTCCATGCTCAGAATTTCTGAAGTTCAAGACTAATGTTTCTCAACTGGCACTGAGGTCTCGATGAGGCATGGTAAGCTCAATGTATAAAATTACATCCATGTAATACTGCTTTTGACCGAGCAAACAAAAAGACAGAGCAAGATCATCAAAGATAAAGTTAGAAGACTTCAGGTTGATGATAACATGATTATTATTTTTTTATCAGTGTAAGCAACTAAAAACTGAGGACAATGCCAAAGCGTGTAGTGAATTCTCTATCCTTTATCACCTTAAATACAAACTGCATGTCTTTCTGAAAGACTTTCTTGATTTCAGCCACAAGTTATTGAGTTTGGTGTAGGAAATATTGAGCACAATTCTACAGCTAGTGTTAAAAAGGAAGTTAGGTAATACACTAGATTATTACAGAGGTCTCTTCTGACCTCAGAATCTCTCCAGAATCTATCTATATATTCAGGACTAATTTATTAAAAGCCTGGCTGGCTGTTGTGGGCAATGAGGTATTGCAATACTTCAAGGGTTCTGTGAAAGAGGAATGCTGCCAACATTGCAGACTGCAGTCAGCATTTTCTGAAGATCATAGGAAGTGAAAATACAAAATAAGCATCCTTCTGATTCATGCACATTTCCCCCAAAATGCTTGCTTCCAAGTATTTTTCATTATCCAGCAACTGTGCACACCTTAAAATGTGCAATAAAATATTAAAAATTAATATCTTCCACTGGGTTATGATACTGTCACACAAAATAGATGTCTAGGAAATATTACTTCTGCACGCTAAGTAGAGCTGCATCTTTGGCCGTGAAGATCTTGTCTATAAAAGTCTGCTTGCCTAGGAGCACAGCCTCATCTGAAAATGCTCAAAGAATCATCCAATTACAAAGCTATCAGTATTAAAAATTTAAATTTCCATTCAGTTCAAAGATACAAAAATGGTAACTAAAGTCTCCAGGGTCTGGTGCCAGGACAGAGTTTGTCAAGGGCTTTTAGACAGATCTGGGTCTCGTGTTAACACAATACAATCAGGCAGTCTGCTGCTTGCTGCTGTTTTGGTACCACAGTTAGAGCTGACTTCTGTGACTTTCCTACTTTGCTAATAGATGGGACAAGCAGAATTCTTCACCTTTGGATCCTCAGAATCTGTGTTATAAACCACATAATTTTTCATCTTCTTTGGTAAAGTGCTTGGACAGAGAACCAACTTAACCTCTCCATGAAAGGAGAGGAAAGGGGGAAAATAAAAAAAAGGAATCCCACAGATTTTCTGGAGTTCTCTCTAAAAGTGCATTCCAGCTGTTGATCAAATAGCTCACCACATCACCTACTACTTAGTCTAGAAAATGGAAACCTGGAATGACTCTGGAGGGACTCTACACTGTAACCTTCTGAGAAGACCTTGAGAAAACTCCTCATAGAAATTTGTCTGATTTCTAACCCCGCAGGCAAATAGAACACAGACACATGTGGGGCTTATCAGGGCATCTGTGACCTCTTTGATAGCACCATTATCCAGGAGGTGTGAAATCAGCCCTTCTGGTTTCCCTCTCCAACCAACAACAAAAGGGGTATTGTGCTTGTGTTGAGCTGTGTGGGTTTTTTTGTCTCAGGTGAGAGGGAAGAAGGAAACATAAAGTATGGAAAAACATTTTAAACTAAGCTCTCCCCCATTCTCTACAAAATCTAGAGCTAGCTTTAGGAAACAGAGGTTAGGTTTAGACTTTGCAACAGGCAAATATGCCCCTTTGGCCCTTGTATGATCTCCACTGAACTTTTGTCCAGCATTAATTCACAAAGTGTACTGCAATTAATTCTTGGGGGTTGGGTGGAGGTGGGGGGAAGGTGGAGAACGAAAAGCTTTTATCACTGATGGGTGTGTAGGCCTGTGTTTAAAGAAAAGTAAGTGGGTCTTCCCATATGTTGAGTGGCATTCAAGATCCAAATGAGCATTTGTTTTTACCTTAGACATTCATCAAGAATGTGCTGGCAAATATCAAAGGCAGAAAAATTGCTGGGAAAACTGGGCAGGAATTTCTACTGTTCAATATGCTCTAACCATTCTTGCTGTAGCTCCTTTAATTAAATACTATTACTTTGGCATCAGGGTGCTCCAATTTCACCAGAAATCGTGACACTAAATATACCATATACATTATAAGGGCACAATCTAAAACATATTAGCTCGGTGGTTGCATCCTTAAATGCCTACAAGTTACAATGTGTCAGAAAATCTGGGTTAAAAGGGTTCCAGAACTGAAGGCTAGTCAAAGGGAAACAGCAAGAGCTTTATTTTAGTGCCTGCTCTGACAGGTCACCGGATTTTGATTATGCAGTCAGATATGGTATTCATTCCCTTGATAATGAAAGGTGGGTGGCTGGCTGGAAAGAAAAGGCACGCAAGGCAGCGCTTGGTCATTGTCTGCACTATTTCTGGTAATCCTCCTTGCTGTCTCACTCGTGCTCAGGAAGGATTTGGGCCTGTGGCTTAAATGGAATTGGAATCTCTCAAGAGGAAAAAGTGATAAGGAAACAATGTGTACTCACCAACATTTTTAGGAGAAGATGTTTAACAAAAGAAGGAGCCTGCATTCTGCATTAGAGTCCTGCATCACTGCCTGTATTGCTTTCACTGCTGCCTCACAATGCCAAATCAAGACAATAGGAGGACTGTTGCTGCTCTCCCAGCTCCTTGCTGAAACTTTACCAGCTGGATCCGAGCATCACCGATCATATGTCATAATAATGCAAACCACTCACCACTTAATAAGTATACATGGTATTTATACGGAGATAAACCCTTAATCACATTTCATTGGTGGCCTGGGAGGACACACATGGTACATCTAGGAGATAGATCAGCTGCTCTGTAACATACCACCTTCTTTTCTTACTTAAATCTGCAGAGCATCAAGTCAGATTTCCATACCCTCCTTCCCAGCCTGAGTCCTGCCCACCAGTTAATTTAAAACCCCATATACTTAACATCATTGCAACAGCTTTTTCTGTGGTAATGTCAGCCTGCCATACAGACAAGGAAAAGTACTTGCCTGCCCTGTTTTCCTTCCACCCTCTGGAGGAATGTTGTCCTGGCCTTCATGAACAGTGAGTTACAAGCTTTGAGTCAAAGCTTCCGAGGAGCAACTATGATGGTGCTGTTGGCACAGTGTGATGGAGCAGAATTTCGTATCCATCCTCACATAATCTTGAAGGTCTCTTCTAACCTGGTTTGTTCTATTCTATTCTATTCTATTCTATTCTATTCTATTCTATTCTATTCTATTCTATTCTAAAAGAAACCACACCTCAGTTATACAGCTGTGGATAAACACAGCTTTGTATGAGTCTTCAAAAGGGAAAGATGTGGCCCAGCTAAGGTACAAATGGTTCCCTTGTACTCAGAAGTAATAAATGTGCCTCAGGCTCATGCTTACCATGGTCCTGCACTCTCCATATTCTCTCACCATCTTTCCAAAGGGGATGCACCTGGTTCATGGTGTTCCACTTATTCTGTGATGACAGAGGTGTGCTTCCACCATGGCAGCCTGTGGAGCTCTGTTTGTCATTTCTGTTTATCTGCCCGAGTCTTCTCAATCAGTTTTACAGTTGTTTAGCTCCAATCACCATAGACTGTGACATTTAATACCAAATAACTCTTCCAACATCCCCACATTAATAAACACAAACAGTGAATCCTCTCTCTGTTGTAATGATGACTTCTGGCATGATTTAAAAGTGCATATTATTATGCCAGCATTAAGAACTGGTACAGCTTCATGCAATGCTGGAATATATATCCAAAAACTAATTTACTTGAGTTGTAATGTTAGGATTATCCTTCTGTCTTTCATGACTGATGCTTCATCTGGAGAATGCTTAATGTTTTCTTGTCAATGAGTGTGAACTCAAATGAAGTATTCCAATCTGTTTACTTTGTCCCTTTCTAACAAATACAAATTATAATTAAAAAGAAATGCAAACAGCATTGAAAGCCTGGTATGACAACACCTTGTAGATTCTTCTACTCTTAAGTCCACATCAATAAGCAATTTAACAATAGGAGAATTCTCAATGGGAGACCAAGAGATGAAATTATTGTAGAGCGGAGCCTTGGATGAAATTTTTTCTTTGCCCGTGTAATTGCATGCAGCCATCCTTGTGTGAAATCCCCCATCAGATTACAGGGTTTGTTGTATGTAAATTGAAGACTAAATGCTTGGTAGCACCTTTCAGCTCTGCAATGCTGGAAATGAGTTTTTTAATAGGAAATTAGATTAGTAGTATTTTAGTCAACAAAAATGCAGGAAATTTCTGCATAAAGATGAGAAAATTATTCTTGCAACCTGACTTTAAAAAAATAAGTGAACTATTTTAAAGTTCTGTATGCTGCTATTCATAAAAATTTCTCTACATTCTTTTTTTAAACAAAGAATGGGATATTCAAACACAACTTGTTTCTACTTTGCCAGCTGTAGTTTCAAGTGAGCTTTCGGTTAGCGCAATTTAGTGGCTTCTGTTTGTAATATGATTTTATACAGTTCTCAAAGTGAGGAACAATATGTGGAAAATTACAATGAACTCAGCTCAGATTATAAAATAGACTTTTGCAAACCATCAACCAGGCACTAAAACAAGATATTGCCATTCCTGCAATGGAACATTGCTGCAGCTGATTAGATTAACCTTTAGTGAGTTTCAGAAGCTAATGTGAGAAAAGACTCCTTAAGCTTCCTCTGCAAATGCAAAACAGTTCCTCTAGCATAAATTTGCCTTCCTTGGTAGCCCATAGCCCAGAGAACACATCATCAGGTATCAAAAAAATATTATTAATATTACTTATAAACATTTATTCATTAAAATGGCTCCTGCAGTTTGGGCTAGGCCAGAGAGCACAGCTTCAATTGCCTGATATGCTGAGAAAACTAAGATGTGTGTCATGGATAAGAACCAACTGACGGTTGGAGAAATGAAACACACCATACATCATCATTAGAAATGAAGTTCTAGGCAAAGACATTCTTGTTCCTAAGAGCCTATTGGTTTTTAATAGCTTGGCTACAGCTGAAGTATTACAAAGCTTTGTGCTTGCCTCTAAGGAAGATATAAAATGTGATGGGCACCCAGAAGGGGGTCTCAGACTTCAGCAAATTCTAAGTGGGAATAAGAAATATATTGCTGGAGCAGTGGAAACTAATGTCTTCTGCAGCTTGCTAAACACAAAGGTGATAACTGCTCTGAGCTCCTGGCAGAAGGCTGTGGCTCCTTGAAGTCTCTTTAAATGCCTCAACATATTTCTTCAGCTTCAAACAGTGACCATGGGAATGTATTTCCTATTTCCATGAGGAAGTGATCTCTCTCCCTCCTTCTATAAAAGCTTTAAAGAAGTAGTCCCTTAGTTAAATGAAGAGATCTGAGGAACTCATTTTAACTGCCAAATGTGGCAAGTCCCCAGCTATTACTGGTTCTAGCAATGTGCTCTGTGCTTATAAATGAGAATAGTGTTAGGACTAGGAATACATCTCAAATGGGACAGTCATGAACTTGTTGCAAAAATCCCTATAAACCAACTTCCAAAAAAGTTCCATTCACACTAAAGAACTCCCAAATACTTGCTAGCTCTTACTGGCAACAATTCTGTCCTGCATAGGACAAAAACTAACCACAGCCCCTAGTCCCAGGGAGTGACAATCTAAACACATCCCAGGAAATTCCACAGAGGAGGGGTCACTGGAGTTTTTTTACTGCTTGTGTTGTTAATTCACATCTTACAGGCTACACAATAGAATGACTCTCTAGAAGGGTCATGAGTTTTGCACCGAGGTTACTCCCAGCTGGTTTCTCCATTTTATGCCTTTGGTCCATAAAAAGGTAAAAAAAAATTAAAGCACCTACCTACCAGTGGCTGTAATGGTGACAATAATGGGAGAAACTTCTTGCTAATATTTTACTTCTTTCTGTCACTCTTAATTTCTTTCCTTATTTCCCCAAGACAAAGACTACTCCAACAAACAAGCAGATGAAAATCAGATAACTGAAGCTATTATCACCCACGGCTGTCATCCCTCCCTGACAGATGTCACTGCAGTTTTCAGCTCAATGTGTGAATGTAAGCCCATTCCAGACCTCGGTTGCTGTAAGATGTGCAGCTGAAAACAGTGTTCTTGGAGCCAGTTTGCAAGGGGAGTGGGTCCTGGCATCTTTTGGAAGGGCACAAGCAGCTTCCTCTTCCATCCATCTGTCTTTAAGCCACAGTCATGTCTATCAGAGCTCTAAACCCATCAGCCAGTCAGATAGAGTTATACTTCTATGGAATTATTATTTTGTTCACAGCAGATAGCATGGAACGAGCATAAATATTTTCAAAACTATCCTTGACTTTCTTTTTTTCCTCCAAAGCTCCTGGGTTTGATGCTGTTCTTCATCTCACTCAGGCAGTACTCTGTACAGTCCCTGTGACTTGCCCAGGCTGTGTGCGCTGCAGACAGAATAGAAATCAAAGCCAAATTCTGTAGTCTGCTTTTGTGTAATCCCAGCTCAAGCTTCTAGTCTCAATTTTAAAGATGTGATTAAAGTGTAAATTACAGAAGATAACACTGCTCCCAAGGACAGAAAAATATTAAAATAAGTTTACAAAGCTAAGAGGGAAATATCAATCACTGGCAAGAAGTGGCCTACGGTATAAATGAATTGCATGCAATTTAGAGAAACAAATAAATGCAACAGATTAATCAGTGGATGTAAAAGAGAGAGTGTTGAGGCTGATCCAAAATAGAAGAGATGTATGAGAGAGCATGAAGCAATAATTGTGTGCATCGAATCATCAGATGGTTTATGTAGAGATGGAAAAAACTCTGAAGAAATGCTGCAAGATTTTTTGAAGAGGGCTTCAAGCTGGACATGAATTAAAGGCAAATAAATCCAATCTGTGCCTCTCTCTCTTCTGCATGCTTGCTTGCATGAACATGCACAAACAAATCCTAATTTCACAAAGTCAGTTCCCCTTCCTGAATTTCTGACCCCTTCTCTTGCCAAGTTAGGGCTAAAACTTAAATTAGAATGCCAGAGTGCGATGGCACAACAGCAGCATAAAAAAATAGGTGAGGTTTTTTGTGTATTTGTATTCCTGACAGATTCCTCACAACTGCTATGAACTAGACTGAGGACTGGGGAGAGAAAGATATAGAAACATTCAGGCACAGCAAATAGAATTAGGAAATACTCCGAAAACAGACTTGCAAGCCAGGACATGCAACAGCCAAATTCACTTCAAGTCTCAACAACATGAGTTCAAAGGTTTGAGTTACTCAAGAATATCCTGGATTTAGCCAGCCCTGCTAATCTGGCACATCTCTTCCTTGTCTGGCCAGTTTCTTCCCTCCCTTTCTCAGCATACCCAGCACAGATAAATGCAATGTTACAGACACTCATAAACAGAGCGAACATGAGTGAAACATCAGCAGAGCTTTGAAAGTCAAGCCATATATCTGCAGTCATGATGGGCTTACATTTTGTTTTGTTCTCCTTCCTGCTGTTTGCCAGCAATAAATGGCAATTGTATTTTCCAACCATGTTCTGCTGGGCTCTGTGCCACTTTCTTTTTTTTTTTTTCCTGCTGGTTTTGATGGCAGAGTTCTCAAAGACATACATTAAACTATCTGGCCCATGCAATGACTCACCAGAGCTGCACTCTGGTTTCCAAGGAGGCCCTATAAGAACAGGGGAAGTAGGGTGGTTTTCTTTTGCAGAAACTCTTCTGCATGAGTAATATTAAACTTTCCCATGGAATTTCAATAGCATTAACAAATTATTTCGATAAAAAACCAGCAGGCTTTGCAGATGGTTTTGGGGTTTGTTTTTTTTAGGGTTTAAACATAGAAAAATGTGCAAGCCTTACACCCACTCCTCGATGCTGTAAGCTCCCTTACAGTCTGTCCTGTGACCATTCTTCAAGGCACTAATGTTATAGAGTTAATCTCATAATGGCAACGCGTCCACAAACAAATTAGCGCAGTAATGCTGTTAGCTCAATTAACTTTTGAATCTATTCACTATGCAGAACTAAAGGTCGTTTTCTATTAAAATACCTCCCTCCCACTTCCTTATCACCCTTTGCAACTCACAGGAGTTAATATTAGAAATCCTGTCTACACTGTGTCAGGGAGAAGAAAGGATGACAAAGCCAGAAAAAGGCCCTTATTCTTTGCTAACAAAACACAGACATGGCCCACAGAGAACATCTGCCTTCTTTCATGAACACATCTAATTATGGCAAATTGTTAACACCTTGAAGAGGAGTTTCATACGAGAGAAAACTTTAACATATGCCATCCCCACACGTAAAACATCCTGTACTTCATACTTTTCCAAACATATGCCCCTTTTCCTACAACAGTTTATCAAAGAACTTATTTTGCAAAGGACTTCAATCTGTTTTCCATTCCTTGGATGCAATTTTTTTCTTTTGGTGCTTGCAATTATTTCCCTGTCCAAATAATTCTATAGGAACATCAAACTACGTAATCTAGGAATGAGCTCAGAGGATGGGACAGCAAGGCCTGCAAAACTGCAAATGCAATTACTTCCCTGCTCACAACTGCAAGGCACTACAATTTAGGTCTTCCTCAAAAGCGTGCTTTTAGTCTATCTGGGCACCGAAAGCCACCTGTCCACCTTGCAGCTCCTGCTACTCTTCCCCGGGAGATCCCACTCTAAAGTCACAGTGAATAATTTGACACTTATTGCCATGGCAACAGCCTGATGTCATGCATATACGGAGTTATGATAGACATTCCCGCAGTACTCAACAAAAGGAGGAATGAAGGGAAGAGGGAGAAAACCAAACAGTTCTAATACTAATGGGGGAAACAGAGGATCACTAGCACTGTAAATATTGCTTCATGAATAAATCTGCCTTCTTCCATTTTTCACCATGTCAACATTCCTGCAAAGGGCTCCCATCAGAGCCCAAAAGACACACTTGGTGCAGAAGGGGCTTCCTCACACATGCTTGGATCTAACCAGAGCACAGCAGGTGCCCTTCCGACAGTGCTCTCCTCAGGGAGAGGACTCCACAGTACAGCACAAAAGATTTCTGCTACAGAGGTTACTCTTCAGAATGCACCTTTGAAACGTCACAGGTATGGCCTAAAATAACACAAGTGGTTAACCTGTGCTGTTTTACCCTCCGAGGAGAGTCCTCAGGTGTCCAGTTGGGCTGTAAATCTTGTTTTCCTTTTGCCAGTGTTTATAAGCGCTCACAGAAAGACACACGCAATCCATTAGGAATAGGATAAAATAACATCTGTTAAATATTTTTTAAACTCAGTGTCTGCAGCAATTCTCCTAAGAGTCTCCAGGCAATACCAAGACGAGGATGGAAACAGCCTTTTATTCTAAATTTCATCTGTACATGGAAAGCTGTTTTACACAGGTTGGTAAAGTCTGCGTAAAAGAGCTGTTGTCATCCACTTACACTAATAACAAATTTTAAACACGGAGTACATTATTAACAAAGTCATTAACAAACAGGCATAAAAGACACAGATATGTGTGCTGACATTTCACATGTATTCTAGAAACTAGTTGGCGCAAAAATAAAATGTGCCAGTTCAAAAAAATAGGCATCTGTTTTGTTTTGTTTCGGGTTGAATCGCGCGACACATGATTTTCTTTCGGACTTTCTCTCTCTTTCCTTTTTGTACATGATGTGCTGAGATCCATTCTCGAGCCTTTGTGTTTTTTTCTCATCAGGATTTGCAGGCACTTCAGCAACCCAGCTCTACTTTTTCTTTTTGTTTGTTTGTTTGTTTTACAATACATGAAGTTCAGAGCAACAAACAAAACCAGCTGCTGCAAAAGAAATTCTCATATCCCATATGCACATTCAAATATTACTCACTACTGGAGCAATCTTTTTTTGTTTGTTTTTCCTTTTTTTGTTGTTGTTGGTTTTTTTCCTCTTTCATTATTTTTGGATACTGACATGTTCTCAGGACGATGTGTAACAGTTTGTCTCCACTTATCTCACATTCATATACTTAGAGGTGTATTTTTAATGTAGCAACAACGCAACGTTACTGTACAGGGAAGCACAAGACAATCGTCCACAAAGCTTCACAAATTGTAACAAAGAAGAAATTCCTTTCCTTTCTTTAAAAAAAAAAACAAACCCAAAATGCAAAAAACCAAACAACTTTAATTTCTTCTGCTCTTGCTTTAAGCTATCTCCAAGACTTGACCAACTAAAGCAACTGTATACCGGATGACTATGGGATGATACCCTCCCTAGTTCTCCTAGGCACAAGTGTTGTAGGACCAAATTCATCTAGAAGTAAAGCAAAGCAGAACTCAGTTGTATGTTTGTTCATAATTTCCCCATCTTTAATAAAACAATAAAATATACTTATCAAGGGCTTGGCTGTGACTGTATAAATAGTCTCTCCTCAGTTATTTCATTTGTAATGGACTGGGTATTTAGATCGTAAGGCAATTGTAACAGGATTCTCAGGATAACTGAAAGCTTAATATTGTTTTCCTCATGAGTCAGGATAAAGGCTTTTTTAATAAGCCCAGAATAGGGAGAGAGAGAGAAAAAGAGTGCATATGTGCATAATAGGAGAAGGATAGTTTTTCAGCATATAGACACTTAAATATTGATCAACAAAGACTGGTAATGACTCCACCATAAAACAGCTTAGAACTGCGACCATGATCAAGAGTACAGCTAAGCCTTATCCACTCAAGAGCGATATGTAACTGTCCTCCTGACGCGAGAGAAATACAACAGGACATGTCTATGATTCCTTCAACCTCAAATTCATTAATTTTATACCACAAAGCTGCATGTTGGTGTAGTAAGTCACTGCAAGGTAAAAAAAAATAAAAAAATACAACAAATCCTAGCAATAAGCCATTGACAACTACTGGATTGTGCTACGGGACTCGTTACGCAGGGCGGCGTTGCTCACTTCTGCTATGATTGTCAAATGGTGGAACATCCTTCCATGAATTCAACACGTGAGACAGAAGGGCAAAGACATAAGGCCCATCAATGCTCTGCCCGTATTTTTAAAGGCACTGAAACAGACAACAGATGGATTCCTTAGTACCATCACTTTAAAAAGGTTTCAAAATACGTCCTTATATGAAAATGTTCCTTATTGCATGGGAAGTGGATCTTCATTTTCTTCGCCTCAGGAATAGAACGGTCTTCCCTTTTCTGGTGTTTGCAATCTGTTCAGCCTTGCTACCTGAGATGGTGAAGGTGGTACGTCTTGCCTGAAAGGACCTTTAGGAGGGGTATAATTAGGGTCCTGGATTTTCTTATATGAGTCATAGTTGCTAGGCCCTTCAGAAGAAGTTTTTTTTTTTAGTTGTTGTTCTTTCCGCCTCTGCTCTTGTCGGAGCAGTTCTTGTGTTTCTAGCATTACCCTGGCATTGAAGCCATGTCCCCCCATATAGCCATTCCTTGATCCTTGGTAGCTGGAGTATCTGGGATTTTCTTTTGCAGTCTGGAACCCTTCTCCAGGGGAATAGCTCTGCTCCCATGAGTCTTGCGATACGGAACTGGCATTTTTTCTGCTTTGTCTGGAAAGAAAAATAGAAGAGGCTTTAAAGACACTTGTTCTGGTTCCTTATGTATTGTTACTGACAACAATCCCTAAGAAGGGTGCTTCTGCAATGCTATCAGGGTTCTCCCAAATTCAGAACTCTTCAGACTAATGCTCTCTTCTGCTCCAAAAGAGGCAGCTTGCCTCTTTTGTTGGGAGAATGTGTCCTACTGAGTTGAGCCTTTTTTCTAGACCTTTCCAGAAGGACTATGCCCCTGAAAACCTATTCAGTGCTACAACTACCATTATGTTCTCAAGAAAAAAGCACTACAGTTCAGTTGCAAGCTAGGCAAGACCACAGGCTGTACTTCCTCAGAAACCAGATAACAGCCAGCACTTGTAGAGTTACTCACGAAAGATTTAAATCTAGATTCATGCTTGGTTACAGTTTTTAAACACGGCTCTGACAGTGCACAAGTCAGAAGATAAAGCTCATTATTGATAGGTAGCTACATGGATGAGAGTAGCTTCCTTGGATTTCCAGAACTAAGGAATTTTGTCCTGTCAGGACTATTTCCCAGGCTATAGCCTTCATAAAACAAAAGGCAGAGATAACCTTTTTTTTTTTCCTTTCTCCTTTTTTTTTGGCTCCAGGGGGTAGATAAATAAATCAAATACATCCAGGAATTACAAATTCTTATCTCTTTTCTCAATAAATCATCACATTATTTTAAAGACAGATTATGGTTTTGAAAAAGCTTTAATTTACTATCAAGCTGCTGGATGCTTGTATGAATTTAAAATCAGATTGGTGAAGACAAAGTAAAACAATTTTGTGCTGCAGCAAAAGCTATGCCCACTCTGAGATGAAAATTAGTGTATGAGAATCAAGCAGTAAAGCAAAATATATTGAGACATTAATCAATAAGAAAACAATTCAGTTGTCTATAATTGGCTTGGTTTGTCATGTCAACACACATGACACAACGCGACCTCATCCAGTGAATATACAGGGGAGAGACATGAGACATGGAGAATTGTTCTACCACGAGTCAAAAGCCACCTAATGTTTTTGCAATCTCCCTTCCACACATGTGATTTGAAAATGACCACATCCATCTTATTTCATAATAGACTTTGAGACTTCTGGATGAAAATTGTTATTCAGGGCGAATTTAAATTATTACAGTTTAAATGACAACATAATGTAAATTCTTATGTAAATCTTTATAGCTGTGCTTGGTATTCTTACAGCCAGCTTTGCCAAGGAAATATTGTTTCTGAGCCATGTTTTAGCACTCCCTGGAACAAGAGCAAATTGAATGAACCTCTGTAGGCTACGAAACTGTCAGGTTTCTGATCTAGAACAAGATAAATTTTAAGCACTAGAAAATTAACTTGGAGTTAAACATAGCTTGTACAGTTTCACATGGGACAAGAAGATGACTAGTTGAACTTATTTAATTTACTGACTGTTTTCTGGTACTTGTTCAAAATTAGCTGGCCCACTTTCCCTAGCTTTCTGGGAAAATCCTTTAAAATTAGACTCAAGAGTTTATTTGCCTTCAGTACTCATGATTTGAAAGCACAAAGGGAAAAAAAGAAGACTCCTACAGGCTATACAAGATGAAAAGCAGCAAAGCTCAAGAATGAAGCCAGCGCACAAACTTTAATCACAGTTGCAACGTTAAGCTTTGGGACCGAAGTTTCAGAGTAACAGTAAGATTTCCTTAAAGATCAGTCACAGAGTTACGAGCAGCTTGTAAAGCTGGAGAACTGGGTGTCCCAGCTTTTTATAGCAGTATCCTGGTATTTACAGTGTTCAGCTATAGCCCCAGGTGCTGAAATTCTGTCTGCTCTCATCACAGCTCTAATACCCAGAGTGCTCAAAGTCATGAAATTATCATTAATTACTCAGTAACTTGTACTGCCAGTTTGCTAGCCATTTCTCACAGTGAAAACCACAGTGAGTGATGTTTTCAGCCACTCTTCTCAAAACAAGTATTTCTACGACACAATGAAACGGTTCCCAAATTTCCTGTAGATTAATTTTCTCCTTACAGTTATTAATTTTTGTCACTGGAACTAAATCGCAACTCACTTCCAATGCTGACTTTAAATACAACCAGGATTTGAGCAGAATAAGGGAATTTAGTTTCAAGAACCATAGTTTTAAAACAAAAATAACCCCCTCAACATAAAAGCAACACTAGAATGTTCTTCAGTATGAAGATGGTGAGACTCTGGAATAGGCTGCCCAGGGAGTATGTGGATACCTCCCCTCTGGGGGTGTTCAAAGCCTTGAGCAGCGAGTCTGGCTGAGAGGTGTCCCTGCCTGTGGCAGGGGGGTTGGAGCAGATTATCTCTAAGGTTCCTTCCAGCTGAAACCATTCTGTGATTCTATGAATCTCAGAAAAAGCAAGATGGCATTAATAGGTGTGATGACTTCAGGAGGAAGGTAGATAAGAAGCAAAGGGAATACAGAGATTTTCAAAATGACAAACTAACAATTCAAGAAAATGCAGTAGAATAGAATAGAATAGAATAGAATAGAATAGAATAGACCAGGTTGAAAGAGACCTTTGAGATCATCGAGTCCAACCTATCATCCAACACTATCAACTAAACCATGGCACCAAGCACCCCATCCAGTCACTTCTAAACACCTGCAGTGATGGTGACTCCACCACCTCCCCAGGCAGCCCATTCCAATGGCCAACCACTCTTTCTATGAAGAACTTCTTCCTAATATCCAGCCTAAACCTCCCCTGGCACAGCTTGAGTCTGTGTCCTCTTGTTCTGCTGCTGGTTGCCTGGGAGAAGAGACCAGCCCCCACCTGGCTACAACCTGCTTCAGTAACTTCTCATTTTCCTTTCCCACCTTCAAAACTTAACATGAAAAATTCAACACTGACGGGTGTCATAGCATGTGAAAAACTGAGAGATCAGTCTTATTTTCAAAGATATTGGTAGGATAAGAGTTCATGATTAGAAAACTTTGTTGAAGAGGCTTCTAGTAGTTTCCAAAACCAAGAGTTTTGATACACTTCATAACACATGTGCTGTTATGAAGCATTTTTTCCTACACCACACAAAAAATAACACAGCCTTGTTGGAAGGGAATTGACACAAGCCTCTGGTGTAAAATATTCCCTATTCAACCACTGCCACTGATACTTGAAAATGCAAAGACTACTTGCATAATGCTTAACTATGGTAGTTGATTCACAAGAAGTTGGGAAAAGTTTTAGTAACTCTTAAAGCTAAATACCAAGTGAAAGATACATTGCTCAAATAGCTTCATTTTAAAAACCAAAACCGTGTGTTAATTTTCAGCATTCCATTGCCAGTGCCCTAAAACCTTAAATAAAATTTATATACTGGGATGTTGAAGGCCCCTGATTTTCTTGACAGAGTTTCTCAGTTCCATATTCTTTTGTTTGATGTCTTGAGATTAATTTTTCCCCCTTTTCTTCTGCATTAGCATCACACATATAAAATGTCTACTCAGTAAGGAATTAGACAGCAGAAAGAAAAATCATCTGACGTACCAAAAGGGGACAACCCATGCCATGCTCAGGAGACCTTTCCTATTGCAGAAATTCACACTGGATGGTGTCCCACAAAGAATAGCTTTGTTTTAATGCCTCAATTCTGCTGGGTGCTGAGTGTCATCATACTCCAGTGAAACCAGCTCTGAAGTTATTCCCCTAAAATAAACAGCTATCACATGCTCTCACTTGAGAAATTTTATGCCTCTTCCACACTGAATACATTCCACTTTAAATCAGTTCTAAAGAAAAGTGTCTGCACTAAATACAACATTTTGCTTCCACAAATGAAATCAGCTCCAGGCTGGTATCCACAGAGCAGCTTCAGACAGGTGCCATACCTGGGTAAGGAGCTGTACTGCCGCTGAGCTTGCTGGAAGCTCTCTCTTTCTTCTTGCCGCTGCCGCTGCATTTGAACCTCTACTGATACTGAGTGCCTGCCGCTTTGTGAGTATGTCTTGGTGTTTGGCTGCAAAATGAAAATGAAAATCTCTTAAAGAAAGCAGAAAAATACCCACCAAAGCATTTAAACTGCTGTTGTACACATACAGTTCGATTTGTTTCAACAGGTGGTTCAAGTAGCTCCTTCACGGTAATTAGGTTAAATTCTGACTCATAGCAGTGGCCTGTGCCAGACATTCTGTTTCTCACCTACCACTTCTCAGATGTATCAGAAAAAATATTGGTCCAGAATGGGATATGATTTTCTAGTAACACTTAATTTAAATTAAATTGCTGGGATTGATCTTCAGACACAGTAAGTTAGCCCAGCCATTGTAATGCTAAGCTTTACAACCCACTGAGGATTGAGGGAGAGGGAACACAGTGGCTCTTTTGTACCTCACTGGTGTGCTCAAGGTAGAGAGCATTACCAGTCAAGATCTGGCAGAATGGCTGGATTCAAACTTTGGTTTATGACCACTTTTTGTTTCACATTAACAATTTCTTCAAACTTTATGTTTTCAAGCTGCCACTGAAGTCAAAAAATATTCTGGGCTTCTTGTTTTAATAATGATGTTTCGCCCAACAAAGAAACTGAGCATTATTTTACCTCCTTAAAGTTACTAGTAGTTCTATTCAAAACACGTTAAGTCTAATCACTGGGAGGTTAGGGAGCACAGCCACTTGTCTGAGCATGGGACTGAAAACTAAAATAGCTTGTCTCAGACTTGCTTTTGTTAAAGCATTTTTTGCAGCTTTATCTGTGCTTTCCCTCAAAACAAACATCTCTTGGGTTTTGCTATTCTAATTTCTGCAGCAGAAAGATATCATAATGGCTCACAGTGATCTGCAAGATAAAAAGCTTTTCAAAAGCTTCCTGCATTGAAGACGAGTTTTAGAAACTCGAAAGTTGTCATTTGTGACATAAACTCTTTTGTCTTACTATATAGTCAAGTACCTGCAAGCAGTAAGAAACAACAAATTTGAAACAGGTGCACAATTTTTAGAAACCTCATTTTCAATAACAATACACTTCAGACAGAGCATCAGACTCAGCTCTGCACTTAACAGATAAAATGTGCTGAAAAACTGCAGTTCCCATTACGAGAAGGTTATTGTGCGAAAGAATCAGAACAGGAAAGCACAGAGTATGAGTAATGGAGAACTTGGGAGAATCCTTAATGCAACATTGATGTCTACTTCAGAACAGATTTACCCTGTAAAATACTCTAATGAAAAATGCTCTAGGAGTGCTATGATAAAGCAACAAGTTGAGGAGAGAGGATTGTGTGACAGCCTTGTGGGAAATTTTCTTAGAGATGAATAAGCTGTACATATGTATGTCCAAACCAACAACCTCCATGGAGATTTCCTACTATATTAAATAAGGGCAACACATACAGAACAGTGTTTCAGTTATTGCATATGTCAACATTTCAAACTTTCTTGACTTTATTGAGAGTCTTCTGACATTTGGTATTTTATTGAAGGGCTCAGCTATGGAAGCGAGTGATTACCTGAAAATCACAAGATTTATTTGTGAATTCTCTCCAATGTGGTTATAAGCAGCTTACAGAAAACCAGAGGGAAGCTCACAAGTTCCCACCTCAACTTCTCCATAAGGAATAGAAACATTTAAACTGAGATTTTAGACCAAATCTCCTTATTTCATGGGTTCCACTTTAACAATGTTGGAAAGCTTGCTGCTACATTATGTCATATATGAGAAAGTAGATAAGATATGAAATCAGAATTCCTCTTTAATTGAAAACACAGCATCACTGTTTTCAGTTTGCTGTAAATACAGCAGACTTAAGGATTTTAGAGCACAGGGAATGGTTACATTACCAAACAGGTGGAGGAAGAATTAAGCTGCTGCTCAGTAAAGGGTTATATGAGACACTAAAACGCATCATCTAGAAAGCTTGAATGCAAGTACACACACATGTGCAGAGAGTTGGTTACCACAAAAGCCTTCACTAAAGTGACAAAGGCATTGAAAGCCCTAATGGACTATGAATGGACTAAGATCAAAATGTAGCTTCAGAGGTATTTTTTTTAATGGACAAAGGAATCAATGGTTAAATAGAGGCAGAGACCATCACGCCTGTCTGCCTGCTGCAGTGCATGCCCAGAATGACTGGATCTGGGGAGTCAGGTCCAGATTTTCCACAGTTCACAAAGAATTTAGTCTAATGGTCAGCATCTGGGTCTAAAGACAAACATCTAAAATCCATTATCTGATTTTCTGAAGATATGCCTGTATGCCCTGTTAAACTAAGTGGATTTGCAATGCTTAACTAATCTGAAAAAGGATACTCATTTAAAGTCCTGTCTGCATGTTGCTCACATCTACAATAAGCTCTTCATATAATCAGATCTGCTATCTGATTGCAAGCAACCAAAAGTATGGCAATGAGACACACAACTATTCCCTCTGTATGCAATTAAATACCACATAAGATAACACACACAGTACACACAGAGACAGGTACGGTAGGGGTTGGAAGGGACCTCTTCATGAATCCATGCCGACTACTCCTGATAATCTTCTTTTCCTCCATGTCCTTAGAGATGACCTCCAGAATGAGCTGTTCAACCATCCTATTAATGTCATTCTTTCAAATCTTTTTGGTAAAACCCTCAGTGATCCTATAGTGAATGCCTTTGATGTATGGTTATGATGATATAACAGCTTAATATATTCCTTTTTTGAATCCTTAACTTGTTCAGAAAAAGGAAAATCTCCATACAGTGACTTATCTTTTCAATAGGCTTTCAATTAATAGTATCTAAACCAAAAATATTGATATCATGAGTAAACTTAGTCTTCAAAAGAGAATTGATAACTGGTGTCAATCCCCAAAGTATACTTTAATATATGTGTTTATATAAAATATACATACACACATCTATATCCATGCACACTCCATTTATGTCAGCACAAAACAGAGGTAATTTTAAAAAGGTTGAACTATTTTGACATCTTTCAACAGCAAGAATAAAACAATTGCAAGGAATACTCAGAACACAGTAATTTGAACACTGGTATCAACACAAGGCTAAGTACAATTATAACAACCTGAAATCATCCCACAATCCTGGCAACAGCTCAGTCTTCACAGCGCAGATTGATAAGAACTCTGGCATTGTTTGCAATGAGCTGTATGACAAGCTCTGACCTTTTAAATCAGGATGTGGTCAAGGCCAGGATAACAACCAAGGCTGCATTATACAAATAACTGTATGTTCTTGCCTTCCACAATACATTAAGTGGCAGTGAGAGCTATTGCATTCAGCATTGCTCAACAACACTCTGCAGAGGATCACAGAATCATTTTGGTTGGAAAAGACCTTTTAAGATCATTGTAAACCTGTGCTTTAAGATACATGAAACTACACAGCTCTCCTCTCAGAGGCATTAATTTAAAACCAGGGATGCAAAGTGAAAAGTTTCTGCAGGTTTCTCACTTTATGCAAACAACACCTTTGGCATTTCACAGAGAAAGTACCCCCACGGCTTGTGTTGCACTGAGCACTCTCAGCCATAAAGGGCATAAAAGCCTCTCTTCTCTTTCCTAGTTAAAACAGTAGCTGTCCACAATCTTTCTTTCCCTGAAGTGTGGCATTTCTGCCCACATAGGGTAGCTCAGCATGGTGGCAGCATGGATCCTCCAGGATTGGCACAGATTGATGTTGCCACAGAGAGGAGATCATGGGGGTGATCTACAGCACCGGGTTTTCAGGCAGATGCAATCAGTTAGGTGACAGGAGACCCACCACTTGAGCTGACACACCTCATAGTCTACTACCACTATGAGAAAATGGGATTCTGACTCTTAGAACTCCTTTTGTGTTGACAAAGAAACAGTTAATAGAGAAGTTACTAAAGGAACAAGTCTCTTAGTGTTTTCCTAGTCATTAAAAAATGGAATTATTTAATACTATAATGGATGTGCTATTTTTTTTCCCAGCTTAAACTCTGTTTTTAACCAAAAAGTTTCAAGTTCATCTGGAAAGGTGGTAGACAAAAGGCTCCCCAAAAAGTCCCTGATCACTCTAGTTGAGCACTAATTAGATAAGATTAAACGACCATGCCTGTTCTATGTGCAAATGTGTTTGGCACAGATGACAAGCAGCCCAGTAACCATATATATCAAAATTCAGAGGATCAAAAAACATTCAAAGGTTCTGGGAGATGTCCCTGAAACCTGTTTTTACTTCCATCTTTCTGTTTATGTTGCTATGGTGAACAAAATACAGAGCAACATTCCTTTTAAAAACTGCCAACAGGTGTGTGAATTAATTCAAGCACTGTCTAAGAAGAAAATCCTATTCCTTTCTGTACCTTTTTATGGCTTTTATAGAGGAAGCTGTAGAGGACAACGTTTCCCATTCTGTGTACAGCAGCAGCAGAAAGAAAATCTTCAGGATGGTAGAAAGAAACCACTGCCTGGGATATGTACCTGCACTGCATGCCTGTGAGCTATAAATATGGTTTCCAACTGAAATGATTTAAAAGTCACTTTCTGTTTCACATAAATTAGTAGATTGAAACTAGTGGGGAGAAAAAAAAGTTTAAAGTATGACATTTTAAAGTCAGAGCCTACATCTCAGCAAGAAATTGCTGCTATTTCATTAAATCCTTTGCAGGTTTGACACAGTTGAAAAGAAAGTATCTGTGAAAAGGCTGCCCTGCATAACTTTGGTTTCCTCTCTGAAACAGGGTGGGGTAGAAGAAGCAGCAATTTAGCCCCTAAGATATACTTTATCTACTGCAATGCTCCATTAGGTATTGCCTCATACCTTGCATAAAATATCCTGAAAGTGACTCTTGAAATGGATTAATAATAGAAATAATTAATATGCTGCTTCTCTTTCTCATTAATGTGTTGAGCAATTATATATCATTTACAGCCTGATATAAACTTTACAATGTTTGCTTTAAATATAGGCTGTTACTCATTTTTCCAGGTAAAACTAGTATGTTACAGTCAAAATTACAGCAATAAAACTCAGGCTTTTGTCTTTTTTTTTTTTCTCCCTGAAAGAATTTGATTATTTAGAAATCATCATGGCTTTGAATAGGTCAAGAACTTGAATACAGGGATAAGAAATTAGTAAGAATAGAATAGAATAGAATTAACCATGTTGGAAAAGACCTTTGAGATCATCAAATCCAACTAAGCATCCAACACTATCTAATCGACTAAACCATGGCACCAAGCACCCCATCCAGTCTCTTCCTAAACACCTCCAGTGACGGTGACTCCAATGGCAAATCACTCTTTCGATGAAGAGCTTCTTCCTAACCTCCAGCCTAAACCTCCCCTAGTGCAGCTTGAGCCTGTGTCCTCTTGTTCTGGTGCTGGTGGCCTGGGAGAAGAGACCAGCCCCCACCTGGCTATAACCTCCATTCAGGTAGCTGTAGATAGCAATAAGGTAATCTCTGAGCCTCTTTTTCTCCAGGCTAAGCAACCACAGCTCCCTCAAGCCTGTTCCCACAGGGTTGTGCTCCAATCCCCTCCCCAGCTTCGTTGCCCTTCTGTGGACACTTTCCAGCAAGTCAACATCTTTCCTAAACTGAGGAGCCCAGAACTGGACACAGTACTTAAGTACTGCCTAACCAGTGCAGTGGACAGCAACAGAATGACCTCCCTGCTCCTGCTGGCCACACTGTTTCCTGATACAGGCCAGGATGCCATTGGCCCTCTTGGCTGCCTGGGCACACTGCAGGCTCATGTTAAGCCTACCATTGACCAGTACCCCCAGGTCCCTCTCTGCCAAAACCAGATTAAAAAGAATTTTCTTTTTCTTTGAATCTCTCTTCCAGACAAGATCTACAAACCAACACACAGCAGCAAAAACAAGCACAGTCCCTATTTTTTTCTGAGCACTTATCCATCAGGCCATGCCTAGGTACATTATTAGGACAATAATGGAGTTTTCCCTATGAAAGTCATGCACTTATTTACCTGTCACAAATCTGTGCCCATAAATAACAATAAACTCAGGCTAGTCAAGGTAGCATATTTATTTTGACCTGCTTAGATGTTCTCTTTAGGAAAAATAATATTTTTATGTGCCTTCTAAATATCTGAAGTAGAGTTTGCTTAGCTGCTCTTTCAACACCAGTTTTCTCCCACCATCCAAACAAATGACTGGAGATGAATGTATTTGTGAATGGAATTTGCCACTTTCCATTTTTAGCACTGATTCTTTTAAAATTATAGATGAAGAAGTAAGGGACCAACTTCTGTCCTTTCTGCATGTTTGGGGGTTGATTTTGTGTTTTACTGTTGACATGCTTCTACAAGCACAGTAGCAAGCAGTTGTAACATTTTTGATGGGTTAAAAATGCTCTTTAGTTTTTTTAAACTGGATTGTTCACTCCCATTTGGGGCCAGAATGCTGTATTTTTGTTCTTGAAAGTAGGAATATGTTAGGTACAATGCAATTGGAAAAAAAGACAAGATATGGAACAAATTGCAACCAAAATCTCTTAAACTCTAGAACTCTTGTAAGGAAGCACAGACCGCAGCAGACTGGATACTGCCCAGAAAAGGAACAAAAACCAGAGGCTCAGGTTTGATACCAAACAGAAAAATCAGCTGTAAAAAAACCCAGTCCTGCCTCGTTATAAAAATGTCATAGCAACAGCAAGGGCCTTAAATATTATCAGACAATTCTATGTGCCCAGATACACATTTCTGCAAATTCTTGACTGGAAAGAACAAGAGCAGGATTAAAATGGATTCCCTGCCCCCCCATGCAACATAAGGCATATATTATTGCCCTTGAAGCCCTCTTGTACCTTGACTTTTGAAACAGGAAAAATAAAAAAAGCCACCTAAGAAAAAAAATAAAATAAGATTATGAAGCCTGTGAAAGTTATCTTAGAATAAGCAAATGCAAAAATCTTTTCATAAAGCTTTGACTCAACAGGTGGATTTGCAGAACTAGTGGATTTTAGAGATGGCTTGATCTTGCAACAGTTAGTCAGTTATTAAATCTCAACAGTGTGTCATTCAAATGGCCTTGAGCAGAAATGTGCTGCTTCACAGGCAGGGTCACCTCATTCCACCACTATCGCTTTTTTTGTATCTGTTAAGCTGCTTGATGCTGTAGGAACACTCGCAGGCAGTCAAGTATTTTGTTTACTGGCAGGGTGACTACAGCCAGGCAAGAAGTCCAGCTCTGTCACACTGCACAGAAATAACCTTCACCTGATGGGCACATCCAGAAAGGGATGGGGTCAGGTGCAGGTCTCTCTGCCCCCTGTATAGCTCACAGCCCATGTGACGGTGATCTTCCTCCAACTCATGGAGGAGAATGAAGGCATCTGTCACAGGTAACCAGACTCCTGTGTCACAGGCCATTAATAGTCTGGGATGGATTGGAGTTGGTGACATTTGCAGGATCATTTTGGTAATATATTGGCACGTTTTTGAGCTGTTGAGCTCCTTGGAATAGCCTCAGTGCTGCCAGATTTCAGTCAGTATCAATTACTCACACTGCAAACTCTGTGTTCATTTACACCTCCTTAAAGTAACCAATAGTCTCAAATGGCATCAGCACTTTGTTCCCTATCCTCAACCCTCCCATCAGCCTGCTAATGAAAAACGCAAACTACTTATCACCTCATAGCACACACTTCTTGGTGGATGGGTTTTTCCTCTTTCTAGCCAAACCAGGTCAAAGTTGGCTGCTGTCTGGTGGCTCAGAGGCTTCTCTGGATGTAAAGCCTTTTGTTTATGTAGACTGTGTAACCCATTTCCCTCAGGTGAAAACACACTTTTCAACAACAGTCCATGTACAGGTGCACTTTTCACTGCTGTGGTTTGTAACCAACAGCCTACAGATGGAGAAGACTGAAAAGACATTGATGAATGCATCTAAGCATTTTCCTGCACATGTATTATAAACCATTTTTGCATTTTTCTGTGTCACTGGTATTTAATAATACATCTGGATCTGTTTTGAGGGATGTCTTAAAGTCCATCATTTCAGACCAGTATGTTAAAGTAACACACACTCCTTAAGAGAGAAGGTTATGGCTCCTTAACACTGCAATGACTGTGAACTGCTGAAATGGATGAGATCATTGCTTTATCCTTTCCAAGCATTGTGAGCTTGAAAGATTGAAGTACAGGATGGGGAAAAATATAAAATAATTATAATTAACAAATGCTCTGGGCCTTTTTTTTTTTTAAGTACTTATCTAAAATAAAACATTTGGTCACCTATGTATTTAGCAACAGAGCAGCTCTTACAAAAGCAACAATAAGCTGCAGAATTAATATTAATACATTTAAGAGGAATTAGTCACTTTGAGCTCATTTGCATGATCTATAGAAGGGGAGTAAATAGAGAGATCCCATTTGTTTGAATAAGAGAAAAAGGAAAGGTCAGTGTTCTGACCCACAATTTAGGAAATTATTCCATTCCTAAGGTAATCAGCCTGTCATCTAAATAATTCCCTCCTCGCTCATTACAAGAAACTATAATAAAAGCCAAGTTGCCTGTCTAAAGTTGCTATGGCATTTAGATATACAGCAATTTGGCCCATGACCTTCAGTAGTCAAGTGCCAAGTCTTCAAGAGTGCAAGTTTTTCTCATACAGTTTTCCCAAGAATGCTGCTCAGATCACTCATTTGGAGACTAAACAGCAGTTGTATAATGGAAAGTACCTCCTACACCCTGTCCCCTTTCACCCCCAAACTGCTACATTAGAACTGTGATGAGCTATCACATTATCTTCACCACATTGTATCAAAAACATCTGGCCACAAAATAAATGTTTATTTTATTTATTCAGTTTCAGAGAAGGTTAGAGGTTTTCTAACATGGGAAAAAAAAGAAGACTATGTCCTGTGCTAAGCAGTGTTAGGTCATTCAGGGATACATTTACCTTTGCTCCTCTCCATGCTGCAAGTCAAAAATACCACAGCTTCAAGCTGGTGAATTTAGGACAGCTGAGGACATAAAGACTCAATAAAAGTAAAAAAAAATCTTCTATGTACAGGCAAACAAAGATGCCATGTGCATTATGATGTTACCTAGGTTGTTCTCAGCGACTGAATACACACAGATGTAGATCTCCAGCTATTTCCACCTAGGTCTCATGTGCATCATAAAGATAAGTAACAACAAGCCATCACCCCTATCAGCTTCAGAGGAAGCTGTGAGAGTTTCTACTGCTCTCATCATCCAGTTCCCTCCTTTTGAGAAGTGCAGACAAATTGTTCACTGTCTTTACTGTGGAATTTTAAACCAAAATACAATACAATATTTGTCTCGTATTTAAAGGATCCCAATTTAGGATACATAATTGATTAAAAGGCAGCACTGATTCATTCAATTACGTTAAACAAGATAAGCACATGGATTTACATAATTGTATCACATTGCTAGATCAGACTGAACAGGATTTAATGATCAATTAGGATGTATATCCCAAGACAGAACTGTCTTGGCTAATACAAATGGCAAAGGGGTACGGTTAAGAAGCAGTCTCTTATGTGTATATCTCCTTTTTTACTCTGAAAATACATAGCTCTTCCTGCTAAGGGAAAGATTTATGTGTATAACAGTGATCTTGTATCAGAGAAAACACCATTTACAGGGTTACATGTTCCCTCTAAACAATTTATCATTAGTGTGTGTTTTATTCTCATTTTGCTAAAACTTCAGTGTAATTGATAATGCTTTTGAGGAAAAAAAATATCCAAGTAGTAAGTGACAGAACCGAGGGTCTAAACACAGAGCAAATAATGCTATGTGCACACAGGACAGGGGGCTGAGGAAGTTTAAAAAGCTAATCAGCCTCGATGAACCAAAAATGAGGATAACAGAAAGGACATAAGTGTGGAAGCAGAGGGCCCTGAATCCCTATGGGTCTGCTGCTGACTAGCCAGGGACAGCAGGAGTCGGCCAAGCTTTCCAGGTTCAGCGGGCTCCACACACTTACCCATGGCTGCTCAAAGCTATAAGTACGTCTCCTGTCTTCCACGTCCTCATCTTGCTTTGCCTGCTGAAATTCTTGTCTCAGGCGCTGTATCCGGTCATGATTGTTAGGGGTTGATCTGTTGCTAAAAGAGGAAGGATGGAAATGATCAATATACTTAGGAACTGCCATCTGTGCCTGTCATTTCTTAGCATGGGACTGTTACTATAGTGCAGAAGTACAGACTTAAAAATAATTTCCAAGAATTTAGTACAAAAATCTTTAGTATTTTTAAGATGATTAATGCTGCTTGACTTATAAAGAAACTTGAGATGGCACAAGGAAAAGATGAATGAGGCTATTCCTAAAACTTATCAGAAGTTACTGGCATTTTTTTTCAGTCAATGTTCCTTCTAGAAATGAAGCAGAATGCATGTGTTAGTGTCAGACTTACCAGAGAGGGAAATTAAGAGAAAAGTTCTAATGATCTCTGCTACTGAATAAACATGAAAGATACTTTTCTCCAATCAATAAATTGTAGTGCTGTCCTATCTTTAGTCGTATCAAATTCATTACAATGTCTGAAGGCCCTACCTATATAAAATTTGATTTTTTTCCCCCCAGTCAATAAGACCCTGTTATCCCTTGGTTCTGTTTTTAAGAGGTCTTTCTAACTGATGAGTCTGAAAGCATTGAAATGCTTGGGGGCCAGTAAAACACAATCCATTTGATGGTGTGGTGTGCAGGAATGTCTCCAGGCAGCAGCCCAATGCCGGCAGATCTTGTGGATGCTGTCTTCTGGAGGGGGCTCAGACCCACAACCCACTCCAACTGCACAACCAAACCCTGAAATTCTTCAAACCCATCAATTTTTACATTATATCACAGGTAATCTGCTCTCCATAGCACAAGTTTATGTGGAACCACAATAAAATCTGCCCAGGAATGGTTTATTTCAGGGGGCAGAGGGAGCAGGTATTTATGAATCTCGTTTCCATTCCCACAGCTGTAAAGCTCACACCTGACTCCTACAACTCCCAGCATGTTTCAAACACGTCAATGTGGGAACCACAGGAAGCCTGACAAACAGCTATATTATACCATGACTAACCAGAATCATTTTAATCTCTAACTATGGCCTTCTTAAGCTCTGCATTTCACAGTTTATTTCAAAAGAGCTTATGAAGAATGGTCAGTTGTTTCTTTGAAAAGAGAAGTATTCAGGGAGGCAACAGAAAACAATTCCATAGATTCCTGTTCTTAGACACAGGATACAATAAAACACAGTAAATTTATATCCCATGTCTTCTCTCATATGAAAAAAAGATCACAGAATGGCTTAGGATGGAAAGGACCTCAGAAATCATCTACTCCAACCTCTCCGCCATGGGCAGGAACACTTCTCAGCTAGACTCAGCTGCTCAAGGCTTCATCCAACCTGGCCTTCAACACCTCCAGGGAGGAGGTATCCACAACCTCCCTGGGCAGCTTATTCCAGAGTCTCATCAACCTTGCACTGAAGAATTTGCTAAGATCCAGTCTAACCCTGCTCTCCCTCAGTTTAAAACTACTCCCCCTTGTCCTGTCTCTAGACACCATTTTGAAAAGCCCCTCTTCAGGCTTCCTCCTGTAGGATCCCTTCAGCTATTGGAAAGCAGCTTAAAGTCCCTCCAGAATCTCCTCTTCTCCAGGCTGAACAACCCCAGCTCCCTCAGGCTATCCTCACAGCAGAGGTGTCCCAGCCCTTGGATCATCTTTGTGGCCCTCCTTTGGACTTGCTTCAATAGCTATGTGTTCTGCAGTCTATTTGTGACTGGTTTCCATGTCTTTTGGGACTGGTAAATGGGGTCAATTGGAGGCTGTAGGTGTTTGAGATGTTACCTCCCACTCCTGTCAGTGCCACTAAATAGAGCTTGGTTGGCAACAAAACAAAATAAGCATGGTTCCAGCAAAGGCTAAGTTTTGAAGAGGCTTGGAGTTTTTTTCTTGTCTTTGAAACTAAATTTAGCAAAGTGTTTTCTTCACTCTCTCCCCTCCCCCTATCCCTTTTTTTTTTTCAACTGGGAGCTTTAAGAAATGCTGTATCTAGAGAGTAGGTCAAATTCTATGTGCCAATTGGCACTTTGAAAAGTAGTTAAAGAAAGCTTTATTTAGAACAGGTTGGAATGAAATATTGTGGCATTTGCAAAACTTCCACTTCGTTGTAGGTGTGTTGCTAATTCTGTTTCCTTAATTCAACATAATTTTGTGGAACAGCTTATCTCCATTTGCAGTTTTATGTTATGTAAATGTCTTCCTTTACTATACAGCCACTTGTTGGGTTTGTTGTTTTTTCCCCCCATGCATATTTTAAATGCTATCATCACAATCCAGTACAAGCCACACAAAATATTTCAAAATGCCCTCTTGATTTTTAAAACCGCTACTGTTAATCTAGCAAACAAGTTGTTCAATACTTTTCACATAGTGAATTTTGTAAGATAAATTGCACTCAACTGTAACAAATTACTTTAAATATTAGTATTTCAGGTATAAGAATATATGGCTGAAAGAGATATGGCATTGAACTTCAGTACAAGACTATTAGAAAAGCACTGTGTGTAGACAGCTTGAAGTACTCAAGATAGAATAGAATAGAATAGAATAGAATAGAATAGAATAGAATAGAATAGAATAGAATAGAATAGAATAGAATAGAATAGAATAGAATAGAATTAACCAGGTTGGAAAAGACCTTTGAGATCATCGAGTCCGACCTATCACCCAACACCATCTAATCAACTAACCAATAAGTAATCAGCCTTCCTTAATCAAGTTTTTGTTTTCAAACTCTAAGGGATGGCAGTGATCCACTGACACTGGAGCAGTTATCCACTGGCAAAGAAACACAGGAGTTAAACCCTAAAAGTACTGAACTAAATCATGTGCATTATAAAGAACAGAGACACTCTACCAGCTCCAAAAGGGGGCACTGGAAGGGATTTTATACATCTGAGGACTTCTGTACATTCTGTGTTTATTATTCATTAAAACAATTACATCAACAGAGGAGCAGCAAGAACACACACAGTGTCTATGCCAGGAAGCCAAAATATATGTACCCTCCCAAACAGCAAATGCATGAATTTGACATCCTTTACACTGCAGACATGGAACAGCAAAGGGCAAGGAAGACCCTGCATTTATGGTTTAACTTGTTCCCAGACTTAAGAAGATCTTGGTCTAAAGCTGACTTAAGAAAACTTATTCAAAGTTATTAAAAGGTTTGCTAATGGCAGAGAAGATAAATCTTTTCACATTATTTCTATTTTATATGATAAGCAAGGAACATGACCCAAATGGAGAAAATTGCAAAAGAACTGAATTATAAAAAAGGCCTACATCACAGAAAACAAAAAGCTACATTAAAAGACAAATCTACTTCTGCATCTGCTCAAATTTCTTTGTACTGAAGCAGTCTGTGAGACATAGAAAGTGAGAGGAACTCAGCAGGTTTTGAATAATAATTTAAAACCCCAATATTTTTATTTAGAAGAGGAAAAGGCAGACAGTTAGGGAGGGGCTACGATACCCTTAAGAAAAGGTTATTTGAGGTCTTAGACTCAGGTTGGCTGCTTCTTGATTCCATTTTCCTCTCAACCTTTTCTGATACTCAAGGCTAAATTAGTCAGCCGCCCTAACTTTCCCACCAGCAGATCTCTATCCTGGCCTGCCATGCTGTCTCCAGCTGCTTTTCACGCCTCTCTTCATCCAGTAAATTTCATCATTAGTGCTTTTTTGCTCTGTTTTTCATGTCTCCCACTGCACTCAGGGAACACTTGGTGTTCTCGCTTGATAGCTCATTCAACCCCCAGCCAACAATTACTACTTCCATAAGGAGAGAAATGCAAAAATCATAATCACAATAAACAGCTGTCACAAATAAAATTTTGGAGTCAAAAGTGCAAACCTAACTTTATTCCTTTTCAGGCTCTGGGATACTGTTTTATCTACAACTCTTGGCGTAAGTCACATTATTTGCCCCTTGGGACGGATCTAAACAAATTATATCCAGTGTGAAAAGTCTGAAGCAAGTCTAAAGCAAAATGAATTTTGACTTATTGGATTAATTCATTCAAAAGAGGCAGGGTCATATCAACAGATTGGGATGCAGGGCTGCAGGTGTTCCTCGTGCTTAAAATCCTGTTTGGCTTTTGCAGATGTATGGTGCAAGTCCTCAAATGTTTAACCGAATGTACCATGTTTTGTTTGAGGTTTTCATTCATATGAACTTAAAAACTGAGGGTAAATTCACCTCAAAGAATTCAGGACTACTCATAAGAAGGAAGGAGTTTTAACTTGAAATCCATGCAAAGTCTGTTGAAGATTTGATCTAAGCTAGTTTTAAACTTTTTAGCAAAAATGGAATTACTGCTCTCTACAAACCCTTCCCTCGGCCTACTTCTTAACAGAAGAGGTGTCAACTTTTGGACAACAATTAGCACCTCCTAGCATCAGAAGCAAGTGATGGTCTTCTTCCAGGGGGCTGTCCTTATTAAATGGTCTTAAATACAATAATAAACAAAGCAAGTTTTTTAGGGCCAAAGTTAACTTGGGTTGCAAAGTCCCTGGGCTTCCTTGTAGCACATACTTAGCACCCCACTGCCTTCTTACTGCAGATGGCACATTTCACAATCAGGTGTTTTGTGAGCCCCGCTTTAAAACACAGGCCCACAGGCATGGGCTAAAAATGCAACTCTAAGCAAAGCTTAGCCAGGCCAGAGCTGTCACATATTTCCAGAAACAAGTAGCTGAAGCAATGACCATCATAGTCTCAGATCATTAAGCAATGTCTCTGCGTGATGTCAGGCACTGATGTACAGAGTTATAATCCCTTCAAACCAGAAAGATTTTCAGTGCAATAAAGTAGATACAAACATGCTACTGACCAGGGATGACTAGCGCTTTGGAAAAAATTAATTGACCTGAAAAAGCATGGAAAAGGGTCCTAACAACATCACCAAGCAGGTGTAACATGACTAGAATAACCAAAAACTTAGTAAAAAAACAGTGTTCTTTCCACCTTGAAATCTTCTAACATGGATTGGATCTGCCAGGGACTCGCAGGCCTGACCAGCTGCTTAGATCTCTGCATAGCAGTTACGAACCACAGATGGGTTCTTATTCACTTCAATCTGGCAAATAACCATCACCTCTTTGTATAAAATAAATTCCATTTAGACAGATTAATCTTCTCATATTAAAAATCAAGAGCTCTACCTGTGTCTACAGGTAGTAAGGAGCAGAAAAAGAGATAATTTCCATCTCATTGAGGTTTAACAATGTCCTTGCTCTGGTGGTCATGCCTTCACTGGCAGCATGCATCCATGCCAAAGTTCAGAACTAGCTGAACATCTACAAAATCAGCCCCTCCCTTCCTGGCTTGGGCAGGATGAAAACAGCCCAACAGAAAGCAGACTGTTTATAATCTAATATAAAAGCTTCTGCTACATTTAATGCAAGTCGAGCACCCTCTCGCCACGGTGCTTACCCCAAGCAGATGGGTTTGTCTGTTTTGGATGGCCCTCGAGGCTGGATAAGCAGAAACTGTCAAGTTGTTGCAAAATGCCACGGACATAAAATAAAATGAAAGTATGCTCTTTACCAGGCTTAAAGTTAGCACCATGCTCCAATGCATGGTCTGCTGGTGTGTTGATGTTAAAAGGATTTGTTAATCATCAGTGACACGGACGACTCTGCCCGCACACTGGGGGGTTGGTGAGGGCTGAGCAGCGGCAGTCTGCACCACCTTATTCCTGCCATCAACTTGCCGGAGCAGGTTGGTCTTTTCTTATCACTTTGCTCTGAGGACTCCTTTTTGACATCCAAATACCAGTCTTCAAGCATACATTAGTGTGATCACTTGGCTGGTCCTCTCCTTCCAGTGTGCCCTTCTCTGAGACACCAGGCAATAGGTTTTCCATGTACACATGGATGTTAATATCTATAGGCATACTACAGAGACAGGAGGAACAACAGCCAGCACTCTATAGAAGAGCTGCTGTGTGACTACAGAATCATTATAATCAGTCTAAGAAAAGAAAAAATCAGCTGAGCAAGAGATCAAATTTGTTAGAATACAAATGTACTTGTAACATGGTGCAGTTATAGCTTGGAAGCGATAAGGTTTATCCTACACTATTTTTTTTTTCTTAAGTGTCAAAGAACTTACTATGAATAAAGCATTAAAAGGTGAGGGAGAAGTGAAAAAAAGAAAAAAGAAAGAAAGAAAAATGTATCAATTACAAAACTGCAACTAAAAATAACTTTTCTGCTTCATTAAGTTTTATCAGCTAGTATCTTGGGGTTTTACACCCAAACCACAGGTCATAAATTCATAGTAAATCCCCCATATGTTCACCAAACACTTGAATTCAATTTCTCTTCTAGTTGTAAGAAAGGGAATGTGCTGCTCAAATTAATTATGCATGCAAAGTTAGTTTCTAACAAGGGCAGCTTCTTGTATGCTGAAGGGTATACATCCTATCTGAATTTCCCCACCCCCACCACCCGCCTCGATCTCTTTCAATGTTGGCTTATTTCTACTGTTCATGAGGTTATAAAAATCCTTCTCTCTTGCCATTTCATATTTGCTAAATGAACATAAAGCATTACATATCCTTTAAAGTCTGCAGTTTTTACAGGCAGCTGAATTCAGGGATTGGCTTAATGTGACAGGCCAGATCTAACATATTACCTGCACACATACCCACACACTTCACCATATTAATGCCATCAAACCAAGGATTTAAATCCTAGGATTTTTGTCAATATGTATGCATGTGAAATCAGCTCATCAGGAAGTTTCCTGTCATTCTGTTTACGTTCACAGTGGTAGTCATCAGTTCCAATACCACAAAGAAGTTAGGCAAGTCCCCAAAAGCATTTGCTTTCTTCAGTGAAAGAAATTAATTTCAAAATTTTGGCATTGTGATTTGTTGATCATTTTGCACCAATTTCAGCTGAGTAAATCATTAAAAATCAAAACCATACATCTCTGTTCTCTGGGTTAAAAAGGTACTCTCAAATGCTCTTAATTCGGCACTCGCTTCTGACGCAATGCTCATAAACAATGCAGAGAGCTGGAGCTGATAGGGAGGTCACCTCACCACAACAGACTCTTCAAACTCTCCAGACTAGATTTCACTCTGAGTCCCTCTGTGGCCCTTGTGTAGCAGGGCCATCATTTTACAGCCAGTGAAATCTGAAGAATGCACCCAAGACCCTTTTTATTGCCACCATCACTCTTCCTTATTAGCCTGTCAGAGCCTGCACACCGGAGACAGAAATCCAGTCTTACTTTTCAGGGGAATTCTTGTATTAAAAAGAAGACCAGACTTCAGGAGCTTGCTATAAACTTCTGAAAAGAGATATTCAGCCACTGGGTTATCACACAGTCTAAGCCTTACTTTGGAGCTGTTAGAGTTTACAGAAAGAAGCCAAGCCAATTTTCAGCCACACACCACTTGCTACAGCCACTGTGATAGGCTACTGCATTTTCTGAGTAGAACAAAACCAACAAAAGGCCCACAAACAAGCAGCCCCTAAGAAAACAAACAGAAAGAACAACCCCCAAAGGGAACACCACATGTAACCTAAAAGAAAATAAATGACATCTAGCTGTGAATTTCTTTTGAAGGTGTTAAGGCAGAAACACACATAGAAAGATTTAATAAATTATGGAAAATCATTGGTGATCAAGCAAAGGAGAAATCTGCATTTTTGATTCTAAATGAACTATAAAATTATTCAAGGGCAGGTGGGGAGGAGTGGGCTTTTAATTTATAAGTATCTTCCTACTCTAACCGGAACAGACAATGATGGCTCCAGCTCTGCTAGGTCTGATGAACATCCACAATTAGTCATCTCAGGCTATTTTGTGTCTGCACAAGGAGGGTTGCTTGGCACAGTAACATGAAGGCATTTAACAAAGACCACAGAGAAGAAATCCTCTCCTGGACCTAGCTGGATACCCCGGTGCCAGCAGAAGGGATCATCGGAGAGATCCCTCATGGGCTTCAGGCCATGTCAGCCTTTGTTTAAACTAATCCAGCTGCTTTGCTGGAAGCTATTTAGGGAGAGCTCCCTCTAATCTCCTCTCTGGATGAGAAGTCAGGGCAGAAACCTTCAGGAGAGGGACAGCAGCAGGGGAGCAGCTACTTCACAAAACAGGGAAGCTATCTGCAAAAAGGACCATCTGTCCATGGGCACCACCACCTGTGTAGTGTGGATGTTACGTAGGTATAGCCCAGCTCCCTCTGGCACACCTCAGATGACTCAGCCACTACTGTGTGGTAGCACTACGCTTCAGAATATAAAATCTGCTTTAGAGCCCAACTCTAGCCAACAAAGAGTTGGAGTGGAGAGTGGAGTAGAGAAAAGAGTGGAGAAAAAGCCTGTGTCTTTTTAGGGGAGAAATCTAAGACATAAAATATATATATATATAAAAATAAATCCTTGAAGCACTAGATTGGAAAGATTCACCCAAAGTGAGTAATATTTTATGCAGATAATGCACTGTGTTTGAAAATGGTGAAATTTAGGTTGTTGAAATGCAAAAAAAACCCTTCTTTAAAAGGTATATAGGTTACTTGATCACAGAATCACTATGGTTGCAAAAGACCTTTAAGAACATCAAGTCCAACTATTTCTTAACTCTACCAGGAAGACCACTACAACATATCCTTGAGCTCTATTATCTAGACAGCTGCATTGGCACAAATTATACTGGAAACCTCAAAGATATTTTATGTTGTTTTATTTCTCTTTAACCACAGAAAATGCTTAGGAATTAGGTATCAGGTTGTTACAAGGACTAAAACACGGCAATGCTTTTGACTCTTGTGAACATCGACCCTCACTAAAAATTACATCCTATTTTAAAAGTATGACAAGCGCTACAGTACCAAGCAGCACATCACTAGACAAAGAGACAGGCATCTCTTAAAATGCCAAAATATTTTAAAAGATAATACACTGGGCAAAGTTCACAAGGCTCCCACAGTCCTTACTGGCTGCTAACATAATTATGGTATCATTATTTCTGTTCTTTGCAAGAGGGACTATTGCATTATAAATCTCCAAATAATATTTTGATTGATTTTATGTTATATCTTACTCAAACTACAGGCTGTTTTCCAGGTGCAAAATGAGAAGCTGTCCATTAAAATCAGACAAACAAAAATGACTGCCCTAAGGACACCAAGGCTGGGGCAAAGCTTCACACAGTTTATGAAAGCTGAAACTTGGGGAGACTCCCTCTGCTAGAAGCATTACATCTGGAAGTTTGTATGAAGCACAGAGAAGGGTGGAATCATTGTTTCACTTTTGGTACTAAATAATCTGCAACCTCTAAATAAAAGTCGCAATCTGAAGTTACCGTTCAAATGTTGTTTCATCCTTTCATGCCTTTCCCACACGACTTAACCAAGAGAAAAATAAAATCAAAGCTAAGGTTGATGACTTGAATTGGTGCCTACATTCACATGACTGTTGCCGCCTTATGAAGCTGATCACCAAGATTTACACTGATGAGCAGGAAAACTAATTAAGATTTTTAATTAGGTATTATTTGCAGATGGAGATTTAAAAAATCTCACTATGATAGTTTGCAAACAACTGATTTCTGGATAAATCCTTTCAGCAGTTTATTGTAAAGATGAGGACTTAATAAATAGATGTTTTAATCATGCTTTACCATCACACTGTCTTCATTAACTTTAAACCTAGAAACTGCCATAAAATTAAAGTTATATTTGAAAAAAAAAAAGAGAATCCATTTCAGGCAAGAACAGATAATAACAGCTCATAACTTTTATCCAAAAATTCTACTGCTTATTTAGTGAGTCAGCTGCAACTCAACTTCTACTAGGTAAGACACTTGCAAGTTCTTTCACTTATTATTCATCTTGGAAATACTGAAAATGTCTTTTCCTCAGGAATGCTCTCTGTGTGGGATGCTCAGTAATTGCTGAAGGTTTTGCCATGTTTTAAAACACTGGATTAGAAATTCTGAATTCTAGTATTTCTTGTTGTTGGGCGGTCTCAACCCGAGTGAAGATTTCAGATACCCAAAAATGTGTATTTTTCTCGCAGCAGAAGAAATAAATTTACTTGTAACACCACTTCAGTGGTTTACTAAGACAATTAGCCTGATAAAGGCTGAAGCAAAATAATTTATTTACCAGTAGAAGGTAAGGTGGGATTTTTCTCAACCAATTTTAATCACCAGGCATGTAGTTAAAACTACCCATCTAGACCCTTTCTAAGGGAAATACAGAGAAAAAAATTACTCCAGAGGACAATTTGCAGTACCTGATTTAGGAAGCAATTATTTACCCTTGAGAGCTCATTAGTTTTTTTCATTGACAAGGAAGAGTAGAGGGACAAGCTGAGGCTTAGATGGGGATCTTTAGACAACTATATTAGAGCAGATGTATGCCTCTGTAGATGGTAAGTTGGGCTCAAAGTAAGTGAGATTTTCCTAAGACAGTCTTGTACTAGGAATGCCTGGTAGAAGGTGATGGTCAACTAGCATGGCAGCATAACTCAGCAGTTTAATCCTTAGGCAGAAAGATGAACAAGAATACAATTATCTAAGTCACTCAGCCTCCCTGTGTTTGCATTCACATATCCACAAATGGACAATAGCTTTCTTTAAGATGTGGATTTTGAGATCCTGTATAAAGTCTGTACCAGTTCTCATTTACTTTACCATAACTTTAATGGTCCTCTGCAGAGTACTCTGGTTAGTAAGAGATATGCTTAGTTTCTGAAACACAGACATGTAAAGCCATGCCTGAGATAAACCAAAGATTGCAACATAACAGCTTCTGTGGTTAAAAAATTCTCACTATGGCTAATTTGAGTCTTAGCTTTCACATTACTTTGGCAAATGTTATGCAGATGCTCCAAGGCTTTCATGAGTAACATAATTGCTATATGTTTTTTAGTAAATAGAAAGAAATTAAATACTTAAAATAAGCAATTCCACTTAGAATGTTACATTACAAAGTTACAATGGTATTATCTCATGTTGTTATTCTTGTACTCCTAGGTTGATAATGTTTCATTTTGACACCATAATGGTGTCTCTGGGGATTCTGACGACAAAGTGTTTTGACATCACGTTAAAATACATCCAAACTGATATAACTTTATTTTGTAATCATTACCTAGTTTCAGTTGGATTTCTAAGATACTGCTTTATTCTGGCATCTTTAATTAGGGAGATTTCGGTCCAAGTGGCAAGTGCTAAAAAAATATATATACTAAAGAAAAGAAAAGTTTTGAAGATGGCATGGCTGTGTAGCATGCATTACTGCCACTCAAACTTGTGCTGGCCAGATATCCCAAAATATAACAGATCAGTCACACAAAAAGACATGAAAAATGCTTTTCCTTCTACAGCATGATAATAAATTTAATAAAATGTGCTGTAATTCTATTTCAGACACTTCAGGCAGGAGGCTCACTAACAAAAATGCTGCTGCAAACCAGAACCTTCTGCTGCTGTCGGAGTGCCTGACGTGTGCTCACTTCATCAATCCCTGTATAGAAACCAGAAATTATTTCCTGAACGCTATTAATAAAGTGAGATTTCTAATTCATAAGCTTCACTGAAATGGAAATTGCTACATATGTGATTCTAACTACAGAACAGCCATGCCAGTTCCTGTGCAGAGCTCTAAAGTGCAATGCCGGCCTTGAGCTTAAACAGCACAGACCTGTGTAGACCCACTGAACCCAAGCCAGCTTTAAGAGTTTATGGGCATCTGAAGACCTGACCAATAGCTTTGAAAATGTTTTAGGGGAAGAAATAAAAAATAATTCTGAGCTCTAAGGTTCTTGTTACCAGCATGAAATTCACAGACTGATTCTAAAACAATTTGCTGTAGAAATGATCTGGTAAGTTACCCCTGGGCTACCAGAAAGACGCGTGTCATACCAATCTGAACGTGTCTGCTTACAGCAGTATCACTCAGTCTCTTCTTTTTGTTATTTACTAGTCCTTCTTTCTCTCTCTGCAATGAATTAAAGAGGAACTCCAGGGAAATCAACATATTACACGTACTAAGAAGCATATTTATTCAGCACAGCAGCTGAAGTTCTACTTACTAAAATTATTGCTGATAAAATCTCCAATTTTAAACATTAATGCATAAGATTTCTTTGCCGTTCAAATCTGATCAAAGAGATTAAAGAATTTCTTCTTTTCCCCCCACTCTCCTAAAGCATAATGCCTAATAGAAATTGCTTGTATTATCTTATTTCAGAGAGCAGGCTAGAACTGAGACAATCCCTTGATCCCAGTTCATGAATAAAGCATTTAATGGACTGCACTTGTCAAAGGACACAGTAAGCATTTGATCTATACAGCAAACAAATGTCTATGAAAAACAACACCCACCCCCACCCCCACCCCTCAAAAAAAGCACCATTATTACTAATTATTTAAGATACTTCCCCTTCCTTCCTCTCTTACTTCAAGACTGAGACTAAAGACATAGTTGGGAGGACAGAATCACACTGAGATGAAAACAGAATTTTTCAAACAATTACTGGCTGCAGGTAAAGAGCTAAGAAGTCCATCTGAAGTTCATACAGAACTACTGTCCAGTAAAAGAATTGTTACAGGACAAAAAAAAAAGGATAATTACTAAACAAATGACAGGAGTCGGAGTTGTACCCTGACATTCTAATGCTCCCCACATCTTCTTTAAGGGTTTCCTTTGGGCATTTCCAGCAAAGAGGAAGTCTTGCCAGCAGATGAAAACGAAGCCACAGAACTCTTGAGCCTGTATAAATCTGAACCCAGGTGACCTGAAGAATTTGATACATACCTTCAAACCACTCTTTTATGCTCCCAAAAGACAAGATGAAATATTGCAAACAAGTAACTCTAGCTATTAACATAAGCAATAGTGCAGAGTCAGTTCCATTTAAAGCAAATTAAAGACTTGTTTCTACTGGCACTGACCATTCTTCACTAGCCAAAACACCCTAAGAAGCCTGCATAGAAGACCATGTTATTTCTAACAAATGTATTTATTAAAAATATATTAAACCAATCCTTTTTCCTACCTCTTGAGTCAAAAAATCAGTGTATCTTCAAATATCTTGAAGGACTTGAAATAAAATTGCTAACAATATTTGTCAATACATGAAGCCTTATTAATGCAATGCCCTGATAAGGGACAGACTAAAGAAACACCAGCACAAAACTTCACTGATAGTTATGATTAATCTCTGAAATAAACTCATAGTGTAGAATTGTCTCTGTACTTTAAAGGGTTATTTTGTAAAGGTCATGTTGTATTTTTTTGCCACAGGTGACTGCCATGATCCTACAAAGAAGGCAGCAGCAGAAGTCATTGCACATCACCTGTGTAAGCAATTGCTTTCCCCAAAAATGAATCCTCCCCTACAAAAGACAGCAGAAACTCCATGAGTATCTATGGGAATTTTCAAAATCAGCTAAGGCAAGACTTGGCTTCCTGAGAGCAGTTTATATTGTGATGCTGCTAACTCAGATAAAGTTCAGTTCCTGTGAATTTTCCATTTGAGCCACACAATAATTTGCTTTTTGGGGAAACCAAAACCAGGAATTAGAGGCTATGTAAGAAAAGAGTGATAAATATCCTTAAAAAGTGCAACCTGCAGAGATCTGGTTTTGCTGCCCTTTTGCTATTTACTTTTTATTATTTTGGCCAGATTTCTGCATCATTAAGCGCTACTCAAATAGCAGGTTCCTAGCTCCAGCAGACCCTGCATAGGCTGCCTATAGTCAGCCCTTAACCAAAGATCTTGCAGTTTAAGAAGAAATTTATGCTAGCACAATGGAGAACCCACACATTTGTGAAATGGTCCTTTTCCCCACAACAAATGCATGCAGTGGGTGGTCAGCTCAGTACCTGCATCTCTACTGACAGCAAAGGGAGATGAACTATAAGGGACTACACTGGAGGTACCTGAAACCACATGGCTTAGGTATCAGGCAGTCTTCTAAAGCCACAGCACCTTAATAAGAAAAATCCTCTTACAAATAATACTTGGAGAAATTCTGGAGGATTTAGATATCACCCACACTTATGAAGAAGGCAACACCAAAGTTGCTCACTGGGTTAGAAGCTGGCTATCATGCCAAATGGTGATGGTGTCTACTGTGATGGTGAAAAGAGCTGGCAGGTAAAACCACGAGTGAGATGAGGAAATTTTCCTATGTTGAGGTCAACTAGATGCTAAATATCCACAGGGGTTGTAAAAAGGAGCATCCTGCAAGCCCCCCTTCAGCCCCTCCTTATCTATTTGCAATAGGAAGTACTGATTCCAGCCACCCCTATAAACAACGGAAAAAGGAGTCAAGGAAGTCAGCACAGTTGGGGACAGCCTTCATTTTCATAGATTTTAGTGTCACTTTGAGTAAGAGACAACAATGAAGCATGATTGTGATTCTACAAGTAGCTCCCCCAAAACATTTTGTGGATTTTTTTTTAACCAAACACTATCATTTTAAGCCATTGGCAAAAATACAATACTAACAGTCTCACAACTTACAGAAGGCCTCCTCCTTTCATTCTCCTGTTGGCTGAAGCCAAGACAATAAAAGAGCTACACCAGCCTGGTTATCTGATTACATGTAGGGAACTATACTTGCCCTGGCTATGCACAGGTAATTGCTTCTTTTGCAAGGGCTGTAAAAGCCTGCACTGAGAGAACAATACAACTCATTAGCACATGGGACTTACTTAAACCAAATGGCAGGTCTTATATTACAGCTATGGCTCTATTAGGGGTGACCAATTCAGCTTGCCTTTTTCTCAGCTCTATCACTCCTAGTAAGTTGCTCACACTTGATGCAGAGCAGGCATAAAATGAGCAGAAAACAAAACTTTGGCCATTTTAATTTAAATTCTCATAATGGCAGGTCAAATTTATGTGAACTCTTTAGTGAATTGGTTCCTTTATTAGTACCCAGTTTAATTCAAATCAGAGTCTTCTACAGAAGATTAATTAAATATTAATCAAAAGTCCAGGGCAGTCTAAGCTTCTGTTCCATTAACCTACATGTGACTCCATACAGAACCACAATGCTTCCCCAGCCCCCTCCCATTTCACAGAAGGCTTTTAGTTTTTTTTGTCTGTTATGGTGCAGCTCCTTGTAAATGCAGTCATGCTATTTGCAGTGTATATTTAGGGGTCATGATTCTTTTTCCTTTTCTAATTAAAGCTGCTCTTAATCAAAATTACGCTTTCAAGAAACAATTAAGAGAAGTCAAAACTTTTCTCCACCAATATGTTTAAGAGATGTACAGTGTGTACCCTCTATTACTACTGGTGTCACTGAACTAATTATGTGATGTTAAGGTTCACCTTCTCGGGTGTAAATTTTGGTTTGAGTTGACACTAAAAAGAAACATCAATTTATTAGGAGATAAAACTTGCTCCGCAGTAATGGAACAGCTGTGTATATAAATTTATTGCAGCTTAATGTTCTCACACATAAAGCAATTAGAGCCTTCTGACAGACAGACTTGCTAAGTATAGTGTGGAGCATATAGTAATATGCAGTTACAGGCACAATATATTTAAGAGTGATCATATATATTCTGTACAGTAATATCCATTTCTCAAGCCTCTCCAACCCTGGATGTGTTCTTAATTAACATAAACATATGCTTATAGTCTTGTGAAATTTTCCTGCTCTGTGGAGAAATCTTTTTATGCTACATCATTTTACTCATAGATACCTTGCACTAAATTTGGTGTTAAATTAGTTTGAAGATGATCAGGGGGCTGGAACACCTCTCCCATGAGGACAGGCTGAGGGACTTGAGATGGCTAAGACTGGAGAAGAGAAGGCTCTGGGGAGACCTTATAGCAGCCTTTCTGTACCTGAAGGAGGCCTAGAATGCTGCAGAAGGACTGTTTCCAAAGGCTTGCAGTGATAGGACAAGGGGCAATGTTTTGAAATGAGAGGAGACTTACACTGGGTGTTAGGAACAAGTTCTTTAGCATGAGAGTTGTGAAGACTGGAACAGGTTGCCCAGGAAGGTAGTTGAGGCCTCATCCCTGAAGCTATTCAACATCAGGCTTGCTAATGCTCTGAGCAACCTGATCTAGTGGAGGATGTCCCTGCTGACTGCGGCAGGGCTGGACTAGATGACCTTTGGAAGTCCCTTCAAACTCAGACCATTCCATGATGCTATGTGGCTTTGTCTGCCAAAACAGCAAGAAACCCCCACTAGAAAGAAGAAAACTGCACAGGAACACAGGTACCAAGGGGAGCTTTGATGGTGTCACTATCATTAGGTCATCAGAAATGCATGATAACGGGTGCCAAGACAACCAGCTTTTTCATGTCATTGTCTTTTCTGCTTTTGTCTTTGAGACGTGACACAGGTCAGTGAATGTGAGCACAGAGCAGAAGCCAGGAATTCTTAATTCTAACAACTAGGAAAAGCTATTCTTAACGTATGTCTGCTGCAGCTTGAGGAGCCACTACCTGAAAAATCCAACAATATTTAACTTAATTGCTGGGGTCATCTATAGACTTAAGTTTCTGGAAGAAACCTGAAGATATGTACTGGCAGCAATCTAACTACTTGCAATATACAGATAGAAAATAACTGGGGGGTGGGGGGGAAGTTATTTTCAGTATTGCTGTTATAATAGAATTTTGTGCTACTACTGAAATGTATATCTCTTATAAAAACACCTTTCCCTGTAAATTAAACCATCTCTGCAGTTCCAGGCTATTTAGTTTGGTAATTTATTCTAAATAAAGTTCTTTAAAAGAACATCCTATCTCCTGTTTCTTTCATGAAACACATAAAGAGCTAAATGAGGGAGCAACGATGGAGGTTTTGTTGTTTCTTTTTGTTTCTTTTTTCTTTTTCTTTTTTTTTAACCATCACCTACCCACCACACTAAATAGATTCCTTTCCACTGTGCTGACAGCTGTTTCCCAGGTAACCAACATAGCTAGAAGTTGACTTCAAGCAGTGTAAGGGAACCAGCACTCACATCCCTGCATTTACATGTTTTGAGGAGCGCTTCTTAACTGCTGCAGTGTCCCCAGTGCCTCTGGAAGTCAACAGAGCTGGGAGTATCCAGCAAGTAATGAAACAAAGCTCATCAGCAGTCAAAAAATACCAGCCAAGGGTGATTTCATATACAGAATAGTAAATGCCACTGGCAGTTGGAAATTAAAATTATTCTCAGTGGTAAACCAGCAGGATTAGACTTCACATGAGCTGTCACCTTTTACAGGTTCTACCTGCTTCTTCCCTTTTCCATGAGGGACCTGGGACAAAAGCAGCAGGTATTTTGCTGCTTCTTTCCATAATCAGGAATCACTGTCCCTCCAGTTTCTGAAAGCAGCTGTTTAACACTCCTTACCTGATAAATCAGATCATCTGCTGTCAGTTAATGTTCGCCTGTATTTCATGGTCATTGCAGCACATATAATTCTAGTTATTTTTTTGTCCATCTGTCTTTTGCTGCTATTAATTGAAAACTGAATTACTCTCTAAGGCACTGGCTACACTTATATTTTATGGCTCTGTTATCCTGGGTTTGGGCACTTACATTTCAAATCCATGCTGCAGCGTAAAGAGCTGAAAGAGAAGATTACATATCGAATAGGGCACTAAAGGCGTAGGATTTACCTAACAAGCACACAGACCTTGCTTTTTTTCTTAAAAAAAAACCCCACACACCCCAAAACCAAACCAAACCAAGAAAGATAATAAAAACCCTGCATCTTTGGGAAATTCAGTGTCTGTTCTAAGTGAGTATTATTGTTGATCAGTCAGTTCCTAGTAATACCTGTTACGGAAAAATTATCAAGCTTAGGTAGGTTATTTTTATGAGCAGAGGAGTAAACTTCTTTTGGTTCCCCCACCTCCCTAGAGACTCAAGCTTTACTGCTGCTATTGTATTGGAGTATGGGGTTACAAATTTAACAAATGAGATGATCTCAACAGTTATGTAGGAAATGCACAATGCCATACATGCGTGAGCATATGCACACCCACCCTGCAACATGGGAAGACAGCTGAAAGTCTTGGACAAACATTGCTCTCTGTTTTAAAACAAAAACAGGCTTTAGTGTGTAGAACAGCAAGTAATTTGCTCACACTGTGCTCAACTGTTCAGATATTCAGCCACTGCAGAATTTCCTATTTGTAACTTAATTTCAGACACTGCTTTATTTCCAGTGTTAAAACAATGGTCCCTTAGAATTAGAAGCTATTCAATTTTCTTGGTCTTTTAGTACTCTGTACTTTTCACTGTCCAAATATACCTGCTTTCAAAATTAGCTAAACATCTTTTCCTTTTAATTCCATGAAAGACTGACCAACCACTTTCCATGGGAAAACAAACATCATCATCACAACTATTCTAGTTCTACCCAATAAGACTCCATAGTGCCTCTTATCTAAAGGAACATATCTATCAAATAATCTACTATGATCTCAAATTCCTCCTTTGCCACAAGCCCTGGGGTCAGACCTTCTCAGATGGGGTCAAAGAAGCAAACAGTGATGAATGGAATTAGCCTGCCTTGTGGTTTGCTAAGTGCGTGTGGCTGAACATACCCCAAGACATCCCAAATGTGGCCCATTTCCCTCTGGAGTACAGTGATTCTGTGAGAGCTGGTCACCACCACTCCCCAGAAGCAGCATGTGGAAGAGAATAAAAGAAACTATCTTCTTCACATCCTTATGTGGGCATGGCAGAGGGAGAACACTACACATTTCAGTACAGTACTGCAGGCTCTTTATCCATAGAATCAGTAAGGTTGGAAAAGACCTCAAAGATCATCAAGTCCAACCTGTCACCCACTAAACCATGGCACCAAGTGCCACGTTAAATCCTCTCTTGAACACCTCCAGGGATGGTGACTCCACCACCTCCCTAAGCAGCCCATTCCAATAGCTAACAACTCTCTCTGTGAAGAACTTTCTCCTCACCTCAAGCCTAAACTACCCCTGGTGCAGCTTGAGACTGTGTCCTCTTGTTCTGGTGCTGGTTGCCTGGGACAAGAGACCAACCCCCTCCTGGCTACAACCTCCCTTCAGGTAGTTGTAGACAGCAAGGTCTCCCCTGAGCCTCCTCTTCTCCAGGCTAAACAATCCCAGCTCCCTCAGCCTCTCCTCACAGCACTGTGCTCAAGGCCTCTCCCCAGCCTCGTTGCCCTTCTCTGGACACGTTCAAGAGTCTCAATGTCCTTCTTAAATTGCAGGGCCCAGAACTGGACACAGTACTCAAGATGTGGACCTAACCAGTGCTGAGTAGAGGGGCACAACGACTTCCCTGCTCCTGCTGGCCAGGATGCCATTGGCCTTCTTGGCCACCTGGGCACACTGCTGGCTCATGTTCACCTGGCTGTCAGTCAGTACCCCCAGGTCCCTTTCTGTTTGGCTGCTCTCCAGCCACTCTGACCCCAGCCTGTAGCACTGCCTGGGGTTGTTGTGGCCAAAGTGCAACACCCAGCACTTGGACTTGTTGAATGCCATCATATTGGACTCTGCTCATCTGTCCAGCCAACATCACTTATGTTGGTTTTAATAATTTAATGGAATTTCTTTTGCATAATCCATAATTTCTTCAAATTACATCACATTAATAATACATTCTATTGAGGTTTACATGGACAGATGTATGTATCATATTCCTTTCAATGTATCTCCTGCCCCTGAAACATGCACAGGTGCTTACTGGTTTCTAAAACCAGTTCACAATGAGAATTTCTATGAGGTACAAAATTCAGACTAGGAGAAATACCAAACTAGTAGATTCTTCCATGGTAAAAGCAGCTATGAAAAAAATTGCGATACAGAAATGATGAAAAATATTGTTCCAAATTTATCTCCCAAAATGAAATACTTCATTATTGCTTAAATCAAAACATTCCTTTCAGCTCACCTGAACTGTACATGTTCCATTTGGGATCACTTCAAGAAACATCTGTGCTCTCACAAATTGCACCAGGACTGCAACTGAAGTGCTTTATGTGGCTGTTCTCCAATACAGGTTGGGTTTTTCCACTAAAAATGATATATTTTGTGATGTACACCGCAAAAATTCAACAAGAAGTAAGCATATATTCCCCCATGAGAGACAACTTCCAGTAACAAGTTGCCACAGAAGATTACATCAATGTTACTTGGCAATACTGACATGAAAACAACCCTGCTTAACATATTAAAATATTTTATTGTGTATTGAATTGCCTGACCTTCAATAATATGTTGCAATCACATTCTCATGATGAACTATTTGTAATATGGAGAAATGGAAACTTGTATTTTAGGTACTAGCAATGGTGAAGAGAGAAATGGAAGCAAAATATTCTATTTCTAATTTGTACTACTATGTGGAAGACATATAAAAATCTGTTGGAAAAGCAACACTTTCAGCACTGCTGGTCAAAAAACCCCCACCCTCTTCAGAAAAAATGGGCAATTTATGCTTTCCGAAATTAGCTGCAACAAAGTGAGTAATTGTTGGGCAAGGCATACAACACTTTACAGACTGTGCTCTTCCTTGGAACGAGGTCCTGAGGCTGCTTTAAAAGGGGTAATCTTCTGTAATCATTTCTGGTGCTCAAAGCAATTACTTTTCAATGGAAAAAGCAAGCAGGAGAACAGCAGCATCCAAGAGTAGAGTTCACTAGTTTGTAAACCTTGGCCTTTCATATTATTCAGTTATTGACCAAGTTGGTAGAAAGAGAGTGTTACTATTAAATTACTACAACTCTCATCTTAGGTGGCACGGATCATGATGAGGCTGGTGTCTAGTAAGCAGAATTTAATGAAGAAACTTGTTTAAGACCTGATCTTTTCACAGGGACATTTCACTACTCTGTTCTCAGAAGGTGAGAGTTTCATACAAGTAAAACGCATGTCAGGGAGATGAGAAACAAGAAAGAAATGCTGCTTCTGCCCCCTCATTCTCCAGCAGCAAGCTAAGGGCAGCTGAGATAGAGAGGAGGGTGAGGCAGAACCCATTAAGACTGCATGTGGGAAGCCTGGGAGAGGCAGGTGCTGCTGCTGCTGCTACAGTGTTTGAAGTCAGGAAAAGAAGCTGCCAGTAAGAACATATGGTAATAGAGCAAATATGCTGGATGGAATGTATATTTTTCCCCTGCTTACTCCCTCTCAAATAAAGAATTTGGTTTTATGTGTCAGAGACTTTAAATAATAATAGGCCACTGCAGGAGGCAAATGTTAATGGCAGTAGTATGAAACAGGCTGTTTCTGAGTAAAGGGAAAGGATTTCTAAGGGGTTCAGGCTACTATTACTGAAGGGAAATACACATTCTGCTCTTCATGGGTTAGATTCACGTTTTTGCCCTCCATGGCATCCAACCACCTGCCTTCTCCAGGAAGAAAGTCAATGGAGCTGGAAAATTCCTAGCATCGTTGTAGGATATTGGGGTGAGAGGGGAGCACAACAGTGAAAATAGGTTGAGCATTCCTTGATTGTGTTAAAGTGGTATAAAACTAAGAAAGACATTATCCAAGGCATTTCTGCCTCTCAACTATTTTTCTTTTTTCTGTAGATCATCTGGGAAAGAAATTAAGAGGAGTGTGGAGAAGTCATGTGGGAGAAAGCAATTTTTGGAAGAGTAAATTTAAATTAGAGGAGAGCTAAGGGAACTTCGAGGCGAGAGGAAGTGGCACAAACATATGTTTATGGAGATACCAGGAGATTTAAAGGCTGATGAAGTACTTATGCACAAATCTGAAGGGGAAAAAGTAAACAGGATAATAAAAAGGTGACAGTCTTACTGGAGAAACTACTGGGAAAAAATGGAAAGAAGAATGTGGTTTAGAAAAGGTATAATGAAACAAAGACCTTCAAAGAGGCAATGGAAGCTCTAAACGATAATGGTGAGGATCAGCTCACTCAAATGTTATGCATCCAAAGTTCAATATCTTAGTGAAAATTTATCAGTTTATAAAGTAGGGGGAGAAATCATTATACAGACACAATGTAAAACTTACCTTAGACATCCAAAATTTCCAGAGGACACGTTCTCTTTACAGCCCTCTTTCTTTCTGCTAGATATAAAGGGACTTGGACAAAAGTTGAACTTGTATATGCCAAAATACAGAAAGGACTCTCACGCTATGAGCAATAGACTAGGAAGGTGAAGCCCAGTATTTTAACTGAGGGTGTACCTGACACAAGCAAGTGAAAGCAGTAGCAGAGAGGAGGCAAAACCACCACCTGAGAATGAGAAGAAAGTGTGCAGAGAACAAAAAGTCACTGGAGGAAATAATTTTGGGGAGTGGAGTGCTAACAGAAAGTTTGTTTCACTCACCTTTTTAGTACAGAGTGAAATAACTGAAGTTGGACCTCTGAGATCATAGCCTTTACACCTGGAAACACAGCCTACCTTTGGCTTTAATCTGAAAATTCTGTAGGCACAGAAAGGTAGTTTTGCTTTTTCAAGAGGTGAATGTCTCACTACAGCACAGGACTGGAAGGTCAGAAAAATTCACCGATCCCTGCTCCCTGTAGCCTGAAGCTGAACAAGACTGCACTTTAGAAGAATCTTCCTTTTCCATCCTCTTGCGAGGAACAGCTTAGAAACTACAGAGTACTCTAAGAAAAAATGAAAACTCTCAGTAAGAATGACAAAAGAAAAAAAGGCACAAGAAACTTGTGCCATGAAAAGAGAGACTTAGGCCACATGAAATCTCTAGACAGATCCTTTCAGGACTACATTTCATATTATAAAGAAAACAAACATTTCCCCTTCGTATATTGATCTCTACCAGAAATACCTTAGGAAAAAGTGCTTCAAAGGATGTGTCCCAGCTCATCCTTGGGATAAGCAGGAAGTGCACAAGAAGTGTTTGCCAGTGTGACAAGGAGCATCACTGCTTCTTGAGATGTGACTAAGCTCTGAAACTTCAGGTGAAGGCTTTGTTCCCCAACCACCTGCCTTGCAAAGTCAAAATATTACTGGCCCTTTCAGATGAATAATGGAGAAAATGAAGCATGGGGCTAATTAAATACAAAATAAATTCAGAACAAGAAATACAATCCAACTGTGACCCTGTCTGCTTCCAAGTTCCTATTGGAGATACATCATCACATGATGTTTTTTCAAAACAACAGCATGGAAATTGGGCAGCCACAGGAAAGTAAGCTAGATATGATTAAAGAAATGCTACAACCTTTGAGAGACCTTGAGGATTGTTGAGCAGCCTGTGACTTAATGGAAAAGAGGAGAGAGATTGGTTGTTTGTTTACAACATGTCCAAAGGCAACAAAGAGAAACCACAGATGATACTAACAAGGAACAATGCTGCCCAGCCAAGCACTCCTTTCTCGAGACTGCTTCCCTGTTTTCAAGAGAGAGGAGGCATAATCCATCCATGCTGTGAGCCCTTGAGTCATGTTTTCATAATTTATTATGAGGTCATAATGGCATTTCTTGGGTTTCAGTGTCCAAAACTCCTTCAATCACTCTAAGAACTGAAACTCTGCATTTAAGTTCAATAAGTAGATCTTATTGAATACATCCATTAGGATGAGTTCACCTGCAGCAAAACTACAAATTCCTACCCCAGTGTGTGCTGGGTCTTGTGCAAGACCCGGGATCAGACTCTTTGTAAGAAGCTTCAGCATTAGGTATTCTAGGTCAGTCATACCAGGAGACATGAACTCAGTAAATGCACTTAAGGTTTGATCCAGCTTCTCTTTCTCTCCCTCTGTCTTTTGTGTTTTGTTTTTTTCATTCTTTTTTCCCCCTTCTTCTTCCTTCCCCCCTCCTCCAAGTATTCTAAATAGGCTTTGGCCAAAATATGAAATACTTTGCATATCTTTTGTGTTTGACTTGTCGTCTTAGATTAAAATAAAAGCTTAATGAAAGTCAAACAAGAACAGCCTGTAACATTTTCAAAGATATGTTCAAACATTAACTGATTCATCCTCCCTGGCTCATTAAGAAGAGGAAATTGCAGCAGAATTCTGTGTTAAAACTACTCAGAGAGGACATGATAGATCCAGGATCAGTACTTATAAATTATTGTCTCAGTCACAGCCCTGCAATAAACATCTGTGGGAAAGTTCCCTGGGCAGGGGAACACGAACTGAGAAATTTGCTCATCTTTTCTTCTTAGCATTTCACCAGTGTCTTAGCCCTTTCAGGCTTATGATTTCAAAAATCTACTATGGTAAAAGTAATTGGTTGAATAAGATATATTGCTAGCTATTCGAATATTTTCTACTACCTATTAGTGCACTGTACAGCACATCAATACAGAGCCCACATATTACAGCAAGGGACACACTGGAAATACCAAAGCAGACTGATCAATTTGATCTCTGTTGCAATATAGTGCATTAGTGGGATGACTTTTTTTTCTTTTTCCCTTTTTCTTTTTTCTTGGCACAGCTTAGGAAGCTCAGAATTAGGACAAATATTCTCTTTCCTTCTCAACAAATGCTTAATAAATGACAAAAGCGACAGCTTTGAAAGATTGATTTTTTTAAAGTGAGGTTCTGTATTGTAGCTTATGAAAGCACTTTAATTTAGAATGATTATTAATCAACCATCCACTCAGATAATTTCCTAATTTGGGGGGGGGGAAATCTATATTCTGTCTCTTACATCCCCATCAGGTACTAAAATATGAATGTCTGCACTCATTAACAAATACAAATAGGGAGCATTATCTGATGCAGAGGAGTTAATGCTGAGATGTAACACTCCTACCTGACAGAAAACGTTCTGAATGTTAGTAGAGAAGAGATATAATCTGAACTTTGAATATTTTATGATATTACAAATATTTTATTATATTACAGCCAGAAATACCATACATGTACGAAACAGCAAACCTATTCTGACATACTGGAACATAGCTGCTTGTTCTCAGTGTGCTCTCTGGTTAATTCTACATAGAGCAGGGACTTAATTTCTTATTAAAGAAACATGGGATAATAAAACACCAACTAAGGACAACTAAGGACAAAAAGATTAGAGTGCAATACAAACAGCAGAACTGGCAAAGAAAAATTGAAACCTGAAGATTAAAAGATATTTTGGGTGACACATTTATAAGTCCATCTTCGCACTAATTTGTTGTTGCGTGGTCTACTTCCTTTTCCCAGCATGGATGCTGGGAAAATTGGAAATATAATGTAAATATTTATCACCACAACATTATTCTGAAATAACTCAAGGAATTCAAGCAGTATGCAAAACAACTACAAATTAGTTTTCTAAACAAAGTGCATTTAAAGCTCAGTCCTGAGGAGTTAATATGCCTCGACTGGGATGCAGACAGAAAAATATCCACAAAGCAGGTCCTGTGTTTCCTAGCCAACTTTTCTATCTGCCCAGCTACTTATTCAAAGAGGAATCACAGAACTGTCAGGGTTGGAAGAGACTTCAGGATGATGTAATTCCAACCCCACTGCCATGGGCAGGGATACCTCACACTAGATCAGGTCGCCTAGAACCACATCCAGCCTGGCCTTAAAAACATCCAGGGATGGGGCTTCTACCACCTCCCTGGGCAATCTGTTCCCATGTCTGACCACCTCATGGGGAAGAATTTCTTCCTGATGTCTAATGTAAATCTGCCCTCCTCCAGCTTGGATCCATTCCCCCTAGTCCTGTCACTACCCAACACCCTAAAAATTCCTTCACCAGCTTTCTTGTAGGCCCCCTTCAGATACTGGAAGGCCACAATAAGGTCTCCTCAGAGCCTTCTCTTTTCCAAACTGAGCAATCCCAACTCTCTCAGCCTGTCCTGATAGGAGAGGTGCCCTAGCCCTCACTGCAGCCATGCTTATCAGAACAAAACCTGGCTTAAAAACAATAGTTACATTTCTCCCTTGAATCACCCTATTAGTCACGTAGGAAGCTTCAGAAGGAAAAAAGAATGAATGAACAAAACATTGGCTTCCTGGAGGCACACACTATTAACTTGGAGGCTATGTCTTTTTTAGGTGTGACCCACAATCCTTACTAAATGGACCCTAGAATCATGTCTGGTTTAAAAATCCATCATGTTTCTTGTGACATGTATATACATAGGCATAATTTATGAAGGAAGAGATGCAAACACAATTGTAACACAAAATACGTGGCAAGGGAGTCATTTACTAGGCTTTCGTACAAAATACAAATTTATTACTAAATGTCTATGCCTAAACCCCAGTATGTAGTACATCATATTTTAAATTATTAACATCTCTGCTGGAGAAGCTTCCTTCATAAAATATTTACACAGCACATCTCAGGGCTCTGTATTTTGCCAGCAGTTACTCAAAGTATAAGATAAATATAGTTAGCAGGTCATTCTTTTCTTTGATAAGCTATTCTTTTCACTACAAAATAATCCCCACGACTGTTTAAGCTGTTCTAGTGCTATGTTTTTGTTACAAAATACTCTGCTCAAATACAATGATATATTTTGATCTTTCAGAGTGTTTGGGGTCAAAGGGCACAGCTTTGGCTAATGACAGTGCATGGCTGTAAAACACAAGAGGCAAGCGTGTTTCAATTACTTTTCCAATTAGTAGCAACAATCAATGCATACTGCAAAAAGCCTTAAGGAAACTGACGAAATGTGGCAAAGCATGGATCTGATTCTAAGTAACAAAGCCAGGAACAGTAAAAGTATTAGTATCCTTGATCATTTTTTCAGTACTGCAAGACCACACAGCTCTTTACTTCAAATCAGGCAATCCAGGCAGCTCTTCAAAGTAAGCATTAGGTAAGTTACTCTTTCCTGACTTAGACAAGAAGAAAACTGCATATTGGTCACTTTGTTAGAGAAAGTAAAATGAATTTATGATGCAAACTTCAAATGTATTGGATTGTTATTTAAAACTAAGCAATAATTATGCCATAATTTTTTAGTGTCCTTGCTTAATAGAAAACAACAAAAAAAAAGAGCCTCCAGCTCTTGGCATAGTTGCCTGGACTACTAAAAAGCTTCTCAACACAGTAAGAGAATTCTGTTGGCATTTGTGTATTCAGTTTGTCAATGTCAAAATAGAAGTTTAACGAAGAAGTAAGGAAGCAGAAAAGCAGAACTATAGATTCAAATGGATCTTTAAATAAACCAAACCCAACTATACCCAAGATATAAGGCACATATGTTTTGTAACATGAGAGATTATACTGTTACCAAACATTCAGCTACAGAGTTTAAGAATTCATTTGAAACATTTTCTTGATGTTCATACAGTTTTATCAAAGATATGAAGTAAGAACTATTTTCATCAATTTGGGGTTAATGGTTGATGCTAAATATAGAAACATTATGATGAGGGAGCATTAATTTTACACTTCCCAATACACACACATCACTTTCTATTGTGGGCTATATAGTTCATGGCAATACTCCCCAACATTCCATACTCATGGAAGCACAGAAATGAGAATTCTCTGATCATTTCATTGAATTTCTGTTTTAAATAATGTTAGCAGATACACATAGGGACATGGTTTAGTGCTGACCCTTCAGTGCTGGGTTGAAGGTTGGACTGGATGATCTTTGAGGTCTCTTCTAAGTGGATGTTTTCTGTGATTCTGTGATATTTCTAATAAGAATTAATTGCTTTCAAAGCTGCACGACCAGCTAACTTGTGGCTTCTAATTCCTAAGGAGTGGTCTGGGGGTTTCCTCTGGACAATCAATTCAAAGTACACTAGCTACTGTGACACAGAAGACATTCTAAAATCTAGATAAAAGACTGTGTTAGCATTTCAGTGAAGTGGGATCATCTCAATGTGACATCATTGTAAGGAAAAGTTGTGAAAATAATGTTAAAAGAGGCAATCAGCTGGATCGAGTGGTAGCATGATTAACACCAATCAACAGTGTTTAATAGAAAGCAGGTCTTCTTAGGCAACTTCATACCATTTTGTGATGATATTAGAAATTCAGTAGATAAAGATAACTTTTGAAAATACTTGCTTTAATTTCTGTATAAATATCACTCCCTATTATCTCTCTGATGAAATAAAGAAAAAAGTAGCAGGGCACAAAATCAACACAGATTATACATTAAACATGTTAAAAAGAACACTGAGAATCTGAAACAGGAATTGTAAATGAGAAATCAACATCTAGTGGCACTATTTTTGGTGATTTTGTAAAGATGTAGTAAGCCTGGTGCTGGTCTCTTCTCACAAGTAACCAGCAATAGGATGACAGGAAATGGGTTTGAGTTATGGCAGTGGAGGTTTAGATTGGACATCAGGGAAAACATCTTTACTGAGAGAGTGGTGAGGCATTGGAACAAGCTGCCCATGGAGGTGGTGGAGTTGCCATCCCAGGAGATGCGCAAATACTGTGCAGATGTGGTGTTTCAGGACATGGTTTAGTGGTCACTGTAGTTGGGATATGGCTGGACTTGATGATCTCAGAGGTCTTTTCCAGTCTTAGTGATCATATGATTCTATAACAGGACTGAACAGCAAACTCAAAATGCATGTCAAAGCCTAAATATCTCAGAACAAAACTGTGGACAGCCATGATAACTACAAATATCCTAGCAGGCCTGATAAGTAACCAACAGAAAATGAGTTCTTATTATAGCAGAACTTGAACTCAGAACTTGAATAGTTCTCAGAAATTGAATAGTTTGTGGATTCTTGCACCCCAATGTGCAACGTAGGCTTGGAAAAGTCACATATATCTGCACATGACAGTGATAATGTTACAAGAAAGTCATTTGCAGTTCTTGTCACCACACTTCCAAATGGATGTCTATTAAAAGAACAGTATATATTATCACAATAAAAGTGATTAATCTCTGGAATAATTTACAACAGTGCAGTTATTTTTTCTCTCACCTGAAACCTTGAATTAAAATTAGAAATATCGAAGTGAACAAGGCAAAGAGGAATTGATGAAGAAATTCCAGATGAAAAGTGTGAAATCATTTCAAAGGACCAGCAAATGTTGATTTTTTTTTTTCCCCTCCATAGGGAACATATTTTGGCACAGAGATAAATATCATTTGTGTTAACCCTTCAGTGTGGAAAATATTTCCTTAGTTCAAAGAGGAGCTGTGGGAATGAGATTAATTTTAATGGTTTTTGGTAAAATTATTTTGATGCCAGAAAAGAGAGAATAAAGACACCTTCTTCCATGTTACCTGATTCTGTTTCTTGTGTTTCAATACTATTCATTAATTCTGTTGAGCTTCAAATGAGACATGTTCAAACAGTATCTGATATCATCAGGGACCAGCTCAGCCTGCGGCCTCAATGACATATTGAAACTCAAATTGTAAACAAGATTGTAACAACAGGAACAAGCCTAAGCCAGCTTTAGATAATAACAATTAGTTAACAAATATCTTTCACTTTGGAACATGGTTTAATGACCATGGTGGGTGAAGGTTGGACTCGATGATCACAGAGGGCTTTTCCAACCAAAACAATTCTATGATTCTACCTACCCTCCACTTCTGCCTTCTGAAAATGAGCTGGTTTGGACTACTCACAGAGCTTCCAGCTATGATGGATAAATTCACTGTAGTACTTCTGGAGTCAAGAGGCACTTGGCTGTGCATGACCCCTCTTTATTTACTTTACTTATGAATCAACAAAGAGTAACAGCAAGGTAAGTAAGAGTTAAACCTTTTTGCTGATTGAAAGATTTGCTAATCACTGTGGAATTTGCATGATAATACACACTCATTACAAAAAGAAATATATTTATTATCTTAGATGAACAAATGAACTACAAAATTGAAAGGAATACTTTAAAAATATACATTAAAATGTTTTGCTCTTTATGCACTGTAATTGCTTTCACAGAATCACAGAACTGTTTCAGTTGGAAAAGACCTCTAAGATCATTAAGTCCAATCATGAACCTAGCACCACCATGGTCATTAAACCATGTACCACATCTACATGTTTCTTGAAGACCTCCAAGGATGGTGACTTCCCTACCTCCCTAGGCAGCCTGTTCCAATGCCTGACTACTCTTGCAGGAAAGAAATTTTTCCTAATATGCAACCTAAACCTCCCTTGGCAAAACTTGAGACCATTTCCTCTTGTTCTGTCACCTGATACTAGGGAGAAGAGACCAACCCCCACTTCACTGCAGCCTTTCAGGGAGTTACAGAGAACAATGAGGTCTCTCCTCAGTCTTCTCTTCTCCAGACTAAACAATCCCAGCTCCCACAGCTGTTCCTTATAAGATTTGTTCTCCAGGCCCTTTACCAGGTTCCTTGCCCTTCTTTAGACACGCTCCATCACCTCGATGCCTTTTTTGGAGTGAGTGGCCCAAAACTGAACACAGTGTTCAAGGTGTGGCCTTACCAGTGCCGAGTACAGGTGATCAATTGCTTCCCTTCTGCTGGCCACGCTATTCCTGATCCAGAGCAGGATGCTGTTGGCCTTCTTGGCCACCTGAGCACACTGCTGGCTCGTGTTCAGACAGCTGTCAGCCAGCACCCACAGGTCCTTTTCTGCTGGACAACTTTCTGGCCACTGTCCTCCAAGCCTGTAGCACTGCATGGAGTTTTTGTGACACATACAACTGATACTCGAGCAGCCAGTTTCTCCACGATGTCAAAGACTTTACTACAATCCAGATAAACAACATCCACAGCCTTTCCCTCATCCACTAAGCAGGTCACCTTGTTGTAGGAGATCAGGTTTGTCATGCAGGACTTGCCCTTCATGAACCCATGCTGACTGTGCCTTACCACCTGGTTGCCCTGTACATGCTGCACATTGGTGCTTAAGCTGATCTGCTTCATGACCTTCCCCAGCACCAAGGTCAGACTGAGAGGTCTGTAGCTCCCCAGGTCCTCCTTCCAGCCTGTGTGTGTTTGGCTGCACATGTGTTCACACAATTAGGTCTATCCAACTGAAGCAGCTCCTTAGAGAATGAGGAGATTGTTTTTTAGCTGACATGTGAAAGATCTTTAGCTCTATTCTGTTTTGTGCTGGACACCAGCAAATCAAAACATATGGTGTGGCAGACTCCTCAGCAAGGCAAACTGATTCAGGTGACACACCTCTGGAACTTCCTTCTTTAAGGAAGAGGGAAAGGATGCCATAGTCTTGGCCATTTCAGGGAGTCAGGGATTACAGCTGACCCCAAACAACTCTTAACTTTTACTGACTGCAAACTGGTAAAACTAAAGGAGGACTTGCAGACAGACAAAAACAACTTCTTGAACTGAACATATAACCTTCTTGAAGACTCTTTTCTACAAACTGACTGGCAGGTGAAGGTCACATCATAATTGAAGGACACAGAATTTTCACAAGTTTTACTGACTTAGCACACACAGCAGAGAATCCTTTCATAACACAAAGCACTCTATGTTACACTCTCTTGCTGTATCCCTGATATGGGAAGTATATTACTACTCCGTTTCCACTTAACATTTCCTTCTCTCATTTCTCATATACAGAACACAGTGGGACAAGCATAAAGGATGAAAGGTAAATGGAAATATTCTTCCATGCGGCAATATATTGAACCCTGAGACACAACTCCAGATTCACACCTGCAAACAGGCCTGAAGAATTTCCCCTTTGAAGAGAAGACAGAGCCGCCTCCCTCCACAAAAACACTGAGCTGAGAAAGCCTGCAGTATTTCACTCTGACAGAGGACTTACCCAGATTCTAAAAGTCATTACTAATAACTAACAGTTTCACAATGGCAGAAAATAGAAGCTGCACTATGACAAAAAACTTTGAGAACAGTCACTTTTATGTGATGACTGAGAATCTTAAAAAGAAATTATATGTCACACCACACTAGGTCTGCACTGTGCTTGTGCTTTCCAAAGCTCTTAAATTACTCAACAGAAAACAGGTGTTCAAGCTCTTACGGTCTATCTGTCATATTTGTGCTGCATTCTTTTCTTCCACTGAATTTAAGCACTAATGTAAATGTGATCTCAGTTAGTTCAGTAATAAAGAACACCCTCCTCAAAAGAATACTGGTACGGGTGCTTGCAGTGGAGTAAGAATTCATTGTTTCTGGCTAACACTCAGTATATTATAAATAATTCAGCACTGTTACAGATCACTTTATTTGTACCTTTCTTTAATGACATCCCTTTACCAAAAATTAGAGCTTTCATTATATCAACCAAATGTTACTATAAATAAGGAGACTTACACTGTATCACTTCATCTGCTTCAGGACCAGTGAGTAATGGATGATGCTGTCTGATAGCTCTTGGATTGAGTGAGAGAAGGTGCAGTAGGGGCTGCTTTGAAAGTTTTTCATGTTTTTATTTTATATTTAAGGTCGAGGGTGCTATTAAATCACCTGACAAATGGCATGACGTGTTCAGGAGGGAACAAGCAGAAAACTTAGAAAGAAACCTGGGAAGTTGCACGTCAGTGTAGAAACTACACCACGCAGTAGTAACATGATAAAGTTGCCACACAATAGACGTATGGTAAACCTAACAATTAGAGCACCATGGACATGATGATAGAATGGGGGGAAAATAAATATATAAATTATGTTCTTGTTAGAAAAACCTCCATGTTTATATCCATTAGCAAGTACAATTAGCATTTAAAATTGCTGATGCTAGAAGTGGTGTGATTATTTATTGCTGCCACTTCTGAGAAAGGTTCAGTTAGGTATTCGAGGCAAAATAACCGGCACAGAGGTGATGTGCTTTGTCTCAGAGACAAAACTTGCCACCTGCACAACTTTTTAGAACCCCAGGCTTGCTAGCACTGACAGTGAGCTCAGAGGAGACTTTCACTTTGACCTCATCAAGAAGATAAAGATGTTGCACATGTCCAAGTGGGAAAGAATTAAATTTTCTTTAAACTGCCTGCAAAGGCTAATTCAGAGCAAAGGTTTGTTTCCTGAATGATTGGTGTCCCTGAGCATGAATTTTAGATGCTGTTAAAAGAAACACGAAGGTAACTTCCAGCAATTAAATTCACAGAGCTTTCTGTGGTTATAAAATCACCAATAGGAATTGACTAGCGATGCTGGTGGAGAATAGAGGCTGTTATTCTCCTACTGAAAGATCTCTGTCTGGGGCTTCCACCTCAGCTTCCATTTAGTTGCTGTAGTTTTATTTAATAGCAGTTTTGCTTCCTCCTGCCAGTAGTCTGCCACGGTAAATAGGAAAAATGCTCTTGAAACTGCACAGCTCACACACATTTTATATCTGAGAAATTAGATCAGTTTATGAGCAGCATATAACAGTTCTCTTATCGAAGCCCCATGATTTAATCCCTAGTTTTATGACATTTATGTATTTTCCCAAAGCGCCAACTGATGGGAGTTACACATCCCTTACAGTTTAAATCCAGTTCCCAAAGAAAAGGAAGCTTTTATGATCACACTGGTATGTATTTCAATCTATGAAGAGCCTTCTAATAAGTCTTGAACCTAAGGGCTGATTTAAGTTAAAATTAGGGATAAAGGTCTCAAAGATAATTAAGTTCCTGAGAGTTTTAGACAAATCACTGTCTGAGCTGAGGGGAGAAGCTGAAACTGCTGGCCCCTCCATGGGAAATGTGCTCATAACTCAGCCATGAGATGCTGCTGTGGAGCTGCCAGCTGGTTGACCAACATACCTGTCCAGGCTGCTTGGCATGCACACAGCTTTAGACAGGCTGAACTTTGCACAATTACTGCTACTTTTCTGACAGGAATGTAATAGGAGGGAAAGTTGTGGCATCTTGCTGGGAACAAAGAGTTTAGAAAATACAGGACAAAATTCTGCAGGACAAATGACTTTCAGTTGTACTGCTCAAAAATAATATTTGTTTTTTTCTCCTTTAAGGTAAGACCTACTCACATGGCTGATGCAGAAAACCCTGCAAACACAAGCTGCTAAATCTCTAAAGGCTCAAAAAATCAATAAAGTGAGTCTGAGAACAGAAAAAATTTAATCTCAAGACTTCTTTAAGCACCCTTATGATCCTGGGATGACAAGCATTGATAATACTGTAAGAAGGTACATCAAAAAGATGCCAGGGCCAAATCCTTGTTTAAAAGTGGAAGACATCTGAGATGCAATGCTCAGAGAAGTACAGAAAGGGAATTTCCCAATAGGGAATGTGAACAAGGAGATGAGGACAGGGTCTAAACTGCCTTTATTTTACTGTCTCTTCAATCACTGCAAAGCATACTGGGAATCAGAAATATATCTACTGTACAGCTCATAACAGACAGGGCATGGACTTCCAACATATATGTGCAACCTTTTTATGGAAATACTCATTTCCTTTTCATGAGTTTGTCTGAGAACCTTAGAGGGAGTTTATGGAAAGAATGAACCTCTAAAAACTCACAGTCAACCATTCCTTAAAAAACTACATCTGCAAAGGAGCATTGAAACTATTTAAGGTTAATAAAGAGAAGAAACTAAAACATTACTTTAAAATGTTTCATTCCACCTAATTTTTAAGTTTGTACACTGAGACAATACTACCATTAGCAAATTAGATCTGAACCCTCCACAGCTACTGATACATCATTATAAATAATTCAATATAAGCCTATGGGTCATTGTAGCAGAAAAATAAAGCCATGAAAGCAGAAATGGACTTCTTTTTTGGCTAATGCATTTCAAAAATTAAAAATACCAGATGGATTTTAATTTAGGTAAAATGAATAGAAGCTCCCACAGTGTCTCCTTCTCCTCCCCTAATCATCCCCCCTTTCCACTCCCATTCATTTATTCTGTGCAAGTCACAGTTCACTGGGCAATTAAACTGACCCCAAGCACTGCAGTCCAGCCATTCCCTCTTTAATAGCATGTCATGATCAACAAGATCCTGCTAAAATTGGTGGAGGTCAGTCTTTTTGACTCAACATCAGAGGTGCTTTGATAGCCTCTCTCTGCCCTCATAGTGATACAGCCAGCTAACCCTCTTGAGGTATACTGACACTATTTTTACTGTCTCAGGATAAGGACACTGTGATGCAAGAGAGGGAACATGTATGTGACTAAGGTTAGGCAATTCAGATTCCTGAACAGGAAGCCCTTCATTGAGAGGAAACCAAACTTCTCAGGAAGCAAAATTCAGACCATCTCTCTCTACTGAGAAAACAGCTGGGGAAGACTAACTTGTGCATCAGTGCTGAACACTGAAAGTTAAGGAATAAATAGTTGCCCCTAATGGCACAATGAAGATCTGTTTACCTTTCTAATCTGCATGACAAATGTGCAGAAGCTCTCCTTTCAAAAAAGAGTAAAATTATTCTAGTTTGTAGCCTGGATCTACCTTGTCAGAAAAAAAAAAAAAAACACAAAAAAACATAAAAATCTAAAGATGAAGGGCTGAAATGTTTACAATTTCCTACATCTCTTGTGTCTTAGGGAACTATCATTTCAGGTTTGAATAAGGTAACAGGCAAAGCTCTAGTGGAGCGATTTGCATTGGGTTATTTCCTCCTAACACTGGGAGATATAACTGAGGGATACTGCTGTAAGAAAACTTAGCAGCAGTGAGCTACAAAATGTCATCACTGAAACAAGTCACAGGAAAAGTCTGCTCGGTAATTTCAGTATGGACTAGGAGGTCTTCATATAGGCAAATCAAGTGAAGGAAGGATAGATAGATGAGGAGAACAAAAATCATTCAAAATGCAAGCATCTGGGGGGGTTAGGCAGCTGATGGATAAACTTCAAAACAACAAAATGCACTTGGAAATCCATTACTAAGAGCTTACTGTTAAGAATACTAGGAAATGGTGAGGGTTTTTTTTTGCTGCTGATAGTTGTGATAGAACATCCTAGAATATCCTTTGCTCAGCTAAGAAAGTTCTTAAACAAAACTTTGGCCTTGATGTTAGCACAGCTTGGACTTGGAGCATGCTAGAGTGTACAATGTTCCTTTTTTTAGTCCAAAAAAGTCAATACAGTTAATTTCCCAAATGAGCTGACAGTTGGTAAGTGACCACAAAGCAGTTGTTTGTCTCATCATTTACAGAACAGGAGCTGCTAAATGTAAATAAATGGGCAGTTAAAGATACTACAAATCTTCTATTATTCATATTGCAAAAATGCAAGATTTTGGTACAGTTTTCTGTTCTGTTACTCCAGTTATAACAGTCACCTCTACAGGGAAAGATCAGACCAATAAAGTCACCTGACACCTGCAAGAGCAAAGCTGGCCCCAAATTTATCAACAACAAAATCGTTAATAACTCTGCTTAATTACAACCTGTTCTATCCAACACAGAATATGCATGAGTGTTCAAGGAGATTTAATTATTTAGAAAGTTGAAAGATGTGATAAGCTATTTTTGAGATAGAAGGAGACAAAGAAAGAGACAAAAGTCAACATTTCAAACTGGTAATTTTTTAATGATCTGTACTCAAAAGCTGTCAGGAAATATTCTCTCTAATACAATGAAGCAAATTCATTCTTCAAGGCAAGGTAACAGTGGGTAAAATAGGCTTGGTAATAAAAGGAATTGTTTTATTAAATGCAGAAGAGCTATCACTCCATTGAACCAAGGCACGAATAACAAGAACAAACAAAAAATACTTCAGACACTGACCAGTAGAGAGGAAGGAGAGCTTAAATCAGACACACAAGCTGACTTTTCAAATCAGGCCCTACAAAAAAATAGGCAGTTTGCACAGGACCATAAACACAGAGGAGAGTTATCAATTTGCTTAAATAAGCCATCAGTGCAAAGAAGCTTAGTGTCATCCTGGAAAAGGGACTTAATATTCTGGCAGAATTCTACATTGATAAATATATTCTTTGTTACTTGTGTTATTTTCACCCACACATAAATACTCATAGGGAAACATACACATGCATCATTTATAGAGTTGCAGCTATGCTGTAGTAACACATTTCTCTATCTCCACCTTCATGCTTAGTCAAACGTCTTGAGGGACCATCAAAACCTTCAGCTCATTTATTTCATCAGAAAGGAAAAGATTTTTCTCAGCTTTTCCAAGGCTCACTGGATTCCTCTCCTTACAAACAAGCCGTGCTTCAGGTTCTCAATCCCAGAATGCAGCAGAAAGATGCCAGCTGGCTTCCAAAATGCCAGCCTAACAGGGACTAAGCTAAGCTGACTAGAGTCTGAATGCTGTGCAGCCCTGGGGGATATAAGTAAACTTTGGTTGACCAAGAATTCTGGTTAAGTGGTGTTCTGTAAAATAGGGATATAATGTGCATTGCATGCCTCGCTCAGACAGATGTTATCTAAGCTGCTTGGACGCTGACATTTCAGCTGACTATTGCTTATTATTAGCATATGCTAATTGCATGTTATTTATGAATAGCATACCATGCTAATCAGTTATCAGAGTTGTTCATGTTACACCCAGTTAACAAAGGACAAGGAGACCTCTTCTGAAAGAGGCCAGGAGTCTCTAGTCCTGTACTCCCTAAACACAACATGAAGGAGTCACCTATATACTATAAGACCACCAGGCACAGCAAACACCCTTCTCTTTTTCAACATCATCAGACAACACCTTAAATCTAAACACAGATTTGAGTCCTGTAGCCCAGAAACTTGCTTTTATTGAATATGGCAGAATGAGTTCTCAACAGACTATGGAAAATGGTTATAAACAATAAAAACCCCTGAACTTCAGCACAACACCACATTATTGCTGTGAAAAAGCATAAAAAGAAAAAAACAACCCACAACTACTAAATAAGGTGCAGAATACAAAATTATTCCTGAGAATATATGCAATGACTGAGGGTTAATAACTGTGCCTCCATCTAAAACTGTCACGTAAAACTGCTCTTTTTCTCACAATAAAACTAGACTTTCTATATAAATTATATTCAACTTCATCAACTCAGATTTGTATTAAGGACAGATTTATCTCCTAGCTTGTTATCCAACACTAGCATGTCATAGCTCATAAATTAAGACAGTTTTATGTGAGTTCAAACCTGCAAGATTAAGCCTGTGGTGAGTACCAATAAAGACCTTACAATTACATTTGCCTTGCATAACCTGAAAACATAAACTTTATCATTTATTCTCATGACCTGGTTTTAATGCACATTTCTTCATATGACATAAGTGTGTATGAATTCTTAGTTCATACTTATTTGCATCCAATGACCATAATCCATCAAATTAATTGCAATATAAAAATTCCAGTGGTTTACAGAAGTGTATTATCAACTATTTAAAATCAGTAAAATTAATCCTTTTTAACCTTCATTTTAATATAACATTATGATCTCTTTCCTTACAACAATACCGAGCCTGCCGTTGTTTCCATGCACCCCAAGGACAGACCTCAAACACTGATGAAAACACTAAACTGGACAATACAAAATAATTTAGATCCCTAATCCCAGTTTAATTAGGTGGATCTGAATTCCATAATAATGGTTACAAATATGCTTTAAAAATATATATATTAATAACAGTGTAACATCATATAAAATATTGACATAGCTACTTAGCCTGTAGCCTCATGGAGGACAGAAATTCCTACAGAGTCAGCCTAACACGTCAGCTCTAACTTTTATAACTGCTAAATTTGAGAGCTATCCTTCTGTAGCACACTGGAGATGGAAAGACAGATGTTTTAAATCTGCAGAGCCTCAATACCACTGAGCTCTGAAGGCAGCAGGGAACAGAATGGAAGGAAGAAAGTATCCTGATAGAAAAAAATCCCAGGAGTTAACCCGCTTGATCTTTCACACATACCAACTAGATTTTACAGTGCCTCGACAGTTCCTCCACAGTCAGAGGTGCTCGCTATTGTACTGCTGCATGTGGCAGTCCTACCAGCGTATCATCATGATCTCCTGTCCTTTGTTCCAGTCTTAGAACTCTTTAAAAATAGACTTTTCTAAATACACTTCCTGAATAGTTCAGTTCTGTTGGAAGTTGAACTAAATAAGCTAAAAGAGATCACCATTAGACCGACTATCTAGGGGTAGAGATAATCACCTCCAAAAGGAAATAATTAAAACAGCCAAGTTAAAAAAAAAAAAAAAAAAAAGGAGGGGGTAGGGGGGAATTTGATTACCTATATGAACACATCTTTGCATTTATATTTTCTCATAAGGCAGAAAAAAACCTGCTTCCAGCCCCAGGTTTTTAAAAGCTGTTCTTCAAAAAGAATAGTGAGTAAAAATAGAAAGGCCATTAACTGAATTGAATGGAAAAAATTCAGCTGATTTGAACCAGGTCAGGATTCTCGTTAATAAGTTTAGCTAGATATACTAAGGCAAAAGTTCAGGTTACAAGCTTCATGACAGAGAAAAACAAAAGAGCTGTTATTTCTGCAGAAGAAGGGGGGAGAGCATGCAGACTCTCAGACACCAAGCAAGAGCAGCACATATATCTAAAGAGTGACCCCTCTCTTGCTCCTGTAGAAATCCTGATCCCAAATCAAGCCACTGACAAACCTTAATCACCCACTTGAAACGAACAAAGATTTATTCTAATATTCACATTGTTATTGCTTCTGCCTCATCGAAAACATAAAGTATGATCATCAGTCACAGCCTCTTAGAGGGAAAATACGCCACCATAACACTCCTTCCAAGACATCCTCTGGGAGGGAGGTCATTCAGAGCCAGTCATTTAGTCAGCTATAGGAATTAACATCAAGCAAAATATATTTTTACACCCTAAAGCAAAACCAGTCCTTCTATGCTAATTGTCTGGAAAACAGAGTTACCTGCTATGATCTATGGAGCAGGAAGGTCTCCCACTAGCTCAGACAGTAAATAAGGCACTTGGCGCCTCATGGAGTAAGGTTCAAAAGCTCTGCTTCTACAACACTTACATTTGAAGATCAAGCCTCAGAAAGTAAGGACATGAAGTTTTCCACATGCACAGTACTTAATGACTTAAAAATAAACATATGTACAAGTGTTGCTGTAATTGGGTTCTCTGACTGTAATGCTGTCTCTTTATTATTTGACTCTTTAAAAACCTTACATTCCTAATACCTTCTAAGGAATCTTCTTAAGGCACGTTTCTGACAAAATGCAACCCTGAAACCTGAACTTTCCCACCTTGAAGATGTACACTTTTCATAAATATTTTCTGCACTTCTCCAAAGGAAAATGGATTCATCTCTTGCAGTGCTGCGAAAACCCATGAGAACTCAGAAACAATGACTATAATCTCATTAAACAGAAAACTGGATGTTTATGATTATACATTCACTGTCTAATTTGGGAGAAATACAAGAAACACAACAAAGAGTGGATATTAAATTCACGCCATTTCAAGAATGTGAGCTCCTTTTGTTATTATAAAATCTTACCCGTACACTTCCAGGGGCATCCCGCCCTACATCCCAAAGAGCAGTCACAGGATTGCCTGCAGCCTGAAGTTTTACTTCAGTGCGTGACTCCTCTGGCACTTGATTTATCTGGGCACAGGACCCTTCAAATTTCCGTTAGGCCTGTCAAGGGCATCTGAGAGAACAGTTTGTACCGGTGCAGTTGAAACAAAACATATCATGAACATGAGTGAAACTGTATCACACTCTCTATTCTAATGATTTTTCATGATGACAGATGGCTCCATAACCTCATGCCTCAGTCCAAGTGCAAATTATTTTGAAAGGCTGTATTGACGTGCTCATGGACACTGCACAAATGCTGCTCCAGACTCACAGTAATATTTACAGGCATATTAAAACACATAAATATAAATATAATGAGAGGGTAATGCATATTTCAGGAATTTAATATCCCCTGCAAATGAATTAATGATTTCACCTTTTGTCCTATAATGTTTCAAACCTCTGTCTAAGTTTTGGTATCATGTTATCCTTTCAAATTAGCTGTAATTTTCCACTGCTATGCTTGCTATGAATAAATTGCAAATATCCAAAGAAATTGCAAATATGCTGACACATTCACACACACACACACACAAACCCCACACCAAAAAACAAACCAAACAAAAAAACCCCAAAAAACCAAAACCAAGCCAACCCAATCATAGAATCAAAGAATCAATAAGGTTGGAAGAGACCTTGAAGATCATCAAATCCAACCTGTCACTCAAGACCTCATGACTACTAAATCATGGCACAAAGTGCCACGTCCAATCCCCTCCTGAACACCTTCAGGGATGGTGACTCCACCACCTCCCTGGGCAGCACATTCCAATGGCTAACAACTCTCTCTGTGAAGATCTTTCTCCTCACCTCAAGCCTAAACTACCCCTAGTGCAGCTTGAGATTGTGTCCTCTTGTTCTGGTGCTGGTTGCCTGGGAGAAGAGACCAACCCCTTCCTGGCTGCAACCTCCCTTCAGGTAGTTGTAGGCAGCAATAAGGTCTCCCCTGAGCCTCCTCTTCTCCAGGCTAAACAATCCCAGCTCCCTCAGCTTCTCCTCGTAGGGCTTGTGTTCAAGGCCTCTCCCCAGCCTCGTTGCCCATCTCTGGACACATTGAAGAGTCTCAATGTCCTTAAATTGAAGGGCCCAGAACTGGACACAGTACTCAAGATGTGGCCTAACCAGTGCTGAGCACAGGGGCACAATGACTTCCCTGCTCCTGCTGGCCACACTATTCTTGATGAAGGCTAGGATGCCAGAACTGTTTTCTCATGTGGAAAAAGTTCTGTTTTTCTTAATTTGGATATTAATTTCCAAAGTTGGTGCTTAATCCCATTATGTTTGCAGCTTTGACCTGAAAGCTTCTAAGACAAAATAGCTTGAAATAGAGAATGAGTGTATTTCTGAGGATAGCACAGTAGTGCTCATCAGAAGGGCTTTATCACTATGGGACAATGTGTTTAACAAAAACAGCCAACCAAAAAGAAACCAAAACCCAACCCAACCCAACCCAACCAAGCAAAAAGCCTTAAAAAAAGCCTAAAAAATAATATAGCTCTTCAGATAATGAAAGTGCTTTAGACCACTAGCCAATTGATTTTCTCCTTGTAAAGGTATCTCAATTGAAATGTTCAGAATAAATCATGTGTTAAAATTATCTTCTAAAGTAAGAGCTGAGTGCATATTGATTAATAATTATTTGCACTAACGGATTGAACTAAAGTAATATCATCAATTACTTCAAAAATCTGTAAGATCAATCATGATAGAATCAACCAGTGAAAGACTCACAACACTTTTCCCTGTATTTCAGAAGCGCTCACCAAATGGCTTTCTTAGAGATATCTTGGCTTCCTGTCTCTAGAGCTACCAAAATTTCTTTCAAATCTCAATCATCACTAGGAGGCTCAGCCATATCATACAGCTCTCACCCTTACATGGGAGGTCTGCAAGGAAAGGAAATGACTTCCATATCAAGTATGAGGCATGAGGGGGCACTTTTGCCAAGGAAGTTTAGTTAATATTTCATACTTATGCTTGTGCAGCAAAGAAAATGCAAACAGCACAAACTAATGACGAGAATAGGTGATTTACATAGAGCCACCTATACAAAGCTGGGGGATATTCAGTATAAATTAACTATGTTTTACACAGTAATGAGTCCTACTCACTGAATTTGTCTGGGCAGCATAATAAAACCCTGGTAATTCTACTAAAAAAAAAATTACAATTTAGTTTGCATGGTTAAAAATAGCACCGTTATCATTAATCACTTACAGCACCACAGGCATTACTCAAGTCTGGTATCTTATTGAAAATCAAAGAGAATTTTCCTTTCTCATGATGTATAGCACCATTAGAGTCGAGTGGGGAGTCTGCTGGCTGTAGCACCAGGGTTTTAGCAGGTCTGAACTAAAAAGAGTATTTCTGTGTTCTGGTCTTCATAGTTTCTTTGCCACCAGTTTCAGAAGTGTTGAACAGACAGACAGTTAGACAACAGGACATGAAATCTGGTAGAATTTAGTCCACAGACTGGTGGAAGATATTCAAAATGGCAGCACTGACCTTTCAGCTATTTCTTTCTTTTTTTTAGGTTGGCTTACACAAGACCAGCTCCCACTTGTTACTAAACTATTTCTATGCACTTTCTCAGCGATGCACGACCCCCTCCTTCTTTTTTTTTTTTTAACCTGAAATAATACCAATTTTAGCTAAAATATCTAATTTAAATTTAAACATTCTTTACATAAATGAGATGCACAGCTTTGTCTGAGCATCTTAATTTTATGCATTTTTACACTTCTAAGCAACTTAGTAGTGAGGACTGCTTATTTGCATTCATTTACATACAATTTGCAGGAAAAGCTGGGGGAAAAAAAGGGAGCAAGGAAATCCATCATTTTGACTTTCAATGAAAATATTATTTTTGTTAAAAAAAAAAAAAGAAAATCTTGACTGTTGATTTTCTTATTTTACTTAGCAAACTGCTTTTAATATCTTTGTAAGTATCGAATGGCGTTTCTCAAAACTGGCAAAATTTGTTCACCCAATAGGTTAAAAAAATTATAATATTCAGCAATAATTTGGATGTGCATAGATGCAAAGAGAATTTAGTTTCCTAGCAAGGTGAATCACTATCCTGATATGTTCTGTCTCTTCTTCAAATAGGTATTTTACTCATTTTATAGGCCTCAATCTTGGCTTGTTTAGGGGGTAAAATATGGACCCCTTACTGAAAAAACAATGCAACACTGACAAATTAAAGTGTTTCCATCACTGATTTTAGGTCCTGTGCTATCTGCAGATTCCTGCTTAGATGATGTTAAAATGTATTCAAAGTAAATTAGTGGTAGTTTCCCATCTACATTCAGCATACCTGGATTTCTTTTAAAGCAATGATTTTCAGATGTAGCCACATTCCTCCTGCCTTTCAGCTGTAGCTCTAATTAGCTGGTACTAAATCATGCCTATTCTCAGAATTAAAATGGCCAATGTCTTCTCATTCCTTAGAGACTGCACACAGTTTAACTCAGTTCATTTCTTCATCACATCCAATCTGTCTCCCATTACATCCTCAGGCCTCTGTAACACACATGTAAAACCAGGAACTCACTAGAAAAGGCAAAAGGAGAGAAAAACATGGAACAGATGCTGTGCTACAGCTGAGCTTTCTAAGGAGGCATATTAGGAAATTCTGCAGTGCAGAAGCGGTCTCAGGAAATAATCATGGCTGTGTTTTGCTAAAACATGCACCAGTTCTGACCGTCTGCCAGAGTGATAATTTTATCTGGCTTTCATTGTACCCCGGGTGTGGGCAACTCAGCGTAGTGTCAGGGACAGATCATGCCTGAAGGACTTCAACACGCTCAAGGAAAGCCAGCAGAAGCTTGTGATTGGCACAGCCCCAAGTGGCTCTGTCTCTGTGATGGCCAGGAGAGGTGAGACCTCCCAGCCACAGCTCCTGCCTTGGCAGTGGGACTGGGGGACACTCCTGCCTCTGCAGGGCATACACAAGGGAGGTGAAAGCCCAGGGTCACTGTGGATGTGGCCCAGTGCCCTAAAAGCAGGGCTGCCTCATATTAATGGTGAAAGGGAAGACACAAGTTATATGTTCTGCTTCAAGCAAGCTGGCAAGTGGTAGGAAACAAAATATGTTTTCAGGCTTTCATGATCATTTCATGTCTTTGCCACCCCTCCTTTTGCTCATGTGTGTGCTTTTCTACACATCCTCCAAATTCCTGTGTGATTCAAGATATGCATCTCCAACACCTTCCTTGCATGACTTCAGATGCTAAATACTTTGAAAAATAATTCTGTGCTGATTTCCTTCAGGTCAGTAACAAGTTGCTTTTTATTATATTGCCTTTATATTCTAAGGCCTCACTCCATTAGATTCTAGACTTCCAAACTCACAACTCTCCTCTACTGCATATTTTTAATCTAGTGGAAACATTAAAGGAGGAGATTTTACTCTTCCAAATTAAAAGATAGCACAAGTCCATTAATTTTCATAATCAGATTAAGGCATTGTAATAAAACTTTTAGTGACTCAAGGGAAAGATTGTTTGAGACACAAAAGTGTAATTAAACAAAACTATTGTATCTGTGCCATTAAAGAAAACACTAAAAGTAATTTGAGTCTAGGGATCAGCACTTCAAACCTTCCCTAACCCCAGCCCTAACCCACAACCTAACTTGTGGTGTAAGCACATTTTGTCAACAGCAGCCCAGATGCCTGATGAAATTAATTAAGTCTGCTATCTCCTTACAATGGAAACAAACCCTCATACACATGCTGTTCACATTTCTGGCATGATAGGCATTTGTTACTAAAGTCACCGATGTCAGCAGCTAGGAAGTACAAGGCTGAGCTCTCTTTCACTTCTTTTCTCTTCTCTTACCACTTCCAGGCTCACACAATAACTGTGATACTCTGTAAGTACCCTTCTTAAAAAGCAGGCATGTCCCCTACTGCAAAATGTGTAATTCCTATGATTCTTGTCATGAGAAAGGAAAAGTCTCACAAAGTCCTGAAATTCTTTGTCCTCAAAGTCCTTTTAGTCTCCTTTACAAAAAACTATGAGTCACAAGTAGGAGGACTGCAAGAAGGCAAGGATTCATTTGCCTTGCCATCATGTAGCAGCTGTCAACTCTTCCATGCCAATGACAGACATGTGAAACTGCATGAGAATTTGGAAATGTGATATGGTACAGAAAAAAAAAAAAGAGAGATGCCAGGAAAAGGTTAGTCCATGCTGCTGCAGTCTCCACAGAGCAACTGAGCAGACTGATGTGCTTTGTCATTACACTGAAGCTAATGACAAGATGGCATTGCCAAAGCTGGGGCTCTCAGCTTGAGGACCATGCCTTATGGGCAGGTGCTCTGAGCAACTTCCCAGAGATGTGGGAGGGTTGTGCCAATTACTCCATGGATCCTCTAGCTCTACACATTTATCAAACCACATCAGCCCAGCATAAAGCTGAGCCCCCTCCCTAGAAGTCTTATTATTCACCCAGCAGTTATATGAGCACTGGCCTTTTGATGGCCATCTATATAACCATCATTCTCATTTAGATTATAGGGTCCTGAGGCCCCAGCTTGGTTTGCTTTATACGTAGGCAGATTAATTTCTGCCTGCTTGACCACAGAATGCAGATTTAAAAGTACACAAGTGAACAGAAGACTCTGCAATCCCCACAGGAAAGTTACTCAGCACAGGTCAGCTATTTACTGTCACTTAGGTTTATTAACACTGTAAATAAACTGGATTTGTTCTTAGAAGCTAAGAGTCACTAAGCAAATATGAAATAGGTTCCCAAAAGCTGCAAGTTAGTCACAACTTTTAAAGTGAGACTTAGCAATGGAATAAACAATGGCACGTAGCATGCAGATAAATGATTTTTGGCAACATGTTTACATAGTAGAATCCTAGATCTCTGTAATCACCAGTATGTCATTTGTGTATGAATATTGTATGACTGACAGTGCACACATCTGCGAGAATAGCTGCAGTACCAAATACATACACAGAAAATTATTTCCTCTTAACATACATGACCATTGCATTGGTGAAAAAAAGAACTCTGCTGGCCAGAAGCCATTATCCTACACCTCTAAAATGCTGCTCTCGGACTTCATCTTCAATTTGAATACACTCTAGCCAAAACAGGAGGAGTTTCAAATTAATATTTTATGTCCAGTGGTCAAGCAAATAACTCAAATGTCATGCCAGCAATTAAAGTGTGTCTAGATATTTTGGCTACTGTGGTAGTTGAACTCAGGACCTTCGCAGTGAGTCACCACAGTCACACCATTACTGAGATATTATATTCTGCAAGTACGAAGATGGGAAATTTTCCAGATTGTCTGCCAAGATTCACTGCACCTAGGATACAGCAAGTGTCATAAATAGAATTTGCCACAGCAAGCCTTGCAATAAGTGCCAGGGAAACGCAACAGACCTCCTGCAGTCTGATTTAACATAAACAAGCCAAGACATGGAAAAAGTAAAAACACTGCCCTGCAGTCACTGCTAAATAGCTTTTCCAGTTGAGCATGGCGAAGTCTGACAGACTGAGAGTGTCTATCCAGTGTACGACAGCACCTTACGTGCCGTGGCTTTTGCCACATCAAGAGCAACCTCCCATTCCTGCTTGGAAGACAGCAATTTTTTTGTTCAGAAAGAGTTGAATTTAGAGTCTGCTGCTCACGTATATGTGAATATTTGCTTTTACTGCTTCTCCGCCCTGAAATAGCAAAACAAACCCCATGCATGTTAAAACATATGGCTTGGGTGAGAATCAGTAAATGCAAACTTCTTTTATTTCCTCAGTGAATCTCACTTGATAACTGCTTGTGCAATCACAGATCTTCCTGAGAACACATTACAATAATTAGTCTTCCTCACGAAAACACAAGAACCCACAAATTTTCTTGCAGCCTGTTCCACTTTTATGCACAGAATTGTACCTTTAAAGAATAAAAGAAATTCTCTACAAATAGAATGGTTTTACATTCTTATTTTTAAAAATACATGGTTTGCAGAACTGCTCCTCTTCCTGAGGCTGGCTTTTTAAGGTGAATGTGTGGGGGAAAAAAAAATGAGGAGAACAAATTGATAAAAATTATCTTAAAGGTGAGACTGTTAAAATAGATTTAGGAGAACAAATTGATAAAAAAATAAATACTGCAATTGTGATCACTGTACAGCAATAAACATTACAAATGGCATTATTTGCAAGCACAGTGACATGATTACAGACTAAATGTAGCTCCTAATTTCTATGTTTTAGGTTTTAGGCTGCAGTTATGGCATGTTCCAGAGTACTGGAGCATTCAGCAGAACAAAGGAATTAAGAAATGCTATCTTTAAGTAATTGCATTGAAAAGGTAACACTACCTTTAAAACAAAACATTGGTCAATTAGTGGGAAAGGGCTAACTCTTTTATTTTTCTTCCTCTTCCTCTTCACATTGCTATTCACCATTCTGGGACAGGTTGTGGTCCATTGTCACCATCATTAGAGGTGTTCAGGGGGAGACTTGATGGGGTGCTTGGTGCCATGGTTTAGTTGATTAGGTGGGTTGGATTGGTTGATGGGTTGGACATGATGATCTTGAAGGTCTCTTCCAACCTGGTCTGGTCTATTCTATTCTATTCTATTCTATTCTATTCTATTCTATTCTATTCTATTCTATTCATTATGGAGAAACTGGGGGAAGAGGCTGCAGTGAACTTACTGCTATCCTTCTGTGGCAAAGTGCAGTTAACAAAGATGTGTGCAGATAACAGTTTATCAATGAAAAACTGAAATTGTAAATGACTGCACCATGAGAGCTCCAGGTGCAGAGCTAGCACGAACAAGACTGTCATGTGTTCTCTTCTTCCATGCACTTCAACCACTGCAAACTCTGCTCTTGAAACACAAGTCAGCTTCAAAGGGGAAAAACAACCCTCAAACTTAAAATTCTTTTGATACAGCTTAAAAGCTCTAGGATGTCCTGAGTACAGGTTTAAAAACAAACAGAGTGGGTAAAATAAGGATTTTATCTATGACTGGGGAAATCACACTGAATTTGAAATCATACATAATAAAACTGTGAACTGTTCAAACATATGGGAGAGATCCTAACTAAGGAGAAACACAAAGGGGGTCTCATGAAATCAACGTGAAGAAAATGTAAATAAATTCAGAGGTGCTTCTTTTAATTGTTTGGGAATTTATAACTTCATTGTAGAATGAATTTAATAAAATCCACTAATGCATTGAAGTATTATTTACCTTTTTGTAAATTTCTTTTGAATGCTGAGAGCCCTGATTCCATTTGGGAATTTAACATCTGGAAAACCTCAAGGTTTCATTCCCTTCATACTTAGATAGGAAAACAATGTAAAATGGAAAATAATAACCTCATGGGATTTTTTCCCCTTGCTATTATATTGCAATGATACCAGTGTAGATAATTGTGCATATGAGTTGTTTATCACACTATTACAGGTACTTCACATATAGATGAAGATGTTGTGGCCTCTGGATCTTACACCAACATAAGGACACTTAGGCAGTATAAAAAAATGTGGCATAAAAATTTGTTCTGCTAGGTTGAACTGTTAATTTTCTGTTGATACACTACTGGGTAACAGCCCGTCCGACAGCATCTGCAGAAACATTTCTATTATTGTCTAGTTTATGTGGGGTTTAGACTGCTTTTTGCTCTATTTCAGTTTTTGATATGTGTTCTTTTATGTTTTACTTCCTAAGAATTCATTTTGTAATATCCCCACCATCAAAAAGACACAAATGCAGAGCTACAGCAAGGTCTGTATCTAAGCATCTGCAAGTCAACAAGTAAGCTATTTGTTTTGTCCAAATCTCCTTGCTCTTAGCTTGATTTTTAATCAAAGTAAAAAAGACTGCAACTATTCTGCATGCATCATGGAATCCAACATTTAAACGCTGTATATACTTTCCTGTTGCTTTGTGGAAAAAGAAGCAAATTACAATTAATGATACTCTGTGATAAAGTTGTCCTGGTCCTTGAAAAACACAGGGGCATTTGATGCCCTCAGAAACTCATCTCCACATCAGTCCCCTATAGTTCTTTCTTACTACACATGGCTATGCTAAAGGATGCACAGATATGCTAGAGTGTGCTCATAGTTAAATATAGATGTACTGCAAACAATTTACTTCTCATACAATTTTAGCAGTCCAAAACTATATCTGCATTGGTTATTATTCATTTGCTCTTTATTTTGTTTCCCAGGGTAAAAGGTTGTTTACTTTAAAGCTATTGCTTTCATGCATGTTAGAATTGTTCCTTACTGACTGGAAGCAACTCTGGGGAACTTCTGACTAGGAGCACCATCTTGTACATCATGTGCAAGCTGAGCCTCTCAAGCAATCAGCAGCACTGGCCTCCTGCACGAGGTGCTTATTTCCCCTGTAACAATAGGCACAATTAAGTCAAAGCAAACCCTATTAACTCCACCCCAGGCTAACCCCTGCACGCTCACTGGGTCCCTTGATTAACTGTACAGGACTGAGGGACAGAAAGGTGTCAGGAAAACCCCAAAGAATTAACAAGCCTGCAAGGAGACTCTGCAGGAGGGAGAAGATGCAAGAAAGAAAGAGCAGAAGGTGGCAGTTTAAAACACTTATTAAAGGAGTTAACAAAATAAAGGGATGTAATTTGAATCACCAAATGACAGAATCCTATTGTGATGAGGCAGTGCAGACTCTGAAAGTGGATACTCCCTGTAAAGATCACACATGTACCTGCACAATAGCATTAGATGAGGATGGAATTATATACCTCACTGACATTGGACTTTGTGGGTTCGGCCTCCGTGCAATAATTGGAATAGGTTTTGTATTGATAGTTGTAATCTTAAGCAATATAAAGTGTTTATTAATGCTCACCTGCTGGTAATACTTTAATGCCCCTTATACAAAAGCCAAAAATAACATCAATCAGCAACTCATTAAAATAAAACTCAGAACGATGCCAGTGAAATGTTAGAACATATTTGAAGTATGTTCTGTTAGCTTTCCAATATTCCTATATTCAGTTATAGCACCAAGGTATGAGCCAATATACAGAAGCTCAGATGTTGCTGCAATTTTAGCATAGGGCAATGTTAATTACAGCATGTCAAGCTATTTAAAAATTAAATTAATAAAAGGAGACTTAATTTAATTTTTGTTGCATACCAGTTAGAACTCCTACTTCTGTTCATCACAGCTGACTGCTGTATCGGTTTGGACTTTTACAGCATTGTGCTCTGTGTGGAAGGAGTGCCCTCCCCCACTCTAATGGCAATAGACTGCTGAGAGATTGTTCAAAGATAAAAATATGTACCATCAAGTCCCTAAAATGTCATGATAAACGAACTCAAATGTCACTATTAAAATATTTCCTTTCATCAGTTTCACGGCACAGATCTCCCACTGCAACGCCAGAACTGACTCAACTTTGCTAATACATCTATGGGAATACTGAATTCTTTTTGAAGGTTGAATTTAAGACAATGGCAATGTGTATGGTGTAACACTGAGATAGCCACCTGTAAAGTGGCTTAAAAGGCACCCCCTGGAGAAAAAGTCTTCTGCGTGACCCTCTTCCTGAGGAAAAAAATATAAGTGGTTGAGTTCATCACAAGCAGACCCCTGAAACAATTCTCTGCAGGCTTCTTTAAATGTGAAAAGCATCATTTTGCTTTCAACTGATTCTGTTAAGAGTCTCTGAGAAAGATAAAAAGGTAACATGGCAGAAGAGAGAACTTCTTATGAAGAAAACAGAAGACTAAATGAGAAATTCAAGGGTACCAAATTTCTTTCCTCTTTGCCACAGTTATTCAATGCCACATTCCCAGACAGCAAGGAAAAAATAAAGAACTCCTTTATTGTAGTACCAGAGCCAGTGAAAAATTTGCTAGTTTATTATGGGTAGCTTCTATAACATTTCGTGCCTTTCTCCCTCCCGTCTAACTATTTTCTATTCAAATATCCAGGTGATACTTTAGAAACTTCTAACAAAGGGCTGATAGGAAGGGAAGACTAACGAACAATGTGTGTTTCTAATGAGAACCGAGCTGCTACCTGCAGAGAATAATACAGGATGATCTGTCTTTGGAGAGAGAGGGGGAAAAAACCAACAACATAAATGGAACGCTGTCAAATTTATAAGCAGCAATTTAGACAGCAAATATGTTGCTTGGGTTTCAGCAGTCTTAAACACTGTGAGCGGCTTAACCTTATCTCCCAGTGCCACTGCCTTCCTGGAGTAATTGATGCTCGGAGTCCCCCAATTTCACATAAACCAGGCCACTGTGTTATTGTATATAGCAATCTAACTGCTAGCAGAGACAGGAAACGGCGCTGAACCCAGATCAATAGACATGTCAACAGTAAGCTGCTTAATCTAATTCTGCCTATCTCATCTTGGAGCACAGAGTTTGCAATTTTACTGCTAGGTCCCTCTGGCAGGAAATGGTTTGGAAAGTTTAGTCTTAAGAAGTTTAAGCGATATGCTTATCCTTCAGGCTCTCAAATGTTTATTCAGCAGAATAGCTGTTTTAAATGTTTTATAAATGGTAGCAATGTAAACAAGGCACTCCTGAATTCTTTCCCATATGAAAGCTATAAGGGTGATTTCCTCACAGTGGACAGAGAGCTTAACACGACAGCCAATTATGCTTAAAGGTAAATTGCATTTGTACAGATGTACAGAAATAAAATAAACTTTGAAGATCAGAAATACTGTTCCCAACATCCCCTCCTCCACTCTGATGATATTTCCACATGGAAACTCTTATTTTTTGGCAATTACATTGCTCCTTCCTATTTTTTTCCCCATTCTATTTTTCACATATATGAAAACTACATGTTTCTTTGCAAGGAACTTCAGACTCTAGGCTGGTATAACACAATCTCTGACGAGAAATTACATCAGGTCATGAGAAACCCTGACACAGGCTACAGGCTCTCCTTCAGAAAGTGAGAGGGAAGAATAAAACTGATGACATTTTTCTCATCTTCCTACTGCACTGACAGCATACTTCCATTCCCTTTGAAGGAAAAAACACACCAAACCAGACATGCAGAGCTTTACCCCACACATCAGCTGGCCATGAGAAAGCCTCAGCAATGCACCTGGACAGATGGGAGCTGGAGTGTTCTTGTCATAGCTGTGACAGGGTGAGCTCCACATGGGCTGGGCCCCACGTTCTTCCACAAACTTTCTCCAGCAATGTGCCTGTCACAGTGTTATCAATGACTTCACAGCAACAATGCAGACACATCTATCTATCTATCTATATCTATATGTATAATTCACAGTTCACTGGTGCCTGTTCCATGCCCCACAACTCCTGAGAGTTTTCAATTCTATCTGAAGTGTGATGAAGTCACAATGCAACCCCTGGGGTGTCACAGGGCCACACCATTCAAGGGGCAGTGGCTGCTGCCAGCAGAGGGGAAATTTAAGCTCCTGGTTAACTTTGAAATCACAGTCGATGGCTTCCAACCATGACAGACCTTTAAACTACTTTTGACAGTCTATTTGTCACTGGAAAACAAGTGCAAACTCACTTAGAGGAAAGATGGTGGTTTCACTAAGGTACTGTGAATGGGATTTAGACACCACAGGTTCTTTCCTCAGCTCCGCACAATGCTGGTGTGCTAGTGCTAGCCAGTTTTTAAGTGCTTCAACTCCCTATCCATAAAATAAAACTTCCCTAACTGCGCTGGAGTGCTGAGATGCTCAGTGCATTAGAGTCCGTGAGGTGCTCAGATACTGCAGTGCTGAGAGTTACAGAAAAGTCAATAAAATGAACTCCATAAATAAAATGTTACAAAAGCCCACTTCAAACCTTCAGTTTGAAATCATGGGACTGCTCCCATGAGTTAGTGCCTTGGAAATAAATTTAGCAAAGATTCCCAGAACAATACAGATGAGGATAAGAATTAGTAAAGACATGATTATAATTAAGGCGCTGGTGCATTATTTAACAAGCAAGTTGCTTACTGTTGGAAGTCTTACAACACACTGCATACCTCAGATGAAGAAAAACTGCAAAATAGGATCCACAGCTGCTCCCTGGAGTAAAATCTAAAATAAATTTCAACTTGATATCTACAGACTTATTTGTTCATTTACTGTGAACAAAACTTTCTTTTTACAAGAGTTTTACTCTTCTGCTCTAAAACCTGAAACTGTAGAACAGTGTTCCAAAGATCAAGAGCATACCATGAATAATCAAAGGCAGAGCAGAAGAGACTCTTTTGTCAACAATTCATAGACTCAACTGCAGCCACTTCTAATAAGGAGCAATTTAGTACAAATAATAAAAATCAGAGGAGACAGACTATCTGTTAATACAAGAAGCACTAATTTAGTTCAATTAGTTCACTTCAAATAGAAACTTATGGCATGAAAGCCCATTTTGGCTTCAGACTTGCCCCACCCTCAGTCCACATTTTCAAAGACATAGTATATTCCAAATGTTAATTAACTATCACTCCTTTTTAAACTCATGTATATCCCTACCAGTCTGATGGTGTGTTTTTTTTTTTTACAAGGATATAAGACTAAGAAATTACATTCTCATTAAAATGCAAACAAAGCAGAATGACCTTACTTTAAGCCATCATAAACCACTATTAGAGCAAGTGTATTTTCTATCACAGCAAAATACTCGTATCAAAGAGAAGCTAAGAGCATGAACAGATTTTTAAGCTTAGTGACACACTCATGGAGATCTTCGTTTGAGGAGGTCTCAGCACCTGCCATTTCAACTTCATTTTGATGAAACCTACCCATTCTTTGTATTAAACTGTGAACTTTCTGCTCTCACTTTTCATTCAGCTTCTCAGAGAAACAATTCTTGTATGCTGGAAAACAGTAATTAGCCAATCAGGAACGCCACAAGCTGGAAATAATCCATCTTGCCAGCTCAATACTGAAAAAAAGTTAAAATGAAATCTTATTCTTTACAACCGTCAGGTTGGGCAACAAAGAAAATGATATAATCACCATGCATGTGCTCATTACTTTCCACACTTAAATGATGCTTCTCACTACAACTGAAGTAGTAATCTCTTTGGAGGAGGGACTCTGTTTCCACCTGCATTTGTTTCGTATCTACAAGTGAAGTCACTGATCATTTCTGTCATGCAAATGAAATGATTAACCCCTCTGATCTGTAGCAAAAATATATACTGGGAGCTCAAAATCCTTCCAGCTTTAACATAAAATTGCAAAGCAAAAGCAAGTACAGAATATTGCTGTCAAATGGTAACGAGTCTACTTAGAAGAAGACAGAACATCTTGAGGTTTTGAGTGGAGCAATTAATGCTCCAAGGTTTTAAAACCTGGCTGCACAAAGAAAAGTTGTACAGAAGATACACAAATGAGGGTTTAAGGTTTGTTTGTATTAAAATTATGGAAAACCTTGTAACTGACAAAACAATAATATTATTATGCCATATTTGGCACATGCATACAAAAATACTCTATAATGCATGACAAAGCCCAGGTATGTGGGCATTTATGTGTTAGGCCATTTTTAGGAAACCACATCACAGCAGATCTCAGAGTTTGGGTTCCCTACCTCAAATCCCAGGCATTTAATTCCTTTACTTGGGAACACTTTCAATGTCAACAATGTTGTACAAACTGCATAATACCACAAAGATTGAGGATTACAAAGATGGTTTCAAAGTCTTGTGTCAAAAATTGAAATATATGTAGCTCATTTGTGGCAAAATTTAAACTGTACATGTTCAGAATATGGAAGCACAACTGTTCAGCTGAGGAGCCACAAGTACACAAGTGCCACAGGAATTTTTATCATGTTCTGATCCTTCCTAACAAAAACCAGAACTCGACTCCTTTGTAAAAAGTCCCATACCACCATCCTGAAGATGTCACTTTTTGTATTACCCTGGCTTATAGGAGATCAGATACAGATTCAGAACCTGCAAGCCAGCAGGCAAGAAACCTGAAGGTAGGTGCCTACCAGCTTCTTAAAGTGTCTGAGGATTTGAGTTGTGGCACCTAATTCCCACCAAGATCAAAAACATTCAGATGGTTAACCTGCTTAAGCACTTCTGAAAAACCTGTTGCCTGCTTAAAATGCTGCTTTAGCTGGTCTGAAATATAAACAATACTTCCACATTTTCACAGCTATAATTGCCATTATTTCATGACTTTACTGACTTAGGAGAGACTGCAGGCAGTCCTTCCAAAAGGACTAAGTCAAATTGATGGGTAGTTGTCTTTTTGACCCTTTTGTTAAAAAAATGCATCGAGCGCTCTCTATCCGGACTTAGATAAATGAGCAACAAATTAAAAGAAACGTTTTTATGATTCACTACAGTAGCCTGCTTTTTGTGTCTTTCTCTTTTCTAATACAAGGTTAAAAGTGACTGGTAAACCTTTTAAGGTTATTGAAACTAAATTATTAACGCTGTTTTTCACCTTCCTTTTGTCCTCTTCACAGCATTCTCCCTGATTGCTTACTGCTACTCCAGTCCTACAAGTTGTAAATCAAATGAAAATCTTTAAAGTACAAAACCATCTGATTAAAATTTTTATCCACAAGGGAACCACAGATATGACAAGAAGTCACATTATGCATTTTTTAAATTTAAAACATCTGACAGACTTTTTTTTTTTCTTCCCATGTGTGCGAAAATTGAGCACTTTCATCTTTGGAATCAACAAAAAGGATGATTCTCACTCATAAAACCCATTTGCAACCTTCAAAACATCTTTGATATTCTCCTTTACTGCAGAGGTGCATTTGGTGCATTATATGCAGGCACAAAGTGTGGTGACACACAGCTAGTCTGCCCAAATTTGAACAGTTCACAGGTTTGTTGAGATTTTCCATCAAACTCAGCACCAGATCACTCACCATAGCACCCATTCTGTCTAGATGGTTGGAAACATAAAGGGAAAATGTGGCAAATCATGATCAAGGAGACTAATAAAAGCCTATAGTGGATGCTGCTGAAAGAAAAGACATACCTTTAAGAAATGAACTCAGTCTAGCAGGAAGCCAAATAGTAACTTACATTTTTCTGAGGTTTTTAATGCAATGCCTATCTTATCTAAGATATGGGTTTATTTGACAGCATATTGCTGGAAAGTTGGCAAACAACAACATTCTTAATGCTACTTTTCAGCAACAGAGTACAAGGATGATCCATCACCAAGTTTTGAAGATCTGAGCTCCTGATATTCCAAAACAGAATAAACCAAGTAAACTGCTGCATTTCAGTTTTCATTGGATTTCATAGCTGCTGCACATTTACGGTCTGCTTGGTTGGCACAAAGCTACTGCACATATGCCACAGCGGTACGAGGTTTGTTTCTCCAGCAGTGGAATTCCTGGATTGGAGTTAAAACATCAGCCTGAGTCACAAGTTGGCCAAGAAGAAAGCCTATGGTGCTAATAGTACACTATTTAACATCTGATAACATATCAATGTCTGATAACACATTCATTATGGAGATAAGAAGTTACAGAGAAGCACTAAGCTCTCATTACATAGCAGACTGTCTGCTGGCCAGCTCCTCATTTATCCCATTGACATGTGATTTGAATACAACAGCATCAACAAGGTGTCCTGCAAGCTGATTGTTACAGTTCTAAGCCAAATATTTGCAATACTAGAGCTGAAAGCACAGAAATAGCTCCATCCTAATCCAAGGCATGTGACGTGAGTGGTACTTCCCTCAGGAACAAGGTCAGTGACAGAGCACAGAGAGCTCTAGTTCTCTCAAAAGGATGCTGAGCAGGAAAATCTCTATGAATGGCAAGCTTCAGGAAAGCACCCCAAGAGCTCATGGAGAATGACTGAAGTGAATCCCTGAGATACTGTTATTTGGGTCATTATGGGTAATAAAGAGACTCCTCGTGAGGAGAAGTTCTCAAAAGTATTTGTTCTCCTTTATCTAGGATTTCAGGTATTGGTTGCATTTTGTGTTTCGCACAGAAGAAAAGCATTATCTCAGCAGGATAGAAAGCACTGATGGCAAACATTGCATGGGAAGGCACAAGGTTCTATGATGGACAAGGGACTAACCTGGGAGCTATGGCTGGGACAATGAAAGCTCTGAGCCAGAAGACAGCAATCTGTCAGCATTTGTGCCATGCTCAGTCTAGCATTCTCACTTTCCCCTCTAGCATTAAAATCTGAATTGCCATTTCCGACTGGAAAGCAATGTGGCAAGATTTTCTCATGGAAACCTGAGCAAGCTGCATATAGAATGAAGACGCTCTTCCAGCTTGTATTTATTGAGCAATTTGTTTTCTCAGATCTCAGTTTGTCTTCCTTTTACCTCACCTTTTTCTTCCTGCCTTTGTTTTGGTGTTCAGACACTTAGACTTTCACAATCAATCACAGCAAAGTAGTTCCTATAAACCTGCTTGCAGGAAAACATTTTCCTTCTCAGCCCTCCAACCCATTCCCTAGAAAGCAGATTTTTCTCTAAATATACAAGGCAGCAGCATCTGATAAAATGAGTATGACACTATATGACAGGAGAAATCATTGCAGTTCTGCCACCCTGCTGCTTTGTAGAATTGAGACTTATGTAATAAAAGAGTTTAACTTATTTGGAGATTCATTTATACAATATGCATTAAGAGATTCATTGAACAGAATAAAGAAAGGCAAGGGCATAAACAGCCAGGAATTCTCAGCAAGATGCCATAACCTTCAGGGAAAGATTCATAGTCTCTTTCTCTGGCCCAGGGAATTTTTTGCTCTAGGGTGGCGCAGTTGTGACAAAGGGAGAAAGATGTCACAAAAAGGTGAGAAACGAATTCCCGCCTTTCGTTTGCTGAAAGCTGCCACCCTATTCTGGTGTTAGATGAGGAGTTTGGCTCTTCTCTTTTTCAGCAGCCACCACGACACATTGTGTGAGGCCTCCAGCTGAGTCAGTACACGCTCGCTGTGCTCTGCACACACAGATGGGAGTAGGCAGAGAAATGTCAAGATACTTGGATTAGCTTGGGTTTGGTCACGCACAGAAGCAGAGCTCAGGGCACCCGAGGAATCCTAAATTAAACACGAAGCATCTCTCCCAGTTTAGGCACCCTGGGTTTTAGGTATTAGTCATTAAGGAGCTTCTAAGCTGGCACATCTTGCCACAGGTTTAGGTGCTTTCTTAGCTCTGTATCCCAACAGTAAAGGTACCTTGCCCTGGCAATGAGACAAAGCCTCACAAAAAAAAGTGCTATGACGTTTTAAGTTTTCAAATCACTTGGAACACATGAATGCAGTTAACTCTCTGCTCTTACTGTTGCCAACCCCCTTGAGGGAAAAGCAATCTTCCCATCCACTCATTCCATGCATGGAATCTTTTTTGTCTGACATATTTCAGTAATTGGGCGCGTTTACTTTTCAGCTAGTTCTAACACAACCAGTAGAGGCTGCATTTTGAATCTATGAGAATAAGCTGGCAAGTGGCATGAAAAAAATTAACATTTCCAACAGTATGCAACACATGGGTGAATGTTACTCAGCCTGATGGGATGCACAATTTTTAAATCTCATATAAATGCCTACATACTATTCTTCCACTTCTGCCTGAACACTCTATGGCTTTGACTGAAGGCTATTTCCAGTATTCTTCACCATGTTCTTTACCTGCTGTAACACCCTCTACTGACTCCTCAGTGACTTGTTCCACTGCCTTTCTTTCCATTATCATTGTAAGATTTCTGTTCTCTCCTGGCCTTCTCTCTGACTCAGAGCAAAAAGTTAAGTCCTGTTCTTCCTCTATACTGAATTTAAAGGAGCATTCTGAAGTGGAAAGGGGTGAGAATTTGCTTGTTTTACCTTTTGAACAGAGACAAAGCAACAGCCTTTTCTGTTGTACTTCTGTACACCAATGCCAAACCACAGTTTGTTGTTGTCAACTAAATTTTAAAACAAACACCTGCCCTCAATTCTCCACTTTCACATTTCCAATTGATTATGTGAGTCATTTTATAGGTTAAAGGTGTCATCACATTTAGAGTGATCAAACATAAAATATGGCAGGAAGGACAGAACTACCATGGTATCTGTGTATTTTTTTCCTTTTTACTACTAGCAGCCCAAGCCTTCAGGATACTCCTTGCTCCTCACCCAACTTTCAGAGGATGCATAGGAACAAACATGGAACAAAATAACTTCTTAGGAGAGCTGTTATGGTACTGCTAAACAGCAGTTCATTGTTCCCTTGCCTTGGATAGCTCTAGCTTTAGGTCTTTATTTTACTCAAAGATCTCTTGCTTACCAATGCCCTGACCTTGGCATCTGCGCTACTCTTAAAGCTAATGTGATCTGCTCACACAAAGCAGACTATTGCTATGGAGCATAAGCAGTCCTAGTGATGTCACTGAACTCATTAAAGATATAGTTGACTTCTTGGCCCTAGAAAACCTAATTATTAAATGTAACCTTAGCTGAAAACAGTAGTGCTTGTTGATAAGCAAAGCAAAACAATAGGTGTTTTGTTCAAGCATAAAAATAGTACTTGACCAATAAACAGGAGCCCTTACTTTGCAGCTATGGCAAACTGTAGTTAACCATGGAATTCCTGAGATAATTGATGTAAAAAAAGAATGGAGTATTTTGAAATACAATCAAATGCCTACATTCAAAATCTAATTCCTAAAGTGCTTCATGGCATTAACACCAGGTCTAGAAAACTTAGTGGAAAGAGCACATGCTGCACGTTCTCACTCTGAGGACCTAATAGAGGAAGCTAAACCCAACACAAAACTACTATCTTGTGAGAATTATTTAAAAATACATATTTTACAGCAAATGCAAAATACAATAACTGTGTTGTAAATGTGACTGCTATATTTGTTTGTTGCTATAGCTATGGATTGAAAATTTAGAAAGGAAGAATACGCTTTGAATACTACCACTGACAATAAGAGCCTTATGCTTCTACATGCTATTAAATATGCCACCTCCCACTAGTGATATATAAATCACAGCACCATTGAATCAGTTTCTTTCTTTTAACACATTTGCTTCTTGAAATTTCTTAGTGATTTTTTTCAAAGACAAAGGAACGCTAACTGGATGGAATCTTTCTCACTATGTATTTCTTTTATCTAAAAAAAGCCAACAACTGCCTGATGATTTCTGGGGCACAGCAGTCCATCAGTAACATTTACAGAAACACTGAAATCAGAGAAGCCAAGTATTCTTGAAACAGAAATGGCTAAAGGAGCAATAAAAAAAAAGTGATTCTCCAGGGTCATGATGTTCTCTTCAGACTGACTAGAATAGACCTAGAATATTTATGGACATCCTTCCATCTCCTTCTGTGTCTATAAAGTAAGTTGAGAACCATGTTCGCCACATAGTAAAATGCTAAAACAAACAGAATGGAGAGGTCTAACTACCGAACAGCCAAGTAACTTCAGTGGGCTTGGTGCAGCTTTGCAGGTACTTCTGCTGATGTGTACAGTAGAGCCAGTTATAATTACCTTCAGAAAAAGGTCAGGTGGTTCAACTGTATTTCAGTTTTATTTGAAACATTCAATGTTGTCTCTAAGTTACCTTGGTGGTGGTGTTATGGTGAACAGTCCTGCAGAGACAACATTCATCTGTCACACAAACTAATACAAGCTGTTCATATATATATTTTTTTTTTTAAATACAGGTATTGAAGCCTACTTTTGTGTAGTAATTTCCTCTGCTCCTTGCTGTATGCTTCAGGATTTCATTAATTTGTTTTTTGAGATCTGATCAACCTCCATCTAGAGGCTACTGTTTACAGCATCATTCTAGGTTTGAAGAACACCTGCTGAAAATACATTTGAGAAGTGTGAAACTACTTCTCAAAATTACCGCAAAATAAAAGAATATGCACATATATTATATGCAAATATTTTATCACATAGGAAAAAAACCAAAACTGAAGTCTATGTGAATGGTTTAAAAAAGCAGCAGTTAAAATACATAGTACATCAAAAAGGTGGTTTCAAGCTGAAATCATACATGTGAGCCTCTAACAGAAAAAAGCTCCTTTTTTTTTTTACCCCCTCCCCCCCTTTTTTTTGTGTGTGAGAGGATTGGGTGTATCTGACAGATGTCAAGGTCAAATCACCCAACCTTTGCAGCTAATACAAACTATTACAGCGCCCTACACAGAGGTGTCACAAAAAACGCATGTGATTGTCAACTTTTAACTACAGATTACAGACTGCCTTCCTGTGACTCTTTTAAACAGATGGTCAGAAGTGAGGATGAAAGAAAGCATTTTTAGTGATCTGTTGTTCATATGAGAATGTTATCTTTGTTTTGTTTAAGTGTCACAGCTTGCTACAGTAATGAGCTGAAGAGAGTATTTAAAAGGGTTAAGCTTTTAAAATGAGCAGATTTCAGGAAGGGGCACGATAACATCTTAATGCCTAGCAAGTCAGTAAACACTGCACATACCTGGTGGCCTCACTTTTAAGGTCTTTAAAAAAAACCCAAGGTGTAAGTATCAAAGCACTAATTTTAATGTCAGATTTGCTATCATTAATGGATAATTATCTAACAGCCAATTCGTCCTTGTAAAGAACAATATGCATCACAGAATCACCCCATAATTACAAAATACATAATCCCTACTAACACACACATGTGCTTCAATAAAAAAAGAAAATACACTATTTTAACCTTCTGCTAAGTGAATTTTGCTGAAATTTTAACTATCTGATATTTTTCCACCTCACTTGCTTCTGTTTGGCAGCATGTGTACCATAACTATATGCAGCAAGGGGTCAAGATTAGTTATTTGCTACACAGTTACACCCGGCATAGTGGGGCTTGACCTACATGGTGCTTCTCTAATACACATTAAATCTGGAGTAATGTCTAGGCAGAGGCATTAAAAAAAACAAACACAAAAAAACAAAGGAAAAAACCCCACACCACACACCTCCCCCCCCCCCCAAAAAAGAAGGGCTAATTCAGCTCTCACTGACTATTCCCTGAAGCTTAAGCAGCAGAATGTGGAGACCCAACATTGCAGATACACTGCTCCATTTCGCAGCGCCTTTTCCTTTCCACAATCTCCTGGTATTGTGGGGCAAACTCATTACATGGAGTGAGTGGTACCCTGACTCACAGGTGTAGCTGACTGTGGTAGGTTGAAAAAGGGCAATCCTCCTACCACAGGCAAAAATGAGACTCAGACTCACACTGACACACTACATCTCACCTTCAAGATACATTGGCAGTGACATCCTTAACAACACTGATGCCTCTGTACACAAAATCCTTCAATGAGGTGGAAAAAAACTACAAAACCAAGGAAACCTCCAAAATTGCTGCAGTTCAGAAGTTTCATAAAAAGCTGTTTTTTCAGCAAATTTTCTAAGACTCTCAGTCAACAATTTATGGTTGGAAGTTTGTATTGAGAAGGGAAAGCCACCAGACAAACGGAATGGCAAGCATAAAATCACTCAACAGTGTAGCAACTAACTATGCACTTCTGAAACAGTATGGAATTGGCCCTTCCTTCTGTTGGGAAGACTTTATACTAGCAAACTGGCAATCACTCAGCTAAAGCCAAATGCATTCATGGCTACATTTTACAAAATTATGATATTCTAATAGCCAAAAACAACAATCAAATTTATATTGAAAGGAAAAACAAAACCACCAAACCCAAACCTCAGGCCATAAAGAAGTCTTGTGAGAGATTGTGACAGTGTAATGATAATAACAACAACCACTGCAAGCTAGAATACCTACACTCATAACTATCTATACATAAAGAAGAAACACATATTGACATCCCCTGGTGGTGTCCCTTTGCTCTCCTGAAGGCAAAGGGACTCTTCTCTAACTGGATGCAATCTTTCTCACTGTGTTTCCAGCAGCTGTCTTTGCTGATTTCTAATCAAAGCCCATGATAACTGGCTTTGACAACAGATTGTAGTTTCTCAGATGAGTAAGCAAGCAAAGATATTTTTTGTTTTCCTCCTCTTCCACAGAACTCGAGATGCATTTCATGTCTTAGGAGGGAATTGATGTGTTCCATAATGTGGTCAACACCTTGAATACATTTAATGAAGGAACATCAGAGGTCTATGGTATTTGTATACTTCAAAATGTGAACAGCTACATGACAAAGATAAATGCCAGCCTGGGAAACAAACAAAAAATGGTCTGTAGCAATTTATAAGAGTAGAAAATGAGAAACCTTTAGACAACAATTGATTTAGAATTGACTGAGAAACAGGCACATGAGGAACAAGGAAACTGACACATCTTAAAAAAAATATATATCTTCACTTGGGTTTATTCTAAACCATTCTTTAAATGGGGGGGAAAAAGTTCATCACAACAGCAACATTCACTGAAAGATGATATTGATTTAGTAGGCTGAGCCCGAGGGATGTCAAACCAGAAAATCACTGTAATCAACTACAAAGGAAATTCATTATGGCAAAGAGAGGAAGTGGGTGGATGAGCAAAGCTCATGAAAGAAAAAGAAAATAAAAATTGCCTGCTGTTAGATGCACTATTTAAAAAACAAAAACAAAGTGAAGGCTAAAATGGCTCCTATGCAGTAAATACATGTCTGAGAAATCTAACAGCCAGATATCAAGGGAAGGTAATTAGAGTATAGGCTGTATTATATTGTAGAGTTCAATAAGCAAGTGCACCTTGCCACTGTATTCTACAAGACAAAATTTTAGGTTGAAGATTAAGAATCTGAATACTTAAAAGCACAACATCTATATTTCTCAGGAAGATTGCAAAAACCTGTGCACACCCCACAATCTTAATTTACTTTTCTGTAATGAAACAGGAGAGTGCTGAGTAAAGTCAAGCAGAAGCCAGTGTGTTGATAACTGACAACACATACAACTTCAAACATCCCAGAACAGGAGAGATGAAGTTTAGTATGTTTCAAACGTGTGGGTTTAAAATAATTTCATTCAGCATTAGTTAATTTGGAAAGGAAGAAGAGGGGAAACTAAACGGCAGGTGAACGGAATGTTTCTTCTGGTGATAATAAAATCGAAGGCACTGATGGAATGTAATTTAATCCAAACCAGCACAAACCACTTATGTTCTTCTACAAAATATGTGCTTGACATACGGCCTGATCTTTCAGTGCAATCTGGAAGCAGGAATGGCAACACATCCAGCTCATAGCTACACTGTGACATGGGTGGTGTTCAGCACCAGGTTCCCAACGCAGCCTCCGCTCAACATTCTGACAGCCAATTTAGGGAGGAATGATTCAAATGTGATTTATATTTTTGAATGCCCTGCTTTTCACATCTTTGACTTGAGAACATTTCTCTGATGCAGGATAGTACGTAGTCAAGTGGTGCAGGCAGCTGACAATGAGGCTAGACAAGTTCAATAGGAAGCAGTCAGAAAACTGTGGCAAGCAATATTTGGCCATAAAAATTTAGTATACAAGTTGCATAACCCCCGTTCCCCTCCACAACTTTAAACTGTGCTAAGCTAAGCAGTAGGTGAGGTGCTAAAAAATAGTAGGCAGCTTGCAAGTAGTGGCAAATTGTACTATGGCTGCTGGAAGTGGCAGTCCTCAGAATCAACCTCAAAGCACATCTTTATCTTCTATCACGTCTTCATTGGTGGTGGAAATTGTTTAAAAAAACACAAAATCAAAAACCACCCCACAAACTCACCACCCCCCACAACAAAATTTGGGTGCTTGCATTATAACTACATGCAGCTTTAGGGCACAGCTCTTCACTACTGTCAGTAAAGGGCATATTGTCACAGATTTAAATGGCAACTTCATGAATATCTGGAGTCAGAGAGAGAGTGGGATTCATCTAATAAAATAAAGACATCTAGAGCTGTGTTATTCATCTTAGTCAATTAACAAAAGAAGTCTGCTAGGGTATATTTAGTTGACCTTAGACATTTGCTTTAGGATGAAGTAAATTACACTGTAGATCCCTTTGAATGCATTAATTAAATTTTGATTTTCTATAAGCAAAGCTCAGGTGACTTGCTCAGTGTATGTTTACATCTAATTGCATGATTCCTATTTGCTTTGCAAAGTGCCTGCAAGTGGATTCAAGAAGCCAGTAAATCGTGTATGCAATTAAGTTCATAAAACCATATTTCTGCCTTCTTTTTTTTGTTGTTCTGGGTTTGTTTTTTTTTTTAACTTAATTTTTCTACCTTCAAAGAACCCAAAACAGTAGGACTGGATAAGAGAATCTGCTCCATATGTTCTAACAGTGACCAAAACCAAATATCCAGGAATGAGTGTAAACATACAAAGATGCATATTCCAGACAATGTAATTTACACTACAGACTTCTTCAGCTGGCTGATATTTTGTCTTGAAGCAGAGATAACAACTTAGCCCTCAAAGAATGTCAGTAACAACTGTCTGTACAGTGCTTCAGAGCAGTAAAGCACAAGTGCTAAGCATCACTGTTCAATGTGTTGCACTTGTATTCGAAGTTTGATGATGAAATGCCCAGATTTAATGTCTATTACTTGTACAAGCACAAAATAATTCATCCAAAGCTTGAAGTCTATTAGCTGCCAACCAGTCTACTAATTTACATAATTTTCTGATTAAAAGCACTCTGAAGACCACTGCAGTAATAATGAGGTGTTTCTTAAAGAATCCAAAGCAATATAGTTATTTAAAAATGTTTAGTGTAACAGCAGTTTAAACATAGTGGTTACAGCTTTTATTTTTCAGGCATACAAAAACTAAACAGTTGCTTCTCTGGCACTTACTTCTTTATGAATTTTCAGGGAATTAGCTCTGAAGTTGCAACTTCTTACAACATGCTGAGTTTATGTTAAGTGCAAGATAATTTACACCATTTTTAAGTATTTAGTACCAGGAGTTCTTACAATAAATGCTATCACCTCTAACAGTTCTCCTTGCCTTTTCCTTTCCTCTTAGCCCTAGCAAAACATTCTCCAAAACTTAGTATGCAAATATCTTAGCATGAAATGAAAACAATTTCACTGGGACAAATATTCCTAAAAATAATTTAAAAAAAAATCACCTAATCCTACATGATTAGCAGAAAAAAGTCAGGTCAGTAATTTTCCATCAGGGAGTTTATAAAATACCATATAATAGGCTGCCCAGGAAAGCTGTGCCTGCCTCCTCTTCGGGGGTGTTCAAGGCCAGGTTGGATGAGGCCTTAAGCAGCTGAGTTTGAGAGGTGTCCCTGCCTGTGGTAGACACATTGGAGTAGATGATCTCTAAGGTCTCTTCCAGCCTAAGCCATTCTGTGATTCTATGATAACAATCAGCACAAAAATGCTTGATGAATTCTGTAGAGTGGAATTGTAAGGGACTTGAAAGACTTCTGGTCTGAGGAGAATCAGCTATACCTGCTTATGCCAGCTTCACCTGAGCAGATAGATTTCTAATGGTGGAGAAATCCATAACCTCTATGGGCAATCTACTTCCAGTGTTTCACCTTCATTATTAGACAAAAAAAGCCTTTTTAATTTCTACTGTAAATCTAATGTTTTCACCCATGCAACAGTAATAGGAAGAACAGATAATTTCCTGCTTTTGAGAAACCCATTGCTTCATATCAGGGTGGCTCTCAGAGTTTAACAGCAGCAAAAATCAACTCTTGAGATTTGTATCCTTTTGAAAATCATTTAGGAACCAATTTTCCATCAGTAATTATTACATATGAAGTAAAATAAAGACTATTTGCATTTCTCTCATGTTAAGTCCTTTGTTACACTGGCATTGCCAACATAAAATATTTAAAATGTTACAGAGCCAACTGTAAAAATCAACTGAGAAAGATTCCATTACAAATCTGAAAAGAATCTCTTCTTGCATTTACATTATGCCATGACTTCTTCACTAATATTACTGTTGCTGAGCTATCAGAATTCTTATATGCTGTTTCAAATTATTCTCTGAACAATGTCTCCCCCAATCTATCTTATATTGTCTATATAAAGCAGTGCCTCCATTGCATGAGAATCTCAGCATTTCCACACCTCATTCTGATACTGTAAGGCTAGATGCAAAAATGATGCTCACTCACTATGACAACAGGGGTATACAACATCATACAAGCAAAATAGACAATCCCTGGAGAGCTACAGATGGCCAAGCCTTCATGAATGGACTTCCACTTGCACAATGCACAGAGAATAAGCTTGGCTGAATTTGGACTTAATGAGTTTGTATCAATTTGCTAACTAAATGACCTCAGGGCAGGATTAATATATGTATGGGTAGGGAGCATTTACAACTCTGTCTAAAGTTATCTCACTTGGATGCCCTGAACTGCTCCCCTGAGAATACTAGTTCTCTCCCTTGACTATAGAGAGAGCTTGCCTTTCTAATTCAGGCATGATTTAGCTCCCTTTTAAACCCTTGAATTTTAATTTTTTTGTGTGGAACCTCTGTGGCTTTGGCTAGAACACATCCCAATAGATTTAGGTTCAATGGAATCACCTTTAATCAGAGTATTTCCCCTTTGTTCTTGTGAGACCACCACCTTCAATATTGCATTTGGTTTTGATGCCCCCAGCACAAGGAGTTTGTTGGAGCAAGTCCAGAGGAGGACCACAAGGATGATCCAAGGGCTGGAGCACTTTTGCTGTGAGGACGGGCTGAGGAAGCTGGGGTTGTTCAGCCTAGAGAGGAAAAGACTCCTGTGGGAACCCTAGAGTTGCATTCCAATACCTGAGAGGATCCAACAGGAAGGCTGGAGACAGACCTCACATAAGAGTGTCTAGCAATAGGACAAGAGGGAACGGTTTGAAACTGAGGGTGAGTGGATTTAGTCTGGATCTTAGGAAGTTCTCCAGTACAAGGGTGGTGAACTCTGGAATAGGTTGCCCAGAATGGCTATGGCTGCCTCCCCTCTGAGGGTGTTTAAGGCGAGGCTGGATGAGGCTCTGAGCAGCTGAGTCTAGTTGAGAGGTGTCCCTCTCCATGGCAGGTGGGGGTTGGAGTAAATGGTCTCTAAGGTCCCTCCCAACCAAAGTCATTCTATGATTCCATGACTTCAGAGATATCCATTCATCAACCAGGAGCTTATATAGAGAATTTTGGATCTGAACATGTCAGTGGTGTTTCTTTGAATTCTCTACATTTCATCAAGTTTTCTTGTCATCCATAAACCATCATAACTACCTTAATGCTATCAAACTAAATCCAGTACCAAAGTTTGGCTCATATTCTCTTTGGGGCACTTTTTCCCCTTGATAAGCACATGTAAGACCTAGTTATGTTAATCATCATATATATATATTGAGAAGGAAATGTAATCTATTGTACACTGAACCTGTCAAAATGCATCAATTATTCAGTCAGAATGATATGACTGCACGAATCACTTCAGTGTTCACCACAAAGCAGGCTTGAAAAAGGTTTCGATGGAATAACTGAGTAGGAATTGAAAAAACTATAATTCTTAACTGAAATGTGAGGTATAAGCAGAGAAAGTGTAAGTAGGTGTAAGTCAGGTTTTGGACTGCTTAGAAAGCATTTTTTATTCTGTCCTCCCTGCTAAGCTCTTTCTAATTCAAATAATGTTTCCATTCTGCTGCAGGTTTCTCTCAGGAAATTAATTTCTTAGCTGGATGTCACCTGAGGACATCCAAATGAACCCCCTAACATCTCCGTAGCTCCTTTTCCTCGTAATGCTGCCTTCTATCCTAACATTTCACATAACAACTGCAAGATTTTTATGGGAGATGACCTGATCTTATTATAAACTCTACAAAGTGCTGCACCACACTCTATGGCATTACACAAATAAGATAGCACCACTGCTTGAGGATGTCTGTTCTGAAAGTCCTCCTTCACAGGGCAGTGTAATGGGCAAAAGTGAAGCGCTTGGTCAGCAGGAAACAAGACTGGCTTTTTTCTGCTTTCCCCTCTCTTACAGAAGAGTCTTGTTTTCTTCCCCTTCCTAATAGTTTCTCCCTCTAATTTTGGTGGGGGGCAGATGTATTAATGTTGTCTAGAATGGGATAAATGCAGGAGATATTTTGCATGGCAGGATGAGAAACTTGACTATGAGACAGGACTCTTCCTTACCTGGTGCATGTGCAGAGAAATGTATTAAACAGAAATCCTTTAAGGTACATTAAGCTTGACTGCCTTCTCTCCTCTGTTGTGAGCTCAGCACATGCGATTGCTGTGAGCCAACGGCGAGGGCTGCAGCTTGCTCTCCTTTTAATGCCAACTCAGTCCTGACATTCTCCAGTGATTTTGCGGTGAGATATTTTAAAGAAGTTTTTCTTTCCCATCAGTTTTTCAACTGAACTTAATATAGTGTAAAGTGAGAGTTTATGATCCCAGGGAGAGATACACCATACAGACTAGCACAGCACAAAAAGCACGAGGATATGTTTTCCAGCACCTCCAAGTGCCTCAAGGCCGAGCCGAGGGGACCATTTTCTAATCAAAAGCCCTCATATTTTTCATTCGTTGCTACTCTTTTGATAACAGACGGCCCAGACAAACAGAAGCAAATAGAAACTCTATTCTGCTGTTCATGCAAGCCTGTTCACAAAATGCCTCCCACAGGCTGCTTTCCACCAGCCCTGCTATTTCATTTAATCTGTTCAGTCCTGAAGGATCAACTCAGGCAATTATATAAGGAATTTGGGCTCTAAGGGATAATTGGATGACTTGCATGCAATAAACTTCTTCCACGCTCTCTTCACTTTTTTCTTTTGTTCTCTTTGCTCATCCCTTTGTTTCTCATCATTAATTTTTTTAATCAAGTTTGCAACACCCTTGCAGATACAGCAAGACAGTAATGTGACCAAGCAGTGAGAACCTAAACACCTACATTGCGGCTCCTGCTGTTTCATGCCTCTTTAAACTGTTCTGATGTGATACCAAAGGGAAGAACAGCAGAATTCAGATGACAGGATGAAGCAGTGAAGGCTTTGTTTTCGTATTTGCAGCACTGCTGAAGCTGCAGAGAGGGAAAGAACGAGCTCAGATGTCTTTGCCTAATCTCAGGTGAATCCTGGAGGAAAGCTCATACAGGGGAAAAAAAAAAGTGTTAGAGAATTTAATTGGTTGTATTCTGGTGAATTGTCTGTGAATTATATTATAGCCAAGGAGCTTACTGACGCAGATGAATCTAATTACCTTTCTTTTCCCCCTATAACTATTTTCATCCCCACTTCATGTCATCTCCAAGTCCCAGTCTGGGAGCCTCAGACACACAATCTCTTTCTCACTCTTGAGTCCTCATCCTGATGCTTCTAACTTTCATTTCCTTCTATTTTGACAAGTTCCTCTCACATCAACCACTTTCCTCATGTCATCCTTCCTAATATCTTATTTATTTGCTACATAAAATTGCTTTCCCTTGCTCACATGATTGTGGAGTCCTCTTCGCTGCTTTTATTTTCTTTCTGCTAGCACAATTGTCAGTCTGGGTCCACAGCGATTTAAAATCACATGCAACTTTCAACATCTCCCTCTAATATTACAGTATTGTTCTCTTTTATAATAAATGTCAGTGAAACATTAATGATCACTATGCCATCAGCCTTAAAAAGGAATAGCAACAAAAAAACCCAACACCCAGTTCTTAAACCTCGTAGATTAAATGTGTAGAGATTGTATAACCAACAGCTGAATGCAGAATCATAGAATCATAGAATGGAAGGGACCTCCAAAGGTCAACTAGTCCAATCCCCCCCTGCAGTAAGCAGGGGCACCCTCAACTAGATCACAACTGCCCACAGCCTTGTCAAGCCTGATCTTGAGTATCTCCAGGGATGTCCCCGACCATCTCCCTGCACAACCTGATCCAGTGTTCCACTACCCTTAGGTAAAGAACTTGTTTCTAATATCCAATCTACATCTGCTCTTCTCTAGTTTGAAGCCAGGTACAGAAGTTGTTTTCAGTGCCCACCTGTAGGAAATACAAAAATTGCAGCCATAGTTTCCAAGACTTAGCTCAAGCTGCAGGAAAGGAAATTTTGTTTCTAGATGCCTACATTCAGCCTCATGTGAACAAACAGATGCCATGTCCTGCACACCTCCTCTGAAGACCTGCTCAGGCAACACTAATGGGCATAATGGAGTACTAGGCCAGACTGTACACAGCCTTGGGAAATGTTGTGGGTTTCTTAAAAATGAAAAATACCACCAAACCCAAGGTCAAACACAAAACAAAATCTATTTCTTCTCCTTCTAGAGAGACAGGTATTCAAGAGCTAGCCATCTTCAGATAAAAGTATGGGGGATTTTAAGATGAGATACATATCTAACTGAGAAATAAATTGAAAAATACTTTTCAGAGTTCTTGTATGACTGGAGGGAGGATGCAGCTCTGCTCTCCATATCTCCTCAGTGAAGAGCAGAATTGAGTAGCTCAGGCAGAACACAGAAGGATGTGACTGTTGAGTTGCTTCAAATCACACTCCTGTGCTCTGCACAGACAACATAAATTGACTGAAGATGGAAGTAATGAACTCAGAGGGTGAAATACAAAAAATATGATTAAACTAAGCTCACAGAACACGGAAGGAAATGAAGATGGTAAGGGTTTGTTTCTTAGAATGTTTCAGAAATGTAAACACCACTACAGAGGTCTCAACAGCAGCTAATTTACTGTTTTGTGACTGTGGAATATGTAATAAAATAATTTTTTCCTCTTTCCTTAGAATCTCAAGGGACACTCTCAGATAGGTATTAAGAATTTCAGACCTTTTATGTCTTTCTGCCCTATGCCCTAGCACATTCAAGAGAAAACACAGGTGATAAAATAAAAATATCAGGAAATTGTCTTCTCAAACAAGAGCCATAAAGAAGAAGAGTAGGTTATCTCTCCACATAAAGCTGGTGGACAAACTCCACTTCAAATGGGGACTGAATACACACTTCACCAGTGGTGGAATAAACCACAGCAGGAACCAATTCCATGTCTGGAGGGAATCAGACCAAGTGACTAACAATGTCTTTTCTGTACCTCTGTAGAAAATGTTTTTTGGACGAGTATCACCTGGTACTTCTCACAAGTGTACAGGTGTTAGCCTTGATGCCCTGGCCATGTTCCAGCTCATGGCTTTTTTACTTAAATTCTCCTCCTTCTAGACTCTCCTGGCTTGTCTCCACTCTCTGGCCCCAATTTACATGCAGTCAAACAGCAGCAGTGTTTCACTGCACAGGTGGCTGCTTGTCAGTGCAGGGAATGGCGAGGGGATCAGCTGTGAAATGGTCCTTGCATTGACTACAAGTCCCCATGAAAGGTAACAAAGTTCTTTAGGGTCCTTGCAAATCTATTATCCAGATGAAAGATAATCCTGTATAAACCATCCTTTGCCTCATCTGTGCTTATGTGCTTGTTTGAGTTTGGGATTTTATGGTTTCTGGTTTTTGTGGGTTTGTTGGGTTTTTTGGTTTATTTTGTCTTGTGTTTTCATTGTTGTTGAGTTTTGTTGTTTTTTTTTACAGAGAGAGAATAGTTTGCTACCCTTTGTCACAGCAAGCTCAGCAGGCAACTTTCTCTCCCTACTCACCATCCTGCCACATTCCTGATCTCTGCAGGTGAGGTGATTCACTACTCCCTCCCTCTCCTTCAGTGCAGTCCTTCAGCTCTGCAGGAGGCATCCATTTCTCCTGAGGCTCCTTTCCTGCAATGCCACAGCACTTGCCATCTGCAAATTTTACTTCATGAATGAACGCAGGTCAGCAGGGCTTCCAGAAATGCTTGGAAGCCTGTTTCACAATGCCCTGCAACACAGTATCATTTCTCTTTGAGCTGGGATTTCTCCTGTCCAGGAAACATTGCAAACGAGCTGCAGAACCTCTGCACTAAAAGAGACACGCTGAAAATCCTTCAGCAGAACAGAAGCTGTCAGAGTGGCAGGTCCTACACATTAGCATTCCTACCCATGCAAGAGAGCAACATAATTCTCCACCCACAGAAAGAGACAAACTGAAACCCCAGAACTAGTTATGTAGAAGGAGCATATCCAGTCCAACAGCACACAAGCCCGAGTTGTTTCCTAAAGGTTCTGTATGATGCATGATTTTTGGTGGGGGTGATGTGGTATGCACAATGACAAACATATGAAATAAAAGAGAAAAGGCAGCTCCCTAAATTTCAAGAGGAATGAAGAGTTATACTTTATCCTCAACCTTTTTCTTTATGTTTTGGGTAGTGCAGTGGAGAAAAAGACAATGTTATGTATTCCAAATAATTAGTGGGAGGCAAGCCACATACCCAAGTGTAACCCTGAAATACAAGAGGTGATTTAGGAAAAAAGCCAACTTTGGCAATGCTTCCAGGAAAAGGTCAATGTGAAAAATGAAGTATGATTTGGTGAGGCAATTCTTATTATTTTACAAATTTCTTCTGATGCCTGAAAAAAATGGAGCCTGGTCTTTCTCAGATTCCAAATCTTATACAAAATGATGTGCACCAGAGCCGCACAGCGAAAGGATGAGACAAAATGAATACAAACTATAGGGTGGGAAAATCTGATATGAGAAGGCTTTTCTTTTTGCTTTTGCATTATTGTTTTTTAATTCAGATAGCAAGAAGCTGGTCAAATACTGGAAAAGGCACCCAGGGAGCTGAATGAAACCTCCCTCCTCAGAGGAGGATACAACTGAAGCACTGAAGCAGCCTGTCCCAATCGAAGCTGCGCTGAGCACAAGGTTGGACTAGATGAGCTCTGGAGGTCACTTCCTCTGAAGCAGAGAAATTGTAGAGATTTTTATTTTTTAAATATAAGTGCACACAGGCAGAAATAAACATGCACACATGAAAATCCTGTCACAGCTAAGACATTAATGCATCTGCACCTCACTCTGCAAGTGTATCTGCTCTGCTGAATGTGGACACACGCTCACATAGCGCATGCTACATAAATGGAGGCATCTGAGTCTCAGTAGGAATATAGAAAACATAAGCATGAGTTCAAATAAAGTAGGATTATTCCTGACACTAAATGCTATCTTGGTTTTACCTATTTTCCTCTTAAATTCCAACTTCTTAAGCTGCAGCAATTTTAACTGCATCAGAATAGTGCAACTAATGAAAGCTAATGAAATTCAGTCTGCATGAACTGTTGAATGTGGCTTAAGAGGACAAACAGCAACTTAGCTCTGACCATCTAAGCAAGACCTAGAGGACATTCCTTTAAGAAAAAAAGGTAATTAGACTGGACTGTGGAAAATGGCTAGAAGCAGGAAAGGAAAAAACAAATGGCTCTGCCCTAAATCACAGTGAGTGCAGAGAATGGACACCACCCACATCCATGGAGTGTGAAAGGCTTTTCAGGGGTGAGAGAGAAGCAAATGAAAATAAAGATTGTGACTTTTCTCCAGCCACCCACAGAAAAGGATCAGGGTACAGTCCACAGCACTTGGACTGCTTCAGTCCACTACGTTCTGCTGAAGCCAAGTAACCAACCATTGGCTGTTTAACATGGTACTTGAATGGGAGGTTTCCTGGATACTGCTCTACAGGGAGACCTTACAAGAAGAAACAGGTTATGAATCTCAGCTTAAAATAGTAACACAAATGCATTTTGGGACTAGAAATTACCAGAGTATGATAATGTAGATAAAACTTAGCTGAAGAGCACTACCAAAGTGAAAGGAATCACTTCTTTTAATTCTACATCCTTTAACATAATGCCATTGCATAAATTCCTATAATTGCTTTCCTTCATGATCCCCCAAAGGCTTGGGAAAAAAAACAAACCCCAACACATTACTTAGAGCACTGTTTTAATTCCAAGTTAGTTTTAGATGAGTTACAAAGTCCTAATTCAGTGACTGTGCAATCTTACCGATTGTACTAACTCTCTTAATTTATCATCTCTCTAGTATTTTTTGCTTCCCTTGCCATATATAAAACCTTTACTGTCTGGAATTTTTAGTGAAATTATTCTTTATCAAGAAAACTGGAAGAAAACTTTAGTAAAAGCAAATGCATGGAAAATTGCTTCCACAGAAAAGAAGCCTCTGCCTTAAGTACAGTTTGAAAAAAGTTGGATCAATTAGTAATCTGTGAATGTTAGAAATATCTTAACAATGTCTCAAAGATGAAAGAGCGTATCACAGAATGAAGAAAGGGGGGGAAATTAAATTATGTCTGCAGTCATAATGAATCAAAGCCCAGAAGGTGGTCTCCAAATCAGCAGGTTTTGATGAAATATTAAGGAAAATTATTATTGATGAAAAATGAATAGGCTCTTTTTGATTTTAGCAACCTTTAAATCACACTTTGCTAATTAAAATAGCTTCAATGCATCTTTCCATTCCTTGATGGGCATTTAGCAATCCTTAGAAATGGGGTGCTTTAATTTGACCACATTTTAGCAAATGTATAGAGAGTTTATCTTAAGCAAACAGACACAGCACAGTTTAAGATGATGTACAAAACCAAACACATTATTCAGCCTTCTCTTTCAATTTCCTTTTTCTATCTTTTTTTTTTTTTACAGTTTATTTGCTAACACAATTACAAGGTAATGACAGGCAGCTTCTGCTTGTTCCCTTTGCAGCATATAATATCCAGTAATACACGCTACAGCTATTAATGAGCCATGAACTGTCTCAGGAGCTAAAAAGACTGATGCTACTATTTTCTGTCTCCTTTGTCTGTCAGGTCAGAGCACTCTTAGGACAATCACTCCTACTACCTAGAAGGCCTGTTACTGTGGGTACTGCCATCTTCTGCAAATAAATTCATTTCCCCAAAGATAAGTGGAAATGAGAAGTCTGAAGGACGTCAGTTCTCATATCCCTTGAAGTTGCACAAATTCTAACTGCTTTTTAAAATGTTGGTAGTAGAAATTCTACAGTCTCCTCTCATCCCAGTTCGTACTGCGCTTGCTTTTAAAGGGAAACCTTGGAATGAGGGAAGGCTGTAATCGAGACTGAATTGTGGCACAAAGAAGACATTCAGTTACCAAATGTGATGCAACTCAGGTGTGCCATGCATTATTGATACAAAACTATACACAAAAATTAAAAAGAAGGAAAATCTCCTTTGCTTTTTCTTTCCTAAATTAAGTCTTATGTCACCATCTAAACTCTGGGCAGATGAAATTACCAATCCATTAGAAATATGTGATCTGTTTACTGTAATAACATTTCACAGAATCACAGAAGGGTAGGGGTTGGAAGGAACCTCCAGAGACTGAGTCTGACCTCCCTGCCAAAGCAGGGTCATCCAGGGCAGGCTGTACAGGAACATACCCAAGCAGGTTTTGAAAGTCTCCAGAGAAGAAGACTCCACAAACGCTCTGGGCAGCCTGTTCCAGTGCTCTGTCACCCATACTGTAAAGAACTGTCTCTTCATGTTGAGGTGGAACTCCCTGTGTTCTAGCTTGTACCTATTGTTCCTTGTCCTGTCACTGGGCACCATGCAAAAGAGCCTGGCACCTTCATCTCAACACCCACCCCTCAGATATTTATAGATGTTGATAAGATCCCCTCTGAGCCTTCTCCTCTCAAGACTAAACAGCCCAATTCTCTCAGTCTTCACATCATGGATATATTTCATATATCCATCATATAAAAAGGATTTCTATGAATGCATCAGATTGCAAAGCTATTTAAATGTCACTAGTATTTTTAAATCTAAAAAATCATGGCAAGTAAGCCTGATGTTAGAACAACATTTTCCAGAAATACATCATCATATCAAATAAGTCATTCAAGAAACTTTCTAATGTCTCACATCATAGTGTTTGAGCCTTAAGGAACAAGATTTCAGACACCTTATAAACCACTTCATTAACAATATGCTATGAAGTGTAAGGCTGCAGTAACATACACTGTTTCTGAGTGCTGGGGTGGTTTTCAGCTTTCCAGCCAAGACCAAACTGAAATGAGATCTTTCAGCAATTTCTCATTTTCCAGGGTTGCCAGTATGGCACATTCCCTAAGCACTCATTCAATGAGTTTACAAGATGTTAGAAGGAACTGCCTTCCACCTCCCAAAGAGGTAGTGATGTTACTTTCCTTCTTAAAATATACTGCAGAGGATTCCCCCACACTATTAGGACCTCACTGCTTCTGCCAGTGATAAACCCCTTGGACTGTAAGCAGGATGCTTTTTAAGCCGCATAAAAACCCAGGACTGGCCATGAGGATAAACAATGCAGTTAAATATAGTTTGTCTCATCTGTGAAGGAGTTACCACTTGTTAGAATAGAACAGAACAAAACCCTCTTCAAGGTCCTCCAGTGTGAGAAGAACATAAATAACAAATTCATTAATATTTGTCATTTCATCCTTTATTCTATGTTAAAGACCTAACTTCTGATATTATATTTAGTTTTATCAAGCAAGAGAGACAGGATTCAGTGAACACACAGCACTCCCTCCAGCTCTGCCTGTGCACCCTTTGTAACCCAGAGTGGGAAGTTCACCTCTCTCTTATCTTTCTGTGCATTTTCCCACTGCAGCCCTTTGTAGAGGTACTAACTCAGGCTGCTTTTGTAAAAACAAACAAATAGCTGTCACACTCCAGATTACACAGCAAGCTGACTGGAGGGGAGAGGAAGCAAACCCACTGGGGTCTCAGGGAGGCTGTGGCTGTGGTAAATGGTGACAGACGTGGTTCTCACAACAGTATCAGTGCTTGGTATCTATTCAGGAAAAAAAAAAAAGAACCCAACCAAAAAACCCCAGGACTTTCAAGTCATTAAAATGAGAGAGCTGAATAGAGTTCACTTTAAGTCTGCCATTTACTCCACCAAAGTGGTAACCCAAACACAGGAGTGCAATTGCATACTTTCACAATAGGGAGCCTACATAAATCCTCATGAATTTATATTAAAACTTGTCTTATATTCTATCAAGATGGAAGAACAAAAGAAAACAAGGAACCTCAGATAATAAAATGGCAATTCTAATTGTGTCTATTGGGTTCTAAATACACAAGTCTATGAGGGACCAAGCTAATTTTTAGGCAGTCCTGGGGGCAAGGATTACTGGCTTATAGGATGAAGGGTAGAGGAACAAAAAGACCCAATGTGTTAGTGCTAAAGTAAAATTAAACCCCATGAAGAGTCTCACAGAGGCTATAACTAATCCTTCTCTGGGTTATCACAGACAGAGGAGTTAAAATACCACAATGATTCCCAAGTATTATTTTCAGTTTTATATGTTAAAGCACTGCAAATAGTTCATTAACCCACTGCTCTCCAGCGGGCTGTCTTGGAAAGTCTGATTATCCCATAATGGCATATGTGCCATTTTCCAGGCCAGTAAAGGGGGACACTCTCTGGAAGATAAGCATTTAAAACCTATTATTATTAATTTCCCAAACATCACTGATTATTTAGGGAGGAGGTCCCTGCTCCGAAATGCTTTCAGCCTAATCAAGTATTCATGGCCCATTCATCCACATGAGTTCTACCTTCCCCTGGTAGTATGTCATCTGTAGGGCTCTGATGGCAGAGGGTGATAAACAATGAAGAACAAGGGATCCAGGCATAGGAGAATGCTTCCACATCAGCAAAAAGAAGTAAATGGAAGTACAAGGGAAGAGCTTACTCATAATCTTACTCAATCTAGGTTATTAGCCTTCTGCACAGCTCTGCAGGTTTTAAATGTCATTGATTAGATGGTTTACAGTGCAGTGGCCTTTCCCTTCATGACAGCAGTCTTCAAGTCAACCCCTGAGAACCATCAAAAAAAAAATCTCTTCATGTAAGCAACAAGAAATATTCTAGCATTTACAGGATGCATCGCTCCTATCTCCATCTCTGCTGGGCCTTGCAGTAAGCTCAGATTCCTGTGCACAAATGATCCCACAGACTTAAGAGCATTCCTGTGACTAACATTACTAATAAAGAAGTTTAATATAGCTGCACAAGCACCTTGTTTTTTTAACAAATATTTATCCAGGCATGGCAATATAGTATTGCATAGCTTTTGTGACCCATTCAGCTATTGCTAAGAGTTATTTTACACACACTAGAAAGATAGGGTCTGCTTATTTCTCTTTTTTTTTACATATTCCTGTATTATATTAGAGTGTTTCTCTCCATTTCCCAGCATTCATTACTTTCATGCCAATTCAAGCACAAAGATACTACCGAGTGAATAAAAGTTAACATCTTAATAAAATGTTCTCCCCTGCTTTTTGGAAAAGCAGCAAGCAAAGTATGTGACCTGGCCTTAAAAACAGAGTATTGCCTCTTTGAACTGAACAGATGACAGTTAAAGCAAGTGGGGTTACATTCAGTCCCAAATATTCCTTTGACACAACTTGATTCCACTTTTGATAGAAAAGAAACCAGTTCATAGAGGTCTCCCTCCTCAAATAAGCATTTTTTCTGTTTAATGGCAAAATGCATGCAAAAAGCATATGATTATGGTATTTATGTTTCCATTAAAATGTCCTCAGCAAGCTGGAGGAGCCTAGCCTACTATTTTCAAGCTATTTAGATTTACAGCAGCACAGTGCCTATTTTATTTCAATTATATTTCAGGACAATGCACTCTTGGTGGGAAATGATTGCAGACTGACAGCCAGTAAATGTCCATTAGGAGTTGTCTTTCTACCTACTGCTCAGCTATGGATGTCAGGTGATCACTATCAAACCCCATTGTATAGCATCATTGTCATCTACATGAAAAACATTGATCACTCATGCAGCTTCTATTCTGTAGGATGCAAAACATACTAGAGAGATTTTTCAGCTAAGTTAAAAGCCTTATCCACAAGAACACTGTTCTCAAGATACTTCTTTCTTGCATTGTAAAATAAACACAGATTATACATTCCACTTTGGTTTCACTCCATTAATGCCTAACACATGAAGTGAAAAACTCCTCAGCAGCCTGTCTGTAAGCTAGCAATACACAGGATGGAGCTAACATTGCAAGGGGAGCTGATGTGTATGCAGCTATACCAATCACCAATCACTCCCAGCAGATTTGAATTGCTTATTTATTGCTAGAGCTCCATTTCTTCTGAACCATAAACTCTTCCTCTGTTAAGAAAGAGAATATGCTTTAATTCTCTAGCTTCAAGAACAGAAAAGAGCATTTTTTCAGTGCTACTGGAGAGACTTGCCATGACTGGTGTAACTGGAAATTAAAGTGTTTCAGGATTCACTGGAGCTACTCACATGGGTGGATTATGTAAGAAGCCCAAAACAAAGAACCACTCCTATTTCTACTACATATTTAACTAATAATAGCTACTACAGAAAAAAACCAACCAACCAACCACACACACACACAGATCCCCCAAAATCCATCAACTATTCAACTCTGATGCACCATAAATCTGCATAAAAACAATTCTAAAACAGTTTAGAGTTCTGCAAAGATAACTTTGTGTAAAATTTAGTATTTATAGCTGGGTTTTTTTAATCACCATTGTGATAAAGCAAGGCCACTTATACAGGTATGTGAGTCTCCAATGTGTAAGTTAACATTTCTTTCTCCTTTGCTGCATTTCGGCATTATACAATCCACTTTCTGATTTAGAGAAATGGATGGACAAACTACTTAAGAATTAACCACGTTGTTCTTGCTGTTTTGTGCACATCAATGAAGAAGAATGAAGCAACAGGCTTGTCTTTAAAGCTGGTTTCAAGCTAGGTTACAAAACAACTTGGGGAGCCTGTGCCTGACAGCTTGGCAGTAGCACTGCAATTGCTGTCCTCTAACATCCTTAACGTTTCGAAAAAGGACCAAAATAAAATGGTCTGATAGTCTGATGAGCAGTTCACATACTTGTCCTCCACTCTGTTACCATTCATGTGCCTCCACACAGTTAACCTCACATCAGTGGGTTTGTAGTGTTGATGAAAATAAGAAGTTGAAGGAATATTAAAGCAAAACAAACCCTGACAAGGCCTCACACACAGAAGCAATAATTCTCTTGCAAGTTAACGAGAAATTTGTCATAAGTGTTCAGGAATGGTATGCAAACTGTTATGGGACACTTTGTTATAGGCTTCCTTGTAAGAGACTGTTAAATAACCTTTTGGACATACTTAAATGTCAAATTTTGTTTGGCACTAAGCACAAAACTGTAATAGAAATAACATTTCCCATATAAACAATGCTGCTTTTAATATCAACGTGCTGAAGATTTGAGACAGCCTGGCCATTACCAGCTCCTGGCAGTTCAGCACAAGGGTAACACGCTGTGAGTGATTTCCCTCCCCATTCACAAAGGCTGGAAGCCACTGTTTCTATTTAGATAACCTCTGAAATGTCCAGAGGAAAGGAAAGGATGGCAGGCAAAAGGGTAAAACACACCAAAAATAACCCTCACCACAGGTGAACACCAATGTAAGCAACACTTTGAGGATGCAGAACTGCAGCCAGCTATTTCTCCTCAAATTTCTTGCAACATTTTCAGGATAAATGCAGAGAAGAGAACTCCCTGGAGAAGAGCCTCATGAAGAGGCAGTTGGATGCTAGGTGTAGAAAAGGACATTGTGGGAGAAGTCAAGTGAAGGAGGAAGGTCTCACTGCTGGAAAAGGACAGCAAGAAACAAATTGCAATGTGCATGAGATGAGGAACCAGCTATCCAACAGATGGAGAAACAACAGTTAACAAATAACTCAGACCCACAAGGCCACAACTATTTCTTCAAATGATGCTCAGATGAAACTTTCTTAATACAACTGAGATACAGTTTGTAAAACACAGAGCAGCCTTGGAAAGATAACTCAGCAGTGATATTGCACAGAGTCAAGCTCTCAGATGTCCTTGACACACCTCAAGGACAACTGAAGGCTGCTGCCTCAGAGCTGATGCCCTCTGTGCCCAAAGCAGAGGGTGTGCTCTCTCAGTGATGGGCCCATGGTATAAATATGACACCTGGGACAGTTAAATTTGAGCCTGAGAGTGATTCTGTGATTCTATGAACACTCCCCAAAAGGTCTTCTGGAGCTGAGTGGGATTCACCAGCTCCACCGTTCGGCTGTTAACAAATTGAGGACAGAGGAAAGCAAACTGCATACACAAGTCACCTTCATGCCTCAGTCCTCCAAACCAGCATCTCAGAGCACATTCATAACAAGTAATAATCTTTTTCCATCTGAATTACCTATTCCTTCCAGGTGATTCTTGCTGAATTTGTCCCTCCTTTATCACAGGGAGAGGGGTAGCTTTTCTTGCCCCATTTCTAGTCTCCAACTTGCATTTCTTCCTCTGCTCAATCCCATTGTGTGCACTGGGTTTTTCCTTTTGTCACAGCGTGATGCAGCTCAGACAGACAGGGCTCTCCATGTTCCAGGAACAGCCTGAGTGTGCAGAACTACCACACTGCTCTTCAGTCCAACCCATATGATTAACATCAGATTCCCTCAGCACACCGTTCCCTTCAGCTTTACTCACTCTCTCCCGGCTCTTTTATCAGCAATCACACAGTTAGCTAGGTCACACAGGTCTTATATTTCACCGTGCCAGGTTTGCATCAAAGAACTTTTTTTTTTGTTGATATGACATGGATGCCATTCAACTCCAGAATGAAACACTGCCTTTGGTCTAACAAAACAGCCATTGAGAGTCACCATGTGGCAGCCAAATCCAACCAAGCTATCTCCATCTCCAAAGGCACCACAGTACCGAAGTGTCAGGCACCAGGGCATACCAACACCAGCCAGTATAAGACTAAGGAATATAAAATTTCAAGGGCACAGATAAAGCTATCTTACAAAAATACTTTGCTTCCTTCACTGAAATAATGTAGAGTTCCACAACATATAAATGATGTTTCTTTAACAGGAAAAGCAGAGTTTTTACACAGTGCAATACAAGAGAAGAGTGTGCTTGAGAAAAGAAAAAAGCTGCACCCCTGAATTTTAGTAACAACTTATCTGTCACTAAATGCATCTGGGATTTTCTGATTTGTCATGTTAGAGGATATATTTCTACCAATACTGTGTAAAGGAACTTTTCAAAATAGCTCTGGTGGAGGGTTGAACACACCAGTCTCAATCCTCAGTTAAAAAGAGTTTTAGACAAGCAGTTGAACTCTGAATGGCAACCACTTTCCTTAAGACCAAATACAAATTACTCTGTTACCACCTAGAAGAGAATATGCAAGATGACTGCAAGTCCTCAGGTTCTCAAACACTGCGACTAAAGACACTGGTTTGCTCATTTACCTGGAAGTCAAGTCTTCTCCTTCTGGAAAGACTGGGGTAGAAAACAAAACAATGAGTGGTTTTTATACAAGCTAAATTAATAACCTTTGAATGAGGTAATGAGACCTCCTGCACCAGTAGGCATTTAGTGTTCGTTTTTGTAAAGCTGAGAAAATGCAGAACTGCAAGACCATAAATGTTAGCCAAGAAAACAGATGTATTTTCATTGTTAAAGTACAAAAAAGCTGTGAATTTTGCCTTTGGTTATTTCTAGTTTGTGTTAGTTTACATGCCTGTTTTCGCTTCGGGTTTTCAAGTGAACTCAAAACTCTCAACAGAACCTGTATTTTTTGCCCAGTTCAGCACAAAACAAAGCATGACACAGTTCAGATAATGCAACCACAGGAAGAGCATAAATCATAAGCTATAGCCTGAGAAGAGAAAGTAACTCAAGAGTCAAACCTGGACTTTACTCATTTGGTCTATATGTAACCAAAAACCTCAACCTGTTAGACTGAAGTTCAGGACTACAGCAGGACTAGATTCCAGGTATGCTTTCACCCACTTTTTCTTTAACAAAAACTTTCCAGAGATTTTGTGTGCTGTGGCTAGGTTGGCAATGTTGTGGTCAATGGCTGTATCAGTTATAGAGCTCTGATACACAAACCAGATGATGTTGCAAGTTTGAATTTAATTTGAGTGATACCAAACAGTAAGTCTTAAAATTCCAAACCCTCTGAAGAACAAGAAGAAAAGCAGTTGCTCTGCAGAAAGTAACTTTCTCATCCTAGTTTGATTTGCATGAGCTCAACACTTCTCTACACATTGGCTTTTAAAAAGCCATTAATAAAAATGCAGTTCTGACTTTCCATTGATGTGCAGTCATCCCCCATGACAAAAGCATTACAAGGGCAGATTTTGAAAGTGTATTGATTGATGTCTGGTGCCTACCTGTCTACAGGTGAAGACTTTGAATTCCGTGGTTTCTTCACTTGGGCGTAGAGAGCTTCCACGGTCTGCCCCTCCCTCGGGCTCTGCGGCCGGCTGTTGAGCGCTGCCGTGCCGCTGTTTGGAGAGTCATAGGAGGCAATCCCAGAGTACATTGTGTCTGCATCACAGCCAAACATCCGGTTAAAATCCTGGATCTCTGCATAGTCACGTTCCCGAGCTTGCCTCTCTCGAAATTCTCGAGTTTTTGCTTGAATTCTGAAAAATTAAAAGAAGGCTGAAACTAATTTCCCCCCCCCAATTCCTTGAAAGCAGCAGTTAGCAGAGAGGTCAGGTAACCCATCTTAATGAATGAACACGACAGAAATGCTTCCAGTTTCAGTTTGCCATGGACTTTCAGGTTTACCTCGAATATTGAAGCCTAGATCAAAGCAATGCCACAATCAACACTGCTATTTAGGGAAGAAGTCTGATCATCCGCTGTCTTTTGCTCCATTATTAAGGTACATATGACGAGCCAGACCTGGTGGCAAGCAGAGTTCACCTGTTGTTTCATGCTTGCACCTGTCCTGTCTGAGAATGGCCTGACACCAGCCATACTGTCATGTACCCCACTAAAGCAGATCAAAACAGATCTAATGGTTCTAATTACTGCATTCAGAGAAGAATTTTAATCTTTCTTTGCCCAAGTACTACAAAAATCATACTTCTTGTAGAATTAAGGGATTTTGTAAGGATAGGACACACATGTACATATTTATGTATGCATGCATGCAGTAAAGCAAAAGAAGTAGATTCTTGTATGAACCATTAACAACGTACATGGTTTGCTTAAAATTTAAACAAACTGAATCTGGCATCTCTCAAAAGAAGGCAGCTTCTGCTCAGAAAGTACCAACACGTGCCTTATGTCGACTTTACAAATGCAAGGTGATGCTGTGCTGGGGCTTTGCTTCTAGGTGCACTTGTTTAACTGCATGACAGATCAACCAGAGGCCATTTAGGAACATGACAAATGCAAATTTAGCACAGGTCATATTTTCAAAAGCACACAAAGCTATTACTAAATTTGATCTGGGCTTCAAAGTTTCTTTGGCATTTTAGATGTATCACACATACATGCACAGGGAACTGAAACCCCACCCCCAACACCGTCTCCTCCCCAGACCATTGCATTGCTCTGTCATCACTGCAAAATGAAGCACTCTGCTGTCACCTCCCCTCCATTACTAAAATGTGCTTTTTCATCTAATGCATCCATGGCTACAGTGTGACAATATCCATCCCTTCAGACTACAGCTCTGTGTGACTCTGTTATGTGACATTTCCAAAGACAGCTTCTTCACCAACTTTTAAAAAGAGCATCCTACTCAATGCCTCTGCCTCTTTTGAAAGTGAGTCTTGTCTCTTCTGAAAAGCCTTAAACCTAGGTAGCTGACATTTTTGGCAATGTTGAACTTAGCCCCGTTCAAGATCAGTCTTTCAGGAAAAAAATAATAATATTTTTTAAAAAAAGGGATACACAAAAGAGTTTTATTCAGGCTGGAGTTAAAGATACCAGAATTGAGGTGCCTGCAGTTGGTGAGGCCACACCAGGTACATGTGCAGACTCCCTTTACAGTTCAGGGACCTGTAAGTCAGCAGATTCTAGAGTTACACAGCTGCACCGTGTGTACCAGCACAAAAGGAGTCACTCTACAGACACTTTTGAGGCTGTTTAGCTCTTCCTTGTGAACTTGTATGGTCAGCTTTGATTTAGCTGCTCAAACACAAATGGCTATGGCCACCTGATGCCCCAGGTAATCCTGCTGCACCTCCAGCTGCCAGGCAAGTCTCCTGTATGTCCTTGACACAGCTGCCAGGCCCATGCTGATATCTCAGAGACAGTGATAACTCAAAATGACACAAGACCTCTGTGATCAAGTATGTGAACCCAGCTCTCAGCTGCTAGGTGAACATCTAAATTTAAGTGTCTTCATCAGACTGAGTCACAAACAATGTGTTCTTTCTACGCTAACAAAGATTGCCATAACAAAAGAAGAGAATGGGAGGATGGTACCAATAGGAAGACCCATATTCCTCCCAAACCCTACATGTACTGACCAAAGACACCACTGAATGGATGAAGTCCTTTCAATAGCCAGTGCCATCGACATTGATGGTTCAGTAATTCATTTATAACCCTCAAGTTCTGCCTTGGCCTAACTCCTCTTTTTGTGTTTATTACCATACAATTCAGTCATATGTAGTCACAGTGGAAAGAAAAGCAACTGTACCCAAAAAACCCAAACAAAATCAACCAACCAGCCAACCCCCCCCCAAACAAAAAACCACACCAACAAGCAAAAAACCCAAACAACCCCCCCAACAAACACACACACACAAAAGACCCAAACCAACCCCCCCCAAACAGAACACACCCCCACCAAACAAAACCACCAAAAATCACCCCAATAAAACCACCCCGCAAAAGTAGAAGAAATGTGAGAAAGTTCAACTTAAACCAATATAAATGTTTGCTCTTGCAATTTTGCAAGCACAAAACTCTTTTCTTTACTGGTTGCTTTTTCTTTTGTTATGGAAAAATGAAAATGAATACTGTAACACTATTCAGCTGCCAGCATGTTCCTCCACAATTTCAGCAACATCAAACCAGAACTCTTTAACCTACAGTGAAGAAGGGCTCAGGTTTAAATGCAAAAGCCACTTCAAATTTAATGCCTATTTTAAAAATAAAAATACATTTTTTTTTACACTGTCCTATACTACAGAGCTGTAATTCAGAAATGTTCCAGCTGCAATCACTTGGAAGATATCTACACAGAAGGAAAAGCAGGCCCAAAAAAAGCCTGGGGCTTTTGATTCCTCATTCAGCAGGTTTCACTTCCAGCTTGGAGTCCTCCATGAGTTAACCTGTGGAGGAGCCAAACATAACTATGCCTCCAAACTTAAAGAAGCAGGTCCAGAAGGCGGCCGTGAACATGATCAGAGGGCTAGAGAACCTACTCTATGGCCACAGGCTGAGAGAGTTGGGGCTGTTGAGCCTGGAGAAAAGAAAGCTCGAGGGAGACCTTAGAGAAGCCTTCCAGTACCTGAAGGGGCCTACAAGAAAGCCATGAAGGGCCTTTTTATACAAGGTCTTGTAGTGACAGGAGGAGGGGCAAAGGCTTTGAGCTTGAGAAGGGGAGATTCAGACTGGATATTAGGAAGAAGTTCTTTACAGTGAGGGTGGTGAGAGGCTGAACAGGTTGCTCATGGAGATCATAGAATCTCCCTCCCTGGAGGTGCTCAAGACCAAGTTGGATGATGCCTTGAGCAACCCAGGCTAGCAGAAGGTGTCCCTCAACCTGATCTAGTGGAAGGTATCCCTGCCCATGGCAGGGGATTTGGAACTAGATGATAATCAAGGTTCCTTCCAACCTAAACCATTCTATGAATCTATGAAATGACCAGGAAAAAACCCCACAGACATATTCTTCAAAAAAGAATAACAGTGACCAGTGACATCTTTTGCAATTATATCAGCTTCTTAAATTCTGAATACAATTTTTTATATAGGAATCTAAACTTAATGCAATGTTGTTTTTCATGTTGGCCCTCTTCCTTGTGCACATGCATGACACAGCCTGAATCATTTGCTAGCATACACTGCATTAAGTCCATAGACAGGAAATGCCAGTGCAGACTATTGTGGGAAAGATTAAAATGATTATTTAAGAACACTGTGCAGCATAGATGAGAACCTGGAATTTACTCTGTACTTCAGCCCGAATCAGCAACGTCCCCAGTATTGACATCCAGTATCTGAAGAAGCATTTGGCCACAACGCTTCAGCTTCACAATGTGGACGTGCCTGTGGAGCTGTCTTCCCTGAATTGCATTCCTTCGTGCCACGGCACATTAAAAATGCATACGCCTGAAATTTCAGATCAGCCAATTTTGAGGATTTATGGCCTTCCTATGGATTTTGCCAGGGCTTAACAATAATAATAACACTCAGCATTCACATAACTCTTTTCATCTTCAAAGAATTTTGCAAAATCTGCTCATCAATTTTGTAGTGTTTAAATGAAAGTGAACCTTTAAAAACACAAAAGCTATGCCCAAGAAGTTTCTAAATCCTTCTTGCTGAAGTGTTAGCACCGAAAATGTCAACAGTGTACCGTCGTGCTTTTGAGACTCAAATTATAATGTTGAGCAAAGTATAAACTATCCTCGTGCATTTGTGTGCCATTCAATTCAAAAGCTAATGATAACTGCTTCAAATGACAATATTGTTAGCTGCAGAACTTCCTATAATTGTCAGAAGAGCTTTTCACTGCAAGCTAATCCTGTAATGATAGACATACCCATTGTACTAGCAATGCCTACGCATAGGGAATGGTGGTCACAAAAGTAAGGGAAAAGCTCATGTGCTGCTGTCTCCAGCGAACAGCAGCCAACTCATTCCCTTCTCCAAAACTCTGTGAAAAAGAATCAGCTTAAAGATGAAGGCAACTACTATTTAGACACCTACATTTAGGCGTCGACATATGTTTTGGACTCCCAGAAGAGCTGGTCAATGTTGTCAACAGCAGGCAGCTGCCCACAGAGTCTAGAGAGAAGTTCACTTGAGCATCTGTAATATGGTTCTTTTGAGGTGAAGCCAAACCCTTCCCCAAGCTGTGTTGAGAACCCCTTCCTTGACAGCAAAGGGCATTTAGACATGCAGTTTATATGTAGATACTAAATAATTATATTAATCTGAGAACTCAATCCCACCCTGAGCCAAGTGTTTAGTCGTTCTCTCTGAACTAAATTTTAACTTCTTCCAGCAACAGAAAACTCAAATCTGTAGTCCTGGCAGAGATGTTGTGAGTAAAAGCAAATAACCAAAGTTGGCAGAAGAAAAGACATTGACCCTAATTTCATGCAGTGTTAGGAGTGAAATCATAAATATATTCCAAATCCCTTGGAAGCTTCAGTCTCCTTTGTGAGGTTCTTCCACATTACTGATTCGGATTCTTGCAAAAAAAAATCACCCACTTATTTTAACTGATGAACACAGCATGGGAAGGATATTCATGGCTAGTACATGGCATTTACCACTGTGATGGCAGCAGTGTCCTCCCCTAAAAGCAGAAAGAAACTTGGCTGCTGCTTCTGGTGTGCAATGGCTAGGTCAATTCAATTAATCCTCTTGATGCTGCCAGGATTCAGCTATTGCCCAAGTGAAAATCCACCTCGTCTTTTCCACCAAGGCTCACTCATTTACAAAATCCGTATTGAATGCTCACAGTTCCACATATGTGAGATGGCTGACAATGTTTATTAAGGATAGAAACAGCGTTGTGTAAGGACAGAAGCTAAGTGACAAGCCACTCACCGCTGCCAGTTCTCAGTTCTTCTGCCATCAGACTGGCACGTGTTGGGATGATGGATTGAAAACAGAGAAAAATAATGACACATTTACAAAGTCAGTCAGCCTGCCTAAGTTAGTCAGACTGGATGAACACATTCGGCCCAATTTTTGCCAGATACCATTTCTAATAAAGAGGTCAGGGGGTGTGCTGGCCAGCAGCCAAACCTTGTCAAATGCGTCCCCTCCTCCTTTACTAGCACAAAATACCTCGCAGGCACAGTGTGCCAGCAACTAAGCCAGGTCTTGCTGTTCCTCCTCCCCCTCTCTCCTCAACTGCCTTCAGGGATTTAATGGCCCTTTCTGTAATTTTTGGCAATCAAGTCAACACAGGAGTTTGTCTTCTCCTGTATTTTCCTTTGACCTTTGTCTGGATCCAAGCAAAATTTTTCTGACAACTGCTCTTCTAATGAGGGTACCTTGATTATAGGCATTACTGTGATTTCTTTCTGAACCGGCATATGACACTTAGCTTTTCTTATCATGATTAGTGCTAGTCAGTTATCACAGCTACAGCCACCTCTCGGCAAAGCCATCTGCTTCCCTGGGAAAATCATTCTAAAGGGTCACTGTGGGCAATGGAATATCGTGGGCAAAACCAGCAGTTACTTGTAAACAAGACAGCTTCTCTTCCTCATTTGCCCCTCCATTTCATTCAAAACTTTATCATAAAAAAAAAAATCAACAAAAACCCCCCAACAAAAAAACCCCAAAACAACCCACAACTCAGGAAAGACTGCTATGTAAATGCAATTTTTAAATTGAAAGGCTGGAGACTAACCTTTTTTGAGTCATTAAAAGAACAATATTAACAGTTCTGCCTGGTCTTCTGTGTACATGTGGCCATGCATACATGTGTGGCCAGCTGGCTGAAATATGACTGTTCTCTGAGCTCAAGACACATGAAGACAGACATACAAAATGTGGTCAGTTTGCTATGGATAAGCAGAAGCCTACAGGGAGAAAATCAGAAAGGCCAAGGCACAATGTGAAGCAAAAGTAGCAGGGAGCTTTAAAGGTAACAATAAATCACTGCATAATTGCATTAGCAGTAAAAGGAAGAGCAAAGAAAAGGTTGCTCCCCTGCGCAGTAGTGAGGGAACGATATTGACAGATGATGCTGAGGAGACCTAAGGCTTAATGTTTTTTTCCTCATTGCATCTGTCTTCACTGAAATGGTTGATTGCAAGCAGGTGGCCAGTGCAATTGATACTGCCACCAATAACAAAAAGACCTGCAATCTAACAGCAAAAGAAGTTGCTAGAAAGGGATTAGGTTAAGCTAGCTGAACTTCATCTGACACAGGTAACTGTCAGTAACCAGGAGAAGTTGCTGAGCACAGCTGAAACACTGAAAACCTAGAAAAAGCCAAACATCCTTCAGAGGAGGATGAGGAGAATTACAGACTCATCAGTTTAACTTCAAGCCCCTTTCAAATAAACTGGTAAGCATAGAGAAGCTAATGGGGCAAGCAGTAGCCACCATAGATTTATCAAGAACAGATGTGGTCAAGTCTGCCGGATTTCCTTCTACAACACAGTAAACAGAGCAGAAACACTCTGTCCCAGGCTAGGAAAAATAGCTATGGGAGGGATCCAATAGGTTGAAGCAGGCAATTCCTACAGAGCACCCAGGGAGCAGCTCTCAGCAGTTCACAATCATACCAGATTCATAGAACGATTCAGGCTGGAAGGGACCTTAGAGATCACCTAGTTCAAACCCCCCTGCCATGGGCAGGGACACCTCCCACTAGACCAGGTTGCTCAAGGCCTCATCCAACCTGGCCTTGAACACCTCCAGGGATGGATGGGTTGAGACATTTTCTATATGGATCTCTCTTAATCAAGATTTTCATTATTAATTAGGATGGTATTGAATCCACAGAAAACCCAAATGAAGGAACTTTGGAGGAAAGGATTAACATTTCAAATATTCTTGAAATATAGAGTAGACTTCACAATTAGAATTAACTTCAGTAACAGCAACTGGAAGGCAACTTGCATAGTGGGAATAATTAACTATACCACTATACAAGTAAGGGAAAATTCTGTCAGTTGCTTTTTCAGGAGTGGATCTGGAAGTTCTACTGGCTAACAGATAGTCACAAGACAGCAACGTGAAGCTGCTGGGGAAAAGAAAAAGACAGAATGGGGACATAACAGGAAAAGAATAATGTTTCCCATCTCTAATGCAAGTACTATGTATTTAAATTGCAGCAAGAATAATTGAGAACAGATACTGCGGGTAGGGGATTTTTGCAGTCAAAAGGTAAGACTGCAAAAAGACTGCCCTGGGAATTTGAAGAGTCTATGTCACTGTAAACTGAAAAAAATGCAGGATGAAACAAATATCTCACAGGAACGGTGTACCCAGGAAATCCTACCTTGGAAGAGTGACATGATCTCTCCTTTAGATCTACAGTTCTGTACCTACACAGAAATTTCACATACATCTATTTCCAATGTATTGGTTCTACAACAACAGAGTAATATAACAGGGGTGACACAGGAAAAAAAGAGAAGCTGCCCACCACCTTGACATTAAAGAAATAAATCTATACAATCAGACAGTCTTAATTTTCTTTCTCCTTCAACAATCACAGCTTATCTGCCAATTAGAATATGTGAGAGTACTTACTGTCTCTCTGAAGTCCCCCCCTCCTCAAATCCCACATGCAGAAGAGATGCATGAGAATTTCAAAACCCTTTAATGAGCTACCACCCAGGAGGGCTGTAGTTTAAAATAAAAATTAGGGGAAAAAAAAAAAGGAAGAGCGATAAAGGTGGTAAGGTGATTATTGTAAGTGCCCTGATACCTTCAGAAGAGAACAACATCCTCGTTTTTATAAGGACTTATATTAAAGAAGGCTATTAAAGAAGGCAGCAAAAGACAAATTAGGATGTAAAGAAACCAAAAAATACGGAACAGAAAGTAAATATTATGCATATAAGCAGGTGAAGTGCAAACCAATTTGAAATCAAGTGACACTGATGAAACTAAAGGAGACATTAGAATAATGTTTTGTAATCTGGTGGAATCTCTCAAGTATTTTATCCCTATTTTCCTCACCCCTTGACATTCTTGATTCATCCTTTGTCTTTCCAAGGTGAAGATGCATCCCTCCCCCCACCCCCCCCTCCCCAGCACAGTATCTCTAACCTGCTTTCTTGAATCTTGGGAATATATAAATGAAAATTGTTATGTAATTAAAAGAAAAATAAAAATCTGTAAATTACCACCTTATTTACATTTCAGTGGAGCTTTTAGACTACTTTGTAGTTAACAGTCTGCAGCATTTTGGGGAGAAGGGTACGTCTGCTGTGTTTTTTTCAAAGGCTGTGTTTCAACCAATGGTGAATGTATCACGTACATAGGTGGCATAGGTCCTCCTGTCTCCAAAACAAACACCACCAACACTAAAATTTTCTTATTTTCTTGTTTGATCCAGGGGTCAGTGACCCCAGCAGTGGAGGATCACCCAGATGGACAACTGGGATAGTCATCCTGCTGCGAACTATGTTGCATCAAAGGACATCATTCCTGTCTATAAGCAAAATGGAATTCAGTTTTTCTTTTGCATTACAAAACTGACCAGAGCAGTTGATCTATACACCTAAGGCAGCAGATCTCAGATCATTAGATTAATTTAAGCTCCTATTTATCTCTTTTGCTGAACTGCAGTAGAAAGGAGGAAGGATCATGAGATTCAGTTGTTATTGAAAGGCAGCTTGGGAGAGCTCCTGCTTCCATCCCTCCTTACTTTACCAGTACTGCTTTCCTCTCTCACAGGCTTCCTTGGACTACTTCTTCCCCTAATTTTTATTTTATTTTTTTCCAAACAGAGAACAATACCAGAAAGCAGCACTGGTGGGTAACATCTGAATTCTGCAGATATGTAAGGAGCAGCTGTTCCTGCATGTGCAAGAAACAAATGACAAAAGCATACCATATATCAAATGGTACTATTTATCATACCATATATCAAACCAGTCATCCCCAGATGCTGCAGGCAGTAACTGGAGGCCTGGCTGCAATACTCTCATCATTTGGTTGAGCTGAGCCTACTCAGCATCTACACTCCTCTAGGTGAAGTCTAGTAACAAAAGTGTATGGAAAATTCTGTTGCCAGCTCTATTTCACATCCATTATTCTGTGTTTCTAGAGTGCTATGAATAAAATAGCCTAATCTTGAAGCTGGAAAATGAAGTCTTAAGCAACTGGGGGGAAAACAAAACAAAACAAAACAAAAAACCCACCACACAACACCACACCCAAAACCAACAATGAAAAACCTCACAGCAAAGCAAGGGTTAATGAAAACCTCATATACTGAAGCTGAAAGGAAAAGCAAAAAACCCCACCAATAAAGAACAGAACTTCTAAGTCAGTGTCTTTGCTCAGGACCCACAAATGAGCACCCGCAATGCCTCCAGGATTCACTTCTAAAACCTTGCTGGGTCCCAGTGCTGAGAGCAGCATGGCCAGGAACAGAGACAGGTTTTTCATAAACCACATATAAAGATTTCTTCTAGTAACTGATTACAAAATAAAAGTTTCAGCTGTGGTGTGAAGGGAGAACCTATCTGCCTGTCACAACGGTATCATTAGATGTCTTTCTGATTAGTCAAACACTCGCTGCTGTGCCTAAGAATCAGAAAAAAAGAGTGAGTTTAGCCCTTTATCTTACTGTTGGGACTCCTATAGCACAGGCTGGAAAATCTGATGGGTTTTCAGTTCTGTTCAACTCAGCAACAGTAAGCTCAGAAACTTTCTAAATTCTCAAATAAGTTTTCGCTCCAGCAACTCTACCATAAAGGGGCATCGAGGACACACTACTGCTTCATCCTCAAGTTCTTGGCATTCTAAAGGGAAACACAACATATTAGTGCTCTTACTTGGAATCAGAATTTCTAAGAGAGCACTGAAACCATATAATCTGCAAGATCTGCAAGCTCATATCATTAAGACAATGTAAATGATATTTCAAAATACATTGCAAGAGACCTGGCCAGACCTTGCCCAGTACAGTGTCTTGAATCACTGCAGAGGGGTAATAGAGAAACTATGTCGTTAGCCTGAAGTCTTTAAACCTCTACACATACAGTATGGATCTAGAGAATATGAGAAGCTTTGTTTAAAAAACTACCTCAGCAACTATTATTCCACAAAGGCTTCAATTTACATATCTCCCAAAGTCAGTATTTTTTATGAAGTGGAACTGGTCCGAAATGTTTTTGCAAAGCTCAATAATTTCATGCTTCATTTCTGTCTTCTCATACAAAAATTACTGCCATTGATTTGTTTTCACGTCCCGCATGCTCATTCATTATGTAAAAAACCACTGCCAAAAGCACCGCTACAAATCTCAGTGAAACTCGAATAACCCATCTCAAAATAAGCGAGAATGAGAAACACATTGCTCTGATTTTCTGATCCACAGAGGAATATTTTTTTCTCTCTCTTTGTGAGGTGGGAAGGGGGTTAAAGTTTTATCAGAAAAGATTTTACATAAGTCACTTGAGAAAATATTTATATTCTGAATGTTTGCAGCAATAACAGATTTAGAGGTAATAGTTCTTGTGAAAGCTGTTAAGTGGCATCAAAATACTACAGTATTGAAACTAAAGCTGAACATTTGCATTATTTTAAGGACAGATAATGCTTAGGATTCGTAAGAAACAAAAATCCTCTCCTCTTGACAGCATGTTGTCTTTTTTTTTCCCTAAAAGTAAGATGACACTGCTTGATGAAAATATTTTGCTTGAGGGGAAAAAAAAAAGTTGGGGTTTTCCAGTAAAAATATTACGGTCTCTCTGGGAAATCTGGACAGACACCAAGAGTGTCCTGCTGTTCAGACCCCTACTCCATCTGATACTTTAACAGTTCCAGATGGCCTTTACTACAGGATGACCTCCCCTCCATTCTTTTATTATGACCTTTGGGTCACAAATTATCTATAGGATGCTGCTGTCATTCTGTAAGACGCTGTCGTACTCTTTCATCTAAAGGATAAGGATGCTTAACATTAAAACTCATCTTCGTTAGGCTGACCTTCCAATGATGATCAAAGCAGACAGTTATTCCAATCAATGTCATTGCTGGAGAAAATATGTTTCATTTTTTGCAACACTGACATTAAGAAACCAAGGCATGGCTTTAAATCAGATCACTTTTGCAATTTGACTTGGCTGGAGAGCATAGCGTTTAAAATATCACTGATATTGCTGTAACAGTTCTGAAGAGTTACTTGATTAGAAGGATGTGGTGGGTTTATGTGTTTTTTGCAAGTTATTGATGTGGTTTTCATGGAAACTTGGTTGATAGCAGGTAATAAAACTTTATGTAGGTTTTATTAATTATTTGTCTTTCACTGTCATCATAAAAGGAACACACTGAACTTGCATAGGAAAATATAATAAATAGCCCCAATGTACTAAATAAAATGATAAGGTTAATTTCTGTCCTGCTGTCAGTAAATTCATGTTAGCAGTCTCTCGTCAGCTTGACATCAATTAATGATTTTAATTCCAGACTCTTGTCACAGTACTCACCACCCTTTCGTCTAATTAAAATGGATGATGCATGATGAAGGGAAAACACAAGACTCCTGTTCTTGTAACATTTCTATTCATTAATATACTTTTACAACAAAGGGCTTGTGGCTTTAACAGTACTAGAGAAAGATGAAGAGAAGTTTGTTATACGCTGAAGATAGAGACCCTTATACCCTTAGGAAATATTTTACAGACTGAATCCTTCAGGGGGAGGGAAATAAATAAATGAGTGAGTGTTATTTTACAAATAACGAACAGAATGTTTCACACTAAATTTAGGAAGAATCAGTACATGAACAACACCCACTGAAATCCTAGACTTGTTTACGTTCAGACAAAGAAAAAAAAAAGCTGTCAGCCTATTGATTGATCTCCAAAAGTAATAGCAAAGTGCCAATACAAATGCCTGCTCTAGCTCCCCGAGCAGACCAACACCCTCGGGCACCTCTCCCACTCCTCCTGCCATGCACAGGCACCAGCATCGTCTCCTGCCTCAGCCACTACCAGCATCTCCCTCCGCTGACAGCAAGGCGCTGCGCTTTCCCCGGCTGGGCTTTGCCGCCGAAGCCCCAGCGCAGGGCCTGCCGCGGGCAGCCGCCACAGCTGTGCCCGGAGCTCCCTCTCCCGGCACCGCCGCCCCCGGGCACGGCCGCTGCAGCCCGCGCTGGTGGCACTTGCAGAGACATGGGGAAAAGTAACAGCGGGATGATGCACAGCTAATTCCTGTGTAACGTGAAGGTGTTCCAGAACAGAACGGGGGAGAGAGGCAGCCGGGCTCTTTCCCAGAGGATAACTAGGCACAGAAGGGAGGAAGCACGGTGCTACTTCGTCGAGTTAATTGTCCTCCCACACGCAGAGCAGAGACTGGAACAGTACAGCTGCTTTTTCAGAGCCGAGGAAGCCTTTGGCTCCAAGAGCCCCCAATTCTCTGTTCCACCATCCTCCCAGTGCTTCCACCATTACATCTCCTCTCTTCCAAAAGTTTTCTCCTTATCTCAAGACTGAGCCTCCCAATGCAGGTGTTTAAGCACCCGATTTTGTATCCATTTCAGCAGAAGTTGAGGAATAACACAACACTAAGATGAAAACACTTTTATGGTAACCCAGAGATTTGTAGAACATTAGTAAAGCTCTTAAGTCAGTGCATTAAACAGTGAAAACATCCTATAGACTCTTCTTTTCAAGAGAAGGAAGTGCCTCTAGAGGCAGATTAAAGCAGAAGCACTATTCCACAGTAGCTGGGCTCACATGGTCTGGAATCACAAGATTACATTAGAATTGCAACTTTCACCTTGTAAGTGTTACCTAGCAGCGAACCACACTGGATACAGCTGCATTTCTTGGGGCCTCATAAAGCACTACGTTTATTTCATTCCTCTGTTACCTACTTCCTGGGTACAAAGAGTAAAGTTTGGGTTGGGGAGCACTTAGTTGCACAGAGGAAGTCAGTCCAAGGCTGGAGACAGGGTCAGCATGCATGGACTTGCCAAGCAGGTGTCAAGAACTGCTCGTGCTTGAGCTGAAGAAGGGCAGAACACAAGCAAAGGTTTTTGATTTGCCAAAGATTTATTTTGTAATGAACACAGAGCTGCAGTGAAAAAAAACCCAAACCAAACCGCCTCACAAAAAAATCCAAGGAACAATCCAAGAGTGAAAGAGAGATGATGGTATCAGAACCTTCTACTAGATGGATGTCTATCTCCAACAAGAGCCAGAAGACAAAAGCAGCAGGTTTTCTGAACAGTTGTCTTCACAATTCTTAATAAAGAGACTACTACAGGGTCTTAACCAAGTCAGAAAACATTTCAGGGCAATCAGTTTGCAGGATACCTGTGGACACATTTGCTGCATATTGAGAAAATTCTATTCTAGGAGGCCCTCAAAGACCAGATATAGAGAGTCTCTAAAGTGAAAAACGTCTGTGGGATTCCCAAAACTTAGACCCAGTAGTACAGCAGAAGGTGACCATCCACAGGAAAACTAACAGGGATGCAACACTAATTCTGCTTGGTCACTGACAAAAAGTTTCAAAATCTGTCAGTCTGTCCTACATAGCAACACCTGTGTCAGACTGTAAGCAGTTTGAAGCACCCCTGAAAGCTAAAGCTATTCCATGCATCTCCAAGCTGTAAAATCTAAAACGTTACTCTCAGGAAGATGAGACAACCATGGGTGCAGCAAATGACTCAGAATTGATAGGCGGCTTTCTGTAACAAAGAAAGACCCAGGCTGTTTTCTCAGGACAAGTGAATGCAGCACCTCAGCAGCACCCAGTTTTAGTAGTCCAGTGATGGATGAGACGACAGCATGGCAAAGAGGGGCTCCAAGTTCGCATCTATACAAACCAGCTGTGATCTGGCAGAGGAACAGAGCTAAGTGAATTCAGGTCTTATTTGATTTCCTCAAGACTCTGCAGCATGGTCTCTTTCTTAGGAGACACAAGGCCAAGTTCAGAAAACTTACTGCTCAGCTTTGCCTGAATGTTTTGACTGGTGCCACTGCTGGGGAGAAGCACCTTGCTAACAGCACACCAGAGCCCATCTGGACTTTTCACTCAGATCTTGGCAGACAATCAAGGATAATGCCAACAGTCTTCTGGACTAAACCAGTGTCACAGTGACAACATCCTAAAGCCTTGGATGAACTATTAATCCAGCATTTAGAGAATTCACAAATAGCAAGTATTTTACCAGCAATTTTGGTAAGATTGGTGGGTGGTCTCCTCAGGTGACACTCCTAATTGTTCCAGTACTCAATTCATTTAAAGTCGCCTGTATTTTCAACTAGGTCATTTCATTTTCTGTTCCCAATTAAGCCTGTCAGTAAACACATCCCATTGGCAGCTTAAGACATATGTTCCTTAATAAGAAATTATTAATACTAATACATAGATAAAAGGCAATTTTATTCATTTTAATCATGGTAAATTGAAGAACATTAATTTGCTTATTTGTCTTATAATCAATATGAGCACTACTTTTAGGATTTTAAAGAAAATACTACTGTAAGCACAATACTATTGAAATGATAAAGTCAAGACATAATAATTCCATAAAATTACGGGCATGATTGATTTTTTAATGGACCATGCACTTGTACTCTGACCCCCTAAGGATTTTTGCTCCTAGCCTCTCATACATAGTAAATTCATTAAATCCAACCTATTTCCCCAAAGTATTGCATCACTACAGAGGTAGATAGTATCAAATACCAAGTAAAACAGAGCAAGTGAATTGTACTGCTAGAAACATTGAGGAAGGAAAAAAACCAAGAGAAACCGAAGTTAAAATAGCAGCCATTACAGACCAACACTGACAGCAATATTTTACTCTGTCTCCTAGTAAGCATTTTGAGAGCTTGTTCAGTTAATTTGCAAGAGTATTCTTCATTATTAGCTTGCATCTAACATCATTATTTTACAGAATCAAAAGGAAACTCTCTGCAACCCGACTGCAAAAATATTGATAGTCTCTACGGACCAAATCGACATCTGAGTTTTTCAGAAACATAAGGAAGCACCTCACACATTTGGTTGCTATTTTATTGTCTTTTATTAGTTGTACATGCCACTACCCCAAAGAATGTGCATTCTCTTATAGACATAACACAAAGGAAAGCAAATACACAGTTAGGGAAAGAGAGTAACGGGAGGAGGAGAACCCGTGTTACGGTAACATCAAGCTGTTATGAAGTTCTGGCACATGCATTTTCTGCAGTTTCAGTGAACACATAAAATTGCTTTTATGACACACGAGGAGTGAGATTCCAGGAAAGATTCACATTGGTTAGCATAACTTGATGGACAGGGATTAGGAATTTGCTCCATGCATAGGGGGCTACACAAAGAATTTCATAATTCTACCTTGGTACCCAGCGTGACTATTGCAACCTCTCTTACATCACCATATGGACAGTCTATACTCTCACCATTCTTACTGAGAGAGACAGAAAGACACAGAGAGACAAAGAGAGAGAATGAAGAGAGAGAAAATGTTACTAACTCAAACCTCAAGTCTTTCTTCTTTGAATAAACGTATACGGCTGGTTTTCTGGGGACCTAAGGCTCTGAAGAAACCCTTCCTGCTGGGCAGGCTTAGGTTCAGCAGTGTGTAGCAAGCACTGTACACATGTGGCTAACCTTCCTCCTGTCCAGTGCTGGTCGGAGCAATGGACTTGGCTTTCAATGTCTGCACCCCTGACAAGAGTTCATCCACAGAGTGGCTGGTTTGCCCATGTGTACAGGGAAGCTGATCGCACAACCAATCTCCTATTCAGTCACTTATTCCCTTTAGTTGCCTTTAGCATTTAATCTGAAAGCACATTACCCTTAAAAACAGGAACAAATTTAATGACCCTCCTTTTGTTACAAAAAGAGAAAATAAAAAAGACAAGTAAAAACCAACCAAGCACTGTGATTGAGCCATCCTCTGCTGTCAGAATGGATGCAGAAAGACATGAATACATTTTTACATCAATTTATGCTAACGTATCTGTTAAAGAGTAAAAAATTTCCCATAATGTAATCCAAACAGATGGTCACAAATGATAATGTTTCTGCAGTTTTACAAGTTACTGCTGATCTTCACTCAATAATAAATGTATACTCCTAGCCTGCCTTAACTGTAATGTAAATCACTTAACCCTAAAAGAACTGAAAGCAAACACTTCAGGTTTAGCTGAGGAGACTACACAAGAGTCATTACGGCTCTGCTACTCCAGTGAGTTGTCAGAGTGATGAAGCCATCATTTACAAACCTCTGTTCTTACCCACAAAAGACCAAGGTGCATAGAGATGGTAGTTAAAGGGATCATTAGGCCTAACTAGTCATACCTGCTGCACAAGGACAACAAAACTGCTCTCTACAGTGCCTGCAATTTATGGCTGAGCTATAGTGCAATCTTTAGATAAATCACCACAACTCATAGTTCACTTTCACTGCTAAATGTGCCTGAATCTGTTTACCATTCAGTATCCAAACTCTGTAACCCTTCAAAGTTTTACTCCTTACTGAAGAGCTGTCTACTAAAAGGGGTCTTCTCTCCATGCACATCCCCAAATAGTAGTTAATTTGCAACCTCTGTTTCCATGATTTTTTTGTTTAAATTTAAGTAAGTGACACCAGACTCTAGGTCCCATATATCTAGGGTTACAAGAGACAGGATGAAAAGAAGATTGAAAATATTCAGAAAAGCATATGACATATATAAAAATATATATATATTTTTTTTTTACAGGTTTTTTAATGTTAAAGGGAGCTGACAAGGAAAAATAGAGATACTCACCACTCATTTTTACAATTAGCAATTTAATATACAAATCATTCCATAAACAGACTGCATGACATAAATAGACTGAACTCCAGTGACAAATATACTGGTAAGTATAATCTGTAGGCTTTTTCTAAATATAGCAATGAAAAGAACTAGATAGGCAAGGCTTTGAAGACAAATACAAAACATACTTCATTCTGTATAAATATTTGTTTACTGAAAATGTCAATAAAATCAGTTATAGACTAGATAGAGGAAAACATTTCATTTTACTACTTCAGTCTCCTTAATAAGGAAAGGAGCTCTGGGTCTATAAAAGATACTTAATGCAGCCAAAGGAGCTGCTGATACTCATGTCCAAAATAAATCCAGCTTTGTCTCATTATTTAAAGTGTATAAACATAGCAACATTTGAGAAATTTCATCGGTGAAAATTGACCTTCAGTGATTTAATTTTAAAAAAAATATAATAAAACAAACTCTCTCTATCAAGGTTTAAGCAAATACTGAAGTCTACCTCTCCTGTTCTTGCTTCATTCGTATTCTCTCCTCTTCTGAAGTAAGAGCTTCCTGCACTTTTATTTTACCAGTTTTCTCACTCTTGTCATCTTTGCGATGTTTGCCAAACCTGTTAATAACACACAAGAAAAAAATATCTAACTTGTGAAATGAACAAAAACTCTGTTTTCCTGCTCCTATGACAGAGAGAGTCCTCCAAGAAGGGCTGCTTGGAAACCAGGAAAGGAAAGTGCAAGGATCTCAGAATCTCAAATTTAATATTTTCCAGGCTGCTTTCAGGTTGGTTTTGCCTAGTTATTTATTTATTCATTATTTTTATTTCACTCCTCTTAAAAGTTTATAGAATTCCTTACTGAAGAACAGAACAAAACTATAATAGGACCACATTCCTTTTTTTTCTGCCTGGATTTTGGGCTCACTATTCTTAAATACAGTGAAACAATGTTTTAGCAATTACTCAACACTCTCTCTGCCAAAGTACACAACCTAAGTTTACATTAAACAAAGGCTTTCATGTATGCACAGCAAGAGCCCCAACACTGGTTGTCTGACAACTGCCCAGAGCCCAGTACTACCCTTCACACCCACCCCACAAGAGCAGTTTCACCACAACGTGGACGCCATCCAAAAATGTAATTTTATCCTTTTCCAACACCAAAGGTTGTTGTTTTTTAACTTCACTGCTCATGACTCTTCTCCCCTAAGGGTGTTCTAGTGCAAGGAGGCTTAGCAGAGGGATGGAGCTGGCTGAGCTGTCCCAGACAGAGTGAGATGCTGCCAGCCCAGTGTTTGCCCTTTTCATAGCTCCTGTTCCCCTCCATCAGATACATTTCAAGTATTTTAGGTTTCTTCCCTATTTGCACATGCTACTGTTTTCTTTTAAACTTCCAGTTTGGCACTTGAAATACCTGGTTGTTTCTAGGATTAATTTGAGTGTATTTCTTAGCTATTTCAGACCTAATCTGAAAGGAACTGAATTAATCTGCATGGAGTAAAATAAATAAACATTTAAATATCGCTCTTAAATACACCTGAAGATTAGATTAGAATTTCCTATTTAAGGCAGAAGAGTTAACACATATCTATTGAACAGCATTTTACTACAGACCTACCTATGAAACATAGGATCAATTTATTATATCAGAAGCAGCAATAATTTTATTCTTTTTAAAACCAAACATCCAGATGAGAGCAGAGTGACACTTGTGGCACTTCACACTCAAGTTTACATAAAAAAGTGAAATGAAGGCACTGAGAGAAATGTGTAAAGTCCAGAAATGGTGTGGACAGGACGCCCTGAATGCTCACAAACAGTGAAATAAAACACAGTTCTTGAAACTTTCTTCTGACCCATGAATGTAAACTGTTTAAAATATTTAGAGTCCACCAGGCGTTTATAATATTTTCCCTTTCATTCCTGTTGATTCTAGTACAAAGCCATTGTGTGGGTTGAAGACATACCACACAGTGACCCTGCACAATGATTAATTTCTGGATACTCAGTCAAGAGATATTACTGTACTGTGCAACCATGTTTATGGCTCTTAGGGCAGCTGTTTAAAAACACAACAACACAAAAATACAGCATAGGAGAATATGCACAAACTTTAAAGCACATGGGTGTTCTCCACAGTTCCAAAAGTAATCCAGGCATCTGAAAACTAAAACTGATCATTAACAATCATCTGAAAAGGAAAAGGCAGAGGGCATGATGAGGGTTAAGAAACACAAAATAGGACATAATGTCTGATTTGATAATATATTATTTGTAAACCCAACATACTCACATTCAGTGCCTAGCAAGACTTGCACGTGTTTCTAAAACACCCACCTCTTTATTAGAGAGTAATCAAAACCATTATAAGAAACATTTACTTAGATGACACAAAAGATTCAAATCAAGTTCTGGATGTCATACACCAGACAAAAGAGCATGGTTGATTTAAAATAGCCCTAAATCCTTTAGCTGAGAGAGGAGCTTTGGCAGAAAAAGAGTGGAACTGAGCCATTTTACCCTGATACACGGAGAGTGCCAGGGGTGGCAGGGGTCTGCCTGATGGAACACACAGAGCTGTGAGGAGACACACAACATATGTGGTACCGTAGCACAGTTATCTCTGGGATGCCAGCATTTGCTTCTGTCTCCTGTCCTTCCCTGATCCATTGAAAATGTCAGGCAAAGCAAAGGAACCAAATTCTGGGGCAGTCAGTTTAGTTTTGACAAATCACTAGTGGTTTAAAATAAAATAAAATTTTTAAAAAAAAGGCAAAAACAGATAAAATTGAATTAGTTAGCAGTACCCATTAGGTTTTGGCAGCAAAACAGTATTTCTGCCACCATAAATCAGTTCACTGCAAGCATGAACAGAAATACATGGAAATCAATAACTTCTTTAAAAAAGCCACAAAAAAAACCCAACCCCAAAAGCAGACAGGAAATTTCTAATAATCCTTGTAAGCAATCTAGTAAATGTCTGGACAGGCTGCATGATTGTGGGGAGAGTATTTCTAATGTTAACACGTAAGGGAGACCTAACAAAAATGGATGGTTTGAGTTTGCAGATCCAACCACCCAGGTCCAAAGGACGCCATGCTTGTGCTGCATTTGAGCAGAGGCAGAGGCAGGTTTACCGCACTGGCAGCGCTCGGAGCAAACAGGAGGGTTCAGTTGCTTTGACTCATGAGCAAGCTGTGGCAACAACCCTTCTTCTCTTTCAGGGTTTTCTTCTGATCATCTGGGAATGAATGTTCCTTGTGCCCTTGAGGACCATCCTGATAAAGTCTTCAGAAGACATCTCTGGTCCTTTCCCAGGCATTTCAAAGGGTGGCCATATTGTTCCCACTTTCCAGTGTCCATCTCGGACAAGCTCTGTGGTCATCTCGGCAGTGGACAGCCTGGCAGAGTATGAACCACCGTGGTCTTGCAAAGTTGCCTTCTCTGGACTTTGTCACCCGCAGAAGTGATATATCTGCCATAATCACCACTGCCTGTAACAAGTTCAGCAACATTAACTGCACTGTCCCTACACTCATGCCCAGAACAATCAATGCCATCCTCCCCCCTCCCTGATCATGGCTTTGTGTTTTTAGCACTATCATAGATAACATCTCCACAATACTCATAAGCCATAGAGGTGCAGGACACTCTGGGAACACACTGTCCTAAATGAATTTGGCTCTGAACGAGTCTGCATACCTTTAGCAAGGACTCTGCATAAAAATATTCACAAGTTCAAGACTTCTCTTTTCTACCAAAATTGCAAATCCAACAATATCTCTCTTAAGCCTCATCTTCCAGCAGAAGAAGTAACAGGCAAACAAAGGAAAACCATTTTTCAGGCTCCCACAAGCACTTGAGAAACGTGTTTTAAAAGAACTGTGGTGGTGACACATATGGACACACACACCCCTGTTTTGTTTCTATTGAAGCAATCAGTGCTCCCCACTCCAACCACCATTCAAAGGTTTTGCTTGCTTACAAGAAGTGTATTTGCTGTTTATTTCTATTTTCTATGTCTGCTCCATGAAGTACCATTATAATCATAGTGAAACCAACAGCCCAAATAGGCATCCATAACAGCCATCTGGAAATCATTTAACATTCATATTCAACCCAAGTTTAACTACAGAAAAGCAATATCCAGCAATACTCATGCACACCACTGAAGTGAGTTGTTAATGTTCTCTCAGGTGTGCAGTGGAGGCTACACTGGTATCAAGCTATTCAAAACCACCAGTTCTTCTGATTTCCTCAGGTAGATGTTTCCTGCTGTGATTCATGAATATTAAGTAAAACAGGGTATTTAGAAATAAGAATAAGAGTATTGAGATACTGAGAGTCAATCAGTCTATGCAATACGCTTTCAAAACACCAAACTCACATCCTATGCCGACCCTGTACCCGTAGGCCTTGAGAAGTTGTGTGAGCTAAAGAGTGAGAATCAGGTCTCAGAATTAATGACAGTATTTAAAACATCCCAATTCGAATGTGTTGGTCCAGGGAAATGGACCTTCTTAAATGTGCAAGTCCTTGACTAGGCTACAAACATCCCTCCATGTCACATCTTCCTTGCAATCCACCAGCAGATGTGAAGCTTATTTCTTTATTGCTCAGCTACTCAAGATGAAGGGAAGATGAAAATAGTATGCACATCCCTTACATGATCCACGACAACTTTGGAACTTTCCAATTCCATACTCCATGTACTGAACATCCTGGCACACTTGTGTAGTAACTTCTCCCACTGCAGGGACTGTTCACTTAATGATAACAACCTAAGGCTGGAAACTCCCAAAATGCAACTGTTAACGATACCTCCCTTGAAAACCAGCAGCTGTGTCAGACAGACTCTAGATTTTTGAAAGGATGTGGCCTTGAGGATACTGCCAAGAGATTTGATCCCAGCCCTCGCTGCTCCCTTCACAGATGCAGGAGCTGCTCTGCACGCAGCTGGCTGGCAAGAGCCTGAAGCACCTGGAGATTTTTTTCAGGCACTTGTCTGAACCTGTGATGGTCTCATTCTCATCGCTGTGAAGCTGGCTGCTGGGATACTTGCTGCAGTTCTTACAAATGCAAATGAAACGACAACTTTCCTTCCGAAACAGACTTTAGAACTGCACCACTCAGGATCTGTGCACAGCAATGCTCCTTGCATTAGTGAAAAGAGGGACAGCACTAAAAGTAATGCTAAGAACTACTGCTGGAATTAAAACCCAAAACAGGGCAGAGAAGAAGCATCTGTAACACCAATGTTCAGACAGTCTTTGGATCCTGATTCCAAGCTCCTGCCATTTGCTAAGTTTGGTGCCAACAATTTGACTGAGCTATAAAAGCCCTACCTAAATCACGGCACAAGAGACCAAGGTACAGGCACAAGCCACTGTGTGATATGCAGCAAAACTTCATGCACTACTGCCTCACAAAGTTAACATATTCCTGACAAATAAGTTCTGGAAAAGCTAAAGCCTGAGCTACACCAGATGCTGTGCAGCACCTGCAGCCATAGCGGCACAGCACCTGTAGGCACCACTTCTCAATTCTTGGAAGCAGAGCACAGAATATTGTTAGTGATGGAAAACAAAAAGCAAAAGGAAAGTGGTACATTTTCCTTCAAATCCCTGATAACAACAACAAAAAATTACCTTTCTGTTCACAAACATAGCGACATAGCTTACTACTTCTTTTAGGATACATACTGTAAAATTACATAATAATCTCTTTATATTAGTAACTATAATAGATAACAAATACAGAAACACTACCTCAGCTAGTTTATACAGTACCTCTCTCATCTAAAACCTGTTATAAAAAGTATGGCTAACACACAGTTTAATTTTATTTTGTAAGTGCATAAGCAAAAGCTTGAAGAAAAATTCTATGACTAATTGAAATACAGGTTGTAAATTCAAAATACCCTCTCTATCCAAGAGTGTGAGAAATTGATGAAAGGCTGCAGCTGAAATCTTATTCATTCTAATTGCCAAGATACTCCAGGGTTCTACTTACTTTATAGCTTCTTAATTCTTCTTTTACATCAAGGGTTAGAGCAAGTTTCAAGATAAGTGTAAATGCTCACAGTCATAGTCACAGATCCCTAGACTTAATCCTCAGATTCAACCAACAATAGCAATCACAGCAAGTGAAGGAATTAAAAAATACAAGAGGACCACTTTTTTAAGGTATAATCTACAGAATGTAACAGCCAAGTCACATCAGAGGAAAGGACCATCCTCAGACCTGGTGATATTAGTTTGTCACATTATTATTAACGAAAAGACAGTAACACAGACCCATGTCCCCAAAGCTTGACTCTCAAATAGGAAATCTCAGGAACTCTGGAACAGTCCAACTAAAATGCATACCTAAACCTCTCCATCAGTCCCTGGCTGGCTTACTTTCATGCTTGTTTGCTTGCATGACTGTCACCAACTAGAAGGTGGCCTAATCCAAAGCCTACTGTACCCAACTAAAAGGCACTGACTAGCAAGTGCCTTCAGTGGCTTTGGGCCAATGCATCAGAGCAACTAAACAACATGAGACTCAACAGAGAAGACAATGTAGCAGAACATTTAAACAAGCTCAAGCTATGACATGATGGTGTGTGTATATATATATATACATATAAAATCTGTGAAATGTATAGAAAAATAAACATAGAGACATAAGGAACATGTAAATGATTTTGCATAAATAAATACATAGACAGAAGAAACGAAGAAAGAAGGATGTATGAGTGGCAGCAACAGAAATGCCGCACTTAAAACTTCTCTAGCTTCATTTTAAGAGAGTATCTATCAGCATTCTTAATGTAACAAACACAACACACATATAATCTGCTAAATGGATTTTACTCCGATACGTTACTGATGAGATCGGCATCTGCCAAACCATCCACATATTTCATTAGAATAAAGAGCTAAGGAAGCAACATACATTAGATGATTAATGGAAAAAAAGAAACAACCACAAAACACAAAAATTGATTGAGACTGAAGTTCAGCAGCATTGCATTTCTTAACAGAAAAAGAAATAATTAACAAATGGTAAATGTTCTGAGCTATTCTGTCAGTGCTTTCTGCCTTCAAGGCATGCTCTTTACTCATACTAGCAACCTGTATTCACATACACACACAACCCACCACTATTCAGAGGATTTTGCAATGAGTTGTCTAATCCTTTTCACCCTGCTGTATCAGCAAAAATCATGAGATTTATATTGCAAAAGATTATTGTGACACAGAAAAGTATCCTGTTGCTAAAAAACAAAGAAATGAATACCCATCAACAGTGATTCAGCACAGCACACAAACAAAAATCACCCTGGCTGGTGATGATTTGGGGGCTTACAAGACTTCCTTTCAAAGCAAAATCATGCAGCCACTATTTTTAAATATATGCTTGTAAGTGCAAACATTTGCCTATTTGTAATGATTCCTAGAAGCAGCCACTTATCACATCTAATCAAATTAGCAGATCAAATTCTACTTGTTAGGAGGGAGTGGAATGACTCAGCAGCAGCACTGTCCGCAGATGATGCAGAAGCACTGGCGGACAGGCACCCTGATGTAGGGGCTGGTGGGCACAGTTAAAAGGGTCATTTAAAGCTCTCACTCTTCAAGGGTTGTCTTCCCTGAAGCAGCAATCCTTCTGGTGCAACATTCATCAGAAAACCCCTGCCAGCAGGGTTCCTGGAGAACTCTGCTGCTCCAGAACAAGAAAGATGCATTACAAAAAGACACAAGTTACTCAGGAAAATGAAAAATACCTCTGAGAAGATACACTTGTACCTCTTCAGAGCAATGCAGTTTACCTTCAAGCAATACAGAAATTCACATGTTCAGCCATGAGCACAGACATTCAGTGACCACTCCCAATTATCAGTCCTCTCTGAAGTCATCACCAGCGCTGTAAAGCAGGTGAAGCCCTTTTATGTTATATTCACACATTTTCTCACAACAGCCTCTGCCTCACTTTCCAAACACTAAAACTACTTTTCATCACCATTCAGGTGAGGATCCTATTCCATCTCATCAATCTAAGGCTACTCAAACCCAACAGCCAGGGTGGGACATAAATCACAACACTTCATGTGCGACATCACCGGTGATTCCCACAACTCCCTGCAAAGAAGTGGAAACAACATATGGGATCGGTAACCGTTTCCAGCCACTGAAGCTTCATCTGCCTTCATTGTGAGTCAGTATCCCAACTGCATAGAAAGTGGGTCTGATGCCAAACCAAGAGACATGTCAGGAGGTTTCATTCAATTATTTTCATAAACAGTTTTGATAACATTTCCTGAAAGGCATGACACAACAGGCAGAATATTATTCACACCAAGTCGCTCTCTTTTCACAACTTAAGCATTCGTAATATTTACTTCCAGCATAAAATGGTGGAACTTTTAAAAACAGATTTCTTTTATGGAGAGACCATCTGTTTACAAATGTCTAAACAGAAGATACTCTTGCATTGCTACTTGTGATTGCCTAAAGCTAGCTGGAGCCATTGACAGCCCTAATAAATAAATAAATCAATCACAAAAGAAAAAAGACCCTAACAACTAATCCAAACGACTGCAGTTTAAAACACTGGCTGAGAAAGTCAAAGGGAGTGGGGATAATTTCACAATGATAATATTGGAAAGACAGCAGCTAGTCAGCAAACAGACAAGAGATTCTTTTGTTGCATGGCCAAATTAACTCAGTAAGCAACAGCACAATGTACTAAAAGTCCCCATAAATAACTCTCTTTCATGGTGGTCAGCCAAAACCTGTTAAACTGCGGATTGTGGCATCCTTGAAGGAATCAGGAATGAAAAAGAAAGCGTCTGTTTAGATGCAACTGTGCTAGCAATCACCAGCGACAGAAGCAGTACATGACATTTTAATGGATGCTTTATTACTGTCTAAGCATTTTGAAGTTTGCTTGTGTGGCAAAAACCTCTTTAATGTTGTACATGTATTTGAAAAAGAGAGCAGTTATTGACCACAAAGTTACTTGTCCCAAGATTAAATTTGATAGACTAAGTGTGTGCTATTTGTCATTGAAGAAAGTAGCTCATACACGTGACAGCCAAGCTAATTCAGTCTTTTAATAGATAACATAATCTTAATGGGAAACATATCCTTTCATTACTGTCACTTAACGTACTTTCAAATGCTCCTGTGCCCCTTCTCAAACAGAATTTGCCCATCAAGACTGCAGTGCCCTGTCAGGTAATTCAGTACTGGGCAGCAAGATGTTAAACAGTAATCTGTAAATACAAATTGCAAAAACTAATGTCTCACAAAGTAAAGAGCAGGCTCCTGAAGAAGTCCGAGTTAAGGCCTCCAAGATGACAAGTTGTCATTCACAGACTACTTACACAAAGGCAGACATACAACCCTCTACTTTGCAGTACATGGGGAGAAAAACATTTTCCTAAATTCTGAGTACCAACAGCAGCCTGCTATGAACAGGTGCCTGCATGACCTACAGTGTAGTTATCCTGGGTGCCAAATCTGGTTGCCTGTCTGCTGCTCACACTGCACTGAGCAGGTTACAAAGCCTTAGCACAGCACTCCCCACCTGACAACTGCTGCCTTGCAAGCATGCAGCTTCTGTTGTTACATTTGTCACACTCTACAGATTAGCTAAAAAATTATGGCCCAATTTAGGTATTAATAACACTACATTGTATGCCTCTAATCACCAGTGTCCACCAAGAGCATTTACAGAGAGCGTTTAAACCGTGGCTACTCTTCAACGCATTTTCTCCGCAAACTATGCTTCTAATTCCTGCTCTGTTCATTTTTATGCCTTATTGTTTCAAAATACAATGCTTGAAAATTGCAAATTACATCTGGCTCAAGGGCTGATTATGAGAAATACTAGCACTTCTGCCTCTGCGTGAATAACTCTGATAATAATGAGAGATTGATTGAACTCCAAGAAGTCCAAATGATGAGAAGGGTCAATTTGAACATTTCTATTAGCTTCTTTTGTTAAATCTAACACTTTGCCAGGCCAGAGACAAATACTGCATCTGGTTACCATGATTTTTTCCAATCGTACAGAAATACAATTTAGAAAATGGGTACTGGTCTAAAGGCAGACCTTACAAGAAATGCTAATGAAACATAAAAACCCACCCATTTTACTGGCACTCAAGAGATGCCAGGAGGAAGGAGGGGTGGAAAAGAAAACTAAAAGTTGCAAGGGAAATTTGCTTCAACACTTCTCTGGCAGAAAAGGAAAAACAAGTCTTCATAACTCCATTTTACAACTGAAACACTTGCACATATATGAGCATGGCCTGCCTTACCTAAACAAGAAAATTACTGTAGAGGCTGACTAAGTGTAAGACACTGTCTAGTTAGTGCAAGGAACTGCAGGAATATTAATCCAGAAACTTAGTCTTGCAGCCTTCCAATTACACTGCATAAAATTAACAAAGGTTAACATGAACACACAAAAAGTTAATCCAGCTACTGGCAGTTCATTTGGAACCTTGCAAAAATTAAAACTTCCCTGCAGATCTCATTACCTAGAAATGTTAATCAGTCAGGCAGCACTTTTTCTGTCAATTACTGAAAATCCTTGTTGATACACATCTCCTAGAAAATAACCTCTCTAGGATAAATTAAGAAATAGGCAATGTATCTATATGTTTAGCCTCATTCACATATTTACCCTTATAGGAGGTAGGGAAGGCACAGATGATTTCCAGCAGAGGACAACAAACAACACTATAGGATCTGTGGGGGTCTACTCACAATATCATAGAATCATAGAATCAATAAGGTTGGAAAAGACCTCAAAGATCATCAAGTCCAACCTGTCACCCAACACCTCATGACTACTAAACTATGGCATCAAGTGCCACGTCCAATCCCCTCTTGAACACCTCCAGGGACAGCAACTCCACCACCTCCCTGGGCAGCCCATTCCAATGGCTAACAACTCTCTCTGGGAAGAACTTTCTCATCACCTCGAGCCTAAATATCCTTGAAACCCAGAAAGGTGTGCAGCTGCCATTCTCTTCTTGGGTAACAGCTGCAACACCAAACAGGGATTCCCCTCCCTGAGCTATAGCACTCAAGTGCTGATGGCTTTAGAGCTTCCTGTTCCATTCTAGGCTCCACAGTGCAACCTATGTCTCCTTGGGGATAAAAAAAAGCCAACCCCACACTTTAATTATATAAATGAATACATAATGCAAATAGGATGCTTTACAAGGTGGTCTAGAGCACAACTCAGTTAAGTTACGTTGAATATCCCTGAATCTACATTGTCATAAAAAAGAGACAGCAAAAAAACCCAAGGCATGTTGTTTGGAAAGCCTGTTACAAAGACAGGGCTAAGGCGTGGGTCATGGCCTGTGCCAAGGCTTTGGTTAGTAGACATTAAGATGCCACTGCTGGCTTCACACACCCCTGACTGTTCTGTCAGATGATAGTCTGCCCTGCAGCATGAAAATTTGCTTTATATATGCAATATCTTCTGGGTGGAAAATTAAGAGCAAGACTTTGCACTATAGCAGCAGCACCAGAACAATCTATCTCTGGAGGGGGGGTGACAAGACTCAAGTGGATGACGGCTGGGAAGTCAGTTTGGCATTGAGTCCCTGCAGCAGCTGGCGCAGGGGCTTGCCCAGAGCTACCTGGGGCCCTGGAGACAGCCAGCATCCTATGGCTGCCAGTACTCAGAGCTTGAGCTGTCTTCATGGTGACTGCAGTTGAAATAACTATATCAGTTGTGATTTACATTGTTGACTATTTCAGGGCCAGGCTGGGAATGGAGATTTATTTCAAACTGAAAAGGTGTACAAACCGGGACTTGCAAAGTACTAATTACAGGCCAGAGATGCTAGTTGGTGGGGAGGGTTTTATTGTTCCAGTCACCATACAAGTAAGCTCCTATCACAGAAAAACTCAGGCCTGGACCAGCCCATACACACTGACATTTTTCTACTCACTGATACATGCTCAGGCACTCTAAGACATAGGCCTATATTTATTTAGAAACCCACACAGCTGATATTTAAAATAAAGCCAATCTTGACGTAAAGATATCCAGTTCCCGGGACATTCTTCTCTAAACGAGATTAGCTCTGCTCGTGCTCAGTGCTGCACACACTACACAGCAATTATCGCTGCCATCTTAATATTTCTTCTGAATATTCAGCCTAAAATAAATCTTTCTTTAAAAAACACCAATGAAAATGGCACTGTCTTTACATTTTATTTATCTTACATAAACAGTTTCCTTCCTTTTCCAGCTATCAAAGGCAAACGGAAGTAGCAAAGCATTTGGAGCACCACAAATTACACTTAGAGATGATAATGCTGTTGGCATCACTACCTGCTCAGCAAGATCAGAGAAAAGAAATACTTTAATACTATATCTGAAACCCCTGCTTGCAGCAGTATGTTGTGCTCTGAATTTCAGCACTATGGGTTAAAGACAAAGATAACATCTGCAATAACATTTTGAAATAGATGAGATTTATTTGTGGCATGTTGCTGTTGAAATGTGTAACAGCAATTCAGCTTACACTCTGAATGCTGCTGGCACACTCGGTGTTGAATAGGCTAGAAGCATTTGCAATCGGTACCAAAATATACTACTTTCATTAGTGTGGTACTCAAAAATGCTGATATAGCAAAGATGCATTTTTGTTATTAAATCCTCTCTGTCACAACTTTTAGAGCTAATCCATAAACTTTCTTACTAAGTACAACCTGTAACAGCATAGCAGAGAAAAAATTTATATACCTTTTTCAGTCATCTATCCATCCTCCATCCAACTTCAAACTAAACTCTACAGCAGCACCTGGAAGCTGTGTTTTTAGCATATTTCTACAATACAGGAAAGACCACAGGGCATCAGAGCCCTTGGTAACATTAGCATGGACAAGGTATTAGGTAGTTTTTAAAATGAGAAAACAGTTCCTCCTGAAGGCTTAAGCAACTTGCCAAGCTCCAGGAGATTTCTGTATTGCAAGCGCAAACAACGTTAAGGGTTGACTGCATATTCCATTGACAAACCCACGTCTATGAAGTGAATATATCTCCTGAATTAGTTATTTCTAACAGAGAATTTCTCTACCAAGACAGAATTACCAACATACTTCCAATTTATAATACAAACCCTTTTGTAAATGGCTGTACCAGTAGCATGCCATTGTATTTGTTGAAAATAGTTAAGCCCATCAAGTAATTCCTTGAAACCATACTATGGTTCTTTTTCTTTTTAAGGTTAGGAGTTGCAAGACTGATATCAAAAAAGTTCTAGAAAAAAAGTGCTAACATTTGTAGAAATTGTGAATTCTAACTCTGCAGACGCAAACATTGCAAAATTTGCTGTTAACCACACCATCAGCACGCCCCAACATACACTGTGAAACTAGTTTGTGAAGTGCATTCCAGCAGGGCCCATTTTACAAGCATCTACAGCCTTCTCTTGCGCTCCTGCTTATTGTAAGTTTGCACAGAAGCAGTAAAAGTTAATATGCAGTGGAACACTACATTAACTACTGAAATGTTATTGCACATCAAAAAGGTTTACTGCCACTTTGCAAACATGCTTACCTGAGTGCCGTAAAATGCTGCCATAATGAGTCAGATCTACTGCAGCGCATTGCAATCAAGTCTCCACACTGCCAATGTAAAAGCAGCTCCCTGATACAGAAGTCATTCTACACAATCTCTGAAGTACGTTTTTGTATATGAGATGCTACACATTTTGTTAGTATTTTGGAACTGGCTAAGTATGCCCCAAATTGTCAGTAATAGGCCAAATAGCCCCAAACAGAGTATACACACACAGTGTTCTGCACATGAGCACAAAGCCGCCTCCTCAAGAGATCCTTGAGCTACAGATCTCCAAGACTGGAAGACAGACCTGAGAGGAGCTGCCATACAGTTACCCTGTTCTGGTAGCTACTCTTGGGAGCTACTAATGACCGCTGTCAGAGACAAGTATTAAGGTACAGCGATTTATCATTAAGCTCTGTGTGACTTCTCATCCTTAGGTTCTTACATTAAACGCTAGAGAATCTACCAAATATGGAAGAAATTAACAGCAATACTTCCTCCTCCTTTCCTTTGTGACTGCCTGACTACAAACGCATGAGGTTTTACTTGCAATGCAAATGAAAAGCATCATCATTTATGCAATACCAATTTTACAGTTTTATTTCAAAAAGAGGTGACGTTGTCTGGTGCAGCATGAAAAAAGAGAAAGGAAGGTTTCTACAGACTGCTTCTTCCTCAGTCCCACAGAAAACAGTCACCTTTTCTAGCTCAGTGGATCACATCAGACACTATTAGGTATCAGATCAACCAGCCGAGCTTGGTATCCTAATAGTTGTCAGTACAAGACAATTTAGAGGAAGATGCTTGGAAGCACAGTGAAAATAACCTGTTCACTGATACCTGCTTCCCAAACACTTAGCATGCAATGGGCGGCTCACAGCCACAAACGCATGCTCAGCTGTGTGATTTCCCACATCCTTAGTGTTCAAGGAACTGTGGGGGCACTAAATCCCTGAGGGTAATCACACAGCATGAAAACCCTTGAAAATTTAAACTTTTTGGATGACAATCTTACTGTACATCCACATGGTTTTGCTTCACGAGAAACATAAGTACATGCTGATTCGTTCAGCTCTTTTGTACCAGTGATTATTCACCGTATCTTGTTCCCATCTCCTCTTAACTGAGGACAAATACTTTTCACCAGGAGAGTGGTTAAGCACTGGAACAGGCTGCTGAGAGGCTGCTGAGCCTCCATCCTTGGAGATATTTGAAATTCAACTGGGCGTGACACTCGGCTGATGAAACATTAAAGAAGGACTGCTGTGAGCAAAAGTTGAACCAGGCAGAGACCCCCTCCCTCCAGAAATGACCCTAAACCTGTAGTATTTTCACTATCTTTTCAGTTCTTCCTAACTCTACCTGTTTGGGGTTTGGTTGTGGGGCGGTTTTGTTTGTTTGTTTTTTACCTCCAGAGTCATCATCAAAGTGGAGAAAACACTACTTACATTGTATTTCTAATATTTCCTTCTCTATTAATCTTTCCACAAAAAATTTAATAACTCTTCTTTTTTTCTTGAAACATCAATTTCAAAGCCTGAAGAAACCCTCTGAATGCCTTACACCCTCCATTTTCTTACTGCATTCGAGGAAACGCAGGGGCTCACAGGGGCTATTCTGGAAACCATACTGGCTGACACACATTTTGCCATTTTCACTGAAGTGTGCTCTGTAATTCTGTCTTTAATGACCATTTCTCTGCACAACAGTAGGGCTTGTGGAAATCCTAACAGGAGGCATCAGCCTGCCAACTCAAATACAGATCACTGCTCCCGGGAAGCGAAACACAGTGGTAAGGTGAAGCTTTGCCTTTCAGAAAAGGATCAGCTGCCCTGTAGTTGCCAACTTAAGTACCTCAAGTAACCATGACTTAATAGCCTATGGCATCTTCAGCTGTAAAATATAGTAAGCTGCATTAATTTTCATCTAAGACAACATTCCTATTCCTGTTTTTAGAAAGGATTTTCAAAGAGTCTGCTTTAAAAACACAATCTACAGCATCCATACTGCATACCAATGCACAGGTGCTGTCAGTAGCAAATTACATCACCAAAGAACATTTCCAACAGATAATGAAACAAATGTCATTAACAGAGCTTATCATCTAGCAAATCCTTCATGTCTCAAGACAGTATTTATTTACCATACTTTGTGAAGGACCAGCACACTGCCTAGTTAGGCTTCAATTATCACATCAGGTGGAGGCAAAAAAATCCTTTCTACAGGAGCTAAAACTGAAAATTCCTTTGACTCTCTGAACTGTCAACAAATTCTTCTCTGAAAAGGCTTGCTTTACAGGGATTATAAAGTAGGTGTCATCCTTGACACTTGCATTCTATATTCATCCATCAGGCCTGGAAGAGAAGCGCAGCAGAACGCCGGGCAGGATGGCGGAGGGCTCAGCTGTCACGGCGCCTGCCTCCCTCGCTTGCTTTGCAGGCAGAGACGGTGTCGTAGGTGTCAAAGGTTCTCTATTTAAACTCACTGACAAGCAAAGGAAGAATACTGGGAGAATATGTTAGCAGCCAATACGTACTTGTCTCTAGTAACAGGTCATCCTGACACTTTTTTCTGCATGTTAGAAACGAAAGCCTTGATTCTATCAAAATTAAAAAAAACAAACCACAAACACATACGATACACCCCCATCAGATTTACAAGTTCAAGATTCACTCTGGGAAAATCCAGTGTTAAGAATCCATAGAGCAAAGCCCTGCTTTCTGTCAGAATGACAAACTAGAAAGCCGCGTAGGATTATGTTAATCTCTCGCTTCAAATCTCCCTCGCACAATCGCATACCACTGCTTTCTGTGTTTCGTTTAAAAGTCATGGAGTTTACTAACCTCTTAATGAAGCTGCATTCCTTAAATCCCTGACAGATTATGTCTAGTTGTTTGGTTTAGAAACACGAGTTTGCCATTCCGTTGCCCCCTGCCCCAGTGACAGCTTAAGTCAAACCCTGGCGTGTTTGGGGCTGCAGGCAATGAAACACATTTCCTCAAAGCAGCTGATTGCACCAAACAGCAGAAAACAGGAAGGTGGAAAAGTGTGGAGAGGAAGGAAGGAGCATGGCTTGCCTTTCCATTAAAGTAAAGCTATTTTCAGTGAAGCTTATCTCTTTCAGTCCCTTATTGGAAATAAGGAGGTGAAGAATATGAAAATGATTTGAAAGACATCTATAAGAGCCCTGGGTAATTGTCTGCATCAAAGATGACAATTTGCTGCATGGCTGATTTCATTCAAAAGGGTTTGCTGATTCTGTGTGACCCAGTGGCCAGCTGAAACTTTGAAAATGGATCAGGACAACGTAGCCTAGAAAAGAAGGGTGCCATTAACAGTATCCAGCTTGCAGCCAGGAGGAGGACTATGCCCCTCCTCTGAATCTTGAAAAGGCTTTATGCTTAGACCTGGCATCAAGGATTGTAGTGGGGCACACATTTTCTAGCTTGTGGTAGAAGAGGGGAAGCAGACATGGACTTAATGATAGTGATGCCAGCTGGCTTATAGCAGTAACAGGCAAAAAACAGAGCGCAAATGGCCCCAGATTCCATTTAGCAGAGCAACGACCCAGCTCAGTGTTCCCGATGAACGCCTGAGCACAAGCACTGCAAGCTGGCAGCGATGTTCTCAGGTGCGCATTAGCAAACCCAGCCGCAATTCCGTGCACGAGCAACGGCCTTCCAAGTTGAAATGATACAAGTGGCAGGTGTTTAAGCAATACCCTCCTCCTCTATATTCTAAGGCTCAAGATTTGTGGTGTTTTGTGCCATGAGCAGAGCACTCAGGAAAAAAACATCCAAAACCCAAATTTGTAGCTTTCAGAGCTTGTTCCCATGTGTTCTATTAAGTCCACACATCAGTAAATGTCATTTACCAACACAGACTTCTATTAGTGATGCTTCCAAGGAAAATGCCATTACTGCTGCTTCTTAAGCTACTGAATGATGAAAATCAGACCACAGATTTTATTTTATTGAATTGAAGGTATTTGCCAGTCCCATTGATTAGGGTATAATTCAACACTATGTTACACAACTCAGATACCTTTTTGTCATGTGCCTGCTTAAGTCTGAAGGTTGTTATTAAATGAAAAAGAAGGTAATTACTAAATCAATGGTGTAACCCTTGTGATTTGCTTTTCATTTTCTCACAGACATTATGATGAGAAAACTTAAGTGAAAGCCAGAATAGGCAACAGAAGAAAGTCATGTAACAAGCAACAGTAATACGTGTAGGTTATTCTCCCAAATGCCCAGTCAGAGGTCTCAGATGTCTTATGTGGTTGAAAGGTGTAATTCAAAGCTACAAATGGTATGTTTCTGAATCTGGACATGTGCAGTGCACCTTAGAAGCAGCTGTGTAGGGGAAAAAAACCAAAACACAAAAAAAGACAGCAGTATATCTGATTTCAGCTAAATAAGCTTGCAAACTAAATTATCTATTTCCTCTCACAGAACTGGAAGATACAACACTACAAGACTCTCAGAAATAATTCTAAATGTAATTAAATCTAATTAGGATTAGAATTTAATGGTAATCTGGGAATATTAAATTTGCACTAGCTATCCTACAATAGTTAAGAGAAGAATTCAAGATCAGTTACCTTCATTAGCTTTACATCTCCATCAACATTAAGGGGCAGATCTTGAAATACACAGCCTGCAGTACTAGAAGCACAAGCGGCTTGTTCCCTGAACTTCAATGCACAGTGCGTATGTTCTGCACGGAGAAGTTATGTTCATGTGGAACTGCCTTACAGAATCATGGTTCAGGGACAACCACAGAGGAAAATGATACATGGCTTGACGAAGCTGAGGAAAGATGTCAAGCTACCACTTCAGCTGCCTATTACTTCGCCAGTGCAGTCATCCACCTACAAGCTATATTTAAGCTTATACACTGGGAATAAGAATGAATGAAGTACAGGGATCATAAGTGATCAGCAGCACTCCAGATGTGTTATCTCATCATCATCCAAACCCCACAAATGAGAACAATCTCAAATCTCCCTATCTTACATCCTGAGGGGATCCACTTTCATAAATTAACTCTGTACATGGCAGGGGCAAGAGCAGAGGAAGAACGTGGCATAAACAATTCTTCTCTCTCAAGAGAGAAATGTCAAAGAAGCACACAACACAGAAGCCCATCGAATTAATGTATCCCTGCCAGCACTAATTGCAGGTGCATTGTTTGAAACTGTGAAGTCTCTTTCTTAAGGCAGCAATGCAAGAGCTCCTGTATCAACTGATTGTCAAGGTAATTTTTATCAAGAAGCAGAAATTAGTAAGCACATCTTAAGATGGCACTTGGAGCAGCATACAGATCTCTACAAAATTCTGACATCAACACATATATCCACTGGCACCCTCTTAGTAGTGAAACAAAACAAGAAAAAAAAGGAGAACTTCACATCAGCTCCCCAAAAACTATTTGCTCAGCTGGCAGTGGCCATCCAGGCACCTCCTAAATGCCAGCAATAGAGAGGAAGGAACTATGTGGCCTCTCCTTTGGTATGGGATTACAGCCACAGGACATTGCACATGACTCTGCTGAAGGGATAAAAGGACAGGAATGCTGCAACTCTTCAGCTAGAACAAATATATTCAGATGTAAGCAAAGCTCTGCATCTCCTTCAACAGACCAGTATTTTCATTCAACACTCTTCTGTATCAACTTATGGCCTATATTCAACTGTGAAGAGACAGAGACTTCTCAGCCAAACGACAAATTTAAACAAATTATTCTGTTCAGCCCTGAAATGTCAATTTGCAAAAAGAACTACACACATGCTCAGACAGATTCATTTCACAGCGAGAAGGGTGAACTTTCAGACTGTACACAGCCCACTGTCCTCTGGAAATCACAGAAGTTGTGTGTCAGAGTCACATGGGCTGCACCCTGCATCTTACAGTTCTCCTTCAAGGGCACCTCAATCATCTTCCCTACTGCTTGTTTGATGCAAGCAGTAAAACAATGGCAGTGTTTAGAAGATTTATTCATGACTTTAAGGTGCTATCTGAATCATCCTGGGATTTCTTGGAAATGATGACTACACACTAAAGGATAAATGTCACCCAGGGTTCTCTAGTGGGAGTTTCCATCCCACAGTATAGTTTAATGAAGATCCCAGTAGCAAATCCTAAGATTTTAACTGAAGGCAAGGAGACTTATTTTTATACATCACACAGACTCCACTTTATGAGCTGCCAGTCTGCATACAGGCAATAAAAAAGCCCCTTGGCTAAGTACAGACACTGGAATAAAGTGTCAGTTAACAGTAATTTCATCCCACAAGTGCTCTTGCCCACACAAACTAATGAAGAAAGATTATTTTAAGATAAGAGCATTGAAAATGAAGGGAGGGGGAAAAAAAGTGAAAAAGGTGAAAAGAACTACAAAGAAACCACAGTGTTGCACAGAACCAAAACATCCAATTATGCTTTGATCATGGCTTGAATTTTAAATGCTAGTCATCATTATTTTCTATCGTACAACTGCTTTCAGTGATTACTTGATACCTGTGATGTGTGTCAGATGTACAGAAAAACAAAGCATATTATAGGCAGAAGTAGTAGCATATCTTGCAGACATAATAAAGCCCATCTCTCAAACATTATTGAGAAACCTGTCAACAAAGCAAATCAAGCACTGAGTGGAAATGAGGCATAATGCTTAATTCCCTCAATCAGCATATTCCTGCTTGCCAGGAGCACCTCTCTTGGGTGGGCTGACAAGGTGCAAGCTAATTTACAGATCCAGGAGGAGTCAACTGCATCCAGATAGCACTGCTCCCACGTTAATTAAGAGGAGACTGAAAAGTAAAGTTCACTTGGAAATGGTAGTGAGGAAAAAAAATAACTCAAGACAACATTGACTGTTATGGAGAGCAAACAGAAAAGTGAACATCAAATCTTCCTGTCAGTCAAAGCTGTTTCCAGATTAAAGATTTCAGAAGTGTTCTATCAAGCATGCAGACAAGGGGACTTCCTATTGCCAGAAGCACCTGATTAAAATTACTATTAATTTCCACTTACACTCTCATTTCTATCCAGACCATTCAAAGCCACACAGTAGCACCATGCAATAGGCTCTAAGGCTGGAGGGCAGAGAGGGGCCAACAGGTTCCCCACGAAGCTGGCTCTATGGAACTGGAAAGCTCCTCTCTGGGGATGGGACTACCTGCAAGTCAGCCCTTTGTCTCTTATCAAATCTTGCAAAATGAAGCACTGGCTCACAGGTCCTCTAGGTACTGGGAATGTTACACAGCAAGAAACTGAGGTCCAACGAGCTGCTCAAGATTTCCAGGTGCTGCAAACACTTTCTGACTGAACTCATGACATAGCACTCATAGTATTCAGTAAGTTACTTAGAGCCCATAGAATTTATCATGATTTTACCTGTTGTTTCTGCTGTATAAAAATGCCAAAGAGCGAAGGAAAGAGCCAATCAGTATTTCCTGTCTCCTGCCTTCCACCCCTCTCACAGTGCAGGGTGCAGCCCCCACTTCAGGCTTGACTTTAGACAGGCAAATGCCCAGAAGATGTGAGCATCCCTGCTGGCACTTGCTGGCGATCAGGCTGAAGAGCTCTCCTCCTATCTGATACATGGAACTATCTCCTATGACTCCTTTCGTGTTTTGTGGCATTGTCTAATAACTTGATCTTATTTTGCATTTTCTAAACACATTTGTCACTAATATTTTCCCAATAATTACCTCACCCCCCTGCCGCTTACCAAATATTTTCTAATTTTTTTTCCTGTTACCCAAGTTTGTAACACAAGTCACAGACATAGAACAACTCTTAAGAACCTTTGCAGTTACAACCTTGGTTCAATTAATGTTATGCAGGACAAAGAATGAAAGTTAACTGAAGCTCCATTCTTGTTTTCAGAGCAGAATCACTGTATATAATGTTTAAAATACTACTGTTAGCTCACCTCTAAATTAAGTAATGAATCACTGCATATACAGAGAAAACAAAGACTGCCTTAATATTGTTTCTTCTTGGAAATGTATTTATTTACTCTAGCTAGCTAAAAGAAAGACTGATTTTCCTGCTCTCCCACCCCTTACCATAAGTGATCAAAGGTGCTTATCATGCTTCACCATCTACTTAGAACAGCAGGGTGTCCCTCAGCAGTCTGCTTCTTCCAGATCACTTATGGCTGCTGGAGAGATGACTCCTTCAAAAAAAAAAATCACTACTTGGTAAAAATCAAGGCTTTCACTGACCCTTTCTCCAGGCTGTGACTTCTCAGAGCACACAACCTTATTTAGATCCTGTTTTCCTTGAGAAGAACATGCTGGTTATCAATATCAAACTGATTCATCTCTTTCACATGATACCAAACAGTCTTCATAGTAAAGCAAACAAACCCACTCATTTAGTAACACATAAACTTTGGGTACAGTATTAGGAATAGCACAGTTTGGAAAAAAAACCAAAGAAGTTAAGCTTGTTTGACCTGGCAAAGGGTATGCACACTACTGAGACATCACCAAAGAATCTTTACAAGATCAAGAAGTTTGTTACTTTAAACCCTTACTGACTTTGCAGCCCTTTAACCTTCCAGCCACCTCCTTCTCTTCCACTGTTTCCCTTTCATGACACCACTCAGAGAGATCAGCCTATGTATCATGTATACACTTGTACAGTAAAATATGGCCTCAGCAAACAGTCACAATAGAAATAAATAAAAGATGAGACTTGGTTTTATAATTGATTCTACATTTGATTGCAAAGCACCTACCTGAACATGTCTCCTAAGCCTTTCAGCATTCCTTTCTTGGCCTTAATTTTATCCTTCTCTTTATCTCGATCTTTCTTCTTTTCCTTTCCAGTCTTTTTCCTGTCACCTTTATCTTGGCTTCCATTCATCTGTCTCTCCAATGAGTGGGATGGCTGGTCACTTGCTGTGGACACAGACTCTCTACCAGATCTTGAACTCTCTTCAGTGTCTTCCTCCACTGAAAGCACATATTAACAAATATCAGTAGGGTAAGAACAATGAACAAGGGCAGGCTTTTTGGTATACTGAGTAAAGTATTTTGAAACTGGATACATGCACAACTACAAAATACTTTAAAAAAAACAAACCCAAAATCAAACAGGATCTGCTCATGTTGGGAGTTTTCTGGAATGTTCATTTGTGCTATTAAACTCCGAAAGCAAGGAATTCACCTTTGCAGAACACTCTGCAAAACACAATTCATGCTCTGAATAATTTATGGATTAACAAAGTGGATTAGCAAGGTGATGTTAATTGGTCTATTTTGTTTCAGTATCTAAATCAGTTGAGGAGAGCTTTAGAAATATCTGCAAGGAGAAACAACAGCAGTGCAGCATGCCCTGTCAGTAAACTCTTATAAATACTCAGAAAACTATGAAAGTCATTAAGGACTCTCAACCCTCAATGCAAGTCTTAACAGAGTGTTTCTTCTGCTGCGGGTAACACAGTGGTTTTGTCACAGCACTTCACTTCCTGGACACATCATGCACCAAGATTTTTATTATTAGTTTTATCCTTGGTCGAGATGGAAGCCTGGAAGGTTTAAGTGGGGAGATTGCATCCAGTGGCACAAGTAAACTCCTCTAAGGACACGTAACATGTTCTTTCTCAGTTTCTAATCCAAGACCAAGGCTCAGAGAATCCTGAAGTATACTGAAGGTTAGATTTAACAGAGCAGATGTATTTCAGAGGGTTTGAAAGATAAATGACCTAAAGAAACAACCCATTCAAAACCTGAAAGCTCCTCCAGTAACTTAGTGAGAAATAATGAAACAAGCTTATGGGTCAGAATACTGCAACCATTTTGACTTAAAAATTACACTGCCTGGCTGATGAAGCTCTGATCTTGCAGGAAATCTAACATCTTACACCATCCCATTGTAAGTAGGGCTACACCATCTCCCAGTTTCCCAGCAGACAGCACAAAGCAGCAATTAGGATCACAGATGCATACTTTGAGCTGTCTCCTATAGCTCTAATGACTACAAAGGCTTAAAACACCTTTTGGCAGGAGAAGTTGGAAAACACCATTTTACTCTATATATACACACTTTATGGAAACAAAATTTTTTTTGTAGTCAGATCTGGAAATGGCCAAGGCTTTTAGAAGGAAAAAAATAATCATTTTACAGTTTAGCATATGTTTACCACTTTTTATTCCTGCTAACACTGTTTCTAGACCTCAGCAACTCTTCTGCAGCCAACAGAAGTGTGTAATTCTCTAGAAATGTCTGATGCATAAACTACTATAGAAGACAAATTTGCTTTTCTTAGTCATAATTCATATTCACCTTACAAGGAATTCATTGAACCTGAAAAGTCTACAAACACTGACTGAAAGCTCTACAATATCACCTCTTCTCCCTCTCTCAGATACTTGCCTTGAAAACAGTGTTTATTCATTAACATACACAAGCCTGTACAACAAACTTAGTGCTTACTCACTAAGCATCTCAAAACCTCCATAAATATTCTCCAATCCTGGAAGGTCACATAAACAGATTTCAAGAAAAACATACCATGGCAGATAAATCTCCACATTGATCATTAGTTTTGAATCTACACTTTAACCATTTCATAGAATCATAAAATAGCTTAGGTTGGAAGCCACTTCAGAGATCATTGACTCCAACCTCCACACCATGAGCGGGGACACCTCTCAACTAGACTCAGCTGCTCAAGCTCATATCAAACCTGGCCTTGAACTCCTGCAGGGAGAAGGCATCCAGAGCCTCCCTGGGCAGCCTATTCCAGAGTCTTAACACCCTTGTACTGGAGAACTTCTTCCTAAGATCCTGTCTAAACCTACTCTCCTCAGCTTCAAACCATTCCCCTATGTCTTATTGCTAGATACCCTTAGGAAAAGGTCCTCTCCAGCCTTCCTCTAGGATCCTTTAAGGTATTGGATGGAAGGCAGCTTTAAGGTCCCCCTGGAGTCTTCCATTGGCTGAACAGTTCCCTCAGCCTATCCTCATAGCAGAGGTGCTCTAGCCCTTGGACCACCTTTGTGGCCTCCTCTGGACTCACTCCAACAGCTCTGTGTCCTTCTTATGATGGGGACACCAGAACTGGATGCAGTATTGGAGGTGGGGGTCTCAGCAGAGTCAAGGGGCAGAATCTCTTCTCTTGCCCTGCTGACCACACTCCTGTTGTTGCAGCCCAGGATGTGATTTGCCTTCTGGGCTGCATGAGCACACTGTCAGCTCATGGTGAGCTTCTTATCAATCAATACACCCAAGTTTCTTTCTTCAGAGCTACTCTCAACCCATTCTGCACCCAGCCAGGATTTGTGCTTGGGATAGGCCCAATCCAGATGCAGGACCTTGCATTTTGACTTGTTGAACGTCACGCAGTCGGCAGTGCGTGAGGCTCAGGTTAACTTTCCTGTTAACTTGCCTTCAGGAGTCCTCTGAGTTAAGCAGATAATTTAGATTTTCAACTGGAGGCACAGTTCTAATATTCACATAATTTAATTTTAGAAAAATAATAGGCCTGTCCTGTACATGCCTCTGTACTAGCTGTACTTGTACTTTGTTGGTTTTTTTGGTCACAGTGTTTCTTAATCAGTGTCTGAGCTGATATTTAGTTATTATTAAAAGAGTAGTGGAAAACCACTTTGGAATAGAGATGCTAATTTTTTGCATGTTAATTTATAGCTACAATCTGTTCCAGTTAAAACCAACTAGACATTTAAAGATTCCACTTGCAAACGAATATAATTAGTAAAAAGGAAAAAAAAAAAGGCATTAAATTTCTGACAAATCTTCAAGTCAAATGTTTACTTGGTAATATATTGCTAGGGGTCTACAAATGAATCAGTTTTGACCCATGGTTATTCATATTCACATAACAATAGGTTAAATTAATCCTAGGTAAGTATTGCATGTACCGTGCTATGCTGAGTTGCTGAACAACTTGTCATTACAATGCTTCCTTTTATTTTGCATATTCTGTGGAGATAACATTGCCTCCTTGCTACACTTGTACTGCAATAAATATTTGTCTAGCATACACAGTTTGCTTGCAATTAACTCCATAGCTCAGACTGAGCCCTGTAAACCAGGATGTCTGTTCTCCTGGAATAAACACTGGTGTCTCTACTGCAGTAAACACGTTTCCAGTTTACTTACAAGGACTCAATATGAAGAAACTTGTTTCACTTTTATGCGGCACAGTCATCCTGCAATTAACATATACCTAATTACTGGTGTTTAGAACAAATGCAAATGCTGCTCAATTAAAATTCAAGCCCAGGCTACAAATGAAACTTCTAATTTTTGTTAAGTCGTGGTAATGACATTAAGGTTACTGCAAAATGCAGAGTGTATTTGTTTTGGTGCTGTTATTTTCCTTCCTTTCCTGCAACCTTCTGCCTCCTCATTCAGGATGCTGAAGCCAAAAAAATTAAATTGGAGTATACTTTAAACATCAATTAAACCTGAAAACTAGTGTCATTTTGTGAACCACACTGTACTACAGAGAACTACACAAACAGGTATTATGAAGCTATTCTCCTAATTAGGCCATAAAATGGAAAAGATGCACATGAGGAATCAAAGCTCCTTAATGTGAAGCTATTTTGCCACTGAGCTTCCAGGCCTCTCATTGTGATATTTAATACAGCCCTGGATTCCAGCAATTAAGATTCAGCAAAAGATTAGAAAGCTTTGTCAATTTTTCCCAGTCCAAAACGCCTTGTTCTCATTCAAGACCTCCAAGATAACATTTTGCTTTCAGTCAGCTATTTCAAATATTAAGGAGGAAAAAAAAAAAATTAAGGAAAAAAGAAATATCAGGAAACATGACCTGTAAATGCTGAACTCCCACATCTTTCCAAAATGTTACCTTCTTCCCAGCCATTTAAACTTCCACACATCTTCTCAAACCCTTTTTAAAACGCTACTCCAGAACTAGTCGCTGGTATCTGATTTTCATCCCACATTTAGTAGTTTAACAGCTGGCTGGTCCAAGAACAGCAAGTACATTCAGAAGACAGCCTCTTTGCCACGTATGCAACCTGTATTTTTATGGCTTTTGTCTAAGGGGTGATGAGATGGTAAGAATTCCTCAGAATATAATTTTCTGCAGTGCTATTATTTGCTATACCAAAGAGGGTCAGCTGCCTGGAAGAAAGAAGCGCTCCTAGCACTGAACACTTGAAGGAGAAAGGGGAAGACAATTCAGAGAAGACAAATGGATCCGACTACAAGGGCATCAGCAAATTGACCACCAACATGTTCGCATGGGTTTTATAATGAGAGAAAGGCACATTTTCATTTCAAACAATTATGGAATAATTACATACAATTAAGAAAACCAAAACAAACTTAGGCGGTGTCATTACAGCAGCAGTGAGACATCAGTTACATTGGGACCAGATTATTAAATTAACTTCTACTTATTTGTATGGGTCCAGGCTTTGCCCAGCTGAAGGCACCAGTTGGTAAATTTCTGGAACCTAAGGCCCCATATAATTTACACAAAGTGTAGCAGACTGCAGTGCTCTCAGTTCAAACACAAACAGAGGCATGTTTGCAGAAAGACAGGCAACACATGGCCAGGCCAGCTACGAAGTTAACTACCAGAGCCACAGTAAGAAGAGGACTTCAAGGACAAAATTCTGTCCAAACTAATTGCTACATGTGCTTTTCTACACATCTGCTTCTATTAACCTGGCCATGCAAATTTCTGGATTACTTCTTATATGTTTTATTATAGTGTGTGGAAGAGGATGATCGGTTGGACATGACGATCTTGAAGGTCTCTTTCAACCTGGTCTGGTCTATTCTATTCTATTCTATTCTAACAGAATGCATAGTTCTTCACACATAGCTTGGTCACACTTTGCTCAGCCCTTCTTTACCATGTGAGATTTGTGAACAACTGTGCTCTTGCTCTCCCATGACACTGAGATGGATCTTGGTCCACCAGTACTGGATGACTTCACCCGTACAGAAAAATGAGGGCAAAAAAATCTGCTACTCCCATGCAAAGCATACAAAAGCCACCAAACAGTTCCTTTCCACTTTCTATGTGTTGCAGCAACAAGCTCACCCCCTCCCTACAGTAATCTCATAAACCTATACTCACCCAGAAAGCAATAAATGACAACAGCTTTGCTGTATTATTAATCAAATGAAGTTACAGTGCCTGTAACTTCTGGATAAGCCTTGGATGTCTGACACCTCAGAGGAGGAGATTACTATCAGTGGACTCGCCTTTTAGAAAATCTTGCTCTTCTTTCCCAAAAGACCATAGGCATGCAGTTTGGGATAATAAGGAGGACCATTACACATTTTTTTCATACCTCCTCTTCTACTGGCCAGAAATAGATTGACAGCTAGCAGCACCAGATCAGCATTTAGCCTCACTGCTGCGTGAAATTGCTAGGTGTTGGAAAAGCAAAGCAGAATTAATTCCATCCATACCCACCTCTGAGAAAAGTGACTGGCTAAAGGGCCTTCCTTTTAGTCTCAGAGCACTTCTGGAAAGAGGAGGATTTAAAATAAACAAAAAACCCCAAAGAGTTGGGGGTGAGGGGGTGGGGGGGTGGGAAGAGTGATGGCACAAGTAGCTTGTAAAAGAATATTAGGGAACAGTGCTTATGAAACAGACTTTCTGAAACTACAACATTTTAAAAAGAGAAGAGAAGGAAAAAATCTCTTTTCAAGCCCTTTTTGTTAGCAGTCAGGCTAAACATTTTACTACTACAACTTTCCCACTATCATCTTCATTCATTAAACTTCTAACTAGCTGCAGGTTGATGAAAAAATAGTCTGGTGGTGTGTGACAGGCTGAAAGTAGCACAACACGAAGGTTAAAAATTCAGTGATTCTAATACAACCTCTGATTGAGGTAATTTACCATTCATACTATTTTCATTCAATACCAGTTGTCATTTTACCAGCCCATTCTTACACAGTTCAATAATGATAAGGTTGGCTTTGAAGTGATTCTTTCATGTTAATGACATTCCCCACATGTTGGGTCATACTTCAGGTTAAAGAACTGAAAATGTAAATGAATGCCCATTAGGGTGGGTAATAGCTGATCATTAACTTCATATTTTATTAGATCTGCCAGACTTACTCTAATTAAAGGACAGTGCTTTCTTTTTCTTTCTCCCAGACACTACAAATGTATTCTTTCAAACTTAGATACACATATTTTTGTAACACAAATTCAGCAGGTTTTGTCTTTCTGCATAATGATTTTTTTCTAATTTAAATTAGTAAATTAATTAGCTGTCTTGCAGAAAATTTTCAGACTAATTTAAGTAAACACACTTCTAATAATCTTATTTACTCGTTTTAGAAGGGAAGGCAGCTGCAGGGTTACAATTTGTTAATGCATATGAAAGGAAAAAGCCTGGGGGGGAAAAAATATTAAAAGATATTAGTTCTATTCTTTTAAAATCCTAAGATTATCTTCTACTATTTGTAATCAATTCCTAAAGCAATTAACCTATGTTGTTAACATTCTTTATGTACAGCAGTAGTTTACTTACAAGTTTCCATGCCTTCATCATCATCATCTGCTACAGGTTTATCATATGATTTGTCTATGGCAGCTCTGAAGCTTTCATTGCAGCCCCGTCCTCGGATAATTCGTGGGCGCGGGCGGTGGAAGGGAATGTCACCATTCAGAGTCACCTCAGCAACTGCTGTCTGCAGACTCTCTAATGAGCTGGATTTCTTCAGACCTAATGAAGGCCCCACATCTCTGGTTGGGGAACCTTAGTGATTTAAGGAGTTGGGGGGGGGAAAAAGAGTAATTAGAATTAGTCTTGAGAACTGCATGCTTGATTATGCATATCCATCCTGAAAGTCTTTGGGGACACACTTAACATTATTCACATCATCTCTCAATGATCTGGAGGGAATTCTCTGCAGATTTGTTGGTCTCAGAAGTGAATGAGTATGTCAAGTCCTAGTCAACGAAACTGACAGTGTTAGCAATGTCTGGCTTTTCAAACCAGTGAAGAGAGACAAACACCCATTACTATTATTTTAAACAATTTGAATAATAATCATGGGGCTTAAAAACACAGCCAAAAAACCCCAGTCAACGATACGTATCCACTGGCATCAAGCACAACTATTAATTATTTTTGTTCTGAGCAGAAAATTTCCTCTGTACTGCTACAACTGAGGAGCTGAGAACAGATTATGGACACATATCACATGGTGTTTAGAGTAATAGTCTTGCAAAAGTGGCTTGAATCCTGGCTTCAAAGCACCTACTACTTGCTTTTAATTGAGTTTTAAACACTTGTAAATTGCTGACAATTTCAAAATGAAACGCTTCTGAGAAATATCAGTTGACTTGCTAGGATTTTGAGAAGCTGTTTAAAAATATCTGTGGAAAGGACCCAATTAGGCAATACCACTTATCCAGCTGGAAAAGAAACACATTCCTGGCAGTCACCAGGTTCATGTTTGGGCAACACTACAGCTGGGGCTGAGGGCAACTCTTATCGCTGCAGCATGTCCAGAAGCGTGCCAAGCAAGCACCAGACAGTATTCAGCAAAAGCCTTTCCCCATTTGGACTTTTCTTCTCAGGTTTGTGGACTAAATGTCTAGCCTCTGTTTTTAGATACACATACTCACAGTGCTGAGGGTTACACAATTGGATCACATTATAGTTAAAACTGGGAGAACTAATTCAGGGGAAAAGAATTCCTTGCAGTTATTGGAAGTGATTTTATTCAAAAGTGCAGTTAGAGTCTTGGGCAGATTTTCCATAGGATTTGGGGCTGCAGAGTAAGATGAGCTGTGACATCATCATAGTTACATTTTCTGAAGTTGTGAGACCAAAGCCCTCACCTAAAATAACAGAAAATTCCCTTTTTCTCTACATACAGGGAGTAGAACATGGAAGAGTGTCATGGACCTGCAGCAGTCCTAGGTGGTGGGCTCTTATTCTGTTGGTGTCAGTATCCTCATTTAACAGAGGATACAGAGGCACAGAAAAGTAAATTTCCAAGCCAGCCAGCACTGAGAGACAGAGCCAAGAACTGAGCACCCTGGTGTAAATAACACAGTAAAGTGAAAATATCTTCTCTAAGTATTTACTGTAGAATAATCTAAAGCTCTGGAGTTGATACCTATTCTGCTAGATATCAGGAGGGAGAAGAGAGTTAGTGGCCTTTAACAAACGTATGTGAAGTTACCTTGCATTGGGGAAATCTGCTAGCACACTGCTAAAAGCAGCTTCTTTCACTGTTTGGTATTGGGTAGGAAGGAAAGAAGGTGCTGGGCCTATAGAAGGGAAGCAGACTAAGCAGCATGGTATGTGTTCTCCATGTCATTTGTTAATTTGGGATGAGAGGGAGCAAGGCAGCAAACACTTGCATTTTCTATTCAGCTATTAGAAAATCTGAGCAGTTACATTAAACTGAAATCCCTCGGATCAAATATATTCAAACATCTGTCAAGTCAAAGTATCCCCTTCAGCTGCCCTACTGATAAAATGAACATGAAAATAGAAACAAAACAAAAATCCTCTTTACACAAGTCCTTCAGTCTGGTTTCCCCAGAAGTCTGGAGTCCTGCCTGGACCCTCAGTCAAAAACATACCCCAGCAAATGCGAAATTTTATCTTAATGGACTCACATCTCCTAGAAGAAGCCACTCTCTGACTCACACCTCATGCTTGTTCTGGAGGACTGAAGGTCATGAGTATGGCTGGGGGTACAACGCAGCTGCTCGGGTGAACAAGAGCAGCCAGCTGGGAGAAGGGAGATTTGATGGTTTCCCAACTGTGCAAACAAGCTTCAGTCCAGGTTCACCGAATTTCTGAACACAGGCTGAAGTCCAAGACAAGTATTTTCACATAATACTGTCTTTATGAAGTAAAAGAACTCCAATTTAGACAGTGCCCTATGCAACTGTCTACTTTCTAGCATATGTAAAAATCTGCTATTCCTCCACTAAAGCCTGCAGCATACAAGAAATGACATTTTGGGTTGGTTTTGGTTTGGGTTTTGGTCTTTTTTTACTTTTCAGGATTGCATTTTGTTAAAAACAGTCCACAAGACAGGGGGAAAAAAAAAGCAGTTAAAAAACAAAAAGGAGGAAATGGGATGATCCCATCTAAACCAGCTGTTTGACAGATTCAATTTCATATACAAAAGGGAAGGGTATCCTCTTACATGGCAACTTACTGTAAACTTCCTTATTTCAGATTCTGCTTTGCAACCTTCCAAATGAAATGCTCATAAATCTCTCCTTAATTACTGAGTGGATCTTTCTATAAACAGTGATTATAAATGGGAACACAAATGCCTTATTTCTGTTAGCAAAGGACATTTAAAAAAAATTAAATAATCCATTTCCTGCCACTCAGTATGGATTGTTGTGAGAAGTGTATTTGTGTAGCTTGCTCATTCCCAAAGGAAAACCTAGATGGGATATGACCTAACACTGCTTGAGTACTGTAAAACTAATCATGGATTACAGAAATGATAGGAATATTTATTGAGCTTGGGTGGCCACAAACACCTAAGTGAACAGGTTGAAGAATTTGAAAGAGGGGAATGTTCCTTTGCAAGCAATTTAAGCACTGTGATCATAAAGCCATGCCTATTTTAGTGCCTTCACTGTCTTCTATGGCCTCTTCATATCAAGTCTACTATTTTCAAAATATACAGTCAGGCCTCCCTGGAAATGGAGTGAGTTCAGAATTTATAACTAGAATTCACCAGTCAGAACGTGAGTTGTTTACCCATAATTTGGTGAGAAATGGCAAACTTTCTTTAAAATTGATTCTGTTTAAAATTTATGAGTCACATCAAAACCTTGTTTTCTAAATACAAAAATGTCAGCATTTTCTTCCAGCCTTTACAGCACTGGTGGTAATCATCAGAAATGTTATCTGCTCAGAATGAGTTCTACTTCTATTTTGACACCAGAATTCAAAGTAGCGAAAAAAGAAGAGAAAATGACACATCTACCTACAGCATCTCTATATGACTGAAGGATGAAAGGGATTCTTTTATCATTTTAAAATGTGAAGTTTATTGAAATTTTCCTTTCCAGTAATTTCCTTAATAAATATCCTTTGAGGGAGAATCACCCCCATGTAGCAGAGCAGTCCTCCTACCATGACTGCTACCACGTGTGCATAGCCACATGGCTCCACTCTACAGGCCACAGGCCCCTACCCAGCTCTCACAGGCTTTGCAATGTGCTCACACCACCCCATCAAGCACAGCCTTCAGCCCCACCAGCCATGCATCACCACTCCCTACAGCCTCAGCTTGCCATCCCTTGGGCACACCAGCCAAGCTTTGCCCCTCCAGGCCATGCAACCACCCTCTGCTCATGCATGAGTGTGTTGGCAGTCTGTGCACCGACTCGCACACGGCACAGGCAGCCCTCATCACAAAACCTGACAGCACATACAGATCCAAGGAGACATTTAACACATAGAGACTAGGTGAGGCCTTCACCTTGCTCCCTGCTCCAAGCTCTTTGTTTCGCCCGGGTGCTGACACAATTTAACAACTCACTGTGCTTCCACTTCTCTCACCTTTAGTATTTGTACAGTGCCACAGATCCACTTGGGCCACTTGCAAATGCAAGAAGCATAAAGTCACCCTCCAGTGACTGATTTTAAGGGTTCTAAAAGAACTTTGTTATCAGCACTTTCTTTTACATGGTTTTAAAGGACAATTTTTATGTCTTTCTGAAACATAATTTTTATTAACTCCAGGTTTAAATGCTACCAGCAACTGATGCAAAAAACTTCCTTCAATTTGATTAAACCACTTTGCAAAGGCACTAAGCCTACTTTCTAAATGCTTTCTTACAGGATATCAGCCCTGAGTCTATTTATTTGCTGACATCTGTTCCATTAGATTTTTGACAAATTCTTCTATTTCTAGTTTAATTGATTCATACACTAAAAGAGTAATACTTTGGCTGGAGACAGCAGGGAAGGAATAGAGAAGCAACTGTATCAAAAAATAGTTTAGCTTGGATCCATTTTAATAACACTGTCTTAAGAAATGCTGTGTAAAATAAATAAACTGTTTGATTTTTCTTCCCTTTCTGTTTTGTTTTCACAATGTGTACATGGAAAAATAACCACCTAGAACTATAGTGTGCCTGGGCCTCAATAAATGAGCCAAGCTCAACTGCTACTGACTATACTTCTAACCTCTAGGATGAACTGTAAACACTGCAAGGATTAGCCACTTCAAGTGAACTATAGAAAGAAAAATAATTAAAAATCTATTATAGTAACTAGGGCTGGTGAGATCTACACTCTCCTTTTCAGCCAATACTGTTAAGTCCAGCTCTGACTGTAACAGAGTTTGCTTTTATTTTCTCTAAAGTAAATACACATTGAAGTTTTCTGGCTTCTAGAGTTCATTAAAACATAGTTCACCACACATTTGAAACTTGCTGTTTTTTTTTTTTCTCTTCTCCTTAGAACCAGATGATTTTTAAGCCAAACTACAGTAAGTGGTTTGTTTAACAGCCATATCCATCTTCAGTAACGGGAGAAATCCAGTGTTTATATACAAAACCTGGTTAAAAGCATGCAAGATAAATAAAAGTACAGTAAAAGGTGGATTTGCCTTTTTTTCCTCCCCAGCCAGTGAGCTTGCTGTGCACAAAATATGTAGCTGCTTAGTCCAGATGGTTAGTCATGCTCTTTCACCCAAGTTGTCTGACTTGTCTCTTTTTTGGAATTTAATCCAGGTGTTACACACAGACAAAGCTACACTCGATTAACACCACCCTCTAGTGAGATTGCCAAAACCACTACACACTTTTAAAACCTAAGCGCTGTATTTTTACTGAAACACGTGGGTTTTACACCATTCTAATCACATCCCATTCAAACAGGCAGGCTAATAAGAAAATGAAAAATCATTTACAGTAGTTTTGAGTTTGATTTGTACCTCCTTTTCATGTGAATAATGCTCAAGGGTGAAGATAGTTCCTAAGCACTGATTATTACCGCAGCCATTAACACAATTCATACATTCATACTCTGATGGCTTTAATCTTTCAAAACACTAATACATTTTAATTTTGTGTACTCATTCTCGATGTATCGATCTGTGAGTCTGTGGCCACATTCTGCAGCGTTTTAAGAGCTACAACTTCTATTTGTTTAAACAAAACTTGTCATTTTATCAGTTGATTATCTCCAGCTTTTCAGTATTCCAACTCACGTTGTAAAGTGTGGTTAAACAGAGATGCACCTCTGCAATTAACTGTAAATTCTGTATGGAATGCCTTACCCCCCAAATCAGGCTAAAGTAAATAAAATTTCTGTGTTAAAAAGGTGAATTGTTCCTAATTAGAGATAAGTAATGTTATGGTGTCCTCTGGATCTATCCTAATTAAAATAGCATTCCAAAGGTCAAAAGCTAACTTATATTAATAAATCATAAAGGTTCGTAATTGCAGTTGGTGCATTATTTTAATTACTACTAAAAAAATGTGCTTTGAAAGCTATTTCTCATTATCACTGTGTGAAACGTTGCAATCCATGGTATGTGGAAAAGACTCTGTTTAGGTATTCTTTTGTTCTGTTACAATGCTTGGGTTTCAGCTCCAAAGGCAAATCAACCTGCATAAATATCTTCCAACTCAACTCACAACATGCAGCTGATGACCACTTAAAGCAAAGCTAGCAGTTTTCTAATTAAAATAATTACTTCCAAGCACTGTGATATCACTGCCACAGCCAAACATTTGACTCTTCCCTTTGTATATTTGAGTTTGCAGCTAGGAGCTTTTCCCAGATTTTTTTGAAAGGACTTAAAATCCAAACAACTGTGAATATTTATGAGTTCAAAGTGTAGAAACAAGGTGCCCACCCACAGTCACACATGTGACCTGGCTGAATATCCTACCCTAGATACTTATCTCTATAGAGAATTTCCATTTTCTGCGCGACTTGATTATTCACAACAATAAAAAGCAGTCATGCAAGTACTGGAATATTCATGTTTTCATGCAATTTGACTGGCAGTTCTGTAATTGTGGTAAGTTGCTTTGACCAAGGTTTCTATAGCAACAGCCTTACTGTCAATTCTTACCTGTTTTCTGGTCATCCATTGTACTGAGCTTAGTCTCATCAGCTACTGTTAAAAGGTAAATGTATAATGGTTAGCCCAGTTAGTGTCCATGCCCCACATGCATCAAACATTCCTTCTGGTATACCCTTTTTGTTTGTTTCTTTGGGTTTTGTTTTTTTAAGTTAGAGGACCTTAGCAATGTCATACTTCATGCAAACAATCTGCAACAGTAAGCAAACATTCTAGGTAGAAAAGGCAGCAAACTAGTAAACCTTCATGCAGTGTCAGTCATGTTCACACCACAGGCAGGTACAATAGGTTATTTACACGTTAGCACATCACAACTAGTCAAGACAAGTCAATACCACCAACCTTAATGACCCCTGAGGAAGTTGGTGAATTAGGGATTGTAGTTAAGATACTCACAATTATTGTAAAGGAACAAATTGTATTGTATTTTATAGTTCTGAGCAGGGGATTTAAACACTCAAACCTCACTGTTTTAAGGTTACTGGAGTCTGCACTTCAGAATCTAAATTCAATGGCAGAAAAATAGATGGGCTTGTTAGCAATTACTTATTCTCCGTTGTTTTATCAGTTAAAATGATTACAGTCGATTGCCTGTCTTAGTCACTGCTACTTTGTAGGGCCTCTGATATAAATATTAAAACCTGGGTCTCAAACAGATGTAAGACTAGCCCCATTTTCTAATTCTGAATGAACTCTTCAAAAATAATACTTGCATCTATAATATCTTAATCAAAATCCATCTATGAAATGAGAGCCTAAGAAAGATCTTTAAGGCTAATTGCATTACAAACACGAACTGAGAATAATCCTGTCTACCCAGAACCACAGTGTGGTACAGCCTCATGCAATCGTTCTGCACTGAGTGGCAAATGCCCTTTTTGCCTCCATTTTAATAAATACTGTTAATGTTTATGTATAACCATATATCCACAGGGCTACCATATATAAATGCATGGACGTTTACAAGTGGTACAAACAATACACAGGCCACTTGGCCATTCATGTGAAGAATACTTTACTTCCCATCAGTAGACATTACGTGCAGCAGTACTGCACACACATAGCGTGTTTGGAATGACAAAAACTATATACTTACAACATGAAAATCAGGTGCAAATAGAACAATTTAAAAAGTATCACTCACTACCTAGATCCATGCTTTTGGATTTTCGTGTTTTAACAAAGTCCAACTGACTGGCATCTGAAAATTGCTTTGTACGCTTTTCTGACATGCTCTGGCGTCCAAAACCCTCTCGCTGGAAGGCAAGCACTGGATCAACATCTGGACTAAGAGTGCTGTAGGGAGGGAAAAAAACCATGGGAACATTTATCAAGATCACACAACCTTTCGCTCTGCAGAGAAAAGCATTTATTCAGCACTTGACTTCTACCAACGACAAAGTGCACATTTTCACATAAACCATTGCAAATACCCAGTTACACACACGATGGATGTGGCCTACTGCATTGAGCATTTCTACTTCAGAAGTACCAAGACTTTCACTTCCAAGCTTAAAGGAAGGATACACGTATCTGGAGCACTATACAAATACTATCAGAACACACAGCCCCAATGCAGCAACAATTTGAGGGAGAACAAAATAGCTCCTTTTTCTTCATGAGAAAATAATATACATTCCGCTGATAGCAAATGATCAGATTTTTGTCTTCATCACAAAATGTTTTAAATAAAGCACAAATTTGCCCTGCCTGAAGCCCAAGGAACGTTAAACTTTTTCCTTCAAAGACCTTGCATTAAAATTTCTCTCCCTATGTGAAACTGCCTGCATATTTTTCACAGCATCTCCTAGTCTGACCCTGGCTGTGACAGACAAATGTAATTTTACTCATTGCTTCCCTACAGAGCAAGTGTTCAATCCAATGGTTCCACCACTAAATGAGAGATGGAGGTAACTGGACTAAATTTCAGTCTCTCCTGCAGGTTTCTTGCAAGACTTCAGCTGAGTCAGGCAGGTCCTCAGTGAGCAGTGATCAGTGTTCCTGCATGCTTCATCAGAAGTATGCTGACGATAATGTTAGCAGAATCAAGAATTCAAGAATGCAGGCAAAATTTGGTGTGCAAGCTAAAGCAGCAGTAGGTCACCATGGCCACAATGCATGTTAAAAATGATAATTAAAACCAAAAATTTTAATCCAAGACTGTTTATTGCTAATAAACAATATGAAAGGAAATTCACAAAGCCAGGCTGGATGAGGCCTTGAGCAGCCATCTAGTTGAGGTGTCCCTGCCCATGATGGGGAGGTTGGAGTAGAAGATCTCTGAGCTCCCTTCCAACCTAAGCCATTCTATCATTTTCTCACTACTACAGAAGGGGAGAACACTGAAAAAGAGATTGAAAGTAAGCCCAAAGAATTTAAGATTACTACTTCAGCTGGCACCAAAAAAAAATAAATCAAAAGCATAAAATACTGAAAGGAAAAAAAAAAGTAAGTATTTTACACTACTCATAACTATCCTATAGGACAAAGATCCTCAAATCCCCCCTTGATTGTTGTTTTTGAAGATAAAACAAGCTAAATGTTTTGTCACAGTGATCCCTAAATACATAAAATGTTTCAAAATAATTACTGTCTACCTTAAGGACTAAGTATAACACACATCTCACACCAAGTGAGAAATGGCCAAATGGTGAACTGCTACAGAAACCAAGTTATACTTTCACATTTTGTAACATGCACATGCTTTTGTATGCCATCTACCATAATTTACAGAAGCACCTTTGATAACACACACCTGGATATTAGGCACAATTGTGAAGAAAGGTGCAGAGAAGTGTCCAAAGGCATCAAGAACTATAAAGAATGAAAATCACTATCTGTGTTTCCAGGCAGCCTAGAAGAAATTTGGTCTAGTAGTGGCAGATTTACAAATAATAAGATATGTGCATGTGACAAGCATATAATACTTAAGTGAAAGCAGGAGCAGAGCTTATATGAATAAGTCAATGTCAAGTGCCTTTTGACTTTAATGTTTCTGGCTCAGGCTCACAATGTTTTACATTTAATTACTGCAACTATTTCAGAGATGTGTGCACAATTTAGCAACATTTTGAAGCATATGCTTAAAAGCTCTAATGAATAGGAGCCCAAACTCAAAAATAACTATCTAGTACTCATATTCACTCCCACAAAACAGTGAAAAAATTATCTCCATATGACAGAAAGATAAAACAGACATGAGCAATATATGCTTATGCCATTTACTGCACTGCAAAACATCGCTGAATAAGAACCACCTAAGGCTGGAAACATAGTCTGGCTTACTCAGCTGAACTTAGAGTTTCAACACCTTTCATAGTCAGATCATAAATGACTTTCCCAAGGCCACACAGGAGTTTCTGGCTCACTGCTAGTCAGCCCTGTCTCTGAAGGCCAGAAATATGTGGTTTTACCAAGTGAGAATTTTCTCTAGCAACATCTGTTAACACAGCTCATGTTAGTTAAAGATGACCGGCTTCATCTTGCTGAACAAAATGTATCCTCTGACTCTTCCTTCAAAAAGGGTGACTTTCTAAAACTATTTTGTTTGGCTGTGTGCTCCTTTTTTCATACGAGCCTGCTTTGACCCATATGTATAAAGTTTCTAATAAAGCTAAGTATCATTTTCACGTAAATACAGCATGGGCAGATATATTCAACTCAAAGAGGACACCACACAGGTCCTAGAGAGAGCAATGGGTTCTGGACATGCTGTCAGCAACTGGGGATTCTGGAGACTGGATCCCAGTGATTCCACTGACACTGCTTTTAGAGGCTTTCGCTCTGCTTTCCTTATCTGCACTTATCACACCTACCTGCCACTTACACTTATTAGGGGGACTGTCACTCTGTGTTTGCATAGTAACGTGTATATTAAATGCACTGATTAGCATTTTGCTCTCTGACATCACAGTATCTCATACCTTTTTATGGTACAAATATCTGAACCCTAGATAGAGTCATCAGTTTTCACGTGCTGGTTTATTTCTGTTATTAATGACCCACCAGCATGTTTTAGCAATTAAAGGAGGAGCAGATCACAGGAGCTTGAATGCATTAAAGTACTCAAAAGCCCCCACAACTGGAAAAGCCAGCGAGTACACAGGAGGACCCTACTGCTTCTAAAAATGCCTCATTTTAATATTTTTCAACCACATTAATAAAACACAGAAGGTGAGTTTAGTGCAAGTCATTAAGCAATGCCAAATGCAATTTACCATATTCTGGCATACTTAACAAATAAGATTTCTGGAATGACAGCTGATCCTTAAAAGAATGTAACCGTCTTCTGACCCTCAATGTTATTAAAATTCCACTTATTAATCCTGTCTTATTGCCCCTTTGTTTTCATAACATTTTCATCAAGGATTAGGGAGATATTGTGAGACTGGAAAAGCTTACATTTTCTTCTGTGATTCAGAACAGCTGCCATTCTTGTTTGGATAACCCTTCATCCATATCCTTTGCTTTACCCTTTGTGCCTTCCAGCAAAATCACACAATGCACCTTCGTTTTACAAGTCTTTCCTTACCCATTAGCAGCAGGAAATTCATGCAACAATCTAATTCTACCACTATTTACTTTTTTACAAATAGACTACATTACATACTAAGGTGCTCCACTGATCTACTCTTTTAAGTGCAGTTGTATCCAAAGACATTTACTGTTTCTCATACAAACCTTAAAAAGGTTTTGAGCATGACATGTTCTACAATATCTAATCCCTATTTTCTTTGCTTTCATTTTTAAGGAAGTTTATGAATTTGAAGATACATTGCAGAAGTAAATGTAAAAGCATCTGCAGGTTTGAGATGGGCTCTTACTTTATGCTGTAGGTTTTTGCTGATATTCAGCTAAACACAAATCCCTCAGCAATAACCTTTTATGCGCTCGCTGCCTTGAGTACTATTCTATTTAAACACCTCAGATCCTCAGCTCCACAAGCTTTTAAAAAAGACAGATGGACTTTACAAGGGTCCATATTATAGGTATGACTTGTCCAAGAGAAAAGCTGCAACATTAAGAAAAATAATTAAAAAAAAAAAAAAAAGAGGAAAAAAGGATGCAAAAAGTTACCTTTTTATACAGTCATTAAAACAGTGCTTAAAACCCAAAACTTGATTACTGGACATCAGATGAAATAAACTAATATAAAGCAAAGAAGAAGCTGGCAGGTGCATATCAGCTGGCAGGTGCTATTGGTGTTTTATTAAGATACTGCTGACGTACTCACAACAGGCTCAAGAGACAAGAAAAAAAAACAGAAAACTCATATACTTCACACCATTTGTGGTAATTATCTAGCTTCAAGAAGTGGCAGCATACAGGGGTGGGCTTTTATTTTGCTATTCCTATAGATAATTACAGGACTTGCAAATTAAACCTTAGATCTGTATTAACAGTACTGAGCAATACACAGTATTTCTTTGTCAGGAACCTAAGCAAGACAATAATGGAGCTCAATGCATTTCTCATTCAGACTCTTATATTAAAATGTGTTAAAGTAATTAGAAAGTCAACTCAAGATTGACAGAAATTAGTTTTGCTATAGGTTAAACATATAAAGTCACTTTCCCTACTTTGAAATGTGGAACTATATTTCCTATATTTTTAAATGTAGAGCTGTTACAATGCTCTGCCTTTGAGGAGAGTCTCAAAACACACAATGGTTTGAAAGGTGTTTCTTCAGGTATAATAAAGAAATTTTAAGTAGTTCATGTTGCAAATTCATTAACACTAAGGTAAAACAAGGAGCTGCCTTGACCTTTAAGGAGATTTTCAAATTACTGTACACTATTAGGAAAATCAGGAAAGTATCCAGAAGTATTGAAAGGCTCCTAAAGAGATAGTGGAGGACAAACCCAAAATCTATTTTATAGAATTAAATATATTTCTAGTGAGGATTATAAATTAAAATTTCCAGTTTTGGTAAATTTTTAGGGTAGGGTTTGTTTTTTCTTTTCAAAACCCAGTTCAGCTGGCAGCTAAATTAACCATAAATCATCAAATTAACACAGCTATGTACTGATTTAGTTTCAATAACAAGTAGCAACATTTCCACAAATGTTCTTTGACAGAGCACAAAACTGCAACCAGAAGTACAAAGTCTAACAAATGATCTGTACAGACTTCCTTCCTGAAACAGGGACAATTACCACTTGCAAAATAGTGAAATCTACATGTGATGGGGAAAAAAAACCACACAACCAAAAACACACAACAAAGAACAAAAGAAGATTAATACTAGCAGTAGCCAAAACTTAAACTAATGGAAGAGATGTAACCACAGCCATCACTTTTTCCCTTCCACTAAACCATGCTCTTACCAGTCTGTTGACTCATTAATTGCAGATTTAGCCCATCCACCAGCATCAACAGTGCCAAACCCAACATCATCATGGGAGCTGGATGACGAATGGTCAGAGAGATGAGGAGGGAGGACTGACAGCCTGTCATCTTCAATAATGACAGTGTCATCTTGGGGCATGTTCACTGTTGGAGACAACTGATATTTACCTGAACAATAAAAAGGAAAAGAAAACCCAAACACTAAATAATGGCAGAGAGTGCCTGGAATAATATGTAATCACAGCTGATAAAACGTCATGACAAACTGCAATGCTACTGATAAGAGTGTCACAACACAGATAATAAAATTAACTATGTCTCACTTTATACATGTCTTGAGAAGTAATATACACCAGTTGTATGCACAGCCTACAGCACAAAGATCACAGAATCACAGAGCTGGAAAGGGTCCTTCGAGCAGGGCAACCTAGAGCTAGCTGCCCAGGACCCTGATCAAAGCGTTTTCAGTACTTCTACTCTACCACATCCATGGGCAACCTGTGACAATGCTCAGTCACTCTCACAGTGAAAAAAAGTGTTTCCTGATGTTCCTTCTCTGGGAACTTGCAAAACTCTGTGTGACCTGCCCTAGGTGATCCTGCTTTGGCCTGGGGGTTGGACTGCATTATCTTGGGAGGTCCTTTCCAACCCCTAACATTCTATGATTCAGTTTCCATTTGCATACAATTATTAAAAATCAAACACAGAGAAACTTCTGTGTAGAGCTTCTCAAAGTGTGGGGGGAAAAAATGGCTTCAAACTGGATCACTGAAGAAGGTTAAAGAAGTGGCTGGAAGGAGAAGATACTGCACGGTGAACATCTCATCACTGTCAAACCGAAATGAATGCCTTCGGTTTGCATGATGTCTGATTCTTTGCCCAGCAATAGCCTCTTTGATGGGCAGGTTAATGTTTAGCCTGATAATGCACTTCTTTCCAAACACAATGCCTACAAGACTGTTAACTCTGTACTTAATAATGTCCCCAAAGAATTGATTGTGAAAAGGTACAACCTTCTGGCATTCTGCAGATTGAGCTTCCCATTTGAGAGGCTACAGTAATTCAGTAACATTTTTAACTTTTCACTATTCTTTCTATCTGACAAGGGTGAAGACTGACATTTTAATAGCTGCTTTGGAATTAAGGAGAAAACCCATCTGATGTGCCTACGCTTTTCACTGCAGATGAAACTGAAAACAGGTGAAAGGCTTCACCTCCAGCAGATGGTTAGACACGCCTCAGCAATGGGCTCAAAACATCCTTTGTAGAGAACTCAGCTGAAGTGGACAGAAAATACACTTGGAGTGAGTAACTCATGCAAGTGTTGTGAGAAACATTACAAGGAAACATTAAAGGTTTTTTGCAACCTGAATGATTCTATGCAACATCAAAGAAGCTTCATACCTAGCAATCATCGGTACATTTGACTGCTCTACAAATCTGAGACGTTGCTCAAACTGCCTACGAACCTCCCCAAGGGCATAATTTCCCCTCGGGCTAGAAAAGTGCTGTAATAGACTCTGAACATACTTCAAGTCCAGTTTCACATATATTTATTCAAGTTCAGTGAAGCAGTCTGTAATAATTTGTAGTATTTTTGATGGTATAATAAAGAAGAGAAAACATTCTCTTTCCACTGTGTCTCATGGCAGGACAATGAGGCTCAAATTTCTTGAACAAGTTACCAATCTAAACAGGTATACGCTCAGAACCATACCAAACTATGAAGTAAGAAGGGCTCTCATCTGTCACTGAAGAAAAAGAAGTCTCAGGGCTGCTGCACCAAATGGCTGGTCTCCAAGATTTTCAGTTTAGAACTTAAAATAGACCAAACACCACACTTCAAACCTGTAATAGTATAGACCTATAACAGACCAGGAAGTACTTTGGACTTGAATTAATGTAAAATGCTCTAGAACCCCCTGTACACAGAAAGAACTGGCATGAAGAGCCCATCTACTCCAGGTCCTCCTAAACCTTGATAATCCTTCTGTTTGCTCTGTACCTTGGCTCCCACACTACACTGCAATGTCATGCATGTGGCCTGGTTTTTCTTGCTATTACTTTCTCTTCAAAGCAAGGTCTGAGAAAACTGTTCAACACCCTTACAATACGTAAAAACAAAGGATGGCTTTGTGAGTGAGTCTCATGAGCATTTTGATATTGTGGGATTCAGATCAAAGGTATGGTTCAAGTCTCTTACCCAAGGAGAGGGCCTTTCTTGCTCTGAAAAGTGACTAAGAAATCGGTAGCAGCTACTCTGTGATGAAGAATTAAGTATAAACCAAATAATCAATATTAGAAATATGAATAATGGAAACAGTGATGAGATGTCATCCTACAGGAGGGATGCAGAGAATTGTGCAGAGAGAAACTATGAAATTACAAATGAGAAATTATGAGGGGAAAATGGTTAGAAGCTGAGGGAGAGTAGGTTGAGACTGGATCTTAGGAAGAAGCTCTTCAGTACAAGCATGGTGAGGCTGTGGAATAGGCTGCCCAGGGAGGCTGTGGCTGCCTCCTCCCTGAGGGTGTTCAAGGCCAGGTTGGATGAGGCCTGGAGCAGCTGTGTCTAGCTGAGAGGTGTCCCTGCCCATGCCATGGAGGCTTGAGTAGATGATCTTTGAGGTCCCTTCCAACCTAAGTCATTCTAGGATTCTATGAAATTAGAACTTTTCCAGATTTTCAGGGTTTTTATTTTCCACTAACAGCATATTTGTCCCTACCAATACAGCAAGGTTTGGCAAATATTAATATTTATTTTTCCAAACTAAACAGATGAGGGATGGGAACAACAGTCTGGGGAACATCTAAGGACAAACATGTCTCCACTACATCTTAGCTTTGGACTTCAAGAGAGTGATCAGATCTGTCAGACCACCACATTCTGAATGAGATTCCCATGCACCCTGCTTCTAAAGGGTTATTTCATTGACACATACACTCTACATCCCAAACTGGTTGTTGCTTTTTCTTGAGTAGTGCTTCCTCCTGATTCTACCCCTTAAGACAGCTATTATTTATGTGGAGAACAAAGTACTTCCTATTGTGCAGGAACTATCAAGCTGTACAAAGTTCTGGGGGATCCTTCAGGATGAAAAGTAGATTTCAGTGCAAGCTATTGTTATTCTGAGTGCACACAGATAACTAACTTGTGTTTATTCAATGTTAGCAGCAAAACTCACCTTGTTCATAAAAAAATAAATAAATAAGCAACTTGAAGAAAGAGATGAAAGAGAACTTTGTACTAAGCTGTTTGCTGAGTAAGAATAATTTATATAGACAGCAGCTACAGATTTGTGTGTTGTAAAACTCCGGAGCACAATGGCTGATATGCAAAGAGAATGCATCAGAAGTAGAGACTTTAATTTTTAATCACAGAGCCAAGAAAACCATCATGTAACACAGTTGTTATTTTGAATATATCAGCAACATAAAGCCTGGAAATATTAAAAATAAATAAATAAACAGTAGGGTTTCATAAAGCCATCTGATTCTCAGAGAAGATCACATTTCTGTAAATAAAAAATGCCTCGTCAAAACCAAGCATATCATTCCCCCAGTAAAGAAAGCAGTACCTCTTCTCATGGAATCACAGAATATTAGGGGTTGGAAGGGACCTCAAAAGATCATTCAGTCCAAACCCCCTGCCAGAGCAGGATCACCTACAGAAGGTGACAACAGAATGCATCCAGGTGGGTTGTGAATGTCTCCAGAGAAGGAGACTCTACAACCTCTCGAGGCAGCCTGCTCCAAGACTCTGTCACCCTCACAGTGTAAAAGTTTTTCCATATGTTAACATGGAACCTCCTCTGCTCCACCTTGCACCCATTGCCCCTTGTCCTGTCATTGGCCATCACTGAGCAGAGCCTGGTTCTGTCCTCCCAACACTGTCCTGCCAACACTGCACATCTTTATTAACATGAATGAGGACACCCCTCAGGTTCCTCTACTCCAACCTAAAGAGCCCCAGCTCCCTCAGCCTTTCCTCACAAGGGAGACATTCCACTGCCTTCAGCATCTTTGTGGCATTGCACTGGACTCTTTCAAACAGTTCCCTGATGTCCTTCTTGAACTGAGGGGCCCAGAACTGGACACAATATTCCAGATGAGACCACACCAGGGTGAAGTAGAGGGGGAGTAGAACCTCTCTCGACCTACTAGCCACACCCCTTGCAATTCCCCCCAGGATGCCACTGGCCTTTTTGGCCACAAGAGCACATTGCTGGCTCATGGGCATGCAGGACCCTCAGGTGCCTTTCCCCTATGCTGCTCTCCAACAGGTCAGTCCCCAACCTACACTGCTCCACGAGGTCGTTCTTTCCCAGATGCAAGCCTGTCCACTTGTCCTTCTTGGACAAGCCTGAGGAGGGGTTCAGCCACTCCTCCTAGTTTGGTGTCATCAGCTGACACTGCCCTCTGTTCCCTTAGCCAGGTCATTGACGAATACATTGAATCAGAAATTGTTGATGAATACATTGAATCAGAAATTTTCAGTGAAACCTCATCAAGTGAAAAAGAATTAAGAAAATCTATATTAGCAATAATCACCTAGAGAAGCAAACCAACATAACATTCGTCAGAAACATTAGAAGATTCATGCAGCCTTTTGCTAGTAAGCAAACATTATTTTACATAATTTAAATCACATTCTAAAATTGGTATTTTATTCCCACTCTCACAGCAAGGTTCTGACAACCAGTTCTTGCTGTCAGTTAGGGATTGAAAGAGTAAAAAACAAACCACTGTCTTAAGTACTTTCCCTGAAAATCACATTTAGATGCATTTACAAGAAACAAAGCTCTCTTAAAAGTGTTGCTCCAACTTTGAAGTAATGACTGAAAAGAGCAGGCAGTTTCCAGACCCAGAGATTTTCACTTTTGAATAGTTTCACTTAGGAAGGAAGAAAACTCAAAATCCATCATTTTTATCTAACAGCAACAGAAGCAGCAAGATTTACTCCTTTCACACATAAAATCAAACTCATCTCCTCACTACTAAGCACCAAGAGTACTACAAGTTTACATAGTTAATTGAACTGAGGGGTAAATAAAAAGACATCAGGTGATTCAGAGAGCCTGTAAGTCCCAGGGCTCCTTGATATGGGGAGAACACTCAAGGGAACCAGCACCGCATAAAACACTCCTTTTGGCTTGGTTTCATGCTCAAGACTGGCAGAGGCAGGTACAGGCCTCCAGTCTTCCTCAGTAAGTTTCTTTGGAGTAATTCTCACTTTTAAGCCAATTTTCAAGGGAGGAGGAAAATTCTGGAAGCGTCATGTAACATCAGATATAAATTCTCAAACACATAGAGAAGTTCTGAGTTTTTCCTCATTATAAATGCTAATAAGGCAGGAATTCCACTGCGTAATATACTAGTCTTGCAAGCAGTAGCTACTTTGAAATGAGCAGCTACACCTATCTCTCCCCACAGGTAATAATGACTCTGCTGCATGGCACTGCAAGAAATCATGCAGGCAGTAAGACCACAAAGGATTACGAAACACAATGCAGTTTTCACTTAGTGCTACTGAATAGTTCAGAAAAAAATATCATGTTGAAAAACTGACTGCTACCTAAAAGCCCAACAACCTGAAAACAGAGGGAAACATATATGCAAACTGTTGACTGTTAAAAGCTCAAGTGCAGGATTTTCATTTTCTAATGTTGGGGGGGAAATTTCAACCCACCACAAAGGCTGAAAATCAATCTGAAGCAACTGAAAACTAAGTTCAGCCTTAGTTTATAGCAGCATCTTGTAATATATTCTGTGGGGGACCAAAAAAACCCTCCCAGATTTAATGGTAATGTTATAAACTTACAACTCAAGCAAGCAATCTTCTGTCAGGTACTATTTTCATCAAGCATGTTTTTGTGTTTAAATTTGAAAATCCTTTCAAACTAATCCCATCCTAGTCAGTAAATCCAACCAGGCCTGTGGCAAGGCAAGGCTTTATTACCCAGCTGTGTACATCGGAAACCAAATTGCTGCAGAGCAACTGCTAATAACCTCATTCTCCACTGGGGCCATGCAGATGGTATGGCAGAGAATCTACACAAGGGATGCTCAAAATTAGTTAAAAGGTTTTAAAATTGGTGTCCTGCAAAGCAAAGATTCAAACACATTAACGAAATGCTCTAATAAGCATAAATGGGTGTAAGTTTGCCTGATTTGTTTTTATACTGCAGTATGACTGAAACAGGGGACAAGAAATGCTGAAATTAATTATCAGTTCCCATGAGTCACTGACCACTTCCATGTGAATGAAGACTCAACATGGAGACCAGAGCAACCAATAATCCATTTGTCCTGCATCAGACACTGAAAATAACATGTTAAAAGCTCCTGTTTTATGGAATATAAAAAACTCACTTTATAATTCCACCTGACTTTCTCACATTAACCATGCTGGAGGCTTGTGTCTCGTGGTGCAATGTAATACGTTAATTGCCCCTGGATGAACCACAGAGAGGAATGAAAAGGCATCCCTTGATTAGCAGAGCTGATTTGACTCACCCATTATCCGACTCAGTGCCACGTTCCTCGTGGGTGACTCACTGAGACCCTCAATCCCACCATAGAGGGAGTGGGAAATCCTCCGTTCCCGGTCATCCAGCAGAGTCTCTATGGGCAGCTCGGGCCCAGAGGGGCTCCCAGGTGACTCCAGCTGCACAGAGAGAGGAAAATTAGTGTCCAGGGTCCATTTAGCAGCATGGGGGAACTGTCACAACTTGCCTAAGGCCTAGGCCTGCCTGGGCACCAAATGAGCTAGAACTTCTCACCCTAGACAAATATAATTTGCAATGACAGCTCTGCTTAATGATCAACTTTCTAAGCCACTTTACACTGCACCTCCCATGGTGCCCTGTCAAACCTCAAATCCTTCAGCAGAAAATTGGTGTAAAAAACCCCCAACAAACCACAACACTGCATTTGGTGTCTCTTCGTTGGCTAATTTCTTAAACAGACAGTTTTGGCTGTTTGCAACACTACTGGGCAGACAGCTGGGCCATCTTTCCCACACTGACAGCTTGTCAGAACAAGGCCCCCGTCAGGAGTGCAGAGCAGCAGCTCGATTTGGAATTGGGCTGCTGGAGCTTTTTGAAGTAGTGTAATTTGCTTTCAGATGTGATCATCATGGAAACCCCCAGGAACCCTACTACACATATTAGTAACCAATATGCAAACACTCAGTGTTTTGTAGCCATGAGGGAAAGGAAAGGGAAAAAAAAAATTAAAATTTAGACTTCACAGTAAATACTTTTTTTTTTCTTTTTTTTTCCTGTTTCAGAGCAGTTCTTCACTTTGCTTTTTCTGCCTGAAAGAGTACAGAGACCTCACATGCATCACCCAGTCTGGAAGCTTCCCTGATTCCTGGCGCTGCTGCAGTGTCTAGGTAGAGCCACTAAAAACAGAACTGGCAAGACCTGAGGTACCCTCTGCCACCACAGCTCTCAGTCCCTGGAGCTGCCAGGTCCTCTTCCAACATGACTCCAGGAAGATGTCCCCAGGTCATTACAAAACAGATGAAGAAGATGGTGGAAGAAACAATGAAGACAGTTTGCTTGGACATATGCACAGGGGAGAAGACTGCCTATATATCCACCTCTAGCTGCTCTCTGCCAGAAGGCTCCCCTGAGTGACTTCCCAGCTTAGCCTTCCTTTGCAGAAGCTGCTCATCCCTTGTTTTCTTGCTTATGCCTCTCAGATTTTTCAGAAAGAGGAAAAGTTGAATTTTCCTCAATGGGTCTCAGAGAATCAGAGGTCAGTGGAAGGCAACATCCATGCGAGGCCAAGATGGATTTAGCCACCCCATTAGCCAAGGCAGCCCCTGGGAGTGAGGAGAATGAATATTGTGCACTCAACAGTCATCTCAGACACCCAGTTTGCCAGCACCCAGTCACTCACTGTGGAGACAAGAGACTCCTCACACCATCACCCAGCCTTCACACCATCCACCCTCCCTGGCCCTAAAGGTCTCAGTTCACCTGAGCTCTAGCATCCTGCTGGCTACGCAGTAATGGTACCAAAGGAGCTTCACTGAGACCATTAAACCAACTCAGCTAAACAGTGTGAACTGAAATCCAGCTCCACTGAAAACATAAGCATTAAAAAATAGGTGTATTTGGCAGGGTAATCAGATGAACTCACACATCAAAGCTTTAGCTGCTCTCCCCAACACGCCTCTTCATATTGAAATGTGCAGCTAAATCTCAAGGACAATGTCCTTAGACAAATACCATAGCACAGATTTTATATGTATTGAAATACAGTGGGCAGCAGACACTGCAAGACACTGAGCACGCTGCAAATTCTTTGAAGCCACTGGGAACTGGGAATGCTGACTTCAAGGACTGGTCTCTAAATGAGCACAAGAGCAGTTCACAGTTTCAGGAATTACAACAACAAGCAACATGTTTGTTGGCTGCTTTTTTCTTCTTTAAAGAGCTGCCCATTATTAATCACTCTACCCACAGTCCTCAGATAACAAAGAAATGTGTGCTATGAAAGATTTTTTTTATATCTGCTCCAAGGGCTACAAAGCTCTCAGCTACAGCCTCCACAGCAGGGGCTTTGAAGGCAGCCTGATGGACTAACAACTTCTGACATTCAGGCGCTGGCATAATGCTGGGGACATGGAGGGGCAAAGGTTTGTGAAATGCCACATGACAAAATCGAGGAGACCATGATCAGGAGGTCACAAAGTCTGCAAAAAAAATTATTATTTCTGTTCAAAGGCATCATCTGTTTAATATAAATGAGATATTTAATGAAGTTCCAAATTGTAGACTTATCTCTCCCAGTTTGATAAGCACTGGGGAGACTTACTGCATCGGAGGGTCAACACAATTACAATTGGAGGCATGTCAAGCTGCAGGAGAATAATAAACTTGCAGTGCAAGTGAATTAGACTCAATAAGGTTTAAATTGTGAAATGAGGATTTGTTTTATTAGTTTTTTTAAATTGCAGATTACAACTGACAGCTTTACTGAAAAGTAAATTAAACAATATTTGTAGCTGCTGCTATAAAGGAATTGAAGGCAAATTCAAAAAGAATAGGAAAGTTAAATTCTGAACCACTACAAGAAAAGAAAGCACAGCAACATTAGATTGCTTGAAAGTTTAAACTTGCATGACAAATGCATTAAACGATGAACTAACCTTTATTTCACTGCCTTTAAATAAGGTGTGAAAATATCAAAGTGCTTTGGGATTTAGTCTCCCAGTGCTATATTGATGACTTTATGTAACAAGTGTCCAGCTTTTAGTGAGCCATATCGCACAGTCCTTCTTCATGTGACAACCCATCAACTTTCAAACTCATTTGTAGGAAGGTCTCAAGAGATTTTTCAGGAAGATACTGACAAGAAGAAAGCTCTGAATCAGAGAAATACATAGAAATTCACTCCTGGTAATGCAGTAAAGGGTGAATCAAAAAAACTAGCAGGAGCTTGTATTGAGCTGGCAGCATTTAATAAAGTGAATCATGTATTTTTTCATGGGGAAAACTTTTTCAAATTTAATTAGCATCTCAAAAGATGGGTTTAAACAAAGGCATCAGCAGCCAACCACACAGATATTTCACAAAGTATACAATGCCTTTCATAAAACAGAAAACATCAAACCACAATTGCACAACTGGCTTTCACCCCAAAAGGGCTTCTTCCTTACATTGTTAACAGGAAGGCTGTCGAAGAAAAAATACATTGAATTTGGAAACTGGGCTATGGGCAAGACAAAGACACCAACAGTCCAAAGCAAGACTGCAGTTCAACTAAAGACTTGTTCTCGCTGATGCATTTCTAATAAAGAGCTTGAGTTACACATTCCACTTCTTTCCCTTAGCTGAAATCAGTGCTATTCATAGAGAGTAGGCAATATAAACAAGGATGTACAAAGTCCCAACCTTCATTAAAGGTCTGTCAAGAAAGGCAAGCTAGGCTGCAGCTGCCCCCTATACTTTCTATCCATAGCTGCCCCTAGCAGGAGTATTTCATGGTGTGACAGTTAAGAGTCATGGACTGGATGAGGTTGAATGGAAGCACTGGTGATTATCTATTCCAACCTCTTGCCCAAAGCAATGTCAGCAAGAGCAAGTAGTCAATGCCTTCTCCATTCTGGTTACCTCCAAGGACAGACTGCACAACCTCTCTGGGTAATCTACGCCTGTGAGTGACCACACTCTCAAAAGAATATTTTTTCCTTATTTATTTAAAGAAATTTCTTGAATTTCAGTTTTGTGTCCATTGCTTCTTGTCCTGGCACTGGGCAGTCCTTAGAAAGGTCTGGATTGTTCTTCTTTATTCCTTCCATCAGGTATTCATAGACTCTGGTAGGATCTCCCTGAGCTGCCTTCTCTCCAGGCTGTAAAGAGAGTTCCCTCTCTGGGCTCCTAGCACTGATCTATAATAAATGATCATATTCATAAAAATGCGATAAAACCTCACATGCTACAGATTGCCTGCAGCTCTTTTTCTCTCCATTCTCTGGAAATAAAAATAGAAACAAGATTTTTTTCAAATAAAAAAGGTCTCTACCCTGGCCCTTTGTCATTCAGATAAGAACCAGCTGTTTGCTAAAGCACTGTCTGTACTAACTAGCCCAGCTGCTGCTTATCTAGATGATAAAAGGACAACTAATGCAGTCTTTTTCACTTAAACACCACCATCCATCCTATCTGAAGTTATGCACATAAATATGAAAAAAGTTTATGCACAAGAACATTGCCAAAATATTCAAAGCATAAACAATTTCTTTCTTTCTTTTTTTAAACAATAATCAGACTCTCTTTTTCCTTCAGAAAGTAAATTATCCAAATACTGGCACGCAAGCTTTATGGATTATAAAGAAGCCAGCACACAAATTTCCTATATATTACACTGCACCCAAGGTACTGAAGGCTTTTCTGTCACACATAAATACTCTCCAGGCTTTCTTTTTCCCTTTCTTATTTGTGTACTGTGGCCAAGATGTCCAAACCGCTTCAGATTCCTTTTCTGACAAAGGTACTTTTACAATACTACTATCAATATTAAATATGGTTTTCTTTGTTACCACCCAAGTTGGCACCCTGCATTAGGGACAGACTTTACAAGGCATAAAGTAGGTAAAAAGCCAGTAAAAGGGTCACATTTGACTTCCACAACCACTCATGCACCAGCAAATGTAAAACTAGTACAGTGTTTGTCAGAAACACTGCATTCTTGTTCTGACAACACTAGCAAGCAGAAGACAAACTGCTTTCACAATGTGGGGGGGAACTCACACAGCTTTGCAAAATGTATTTAGATGATAGGTTATGGGGTATGTGGAGGAAGCTGCGTTAAGATGGAGCTTGTAAGTTGATACCAAGGATAGAAAACAGATAAAGGAGAAAAAAAAAGTCAAAATAAATGGGGAGAGGTAGCAGTGCAGAAGACAAGATGTTGTCATTCCTGACAACTAAATTGATAAAATGTTTCTTGGGATGTTCACTATTAGAAATTTACCTAAGTAAACTGCATCAAATAGACACCACAAGCCTAAAAGGAGATCTTTAATAAGTCCTGTATTAGAAAAATAAGCAAACACCAATATGGCCCAAGAAATGAAAAGGAAGAAAAGAATTTATGCAGCACCATTCAGAGTAGAATAGAACAGAATTAACCAGGTTGGAAAAGACCTTTGAGATCATTAAGTCCAGCGCAGGCTGAAGGTAAAATGTTCACCAAGGACATCAGAAGGTACACATGGAATGAGTTATATACCTTACTGGCAAAAGTAAAAGGGTCACTGAAGTAGCCAAGCCCAACAATTTCTTTGCCTCAGACTTTACTGCTGAGGATTGGGCAGATTTCCACATGTGACCTCCACTCTTTCTAGCAAACAAGGAGAGAAGTGCGATCAGCCAGAAGCAATTACACCAGAACATTAAACCAAATGGATAGGTGAGAAGTTAACATGCCACTCAGTTTGGATGGCATTCTCCCAAAAGCTCTAAACAAACTCAAACATGAATCCCATAGTCACTGGCCAAAGCATTCAACATACTGCTACAAACATCTGTGGTGCCAGAGGGCTGGTGGTTGTCTGTGTACCCAGACAGAACTAGAGAGAAGCCATCTGACCTCTTTACAGATGAAATGGTAGCATCTACAACAGGGATTAAGATCACTGAGCATAATAGACAGGGGTCAGGCAGATGTTCATAGGAAATCTTGCTTAACTTGGATGCTGGAGTTCAAAAAGGTACCACCGAGCACCCTGAGCTCTCAGGCAAGGAAACAGACATGATGTAGTTGCATTTTCCAAAAGCCTCTACCAAGGTTTCAAATCAGGCATTAAAGAAACTAAGGTTTTGGGGACTGGACTAAGTTTTCATTTTCTGGGTTGAAACCTAGATAAAGGATTTGACACAAAGGATGGAGAAAAGCCAGCTGTAGTTTCCTCCATGAATCATAGCTGGGAACAGTTTAAGGCTGAATAGCTTTATCAGTGACTTGGAGAAGGAAGTGGACAGTGAAACCTTTGTTTGGAGAAGATGCTAAAGCCTTTTCAATAGTTAAATGAACTCCAGAAGGTCATCAGAAAACTAATCTAGTGAGAAAAGAGAAAAACAAAGGTGTCATATCAAATTCAAAGTAGGTAAGTAAGTAATGCATGCAGGGGAAAATGATACTGAATGGTTTATGCTATCACACATACTAGAAAAAGAAGGGAAAAAAGCTTGCTTGCATACTTTTTAAAATACTGAAACCACTCGTTTGCAAAGTCTCTCTTGCTGATCTGCCTACCAATCAATTTACTGTAAGAATTGGTGAGATCTTTATATGATCTGGATTCATTACTGTTTCTCTTCTTCATGGTTTGCGCTGTTTTCAACTCAGCAAATGGAACAAAGATGAACAGGCATGCAGAAAGAAATTTGGGGATCTGCAAATCATTTGCAAACCTTCCCCTTCAGGCAGGTTCAGAAAGACATGAATTCTGTCAAGAAAGGGGAGATAGACAAGAAAACCCCTTGAAATCTCACATTTTGAGGAAAATAGCAATGCTCTCTCTCTTAATGGCAGACAAGTGCTGCCTGCATGTGACATGAAGAGAGTGTGGATGAGCAATCTGTGCTTCTAAAGTGTCCAGGTTGCAGGACTGAAAAGAGCAGGATTCCAAATAGAACAAGCGCCTTTATTTTCTTGAATCAGCACATACTGCAGCCAGCTGCAGGGCTCGGCCCGACAGTCGTGCCTGCACACTCTGTGTCGTGACGACACAGCCACAGCTGTTTGCCCATACAGGCTAATCACCATAATATCACTAATTAACAGAAAAGAGTGCAAGAAGCTCCAGTGCTTCTGCTTACATCTTGGTGATTTTAAAAATGTCAGCCCTGAGTTAAAGATCTAAAAGCCGATGGTCACATACTCTGAAAACTGAGGGGTTACACACCGACCACATGAGTACCGAGTCAATACTAGTGTTAGTCTTCCTGGTTTTAGCACTGCATAGCTTTGAAAATGCACCTTCTGTGCTCGTAGAATCAAAGAATCATACAATGGTTTGTGCTGGAAGGGACTCCCAAAGGTCCAACCCCCCCTGCAGTCAGGAGGGACAAGCTTCACTAGATTACTTGTTGAACCTGACCTTGAATATCTCCAAGGATGGGGCCACCTCCATGGGCAATCTGTTCCAGTGTTCCACCAACCTCATGAGGCAGAACCTGTTCCTAACATCCAATCTAAATTTTCTCTAATTTCAAACCATTTCCCCTCATCCTATCACTCCAGGCCTTGAAATGTTAGGAGTCAACACACTATGCTCACTCAGCCTCTCCTCCTAGGGCTTGTACTCCAGACCTCTCACCAGCTAGTTAAGAACAGCACATTCAAATTTTTCAAAGGCAGAGGTGGGAGGAGCCTTGGATACATCCAAATCTCAAACCAAATGTTTTTATTACACTGATCTAACAGCATCCATCTAATATTCACTGTGTGATTTTTGTCTGGAGGAGCTGATATATTAAACAAACTTTGCAAGTTTTGCAGTAGGACAGCTTACAGAATTAATTCTATTTCTGTACTCTGTGTAGACATAATGCAAACAGGAGAAAAAAACTCAGATACACAGCTTTGGTTTGGAGTTCACTCCTAACTACCACTCACTCCACTTATATCAATATTTACTACAAGATAATTCACTTGAAATCCTGAATGGATTATATTCTATCTCCTGGTGAGTCAATGAAAATTCTTTCTACAGGCAACTCTTCAGTTCAGTAAAACCACAACAGCATGAAAATGTGTTTTACCTTCTGGGAAGTTTGTGGTCTCTTTTGAGTTTACAATTACATAAGCACATACGACGTAAATTATCTCCTCACTACTTCTCTGAGGACAAGATAATACTCTGATGGTGGTTATGTACACTTCTCTTGTTACCATAATTGCCTTGGAGGCTTAGTCTACAACAAGAGAACTGTTGGAGCTGTATGAGAATAGATCATGAAAAAGAAGTATCAGAGGTCACTTCATGAAGTTTTGACCAGTTCAATGCTCAAGGTAAGTATCATCAAATCACAAAATAGCATAGGTTGGAAGGGATCTCAGAGAGCATCTATTCCCACCCCCCTGCCATGGGCAGGGACACCCCTCAAAGCTCAAAGCCTCATCCAGCTTCGCCTTGAGCACCCTCAGGGAGGAGGCATCCACAACCTCCCTGGGCAACCTATTCCAGAGTCTCACCACCCTTGTACTGAAGAACTTCCTAAGATCCAGTCTAAACCCTCCCTCCCTCAGTTTAATACCATTCCCCCTTGTCCTGTTGCTAGACACCCTGATGAAAAGTCCCTCTGTGGCCTTCCTGTAGGATCCCTTCAGGTACTGGAAGGCAGCTCTAAGGTCCCTCAGGAGTCTTCTCTTCTCTAGGCTGAACAACTGAAACAGAGAGAAATAGTAGTCTGCTGAACCGTGCTGCCATATGAATTCTGCCCTCTCCCACAATTCTTAGGGTTGATTATGAAATTAACATTAAAAGGAATTCATAGTGCTATCTTTCTTCAAATCCAATGACACCTCAATTTTACTGAAGAAAAAGCAAACTGGGTTGGCTGTCTCAAAAGAACTCAGTTTGATTTTGCAAATGCAAACCGATTACTGAACTCAAAGCTACTTCATTGAAGTCTGAGCGCTGCAAGAGTTCCTGAAAACTGGCTTCTTGAAGACTGCCAGCTCAGCAGGAAAATAGCTTTATGTCCATGCAAGTTGTGCTTTCATCACATAAAACATATGCAAACAGTATTGATATGGCTGTTTCCTTTGGGTGAATGTCATGAAAGCAGCGATTCCTGGGAAAGAGCAGTTGCAAAAAATTATTTAGTGAAGATGATCACTACACCAATAATTGCTTATCATCACTTCTCCAAATCATTATGGCTCATCTCACTAGCTTATTAAGGAGTAGGGAAAGGGCACTAAAAACTGTAAACGAAGTCTAAGACAGTCACAGCTCCCCATGCTGTTCCCTCCACAGATACATTTCAGTGTATCTGATTGATCAGTTCTTTCATCTTGGGACCACATACACTGTAGACTAAGCTGTGATATTTTTTGCCATGTGATTTCTGCAAAATAAACCACACAAAGTCAAGCAGGCATAGGGCAGCAAAGCATTCTTAGCCTGAGTAAAATTTCTATCAGATTTAAGGAATAACGTCTTTGGTTCATCACTGCTCCATCGTGTTTACAAACACTGTCTGGATACATTTGATCTAGAAGACTTCCACTAAAAGTGAATATCCCATACACCCTTTGGGAAGAAATTACACTAAATACAAAAATAGTTGAAAATACTGCACTCTCTTAAGGTAGTAACACAGCAAATGCAGCTGTAAGTGGGTACAATTAAGGAACAGCCCAAGTTCAGAACTGGGGCCAGAACAGGGCATTACCAAATATAAGAAGTCAGAATTCCTTCAACATCAAGTGAGAAACTGTGTGCATCCAAGCTGGTTTTCCAGTATGTATTTATAAGCATGTGTGTATGTGAATTGAAGCTGAGTCTAAGCAGTCAAACAAGAGGAGCTTAATAACTTTAGAGAGCTTAGTGTCTTTCTGAGATGTGATTTCATAGTACACTATGGACTGGAATTTTTTTAGGGTCAATTTTATGCATTTAAAAATAAACCATTCCTTTTCCCCCTAGGCAGGATCAGCAGTACCAAACCAATTTGTGAACATCATTTCTGAAGTATGATGCTCAAGAAATAAGACTCTCAACGAGGCCTTACTGATGTTAACAGGAATGAAAGAATGACTTTTAGATGCCTGAAGAACAGATACTTCCCTCACCTGCCACTCAACTGCACCCTATTTAGTTCAGTGCAATTCTCCAATTTGTCAAAATCATTGTGAAGTCTAATTCAGTTCTCCACTGCCTCTGCAGTTCTTCTCAGCATCACAAGCCCACGTATTCTTACTATATAACATTGTTTACATTAATATAGAAGACAAGCTATCAGAAATTATGACTATGCTTCAAAACATCAACACATTAACACCGCGCCGGAGGAGAGGAAGTTGCAAATGGTATCAGAAAAAGAATCATCACTTCGCCCCAAACTCAGTGTTTCTTACTTCCCTGCAATGAAGGCAAAGACAGAACACACTTAAACCCCAAAATAACAAAATTATTCACATCAAGTTGTGAAGAATCTTTACAAGGAACTTTTAATTGTTTAGATGAAGTAGAGTAATAAAATGTAAGAGCTCTGCTCTTCATTAAAAAGACTGAAAGTGACAAAGCAGCAAGTCAGTTAACACCAAGTCTATAAAGGAAAGATTCAATAGACTTACATAAAAAAACTCCCAAGAACAAAAATCACATAAACAGTGGGATCCAATTACAAAATCAATATCGTTTTATTCAGTGTTTCCTGTTATTCACTGATGAAAATACTCCAAAGAAAAGCTTTATTGATCAGTAATAAGGCTAGCATGTCTAACACTGAAATTCAGATAATTTTGTAATTCTTTCTTTAGCTTCTCAAATATTATTTTCCAGGTCTCAGAGGAAACATGACATCTCCTATAAACACAAACACTTCACAAGTCAAAGCTCCCAGTCCTGATATCAAAAGCACATTACCTCATTGCATTTACTTATTCTCCTCGCCACAATAAGCTGAATCATTCCCCGTTTGTTTCCTTCAGTGGACATGGATCTCCTTAAGGTTTCCATAGCATCTTGGTTTGTTTTGCCCAATAATGATTCTCCATTTACTGCTATTAGTTGATCGTTCACTCGAAGCCTGCCATCCTGGAAGAGGAAAGATTATAGCTAGTGATATAAAACACACACAAAAGAAGTTTAGTCTGCTGGGGAGAGAAGGAGAAAAACAACAACAAAAACCAAAACCAAAACAATCAGCTATGCTTAGTCCTAATAGTTTATGGCCAAATGAACACTGGTATAATAGCTTCCATTGCAGCCACTGTTGGAAATGCCTATTCCAATTACAGATTTTCACTGCAAGCTATTAACATAACCTGTTGGCACAAACAGAATGCTAATTGAACTCTACCAGAGATGCCTCATATCCTTCCCAAGAATCTATAAGGTCTGTTTAAATTATGGGATGTGCAAACATGAATCTGAATAGGTATCTAAATGTTACCTCTGACGGTGTAATTCGGAAAAGCTCGTTACAGAGCAACCTCATTCTTTTTGAATCTGTGACTATTCTAAAAACAGCCTTATTATGGGAAATGGAGGAAGACCAAAGCACACAGGTGTTGCCTCTTACCTTGGATGCTGCTCCACCGTTAATAATGGACTTGACGAAGATTCCTAGATCGGCATGGTTTTCTTTTGACCGGTTACCTTTGACACTCACGCCGAGTCCAGCTGATCCAGAGTCATTCAGTGGAACTTCAAATGTCAGGAACTCCCTGGTGCCATCAGGTGTGAGGACAAGCTCCTCTTCTTCTGCTTTCTGTCAGGAAGATTAGCATGGGATTATAGAACAGCATTTCTCTTGGGAAATTCTCTTTCCTCTACAGTTATTAACATGAAAAAAAGAAACCAACCTGCTTTTAACTACAATGCCACAATATTTTTCCACAGCAATTATTTGAAGAAACATGCACAAATTGTGTATTTTTCAATCACTTCCAGCTGATGCCTAAATTTAGAAATATCTTACATTTCTGTCTAAGTGCTTCTCTGTCTAGTAAAATAATTGAATCGTGTGTCATTACTGAATGTGCCATTAATACCAGCTCACACGGAAGCTGCTCTCTCATTAGCCAAAAGAGAGCTGTATCAGAAATATTTTCCTACTTGCAAACCTGCAGAATTCTTTTAAATATCATCATCTATGGTAGTTTTACAGTCATGGGGAGAAACTAAGTACAAGAAAATTAAATTCAGAAATTACTCATTTAGTTTAAAAGTAGCTGTGTTAGGCAAAACAGAAAATGACACAGCTGAGGTCTGCAACAGCATCTCTTTGCTGCTGCCAGGATTAGCATCACATCTGACTCTGAGCACCAATTTTCCTTCTTGCCCAGCTCTGCCCTTCACCTCTGTGCCCCTACTCATAACTTTGGTTCTTTGCTGCCCTCCATGCTCGGCTTTAGCATGGCTAAGACAATCCCAGATTTTGAACACCTGGAATTACGGTCCCAGGCTTGCCAGAGTCCCCAGGAAGGAGCAGCTCACGGACACCTTTCCATGCACCCAAAAGCTGTGGAAGTGCTGACCAGCCTCTCGCTTCACTTCCTACCAAGCACAGTATGGTGGTGGACTGGGAGCAGGGGCCTTGCAAGGTCCCTACAGAAAGGTGGCACTTGTGCAGACAGCAGCATTGGGGCCCAGGGTGACAGCAGCTTGAGGACCCAGGAAAGAAAACTGGCAGGCCCTGAGAAGCAGTGCTCACACACAGCAGGCAGCTGCTGAAAGGACAAACAGAAAGGATGAGCTATTCAGCAGCCCTGTCCCTTGCAGTAGATGATGTCCACTTGTCTCTGATTATCTTTCAGTTATGACTAAGCAGTTAGAACCACTTTTGGTTGTAACTTCATCAATCAAAGAAAAAAGTCATGCCCTTACAGGTAGTTCTCTCCAGTGGGCTTAGTGTCCAGCCTCTAGAAAGGCTACCATGAACCCAGCTGTCCTGTTGTCTTCTCACCCACATGAAGGAGAAAGAGTGAGAAGATACATCAGAAGGTGCACACTAAAGTCCAACAGTCAGCAGTTCTTCTCTGGAAGTATTAATCTGGCCAATTTTCTTCATAATCTTAGCAAACACATCACCTCCCTTACTGACACTGATTTTATACTGGATTCTCCCACGTTACTCTCATCTATTTACAAAGCTTGATTCTGGTTTTCTTCTACTCTCAAGATACTTGGAGCAGGACAAGACACATGAGAAGCTAACATGTGTGTGCTGAGCTGTCCCTGTTTCTTAAGACCTGAGGAAATGCAAAGCTGACAGGCTGTTCTGAAATCCAAACACAGACTGCGGCAAACCTGGATGTGAAAGCCATGTGGAATACAGCTGACTGAGATTATCAGTTTGGGCATAAGCATGCTAGTTGTGTTACCACTGACCTAGAAACACAGTGTGAAAATGTCAGATGGGAAGGCAGTCAGACTGCTGAGAAAACCCCAACAGCCAAGGGAAGGAAAACAGGTGCTCTGTCATTTCCAGTTTGGTTAAAAGCATGAACCTTAATGTGTTCATCAGCCCTCTCTCCCTTGCATTAGGCACTATTTGCTCACCTCTAACCATGTTCTTTTTTAATAACAAAGCCTAATGCTTAATCAATTGGGGGGAAAAAAATTTAACACCCCCCTATCCACATGCCATGGCTAGGCTGGCTTGCTTATGACTCCCATCATCCAAATACATCTCTTGGCCACATGAAACAGCATGATTTGTGCTAGCTGTCCGCAAGGGAAAGCTGCCCTGTGTCCATGTAGTAAAATACTGGATCTAAAAAATGTTTCCCAAATTTGGGGAAAATTACAATCCTAATTTCCTGTTTGGGTCCCAGAAGCACTAGTTACAAGCATGTATTTCAATGCATCCTTGGTCAGGTGGCTGCTGAATAAACAATCTGAGACAGATGCATGTTACATTTTAGTTTCTGGAACACTGATCACTTTCATATTCTTTAATAATTAGTTGTAGGAATAAAAGCTTGCAAGCCAAATGGGAGATGAAGCCAAGGCAGGATGTATGGGTAATCCAAGGAAGTACATAAGATTAGAGCACTTTAATTTACTACTGATGTCATAAATTTACAATTAATCTCCCCCTGCTCCAGTATGTTCTGATCTTCTAAAAAAACCTGTCAGAACTTCAGCCACAGTGATCTCCCTTCCAGAACAGAGAACAAAACTGCTTCCCAACACAGCCTGCACCCAACAGGGGCATGTCTTTATACCAAAGAGTTAACTGGGGAGAGCATCTCAGTAAGCATGCCTAAGGATTTGACTGTACACTACTACTCTTCCGCACTGTTGTGGATGTGAGACTTTGGCTTGCTTGTTTTCTATGGTCTCAAATAAGGACATAAGCCAGTATCAGCCTAAGGATGCCCAAGTGTGCAGGTGAAACTTAAGGCTTAAACTGGGATCAGAATGCTCCTTAGCAGCTGCACATGAGTAAGTAGATCATGCTCACGAATAGATGAGAAACAGCAGCCTCAGCACTGCAACAGAAGTGTTGAAGCCAAGAGAAAATTGCTTGACTCACCCAAAGGAAAAAAAAACACCAAAACAACAAACATTACTGGGCTAAGGCTAAACTGCTTTAGGGACTTAATCTGGTTCCATAAGCTTTTTTGAACTAAACCAGCTTGTTTCATCACCATACCTCTGTCCACAATTTCAGGGGCAGCCTTTTGCCATCACGAATCTGTGTCACCTATCAGTACCATAGACTTGAATGCAGATTATAAACTGACAATGCTATAGAGTGAACAAAAATTTCTTTTTATATGCCACAATTTTTTCTAAGAATAGCCAGGAGAAAAATGTGGCTCTCAAGAATAATGGAACCCTTAGGATTCAAGGACATGGATATGAAGGTACCAACTAGCATTTGTGCCACACCATAGTGCTCAAGAAGGTCATATGTATGATATATTGAATACAAATTCATACATACAGATCTTGGAACAGAACTGTATTGTGATCAGAAACCTCTAACCACATTATAAGGGAGCTACTCGAAAATGATCAGGGGGCTGGAACACCTCTGCTATGAAGACAGGCTGAGGGAGCTGGGGTTGTTCAGCCTGGAGAAGAAAAGGCTCTGGGGAAACCTAATAGCAGCCTTCCAGTACCTGAAGGGGGCTACAAGAAGGCTGCAGAGGGACTGTGTAAAAAGGCCTGGAGTGATAGGATGTGGAGGTAATGGTTTGAGATTAGAGAGTGGTGGTACACTACAACAGGTTGCCAAGGGAGGTAGTTGAGGCACTGTCCTTGGAGATTAATTTCAAGATCAGGCTCAACAGGCTTCTGGCCAAGCTAATGTAGTGGAGGATGTGACTATTGACTGCAAGAGGTGGGACTAGGTAACTTTTGGAAATCCCTTCCAACCCAAACCATTCTATGATTCTAATCTCATAGAAACAACTAGGAACATTTTAGCCTGAGATCATATTTTCAACCAAAGTTTTAAAAACAGAAACAAATCAACCAACAAAACCTAAGATTGGTTGAATCCTTTGTTCCCCAAAGCCCTTTGGATTACAGAAACATTACCTGCAGAGCAACTCTCCCCAGTCAATTAAATATCAGCTATTACAAAAAAAAGGTAGAACCTGAGCTGAAATTGTGGTGAACATTAAGCATCTAGATGTAACAAATGTTAGCAATTCCCTAACACATCCATGAGACAGCACAAAAATGCACAAAGATCTAAAATGCAGCATTTAAGGACTTCAGCTGAGAACACAATCACTTCCTAATTGCAATAACTTCCATTTGATCTTGATACACTCTAAATGAACAGCTTCCCTATGTCAATCAAACATCTCCACACGATTTTCATGATTAGTTGATCTACGGGAGAAATTTATTCCTTCATATAATTTGACAGGCCAGCAGTAAACATGCAAGCAAAATCATGTACTGTGAACCCTGAACAACAGAATTCAACTCCCTTCAGATTTTTCACACACTATGTCCAAAACAATTAAGAGCAGAACAATATTCCATTCAGAATCGGCTGAGGAAAAGGTCATCTGAAACAACTTCACCTAGGTGAAAGAAGCTGCTCAGGTCCTATGTAATTTGCAATAAAAATTGGATTGGTGATATAAAAATGTAGGTGAGAAATATTGGAGGTTTTTTTGCTTCAAATTCATACTTACCATCGATTTATGCTAAATGACACTTGAGATAAGCTTTTCACTTTTTAAACACAACATAAATATACTGTAAAGATAAACATCCTGACTAGTGCAAACGTATGGCAATGCTTCAAGTACATACAGAGATTTTTAAAAGCCACAAGATAAACAGAGAGGGAATAATTTTTCCCTTCTATGTAGCACTGGTTTCTGCTCTGATCATAAAATCTGATGTAATTTTATAAACAACATTAAAACAAACCTTGATACTGAGTGCAATAAGTTTATCTCATCATATTAGCAACAGCATCTCTTCCTTACACTTTTATGTTTTGCATCCTAAGATATTTCTTGCTTGAGACTTCTCCCTTTATAGAAATCTCATCAGGGCTCAGCCAGTGAGCAAGCAGCATGAGATGGGTGAAAAAAGGAACCCAACAGCAAAGAAAAACCTCCTCCCACCTAACAGGGGAAAGCAATTTTCAATCAAGCTGGGACAAGTTTCCCAAGTGGCTTGCTGCAGCTACAAATCTGACTGCATTCTCTCCAGCAAAGTTCGTTCTCTTGCAAGCTTAGACATGCTATCTTCTCAGCAGCTACTAAGTCACTGAAATTTGTCAGCAAGTTATGTTGGGATTATTGGGGGAGGGGGGGAAGTTAATCATGGGATTCCGGCAAAAATCCAATGCACTTAATAACGCTCTGCACCCCCACTCTTAAAGGGTAATCTATGTTGCCCAGTCTAGGAAAACATTTACAGGGCTCTTGTATGCACATGTATATGCATGTGCATATACAAACACACCCTCATATACACCACAATGATGAAATTCACATGCTAAATTATGTAACTCTAGCACAAACCCTACCTAACACCTCCAATGACCCCATCTCCACTCTTCACCTTACATGCCCCCAAATCCTGTTGTGTCCTAAGCCTCTTAGCCTCACTTTAATAATTATATTGTTAACCTATCAACGTTTTGCCTCACAAATATGTCTTCTGTCTTCTGAATTTCTCCAGATGGAAAATCTCATGTTCTTGAAAGGTAAGTTTGAAATCCCATGGACATGAAAGCTTGCCAGGTCTGTGAGGTGTAGCTTGTAAAAGGACTGGCAAATTCACGGTGTTTGTCATTTGGTTCCAATAATGGGGAAATCCAACCTAACATCACAGCCTTTTGCAGGATACTTTGAGTCTTAAGAATCCAGTCTTAAGAATGTTCTTTTAATACAACATTCATTATTTTCCTCTTTCTCACAAGGTATCAGCAATACTAACAAATCCTAATTCCTGTATTGGTAAATCAGTAACATTTGTCCAAGTATTGTTCTTATTTTAAAACACATGATATCTGCAGGAGAGAGGAGGTTTCACTCAGCTGTTGTGCAAAGACATTGCTGACATCAGAGATTACTTGAATTGTTTTGTTCTCCAGGTTAGGTGGGCGACATTGCTGTTGTGTCAGGTTACTTTCTGAACTGAGATACACCAAAAGATGATGACTCATTTTCACCCATACGAATGTAGAGCACACAAACTGAACAGCTCTAAGGTACTAAAAGAGCTTTCCTGATCAACAAATGTTTCATGAGGGATGATGTTTTGTACTTATAAAAATGTAGATGTATTACTGATGGAGGTACTAAAAACAGCAGTGTAGGTGGCCCGTAACACACCTCTCTAACTTCAGTTGAAGCCTTTCCTCAGGAGGAATAACTGAGTGCTGATGCATCCTGCCCTGGGTAGGCATTAAAGATAAATATAACTACCGCAGCTCAATCTGATTTAAAACTGGACCTCCAGCAGAGAAAGGGCTGCCTACTGATCCAATAAGTGACAGACACTCCAACCAGGTTTCCTCCTGAAATACAACAAGGCCTTTTATCTTCTTTTGCTCCTTTGATTATTTTTTTTAATGAAGCAGTCATGTCTTGCATTACAGGTTGTAAGGGCCTAAAGTGTCTACTTAACTGGTCATAAATGACACAGGGCTTAAAATTCTTATGCTTCCTTTCTTTTTCTAACTCTTCCTAGGTTAAGTATTTTAATATCTCCCATATGTTAGACAAGCAGTAATGAATCTTATTTGCACGTATACACCACGACTCATTATTCATATTAGCTAAGTTAATATGTCACATCTGGTAAAGACAGCACTCTCGTTCAAATCAAACACCAGCTGCTAAATATCAAAACCTACATCTGAATTCTGAGACTTTTATGGGAAATGTGGTCTGCTTTAATTTTAATCCCATCAAGAAAAAGTTTTTTGCATATTATATATGGATTAACTTTGGTACATACTTATATGCAGAAATGCCAGCTTATGAAAATACTACAAACCAGGCCAGATATATTTCCAGTTATGTCCATTTTAAGGATCTAATTTAATATTGAAACATGTGTTCCACACTCAGAAATGTTTTCACTTTAAAAGTTTCTGATGAATTAAAAAACAAAAATGGTACAGGAAAAAAATAAATGTTCCCCCAAAGCACAAAAATTCTAGCATGTGATTTCCATTTAGTATGAAAAATCAAAGCTTTGCAAAACCCATGTTAAGTACATCCACATGTTTGTTATGCAAGATGGCTATTGGTTGTCTATGCTAATGTCATTGTCCCTAATGCTAACACTGTGATCTGGGCTGTCATAGCAGGTTTAAGCAGATGAGATTCTTCAAATCAACTGATCAGACCACTAAAAAATACTTTGTTGGTTTGGCATCTCAAAACTTGACACAGGGATGAGTCTGCTGCCGCTGCCATAATGACAGTACTTTATTTAGGCCAACATACCCTGTTCCAAACTGTTGTTCCTCCTAAAACTCTGTGCTCCTACTATATGTTCTGGAAGAAATACACCACTGTGATGCTAACCCCATTTCTTTCTAGAGAACTGAAAACCAAACACAGCAGGTGTCTGCTCTACCAAAGAAGACTGAGCTACAACTCTCTGACCTACCCTTTTCATAAGGATGTCCAGCAATATGACAAGGGGGAACGGTTTGAAGCTGAAGGAGGGAAGGTTTAGACTGTCTCTTAGGAAGAAATTCTTCAGTACAAGGGTGGTGGGACTCTGGAGTGAGCTTCCCAGGGAGGTTGTGCCTTCTCCCTGGGGGTGTTGAAGGCCAGGATGGCTGAGGCCTTGAGCAGCCAAATCTAGTTGAGAGGCGTCCCTGCCCATGTTGGGGAGGTTGGAGTAGATGATCTCTGTGGTCCCTTCCAGCCTAAGCCATTCTATGACTATGATTCTATGAGTGTTCAGGAAAAACTTCAATGAACAACATACTAATGACACTGCTCCCTAAAAAATATTTATACTTCTTTCACTGGCCTATTGGATGTACAAGACCTGAAAGACTAAAGCAGCACATAGTGCCTTATAAAATGCTGCTGACCCACAGTGATATCTCCTCCTTCCTTCTGGCGGTGAATTCTCACATAAAAAGCATAGCTAGCTAATTTACTCTGAAACACACAGAGAAGTCTGGCAAGCTCAGCAATTGAACCCAGGAATGCTGATAGGTTTAGCCACGACATTATCCCTGGATGCTGAAACAATACGGTGATCAAAATGAAATTTAGATAATAACAGGAGTATGAGGTGTTTGAGTTCAGAAGAAAATAAAAGCAATCCCATTTGCAATTTCTACCAGGGCTGCTAAACATTTATATATTGTTCCAACACACCAACCACTCTTGTTATGTCACTGTTGCGAATCCTGCACTCGGTAAAATTCATAACATTCTGCTCACTTACAGCAATTTGACAGAGAAACAAATGAGAACAGAAAAATGAAGCTTTCCCTTGCTGCCGAGTGCAACAATCATAAAATGAAATTCTGAATCCTAACTTTAAATCTCTCTTTTTTGTTTACCAATAGAGAACACTCTGTAGAAACTACTTAAATGTAATTATTATTTTTCTAGCACCAGGCTTACATGAAAGTTAACTTGCCAGCTCCGAATTCAGCAAACAAACAGCGAATGACAATTGCAAAAGCAAAAATGTTACTGAAGCACTATTGACTTTCAAAGAGTATGAGGAAAAAATTAATTGGCAGATGTTTTACATAGCATAATTAACAGTTCATTTCAATGCTCTCTAACAAGATTAAGATAATTATGCTTAGAAATAGAAAATGTAATAATGATAAATTGCTAGTTTTCATATTACGGTCAATCTCCTGCATTCCAAATAATCACCATGTTTAGAAATAGGTGCATCTGCTCCACGTTAGCAGCTACACAAATGGCACAAACTCGTGGCTGGGTGAGACAATCTTTCACCCACGATGCAGGAGATGATCTTACTCCAGGACTGAATGAAGTGCCTGTTCCATTTATCAGCAAAACAGAAGGTAAAACCAGCAGCACTGTTTTCACCAGGGCACAGTCAGTGGACAGCAGTTGAAGTTGCATTAGCCATTGGCCTTTCTTACGGATAACTGGAGAGCAAAGCTTAAATTCTACCAGCTGAGCAAGCTGCAAAATCTCCTCATGTGCAAGTTCACGAATGAAAATAGGAGAATCTGTACTCTGTGGTGGTGTGCAAAATATAGGATGTCAGGCCACAAATTAAGAAAAAAAAATTGTCAAGGGTTTTTTTCTTTTATTACATCTAGAAAGACTCCAGCTACAGCAACCAAGTGCCACAACATTAGAGCAAGCCGTCTCAGAGTAACAGCTGCACGAATGTAACTCCTGAGTGTTAATAATGTGTCAATTAATTAGGCTTTAGATTCTGGGGTGTCCATATAAATTTGATGTCAGGCCTTCCATTTTCAAGGGTTCTTTCTTTTTTAATTTCAAAGGTGTGTTTTTCTTCTTCTTCCCCACAAAGACATAGCAACAACTACCAAAAAAAAGGGAAAAACACTATGATTTTGCCTTGAAATTAAAAACAGACTTGTTTTTCACCTCTGTCTCATTTCTATAGTTTCCCTGCTTTCATCATGCTTTTTTATTCTTGTGGGCTTTTTTTTTTTTCCTTTTGTTTTTTTTTTTCCCCCTCTGCTTTTTGCTATCAAGTCCTTGACACGTGGAGACTAAAAGCTCACAACTAACAGCACAAAGATCAGAGCAGGCACAGAAATAGAAATTGCAAGATTAGAAATCTGAAAGACCTGAAAAGTAGACAGAGGATGAATAAATAGGATTGAGGCAGAACCAAGGAGAATAAAGGAAAGCAATGAAAAATACTTTCAAAAATAATAATAAAAAAGTGTGACTGTATTATTAATGTGCAGCTGAGGAAAATGAGCTCTGTAGAACTGCAGCATCACACTTCTCCAAAGCAAAGCAGACTGGGAGGAGGTAAGTGCAAAAGCATTGTGCACTATAAATACCCACTGACACCTTTCACTTTTAGTCCAGTTTTTATTCCCAAAGAGAAGGCAAATCTACAGAGACCTGTTGTGCTACTGTTGATCACTGTTGCTTTATGCCTTTAAATTAAAAATAAATTAAAAAACCCAACCAAAACAAAAATCCCATTCCATAATGGTGACAACCCCAAGACATTTTTGTATTAACCAGTCTTCTGTCTTCATTTCCAAACTAACCAAATCTGTCTCCACATAATTCCCAATTCACTTCCACATTTCCAAGGCTGAGTAGGGCTTTTTGGCTGGTCCTTCAGAAATCCCCAGATACTTGTATGATCCCCTATCCATCTTGCATAATCCCCTGGTTATCAAGCAATTTTTAGCTTGTATCTATAGAGAACAAATGAGACACACTTATTTTCTTTCAGTCTTTCCTTAGATGAAGTCAGTCCCAAAAATGGCAGAGAAAGGATTTCGTCATGGAATTCACCACAAAACATTAACTCTGTAACACATTAACAGCTGTGCTACTGATTTATCGAAACACCTTGTAGGCAATCTCCTAATCTTAATGAGTTTTTAGGGTAGAATTTCAACTCCTAAAACCAGGACACTTTTATAAGGCTGCACCCACAAATTATTCTCAATTGTATTTAATTATAGGTAGAAATACTGTCCTGGGCTTTGATCTTTTATCTCCTTAACATATCAGCAGTACGTGGTAAGAAATTAAGAAGACACAAACATACACACTGTAACGTGATGTACTAAAGAGGTACTGCAAGGCACATCTGAAACAATGATACACCCACGATTTTGCAGATGACTTTCAGGCTAGAAGGACATCAAAAGCCAGAGTGAAAGAAGTGAATATTGCTACATTCAACCCAAACACCTATTTTAGCAGCTGCATTCCATCGGTGTGAAACCTCAGTAGTATCAACCAACTCATACCTTTGACTACCTCACACAGATGCCTCTCGCATATCTTTACCTCGTTTTGACTTCCCTTTAATGCTAGACACCATCTTCCCACTGCTGGTAAGGATGACAATTGAGGCAAGCTTCTTCTGTTTTTCAGCAGCCTAACTAATTTCAAATCCCAGCATGAATCCTCTTAAGTCCCCCATAATCTAATTTATTATTTAATTTTGATATAGGTATCTAATTAAATAGGGCTTCCTGAGGTTAGTTTTTTCACTAAGGCACTGTATGTATTTACAATAATTTAATATTGTTATGGCCTCTCTTAATGTTTCATAAAATAAGCCTTTTATTTTAGAAAACCTTCTTACATACATTAGTGTAATGTGTATCAAGACTGCTCCTGTTGCACTAACTAAAATTAGGTAAATAAATAGAATACAACCTCAGTGTATGACCTCACTGCAACGTCCTTCAAAGGGTTAAACTTGCTACTACTTCCCTGTAATTTCTTACAAATATTTAACAAACAGAGGCTTGCTATGATAATACAACTCAGACTTAAATCCAAACTACCTAATTTCTGTGTTTGTATCTTGGGTTTCAAACATACAATCATGATTTAAACAATTAGTTCCAACAAGTAACCCAAGCTAACAGTCTGCTCTTAGCGTTCCAACTTTATGCCTTTGGCTGCCTATGAAAGATGTAATTTCAAATAGCACTCGAACATATGTAATGACTGAATTGTACATAATATTCAAAACAGTATTTGAAATTACATTAAAAATTGCATTTAAAATGTAAAGCTAGAGAGAGCCATCTACAGTATAAAAGGTGAAAGGAGGATCTGTGAAACCTTGATGGAGATGTGCCATATCAATTTTAAAACATTTGGGAGTCTTCCAGTATGGAAAAGACAAAACTCTTACCGTTTCCTTTGGAATTTGTGACTGGCTTTGTTCTGCATTCTAAAGGAAGTAAAAAAAATAAATAAGAACAGGACTACATACAACATACACTATCTATCAGCAGGGGGATAAACAAAGAGCTCTAATTCTGACATGAAGTGGTAGTGGAAAAATGAAGGGCGCTTGGCACACCCCTGGTTTGAATTTGTGACCTGAGGCCTGTGCAACTGGCTTGATCGGTCTATGAGGGAGGTGGCTTTCTGGCCAAGGAAGAATCACAGCTGCCTGCACTGTTTTCTGGCTGGTGGAACATTCTTGTTCAGGGATATCTCCCTTGGCCTTTCCCTTCTGCTTTGAAGTTTTCAAAGAACTACCTCAGCAGTCTAGATGACCCCTTACAAATGTTTTAAACAAGTGCCACAGATGGGAGCCCTCCTATACCTTGCATTCCTCACCTATGTCTCAGTGCACATAAGGCAAACACACACCATTGGAAACATCTTTGTGCATTTGATAACCAATTCTGGAAACACACTTAAGGAACTGTAATTCTTTGAAGCCCACATCCACCCCAGATGCCCCTTCGAGCAGCCAGCACCTTGCTGCTGGCTAAGGAATCACTTTCAGGCTAACCAACTATTTCTTTCTATTCAGTTGGGCCAAAATGAAATGCTAGGGTTTACCAAACTTGCCTGCTTTGGGCTGTTTTGCAGGAGATTCAAATGATTAAGCACCAAAAAAAAAAGGTGAAAAAGTAGTATCCCAAACATCCAATTAGCTTTAACTGCAGCCAACAAGCAACAAAGAAAAAAAAGATGAAGTCAACTAGCAAGAACATGTGAAGACTCACACACCAATGGGCATAATACCTTGTAGGCTACAGAAGACTGTCAGCCAGTCTCTGCTGACACTGAGCAATTCCCTCAAATGCTAAATAATCCAAGTCAGTCCTTTAGTGGGTTCACATTTTCAGTAGCAGCAAATTGTGTTGGGTTACGTTTGGTAACCACAGTGTAACAAGAGCTTGCTGGTTAGAAAAGTAAATTCCAGCCAATTTGATTTTATTCCTTGCTTCCACATTTTACTCACTTTTACCATGATCTGCTGCACTGGATGATGGCTGTCCATCACACACATGTGCCCTAGCCTCACCACACAAGCTGCAAAGGTCCCGTACTAACGTAAATGTGCTAGCTTAACATTCTTTTAAGTTCCAGATACCAGCAGGCAGTCTCATAGGTCCCTTCCAGGCAACAATGACAACATCTATCAAAGACATTAAACTCCACAAGCTGCTTGGAAAGTTTAATATCTTCATTTTACTTGTAAAGAAACCCAAGGATAAGTAACTTTGTCAAAAATCAGTCAACAAGACACAACCCCAAACAGAATGTGAACACCTTGGATTGAGATTACTACCTGTGCAAATGCTACCAAATATGGAGTGGTTTTAATACCGAGTGCTCCTCAGCAACAGCAATTCCTGCCCTTTATGAGATGGATAATATCAAATACCATGATTTTATGCATACCATTTCTGAGACACATCCTATTCAGTTAATATTTAAAGCATGCCAGTGTAGAAAATATGACAGAAATAGGGGAAGGATGCAAAGACAAACCGTTCCTAAGCGGCCAAAGAAGAGCTCCATGTGCAAAAGATGAATTGATACCATTTCAGATCATTTCCCTCCCTCCTTCAATATTAATTTTATTTGTTTTGGTACATAGATCTTGTGAAAGACAATAAGAGGGGTTGGTCAAAACCACTGTGGGTTGTTGTTTTTTATTTTTTTAAATTCTTCTATGATTATTTCTTATCAGAGAAGAAAGAACAGCCCTTATGATGGGTTTTAGTTCAACACCTTCCCAGCAATTCTGCTCCTGCTCTCTGACAGCTGTCAGCAGAGCTCACCTAACATTTCTTCATGCCAAAATGCAAACACAAGAATCCTTCTGCAGCAGAGCATCATCACCCTGGTACTGCCACTTCGGATCTGGCCTGACTACACAGTGCAGAGCCCACCCACTGCCATGGCGAGATCCAGTTTCCCAGTACTGGTGTTTGTAAAAATAACTGCCAGAGTATTGCCTGAGCAGCAGCAGGGAGGCTGCTGAAGCTGAATTCATTTGAGGAGGCTGACTTGGCATGACTTTTAAAACTACATCAAGTATCACTATTAAATCTCTGCATTACACCGTATCTTTGTTTTACAATTACACTTAAAGACTGTGCATTATAACTTCTCGTTCCACTACAGAAATAATTTACACAAAATTAAGACATTTTCTTACTTCTGAGTTTATTTAGAAAACTTGGAAAGCATTTTCATTCACCTTTATGAAAGATAGCAATACTGTGAAAATTACATCATAGGAAATTATACACAGATTGCTTTCACAGTTCCAGTAATAAGATAGGGCATAATACGATTTCAAACTGTTCATTTATCTTCATTTTATGACAACTTTCACTTCAGTACCTGAAGTCATGTTCCATGAATATTAAGGTAAAAAGTGTGGTTTGCCTGCAACCTTGCCTGCCACTTTGACTTCCTAGCTTTAATTGGAGACTTGAGAAGTAAAACGCTAATGCTCAGCGTCTTGGAGTGGCCAAACAAAAATTCATTCTCTTTGCATTCAAAATAACACAAATGCAACAGGGGAAAAAAAAATGAAGTAATCTATTCATCATACTTCTATTTGTCTGTCTTCTCACAATAATGCAGCCAGTAAGTTATTTTTAGAGCTATATATAGCTATGATAATGCAAATAATAAATAACTTCAGTAGTTTAATTGAATTGAGAACAAAGTAAGGCTGCCACATTCACAGTCCACCTTTTCATAACCAAAATTATCTTGAATAATTATCAGGAAAATATCTGTATACACTATGCAAGTGGAGCAGGTACAGCATGAGCATCACTTTATTTCCATTTCATGTAAATTCTGCAGCAACATTGTCTGAATTATCCTGCTAAATTAATAACTGCAGGGTTTCCATTCCACAGAGATTGCTTTTATATTCAAAAAAAAAAAGGCTAATATTTCTCATATATTTCACTTTTTGATAGAAAGGTATTTATATATCCTGTTTTGGCAGTTTTATATGCTCTGAGATATTGCAGTGAGCATGTAGTGGGACAAATGGCAGGCTTGCAAACATAGATTTGTCCCCATGAAAGATAGGAAATAATGTACTTGTCTGCATGCATCCAAATCAAATCCAACCAATAGCTTCTTCTGTAACAAACAGTTTCACTCAATTTAAAACTCTACTTTTACATTATTAACAAAGATTCAATTCCAATAGCAGATCTCAAAGAGAAAAAAAATAAAGTTAAAATACACCATGCAAAATGTTTTAAATAAAGCAAAACAGCATTGGTTGGGTTTTTTTCGGGGGGTTGTTTGTTTGGTTGTGGTTTTTTTCCCCCTTATATTCAGTGCTGGCCATGCATATTTACTAGTAGGTGACAAGATCAAATCAGTTGCTCATAGTAAATCTAAATCTCTTAGCTGCTCTCTATTTTACGCACCAGTTCCCTTGGATGGAATGTTTCTTCCTGTCGAAAAATCAGGAGGCCGACGGTCCCTCCCATCTTGGTACTCCTCAGCAAGGAGACAACTTCTTCTTGAGTTTTGCCTGTTAAATCAACTCCATTTACCTGTGATAAAGGAAATATTAGAAATCTTTAAAAAACTCCTAACAGAAAATGATGTGAATACTAAACTTGACTGAAGCAATCTGCTTATTGACCCACTATCGCTTCCATTTAGCAGCCTGAATTAAGCATGCATTCTTTACATAGCAATACAAATAAGAAGCAAGACAGCTGCACTTCACTTCCCTTTAGCACCAGCTGTATACTCCAGCATACTCTAAAGCCAACTAATTCCACCTACCATTATTATTTTACAAGAATTTCTGCATAAAAATCCTTTGGTAAAACCTATGTGTGATCCAAAACCTGTCTTTTTCCCACATGCCTTGGTGTTATACATATCTTCCAAATGTACTTTGCACAATAAATTATGTCAAAAGTAGATTTCCTCTCCCCCCCCCCCCCCCAAAAAAAAAAAAAAAAGAGAAATGTGAAACAGTTACTTTTTATTTTGCCTTTGTTCATCTGGCCAGCCCCTTGGCCTCCATATAGCACTTACCAGTACAGACAGGTATGGAAGACACACAGGTGAATTTCCCACTCTATGAGCTAACTTGAGGAAGGAATAAGTCAGAGAAAGAGAGGGATTTTCAGGCTTTGCCTGTTCAGAAACATTTTGGAAATATAAAGCAAATCTGCTAATGGTGTTAAGCAAATGAGCATAGTGCTCAGCAGTAGTCAGCAAACCATCTTTTTCCTTCCCCTTGGAAGATCACAGCTCACATAGTTGAAAAGCTCTAGCTGTTGTCTTAAATGCTTCTCAGTCCCTTTCCACCCAAGTCATCTGGGTTACCTCGAATTACAGTAATTACAGCAGCAATTCATGCTGACTTGGCCAATTTTACAGTAAAGTGAAGTTAGGGCTCCGAGAGGCAGTTACAGTTTCAGCTGTACCTCCAGTGTCATTTGGCTTAGGGACAGTAATGAAGAGCTGTGGGTGGTAACATCTTATAACACTCCAGCTAGATTTGCAGGAAGATCTCTGCTGTGTACCTAAGAGAAATGTAATTCCCTTGAGGGCATCCTCCCCTGAGGGGGGAAGTGGCCTTGTTTTTCTGCAGCATTACCCTCCTCTTACATTGTCCCTTTCAGCTAACTGACTAAACCTTTTCAGGGCATTGTCTTCTGTACTTGGCAACATCTTCAGCGATTTCTTGTCTGTCTCTCCATGCTGACTTAAGGTCACTTATTAGGAAACAATCACTTTGCTTCAACTTACTCCTAAAGAGCAATGAAAGACTATGACACTGTATTCACAGATGGCTATGCAAACTCCTATTTTCATAGCATGTCTGTGTCAGCTCTCAAAATAGTTAGGTACTGAAAATGCACTGCTCTTGATCTGTTACCTAAAAAAATAAAGGGCAAAAGAAAACACCCAACCCCAAGGCCAAAAACACAAAAGGAAAAGAAGGGGGGGGGGGGGGGAAGGAGGAATAGGGAAAACACTCCCATAATATGAACTACTAAAAACCTTTGGAAGTGAACTACTGCATGGGGTCTTGCCAAAACACGGACAAACAGTATCTAACACTTCATCACCTCAATTAATCGGTCTCCAGCTTTAAGCCTCCCATCCTGAATAGCTGCGCCTCTTGGAAGGATGTTCTTCACATAAATCGGAGCAGAGCCACCAATTGGGACATCTCTGGAAGTAATACTAAATCCCAAGCCTTCTGTACCTGCAGCATAAAGAATGGAGAATATTACTTGTTAAAATGTACATCTTCTATTACACATTACTTCTATCCAGCAGACACTCATGTCACTGATGCCATCCCTGAAAACTCATACATATGATGGAAGAACTACTGCATGGGAATAAAAGGGGAAAGAACATAGAGTAAGGCTACAGATGAAGCACTGAGTGCTGGCACAGGTGGCTCAGCAGGCCCTCCTTGTAACTTGCTGTTCTGACAATTTCCAAGTCACTGCCACATTTCCAACTTTCTATTTCAGATGAGCTGAGTGACAAGGAATAAGAACAAAGCATATCTGATATCCTATCACTCTTTTCCCTCTTGTCAATCTGCATCTTGTCAATGATCCCTTCTCTCTCTTTTGCAATTCTTTCAGCAGTGTCAGTTGGCCAGCACTGCTGGCCATGGGGTTTTGTCAGCTCACTTGTAGACACCACCAGGTGACAGAACTGGATCTCGGTGGTCTCATCTCTTCTGCTCCATGGGACCTCAAGCTATTTTCTGTCAACAGCTCCTCTGCTCCAGGGCTTCACCCCAGCTCTCACTGGGTTCCACCCCACCTTCTGCTGCACAGGCAGGGAGCAGAGCCAGGTCACCACTTCCAAGGTCCTGCTGTGCATCCACACGACTGACTACACTTGACTAAGAATAACAGAAACAAAGCAGAAACATTGAAGATGACCCAGAGAAATCCAGAGAGAAGGTCCAGTCAGTATGGCATAATGAGACTTGTATTTCAAATAAACTATGCCCTCAACTGGTTATTGAAGCGTACCTTAAGACCCTACCAGCTCTGGGATTCACAAAGCAAGAGGACAAACAGAAGCCTTTCCTCCTATGCAGAAAGCTCATTTGAAATCCTCCCTTTGATGCAATCTGTACAGTGTTATCTACAACCTTTGAAACTCTGCACTGAAACCCGCCCACCTCTCTCCCATCAAGTCTGTTGAGGACACTTCATCTAGCATGAAGCCAGGCACAGAGCATCCCTGACAGAGTGTCAGCATCTACAGCTTGCATTTGAAACATCTCAGAAGTTGTCAAGACATGTTTACAGCTCAAGCTCACTAGCTAGGCCTATGCACACTCAACCTATATCTGATCTAACCTGCTAAGGCAATTCAGCAACAGCAGGCATGGTCCCTAGCAGCTCCACGACTTGCCCCTTCCAGAGAATCATGGGGACAGACACAAGACAAACTTTTATGCAACAGTCCTCAGCTATGAGCCCCAGGAAACTGAACACAGCCTATGTGAAAGGCACACAACTAGAGAGGCTTGTATTGGGTTTGAGTGGCATGGGTTTGGTAGCAGGAAGGACACAGGGGTGGCTTCTGTGAGAAACTGCAAGAAGCTTCCCCTGTGTTTAGTGTGGCCAGGGTCAGTCAGATTCAGGACAGACCTACCGCTGGTCAAGGCCAAGCCCATCAGGAATGGAGGCAGTGCCTCAGGCACAGCTTATTTCAAAAGGGGCGGTGGGGGAAAGGCGAAAGGCTGAATTAATTTCTCTCTTATTATCCTCTCTAATTTCTCTCTTATTATCCTCTGTGTTAATTTGCTAAGTCTACTTTTTTAACTGAGCATGCTACTATTCACAGATGAAAAGGAAGCAGCAGTCTAATATAGTCAACAGTAGCCTACGCAGAGATTTCAGAAATCTGCAGAACTACATTTGATTAAAATTGAGTAGCTATTATGTTATCAAGATGATAATCATGTTAAGAAGTAAACTGACACAAGTCACAGGGCTGAAGGTGACATAACCTTTTAAAACCTTCATCACATGTATAAGCTCTCATGTGTACATATGCAGCTTGTTCCTCTAGGCAAACTGTAGTGGGACGACCTCTCTTCCTTGAAGCATTCAAGATAGCTGAAAATTTGACATTTCAATCTGAAAGTCTTCACCCACTTTCAGGCTGATATAAAATTCATCAGTGCTATTACACAGAGATGAAGAAAAAAAGAAAAAGGAGCTTTTAACATCCATATTTTACTTTGGAGACCTCACAATTTTAATGATGCTCCAAATGTTCATAGAGCCCTTTAACTTGTTGCAGCATGTGAAGCTGATCTGTGTAAGTTTTAAGTCATATCTCAGCATTTTATGGAATTTATCTTCTTCTTATTCCAGAGACCTGTGTAGAATACTGCTTTTTGGGGTACAAGTTTTGCATGCTAAAATTTCTGAAGTAATATCAGAATATGACTGCACACCCAGGACAATATTTCACTATTAATAAGCTTAATCCTCACAGCCTGATTACAATGTCATTACAGATGTCTGGCTCACATGCTCCAATTTAAACCCCCACAGAAAAAACAGAAGTTGAAATATTCACATTACAAATGCACACAGGATATAAATTTGGACTGTGGCATTTTCTGCTGTCAAATCTCCAGAAAGCTTTTACCAAAGGCAGCAGAACACCACAAATCCACACTGAGCCCAGATATTAGCAGAAGAAAATTTTAATTACTTATTTCTGTGAAAGAAGGGGTCTCAACTGAGCTATGTTTTGCTATGTTGCTTGGTACAGCTTTGCATAAGACAGCTTTTGGGTGTCGTTTTCCTAAGGCCAGGCTGGACGTGGCTCTGAACAACCTGATCTAGTGTGAGGTGTCCCTGCTCATGGCAAGGTGGGGTTGGAAGTAGATGATCCTTGAGGTCCCTTCCAACCCTGACAATTCTATGATTCTACCTTTTCTCCTTTCCATTTGACTACACATGCACTACAGCTGCCCACAGCTGTTTAACACAGCTTTGTTATCACCTATGCTTCTTACATATTAGAAGTTCACAAAACTGGGAAATGAATGCATATAACAGGGGCCCAAAATAAATATGACTTCAGTGACTGGATTGATTTAAAGAGCCTTTTTCTTTCTGTACACAAAACTGATTTAGTTACCTCTAGGTCCTGCATTTCAGTCCTCCTGTTATAGAAATGAATATAAGATCTCAGTATTTTCCTGCTGCTAAATTGTTTTCACTTCTCAGGGTGCAATACTGCATTATAATCATAGAATGGCTCAGGGTAGAAGGCACTTCAGAGAGTAACTGCTCCAAACCGCCATGCCATGGGCAGGACACCTCTCAACTAGACTTGGGTGCTCAAGGCCTTTTCCATCCTGGCCTTGAAAACCTTCAGGGAGGAGGCATCCACAGCCTCTCCGGGCAACCTATTCCAGAGTCTCACCACTCTCATACTGAAGAACTTCCTAAAATCCAGTCTAAACCTACTCTCCCTCAGCTTCAAACCATTCCCCCTTTTTCTATTGCTATATACCCTTATGAAAAGTCCCTCTGTGGCCTTCTTGTAGGATCCCTTCAGGTATTGGAAGGCCCCTGCCAGAGTCTTCTCTTCTCTAAGCTGAACAACTCCAGCTCCCTCAGCCTACCCTCATAGAAGAGGTGTTCCAGCCCTTGGAACATCTTTGTGGCCCTCCTCTGGACTCATTCCAAGAGCTGCATGGCCCTCTTAAGCTGGGGACATCATCAACTTACATGTAATCAACCTGATTACAAATCAGGGTGTTTTTTTAATCCAAGCAAAGCTGAGTCTTCTCATAAAGATCTTTGATCAACCTAATAGAAACATGTTCTTCTTTTTTCTAGAATGATCAGAAGTTTGGGGTTTTAATGGAAAGATGAAACTTGATGCAGTTTCTATTTCTTCTGTGGCTAATAATGCCCAAAATTATTTGCTTCTGAAACTCATGTCTCAAGGTCACTTAAGTAACTTGGGAATCTACATGTTCCATTCCAAAAGTGACAAAGATTCCTACTGCATCTGAACAGGAGCTCTAGAGTAAGTCTAAGAAAATATATCACTTCAAAAAGAATTTCAAATAAAACTTTAGCCTGTCAGTTCAAAGTCTGGCTCAAGAAACTGGGAAAGCAGGAGAGTATGATGAAAAATGCATGTAAATCTGTACACTTCAGATAGATGACGCAAGACATTTTCTAGTAAGGTTCAGAGTCCTGTCTTGTAAACTCTGCTATGTAAACCCAAGGAAAACAAGTAATTGTCCATGTACATGTGCTTTACTAGAGAGCAAAAAATAATGCCATTTTAAACTAGAGTGCTCCCAAACTTGCCATGGCATCTTATTTGTCTCTCCAATGACTTCTTGCAGAAAGAAACTTGGGGGTGTGGCAGGGCTGAGTGTCACCACACTGCCACTTTGAATGCTCATGGAATTTGCAGCAGTTTGAGCTCGGCTCTGTGTTTAAGACAGAGCACTGTTAACCACAGAAGGGCCAGCAAGTCAAACAGGCATCCAACAAGGAACACTGAAGAACAATGACTCTTGTTCTCCTACTCGCAGCTACAAGTAGCTATTAAACACTGCAACAGGCTCCCCAAGGAGGTGGCTGAATCCCCATCCCTGGAGGTGTTTAAAGAACTCAGAGGTATGGTGCTGAGGAATGTGGTTTAGCACTAGCCTTAACAGAATGGTTGGACTCAATGATCCTACAGGATTTTTCCAACTAACCAAATCTATAATTCTATGCCTCTAATTTAACCACTTTTCTCTGGTGCACTGCACAAAGGTGTCTCCTTCCTGCTATCTCCTTTCTGGGATGGACCTGATGATTCCTACAGATTTCCTGAAGTACAGTATCCTGATAGCAATTCCATGGCTGGTTCTTCAGTTGCTCTCTGGAAGCAAGACATGGACTGAAGTCCTGATGTGCTGAATACTTCAGATCAAAACCAGCAAACTATTTAGTGGAGCTAGGACCAACTTGCAACCTCAGTTTTGACATTTGGTCCCAAGAATTACATATTTAATATAGCTAGACAAGTGTATAGTTATAGACAGAAACGATCCAATGCAATGAGCTTTATACTTAAGGGTAATCAAATAAAAGCAAGCTAATTTAAAGACTGAGTACTTCAGGTTTCTCTTAGTTCAAAGGTACCAAAACCAGCATACATGAAACCTGAGTAATCCAATGTCCAACTAAAAAATGGTCTTTTGAATACTTTAGCAAGTATCAGGCTAAATGCTACAAGTTGCTCTGTACTCAAAGACCAAGCCTTAGAATCATTTGTTACATAAATGGGTTTTTTTATTATTTATAAGTGCTGGACTAAATTTTTCTCAGTTGCATTGATTCTGGAATTTTCCTGGTGCACATGAGGTCAAAATCTGTCCTATTGTATCAGTGGTCTTATTTTATCAACATACTAGCTATTCAGAAGTATGTTATTTATACTTGCTGTGTATCAGCTTAAATATATATCTCTAAGTATAGTCTCACTCTCATCTCTTCCTCTATCTTAATTTGTGTGAGCTATTAAGCTACCCTGTTATATAACCTTAACAGCATTAGAATATCAGCAATAACCCCTACATCTATATGCTAAAAGTTCAGGCCCTGACCTTTAAAGAAAGATAAACAGATATCCATTTTCATTTAGAAAAGCCAGCAAACATTCTGCATTGACTGAAACATATGACTGACCTTCTCTTCTGACTTTATTAAACAGCTAAATCCTATGAAAGTTCAGGTTATTTTAAAATACCAAAACAGCAATAAATATTAAGAAATCGTAATTACAGAAGCAGGTACTAGAAGGTTATCTTAGCATGTCATCTTGTGTAAGAGAGCTCATGCAATATATAGAAACATAGATGGAATACAGAAAGAAGCTCTGTCTGCATTGAAAAAGAGTCAATTCTCATATAACACATCAGGTTAAATCAAAAGTGAGTTTCAAGATGAAGCCTTACATGCCTGCATGCCTTAATGCACCCCATGAGGAGTTTTTAATCTAATGCTGGTAATTGGTGGACTAACTGCTGTCTGTTAGCTACAAAGAAAGCACATTTTTAAAATGTCTACAAAGCCTGTATTATTACAGCATCCTTCATTAAAAATAATCAAAGACAATCAACATCCTTATTGCACTCATATTTGTAACAAACTACTGGGGGGCATCCTTAAGTGTTTTGCTTCCTTTGTTGCTCCACATGTATGTTCTCAGACTGATCAAATGGAAAGCCAAAAGGGGAGGGCATGTCTCTTTCCACAGTGGAAACTGACAAATTAAAGACAGCGGTGATAAAAAGGTATCCTTCCTTGTGCATTTTTTTTTCAAGCACCATGCATAAAATCTAGTACACTAAATAGTTTCTGTCTGCCCACAGTCTGAGCCAGGTGCTGTTTCTTCCTAAGTAGACTTCTCACATAAGCAAACTCTTAGGAACAAATATCCCCTCTAACCTTCTGAAATATATTCTAGCTATGGATTTGAAAGCTTTTACTAGCATAGGAGCTAACAAGTTCTCTGCTGTGAACTACATGCTAAAATATCTCACAGATCACTTCCCATCAACAGGCAGCACGCATCCTCACTCCAAACCCATCTAATACGTCGGTGCCAGCAATGCTAAATTACATTTTTAGAAGTGGGAAGAGTATTTACGAAACAGTATCCAGTGCCACATGACCACAACCTAACCCTGCATCAAAGACTCCACAGCACATGAAAATTATATTCTTGCATCTTATAAGCTACTATAGCACCACACTTGTTGAGTGAAAAGATCTTGTGTTCCCACATTTTAAATTTATTTGTGGGTGCTTTTAAATGATAATAAATGTATACTGCAATTGGGGCTAGGAAATGTTTTATGTAATGTCCACAGACATAAAAAACCCCAGGTAAAAAGCACCACAGTGACTGAGAATATTTGTAAGCGTAGTGATTCCTTAGTCAGTAACATGAAACTTTTCCAAGCTGGCTGATCTGAGCTGGTGGCCTAAAAAATTTCTTGAAGGAGCATCAGCAACAGAAGCAAACTGTCAGCTCAACCTTATGTCATCCAAGTTTGTAGAGCTTAAAATTCAGTAACCAGAAAGAAGCAATCTGGTGGTTCATATGAAGTTCACAGAAAGAAAAGGATAATGATGATGTGACAAGTAGCCTGGTGCCTGCAAAAATGTGAAATCTCTACCATTCAGTGGGTTGTCTTTGGTACTGTTCAATGAAAGATTAATTAACAAAAATTATTAACACTAAGCACATACAATATCCTCAGGGGAACACACTGAGCTTGTCACATGGGTAAACTTTTTGCTGTGTAATGAAAACTATTCTTGCTGCTAGAGAACAAATTATCTCTAACCTTAAACATGCTCATTTTAATGCCATAGATCTTGCAGCATATATAATCCTTAAAAAAAAAAAAAACATTTCCCAAGAGCTAAGAAACATTTGCATCTAAATGTCATTTTATTATACTTCAAGCTATCTTAAAAGAATCTAGATGCTAACTACACAAAATTACCAAATTTTCTCACTTTGGGCATTTAACACATCATAAAAGTTCCAGGGATGCACCAACACAGCTACATGCACACATACAACACAGAGGTTGAGAAACAGCCACCACTTTTTCCTTTGCCCTTAGAGAGACTCTCACTCCCATTTGAATCACATTAGCATCAGGGCCAAGACAGGGAATACCCTATTACATGGCACCCATTTAAACAGACTTTCACATCCTAATGGAATAAAGAAAAACTTTAGCTGGAAATTGGAAAGTCCAATTTACCAATCAGATCCAACATAGTCTTCAAATCTAACAGCCAAAGCAGTTACTCAACCTGAGAAGTCATGATACCTGTCAAGCACAGAATTTGGCCTATTTTAGCTGACTGATTTATATTCAAACATTCACTACTCCCTAGGTCTTGGCCGACAGAATTTGTAGCACGTGCTCCACCTCTCCATTAGTTAAACCACTCTTCAGAACAGCCTTTTGCAAACACACTTCACACATCAAATACATGGCTGGACCCCCGGGGCGTGCTGCCAGGGCCAACTCAGCACCTCGGCTTCACAAACCAAGCCATTACATCTGGAGAGCTGTCCTGCCCCACATAATGGCACCAGGCACACGTACATACTCTATGCATGCACACCTCATACTATAGGAGCAGCACACTGGTGCCTTACCTTTTCTCAGCTGTATACTGAGCCTCTTCCCTATCTTTTTGGTGTTATATCCACTGTTTGCAGTGGAGGTGAGAACTTTCTGAGGTGATGGTACCAGGCCTGAGGGTGGTTTCCCTGCCGAATTCACGCTATGAGGTAGCTGTGAGTAGGAGTCTGTCTGATCGGACTGGTTACCCGCTCGAGACATTCTCTGTAAGGTGTGAAGTCCAGAATTGTTCATACTTTTGCTGTCAGCATACTGGGAATCAGGGCTGAACCTGCTGTTGTAGTAGGTGTTCTTCTCGCCTTGGGACAACTGTTCATACTGCTCTTTATTTGCCGCAGGGACCACATGGAACCAAATGAATGACGTGCGCATGGCTTGGCGAAACATATGCTGTGCTCTAGGTATCAAAATGAACAGAAAATCAGCAAATTAGGACTGGCAGGCTACAAGACATTACAAGCATAATTACTAATGCTAATTAAGTAACACGAGCTGACAGACACATTGCACTCAAGCATAAACCATGACAGCCGAATATGTTCAATAGTCATCTTGGTCTGCTTTTTGCTGAGGTCCATAGCCTCAAGGTAACAAAGTGGTTAAATATGGTTAACAACTAATGTACCAAATACTAGGTTTGGGAAACCCAAATTTTAACCACAGCCTTGAAATGCAGACAGTTCTATGGCAGAACTGCAGTATCCATTGCTTTCTTGGACCTTGATGATTGTGACCACAGTGACAATGATTAGAAGAATGAATATTACACTTTATCCAAAGAACATGTACCTCCATAACTTGCTGAGACTACATGCAGGCTTGCAAAAGTTTCATTTACACTTTACTTCTTGTAAGTTAGTAGTCTTTCAGAATACAGCACTAAGAAACAGGGAAAGAATGCTCAGTCCTGCACAAAGACATGGTACTCTAGGTCGTGATCTAAACCACACAAAGTCCACAAGTCTCTTCACAGATTTAAATTGTGATTCAGAATCCCAGAACAAGCAGAGATGAGCTGCTTTCAACCATATGGTACAGTTGTGTTCCAGTCCAGGTTAGTGTCAAAGAAGTAAAAAACACATTTCACATGTATAGTAAGTATAGGACGATCAAAATACATTCCTTTTCTTTTGGTCCTCAACATGCCAGAGTTCTCGGAACAATATCATCATCTTTCAATCACTCATTTTCTGTAAAGTTCTTTTATGATTTCACTTTCAATTATTATTTGTGTGGGGACCAGAACCTGATTTCACTTTTAGAAGTCCTTCTGATTCACCATTTCGAGATTGTGCCAAGTTCAGGTGGTGACTGCAAATATTTCTGATCTCTCAACCTTCCCCAGAGATTTTCTGCATGCCTTTAGCTTTCATACCTATAAACCCACAAATATTTTACAAAGACTGAAAATAAAGCCATTCTGTTGTCCACTTGCATTGAACTGCACTGCAAGTATAAGAGCAGAAGTCGTATGGGAATTTCAGAATTTACCAATGAAAGATGGAAAAATCGATAATGTGCAACAATAATCACAGAATAACAGAATCAACCAGGTTGGAAAAAGACCTTAGAGGTCATCAAGTCCAACCTATTACCTAACACCACCTGACAACTAAACCATAGCTCCAATAATCAGATGAGAAATGCATATGCTCTAATGAAAATAATTAATCTTATTATTGTTTCTTTTAGTTTGGCTAATGAAAAACCACTGATGTCCCTTGGTGTATCTTTTTCTTTATTAGAAAGAGAAGCTTAGAGAATTTTCCCTTACTTTCCTCAAACTATTGCAAGGTGCAGTGTTAAATAATGCAATGCAAGGTGTGGTAAGTGCACTTACTGTTCAAATCTCCTATTCCGAAGGTCTCCATCGTTAATCCTGACAATACAATCATTCTCACGAAAAAGGTTCTCTTGTTCAGCTTTTCCACCCTTCTCCAATCTCTTTACCAGCAGCCCCAGGGTTCTGGAACATTAAGATTACAAATGATTGCTGTTTGAACAATTTGCAGCATTGAAAATTCTATTGATTTAATATTTTATCATAATCACTGCTTTACCTTGAAAGAAGATACCATCGTTTCAAATAATTTATAAGCATTACCTGAATTATTATTCCTTATCCATGAAACAAAAAGCCTGGGTGAATCAAGCATGTCATTTAAAAGTAAGAACCAACAGGCAGTGTGATGACAGCACGCCCATTCTTGAAAAAGCCCTTGATTTCTGAGCAGTAAAAGCTCCAAGAAGCACCACACATCTGAGAGCTGTCATCTTTTCTGCTAGTTAACTGAAGCTGAACAAGTTCAGCTTAAAATTTTAATTTCTGAATTAGAAGAGAATGCCACAGCTATCACTACTGCTTCTGTGCAAGGGAAATGTGGGGTCACCTCACGTGACAAGCAGCCTATAACGGAGGGGCTGACAGAGGATTCAGGAACTTCACATTAACCATATGCTTTTATTTTTAAACCTTAAACTGTTCAGTAAAAACAGCAAAGAGGAAAATAAATACCTTAATGTCATTTTTATTTCAGCATATTATCTCATATGAATTGGTTCAGCAATGAATGAAGACAATTAGCATTTGATAGCTCCTGTGCAATGAGTTGGTCATCTCTCTCTAGTGCTTTCCCACAGTGTCATCTTAAGGACATTCTCAGAGAGAAAAGGTAAACAAATGTTTAACCTGAAATTATTAAATGATCCTGAAGAGTGGATTTCTGAGGTACTGGCAGGAAAGTGTGAAAAGTCAACATGTTTCTATAGCTGAACTCCAGGTTTGAGGGAGGACTCTATCTTTGGGATTATTCTTGCATCAACACTGCATTTGATTTATTCTTTTTTCAAAGAAGATCAGCTTCACACTGAAATCCCACAGGATGTATCAGTGGTCAAATTCATATCACCCAAGTCAAGAGCAGCACTTTTTCAGAATTCATTACAAGGCATGGCGTGATAAACATTTGGTTGCATGGCAGGAATTGCAAGACCACATATGTCTTCTAACACAAAGCTTTCAGTGATCATAGCACTGCAGTTCACACATACCTCAAAGTAAATGAGCAGTCAGTGATGCTTAGAAAGACTCATCACGGGGCTCAAAAGCAATACATGCACTTGAGCACTTCATCAAATGGGTCAGAAAACCAAACTTGAACTTATTTCTTCCCTTTGAAATTCCTCATTTACAAATTTATCAACATATGCAAATAAGACATTTACTTTACAGAACAGTCATACGTTTTCTCCTACAAGGCAGATGAAGGAGTAAAAGAAATGATCCTAGTAGTATTTCCATTTTGGAACCACCCAGAGACATTGAGATACGATGTTGAAAGAATCTATACATGTAAACAGACTGTCAAGAGAAAAACAACAGAAAGCATTTTGACAACACAAATCGTCAAAAGAACTGGAGTCAGACACTAACATCTAAGTGTTACTATTCTGCTTCCGACTGATGTGGAGTGTTTGACAAAAACCTGACTTACTGCACCTATGACCCATCAGGGCCCATCAGAAGTAAATCTTCTCTACCCTCATTTGGTTCCAGATGGACCAGTTGGATGCAGTTGCTGATGCTGTGACTGGGCTTGACTTTAGCTCAGCTGCTGCAGTCAGCAACCTGTCTCTTTGCAGCAGTACCGATGAGCACAGGGACCAGAACAATCCCATAAAGCTATAGAATCATTTCTCTACAATACATGCATTTTTTTCTGGGGGGGGGGGAGGGGGAAGCCACAGCCAACAACAGTGTATGTAGTCCTATCCCTCCCCGTCCTAAGCTGGTACTCTGTTTAGAAAGCTGCAAGTTTTGTAGATTCCTTTCAACAACCCAGCACCTCCCATGAAAATTTTTAAAAAGCAAACCCAATTTCTCCAGATTTCCTAAAGCAAACCCAGTTCTTCCATGCGATTTTTCTTTTTCCTGATCACCAAGGTAGTGAAGCACTTTTTAGTACCTAGATATTTTAGGTGGTTTTCTGTTTGCCTTTCCCACAATCCTCCAACAGTTTGCATGACAAAAAAAAAAATGCCTAGAATTCCCCAAGAGTCACACAGTGAGGGAAAGACCACATTGTGCTCCCTTTACTGCACTAAAATTTGCTGATAATTGTGAAGGTATGTGGTCACAGAAAGTAAGACAAAATGAATTTTAAAACTATTGATTCCATCTGTTGTACTTTTTATTCGCTCAAATAAACTTTGAACACAATTTCAATTTGTCAAAACCGATCATTCTAAAAAAAATTAGGTAAGTTGTTGTTCAGGAAAAGCACTAAACATAACAGTTAGGAACGATAACAACAAGGAAAAATACTTGTTTTGTGTCAGAAGTAGAATTTTTATATATATATATATAACTGATGGTTAGAAAACAAGTTTGTAACCTTTTCACTTGTGACTTACTGCATTTCTCTAGGGAGACAATGCCTTTGAGCCCCAAACTGAAGTTCCTGAAGAGGATATCTCCAATCAGGAAAGAGATAAGGAACTGAATACAAACTTGGGAATGCTACATTTAAGAGAAAACCACCAACATATCTGAAGAGGAGAGGAAAGAATTTGGTGTACTCTTCTTTTTCTTTCATTTCTTGCCCAACAGCATTTTTGATGCAGGTGTGCTCCTCTGTAACACCCAGAGATAACTCAGAATTTGGATGTGCATGAAACACTTGCACGAGAGCATACACAGCAACTACCACAGGTCTTCTGCTGATGGTTAAATATAAAATATCAAAATATCTATGTTAGGTATCAACCCACACTCTACCCAGAGTACAACATTCTAACTTCATACTGTGATGAAACACTATATAAACTGTTCATTTCATCCCAATGTCTCCATATACTTATGATTACAAAGCAACTGGGTTGTGCACAGCACTTTCTTGAAACCTTGCTCTCTGTTGTTTCACATTCTGAAGTGAAATTCAATTATTAATGTAAGAGGCATTTTTATGCATCACTTTTACTTTTTAAACTTACTTCAACTAAGCTCTCAAATCTAGTAAAAACATTACTAATCCTAACCAATGGTAAAATAATGTAACACATAAATAAACTACCAGTCAAAATTGCAAATAATCTCATTAAACAAAGGCTACAAGCTCTGCTAATGCAAGATTGCTCATCTCAGACACAACATATGGTGCTCGTGAGGATTTTGGCTTTTTAACAAATGTTAGAGCTAGGTTAACCAAGGCATCTAAAGCTAAAGTCACTGGGAACAGATTCAAGGCTGGATGAACAGCCCGAGTCAAATTTGAAACCAGGATCCTCACAGTGCCTTTTATTCCATTTTTTTATATAAATGCATGGGGCAGAAGATCCTTTTAGACACAGTTCTACAGAAAAATGTGTTGAATGTGGTTCTGCATAGCAGACTAAACTCTCCTAGAACTTGCAGAAACTGCATGTTCCTGAAAATTTTTAGTAACAAAAGCTTATCAGTTCCCTAGAACATTTCTTCACCGTACTATGGGGTTAGATGTTAAGAACTGATACTCCAAAAGAGACATTATGGAAATTCATGGTTGTTGCTGCAGTAACTGGAGATAAAAAGAGCAGATCTCATATTGCAAACATGCAATAACCTAATAACTCATTGGATTGTCGGTCCCTGATGTATGTCATCACCATTTATCCTCATAAGTGGAGGTGTAGCTCTACTACAGTTCCAGTATACATTTCCCACATTAGGAGAAGATAGATTTTGAAAGCCTGTAAACAAAGCTAGTACAAAACACAAAAGTCAGTATATATGGGTGTGTTTAAACACAACCCTGTAGCTTGCAAATATATGGATGCATTTGAATTTAATCTTGTCCAGTTAAAGTTACTCACCACATTTGCCAACAAATTCTCCCACTACAATGTTTTTTAACTAACTTCTTCCTGAATGAGACTAAATATTGCGTGAACCTCTGCAAAACACTCCACAAGTCTACAACCCTTATTGAAACAACAATTAGAAATGGAAATGTGGTACCTACACTGTTTTAGTCTAAGATTAGCTGACACAGGGACAGAAGGGAAACAGAGCTCAATCTTTGTATTAGTTTTAAACAGTTAATTGGGAATGTAAACAGCTTAGATTATAATAGCATTTGCACCACTGTATTTCCACAAAGTTCATTACTCTAATTGTACAATTAAAATAAACTCAGCTACATGTGTTAACATTTCAGTTCTCAGTACAATTTACATCCAATGATAAAACTAGAAATATGCAGTCAATGTTTTCTTGACATCTAAACTGCCTGAGCTAGGCAGGGCAATTCTTTGAAATTGTGAACTCCTCACATCCTTCCATCCAGTTATATGGAAATGATGATAACCTGTCTTAATAAAACCTGACAGTGTAGATAGTATGAAAGTAATAAAAATATTACATTGAGCATCTAGAATATGATTGGGCCATCGCTGGCCCTTGTACGTACACACTGAAGTTATTTACCTATTACCTACAAGCTAACTGCAATATAATCAAATCAGACAGAACAGATAATAACCAATTTAGATGTTTGTGTAAAGTCACTAACATGAAAAAGCAAAAACTAGATTAAGGGGCAAAAATAGGGATTGATTGAAAAAGTGATGTGTAGCAGTTCCATACAGTGAAGGAGCTCTGAGAAGTTAGGAATATAACAGGGCAGCTATTTCCTGTGATGCAGAGGTTAGAGTAGGGAAATCATCTTGTTTGCTCAAGTTAATTCTCATGGCTGATCAATGCTAAATTGGACATAAACTCCTTTGCACAATGTTGACGTCATGACACTACTGTGGAAGCATAAAAATAACTTTATCAGCTTTGACACCTGAAGTCTGGAAGCAATTTCCAATCTCTGCTAACTACTGCTCAGCTTTTTGGCTTGAACAATACCAAATTAAGTTTACAGAACTTTCAAAAGGCTGAGATCAGACAAAGAAAGTCTTGAACTCAGCTAAAAGGGTGAGGGAATGGTACATTCACAGCACAGGGAATCTTTTCCTTGTGCAAATGTTTCTAAAAACTGCGGCCACCATTGAGACTCAAAAGGTTGGAAGTGCAGGAGTGCAATCAGGAGTGCAATAAATGGAGATGCAGATAACACACAGATCCTAGATGCTCAAATAAAAAAGTGTGGCCAGTAGGTCTAGGGAGGTCCTTCTCCCCCTATACTATGCCCTGCAGAGACCACATGTGGAATACTGTGTCCAGTTTTGGCCTTCCCAATTGAAGAGAGACAGGGACCTGTTGGATAGAGTCCAATGGAGAGCTACAAGGATGAAGAAGGGACTTGAGCATCTCTCCTGTGAAGAAAGACTGAGAGACCCAGGGCTGTTTAGTCTGGAGAAGAGAAGGCTGAAAGGGGACCTTATAAATGTCTATAAATTTCTGAGGGCTGGGTGTCAAGATGAAGGGACCAGGCTCTTGTTAATGGTGGCCAATGACAGGACAAGGAACAAGGGGTACAAGCTAGAACACAGGAGGTTCCACCTCAACATAAAGAGACACTGTGACAGCGCTCTGGAACAGGCTGCCCAGAGTGGTTGGGGAATCTCCTTCTCTAGAGACATTCAAAATCCACCTGGATGTAAACCATAGATTAAATATTTGTAGCTGCCAGGTTTTAGCTGCGTGGCTTATCATGAGTTTTGTGCATGCTTCAGTAGAAAGAACAGCTGGCAGAGCCCTACATACTGCTCTGCATGAAAGTAACATTTGATACTTACTAATGTATGTCCTTTATGGGACTTTCAGAAGAATATCCAAATCCTTTCCTGTCCTGTTTTACCAAATAGACTCCAGAGCAGTCTTGGGACTATGGGACTATAACCTCCATATCATTATTCAGAGGTATTTCAGATGTTATCTCATTGTATGTCCCTTGAATTTCCTTCTACAGAGAGACATGGCAGCGTTTTGGAAGAGCAACTAGGGTATAGAGCTTGAGAAGCTTTCAAAGACTCTCAAAAGCAGGAGAGACCATATAACAAGAAATCAAGCTATAATTACTACTAAGCTTGCAGAAGGAAACTCAATGCAACTTCATTTATGCATCAACACAACATCCACCATCAGCCAGGACTGTCCACATGCTGTTCTTAAGGGAAAGGACTGAGCGCTTGCTCTCCTCTCTGAGCACATAGGAAGGAAGGAAGGATTGGTGCTAAAGGCAACTTTTTCGCAGATTTAGAATTTTCTTTCCTTTTATGCTTTCCTCTCCTTCATTTTCTCTTGGGTCTATTCTTCTCTAAACACTTTCCTGTTCACTTTCTACTCTGCCCTTCTTTCTGCTTTCATTTTCTATGCCTTATTTTGCTTACCGCTGCGTCTACGGCACAGGGAAAATGTGCAGGGAGGTTTTGCAAACAAAACTTTTATCTTGAAAAACTTCACAACCATAAAGTGATGCATAGGCATACCCCTGCTCCCTTTTGATAGGTATCCAAAGCATATGATCAAGAAAGCCAGTAAAGGGCTGATAAAGCTCTAGAGGTAAAAGGAATAGGAGAGTAATGAAATCGAACCGTAGAAGAAAGTACGACCACATCTATACAAATCACATACTGATTTATGTTGCCATCAGTATTGTATTGATTCTGACTTACTTTTCCCAGAAAATGACAGGAGGTTTGGGTTTAGGGTTTTTTGTTTGTCGGGTTTTGGGTTTGGTTTGGTTTTTTACATTAAAAAATCTGCTACTGGGAATAGAAATAACTAGCAGCATCTGTACAGAGGAGGCAGAGATCTTTGCAGACTTTGCTCAAAATCAAAACCCAACACTGAAGACAGATTCTTACTCCAAGTCAAAATCCTCAATAGACAATAAAAATGTCAAATGCTCCTTAAATTTAAATAAAGGGCAAAGTTATGGCATGCAATTTTTAGAGGTTTGGGGTGTTTGCTTTGGGGGGAAGGGGCATTTTTGGTGGAAGAAGGCCCCCACATATTGCATAGGTAAAAAAAGGGAGAACTGCATCAGCATGTTTTTTACAGTTTTTCACCTTTTATGATTATTGATTTCATAACCATTGCCTATTGATTAACATTTTGAAAAGCAAAAGAAAGAAACTGTAAGAAAGATAATTGAAAACGTAGCGGAACTGGAATTGAACACTAAGCAAATACAAAACAACAGTGGGGAAATGGACTGAGCTGTATGATAGAGCAGATCTTTTCTGCTTGGACATCCCTCAAAGTATTTACTGAGTTTGGGTTCGTGTATTTAGGTTTCTAGTGAGCAGATCCCTGATTCAATGAAGTCAGTTCCCTGTGGCATGGAGCACTGTGCTTTGCAGTCAGCGGAACAAAGAGCCACCACGTGCTGGAGTGAGAAACAAGTAGGCAGAAAATGATCCATGCCAAGCATCTGCTCTCCTCCTGACTCTAGCAAAAGAGGAACCAAATCTATCTATCTGCTCAAAAGAGCTAGCAGGCCAGGAGGGAAAAACAAACAATACCAACCCAAAAAAACTAAACCCCCCCACCAAGTGCTCTAAAACTGGAGTTGGGTACATTCCTTTCCCTGCCCACACTGTAGGCTGCAGGCACTAGAAGAAAATGTCTTTGTTCTCACTGGAAGCAGGCAGAGGTGTGGGCACAGCTGATTGTAAAGCAGCAGTACAACACAAGTGCTTAGAATCGATACAAAGCAATTAACTCTACTTTGCTTCCACTACAACACAGAGAGCATGGGACTGTTTTGGAAATATGCAAGGTTCTCCCCAACTTTTCTCCACACTTGCAAGATATGGATTCAAGTATCTCCCCTGTCTAGCAGATTGTTTGAGGGTGGAGGGATTTCAAAATGCTTAGACATTAATAGCAAGCACCATTCATTTTTGAATGAAGTGAGTTCTAGTATTAGGAAGAAACAGTAGATAGATATTAATACAAAAAAAAATCCTTTCTAGTATGTCCTGATTCTACACATCTGCATCTAAAATTGATTTCCTGTAGTAAAACTTTATCATAAAATCTCAAACTCAGGACAGGAAGAGAGTGAAACAAATCCTTCTTAAGTTCTTGACACAGCTAGCATCCTTTAAAAACAAAAATAAAGTGAGATATTTTATGTCACATTTATGGCTTCTTCATTTTCCATGCTTTCATTACGTATAAACAGTTTAAGTTTCTCCTCAGACTTGACAACTAAATTAACTTCCTGGAAGTGAATTTTACTTGCACTAAAATTCTTATTCAAAATGTCGAAATATACATTTCCAACATCAATCTTATTAAGCAAGTACTTAGTAGGCAGCCACTATTCTTAAACTGGTCCTTCCTCAGCCTTCACACTCTCTAAATCCCAGATAACAGTGAGAATATTTCAACAATTTCCAACTTTATGGGATTTACTTCTGAACTTATATTGGAAGTATCTTCCCATCCCTACACTGAGTTCACTCAATTTCAGATTATGAAGGGAAGAATTTACTGCTTCAGGGTAGTTTATTCTTAATACTTGTAGTCTTCAGGAAAAATAGCCTTAATTCTTTTAAAACCCACATTTTGTGATGTTACATGTCAGAATGGCTATGGAGGCACTTGGTTTAAAGGAACAACTACATATAAACCTCTTCTACCGTGTTTAAAACCCTGTGATGGTATTTGATATAGAAGGAAAAATACATTTATCATTTCTGGAAAGAGGATATTAATATCTGAGATATACACAGATAAGAATAGCAAATTAGTTTTGCTCTTAATTACTGAACTGAAATTGCTGCTGGGTCAACAGACATGTGAGGACATAACACTCCATGTGTAAACAAAGATTACTTTCTAAAATATGTATTTGTTTCCCTTCTCCTTTGAGAGGAAAAGAACAGGGTATACTTAGAATGTGCATCACCAAAATTACATCTGCATATATTCCTGAATAACTACCATTTTCCAACAGACTTTAAAGCTTCAGATCCACTGCTAATTACTACAAGACTTATTTTTCTGAGACATTGTTAATGACCCCAAATAGTAAGACTCTACTTTAGCAAAGTAAGCATTACTAATAGGGAACCACAGAATGCATCAGGTTGGAAGAGACCCCGGAAGGTCATCCTGTCCAATCCCTCTGCAGTCAGCAGGGGCATCTTTAACTAGATCAGGTTGCTCAGGGCCCCATCAATTTGACCTTGAATGTCTTCAGGGATGGGGTTTCTACCACCTTTCTGGGCAACCTGTTGCAGTATTTCACTACCCTCACTGTGAAGAACTTCCCCCTGTCATCCACCCTAAATCTGTCCTGCTCTAATTTCAAACCATTGTCACTCATCCTATCACTACAGGACTTTGTAAATAGACCCTCCCCAGCCTTCCTGTATGTCCCCTTCAGGTATTGGAATGCTGCTATAAAGTCTCCCCAGAGTCTTCTCTTCTCCAGGCTGAATAACCCTTCACATTATATTTTGAAATGTAAAAGACTTTTTGACACCTATTATTATTTTTTTTAAACAGATTCACCTTCCCCCAAACCACAACGCTTCCACTGAGTTTGCTATTTCACTTTAATCCCAACAGATGGGACCATGCTAAATATCAAAAGCATGATGATTGTTTTCCACTCTTCTCAAGCAGAGGTGTAGGAAGCCTCTGGTTTGGACTCCTGCTGTTATTTGGAAACGTTTTGGCTCTAAACAGTCAGGCAAGGAAATGCTGCATAAATATCTACCTGAATTAAAGCAGCAGATTACAGGTTTTAAGAGTCAAAACAGAAATGTCTTTATACTTCAATTTCCCATGACATTACAACGGAACCTCTGTTAAAACCCCACAGCTGTAACTCCTTTTAAGCAGAACCTTTCCACTGGCGTGCATTCCAAGGAGAAAGACAATAAACTTGTGGTTTATTCCTGCCTTTTGAAAAGCACACATTATTCTACAGAAGGCAAAACCCACAAACTCAAATAAAATAAAATAAAAATTAAACAAAATATCCCACAACACAAGCAAATTAGAATGCAATTAAAATCCTACACGATACATTACCTTCCGCCTCGGGCACTGAAAGGCACTACATGGATTCCCAGAGGCCCGCCGTCATTGGAGACTTCGACGAGCTTTACCATATCACTGTGAGACAATGACGAATGAGGGAATGTGAACATGGACCGTGAAGGAACCGAAAAACCCCACAGAAACATACACAGAGAAAAAAACAAAACTATTCCAGAAATCAAGTCATGGTGATGACAGCACTGTTGAACGCTACGTACCTGAAGATTAATCTGATGGCATGAAAGGAGATCAATCATCAAAAAATAGTTCAATTAATCAAGCAAACAAAGATCAATTACATATTTTATATTTTTTCTTTTTGCTACATAAAAATAGGTATCACCATTGCACACATATTGTTTTATTTATTCCTTATTCTAAAGCTTAATTCAAAGTTAAAGTTGACCTTTTGGACCACTGAGCAGAAATACCTTAAATACCACATAAACTTTTTTTCCCTCAGAAGCCTGAAAGTAGATCATGGCACTAGCATGATTTTTTTTTTAATCTTAGGGAGAGCTCACTAAAAGCCTTAACATGAGATGTCATATAACTACCCTGTAATCAAATGAAAATTACTACATTTTTAATTGGTTAATTTTTTCTAGTTTAAAACACATTAATTCTGCCCAGGGAGGTGGTGGAGTCACCATCACTGGAGGTGTTTAGGAAGAGACTGGATGGGCTGCTTGTTGCCATGGTTTAGTTGATTAGATGGTGTTGGATGATAGGTTGGACTCGATGATCTCAAAGGCCTTTTCAAACCTGGTTAATTCTAATCTATTCTAATTTCTTTTATTATAATTCCATTTGTTTTCTTGGAAGATTGCTGTATCTTCATCTCCTTACTAGGCAAAGTATCCAAAATCAGATCATAGAATCATAGAATGGCTTAGAGTGGAAGTGAGCTGAGAGATCACCTACTCCAACCTCCCTGCCATGGGCAGGGACACCTCTCGGCTAGACTCAGCAGCTCAAGGTCTCATCCAACCTGGCCTTGAATACCCCCAGGGAGGAGGCAGCCAGAAGCTCCCTGGGCAGCCTATTCCAGAGTCTCACCACCCTCCTACTGAAGAACTCGACAAGATCCAGTACAAACCTTCCTCCCTCAGCTCAAAACCATTCCCCCTTCTACTGATAGACACCCTTATGAAAAGTCCTTCTGCAGCCTTCCTGTAGGATCCCTTCAGGTACTAGAGGGCAGTCCTAAGATCCCCCCAGAGTCTTCTCTTCTCTAGGCTGAACAAGCCCATCTCCATTCAAACCCAGCCAGACACCCTCTCGAAGCAAATATGCATCTAGTTTTTCATACCTATTACCATAGAGACAGATAAAGTAGAAGGGGACAGTAGAGGTTCAGAGAGACATAAAAAAAATCTAGAATTAGATTTGGACCAAATCTTCTGATGCATCAGAAACATGCTGCATCTGGAAAGGTGGAATACAGCCCATGATCCATAAAGAGTTATAAATACCCAAATGAGAAAATAACACATGATGGCCAAACCACTCAGTAAATCTAGAAGTGAGAAATCTGAACAAAAGCCACGATCTCAGTTCCTGGCTTATGCCTCTCCCTCGCACTAGCCAGCTTTTCCACATTTCCTGGCACTACACATGCACAGATCTTGGATAAAGTTGTTTCTCTTAAGTGTACAAATCAAATTTAATCTAGAAATGGAGCAAAGACCAATGTCCTGTGATAGCAGTAAAGTATTTTCTACTTCCTTCAATATGGTCTTGACCCACAGCAATGATGGAAGGGCTGCAAGCCCTCTGCTGTGAGGCGAGGCTGAGAGAGTTGGGGTCGTTCAGCCTAGAGCATGCTCCAGGGAGACCTTCTAGTGGCCTTTCAGTGTTTCAAGGGGCCAATCAGAAAGCTGAGGACAGACTTTTGAGCAGGGCTTGTCATGGTAAGACAAAGGGTGATGGTTTGAAACTGAAAGAGGGAGTTTCAGACTAGAGAGAAGGATGAAATTTTGATGCTGAGAGTGGTGAGTGGTGGCACAGGTTTCCCAGAGAGGTGGTAGATGCCCCATCCTTGTAACCATTTCAGGACAGGCTGTCTGGGGCTCTGAACAACCTGCTAGATGCAGATGTCCCTGGTGACTGCAGGGAGGTTGGAATAGATGGCCTTTGAGAGTCCTTTCCAACACAAACCATTTATGATTCTATGATTATGTGGTGGCCCATCATGCAAGCTTGCAGCATTTAATCTGAGCATGAGAATAACCAGACCACATATTATTAGGAAGACAAGAAAAACCCTTCATTACAGCTTATTTTGTTTCTTCCAAATTAATTTTTTCCCCAGATTTTTAAAGTAGCTTTTACATTTGCTGTATGCCTCAATTCATGTCTGATTTCCTTTACCGTGTGTTTTAAACACCATTAATGGTCTCTATCCCTGTTGCAGCTGCTCAGCTCAAGAAAGTATTGCAAGAAAGCTGCTCAGCTCAAGAAAGAAAGCTGAGTGACATCAGCCAAAAGCATGCTATTCTTCAGACCTGGACCAATGCTTTAAGATTTCATTGGGTAATATTCCCTGTCCCAGTTTCTGTATAAGCTGGTTTCATTTCACTCTAACTGTACATTAAGGCTAAATTTTCATTAGCTAGTGTGCAAAGCAGCTCACAGGGATCAAGCAACAACTTTCACTTCCAAAAGGTATTCTAAAAGACATTTTTGGCTGCTGTTGTGCTTATGGCTCCCTATGACCAACTTTTCTTCCAAACTTCCTGTTCACTTAAAAGAAAACTGAGAGCTGAACAAGAGAAAAATCAGTGTGTCTGACCTGGGACTGTGATAAGTGGAAACAGAGCTTAAATAAAAGTCAGTTTTCATATCCAGTCTGCATTGTTTAACTTGTTCTACTGCTGAGACCCCAACGCATATCTTTTTCCCTCAAAATATACATTTAAGTCCTAAGATCTACTTTTTTTCTAATACTTTTTCATCAAAAGAAAAAAAAAAAAAGCATCCCAAATTCCAACATGAAACTCTCTAAAACAGAAAGCTAAAGGAAATGATCCCTTCCTAATTTTGTTGCCTGATTTTTCTCAGAAGTTTGGGCCACCTATTTCAACCAAATATTCAAAGTAGTACGACATCAAGATAGAAAAGAATGAAAGTTACTTAAAAGCAACACCAAGAAGTATTACATTTGACAGAAGTTCTGCTGACTATTTAAGAATACAATGAACCAGATTTTGTAAATGGAACAGAGTATAACCCAGCATGTATTTCCTAATAGATGTCACCATTATCAACCATTTAAACTCTGCATTTAATTCATAATTTAAATCAGAAATAATAGGGGCAGAAGATCTATTTAAGTCAAATAAATTAAACCTTCTGAATTGAAGAGCAGAAGGGATATTTTCTCATTAATTCCTTTGTGAGGTATGGCAAAAACTCTTTGCAATGAAATGCGTAAGGCCAAGCTTCTTGTATCTTGTGATGAAATTACTATCCTTTACTGATTTTTATTTTCTCTCAGCATTAGGAGTAGCTTCCTAGCCCTAACCATCAGTTTTGATCCCTTTACAAAATGTGAGGTTTATAACCACACAAGTTATGTGACCCTCACACACTTCTTCCCCATAGACTGTGAACCGGTCACAGGAATTGAGATTTTCCCCTTTGAAATTCTTGCTTTTTGATCTGTGTTAGCACTGACCCTATTCCTTCCATCAGCTTTTCAGAGTTCCATCAAATAAGCATCTTCCTTGAGGCAGAAAATCTACTGTAGAATCAGCACTTATAAATGTCAAGTTCCAATGCTCGTGTTTAACATAGGCTTTTAAACTGTTTAAAATCTGCTTTAAAAAGGTCCATGAAGCAAACTGTTTAAAACAAAAACAACATATGACCTAAAAAAGACTCTCCCACTTTCTTAAGAGCACTATCACTCATACTGTTCTGAGTCCTTGGCTGGTCTACGTTCAGCCTCAAGACTCATCATTAGAACAATGTGTTCTGCCAGAAACTTACTCCAGGGAAAAATTGGTAGCATTCTCCAAACCAGTGTCTGCATGTCCAACAGGCTCAACTCTGCTGTTGTCCTCCTCTGTCCGATCTTCATCCTAGAGGTTAAATAAATAAATAATCCTTTAAGAATTTCACTCATTTTAATAATGTCATTTTACCATTTTCACCTTGCTGAGGTAACCACATTTGCAGTGGCAATGTGTGCCTCCACAAAACCCAGAATCTTTGCTGTTGCTGTTTGAAAGTGTTGCAAAGTGGTTTCTGTCACTTCATGAATTCTTGTAATCATATTAATACTTTAGTTAGTTTTCTGTCTTTATTTTAGTGCAGGGGTAAAAGCAATGCTACAAACACCATCAGAACTGGCATGTTTTTTAAAAGGCAGACAAGTACAAGCACAAAACCAGCTGACAGTCAGCACTGTTTGGGCAAACTCCTCCCAAGCTCTCTCTGAGGACTTGATCGAACACAAGGCAAGTCACTCAGGCTCATTCACAAAGAGTCAGAAGCAGAATAAGAAAATGCAGCTTGTACAATTCTGTAAAGTACCAAGACCTCTTTAAACATTTTATCAACAGGCTTTTATTAATAGCATGCCAGAAAGGGCTGACATCAAAGAGTTACGTGGGGCTCTAATGCTAACCAATTGATTTTATTTTCATTTGATTTTCCAAAAGGTCCATACATTATTCACCATATGTATAATTTGAATGTCAAATTTGTGATGCTGTACTTCCCAAATCACAGAATGTTAGGGGTTGGAAGGGATCTCAAAAGATCATCCAGTCCAACCCACCCTGCCAGAGCAGAATCACCTGCAGTGGGTCACAGAGGAATGCACCCAGGTGGGTTCTGAATGTCCCCAGGCAAGGAGACATTCAATGTAGATCTAAGAAATTCAAGTCCTACCAGTAAAGATCTAAACACATTCCTATGCATGTGTTACTCATTAGAAGCTTATGATTTTAATTATGTATGTGACCAAACAGAAAATATTACAAAGTGTGAACAGTAGGCTTCAAACACAGACTTAGGTTCTAGAGTCAAAGCAATCAGGTCAATAAAATAATAAGTGATAGGTTATAAGTTTAGCACAGAGTCAGACAAGATATTAAATTATCAAAGGGATATTAAAGGCAGGCAGAGGCAGTGGGTAATGTCCAATTGACATTTCCACTGAGAATCTGCCAAAGCAGGAGGCTGGAAGTCTCAAGCTTCCATGGGCTGCAGATATGCCCCATGTATCCTGGATAGCAGTGCGCTGCATGAAGCCAGGCTACTTGAAGATTGATGATCCTGTGTTTTGAGAGGCTTTAATATGCACTTCTTCGTCATCTATCTCTGTTAAGCACTAGGCAAGCAAATGCATTAGAAAGGTTAACCAGCATCTTGAACCTGCCTAGGACTGCATTATGAATGTAAACAAGAACTCAAAATAAAATATTTTCCATGTAGTGAAAGTTGCACAGAACTTAATATAAGCAATAATCCATATACTTCATAAATATTCCATAAGCTAGGGTTAACACTTCTATATTTACTGACACCAGTTGAAGCTCTTTATGTACTACAGCATAATGTTTACAAATAAATACTTAAATCTCCATGACAATTCTAAAGGTAGATACAAAAAAGGTATTTATAGGAAAATCAGACTATCTGGAGTTGGTTCATATAAAAACCTACATCGTTTCACACAGCATCTTGCAGATCACTGTTGCCATGGGTTTCTTGTTTTGAAGTTAGGAACACTGGTGATTGTAGAAAACTATGTACTTAGATTTCACTGAAGCTCTTCTCAGCAAGACTAAATGGTATCAGAGTTGCTGATGAAATGCAGTTTTGAATCTCAGCTATGACATAAGGAGATTCATCACAAATGTGACTTTGTTAATACAATGTTTTTGGCAATTTCCCATCTGTGGTCTTTTCAAGTAAACATACGATAGTTATAAACACAGGCAAGAAGAAACTGAGGTAACATCCTACCTTTTAGTAGGCACACCTCTGCTAACAAATAAATGTCTTTATGCTGTGTCATTTTAGCTGACATCTATATATGTACAATGCAAGCCTCATTCACCCAGTAACATTGGGGTCCTACACCTTACCACCTTTCAACCCCAGAGGATTTTCCCTTATGTTTAATGCACATCTGTAAACAAAACTCCCCTTGCCCCACTCAGTCTTTGCAGCAGTCCTTTGGACTTGCTCTTGACAGACCCACTTTCAGTGCCTTCCTGGGATACAGCCCATCATGCAAGACTCAAGATAAATCTTTGTAGAAAGCCTGCTTCCATTGCCTCATAGCCTTGATACTATCTTTGCTCTCATTCCCAGAACCTCCCCTAACGTCAGCTCACACTTAAGTTTCTCCATTTGTTGGACATACTGCTTTCTTCCTTTCTGTTTCACCAGGTGGTCCAGAGTTCTATTCTGCCAAGGGAAGAAGTATTGTCCTGCCTGCCTCTGAGAGCAGCCAGGACAATAGCAATTGCCAGCTTACCTACCTCCTGCCTATACCATGTAAGTTAGTGTTGGAACATGACACACCAGGAACTGCAAACCAAAAGCTATGTAAAGCAGATGTGACTGGAATCATCCCATCTACTTTTTGTGCCTTTTGTATTGAGAATTATAAACACAGCAAGTTTTGGAACCAGACTCCCTGTCAGTTATCCAAGCAATTAAGGAACAGCAGCTCCTACACGCCTCTGTCTGGCTTTTCCCGGACAGCAGACAGATCTGAATCAAAAACATGCATGTGCCTGTAAATAGGTGCTTAGAGGAGGAATCACAACCCCAATGAAAACACTACTGCCATAATCAACAGATGTATGATGTAGCCTTTTAAAAATATTTAATATTACAGTAATCAGGCTCTCTTTTCTTCTTAAAATAAACCAGATTTTGATTTACATTGAAGAGAATGGAGAGAAAAATTGGACACCTGCAGAGGGATTTGACTTAAAATTCGGATTTACTAAGAAAAGTAACTAGCTGTGAAAATCTCTGCATCAAACAATTATTTCTTTATTTGGAAAGTAGTTTTCTTCTCAAAGGCAAATTCCACCTGGATATGCTATCATGAAGAAAAACAAGGAAAAGAGCATTTAGAAGAACAAGCAAGTTTCTGAGAACACAGACTAATAACATTGCTGAGAAATAACTGTCTGGGCAAATTCAAAACTTGTATGGTTTCTTTTCTCTCTATAAAACCACCAGTTCCTGCTATATCAAAAGATACAGCTACAGCCACTAACAAAAGAAGGTAATTTAAAGATAATTTCATTTTTACAGCACAGAGGAAAATTTAAAGCACCTCTTTTACTGCGCTTCTAAGTATCCTGATGTGTTCAGTGCAAAATTCACCCAATTCCCTTTTGCTGATCTAACTCAGCCAGGGTGTCTCCCCCTGGCCTCACTGCGCCACCAGACATGGATGCAAGTTTCCATCAAACATCCTTATCACTTCTGATGTCTTTAGGCTACTCATGTGAAGATTAAACAATATAACAATAACTTTGAACAATACCACCAAAGAAAAAGGAAATTCGTTTAAATTTGTTGCAGTTAAAGAGAATTGAGAGATTTTAAAGAGTTATTCTTACTTTTAAAGGGATCTGTACAAAATTCCTCTAAGAGTCATGTTTATGCACAGGTACACAGCAATAGATTCTTGCAAAAAAAATTTGTCATGATTCTAAAATAAATAAAAATGACATTTACTATTCTAAGTTCTGTAATAAAATTAATAACTCAAGAACTGAAAAATTATTAAATGGACTGTTATTGCAAGCAGTTCTGACTATAAAAAGATCCATTTCACACTTCACCTGCACAGTACTAATGAAATACATCTGAAAATTTGCCAAATTGTTTTGTATTTTGGAAGACAATTTCCCTGCCACCTCTTAGGATGACAAAGCCCTCAAAGTTAAGAAACATCAGCAGTGTACTTGCTAACAGAACCTTCTTCAATATATATGAACCTAAAGAGTTCCTTTAATTACATTTACTCACTTCTGAGTGAAGGCTACCTTGTGTCGTTTCCAAAGCTCAAACCACCATGTCTTCCTTATCTCAATGGACATAGAATCATAGAATCAATTAGGTTGGAAAAGACCTCAAAGATCATCAAGTCCAACCTGTCACCCAGCACCTCATGACTGCTAAACCATGGCACCAAGTGCCACATCCAATCCCCTCTTGAACACCTCCAGGGATGGTGACTCCACCACCTCCCTGGGCAGCACATTCCAATGGCTAACAACTCCTCTGTGAAGAACTTTCTCCTCACCTCGAGCTTAAATTTCCTCTGGCACAGCTTGAGACTGTGTCCACATTTTATCTTCCATTATGAAAACACCGCCTCCTGACTCTGACCAATCCACTATTACTACAGGTCACCACTGCATCTTCTAAGAAGCACCTTCCCACTCCTCTCCATTGTTCAATACATTCTAATGGACTCCCCAAAATCACAAGCAGAACTTCTTCATATTCCCTTGTCTTTCGATGTTTATATGGAACCAAGGAGTCTAAGCAATCAGTGCAGTCACTGAAGTCCCTACTTGTTCTCTTTGTGCAGTGTTTACGTCCAGGTGCCTGGCCTGAGAAAGTGCCAATTGAAATCAATTTCAGCCAGACACAATGGGAAACCAGCTCCCAAGTCATGTAAAGGTCATGTATGAATGTGTCTTCTCTGAGCACTTCATCTCTAATTCAATACCAACATCTCCATTCTACCAATAACAGAGGGGAGAAAGAAAGAAGTAAGGGGGTTGGAAGTTTTTTCAGTTCAGAAGGATATAACCTTTATTTCATTATTGTTCAGAAAGTGATTGGATATTTCAGTGATAATGATTCTGTGAAAGACAGTAACAATGCTTTGAAATTACTTGTACTCTCCACAGCAACCTCCACAGCATTGTTCCTCCAACACCAGCTACAGGCTACCTCTCCCAAACCTGTGCCTTCCCACCCTGAATTTGCTATTACCTTACTCTCAAATATGAGAGCTCAGTGCTTCACTTGGAGTGCCAGGAGGGGAGACATGGAAAGCCAGGGCAGACAGGGTGCTGGTCCTCATCATCTGCACCTATCCCCATCCTACAGCAAGCACAGGCTCTCACTGCTGCTGGTTCAGCCCCACTGTGGAGCCCTCTCCTGTGAAAGTACATTCAACCACTCTGAGGTAAAAAGAGAAAATCTGGGATATCTAGCTGCAAATTATAGTAAATTTGTTCACATTGTACAGAAGATTAATTTTTTTTCTCACCCGTGAAGCTGTTGGCTGAATAAGAGATCCAGCCTCAACAGAAGGCTGGGCTCAAATAGGTACACAAGAGCTATATGAAGGAACTGTCTTTTAAAACCTAATTAAACCTGCTTTGCATTTTTACTGGTCTGCAGAGTAACTGCAAAGTATTTTCACACAGGGTGGATGTTCTCACTGTACAACACTTAGAGCCTTTTTTCTAGCATTAGCAACAGAAAGCAGGGCTTTGAAATGTCAAGGGATTGCATCCATTGAGGTAAAACAGCAGCGTACACGCTGCCAACGTAAGATAAATATAACATACATCTCTCTGCCGTATAAGTCTGTCAATACACAGCCTCTGTGTTTTGGAACAGGAATTCAAGCTTGTTTGTGTTCTAGCATTTAATCTTTGTAATTTTTAGTGTAGCGAGTGAAAAGTACTGTAAACACCAAATAGAAAGGAACAGCATATGATGTCCAACAGGTCCTTTGGATTTTGCACTAGAAAAGGACACATCAATAAGAACAAGCTCCTGAAAGTCTGCACACCAGTGTCTTGGTTTGTTTTTTTTTTTCCCCCCAGCAGAGACACAAGAAAAAATAATGCCTGTGTGATTAAAACATGCCCTTCCCTTCATCTTTTCCCTTTTATTCTTTTGCATTTCTCTGTAATGATTATGAAGGAAGAGACAGTATTTGCTATTAGTCTCCTGGCAGTCGTGTTTCAGAAATGTTTGTTTAGTCCTTGCAGCATAAAGTAGGTTCTCTCTCTGTATGATCAGACCTTATAGAAAACAGCTCCTAAGGGACCTATTTTCCTGTGTCTTAACTAGCACAAATATACCAGCATCAGGCTTTTGTGCTAATGTTCTCACTTCTTGATTAACTGGCCAAATCTCCAGAGAATGGCAATTTTCAATCAAATCTGAAGAGCAGTTACAAAGATCACATGGGGAAAAAAACAAAAGTTATTGAATAATAAAGGGGGGGGAAAAAAAGGTTTCTCCCTCTTGAACACATGTATATGCACAAATAATTAACTGAGAGCTTTGTGTAATCCACATTAGTCCTATACTAGGTGTATTGCTATTGTCAGTAAGCCAGGGACAGAGAGGAGAGAGAAACCTTACATTAAATCATCATCCAGTTAAACCATAAAACCCCCACAAAATTGATTAAAATATATTTTTATATATAAGAGTTAATATTCTCCTTACATCTCAGTCATCACTATGTTATTGACTTCCTTGTGCAAGACAGTCACCCCACAATTGGAAATGGCAATATTCATATAGTTTCTATATGCCTCACTACCCTAAAATGAAATCTGCCTTACTCAGTCAAATCTGTGAATAGATATCACGCAGAAAGAGAGGAGCACAGAATGGAAGGGATTTTCCAGGTCTCTGATGAATATCAAATTCATCCCCTGCTATCACAGGCAATCATCTCTTATTTCCCATTTAATAAACTGATCAAGCTGAGCCTTAAAACTGGCTGGCTTCACGATGGCACTATTTCTGCTGTGAAGCGCCTCGACAGGAAATGTTTTTACAGATTTAAAGAGAGATGGATTTGATTTCCTATTGTCCAAAAAGCAGAACACCAGATAGCAAATGAATATAATTCGATTCAGCCTTCCTTGGCCAAAACTATACAACAGACACTTCATGCAGTTTGGATTAACTACCTTTATTTTCACTTTTTTCACGCCTAATGACTCACCTTACAATAGATATTAAAAACCTTGCAAGAGTAATAAAACCAAAGCAGATCCTACAGCCCTATTTTTGCAGTGTCTACTAGTTCACACGTTTACTGAAGTCTGTTAGGGGCTCAACAACTTGTGATACATCACTGAATCACACAGATACATTGGGTTACTATTTGGTGGCACACATCTCTATCGCACAGCTGGCCAAGCTATCTGCAGGAGCACACCACAAATACTGCTCGGCCATCTAATGCACTATAAAAAGCTTTTCACCAGATGATGCTGCAGTTAATTCTTTTTTACTGTAGGCACTGCAGAAAGCACTGAAAACTATGAGAGCCTTTGAAGACGTTTAGTAGGTTAGACAAAAGGTTTTCTTGCTAGTGAATTTAACTGGAGACGTTTTGCTGGTTCTGCTTCTTCACAGGAAAGAAAATATCGGACATGACCTTACAGTGGTAGCTTGCCAACAAACAGCATGAGATACATTAAAACTCAAAGGGGCTTTTTGTTGTTGATCGAATGTGCTTGTTAATTAATGTAGCTGAATGGTCTATGCCCACCAGCAGAGAAAGAATATTGCGGGGGGTGGGGGAAGAAAGGAGAAAGGAAAACACACAAAAGTACAGTTGCAAAGACTCAAGCAACTCAGCAATCCCATATAAGGGAAACAGCACAAAATGAGATCTGATAGAAAAATAAAACCATTTTATTGTCTGAAGGAATGCTAATTCTCAAGCATTTAACAATAGGTATTGTACACAGTTCATATATTGTATTCTCTGAGTGAAAACTCCAGAGCATTTCATTGACTTCTCCAGGACTACTGACAGCCCAAAATGGGAGGCAGAGGGAGGAGGTGTGCTGTAAACTGATAGCTACCATAACTAATCCATACATCAAGGTTCCTCTGCAGATGACAAGTACCAAATGGAAAACAAAAATATGTAGCTGTTCCCACCAGATCATATTGAAGACACATTTTAAAGAAGACTCAAATGTTATTGTAGCACAACTATTTCATGGTCAGCCACTTTGCAACAGCTCTAAGTCAACAAATAATACCATCACCATGATACTCAAAACATTAGAAAACACTATAATGATGATAACCAAGTGTCCTAAATGTCTGATTGTTGACAAAATTTGTTGGCAAACTGAACCTGGTAACACCTTGGTGATCTGTTTCTTGTATGAGACTTAAGGTAAAGACAACATTGAGTCCTTTCTTAATTCCTACATTGACTTGCTATAAAACAGTGATAAAAATCACTTCAAAGGGCATCTCTATTAATATGTTTGAGATAAGACTCCTTGTTTTCAAAGATGAGTAAAGGCAAGACAAGTGGATACCACATCTCAAAAATTAGTGATATTAAAATGGATCTTATTTGTCTCAGCATCAGCATAGGCTATTAAGCCACAAAATGCCTCTTCTTGCTGAAAGATACCAGATAAGCTTCACCCCTTCCTTTTGTTATCACTTGGTAATGCTTGCAGAACATTAGGTGCAAAGTATCTGAAGGACTGCAAAATTCAGGATGATGATTTTGTGAAACAGTTCCCTCGCAGAGTGATCCATAAGCAAACCCCACTACATCTAATGGGAAGAGTCAGAAAAGATTTGGCATGACCAGAGAGGGCATCCCAGCACATGCAGTTCTGCCACTGAAACATATTTTTAAAAAGTAATGCAATGATAGAAAGAAAACTAAAAGGTCAGCTGCAACAAGAAAGTACTAACCTCTCATGTTCTCAAGCTGTGCCAGGGGAAGTTTAGGCTTGAGGTGAGGAGAAAGTTCTTCACAGGAAGAGTTATTGGCCATTGGAATGTCCTGCCCAGGGAGGTGGTGGAGTCACCATCCCTGGAGGTATTTAAGAGGGAACGTGACATGGCACTTGAAGCCATGGCTAGGTTAGTCATGAGGTGTTGGGTGACAGGTTAGACTTGATGATGTCTGAGGTCTTTTCCAACCTTACTGATTCTATGATTCTAAATATTTGAAACATACAAAAGCATGGATTGCTGCATTTTCAGTATTAACCAAAGCACCTAAAGAACTTCCTGATCAAAAACAAATTATAGATGTGCCCACTGTATTACAAAGCACTTACCTCATAGACCTGTACAACTATATCAAATTACCTCAGATTGATTGCTACCTTAAAAAGGGTTCATTTTGTGTAACTGCTAGTTCCAGTGTTTATTCTGCTTTCGGTTTCTCCTAAGGTTCCAAAACATATCTGTTTCACAGGCAGAAGTCTATGCTCTTTGTTTGTTTTAAGGCTTATCTGCAGACTATTTCCACTTTGAAATCTCTGAAATTTTATACTCTTGTCATATGATTCACAGACTGACACATAGACAAGCAGGACCTGCCAGTCTAAAGCAAATATTATTAGGGTTAAATACAGATTCCAAGTCATACTTTGATGTCAGAGTCATGGGAAATATTTTTAACCAAAATAGTTATCAGCTTTATTTGAAACAAGGCTACAATTATAGGTCAATGTATAGTCAAATTCCCCTGCAAAGTTTAGCCCAAAGGCCAGGCCTGGTTTTGTTCAGGCTCTTTTATCATTTAGCTTGAATACTGCAGGAATGACCTCAATTACAGAGATATCCCCACATGGGCTAACACGAGTGTGGCACTTGCGATGTAACGAACGCTTCCAGTTGATGACTCCATATACCATTTACTTGCCTTTCATCATGTTAATTGATACACACACATCATCTGTATACCACCACCACCTTTCAGCTACTTCACAAAATACCTACATATATAGAGCAAATTGCCCCTGCATTGGTAGAAGATATTCCACTTCAATTATTTCACGACAAGGGCAATTATAATAAAATTAAGCCTATTTTTTCTTTAAGAAGCTCCAGGTTATACAGATTTCAGGACCAGCAAATAATGAAAAAATAGTATTCATTTTATATGAAGAAGTTAATGTTTATGCAAGGAATGAAAAAACCTACCAAATATTCATAGAATGGTTTGGGTTGGAAGGGACTTTAAAGATCCTCTGCCGAGGGACAGCTCCCACGAGCCGAGGTTGCTCAAGGCCTCATCCAACCTGGCCTTGAACAGCTCCAGGGAAGGGGAATTCATGACCTCCTTGGGCAACCCATTCCAGTGTCTCAACACCCTCACTGTCAGGAATTTCTCCCTGATCTCCAGTCTCAATCTTCCAGCTCAAAGCCATTGCCCCTCATCCTAGCACCACAAGCACTTGTCAAAAGTCCCTCCCCAGCTCTCCTGTAGTCCCCTTCAGGTACTGGAATGCTGCTCTAAGGTCCTTCGAGAGCCTTCTCTTCTCCAGGCTGAACAGCCCCAACTCCCTCAGCCTGTTCCCATAAGGCAGGTGCTCCAGACCTCTGATGATCTTTGTGGCCTTCTTAAGCTGGAGGCCCCAGAACTGGAGGCAGTACTCAGATGGGCACCCACCAGATCAGAGGGTCAGAATCAGCTCCCTCATCCTTCTGGTCACATAGAGCATTACTACAGCATCCAGAAAACAGAAATAATGTTTTTAAATACATCTATGTATTTAGAAGGCTACAATAGCAAAGACACTTTTTTGTTCTTAAGGTAAGCAAAGACATGTTACAGTAGTACAAGCACAGTGTTTGCTTTTTTTCTCACTGAGTTGTCTAAAAGTAGGTCAAGTTAGGCACATCCATTAGTCGGATCCATCCTATAAATAAATCCACACTATGTTTACCTGCTCGTAAATGAATGTAGAGCAACAGAATTTTAAATCCTCCTGTTTTTTTTTCTTAATGACAAGTTAGCTCATTCTGGATAGAGAGAGTAAATAAATGGGTCATTAAGTCCTGTGTGATTTTTAAAAGCCAAAGAAATGACAATGGATATATAGAATTGGGACACACAGTTGTTTCCTCTGCAGAAAACCCAAACCTATTTGCCTCCACCTCTATGTTTAGAGATCTGAGAGATGTATTATAGATGAGTCACACGGTTTCCCCTTGATATCCAGACAAAGGAAAGGAGAAAATTCTGCATAAATCACTTCACATTTTCCCTGTAACGCTCCTGAACATATTATTATTCACCTCACCTTCTCAAAGACCACAATTTTCATCCTTCTGAGGATTTTTTCCTTTTTTTATAAATTTCAGATACAAAAAGTATTTCTTACTTAGCAACCTGAAGTTGTCATTAGGCAGTTTTCAAACAGGTCTCGTAGCTCTTTCATCCTTATTCATTGCTTTTTTTTTTTCTTTTTCTTAATCTGAAATAGTCCCTTGTTGCTTGATTTGCAGATTTGTATCAGCATGTGAGGGTTTCACTAGCTTCAGCCAAGTACAGAGCAGTTCCATCCCCTCGAGTACTCAGCAGAAGAGTCAATTCAGAAGCAAGCTAAAAGTACAGCCCTCTGTTCTCCATCACACAAAACACGATTTTACTCACACAGGCATCCTAATAACAAAATTCACTTCTGGATATTTTTCTTGTCATGGCTCAGGACTGTTCAGAGATGACATCAGAACACTTATTGAAGAGTTGGCTTTGGAAAAATTTAATATATCTGTTTTCCAGTAAGGTAAAATTCCCTGTGGTGGTGGGAGTTTAAAGTCAGCATGTAGTCCTTAGCTTTGAATTTCACCTCATTTAGGAAAAAACCCTTTCAAAGGTCTTGGGCTTTCTGTTACTAAAAACCACCCTGTTAATGCTGCCCAAAGAACTAGAAAAGCATAAGCACACTATTTTGTCACCTTGCTTAAAGCAGATGGGTTTCCTCTCATTTAGTGATCTATCTTCAGTTCTCATTTGCTAGGATTTGTTAATATATAGCTTCGATCTATGAGTTTTGATTTAAATTCCTGCTCCTGCAAATCAAAAATGCATACACATCTGCTGCAAATCAAAAATGCATACACACACAAGCTTAGGGATCCCTCATTTACACAGTTTAAAGTTAATCCCTTCCATTCCAGTTCTTCCTCCCGCTGAAGGACCAATACCAGGCAAGCTCCCCGCTGTAAGTCCCAGGGGAAGATCCTCAGGGGAGCTCCAGCACCGCAACAGCAAAGCAGAGCACCCGGCCTCACCACATAGGCATGAGGCACCCAGGTCTGTGCAAAGTCGGAGTGATAACATTTTACCATTTTGCAGTTTCTCTTGTACAGTTGCATGCCACTTTTTGCTTTTCACCTCATCCTTCACTGAGAGACTCTGCTGCAATTGCTTCAGCTGAGTTTCCCTGTTATGCTCTAGCATTTTCTTTTTTGGTCTTTTGTACAACACGGATTTCACCTTAGGCACCAAACAATTCACCATTCTAATAACAGAAAATATTATAGCATTTTTCATTGTTCTTTGCTCAATTTGTTTTGCTGAAGTCAACATGAAAAACAATTTTGAACTTCTCAGTAAATGCTTCATTTACGAATGCTCCATTCCAAGTGCCTACAGGGTTACAATCTGGTCTATGACAATTTTATTAATTTTTTAATCAAAAGCATTAAATCAAATTTAAAATAAATGGTACTCAGTACTTCTGCAGTGGCCTCCAGCACAGTATGGCAAGAGAACTTCAAGGACAATAACAGCTTTGGCTTCTCTGCACCTTCAGGAGGAGGATTACAGCTTACTCTCCAAATTCTTTCATTATTTCAAGAAAGTGAGGCACAGAAGAGTTACCTTCCACATTTTTGAGGTTCATCTCCAGCCTTAGATGCTTTCAGTTTTGGGTGATCTCTCCGATATAGAGAGAGCCACACTTGCACGTACTCCTGAACTCAACCGAAAAGGAAGCTAAAACAGCTCTATAAAAGTAAAATAGCACTGAACAAATTTCCAAAACCATAATAAACCATCCTGCCTCATCACTGCCAGCAGCAGTCATTCCCATTTAGGGCAGCAAACAGCACCACAGGCCCCATAGCCTCTGCAGGCTGGTGGCTGGAGAGATGCTGAGGAAAGCACTGGATCCCTCGGAGTGGTTTGGTCTCAAGCCCACAACAGCATGTGCTCACCACTCAGTGTCACATAAAACTCTGACACAAGATGTGATGAAACATGAGCAAAAGCCAAACTGCACCATCACCACCACTTCACTAAGCTATGCAAGGACCACCAAAGAAGACCTCTCTGACGAAAATGTACCAAAGCGTAGGCCATCACACAAGTGCTAGAACCACAGCTCCAGAAGGACTCTGCAGATTAGCTGTAAGTTACACAGAAAGGAAGACATTCCAAGAAATAACTCATGTGCCATTTGTTGCACTGGAGGCAGAAGCAGCTTCTCATTATAGTAATTTTTTAAAAAACTTCTTCTCAGAGATGTTATTTCTATTTGTGATGTTTTCTCTTCCTTTTTCATCCCAAGTCAGAGAAGTAAGGACTGAATTCAGCACATGTGATGAAGATGGAGTACTTCCAAGCAATTGCACTTCACTGTGTTGCCCATAGTAACACCTCAGCCTGGTGTTTCATTATCCTGCAAGGCCAGCACAAACCACAGATGTGGTTTCTTGAAAGAGGCAGTCCTGTCTTTTCCCCTCCCTAGATTATCATGATCACCACTGAATTCCTCTGACCACCTTCTTCTTTGTGCTTATTCAAGCATTTGTATCTTTATACAAAGGATTCAAATTAAAATTAATGTTTAATAAACCAAATTTTAATTGTTTATGTTTCCCAGGCTGGTCCAGCTCAATCTAATTAACAGTCTCATAAAAGCTTAGGTAGGCACAAGGGAGGAAGAAAAGCATGATGAAGATTGCTTCTTTCATCAGCAGAGATGACTTAAAATCTCTCTAGTCTCATGGCCTCAGACTGTTAGAATGGGTACTGTTCACCTGCTTTTTCACACAGAGCTCGAGGCACTCCTTTCAACATGCAGTAACTTGCACTGCTCTCTACCCCATCTCATCACTCTTCCACCACCTCCTTCAAAGTCCTACCTATTTTCAGCTAATCTAAATAATTGTGATTTGTTCACTAAAGTTGCCGTCTCAGCACTCCCTCTCTTTCAGAACGAGCATGCTTTCCAGGAATAAATCCCTCTTGCCCTTGTATCCTGCTGACCTACTTTGCACAATTTGTTTTTCTCCCTGCCAGTTTCTAACCCACAGCAGAACTTCATCACTGCATAAGCAGCTACCTAAACAACTTCATATGAATTGCTCAAATTCCACTACCTTCCTTGGAGGAGACCACATGAAGACCGAGGCACAACAATGCTTTTAAGTGCCACTTCCTGAGTTCATTAAAACTTATATGCATAAACAGAAGAAAAAAAACCCCACACATTTTGTGGCTGATATCCTTTCCACCCTATCCATCCCACCCCCCCAAAAAAGAGGTGAAAGCATGCAAGCCATACAAACATTAGAGAGGCAGGTATCTAAGTGCTTCTCTTCATCCACAAGTCACAGATTCGCAGATTGCATTGGGTTAAAAGGAATCCTCAAAAGTCCAACCCCCCCTGCAGTCAGCAGGGACACCGTGAACTAGATCAGGCTGTCCAGGGCCACATTAAGAACAATCTCGAATGTCTCCAGGGATGGGGCCCCAACCACACCTCTGGGCAGCCGGTTCCAGTGTTTCACCACTCTCATTGTGCAGAACTTCCTCCTGATGTCCAACCTAAATTTCCCCTGCTCCAGTTTCAAACCATTGCCCCTCATCGCATCACTAGAAGCCTTTCCAAACAATCCTTCCCCAGGCTTCCTGCAGGTCCCCTTCAGATACTGAAATGTATCTATTAGGTCTCCCCTGAGCATTCTCCTCTCCTTGCTGAACAGCCCCAATTCTTTCAGCCTGTCTTCACAGGAGACAGGCTGCAGCGCTCTGATCATCTTGGTGGTCCTCTGCTCTGGACCCGCTCCAGCAGAGTAGAGTGGCACAATCACCACTTTCATTGGAGCCGCAGTGCTCTCAGTGCTTCTCACCAACTTTGTGTATTTTATACTAGTAGTAATATTATTTTTTATTATTACTATTATTTTCTCAAATCTGTTTCCACTTCAGCCCATGGGTTTCCTTTTCTATTCTCAATTCCCCTTCCTGAGGCAGGGGGGAGGGTGTACATTGTCAGTCATTGGATAATAGAACACCCAGCTAAATAAAGACACCTACCAATACTCCTGCCTGAGATGGGAAGGAGAAACTGTATCTGTTTTATCATCACAGAACTCAAATCTTGAAGAGACTAGACAATAAACCTTTGCAATAAGATAAAGGTCACTACAACTTATAATTAAGAACCGATTCAGTATAAAGGTAAAGCCAGTTCAAAAAGAAAACCAACCACAAAATACCCAAAACCACAACAAAAAAAAACCAGAAAAGCTGTGGTTTCTCACTAAAAATTAATAAAGCTCACAGAGTGATATGACTTGAAGAAAATATGGAGAGGAACAGATTAGTTTAAAACCTGTGAATTTTAATTTACTAAAATCAGCAGGTTCTCCACTCTTCTTTTTTTCTTTTGGTGGTCTATCCTCAGCTGCTTACAGGCTGACAATAGCTCCTTAATATTAATAGTTATCACCTTTTTGCAGTTTAATTAAAAAAAAACAAAAACCATCAAACAACAAAACTTAAAAGAAATATCCTGCATACATATTCTAAGCAGTGTAGGCCAAGAGGAATCCTTAAAATTAAATTAAAAGCACTTGTCTTTCTCTCTTTACACATAACCAGGTCGAAGGCAACTATGAACAGAAAAAGAACAAGAGTATATATACATGGGGGGGGAGAACATCAAAATAATCTTCAAAATAGAAAATATTAATGCTTTCCTAAGAGTCTGAGAGGAAGATAATGCTACCTACAAAATTAATAATTTGGAAGAGCTAGTTAGATAAAGTGATGGTATTTACCAGTGAAATACAACTTAGGTTTAAAACAATCTTTCAAAAGATGATCAATGGGCTTTGTGAGACTCCCCAGATATATATACACCACAGTAGTGTACTGAGAAGCCTGGTGACTGAGGAAACTGAAGCTTCAATCATATAATGTCTTTGGTTGGAAGAGACCTCAGAGATCATCTACTCAAATCTCCCTGCCATGGGCAGGGACACCTCAGCTACTCAAGACCTCATCCAACCAGGCTTTGAATACCCCCAGGGAGGAGGCATCCATAACCCTCCTGGGCAACCTGTTCTGAAGACTCACCACTCTTGTACTGATGAACATCTTCCGAAGATCCACTATAAACTATTCGCCCTCAGCTTCAAACCATTCCTTTTTGTCCTATTGCTAGACACCCTTATGAAAAGTCTCCTTCCAGCTTCAGGTATTCGGGTATTGGAAGACAGCTACAAGGTCTCTCTAGGCTGAGCAACCCCAGCTCCCTCAGCCTGTCCTCATAGCAGACATGCTCCAGCATTTTGTAGCCCTCCTCTTAACTCACTCCTACAGCTCTGCATCTGTTTTATGATGGGGGCACCAGAACCGGATGCAGTATTTGTGGTGGGGTCTCACAAGAGAAGAGTGAAGGGAGAAGAATAAATGTAAGATAATGAAAAACTAAATAAAAATATCCCACCATTCAAAAAAACCCCACACACAAACAAAATAAACTCCAAACCAATCATCCAAAAAAAAACCCAGGCAGGCAAAAATCAGCCAAAACAAAAACCAAACAAAACCACAAATGACACACACATACACAAACCCCACAAACAACCAAACCCCACACAAATCAGCAGAATTCACCACAAATTAAAGAATTACTCAATGCTAATTCTGAGGTAGATTTAATATACCTGGCATTTACTGCACCATCAAATAGATTTTAGAAAGTTTAGCTTTAAAAGTAATTTCAAATGACAACTCTCAGTCTTCTGCCCTCTTGGGGTAGTATGGATGAATACTAATGTAACATGTAATTATTTATAATGTAGAAGAATAAAATCAAACTAAATGGGCACCTCTAAGACATCAAGTATTAATGAAGACCATCACACCAAAAGCATAAAGAACAGTGAGAACAAAAGACTACTGGAAGTTGTAAATACTCTTCTTATTTACCAAATCCACAACAGCTTTTGAGAAAGAAGATAGAGAGTAAGACACTGATGGAATACATCCACAGGTAACCCACAGCATCACTACATATAAAAGTACTTAATTTTACCTGTTTAAAACTAATTCTGGGTCCAGCCAAGACCTGAAGTAGAGCAGAACAGTATTTCCACCTGCATGTCTCTTTGGACATGGCTGGAAGTTACTTCTCTTCATGGTGGAAAACCAATGTAAGTAGAGAGGATTTAGAAACAGCAAATCACAAGAGAGGATTAAGTGTGCAACCCATGTACAGGGAGGGTAGCAGAGATATCTATGCCCATCATCATTGAGACTAGCCATACAAAAAGGACTGAGCGGTTACTTTTCCTGACTTGTGCTCCCCGACCCCTGCTACCTCTTGACCTTTATGGAAAAAACTCCACTCACCACACAGCAGTACCGTAAGCATCATATGGGGCAAGGCACAGACCCACGCATAAGAACCAGAAGTCACATTCTGAAATGAACATATTTAAGCACTGTAAAGCTGGAAGTTCTTTTTCTATGCCGTTGAGGTCATCTGAAGAGTATTTGTGAGTACTAGGCCCTTTCTTACCAAAATGAGGCAGACAAGAAGAGAGATGATGGGTTTAGAAATCTTTTCCCCTTAAGAAAATCCTGAAACACACAAATACTGAGCTGTTATATTCTGATGCAGGTAAAGAAGGACCAGTTGCAAACACTGGATAGGGAAGAAGATCAGAACAGAACTTTCATGTGGTACAAATCCAAGCAGCTAGGAGAAAGGAGGTGAAAAGAGGCTAAATATCTGAAGAAAGTCCTTAATGGGGTGATATATCAGATTGTGAAAGTCTCCCAAGGGAGAAAGAAGAATCCCCACTGCTCAACACATAAAAGCATTGTGGACAAAGAACTACACGACAGGCTACAGGGAATAACTCAATACATAGCAAGAGGATGGTTCAGTTGACCTAATAATATAACAGGATTTAAAATGACTAGATAATGCCATTATCATTAACCACATTCACAGTAGTACAAGCTAAAAATGCTGTTGCTATGGTAATCAATCCCCATGTGTCGGTGCAGAAAATGAGTGAGATAGAAGGGATGGCAATGAATTGAACCAGCCTCTCCTGTTCTCAATGAATTCAATGTAGCAGTCAGCTGGGAAACCAGCTAACATGAGAGTTTACATCTAGCTTCCCAAAAGCCTTTTAAAACATAAGGTAAAGCACAACCGAATGTCTGGCATACAAAACTGGGTTATCCATAGACTTACACTGTCAGTTCACGATTCAAGGTAGGAGAAAGGCTCTAACTCAGAAGAGATGCTGCTGGATTGCTCTCATCACTGCACTTTGAGTCTCTTGTCTTAATACTTCTTGAATTATCTTAGGCCAAAGTAAACCAACACTATGGAAAGACCAACAAGTGCACGCTCCTGCTCACATGCTACTGCGACTCCACCTCATGAAAAAATGGGACCAATTTCCATGTGGAAGGCAAGAAAAAAGACAGCAAGGGTTGGAAGGGACCCTCTCAAAAGTCATCTTGTTCAACCTCCCTGCAGTCAGCAGGGAAACCTCCAACTAGATCAGGCTGTCCAGGGCCCCATTAAGTCTGATACTCAATGTCTCCAGGGACAGGACCTCAACCACATCTCTAGGCAACCTGTTCCAATACTGTACCACTCTCCCTGTGAAGAACATACTCCTGTTGTCCAAAGTACATCTACCCTGCTCCAGTTTCAAAACATTGCCATTCATTCTATTGTTACAAGCCCTTTTAAACAGTCCTTTCTCAGCCTTCCTGTAGGACCCCTTCAGGAAAAATAAAAAAGAACATGTTTGTACCTGCTAGTGCTGGTATTTTAGTGTATCTCTTACTGTTTTGTGCAGAACTACAAAATATTCATTAGAAACCAGAAAGAAAAAGGAAAGGGGGAAAAAAAACCCCACCCAACAACAACAGAAAAAGAAACAAAAGAAAACCAAACAAAAAGGATATAGGTCTAAATTCTGGTTTGAAAATTAACTATGAGCAAGCAAGCACCCCAGAAGGTAAAAATAAACTTTAAACCCATTGGCTACAAAATATTTGAAAGAGGATAAAAATAAACCAGCTTGCTTTTCAAAAAGCAATTGAATCTGACCTTAAGGAATGCATGATTAAGTGAGAAGCAAAAAACATATGTCAAGGAAAAGATCAGAGTAGCAGTGGAGTCTTCCATAACAGGAACAACAGAATTGCAGATTTATTGAGGCTCGAATAGACCTCTGAGATCATAAAGTCCAGCCTATGATCTACCACCACATCGACTAGACCATGTCAATAAGTGCCACATCCAATCTTTCCTCAAACACTCCAGGGACAGTGAGTCCACCACCTCCCTGGGCAGTCCACTCCAGTGCCTAATTACCCTTTCCATCAGGAAGTGCTTCCTAACATCCAATGTAAACCTCCCCTGGTGCAGCTTCAGGCCATGCCCTCTTGTCTTATCACCAGGAGCCCGGGAAAAGAGCTCAACCTCCACCTTTCTACAACTTCCTTTCAGGTATTATAGAGAAGGACAATATCTGATGGATGTGCTATACAATTATTCTTTTACAGTCAACATTTATTTACATAATTTCAATTTTTGTTTTGGTAAAGAACTTCTCAGGGCTAAGCAGAGAAAACGCCTCACGTACTATCAGAACCTTCCTGACATGCTGAAACATGCCTGAATTCACGAGACATTTCTTCAATCGATGAGGATACAGCCCTTTTTTATTAAAGCCAGTCTGCAGTGCACTGTATGTGCATTTTGTTTCCATTTCCATATATTTCATTAGTATTTTTCTTGGAATTCAAACAAAAATGTTCCTACTTGTGTGAGTTTCGAGCCGTTCGTGCCAAAGCTTTGGCCAATGTTTCATGAGAAAATTACTGAATTATGTCTGTTTATGATTATAACACAGATTTCTCAGAAAAAAATTATTCCCTCTTGGGCATTAAAAACTAAATGAGTATGAAAGGCTCGAACGTGCTTAATGTGACCGAGGTAGCTTTTTTCCCGCCAAAATGCTTCAAATTAATCCAAACTAATTTCTTTTAAACATCAACAAAGTTATTTCACTTCCAACAAGTTACATGCCTTTACTAGAAAAGACTTGATAAAATGGTATCATTACAAAACCCAAATTGTGATGGCCAAGAATTTTATTATGCAACTGCTGTAAATAATGGGGTTTGGGGATTATTTTTTTTCTTAATGTAGGTTCGAGGATGAATCAAAAAGAGCATGTGTGAGAAAGAGAAAGAAATCCCAGTGCAACTGAGAAATTAAACTGAAAAATTAAATCAAGGAGCCAAAAAACAGACAAACAGATGGTAAAAACTGGCAAAAATAAAAAGTAAAAATCGTGCTCTTAAGTACCAACAGATGCAATGACTTTAAAATATTACTCCTTGAGGATACACAAAGACAATAATCCCAGATTGTGATTTCTGAGCCAGTCTACTGCTGCACTGGAGCCACAAAATACACCGCCTTGTACAGAGCAAAAAAATGATGTGTCAGAGATGGTGGTATCTGACTTGCCAGTCTACTCAAACAGAAGAAAACTAAACTATCCAAACCTGTGAAATTAATGTGGTTGGGGGGGGGGGAGGGATAAGAACAGAAAAAAATTAACTGTTTAAATGAGGTAAGATGTGACTTGCAGAACCCATTTACAGAACACGAACTGGTTATTGCAGCATTTGGCAAGGGTTAGGGCTGAGCCAGCCACTAAAATTTAGCTCTGTTCTAACTCAAACTGGGACATGATTTCTGAAACATTCCTCCTAGAAACAATATTCAGGCTTCTTGTTTACCAGATTCTGTGTTGTTAAACTCTGCCACACTAATAGCTTTGCTGACCTCCAATTTTATTTAGGGTCTCTGATTTCAATCACCTCAATTGCCTCAAAAGCTATCTCAGTTCAGAACATTGCTATTAAAACAGCCAGGGAAAAATAATCCATGAGTTGAAAACTGAGAAACTGAGGTACTGTAGGACCTCTATGCCTGAAATTCTGCCTTTCCTCAGAGATTTTCTAAAAATCAGAACTTGAAATTAACAATTAGGAGTAGTAATTTTAAAACTTCTTATTTAACACTAATTTTCCAGATTGTTAAATGAATTCAATTGCTATTGCTGCACATGATTGACCAAACCCAGCATCTCATGCCATCATCATTGTTCCAAGCTAGCTGTAGATATGTAGCCATAAAGAGTACTGATCTGGGGCCTAAAAACAAAACCAAAGGCAAAACAAAGACAATACAAAGAAAACAAAGTTATACTTCTTCACTGCCTTTTTTGCTACCAATTTACTCTGGGCATTTTCTCCTCTGAAACAATTACTGCAGGAAAGTGTCTGAGAATTCCACAAAGTGAATGCTATTAAAAACACAGGTATACAAGAAAAACATTTGTCATAAAGTAAAGCTTTGCAAGTTCAACTTGTAAGAGAAGGCTCCAAGGAGACCTTAGAGCTACCTTTCAGTATCTGAAGGGGACCTACAGGAAGCCTGAGGAAAGATGGTTAAAAGGACTTGCAGCAATAGGACAAGGGACAACGGTTTGAAACTGGAGCAGGGGAGATTCAGGGCGGACAGCAGGAGGAAGTTCTGCACAATGAGAGTGGTACAAGACCAGAAAAGCTGCCCAGGGATGTGGTTGATGTGGCCCTGGACAGCTTGATGTCCAATCATCTTGGTCTAAGTACCAAATCTGGTGACAAACCATGTCCCTCAGCACAGCATCTCTGTGTCTTTTAAACACCTCCAGAGATGAGGATTAAACCACCCTCCTGAGGAACCTATTCCGATGTTTGAAGTTTCTTATAATAGCCAATCTTACCCTCCTGGGTACATCTTGGTCATTCCTCTCATCCTTTCACTTGTTTCTAGGGAGAAGAGACCAATACCCACTTCACTCCAACCTCCTTTCAGGTAGTTGTAGACAGTGAGAAGGCCTCTTCTCAGCCTTCTTTTCTCCAGGCTGAACAACCCTGGTTCCCTGAGCTGCTCCTCACAACACCTGTCCTCCAGACCCTTCACCAGCTTTGTTGCCCATTTCTGGGGCCTCTCCAGGACCTCAATGCCTTTCTTGGAGGCACTGAAGACAGAAATATGAACTACAAAAATCAGCAGTAAAGCTTGCTGTATGTTAACTGGCAAACAGAAATATACTATCACAAATCAAACAAATTTTGTCTTCTGTAAAGTTGCTAAACTTGGGGATATCACTTCTCACCAGGACACCTGCTAGCTTCCATCTAGCACAAGCCAGCAGAGCTTCAGCAGCTGCTGTCTGCCTGCTCAAACAGCCCAGGTGACAGCTTAAGTGGCTCCCACCATCCCAAAACAGAGACCCAGCTGCATGCTGCAGATGTAAGCACTGCTCTGAATTCACCCAAGGTTTCTGATGTTTGGCATTAGAGTAGACAAGTCAAAGCTCGTCTCACATCAGCATGCTCCAGTCCCCGCAGTGCCTGGCATGGGAGAGCACAACTTCTCTCAGGCTTATATTTACATGCACAATGTGTATCAAACATAAGTAGCTGGAAAATGAAAAAAAGTCATCAGGGAACTGTGATGCAGGAAGATGGATTCAGAGACTCATATCATGAGTTCTTTGGATCTCCCAGTATTTTCTGCTGTCCCCTGTTGCACCAGTATGGAGCTGAAGTGCCCCCTACCCAATCTTCAGCTTTTCAGTAACACTGACAATTGTTAAATTAGGGGGGAAAAGGTCAGAGTCCTTGAGTCCCGTTAATTTCATACACTGTGGTGGGTTGAATACTGTGATATACACTATCCTACTGAATGATAATACTTCAGATGCTTCTTTTGCACAGTGACCATTTTTACTGACCTTCAAATCACCAGCAAAATCCATCAGTCCTGATGAGAGGATGAGTTAAAAGAGTCTTCATAAAGAGAAGGCTATTTATAGTGATGAAGTGTAACTACAAGGAAAAATTACTGCTGGGCTTTCTTTATGAAATCTGTGCTTTGTTGTAACAATTATTGCTTAGAAAACTCGAGATAAATAAAAAAAGGCATGATGGAATACTCAATGAAACTTCCAATAATTTTAAATAGAGATGTCCACTGATATGACTGCTTTCTTTGGGGACATTTAATTTACTCTGTGCTTTGCATAAATGGGTTGAGATGATAAGCGATCATCAATTTCTACACATTAAGAAAGTAAAAATTTTTGAAGACAAATGAGGCTATCCAAAAGGAAGAGGAAATTAAGCTTTGATACAAAGTGACTGAGCACTGGCTTCCTGACTGCTATTCGGAAGAAATACCAAAAGGACCAAAGATTTTGCTCATAGCAGACACTTCACTCCTCAAGTATTTGCCCTACAGTCTGCAAAAATCATTTGCAGTACGCAACCTAAAGGATTATTTTTTTTTTTCATTCTTATTTTTAGTTTGCTTTGGAAAGAGTTTCATATCCATGCTGCTCTCGATGTTAATTTTAAACTGTGAAAACAAACAATATTTTAAACGGCAAATGTGCTGAAATAATAATAATAATAGCCAACTGATTATGCTCACATTCATATATAGTCATCCCTGGGCTGGAACAAGAAGCATGAAAAAAAAGTCCATCTGACATTGAAGTTGAGGTAATCACGTGCACTTGGCATGAAAGTGAGTGATAACTTCATATGGAATCTAGGTAACAACTTCTATTCTTAAAATAGCACCTACAAGAGATCAAAACCTAGAAGTAGCATTCATTTCAAAAGCAAAATCTTTTACATCAGGATAGTGCAGATCTTTAGCTCATTAACACTTTTAGAATAGAATAAACAGAATAGCATAAACCAGGTTGGAAGAGACCTTCAAGATCATTGTGTCCAACCTATCATCCAACACCACCTAACCAACTAAACCATGCAACCAAGCACCCTATCAAGTCTCCTCCTGAACACCTCCAGTGATGGTGACTCTACCACCTCCTTAGGCAGCCACCTGCTTCACGTGCTTCCAACCAATTGTTTCTTCATGGGAATACCAGGTGTGCTGTACCTGCTTTAATTCTCTGTATCCTGCACATCCCTCAGCCAGAGTTAACAGCATCAGTTACAAACCAGTTTTCTTCCTTTGGCACAGGGATTCAGCAAAAGCCTTGCTCAGTGCCGCAAGAAAGCTGGCAGTTAGTTTTCAGCCTTATGGAAACACTTTAAATTATTGAGTAAATCAGATTAAATAGAAATTATTATTGATTTCATAAAAAGAAGAAAAGGACTGTTGTTTCTTCTGGTTTGCATGTGGCATATATAGAAGTAAACCACTTCCCATACGCTCTGATTTCATAACCAGTCAAATTCCCATTCTCCCTGCCCAGTCCCTCCCTGACCCCAGAAACTGGAGGCTGACCATGTCATGTACAACTCCAAGTAGTTTCAAGCTAAATTTCAAATGGACTTGTTTTCCAATCACTCAGTGAATGAATTGGCAAGGCTGGTCTATTATCTTTCCACATCCAGCTATACTGGTGAAATAAATCACAATCTCAGAGTATATCGCATCAGCTAGGTCATATTACGTAATTCCATTCACTCAGTTGCTGCAGTCACTAAATCTTGCTGTGTCATTTCATGAGGAATCGTGGCATTTCTCAAAGTAACCTATAAATTACAGTAACCACTTAATACAGCCAAAGAGTACTACATTCAATAATGAAATGCTCGTACTTGAGCAATAAAATCTAGATTAAATTTAGAACTCAAAATAAAACAAAGACCCAGACAAATTACTTCCACATAATTCAATTATTAACTCTTAAGTCACAACATACCATTCCCCTTTACAGCAAAGTGCAACCATGTCATTAAAATGACCTGTCCATACAGAATTTTAAGGGATAAGCACCCTTCCTGTTTCCCTCAATGGACGATAAATTAACTATCACTTCTACAAGAGAAAGGACAACCTTGACCCTTTTCTGAAAGCATCTTCATCATAATTCATAATTCAGAGAAAGAAAAAGGTATAAAAATCATCCTAATAATGTTCAATACATTCAAGAAAGGCAAGTTTTATTGTTTATCCTTGCCCATAATAACCACTCTGATTTTTTTTTCTCTTCTATTTGGAACTAATTGACTTGCACAATTCAGCACTGACTCACCTGAATCTCATCTAAAAAGTACAATGAGAAGCAAAGAGCCCTCACATCCATGTTCCACATCCATATTCCATGTTCCAGGGAGGGGGTCATTCATGACCTCCCTGGGCATCCTGTTCCAGTATCTCATCACCCTCCCTGTAAAGAATTTCTTCCTAATCTCCATTCTAAATCTCCCCTCTTCAAGCTTAAATACATTCCCTCTCTTCCTATCACAACAAACCCTTATAAAAAGTCCCCTATAGAAAGCCACCAAGTTTGACAGGCGTGATTTGCCCTTGGTGAAGCCGTGTTGGTTACCACCAATCACCTCTTCTCCCATTTTCTTGGTGCCTTAGCAAAGCTTTTAGGAGGATCCTCTCCATGATCTTGTCAGGCACGGAGGTGGGATTGACTGCTCTATAGTTTCTGGACTCTTCCATTATCCCTTGTTGAAGATGGAGGTAATGTTTCCCCTTTTCCAGGCTGCAGGTACTTTACCAGATTGCCATGACTTTTTGAAAATGATGGACAACAGTTTACCAGCTTCATCTGCCATTTCCCTCAGGACCCATGAGTGGACCTCATTGGGCCCCATGGACTTGTGCAACTTCAGGTTCTTTAGATGGTCTTGAAACTGCTCTTTGCTTACAGTGGGTACATCTTCCTTTTCCCACTCCCCACCTGTGTTTTCTGGGGCTTGGGTGCTGCAGCTAGAGCCCTTGCCAGTGAATTAATGATAGCAGAGATATAAATAGTACTATTTCAAATTGCATGAAGATTCTGTAAGAAGCTTTAAATAAATGATTGTTGTTCATTTTGTGACTGTTTCCTAAATATTTTGCAGGACAGTATTAACTCTGACTTTTTTTGACTGCTGTCTGTCCAGGGTAGCAGGTCAGATAAGGACATCTGAGTATCTTTTACTGGGCCTGGGAAAGTGTTTCATCTAAAGGATGTCTCAGGTCTTCCTTGTCTTCTTTTAGGAATTTGTTTCCTTTCTTCATGCTGTCAAAGAAGTTTATCTTCTGGTGTGTTTACTTTTAAGTCCAGGCATACCTAATGTATCCCAGCCAGTTGTTTATAATGGAAGCACTCTTGCTATTTTCATAATGTGCTTGCTGCTGCTACCAAGAGCCTCAGTGGGAACACAGCAGGAGTTAGCACTGGTGCTGACGTTCTGTGGTGCCACAGCTTCCTTGTGCAGGTCCCAGAGGCTCCTCACAGCCCTGCCTGCGTGGGCAAGAGCATGGGGCGAGGTGGCCCTGTGACAGCGGAGCGAGCAGTACCGAGCAGAAGCTGCAATTACGGAGTGCCAAAGTAACGCAGAAGTGAAATACATTAGTAAAATTGAAATTTGTCCTCAGTCCCTCAGTGGGTAATACAGTTAATGAAAATAGATCTGACCAAATTAAGATAATTTATTTCATTAGTTTATAGCACTGTAAAACTTTTCAGGGCAGCACAGCCCTTCTGTGTAAACCTGAAATAGATGCAGTACCAGTCTTCACTTCAAAGACCAGAAAGGTTAAAAGTTTTAAGTGTATTAAAGCAATTCTGTTAATTGTGCCTACAGAGGATTCTCCCTTGCCCTTGGTAAAGTATTCTTAATTTAAAATTCACATTAAGCTTGTTCTGCATTCTAGCCTTTTAACCAAAGTGTAAATATGTAAGTCACTGACTGTATCTTTGAGGCTTGAAAAGAAACTCTGCATTTTTGTTTCGGAAGGTGGTACTGGTAGTACACGGGATTGATATTTTACCTTTCCCCCCCCTTCTCTCTCCTAGTTTTCCATGATCTCTGTTCTTCCTGCATACCTACTTTGTAGTTTACAGGTTTCTACAGGACAGCAACCTTGGAGAGAACCCCACCTCCCCAAATCCTTCCTCTGTTTCGTTTTCTGGTGTCTTGGTGTTATCCCTTTTTAATGTTCTGCCAGAAAGATACTGTTCAAAATTGAAAAGTTATCCCAAATACTCTTGGTTTTGATTTTATAGAGATATATATATTATTTTTTTTAAACCATGTTCCTTTCAAATTAGTAGAAAACACAAGAATGATAATTTTCTTGATTTTGTTGCCAAGTCAAGCTTTTATAGTTCTTTATTGGGAGTAAGTCTGGCCTTAGTTTAAGCTTCACATTAACTTAATTTGCAGTTAACTTCATTTGCATTGTAGAATTTGCTTAACTCGGCATGGAAAAATTAGTGGTTTGTTTGTTTTTAAATACTCTGAGGTTTTTTCTGGTACTTTATTTTTTCCTTCTAAATGGTTTATAATATTTCATTTAAAGAAATATTATTTTGTAGTGAAAGCTACAGCCCTTCCTACAATAAAACAGAATACCTCCCTGAGCCATCAAGGACAGATTGGATGAGGCCTTGAACAACCTGGGCTAGTGTCCTTCAGGTGTCCTTCAGGAGGGTTGGAACTAGATGATCTTTAAGGTCCCTTCCAACCTAAACCATTCTACGAATCTATGAAACCACAGGGACACAATAAGAGCCCCCATCACTGGCTGTCTTCAAGATGGGACTAGACATAGTGCTAGGTAGTATCAGGCCCTCTCCAGGTCTCTTCCAACAGGGGCCATTATATGAGTCTTTAAATTTCAGCCCAGTTCATCTGTCTCTATCTAGGAAAGCAAGTGTTTGAGTGTGAAGCTATTTCTACAATAATTAAAACCATGACTATCTTGGCAAAATCACCTTTTATGGTTTTGGTTTGGCTTTTTACATTTTACTTTATTGTGGACATATATAAAGCTACATTCTGGCACTGAATTCATATCTACACAGCAGCATATAACTGAAAGTAGGCTGTAGCCCACAAAGTGTCTCACCTATTTAATCTACAGTATGAAATGACAGATTATTTTTCAAAGGAGAACAAGATAGATGCCAGCATGAAACACTGTTTATAAAAGCGTCACCGCTACAGCTGTCCCCAAGCAATAAATGTGTTTATTCCAACCTCCTGCCTCATATAAACTGAAATCCTCAGCACTGAAAAACAACTTCAAATCCGTTCATGACTCCAAGACAAATAATAATAAGGATCTCTTTCCAAGCTTTATACAGAAGAATACAGAAATTCTTCTGCATTCAGAAGACATGACAGCTCTTCTAGGGAGTAGGAATTAAGAGGCAGAAATAGTTCAAGTTGAGACCTATAAATCAAATGGTTTTTAAATATGGGGATCAAGTTTAGACTTAGAAATCTAGATCTGAAGCCAATTAGGTTCAAAGTCAGATTTAAACCTAGCAAAGCCCTGTGATTCTCAATCTCACTACAGGCCTGCAATTCTGAATCTCACAAAAAGTGACCAAAAAATTAACCTTGAAAGCGGAAATCAACACAGAAATAGAGGACACACATGGCCATCAGAAACAGATCGGTTTATCATCCTTTGCCCCTTTTATCCATTCTGACACATAATACAGAACCAGCTCCAGCAAGTCTCCCAGACTGAGATGCCTTTCTGGGAACTGGGCACACACCACAACCAGAGCCTCAGCTGCTGGAAGCAGCTCAGCAGGGTCCTGCCTGAAAGCAGCCCAGCTGAGCTCACACATGCCTCCACTCTGTATAGATCTGGACTCCAGTACTACACACACAACCAAAGTTTGACTATTTTTATGCAAGCACTCCATTAGAAACATCTAAATGTAAGTTTCTCATTTTGGAGCTCACTGCACGTAGTATTTTTTTCCAATATGAAAGTAGTAAATGCAGCAAAAGGAGAACACTGAAACAAGCCTCCAGAATAACCACTTAACTGTTGTCATGTACAGATGAGTGATATCCCAGTACCACTACACTCATGGGAAGTCAATGGATATTAAAAAAAATTATGCAAGGATTTTGACCATACTGCACATGCAATATGTATATACAATACATAATATGTCATGCGGCAGCAGAGGCTACGAGAAAACATTATTTTTTGCTTTCCTCATAGTACAAAGGCAAGAAGAAACTTGCCTTGCTGTAGCACTTGGAGCCTTCACAAGCCCATCATGTGAATGCCAGTGTGATCACATGGCCAAGGATCCATCTCAAGTATTAAATCCCTGAATTTCCAAGTGGATATAGGACTGGGGAGACTTTGAACTCTTTCAGGGGCCCCTTGAGGTCTTCAAAGGAGTTCTCTGAATAGCATAAACCTAAATGACTCTTCTACCAATGCACTGGTCACTGCTTCTACCTGTCCATAGTTATAGCTATGGTCAATTATTTAACACCTAGCCAGGTGCCAAGCCATGCCCTTTTCAGCTGTGTTCTACAGCTCTATCTGCAGAAACAAGCAAAACCACATGAGCCATGGCATCGCTCACTACCTGGTAACACTTTTTCCTTCCCTTGATCTGCCTCAGAGTACTCCTGCCTGGCTTCACAAACTTGCAATAGCCTCCTAGCTACACCCACACAGCATTGTGTTTCCTATGGAACCACCGCTAAAGAACCCAAAAAAGAGAGCCCTGCATTATGCCTAAAGCTTCCAAAATCTCTATCTTTGTGATAGAAATCCCTTATCAGGAATACAATAAGCTTTAAAATCATCTTTGTGTTTCATAATTTATACACTGTCATGGTCCTACATTCATTAAGTTGGTTTTTACAAGAGACGGCTTAAGAAGTGCATGTGTTCAAAGAGAGAGGAAAGCAATGAGACTATCTTGGCACTGTAGAGAGTAATGGATAGTCTGTTCAAAATGATTTCTCCAACTGTAGCCTAGCTAATCCTTTTTCCAAATCTTAAAGCATAACTCCTTACTACTGGTGATAATTTGTTACTGCAGTTTTAACCTCTGCATCTGAGGAAATTGAGATAAGGACCTTCACCCCCTGAGCCCCCCCATTTCCAGGCCACAAAGCACAGAAGTTGCAGACCTTTCCACTGTAGCTGCAGACACAATAAAACTTGGAAACAAAAGCCAAAATACACCTGTCAGCCAAGGAGAAACACACAAGAGGTACACCAGTGAAAATGAAACATTTATATACATTAGCTGTACCACTATGAAACCTTCATAACTAAACAAAACAAATGAGCTGCAGTTCTGCCTTCTATTCTTTTGTTAAGGCATAAAATAGAAGCAGGAGTTTTGTTGTTAAATGAGAAGCTTGACAACACGGGTAAACTGGAGCACGAGAATCCACAGGAAATTAGTAGTTTGAATTCACCAACCTACCTCTGAAGCTCTGATTATGCTTTTTCAACTGACAGAGCTGAAACGAGCTAATTTACAGCGTGCAAATGTTTTCAGAGAGTATATTCAATCATGTTAAAAGCAGGCCTTATTTTGCTGAAAATACAAGCTGAAGGTAGATCTACTCTACAGCTGGAGATACAAGACCATATGTTACTTGCACATCTCATCTTGTTGAAAAAGGAATCAGAGAAACTGTACCAGATTACTATGGGCAGATGTCGCGAACAAGAACAACTTAGGGGAAGCGTTCCCTACTGCACATTTCTGCTCACGATGAAAGCAGTGACAACCAACTTCCCATTTCACAATACATTGGCGTTGCTTTAATCTTTTGCTTGATACTAGAAAGCTACTGAGATTTTAGGAACCAGATCTGTTCTTCATTAATAACCACAAAAATTCTACTCCATCTCCTACCTAGCTTTCATGCACTGACAAATACAGATGTATCATCAAATACATAGACATATGTATATAGATTTACATACAGGTTTAACTGACCCAACCTCACTGTACTTGCAAATCTGCTCAACCACTTCATAATTCAGCAGGGCTGCTGCAGAATTTCCCTCTCCTGCTGCTCTCACCACTTCCCAGCACATGGCACAGCCAGGTGCTCTTAATCCTTCTGCAAAATGGGCCTTGTCAGCACAGCAAGGAATATACTGCTGAAGTCCAAGGTGTCTTGATTGCTGCCAGTTCTAATATTTCACTAATGAAACTAAAATGACCACGTGCAAGATTTCTGTGTGCTTAAAACTCAAGGAATTGGTGAAGAGTTTAACTCTTTCATGTGATCCCTTTTCATGTCTCCCTGGTATAAAACAGCATGAGTCCAGATTTGATCAGGGCCTGAGCAAGTCTTGAGGTGAACTGAGGAAAAGATTTCTCAAATGAAGGTGATATTACCATATATATGAATAAATTTCAGAGGAAATAAGATTTTTTTCAACTGTTCCTCAAAGTTTGGTTGCTGTAGGGCGAGAGAAAAGTGCTATGGAGGGCGAGGTGAAGAACAAGAATCAATTTCTTCCTCTTTTTTTTTTTAAAGATATTTCAGAATTAAATTAGAGATTGCCATTTTTTTCCTCATACTTTGACAATCAGTAGGAGGGAATTAATGAAATAATTAATGAGCAAAAGAGTGAAAAATACAATCCTTGACTTTCTAAATGTATTCTGAAGCTGTTACTTGAAAGTTCAGCTTTATAGTGGTAAAATGCTTCTTTGGTACAAGCAGTTTCTCATAATTTGTGGGCTAGAGAAAGACCAAAACTTTCTGAGAAATACACAGATCACTTGCCCTGTGGACAACCAGAGGGCTCTGAACTAACTGGGAACAATCCTTAGGTAGATATACCTAACCAACATTACATCAGAATACCATAAAGAATGAATCTTTTCTGTTTCTTTGATGTATCACTCTAATTTAGCAGAGCCCCGGTAAAGCACAATAGACAGGAGCAAAAGCAATTACTTCCAGGAATTTTAATAGGCTTCATGCATTCCTCCACTTTTAGCTGCTAAAACCTAGACAAGTTTATGAAACTATTTCTCTAACAACTACTTGAACACATCTGATTCTGTGCCCTTATTAGTCTCTGCCAGCAGCTTATAATGATTTCCTTGAAAAAAACAGTCTCTCGCAGTTTCATCTGCAGAATGGGCTGCGATGCTTCTGAGCGACAGTTTGCTCCACAATTCTGTTTATTGGTGTTGTCCACAGAAAAAATAATTGCACTTCTTTGGCACATCGTGCCTCCACTCCTCAAAGTGCAATTCCAGCGAATGTTCATGTGTGTTAGAAGCTGACAAACTTAATCTTGGAAATTTTTTTGCCTTATATTCAAAAGGAAGAGATGAAGCAAGCTTTGAGAGAATCAACTCAGTGCAAGCTAGGAGAGCAATCCAACAACAAGCCTCTGGAGTCTGCAAGGTGAATCCAGGGTTTACTACTGTCTTCTCCAAAGAGCCATAAAAGCAGGTTAGACCAGAACATTATTACCCCTGGTATCTGGTAATGGGTTCTGCCCTAAAGGTTTCTTGGCACCGTCACTGACCTGCTCTCTATCATTTTGTATGCACACACTGGCAGGGTGTGCAGAATACTCCATCCCATCTACAGCTCTCTCGAGCACACAGGAGCAGCACTAGAAGCTGCTAAATCAACGGATGATGCCAGATAGCAACCTTGTCATTTGAGTTTCTCCTTCACAGAAGTGAAAGGCTAACAAGTGAGAAATAAAAAGCCCACAGAATACACTGAAAAATATATTAGAGTTTAAAACCAAAAAAGAGTGAAAGAGTATCTCTGCAGCTACTCCATCCTCTGACAGGCCCTTTTCTCTCTGTAGAGCTGGGCTCCATCCCACTCTCACCATGGGCTTTCTTCTCCTCTGTGCACCCTGTTAAACAGGTTTCAGTCTAATTAATTATCCTGCTGGTATGAAATTGCAAAAGGATCCTGGTCTTCCAGGTACATGCAGTTTCATTAACACATTTAATGAATGGACTCTCTCTCAAGAAAAAGAAAAAAAAAAGAGGGAAAAAAGAGCAAAACCAAACAAAAAGCAGAAAACTTGCTCAGAAGAAACATGATATTGGCAATTATATACTTTAAGCAGTTAACTCAGGGAACAAATACACTTGCAGATTACAACTAGTGCCCAACTATTCACCTAACTGGTGAATAAAATGAATTATTAAGTGTGGGAAGAGGTTGGTTTTGGAAGGCTACAGGGAAGATTTGCCTGTTCAGAGACTGAAAGAAACTTAATATAGCACGCAATATATTAAAATATTTATGTATCCAACATTTTATAAGATGATCACTACAAAGATTCCTAATCCAACTTCTTTTGCTGAGACAACAGTTTCATTATCTGCCATGGTGAAAATCTAATAGAGGCATGAAAATACGCCTTGAAAACATCAAAGAAACAGAACTGTCACAGGAGATGCCTTTAAATCTGGGCACCAACTTTCCATTTCAACACAGGCAGATACAGAGGCAGCAGCTAAACTCATCCACACTAACTCTAGGAAAATAGTAATGCAACTACCGCTACCATCCACTGTGCACATGAAAATGTACAAGGACCGAAAAAACATAAACCACATAGTTTTAAATTAATCTGCAGCTAATGAAAAGATACCAACCAGTTAATTGCTCACACTTGGACATTTTTATTTATTATTTAAGCTTCTTTTTAACTAAGAGTAGGATTGAATAAAGAGTGTTTGGAATCTCCTAGGATTTGGCAATGCTGGACTTCAAATGTCAGTATGGGATTTGTGGGTAAAGGAGACATGAGCCCAGCATTATACTCTAAACTTTCCCCCCTCATTCACAAGGCACAGTGTAAGAAGCTTGGGTTGTGCTAGATGCAACATTTCATTTTCAAGCTAAAAATAAATAAGAAAACATTGTCTTCACATTTAACGTTAGTATCTTTTACAATGGTAAGAAGAGCAAGCATTCAAAAGTGCAATGCCAAAACTGACCCACATTTGGCTACTCTCTCATAGCCTTCTTGGCCTTCAATGGCAGAATGTTTCTCAAAATACACATCTCTAATTAGAAGAGCTCTATTGGTATCAGTTGTGAAAAACAGCAGCACTCCACAAACTATATAAATGTGTTTATGACTCAAAACCAAAGTAATTTGCAATTGTCCATTTCAGTCTCACATTTTGGAAGCAGAAAGAATCCCATACAAAATTAATGCAGGATTATGCTGGTGCTTGTATCATGCTTGGAAAGTCTGTATCACATATGAATATACTTCTCTGTAATAGCTCGGAGTAGCTTAAAGATTAGATTGAGAAAAGTAATATATATATACACACACATATATATTACCTGTTCTTGCCTCTCCAGCCACTTGTCCACCATGGGATGACTGGCACTTAACGATGAACGAGCATTGTCTCTCTGAAACTGGTTAGACCAGCTACTAGTATCTCGTGGTAGGCTTCTGTAGTTTTCATCTTTCTAGTTTAAAAGAAACAAAAAAGTGTCTTATAAAAAAAAAACCAGTCCTTGCACATTAACAATGCAGCTGGTTATTAAATGAACACAAATTTGACAAAAGAGAAAACAGGTCTGGCTGGACCCAAGGACAACACAACTGCCCAACAGAAGCTCCCCTTCCTTAACACCAAAGAAGCCCAACTAAAGCCCTTGGAGGGTTTGTAGCTCCTGCACTGACTTGTGCTTCACTACCTCTCATTTCCAGCCTACATACTCAGCAAGGCTTTTAGAGCATGGTTTTCCTTAGTTTGATTCTCACCAAAAGTAAATATAGTATACCACAGTCCATCCAGCGACAGCTAAGGCCACTGTGTAATTTTCCCAAGCCTCTGTACGTAATCAGTTTTACAATCAAATCTGCCTCACTGCTGCAGGTACTGTCCTTTAGAGCAGAATAGCGTGCTATAGAGTTCAAAACCTGAGTTTATTATTGCACATAATAATGCTTTGCTCGGTTTGCCTGAAGGTACAGAAATACAGTCACATTTGTAAAACAGCAGCAGATGGAGATTGTGCTGACAGAGATACACTTATCCCATTGAGACCGATAAAAAAGAAAGATTTTTTTCTTTTCTTTTTAATTGATGAGTTTACACATCTTTCCCACAAGCTGTACAAATTCTTCAGCTTCTAAGGGTGATTAGTCCTTACCCAGTCTGATCACTGAAAGCCAATAAAAACACAGAGGCAGATCTTTAACGATGGGAGTTACCCTCAGCCCAAAGTCAATGAATTACGAATAACTTAAAGAGGTTAGCTCCCTCCAACTGAAATAATACATGCAACTGAAATTCTGCTTAGCTTTCCAAAAGAAGATTATAAATATACTACAAGTATCCTCTTTTTTTTTCTCAGAAGCAGAGTATTTTTTTGCAGTCAATGTTTGTCTGTCTTCATGCCAAACCAGATAATTTAGACAGCGTCTATTTTTTCAAATGGGATTGTAGTCCTACATATTTTGCAGTAACACTGCTTTTAAGAATCTCAAATAGCTCTAAAAACCCATAAACACCACCATACACAACAGATCAAAAATAGGAGTTTTTTTCAGTTGTAGCACACAGCAGATTTTTTTACCCTTTCTCAAATCAATACTTCATTCCATCAGCATGATATTTCCTTTCTCCGTTTACTGCATTGGTATTTATTTGGCCTGGCACAGTATTAGTCCAGTACTCTGAGATACGGAGTGTAGCATCAATTTCCTTACAACTGTCCTTCACAGCTTTATTGCTTGCAAATGTATGGCAGGTTTTGCTAGGAAATTAAGGTCTAACTGTGATGCATAGGACAGTTTCCAAAAGCTTCCTGTGCAAGAGCAACCTTTTCCCAGACATATCAAATTTAAGCTTTCTTAATTGATGACAACTTCTTTTCTTGGAACAGACTGTAGCATGAAATAAGTCTTCCATTTCAAGACATTAAAGCTTGAATTCAATCAGTGCCAGATAACCTTGTAAAAATATGTCTACATAGTAACCAGCCTAACAAATCACCATCAGAAATTAGTTTACCCTGCCACAAAGGAGTAAGAACTTTGCATCTTCCAGAAACTAAAAATAAAAGTCCGGCTCCCCAGTGTGGTTAACCACACTACAAACTAGAAACTTGCTCAGTCTCTCACTCACAGGGGCAGGGGAAGTCAGCTGCTATTTTGTACAACTGTCCCTGGGCAGAGTTATAAAAGGGCACAGTGTGTACAAATCGATTTTTTCCTGTTGCTTCTCTTACTTAATTCTTCTCTCCTGGTGACAAAGGTGGCAGGCACAGTTCCTCTAAGCCAAAACAACAATTTCTCTTGTCCAAAGTGGTAGGCAGGTGTAACAACAAAATCAAAATCAGACAAAGAAATAATGAAAGATCGTTTTATGCACAGAAAAACCCATCCACTGGTGTGTATGTTATTGTCATCTCACAATAACTCCCTATCTGACAGACCATCACCTGGACCCTGTGAATAGAGATTTCTGTCAATGGAACTGGAGGTTTTCTGTATTTCTGTACTTTATAGATAGCCCCATTTTTTTATTGATTCACGTTAACAATGTTCAATATAAACTCTGTAAAAAGACATTTTTATCTATGCTGCACAAAAATCTCTCTCCACACAGCATCCATTACCTGTGCACAGGAGTGTTTTGCAAGGGAGAAGGAAAAAACATTCATCAAGGGATGTGTTGTCCTTCAGCCATTCAAACGCTAAAGCCTCTGATCTGAATCATGCAGGACAGTCTTAATGCTTGGAGTTTATATTTGAACTTTGTGCTGTAAGACTCTTAAATGTCACAGCACAAAATACAAGGGAAATTATCTAAGATAAAATAGTTCAGTTTGGCCTCCTCGGTGCATCTATACTAACATCAAGAGTTCTGCAAGGAGTTTATTCCTAATACTACCTGTAGCAACCAGAAGTGTATACTTATTCCACCCAGAGAAATATCTCTGCTGTAGCCCACCTCTGCAGAAGATTGCCTTTCTCCTGCTAAGACCTAAATCCCTTCATTTTATACAGAAGGCATCAAAGTCACTTGGCAATTTTTTTGACAGAAGTAAAAGCTGTAATGGTAGAGAGATGTGGTTTCTGTAACTTCTTATGTTTCTCAGTGCTGCTCAGAGGCTCAAAATAGCACTATTATCAGTGGAATAAAATATCTTACCAGTGTTGCAATCACACACAGTTTCATGTTGGTGTTAGCCAAACAGTGAAACATTAGAGAAACAACCAGCCATAGATAAGTCCTCCACTCCTTTCTTTGTCATTCAATTTTGGCAAACAGCTCTGCCTGCATCCCACTGGTGACTGCACTGGGGCAAGCACTAAGCTAGACCAGGAGCAGAGTCCACCACTTCCACACTGACACACATGGTCCTTCTCACAGACAGCTGCACACCAAAACCATGAAAGTCTGCTGCCCACCTGAACCCCATCTCTGCAGGGATCTCCATTGCTGCTACTGCCGGGTCTACGCGAGAAAGCATAGAGGTGGAGGTGAAAAACACATCACTGCAGCTTCGACACTGGGATTTACCGAACCAGCTGCAATGTTGTTTGCTATTTTAAATACATATATCGGGTGGGGTTGTTGTAAAAATATGCAGGTGTTAACCTAGCAAGCTTTCCTTCAGTTCAGCCTGATCTAGCATCAGCACACATGCTCCCAGCATCCAACTGGAAAAGGTCTGTGTCACTTTTAACTGCAGTACCATAAAGAAAAATATTTCATGGTACAGAAGCCATCAGGGTCACACAGGGAATTTTCATTTCTTCTGCAGCTGCAGCTGTAAGCCCTTCTGGGACCAGGGCTGACATGCATCATCAGTTACAATTAAATGCCCTAATTTTTTAAATTTTTTTTTTTTTTTAAAGTTTCTTTCCCCAGCATCTTTGGGGACCAAAGGCCATGTCAGCTTTATCACATCTGAAATGGAAATTGATCAATATACCACTAAAACTGCCAAGTCACAATATCACTGCTATACTTAATAGCAGCATTCTGCAGCATTTTTAATGAGGACACACAATCTAGCACCTCCAGATTTTGTTCAGCAAGGCATTACTGGAGGGTTGGGTGAAAGGAGACAGGAAAAATAAAGCCATTTTGCTACACTTTTAATTTTGGGTGATTTGCAATATATAACAAGCTCCACAGCAAAGAGCTTGTAGATGAATAGAAGCATTGGCATGATACATGCACTACAGTTATTACCTGTCAATGCATAGACTCAATCATGTACTCCGACAGACCTCTTGCATAGCTAACCCAACCAGAATATCCTCCACATGGCACAGTGACAGCTCCACATCCATTATCACATTTGCCACCAGGTCACTCAGCAAATAGTGAAATAGTTGGGGATTTCACTTTCTTTTGCTCTCCCACGTGGCCAACGTAAATGTGGCAAATTTTTGGTGTTGCTGAATTGGTTTTGTTTTCTTAATACTAAACAGTAGTATAGCAGGAATAAAACAAACTGAAGACCTCTTCAAAGTAATTGTGTGGAAGAAGAGCCAAAAATGTAAACCATTTCTACAGCAAACTGCCCACCTGTATTTAGGATCTTCATTAAGGAGAGACCATTTTGGTTACTGATTTTTTTGTTCTTTAGGAAATTATTCTCACTTGCTTGGATTTGATTCCTTGTGATGATGGCCTCACACGCAGAGGGGATTTGTCCATGTTTATAAGAGATGAGACTTTGCTTAATCTTTGGAGGTTTGAATTTCATTTGGAAGACTTTGGGTAAATGTGTGTCTACAAGTGTATTTATTGTTGTTGAATTATTATACAGGCTGCTCTTTGTTTTTATGCTCTACTATATCCCTGTTAGACCCTGAACGGTTTGGTGCCACTCTCACAGGATGCTAAAAGCTGTAATTAACAAAACATTCAGATAGTTTATGTAAATACATCTCTGTCTGATGCAAACATCTGCTTATAAATGCAGTAATATATCCATATACATTTTTCATGCTGGCTGAAAGTCTAATAAACATTCCTGGAGTATTTTGTTTGGCTGTTTCCTGTTTTGTTTTTAAATGGACTTTAGGCAAATAAATGAGGGATAAGACCAACTGAATAGCCCCATTTCTCAAAAGGGAAAAAAAAAAGCAGGCTGCACAAATAATGCCTATTTTACAGCTAAAACACATTGCATATGGGGAATTCATTAATCCAATAGATGCACTGAATGAAAGACAATGATTCCACACTTCTGTGAAATTTCCCTTGTAAAGAATCCCAAACCTTCTTGTTATACAAAGGTCAGATTTGGAAGCTCTCTATTAATCAGAAGCTTTTTAACAACAAATTGTCCCAATACTTTACCTTGAAATTAATTGTACCTGCCACTTTATAAATATCCATTTTTCCTTAAGAAACTGACAGTACTGCTTCAGCAAGCTTCCTTTTTTTTCCTCATTAGGTTCACTTTATTTTATCATTCTACAGTTCAGCTTCATAGCTTGCCTTCTTTTGAGGTGTATTGAACAACATGATGCCAGGAGCTACAGATAAAACCCAGCCATCTAATGCATATAAGAAGGAACTGGCTCCAACCACCCAATAGCAGGAACTTTTGATCTTAGGCCATTAGTAGAAGGGGAGTCCCACATTAAAGAATTATCACAGCTTTGTGCCTCCTTTCAGCTCTGACACGTAACAAGGGTCACTTCCAGGAGCAAGTGAAAACTGTCTTAGGATGCAGATAGTATCATAAAGAACTTGCATGCCCTATTTATGATGAAAACAGATGAAAGGATTGACCACTCTCTAGTTATTCTGATGTTTTCAGAAGGACTTGTCTTTAGAAATGATGCTCTCTGCAGCTCTGTGAATGGAATTAATGCAGTATGCATTGACATTAATTCATCAGATGTCAACAATGAAAAAGGGAATTGAAAAGCCAGTGTTCTGCTTAAGTTCTGCCAACTGACGCTCAAAAGTTTCCAGAGTTGTCCAATTCCAATTCAGTTATTTCATGTTATACTTTGACAGACAAGCAAGGCCTGACCTCAAAAAAAAACCAACCAAAGGGATGAACAGATTAGTTTCTGTGCATGTGGTGTTATATGTAAATATTTAGTGTCAAAGAATATGGGCTAAATTAAGACTAAACTAAAACATGAGGCTGCCTATACAGAACACTGGAGATCTCTCCTGTTTACAACGGAAAAATAAAGAATATCATGATCTCTACATGTATACATGCAAAGCCAGAAATTACCATGCTTGGGAAAGAGTGGCTGGAAAGCAGCCCAGTGGAAAAGGGCCTGGGGGTGATGGTAGACAGCTGGCTGAATGTAAGCCAGCAGTGTGCCCAGGTGGCCAAAAAGGCCAACGGCCTCCTGGCCTGGATCAAGACCAGCATGTCCAGCAGGAATAGGGAAGTGATGGTACCCCTGTACTCAGCACTGGTGAGGCCACAGCTTGAGCATTGTGTTCAATTCCAGGCACCACAGTATAGCAAAGACATTAAGGTCCTGGAGTGTGTCCAGAGATGAGCTACAAGGCTTCTGAGAAGTTGAGAGGGCAAACTCGTGCAGCCTCAAAGAAGGAAAAAATCCTCACCACATGAGATCTCTTTAGCATCTTGCACTAACAACCTGTTTCTTTTGGGGACAGAGGGGAAATCTGATAGATGGGTTTCCACAAATGGATGGCTCAGAGAAAAAAAAAAAAAAGTAAAACAATGAAAGAGATGGAGGAAATCACACCTTCATTTGGGATTTGTTGGCTTTGTTGGTGGCATTTTCCTTGCCTCTTAACACATCTGGTCATGTCTGACATTTGGATGCAAACAGTTGAATCCTGTCTGTGCACACAATACTCAGCAAACAGAACAGCGCAGCATCAAGTGGTGCACATTGGCTGCTACTTCTCTGCACAAGGCAAAGTTTTTTTCAATTTGTGTCTCTCATTCCCAGGCTGCTGAATATGGTAAGAAATACTGTATTTGTTTTCGCATTTCAGAAGTCAGGAGTTCTGAGTTCCTTCAGAGATATTTTATTTCTTTAATTGCACTAAAACATCACTAGCTGCTCTGCCAAAGAAAGTCAGACTCTTCTTCATGGTATCCAATGAAAGCACAAGAATTGTAAAGGCAAGGAGCACATAAAGAAATACAAGCTACTTCATCAAAACATAAGAAACAACTTTCTTACTGTAAGGGTGATCAAATACTGGAAGAGGTTACCCAAAGAGGTGGTGCAGCCTCTGTCCCTGGAGATGTATATACTCAAAACTTGACTGCACACAGACATGCTCCAGTTGACCCTGTCTTGACCAGAAAGGTCAAAACCTAGACAATCTCCAGAGGCACCTTCCAACTTCAGCTGCTTTGCAATTTTGTGAAATTTTACACACTACCCAGGACAAAACCAACACATACTATGTTTATTTTATATTGCACTCTGGCTACAATTCCTCTAAGCTATTTCATCATCACATGACAAGCTGCCAGCAATGAGTTACTGTCACAAAAAAACCCCAATGCATGTAACTTCTGGGGTTTGAGTTTCCATTAATCTCTCTCCTAAAAGCTCATTTTCCACATTAAAACACTATTTCATCATCTGTGGATAACTCGTTCTCATTCTCCCATCCTTTAGTCGACAGGAAATCACATCTGAAATAACAAAAATTTTGACTGTCTCACTGAACAAAGCCATGCTCAAATAAAACTGGATGAAGAAATATTCACAGCCATTGCCTCCTTAAGAACTTTTGTTTAAAGAATTGCATTTTTATTTTGAAAGTAGAAAGCTGCATTCATCATGCATGGGTTTAAAACCTATCATAACAGAGATACCAGGCTCTTGCCATTTACCTTGTACTTCTCAGATGATTCAGTTGTATTACAGCACTTAACCAACAATACTCATCTGTTACACATCACCTCCCTTCTGCAGCAGCACAAACCAGAGACAAAAGTTCCCAAGAAGCATCAGCAGCATTTTGGTCTCAGAATGATGCCCAGCCTTTTAGTCCACAGTTGAGGGAGCTGAGGTTGTTCTGCCTGGAAAAGAGAAGGCTCCAGGGAGACCTAATAGCAGCCTGCCAGTACTTGACGGGTGCCTACAAGAAGGCTGCAGGGGCACTGTTTGTAAAGGCCTGCAGTAACAGGACAAGGGGCAAAGGTTTGAAATTAGAGATGAGGAGATTTAGATTGGATGCTGGAACAAATTCTGCACCATGAGGGTGGTGAAACACTGCAACAGGTTGCCCAGGGAGGTGGTTGAGGCCACATTCCTGGAGATACTCAAAGTCAGGCTCAACAAGGCTCTGAGTAACCTGATCTAGTGAAGGATGTTCCAGCTGATTGCAGGGGGACTAGACTGGATTGCCTTTGGTGGTCCCTTCCAACCCAAACCTTTGTATGCTTTTATGTTAATTCAGTAAAATAAACATCTAAGGGAAAGAAATGCATTGTCACTAATGCAGCTCACACCTATTAAAGGCAGCTAGTTAAGCCAACAGGCTTTGGTACGAATTAAGAATGTGATTCAGTAGTTACTCAGAAAACAAGAATATCAAAAAACATTTTACTGCAGTGAAGAAGAGCACACATTATATGCTTCAGCTGCATGCAATCTGTTCAGCTGTACAGTTCAATACAATTCAAACAGAATTACAGCTTGCAAATCAGGTATTACTGCAGGCCTTGGAGAAGTTATTTTTACTAAGGTATTTCTTCTTGTTTCATTAGAATGGCTCAAGGAAGCAAGAGACAGGATTAAGACAATCTGTGAGTCACTAGGTAATACAGATCTGTCTCTCTCTCACACACAAAAGTATCTGAAAGTGATTTCAATATTCAGTTTTTTAAAAACTCCTGAGAAGTGAATTTACCTACTCAAGCTGCCAATAATCACAAGCTAATTTTGTGAACACTTACACAGATGAGGTGACCTAATCATCTGGTTGAGACCACTCATGGGAAGGATACACAAAGATGAGTTCAGGAATTACTGAGTACAGTTACCAACATTACTATAACTTGTAAATAGTCAATCTTAACTCTTCAAATAACTAAGTACTTTGTGAAACAAAATGTCTGGCTTCAAGTTGTTACACAGGTGAACAACAAACACAGAAACGATCAAGATTGAAATTCTAAGGAAGCACAGAGTGTATGGAGTCATCCAGGCAATAAATAAGCTGTTTCTTCATAATAAGATTATTTGAAAACTGGATGAGAGAGTATGTCCAGTTCAGTGCAAGAGTTTCATACCAAAACATCTTACTTGCTGTATGTAGTAGAGCTGTACCTCAAATTCAATGCACATCCAAAGGACTCACTTGGATCCCTCCAAACCCAACTTTGTCCCTTTCTGGTCATTCTTTTCTTTCCCTATGGACACAGGAGAGCCTGATTGTTCTGCTTCATCTACCTTGTACTACTTCTATAGGTAGCACTACAGATAATTCTACAGGATTCTTTAAATATCCCATGTTTTCCCTCTTCCCCAGTGGCCTTTTCCCTTGTTTGCCTGGAACCACTGGCACATGTCCTGGCTCCTCACAGCCTTGGGTGCACAGCAGCACTCCCACCCTTTCTTTTCATCTCAGTGTGGGCATCGGCCCATTTTCCTGCCATTCTGAATTCTTCTTACCCAAAATGAAACAAATACTAATCAGGAGCCTTCTCTCTTGCTTGGCCCCAAGAAATAAATCCCTTCTGCCAGATACATGCAGCTTCCCTCTGCTAATTCCTCCAAAAATTGGACAGCGTTTCTACCTGTCAATTATTTCTCTTTAGAGGTGACAGGCTGAAAGTAATGTCACTTCTTAGAGTCAGTAGGTGGATGAAGCTTTTGGCAACTCTCCCAGAAACGCTTTTCTTGTTTCTGCAAGATACTGCTGGGGCAAAGTTGCTAATCTACAACTGTGCTGCAAATCTCAGCCCAAGAACATATGTTCTTGCGCTGTCAAGAGAGAGAACTGCAGTGAAAACATTACGTAGTGCCAACTGCCCACAAAAGATAGATGGGTGCTCAAGCCCAATGCGCCCAGCAGAAAATTAAGATTGTTCTCCTTGCTTTGCTTGAAATGTCTGTGTCATCTATAATCAATGAAACAGTCTGGAACAAAAAGCACAGCCATCTCTTTTTGTTATCCGAGTAGCTGAAGAAAACAACCTAACACAAGCTAACTAGTGACGACTTGCTGCAGGTCAGATAACTAAAATACATTGGTAAAAAATCCAGCACTTAAAATCCACTTACTTGGGTGACTGGTGACAGAGACTTCAAAAATGTACCTTTTAGAATGAAACTACACATGACATTGTTGCTAATACTGGAAGAGGGAAGGAGAATTCTCATTATCTGTTTCTAAGAAATGGGATTCTTGATTCAGATGATGAAATCAAGGCGCTGAAAACACACCAAAAAACAGTCTAGCACACTGAATTTAGGATTAATTTATACCATAAATTACACAAGCAAATACTATTTAATTCCAGCTGTTTACTGCATCTTATCTATTAAAAATAGTCCATTCTGTGATCAGATCTCTTTGAAAGATCAATGTACAGAGTATGAAAAAAAGGTTACAAACCATGATTGGTATCTATTGTACTAAGTAATGCATGTTAGTACTTTCCAATCTTCTTCTTTAATGTTCTCTTGTGTGCCTTGCTCCCATCACTACATGAGAAGATGTGCATTCCCTTCCAGTAGTCATGAAATCACAGACTCACCAAGGTTGGAAGAGACCTCAAAGATCATCAAGTCAAACCTGTCTCCACAGACCTCATGACTAAACCATGGCACCAAGTGCCACATCCAATCCCCTCTTGAACACCTCCAGGGACGGTGACTCCACCACTTCCCTGGGCAGCACATTCCAATGGCTAACACCTCTCTCTGTGAAGAACTTTCTCCTCACCTCAAGCCTAAACTTCCCCTGATGCAGCCTGAGACTGTGTCCTCTTGTTCTTTTCATGCAAACCAAGAGTAAGTGTATGCTGAAGAACTAAAGATGCCAGGAGACTAGTGTGAAAGATCAGCTGCTGTTCAGTTCTCTCCAATTTCTGCTAACTTCAGACACTTAAAGAAATCTGATTATGCCATGTATGGTCCTCCATATCTGCGCTTGTGAAGTAATGAAGTGCAGTCTCATTATCATTTCAGAAAAATTAACTGAAAATATTAACACTTCAAATAGATTAGATTATCTTCTCCCCCCCCAATCATGTTTTTTCAAAACACCTTGCACTTCTGTGCCACACCAATACAGGTGACAAAGTACACCACTGCCTACCTGATATCCCCATCAAACAGAGACTTAATAATACCATGTTAAACTGATGTTTCTGTAAGGATGTGGACCTCAATGCCTATGAGCACTGTGCTTTTATGCATATTTTTCAAATAACCAAAACCCCACAGAAAACAGTTCACAGAATATACTCCTTTGGAAGAGACCTTCAAGATCATCCAGTTCAAACCTTCAACCCATCACTGAAGAGTCAACACTGAATCATCCCACTAAGTGCCAGTCTAACATACCACTCGAACACCTCCAGGGATGGTGACTCCAGCACTGCTCTGGGCAGCCCATTCCAATGTTTGAGAACCATTTTAGCACAGAAATATTTCCTGATATCCGATTTGGACCTCCCCTGGCGCAGCTTGAAACCATTTCCTCTAGTCTTGTTGCTTGTCATCGAGGAGAAAAAGCTGGCCTAGCCTCCTCCTTACTCCAACCTCACCTCAGATAGTTCTAGAGAGCAGTAAGGTCACCCCCTCAGCCTCGTCCAGATTGAACAGCCCCAGCTCCCTCAGACACTCCTTGCAGGACATGTCCCTCAACAGCCTCATGGCCTACAGTTGCCCTTCAGCTCATTAGCAGCATGTAAAGACGTCTTTATGTGGGAGTCCTGCCTGCAGAGTCTGCATTTATACTGAACAGAATTAATAATGATGAAGGAAAAGCTAAATGGCTATATAACAAGCTGCATATTTTCCAACAGGATTTTGTTCTGTGCAGCCAGAATGGTGACCAAAAGTGCAATTTTCATTTAAAATGCCTCATTCCAGTTGGAAAATACAGAGTTGTTTTTCCTTTTGAGTTTACCTGTAAGTTACCATCACAATTAGGGGCAATGCTGGAGGCTGTACAGAAGAGAATATTTATTTAGTTTCGAGAATGTTATCAAGGAGACACAGCATTGGCAATTTGTCCTTTGTGTTTACTCGACTAGTGCCTCAGAAAGTAAAAACTGGCCATGATGTGTCAGAAAGAGAGAACAAACCAGCCCTGGGTGTGCAAATTATGCACTGACATTAGGACTCGTATGGAGATCAGTAAAAACCATTACAGACATGGACTGTTTGCATTCAAAGAAAATGCATGACAGCATTTTAGGCCCTGCTTTGCAGAGTAATGAGTAATCAGAGCTTCAGCTACAGGTAATAGCAAGAATCAAGTGTTTAGAGCCCCTGCTGTGGGCATCACCAAGAGCCTCCAAAGGGCGGGATACATCTGCAACTCAAAAGCTCCTCAGGTGACAATGAGGTTTGGTAGACAAGGTCATAAAACACAAGTTTAAATCAAGAGCGGGCGACAATTCAGGATTCACACGCATCTGTCACTTGTAGGACAAAGAGGAAGAAAGCAATATACCTTTCTTTCATGAGGACTGGGCACCCCAGGGGTGTTCTGCTTGAGAAAGCCTGCTGTTGTGGACCACCTTGTAGGATTTTTCCGTGAAGGCTCTTCTGAAGAAAAATTTGTGTCACTTACAGAGGTTGAGAGGCCAATGAGTGCAGGGTCGCTACTACGTCGGACATGAAGAGGCATATCTGTAGAACAAAACAGACAAGTAAATAAACACTGACTAGATTTAAAATGGTTTTCACATAGCAAAAATATTTTTTCAAGCTCTGGATGGGTGGTTTTGACCAAATGTGGTTTCGCAGAATAAGGAGTTATTGACCTCAGCATAGCTCCTCAAGGACAAGGTTTGTTTCCCCAAAACCACAGCCTTGCTGCTTGGCCACACAAGGAGAAAATGAGGGTGAAATCAAACTGTTTGAAACTAGCACAGCTCGCTGGCTCCACAACTGCAAACGCAGCATTGCCACTACCTGTCGGCTGCTGTGTGAAATAAAAAACACACAAACAAAAACAAAATAGCCTGAGCTTGAACAACTGAGAAACTAAAGTGACTCACATGTTTTTAAAAGCAAGTTGCCAAAGGCTTAAATTCAACAGCCTGTTGACAAAGGGGTGGGCTAGGATGTATCCCCCACTCCACTGCCACAGCTGCAGCATGGGCACTGCCAACATAACACGCTTGCAAGAAACTGATCGCCATCCTCCCTGCTGCAAAAGGCAGACTCCTCAACTTCTAAAATACACTCCCCATTTCCTTCTCAAACCCCGTGGAAGAGCCTGTTTTCTATTCTGCATTCTTCCTTTGCCTCTTCCCGACAGCCACAACAAGATCAGTGCTGATTTACCCCGATTCCCTCAGCCTTCTAGCCTGCATGACTGACAGGAGAGAAATATTTCACTAGTAACAAACGATGCAGCAGGCAGGTAGACTGATTGGAAAGAGATAGGGGTTTTTAATATAAGTAGAGGTCAAATCCTTTCCAGAAACTTTGACGGCATGTTAAAGTTAGTTTCTCTTGAAATACAACTTAATTTTTTCCAATTTCATTTATTATCCTACAACAAATATCCACACATCTATCATCTTGCTCATACAGAAGTTTCATTGCCTGTATTTGCAACTTCTTAGCACACTCTCACTCAGCATCAAAATGGAGGGGATGTGATTTATCAGTTTTATTTCTCTTTATTGCCGCACTGGGAAATTTGAATGCAAAGTAGAAACAGAAAAGGTGAAAGCTATGGCATGTAAGCAGTGGAGTCAATGGGAAAGGCATGCTGGGCAACAGCTAGAAAATGAAAACCAGGACCTGTTTCGATGAAACAGCTCCCAGGGAAGCCAAAGGTGCAGGTCTCACAGTAAGAGCAGAGAATACAGTAACAAGAGTTTCTTAAATTGCAAGTCTTAAGCTTTACAACATCTTTATGTTAATGGTACATATGATAATATTAAAAAAATCTTACTTTGCATGGTGTTATAAAGACACAGGAATACAGCAAGCCATGCCACATGAAGAAAATGTCTGACATTCTTCAATAATTTCTTTTGCAATTAGGACTCAGGCTGCTGAGATATGTGCAAGTGTTACATGAACAAACACCAAACAGTCAGGGTTCCATGTTCTTGTTATTCAAACAAGAATAACAAAGAATTTATGATTTTTTTCTCTACAACTATTGTGCTCCTTCCTTAGAAAGGTTGGGGGGTTGCTTCATTTTCATAACAAAGATATCCACAAGTATTCATTTCCAGCAAATAAAATGCCTTCTTTTATAAATATGTGTAGACATACACACAGACGTATGCACACATTTATGAGTGGATAACAGAACTACAAGTAATTAAATGAACATTTCAGGGAATATTAATGAAACAAAAGTATTTAGGGTCTGAGTGAATCCTATGTAGATTTTGATTATTAAGTGTCTACTCAAACTCAGAACAGGGTTTTGCTTTGATTGCCTTGTCTTCAACTACTTCAAGTTTCATAGAGCAGCTGAAGGCAAAGCCTCCTATTTTCCCATAGATGGCAAACACAAGGAAGTTCACTATCAAATCCCAAGAGGTCCCTGTACCAACGGTGGCTCAGCTGCAGCCTCAGCAACAGCCCCACAATGTGTAATGAAGTGAGCCATGAAGAGCAGTGCCTGTGCTGCTGGCATAGCCCTCAACACTCTCATTTATTAGATTACCCTGGGCAAAAAAGTGGCTCTGTAGTCCATAGTACCACTTAAGAAAAATACCAATCTATATTTGCTCCAAGCAGCAGCCCATGCATATTATCCTGTTTGCCTTAGCTACCCACCCTACAACACAGAATTCCAATTTTCAAACATGAGTTCACTTGCTCCTTATGCTCATACATCTATATATAAGCACGGTGACAGCGAAATGTTCTTGCATTTTTTACACTGTTTCTTCAAATTGCTTGACAAAACAAAAGTTCAGTTGGGTGCACTTCTGTAAGAACAGAAGCCAAATTGCCAAGAAGGAAGGAAGGAAATGGAACTCAAGTCAGCACTTCTGGAATGGAGCAAGCAATTAGCACTGCCTTGGCTTTTGCTTTGTAGCAAAAACCTGACAGTTTGCAGCAGAGACTTTTCTCCACACAGGAAGTTAATTATGCAATGGAATTCCTAAGTATTAAGATGCTCCAGTGAATATATTAAGAAGTTTCCCTCCAAAATCTGTTCCCTGATGAGCCACCTTTAATACGACCCTTTTAATTCTAGTAAGGTTAGTTTTTGTGCTATTTATAGATCCCCATTGACCCTTTCTCTACATCTTTCCTAAAACAGCTGCCAGTCTGCCAGTCTAAAGATACAACAGGATCTTGTCACCCCTTCTGAAAATGGTTCCATACATAAGGAAAACTGATTTGTGTTAGTAACTGAAGTTCACACTAAAGTGAATTATAAAAGCTCATAATTTGGATGTGTTGGATCTAGTTAAGCTAGAAATTTAAACATCCGTCAATTGTGGTTTTATTGTGGTCATGGGACAAGCGCATGAAGCTAGCTCTAGCGTGTGCTGCTTGGCAATGGTCAATACCTCTCCAGGTACTAAATCAAGAATTAAATCTTACCCACTTTCTGTTAACCACAAGGTGTAAATACAGCCTCCTGCGTTCCACTCTCCACTTCTATTCTGATAGACCATTCTGACCCTCCATTAAAACAACAACATAAAAGAATATATTGAACAGATTCTTCTCCCAGTATACTGTTGATTACAATCTTCTGGTTTACTTGAATTTATAGATTTGAAGAGGATATACTTTGAAATATTAAAAGGAAAATCAAAGGAAAAGAACTTAATAATTAAATCAGAAGATGAAGTGCGCATGGGACTGATGCAATGTCACTGATTCCAGGATGATGGCTGATACTGTTTGAAGTCTGTGGTTTCTTTGAAGAGTGGATAAAACAGCGATGAACTCTAATCACAAGGCTTCAAATTCTCTGTGGCACTAATGCACTGTAAATATTGATTTGCTTCTGCAGCTAAGGTGCCTTTTAAATAAGCACTTGAAACAGTAAATCTAATAATGAATTACAGGAAGTTTAAAAAGTCTAAGAATTAAGGAAAAATTAAATTAAATATCATGAAAGTTACCACTAACTCAGTTCCTGAGCCACATTCAAGGACTTGAAGTATTCAACCCCAAGTACAACACTATCGTTTCAGGAAGAATTATGTGTGACAGAAAATCCCATTAAGATATGTATATAGGCACAGTTCTTCTAGAAAATGGTTATTTGTAGGATAAATCCAAGCTGGATAACAAAATGCTCACACTCATAATCATGAAATTCTGACTGGAAGTCTCATTTTATTAAAAGCAATGGCAGTTTCACTATAAATTATACAACCAGCCAATACCCATTTTATAACCATCTTTAAACTTTAAGAACACAGAGTTGTACCTTCCCTTCCTGCCAGCAATTCCATTTTTATTTTAAAAGGGTCATCACCTTCTCTGATTTTCTAATATGCTCATGAGCAAAAGCATTTCAGGATCTGGCAAATTTCATCCATAAAGCTGAATACATCATCCTGCACACAGGCGGTGAGACGGTGGTCCCTCAGAGCAGAGCTAATATATACCCTTCCCATATCAATTTCCTCTCAGATGTCAGCTTGGAGGGCTGGACTACAAAAACACATTCAGGTCTTGGCTATGCTATATAAATATGTGTGCATTTCAACTGATGTTTTGGCTCCACAGCATCATTGGCAGCCTGCACAATTTGTTGTGCAGTGACTTTAAAGCACAGAAATGGTGGTCATTTCTAGCTACCTCACACAGACCACCAGGCCCATGACTGATAAGTAGACTTGAACAGGATTTATTGGTTTTTTCCCCTCTCTCCACACTCTGTAGTCTTTTCTGAGTCAATTATGAATCAGTAAAACAAAAAGGCTTTGTGGGCAAGAGTAGTTTTGAACAAGGAAGCTGCTCAGGGTAGACAGAGGTCCTGAAAGTGAGCCTACAAATCTGTTCATATGCCAAGGTGTGTTGTATACACAAGACACAAAGATCCTACCCCAGCATCAAGAAACCAGTCTGGGCCTGGAAGGTAGAGACTCAACAGTTTTATACATATTCTTACACTTTAGCTTCTGTTTATTCAGGCTGAAATTAAATTGTATTATTACAGTAGCTGTATTACATCTCCACTGGGTTATTTCTCTTTTCTCCATTCAGATTACTCTCCTTTCTTAGTTTATCACCATCTGAACATTTAATTACTATTTACAGTATTGCTTCTACTCTACTATTCTATTCAATTCTGCTGGGACAGTACTGATTCCTTCAGCTTTCAAGGTGTTAAATAAACCCAAAACTAACAGGAATCCTCATGGCACCCTACTGGACAACAGTCACAAGACTTCCATCTTTACTTAGAACTTCCAAGGTACTTAAATTTCTAACAAATGCTTTCAAATTTTCAACTATTCAACCAGCTGTACATCATTCACCTACAAATGCAAACTCCCTCGTGCTCACAGCTCTCCCTTTCAGAATTGCAAGGAAGATGACATGGTTTAGATAATTAGCATTTCTCTACTTGAAAATACGTTTCTGCTTAAAAACAGTACCTTCTAAAATGAATTTCTCCACATGCAGAACTTTCAGCTAAATAACAAAACTGTCACTCTTCTTGCAGAGACAAAAAAATAATCATTAACTTCATGTAATTGCAGATATTTAGAACTAATTCATGTAAACACCCAACTGTTAATTCTTCTAGCTATACATCTCCAAACAACAGTTGATGTACTTCCTGAGCGACATTTTCACTGTTATCAAATAATGCTCTCTGTTTTCTTATTTCTTTAGCTTTAAAATGGCACATTTGTAACCATCCACACATTAAAATCATGACACATCACAATTACTCTGTTTTCCTCATACGACTGCTCTATGCAGTTGGAGGTCTGGCAGGCAGCCACATCAGGGGCAGGGCAGAGGCCATAGCATGGCACTAAAAATGCACAACGTGGTGTAGCAGATGGCATATGAATGAGGCAGGTCACGGGACTCTTAACACCCAGCCTGCAAAGCCTGACAGGTGTGCATATGTCCCTAACCATCACATAACTGTAGAGAAAATACACTTGGCTGTGTGGAACATACAGACAAAAATCCACTGTGCGCTACTGTACCTTTACGAAATAGAAGACACTATGTCAGCATGCCTGGGATCTAAAACCACTCAGAGAAAAGTAAAATCATGAATGACAGTGAAAAGAGTGCAACTAAGCCACCAAAAAAAAGAAAAAAGTCTTACTACAAAGCAAAAGAAACAGATCCTTACCTTCTTAGCATCACTTTCAATTTCTTTTAATTGAACTTAGGTTTGCCGTTTTCCCAACCATGACTGCTCAACGACTTTGAAATGCAGAAACAAGAAAACATCAACCTGCCACAGTTATATTTTAATAATGAGGTAATGTTAAATCCTTATCTTGAAAGGCCTTTAAAATTAAAAAAAAAAAAATAAAAAAATCATCCTTCTCTTTCTCCAAGATTCTTTCTTCTTACTTTTGACTATTGCGATCCAGGAGGAAAAAGATGATTGCACCTTGAAACTCAATTTACTTAGACACTGACTTTTAAAGCTAATTAGAGAAAGAACTTTAAAATCAAAATTAAAATTTAATTACCTACACCCTCTCTGTTTCCTTTCTCTGGGCTTTTTTATAAAATGCAAATATCTTTGCATGCCAAAAGAAAAGACAAAAATGTCAGATCTTACAAATGTTCTACTCATCTCTGTCAAAAAAAAAAATACGCTTCAGTATGTTCTAATGAGTTGCAGTTTCATTTTTGGGGGGGTACATTCTTTATAAATTTCCTTAAGTCATGCTGCATTTTCTCTTATTTTCACACCACTGCTACAAAAGTAGAAAAATATTGCACTTTTAGACCCCCAGAGGTTAAATTTTGTTGCAGAATTTGTTCCCTCCTTCTTCAGAAAGTTGTGCCACAGTAGAAGCGTTATCAGCCTTGCTCAAGGTTGTCTGCTTACATTGAAGATCAGGTCTTGCTAGTAAGACTCTGATACTTTAGTTATGGTACAAAGAAACCACTGTATTTTGCATCTTCATTCACATTTTGCAGTGCAGGTGAGGGTTTGCAACTGGCAGACACTTCTCTTACCACAACTTTGAAAAATCCCCTAAAACTGGACGATAAAACTCTTCCTGTTAGTGACCCTAATGCAGCGATGTGGAAACTATGTATTGTTTATGGTCTATATGCTTTTGGCGGAGAGGCTTGTTTAGGGCAAGAAATGTGCAACACTTTCCTGGACAGAAGGGAAGAGCCACAGGGCACCTAGCCTCTCCTGGGGCAAGCATAGCTGGCTCCAGCCTTGCTCCACTGCAGAGAAGTAGAGGAATTTTTAAGAATTGGGGCTGCGGGCCCAAGAAGAGAAGGCTCTGGGAAGACCTTAGAGCTACATTTCAATATGTGAAAGGGACCTAAAGGAAGGCTGGGGAGGGACTGTTCAGAGGGGCTTGTGGGATTAGGATGAGCAGCAACAGTTTGAAATTGAAGCAGGGTAGATTTAGGTTGGACATTAGGAAGAAGTTCCTTACAATGAGAGTGGTGAAATACTGGAACAGGCTGCCCAAGGATGTGGTTTAAGAGACCCTCCTATCCCTGGAGACATTCAAGATCACTTGATGTGGCCCCACACAGCCTGATATAGTTGGAAGTGTCCTTGGTGATTGCAGGGGGTTGGACAAGATGACCTCTGAGGGTCCCTTCCAACCCAATACAATCTGTGAATTGCCAAAACCCCAGATATAAACATGACCACTTATATCCAACTCACAGGCCACCGTCAGGGTGGAGAACACAATGACTTTAGTATATCAGCACCTGGAGGTAGATCTGAACCTGCGTTACCCAAAATCCAGAGAGCTTTATTACAGGAATTATTTAGACATCTTTTTAACTGAAGTGTAACGGTTATGACAACCAAGAAAACTTGACTACAGTCATTTAAAGGTTGGAGGCACAAAATTTAAAGAAGAAAGAACATGTGGGAAGGAACATGCACGCTACCAAGTTTCTGAGATGGCCAAAAAAAAAATAACACAACTGACATCTACAATAAGATAGAACGAGCCTGGTCCTGAACAACCATTAAAAATGACTAACAGCTTCTGCAGTTTAAAGGCACTTGCTCTTGTTTCCGTGACAGAAACATTTACTAGGATTATTAGAAACATGTTGGTACATTCACGGGACATGCTCTCATTTAAAGTGCTATCAGATCTCTGCGAATCCCACCAAGCTGATAGCTGCTGATGATGATCAAGAAGAGTAAAAGATCTCAGGCAGAACTAGGGAAAGGCCATGTCATGCCACCCCATGTGCTCAGAGATAATTTTTAGCAGAAGGTTTCTCCGTGCACAGGGACTAATACAGCCTAAAGGCAAAGCACAGAGCATGAAGATCCCAAGAATATTATTTTCTGTCATTCATCTGCAAGTATCAAGCTGCATCCCTGAAGACAAATCAAGTATTTGCGTGTTTAAGTAATGAGATGAAATGCCACCAACCCTCCTCATCCACAGAGGATGCACGGCAGCAGAGCTGCCATGTCCATGACATGGGAAGGCAGATAGAGCAGCAGGAAGATGTGGTGCTGTGCTGACCTTTCACTGGGGGGAGCTCGGAGAATGGGCTGGGAAACTGCAGCGTGGGGACTACGCAAACCTAAGGGCATCCAAACGAGCTCTTTCCAATTACGAGTGGGGAATAAGAAGCTCCAGCTATCAGCACAACATGCCAAAATCTTCTCATTAACCTCTCAAGGTTAAAGATCACTTTCTGCAGAAAACTCCAGTGCTTCCAGTAGCCAAACAGAGAATAAGACAATTTAGACTACAGTGGAAGTTGTTAGTGAAATCATCCAGATAATACCCAAACAGAATGGGACAATAAAACAGAACATCTGCTGTTATCCAAGGGTTGACAGACCAACAGACATCTTGAATTCCTCTTCTTTACTACAAAGAAATCCTAACAATGAACCTTCTTTTTTAAAACCATGCCTAATGTGCTGCAGGAACAACGGGTGCCTAGAGCCTGTGCCAAGTTAACCATTGCTGTCTGCCTCTCTTACAAAGTTCTCTTCTGGAGACAGAGAATTTTCTACACCTTGGTGAAACTTCAGCAATTATCTTTCTTCCTGCCCCCTCCCCCCCACTCCTTTCCCCCTCCCATTTTTTCCCCTCTCCTTCCTCTTACAACCTCAGAAACACGTGCTTACACTGCATTCTTAATTACATACCTCTCACTATCTTTTTCTAATTTCATACTGCCAAGGCTCAAGAGAGTCAGAAATTATCCCTAAAAGTTCAAAACTAAGAATAACCAAATAGAAAGAGCTTCAGCTGAAGTTCAAAGAAGAAATCTCACTACATGGAAGACAGTTTATGAATTTTTGGATCAATGACTTTTCATGCTTGCGGTTGCCAACTTTCAATGCAATTTCTGATTGGTTCTAGCTCAGAGATTAAGATCATCTTTCTTAGTGGAGAAACAGCTTTAGCCAGAACTAACAGAAGATTTTACTGAAATACTATGGTATGTACTTCATGCCAGAATCTCTCAGATTCCCAGCAGTTAACTTTTCCAAGCTGTCTCCACACCACAAGCCTCCTTTCCTTGTATCATCCTAGAATGTGCTACAATTTCAAATATCCACATGCAGAAAGGTGACACAAGTTGGTCAGATTTTTTTAAATTATAATGATTACTAGTCATTTTATAACATTAAGGAGTTTGATTTCTGTTTCATTCTTCAAAGATTCATAAGGTATTTCTTGTTCTGCAGCCCAAAATGTATTGATACACTAAAGTGAGAAAAGAAGGGGACAGTCAGCATATACTGCTTGGTCCTCTTGAATAACTCAAGGCGGTTGCTTGAACATGAGGAATCTCAGCAGATTCAAAGGAAAAATCAATAGCCTAGCATAGGTTATTTAGCAAAACCCTGCAAGTCATCATTTGGACAAGAGAATTCTGCAAAACCAGAAAAATGCTGTTGCAACTCCTCTAGCAACCCAACACCTCCTTGTGCCCCTGAACCCAGGCATGTACCTAGTGCTACTACTACATACATCTTGCTCTCTCCAGGGCCTCCCTGCAGAAACGTAACAAGCTGAAAATACCTCCACCGAGGACAGACAAAAGAAAAACATGGGAAGCAAGAGAACTACAGTTCCTCCAGTCCAGGCAAGGCCACGGCCAGGGCTGCCTGCATGTGAGCTGATGGACAGAGCAGTCACTTCTCTGCGTGCCACACACCCAGACACAGCCCCTGCAGCACCAAGGCCAATGACCTCAGTCGATGGGAGTAAAGCAGGAACATCAAAGGGTACACCCAACTGTCAACATGGAGATGCAAAAGAATGGGATGAGTGCCCAAACTGCATTTTGAGGCCACAGTAACAATGTAAAGGACAACTGTAAAAGCATTGTGGTGACCAACCTTCAGCAACTACAGGCTTCCCCTGTCCAGCTTGTAGCTGTATGTCTGCAAGATGATGCTGCTAAACCACAAAGAAAAGTCACTCTAATCATGCTTTTTAGCTTAAGTTCTCCACAAAGGCTCTGTGAAATGCAGTTCAGACATTATTCACTCCTCAAAAGGAAGAATAACCACTAAAATAAAGTCATAGGAGAGCCATGGAGTTATTTCTTTAACTCACCTGAGAAGAATGGGTTTTAGGAAACACATCTTAGTACCATCATTTTTGTCTTACATGAGAAAGTTTTCTGGTATTTAGACCTCCCAGTATATTGATTCTCAATCCATTCAGCCTTATGAGGTGTGTACACAGCACCTGGACATTCACAGAACAAACACAGGGATGATGTACAAATGACTGTGGGTAGAATATCCACAGGCTCTCACAGATCAACTTCCCTGCAGTGTGCATCAAGCAGTGAATGTGCTTCTAGCAGGAAACCTCCTCTGTTTACTGAAGTGCTTAGTTCAATACTTAAAATCTAAGAAATGCTTCATACATATTTTGCCACAGTACATTAGTTTTACATCAAATAAGGTGTTTCTAACTAAAACCTACTTCACTGTTTAATAGAAGTAGCTATCTTGAATTTCACATAAGAGGAGAAAAATAGCTGCCTGCATTTATGCAACCTCTGAAGGCAGAGCCTTTTGACACCTGTACGAGAACTCACCTCATCAAGTTTTTATTGGCTCTTGGCATACAACCATCACTGAACTTTTTGTGTGACTACTACAGCAATTCTAGTGTAAGGCAGATCAAAATAAAGTGGTATGTTTGGTTTTTTCTGAGCTTACCAGAACCATTTGTGTAAAGCAAGGTTGATCTCATGTTCCTGAGAAGCAGTTGAGTTACCTCAAATATGACTACTGGACTAAAAATGTCCATCAAGTGTAATCGTTTTTGCTCTTTCTGTGTAGCTAGAGAGAAAAGCAGTTAAACATCGGAGGCCTTCACACCTCTTCAGCATCAGCACCTCAGTAGCTTCACTGAGAAGAATGGGTCAATACCACCTATGCCTACATTCATTCGGATGCCCACACTCCTCACTGGCACAGGCATAGTATTGGGATGTTGGTCCTCTTAGCCTGCTGACTCCAAGAGAGAGGGATAGAAAGAAATTGAGAGAGACAATGAAGCTCTCAGCACATCCACAGCCTACAGGTAGATGCTTAACATATCCCACTGAGTCAGTGAACCATACTGTCACATATCTCCAAACAGCCACTCCCAGCACTCCTTTTTGATTACAGGAAGCTTGCAGCTCTTGTCCCTGCATACGCGTTGTGCTGTAGGAAGTCCTGTGATACAGCCAGAGAGGAGAGAAAGTCACCTTTTTGGTAAATGGCACTTCAGAACCCCACTCCTGAGAAGTTTTAGCAATTTTGTTTTCCGTTTCAGTTTACAGCAGAGGAAAATGGAAGACATGGACATTGTATGGTTTGAACTACATTCTTGAGGGATTCAGCTGGAAATGACTACAGAAATAAAAGCATAATCTACAACATCTACTAATAAGTTCTTTAACAGAATATACTTGTGCAGATCTCGCTATCAAGAAAAGACAGCCTCCCTGGACTCAGACTGGAAGATAAAAGTCTTTGCATGAACAAAACACACACAATACCTCTTGGATCAAAACTCACTTAGCAGCATGAGGCTGAAAAAAAAGTTTCCTACCGCTTTACTACACAGCAATTTGCTCACCTAGCCCTCTCCAAACAGCGATCTAACATCAGTGTGAGGACAGCAAGAAGGAAAATTGCTGCCTAAGTGGCAGGTTTGTTGTGGTTTGACAATTCTAAAGAGTTCACTAGAAACTTCTAAAAGCAGCATCTCTAATTCCCTGAAATTACTGATAATCGTCCAAGTGAATGGAGAACAATTATGAAGAAAATTGAATGCTTCCAAATGCCAGTTTGCTGCACATCCTGAATGAAAATTGCATAAGCATTTTTCAGTCTCTGGCTGTAAAAGGAATAAAACCCTAGGCCCACAGGCATTCTTGCATGGCTTTCCTCACAGGATTTCATATTATCATCATTTCTGCATTTTGCTTAGCTAGTTATGTGGTGGCTTGCAGCTTTAACCTGTTTTTCTTATTAAAAACAAGCAAACAAAAAAATCATCTGAAGCTTCAACAATAAGCAGTCATACCACAACAGCCGCAAATAGAAGCTATCTTTTCCTACTAACTCAGCCAGATCAGATTTGAAGCTGCTGTTACAAAACACAGTCTCAGGAATTTCTTATGGTACAGCCACACCAGCAGTTGGCCATAAAGTACAGTAAAGAGCATAAACACTCTGGGACGAAATGGACACAAGACATCCCTTTTTCTGCTGAGCCAACCCAGCTCCCTTTCTGTTAAAGGGCCAGGAAAGTGTGAAAAATTTATGTGGAATTTTTATCAGCCTGTTTCCTGGGTAGCAGCCCTGTTGCCAGCTAGTCCTGCAGGACAATGAGACCAGTCCCAGCCATGGTGATAGAATGAGGTGCTGTCCATCCTCCTTAGTCTGCATTAAGGAGGAGATGAATCAAAAAATGAAGGCCAAACAATATTTTAAGCATGTTTTCACCTTTTTATCTTAAAAAAATAAAATAATTAAAAATTCATAAACCGAACCAAAAACTCCACAGTCTCTATCTACAAACAGAACACGGCACGAATGAATAAGAAACCAAGTTGATGAAAGGTCTGCAGGAGAAAAGAGCATTACAGCAGTAAGGCTGGGGAAAGGACAGGAATGGAAAGCCTACGGAAGCAGCTGAAGGGACACCTTAAATAGGAAGAGTGAGTGCAGCTGGGAAAACCTCATCAAAAATTAAAGTGTTAAGAAAACAAATCCAAAAGAATGTTAAATGAGAAAAGCACAAGTCCAAGAATGCAAGGAATCATTCACAACATGTGCTGCTGCACTACAGCAAGACTCCAAACAAGCCTCATAACTCATATCCTGCAGACACCCTGTGATCATCCTGTCAAACACCTATATAAGCCCAGGTACACTGCACAATAATGTCTGCATTTAGTCTTTTAACTTCTGTTGGAAATACAGAAAAATATTGACTTTAATTTCAAGACTTCAGGAGCCAGAGAATCCATCAAAGCCCCAGGACTGTCATTTTTAAAGCTCTGCAATTCAGTGAATGTCTTCTACGTCTGAGACATCTACAGTTTGTGTTTCAGGAAAGGTAATTCAAAATGTCATCATGCACTTATACAAATCTAAGATTACACACAATACCATTTTTCATTTTGTGATTAACACTTGAGAAATAACAAAAGTGTAATCATGTGGGATTATCCTTCCCTTTCATGTCTTTAACTTTTCTCCTTTTCCTTTTTTCAGTTTCTGGCATGGACTAAGTCTCAGATTCTACAGAGATAGTTTTGCAAAGAAAAAGAAACAGAGGGAGGGCGGCAGAAAGTAGAGAGCGCGTGAGGGCAGAAAGCAGAAAGAGTGCCACAGAAACCTACTCACTACTCTCTCATACACATATATTATTTACATGGCTCCTTGGGTAATTGTTTATATGGCAAAGTAGCATCAAGGAAACAGTTATGTATTTTATTTGTCCCGAGGGAGGTAAGCATTCCTTGCCACTGGTTCCTCTTTATTTTCCTCTGTTCTTATTTTTTGTTCTTGAATTCTTCATGCCTTCCTTTTGCCTTTCTCCTTCTGTTTCTGATCACAGGCAGATAAATATAAAGTGGTGGTCCCCTTTCTAAAATTTCCATGAGGCATCAAGTTAACCCAGCTGCACCAGGTTCTCAATCTGAAAGTCAACATATGGAAATGGAAAGAGTAAGAAGTCGCAGCTAACCTTCTCTCAGGTTAAAGCCTCATCCCCATCACACATGCTGAGCATCTTGCATTCTGCAGCTTGATAACTACAGACAGAAAGCACAGAGCACATGAAGAGCCTTTATCAACAGCCTCACCTTTGACATTTCCTCACTTTTTACTGTTTAAAATGACCCTCCAGGTGTCTTAAAGCAAATGACAGAAAAAACAGCAGGGGGAAAAAAATCAAGTAAGAAAGCACAGGACAAGCAATTGATATGGCATGGCAAGTCACCAGGAAAAAAAAAATCACAAAAAAACATTATGGCTACAATGAAACAATTACATTTACCTTGGCTGGTCAAGGTGAAAATTCAAACTCTAAATTGAGCACATTAGCTATGAGTGAAAAATTACTATCCATCTTGCTAAAACTATGATTTTATGATTAAGAGCTTTTCCCAAAGGAAATCCAAGCAAATGCCCTGTTTTCTTTATGTGTTGCACATGCCACTCAAGTTTACAAACACGTAAAATAAGAGAGGAGTAGAAGTGAAGAAAAATTAAAAATCAAGTAGTGTTTTCCTTACAAGCACTAACACTTTTGATACAGCCTACAATGGATTATCGGGTTTAATTACTTACTAACCTTACTAAATTCTACAAACATGTGGTCAGTGAAATGTCTTCCTCCCACAGAGGTCTGACACTCTGTTCCTTTCTGAGGAAATATTAACTATGTCCTCATCTTATCTGCTTTCATAAAATACTGAAAATCTCTTGTCCTAGAACTCAAGACATCTGCCAGCTCCGGGAGGCATAAAGCAGAGAAAACACACAACATCGATTCACAAGGACTCGGTGCCTGTTAAACACGATTGGATTTGCAGAAAAACCTTGAAAGCACATGTACTCAGAAAATATTTAAAACATCTGGTGAAATCTGGATGAGGGGAGGGGGGAACCACAAGCCCATCACATCAGAACAAATTAAAATACCTCGTTAAAAAATTTTCACCCTTAGTAAAATATTCCGACTTTGAAAACGGAAAATGGAAATGAACAGAGCAAAATCCCAGCCCTGGGAGAATTCAGGAACTGAAGCTGGTACATGGCACACACAGCACAGCACAAATTGCTCAGTATGAGTGAAACTGATGTACTGCCTTGAGGGTTTGAGAAGTAATTTAATATTCAGTTCAGCCCATAATAGGAATCCCATGCAACGAAATCGCATCCACAAAAACATTCTGGTAAAAATGCAGAAGGAAGCACGGCTCTGGGAGCTTGCACGTACCCCAGCGGTCACACCAGGCAAGCAGCACCGACACACTGGTGTCACTCTCACATCCTGGACTCACAGCTATTAAGATCTTGAGAGAAAATCTAATATAAAAGCACAAATCAGTTCACACATGCATGCACTGTGCACACCTATGAGCTCACCCTGCTGGGCATGCACCCAGGTGGCCATGTGCCACAAGAAGAGTGTGGGGTCACACCCTGGCAAAGCATCTGGTGCCCTGAGCCCTGCTACCCTGCCTCAGGCTGGGGCATGCTCCTGGGCACAGCTGCCCTGCAGCACACCCACCGCCTGCACCCTCAGGAGTCCAGCTGTTCACTCCCAGTGCACGTCTCAAATGTGCACTTCATTTGGTACTCTCATCTTCCACAGCCTTTCTGGACCATCACAATGCACTGCTGTAGAGATGAACTGTCAACAGACACACAGATCTTAGGACAAATTCACATGAAACCCACAGTCCAAGCTTCAATAAAACATCTCTGCATAGCCACAGCTGCAGTTTCACCAAAGCTTTTCCACCCTTCCCTTTTTTGGGGGCTACACTTTGAAACACTTCTGTTTTCTCGCCTCTCCCTCCAGAGCTGTTAATATACGGCTTCTCTCCATCCACCTCCTGGAGACAGTTCTGCTCACCACAAAGGCAATGATCTGGCAGACAAGGAACCCTCTCCCCAAGCCTTCAGCTACATGTCCCACACCCCTAGTCACTGCTGAAGCAGAAACTAGCAATACTACCTCAGTACAAGCAGTAACTGCAAACAGATTTCCCCCCTGCTCTCATGGATGCAAAAAATGAAACCACTTCTCACCAGTATGCTTTAAGTAACATAGCAAAGGAAAACAGGATTAGGGGAAGACTTTGCCCCCTTACATTTTGTTACTCTAAAGGTGAACTTAAAACAGAGGTAAAGGTAAATCATCTGCATGTTCAATACTCACAGAAAGATTGCCTACTTTGTCAAACTAGAGCTGCAACTTTATTCACTCACTTAACAGCTATTTCTCATAGATAAATGTCACCCAGTTCATTGGAAAGAGCAGTTCTATCGTTTTTTCACTGCTGCACTCCTAGTAAGCCCTTCATTTTTATTTATTTTGCCATGAGTCAAGAGCTTGACTAAAATTTTAAATAAAACATGAAGAGGCTTCACTATGAAAGACCCTTCAGATGGAAATCATTGGGAAAGTCAGGCAGTGCTTGACCTAAAATCCCTCTGTCATCTAATGAAGGTCTTAAACATCAGAGCTTAAAGTGGGCTGGAATAAAAGAAGGCTTTCATATGCAGAAAACATTTCTCAGGTTTTGGTTCCAAAAAGCCTAAAAGCAGAGAGATCAAGAGAGGATTTACCAAACATCACTGAAAGATTAATTTGTATATTGTACAGGGCTGGTTAACAAGGCACGTGGGTCCATTCTCCAACTTGTCAAACCGGTGAACGCAATTTTATTCTTTCTAATCTACTAAAAAATGAACTGCTGGCATTTCTGCAATTGTTAGTCCATTTGGAACAGTCTCAGCAGTGTTGTTCACTGCTACTCTGCCTGCAAGCCTGAAAAGGCATTTACTTTAACAGACTATGTTTGAAGGATGGCTCCCTTCTCCAGCCAGCCATTCAGAGGCTGAGCATGCATACAGGGAGGGAGCTTTTCTCTCTCAGGCCCATGAGGAGCTGGGGTGCCCTGAACAGGAGGAAGGGCAGGATGGTCCTAACACCCAGACACTGCACAGAGTGTGAAGGAACGGGGTACAAAGTCACTCAAATGCACAGAGCTGTAAAAGCAGTTCAAGTGCTTCAGCACTCATTAACTTCACATCATGCTTGCTCCCTCAGATTTAGGCTGGCTTTTCAGTGCCACGTGGCATGACCTCTTAAGCTTTGAGGTTCTGAGAATGCGTCCAAGAAATACAGCTACTTCTTTGCAGAGGTTCACCAGTTTAGGAACATAAAGTGACTAGATACCAGTGTCAGAGCCAAAGCAGACAACACTGTTGTTTTAAACACAAAACTGCATAGAAGTTTCTCAAACTCAATTTTACTCTGACAAAAACTCACATGGGACTATCTGCATTCATGACACACAACCCATGACCCAAATATACTTCCCAAATACTTATACCTGTGTAGGAACTTCTTCATTCACATTGTCCTCAACCCTCTGTATTGTGGGTACCTCCTTGACAAGGTTGCTTCACGTGTTTAGGTAGGATTCGTAACCTGAAGTCTGTTGACACTAACCTCATCCATTGTGCCTACTTTGAATCAGCTGTCACCCAGCAACTGCCAAGAGGCCCAATTTTACTTCCAGCTGCGAACAATGCTGTACAGATTGCTGAATCAAATCCAGCCCCTCAGGATAAGGTTTTAATCGTTGATCAAAGTTTGATTTAAGAAGCCTAATGCCCAACTCATGCACAATCTCTAGAAGCTAACACAATAGCTTGGTATTGCTCTCTTTGTACAGCACTTTACTGTATGCATGCAAGTAGCAGTACAAATATTTTATCTTAACCCAAGAACCAATTTTGCTTTTCTCTGTAAACCCCTGTAGTCCCCAACTCCCTTCCCAGATGCACAATCACTTCCAGTTTCTCTAAATCCAGAAATGTTGACAGAATTAATGACCTAATTCCATAATGGAGGCAAGAAACACAGACCTGGAACACAGCCTGAGTTCACATTCACCTTCAATCCTACACAGCCAAGCTCTGGCATCAGCCTGAGTGGTGAAAGGCCCCACAGTGGGGTGACTGCTGTGTCACCAAGGGGGGACCTCATCTGCCCCTAAAAGTGTCATGAGCAGGTGATGAGGACTCCCTGTCTGCAGACCAGCTGGGGACATGGACCCGAGCCGTGCTAGCAGGAGAGCAGGTGGGGAGTTCATGCCTCGGCTCAGCTCAGCTCAGGTTCATGGGCTTGAGACAGATTTGTCACCTCCACATCATCTGGGGCCAAAAGCTCTGGAGAAAAGTTCTTCTAAACAAATATGCTTAATTCTCACCCTAAATGCTTAATGTGACCCTAACATGAACCCACAGCATTTCTGAAGTTGGAGCTCATCTTTATTAAACAACTCATTTAAGATTTACAGCAAGAGATGAGTGGGAGAAAGCACAAATTTTATCTTCGCAGAAGTATGAAATAAGGCAAATTTTTGTAAAGTTATTTCTCATTCACTCTCTTTATTTCTGTATCATCTTTCAGTCTCTTTCAGTGCACGAGAGAGTAAACAAAAATCAAACTAAAAAACAAGCCTATTCAACTAGCAGCCATCTGTCCCTGCTTCACCCCCCTCAAAAGAACACGTCAGAAGACACAGAATTTAAAGTACCTTTTCCTGGTAATCACCAAAAGAGACGGTCTATCTCCAAAGTACATGCCTGTCTGAGAAAGTATGCAAGCCCATGTGCTGCAAACACACTAAAGAGGGGAGCAAGAAGATCCCCTGTGAATCAAGACCAAAAGCAAGCAACAATGCTCTTGCTTCAGTGCAAGTTTAGCCTAATTAAGGATATGCTTTAAGTAAAACACCTTACAGCCCTGGGCTTGTAGTCAAAAATATCCATAAGCTTGTCCAGTAGGGAGGGATGACATGCACTAGCTGTTACATTCAAGACAGCAAGGCACAGAGGCCCCAGCATCACAACAGTCTTCACTAGCCCTACAACACCCTTCCCATAGGATCGTCACACCTAGGACCAAGTGAATACTTCAGCGCATCTGACAAACTCTGCATCTTCTCCTGCTGGCAAACTGTCTGCAAGCAAATTTTGTCAGTAGTCCACTCACAAAAGACTAATGCTGTTGCCTCAAAGCAAAGCAAAACTTCACTGGGATATCAGCTACATTTGCAGTAGATATTAAGAATGCCTTGAAGCATGCCCCATTGCAGAATCTGTACCTAGAAATACTGCACAAGGTTTTTAGGAACTGGTGGATTAAAGTGTAGCATGCACACAACCATGAAAGCAAAGAATTGTACTGGGTGGTTGTCCATATCGCAAAAAGATGTTCCCTACTCATTTCAGATTTATGTTCCTTTCCCTTCATTGTGCTTACAATGAAATAACAACAACAAAAAAAGAGGGTTAATCAATGAATTATCTACAGAAAGAGCTATTACAGTACTTGATACGTGTGTGATGGCAAACTCTCTTCAATAAACACATAGCTTTACCATAATGGGATTAAACTCATGATGCCACAATACAATAGACTTGAGCAGCTATGTTCCAGTGTTTGATTGCATAAAATGGCATCCTATTTTTGTTCTCTTAAGGAAAAAGTTACCTTTCATTTAAAGAAGGGGAAAATGCAACCAGCAACAACCTCAGCACCACACGTGCGCATCAAAACATTCTCAGAATACGGCTGTGATTTCCATAATAGCTTCTTGTTGAAGTGATCATTAAATCTATTTAAGATGTCAAATTTAGACTAATAACCAAACCTGACTTCTTAAACTATTCAAATTCAATACTACACATCTTCATAACCATTTCTTCCTATCTCTCTTGTGCTACATTCTGTATCTATGGTACATGATGCTACCAGGTATCAGACATAGTATCGTATTATTATTGTTCCCCATTATCAGTACTCAAAGATAGAAGCCCTCACCATATGAAATGACATCTTGAAATGCCCCAGGATTACTTGAGTCTCCTCTACAGAATCCAGTAAGTTCTAAAATTCTTTATTGGTGTCAAAGATTATTATTTTTTTTTTGTAATCTTCCTAGAAGCTACAGTATTTTGCTTGATGGTATACTGAGAAGATTGAAAATATTAAAGGTTAATTTATAAACTTAAGCGGTTTAGAATCCATTTGTTTTTACAAATGTGTCATGGCCTTATCAAAAACACATGGTTTTTGAACTGCTCAACAATCCCAAATTAACAGCAGAGCTCTACGCTTGGAGAAAACACCAACTGGAGATCACTCAAGTCAGAACTGTGTTGTAGAAAGAACAAATTTAGCCTCATAGAAGAAAGCAGCACCTGGTACTGATTTTTTGATTCAATAACTCTGGCTTTAAAACAATCACATCCTTGATAGAGTTACAGGGATAAATGCGATAAGAATTCCTGAACAGCGAGAGCACCAGAAGGTGAGGAAACAGACTTTGCTAAATCTTGTCCTCATATTCCAAGGCATGAGAAGCCTTCCTTAGTCAGCTGCCAACAGCTTGGTACAAGCCTCAGTCAGAGGTTCTTTTCAGATTATCCAGGAAACATCTGAGAAACTGGCAAGAAAGTAAAAGTGGGAATGATAGGAAATCTTTTGGATTTCATTCATCCAACCACATTGGAACAACGGGCACCTGAACACCAACTGGTCGCTGATGAAGGTTCTTGACCGAGACTCACCACAGAACGCTCATCTGACCCAAAGTTTGGTGGAGCTAGTAGAAAACCTCCCATTGACATTAGCAAGCGTTGCCCACAAAGCCATAATCTGTTATTTTAAATGTGGATGACGTTCTCTACAGTTTGTAAGCAACTATTAACTCCATCTGATAAGCTCCAAACATCTGGTTTTTGATGAACTCATCTTACTCCTCCTCCTTCTTCTAATCTCTTGCTTCCGTAGTTCTTCGACATTTGAAAATGACTTTATTTCCATATATAAAGCTGACTCACAGCTGAAGAAGGAGTTGAAGAGATACAAATAAGAGGGAAGTTTTTAATGGCCATATGTGGGAAAGAGTGCTGAAACTGTCATCAGCTTTGAAATGAGCAAATACGCAGGTCCTTTGCCAACATATTAACGTGCAGTGCTCCAAGCCTTTCAACAAAGGCATCTCAAAATATCAACAAATTAATTTTCAGAAGCTGCATTTGGGATTCTAGATAAATACTTGTATCAATCAGTGAAGTGCCACATTTAAAACAACATTAAAATATCTGAAACTCCCTCACATATTTATGTGCTCACACCTTTAATGGGGGGGGTGGGGGGGAGTTGTTGGTATTGCCTTTTCTGAACTCTCCAATTGTGAGATGCTAAGACAAGACACATATTTACAATGAACATAAGAACTCACCCATGGTCACTGACCAACCAATGGCTTAGTCAGGAAGAGGACAGAGCTGCCATCATCAACCAGCTGCCTTCCTGCCTTTCAGGACAGCGCTCAGCAGCATGCAGAACACACAGGAGACGCTTCCACAAAGATTTGCTTGTTACATGAGGTGTAAGAACATTTTGTAGGCCTACAGGTCACAAAAAATGACTCCTTGCCAGGAAATGCCAACTGCCCTTCAGTTAGCAGATAGGGAGAAAGGGGAAGGGGGGAATGTGTGGAAGAAGAGAGATATAGATAGACACAGAAGATACAGAAGGTATCTAGACTTCTTTTTTTCTCCCACAGTCTACTTGTGACCAGAATATGCAACTGATGTTTAAAGTCCTAATAAAATACAAGGTACAGATCACTTGAGCAAATACATCACTGGAGGGCACCACTTCCAGTAAGATCTTGGTAATTGCTTAGGCTCTTCTGGCCAGTATTTCAGGGAGATGCTCACGCACAAGCCTTTAGGAGAACCTTACAAAAGCAGAGGTCTTGTAAAGGGCAAGGCCCACTGACCTGTATCACGCTGGCACAAACTAGCACAATACTCAACCACGCTGGGCAGCTGAATGATCACAACTATCTGCTGTGTATTTCAGGATTAGCATCATCTGCTTTTACAAGTAATACCTTCAAGAACCAAACACTTGAATTTTATTTTTTACATTTTGCAGTCATAGAATTACACAGTAACTTCAGAGGTTCTATGAGATCTCTGGAGGGCATTTGCTCCAGCCTCTTCCATACAAAACAGGACCAGATAGATCGGGTTTCCCATGGCTGTATTCAAAGTTCTGCCCACCTCCAAGAGTAGACATGCCACAACTTCTCTGAGCAGCCTTGTTTCATTCTCAAGATGAGAGCTGTTTTTTTCCAGTATCTAACTGGCATTTTTCTTGTTTCAACTTGTGTTTCTTGCCTCCAGCAACAATGTGCCCATAGAAGAGGAGTCCAGTATCATCTTCTCTAAACCCTCCCATTAAAAAGCTGAAGAAAGATCACCCAGCCCATTCACTCTTCTCTGGGCCAGAAATATTTTTTTTTAAATCAGTCCTCTAAACCTCTCTTAATATATTTTCCAAAAACTGTAATATATTAAAAATGCTTTCTAATGGTAACAGCTGAAACATTCAGGGAGACTTATAAGATATACTCACACCAAGAACAAGAACTAAGACCACCCTTAGTTATTTACAGAGCCAAGTAACTTGAAAGGAAAACTAGACAAAGAGATGACCCTTTTCACAACATCTCATGTAGCTGGAGAGGGATTTTATTTACAATATTTAAATGCAGTACTGTGAAACAAACAACTTGGTTCACAGGCAGTGCACCCGCTGCTGAACTGTCACTGCCTGACATCCTGTCTTATCTGCCAAATTGCTCATTAGGTTTGGCAATTTTCACCTGCGCCTCCAGTTTATATTTCAGCAGGGAATAAACATCAGTCTGCTTTAACAATCTTCTGCAGTGAGCTTCCAACCTCTTCTCAGAAAGCACGCAGGCACACACAAAAAATGCCTTGTGTACTGTATGCTTAGGAAAAAATAAAAAATACAGCTCAGCTGATGAACTACACCACAAGAAAGTTTAACTTGGGTAATAGAAAAGCAGTAAAAGAGAAAGAGCTAGATAAGAAACATAAACAAATCAACTGCTTGTATCAAATTGTGTTTTCACATTGCAAAACAACATAGGGGGTATGAGCCAGCCACGTTTAGATGGGAAGATTCAATTTGACATAACCCCCCCAACACATGCCAAGTACAGGCTGTGTTTGTGCATGGGAAAAGAAGGAATCCAAATGAATATTACTTTTCCAGCTGGACTTGATCTAGCTAACCTTTCCCTCGCTGGGAGAAGAGCGATGGCGTGATCTACAAACAAACAAAAGGGGTAGCATGGCAACCGGAACAAAGAGGAAAATCTCAGCAGGCCCTTAAGCCCCAGCCTAAGGCAGAGCCGGCTGGGTACCCTTCGGGTGCAGGTGAGTGGTCGCAGAATGGCACAAAGCTGTGTGTCTGCGAGCAAGCTGCTGAGAAACAGAGCCCAGCCCGTGAGCAAAAAGCACCAGAGATGTAAAACAAAATGTCTCAAATGCTATAAACCAATTTCAGATGGAATACTGTTTTTCGTTTGTTAGAAGTAAAATATTCACCGCCAACCCTGCAATTAGCTAGAAAATTACAATAATTACAGCAATTTTGTATCCCATCTCCAATCCAATTAATAGATATATGACCTTGTCAACATGTAATAATCAGGATCTGCATCTACCACAAAACTGGATGGGTTTTATTTGCTGAATAGAACTTACACAGTAAGAAGATAATTATTTGAAATACTGAGAATACCATTTGTATGCTATGCTTCACTTCACAAGTTATAAAGGAAACACAATAGGGATATTATTTCCATTTTCAATGTATATTTAAATTAAATTCTTGAAATAGGTATGTTTAATATGATAACATTACTGGACTGGGATTCTCAGTCTGCGGTTTGGAACATTTGAAAACTAAATATATCTAATTGTCAACATTAAAAAAAAAAAAGGAATTAGGTAGATAAGAGAATATCTTTGATTTGTGAGAGCATATTTATGACAAATTGTTTCAGCCTTTTCACTTCTGCTTGCTCTCATAAAAAGTGTCTAAAGAGCTGCAGTTTGTACCAGCAGTTTTAGAAGTCTTCTTCACTTGTATAGACTTCATATTGTAGGGCCTCACAGCACTTTTTGGTCATTTTAGCAATCAGTGAGCTAGTTAAGTATTCCATGTATTTTCCAGAATGACACTGGAGATAAGTGAGCTGTCCAATATATCACTGAATTTTATCTGCACTGTATGATTTTGATGCTCTAACATCAATGTATTGTACAGCACACCACACAATCACAGTAAGGAGAAAATGTGTATGTATCTGCCTGCTCTACAGCACCCCAAGTTGAGACTCCAGGAGGACAGCTTTTTGGCTGGAAATGAGATATGCATTTCAGCTGTGGCATACCCTAATAACAGCAAAATGGAAGGGTCTTGAAATTCCAGGATCCTTCTTTACTCTGTCATTAATCCTTTCCTTAATTTAATTCTGTGTTGTAATGAAGCATAGTTATAGCTGGAAAAGATACATGCTTAAGAATAGGTAAGCTAACTGTTAAATGATGTCCCCTTAATTTTATAGGGAATACTCTGGTACAAAACTCTTCAAACTTAATAGAGTGGTAAGTTTGCCATTTACATTTTACTTGATTACTTAAACACAGATTCCATCCATTAAAAGAAGACCTACAGGAAAGAAAACCCTTGGGATGACAAATAATTGCTTAAAAGACTGTATCTGCACAATATCAAAGTATTGACTGATACTAACTTCTAAGAGCTCTCTAGAGTGGAGTCATTCCATCAAAAGTTGGGTAAGCAAAAAAAAAAATAGATGCTCTACATGAAAGGGCAGAATGCTTTATTGAGAATTGTCTTGTTTGCATGGTCATTGTAACAACAACAAATATTAGACAGTAAATTTCATTGTGTGATTTTTCTTCTTAATAAGCTGCAACAGTCAAAGATCCTGGCTGAGCAAAAAAATATGGTGTAAAATTCCTTGCTCCATGGTTTTGCAACAAATGTTCCCCAGGTTGAGATGAACAAAATAAAGGGATGTTCCTGGCTACGGTTTCTGTTTTTTAAGCTGCGCATTTTCTCAACACAGTAAATGCACATATCAGCAGCTGTTTTTATGGAAAGGTGACAAGAACAACCCAGCAACATTAACGGGTTCAGTAGAAAGTGTTCCTATCTTCAGCTTCTTTTTACCCTTTTCTTCATTAAATAGAATAAAAGTGGCAAACTGAAAATTACACTGCATTCAGAAATTTTGCCATGACTTTCAGTGCAAGGACAATTTTAAACTGGAAGCACAGGAGTTTATTGCTCCTAAAAGCAGTTTATAAATACTTTATTATAACAGAGAGCTTTGTTTACTAGCATCTAACAAGCTTTTATTCAGTTTCTCAATTCTGATCAGCATTTGATAAGGACAGAGAACAAATCATGTTCCCAGTAGTGTGAATGGGTACCAGCACTTGACATTCTCAAAAATCAAGATGAAACACATCAAGATAGGGAGAACATTTACTTACTTGCACGAAGGACTGAAGGGGTGACCTCAATTTCACTTGTTGCTTGGTAAGGCTGAAAGGCCGACGCTGTATTGGAGCCAAGCTCGCTACCAAAAATCTCTGGGCTTTGTGTGCCTGTTGAACTGGCGCTGGTGCCATCACCTCCATGGTGTGGATCTTGCTCATCAAACACAGCCACGAGCTGCAAACGACAATTTAATCTACCGTTAAAAGAAAAAACTCTCAGCAATATCAAAGTGCCATTGTAGATCAGTGTTTCATCGCTTCTTCCCACCAAAGAGCACGAAATGTCTATCAGCAGAGACTCAGATCAATGCTTAGATCACAACATCATCAGCCCTAGGAAAGGCAGCCATTAATGGGATGGTACAAAGGGTCAGCAGCTCTGATGGGACAGGAAACCCATCACTGCAAGCCACAGAATTAATGGCACCAAGTCAGGAAAGGAAGGGTCACATCTTCCTTATCATCTAACCCACTGAATGCTGCTCGATGCCTGTGCACTGGAATTTATCACCTGTGTTTTGATACCTCTCTATCCATCATTACTCAAATCATGAGCAAACCAACAATTTTAGAGACTAAAAACCTGCAACAAGAAATTATGTTCATACACGCTGAAAGCTACAAATAAAATACAGAGCCACCCAAAAGCCTCACAATCACTACAATTTTTCATCCATTAATCTGCCACCTATGAATCTATTATCTATAGATAGGATTTAAGTTGTAGGCATCCTTTGCAACATTTCTTCTGTCAAATTTAGGGAGACACTTCTGTATTTGCTTGCAACCAGCTTCTCCAAGATAAACCCAAGAACTCAAGCACAATTTGAGCCTTGCCAAGTCATTAGTTTATTAAAAGTTTACTACACCTCTGTTCACCCTTGCAAGGGAAATAGGAAAAAAAACATCACAGTGATTCTTAGTAAACCTGAGTTATTTTTTCACCTGTAGATGAATGTTTTTATTTGGAACAAATAATTTATCCAAATAGATCTTTGGTGACCAGTAGTGAAAGAGAAAAGGCCAGCTCTTACACATGTTTAATTTTAGAAGTTAATTTTCAGGATGGGTAAAAGAGTTTTATGGATAACAGCATTCTGCAGCCGATAAATTAATCTATAATGTAATATTTGAAAGACATTTCCAGGGAAGCATTACATTCTCCTGACCAAACTGGTAGGGTAAATGGAGCAAATCAACTTAAACCTAAGCTGATCTCTGCAAATTGTTTATTTTTTTAGAACAACACTTTGCATAACCTAAAGTAATCAGGTAATATTCTCTTAAGTGCATGTGACATAATCTCATTCTACAGATTTTAATATTACTCAAATCTAGATTGTACAAACATGACTAAAATAATATCAAACCACAACTACAAGCCTAAGCGGAATGGAATAAAATAAACCAGGTTGGAAGAGACCTTCAAGATCATCGAGTCCAAGCTATCATCCAGCACTATCTAATCAACTAAACCATGGCACCAAGCACCCCATCCAGTCTCTTCCTAAACACCTCCAGTGAAGGTGACTCCGTCACGTCCCTGGGCAGCACATTCCACTGGGCCACCACTCTCTCTCTGAAGAATTTCTTCCTAACGTGCAGCCAAAACCTCCCCTGGCACAGCTTGAGACTGTGTCCTCTTGTTCTGGTGCTGGTTGCCTGGGAGAAGAGACCAGCTCCAACCTGTCTACAACTTCCCTTCAGGTAGTTGTAGAGAGCAGTAAGAAACCATGTGGGAATTCAGCTTTTGAAAGTACTTTCAGGTATCAACTCTTTTCAAGGAGTAGTTTTGAAATCGCAGAGGGAGTAGCAAACTTCTGCCAATAATTCCATACCCAGGCAAACTTAGGGTCTGGCACAAAGAGAAAAAAAAATAGATTTGTAACAGGTAAAATGCCCAAGCTGTCACCAGTGAGTATTTGTAAGAAAGAGAGAAGGAAAAGCAGGCTGCAGATGCAGACAGCTAGACCATGTTTTTAATATACAATTCATTACTCTCTGCTTGAGAAATCTATACGCAAGAGAGACATGACAACACCTAAAATGTCAGTAGACCAAAAGTATGGGAAATTTAATTTACTTACAGACTGTAAAATACTAATGCTTTAAAAAAAACAGAAGCACATTTCTCAGAAGAAGCACACTTTACTCACAACACTTGTATTAACTCTAAAAAGCTAATGACCAATCTCCAGCAACTGGAAAGAAATGAATCCACTAGTGAAGATTTGTAAGGTATTAGAACAAAACACAAACAATACATTGAGAAATTCCAGCCAATAAATATCAAATCTTTTTCTCCTTTGTGTGGCATCTATCGAGAGACACCCCCCCCCCCAAATTATGTTCTGTTCCTTTGAGGTTGATTGAAAAGTATTACTGAATGCATGCTGCTGCAAGTGTTTTATATATATTACATATAGGTACAAAGCTATGTGCATATAAAACTCTTTCTGTGTATGTTCTACTCTAAGCTGCCTCAAGCTTTTTACCTTTTCCAGACAGCCTATAACCTATGAATTCAGAACTTTCTCAAAACAAATGTTTCTCATTTCAGGCTTAGCTTTTGATCTTATGTATTTTTGCAAGTATTCACTGTTTTGACAGCATCAAACCTTCAAAAGGCTTCAGTTCCCTTAAAAAGCCTACCAAGTTGTAACATTTTTGCATACAACACTTGAAGAAATACAAGCCATGCTAGTCTTCTCCAAATCTAATTAGTGTTAGGAGCACAGGTTAGGAAGTTCGTTGTAAAACAGTGTTACAAAGCTACACTCAGACCTCATCATGACCTAGAAAATCTTTGGAACTTGAAGACTTAATGTGAATAAACAGTGTTGGGTCTTGGGTTTCCAGAGCTTGCTATGCCACGCTGTGGATGACAAGCTCACAGGCAACGCACACAGCCAAAACATCTCCCACTCTATTCTGATAGCAAGAATTGATTTGTTTGGTTTATTGTTTGGGTTTTTACTCCAACACATTTTATTTTAATTGAGGGAAATTCTTTGAGGAATAGAATTATGAATGCTTGTACCCCCGAAGGCCCAAAAATCACACCACAACTACCATCTAATTTAATCCTTTTTGCTAGAAAAAGCTAGGTTCATCAAGTAAATGGCTCACAAAGAAATCATAAAATCAGAGAGTAGTTTAGGTTGGAAGGGACCTTAGAGATCATCTACCCCAAGCTCCCCGCCATGGGCAGGGACACCTCTCAGCTAGACTCGACTCAAGAGCCTGTAACCCCCCAGCGCCTCATTGCCCTCTACAACTACCTGAAAGGTGGTTGTAGCCAGGAGGGGGTTGGTCTCTTCTCCCAGGCAACCAGCACCAGAACACGGAGACACAGTCTCAAGCTGTGCCAGGGGAGGTTTAGACTCGAGGTGAGGAAAAAGTTCTTCACTGGGCAAGTCATTTGTCATTGGAATGGGCAGCCCAGGGAGGTGGTGGAGTCGCCGTCCCTGAAGGTGTTCAAGGGGAGATTGGACGTGGCATTTGGTGCCATGGTCTAGTTGTGAGGTCTGTTGGAACAGGTTGGACTTGATGATCCTGGGGGTCTCTTCCAACCTTAGTTATACTGTGATACTGTGACTGCACAAGGCCTCATCCAGCCTGGGCGTGAACACCCCCAGGGAGGAGGTATCCACATGGCTACTGCTCTGAGACTCCACACATCATACTAACCAGGTTATATTTACTTAAAGAAATAAAAAGCAAGACGACTGATTTGTTTTAATATTGACATAGCAGGAGCAGTCTGCATCCCAACATTAATTATTACAATTTCCGTCTATTCTAAGGTAATTAAAAATTAGTAAACACATATGCAGTCTTAATTAATAGACTACATTAAGTACTTGAATGTTAATTAACTGGATTAAAAAACTATTTGTACCAGCAAGAGCTGTTCACATTTTCATTAAGGGCTAAGCCTGTATAAAACAACCCCTCACTATCAGCTGCTGTAATCAGGTCATCCTTGAGCACAAACCCACGAAAGCAGAAATCCTCCACTTCACAGACACTCATAATGCTAGAAACCTTCACTGTAGTTTTTTTCTACCACTATAACAAGATTAACAAAAAAGATCACTTCAATTTTTCATATTCCTAAGCATCCATCCAATGTTTGTTAATTCTTCTGTAACATTTATTGATGAATTTGATACTGGCTCATGTGTAGGCACCAGTAATGGTTTCAGACTTATTTTAGCACCAGTCAGGATTATAGCTTTATTGTCATTCAAGAATGACAGCAAATGATCCTGTGGTTTCCACACCCTCTGGTCCCCACATCCTATGGTCTACAAAACATCTTCTGCATCACCTGTCCACTCTTTTTGACACAGTAAACCCAAAATAACTTATCTTTTTTAATGATTAGGAGCCATTTTAAATACCTGGTTTCTTCTCCACAGAAGTACACTTAACATTCAATGAAGGCTGTTTCAGATTTGTTTCACTGTTCAGTGACCAATTGCTCCACAGTTGATCTGTTAAGCAACCAGGAGAGTCTCAATTCCCCTGGCTGAATCATGCACTTCCCTTTCTGGCCCATACAACAACTTCCAGATGTGGTCTTCCTTTCCACAGCTGCTACGGTCTTCTGGCACTTACGCTGCACATCATCTCCTGCAAGATGGCCAACCATGTATAAAGCTGCCTTTCACACAAGTGCTTCTGTTTCTGCTTCCAGCAGAATAGAGAGCACAGCCCTTCTGAACCTGCTCCGAGTGACCAAGCAGCTCAACACCAACCTCTGGTGAGGCACCCATGAAGGCAAGGATTCTGGTCCTCCATTTGTGCTTACTAACTGAAATAACCTTTTTCACAGGAGGTTGGTCCTTGAAGAGATAGATTTTGATGGCCCAAATGAGATTCCAAAAATCTAAATTAGCCTTGTTAATATATCTCCACCTAAAACAGCTACTTCAAGTATTTCATTTAACATCTGATGCCAGAGGGTTAAGCCCATCCCCGTCCTGCAGCTCCAACGTACACATTTCTGTCTGCACACACTTTCTGACAGCCACATCTGCTGATGTGAGAGATTTCAATCACTTTCAGAACACTGCCATACACTTTCAGACGTGCAGCAAGTATCTGGAAAGAGGACTTGGAAGAAAATTTACACACGAGCATCTCTGGCATCTCTTCCTCCACAAACATCTTTTCCAGTCCTAACCAAGTCTGTACCATGAACCCACAAGGCAACCACAGAACTGACTACACAATTCCTCTGTAATGAGCACAAATGAGATGGTCTGCAAGAGAATATAAACATATTTCTACAGTAACTATTTAGGGTTGGAAAAAGCCATGTGGACCCAAAGCAGTATGGATGTTAGTTAGTCCATGTTACAACACAGAACTGCAGAGTTCTTGTTTAGTAAGGCCCAGAAGTAAATTCAGTTTCAGCTAATGGCACCTCACACTCCAAAACACTCTGAGCTGAGTTAGTCGCTTGTGAATAAACAGATGAGTGTAAGAGGGGAAGAAAACCTAAATTTGGGGAAATAATTAGCAAGGGAGTCACCAATTATCATCTAGATATGAAAGAAACTAAATATTAAATCAGTTTGTAGGCTTTCTGATGACTGCAGTGACTTTAATAGCCCCACAGCAGACCCAAATTTTTATTACTTCTTAAGCTTCACTTTTCTACATGGCTCATTTAAAAACCATTTAAATACAACTACTGTTTCAATGAACTGGTAAGAGGAAATACAGGGGGAAAAAAGGACATTTGCACAAATAATGCACTAGTGCCCATAGACATTATTAAAAAAATCAAAGTTCAATTAGCTAAAGTAGCAGCATCTAAGAGGCATTCTGTGCCATGGGTAACTTTAGCATCTTCTCAACAGACTTAATAGATCACCGAGCATTTTAAAAGGAGAAAAAGGTCAAGCAGTTTCAGTTTTAGACAAACTGTAATATAAACCAACCTTTATCATGTCAAGAAAATCTTTACCTGTCCTAATTAATTAAATTCAGTCATAAGAAGGCTGTTTTAAGGGTCACATTCTACTATCAAAGTAACACTTTGTATTAGATCTTCTGTGGGTCATCCACAAGTGTAAGCTTGTACAGAATCATAGAATAACCTGAACTGGAAGAACCTCTTGAAGATCATCTAGTCCAAGTCCTTGTTTAAATCAGGGTCAGTGAAAGAAGGTTGTTCAGGGACACATTTAGTTGCACATTGAATAACCTTGAGATGGAAGCTTCCCAGTGTTTGACCACTCCTGACTTTCCAATATTTTTTTCCCTATACCAAATTGAAACTTCCCTTGTTGCAACTTGGGTTTGTTCCCCTCGCACCAACCCCCTGCACCTCAAAGTCTAGCTTCGGTTTCACCACACCCCATGGAGTGCAGCTGTATTCAGAATGCTGTGCCTTAACCACACGGCCACACAGCATCCCTCCAACACCAGAGAGAAATAGTCACTTCTGTCAACCTGCTGGCCACAGGCTTGCTCATGTAGCACAGGATGGAGCTGGTCATCTGTATCACAAGGGTATACTGCTGGCATACATTCGTCAGATTGTTCACTACATCTGCCTTACCCAAGCAGTGGGTCACCAGCAATACATCAGTTTGGGGTTTATTCCAGCCCCTATGTAGGACTCTGCATTTGCCATTCTTGAACATTATCTGCCTCCTCAGCCCCCCATGGTACAAAATAAGCCCCACTGGAAAGTACATCACAAGCTTCACTGAAAGTCATTCTCAAATTTGCTAAGCAAACATCTTTTACTTCCAAAGCTTAACATAACATAGCATGTTAATTCATATCTGCAAGACCTGCAGGAGCATCTATTGATTCAAAGAACACTTTAATTTTTCAGTTCATTTAAAAATATCTGCTTTAATAATTAATTGAATCTAAGAAACTATTCTGAAGTAAATATACAAGCTTTTCATTAAAGCTTTGCTTTTGATTATTCATTTCCTATGGCACTTTGATCTGCAAAATTCTAAAACCAGTACTAAATTGCAACTTGATCTTCTTCTAGGAGGATTTACATGCCAGTTCAGGTACTGTCCTGTAAGTTTCTAGACTCTAAAATAGATTTTAAATATTTAAAATATATCAGTTTAACATTAGATATATTTAAAAGACGACTTCTCCCTTCCACTGCTGAGCAACAGACTGAAAGCAAGCATGACTACAGCACCCTGAAAGGTAATTTGTGTGTATCCTGTCTCTACTTGACCTCCATGGGTTAACTCAGGCTGAGGTTTAGCCAAAAATCAAGACAATAACTGAGCAGTGTTAGCAGTATTATGAGGGCTACTGGAGGTAGTTACCACTGAGCTGCTTGTCAGGTGGGCTGGATTTACTTTTTCATGACCTCAGACCAAGAATATACTGAGCACACCACTTCTGCTGGACATACCACTTCTATCTGACTGACTGACTAAGACTCAAGCACACTCTTGTGTGCATCCTAACAGACACAGATATGTACAAAACACACACAAACTGATTAGCCTGCAAAGTTCTTCTGATCTGCTCACCCCCTGCATGGGCAAAGCAAGACCAGCATCAGAAATAGTTATTGGACTGCATCACCAGCTAATGTTCATGGCCAAAGAAAACATCTACATTTGTGATCTCCAACAGACAAGCCAGCAGCCCTGCCCTGCATGGCCAGAAGACAGTGCCAGGAGAAAAAATAAAAAGAGAAAAGTAGAAGCAGTCTAAATATGACATGGGCAAAAGGACACAGATGCCAGTAGGTGAGTTTCTTTTTAGTAGGCCATATTCAGCTGGGCCTGGAATAGGTAAAAGCTCCAGCTGGTTACATGAACTCATGCTCCTGAATGCTGCAGTTCCGCTCTTGACTTCACCATGCTATAGAAGGCTCCACAAGCAGTGTGCATTAGATACTGATCCCAGCCTTCTCCATGGAGATGACATCTAGCTGCATTAAGCAGCACTGGTACCTGCAGCTAAGTTAAGCCCTGGTGACAGCACAGTCAGTGTCATCAGTGCACTCACAGTCAGTGCCATCACCACACTCTCATCTCTAGGATGGGTGCAGCCGTGCAAAAGCCAAAACACAGAAATGCTGCAGACATCTCACTGGAAAAGTGGTTTGATTATGAGCTAAGAGAATCCAGAGCTGAAAATGAGACTGCAAGAATAAAAAACATCCTCATTTGCTTTAAACAATCTAATTTTTTTTCTTTGATGTTTCTCAGTAAAAATGAAGAGAAGTTTACTTTACTCAGCTATCACAGTCCCTCCGTGCAGCTTCCTTCTGTGTTCGTTTGGGCTTTGAGAACAGCTGGGAAAAACAGCTCTGTCCTAAATTAGAAAGTTTTTCAACCACAGGTTTTTTAGCATGGGATTTTTGTAATGGGTTGTTTCTTCAACAATTCTTCCTTTGAAAACATATAGAGTATAAGGCTACCCTGTTATTTCCTTGAATCTTCAATTTATAGAGAAAAGATTTCCTCCAAAATCCCTTTGTAAAAACAGCCTTCTTGTTCAAGGCTAAGGACACAGGCTGCAAAATCATCACAACATATGATTTACCACGGGTATCTCCTTAGCTCCTTTTGAAAAGAAACATGGGGGAGAGGGGGGTGAGGGGGGCAGGAATAGTCTATCTTGGTTTTAAAGAGGTGCACAAAGAAAGCATGGTATCAGAAGATAGAGAGCTATGCTTGGAAAGAAGTGGGGACACATCTGAGGGCATGAATAAGCCCGTTTCATCTCCTCCATTTTTGATCCCGCAGCACAAATGAATAAATGTGAATCACACCAAGGGCACTGTTGTTAATAGGACTTTGGAAGCAATTTTACCTTTTCAGAATGCACTGTAAAAGTCTCCCTCCCTTTCTAAGGGAACAAGGCTCAAAAAGATTACCCTGCTTGTTCTCCATGCAGCTGAGGATACAGGATGACTCTGCAGGTCACACAGGAGTTTGGTATTTTATTTCTGCCACAGAGGTCAGCAGTTAAGCAGTGACGCTATGCAGTAAGTAATCCAGACACTGGGTTATTAGAGGAGCTGGTGTCACAGCAAGATACATTGGTGAAATAAAGATGTATTAAATCTTAACAGTTGTCTCATCTGTCATTGGAATCTGTAGCCCTTGAGTACCAAGTTAAAAAATGGCTTCAGGAACCTCTAGTAAGTCCGGATTTTCCACTCCTCTGTTGCAGAACCAAAACAGCAGCATCTAAAATCTAAGGTTTTAATTTCAGCCAAGGTACAAAATGCTACCTAGTCAGCTGAAGCACAGACCAATCTTTGCAAGCTTATTAAACTTCAAGAAAATAGATTTTGTAAAATAGAGTTCTTCATTTTATGTAGTGTGTGCTGTTCGGTGTAATTTGCATGCAAAAGCCAGGAGAATGTGATTAAAAATACCCATCTAGAGACACAGATGAAAAACTTCAAACATTTCCTGATTCCCTTCTGTTCCACTCATTATTTCAATACCTCACTACAACAAAGGAATAGATAACACTTGTCCTTGACATTAGCCTAAATTATCTTCGGTGTGCAATACAATACCTATTAAATTAGGTTTATTTTAAATCAGCTTCAAGCTCTGTTCAAAAGGTAAAACTCTGTGTATCTTTTTGCCTTTTGTGTAACACTTTCTTTCCCCCACCCCCCCAAAGAAATATTTAGAGGTCTTAAAAAACCAACAAGATAGGGAGAGGTTTTTTTTAACTAACTTCATTATCTAGCATTAAAATCCGTCAAAGAGAAAGGTGTTTACCTCTGGCATTTTAAAACAACATTATTTTTACTACGTGCATGATGACACACACACAAATAATTAGCACATCAGGCAATAATTTATGCCTCCTCTTCTTTAAATAAGGCTCTAAACCCCAAAAATCTTCAATGCAAAAGACTGATTGTTCGTTCATGACTAACAGTTTATATTATTTTAACATGTAACAATAGGGAAAACAATGAAACCTAACTCCCAGTCCATCAGGACTATGCTCAGAGAGTGAAGAATAAACGGTTACCACCCAGCAGGGCCAGGCTGATGGCAAGCAACATGTTATCATGAGATCCATGGAGTTTGTCTTCTGCTGTGGCAAGCCCTAGGCACAGAGGGCTTGACTCATCAGGATTACTACATGAACCCATGCCACATGAAGAGCTCTGGTCTTAAGCAAAAGACATCTATTAGGTAACATTTGATGGTCTAGGACTGGAGAGGACCCCAAAACTGCCACACCACAGTTTTTCCTACACACCTTTAGGTTTTCTGCAACCAAGAGGATGACAGTGATCTCTGTACAAAGGAAAAACAGCCTGGTGCATCCATGACCAGATCTCTCTCTCTCTCTATCTTGCATAATACACCATAATCTACTAGGAAGTTCCATTTATTTCCCACAAAACCCCAAGTTAAACAACATAGTAACTGAGCCTAAAACCTAGGCTCCCAATGCCAAAACCATTTGCAAAACTATCTGGAGACACATTTTCCAAACTAATTTGGCAGATAATGTTGAAGAATGGCATCTTCCTTACTTTCTCCTTACAGTATCATTAGAAATCAGATGTCAAGATATGTTTGAAACTCATCTTTCAAAAGCTGCCTGGTGACTTTTCAAAGATGACCTCTAAATGCTTAGTCCTAAAGCAGCAGGAAAAAGTGAAAAGTAAGGAGGGAGAATCTCAAAAGGAAACTAGCTGGTTAATATCATCACATTCATCTTCAAAACACATTCACTAGAAGTCAAATTCTCTTCTGTGAAATACAGGATTAAATAGCAAAGGGGATCTCTGGTATTACTCTAACAACAGTGTGTATCAGTCCATGATTCTTGACTACTTGGTGCAGAAGCCTCTTTAATGCTCAATGCAGCATTCAACCATTATAACCAGAGATAGGAACATAAACAGGGAGAACATTACTCCTAAATCATTTAGTCTGAAAAGCTACAAAGGCCCAGGACTAATTTTGAAAATTAATTCCTTCAATCACTGTGGAAACTTAGACTGAGGTACCTAGATGAATTGGGGGGTGGGAAGAAATTAATAGAACTACAGAATGGTTTGGGTTGGAAAGGACCTCCAAAGGTCATCTAGTCCAACCCCACCGCAGTCAGCAGGGGTATCCTCCACTAGATCAGGTTGCTCAGAGCTTTGTCCAGCCTGACCTTAAATATCTCCAGGGATGGGGCATCAACTACCTCCTTAGGCATCCTGTTCCAGTGCTCCACCACCCTTATGCTAAAGAACTTGTTCCTAACATCCTAACTATATCTGCTCTTCTGTCATTTCAATCCACTGCTCCTCATCCTATTGCTGCAGGACTTTGGAAACAGTCCCTCTGCAGCCTTCTTGTAGACCCTTTCAGGTACTGGCAGGCTGCTATTAGGTCTCCCTGGAGCCTTCTCTTGTCCAGCCTGAACAACCCCAGCTCCCCTAGCCTGTTCTTGTAGCAGAGGTGTTAGTTAAAAGAGACCTACAGTCAAAAGAGAGATTACATTTGTACACATGCTCATTTCAAGCTACCAAATATGGGAACAAGCTATCACTCTTGCATTTCACCTTGACTCACCTAGCCATGAATGCATTTTCAAAAGATAATACAAATGTCACCCAGCCCGAGGAAGGAGGTACAAATACTGTCATAAGCCATCAGCTTCAACCTGTGGACAAGGACTGCACTGAAAACTTCAAAACAGATCCCTTCCATCCTGCAGATGCCCTAATTCCTCCCTGTCTCCTCTGGGCTGACGTAGCCTCTTTGTTTCTCCTCTTTTCCCTCCTAGAAACATTAAGATTAGAAGTAGGTGGCACTCCAGACCAGGGCAGCAGGCCTGTTTGTGTTTGAAGCACCTATATTCTATTCCATAGTGCAGTCAAATGTTGTTGTACGGTTATTAAAATCATTCATGATTTTTATCTCTGCCAAATGGATCGTTACACTGTCAACACTCAGCTATATTATGCAAAAATATGCAGAACTTAACATCTTTTGTTGAGCTGGCAAAACAGCATATTCACTACCAACTCCATTTTTGCACAAGGTTAAAGTCTGTGTGGAATGTGATTACCAAAGGCTCCATTCAGAAATACCACACAAAACAAGCTGGTTGGCTTCCACAGCAGAAGATGATTTTAAAACTACAAATAAATTCCTCTGAGTAGTGCTCACCAAGCTAATGGTGTTCTCATTCAGTTATAATTCCCTTGAATTTTTACTATTATTTTATATAAAGCAAAATCTTTCAGAACCAAACATTCCCTTTCGAGTACCCTTAAAAATGTGAAACAAACTGAAGTCTTGAGGAGCCCAGCACAAAGAAAAGTTGCTTTTATTTCCACTAGCTGGGAGAAGCATGGCTATCTAAGCACTTGAAAATCAGCACTTGTTTGGGAGGATTTTTGTTGCTGAATTTCATTTCTTGGTAAATTATACAGCAAAATACAATCAAAACAAATCAAAGGAGCACTTGCTCTGCTTCCACACTTACAGCATAGTTAGATTACATTAAGTTAACATCCATTTGATTAAGGTTGGGTGATTCTCTGCTGATCTGTAACTATTCAAAAAATCACTAATTACTAATTTAAAATATTTCCACTTTAAAAATTTTAAGCAAAACATAACCACAGCCACAGCAGAAAGCAGCTCGAAGAAGCTTGTTTTGCTTCGCCTAGCAAAGGAGAAGTGTGGCCAGCTCTGGAGGGAAGGAGAAACCAGCTGGAGGCAGAGGGGTGGAAGGTGAAAGGGGATTAGTATTAATACCATGGCAAGTAGTAGGACAACCGGACTAGTTAAGGTTGTTGGGTTGGGTTGCTTTTTTACCCTTTTCTCTCAAGTGTTCTTCTATGTACACTTCATGATTCTGTTTGATGGAAACTCTTCATAAGCCCCAAGACTACCTCCAGCTCACCTGTTAACCCTCCACTCCTTTCTCATTGTCTTTCAGCCGAAACAGAACTGAATTTGGTCTGGTCACCTCTAATGCAAGAACCACTTCTTGGGAAGCTCCAGCCATCTTGAAATTGCTTTTCTGAATCACTGTCTCACTAAAGCTTCATTTATTCATCCTCTCTTCTGTGGGACAATCTTTGCAGTGGTATGAACTTTTGGAAAACCTTTTTGGGATGTATTTGTAGTTGGGTACCACACAAAACAGATGCATTGCATAAGGCTAGCACAGGTAGCTGGGTAAACTATGCTGTCAAAAGTAATTAGCATTTAAAAGGACTAAATAGAGGAAGCAGATAATGCCTCCAAGATCTGCTTTTAATTAAAACATCCTAGTAACTCGTATTAAAAGGCAAAGACTGAAAATCAGAGAGAACATAGCTTCTGAAGAGAGTATTTTTACACTTCTCATTAGGGGTCACCTTTCCTGATGTGCAAAACCATTTTAAAATTACCTGCCTCGCTGGAGACCACTCACTTATTAAAACAACTCTGCTCAAGTAAATACAAAGAAAATACACATTTAATCAGCAACATTTAGGCATCCATTAAATCTTCAAATGTCCTTGCTTAAAGATAATCTTGCCCCTCACTGAAAGCAAACCTTATTTCACTAGTCTCTCTGCCCGTTATGTCCCAAATGATTTCTCTACTTTCCAAAACAATTAGCAAACATCATATCATCTATGCTAAAACACTGAAAGGGTATCAACACTCAACCCTGTAAGTAGCTAAAATGAATAGCACGTAGCAGGAAAGCCTAACGCGTGTAGCCTCGGCACATAAATCAAGCTGCCTTACACATCCTGACAGCTCCATCTAGCCACAGCTCCACAAAAGTAACTTTATCCCAGGCAGAATGAATTAATTTACACTCGGCACATTCCAGCTATTACAAAAACTCTTGTGGCCAGCAGTGTCATTTCCAGAATGACTTTACTGTTGTTTAACATTAGATTAACACTTTCACGATTGCATCCGCGCTTCAGGTTACTTGGGTTTCAGAGAAAGACAGGGTCAGAAACATCACATGTTTAAAACTGGAGCATCTGGGTAACGGCAGGAAGAGATGCTGGAATCACAACTTGGCAGGAATTCCTGAGATGGGAAACATGAATGGTCTCGGGGAGAACAGAGAGCAAAATGGGATATAAAGAAAGAACACAAAGCGCACAGCAACAGAGAGACGACGCACAGGACGTGCCCACATCTGATGGAGCAGAAGAGCAAGAGTAACAGCATGAGAGCCAGCTGCCAGAAGCAGGGAGGAAAAGAGGGGAAGCCTCCTCATCGTGAAACCCCAGCACTGCCAGTTTACAGTCTGCATGTAGTTTATGGACCAGCCTGTTCCTCACCCATGGCAGTGCAGCCAGGCACTGGGACGAGGGCAGCAACACTGATCCACTGCTGGCTGACTCCCTAGCTATGCTTTGGTCTTACAGGCTGCATGGCCAGTGAGAAGAGAGTGAAAGATAGGTAGTTTTGCCTCTTTTCTTCCCTGTTCTGCCCATCACTGGCAGTTCTATTAATCAGAAGTTCACCTTTCTGTACATACAGGGGCACTGCACACACCAGTAAAATAATATGGAGCTCTCTCTGGAAAGATACCTGTCTAACTAGCTCTGGGTACACTGCTCCAAGTGTGTGAGGATATATATGTAGTATCTGAAATGATTATTTTAATCTGAGGAAATGAACTCTCATTTCCTTACACATTCTTGTTGTCTACAATGCCAAACACTGTTGATTCAGTTGGTGTAAAGCTCAGGCTTTTTAGAAGTGACCCTAGTTTCAGACACAGAGATTGGTTCTAACATCTTCCATTAAAATATCACAGGGCCCCAAAATACACTTTGCTTAGACCTAACTTTAGGCACACACATTTAAAAGCACTGACCTGCTACTGCATGGTGATACAGAGGACTAGGCAATGTACCTCCACATATTACGATATCTTTTGTCAGAAGTGGTAAATGACTGAAAAGGAAGTTTTTTAGTCAAGAGTTGTAGCTAATGCAATGTACAGATCACTGATAAAGCATTTTGTCCTTAAGCTGATCTGAATTACAATTTCAAATGCTGCTTGTTTACCAAGAATATTTGAGATTCAAATCCTATGTTAAGTCCCTTAAAACTCCAAGAGATAAATCCTCAAGTTTCAAATATGTAATAGTTCCATTTTATACATAATTCCAGAATAACTAATGCAGAAGAAAAGGAGATTAGTCCTCAGAGGTGAACTTGTGCAGCTGCCTCAAATGCAAACAAGAAATGTAAATCTGTCACACTGCTGTGATCCTACCAAGACATGCATGGGCGTCTTCCCCAGCTAACGGCACCACGCAGCCATGGGTGTCAAAGCTCAGTCCAAACTGGAATGTTACTAAATTCCCTCAGAATTCACACAGGAAAAACTGTAGTTCTCATTACATGCCAGAGTAAATGATCCTTCAGCCTGGCAGAAGCAAGAAGCAGCAAGCAAAGAGAAACCAAAAGGCAGAAAAGGGGCTTTGAGTCCTCCCAGTCCAGTCCACCCACACACTCTGCCAGTCACTGTGTCTTTCAAAACTAACCTCAACCACAAAAATACCAATTCCATGTGCAGAGAAGGTAAAAAGCTTAAAATGCCAAACTTTTCCACAAGCATATCTCTAATATTAAGCACATGAAAGCATACCGGAACTTGACATAAAAGTGTAATCAACCAGAGCTTCGTTTCACTGTGCTCCAAAGACAGACTTAGTGCTTCTTACTCCCACTAACCACCATACCTTGGATGTTTTGATACAGATACTTCTGAGGTGGGCAAGGTGAGGGAGGGTGGCATTTAGGGGTTTTGGCCCCTGGACTAGAGAAATAATTTCATCAAGAAGGCAAACACTGCCTGGACTGTCTCAGCCATCCCTTCACATTCAGACATAATGAAGAGATAGAAGGAAAAGAAAGGGGGGGAAAACTAGAGAGGAAAGCGAAGTTGCACTGTAGTGGAACATGACTGAAAAAGATTTATCACACATGTCATTTCTAATTTGGCGCTGATAGCTTAGCTTTATTTGATACAGACATTTTATGATCTCAGCTGCCTGTTCAAAGAGTGCATCCTCAACACCACTCAGAGAGGAGTGGAAAACAAGCACACATGTGCATTTACATCAGGGAAGAAGAGTGTAAGCATTTGTACCAAATACAGATGCATCATGCATGGCTTCATGCAGCACTCGGTGGACATGTAATGGCTCTCAAGGGTTAGGGCTGGGCTAGCTAACCAGTGACAGACAAAGGAGAAGGAAAAGAGAATAAGGCAATGAGACATATGAATTGGAAAACTAAACCAGCCTTAATGAAAATAACAACAATACAATAAATGCATACAAATATATGCAAAACCAATGTGGAACCCAACCCTCCTTATGTCAATGTTATCATCATCACCACTGATAGTGTGGGGAAGCACTGGCAAGTCCCAGAATGGGCTCAGTGGCTGATGGGAACTGGATTCAAGAACACACAGACTGGGATCAAAAGCAGAAGAGACAGAATCCTTCTCAGACACTGGCCAGTGAAGAGGCTTGATCAACAAGATCCTTCAGCTTTATACTGGATAGGACATATGGATGGAATCCTTCCTTGTTAAGTTTACCTGTCCTGTCCACTCCTCCCCACAGGTGCAGCCTTTTAACCCATAACCCCAGCATGGTACACAAGATTTAGCAGTGACCTTGATCTGCACACTAGTCCTTGGTGCTAACTAGAAACATCATCATTGTCACTACTGGAAGCAGAAACCATCACACTGTCTGCCAAAACATGCTGCTGACAGCAGAAAGTGCAGGCAATGAGACTGAGCTGAAAAGGAAAATCACTGAACAGAATTAGTGCTGTTCCAACTCGAACCAGGACAAAAGGTAACAAGGGACTCCAGGGCAGGAGCAGAAGGCAGTGATGCCCAAGCAAGGGGAAGACTCATGGCCATGGGACACAGGAGTTTCAGAACCAGCACAAAAGGACATCAGAGTGGCTACAACACTGGAATGAAAGCACATGATTCACCTCCACACATGCTACCCGCACAAAGATAACAAAGATGTATCTCAGAGTCAGCACATCTAAAGCAGGCCTCCCCCTCCTTGGTGGGATTTAGCAGTCATTAATTTATAGCTGAAAGTCAGGGAATGACTTGTGCTGAAGAGTAAGCATCTCAGTTGTTTCTTCTGAGGCCAACTAATTCTGTCTCAAAAAAAGCTACTGCAGCTACTCCTCCCTCACTCCCCCACCACTGCCAGAATGCTACAATCTTTACATCCATTTTTATATTTATTTTTCTTCTGAGGGAAGTTTAGTTTATGAGTTTGTTTTGGGTCTGTTATCAGCTATATCCCATCAGATCTAATTTAACAAATTGTATACTGAAGATGCCCAGACAGATCCCATTAAGGTTTTGGTATGTGAAGTATCCTCTGAGAAAATAACTGAGCACCACCGCTGTGGTTTTCCAACACTCCTCCCCACAAGCAAACTTCAGCTCCACTTAGGGTTATCTGTGTGTTGGTCTCACTTCACTCACATCCCTACAACTCAAGCCTGGGTAAAGGAACTTCCTGGAGTATCCAGATGTCTACAGTAAGGCTGCCTCTGGTTAAACTACTCATAACTTGGAGGAGAAACCACAGCCCTGAAGTGAATCACTGCAGAGCTGAAGCCACAGGTTCACAAGGACCAGTGCTTTTAAGAACTCTGTTTGGTGTTTTGCATTGCTCTTCAGAGCAAGAACAGAGTGCACCTCCTAGCACAGTGCACCTCAATGCAACACAGGCTCGATGCTTCCCAAACCAGGTCCTGGGACCATGCCACATGCTCAGGCCAGAGGGACACGTATGGTTCATACAAGAAGAGGTTGCCTCTCCATCAGCTGAATGCACAGAAGTGGAAAACTACAGCAAACAGGGTGAAAAAATGCAAAACATGCTTATCCTTTGAAAGCACAGAACAGCTTGCATCAGTCACTGGGCCCCTCTGAAACAAAGCAAAAATAACTTTTGAGGCCTGTGAGCAAAAGCAATAAACAGTTCAGTATAGGCTGCTCTAAATATTGCATTGGAAGTACATTGGAATCTAATTTACACTTCAGTGATTCTTATAAATTCCACTTAAAGGCAAAGTACTTTGCCATTCACCTTCCAGGGAACACTTCCAAGGAGAAAGACCTGAATTTGAGCTTTCATGTTTGGATACAATTCCAGTGCTATTTTAAAACACTTTCTAAACTCTGTGAAATAAAACTAAACTGAGAGAGTGAAACCAATTAAATGTATTTAACAGCACATTTGCTATTTCAGTGTTCACTTTGATCTTAGAAATTCACCAATATGAATAAAACAAAAACCACTCCAAAACTGTGACTACAGAACTATCACAATCCAATAAAAATTAATTTAACCAGACCTGCCTAAACTGCTTATTTCTTTTTTAATGAAATCCTGTTATAAATACAGCAGAAGTAAAAAAACTTCACTGGAAGGTTCTAATGTATTTTATAATTCAAAAGGCTGTCATGATTTTAAAAATAAGTAATAAATAAATACAGGTACTCAAGTTGTAATGAATTCTCACCAGAAACACAGATTCAAACAGATTTATTTTTTTTCCTTTATAGGATCAAACTAAGAAATGTTTTTGCTCTTTGGTTGGTTCCTAAGAAGTCCAGTACAGCTTCTGTGCAAGTATGCCAGGCACAAACAGCTCAAACTGAGCTGACAGAGACTGCAGTTCTCTAAATTCCTCTTGCAAGGTTTACCTGCAGAGCACAATCAGATAAGGGAACAGCTACAAGTTTCAGAGTTGACAAAAGGCACTTGGTGGTAGAACCTGAAGGGATGCTTCTGCTTCGTCCTTCCTCTAATCCCTAAATGACTGACTTTGGATCATCTCTCATTTTCTGCTCCCTCTGGAGATAAAACAATTTAAGACCAAAGCTCACATTTGAGTTGAAAGATCAGTTTGGTGTATCAGTTGTCTACTCTTCTTCCCCTCCAAAAAATAGGAATTGGTTGCTTAAAAAAATCCAGAACTGCAATTCCCTCCACCCTCGTTCATCAAATAAGCAAAGGAAACTATGCATAACGTACTACTTTCTGGGTTAAGTCATCTACCGGCACAGGCACTGACTGCTAGTGGCTACAAACTATAAGGTCTCACACTCTTTAAAGATACAAGTTGTAACTATATTCAGGCTTCATGGAGACACGTCCATTACTCCTGCCAGAAAGTAGTGACCAACGCCAGCTAAACCTAAAGCAGTAGCATTCCACATATCTTCTTTAAGATGTTTTTCTGATGTCCCAAAGCCTGGGATTTTGCAAGAGTGTTAGCAGAACAGCTAGCCAGCAAAGAGCACCAAGTACTAAATTGCTTGGCACCTATTCAGCAGCCAGACATATTTCCTGCAACCTGTGCACCAAACGGTCTTCCACACACTCAGATCGTTCCGTTCAGATCCTGTCACGCAGCAGACTTCACTTTGCAAATTGACCTTAAGATTGGACCAAAAGAAAACTGACTGAACTTTATCTTTCAATAATATTTTTTTCCTGGAGAAAAATTGCTTCATTTCAGACATCACTCTTAGGATCTTGTTTTGAGGAGCTGGTCTCTGTGTAGCAGCAGTGTGCCTGATGCTCTCCAGACGATGTAGCTATTGACATGGGAGCGCCAGCTTAGCTTCAGCACACATCAGACGTCTAGAATTAGGCAACATAAATACTCTGCTGCACAGGTATTTCAGAAATGGAGAAGAGCAGGTTAAAAATAAGATTTTTTTTAAATCACAGTGTAAATAAGCTGCACTGCCATTATTAAGCTACTGGATGTTAACAAGTATGAGAACTGCCATCAAATATCATTAACAACATAGAAGGAACATTAGATCTACAGGACATATGTTCAAAGGGGAACAACCATAGTAACACAACTGCTGTGCATCATCTTAACCACATGGCCTAACTCAAAGAACAACTGGCTAAAAGGCTACAAAAATGTAATTGAGGAGCCTGCCATGGCTGTCAGAGTGCTCACCATCTCTTTCCAGGCCAAGGCTCATGTGAAACAAAAGGTTACACAATGCTCATTACACCACACATTCTATGATCCCGTTTTGATTTTGAAGCTGTAGTCCAAAATGCATTAAAATGACAGAACAGGCCATTTTCACATCTTTGACTCAGCAATCTAATGAGACTTGACTGTGCTCAAGTAAAAAATGAATAGGCTACAGACAAAAATTTGGGTAGTCAAACATCTTGAATCTTATATACATGAAAAGATCTTGAAAAGTGTCCAGCTACATTTGTCACACAGGCAATCAGTCAAGTGTTTATTGGTGTCACACAGAAGGCTATGTGGAAAGCTACAGAATCATTTTAATTAAAATACTGAAAGCCAAGTTACAAAAAAATCCTGCTGAAAGTAGTCATGATCCTCAAAACCACATATGTGATGTGTAATCAGAATCACAGACCACCTGCAGATCCTAGCATGACCCCAAGAGGTGTTAACCCCCAGGAATGATATGCAGTCTAGACAAAAGCTGAAAATAATAAGGGGCTGCCTGCCCCAGTTTCCCTGAAATTGTCCTCAAGCACAGAATAAATTGATGATCTGATTTTTAACCACTGGGTCCTCTGCTACTCTTGGCTGAAACTGCCCCTCCCAGGCATTTACAAGGAACACAGCCCAGTTTCTGTTTGCAGGCTACTTTAGACACAACCTAGTAATGCAACCAAGTATAGCTCTGCTTTCCTCAGCTAATAACCCCACTCGGCACCCCTGTTACACTCTGACAATCAACCAGGTAAGAATTTCTTACCTTAACTAGGGCAGAGCTGCCACCACAGGCCTTCGGGAGACATAAGGGACTCCAAAACTGGGTGACTGTTTAGATTTAGTATTCCAGATTTGTCTGTCCATTATTAATCACAGAATGTTAGGAGTTGGAAAGGACCTCTAGAGATCATTGAGCCCAACCCCCTGCCAGAGAAGGATCACCGAGGGCAGGTCATACAGGAACACACCCAGGCAGGTTTTGAAGGTCTCCACAACCTCTCTGGGCAGCCTGCATCAGTGCTCCATCACCCTCACAGTAAAGTGATCATCCATTTACTTATATGCATTGTTGTTGTGAAATCTGAGTCTTTTCACACTCTTAGAAATCCCATGCACAGGCTATTTTCTGCTAAAGACTTAGAGTATTGATCTAATTAGACTAAAAATATTAGACTAATGAGGTGACTGAGGTAGATAACAGATTCTGGCAGCCAAGAATGACAAGCAGCAAACCAAGATTTTTTTATTATATATGGACAGAAATCCTTCCCCCATGCCACTGCCACCAGGCAAGAAATCAGGAAGCTATTCTGACATTCCACACTTGGAAAGTGAAAAAACAATAAAGAACAGAGTAAACATAGACTGCATGCCCTGTGTGTCACCACCCAGGGAGTGCAAGAAGGTCATGTCTGCCTTACTGCTACAGTGCTGTGCCCACCGTGGAGATATAGCCATATCCCTGAAACATAACTGCTCGAGTTTCTGCACGCCTCCACACATATGCCAGATCCTCTTGGAGTCACAGGATGAATTATTCCTCATCCCCACGTCAGGCTCTTCAGAGTTTGCAGCACGCTAAACAGGCTTAGGATGCCTACGCAGTTACCACTTGTTACACACCACATTGGGCTTGAATCAGTCAGCTTTTCTACACCAGATGTCCCAGAAAGTGCATTTCCCTGCTAAAGGCTAAATTTCACTGCAGACTTCTCATTAGAGTTTAAATCTCTTACACCACGGACAGAGGAGGTTTCAGACCTCTCCAAGTACAGAAGAGAGTGAAGCATCTGAGTGATGGTATCTCCAGAACAAACAGATGTCTGTGTTCACAAATAGCCATGGTTGTGTCTGCTTTGGCTTGTTTTATATAATCCCCAAAGAATCACCAGTGCTCATCCAACCAACAACAAGGCACTGCTACTAATAAACATATTGCTTTTATTTTCACTAAAATCAGCTTAACTAGCTCTCACACTTTCCCTATCATTTGAGACAGTTAATGTATTCTCTTCTCACTGGACAGAAAATGAACACATTATCTGTCCATCTTCCAGGGCCCCTGACAGCCAAATAAAACACAGTTATTACTGTCAGAACTCAAATGAAATATGCTGAACATGGCAAGAAGTTATTAGTCTGACGTTTAGAAGACAAGCTGGAAGTGGAAATGGGAAGGAAGGAAAAAAAATATTTCCCCCACTTTTCTAGGCTTTTGTGGGAAAATAAGTTTAACCTCCTTTGATTATTGAATTAGGTTTGGGTTGTGGTTTTGAGGTGTTGGGTTTTTCTGTGTTGAAATATCTTGATTATACTATTAAAGAGATGCAGGAAATATTTCATTATTGTTTTAACTAAAATAATTATGAGTGAGCAATTTCTCCTTAGAAAACGATTTATAACATTACCTTAAATATTATATCTGAAATGATACACACTTAATCAACCAGCTAATGTCATTTCAGTGCACACTTAATTCACAGCAAGTAAGATTTATGATGTGATAGATAAATCCAGAAGCACTAAACAAAAGCAGGCACCTTTCAAATCTCTTTCCTGCTGCAGTTACAAAAAAGCCAACAGTAACAAAAAAGCACCAAGGCTGACACGTTCCTGTACAAAGACTGCCTCTTTTAACTAGCTTCGCCTATAATTAGACAGCACAATCTACTCTGCATAATAATGGCAAAATACATAGCCACGGTGCAATGGTGAAGAAAAGGAGAGGGAAGTATTTTTCCTGCACATTCAAGTGGTGGGAAAAGGAGGAAACAGAAGATCAGTGAGATTTCATCTCTCCTAGAAGACTAGTGGGAGAAGAACTGCACTGAAAATTGCATGTCTTAAAACTTCAGAGTGTGGTATGGGGCCAGTCTCACCGTAACTGGCTTTCAGTGACTGGTCCCAGGCAGCCTCTATGACTCAGCCAGCAGCTGCCTGAATTAGTGGTCTTAAAAGGGTTTCTCTGAACATCCTTACTTTCTAAAGTCATCCAGAGGGATCAGTATTGTTTGATGATGAACTTATATCCCTTAATGCACACCAAAAATGGCATTAAAACAAATTAACTATGCAACAGCACTCAGCAGCAGATTAAGTCCACTGATACCTTCCCACATACACTAAAGATACAGCAAGATCCATGTGGAAAAGCAGTTCTCAAATATATCTAGAAAACCAGGCATTTACTAAGTAAATTAAACCAAGACAAACCAAACAAAAAACAAACGCCAAAAAGAATCCAAAACAAACACCTCCCAGAACAAAAACTGACACCCACCAAAACCCACAGCTGCACTCGGTCTGCCCATCCCAGTACTGTGCCTCTAACAACCTTCAACAGCAGATGCCAAAAGCACCAGGCAAAACTACTTCCTCTACCTCCATTCCCTAGCCACCTGCATCTCAGGGATATCCTAAGCCACTAACACTGTCTCTGTGTTTGCATCTTTAAGCCAAAATTAAATACAAATATTTTATACAAATATTTTGAAAAATGCCTAAATCCAGACTCTTGTATTTAGTGTTATTTATGACACTTGTTCTGACCTGCCCATAACTGCCTGTTTCAAGCAGTGCAGTGCAAAGCAAGTGACAAAACTAACAAGTTTTTCTCATTTTCATTTCTACTGCAATGTGTCAAGCTGTTCCACACAAACCTCAAAATACATTCCAAATGAGCCTGGACATCCAGCATGAGCTGCAACCTCAGGAATAACCTTAGGAGCCCTGTTTAGTTCTAAAGACATCACTGCATCTATTTTCAAGTTTAAATATTATTTATTTATACCAATAAAGTATTTTTCTAACTGCTTTGGAGTCCTTTCTGGGTTGCAGAAACTCTGAAAGAATCCAAGATAATAGCTTCTGACAGTGTGAGAACTGGCATCATCAGCTAGGTGCAACAGTCATTTGGAGGGACTTACAAGTTCACAATATTTGCATTTTAATGTAGTCAGTCCTGGTTGTGTAACAGTGCAAGAGAATTTATACCCAACCTCATTTTCTCATAATGCAGAGGAACGACACCAGTTTCTTTCAGAGGTCTGGTTACCTCCGGAACGCGGGTCGCTTGCAAAGCACTCGCTTCACTCCTTCTCCAAGAAGAGTCTCTTGCCCTTTGTGAAAAGTCTCAGCGCACAATGGAAACATTGCTTTGAATTTTGATGAGTTTCTTTGCACCTCAAGGTATGGTAGGAGAAAGTTTTGAAGTCACACAAGTATTTTCTCCTAGTCTGCAAAGTGATAAATCAATTTTCAGCCCTTAACTGTTTAGATTAAAAATAAAACAGCAGAAGCACAATACTTACATTCTTGTTTTCTAGGCGATTCGGGTTTTCATTAACTCATAGAACAGTTTGGGTTAGAAGGGACCTCCAAAGCTCACTTAGTCCACCCCACACTGCAGTCAGCGGGGATGACTTCCACTACTAGATCAGGCTGCTCAGAGCCTTGTTGAACCTGACCTTGAATAGCTCCAGGGATGGGGCCTCAACTACCTCCCTGGGCAACCCACTGCAGTGTTCCAGCACCCTCATGGTGCAGAACTTGTTCTTAACGTCCAGTCTAAATCTGCCCTTCTCTCATCTCAAACCACTGCCCCTTTGTCATATCACTATTGTCCCACAACAGCACAGTAGTCTTGGAAAACAGCAACTCTCACTCATGATCAAAGTATTAATCGCTAAAACCAACTCTTAACAGCTGTGTATCTATACACATTTTCTAAGTCTATTGGAAAAGCAGATCTGAAATTAGCTTCTGTGAAGAGCTCTTTCACGGTGAGGTGAAATACCACCATTGGTTCCATCACAGTTTTGTTGTTTTGGTTTGATTTGGTTTCATACAAACTGAGCTTTTCCACAGAACCCTAAGTTTTTATTATAGTGCCTACCTACCTTTAAAAAAACCCTAAACATTTCCAATAATCATTAACTACATTTACCAGAAGACAATTCAACTATAATAGTGATGGTCCTTGTCAGAGGCCATCACTTCTGTGAAAGTCAGCTTGGATGAGAATCTGTAGGGTTTATATCATCTTGTTTTAGGAAACAGAAGCATATTATCTAAACAGCATCGTACAACTCATTTGACACTGACTTCTCCAAGTTACTTAAGCAATTTAAGCACTGATATAATTAAATTTGATGTGCATCTCTCTCAGGGACTTTAACAAGCCAAGTAGGAAAAATCCAAATTAAATTAAAGAAATGTAAACTGAATCTCAGAAGCTCATAAGTAATGATGTTAACAATGTTTCCCCAATACTACCTAAATATTACACATTTGTAATGACTTTTTAAATGCAGTTACTTCTTTAATAAACATAGATGTTACTCAAGGATTCCTAGAAAGAACTCTGAAAGATTTGAGCTGAGTTAAGGGGATCTGACAACAACACACAATGGGTTTGCTTACACACCAGGCACCCATTTCTCCCACTCTTCGGAAATGAGTGCACAACATAGTGCTGGGTCCTGAAGTTCTTGAGGGGGAAATAAGGACATTTGTTTCCAGGTCTCCTCATATCCCCAAGTAAAGTCATAGGCTTTTTACATGGGAAGAGTCTGCTCACAGCTATGCCTGCCTCCTCCACTCCAAGCTTCTTGAAGGAAGAGAAAGGGACAGCTTAAGGACTTGGAGCAGCAACATCCAACCCAAAAAGAGTGGTACTTAGAAACTGTGTCATTGGATCAAAGCATGCACTGAAGAAAAAACAGTTCCAAAGGTAGAACTGCATGCAAAGACAGCAAGAACTATTTTCACAACCAGCTACAGTTCATGGAGTTGCCCCAAACCTCACACAAGGCAAGAGGAGTAAGACATTACTGGTACAAAATAATTATGGTGAGCTCACATATACCAATGTAAAATTGATAAACTGCCTTGTTTCAGATTTATCTTACATTTACAAAGAATGCTCCTTCCCCACAGACAGAGTCTCCAGGAGCCCAAGAACAGGTTCTGTTAAACTATATTGTATTTCAGAAGACAGGCCACACACAGGAATGTGATAAAGTCAATAGATCTACCTCAGCAGAGCAGCATGACAGATGGCAATTCTATGCTCTCTCCCTCTCTTTTGTCCCTCCCATCAGAATATTCTTATACTTAAAAGTAGATCTAATTGAAAAGACCAGAGGATAACAGCAGTCATTGGCTTGTATCCAAGTGAAGACTGTGCAGATGGTGACCCATACACACCACCAAGCTGCACCTATAACTGGGTGTACACCATACCTGGGTGCTCACTCACTTGCCATTCAGGCCCTCAGGGCAGGGAGCTGATTAATGCCCTCACTCTAATGCTAAACTAAATGAACTGGCACCAGTGATTTTCTCACCTGAAACATGAGAGAGATTTTGGGTTCAATAAGGTCTTCAGGCTTCAGAAAGCTCTACAAGGAATTACACCACCAAGATTTCTCAAGCACCTTTGGCAGACCAGCAGGAAGATCCCCCCTGCATTTCCTACTCACAAGACCAAAGTGAAGACCCTATCGAGAGAGATCTTGGCTGCTCCATGGAGCACACAACGTGCCAGCCTACACAGCTCACAGAGAGGCTGTGGGAGCAAGAGGAGTAAGTGGTCACCCAGCACATTATCCCACAAGAGACTTTGAGCTATTTCAGAGATGTTTTTTTCTCCCTTTAATAGCACAAGAGGCATGGATGTGGCAGATACTCAACTTCCAGAGCTTTAATACTCTCTTTGTCACTACCCATCTTCCAGGTATGGCAAATGAGCACACACCTTCACCTACACCAACACCTAACATTTCTTTAACATTTTTCCTCCAAGTTAACATCTGAGTGGTCTCAGACCCTGCAGTTTGTTTCTTTCTAACTCCATGTACCCTGCTGCAGATTTTGTAAATGCCAGTGGAAGCCACATCACTGGGCAGGAGTGACAGCCAAAGCAACAACAGCCATTCTGGGTTGCTGGGGTTTTTTCAGTTCTCTGTGACACCAAAGAAATACTTGCTACATAAATATACCCCTGTGCCAAAAGTTAAAGCATAGAATCATAGAATCAATAAGGTTGGAAAAGACCTCAAAGATCATCAGGTCCAACCTGTCACCCAACACCTCATGACTACTAAACCATGGCACCAAGTGCCACGCCCAGTCCCCTCTTAAACACCTCCAGGGACGGTGACTCCACCACCACCCTGGGCAGCACATTCCAATGCCTAACAACTCCCTCTGTGAAGAACTTTCTCCTCGCCTCAAGTCTAAACTTCCCCTGGCACAGCTTGAGACTGTGTCCTCTTGTTCTGGTGCTGGTTGCCTGGGACAAGAGACCAACCCCCTCCTGGCCAAAACCTCCCTTCAGGTAGTTGTAGACAGCAATAAGGTCTCCCTTGAGCCTCCTCTTCTCCAGGCTAAACAACCCCAGCTCTCTCAGCCTCTCCTCATAGGGCTTGTGCTCAAGGCCTCTCCCCAGCCTCGTTGCCCTTCTCTGGACACATTTAAGAGTCTCAATGTCCTTCTTAAATTGAGGGGGCCCAGAACTGGACACAGTACTCAAGGTGTGGCCTAACCAGTGCTGAGTACAGGGGCACAATGACTTCCCTGATGCTGCTGGCCCCACTATTGATGCAGGCCAGGATAGTAGTTCCCATCACATGCATAAACCAGTAAGAGTTTGTTCCTGTATTATAGGAAAAGATTTGATATGAGAGAGGAGGGATAGAGAAGGGCAAGATTAAAAAAAATAAAAAGGTGCTTATAATTTACAACAAAGGCTGCTCAATTTGTACCAAACAATTGCTCTCACAACCAAAAATTTCCTGAAAACAGACCCACTGTGTATTTCATATCCTAGACTCTCTCCATTTTGAGAATGCAATTTCTGCCCTACTTCCAACAGAACAATTTGATATTTCAATCCCAAAGCAATCAAACATACAAATGGCTTCATTTACTTGGAGAAAACTGATGAACCTTTGTCTGTAGGCAAGCTTGCTATTGCTTGGATTTGACACAAGAGTCTACTTAAAGCTCAACAGGAGTTTCTGAATAGCTCTTTGTGTGACAAACTTCCTCTAAAAAATCATTTGCTTTTGTTTTTAATTTACTGTTTCCACTTCATAGAGTTAACAAGAATCTAAGCCTATTTCAGAACAACCACGTTTAAAGGTATGAAACAACCAAAACCACCTGTATGTGTGGAGAAGTCCCCTGCACCCATTTTTACAGAAGCACAGAATGAATCATAGAATGGCTCAGGTTGGAAGGTCACTCAGAGATCATCTACTCCAGCCTCCCTGCCATGGGCAGGGACATGCCTCAACTAGACTTGGCTGTTCAAGGTCTCATCCAACCTGGCCTTGAACACCCCTGGGGAGGAGGCAGCCACAGCTTCCCTGGGCAGCCTATTCCAGAGTCTCACCACCCTCCTATTGAAGAACTTCTTCCTAAGATCCAGTCTACCTCTACTCTCCCTTTGCTTCAGACCATTCCTCCTTGTTCTGCTGCTAGTAGACAGCCTCATGAAAAGATTTTCTCTTGTTGTTTCACACTCTTTCACTGAACTGGGAATTTTAATTCAGTCCATTTTTTGTTTCAGGTAAGTTGGTTTTCCCTTAAAAACAAGCAACTTATTAAATTCTTACAACTTTTTAGGCATAGTATGCTCTAGTTTTTGCAGATCTGCAAGAAAACAAGCAAAATGGTCTTATCACAGATAAACAGTCAGGAATTTCAAGAAAAACACTGAAAAAGCTTTCAATATTCCACTGCAAGCAAGCCAAATGGAAATCCCATCCATGCAGAGCAGTCACATAGCCCTTCTGCATGGATCCATCCTTCCGAGATGGATTTCAGCTGTCAGATAAACACAGGACAAAATGGCAATAGTAAAAAGTCTGAAAACAGAAATGTAATGTATTGATTGGGGTATGCACTAGAAGATAATAAAGGTTCTATGAATGGCTTCCCACAGGTTAGTAACACTTTCCCCCACTTTTGATTGCTCACTCTCCCCGAAAATGGTATGTCCACCCATTTTGTTACAAAGAAAGTGTTTCACTTCACAATTCACAGATACTTCTGTATCTGCTGAAATGTTTTTGCCAATTATTACCACCACCCAGCATTTACTCTGGTACTGTAAGGTCTTTGTTAATAAGGTAAAAAGCAACTACTCTTTCACCTTAAAATATGGGCTGCATCAAAATATAAAACAGGTATCACAGGTAGAAATTATCTTTCAGCTAGAAAACAGATTTTGATCTCAGTGTAGTGATTTAATAATAGGAATTTGCCAAACAATCTAGGGTGAAAGCTGCTTATTATACAAAACAAAAGCAGAGCAGACAATTGCAAGATAACCATGAATGTTTGAATGTCCGAAGGAAAACAAAATACTTTCTATTCAAGGAGTGTTGTCCTAAATGTAAATGTACTTTGACACTTTGAACTATGTCTCTAAAAGAAGGAAACAGGAAACTTAACCACACTCCACTTGATACACTTGAATGAGACTTACTAAGTTGAATGATGTTTGCTTCAGGCCATAAACAGCAATACAATATTCATCAAAGCTCACCAAATTGAACTTTTCTCCCACTTGCTTACCTCTGGCCCAACTGATTTCCCCCCACAGTCAATTGATTTTTCACTGAGAAACATTGCAGTTGAGACAAATGCTTCCTGGCAAACCAAAGAAACAGGCCAAGGCACTCTGCAGTGTGAGGGCATTTAATTGGTATAAATTAGCATTAAAATTCCACCTTGGGAACTGATGCACAGGGAGTAACTATTTTGTTCACCCTCTTCAACGAAACAACTACGATGTCTCTTGGAGCAGCTGCCGTTTCCAGCGCTCCCTATCTCAGGTTCCTACAGTGATGCCACCCGCAGCAGCAAACAGACTGCACAGCCACAGAAGTGTGGGGACCTGTGTCCCTGTGTTGCAAAGTACAACAGGAAGAGACAAGTGAGAGAAGTCTAGCTGTCCTCAAACCCATCAGCTATCTGCAGGGACAGATTTCAACAGATGGACAGGTGGCTTCAACACACCATAATGGGCAAGTTAATGGTTCAGACATTTTCCAGTGTTGCTGCAAATTGTGACCTCCAAAAGTCAATGTTTGGAGGCTTTATACAAGCAATGGCTTCAGTCACCCACACAAAATCTCTTTCTCTCAAATCTCTAAGTCTCTTGTTCTACATTTACTCTAACAATGGTAATTTCAAAGCAAAATTTTAAATGTCCAGATCCTTGGCAGAAGCAAACAGTCTCGGCACGTACCACTGTCAACTTAGTGATCAACTACTTGTAACAGACCGAGATCTAAACTGAAAAATTCATCAACAAAAACCTCACACCAACCAGGCTGATATTGTGGAGGTGGTTAGCATGAGGGAGAAGTACAGGACTGTTGCTCACTATATGGCATCAACACAGCACAGCTGTGGAAGAAAACGACTCCAAGGAATGAGTAGAGTCTCTCAACAAATCCAGCAGGTGCTTTTTAAGAGAAGGCTGCTCTTCCTGTGGCACCTAACAAAAGAGTTGGCACTCTTAAGTTGTGATTCTGTATTTTCACAGGCTCTTAGCCACCCACCAAAAAAACAGAGAAATGAGTTTTAAAAAAATTGACTCCCAGCCCAGCAATATCATTTGACCTTGCTCACCTCCTGCAAGTGCACACATCTACAAACAAAAGCCACTTCTGAAGTGAATGTCACCGCAGAAAAAAAGCCCCAACAGCTGAGGATACCATTTAGAAAGGTTCACTTATGATATGCAATTTGATTTTATATATTAGATTGAAGTGGGGATTTATAGCAATTCTGCAGAGAAGTCTGATTTGTAACAACAGTCATTTCTCACTTGGTTCATATTTCAAAATGTTCTGCTAAAAATTGCAGCTCCTCAGTATATTTTTATGGCTGACTGGGCCTGACAAATTCAGTGGGGGTTATGTATCATTAATACCACAATAAAAGGAACTGCATTAGTGTGTGTAATTATTGAAAATGTTTTTATTAAACCAATGGGTCTTTGCTTTCTCTACCAAGAAAATTAATATGCTGAGAGCTGTGAAACAAAGGTTGAAATCCACAATTACTATAAAACAAACATACCACAGGGTACAAGGGAGATGGAAAGCATACGGAAAACTTCCAGATCTGTAGGACAGTAGCATGCAATTATCTTCAGTCTATGCAAGATGACAACATGTAATACGCATTATGCTTCCCAAGATACAGCTTGTAGCAATGCAGTGTTCAAGAGACCTTCAAAAGACCTTTAGAAGGTTAAGAAGTTAGAAATAAAGCCAACAAGGAAAGCCAAATATATGCATCAGGGAACTAATGGAGAGACCTCAATGGAGAGCTATGAGGAGGATTAAGGGATTAGGGCATCTCTCTTATGAGGAAAGACTGAGAGACCTGGGGCTGTTTAGTCTGGAGAAGAGAAGGCTGAGGGGGGCACTTTATCAGCGTCTACAAATATCTGAAGGGTGGCTGTCAGGAGGATGAACTGTCTCCTATCAGTGATACCCAGTGACAGTACAAGGGGCAACGGACATGAAGTCAATCACAGGAAATTCCATCTCAACATCAGAAGTAACTTCTTTACTCTGAGGGTGATGAAGCACTGGAGCAGGCTGCCCAGAGAGGTTGTGGAGTCTCCTTCTCTACAGATCTTCAAAACCCACCTGAACACGTTCCTGTGCAACCTGCCCTAAGTGGTCCTGCTTTGCAGCGGGGTAGGACTCAAACTCCAGAGGTCCTTTCCAACCCCCAGCATTCTCTGTGGTCCACAGCCTGTTAACTGCTCAGGGTTTTTGCCTGCTAGCCACTTCAAGTTAGTAAACATCAACTTCAGAGACACTGAAGAAAGAAATGGTTTCTAATGTGCTACATGTAGACAATTCAACATGGTCTCTCTGCTTGCTCCTCCACTACATTTCTCCATGCTGGCTATGTAGTGGATGCTGACCATTTTCCTAGAACAAAAACTGAAATAAAAACCCTTTAATTATTCCAGTTCTGATACCACTTCTATGTTTTAAAAAAAAAAAAAAAAAAAAAAAAAAAGTGCCAAAAAGGAGAAAATAGGACTTGGATGACACACTTCCCACATTTTGCTAGGTATGCTCAATGCTAATGTCAGATGTACTTTTTCTTAGTTGAAATTTGAAACAAAGGCAATTTATACACGGACATATTCACGCAAAATGCTATCAGGAACTTATGAAAGTAGTTTGTTTTTCTTTTCCCCCATCAGTAAATTCTCTGCTCTGTCAATAACATACAAAATAAAGCAGTCAAAAGAATGTAACATCCTTATGAGGAGGACTTTGAACTTTCTGTGTGTGGCAGAGCACCAGCTTCCTCCTGTACTTCTGAAAGTCCTCAAGTATTTGGCTTCCTCCCGTAAGGCATCTTTTAGAGTTCATTCTAAGTCCACCTTCTCTAATAATAAATCTAGTACTTGGAAATCTGCAGCAATACATTTTGGCATGAGCACATGACTTGCTACATGTTTGCACACCGCTACGTTACGACCTTTTCAATACTATAATGATCAAACACTTAAAACCCCAGGACTTGGTACAGATGTGTATGTTGATCATCTCACAACAACATACTAAGAAAGCATCCACTCTTCTTTCACGTACCCCATTCTCTCCATACTAAAATTTGAGACACTTTTTGGTTTAGTAGAAGTGAGGTGCTTGAGAAAAACTGCCTAAAACAACGGGCTTCCACCTCCAGCCCTGGACCACCTGGTGGTCTGTGAACCACTCCTAAACATACCACACAAAGGACCTACGAAAAACAGTGTTAATGTGCATAAATTCACTGCCAAGAGGTCTGCACTTTCACTAGGACACATCAAAGGTCTCTTCAAATCAAGCAAAGTGAGAAAACATTCTCAAACACAAAGAAAAAATGCTTGTACAGAAAGGCCCTGCAATTCAGTGTTTGTGGTTTAGCTTTTTTTTGTCTTCTTTTAAAGCAATCATTTAGCCAGTCTTTGATTTTCCCTAAGGTAATGTGACAAATCTTGGTATGTTCCCATTGCATCTCAACTGATAAATTAAGACAGCTTAAATACAATTATGCTTGCTCCCCAATAATTCTAAGTGCTGACATACTCGTGTAACCCTACAACTTCAGCACAGTACTAATCAGATGCAGATGTGAATTGCTATTGACGTGAAGTTAGGCAGAGAAGGCACTGAGGGATCTACCTGCTTCCTCAGGCAGGTTAAGTTTTAACATAAAATTATTTGATAGTACGTTGGCTTCTTGACACAAACGTCCAAATTATATTATTTAGCATTCCAAGGCAACTCAATGTTTCATGATGCAGGATGGTGACTGTAACAGACTATTAAGACTAAAGGCCCATGCAGGTGACTGCAGAAATTTGTAAAAGCTAGAACAGAAACAGAATACAGCATTAACCAGGTTGGAAAAGACCATCAAGATCACCAAGTCCAACCTATCACCCAACATCACCTAATCAACTAAACCATGGCACTAAGAACCTCATCCAGTCTCTTTAAACACTTCCAGCGATGGTGACTCCACCACCTTCCTGGGCAGCCCATTCCAATGGCCAATCTCTCTTCCTGTGAAGAATTTCTTTGTAACATCCAGCCTAAACCTCCCCGGCACAGCTTAAGATTCTGTCCTCTTGTTCTGTTGCTGGTTGCCTAAGAGATGAGACCAAACCCCCACATGGCTACAACAAACCTGGGTTCCTCAGTTCCAGTCCTATATTTTATTCAATGGGGACATCACCTTTCACATTCTTAAAACCACAGCCTGAAACTAATACGCAAACACCACCTGCCCCGGCAGGTCAGAAATTTGCTCCCCACACTTCTTATCTTCTGCACACATTTCAATCTTCAAGCTGCTTGAAATGTTTGCAGAATTCAAATTTCATAGGCTATCTACAAAGTGCATCAGAAAGAAAAAAAAATAAATAAAGCACAGAAGAATTTGAGTCATCATCTCCAAGTCAATATATTTTATTCACTGCTAATTCCAGGCAGCAAATCTTTCAGGAAGGTTTGCAGAGAGGTATTTGACAAATAATTTATAAGGCTTTAAGATCTGAGGGGGGAAATAGGGTTTATTAAGTCATACTAACTAGAAGAAAGCACAGTGTGTCTCCAAAATGGTTCTTCAGAGTTGCCATCAAGCAGACGTTTGTAAACGGATGAAAAAGTGTCTGACATCACCACCATAATCTAAACATCCTATGAAGAGGGGGAACAGAGAAGGAAAAACACTTTCTCAGAAGGTGCAGTAATGTAGTTTAAGAGTATTTACTGCCAGGGCTGACAGGAGTATGAAATTAAAGTTAACAGGTATGAAACCTGGGTTTTACTTGAAATGTAATTAGCTATGTAAAAATAACTCTTAGCAAGATGCTGTTTCATACTTGGCATTACAGTGAAGACTACAGCCTGCATAAATGTCGTCACGGGCACAAACAAGCCGAAAGAAACTCTAATTTGGGTCTGGACAAGACTTCCTAGGTCAAAATCAACCAGGAACAGGAACAGCTAAGCTGTTTTTCAGAAATAAACTGTTCTGTTGGCCATATGTATGCAAAGATGGTTTGTACCTAAAATACAGTTCATATAGACTACAGATAACTAAAAGCAAGCGGCACAGTGCCAGTTTGTACACATCGGGCTCCCAGGACACGCAGTTCCTGAGCCTGAACAGTGCACTGCAAACAGATTGATCCAGCCTGGTGGTTATCTTTCGGGTGTTAGAAGGTATCGCCCAGACTTCATAAAACAGAAATGTAACACAAGGAAGTCAGGGGCTTGTCTGAAGCACAGCAGGACCACAAAGAGTAAAAACTGACTGTGGGACATGGCTATCGCAGATTCCAGCACTCTGCCTGAAAACTAAAAGCACTCTTTCTAGTAAGATGCACTCATATCGCCATGTAATGCATGCCAGACAAAAAAGCACAGGTACAAGTTTCTCAAACACCGGCATTTCCATGACCATACACTGATTTGAGAACACTCTACGTAATTTTTCAATGAGATCACCACCGAATGGCAGCTGCAACAACTGCTTTCCATCAGACATGAGCCTTGGCACATCTCTAGTTTACCCTAACAAGCCATTCTATGTTTAACTCAGACTGGCTGGTTTCCACACTTGAGTGCTGACTAAACAACGACCAAGCATCTCCCAGTCAAATCCCACATAAAGCCAAGACAAGAAAATAGGTAGGAGCTGATGCCAACATTAGGGCATACTGCCCAACAGCTCATGGGCCATACTCTATGAAGAACACACTAGGGCTGAACATAATTTCCATCTTAGGTTTGGTTTTTCTTGAATAGTTAAATCTAAATCACATCCCTCAAGCTCTTTGGATTATGGTTTCATAATTTTCCAGTGAGGACGTTAATCTCCATATATCAACAGACATGTGAGTTTCAGCTTTACAAGTTCTTTACTCTCACTATCCAAAATCTCCCTAGAGGGAAAATTTCATTAATGTTAAGACTAAAAGTAAACTGCTGTAATTTAAAGGCCCAACAAACACTGTAATATTTTCAGAAATACAGGTCCAGGATCCTCAGTAATGTTCAGGACAAATAACAACTGCAGATGAGAAGAAATACATCCAAGAAAAACGTATCGAGCACCTCTCCCTGTTGTTTCTCTTGACTTGTTCCAGCTCTCCATATGCAGCCATAAAAACCTCTGCCCTCCCACATCAAGAGCAACACAGATGGACCCACACCCTTCCCACCCTGCCCTTGCCTCGCTATCACCTGCCAGGTCACGCAGCACTCTCCTCCCCCAGAGACCATGCCTGCTGGACTCCTTGACACATTAACTCATCAAGAAGAGTCTCACCAAGGTTGGCAACTACAACAGAAAGTTTTTTCTTGGAAAAAAAATAACAAAGTAACAAGGTAATAACATTTTTTTGCCTTCAGTTATCAAGGCATAAGTGTTAAAGAAGCTTCTAGGTAACAAACACCACCACAGCTGCCAGAGGGATCAAGCTACGGAACACATACCTTGCAGATTTCAGTTTTGGTGAGAATATTAGCTTATCAGAACAGAACAGATCTCAGCCATACAACATGTGATTCATGCAAGAAAATAGGCACAAACCTTCCAAGTAGGTATGTGTATGCAGAATAAAACGTGTGCAGAAAATTCACCTAAGTTCAATAGGATACCTGGCACAGGTAGCTCCTGACATGAAAAAAGGTCAGCAGTTTGGACATGTGCTTCACATGGGACAGCACCACGTCAGTCCACAGACTAAAGGTTACTTTTTGTGCATGTCTTCTTCCACAGAGCTGCATCTTCAGTGCAAAGTGCATGTGGAGCAGCAAGGTATCAGTGGGGATCTTGCTTAGGAGTGGATGTTCCCTTAATTGGAAGGCAGCAAAGCAGATTACAAATAACAAACATGCTCCAGCATAAGCAACCCTATTCCATCCACAGTAGCTTGTATAGCCTATGGGAAGCATATACTCCTATAATGTCAGTATTGATGCTACTCAGGTTGTTAATTAAATTGGCTTATTTATTTATTTGTCAATATTGAAACTGCTATGTGTTTATTTGCATTCCATTTGTTAAGAGAAAAATACTTAAAATAGATGTTAATCATATTTTTAAGACAGGATATACCCTCATATCCTCAGTTAAGCAAGGGATAAAAAGTAGGGTGCATTTTCTTAGAGGAATGATCATAAAACAATTTTGTGGAACTATATTACTCTCTGCCTTTATTTTTAAGACTCTCAAGGTGAGGGGGAGAAAAAAAAAAATTAAGAAAAAGAACTCAAGAGTTCAAAAATTCCAGGACCTTAATTAATCTTCCTGAGGGAGGACAATCCTGCTAGTTCTTGTTTTCAACCTGCTCGGCAACACTATTCTGTTGTCACATAGGACAGAACAGGAAGGTGTGGTGCCTTTGTTTGTTTCTCGGGGTTCTTTTAACTTTTTTCTAAAGCAAAGTTTACATTCAGCTTGTCTGATCACCCAGAAAGCTTCCCCCAGCTGGCAGTTATCACCAGTCCAGATGACAAAAGCCTTACAAGTCCAAACTGTGTCAAATCTGAGCCGAAGCCAAGGAGAAAGGCATCAGGGTCTGGCAGCCACAGCACACACACGTACACTGTCAATCAAGTATTGCTGCCATGAAGGTAAATACCATCAAACTTTACAAGGTGAAGCCTTTGCTTTTTGTTCTTCTCCCTAGTCTCTATGCATTATTTTAAGAAAGAATCAGGGCTACAGATACCCTTATCATGTGGCTCACAGAACTGAAAGGTCACATCCTGCAAAACAACGCAGAAGCTCTGAGATAACAGGATGGCCACTTACTTATCCCTCAAACAAAGCATGTCATATTTTTATCTTGATTGCTCAACTACAGAGAAGCTGCTTTCTTCTGCTACCTTCAAAGAGATTTAAATTTTTCATATCTGACATTTAAGAATTGTTCAAATAGCCTACACTAAGGTAGGAAAAAAACCCAAGTGGCATACAAAACTGTGCCACCATGTGAGACGCACGCTATGTTCTATCCCACAGTCATACCACACTGGTGTAGCACAGCATACCAGTATCTTCTTATCTAAACTGAAAACAACGCTGAAAGAAGTGCTAAACCATCCCTATGATATCTTTAGCATTAAGCACTGTTCAAATCAGGTTTTTAAAACTCAAGAGCCATCCTCATTATTTAATGGAAAGAGAAACATGCAAACTGAAAAAGAGTATTCTCCTGAGCTACTGGAACATATCCACCATGGAGAAACATGTCTGCATTGCTGAAATACAGCTGGCAGAGGCAACTGTTCTGCTCAGAATGTACGTTTGCTTTATAGTTCCCTGGCACTGGTAGCACTAATGGCTACTTAGGAATGAGAGAAGGAAAGAGCAAGCTGCGAGTGAAAGACCTGAACTGCATGTCAGAGCTTTACTCATGCAAAAATGCAAGGTTAATGAGGTCCTATTACCATTAATTTTTATTTTATTTTTATTTGCAATGGTTTTAGATCAATACAGAAACTGTGACCTAACTAGATCTATACAGTGCTTCCTAAGCAGGCCATAAATGGTTCCTCACTTACTGCTTGGGTGCAGCTGTGATTCCCTACACACACACACACACACACTTCCATAAGCTCATGGAGCACAAGGTTGGGACACCTCAAAACATAAAACAAGTATATAGAGAACACAAATTCTGCATTAAGGCAAAGCCTGCCTGCACTGCATACTGCCAGCTTCTCTCCTACTGGAAAAAGTGTTTTCAATGCCTGTAAGCAGCTGAGCTGTCTTTGCCATTCCAGAGACACAGCTCTCAGCGTTTTTCTCAACATCAAGTGGTATCTTCTGACCAGGGTTCTGTGTGAGGTCTGTGGGCTGACCTCCTGCAGAGCACCTACTCCAGCTCAGGGATTCAAAATTTAAATACCAGGTTCATACACTCACACCCAGCTTTCTCTAATTCACACTCTCCAGTTGTTATCAAACAGACACCATCATGATCTAATTACACAGCAACAGAAGAAGAAAAAGCTGAATAATTGTTGTAACTCCCAGCAGTCTCACCCGGGCTGTAACCTTGCAGTGTTTAACAGATAAGCCTTGGTACAATATACTTGACATTTACATTTTCAAACATATGTTGTACCCAACTGCCCTCACAATATTGGTTTAATTAAGATACAGGACATTAGTGGCCAGAATCACTTCACTAAAAAGGCATATGTTAAATAGTCCTAAAACCAGTATAATACAATTGAGCTCTGTCACTTGGAAAACCATTGCTTAATTGGAAGAAAAATCAATATTTCCTCTTTTCACAATGTTTTCAATTTCATTCTGTGCAATCGAGGCAGCACCAGAAATGCATACCGAGCAGTCAACAGCAACACACACAAAAACCACAGAGATTTAAGCATGATTTTAGAGCAGTGGGTTTCTTAATAATAATTCAACATCTAACATGGCATTTAATCAAGGTTTAAAGCATTCAACTCTCCCCAAGAGCAGAGACAGAAGTTACAGACAACCATTATCAACATGAAGAAAAAGCAACACTGATACGCATTAACTACAAAGGCAGGCAAACATGACAAAAATGAAGAGAAACTAAAGGTCACCATTACAGGATGGAAATCAAAATGCAAAACATGCATTCCAATCATGCCTACTGCTTTAGGTGCTGAAATCATGCTCTGCAGCAAGTGGCTCAACTCACAGGGTCACATTACCAACCATAAATCTTCCTTAAAATGAAAAATGTATACAAGCAGAAAATGTCCAAGTTACTGTTCCTTTTTCCATGTCATAAGGAATTTTTCATGCAAACTTTGTAGCTACAAGAAAGCTGGGACTTTAAAAAGGCTTGTAGGATAGCACAAGGGTGAATGGATTGAAGCTTCAGGAGCGTGGATTTAGACTGGAGATTAGGAAGAAATTGTTTAGAGTGAGGGTTGTAAGACACTGGAACAGGTTGCCCAGGGAGGTCATGGATACCCCCTCTCTGGAGGTGTTCATGGCCAGGTTGCATGAGGTGCTGAGCAACCTGGTCCAGTGGAAGGTGTCCCTGCCCATGGCAGACAGGTTGGAACTAGATGATCTTTAAGGTCCCCTCCAATCTAAACTATTCTATAAGTCTATGCAATAAACAAGAGGAGCCTGTAATCTGTAACAGCCAGCCCCACTTTCATCAATAAAGCATGAAAACCCCATCCTTCCCCTCCCACCTGAACAATCAACCTGCAATAGCAGATCTCACAATCCAGTGTCAACTGCTCTAAAATGATGCCAACAGCTTGTGGCATGCTCCAAAGAGACACAGTTCTGTACTGACGGTTCGGGCACCACACTCTGCTCTTAAAAAATACTCTGCTTTTGCTGTAGGGAACGAACAGGGCTTGCCTTGGAACCATGAGAAAAGGAGGCAAAGAGAAAAACTCAGAGGAAAACGAGAGTTTTCTGCTTGCTTCCCTCTCAGTTTTACTCCTGAGAATATTTTTTGATTCTGCTTCCCCATGTCTGTGCCTTACACCTTACCTTCTCTCCCCCGAGAATTCCTCTTATTAATACCAGTAGGAGGTTTCATATTTTCTGCTGAGATCTCATTCACAATACAACTGTTAAGCGAGGTTTTATTAACAGCTGATGACATGGATGCTTTTAATCCAAGATTGTTTTCATACACAATCTGAACAACTTAAAATAGCTATCTGCTCCAAAAGGCATAGGAATTCATCTGAAGACACTTCACAGCTATAAACCACACTTTTTACAGATGACAAACTCGGTTAAGGTATCCTTTCCTCCCTTCCACAGAGAATGTTAGCAAATTGTAATTCAGCTCCATATTAATTTGGGATTAAACAAGAAAAAATATGGCATACTGTTAAGAAATAATTACTATTATTTGAATTATTTCTTTTCTAACATGCAATTGCCTTCCTGTTCTGGGAGGATTCAATAGAACAAACAATGAACCCAAAGTATCTGAGCAAATAGCTAGGAATCAGCTGAACTGATAAGCAGGGAGCTAGCTAAACTTCTGTTTAAAAGGAGTGTTTGCTGCTAAGAACAAAGACAAGTTGCAGAATTAAAGAATTAGAAAAATGGGAAAATCTCACCTTTTCACTCAAGAATTTCTCATCAACCACAGAGAGGACCACAATTCCTATAGGCACAATCAGACTACTACAGGCAACTGAGTTTCAGCTCAACAGACGAGCTGTTTGTACTGGCCAAGCATATACCATTTGGTACAAACCCCTCAATTTCACCACAAGGCTGTAGCTAATAAGGCATATTTTGCTGCGCCACTGGAATAGGCTCATTATACTTAGCACAGGAGTGCATCCTACCTGCTTTCTCTCAGCCTCTTCTCCACACTGTTTCTTTCAGGAAAGCATTGGCTCCTCACTATTCCCAAGTCACCAGTTTGACTTGATAATGTTCTGACTTCACCACATTCTGGGCATGTATTTTCTAAATGTTCTTTTGGAATAAGATAGTAAGGGATTGAAAACTGCTCAGGTGTCTGTAGAAAAGAAGCATTGGCATATTCTGGCTACTAAGAGGGCTGTGAAGACTAAGGACACCAAAACTATACAGTAACCTGCTGCAACGACAACCAGACAGTGGCAAAAGAAGGGCTAGGGAACCAACTGTTCAAAGTAGGAAAGCACTGCACGCCACTTCACAATATGAAATAGGGTTCAACACAAGGGGACAAATGAAAAATGCAAACAGACAAAGGCAACAGTTCCAGTATCTTTGTTTCATCCTGTGACCAATACTCAACCTAGAGAGAAGCTACAGTGACAAAGGTGGCACCATAAAGTACTAGAGATTGCATTTGTCTTTATTTCTACACTATGTTCATAATAAAAAGCTTTACCAAACACTTTCCTCTAAGAACTCCAAAGGATGCATTCCACATTAAGTTATTGTGATGTTTTGGGGTTTGGGTTGGTTTTTACCCAATACCTATCTTTCACGTGAAAATCCAGACGCAGTTACTTTAAGCACACAACAAATTCACATAAGGATAAAGTTATCTAAGTCTACATGTATCAGAACAACTCACTCCTCAGCAGCATGTAATGGGCTTTAATAAATTATATTACTTGACTCTGGTTTGTTTATTAAAATCATAGTGAAAACCAAAGTGAGAATTAAATTACTTCCTGCTTGTTCCCAATTGCTGGTCTATTGGTCTGTTACTAAACCAACAGTGCTACAGTCACAGGGATTCTTCTGTATTGTTTTATTGTATAAACCAGCCATAAGCACTTCATGGCTTTACAGAAGCACTTTGTTGTGCAGCTTTTACTTTTAACCTGATGTCCCGCTCTTTGGGATGTAGGAGGATGAATTCAGCATCAGTGGGGTCACCCATCAACGACCTACCACACACCAGCTTGTGTGTTAAAGAGAGCGGTAGGAGCTCAGTATCACAGTTTCAGTCAGGGTTGGAAGGGACCACAATGATCATCTAGTTCCAACCCCCCTGCCATGGGCAGGTACACCCCACACTAGATCAGGCTGGCCAGAGCCTGGTCTTAAACACCTCCAGGGACAGCACTCCAACCACCTCCCTGGACAACCCATTCCAGGGCTTCACCACTCTCATGAGGAAGAACTTCCTCCTCACGTCCATCCTGAATCTCCCCACCTCCAGCTTCATTCCATTCCCCCTAGTCCTATCACTACCTGATAGCCTGAGAAGCCTTCTTGTAGGCCCCCTTCAGATACTGGGAGGCCACAATCAGGTCACCTCGGAGCCTTCTCTTCTCCAGACTGAACAGCCCCTACTCCTTCAGTCTGTCCTCATAGCAGAGGTGCTCCAGCCCTCTGATCATCCTTGTGGCCCTTCTCTGGACACCTTCCAGCACGTCCATATCCCTCTTGTAATAGGGGCTCCAGAACAGGATGAAGTACTCCAGGTGGGGTCTCACCAGAGCTGAGTAGAGGGGGAGAATCACCACCCTTGACCTGCTGGCTCTGCTTCTCTTGATGCAGCCCAGGATCTGATTGGCTTTCTGGGCTGCCAGCGCACACTGAGAGCTCATGTTGAGCTTCTCGTCCACCAGCACCCCCAAGTCCCTCTCCTTAGGGCTGCTTTCCAGCCAGTCACTGCCCAGCCTGGATTTGTGCCTGGGGTTTCCTCGACCCAGATGCAGGACCCTGCGCTTGGTCTTGTTGAACCTCATGAGGTTGGCTTGTGCCCACCTCTCCAGCCTGTTCAGGTCCCTCTGGATGGCATCCCTTCCCTCCAGCGTGTCTGCTGCACCACACAGCTTGGTGTCATCAGCAAACTTGCTGAGGGTGCACTCAATGCCACTGTCCATGACACCCACAAATATGTTGAACAAGACAGATCCCAGAACTGATCCCTGAGGGACTCCACTTGTCACTGGCCTCCACTGGGACATGGACCCATGGACAGCCACTCTTTGGGTGCGGCCATCAAGCCAGTTCTTTATCCATCCAGTGGTCCAATATGAAATATTTAGGTCTCTTGGAAAGATACTAAAGCCTATTCCAGACTCACAGGAAGAAATATATGCATTTCCAGCATATTTAATAAGTGTAGTAATTGAAGTGCTTAGAAGTTAGGGTGATAGAAAGCTACATTTATCTTTTCAAGCACATTAGTGTACAATTACAGCTGGCCTAAAAATAGGCCAAGTCACTCATGGTTGAAAAGATCAAGAATTGTATGACTTCAGTGACTTAGTTTATTTTTAGGACAGTCTTTAAAAGACCAAGAATTTCCCTAGATTAGGGGAAAATATAATTGCTGTTGGTCATCAGGCAGACATAATTTCTTGAACTGAAGACTAAGGCTAGGAACTTATATAAAAGGGTTTTAAAGAGATCAAGAAATAATCTCCAATTTATGCAACTTGTTGATAAAAGGCAATTCCTTGATTAACTCAGCTGCCAATAGCAAAACTTCCATTTTAGACCTCACCTACTTAAAAATCACTGCTTACGAATTTTCTTCACTGTATCTAACAGAAGAAAATGTACTCTTATTTATGTTTAGGCATCCTGCTACTAAACCCAAACTTGCAATGAATTAATCAGTGGAGAAACTCAATTCTCTCCCCTGCGTGCGCAGGTGAACACACAGAACAGATTGATATCTCCCATTGTGAGTGTGGCTAAGTGTTTCTAAGCAACCTTGCTCCATCATCTTGTGTGACAAAAACAAGTGAAGAGTTTGAACTGCAGTCTGATAGAGCTGTGAATACTAATGACAAACAGGAAAAAAAAAGCTATCTCATCATTGATTTCTGAATGGAACAGAAAGAAACCACAATTACAAAAATACTTAAACCTGTATTACATCAAACTGAAACCTCAAACAATTAAATTTAAGTGTATCTTCAGTAACTATGACAGAAATAAGAGCACAGATTTCAAACAACCAACCAAGGCAATTCTTTTTTTTTCATATGCATCTCTTCTGAAGCACAAAATATCCACAAGCATATCCATTCCCACTTTTGAATGGCCAATCGACATCAGCAGAGAATTAGATGCCTTCACTACACCAGCTAGATGCAACAGCACACAACAGCATTGGAAATGGAAATGCTGAAAACAGCCTACTGTTATTCTACCCCAGAAATTAGCTTAAGTTATATAAAGGTTACTAATTTTCAGGTATTTTCTTTTGAAAGGACTTGCAGCAACTACAAGGTACAGTAACAGGTCAGAAATTTGCCTAATATTACTTGTTTGTCTGCTTTGAATTTTGTCTAATACCTAAGAAGCATGCAAGGAAAAAAAAGCTATGTGTATTTTTTTACTATCATGTGTTGGGTGATTGAAGGGTTTACACATACCAAGCCTCAGTACAACTCCTCAATTAACAATTCAACATAATAAAACCTTATTCTTTAGAAGAGCATTAATTACATTGTTAGGCACTAAAAATGTCTCCCAAGAAAGAGAATATTTTGCCAGAAAATAAAGCAAGCTTTGATTGTTTCCTGATTACTAGAAATCAGAAAAATTTATGACTACTGGCACAGCCTCTTGGCCTAAACAAGCTGTATCATGGAATGGTTTAGCTTGGATAAGGCTTTTAAGATCACGATCATTAACATTTTGTCTTCTAAGGACAAAATCTTTTCTCCAGGCTGGCTGAACAGCCCCAACTCTCGCAGCCTGTCCCCATAGGGAAGGTTCTTCATCACAGGGGTAAAGTATGAAGAGACTGAAATGTTAACCTCAATGTAATTAGCTAGTATTTGTTCCCAAACTTAATTCAGTCAATTATGAAATTAAAGTACCTGCTAAAGCCAGCACCACCTTGCATTTACTGTTCCTTTATTCTTTGTTCAGTTACACCTTTCACATTTTAGGAATGGACAATAAAACTTAATCCTCTTGTAACTAACTGGCTATGCCATGTAGGGCAACTGGGTTGGCATAACCCACTTCCCAGCCAAAAATAAGCCCAGGAGCAAATCATGGTCAAAAACTCGTCTGCACTGGTGTTTTCACTGGAGGAGTTTTGATTATAATCCACTACTGACATTGTAACTATTAAATAGTTACAATTCCTTTAGTGATGCCAATGTAAACTTAGTAATGGAAGTACTGACCACAAGGGAATGTGCAAACATTGCTTAAGTTCTAAGAGATGTAAGGATCTCCACTCTATCATACATTTCATTATATATGAGCTGGTCCAAGAACAGGGAGGGAAATTATATTAATACACCTAGTTTGAAAATGTTTAGAACTATTATTAAAATAATTCATCATCATTTACAATAATTCTTTAATTTGTTAATACAGTAATAAAAGAGTCACTGACATTTTTTCCAAGCCCAAAATACATCTCTCTCACACACACACACACACAATCTCCTTTAGGTGTTTTTTGTTTGATATAACCTGATGATGTGAGTATTTCTGTTATCTTGCAGACCTACAGTCTGAGTCTGGCTGCATCCCAGGCACCCTTAGGCAACACATGAAGCACAAGATTTGTTGCAACCACATGCTGTACTACCGCTTTTTTAGAGGCTTTACTTTTGCTCAGCTGATATCTTAAGAGAAAGGATTTAAGAACAGCCACAAAGTGGCTAAAAATTGATTTTGCATACACAAGATTTGCCAATGGCCTGAAAATTCAGGCTACAATATTATACAAACATGAAGAGACACAGCCCTAATACTGTCAAGCTGCTTTATTTGGAAATGCTAATAGATTTTTACCAGGTAGCAGAGATTTTCAGTGGATTTTCTACAGCAATATGTAGGACAAGAAAGCAGTCTGCTGATGTAAGAATATGAAAATACCATTCCAAATGTATGGAAATTGAAAACTCTGGAAGAAGCTTTGATATATATAGAGAGAGAGAGACATACAGAGATATATATACAGAGAGAGAGACCCACAGCATCTTTTTGGTTACCATTATTTAACTCTAATAAGTCTGGCCCTAAAGCATGTCCATTAGCATTGCTTTTTTAATTTCCTCCCCACTAACAATTACTTCTTTCTACCACAGTTTTACTAAAAAGGAACTAAAAAAGGTATAAACAACACTTTCTAAGACCACATGGACAGTAATTTATGAAGAAGTTCCTTTACAGATGTTAGTTTTATGCAACACTACCTAGAAATTGATATCTAAGTTATCATATTGATCTGCTTTCCCAAACTGAAAGCAATACTGACTGGATGGAGAGAGGATCCATAATGAACTCAAACTGTGAAATCACAATCTCATTACCATTCTGCTACACTCCTCCCACACTGTATAGGATCGCTCTGACAGTAATATGGACCCCAACCAAGGAGCCAAGAACCTGGCACCAAGGGTGCAATGAAGTTTCCCAGTATGAGTGAAAGAACAAACTAGTAGCTGGACTCCTAAAACATTATTTTCCTATAAAACATCTCATGAAGCTGTCATTAGGACAAGACTTTGCTCATAAAACTATTAATCATCCTCTTGGCTCCAACAGAGATCACTTGAAAGGCTCTCAGCATCCCTCAGAAAACACCTAAGTTCTACAGAAACTGTATCACCTTTGACAAAGCGATGCTAAAAAGCATCAACAGAACAAGCAAGTCAGGATTTGCAGTAATGAAAGTTTTGTCCCAGGTGTGAAGCAATACCCAGAACATGGTACAAACATAACTAACCCTTGCTTCTCTTTCTAAATGTAGATATTAAAATGGGATTTTTTTTTTCCCCTGGTAACATTTCACTAGTCCAAGTAATTAACACAAAAGTGCACAAGAAAGCTTACAAAACAGTAAAAACTTTTCCATGAGGGTTTCTGCTTTTCACACTAGAAGAGCACAACCTGGGATCTCTCCTGCTGCACTGCAGAAACATCGAGGCAAGAAGTTGTTCCCCACCTCAGCTGTTTCACTTCTCTTTGCCAAGGTCCAATTGCCATTCTCTCCACAATTTGCAGACCTCTTGGACATAATTACACCTTATATGAAAAATTATCTCAGAAATCACATTTCTAGTCCTCTCTCTTGCCTTGCTGTGATTCACTATAGATAGCAAGCAAGATAGGATTAACCAAAGAGGCTCAACTATGTCTTGCAGTTAAGAGATAATCACCAATTACTGCTTCAGACAAATCTGATTTAGCCTTACTGCAAAAGAATAATTGTATGATGGGGAAAGAAAGAAGGAAAGAGACCTTAAAATTTTGATAAAGCAAACTGATTTTCTGCTAAGAAAATCAAATTTTATACTTGAAGCATTCTCTCCTGATTAATACCACCATATTTTCTAAAGAAATTCTACAGTAAATTGAGTTATTGATCAATTGTGGGTCTGATTCAATTCACTGCTGGCAATTTTTTCTCTCCAAGTATTTATATAATAAAAAAATAATAATAAATGGTCATCACCATGAAAGCTGAGTGGTTTACAAGTTCTAAGAGGAATGTAATAAATTGTTTCACCAAAAGCCTTGTCTAAAGTGAGTTTCTCTACAAGTAGATGCATAGATCATAAATCCTAAACACACAGTTTGGACTGTTTGATAATGCCTTGTTTCACAATATAATTCACTTCTATTAAGAAAAAGAAAAATCACTGCACCATTAATTTTACCTGAATTTAGCACTTACTTTTATTGAATATCTTCACATTATGAAGAACAAAAGTAAAAAGCAGCAATACTTGGGTTATTTTAATTTCTGTTCTTCCTAAGATTTAAACTGAAATAAATAAATGAAGGGTTTGAGAAATAACCTCTAGATCACTATTCCAAACCAGTCACTCCTGATAACTTCCCAGTTATGGATAACTCATCTTTGGGGCAACAGAGAAGTTGTGGATGCCCCATCACTGCAAGTGTTTAAAGTCAGGTTTAAACAGACTTTGAGCAATCTGGCATAGTGAGAAACATGCCTGTCCATGGCAGGTGGATTGGACTATATGATCTTTGAAGGTATTTTTTAACCATTCCATACTTTTGTCACAATAGGTTTAAAATTTCCAAAACAGCAAGAGCCTTTTTCAAAACCACTGGGTTTTGAGAATGATTATGGCAGTCTACCAGTGCAGTGAGGACAAAAAGAGCAGCCCAATACTGTCCAGGACACAAATGTGAGAAAATGATGTCAAGGAAGAAAAATAAGAATCATAGAAGAGCACATTTCAAAACTGTAATGGAAGTATATAGACCTTCCATTGTCCCCAAGTATGTTTAATTTCATCTTGGTGATGTTTAAAGAGATGTCTTCCAATGGTGGATTTGGCTATGCAAAAATAATCCTCCCAGGTGTAACTGTTAGACATTCATCACCAATCAATCACTGGACTAGAATTCCCTCAGAAATAAAAAATTATAGCTTTAATTGCCTCCTCAAAAAACAGCAAGAAAATACAAGCAGCATGCTGTAAAGTAGAGCATATCATGGATGATGAGATTCCACAGGTGTACTTTTAATTTTACGCTGTTCTGATGCAATACATATTTACCAAATTAGAGGAAAACCAGTAAGCAGCAGCAAATTCACTGACTGAAGGAGCTGGGAAGATCTCTATGTGGACAAAATTATGTCCCTATTCTAAAATAGGCTTTAATATACTACTGAATGTAGTAATATACATACAAGGTACAAAACCCCATTATCGTTTTCACCAGACACACAATTCCTATTTACAATACACAATGTTGTGCATCATCTGTAATCACCAATTTAGAGTATAAAAACCCTGAGGCAGTGGAACTAATAAATCATGAAACAGCTTAGAGCTATTAGAAAACATTAATTCTATTCTCAAAGCTAAATTACATTTTGCAATTTCTATCAATGGGTTTGAATGGAACCCCAAAATGATTAATGTTTTATCAGAGATAGCACAGACAGTGAACACAGAGCCTGCCATATAGAATTTAATGCTGCTGCTGCTGTGTTAGTGTCCAAGTTAAAACTGATAGACTTATCACTCGTCCCAGCACTATTGAGCACAACAGATTGCAGAAGTAAACTATAATTTGTAATTAAGTATGCTCACTATCTGGTGGTCAACAGGAGGTACTACCAGCCCCAACTCTGTTAACAGTCCCAAAACACTTGTGCCAGAGAGGAAGTCACTTGTAACTGGTACCAGCATCACTGAAATGTACACATCTGATTCTGGTGTCTGAAGCAAGGCTCCCTCTGTGGTCGGATGAGCTGGTGGAAAAGACAACTCAGAGCACTCCCAGGCAATATTCTCTATTTACCATGTCCTCAAACTCCCAATATAAGAATAAAAACAATTAAGTCAAATAGTGCAAGTATTCCTGCTGATATTCCCCATTCAAAAGTGAGGTGACAGAGAAGAGAATGTCAGACCTTGCTGTCCAAGTACCCACACACAAGATGAAAAAACAGCATTATCACTACCCCAGGCTCATGGACAACTACAGTCCTGGTAGGCAACTGAAAAAGGTAGCAAAGAAAAGACTAGAATAATAGGCACATCTTCTCATCTCTACTATCTTCAGTTGGCCTTTCCTTAAATTTGAGTTTCAATACGTGACCAGCAGAGTGTAACAGTCAGGGGTCACAAACAGTGGAGTCTGTTTGGACAAAAGATGCAAAACTTAAACATTGAACTGATTCCATATCATGAGATTTTAAAAAAACCCAAAATCTATAAACTCTGAAGAAATCCACCTGAACACACCTGTTGCTTGCACAAGCCCCAGTAAAGGACCTAATAATGTAGTGGCTGTTTTTAGAGTACCCTATTGAGGATCCATCTTTATAACTAAACAGGCTACCCATTAATTCCTTTAACATAACTATACATAAATTTAGATGCATTATGCATATACAGAGAGAAACCTCTTTCTTCACAGAAAGAGTGATTGGCCATTGGAATGGGCTGCCCAGGGAGGTGGTGGAGTCACCATCACTGGAGGCGTTTAGGAAGAGACTGGATGGGGAGCTTGGTGCCATGGTTTAGTTGATTAGATAGTGCTGGATGACAGGTTGGACTCAATAATCTCAAAGGTCTTTTCCAATCTGGTTAACTCTACTCTGTTCTAAAACATGATATTGTAATAAAGCTGATGGGTAAGACTATTGTTAATAATGAAACAAAAGTATATTTTATTTAAATTTTAAACAAATACTTTTTTCCTTCTTTATGTCAAAAAGAAAACAGTTTTCCATAGCCATAAATTACATATTATCCCCAAATCACCTGTTAATGCCTTTCCTAAAGAAAAATAAACAAAAGAAAGGCACATCTAGAAGATTTTTAGCATTGATTTCTCACATACAAGCAGCTTGTGTAAAAATATCTCTTCAAAATCAGTAGTAAATTTTAATGTTCATTTTCTCTTCCCACAGTATTTCTTTCCAAAGAGGTACAGAATGGGCTTTGTTTAGTTTTGTGTTTGCCTAAAACTGCCACTGCTGCCACAGTTGTGCTGTGCAAAAATTCTATTAACTTATTCTCCCCTCAATGGAATTAGAGATTACATCTCATCACTTCTCTAAAACAAGTAAATTGTTCTCAACAAAAGGATTTCATATGGAGTGCAAAAGACATGGAAAAATCAATTAGCAAAGAGAATAATCATGGAAAACATCTTCCCCCTCTAAAACACTGCAGCTGAGTTATCTTCCTACTTCTAAAACTCCTTCTCCAAAGGACTACTTAAGAAAGCTTCTGGGGGAACTGAGTAGAGGATATAGTGCTAATAAATTTAGGTTTGAGTGTGTTAATTAACAGCAAGATTGACTAATCGCTATCATAAGCTGGTGAAAATGTTCTTGATGCAACTATGTACTTCTGTTCCATCAGACCATTGGCCAAAATGTATTGATAAAAGGATTATTAGTAAAACAATTCTTTGTGATTCACTGCTTTGTTCACCAACTCCTTGGCTAACAGCCATCCTCTAAAAAGTGATTTAGAAAAAAGGCTACCATTTTCTGTAAGTGTAGAGGGCTTTAAACAACTGCAGTAGCAGGAATCTGAGAGCTTGCCTCTTTGTTTTCCATTACAGGAAAATTAATAGGTAAGCCAAAGTATCATTAAAAAAAACCAAAACACTCCAAATTTGCTAGTTTGAATAAGGTTAGCACTTCAAATAAAGAGGAGGAGAAAACAATAACACATTTGGTGAAGAAAGGTTTTTGTGCCATTATTGCTGCTCTTTCTCACGGCTCTGTGAAAAAGCCAAGATTCCTGTCTCGTAACTTTTTATTATTGTTTACTTCCACTGCTCCCTTCCCTCACATCTCTCTTCTTCTTTCATTACTGGGTTTCCTTCCCTAGTCAAATTTACATCCAGACTGCCAGCACACTTTCCTTCCTACCCTTGTTCCAGCACATCTGTTTTTTCAGAGCCGCTCAACAGGAAAAATTGGTGTGTCAGGGTATTGCAGTCCCCAACCAGCCTTTCCAGTGCCCATTGCCCACAGCTGATGTCCTGTATTGCTAAAACTGGACAGTTGTCTCCAGTCTAAATAAGTATCTGGACAATAGACATGTTGTCAGAACATGACCTCCTCCAAGTCCCTTTGGTAGCCTGTTAGAGATTCAAGTTCCAGTTGTTTAAGCTTAATTTAATAAACACAATTCCCACAAAGCACAAAAAAACATATTTTTTTCTCCTACTATGTAGTTTTGTGGATTTGACCTAGGGTTTTTTTCAGTAGACTGTAGTACATATTTCAATGTAACCCATCTCAGTTTACAAGGTTTCTTCACCTACTTACTTAGCCTGTTCTCTACACCAGAAGAAGGTTCAACAAGACCAGGTGCAGGGTCCCGCATCTGGGTCGAGGAAACCCCAGGCACAAATCCAGGCTGGGCAGTGACTGGCTGGAAAGCAGCCCTAAGGAGAGGGACTTGGGGGTGCTGGTGGACGAGAAGCTCAACATGAGCTCTCAGTGTGCGCTGGCAGCCCAGAAAGCCAATCAGATCCTGGGCTGCATCAAGAGAAGCAGAGCCAGCAGGTCAAGGGAGGTGATTCTCCCCCTCTACTCAGCTCTGGTGAGAACCCACCTGGAGTACTTCATCCTGTTCTGGAGCCCCTATTACAAGAGGGATATGGACATGCTGGAAGGTGTCCAGAGAAGGGCCACAAGGATGATCCGAGGGCTGGAGCACCTCTCCTATGAGGACAGACTGAAGGAGTTGGGGCTGTTCAGTCTGGAGAAGAGAAGGCTCCGAGGTGACCTGATTGTGGCCTTCCAGTATCTGAAGGGGGCCTACAAGAAGGCTTCTCAGGGTATCAGTGATAGGACTAGGGGGAATGGAATGAAGCTGGAGGTGGGGAGATTCAGGATGGATGTGAGGAGGAAGTTCTTCCCCATGAGAGTGGTGAAGCCCTGGAATGGGCTGTCCAGGGAGGTGGTTGGGGCGCCGTCCCTGGAGGTGTTTAAGCCCAGACTGGAGGAGGCTCTGGCCAGCCTGATCTAGTGTGGGGTGTCCCTGCCCATGGCAGGGGGGTTGGAACTAGATGATCCTTTTAGTCCCTTCCAACCCTGACTGATACTATGATAAGAACTGAGAGCAAGTTGCAGAGCATCTCTTGAAGAAGACAGTAAAAATCAGGGGGGTTTAATTAAAAAGAAAAAAAAAATCAAGTCATGACTGAAACAGAGACCTCTTTCTTGTCAGATCACCTGTGAGTTTGACAAATAAATTATAAACATCTCTGAAGTTCAGGAAAGCTCTTCTGGTCATTTAAAAAAAAAAAAAAAAAAAAAAACACCAACCAAGAGCCACCACAGACTTTTGATTTGAGCATTATGAATACTTCTGTAAAATGCCTTGTTGCCATTTGTTCCTGTATGTCCCACCTAAGTGTTAGATAGCTGCACTGCATTTGGTGTACTAAGCCTTTTTGATTTACATTAGCCACATTAATTTTAAAGTAATAAACCCAGGCAGGGGTGGGGGGGAAATAAAAAAATCACGTTTTGTGTTCAGGAAATAAAACTGTCTTCAGCAATAGGGAATCCATATAGATTACTCAGTGGAAATCTAACTGTAATCTGGTTTTACTGAATTGCCTAGAAAGATTCCAGCATTAAAAGAAAATCAGCTTCCAGGGAACAGTAAGTCGGACGGTTCATGCAAGAATTTAAGAGATGGTAGTGAAGCTGTAAGTCAGAACATGCATGCTTGTGTGTGTGTGTGCAAATGTACAAAATGTACATACAATGGCTTAGCTTGGAAGAGACCTTAGAGATCGTCTACTCCAACCCAGCCTTGAACACCCCCAGGGAAGAGGCATCTACAGCCTCTCTGGGCAGCCTATTCAGAGTCTCACCACCCTTGTCCTGAAGAACTTCTTCCTAAGAACCAGTCCAAACCTGCTCTCCCTCAGCCTAAAACCATTTCCCCTTGTCCAAATGTTTAACAACCTTATGACAAGTCCCCCTCCAGCCTTCCTGTAGGATGACTTCAGATATTGGAAGGCAGGTCTAAGGTCCCCCTGGAATCTCTTCTCTAGGCTGAGCAACCCCAGCTCCCTCAGCCTATCCTCATCACGTAGATGCCCCAGCCCTTGGATCATCTTTGTGGCCCTCCTCTGGACTCACTACAACAGCTCTGCATCCTTTTTATGATGGGAACACCAGAACTGGACAGGTACTATCATCACCTAATTAAAGATGAAGAGGAAACTGTGTAACGTATTTAGGAACAAAATGATATAAAAAGAGGTTTAATTGTCCACACATTTGTGTAGCTCAGTCAAGGCTGTTCCTGCAACAACAAGGATTTCCTCAGAGTTTCAAAAGCCCCAGCGGAAACAGACAGCATAAGTTCAAATAAAAGCAAAACTAACAGTTAAAAATTCACAACTATATTTAAAGATAAGGAGTAAGGAAATTGTAAGTTGTTTTCCATCAATTTTTTATAGAAAGGAAACGGAATAGAGACATGTGTAATCCTGAAAAGTTAAATAGAAGCATGAAAAACATCACTAACTCCCAGGTCAGAACAGGATGGTGGAAAACTTTAATTTCTTTCCCCAGATAATTAGAACTCAGCAACAATATGTACTGGGTAAATTTATTCTTTTGACTGATAATACCATAACACACAATGCAAAATTTACATAAGGTAGATCCAAGAAGGCTTTAAGCCACACCACTCCACTAACAGGTCCTCTTCAGGGAGGTGGAAATGGGAAAATGAATATTTTATCTTCTGATAAAGGGGCTTTACTCTCTCTTTTCAAAAGCCTCAACAAGTAACTGCACACAACATTAGCAACACCCCTACAAGCCTGGAAGCCTGGGAAAGTGCCAAGAAGGATCCGTTTCCTACTGTAATCATCTCATCCCACTCAAACCCAGATTCAGCAAAGCATTTAATACTCAAGGTTAAATTTCAGTTTAAACAGTTGCAATGAAATGAATGCAACTGTTCGCTCTCCAAGTTCTTTAAAACTGTGTCTACAGGGAAGAAATCACCTACAGGAAAGAAAATCACCTGCAGAAAAGTGTGGAAGTCCTCTTTAAAAAAGAGAAGACAACAGGATTATGCTTGGGCACAGGAAATGCCCATTGTTCAGGTGTATCCTCCAAGAGAAGCCACCATTAGATAAGGAATAGCTACCATAAAAGGATCCAAGTAGCAGACAGTAATACTAAACCATGGTCATAAAACATAGGCAAAACTAAAGCTGCTATGGGTTAATAACATGTTTTAATTCTATTCTGTTGGGAAAGTAACAGTGCCTCACCAGAGTTGGCTAAACCATATTCACTGCACATTTTTTCTGATACTGTGTGGCTGTAGATTGAACAAACATTTTTAATCCCAGCAATGGTTTTTTTTGTTTCTGTCTTGTACTGAAGTCTTCCTCAGTTGTGCAATTCACACTTAGCAGCTCAGGAATGGGGAGATAAAACAGAAGTTGGAGCTCTGCTGCTGTCACTACGTGGTCAAGGCACAAGCAATTCAGAGCAACTCTGCTCCTTTGAAGTTGGCCCCAAAATACGACTGGTTTGACCACTTACAGAGGTTGTGCAAAGCTACTCCCAGAAGGGTGGGCATACATGGCAGCTATGGCACTGTCCCTCACACAGCAGGGTGTTTACTTTTTCATACAGACATCAAAAAGATGAAAATAACTTACTTTAAAAATGTTCCTGTTACCTGTTTCAAGCCCTGAGAAAGGCAAAAATACAGAGTCTTACTGTGATTGTTGGCAAAAAAAAGAATCCACCCCTGTGTTTTCTTATGATGTTGATATTTTTGTATGAAAAGAGTGTTTTAAGAGATAATTTATTTAGAAAATATATTTTCATTGTCATGACAGAGTGATGGGGATGTACTGTGGCCTAAGGCTGCCACAGAGGGCCCTGGGAGTCACCCTGCATCCACACCAGAGCATTGCTGCCACGGTGGGGGCACTGCAATGAAGTGCTGGGCTTGAAAATGCTTTCTCCAAGCAGAAAGACTCCTAACCAAGTTTCTGCTGATGTGTCACTCAAAGCTCTCATGGCAAGTAATTTAAGCCTGTGGACCACAGAGCAAGACCTGATCCTACAAGTCACGTGTAAGGTACAGCACTTGCTGCAGCCAGGCCAGCCTGTGATAGATGGGGAAAGACCCCTGATGCTGCCACTCAGAGCTTCCTTGCTTTTATCCATTTCTTTGTTTGGCTCAGTATTATCTGAGAGCATGTTTGAATTTAATTTCCTTTGGTTTTAACAAGCACATCTTCCAAAAGAAAATCACATTTAGAAAAAGCCCACTGTATCTGGTGCTCACAGATAACATCTCAGCCCAGCACATGAGACGGCTCTGTTCACGACACCACAACATCAATACAATCTCCCTGCAAGTGTTTGATGCACTCCCAACCCCAGCATGGCTCCCACCAAGTCCATGAAAAGTCAGTAAACTGAATTTTCTAAGGAATATCCTGGCCAGGCAGGAAGCCATGTGGCAGCAGAGCCCTTCTTCACAAAGCACCCAGCCAAGCAGCATTTTTAAAGCTCTACCAAGATGCAATCCACCATCCTCCAGAGGCATAGGCATGGAAATGCAGACACCCCACAAAGCCATGTCTCATAAAAGCAATGGTCAAGAGTTAGAAACAGTATCAGCAGAGGAAAAGCCAGCCAAAACCCATTCTGCACGTGGGTGGAAGTCCACTGACATGCTTCCGTATGGCTGGCAAGAAGGCACTTTTTTCCCCAGTCAAAGAAGAAATATTTAGGCTTATTGCATTTCTAGTTGTCAGAATACACAACAGAATGTTCTGCAATACAGATTTAGGCCCCTACACAAAACAACCTGAGTATACACACTACAAAACATCTGAGTTCATTAAGCCTTGAAGGGAAGAAGCATTTGTACAATCCACTCTAGATAAAAACTCAAAGGTACCACGTGAACAAAGTCAAGTTAAGACCTGTCGGCTCACGCTGAGAAAGCTGAAACAGAGGCGACTCTCTTATTACACACTGTATTAAATATTTTCTTTCTCTGCCTTGTGAAGACTTGTCAAATCAATTTTTTTTTGTTAGCAAGACCCTATTATATATTATCTACCACACATTTAAAGCATATATATATACACAGGTGTTATGGGCTCTATAAATCTCTACCATTCCAGCTTTTTTCAGTTTTAATGTCTTAAACAATAGACAGATGCACAAACCATTTTTCTACTGCTGTACAACCTCAGCTATAATAAGTCTTTATGGCTGAAATATGAGCTTTTAACAACATCTGTGCAGTTAGAAAATATAACTCAGCTTCCTAATCACTGCAGGGAATAAGAGTCTTTTCAAAAGTACTACCTATTGTAAATACATATTAGTGGCACAATGTTAAAATGATTATATTTTTATTTAATTACAATCCACTCTACATGGCAGTTCACATAGCCTAGATCACAATTAATCTTGATTAGCAAACCTGCAGCATAGTACTGCTCAGAGTAATCAGGATGATTGCACAACATATGATCTTTATGTTTCTGTTTTGTCTCCACAGTGGTTATCAGATACTTATCCATTTTCTAGCCCGGAAGAAAGTTTAGACAGGATGGCAATAAGGGAACCAGCTAACCTGAACGCATTTGACTTTGGCTACAGGAAAGCCATGAAGTCCAAACAGATTTTGCTAGCAGTGGGTTTGGGTTTTACACTTCTTGAAAAAACTAAGTTTGAAACAGTTAAATATGTCAAGGTAAATCCTTTGCTAAAATGAGCACAAGCGAAAATACTGTAATCAGCTAGCTGCCAGAAACCTTCTGCACTGAAGGAAACTACAAAAATTGATTCTTTATAGCTAATAGTAACTTTTAGTACCCTGTTCAATATAGGTTATAAATGTTCCCCCTAAGGATCACCAGTTTGTTAGGGGCATGTTCATTTCATTTGCCTCTTATGCTAAGCACAGCAGACACTTCTACCAGTAATGGCTCAAACTGATGCTCGTGACAGCAGGGCAGAAAAAAAAGAAAGAAATCCCTACAAAAGAGGGGAAGGGCGGGCAGAGACTGTAATTGGGTAATAAAAGGTACTGGGCAAGAAGAACGAGGAACTGGAACTATACAGATAAAAGAACTGAGATTAAAGCAAGGCAAGATGGAAGAGGCTGGAAGGAGCAAGTGAAATATACGCAATTTAGTTGAAAAGGGCAGAAAAAGGCTTCCCCAGCCAACACTCACACTGTCCCATAGGCAAATAGCTGAAAACAGCTCTTCTTATGTACAGCACTGCTTAAACACGTGGATTATCTCCCGTTATTTGCATGCAAAATGAAGGGAAATACCCCATGTTACAGCATTAGCAGAGGTTTGGGTAGCAGAACAAAGCTCTCAGTGATCAGCTGAAGCTATATGTGGTTTCCAGCTTGCATCTCACAGCCACAAGAAATTGCACCCAAGGAGGAAAAGGTTTATAAACTACTACATGGAAATTAAAACTGTCTGTATAGAGCTTTCTATACTCCAGCATGCTTCATGAGGAGTGCTACATTCAGTTACTTAATCGTTGTTTTGATCATAGTTGTTAATTATTAGCATTCCACACTAACACCTATGGATTATTTGCACACCTAGGTAGAGAGTTTTGAGACTGTGTGAAGGAGATAAACAAAAATCAATAGTGAGAGACTACTTCTGCCAAAGCCTAAAGTTTTTCTCTACATACGCATCATGTATGTAGAGAGATAAGAGGAAATACCTGGTTTTGCAATCAGACAATAAAAATTGAATTATCTGCATTCTTTTGTGCCTTTATTCCAGATTACCTTTGTGAGCAATATTTTCCCCAAGAACAATTTCAATCCTGGATGTGAAATGCATCGATGAAATTCTGCGTATTTTCTTAACATGGTCTGACAATAAAACAGTTCTAAAAGTATCTCCTTTCCTGCCCTTTGCTAAACCCCAGAACTCTGAGTAGGACATGTCTGCATGTATGATCTATTCAGTGGGGTCAGCACGACCCACTGACCATGAAATAGAAATAAATGTTTCAGTGGTTATATAATGACACCTTAATGCAGCTTCTCCTTAATCAGTTACTGCCATTAGCAAGCCTCTGAAGAAGAAAGATTTGCAATGACTCAGTAATTAGGCAGCTAACTACAACTGTTACTAGGGGGGGTGGGAAGGGGGAAAACACCTCCATAACATAATGAAGTAGGGATAGAATTAAAAGTCACAGAAAAACAGTTACTCCAGAGATGTTCAATAAAGGCAGAATGAAATCTCAAGCAATCTGGTAACTTAGACCTATGCCTCTGTGTTAGCAATTTCAAGTGCCTCAAGAAACTGCAGTGGTGGTGTCACTGTCAGCAACGCAAAACAGATGTTAAAGGTTTTGAAAACCTATGCTTTATACATAATGGACATTCCATTCCAATTTCATTTTCCCAAAATTATCCAGTCACAGTATGTCACTGAGCTTAGCATCATTTTTAGAACTTTTCTGACTTGCATCCTACCAGTTTTATCCACACAGGAAACTCAATGTGTAAACAACAATTCTTGCAGTGAAACAACTGTTCCATTAAATAGTGTAGTCTAAGCACACAATATAGAAGAGTTTTAAGGGGTTTTAACAGGGTTTGGGGGTTGTTGCTGTTTGCTTTTTATCCTTTTGCTAATCCTCATTCATCTGCAAGTCAATAAAATACTTCAGGTTAATTATGTAATTAGAATGAAAACACCTCTGACCAGGAATTTAATTTCTCTAAAGTGCTGGTTTCATTGTGCCCTGTAAGTGAAAAAATGACAGAGCTTGACTATGAACAGTGACATTAGAACATCAGAGTACTGTTCTTGGAATATAAATATAACAGCCAACATATTACATCTTAAATATTGCCCCCAAAATGCATCCTCCAGAAAGCAGCCACTTCACACATTTTTACAGACCTTGGTGACCTCTGTATTTACACAGAAGGTTCCTTTTTCCCAGCAGTCAAGCTACCATTTCTCAACTTCTGCTGCACCTACTGGGATTTCCTGCTACTGCAGCCTGCACCATCTCCAATCAATACATTTGAATCTAATGTAAAAATCACAGCTGAACTATGAGATATTGTCAGACAGCACGACAGCAGTTCTTTGCACTATGTGCTAAGGAACTACACAGAAGGTTCACACATTCAGGTACTTAGAACTAAACCAACTATTATTACCATGGTCCCCCGTTTGCTAAACTAAGAAATTTCACAATGGATGTTTAGAAAGAAAGAGTTTTCTTCAAGTCAGATTTGAATTCAGGATCTGCAAAAGCCCACAGATGAGACTTACTTGTGTTACATGCTTTGTAAGAGAGTGCAGCCAAACAGAAACTTTGCAACAGAAGCACTAAGTTTAATATTAATTTGATCCACACTGCTAAGAAACCATGTTGCTCCAGAACACAGCATGAGAGACTGCTGTTCATATTCTTCTTATGCTGATTCCCCATATTACCCTCCTGTTGCTGCCCATCTCATCATAAACTACATTTTAGCTCCTATTGAGTTGCAGCAAATTATCCCTTGGGATCCTCCAGCTGCCACAGCAGATCTGTGACAAATTCAAGTCAAGTATCTGCTGCTGACTACCATCAAGAATTGGTTAATGGCATAAATCACTGCACACCCTTACCAAGACTGAAAAATTCTCTGATCCTTCACAAATGAATCATTTGCCTTCTTTTGTTTATTTTTGAAATATGAAAACAGGAAGCTATTCCAATACATGTTGTTGAGATGCCTCCTCAGGAGATTTGTACAATACTGATCAATCATTTTTCAATTTAAACTATACTAGACTGAAATAATTTTCCTTGGCAACATCAGTGCTCCTGAACAAAGGTGCTAAAGATGGAAAGTGAGCTTTAGAAAACCAGAAACTCCATCCACTATGAGCTACAAAACTCTAAATGAATATAGGAATATCCAAAGTCCCTCATAAAGAGAAGCTGATGTCCTCTCCAAGAAGCAGCACTTTTTCTGTACATCTTCCCATGTGCTCTGTGTTCTCTGTGTGTTAATGAAAGATCCCATGCAAAGATACCAATTTTCACCCTGGTACCTTGAGGCAAAACCTGCTGCTTTTCTCACATTCTTAAAAGAACACCTAACCTTTTCCCAAGTGTGGAATTTTGCTGCTCCATTATTTTTGCCAACTTCTGATTTGAAAGATGTATGCTCTTGTTCATGTGGCTGGGTGGGAAAGGCACACAGCCAAGTGAAATGAAAATATATCCACACCCTGTTCAAAATAAACAAGCCATGACATGGAGGGAAAGGAAGAAAGGAGGAAGAAAAGAGAAGGGGGCGGGGGGGGAGAAGGCAGCATATCCAGAAAACTGATTATTTGTCTGTTAAATCAAGATTCAGTTAAACTCCATTTAATGTCTGCTAAAAGTGGAAGTTAACAATGTAAAGCAGAAACTAATTAATAAATCACCATTAAAAAAAAAAAAAGATAGTCTAACACTTCGGAAGCTAAATTGGCACTTAGAAGTGCAGTACAAGTCATGTGTTTGGGATCTGATCCTTGGCACTCAGGTTATAGATCAAATGCTCATGACCAGCACAGAGGCCAGCTGGCTCCACACCACACTGCAGCAGATACATCCTTAGGTGATTTCTTCTTCTGGCCAGGAGATGAACTGAAGTAGTCATTTCCTAAAGAGCAGTAGTAACACAAAAGAAAGGAGTTTCCACTGTGATCAGTTGACCTTCCATCAGCTCTCCAGCTGTAAACCTTTAACAAAAGTATTTTATTACCAGCTTAGGTTAGTCTGAAAAAAAACCTACTACAAAAGACCTACTACAAATAAGGGTACTAGAGGAATTAAAAATCCACAGGTCCTTAAGAATAGGAAGAAATATGCATGCACTTACATTCAGCATCTCAGGTGACTCATAAATCTTAGTATTAAGCCATCTGCTCAGCTCTCATCTCCACTAATTCAGTCCTTATGTTGAATTATGCTCCTTAGTTATTTTTATAAACACCTCCATGTTGTATCACTCCTGGTGAATGTGTTACCCAGCCTGGAGGAGATGCCACAGGACACGTGGCTCCTGCTGTGCCTCAGCAGAATCAAAAGAGGAACACAAATCTCCATCTTCTGCCAAAGGTTCACAGACATAGTCCCACCAAGGCTAGGGCAGACAGTGTATTACATCAATGTAGCCACTGGCTTCTAGACCCTAGATGCCAAGGGAAATGCAGTACTCAACTCATTACTGTCAAAATGTTTATGATGCCATACAATCACACTTCAGAGGTTTGATTACAGGAGCCAGCAGGAGGACAAATAAACTTGGCTACAAATACCCTAGCTCATTTAAAAGCAAATCTTTTTAGTACTATCAAGGACACCAAGAGCATGTGCATGTTGCAGTGACAGGTATTTTCAGAGACTGTCTAGCTTTCTAGAAGTGATTCCTTGTCAAAAAGGATTTTGTTGGTTTGGGGTTTCTTAGCGAACACTACCGTGGCCTAAGCTACATGGCGAGTTACTTATGATCCTAATTTTAATTACACATTAATAACTCAGTCACATCAACCAATTTACCTTCTAAAGAATGAGGTTTTCAGAACCACCTCCTTTTTTTCTGTTAGGCTAAAGCTTCAAGACACATGTGATAGTGTAATAAAGCTCAAGAGAAAGTGAGAAGAGAGAAATAAAGAAATAGAACTGTTGCCTTCTCCACTGAGAACATTCATTTCAGCAGCTAGAGCCTGTGCTCTGCACAGACATTCCTCCTTTGCCCATCTTAGCCCATTTCTAATTTTCCCAGCACCCTTCCCGAGATGAAATTTACAGTCAATCTTACCTTTTAGATCAACAACTGGGATTAGTGACACTGAGCTGGGAAGCAAAGTTTTCACATTCTTACCCAATTCTGACAAATAAAGAATTCCATATTCTGTCCTATTTAGCTGACTGCTTCCTACCTCCAAAATTTATCATGCACATCCTCATCCATACCCTAGGATGAAAAGTTTAAACTACTATGATCCTCTCAACAATATTATTGGGAAAAACTTAGTATCATGGCCTTTTTCCATAAATACAGGAAAATGGGGGGTTCTGCTTTGCTTACCAAATTCAGGAATCAGACCACAGAGCTGGTACAAGAAGTTGTATGACCAAGCTCATGATGAGGTGGCAATTTCTGCTTCAGTGTTTAAAAACAACCATTTAGAGTAGTGACCAAGGCTGAAATGACCAAAAGTAGCATTTCCCCTGCAAGAGCCCCTCATGCTGTCCAAGTGAGCACTGCTCACACTGAAGAGATGCTGCCTGGTTCCAATTCTTAGGCCCTTTTAAGTTTTGAACAGAGAATTAAGGCTGGACATTTTCCTCCACCACAAACAAAATCACTCTTAGAGGCAACACCAACACTTCCTTTATGCTGATGGGGTATGGTGAGACACCTAAAAAGGGGGGGAAAAAAGAGGCAAAAACACTTGGGGGGTGGGTGGGATGGAGCAGAGTGGGGAAATGACAGCCAGACCAAAATCTCTCAGATCTGAAGACACCCAGACAATCCCAACAGGTATTAAATTATTAAATTTAACAGACAGAAGCCACAAACCCTGCAGTTTGTGTCAGGTCACTATGAAGATCAGCCCTTTGTAACTGCTTAGCAGCAGTTAGTTACTTCAGAAACACCTGTTCCAGGAATCCTGAACTGCATCTACACAGCAACAACTGAAACATTACAAGCTGAGGAGCATCTCAGCATGAGCCCACCATAGAAGGGACATTTGGTATACATATGAACCTGCTGCAAACAGGAAACCCCAGAACGTAATCAATGTTTCGTGTGAAGTTTCTCCCTATGTACAGAGATATCTCCATAAACTCATCACCTCAGTCTCCTCATCTTTACAGAAACAATCATGAATATTTCAAGCTGATAACTCAAGAAGAATATTTTGTATCCTATTAAAAGGCAATCTTGTGATAAGGTGCAGTCTAGCAGTAAAAATTTCCTCTTAGTGACTTACGGGTAGTTACTATCTTAATGTTAGCTTAATTAGTACAGTTCATCTTCAGAAGCCCTAACTGGAAGGAAGCATGCAATATTCATATGGGATATAACAGTTTACAGAAATTACAACTGCAGAGAAGAAACCCAAGGGGGGAGGGGGAGGAAACTACACTGCTGCTTTATTTTTAATTCTGACTATGAATGTTACACACATTTCTAAGCCAGCTCCTCTAACCCAGCTCTTCTGTTGCACTTGGGCTTATTTGACTTTGCCTCATTATCCTGCAGAGAAAGGAACAGAGAGAACATCAACTTCACACCAACAGTCCTGTTTTCAAAAGCCATAGTTTGAAGCCTCACTACTGCTCCTCTGATCACAGCTGTACATACTTGCCTTTTGCCATTTCCTTCAACAGAGGAGGGAGCTGAAGACTTCTCCAGTTTCACTGGCTACAACCTCCAACATCAGGGCCTCACCCGAGCAGGTTGCTTGTAAAACTGCAGGTTGTGCCTGGGTTCCCAAGTCCTTGCCAAAGCTGAAGCCACAACTCTTTGTCCAGTGGGGCAGACTAACCCCTCTACCACACACCTTTGGCCCAGATGCTCTTTTGGCACTGAGGCATATTCAAAAAACACAAGGGACATTGGTCAGCGTGCCCCTCTTCCAGGAGGTTTTTTAGCTTTCAAAATATGGTTATGAAACTGGAACACAACTGAAGAGACACAGGGGCATACAGAGACACAGAACTAACAATGCAGGTCCCATTTCTGGACATCACCAGAACTGGTTGTTCCCCTAACACATGCATGGTTCATCATGCTGGGTTTCCAGCTTACTTCACCTCAATGCAACCACAAAAACCATTCTGCAAAATGACAAAGGGACAGCAGAAGATGAGAATACATATTTAGTCAAAGCTGATCTAACAAAAGACTTTTCTCCTAGAATATTCTTCACAAACATCACTTCTACCATGCAATGCCCTTGCTTAAATGAACTCCTCCTCCCTGTATTTTCCTGAATAAAATGGAAACTCTCATATCCAAACACCTAGCAATAATCAAATTCCACCAGCTCTTCTCCAGTCATAAACTTCCAGGGTCTCCCATGCCTATGCAGTGATAGATCTGCAGTGGATGCAAAATTGCAAACAGCTGTTGGTACTATTTCCATAATAAGATTACAGGAGCCCTTGAAGAACTAAGATCAAGTGAAAAATCCAAAGGACTCGAAAGCCTCATTAACTTCCTGGTTAATCGAAATGGGAAGCTGCCTTTAGAAGAAGGGTGACTTTTGAGATTTCACCCAAGGACTACTTTTCATGGCTATAATTGGTAGCAGGAAGGCAAAAAAGCTTTTAACCAGTATTTCTTAGAAGTTCTATGGCTGGTTTAGTTTGTTTGCAAATGGACAGTCTAAAACAGCAGATGAGGAGGATTGCTACTGATCTCCTCCAAGGCAGTGGCTGGGTAAGGGATCCACAGGGAAAACAGCAGCAAAAGGTTATTTTGCTGCCATACAACTTAAAAAGTTTATTGCTGTAATGAAGGGAACAAGACAAAACAGAGAGTTTGGAAAATAGATGGAGTTCACATCTGTTTTCTTTATTAGAAGACACCTGGCTTGTGGCAAACATAAGCAGCACCATGAGGGATCAAGGTGGGACAAAGAGCTGGGATAAGACAGTAACATCAGAAAACTGAAGCTTGACATCAGATCCAGTTATGAGAATAGCAGACAGGACTAATAAATGGAGACAAAGGTGGTCTGTTCATTTGCAGCTGCCCTCTTTACTGGGGAGACTACAATACTGCCCATCCAGAAGCATGCACAACCTCTCTGCAAGAGAGCAGTCCACAAGATGGATTCTCAATTGTCTCTGAAGAATAAAGTTGTCTTTCCACCCTCCCTCACCCCCTCCCCCAAAAAAAGTAGTTGCAGAAGGTCAGCATTGCTTTTGGTACAGAAAATGCAATACATTTAGAAACTCATTCAGTTACTGAATTATAAAGGAGAAAGATCTAAATGTTCCTTTTAGCAAAGCACAACACAAATAGGAAGTCACACTCCTTTTGGACATTTTTGTGGCCTTTTAAGGCAGGACATGGAGACTCTGGGAAGGTGTAAGTGCTGGAGAAGAGCACTGACACACCTGGCTTTGTGGGGATGGGAGGAATGAAATGTTTTGCAAGGAAGAAGAGGTACTTCCATAGAAGTGATCATTTGGATAAATCTTGATAAGCAATACTGAAGATGACAGAATTCTGGGTATATGCCACTTTTCTTAAGGCTAATTCAAGTTCCCTTGAAATCTTAGAATCACCTTCACTTTTTACTTGCACCAAAAAAAAAGGTGGTTTTTCTTTAAAATCGTAGTATTTCATTACAAAGGTAATGCAGACACAAGAATGTTCAGTACTGCATTTTGATATGCAGCATTAAAACGTCTCAACCACAAACTCACAGTGACCTCTGCTGAACAGTCAGTGCATCTGCCACGGAGACTGAAAGAAAGGCAGCACCCTGACAAACCCACCCTCACACACCAGCCACACCAGCAGTATTATGAGAACAATTACACCCTCTAAGCTACAAAACCCCACAGATCAAGTTGATATTGGAACAGATACTATTTCATGCAGAATACCAGGAAGAATCTTCTGGTGACCTAAACCAAACAGATAAAAGTTTAGACCAAAGCTATATATGTCACTTTGTGTGAGCTATTTCATGCTACTGGCTACCCCTAGTAATTTTAACTATTCACTGAACAATTACACTTATTCCAGTAAATGAAATGAGAACAGGCTTGCCTGTGTTCCTAGGGTGTAAATGATGGGTGTGGACAGCACAGCACTGGCTACAGTACAATTAAGAACAGTTCCATTTCATAAAGGGGGAAAATCAGAAATCTCTGACTGGCATGCTCTTAATGCTTCCATTTCTCAAAATCCATTTTCTAGGCGAGGTAGAGTGGTCCAGATGAGGCTCACCAACAGTGGAACACTGCCTCTCTCCAGCTGTGACCTCCAGCAGAGCAGAGAGAACAGAGCATCAACCAGGGCTCCACAGCTCACACCACAACCACGGGAAGGGAAATAAGCTCTCCCATCTCCTCCCCAAGCAGTGTCCCATAATGCCTGTTCTGTGAGGGAAGCCCGACCACAACTCCAGGTCACAGCCCTGTCTGTTCAGGGGAAAGGGATAAAACAAATGACTCCAGAAAAATTAAGATGCTTCAAATTGCTTTTGATCTCTGAGGTTGGGTAGGACTGACAGCACTTGAGCCCCTTTTTCCTCTGTAGCTCTCATTTTCTTCCTGTCACTAGGTACAGCAACCATATTCTGCTGGCAGACTCCGTTTTGCTACACAGATTTAAGTCCATCGCTCTTTTCAAGTTAGGAAGTACACAGCTGAGACTCAGGCCAAATCTGCCATAAGCAGGAAGCACAGAGGATGGATATGAGAGCACTCAGTCCATACAAGAGAACAGTAAAAGGGGTTCCCCTTTGTATGAAGCTAAAAAAGTAAAACTATGCATCTCCTATAAAGGATGCAGGGGGTCCTTCCTATAGAGGAGAATCACCATACAAGCCTCTCACAAAGGCCTAGACTGGGTCAGCTACCTTCACCCCTGCCTCACACAGCTCACCTAAGGTTCAGTTGTTTTGGTTTGGATGAACACCGCCTTTGTTACCACACTTCAGCACAAACATCTGGGATTTACCTGGGTTTACAAACAACAAGTTTTTATCAGCGCTTACAAGAGCCATTTAATCCAAATGTGCACCTCCATACACCACTTAGCTTTTATTTAAACAATATCCAGTCAAATACCCCACATGAAGCCATAAATAGCTTGAAATTTAAGTCTCTAGATTGCTTTTATTTGCATAAAACTGGACTAGTTAAAACTCCATCTCAAATTGCATTACACACCATGTTACCAAGCAGGGAATTTGCATATTGTGCTACCAAACACTAATCCTTCCCCCAGAGACTTCCCCATCGCTCTGGTCATTTAGACACAACTGCTCCCAAGGCCACACTTCACTATCAAAGCTACCAGACACTACCTCTTCTGCGCCCTGCAGCTCTAAGCCATGAAGACACATGGAACTCTACACTTCACTATCTGACACAGTCTAACAACGTTTCTTTTCATGACTAGAATGAATCTCTTATTTTAAATTCAAATACTGTAATCATTTTGAATTAAGCAAGAGTGATGCCTGAAGTAAGTACTCTCAAGTCACAGAATAGACACAAACCAACGTATTTCAAAACAGTATGCCATAAAAAGATACAAATCAAAGTGGAGCTGAATTAGGACTCATTCAGCTCCTAACTAAAATGTGCAGGGGGTTTCCATGTTTAAGATTTCACCCAACTCTGGCAATTTTAATTCGGTTTCAGAAGCCAGGTTTTGGCTTTAACATCAATTCAGATTTTTGAAGACACATTCTCCTGCAGTATCGCAAGGATGATGCTCCGATGAACAACAGGAAGGTCACACAAATCCCAAGGAGTTTTAAAAGGCACTCAGAATAATAGAATGGTTTGGGTCGGAAGGGACCTCCAAAGCTCATCTAGTCCAACCCCGCTGCAGTCAGCAGGGGTATCCTCCACTAGATCAGGTTGCTCAGCCTCAGCAATATGTTTCAGTGTTCCACCACCCTCATTCTATAGCACTTCTTTGTAAGACCCAACCTAAACCTCTTTTCTCATTTCAAACCATCGTCCCTCATTGTATCACCGCAGGCCTTTGGAAACAGTCCCTCTGCAGCCTTCTTTAGGCCCCCTTCAGGTACTGGAAGGCCACCATTAGGTCTTCCCAGTCTTCTTCAAGCTGAACAACCCTGCTTCCCTCAGCCTGTCCTTGTAGCAGAGGTGTTCCAGCTTCCTGATCATTTTCGTGGCCCTCCTCTGGACCTCCATCAGATCCATGTCCTTCCTGTATTGAGGGCTCCAGAGCTTGACACGGTACTCCAGGTGAGGTCTTACCAGAAAGAGAAGGGCAGAATCACATCTGTCCATCTGCTGGCCACACTTCTTTACATGCAGCCCAGGATACCATTGGCCTTCTGGGCTTCAAGTTGCACATTGTTGGCTCCTGTCAAACTTCTCATCCACCAGAACTCCCAAGTCCTTTTCCACAGGGCTGCTTTCTATCACCTCACTCCCCAGCCTGTATTGATAACGAGAATTGCTCTGATTTTTCCCAGGGTCTTTGAACACTAGGAGAGCAGAACTGAAGCTCCCATGAAATAGGGCTAAATTAAAGGACAGAGTTAACTTTTTTACATTTCAGGAGAACTAAGGCTGCAAGTCAAAAGAGAGCAAGTTGCCCCTTTAGTTCTGTGCAGACTTGTGACAAAGCTTTGTGATCCTGACACACATCTGACATTAAACACAAGGTCACGCCTGCAAATCAATCCTTGATGTATCATATTGTGCCCATTTAGCAATCCTTGCATCTATATAATGATACCCTAAGCAATTTGTATGCATATCATATGCAATTCTTCAATGGCTGACTCAACAGCAAGATGGTAACTTACAAATATTTTATGGTATTTTACAGGGACTATAAATCCACAATATGATTTCCATATTTTTATGGCTCTAAATAAAACTCAAGATTTGTTTTGAACAAATTAAAGTGATTCTCCCACAGAAAAAAAAAATGCATCTTTAGTTTTTAAAACATTCCATAACATACAATATGTAAAGAGAGTTTATTTAGCTTCAGAGACATATTTTGACATCATCGAATTTCCTGGGTTTGGCAGTTCTGAGTGACTGGAATTAACTTGTTTACTCGGAATTAACATAACAACTTAACCAGATGGTATGAGAGTCATAGTTGATTAGATCAATGACAATAATGCCACCAAGTCTGAGCATCTGACCTTGGCAAAACAAATATTGCAATATTTACAGTAGAAGAGACAGACAAATCTGTGGAAAATGGCTGTTGGTAAACTGTACAGACACAGAGCTCCTCACTAAAAAAATGTGACTAGAGAAACTGAATGTTATGTTGTCACCTATTCTATAAAGATGCCTCCATTCTGAAGGGTATTTTAAGTATGCATTCCAGCCAGCATTCATTTACATATATGCACTAATTCCTCTTTTACTGGTTCATTTCTAGATTTAGCAGACACTTAGATAATTGAAATTTTATACAGCACACTAGACACAATGTAGGTCACACACTGACTTCAACATTTTTACAAACCAAAATTACAACCAGGTAATATGCATGCCATCTTTTTATTTATTGCAAATAGTTTAAAAACATCCTCCATTAATATATTTTTGCCCTAAAGCTTTGTTTCAATGTCCAAATAATTTCCCAACTGCATCTCACACATTAAACTCTTCAGTTTTCATCTCTGTACCCCAGGGCTTTACTGCACAATGCAACGTATTTTAATATGGTTAAATGCTACTGATGTTGCAAAATGTTATTCCTTATTGAAAATGGTCATTAATATCACTTCATACCTCAGAGAGTATGGTAGTAATTTGGTAATAAAACACACTATTATCATCGTCTTCTAATAACCTGAAAGTGTTGTAATCCTAGGGCCCTAAATGTGTTATGGAATATTATTAGAACAAGCACATTCTGGTCATTATTTAGATGGGAACATTTCCCATGTCTCTCATACCTCATTCAGTAATTGCACACTCCTGCTATAATTAAATTTGCCCATTTCAAATTGTCCATAATATCACAAGGTTCATTTTCCTGTCCTGTGGGACACATCATTGACTCCATTTTAGGCACAAGATACTTTTTAATGATGTATTTTAAATTGTTTATTTTTATTTAAGTGACTGTCTGAAATAATAACTTGAAACATCCTGAATTAGATAAAACAGTTTAGAGTGGAGGAAGAGAAAAAAAGTGACAGTAGCTTCCTAAATATATTTTTTAAAGGGTGAAATATTTTCCCCCCTTCAAGTGACTTTGCTACTTGTCCAGGAGTAAAAGCATTGTCTTTCAGGGAAAGATATTGCTTTGAGATGAGCCATTTACTGGAGATAGTCAGACTCATAGGAGCATAAATCCTGTTTCCAAGGCTTGGTCAGGAGCCTCCCTACAAGAGCCACATGCCTGCAACCACCACCCACTTCTCTCCCTTAAATTGAGACTAAACCACTTAATATGGCAAAATAAAACCTGAGTGAAATTCTTAATTTAAGGAAGTCACTAAGTCTACAATGCAGTATATTAAAAAAAAAATAAAAATAAATACCTGTGTTCAAGTGCAAACTGCTGGCAATAAAAACCTGAAAATGTATCTACTACAAAAATTGGGGTCATTTAAACAGTAGTTATACAAGCAGTTGCATGATCTGACTGGTCCGTAAGGCATCTCTGGCCCACCCTGCCAAAGCTCAGAGAAGAGTACTGGAAGAAAACTCACTGCTTCCACATTCCAGCTGAAAATAATTCAGCCATTTTCTTCTCATATAAACAAATGTCCACATACAAGCCTCATAAAGGATGTTCATACAACATGTGGCTCCAGTGGTTGGAATAAGCGGAAAGTAGAAAGGAGCAATTCAGAAATTGATAAAGGGCATCAAGCCTTCACTGGGAAATTCCTAGGAGTCCACAAACCAAGAAGGTTGAAGCACCCTACCCTGTTACATCTTTGTAAAGAGAAAACAGTACTTTGAATCCTCAGCTCATGAACTTATGTCAATAGTTTAGCTCACACAATAATAAGTTGTATAAAGCTTATAACATTATGTGCTCCTTCTACAGAAGTTAACTGTATTTGAATCCTTTAAGGCAAAACCGATACACTAGCATTGTAAATGAGTAGGCCACATTCTCCCTAAACACAGCTGAAATATAACAGAAAGACTTGCCAAATGCCTGGGGGGTTAGGGGGGTGGAAATCAACAGTTACAGCCATTTGTTTGCACTTGCAGTATAGTTCTTACTATCTAACAAACATTAACAAAACACATGCCATAAAACTGCACCTATTTGTCAATCTTCACATTTTCACAGAAAGTCAACACACACACAAAAGGCTAATGAATCCAGATAGTTTATTTCCTTAGTAAGTTTTTTTCAACAGAAAATAATGGCTAGATTTTTCACTAGACTTAAAAAAAAACCCAACCCAGAACACTAAAAAAAGGAGGAAGTATCTCACTAAAAGACAGGCAGACATTAATATTTTGCTTTATCTACCTTTCTGCACAACAGCAAAGTGCTGCTGCAACCAATTTTCATCTTTCAGAAAATTGTTTGAAATCCAGTAATAAAAGCAAGCAGGTAGGCAGGCTCCAAGCAGGGCGGGATATGAAAGCAAGCTCATGAGTGTAATTAAAGCGATTGAACACAAGAGGTAGCTAGCGTCTCCGTGTTCTCCCTACTCTAGCGTCTCCATGTCCTCTCTACTCTGAAACAAGAAAGAACGGAATGGCAAATCACCACAACGAAAGACGCGTTTTTAAAAGCAAGACAGAGAAAGGGAAGCTTTCTGGGCTCAACGCATTCAAAGAGAGCAGTAAGTGGGTTCATCTGGTTGTACCTAAGTGGCAAGCACCTTGTTCACTCTAAGTCATTTCAAAGCTAAACCCCGAGTCCACACAGAAAAGTTTATTTTCATCCAGATTGCCTTTTTGCCCCAGTAAAAAGGAATGCCACCTGCTTCACATGTAACCCCAAAGTACTTTTGACAATGATCATAACTGGTCCTAATTACAAAATCACAGAACTGCCGGGGATGGAAGGGTCCTCAAAGATAGTGTTTCCAACCCCCTGCCACGGGCAGGGACACCTCACACTAGATCAGTTTCTAGGTCCTTTTTTTGAGTACTACATCTGCCTCTTTGAAAGGGCAGTAATATTGCTACTGAAGATATAACTAGAAAGGCACAAGTTTTCATACTTACTCTCAAGTATGTTAATGAAAACCTGGTACAGTTGCAGAAAAAAAAAATAGATAAAAAGATTAGGATGAGCATAATGTATCAAGTAGACTCTAATTACTATCTGTTCTTGATAAAGATGTTCAAAAAATTAATGCTTCAACACTGCACATCTAATCATTTTAATCATCCTTTAATACAATGGACAAATCCATCAAAATCCAAAGGGATTCTGTTACTGTTATGTTTATAGAAATGCACACCAGGAACTTGCAAATGCTTCCTAATGACAATAATGAAACACCTGGCTATGATGACCTGTCTGCAGTTCGTTCTCAAATAGTTTCTCCCATTAATTACAGACATGCTGAGAACAGAAAGGCAATATTCATTATGAACAACTCCAGGCTGCAGCAGCCCGAGACAGCCAGAGCAGCTCCCCAGCAGCCTGCACCGCTCAACTTCCAAGCCAGAGGCTGCGTAACAGTTGCAAGAGTACTCAGCTTGTGCTCATCTGCCTGAAGTAAACATGCTGCAAAAGAAGGACTTCCTGGTTTGCTGAAAAACACAAACTAATTTTCGTACTATTTGTATGTGTTACCTGCTGTTTAAACCCCAAAGCATCAGAAAATAACATGCAAGGTCTTGCAAAAATGGCTTCTGCCTTTTGCAATACTAACCAAAAAAGTTGGTATGTTAATGTCAAGGGTACAGTTCCTAACTCAACCAACATAAAGCAGCAGGTGAATTTTGGACAAGGAAGCTCTCACAAACACCAGCAGAACTGAAGCACTCTCTACTCAGATAAGATGGACCGTTCTCCTGTGTGTGCACAGACATACACAAGCATATCTACATAAATTTCAAATTAGGACCTCTTCTTTGGGGGTGCATCATCAGAGCAGGCATGCCCCTGCAATAGCAGGATTCAGGGTTTAGCCAGCATTCCTCAAATGGATGAATGCACCGAACATAAATGATCAAACTATAACTTAGCAGTTAATATTCACCACAAAATCACTGCTAGGGACTGTGTAAAACTATACTGTGAATGCAAGGTATTTTATTCACATTGCTAGTGTAACGTGTAATGTTCAGTGCTATAATAAATCACATCTTACTGCCATATTAGTATTCAGATCTTGCACAGAATCTTTCACCAACAGATCTCAAAGTACTTAATGTTTAATTCTGAAAAGCAAACTATCCATAGAAAAGCACTTAATGCATGGGATGCAGTGAACTCCACATCAGATTTCTACAGTATAAAATTTACCAAAGCATAAAAAACCCCACAGCTATACATAATCTCTTAAAAAGCCAAGTAGTGAAACATAAAAATGGGGAGAGAAATAAACTATAAATGCATATTTTGAGATAAAAACCCCATAACACTTACCTTGGCACTATGTTCTTCAGAAACATGTAAATGTAACTAAAAACTATTCTTATTCCCAATGTTTATTGAAAGCAAAGATAACAGCAAGTAGGACCTGAAGTTTCCATTCTGATTTCCTCTCAGGGCTCCTTGACTCCACATAGAAATATGCCACTGTTAAAATTTTAAAGGGCAAAAATAAGACAAACTGGCATCCCTTTCATAATTTGTACATTTGTTATGTTCTACATTTTACTTGTTTCATGTACCCTTTTCAGTTGTTACTGAAAACATCTGAAGCAGTGACTCATTCCAACAATGTTTATTTAAATAACTTCAGTAGATTTAGTGAAATATTTAACCTAAGCAGTTCAACACACTGAGATTTCACCCACCCAACAAAAAACCAAACCAAAACAAAAACACCATAAAAAAGAAGAGAGAGAGAATTCTCCCAGTTGAACCAAGGGGCACCTGTGACATCTTGGGAACTGCCCATTGGAACTACTGCACTGCCAAGATGCAGAAGCAGGGAACTCAGTTGATGCTTACCCAGCTAAATTTCCTTCACTGCTGACCTCCATTTGACAAGACAAACCCAAGGAATCCGATCCTGGAACACATACATGTCGAAGCACCAAAGGAGTTTAAGTATCAACTAGGGCAGCTGGATACCATTTTACTTTGGCCTGAACTCAAGCGAAACAAAACACAGGCAGCCTGACTGGAAAGCCAACAGAAAAGGCCCTGAGCAACCGGAGTCCTAATCCAGAACCTGCATCATCCCCCACTTAATTGAATGAAGCTAATGAAAAGTGTTTTATTCCAGGCCACAGCTTTGCATGGGCTCCTCGGGCTCCTTTGCCAACAGGTATGAAGGCACAGCAAGGCTGGACTCACTGCTAGGGAGGAGTATGAGAGAGAATCAGCACACAGCTAACCAGCACGCTCCTACAACTCAGTAATTTGAGAAACACTTCCGCAGTAAAACATTTGGACTGTCAGAAGTCAGGGGATTTAGACACCCAAGACACTTCTTTAAATTGGACCTTCAACAGCATTTAGAAATGAGGCTGTAGAGGTTTTTGCAGACATTGATTTTAGTGCCTCTCACTAACCTGCTTATTCTCCCTCTGTGTTCCCTAACCTGGGAGTGTTTCCCTTCAAAAGCCAAATGGCAGCTGCTCCTCCAGGAGAATCCAGAGCCAGAACCTGCCACAGCAGCCTATGCAGCCTACAGTTACGCTTCAGGGAGACACATCTCAGAGTGACCTGATAGTGTTCCATTTGTGAGTGTCTGAATAAGGCAAACCAGATTATCTGCAAGGGTTTTACTAGAGTTTTTTGAATTATGATCATTAGTAATTGTTTTGACTGCTGCAGATGAGGCATATTACAACTGCTGGGCATTAAGAACAGGGAGGTACTCCTCATTGGGACACTTAAGCAATTACTCCAATAGCACTCCCTAGCCTACTTCACATCCTTCTATGTTTTTAGCAAATAAAACTGAATTACTATGGTTCTCTTTTATTATTTATTTACTCTTCAGTATAAATATCCTAGATAAAGAAGTACTCCACCTATCAGGTTATAGACAGAATACAAACAAGTGTTCTTATTTACACTCAGTGAATACGTATCCATGCTGCTACACCACTGAACCGTAGAAACATCTCTCCATCTTACCAGCAGCAGTTATGGTCACAATACAATTAGAAAAAATAATCTAAAATGAAAAAATTCACTGTTGTCAATCCTGACATAAAGCACTGCATAAATTAGTCACTTAATAAAGTTATTCCTATTTTGTCGTGCCCCAAAATCCACAAACAAAAATAATGCTTATATTTTGTTTGGAATTATCTAAAAAAAAAAAAAAAAAAAAAAAAAAAAATGAAAATTAACTTATTTTAGCATTTATCACTTTTAAAGGGTCTTGTTGAAAAAAAAAACATTTGAAAAACTACTGCATTACATCTGACTATACTGAAGCTCATTGCCCTGTCACTAATTTACTGCTCCCAAACTTCTTCCATTAAATTAGTTCACTGAGTTACAGAGGTTGCCATTGATTTATCAACTCAACTAAATACATAATGAAGCAGAAGGTAAAACCAACAAAACCCAAACAACCCTATTGCTTACTTTTCCCTCCCCATTACTACTTTTGTCATGCCTCCAAGAATAATTCCCACAACAACAATAAAAAGCCATACGGCTTTTCACTTCAGTCTCTCTGTTCAAACCAGCTTTACTAGCAACAGAATTAAGAAAATAAATACAGCATTAAGGAAATAAATAATGATGGAAAGATAAACTTGAAAACAGCTTGAAAGAAAAGAAAAACTACTTAAGAGCTCAGGCTCCATTTCAGAAATTCATATAGCTAGGATTTTTTTTAAGGGGACTCTTTCTCTAAATTATTATTTCTGTTACAGTTTTAGGATTACAGCAAAGGAAAGTGAAATGAAATCTGTAAATCCAAAGTTTGGGGTTTTTTTGGTTGATCAAAGCATGAGGGATAGCTGCTAGATTTTAGCAGTGCAACCCAAATACTGATCTAAACAGCATGAGTGTTAAGACAAGCTAGATCCAAATCTGCAACAAGTTTATTGAAAACACTTCATTATTCTTGTCCCCAGCAACTTAAACACAGCAAAGATTAATGTGCTAATCTCTGCAAAGTTACCAACACATAAATTCACTGAGTACATCAATGCATGCCTATCAACTTCAGAAGCAATTCAAGTCGCTTACCTGGGCCCCATATCACCATTTGGAAACGATTACAAACAGGTAAGAGAAGCTCCAAATATTTGTTTAACCTGGATTCAATATCCATACAATATCTCAGAGGTCCTATGAAATCCTGAAGGAAACAGGGACTTCTCTGTAGGATAAATGCAACACCTTCAGAGAAGCTAGACAAGCACTTTTCAAGTGAGTGTATGCATACTGGTCTATTTACTATCTTGACAGATGAAAGTATTGCTGTCTTTTGGCAGCTGTGAAAAGGACAGGGGTGGGGAAAGGGATGAACAAGAGCATCAAAATGGTCTTCCTGATCTTTGCACCACTACGCATCATAAACCAGGCTCTGTAACAGCTTTGTGAAATAACCCTTTAAATTACTAACAAACACCCCCACTTTTCCCATTTGATGACCACTCAAAGACAGAGTATCTGAATAGTCACAGAACCACAGAATATTAGGAGTTGGAAGGGACCTCCAGAGATCATCGGGTCCAACCCCACCCCCCCCCCCCGCCAGAATAGGACCACCTAGGTCAGGTCACACAGAAACACATCCAGGTGGGTTTTGAAAGTCTCTGGAGTAGGACACTCCACAACCTCCCTGGGCAAGCCTGTTCCAGTGCTCCATCAACCTCACCCTAAAGAAGTTTGTCCATGTGTCGACCTAGAAACTCTTGTGTTCTAGCTTGTACCCATTATGTCCTGTCATATCACTGAGCATCACTAAAAAGAGCCTGGCACCTTCATCTTGACACCCACCTCTCCGATATTTATAGATGCTGATAAGATCCCCTCTTAACCTTCTCTTATCAAGACTAAACAGCTCAAGTTATCTCAGTCTTTCTTCACAGGAGACATGTTCAAGTCCCCTCACCATCCTTGTAGCTCTCCATTGGACTTTTTTCAGTAGATGTAAAGGAAAACCAAAATTTGTAAAACCTCCCTGTTCTGTGATCCAAGCATAGCTGTTCAGGTATCTAAAAAAGTCATCTGATGCCAAGACATTAAGCAAAGGCAATGCCCAAGTTATTTGATTTGCCTGTGTCAGACTGTCTATTCTCAGCGCACCTGACTTCTGAAACAGCATGGAAGAAGGAATAATAAGGAATTGGTTACAGTTCAGTAAGTGAACATCTATTTACATGCAAAGTACTAAATAGCTCAGTGAATAGTTTTGTAACAGCAAGTATCAACATTTTAATGGTTCAGGAAATCATTGTTATTCTCAGAAGACAAGAAACTACTACACCACCACTCTGCAACTGTTTCCCCCAATGCACATGTCCATGAGCAACAGTGTCAGCACTCCATGGCTTGCCCAGGAAGCAAGCAGGTGCAGCAGGCTGATAGGGCAGAGAGGGGTGTCTCAGCCTCGCATCTGCAGCTCTCGCATTGTACTCAGCTGATGCCATGAAGTGAAACACCGCTGCCCGCTGTCATTTGTCAGTGCAGTTTGCCAGTGTCACCAGAAGAAATATGTTCTCTGCTGACAACTTGTTTTAATGAAAATGTATTGCAATACTTCCAAAGTTTTCAAAGCTGACTTTTATTTCTGACAGCTGACAGATTTATGACAGCTATTTTCGATGAAAAATGTGTAACAAGAATGACTTAATATTCAAAACAAAGAAATCAACGTCGTCTGCCGTAACGTGCCAAAGGAAGAGAAGGTAAATCAGGAAAGCAAGGACTGCAGAAGAGAATCTAAGGAAGCTTACTAGGAATGCTTGAAGTTTACAGCATTGTTAATACTGGAAGGGTCCTTAATTGACAAATTGACTTCAAAAGAGCGACAGACTATGTGACACTACGGTTCCCACAAGCACGAGTTATGAGACCTCGTGTTTGATCTTGCCCTCAATAAAACCAGAATGAAAGCTATGAAATACAAATAAATAGTAAAGTCATTGCTACCTTAGTTTTTTGAGTTTTCTTTTAAGTGTTGTGTGGGCTTTATTAGGTTTTGTGAGGGTTTTTTCCGGGGGGGGGTGGGGGGGGGGGTGGGGGGTAAAGCATTAAGAGATTTAGTAGTAAACTCTTCTATGAAAACTTTCAGTAAGTCATCTTAAAGATGATCAGCAGATAAGCAAAGCGTTTTTAAGTTTACAGAAAACTTCCTAACCATCCATTTTAATACATATGGCATATTGCAGAGTTAAGTTCAAGCCCCTGTGTGAATGGTTTTCTGATCATTAGGAAGAACCATTACCACCATCCTGTTATGCACTACTTTAAGTTCTTCCCAACTTTCAGTCTTGACACCCACCCCTCAGATATTTATAGATGTTGATCAGATCCCTTCTCAGTCTTCTCTTCTCCAGATTAAACAACCCCAGGTGTCTCAGCCTTTCTTCACAGCAGAGATGTTCAAGTCCCTTCATCATCCTCATAATGCTCTGTTGGACTCTCTCCAGCAGATGCCTGTCTCTCTTGAATCGGGGAGCCCAAAACCGGACACAGTACTGCAGGTGTGGTCTCACCGGGGCAGAGTAGAAAATTAAATTAACACTGGGTTTTCCCCAAGAAATCACCCTTAGAAGAAATAATTCGGAGAAAATGTGTCAGTCATGAAAGTTGATGCTATCAGAATGGAGGACAAGAAGCTAGTTACAGCAGAAGCATGAAATATGACCATCATATTCTCACTACTTCATTTATTTTAACTAACAGAAGAACAGTCATTAATATTTACTATATTTCAAATCAGCCAGATAATGCAATCAGCAGCCTGAAGTCAGATTAGGCAGCAGCTGGCTGGATGGATGTCATCTGTCAGGGGCTGTTCTTCTAAAAGCCACTAATGCCATCAGTGAAAATTACAGTCCACAAATCAAAGGAATCTTAAGTGCTTGAACTGAAACACACATGAAATCAGACAGCTCCCACTGGATTTTCCCCATATGCTATTACCTCCATGATCAACTCACACTTCAAGTGACAGAAATTGCTGAGAAAGCAAAACATTGCTTGCTTTCTGTCTGAGAACTATACTTGGAGCCAAGGGACGTATTTTTAGATAATTAAAATAAATGTTCCTTCCTTTTTGTCAGGAAACATTAAAATCAACCTGATATAAAGCAAAATGTTCACTCACAGTATAACAGCGGGCAGAACTTCATTGCTGTTACAGAAGTGACAAACTTATTAGCTGGGAATGAGATAAAGCCATTCTCAATTGACAAATTCCATAACAATAAACCAGAACTTTTGCTAATGGTATTAAAATCAAAGTGAAAACCATGCACTCAGAACTGCAGTAACTGTTCAAAATGCAGCAAAACATTGCTCATATATAGCAGACAATGCAACTTTGAAGCCATGTAAGTGTCATCATTCCACAAAAACAGTGGCAGAACATTTCAAAAGGTACTGCCAAGTACTGAAGGGTACCGAAACACTGGCTTTCTGTGAAAGTGCTGGGGAAATGAGCATTTTGAAAGGGAGGGTTTCCAGACATCATTCCTGCTATTTTTTTCCCCACCTAATTCATACCTGCAGGTTATTTTCCTCCTTAACTTGAACAGAATGAGTACACCTAGAAAGACATTACTGCAGCTGACAGTGTCTTCTGAAATGCATCATCCTCATTTTGAGGATATAACCCTGCCCAAATAGCAAGTCAGTAGCAGGAAAAACATGTACAAAAGAGAGCAGAAGTCAGGCAGCGGTGTTATTTCAAACACATGCTGCTTCCTTGCCAACAAGGGAATACCACCAAGAATTTTAAATGAATAATCAGTGTGCAGCAGCACTGGCTGGGTGACAGCTGGGTGCTGACAGGGTCTGCAGAAAAGACAGATCCCTCCTGGACAGCACTTGGAAGGCGAGTCAGGCGTGTGCCCTTGTGGTGAAGGGAGCTGCCTCCAGACCAGTCTGGAGCATAAAGTGTAGCTGGCATGTCCAGTGACACCCACCAGCACAGCGAAGGCTGGACCACAGGATATACAAAGAAATGCCACGAGAACTGGGCTTGTTTGGTTTAAAAGAGGAGGCTGAAAAACAAAGCTTGCAGTCCTCCATGGTCTAATGGGAGCACAGAGAGAAAACAGAGCTGAGATCTTCTGGGAGGTGACCAACAGTAGGAGGAGAAGCAACACTGACACTAGTTGCAACACAGGAAATTCAGAAACGGCTCTGAAAACACTTTTTCACCCTGGCAGCAAACAGGTGCCCAGAGAGACTGTGCCTATCTCCATCCCTGCAGATAATACAGATGCTGGGCTAACTGGCCCTGTGTAGACCAGGGGGGTTGACTAGGTGACTCCAGAGGTTCCTTCCAGCTTCGATCATTCTACAAGTCCATGACAGTTTGATTTCCCACTCTCACTGGTGTGTGCCTACATTTCAACAGCAGATGAAAAGCATCAGCTAAGACAAGGCACACGTTTCCAACTGTGAGAAGCTTGGTGACTACACACACAACCTACCAGCACAACATGTTGTGTTTGGCCAAACTTAATCTGGTCATCTGTGGGTCACCACCAGTCCTTTGTGGACATAAGCAACACAAAGGACCTGCCTTCCTTCGCACCTCCTTCCCAGCCCACAGTGGGTGCTCTTGTGCACTGCCAAATCAGAGGTCCTATCTACCACTTCATTCCCTCAGTGGGCAGCACTGGACCCCTGAAGGCAACTTTGCTGAGGGGGACCCCTACTTTTTGCTGTGACATCCACAACTGTGGTGACAATAAAGCCACCACCACCCTCCAGACTGCTCCTTACAGCAAAGTCCTTTGTCTCTAACTGTTCTTCCACAGGCACTGTCCTGTTTCTGGCAGGTTTAGTTTTCAGGCTGATCAGCACACTGACCCCACCTGGCACAACCAACAACGCCTACTGCCAGGACCAGGGAAGCACAGCTCTTCTGGAGGAGCAACGAGGACACAGCACCATGGCCTTAGATCAGACAAAATCCATCACAAAGCCACACCTTTAGGAAGCCAAAAGTGTAGTTAATCCTGATAACTCTTACATGAGCTATAACAATTACTCAGGCAGAACGAAAAAATTAATAGCTCAGTTTAGATCAGATGCACTTGTAAAATTGTCAAAACAAAGCCCAAAAGTTTACTTGCATTAAAGAAATCACCAATTAAATTTGAAGTGCTCCTGGCAATGTGTTGTTATTTTAACACCACATTGAAATATTCCCCAAGGTGGTATGCCCATATGTGATGCCATATTAACCACAAGGACGAGGTGAGGAAAGGAAGCTGATGCCTCTGGGAGAGGGTGACTTATCTATCACCACCCTGGAAAAGACATTAACCAACACCATCACAGCAAAGGCCATCAAGGCATAATGATTTACACTGCTGCAGGAAACACTCTAATATACACATCTACCACAATATCCACAAAGAAGCCTCAGCCTCTCACTACCACACCACTCTGAGTTAAAGACAGTAAAATCAGAACAAAGTGGGCCTACTTCACTTGCTAAGACCAACCTTGCCCTGCTACCATCACAGTATTAATAATAATAGGTAGCCCCCACAGTTAACAGCTGGCTGTGCTCCAGAGTGACTGAGTTTTGACAGGTCAAGTTTCTTCTAACACCACAACTGCCAGTGGAACCTACACACTCTTATCTCCCAGTGCAGCTTTACACACATCACATGCTTTCTCTCTCCACATGCTTGTCTGGTTTCCTATTAGAAGAAACAGGATCAGATTTTCACAACAAATCCTGAGGTCTTGCACTTGAAGTCGACTGCCTTCTCCCTGGAGAATACATTTGAGATTCCCAAAAGACTTCAAAACAAGCTCTTGGGAAAAAAAAAAAATATATAAATCAGGAAGAACATCAATAAAAGAAAATCAATCACTGGCTATGGTTTGCAAAGATAAATATCCAAAAATTATTTGAGATTCCTCTCATTTCTATTTTTTCTTTACTGCTTCATAGTTCTCCTATGAGGAGAAGCTGAGGGAGCTGGGGTTGCTTGGCCTGGAGAAGAGAAGACTCAGGGGTGACCTTATTGCTGTCTACAACTACCTGAAGGGAGGTTGTAGACAGGTGGAGGATGGTCTCTCCTCCCAGGCAGCCAGCACCAGAACAAGAGGACACAGTCTCAGGCTGCACCAGGGGAGGTTTAGACTGTATGTTAGGAAGAAGGTCTATACAGAGAGAGTGATTGCCCATTGGAATGGGATGCCCAGGGAGGTGGTGGAGTCACCATCACTGGAGGTGTCCAGGAGGAGACTTGATGGGGTGCTTGGTGCCATGGTTTAGTTCATTAGGTGGGTTGGATGGTTGACAGGTTGGACTTGATGATCTTGAAGGTCTCTTCCAACCTGGTTTATTCTATTCTATTCTTTATTCTATAGCAATAAGTATCTTAATAGATAATGAATAATTTGCTTTGCAGGTACTGGTGCTATGGAGTTTTTACTCACCAAACCTGTCACACAGCAATAGCACATCTACCATATATGTTCCTTATCACAGAGCTTAATGTGACAAACCACTGATTTCTTTTGAGCAGTCCCTTTCCTTCATATCCCCAGTCTTTCCACTGTCATTTTTCCACCCAGTGTTTCCTTCTCATAAGAAAGTAGAAAGTGTAGTTCATAGCCCTTGTCAGCTCTCAGATGCTCACAATATGAAAGAAAAACAAGAGAGAGAGAAAAAAAAAAGGAAAAAGTTATTAATGTCAATCCTACAGCTTTCTATGGAATTAAAAAAAACCACAGGTTTGACATCAACAAACCATAAATCTGCAGCTGACACAAGTTTTGTGTTCTTGTAGGAGCTTAGGATTCTGCCAACTTCCAAAACCTTGTATTCACAACATAAGTAGCTATCAGGGAAACAGCTTCAGATCTTAGTTAATCCACTGAGGCCCTAACCCATGTCACAGTAATCAGTCAGCTGGTGATGACAAAGAGAAACAGAACTTGAGAGACTCACAAAAGAGCTAAAAATAGTACTAGATCTCTTTCGCACGTTCCCTTCACATAAGGATCTGGATCTCAGATTTTCTTCATGTAACTGATTTTCTTCATTAAAAACATCAGAAGGGGCAGCTTCTAAAGATACCAAACATTTCCTGTGTTAATGTTGCATAATTCTCATACCACTGAGGAGTTACCACCTTGTCAAGAAAAACAGAATTCAGATGATTAAATAACCAAACCAGGAAGCATAAATACACTCAGGAGTTGTCCAAGCATCTGCTTGAATTCAGTAACTGAGCATATTTTTATCCTTAGCCACTAGAGGTCACAAAATAACCATGGCAGCCATCCAAAAGATGAGGGGCCTCAAGGTCTGGGAAAACTGAAATGATGTGCACCTGAAAATGAAATGATCACATTAAGTAATCTTTCCATCTCCCCAAAAGATGCAATGGACATAAATGCTCACAGGTGTGATTTCATATTTCAAATCTTCATGAAATTTAGATTTTTTTATTTTTACATCTCAAATTCCATCTTGATAGTAGAGGGGAGAAAAACACAGTCAGAGTTCAGTGCTCTTCTGAAGGTGTTCCAGACTTCTTCAGCTCTTTCCTCACTTAAAACTTCTGGAAATTCAATGCAAACAAAAGGGTTTCATCTACAGAAACACACTGAAGCATGGATATTCTAGTATTCTACTAGTCTGTATTTTTCTATTTAAACAGACATTTTAAGTTTTCAGCAGAAAATTGTTTACAAAAAAAATCAAATATGCCCACATACATCACATTAATTCTGTTTTTAAGCTAATACCAAAGTTCACTCTGGACAGAGTAACTTGGATTCTCTTACATCTGAACACCTTCAACATTTAGGACCAGATGCAATGGTCAGGGCCTGCAAAGTATTTGCTCATGTGAAATTCACTTTCACTGCTAATGAATACCTAGTCTATTTTAAAGCATTTCTGGAAACACTATTTGCAATGTATTAAAATGCTTGGTGTTCTACACAGCTAATTAACAATTCCCTGGAAAGTTCCTTCAAGCCCTTTCAAAAGGCACCCTGTGCATACCAACGCAGAGCGAGAAACAGCTGATGGTGATCCTGTGCTTGTTTCACACGAGATCAGATTGGAGATCTGCATACAAAGACATTTCATGAACTGACTCACTTCATGTTATTCCATTTGCTACAGCATACACTACATCTTCTCTTTGGAGACATTTCATTTTGTTACATCCCAACTACAAAAGACAAAGTTCCGTGTATGAATGTCTTTTACCATGGCAGCACAGCACTGCCAAGGCATTAAGCTGCCCTCTAACCCTAAGAACTGGTCCCACCAGAACAGGTGCTGCTGCTGACTTGCATGACCTGTTCTGGAGTACGTAAAATACTTCGCTCCCTAAAGCTCTCAGTCTGGTACATTTCAACATTAAAACTAATAATAACAAAGAACAGTGAAGCAGTTGTAATCTGAAGAGTAATTTCCAAGAGTTTCAGTAACCATCATGTTCTTCAGCACAACAGACGAGACTACCAAAAGCTCATAGGGCATGTATTACACCATAGGAGTAACGACTTGAGACAAAACAGAAATCCTAAATCACACCATAAAAGCAGAACAGATACAGATTGCTCTTGCCATAAAATGAACACAAGTTTAGCTGGCTTTTAAGAAATATTCTAGCAGAAAAATCCAGCTTCACCTGGACACAAGCTTGTACTTACACACATCCATGCTCTCACACAGATTACAAAGCAGCAGAGACCTTTCCACCTCGTAGTAACACAGCAAGCTTAGCAATCTCTAAGGGTTTAGGAAGTAAAGAGAGTTTTCTGAGGAATATCCAAATACAAACCTGCTTTTTCTGAGCCTGTCTTTTTTGACCCAATGTAGCTGACTTAAAGCTAAGAGACTTGGTCTGTCTCCTCACTTTCACTGAATCTCTCCGGCGATCATATGAAAAAGACGACGACTTCTTTGTAATTTTCCTCTTAGGTGTGTCTGCCATTTCATCCACCAAAGTATGGTTACCTTCCAGCAAACAGCCTCCCAAGAAAATAAGAACCCAGTACTAGCAAGCTTCCACCAAGCTGACAGGGACCAGTCTTCAATCCTATAGGAAGTAGAGCAACCTTCAAGGAACAGAGAACAGAGGCTGCCTAAGAACAATTTCAGTTCTTCCAACAGGCTGCACAAATGAAAAAAGCTGATGGTCCTGCAACGCTGTATGTCACCCAGGAGCAGGCAGAACTCCTTCTTGCTGTATAAACTCAAACAGGCTTCAGCAGTGATGCTAATCTGAAAAATGTAGTGACTATCCTGCTGAGCACGCTAAAGGTAAACGGAAGGTAGCTCCCTGCACACCAACAGGGTGTGGAGTACACCAGCAGGGTGTGGGGATGAAGCAGAAGACTTTGGGTTCAAAGCATCTTCTTAACTCCTTCCTTTCTGGACTACTCCTAGGAAGGTATCTCAAAAGTCAGACCCGTGAAAACTCCCCAAACCAGACATTGTATAATTTCCTTCTCTTTGGATCCAAGGCACTTACTGAAGGAGCCTTTAGCATGAGGTAGGTGTCACATCCATTAGGACCCTGTTTTAACCTAATTCAAATATTCCCTTTTCTCTTTGTCACAAAGACTATTCACACTACAAACTTCTGAGGCACTCTACCTACTAAGGCAGCCAGACAATACAGTCCAAGCCTGTATGTTCATCTCACTATCCCTCCTGGGAAATAGCTAAGAAGTTACACCACTCTCTTAAGACCAGTTGGTATCAACGGGCAAGAAGGCAATGTTAATGGATTCTCATCCTAGTGACAGTGTGGGAATCTTATCAGACAGCTGAGATTGCAACTTTTGTACCAGGACTGTGTTTAGGTAGGAATGTTTCCCTTGCATAACACATTAGTCAAGGAACGCTACAAGAGTGCAGAGCCCCAAGACTTGCTGCTATTGATTTCCATTAAGCAAAACATATTCAAAGCACAACGCCATGCACACACGAAGGTGCATGCAAACCCAACAATGTCAGGTTTACATCTGTGTTAATAGCCAAGATGGAAAACTGTCTTTTGACAAACATATGCCACTGTCCAGGGGCTTTTCCAGAAACTTTTCCTTACTTTATTCATGACGTTACTTCACATAGAAAACAACTGTGAATAATTTATACTTACAGGATTACCCATTACTATAATTAAGCTTTAATATGGGTCAGTCCTCTGGTGTATGCATCTCAACACCTCTGTTAGGAAATATCTCTGAAGTTGGAACAGTATTTCTTTCAAGACCCAATAATATAAAGAAGTAAGAGGGTAGTGAAAATGAATTCCCATAACTAACCTTTTCTGCAAATTCTTCCTTTCTTGTAGGATGAATAATATACCTCTAGGACAAAGTGGTATTGCTAAAATTCATTAAAGCTATCTGAGTATCATGCATTTCTTAGCCATAATGGTCTAATTCCAGATTCACTGTAGGTTTCCACTGAAGAATTAGAAAGCAGGGCTTCGTATCTATGTCTAAGTAGTGAATCTGTAATTATTACAGGACCCATTCAACCCTCTACCTATTGCTTTGCCACAGGGACCACTGTGGAAGCTCCAAGGCCGCTTGTTGCACTGAAAGGGAAAGTCTCAGCTTGATAATGTTCCCACTCTCCTTCTTCCTACTTCTTTCACACATCAACCACTCCTAGCAGTGAAGTCCTCTCCCTTTCTCCTTGGCTCCCCAGATCCTTCAGTGAATTGATGACACTCATGAAATAGCAGCGAAACATTCTGCTGTCTTTGCAAGGAGCAGCCTTCTGCCATTCCAGTGAATGAATCTGCTACTGATACCCTACTAACACAGAAACATTTAGGAATAGGTAGTCTTCCTAGAATGCATTTATTGTGTAAACTAAGAATCATTAACTGTGTAAACAATAAGAAATTGTAACTGTGGGCTTGAGAAAGAAGTTTAGAGCAGCAAACTGGTTTAGACTGACTGGGGTCAGTCTGTCTCAACCGTACCAGACAGCCTAGAAAACATGAGCAAAGAAGTTCATCTAAAGGCCATAGGGAAGAAGAGGATGGATGCCCAAATGACCACCAGGAGACCCCCACAGTATATAATGGAACATGTATACAGGCAATTTACATATGTAATAAATTCCATGAGCTAATATGAATATGTGAATCACTTCTTGGAAAAACGATGATTCTGTATGAGATATAAGCAGACACTCTCTGAATTTTACTGACTTTGGGACATTTGGATCCCCTGCGTGTCTGGCACTGAAATAAAGAGATGCCTGCTTCCTAACACCTCATTGGTCTTAGGGAGTTTACTTCCATGGGGTTTAGTGTCATCCTTAAGTTTTAACTTCACAATGTTTATTGGCAACACCATAAGCATTTTACTTTCCTTCTTCAACAGAAGAAAATATCAATATTTGGATTATGTTATTCCAAATACATCTTCATTAAACAGCAGCTGGGAATAAAGACTATGTAAAAATTTTGTCTGCTTCAAATCCACCAGCCAGGGGTACCTAAAAATCACATGGCCTTCCCAATAATAAGTAGTCAGAAAACCTGGCTTAAACAGAAACATTTTGAGTTATCTTTTTGTCAGAATTTCAGTTAGCATCAAATTGTCAATCTCTGAAAAAGTAATTAAAATTAAATAATAATAAAACTGCAGAATCCTAGAGTTCATTGTTAAGGGTTTGGGGGGTTTCTTATTATTTTTTTAAACAGAAAATAATGATGGGATTGCTATATGAAAGGTTTCTTTCCCAGTATCAATACTTTCCCAAGCTCAGTGGCTCAAGTAGTTATTTTAAGCAGCTACAGGAAAAGAATGCCTTATGCTCAAAATGTGTTTTGCCAAGTCACTTATGAGTAACAACAATTTGTTTCAAGGTCATACTGCTTTCCTGGGAGCTAGGGAAGCATTTACAGAACAAGAGAAAAGCTGCACAGTGCAGCAAAAAAGACCATGGCAGTAGCTGATATTTAATTTGATGGAAAAGTTTTGAGGAAAAAGGAAGAAGGGCATACCAGCCATGGTATTGTAAATGCTAAGAATCATAGGTTTCAGCGATTTTTTTGCACTTTTAGGGTTTGCTGCCAGATTTAGTGCACTGGAGCTAGGTGTTCTTTCATTCACTCCAGGTTTTTAATCTGTTAATGGCAGAATGAAACTTTAGAAACCAAACAAAGTTGTTGTTTGTGCTGTCCATTGGTTTAGGGTTAAATTCTTAAGTAGCAGAGTCAAAGAGAATTCAAATGTAAATTGAGCTGTAAGTTTGCTTAAATCAGGCTGAGAGACACCCAAATTTAGAACAAACAACACTAAGCATTCAGATTGTGTGCTGATGGAAATCTAAAGATAACACAAGTTTATCTGCACAACTTTCATCAGGTTCAAAAGCTTTTTAATGTTTTGGAGATAATGAAGAGACACGGGGTTAACAGATTCGCAGTCTTTCTACCAGTAACATGTTGCCAGTGTTCTACCCAGAACTTACTACAGAACTGGGGTCTTGTATAACTGCCCCTAACAATAAGAGTGATGGGAAAAAATCAATAGCAACAAGATATTGTAATCACAGCTCTCCAGTCCCTAGCTAGCCTTTAACCTTAACTTCATATTGCATTTGCTCAAAATAGACTTATTTTTGTGCTGGTTTCAAGTTAACATTTGTTACAGTCATCCTTTCCAAACTCACATTTTGTGTATCACATGCCTAACTCAAGAGTGCTTTCCAAGAGGAAGTAAACAAAACAACAGTATTATTTAGAATCGACCATCTGTTTAACACAAAGTCAATTCCTTTCCACTACACTGGGAAAAACTCCTAACATGCCTTCATATTAGATACAGAAGCTGCTCCAAGAATCTCTCCCATCACACTTGAAGCAAACAGGTTCTGAATTTATAATAACAAGAGTCTCTACAGGTCTCAAAAGGCAGATTTAAATGAAGTGCAACTGATCTGACTGAATTTCAGCAACAATTTGATTACTTAACATAGTTAAGTCTATGAATGTTAACAAACTAAATTTTAGCACAGATCCTTGAAATTAATATCCATCCCCAAGTGATTCTCATCAACAACATTTCAATCAAAACAGCAGCTTTCTGTCTTTCTAGGAGATTCAGAGTATGCCTAACCAGCTGTAAGCAGCAACATCACCTTGGTCTTACAGTGACCTGGGCCAGATACTAACACCATGCACACGAACGCTGTGGTAGGCAAGAAATTTACTCCAGGCTGTAACTAACCCATATTCCTCCATTTTTCATCTCTGCACTCAGTGGGCTTAAATATTAATTATGAAGGGTGAAGAGCCCACAGAACATTTGAAAAGAAAAAGCAAAGAAAGCCCTGCTCCTTACTAGAGAAAAATATCCCCAAAATGTAAACCTAAGCATACACCAGAACACAGTGGTTATTTTGGTGAACTAGAGTGCTGAATTCATTAGGACACTGATGAAGGAAATGAAGTGCCAATGCTTTTACATTTACAGGTTGTTAATCCCAAACCATCAAAAAACTGACATATTTGGGCCAACGAAATCATGAACAATTGACATTAGGTTCACACCTTACATTGTTCCAAACTAGCTCTATTTGCCCAGCTGCTCCTCAAAAGCAGTGGCTGTTGAGGGCAGATACTTCTTGTTCTCTTGGGAAGGAAAGCCTCAGACTTAGCAGAAATGTTGCTACATCAAACGCAGACATTTAGATCTCCAAAGTTCTCCACCAAGCAACAGGTGAGTGCTAACACGAAGGGGGAAAAAAATGCATATAATTGCACATGAAATCATTAAACTGTGCAAAACAGGAGTGACAGTGACTATCTAAGTGAGAATTCAGCAGGAAGAAAGTTAGATTCATACACATAGTTTTAAATTTCCTGAATCTTTTTTTTTCCATGGATAATCAAGGGCCTGTGATGCCCTTAGACTCACAGAATTAATAAGGTTGGAAAAGACTTCAAAGATCATCAAGTCCAACCTATCACCCAAGACCTCATGACTACTACACCATGGCACCAAATGCCACATCCAATTCCCTCTTGAATACCTCCAGGGACGGTGACTCCACCACCTCCTTGGGCAGCACATTCCAATGGCTAACAACTCTCTCTGGGAAGAACTTTCTCCTCACCTCCAGCCTAAACTTCCCCTGGCGCAGCTTGAGACTGTGTCCTCTTGAGTAAGCATTTTATATTACACCCAAAATGTGAGGATCACTGAAGTTGTCTATGTGCCTCTGCCTGACAGAAGAAGCCATGGTTCAGGAAGTTGCTTTTCTTTTTTTTCCCCCTTCAGTTGGTTGGGACTTTTTTGCTGCTGAGAATGTCTGCCTAGAGAGAACTGAGCTGAGGTCACCAAGTATGTTACCATCAAGCTGGAAAAATGTCAAGCTGACATATGTTTTCTGACATCCTTCAAGCTTTTCCAAGTAACAGAAATCCAACCAGTTTATTAATCTATCTTTAAAATTTTGTTCTAATTACTAAATGAAGAAGAAACCTGCATATTTAAAATAATTAAAACAGGTTAAGCAGTTGACTAAAAGCAAGTTATAGGGAGTTATTTATCCTTTAGTTCAGGAAAAGAGATATTTGGTATTTATCTGTCCAAGCTTTTCAAGGAATTTCCTCAAAGTGTACCGAAGGTACACAGTAACAGCCAACTGATTTTCACAAGTACAGCTAGGTAGTGAACAGCCCAAGGAACCTGTCTTCAAGAATGCAAAGGACTTCCCTGTGAAAATGAACACAAAATTATTTAGCACTCAGCTTTGAAATATCCTAGATACTTTTGTCCCAATTAAAAACAAAATGCATATAAGCTGATGTTTAATTTTGAGCATAACCAACTAATCCTACAGACCTTGGTAAACTAGGGAGGTTCTCCTCCCCCTCTAACTCTGCCCTGGTGAGACCACACTTGGAATACTGTATCCAGCTTTGGGCTCCCCAGTTCAAGACAGACATGGATCTGCTGCAGAGTCCAAGGGAGAGCTATGAGGAAGATTGCAGGACTTGAGTATCTCTGCTGTAAAGAAATGCTGAGAGAAGAGAATGCTTGGAGAAGAGAAGGCCAAGAGGGGATCTTATGAATGTCTATAAACATCTGAGGGGTGGGAGTCAAGATGAAGTTACCAGGCTCTTCTGGGTGGTGCCCAGTGACAGACAAGGAATAACAGGCACAAGTGAGAACACAGGAAGGTTCTCCTCAGCATGAGAAGACACTTTAGAGTGAGGGTGCTAGAGCACTGGAACAAGCTGTCCAGAGAGGTTGTGGAGTCTTCTTAGGTGATTCTGCTTTAGCAGGGGTGTTGAACTTGATCTCTGAGAGTCACTACCAACCCCTAACATTCTGTGATTCTGTATACATACAAAATACCACTCTCTGCACATATATTCATAACCTTGCAATGGTGTGACCTGTGTCAGGTTCTGCTAACACAAAACTAGTGGATTCATTTGCTATGCAGGAAGCATCAAATTCAAAGCTGTCAATGTAAAACTAAAGGCAACCAGAAAGGTCAGTTATAAAATGTAAGACAGGAAACTATAAAACAATGACTAATGACTGAAATGCTTGAAAAGAAGCAAACACGAAGGTCAGGTGAGAATGATTAATGCAAGGATTTAAACCAGTGCACATTTATACTGCACCTTCCTAATCAATGCTACAAGGCCTTTTAAATAAAGGAAGTTTAACTGATAAGGGCTATCAGGAGAGATGTGCCAGATTCACAGAATCAGAGGATATAAGCTTGGCAAATACAGAATACTACTAATTAGTAGGTATCTTATCCATCTATACACAAAAATAATATTGCATTAATGACTTGGGCTGTTTCAGTTGCAGTCAGAGTTTTTCAGCTATTAGTCACACACATAAAAACACCCACAGAGTTTCACTGTGAGGAATTACCCCACTTGAAGGCGGTAAGGCAAGGTAACAGCTAAAGAATGAGGTCTGGAAGTCATCAGGATTCAAACTTCTTCTGAAGGGAGGAGCACGTGAGGAGCGAAGTCATGCTTGATTCAAGTAAGTTTTAAAAATACCTCTATATACACACATCCATATATATATATATATATATACAGTGACAACTTGCACCAGGCTCCTTAAGGCCTGGAAGCAAAAGCTAAACTAATCACACAGCTGAGCACTTCAGTATGAGATAACTAACTAGAGGTTTTAATTAGCTTTTCGTGAAATCTTAGCTGGGCACTATTTTTATGGAAGAAATTCCAGAAAACTCAGCACTGTTACCCTATACAGCTTGAGTAATCCCAACATTTCAGACAGCAAGGAGTCACCACGTCCCAAGACTCCTCACATCATTTATCTTTATAAAAGCCCTGGTTGAAATAACTCTGTCAGTTAAATTTTGTCACAAGAAAGAACGGCGGGCAAAGTATTTATGAAATGAAATTCATGAAAAATTAGCCTAAGAGTCATCACTTGGCCATTTTTCAAGGAACCTTCAGAATGCTTGTTGCTTCCAACAGAAGCAATTAAAGATCCTGCCTGTGAAGGAGCAGGGGTCCTGAAAAACATTTCCAGACTGAAGTCTGTGTCAGGCTCAGACACTCTGAAGAGCTTCAGCAAACACATGTGGCTTTGCAAAGCAGCCTATTTACATAGCATTTCACAGTTTGCCACAGCCTTTCTTACCTTACTCTTTTGCAACTTGTAATTCAGAGACACAAGCATCTATAACCTCAAACAAGCAGCCAATAACCAAAAGCCTATTAACTGATCGTGCTTTAAATCCCTGCTTACAAAAAGAGAGAAAAAGCACTCAAGGCCCAGCAGTGAGTAATTAGTTTCTCAAGTTCTTGGTAACTAGCTGATCCTCCCCAAAAAAAGGATTTTTAAAAGCCAATCCCCCAGAGTTTCAAAACAGCATGGGAGGTTTCTGCATGTATTCAACTGGTAAGATGAAGCCAAAATATTAACTTAGAGGGTCAATGTTTTTGCAGTATTTCATCCAAGGTTTTTCATCCTTGCAGTCTCCTTGTTTTACCGGAACTTAGAGAACCAAAAAGGATGGCAAAGCCATGATGTCAATAAGAGATTTCCTGTACTTTTTGAAAAACATCAGAGTAACAGACTTCTCACATCTGTTAAGTAAGCTAGGTAAGAAAAACCCCTAAAACCTCTCTCCTGACTCCCACCTTGGGACCCAGGCAGGAAAAGCGCTGCTCTGCTGACGCACGGAGCGCGCCGAGCTGCATCTGCGGGTATTTACACTTACACGGTCTTTGTCATCAGCCACATCACAGAGAATGTCATCAAGATCCAAGATCCCACCATCCCCGTGCTCCAGTCGATGTACTTGTATCCAGTAGTTCGGATCCTGCATAAAAAGAGAAGAAACTACCATCAGCTATAATATCCCAATGGGAAAAGGTTATTCCACCATACAGTTAATCTTGCAGCCCAGCAAGTGCTCAGTGTGAAAGCAGCCATTTAGGTCACATTCCTGTCAATAAATGTAAATGGAGATGGTAAAGCCAAGGCTCTTTTTTTAAAAATCACCCCAGATTAGACAACACACTCGGCCTACTTTTAGCAACCCTGCATGAGTCACAGTCCCAGCACTGACACACAGGGGAACAGCATTCCCAGTGTCACTGAATATATGCACATCAGAAAAGGAAAATACATTGTCCTCTGGAGTATTTCAAACAGTGCTTAAGAGGTGCAAAACATAGCAAGACAGAGGTAAAGCATGTCAGGGTTTGTTTCACAGGACCCATAAACGGCATAAACCAACATTTAAATCATATCAAGGAGCTTTCTAGCTGTTATTTGATAGAGTTAGTGGATGGAAGATCTAAATTTCATACAAAGAACACTTTCTACGTTTTTAATTAAGAGACACACATACACACACACAGAGACATACACATGGGTAATATATATGCATCTCACACTCCTAAAGGACTTAACTCGGGTTTTCTCTGCTAATTTCTCTATCTCTAAGCCAATTCAGAAGTGAACCATAAGACAGGAGTCATTGCAAAATCAGAAATGGAACTAAACTAGTTCAGGTTTAAGAGAGTCTGATCCCTCCTATGTCACATACTTCATTTTTGTTTGCATCACTTAATCCTCTTACTGAGGACGGAAACATCAACAAAAGATAACTGCAAGACTGGCTCAGTGGCTTGACTACATCCATCAAAACAAACAGCACCCAAACTGAAACTACAACTTGAATATTCCTGTATTTCTAATTCCTCCAAGTACTTCCCACCCCCAAGCCAAATGTAAGAAAATATGCACAATCACAGAATCAACAGCAGAAACACCCACTGCTAAAGTATTAGTGTGCTATTTCAGCATCTACAACCTGCAGTAAAAATAGCTTGGATACATAAGCTGCATCACTTTTGCTAATTAGTTCCTTTTAAAGTTTCTCAATATTGCATAAGAAGTTTTAGATAGACTTCATTTTTCCTGCATCACCTATTTGTTGTGCCATAGCCTGAACTGCTCTGGATGCTTTTCCTGTCAGACAAGGTCCTGATACAAAACAATACATCAGCAAGACCAGACAAGAAATACAGAAAACTAGTTTGGCAAGAATTTGCTCTGGCAGGATTTGGTAAGTAAATATGAAATAACAATGAAACTTTTCATTAAAGCCTCTCCAAACTTCACAGCAGTCCTTCTCTTGAAGCCATTTTACTGAATCACACAGAATCACAGAATGTTAGGAACTGGAAGTGACCTCAAAAGACCATCCAGTCCAACTCCCCTGCCAGTGCAGGATCACCTAGAGTAGGTCACACAGGAACACATCCAGGCAGGTTTTGAATGTTTCTAGAGGAGACTCCACAACCTCTCTGGGCAGCCTGTTCCAGTGTTCTGTAACCTTCACAGAGAAAAAGTTTTTTCTTATGTCCACGTAGAACCTTCTCTGCTCCAGCTTGCACCCATTGCCCCTTGTCCTATCACTGAGAATCTCTGAGCAGAGCCTGGCTTCATTCTCCTGACACTGTATTTATAAACACGAATGAGGTCACCGCCCAGTCTCCTCTTCAGGCTAAAGAGCCCCAGCTCCCTCAGCATTGCCTCACAAGGGAGATGTTCTACTGCCTTCAGCATCTTTGTGGTTCTGTGCTGGACTCTTTCAAGCAGTTCCCTGAGGCTCTTGAACTGAGGGGCCCAGAACTGAACACAATATACCAGATGTGGTCTCACCAGGGCAGAGTAGAGGGGAAGGAAAAACTCTCCCACCCACTAACAACTTCCCTTCTAATAGACCCCAGGATACCACTTTTTAACTCTATTAAAGGTTTCTTATAAATCAAGGATTTGGAGGAGGAGGCTTGGGAGGGAAGAAAGGTCTGAGGGAGAGGTAGGGGGAAGGATTACTCATATTTTGTAGATATTAACTTAAAAATAAATAAATTAAAACTAATTATTTTACCAAGTTCAGAAAATCCAAGCCATATATGATTGCAAATTTTGATAACTAATACTACATATTAACAAACCAAAACAACATGGAAACACCCAAAATCTCTAAACGTTCACACTTAAATTCCTGATCTGTGTTCTGACTACAATGAACAAAGGTTGCATAAAAAACAGCTCACAGTTTGCCAGATACCAAAAAAGCAGATCAAACTGAACCCTGATTTGAATTCAAGTGCTACTAAACCACTGCAACATAGATATCTGTACTGGCAGCCTGCTCAAGTTGTGTTTCTCGAGCACAGCCAACAAACAGATATTCATCATTCTCTAGGCAACAGCAGCAGTACAGGCTTCAAGCATTTTCTGAAGCAGCCAAAAACACTGTTTTGGCTTGGACCAGTTACTGAGTCATAAAGTGGAAATCGGCAATTACCAAAGTCTACTGGAGTTTACACAACTTTATATGCAGGATTAACTGGTCCCATCACTCCTTCAGGACACCCAAAACACCTTCAGGGTCACCCTCAGCGGGTGGCAGCATAGGACTCTCAAGCGAGAGCTCACAAATAAGGGACTGGCTGCAACACTTACCCACAGAGAAACAACCTGCTCAGGGTAGTACAGTGGGGTGTTTTGATGAGCAAAAAGGAGAATGTCCTCCAGTTAGAAACCAAGGAGAGTAAAAAATTTGACTTCTCAAAAGTATATTTTTGTAAAGACAAAACAAAACAAAAAAAAAAGCTGAGCAACACTGCAAGAATTACTCAGGAGCTTCTCAAGAAACCTGCTTCAGGGTTGTTCTAGTTTAAGAAAATAACCCAGTCAGACATTTGCTGTTGCTTCAACATTTGAATTAGTGTATTACAACTTGATTTTCATATTCTGTCAACAAAACAAAGCCAAGTTTATATCCTCATGACTGTGGTTGTTTAAAAGGGTAAGGCACTCTCCAAGTCTACAATGAGATACCAAAACACGCTTTGATAGAAAACTCCTTAGCTGCACTGCTCCACCAATGCGTAACTTCACAATGTGTGATTATTTTGTGAGAGCTCCCTACATGCCTTTGTCACTAGTTCATGCAGAAGAACTAGCAAGTTCACTTCATTGAATGCAGGGACAGAAGCAATGCTAAACCTGATTTATAATATCCTCATTTAAATATTGCATCACTCGGCTCAAGTCTGAGCAAGCCAGATCTCCTCTTTCCGCTGTACACCTATTTAACTATTCTACTTGACTATGATTATGAAGGTGCTCAGAATTTAAACTCACCATTTAAACTACATTTTCTGCTCCAAAGTCCTTCTATAATGGAAGATAAATATTCACTAATGAACATCAGCGCTGAGAGTGGAAGCAAGAGCACGTTACAAAGGCAGTAAGAATGCAACCATTCGGATTCTGTTTGTGTCATAAGCCATGACTTCTAAAAGGCACAGAGGAAAAACTGGGAAAATCATTACTTGAAGTAAAATCCTTCAGTATTTTGTAACTAGCAACTTTATGTTCCCACATAATGGAAACAAGTACCATATGTGGAAAACAGTATCTAGAAAGGGGAATGGAAACTGCAATGTGTTATTCATGGCACAGGAAGATTCTCCTTCCCTCAGATCTAAAGAGGTATCTGGGTTTTTATAAATGTACCTTTCCAAAAAAAAAAAAAAATGTACAGTGAAGTTTAACATAAAAGTTCAAATTAAAACAAAATAATTAAAAATAATTAAAATTATTCTTCCTTTGTTCATATTATTCATATCACCATAGACTTCTTAGAAGTAGCCAACTATTCAACGGAAAGCAGAAAATCAGGCTCCTGAAAAGCCCACCTTACAATGCTGTGTTTGCAAATTAGGCCCACTGCTGTGATGTAATCTCACCTGCCCCTCAGGAGCATGTCCCAAAGCATCAAGAACACTATTTTACCTGCATGGTTGCAGTTAAGTAGTTTGGGGCAGGATGCAAGGAGTGTAGTTTCTTACATTTGGTTTGAAGCCCACTCAGAGGATGCTACTGAGGGAGGCCAGCAAGCCCTGCTTAAGAGGTGGCTGTACTGCTTACCTTTGACCCTAATAACTCCAGCTTCCCAACTGCAGCTTTCATCTGGGTGCAGACCAACAACTTGTTACACATCTTGGAATCAGGTAAACCAGATTTTCCCCACTCCCCCAGCCCCCTCAATTTTCTAATCTGCTTGAGCCAGTATAGTAAGAGTATTTCTTACCACAGAGTAGTATCTGGGGAAATGGATTGGCAGTGCCAAGCTGAGCTCCCCAAGGCTCTCTGTGCCTATCAGACACCTCCACAGCTAACTGGACAGTTTCGCCCAGGTATTTCTCTAACTCTGAAAGGAAAATGCGCACCAGGACAAATGAAAGTGCATTAATCAGATCCAAGTATATCAATCCAACTTCTCATCTATAAATCAGGAGATAAAGAGAAAATTGGTACATTTTTTTAGTTTCTGCTTTAAAACTATCTGGAGTTGTGGTGGCTGTCTTCACTGTTTTGAGTCGAGAGCAAACAAAGCTTTTGTAGCAAAAGAGTGCACACAGATCAAAACCAACTAAATCATCAGGCTGGGGTGTGTACAGGACTTGTCTGTTCAGCAGCATACGGCACTTGGGCGTGTTAACACAGTCTGAAAAGATAATAATGGTTAATAAAAAAATGATATATCTGAAAATTTGCCAGTGAATTCATTCATTTGCCTGTCTAGCTCTGTGCTGCAGGAAAAGAACCATCCAAACAAGCAGCTAGGTGCCAAAGGAAAGCCACAAACGCTTGCAGTGTCAGCTGGCTTCCAGTTACGTTCCACAACCCGACAAGCTGGCAAAAACAAGTCCCTGGGTTTGAATTGCATCTCCCTCCCATCACCTGCCTCTCACATTTCGGGCACAGAAACTTGCTCTGCAACACAGCACAGCAGCAACACGGGAAATTGGTTTCAAAGAGGATTGTGGTCCCTAAGGTACCTTGATACTGCGCCACCGAGGGCTGGCAGCACAGATACAAACATCAGTACATTCACCAACTCTGCAAAGGGCACAAGCCAGCAAATTCCTTAACTGAAGTAGCCTAGTAGCCCTCAGAAGGCAACTGACACCTGTAACAGCTCAAGTTACAGGTGATGAGCTGAAGGATGGCTTCCTTTTCCACCTGCAATCACTCCCCTATTACCAATTTCAGAGCATGTTTACTCCCCTTTGCTCTGTGCCTCAAAGTCAAGAAAAACAGAGCTACAGGAGACTACAGGAAATGGCTGACTGCTGTACAATAGAAAATAAGCCTCAGACCTTTTCATCTTTTTGTTCTTCAACCCATAAAATTGCTTCTTGGCTCTGTGGATGTGCCATGCTGAAGTTAATTTCTCAGTATTTTGTACTTCTAGGAAACAGGAATAAATCATTGAGCCCATGTGTTAACCTAGGTTAACCATGTTCCTAAGTGCTACATTACACGCCTTTTAAATATCTTTAGGGTGATGACTCCACCACTTCCCTGGGCAGCCTATTCCAGGACTTGACATCCCTTTCAGTGAAGAAATTTTTCCTAGTATCCAGTCCAAACCTCCCCTGGTGCAACTTGTGGCTGTTTGCTTTTGTTTTATCCTTTGTTACTTAGGAGAAAAGTCCAAAATCCACCTCACTACCACCCCTCCTTTCAGGTAATTGCAAAGATCAAGATGGTCTCTTCCCAGCCTCCTTTTCTCCAAGCTGAACAACTCCCAGTTCCCTCAGCCACTCCTCACAAGACCGGTGCTCCAGACCCTTCACCAACTTCACTGCTGTTGTTTGGACATGCTCCAGCACCTCAGTGTTTTCCTTGCAGGGGCCCAAAACTAAACACAGTATTCAAGTAGAAGCCTCACTGTACTGAGTACAGAGGGATTCACCACTTCTGTATTCTTGCTGGTTGCACTGTTTCCAATACAAGTCAAGATGCTGATGGCCTTCTTGAACCTCTGGGCACAGTACTGGCTCATTTTCAACTGTCTGTTAGGGGCATTGCCCCTAAGTCCTGGGGTTCTTGCTGTATTTTACATGACTTCTGGTGGCCTACTCCAAAAATACTTCATTGAACATTGCTCACTGTCAAAACGAGTGACTTCAGTAATGTTTCTTCACAGCACACAGCCCTCTAACCACTAGGAGGTGCCACCACCAAAGGGCAAGCCCAGGCTCCATAGCACCCCACCAACACCTGGCTTCTAGCAGCATCAAGCAAGGCACCCACAAAAAAGGAAAAATTATTTTCTGCTGCCACTAAGATGTTTGTGGCAAGCAAGTTTGAGAATTAGTAAGAGAATGTGAGCAAGAATGCCAAAGAAATGCAGAATGTCTTTGGATTGCAGGTTGGAAATTGTGTCATGAGTGAATTGGACAAAAGAGAGAAGATTGCTTTCTGTTTCCTCCAAGAGCTTATCTCTTATCTCCACCCATCATCACAGCATTGCTTGGATTCGAGCACTCAGTTTATTCAGCCACTGTGATAGCTCTTAACATTCAGTACTAGGTTTATAGGTATAAAAGATTCTACTAGAATATTCATCCACATGTCTATGTCTGTCCATACAGACACATATTGTTGCAGCCAGGCATGGGTATGATTGATCTACATTGATTAAACAACTATTTCAGTCTGGTAAGATGTTTCAAGAGAAGATTTAGAAATAGAAATACAGTTATCTACCCTAGTGCCATCCAGCCATGCTGGCTGGCTCAAATCACCTCCCTGTCCTCCATGTGCTCCAGTAGAGCTTCCAGGAGGATCTTCCCACAATAGCAGGCTGGAGACCTCACCAGGAAAATAAAGTGAGAATGAATGCTGTCATCAACTCTGCATTTTACCTTTCCTGCTATTTCAAGTTTGTATCCATGTTTTGTTCACAGGCTATCAGTTACAGTTCCTCCTCCCTGGTCTGCAATAATCCTCTCTTTCAAATCAATAACTGAGCTCAGGTCTGGTCTAAGCCTACAGGAAGCCTCAGTTTAACTAGAAGAAACCACAATCGCACTCCCTCACTCTCAAGTAGTAGAGAGCTCCCCTAACAGTAAAACCATAACTCTTCTCCTTCACCAGTGACACTCCTCATTTTCAAACTCTTCCCTTAATCTCATTTCCAGTTCCAGAATTTGCTATAAATATAAAAACAAAACAAAACAAACAACAACAACAAAATTCAACTGCTCCCAGCAGCTAGCAGGTGAACCACAACCTTCCCACTTCCTCTGGCTCCTCAAAACCCATTCTTCTCCTCCATCACCATTTACTTACAGCTTACCATCACTTCCACATCTGGCCAGCAGAAGAAACAGAGAATATTTCTAAGATGTTAAAGCAGACACAGATGACAACTATTGGAAAAAAACTTGCTTAAGGGGACACCCCCTTCCATTTATTATCCCAGTATTCCTTCCACCTTGACACCCCTAATTGCATTAGTGCCCATCCATATGCCAAGCTAAGCTCTGAAAATTAATCCACTAGGACAGGAAGATGGGAGCTAGCATTTAAGTCCTGTTTTTCCTTCCTTAGTTATCCTCTCCCTTGTCACCTCCAGCAACAGGGAGCAGCTAACAGCAGTGCACTGAACTCTAATCCATTACACATCTTCCAGAATTGCTGAGATCTCTGCTGGCATGTCTGCACTCGCCAGAACTGAAGCAGAAGACTTTATTAAGAGACAAGCAAAACCAGCTCATCTCCTTGACCAGAAAAGAAAGCAGTGAAAAATAACCATTAAAACCAGTGAAGCAATGCCAAGACCTATTTTGAACAAAAGGTAAATCTTCCAAGTCTTCTCAACTGATCTATAAGTCTAGGAAACTGCTTCATATTTCAAGCTCAGGCCACCACTTTCACAGAATCACAGTGTTGGAAGTTGGAAGGGACCTCTGAAGATCATCGAGTCCAACCCCCCTGCTGGAGCAGGGTCACCCAGAATAAATCATACAGGAACACTTCCAGGCAGGTTTGAAGTGCTTTCAGAGAGAAACTCTACAACTTCTCTGGGCAGCCTGGTCCAGTGCTCTGCCACCTTCAAAGGGAAGGGGTTTTTCATTATGTTTACATTGAATCTCCTGTGTTGCAGTTTGTGTCCATTGCCCCATGTCCTGATTCCTCAAAGCCTGGATAGGCGACTTGTCCAACTTACAATTAGAAATTCCCATCTTTGCAACAAAGTCAGCCTTGGCAGAAGATACAGAGAAACGACTGCAACTGCATTGAGAGTAACAATGTTAGAAACAGACTACAACACACCATAATATTCCACCTAGAATTATACCTTCCAGCCCTGTAAAACACAAGTAATTACGTTTCTTCTCTTCTGCTAGACAAATTAGAGAGTATCCTCTACTTGGCCAAACCTGAGTTTGAAAGCTCCAGTTTCTAGTTCTTTACATGCTTTGAGAAACTGACTCACTGAAAAGTGTTTTCAACATCAACAGCATACTTCTGTTCTATTTATAAACACACACATATAGACACAGTCTGAGAATTCTTCCTCACTAATGGCCAAAGTTTCACATAGGGTTGACTAAAACCAAAAATAATTAGGGGGCAAAAAAAAAAAACACCCACAATATTATTAATGTGCAGCCCATATGTTCACTGAAAAGTACTTTTTTTTTTTACAGCACTGCACAGCTTTTCTTTTCTGTAACTGACTCTTTTAAAACAAATACAGTATATTTGAGACTAAAACAAGCAGGCAGCAAACCCTGTCTAAAGAGATGGAGGGGAAAAAGCCATCACAGGTTCTTAGAAACCATACCCCCCAAAAAAATTATTTATTTTTGTCAGAAAATGTGTCTGTATTATTCATCTGGCATCTTGTTGCTGGCATCCCTTGCTAACTTTGATCAGTGCATAAGTAATGCTGCTGCTATGTACATTAAGACAGTGTCTTAGCCTCCACTAAAAAGGGAAGAATGCTCGCTGTTCTCTAACATAAAAGAGGGGTGAGGGGGAAAAGGGCTTGGTGAATAGAAATAGATTAAAATATGGCATCTGCTTGACTATGATTCACATAGCACACACTAACAGCTCCCCAGCCAGTATTACATCAAGCTAACAAAGTTTTAAACCATTTCATCTAGCCACAAGCCTCCGTCCACGTATTTTACCAAAATACTGCAAAATAATTGAACTTTGCAAGTTTTCCCCTAGCAACCAACAGGCCTTTAACACTCCTCTCCTCTACACTTCTGGCAACTGCACTGTTAAAAATACATTAGAAGTTTTAACAACTGGGATAAAAACCATACTATTTTAAAATAGATTAAACAAAATAATAAGATGTCTGGATTGACAGAAGCTTGCAAGCATCAAAATAACAACTCTGTATATAGAGATAAAAATATACACACACCCACTCATATATAAACCTCACTCTCCAGCTCTTAAAAGCCAAGAATAGTGTTCTTAACGGAGAAGTCTGCCTCAAAGGATTTTTCAGTTTGGATTCTCAGACTTCCATCATGCTCTATTTTGATGTAGTATTATGTACACTTAAGACAGTTGAAAAGATGAACTGAATGAAAACAATTTTCAAGCACCCGAACACACATTTTCACTTTCCAGGAAAAGGAGGCTTGCCTAGTGGACAATTCTTTGCCTCAGCAGAAAGTCTCAGAGTAGCTTCTCCTTACTTTTTTCTAAAGGCAAGGAATTCCCAGTCACATACAGCCAAGAACCCCAGCACATGCAGGACAAGTCAGCTGCACGCATAAGCCAGTTACACGCAACACCTAAGTCACCACCTGCAGACTGAGCTGCTCCATGGCCACATCAGGCAAGCTGCTGTGAGAATTCCCAGGGAAGATCCTAGCCTATATATAGCAAGCTGTTCAGATATTGAGAGGTCATGAACTTTCTTACTTTGGTAAGAGACAGAGCAAGATCTACCGGTTACAAGCTACAAAGCTGGCCAGGGGCCTTTGCTATCTTGCAAGTAGGGAGCGCTTCCAAATCACAGCCCTTTACCCCTTTCAAAGCTAAGGGATAGAGGGGGAAGAAAATACAGCTTTGCAAGGCAAGAAACCTATCAACTCAGTCCTCATTCAAAAACCAGACTGTTTAGAAGAGTACATGCAATAGAATGCATGACCATAAAGTAGGTGGAGGGACACAAACAGAGGATAATGCAGGAGGATGGGTGACACTCACCTGGATGTCCTGAATCAGACACTGACTCACAGCAACACCCTCAGCCAAGCCAAACTTCTGTTCCAAGCTCACATGCACAGATTTCATCAGGAGGTTTGCACTGCATAGTAAAATTTAGCCCTAATATTTTGTTCTACTAGACAGCTTCTAACTTCCTATCTTCTAAAAGGTTAATGTCATTTTGCTCTGCTCTTTACATAGCTTGCAGGTTGCTCCACTAGGAATGCAGTTCCTTTCTTGTTTACAAAGAGTACAACACAAAGACATTAGACAAAAATCTGTGCTTAAGCTCTCATAATCACTGTGCTCAAAAGACAAATGCCACACTGAAAAAATTCAGATCGATACAGCAATGACAAAAGCCTGAAATAGTTCCTTAGGTAATTACATCTGCATATATTACTCTGTAAAGAGGTATTAAGCATGCAAAATTTGGACCTCAGTCACAACTGAAAAGATGCCTGTACTTTGTTTCACCACACCATCATCAATTAGTTTTGCTTGGGATATTAGCACTTCAAAATCCAAAGTTTTACTTTGAGCTCACCTTTTGTGCACATCAGACCCAGGTGAGGTCACAGGTACTTACAGAAATGCTTAGCTGAACCACAGTACAGGCAGGGTGCACACGGTATTCTCAGCCCAGCTCCAGAGGGGTGCAGGCAACAAGACTGCAGCTGAGCAGTGGCACACAGCGCAGGCAGTGTTGCCCATGGCAGTGCAGAGACAGAGAAGTTCAGGGAGATGTCCTCCTTCTCCAGCCCCAGCCTACTGCTGACATTACCACAGCAGTTAGACCTCATTTGCCTCAGAAAACTTAAAAGCTCTCAGTTGATCTACCTGGAATTACAGTGACCTACCTCACTGAACTTCCTAAAACACACTTTACCATTTCCAAAGGAGACTCTGCATGGACATGGGTGTCCCACAAGTAAGAGGTGCCTGTAACTGCCAAAGCAGAGCTAGCTACTTTTAATTCTGGAACAGGCACATCCACAGACTCTTTTGGAGCAAGCTCAATTAAATGAGAAACACTTTCCATTTCTCTTATGAGACTCAAGTACAGCCTTTGTGTCTCATACACTGCTTGCATTGAATGGGAAAAGTGCTCTCCCTCCTCGCCCCTCTCTTCCTCTGCTCTCCTGGCTGCCTCTGAAGCCAGAACAAGAAAATACAACAGGAAGTAAACAGTACTGTACTCTAACAGACAGCAAAAGCATTTGGGGAAATTATACAAACCACTATCACGGCAGTCCCTTCAGAGATTTGGGGGGGGGGGGGGGGGGGGGGGGGACGGTCAGTAAGCCTTAAGAGTCTAAATTACACAGATGAGACACGGGTTAGCCAAGACAAGCAGGAAGAGGGGTAGAGGATGCGGTTCACTGGGTGATGTTTAGCCTTCTTTTGAAGATGTACAAAAGCAGCTCTAAGCACAACACAGAAGTATCACAGGAAAACACAGTAAAGAAGGGAAGAAGAAAAACAACAAGAAGAACAACAACAAAAAGAAACAGCAGAAAAAAAGAAACCACAAAAGCCACCAAATAAAAACAAAATATAACCAAATCAGGATTTATCATTACTGACAGATCTTCATCGTTTGAAATGAAAAGTCATCATTATTTCAGCCAAGCTCTGAAAAGCAGTTGGTCTTTGGACTCCCAGCTCAAATTCTCACAGTGCAGCTCAGAGAGGAGATAAGCATAGGGGGTTGTGCAGTTAACTTGTACTTCGCTTCAGAATACTTTTTGTCTACATGAGTCTCTCCTGTTTCAAGTCCCGTAAGCAAAAAGGGATCAGGGAGAGGTTAACTCAAGACTTCTGTTTGTTACATTCTCTTTTGATTACAGCCTAAATCCAAAAGAGACTATGCTGAAAGGCCAAGATAAACGTGCAACCACATAATTGGTCTGTCTCAAATGGCACTGAAGGCAGGAGAAAGTGCCCCCAACTCCAGAGAGATGCAGCCTGTGCTGGAACATCCCATTAAACTCTGTTCAACATGAATGTTTTGTCTGGCTCAGGCAGCGATAGTAGATACACCATAAAGAGCCCTTGTCTTCTGCCAAGATGTGTATAGCACATCTGCATTGTTTTTCTTGCTCACCCTCAGACAGCATTTTAACTTGGCATAGAGGACCACGGTTTATTTTTCTGAAATTCTTGCATGCTGTGTCCTTACAATGAGTCAACAGCAACAAACATTTGCAGAATTTCCAACTCCAAGTACACAAGAAGCACTCAGGAAGCAAAGTAAATAAATATAGCTCAGAAATACATTTGATTCCTAATCCATGGGATGAGTAAAGAGGAAAATAGTCGTTTTGCTATAAAGCAGGTACAGAGCAGTTGGCACATATGAATGAGCAATGAAAGAGTGTCATGAGATGTCTATGTAACAGCCAGTTCCTCAGTCCATGACTCTCCTCTTCACCAGATGAGAGCAGATTCTGATTACATTAGAAGGAAACTCTCAGACATATCATACCTGACTTTGGGGACAGCAGGGATAAATTAAGGAATCTGAGTGCAATATTTCTGCCAGGAGTTTTGGTCAGCTACAACATGCAGGACAGAGCCAGAGGTCATATACAATGTACCCCAGCACAAGTGTACTGCCTGCCCCTGGAAGAAAATGCTTAATCTCTACTACTATCTGAAGGAAGGCTGTAGACAGGCAGGGGGTGGTCTCTTCTCCCAGGCAACCAGCACCAGAACAAGAGGCCATAGTCTCAAGCTGTGCCAGGGGAGGTTTAGACTGGATGTTAGGAAGAAATTCTTCATAGAGAGAGTGATTGCCCATTGGAACGGGCTGCCTGGGTAGGTGGTGGAGTCACCATCACTGGAGGTGTTTAGGAGGAGACTTGATACAGTTGCTTCATGCCATGGTTTAGTTGATTAGATAGTGTTGGATGATGGGTCGGACTCGATGATCTTGAAGGTCTCTTCCAACCTCATTTATTCTACTCTATTCTTCCTGTTTATGCTAATAAAAATGTTTTGATTACTGTGGTTGAAATTAATACTGGGAAATGTTTTATAAAATAAATAAATAAAACCAAAATTTAAACCATTTTGTCATACATATAGAATAGTAGCAACTGTTACAGAGATCTTGCAGAAGTCTAAGCTGCTCTAGTAACTTGCTTTGTTGATATTGCAATGTCTTAAATACTAAAAAAAAAATAAAACATAGCAAAGCTAGCAGCAGCAGTCACTTTTGGAAGATGATGCATTTGTCCTCAAAAAAAAAAAGAGAGGTTTGTAGCACATGCCACAGAACATTTTTTATTCTTATTTTTTTAATTCAAAGGGTGTCAGAAAGCAGCAAAATCATAGAATGGTTTGGATTGTAAGTGAACTCCAGTCCCTGCAGCCAGCAGGGACATCCCCCACTAGATCAGGCTGCTTAGAACCTTGTTGAGCCTGACCTTAGTATCTCCAGGGATGGGGCCTCAACTATCTCCCTGAGCAACCTCTTGCAGTGTTCCACCACCCTCATGGTGCAGAACTTGCTCCTAACATCCAATCTAAATGTGCTCTCATTTCAAACCCCATTTCATTGCCCCTCATCCTATCACTGCAGGCATTTGCAAACAGTCCCTCTGCAGCCTTCTTTAGGCCCCCTTCAGGTACTGGAAGGCCGCTACCAGGTCTCTGTGGATCCTTCTCTTCTCCAGTCTGAACAACCCCAGCTCCCTCAGCCTGACCTCACAGCAGAGGTGTTCCAGCTCCCTGATCATTTTTGTGGCCCTCCTCTGGACACACTACATCAGGTCCTTCCTGTGTTGAGGGCTCCAGAGCTGGACACAGTACTCCAGGTGAAGTCTTACCAGCGCAGAGCAGAATCACCTCTCTCCCTCCATCTGCTGGCCATGCTTCTTTTGATGCAGCCCAGGATGCCATTGGCCTTCTGGGCCACACATGCACATAGTCAAGAGTCAAAAGACAGGTTCCATCAAATTAAGTTTTCAGAGGAAATTAATCAATTACTCCACAATAACAGGAAGTGAATCTGTGGACAAAGCAAATAAAGCACTCTCTCTGCCTTGCTCCTACTCTTAGTGTATTCATGTGGCTTTTGCTGCATACACAAGTTTTAAAGCCAACTGCATTCCAAAAATGCTTATGAAAAAACTTATCTGATTTCTTGGAGTCTTTACAATAGCAACTGTTAACTGGAGAATGTAGGCACAGGTGCATTAAAATGCAGTTACTGCTGCACAATGTAGAAAGCTGTTCCATACTAAGGAACTTAGCTGCTGCATCATGCCCTGTGGAAACCACAACAAAACAACAAAAAAAGGGGGGAAAAAACCCCTAAACTATTGCAAGTGAACTTCCATCATGAGCTGAGTTCACTGGATGAGACGAAGAAAATCACACATTCTAGAGCAAACAGGGGTTTGCCTTCAGCAGTATCTTACAGATTCACTGGAGGTGTTTAGGAGGAGACTTGCTGGGGTGCTTGGTGCCATGGTTTAGTTGATTAGATGGTGTTGGATGATAGGTTGGATGTGATGATCTCGAAGGTCTCTTCCAACCTGGTTTATTCTATTCTACAAAGATTGCATCCCAGCCTGGTTGCACAAGCACCCAGGCTGCACTTTGGCTCCTGGCATTACAGACGTTTGGCATTAAAAGCTCCTGCAGGTTTTGGTTGTTTGCTTTGGGTTTGGGTTGTTTTTTTTAATAATTCCCCTGGGCATCTCAATTTGTCTCTTCTATCTTACAAACCAGAAGTAAACAAGACTTACTATGGAAGTAAATAAACCCCAGTAAATATCCACACCCAGTGTCACTGGATTGTGAATGTGAACACCCCACTGCAAATGCAGTTTGAAGTGTGGCAGTAGGTGAAGGAGATACAGAGACTGGCTCTGTTCTGCCAATTTCCTTCTTTTCCCACAGGAACTTTTCTAAGGATAAAATTATTCTTTTGATTAACTCTGGTGCATCCATGTACCATTTCTGAGATACAGCTGTATTTCTGGGCCTTGTACAGCTATATTTCTGGGCCTTGTATTGCATCCAGACTCTGCTTAGGTTTTACCAGCTTGTATTTTAAACAAGTTGAGCTTTTCTTTTTGTTAATGCTCACAATTAATCAATTCCTCTTGCACAAATCTATGATGTACATTCCACTTAAGTGGGCTCAAGCTTCTCAGTGTCCCTCAGTGCACATTTGGACTCACCAGTGTATCTTTTCTCTCCAGTGAGAGCTTAAAGAAAGGAAGCTGACTCTGAAACACAGACAGTGTTCAGAACCAGTGCCAAAAACCCTCTACCATGCACTGCAAAAAGGACTGCAACAGCCATGTATATTCTGCCTCCATTTTCTGCCTGCATTAAAACCACACTCCACTTGCTAGCAGAAAAATAATTTGCTTCTTCATTTTAATTAATTCTTTCTTCACTGATTCAGCCTGAAAGAAGTCTGTATTTTTTTTAAATCTCAAAGAAATTTATGGGGAAGTCTCTCTCCACCTTGTCTGGAAAGAACCCTTTACTTGAAAAGGGGGGAGGGGAAATCAACACAATGGGAGTAGAGGAAGGTATGGGGAACAGACATTTCAAAGTTTGGCTTTTGAGTGTTGTTCTCTGTTATGCTTTTTTATTTAAGCTTGTTTGTATTGCAACTACTATTAACTTCATAGCTATCCTCAAGTGTCAGGAGATTTAGGAGAAAACCAGTTTCTCTGAAAGTACAGTACTTGAGCAGTGGACTTGGGAATTGCCTGCTTTTCATTTCAAAGTGCATTTAACATGTACTCAAAAACTCTAGAGAACTCTCTCCTAAGAAAATGGGCAGGATGCTTAGTGCCTTCTGTTGTTACAGTGCCTGTTGGGAGTATTGTACCATGGTTTAGTATTCATGAAGTCTTGGGTGACAGGTTGGACTTGATGATCTTTGAGGTCTTTTCCAACCTTATTGATTCTATAATACTGCTGCTAGAAAATTTGGAGCTGTAACTCTCACCTAACAACTCTCTCTGCAAAGAACTTTCTCCTTACCTCGAGCCTAAACTTCCCCTGGCTCAGCTTGAGACTGTGTCCTCTTGTTCTGGTGCTGGTTGCCTGGGAGAAGAGACCAACCCCCTCCTGGCCACAACCACTCTCCAGGTAGTTGTAGACAGCAATAAGGTCTCCCCTGAGCCTCCTCTTCTCCAGGCTAAACAATCCCAGCTCCCTCAGCCTCTCCTCATAGGGCTTGTGCTCAAGGCCTCTCCCCATCCTCGTTGCCCTTCTCTGGACATGTTCAAGAGTCTCAATGTCCTTCTTAAATTGAGTGGCACAGAACTGGACACAGTACTCAAGGTGTGGCCTAACCAGTGCTGAGTACAGGGGCACAATGACTTCCCTGCTCCTGCTATCCCCTCCCCAAAGCAGGCATGGTCACCTCCTGCATCATCTGGACTGTATTCATCCTATTTATTATCCTTCAAATTGGTCCTGTTTTCAACCCTTCTGCTCCTTCTTTAAAAGCAGATACCTCCAAGCTGAATCATTCTGATAAGATAATGCTGTAGCAGAACCAAACATTTCATCTCTGTCCTTCAAGAAATTATTTTTCTGTTTAAAATAGATTGACAAAGCAAGAAGCAGAGATCATGGAAGCCAAGACAATGCAGCAATGTAAAAACAATGAGCTATTCACTCAAGGGAAATTGCTGTCTAGTGAAATGAGATACAAGCTTCTTTTTGTTGTCATCAAAGACTTAAATGAAGAACATGCCACTCATTTATATAGGAGCCACCATCAACATGAGGGGAGGGGAAGACCTACTAGCTGCTGTGCTGCAGAGGCAGCAAAAAAGTAGGAGTTATTACTCCAGGCCCCATGTTCCTTAAACTAACTATAAACCAGTAACTCACAGTTCAGACTTGGAAAAAGCTCATCATGTTCTTCCTGCTGATTTAAGGGGATCTGTAGGTGCACAGTATATGAAAGAGTCCCATCACACTGCTGCCCTGGTTTTCCCTTGTGTAGGAGAGGAACGTGAAGATCAAGCATTCCTATTAAAGGGGGGAAGAGAAAAAAGCATGCAAGTATTTACAGACAGGAAGATGCTGCCTGCATGAATCTGGTGTCATTGATGCCCTAACTGCTAGAATGCAAACAAGACAAAAAACTGGCTGCAGGGAAGGGCAGACTTTCTTAGTGGGAGGTGGGCAGATCTTTGATTCAAGCACACTGATGGCAGCATCACCATGGAACCCCTTCACAGGCTGTAGGAGGACATGAAATTTACTGCATGTTGACTTTGTACACCAGGGTGACCTGCAGTTATTCAGGCAACTTCAGTTGTCGTTTTCAAACATTTTCTGTCCTGGTTCCTGTCTTCTTTTTCATACACAATACAAATCCTTCCTTGGTCCCCTTTGCAGGCAGACTGCTCTTCCTTCTCCCCCAGCTCCATCCTATGAGCAAAAGCAAGCAAAAACTTACGCAATTTTTTCTTCCTTCACAAATTTTGTCCAAAGGCTACAGGAGTTTCTGGTCCACTTCAAAGTGTTGCTGGCAGGACCATAACTTAATCTTCTTCCCTGTTCAGCATGGGCATTACCAGAGGGATGATTATCCTTCTTGGCCTTATTATTCCTTGCCTCTGGCTACAACATCCTACCCTTCTCCATTTGGAAGCTACTCTACTTGCTCATCAGGTTCTTCCCCATTCCTGCCACTGCTGACATTTTACAAAGCTTCTCCTAGAGCGACCACTTACTCACCTCACCCCAAGAAAAACCCAAACAAAAAAAACTGTCTACATTCATTCTGGCTCCAACCCATTTAGAATAGAATAGAATTAACCAGGTTGGAAAAGACCTCTGAGCTCATCGAGTCCAACCTATCATCCAACACTATCTGATCAACTAAACCATGTTACCAAGCACCCCATCCAGTCTCTTCCTGAACACCTCCAGTGATGGTGACTCCACCGCCTCCCTGGGCAGCACATTCCAATGGCCAACCTCTTTCTGTGAAGAACTTCCTCCTAACATCCAGCCTAAACCTCCCCTGGAATAGCTTGAGACTGTGTCCTCCTGTTCTGGGGCTGGCTGCCCAGGAGAAGAGACCAGCCCCCACCTGGCTACAATCTCCCTTCAGGTAGACAGCAATAAGGTCTCCTCTGAGCCTCCTCTTCACCAGCTCCCTCAGCCTCTCCTCACAGGGCTTGTGTTCCAAACCCCTCCCCAGCTTTGTTGACTTGCTGGAATGTGTCCAGAGAAGGGCAACATCTTTCCTAAACCGAGGGTCCCAGAACTGGACACAGGACTCAAGGTGTGGCCTAACCAGTGCTGAGTACAGGGGCAGAATGACCTCCCTGCTCCTGCTGGCCACACTTCCTGATACAGGCCAGGATGCCATTGGCTTTCTTGGCCACCTGGGCACACTGCTGGCTCATGTTCAACTTACCATCAACCAGTACCCCCAGGTCCCTTTCTGCCTGGCTGCTCTCCAGCCACTCTGACCCCAGCCTGTAGCACTGCATGGGTGGTTGGGCTGTTGGTTGTTTTTTTTTTCCTTTTTGAATGGGTTTTGCAGCAGAAGACTCCATCCCTTCCACAAGTAATGTCCCCACAGGCCATGCAGTGAGCATGTCCATGTCCCCTGTACCATGAAAGGAAGTGTTGCTACTTCTACAAGGTCACCATCTTGACTTCTGCAAGTGTCAGAACAATAGGCTTCTGGTGCAGATGTAAAACAACAGACAAAAAACCCAAACAAGCCCCAAAACATGTATGATCACTGCAGGCAAATGTACACCAACCTCCTCGATCAAATATGCAATTTCTCCTAATTCTGCCTAGTTTTTGAGAGTTCCCCCCACCTCAATGTTTTAACTTGCCATAAAACAATCAACATGTGAATGCAATGTAATGGGAAGAGATACACTTAACACATTTTCCCTAGAAGGAAGAATTCCTCTTTCTGGCCAGTGCTGTTACTGTCATATACTTTTACAATGCCAGATAGCAGTGCTCTTTTCACTTGGGATAGTAGCACCTAAAAAGCAAAGACAGGCTAAATCATTCATCATAAACTCAGTGTTGAATATCCACCATTCAGAACTTTGAGGACTTTAGAGCAGTCCATTTGAAGGCTGGGAGTTACTAATTTGAATACTTCACTTCAAGCCACTATCAACTTGAAGACGTGCAAAGCCCGCTTCCATTGGCGCGCCAACGCCGGCACAGAAAGAGTTCCAAGAACCTCTAATTTGTGCAAATGTCTGAAATTAACATTCTGAGACATTAAAAACTTCAAGGAAGTAAGCACTAAACTCAGACTTTTAGGATTTACCTGGTGTGAACTTTCATGCTAGCAAGGCCTGACCAGGCAAGTTTTGTGCACCAGCAAGGCACTTTGTTTTCACCCTGAACACCCAACCTGCCACCCCAACTGCTTCACAGGTCACTGCAGGTGGTTAAGCAGCTTTGACCCTTCAGCACCATTTAGCCATACCAACAGGTTCTCTGGCACTTGATCAGTAGCTCAATTCACCCAGATTTACTGTTTCTTGGTAATTACTATTCATGATATTTTGTATTTGCTCACACTACCCAAAGAAAAAGTGCTGTCAGTTCAGATTTGCCACCTTTAATTTGCCACTTTTATTTGATGGATCCACAAAAACAAGATCTCCCACCTGTGAAGCATCTTTAAGGACATGAGCAGCTCTGAGTCCCAAAATTGATGCTGTCAGAATCACATAAGCAGCTTTTCTGGCTTCACAACACATTCATAATACCATACATAAATTTCAGTACATGCAGGTATAAGCATCAGCATTCACCAGGGCAGGGCAGAAACACACCAAATGGAAAATGAGGAAGAACAGGCAAAGATCACAGGGCCCACCTGCACTGAGGAGCACAACTGCTTCAAAATTCTTGCTCTGCTCCTGAAACTACCACAGCTCAGCACCCACCAGCACACATTTCATCTGCTAACCCAATAGACAAACACACTTAAACACTGTGGGAAAACACTGGGGTAACACCCACAATGGGAAACTAAAAGCAATAAACCAGTGATACACAGGGGAGGATTATGAAAAAAATACAGTGAGAAGCAGCACAGAACCAAAGAGAAAGCTCCCTGAGAGACATACCACTATCCAGTCCTGAGAAGGAAGGTAACAGTTGTGGGGTTTTTAAATTATGTATTTAAAAGCAAATCTTTCTAAAAGCATTTTATGATAAGTAGATTAAGAAGCACCAAGCTGTAACAGGGTTGTTCACTGCTCACATAAATTGAGACATGGCTTGCACAGCAACCATCAGAGATCGATTTTCATCTTCCAGACTAACTCCAACACAATACAGCTCTGGCAGTTAAAACTCCATTTTAGTGGTAAACTTCTGGCCTGCAAAGGGACAGGCTCACAGGCCTGAAACAATTGTCAGTATTTTGCTGAGCAATGACAAGCAATAAATACTTGAACAAAAAGGATTACAAAAATCTCTGTTGAAGAGTAACACCATCAGTGGTACACAACTCCCTATACCTGCCCGTCCTGAACTGCAAACATTACATTCCAAGACTGCAAATGAACATTTCACCTCTCAGGACTTCTGAATTCAACATAGGGTGACAATTTGACTGTGTGTGATAGTTTTCATGCCAAGACATTACAGACATAATGAAAGATTTCCTTCTTAAACTCTTACAAAGAGCTGATAAAAGTTTTACTACCAAGTTTACCAATACTGGCAAAGCTGTTAGCTTCAATATACTCCAAGACCCTGCAAGTAACAGCCTGCAGCTTCACACGCCTGCTTTGGTTTGCAGCAGGTTGTCTGCAGACCAGGGTTACCTGACACTGAGTACATCCATGAGAGCATTCCACTAAAAACCAACAACTTGGGTTTTTAAATTACATGATAGAAATTGCAAAACAATATGGTTTGCTTCCCCCATCACACTAGGTAGCAGTTCCTTACTTGCAGGAACGACTGTTTTCTTCTTACACCTTCCCATTAGAGTTACAAAATGTTTACATTTTGAATGAACAATTGCCCTGATTTCTTTTCAAACAGCTCCTAGATCTGCTGCAACATGCCTTGCACTACACAGAAGTGGTTATACAACCCTGGAGCTTCTCTTGCACTTTTTTCCAGGGCTCCCAATTCATCACACATCCCATCCCACACACAAGACTAAAGAAAGCAAATGCATAAAACCCATTTGTCTCTATCCAGTCAGCACTTGGCTAGCTGATTTTCAAGTTGTGGAAACAGCAGGGATGCAGACCTTGGGACATAGTTCAGTTCAGCACATTATTTGCTTGAAATAAGCAATTTGAAAACATTTCCTCTACCATTTGTAACAAAGTGCAAACTTTTATCCAACTAGGAAGCAGTAAAGGGGGAAATAAAATAGATGATAGAGACGGACAGGTTCCTGGGTTCCTTTTTTAAACTCAAACTAACACCTCTTGAGTTTGCAAAGTTTATCTGAGCTTATTTAGGGAACTGTTAGGATTTTTCTAAACATTTTGATCCATAACTGGCTGAGCTCAAAGAAAAATAGATCAAATTGTTGATGAATTAGGAGTAAATGGGAGGAGCTCCTCACAATAACAGACACGAAGAAGTCTCTCTCAACATGGTTCAGCTCCACAGAGTTGAGTACTCCCTAGTGTAGAGATGTCTGCACTTCAGCAATGAGTTCAGCACAATCTCACACAGACATGGCCACACAATAAGCTAGCAGCAGAGACTTTTGGGGACATAGCTTCAGTTCATTCCATGCAGACACTTACTTTATATGGCAAGCATAGTAAGCAGCCATGAAGATCATATGCTACTGAATAAGGAGACCTGCATCAAGAGGACACAGGTAATGGATAGGATCCACTGTAGCAACATGAACAGTCTGCTCTGGAGATGTGTGTGCCTAAGTAACTGCAGGCACGCTGTATTAAGCTCCCAAACTAAAACCTGAGCTATTTCACGTGGCTACTTCAAGTGAGGTGAATTGCTTCTTAAAATTATGTGTTTCTCTGCATCACCCCTAAACAGAGTCTGTGGTGCCCAGATCAGCTGTAGATGAACAGTTTGGCTGGTCTACACAGAAAGGTGAGGGAGGTGAAGAAACTTATCTCAGCATGAGGCTATCAGTTTGTAACATCAGTAAGACAAAGCTGCAATTAGAGCACTATGCAGAGTCCCCATGCACAGTAACAACACTGAACCTAAGAAGCATGCTACCAAAGTGTCTTAAGCTGCCCAAGAGAAGTTGAGCTACACAGACCAACCTGGGTTACTCTTCCACACTGGGTTTTAAATCTAAGGAATATTAAACACAAACAAGAGTAAGGATTTTGTTGCTGCCAGTGTGCACATCTAGGTCTCACACACTGACATGAGACTTAATAGAGGCAAACACTCTACAGCTAAATCCTGACCTCTTCAACGGGAAATTCAAGATATTTATTCTGAAAAAAAGAAAAAAAAAAGTGATCTTTATGTTCCTTCTCACAAACACCTTGGCACATACTCCCACCTCAGTGTGGGTGCTTAAGTCCAACATATTCTCTCCATACATGTCTGCAGCTTCAGCACAGCCCTGTGCTCAGTCCATACATGCACTCCTTCACCCCGAGCAGGCTGGCTGCCTGACTCAGTTACTGTGCTAGCTGATTCACTGCTGCATTTACTGTTGGCTTCCAAATGCAAAGAAGCACCTTTAACCAGCAGAGATACTGGGTTTGGTTCCTCTCAGAGTGACTCACATTTTGTGTTACATAAGTCCACAGGGCTCTCTAGGTGTCTGGCACTGTTTCATTACATACAGATTATTATGCATCACAAGATAGTACAGTTTGGGGAGGTTATTATTAAGATTATTAAAAAATGCTGACTTTGGGGGGGTTAATATCAGCTCTGTGAAACAGCAACATCAAGAAGAACTTGAATTTCTCTGTAAGGCTCAGTCCAGAAAACATAAGACATCCAATGCTAAAATGAACATTTTGACTTGCACATCAGACTTCCAGGCAGATGGATACAGGAGATGTTTCTAGAGACAGCTGTCAATATGCGGGCTAAGCAAAAGCAATACCTAAGAATTTACTGCTCATGACTCTCAAGCTAAATTATAAAATGCTTAAGTGTCCTAAAGCAATGATTATTGCATTGACTCTTGAGCATATGAAGTTACAAGACTGATTTCTTAGATCTCTCATCCCTAACTCAGGGCTAGCTGGCTCCATTCCCTGTCCCACTTGCTCATGAGGCACATATTGGTAAAGCAGCGAGGACTTCACATTTGTGAGGGCCTAGAGACACCAACACATGTGAAGGCTAAGCAAGCTTCATTTCTTGGGTGAAAGCTGATTGCCAAACACCACAAAATTGTACTCAGATGTCCTGGTTTTATTTTTGCCCTTGCAAACAGCTATCTGAATTGCTGACTCCGTTCACCAGAGACACTACAGAAAGTATGTGAATTGCTCAAGTGCATGAGCAGTGATCAAGCAGAACTGCAGAAAATAAAGTTTAGCAATTCCTGCTCTGCATCACTGTGGATTTCTTTTTCTAGAAAGGCAGCAGCTGTCCTGTTGATCATTACAGCTGTGGAATTTATCAGCAACTGAAGAGCAGCCTCCTCGCTGAGACCAGTATCGCACAGACCAGCAGGAAGTCTGGGAACCAGGTTATCTACAAGCTGGTGCCACTAGCACTAAATCACCTCAAAAGCAAACTACATGCTCAACCCAATCTGTTACAGTGGAGTAGCTGGACTTGTGAATAACTGAGCTGCACTGTCCATGTACCACCACTCCTCCACCATAAAGACAAATGGTACCTGCATAGAGGCTCTCCACCTCAGGAAAGCTTTCCTACATATTTCAGTGAGTCACTCCAAACACATTCTAGAAGCTTTGGAGGGGGATTTGAGAACAGAACCCAAATTATTTCTTTATAAAAAAGAAACCAAATCCTACTTCAGAATGATCTTGGCATATAGGTGCAAGTATGAGTGTGGCAACTACAAAAAAAAAAATAGAATGAAACCCCATCAAAAGTCCTCTGCACACATATTAAGCAGGGTCACTGCACTGACTCCTCAAAATGTCTGTAACCTGACCCACGGGACCATACACTTCACTCCTTAATTATGGACTCCATTCCTGTAACTGAAATCCAAGGAAATTCAATCCTGTGGTTATCTGGAGCCCTAATAACGATAATGAGACTGCATCTGAAAAGATGCCGTTGCCAGATCAAATGTAGTCTCTTCCCACATGACCCTTTTTCTCTTCAGTTTTCCATATAGTGATACTTGGTTCAAACCATTTCCACAGGATAAGGATGAGTGTCACCACAAGTCCACAAGTACCCACAGGCAAAGAAGATTTTGATTCACAGGGAATCATAGAATCATTAAGATCAGAAAAGACCTTTAAGATCATCGAGTTCAACCAGTGCCACCTGGAAAGTTCAATGAGAAGCCACTCCTGAAAACCCAGGACCCACCACCCTGGCTTGAACATAACACAGGTCTGAAAACTGATGTTCTCTATTCAGACAGGAAATACAGTGCATGTTCTTGACAGCAAGAAAAGCAGTCAGCAGGGCATTTACCTGTTAATGTGTTGGCTTCAACTTCACTACAGATCCTTCAAACCATAGTGGAGTCAGCTCTAGGAAACATCTCTGACAGGAAATGAAGCAGAGCTTTTGCTCCTTCAGACATGTCACCTCACAGAGACTCCAGAAAGGGCAACAACACAGTCAGGCTAACAAAGTATAAGGTGCCCTCCAGCCCTGATAACACAATCACCCATATACTTCCTCCCTCCATGGGTATTACTGCAGAGTGACCCAAGCAAGTGACACCAGTGACATTCCCCACTTCCAAAGAGCAGGCTTACAGACACAGATCATCTGTGTGACAGCTTAATAAAAATGCATCCTTCTGTCTCTCCTTTACACTCCCATTGCTGCAGGGCTGCTACCTGAAGAAATTGCAAGTAATACACTGCTAAGTGTATACCATCAAGAGTTTAGGTCCATAATGTGACAAGAAACCATACTGGCAGATGCCTGGACACAATTCTGCTGATTTCAGGATGCTTCTACCCAGTTTCCATCCAAGTGTGACCCTGATCACATAACACACCACCACAGAACAATCACTCTCCCATAGGGGACTGGTGCCTTATATGCGGATCCCAGGATGCAAAAGTGGCTTTGTATATAGTAAGGATGGCATTCTCACTGAGCATCACAGAGGCCAAGTCAAGTGAAGACACTTTCCTTTATCAGATACTCCTTTCAAATTTCAAATAGCAAATTCCAGACAAAGAGCAAACTATTTTCTTCATTCATTCACACAGCATGAACTATAGAAAGTCTACAAAACTTTTATGCTTTGTAGATGAGATATGGAGGAAAATGCAAACAGTCTTTTTAAAGCAGATAAGGTGTTTCAGTGGCCAGTCCAGCTGGGATGACTCCTGTTTAGGGGGTTTTTGTATACAGTCCAGCTGAATGTTAACAATCAAGCCCATGCTCTATTCAAGTACAATCAAATGGAGGGGCAGTAAAAAAAAATAGATTAAACAGTTTGTCCTGGAGTGATAAAACAGCAAGCAAACGGCACAATTGTATGGAAGCTTGTTTGGTTTGTGAAAGCAGAGAGTACACCCTCATTAGCTCTACAGTTACCATCAGTTCCAGGGGAAGAAAAGAGAAAAAAGAAATTGAGACAAGAATTAGAACCTTTGCCTTCACATCCATAAACACCAGATTCAAAAAAGCAGTGTCCTTTAGTGTTTCTGATCCTCAGGACAGGCTGCTTTGTCTTTTGGAAGAGGTTCAGCTGACTCAGATCACAGTCATGTTTGAGTACACTGTAAATCAGTGACCTTACCTGATTTCATGGGCTTTGTACTTCAGTAAAAAGCAGATGGTTGTGTCATCGTAGAATGGTTTGGGTTGAAAGGGACCTTAAAGGTCATCTGCTTCCAATGCAACTGCCGTGAGCAGGAATATGCTTCTAGTGGAAGCATTAGACCAGGTTGCTCAAAGCCCCATTCAGTCTGGCCTTGAACACTTCAGGGACAGGGCACCTACAGCTTCTCTGGATAACCCATTCCAGTGCCTCCACACCCTCACAGCAAAGAACTTCTTCCTTACATGTCATCTAAATCTACTCTCTTACAGTAAAAAAAAACAGTACTCTTTGTCCTGTTACTACATGTCCTTGTAAAAGTCCTTCTCCAGTTTTCTTGTAGGCCCCCTTTTAGGGACTGGAAGGTTGTAGTAAGGTCTTCCTGGAGCCTTCTCCATAGCTGAACGACTACCGCTCTCTGTCTGCCATCATAAAGAGGTGCTCCAGCCCTCTAATTATCTTTGTGGCTATCTTCTAGACTCACTCCAATAGGTCCATGTCCTTCTTATGCTGAGATCCCTAGAGATGAACACTTCAGATAAGGGCCTCAGGACAGCAAAGCATAAGGTGCTACAGCTGGCTGCACTTCTTTTGATGCAGCCCAGGATACAGTTGGATTTCTGGGCTGCAAATGCACACTGCTGGCTCATGTTGAGCTTCTCATTAATCGTCCCCATCAAACATCCCCATGTCCTTCTCTATTGGGCTGCTATCAATCCATTCATTGTTTGGGCCTGACCTGACCCATGTGCAGGACCTTGCACTTAGCCTTGCTGAACTTCCTGAGGTTTTTACGGGGCCACCTCTCCAGCCCGTCCAGGTCCCTCTGGATGACATCCCTTCCCTCCAGCCCGTCAACTGCACCACACAGCTTGGTGTCATCAGCAAACTTGCTGAACATGCACTCAATCACCCTGTCCATGCCGCCAGCAAACATGTTAATACACACTTAGCTACTTATATTTTTAACTACATTACTTCCCCTCCTGCACATGGATAATTTGGGGTTTTTTTGCCTTTTATTGATTTCCATATGCAGCTTGCTTGGCAAGGAGCTCACACAATGCATCTTCTGTTGTTACTGAAATGCTGACTGTACATGCTGTTCACATGAGTGAAAGTGCCTACCCAAAGAAAAAATCAACTTGCATTACCTGTTAAAAAACATACATGCGAGTTCAAAGTTATTTAATGGTGTAGAAATGCAATTTAAATATACCCCAGGAAAGCACAAAAATGTTGTTTTAGACCATTCCCAGAACAAGTTTGGAAACATATCCCACTTAAAAACTACAGGGCAAACAGAAAAGAGGCAACATCTGAGTCCTGCCACCACATACTCATTCATCACCATGCACTGCAGTTCAATAGCTTTCAGTAAAATTCAACTTTTGCTCAGAAGTCCTGAGTCAGTAGCATTTGCAGGATTCCCATGACAATACTGCTGGGTAGCTGAAAAAAACACTCTGTCGGTCTGCATGCTCCTCAGAGGGCGAGCTCAGGCGTATGAGAGCATGACAAAGCCTGGGCAGAAAGCACACTGCTGGAATCAACCCTGCCCACCAGCCACCCCTTTTGTTTTGTTACTGCATGCCTTAAGGAACAGCTCGTGTCATCAGGATGCAAGATTAATAGGACAGTACAGAATTCCTTGATTGTAGTTCTGATACAGGGAACAGCCTAAGACCACCAAAAAAGCTCAAAGACAGAAAGAAAAAAAAAAAGGAACAAAGTGGCAGAGCAAAGGAAGAGAAGTTTATACATGCTTAATAAGCACTTGCAGACCATCTCCTCTCCTTCTCTACTGCAGGGCACAACACATGAAGAAAAGACCACAACTGAAGCACCAGTTTCCTGACGATCTCCTTCCATAGCATCATGAAGGAACTCAGCATGCCCAAGGACCAGGAGCTGTTCTAAACCACAGCCTTTGAGGTGCATATAGACGCGAGGCAAGGTGACACTGTCATGCAACAACCAATTGCAGGAATCAGAAACTGTGTCAGAAAAACATAGTAGAGCCTAAAAACTAGACGAACAGGATTGATTTTGATGAAAAAGCCAGAACACTGATGCCACTGAACAGCTCAGAAACAGCAGTTTCCAAAGGCAGCAAAGGAAGCAAAGCATCAGCACTGTCCACTTCAGGATGGATACATCTCAATACAAGCAGCTTTTATTGTCTATGAGGCTTTCTAACAAAGAGAGAGGTCTAGGGTAAGAAGGCTATGTCACAAAACACTGCAGGTAAATCAGAGATACTTGTTTCTAGGTCTTGTTGAAATCTCTCAGGCTTTCCAGTTTCAAGAAACTGCCTCACATTGTATGTCCTCCTGCCCAATAACAGCCTGTTTGACAAAGGCTTACAGTCACTTGAAAACACGAAGTTTGGAAGGGAGTTAAAAAAAAAACAACAATAGCTGTAATGTCATGTAGAATTATTTAGCAAATGCCTCCATTTGCATAGTCCACCAGCTGCATGTCTGCAAAGTGCTGGAGATAACAACTATGGCAGCTGTGAACAGAACCTGAATGCTTCAACTAAAGCAGTAACAATAAACAGCAGTTGTGGTGGAGTAGGTCTTTTAAAAACAACAAAGGAGTAAATCACCACTTACCAAACTTAATACAGTCATTTTTAAAAAGCTGGTTTAGGATGCAATTATAAATTGCAAAACCTCAATTTTCAAGGCTTAGCATTATTTAATAGGTGCTACAGGAGCACTCCCCTCTTGGCGCTCTGGTTTTACTGCAGCTCTGTATGTTTGCTTATCCCGAACACAGAGACCCTGAACACGACATTATAACCACCAACAGCTACAAAGGGAAAAGACTTTCTTTAGCACTGAGTGTAGAGCACATTAAAAAGAATTGGTAGGTGGAGTTTTAAATCAGCATCAGTGGCACAGTAGTCAACAAGCAGCATTGGGACCAAGGCAATTAGCCCCATCAATCCACAACAACCGCATACACTTGATGACAGTTCTTTTCTACTGGCATCAGCTGGACACTTGAGAGCACTTTTTGACTACCTCAGTGTTTTTTTGTTCATGACCACCTTACTCACAATACTCCTGTGTTACAAGAAAATTACAGCATTTTAATAAGAAAGAAAACAAATGGATTTGAATTCCACTACCTTGGATCAATATTCTCCCTTCTCTGCACTTCTCTTTTAAACCAAATGTATCACTGACATCTTCTTCTGGCTTCAGCATGTCATTAAAACAAACTACTCATAAATCACTTCAGATAGCTATACTGAAGTCAAACAAGCATTTCCTCTGCTTTCATTCCAAGTTACAAACCTTTAAAAAGGTATGCAATACTGGAATCAACATCCCCACTGCCAAGTACAGATTGCTATATAAAAGTTTCAACCACGGTATGAGTGAATTTTTTGGGGGAGGAAAGTTACATAAGAACCAGAAATTATTAAGCAGATTAACATGACAGACTCCACTTCTAAGAGGAAGAGACTTTCTCTTCAACAGCCAGAGATATAACAGAGGCTAAGCTACAGGAGAGGAGAAGGATTAAATACAACAATATTTTACCACATCCTTACTAGAGGGGAAAGATAGTCTTGTGGTTAAGGAGCTAGCAGGTCCGTGCTTATTTCCACTTTGGTGCCTAACTGCTTGTGTGGTCCTGGACCAGTCAGCAATCTCCTGTGCCTCCCTTCTCCACATACTCCATGCAGATCATGACATGCTTGCCAAAGTCACACTACATTTGTTTGTGGATTTGGTTTTTAAAGAGAGAAGGTGGCAAAGCACAGAAGGACATTACTCTGTTAAGGGGAAAGAGCCCTGGAGAGCCATCTCCTTGTTCCTAGTTTGGGTGTTGCACACTGTTATAACCACTTGGTGCATCACAGACAACCAGTGCAGCGAAGTCCTTTTCTCTTTCCTAAGGTAATGCAAAGATGCAGAGAAAAACCACAGGACTTTATACAAGTACTGTCTCGCTGCAGTTAACATCATGCTGTTGTGAAACAGTTCATGAGGTCCTGGCAGAGAATGAGCCACAGGAACACCTGATGCTGCTCCCACATTTGGAATAAATCTGCCTGGCTCCCCAGTTAACACAGGGCTGTGCTAGGAGAGCAGTGATTAAAAGGAGCCCATTCCTTCTCTGTGCCTATCTCCCACCTGGAAAAGCAAGGCAGCGATAGAGACATTTCCCTTCTCAAATCACAGCATCGCTGAAGCAAAACTAACTAGGGATTTCCTGTATCTTCACCACAGGACTCAGCCAGTGCTTCTGTAAGGAACCAAAAGACACTGCAATCATTTCCTTAAATCCAACCACAGCCTTTCTAGTCTCCGCTATCCATGTCCACATATACCTCTTTCCATAACTCAGGTTCCTGTGCACTTGGAAATTTGTTAAAATGGAGTAAGAAAGATGTGTCACAAAGAAAAGTGTCGCTCAGCTTTTCAGAATACATTACTGGAGTCATATTAAAACCTCTTTGAAGACACTCTGATCTCTGAATTATGGCTGAGTTAGTGAATATTTAACTGTGCAAGGACACAAAATGTTTTGTCTTTACTAACAGCCTGTACAGCCGGTATGCATAATCTTACCTCCATGCTAAAAATAAAGACAGTTTGAAGTAGTTCATCCTATAATGAAAGCAAGTTTTTAGCACTGTTAATCTCCCAGAGAGGAATACACCACAGCAGCCCAATAACATTGCTCTTGATATTTTGTTTGTCCCTTCTCTATTTAAGAACATTCCCAAAGCACAAGAGTCAATAGAAGCTAAAAGCCTTGTTCTGCTGCTGGTGTATCACCAACAGATGTTAGGAGCACTTAATTGCAAGATTGTGGTCTGCTCTCTGAAAGAGGCTGGTAGTGATGTGATGATTTGTTCTGCAGAACAAACTATAAAAACAGACGCCAGAAATGGGGGGAGAGGACTCCACAACGCAGTTTTTACACATCATGCTGGATTTGTAGGCCTGCTTATTCAGATGGAGGAAGAGGGGAGCTACAAAGTTAAAACACATAAATGTTTGTATCTGTGAGCTCAGTGTTTGATAGCTTCTCACATGCTGCAAAAACAAGCAGGTGAGCAGCACCAGTTTGCCCCGTTTGCTGTTGATGCTGAGAAGGGCACAGTTTGTGATTGCAAAGAACAGACTCTCTTATTTATTACATCTAGGTACAATAAACAAATCTGAACCCATGCGGTGTTCATTGAAGGCAGGCTGAGCAGCACATCAGGGGAAAGGCAGGCTGCATGGGGCTGTTTATTATAAACCAGTTTCAGACCTCTGCCTCCCATCTCGGCTTGTAGCTCATGCCGAAGAATAACATAAAACACAAAGTGGATTATGACACTGCACACTTGAGTTCAGAGAGGAAAAACATTTTGGGGAAAAACCAACAGAAAAATTCTAGATGAAAAATGGCATGCTTCCAAAGCATTAATTATAGAAAACACAGGGATTCTTATTGCAGTATCACACAAAACCAAACAGAAAAAAAATGTATACTGCTTGTGTTGTAAACCAGATCTCCATCTACAACGGCCTTCAGCATCCACCAGCCTTTGGAAACAAAGCCATTCAGAAAGCAACATAACACTGGCACACTGAATTAGAAGCAATTAGTGAAGGCAGCTAGATTTAAAGCAATCTTTGCACGCTGTCTAATCACAGACATATGTGGTTTAATAAAGGCAACGCAGCCCACTAGTAAAACAGGGCATACATTTTACAAAGCTGGCTTATTGGGATTTAGATTCACAACAGTTTAATAACTTTCACATAAAATTAAGGGGTGGTGGGAATCCCTTTTAACTTTGTTCTGCTGTGAGACCAAGCCAGTGATGAATTATGAAATGGAAGTAATATAGAACAAACCAGACCCTTTCCCACAAAGTGGATTCAAGGACTGTGGATGGTTAGGGTAAATGTTGAACTTTGCTTGTTCGTTTTTAAAGTTAGGTCAGTAGAGCAGCATCCAGGCATAAGCAGCTACAGGCCCACCTTGAGGGCATTTTTAGAAAGGAGACTCCCACTTGGATCTACCTGATCACCCCCCACAGCCTGCAGAAAGACACCAGACTGCTGCTTAACCCTTCCTTAGCCATTTACCTCAACAATTCTCCCACAAGTCACTGGTCACTTGAGAAATACCCCCACAACAAGCAGATTTAGGCTCCATGTGAAATACACAACTGTCAAAACCAAAATTTCAGCAGCAGATTTATGACACAGTTCACTTCAGCAGCTTGTTTAGACCTCTCCAGATGCTAAAAGGTAAACAGCAGCACATCCAACCTAATTACTACATATTCAAATATCAAAAGAATATTTAACGCGGCACAAATTAGCTTTTCATACAAGCTAGCTCCCCTTCACCACTGCTTTCATTCCTCAGCTAGGGAATTACAACAGCAAAGGAAACTTTTTTCCTCCACAGACAGGGTGAGGACCAGGAATCCCTTAAGCTCATTATTTTATGACCCCCAAAAGGTACAATACTGGATACGTATTATCTGCGGCTTCCCACTGAGCAGGGGGCTTCAAGCTAACAATAACTATTTTGTAGCAACACCAAAGCAACAAAAGGGTCATCAAGAATTAGACTCCTAACAACTATGCCAATAAAGGAGAGATAAGACACTTATTACAACAACATTTTATGCATATTAACATCTGGGTTTAGTTTTCCAAAGCATTACATTCATGAGTGATTGATGGGCACAGGGTAACAATGCTCCATTGCCTAATATAACCACAAGTTAAATACTCCTATTTACACACAGAACATAGCATTTTCTTTTTAGATCAGATTAGCTGTGTAGAAAATAGAGGGTTTTTTTTCCCCCTATAAATAAATGGCAGCACTTAAACACAAAAATATTTTGCATGTACAGTCACAGACATTTAAAACCACATTCACTGGATGTTTTACAACACAGAGCCTACACTAACAGACAATTTCCAATTTAAAAGCTCTACTTGTATCACCCACTCCATTTTTTTTTCTTGCAAGTTCTTAATTTGAACTTCAAAATTTTCAGGATTATTAGAAACCAGATTTAAGTGTGCTATTTTTCCATTTGATGAAAAACTAGAAAAAGCAGTAAGAAAACTCAGTGAGAGCAGAATACATCTGTCTCCTCGAATTTGGATTCTAACAACAAACAGAGGAAAAAAACCGTTCAATATAGGATGTGGAAACAACTCTCTGAACTTGCATCATGAACCCAGAAGACAGGACTCTGAACTGGGACAGAAGAGACATCTCCTGTGCAGGGACTTTTCCCCCATCTGGGACTTACAGTGCACCAACAGAAGCAGCCATCTCCATCAGCGTTAAAGAATCAGCTCAGGACACATCCTTACACTGATCCCAACCCAAACTGCTGCCTGAGCAGCTCACACAGCTCACAGGAGCCCTGTGGAAGCAGAAAGCTCAGCCCAGGAGCACCACGTCCATGGCTGGTCCAGGCTCCTCTCCTCTCCCTCAGCAAGCAAGCAGCATTACTCCTCTTACTCAGCACTCACCTCTCTCTAGTAAAAGACAGAAACATCTACCAGAACAAGTGAGATATATGGAGATGACCACCCTCCAACTAACTAAATCACTACAACAGCAATTCTTTAACTTTGAGCAAAGCCTAATATTTCAGTCTTCCAGCAGCTTGAGACTGCTAAAAGGCCGGAGAAAAATCCAAGGGGAGTAAAACCCTTTCCCTCTTCATCTTCAGAGGCTGCATGCCACAGCGAGGTCAGAAACTCATTCACCAGAAACAGCCGGCCACCACAGGCTGGCCACTGCAGCCTGCCTGCTTAAATTCTTCTTCTTTTGGTACTTGGTAGCTGGCCAGCTTCCCAGCACTTGCAGCTGCAGGCAAGCAGCCTTCGCGGGAAGGCAGAGGGGGAAAAAAAACTGACAGCACAAACAAATGCACACTTTGGAAAATGCAAATAACACTTGGTGCAACAGGTTCTTGGAGAGACCAAATGAAATCAAGCCTTGTTGTTCCACTTAGCGGTTTAGTAAAGAACCTAAAGGTTCTGAAGCTTCTACACTTATTTATTTTTCAACAGTCTTTTAAGTTATTATAACAACAAAAGTTTCGAGCTACTTGGTCTCAGATGTACTCCAGCATCCAGCATTCTCGAGGTGAAGAGAAAGTTTTTCACTGAGAGAGTTGTTCGCCATTGGAATGGGCTGCCCAGGGAGGCGGTGGAGTCACCATCCCTGGAGGGGTTCAAGAGGGGATTGGATGTGGCACTTGGTGCCACGGTCCAGTCATGAGGTCTGTGGTGACAGGCTGGACTTGATGATCTTTGAGGTCTCTTCCAACCTTGGTGATACTGATACTGATCTCCAGAAGTAGTTTCCCCATATTCGATTAAATTCTGCTCCTGCTCTTTCCCATTCTGAAGGCCTCCAAGAACTTGGAACAAAGTTGTTCTTCTCATTATACACACACAGAGCAGCATTTCTGCAAGTTTCTCAGAAGTAGGAGTTTGCTTACAACATTTAATAGAGGAGAAAAAAAACAACTTGCAGCCTTTGCCTAGGGGGAAGACAGAGTAGCTCAACAACTTTGAAAGCACATGCAAAAAAGATGGGGTAAGGTGAAAGTACTTGTTCATTTAGTAAGTGTGGCTACATTTCTTCAAACAAATGAAAACACCTAAGTGGGTGCACACACAAACACACAGGCACTCCTAAAAGCCCTATCACCATCTAAAACATTTTATACTCACCTAGTATTGTTTTTCTCCTATTAGTAACATGAGAGGAACCCCAGAAATATTTTAAATTGCCATTCTGAGTCTGTAAAGACATGCACACCCAGAACAAAAGTCCTGTAAATGTGGCCACTTAAAAAGAAAACTCCTAAGGATGTGCCAGCTTGGTCCTCCTGCGAGATAAGAAACCTTGCAGCACCTGCAGCAGACTCAGCATGAGAGAATGTGGAAAGTATGTCCAAAAATGTGGCATTGCTGTTCCAAACCAGGGTCTATTTTCCCTACCAAATCAGAGATTCACTACTTTCACCAAGCATACTGCCCAAAAAGGGGAGCTTCTTATAACAAATTCCACAGGTTTCTTTTCAAAAGGAAAGCCCTTTTGGGTGACATCTGTTGTACCCCCAAGGTCCATTTTTCATCTTGTTCCTAAATTGATCACCTACTTCCAGGGCACTGAGTTAAGCAGTTTCTTCCCATCTTCAGCTTTTTATATTTATCAGTTGCTCCACTACGGTCTTACTTCCATGCAAACTCTTGTTTCCCTCTCGTGTGAAAGGACAGGCACCAGGCACAGAAAAGGCACATCTAACATTATCCCAGAAGCATTTGCTTTCACCACTCTCCAAGGATATCCCATCCTTTTTTCCCTCCCCTACAGAAGAGCACCCTTCTCCCCACGTTCCTTTCCCTTTTGCCAGCCCTCTCTCTGTTGCAAGTCCTGATGAGCTGGAGACATAGATCCAAGAAGCAACATCAGCTGACTGCTCCAGCACCAGAGCATGATGCCTAGCAGGAACACAGCAGCATCCCAGGACCCAGCTCCATAGGATGCTTCTCTCTGCTCCTGGGCAGCAAGAGTGCCACCCCTTCACACAGAAACAGGTCTTTACTAGTTTTCCCCTTCACTGGAGAATCTGGCTCTCAGACATAGTGTGTAGATCTACCCCAATAGTTTTAGCAGAGAAATCTCTTTTTGTTTGGGATTAAATAGATTATAAATGTGTACCAGCCTATGATAAGATACTAAAGTAGGAATAATTTACTATCACGTGCCTGCTACTTGATTAAAAAAAGACCACCATATACTGCAACAAAAAAGTTATTAAAATTCTATCTGCTTTAATAAGTATCTGGAACCGATTTGAGAAAATAACTAAGGCTACCAGTAAGGAAAAAAAACACACACACAACAACATCTGGCATTAGTAAAGTATTTCAAATAAAATTACAGTTATTACCTCAAAAACAAAAAAGCCCCAATGTTCAATGTTCACTTAATTTTTCCCCCAATTTAGAATATGAATCATTTCTCTTCTACTCATAATATCAGTAATTTTGACAAGTACCTTTGTCTGTGCTGCTGTATTTATTTTTCCTCACTTTTTAAAACAGCACTACCAGGCTGTGCAACTTAGTTCAGAGGCAGTTTGGGGGTTTTGGTAGTTTTTTTAATGTATCTTCCAGTACCAGACTTGCTGAGCATTACAGTAAAACGACCTCAAAGAAACAAAGAAAATATATAATGCCTATTAAAAATGAGGGGGGAGAAAAAGAAAGCACAGATGGCATAAAGTATAGTAGAATTTTTTTAATACTTTTTGCTCCACTTTTTATTTTCTTACCGCTCACAAAATATTTCTGAGTGAGAACATCTGTGCTATAGTCTGGATTGATGTCAGAAGAATTCCACCATATTTTCAATATACATAAGCATTGGTTCAGCATTGTTGCATGTTTTATCCATTCAATTTATATTTGGATGAAAAGGTTTGTTTTCCTTTGAAGAGCCAGGAAATTGTTTTAAAGCTACATGAACTATAGTCTGGACAACTAACATCACCAGTGTTTCTCCCCCATTTACTCCATCTTATTTTACCAGATTAAATGTGCCACGACCAAAAGATGTCATAGTCTGGTACAAATGAGAAAGTGTTACTTCCAGTGGTGTTTTTATAAGAGAACTAAAACATCTGTGACCATTATAGCCAAAGTTAAAGTGCAAAAGGCTATGAGAATCAGATGGTTTTCCACCGGTGGAAGGCTATCACCCAGGAGAAGAAAGGCTGGCAACTCCCTAAACCTGAATTGCCTCCAGGAACTGTTCTCTGAGCTCTTTCACAGGCTCCTGCAGAGTCATCCCTTCAGAGCTATAGCAATTCTCCACAGCAGCTGAATGGTGCCTTTGCTCCAAGGGAAATCACTCTCAAACCACTCTTCCACAAACACACTCTTCACTTTGATCACTGTTAAGTAACACTGAAATGCTGGGAAATCACCTAATGCCAAACTGAAAGCAATAACGTATCCCATCCAGACAGGTACTGCTCACATCAGCCAACCATGGTATTACCACACATACCCTTGGGAAAACACCTTCAGAGCTGAAGGGCTTACACGATGTCCACTTATTATGTCCTTCTTCATAAGCACTACAGAATTCAGTCTTCCTCTTTATTAGCCTTGAATAATCCCAAAAGCATTTACCGTGTTTGCTTAAACAACAGGGGTACAGCCCCAGCATGGCTCTCAGGCCTGCTCAAGACAAGCCTTCACTCTTTTATCACAGACACTGAAACACAAGCAAGACTTGGCAGAGAGAAGCTGCAGCAAAGTCCTGTCCAGGTTACAGCAGGATTCATGCAGGTCCCCACCTCCCAAGCCTCAAGTCACTTGGGCACAGTACTACTGTACAGCAAAGCCTCCATGCAAGACACATCCACAGCCATTGCCACACTTGATCCAAAGGCTCATTCCCAATTTTACCCTGCAATTTCTTGTGCAGTGCATAATAATCACCCATGTTGACAGGTGAGGACAAATGACAGGAGAACTGACTTGGCTGAAAACACACAGGGAGTCAGGAGAAATGATGTTAAAAAGAAGTTTTCCATAACTGCTGTATTTCTAGCACCAGTTCCCAAACTACAAGATCACAAAACAGCCTTCTAAAGATGAAGGAATCCATTTCAGTATTCCTCTTTCAAAAATCAGCATCTCTCCACTGCTGTTCATTGCTTTCACCAAGCCACAGCAGAGTGATGATACCTGTCAACTGGATTTCACCACTGCTGTTGGAAGCCCAAATCAGCCAAGAGGTCAAGAGCCACCAGGAGAAAATTGTCAGCAGCCCCAGAGAATCTGGGCTCTCCTGGTTAACCTCAGGCAAATCACTGCAGTACTACCCAGCCAATACTAAATGTGGAGTCCCAGAGACTTCATCATGGTGGTAGGAGCTAGAAGTAACCAACAGTCAACTGAACATCATGGAGGGATCAGTGGGGAGATGGGGGTGATTCCTTTCTGGGGAGAAGACACAACCTGCAGTTTGAGAGATGACTTTTAAGCAAGTGATCTAAGAAGCCCCAGTCAGGTGGGGGATGAAGAAAAGATGATTAAAAATTAAAACAGAAAAAGAGCTTCACACATTCATTGAGACCACAAGCTTCCCCTCTCACACTTCCCTGACAAAAAATAACAGACCCACCAAAGACAAGAAGCTTAACGCTCTGGGTGGCCTAAGAGCCTACATACAAACTGAGTACATGCTCATTTCACACCTGTTCCCTTTGCTTACACAGCCAACTTTCCTTGAGTTCTCATTTCTTATCAGCCTTCAAGCACTATCGAAGAGCAGATTACAATTTCTTTTCACAGACATTAATGTATGTCAGTTTTTAAGCACTTGTCTCACACATCACAAACCCAAAAAACCTTTCATCTCCCACAGCATTTGGTAAGATGGAAGGGAAAGGTGTCTCAAGAGCCCTCCTACATACGACATCATTACAAGTCCACGGCAAACAGGATATCCAATAGAGCTGTCCCAGAGACATTGTAAGGACTGAATGAGAGACTGAACAACTCAAACCTATTGCTTTCTATTTCATATTCTTATCATCACCAAAGACAACATCGAAACACTAATTTTTAATTTAATAACATACCCACCCATTACCTATGCAAGAACAGGAAGAAGTCAAAACACTTAAAATATCCCCAAAAGCCCAAAGCACACAAAGATTATGAAGAGAGTTAAAAGTCACTAAAAAAAGTCAGAATGGTCTCTGGCTACAACTAGATCAAACCAAAGCCATAAGATGCACAAATGTTTATTTTTGATTAAATGTTTTTATCATCATTTTCTACATTTTAACACTAGGTTCTGGACAACCATTTGATAAATATGCCTCATCTCACCTGTCTGCTCTCTTTTGGAGCAGCCCATCACCTCTTGTCATTAGTGCTAAGACACACAGGTGTGGCTGACTTCATCCCCTCAAAGTCCCTCTTACCTTCTCCCCAGCACGTTTCAATCATTAAATTACTTGCTAGGAAGCCAAAAGGAGAATTGCATCCACACAAAACCCGCACAGCTCTTGCCCAGTAGGGTTCAGAGAACTCAGCTACCATTTCTCAAGCCAGATGCCCCCTGCCCAAACTGCACTCATTTAACTAACACTCACTCTGAAATTGTGCCAGAGGCTGCATCAGTCCAGCCACACAAACAGAGAGCATCATTAGGTTGCCACAAGGTTTCCATAAGCATGATGGATTGGTGCCCTGGACAAGGTGGACTTTTCAAACATCAGTTTTTCAGACAGAAAGCTTCTTTTGGAATAAAAGCAAAGGAACAGCCTGATGTGTTAATAACGTAGTTTGTACCTGAAGAGCTACTACTGGCAGCAGTGTTAACCCAGAATCAATTTCTTCATGGTTATGAATCCTAATCAAAACCACAGACTGCAGTACCTGGGTGTGTTATCTACATGCTTTGTAAGTCTTCCCATTTTACAGAGAGGAGCTTACTATTACGTGGACTTATTTCCAAAAGTATTTCTGCCATTCTCAACATGTCTCTTCAACCTAAATACCAAGCCAGAAAATCAAGGTCAAATTTGAAGTTACTCACTCCTGGCACTCCACAAGCACAATGCCAGGCTGCCTCACCATGACTGCACAGGTATGTCAGAAGTAGTTGTGCGCAGATCTCTTACTGCTAATCACAACCTGGAAACCATGACAAAGAGGGAGGCAATCATGAAAGGGCTGACAACTCAGTTCTTAGAGCCTTCAAGTAGTTCTCCTGAAGAACTGCTTCATACAGGAGACGCAATTTTGTAGGATGAGAAAATGCCAGTTGCCCTGTACGAAAACCAGAAACTCAAGTCAAATATTTTGAATTATCTTCCACTTTTTTTTTCCTCCAGAACAGCACAGTGGTGGTGAAGTAGATTTCAGTCTCTGTTTGACACCAGCTGTCAGATCACACTTTCACATGTGCACACATACTTTCATCCACTCAGTTTCAGAATTACTTTATTCCCTCTCATCACTTTCTGAAGTGATTTGGTCATGTACTGCTACACTAGCATAGAAAGAAACCACCTAACTACTATAAAAAGACAGTCATCTATGAAATCCTAACATTGAAACCATAAATTACTATGTTACTCTGCAGTGAGCACAGCGAACAGCATTATACACTTACTTAAGAGACGCTGAGGATCCACCTCCTTACTACCTAAATATCACCACAGAAAATCTTCACTGAATGTGAGTTAGGAGCAAGGTCTGGGACATCACAAGTAAGGTCTGGGACTATATACAACACTCAGAGAAAGCCATGGACTCTGCTACTGTGTTTTCAACCACAGTATTTCCATATAAGAGAAATAATCTCAGCAATTACAGCTACCTCAAGTCCATACCATGGGCACGTAGCATAACCACCACATAAACACTAACAAGTAACAACCATCACGTTATGGAGAGCTTTGGGGATTAGGGGCCAGTCAAAATCTGGCTACACCTCTGCAAACATTTTAGTAACTACATCAGTGTATTCAAGGAAGAGCTACATTTTTATTCTTCCATCGTTCCACAGGTGGGCCACTTCTTTCCTGAACAAACCCCACATCATTTGTAATCATCTCACCTTTTCCTGGTGACTGGCATGTGTTTCCGCTATGCTCACTACTGCAATCACTTCCAGGGTTAACATTACACTGCAGAATGTAATTACCATCCCTTAATGCAATTTAACAGTTGGAAACCAGCACGCAGCCCAGCGCCATGTGAGTTACACAAGCCACGAGTTTAGAACAGAACACGTCAAAATAATTTATTTTATTAATGTTCTAACACTGATCAACAAACTCTGCAAAGACTTCTCATCTGAATGGCCTGATGAGGCAGTCAGTGCTTCCCCCAAGGGATGCACTTCATCCTTTGCTGGTTTACCTTAACTTTCAGCCACTGTCTCCTGTGTGCAGACTGCCCAATGTAAACAACAGCTGGTATGCAGCCACGGCAATGTCCTAGTGAATCATTTTAGTCTTTTTCCAGCCAGAAGTACAACTGTGTTACTGAAGTAACAAAAACATGGAGAGAACATGCTTGTCCTCTTGAAAGCCATCAGGAATCAAGTGGGGAGGTGATGGAAACCTCAACTACACTTCCCTCAGCAACTTGAATTCTTCGAGAAAAAGTATCTCTATTTTCTTAGGAATCACCTCAAATCAATCCATAGACTGCTCATAGTATTTCTTCCACTGCAGGTTTCAGAGAGCGTGAGCATCAGCACTTCCCAAAGCAAAACTTCCAGGTTCCAAAGTGTCAGAAGGGCTGAAGAGGAAAAGCACACAACTGCCTGGATGGTAAAGCAGTGGGGAAGGGCACTGCTCAAGTTGTCAGCCAACAATGATCACATCGTCCCAACAAACTATTGATTAAAAAGAAGTTGGCAGCAACAGAAAGTATAGAAGGGGGAAAAGCAAGGAAAAAAAAGAGAAAAGAAAAAGGGAAGAAAAAAAACCCGAAAAGCCCAACAAGTCTTCCGTGGAGGGACAGCCAAGTGTGCAACTGCCTGCACACCCACTGACACGGATTTCAACATGGGGCTGAGGGAGCCTGGCGCGGGCGGCACCCGGGACCAGCCCCGCCACGGGCCGGGCCGGCGCTCCCCGCACCCCGGGGCACCGCGGATGCCTCACGCACAGGCGCAGCCTTCCTCGCCACAGCCCCCCAGGACTGAGGTAGCGTGGCCGATACGCGGGCGGCCGCGCAGCTCTAGCGCCCCGGGACCCTGGTCCGACGCAGGAGGGGCGGCCCGCGGGGGGCCACCGGACGCCCCTGAGGCGGGCTCCCCTCCCTCCGCCCTCCTTGCCAGGCCTGGAGGGCCGGGAAGCCTGGAGCTGGATTTCCAACCCTCCGCGGCGACTCCCGCCCGGCCCGCGGCGCCTCGGCCCCACCGGCCGCCCTAGGGCAGACCCGGCACGGCCGGTCCTGCGGTGCTTACACGGCCGAGCTCGGACGGCCCCGGCCCCGACACCCCCGGGGGCCGCCACTTCGCCGCCAGGCACTGGCGAACAAAGGGCCGAGGCCCGCCAGGCGCCCGCGGGGAGCCGCGCTGGGGCCGTGCTAGCCGCCGCGGAGGGGCCGCCCCCATCCCCGGCCCACCGCTCCCCCCTCCCCGCCTAACTCGGCTTCCCCTCAGCAGCGCCGAGTACACGCTCCCCGGAGGGTTCCGCCGCTGCCGCCCGTCCCTGGCCCCGCTCCCGCCGCCCCGGCGGGGCAGCCCGGACTTTCCCCCTCGCTTTCCAACCCGCTCCGGGAAGCGCCATATTGATCGCAGGCGCCGCTCCCTGCGCCCCTTACCTTGGCGATCGCCTTCTTGTACCGGGTCACTGCTTGCTGGATCAGGCTGAAAACTTTCATGTTCCCGTCCCCGCAGGGCACGACCACCCGCGTCCTCCCGAAGCACACGGTGACTTTCATCCTGCGCGGCCGAGGGCTCCCGCGTCCCTCCGGCCCCGCACAGCCTTCCTCCTCCTCCTCTTCCTCCTCCCCTCCGCCCTCCGCCACGGCCGCCCCGCGACGGGGCGCGGCGCTCAGCCCCCGGCCGCCGCCGCCGGGCCGCTGCTGCGGTTGCCCTACCTCCGCGGCCGGCCCCGCGAGGGGAGGGCAGCGCAAGTCAGCGGGGTAGGTTCTGCCGTCCCGAGGGAGCGCGGCCGAGCGGCGAGCCGCGGGCCGCTCACATGCCGCGGCGCTGCCTGCGGCCACCTGCTCGACGCCTGCCCCGGCGTGCAGCGGCGGCGGGCGGGGCACTGGCGGCGCTGCCTCCCCGCTCCGGAGGCGTGGGGTGGTGAGGCGGGGCGGGGGCAGTCGGCCGGCTCCGCGGGGCGCCGGGCAGCGCGGCCAGAGTTAGGGGGGGAGCTGATGGTCCCCGGCACGGAACGGGTATGGCTAGCGGGGCCAGGCAGCCAGCAATAAAACAGCTGGCCCGGCGCTCGGTCCCAGCGGGGCGGGGGCGTGCCAGGACCGAGCCCCAGGGTATGCGGCGGCAGCCACCTCTCTCTGCCCTGACGGGACTGGGGGCTGAAGCGGCACAAGGAGCCACTTAAAATCCTCGGCCCTCACCCCGCTGGTGCACTTGGGTCTGGTCGGGCAGTGCCTGCGGCCCCTCTTCCCCAAACACATGAGTGCAGGGAGAGCAAGACGCTTGATCTGGAGGGAAGGTGCGCTGTGGGGAGCAGCAGCTTTCTGCTACCCTCCCGCAGCTTGGGGAGGGCCACCACAGGCAGACGAAATCGGGTGGTCCTCGGGAGCCCTTCGGGAGTCTCTTTGCGTAACAGAACCAACACAGAGCGAAACATTCATCATCAGTAACATCAGCATCAGTGGCACCGCCGACACCTGCTCAAAGCCGTTAGATGTCAAAGGGTTTACAGACAGGATTCGCATTTTTTCATGGGATTTCACTGAGGATGGTGGAGTTGCACTGCTTACTGGCCATTCATTGTGGCCCGACAACATATTTATTTGGGGCAGAAATAATGGAACAATTTAAATTAACTGCTGAGTGAAAGTGGAGTTTATAGGACAGGAGGGCAGAAAGAACAAAAGGGTTTTTGTTGTGTTGTTTTTTTTCCCCTGAACTTATACCTAGTACTAGAGGCATGAAGTTCAACTAAACTTTGTAGCACATAACGTCAACATGCCTCTACTACTTCAGGGCTCTTCAACACATCTCCTTCGGTGCTCCCTGGCTGGCAGCTGTCTCAGCTGGCATCCCACTCTTGTTCCCATAGCAATAGTAATAGTACCTTCAAGAACTTTAGACTGGTGAAAATGACAAAGCTATCTGTGGTTTAGTAGGTAAGGGGCAGTTACGGAGCAGAGTTAATGATGTTCTTTAAAAGTCAAAGGTGACATTTCGCCCATTTAAGGGTAAGCTGGAAATTGCATCCTTAACCCTTTACATTCTACTTAGCAGTTTTCAGTGAAGAAAATGGGGACGATTAGTTTAATCCCATGTCTATCTAGTCCAATTTAATTGAAATGAATTGAACTTTTTCTGTTAATTGCAGTTTTAGAAAGCTTTTGGATATTGACAAAACCAAACAGTCCATCTGTTGACCTACAGATAATTCTAAGCTTAGATGTTAATTTTATTACCATTACCCACCTGAGTTATTTGAACTAACAATGGGGAAGAGGATCTCAGTTCTATATGAAAAACAATACATCTGTCTATTAAAGCAGGAAAGAAGCACATCTGCCACATTCTAACACATTCCCAGTGCTCCCTTGTATGGAATAAAGGCAGCATGAAGGAATTCAGAAAAGTAGACACTAAGTAAAACTGGAGTAAACAGTTTACAGCTCATGACTGAGACAACTGAGTACACTCTGCATTTTAATGACCACAGCTCGTCAAGTTTATTACTGGAAAACATTGAAAATTCACATTAACCTGCTGTTTCTGTACTTTCTAGGTGATCACAAGAGGAACTGGCAACATACTTGAAAGGATGGTTTAAGAGACATCACATGAGAAACTCACAGAAACAGCTGTAAAAATGTGAAGTCAATGGAGACTCTTCCAGACTCTCTTAACAAGCAACTTTACAGAGGCATGGGCTCGGTAATGTTCAACATTGGATGTCAGTTGTCATTTGCATTTTTCTGCTGAAACATAATGTTGCATATCAGGAACTTCACCACACTGCTACAAGACTTATTAGATACAGTTACTGGTTGACAGTAATTATTTCACTGTTCAGACACCACTACAGGTTTTTCATGTTTTTCTGGGATTTAATTCCTGCTCTTACTGCCTTTAGTAAGTTTCTTGGCAGATTTCCCAGCTGTTCTAACAGTCTCCTGGAAAAAAAAAAATATATACATATATATATGTGTATGTATGTATTAAATTGTTTAAAAATAAATATTGATAGTTTTTCTATAAAATGTGTAAAATGAGAAACTTCAATAGTGGAGTACAAAGAAAACAAGTTTTTCCTGGAATCTGATTTAAGGCCAAAGCTTCAAGACTCACACAGGAGTAGTGATAGCACTGACAGCAATGAGGACCTCTGTGGTCTGAGTCTCTTTCCCTCTAGATACACACGAGTTACACACATATCATTCTGAAAACATTTGGAACAGAGTTTACCAAGCATAGTGTTTGTTGGTATCTTAGAAGGAAGAATGAGCTTTAACAAACAAAGGTAACAAGCCTGCAAGACTGTCCAAGGTCTTGTTATGTAAGATAAATATAGTATAAAACATTCTTATGGGAGATTATGAGAGAAGGATTATACTAATCAGCATAAAAATTGGCAAGAGTTTACAAAAATTACAGCTACTTTCCATGTACTTAACGAGAGGACACCACATTGCTATATGGGTGGCATATATCTGGTTCTGGATGTTGAGCTTCTCTGGGCTAATATATCATAGAACCTGACCATCTATTAACCAGTACATTGCTGGAAGATTTCCATGAAGAGGCAATTATCTGCCTGGCAGAAGTAGGAGATGGAACATGGGATGGAGAGAATCAGAGCTTGGGATTACCAGTGATTAATATTGAAGTTCTGTTCAAAGGCACCACCAGGTTGAAATCCCCTGTGTAGACACTGCAAACATGCAAGGAGTGAGAATCTTGCAACTCAGTGAAGATTACTAGAAGTCATTTTTATCTGAATGTTAACAATATTCAGGCAGTAGAATGCTGCTGATTTCCAGAGCTATTTCACAGTTTATCCTGCCTTTACATCAAAGAACTTTTCTGGAATAATTTTAATATGTCCAGGTTTAGTAGTTTGTTCATGGCATGCAGATATTCCTTGGTCTAGCAAGAAAACACAGATTCAGTGTACAGTATGTCTAAAGTTCACACAATTTTACATACAGAAGTTTCTTTAAGCCACATGGAGTTCATTCAGAAGTATGGAAAGACCCCTGTCAAACTGAAGAGTAGTAGCTTTCCTCAGAGAACTAGAGGTAAAAAAAAAAAGTTATCAGAATAATATAGAAGTCAAAGTGGCGAGGGGGGGAAATAGGGTAGCTAACTTAAATGAAACAGACAAAAACCCCACCCAAATTCTGGCACCTGATAAGATTTCAAAGTGCCATTGGAAAAAAAATTACTTCAGGAATCTTCCAAACACTGCTAGGTTTTGACAGTTTAAGATAGCTGCCTGCTGTAACTCTCCTCCTGCTCAGTTACTTGGTCAAGCTTTGGGTTTTTTTACCTTCAAAAATCTGACTTTTAAAAGTCATTTAAAAAAAAAAATAAATCTAAAAATAACTTACATTTGACTCTGGGCTTCTAATCTTACCAAGATAAATATGCATGCCTGTAACTCTTTGAGATCTTTCTGTGGATAACTCTGTAACCATAGGAGTGGGTTGACTCCTCTTACCATTTTATTTTGGGATTTTTTTTTTTCCTACACACTTATGATACTTACACAAAGGAGAAAGACAGTGGTTGCTAATAGCTTGTTTCATGAATGAGGCAATTGTTAAAGCTCATGAAGTAATTGTGGATAGCTCTGGTCTGCAAAAAAATAAACAAAACCCAAGGCTGAATAAAAAAAATTTATTTTACACCACTTTTCAAAAGAGGCTGGGATTTGGGGAATGGAATGTCCTCAAATCATTAAAAAGTAATGAGCAAATTGCACAAGTATTAATGCCAGACTCAGGAGAGGCTGAAGCACAAAGTTTGGGAAGACAAGAATTATTCTCGGTGGTATAACACAGTGAAGAAATTGTAACAAAGAAGAATCTATTATTCTGAGGAAAAGCCACAAGGCTGTTGACCTTTCCAGGGACTACAGTCTCTGACTCAAGCAACTTCAGGCAGCAAAAAGGTGGTTAGGGTTAAACAATGAGTATAGGTGAATTTACTGCTTTTTTGTCTGTCTCTATACTAGTCTTATGCTACTTTTTAAAATAACTATTTTCAAGGATTTTTAGTATTTTTCTTAACTGAAGGTGTTCTGCAGACTTCAGCCATGCCACTGTGACCAATGTGTTTGCTTTGGGAGTGTTATCCCAGTTATTCTCAAAGTCCACTGTTAGCTGTAGTTTCAGCAAGCTTTCCAGAGGAAAGGAGAAGGAAGAAGGGGAAGAGTGAATGTCAGCAACTGAGATCAGAAAATCCCAACAGAACTTCAGAAGGCAAAGAAAAAGCAGTTTTACAGATTTGGAATTTTATCCCTGACCAATTTCAAAGAGCAGCTCCAGACATTTAGTCACCAGAGCTTCCCAAAACCAACTATCCAGCATGGAATATACTAGATAATTGTAGTAAAAAAGTTGTTGCTACCTGTCCCTATAACATTGAGCACAAACATGTCATTAGTAACATTATGGTTTTATCATCTTTTCAGTTACCAGTAATTATCATTAAAACCTGTAACAATAAAGCTGTTAAAACTACTAGAACTTGAGGGATTTATGACCACCAGAAGACACCAAGGTGAATGTAGTTAATTTACAGAAGACTGAACTGCAGGCTATTTGCAATATAAATGATTTCAAGACTCTATGACATTCATTTTAATTTTATCATAGGGCTTTTAGAAACTTGATGCTTTCCTAAAAATACCAGAGATTACTTCTATTTTCAGTCTTCATCTACAAAAGCTACTCAAAGACTTGGTAAGGCCATGAAGATGATCAGGGGCCTGGAGTACCTCTGCTACAAGGATGGGCTGAGGGAGCTGGGAGTGGTCAGGCTGGTGAAGAGAAAGCTCTGAGGAGACCTAAGAGCAGCCTGCCAGTACCTGAAGGGGGCTACAAGAAGGCTGCAGAGGGACTGTTTGCAAAGGCCTGAAGTGACAGGACAAGGGGCAATGGTTTGAAATGAGAGAAGAGATTTAGATTTCACATTAGGAACAAGTTCTTTAGCATGAAGATGGTGGAACACTGGAACGGGTTGCCCAGGGAGGTAGTTGAGGCCTCATCCCTGGAGCTACTCAAGGTCAGGCTGGGCAAGGCTTTGAGCAACCTGCTCTAGTGGAGGATGCCCCTGCTGACTGCAGTGGGGTTGGACCAGATGACCTTTGGAGGTCCCTTCCAACCCAAATAATTTTATGATTCTATGTTTCCACTCCCCTTTCCTTCTTTCTTGCTGTCCTGAAGTTTGCTCTTTGCTTTTCACCCAGCCTTTCAGTTATTGATGAAGATTCTGACACAGATTGCCAATCTCTGAGGCACAAAATACAGGATTCCAGCAACTAAAAAGGCTTGTGGAGTTTATTCACTGACTTCTGTGGGCTTTGGATCAGGCCCTAGGGCTTTATCTACCCTGCTCAAATAATGCATAAACAACATCAACACAGGGCTATAGCACTGGGCTCTGTTTGTCAAGTACTTGCCAGAATTGGAATTAATTCAAATACTGTCAGAGGAACCCATTTCCTGAAGAGAATCTGTGCCAAATCACTTGCCACAATCAAGTTTTATCTATTCCTGAAAAAATACCTTCCTGTGACATGAAGAGGAACACCCACGGGGTATGTGAGTCTAAAGGCCTATCAAAACATGATAGCACATATATTCCACCATACAAATTATTCATGTGGTTTATAAGCATACTAATAATAATATGTTTCTCAGCTGGTGTTCCTCTAAGGGATCCGTGTTTAATTTCTCACCCACTTCTCAACCTTGTTGGGCTGAAAGGGAATGGAAGAGTGTTTTGGCTTTGGATGGCAACTTATCTTGATGACTGCAGAAAATACTGATAAAGCATGAAAGGAAATACGTCCTTCACTCAGTTTCTCCCTGTGTTGAGGGTAACAGAGGGGACTGCATGGGGTAAGCATATTGCAGCAGAGGTTTTCCAATTTGCACAGGAATTTAGAGGGATATAAATACAGACATGCACTTGGAACATGTTCATCTCTGTTACACATGGAGTTAAACATACTCATGCTGCTACTCATGCTGATAACACACACTATCTATCACTCCTGCATAAATATTTGCTCCTGAGCAAAGTCCTGTAGCACCTGCAGAACCCCGTCTCTACTGCACAGGCCAGCAGAGAAGTGTCAAATCAGGAAGAACTCACAGGGAATTAATTACCTGATTCCTTGTAGGGAGTATGGCCAGGATACACATGGTCACCTTCACTGCTACTGCAAAACTACTTTCTGACAACTTCCAAAACTTTCCAGTGATATGCTCTGACCAGACTTGAGTACTTCTGAGCATTTGTTAGCTCCCTTTAAAGAGAAATGAGGGGGAGCAAAATGGGGAGCAAAAAGCTGAGATGTTAAAATTACTGTTTAGACTGTTCATGTCTTTCTTAGAAAAAATTAAAGGAAATTTAAAAATTAAAGGAAAAAAAGAAACAGGAAGATCTGTTTAATTCTTTGCTTTCTCCTATTTTGCTTTCGTGAATCTCAAAATCTCTTTTCTTCTCCTCCTCTTTCTCTGCTTTATTCTCTTTTCCATCCCCAATCCCACTTCTTTCATCTCACATCCTTTTATTGCCTTCCTTCCTCCTGTCTTCCTTAAAAGTATTTGCAGCTGCTGGTATCAGTAAAAAAGAAGACTCAGATGAAATAGGAGAATCCCCATGAGCTAAAATCCATGGCAGATTGTCACATACCACCAGTAATCTGTTTTATTCAGGACTGAAAAGATGGTGACAGTAAATGAGTAAGTTTTGCAATATTCAGTGTGCTGTTTTACAGCATAAAGATGTTTTACTCCTTCACAGAAGAAACCTAACATTTAAAATCTGTTATCAAAACCAAGTTGTCTTCTCCAATCCAAAACTGACTAACTAGCCTTGGCACAGGTAGGACACCAAGTCCATCAAGATGCAAGAAGAGCTGAAATCAATGCCAACAACAAAATCACTGTATAAGATCATCTTCTGCTTTTAATCTGTTGTTGACTGCACTAAGGCATGGACTACAGCAGCTTGAGAGCCACTACTCAATGCCAAAAAAAGTCTTCATTCAGGTCTCATCTTGTTTCACTGAGCAAAAAGACATCCTCTACAACAGGCCCTTTAGCAACTGACATTCCAGGACACGAAGAAACAGCAGCATATTTAAAAAGCAGGATTTCTCACACATTAAAATTGCAGAATGGTCCTCTTTGAGACCATACCTGAGCAGAGGTCCTGCTGCCTTCCGCAGCGGCTGTGTGTTTGGATATGAGAACAGAATTTAGAGCAGATTAACTCAGGCACCCAAACCAAAACAGATAGATCAGACAGACAAGATTAGCTCTACCAATCTTCCTGCTGCCGGGGAATTACCAGCTAAGGAGCCTTCTAATTTGCCAGAAGTTCACACTGTGGCTCCACAGTAATCTAGCTGACACTGCAGTCACATCCATCATGGCATCTGTTTTAGGATTTCAGTGTATCCCAGGTTTAATAGCTGCTCCCTCATATGGAGATAAATGTGCATTCTACATGCCTTAGGAATATTTTCTACAGTTTATTTTCTCTTTTGGACACAAACGAAAACATTCAGAACTTATATTGCGCCACAAGTTAGTGAGCTCAAATGCAGTGAACCACTAATACAAGATACTGTTTCATGCAGAAAAATACTGGAAAATAAAATATACCATATTGGTATGCATGTGCATGATAACCAAAGAAACTATACCCACTGTCAGGGAAGGAAACATTGGCTGCCTTTCTGGTGCTACAGAAATTAGAAACACACAACCTCACCTGAAATCCAGGGAAGCCAGCATAAGACTTGTAATTGCAGATAGGCTATTGCAAGAGGTCAGTAATTAAAATCAACTAGGGTCAAACAGCTGTTTTCTGTAAGGGAAATCAATTTCTTCCTACCCTGTTAAGCTGGTAACACAGCAGACAGAGGATTGATTTGGCACACGATTTTGCAAATGCATTTTCTTGCAAGATTTATCAATATGCTGCTGAGGTTTTCAGGCTTTTTTTTTCCTTACAGAATCCAATACCTGCTCCAGCACACAGCTTGAAGAGAGAGTGCACTGAATGCTGCTTTCTTTATACTTTTTCCACCTGAAATAGATTTCAAAGTCTAAAACTGTTGAGCTGGAATTTGAACAGAGCCCATGTTTTCAAGTTCTTGCTGTTGCAAAGTGCATCTGCAATGGACATTGGTACTTTAAAGCTGGAGAGAAACAGTTTACCCTTCTTGGGGTTTTTCTCCACTTTACTTCTAGAGATTGCTGATCTCATGTTACAAATGGCCAGATGGCACACTGAATCACTGCAGTTCAGATCATGCTGTCCAGAAACAACCTGAAATGGACATGTCACTCAAAACACTGGCCAATAAACTGTAGCACTTCAAGAACTGCTTTTCACCCTGCCAAGCTATCCCTATCTGCTGCAGGACTGACAATGGCCACCAATTACAGCTTTGGGCTACATGTCCACTCTCCTGTCCATGAGGGCTGCCTGGTTTTGCCTTTGAGACTCCTAGATCTGATGTGCAGCCCTGCTCATTTCAGCAGTGCAGTTGGTGAGCCATCACACAGACTGCATTCTGGCTGGAGCTTTCCACACAGCTGAAAACAGGCAAAACAGGTGTTTAAAATGCTTGAGAGTCATCTATCTAAATCTATCTACCCACATTTTCTGAAACACCACATTCTCACCACCTACCATCTGTAGATCTCAGCCTGGTTTAGATATAGGATGAATTTTTAGCATATTTCATTATTGTATTCTTGACCCTTGCCTTTGCCTATTCTCTGAGATTTGCTCTATTATTTTTTTTTTTTTTGCTGAGTAACTGTAAGCAAAGAATTCAAACAGTTTAATAATGTTTTTTTTCTATAAGTGATGTTCTGGAAGGGGCTTAAATGTTTTTACAGTGTACTCATTGAAGGAAGAGGCTATCTCTGCACGTTTTCACTTAACTGTGCTTTGAGAAGATCAGTGGTATTGAAAAATTGGCCACGTGACACAGATTTGCCACTTAATTTTGTACTTTAAAACAAACAAACAAACAGAATGACCTGTGACATTCATAAATGTCACATGACATTCCAAATTACAGTATCCCAACAAAGAAGTTAATTTGAGTGCCTGTTTAGGTGCACGAGCAAAATTGTAAGGGTAAGATAGGCAATGTGAATGCTCATACCTCGTGTACAAGCCTCAAGTCGCTCCAAGGGAGGTTTAGACTGGGTGTGAGGAAAAATTTATTCACCAAAAGGGTTGTCAAGCCTTGGAAGAGGCTTCCCAGGGAAGTGGTTGAGTCGCCATCCCTGGAGGTATTTAAAACAGGTGTAGATGTGGTGCTTAGTTTAGTGGTTTAGTGGGACTTGGCAGTGCTAGGTTTACAGTCAGACTAGATGATTTTGAAGGTCTTTTCCAACCTAAATGATTCTATGATTCTATATGATTTATGTCAGTACTTAGCCTCCTAATGTTTGCTTTGAATTATATGCCTGCCACAAGGCCCACTGCTCAGCCAGAATCATTTTGGCAGCCTAGTAAATAAAGACTCTCACCAAAAGGCTGTGTGCAAGGAGGGAGTTTTTCCTGAGAAATCTCAGTTTGACCTCATCCTCTCCATCTTAGTCCAAAGCTTTCTACTGATGCACCTCATTAAGATTTTTCTCAGACAAGAAACAGTTCCTGTGTGTAGATATCACCCTTCTGCTGTACTTCAAGGCACTCTGTTTTGCACAGAGCAACTATCTGAACTTGTTGCAGTGACTGCAGCTCTGGATTCCTTGCAGTTCATCACAAAAATGTGTTATATATTCTGCCCATCTTTACAAGACAGCTTCGCCTTCGCAGCATCTTGCATTCTTAATTCTCCTGCAATGAACATACTTCCTTGCCTCTTTTTTTAGTGTCTGAAGCTTTTAAGATATGATGACTTTTTCTAACTCGTTGTGTTTCTCTGTGTCATCAGATCTTAATTTCCTCTATTCCCTTTGACTTTTTTATCACATTTTCTGAATTGCTTATGTAATATTGATATTCCTTTTCTATTTTTGTGTTTCCTCTGCATACACTGATCCATGATATCTTCAATAATTCACAGCTGCTTACTAAAAAAACTCTTTTCATCCCTAATGCAAACATATGCTCAGCTGAAGGATGTGAAAAGCGTGCACATAAAGCCCTTGAAGGAGTTTGGTTTTGCTAACGTTGCCTCTCTATCTTCCCATCCCTATCATGATTTCTCTTTCCATTCCATCTTCTTTAACACAGCCTTTGGCAGTTTTCTCCTCTCAGAATGTTTCTTGCAGCTAATCACCAGAGCTAAGAAACAACCCTCCCCACAGCAAGCCACAGTCCCCCTTGGTCTCAGATTTCTTCAGCCACTAAAGAAGAGGTAAAGCTCTCCTCTAATCATGGTGCCCACAGAAGGGGCATGAAACAAGATATCCAAATGCATGGGCTGAGCTTTCCCTGAGGCTGCACAGGTGGGAGATGGTAGCATTCGACCCTTGCCTCTGTAAATATTGAAGGATGAACATTAGGAGGCTTTTCTCACCAGTGCTAGTGGAACTAATTGTAAAGCACTGTCTTAGTGCGTGGGAGGCTGGAGGTAATTTCAGTGACGGTGAAAGGTGCCAGACTTATCAGACATGGAAGATGTTGCTCTAGATTTTGCTTCTGTAGTACTTTACACCTATGATAACTCAGTGTAGAACACCTTTGCTGGTTGATTTAATAAATGTTAGCACACTTGTTTTGCAGCACTAATGACTAGGCAAAGTTTTCACAGAACAGGTACTATATAAGCAGAAGGATTAACAGCATCATTTTGCCGGTGTCTGCCAATTTGCTGTGGAGTCAGCACTTCCATGTATGCAAAATTATTCAATATATCTTTGATACCACAACTAAGCAAATTAACAAGCTTTCTTGTGCATCAAACTAGGGGAGACATTAATATGTTATTTGAAAGCACTGCACAAACACACTCAGCTCTGAACAGCCCTGTGCTGCATTTCCTCAGAGACAAATACACATTTTTTAGTATTTATGACTCTGGAAATGCTTAGGAAAAATGCATATTGCCTTACCTTACTATCCAGAGACAGTTCTTGAAAACTATTTATTTCTTAGCTTGTCCTATGGTATTTTAATAATTGTAGTGAAATCCTAAACCAAGTATGTCCCATGGAGTACATTTTTATTTTGTTGAACTCTGTGGACCCTGTCTAAGGGCAGAGAATATTTTGTTATTATGCTCTGTAGTTTCCACTGGTCAAACACCACCACTCAGCCTCTGGTTCTATTTGGGATTGTCACTCAAAGCTTTTCTTATGTGAAATGTAAGACATTTCAGAGTTTCACCAGTGACAGCAGACAATGTAGGTGGTGGTTTTCACTAAAGCTATGCCCAGGGCAAAGCCTTCAGTCCAACAGCCTTGCCTTATAAGAGAGCTTGTACACTAATACACCATTTCCAGGTGAACTTCAGTGTTGACAGTGGAATGGAATGGATCCATGGTGAGCCTGATGTGCCTTCATACCACAGAAAAATTTGGCTCACTTCCACCAAGTCACGAGGCTCAGGCTCATACTCACATTTGAGTATCTGCTCTGAGGATTGCACTGCCTGCACAGCAGCAACACATCCAGGCAGTCCTGCCCTCCCTGCGGGCAGGCGTTCCTCTGGACTCCAGTGCTTTGCTCCTGGAGCTGCCTAATCTTGTCCACACTTCCAACTTCCACCAGCACAGACTTTCTCAATAGTCATTTTATAGAAGCTTTTATCTGTTTTATTCTCACCTGATGATGAAAGACACCTGGTAAAGCACGGCTGTCCTTGAGAAAATACCGCAGAACACCTCCCTGACCAAAATTCTAGTCTATTATCTCAAGTATCTCCTTTTTCTCCTGCAATCCAGAGAACAACAGTGATCCCTCAGGCTGACAGAACCAGTTTTCTTCTTCCTCTTGATGTCTGCCTCCCTGGCCAAGACCTTTCTGCCAAAAGTAATGTCAACACAGATTTTAGGCTTCCCTTCTTCCCTACCTGCCTGCTCCCACACCTCCTCAGCACTGCGATGGTTTCCTTTCTGTGTTAATATCTGTAATCAAGTAGCCTGAATATGAAGAGGTCACTTTGTGACCAGCAGTCTCCATTACATATGTCACCACCCAAAACAGAGGCTTCTGTAAAAGGATCCTTAGTAGCATTTTGTGATGTCTGATGTGTCTTAGAGGGACAGGAAATTTGTGAAGCCAAGAGAATAAGTGATAGGAGAACATAAAAATGTATGTCCCTGAGAAAGAGCCTCACAAATAGGCTTGAGTAAGCCTGAAATGGGTTTTAGAGCTGAGAAACTGCTGCTGTTTAAGATCTACCCTATATTAATGGAAAACAAGGCTTTGGTTATAAACAAACAGGACTGTGCCATAGACACACCTGATTTCATCACCAGTTTCTCATCAGACCATGGAATAACCCACAGCACTGAACTTGACTGTTCATGCCTAACAGAAGAGTTCAGCAAGCTTAAAATATAGATAACTGTGCAAATAGTAAAGATCCTGAGCAGCAACCTGAATTTGGGCAGCTTTCAGGTTAGTTTAAAAGATGAGTAACTACTTCGCTCAGCCTGTTTTGGGATCTGAAGGGAGCTGGTAGAAGAGAAAAATAAACTCAGCTCTGGGAGCCAAGGGCAAAGAAACAAAGTGAGGAACAAAATGAAAGTTACCTTGTGAATGGCAAGTTTTGGCTTGCTCCTAACTGCAGTAATAAGAGAGCAAAGTGATTCACTCTGGCAACGTTTTCCAGCTTGAGCAGCTTGAAATAATGTGACCGCCCACCACAACCACTGCCTGCCAGTGAGCTCAGGAGGGGGGGTTGGGGCAACCAAAGAGGGTTGAGGTGGTAGAAGGTGGAAATGGAAAGCTCATTTGCAGCAAAGGAGAGATAAACGACAGCTGGCTAGAGAAGAGAGGTAGTAGCAACAGCATTGCTGTCTTGTAAAAATAAAATTGAGTAACGAAGATTTGTTCTATGATAGAAAAAAACATTCTGCTCTTTCACAGCAGCTGGGAGATGAATGTTGATGTGTCCCATGTAGCCTTGCACCTTGGAGGAACTGCCAGGTCACCGCAGAAAGGCTTTGTTTTGTGAGCAGTTGAGAGAAGGTGCATTTTAGAGATGGGTAAGAAGGGTCAAAGAGACTTACCTGTGGCAGGCTAGTCACAGAGTGAAAACCAAACCAAACCCAATACTGATTTACTGCCCGAGTGTGGTTAATATTTATCTAGATGTTCAAACTGGGTATCAGACTGCACCTTATAAAAAGGTGGCCAGCTGTAGCAAGATTTTTCAACTAAACTGTCAACAGTTTTCAAGTACAGACACGCTGATGCAACTTAAAAGGAAAGCTACAGAATAGCAGGTCTCATTATTGTCACTTAAATAACTCCAACAAGACAGTTAATTATGTGTTTGTACTTCCAACTTTGTCCAAATGTATGTAATAGACATTTTATTATTTCAAACTGTGTTTAGGTGGGCATGGTAAGCTTCTTTCTTCCTTTTTTTTGTGTTTGTTATTATTATTCCTGAATTGCTTATCACCAAAATGATACTTTTTCCTCAGGCATTTTTCTCCTTTCTTTTTATTCTGTAATTCAATGACCACAAAATTACATGAGCTTAACTACAGAAAGATTAATTTTAGGATGTAAGTGTTTCATCTCGCCTGGGTGTTTCTCTTAGTGGGCCATCTGTGTTTGATAGTGAGATACCTGCAGCCCATTTACCTTTCTTAAGAGTAACACATTTGGTGGTTTCAACCCTTTCCAGTATGTAAACCCCTAAAAAGGTATCAATTAGTCTTTTGACCCATGGAATTTTGAAGCCTACTGACCATAAGCAGGTTTTCTTAGTTACTACTTCTTAGTGGTAGCATCCCAGAGGTCCATGGACCACAAGCTTAAAGCTACTGAAAGCCTCCATCAGTGGCACAGACTTACTCTGCCTGTTCTGCCAGTGAGCCTGACTTTAACTCTTCTTGCACTAATGAACAACGCTGAAGCTGTGGGCAACGTACAGCCTGCATATACGTACTGCACAGGACACATGTGAAAGACATAGGTTGTTTGAAATGTGAGCTAATCAAAACAGTAGAGAGGCTCTTGTATAATGCAAGTATGTAGAAACACCAAGGCTGACAGCTGCATCCAAAACTCAGATGTCTGGCTCCTTCTCTCAGAAGATTCCACCTCAACACAAGCAGAAACTTCTTTAGAGTGAGGGTGACAGAGCACTGGAGCAGGCTGCCCAGAGAGGCTGCAGCGTCTCCTTCTCTGGAGATTTACAAGACCCATCTGGATGTGTTCCTTTGTGACCTGCTCTAGGTGATCCTGCTTTGTCAGGGGGGTTGGAGTGTATGATCTCTGGAGGTGCCTTCCAACCCCTAACATTCTGTGAATCTGTGATTCCTTCCAGTGTATCTATGGGAAGAACTGGCCATGCTGGGGTGTAAATAGTTCAGCCAGAACCATTTTACAGCTTAGGTGTCTAAAGCTTGACTGCATCATGGGAAAACAAGCTTGTGGAAGTGAGTTTTCCTCCTTCTGCAGCTTGCCTAAGCCGCCGGCCCTGAGCAAGGGTTTTCTCCAAGGGCTGCTCATGCCCAAGGAAGGAGCTCAGAATGAGCCACACCCACAGATTTTGGGTGAACAGCCTCATTTGTCACACACACCAAAAAAAAGAGAGAGACAAAAGAGGTTGAAGCTCCTGGTATTTCAAAAGATCCTGGACACTATGATAGATCATTTTCTTCTTGGATGGCATACCTCTGTGATTTATTTTTGTAAGTTTAGGCAGCTCTTGCTGGTACAGCTGCTGCCAGAGGAGCCATAATTTCTTAATAGCCTACACCAATGAGCTGTGGTGTTAACAAAACAGAAGATGAGAAAATGTAGTTGTAGAGCTGGCAGATGTGACCTGAGGCCAAGGAGGCAGCCGCTCACGGCACCTTCAGTAAAGTGGCCCCAGAGGAAACCTGGAACCAGCATGCCCAGGAGCAGGTGGGATGTGACCCTCCCTTCTGAAACCACTGAGTTTCTGTCCACCTGCTTAGACATCTGAAGACTCACTCAGGCCTCAGCTGTGCACAGAGGTCAACCAAGGCAGAAAAACAAACCCGAGGACTTCATGTGTCCCATTGACTTCTGAAGTGGGAGTCTGACAGCAAGATATTGCCAAGCCATCAGCTTTTCAAGATGATCAAGAGCAGTGACATTTCCACATTTTCAGAGCTCTCAACAAACACAGCTAATTAAGTCTTGCATCATCGCTGCAGCTAAACACAAGTGAGTATTCATCTCCCCTTTGACAGAGGAGGAAGCTGAAGTCTGGGGGGTATTTAGGGCCATGGCATGAGTCACTGGCAGAGCCAAAGCTGTATTTTAAGAGCTATAAGCTCCAGGATCACTGCCTTTTCATTTAAGGTATTAGGCTGAAAACAATGCCTCTTTCTGAGAATGAATTAAAGGGAAGATAGGAAATATTCTTCCATTATCTGTAAGAACAGGATAACCTTTCCCACAAAATGATACTAACCACCAAAATGTTACAACTGATTTGCAATACATGGAGTACCTCTGATCTGGGGGGACTGTTGAGACAGGAAAAAATGAGGAGTGATAGGGTGGCCCTGGCTCTCATGGGCACGACTGGCACACAAGGCAGCGAGTCCACAAAGTGGACTGCTTTCCTCCTAGACCTTACCAGGGCTGTCTTCTGCCCTGCAGACATTAGTGCCCATAGGCTCCAACCAGGATTAACAGCCACCCTGGGAGCCTTCCAAACTCCAGGGAAATAAGCTCTTAGCCCAGCAAGTGTCACAAGAAGACACAACAGGTGAATGAAAAAGAGAACTGTAGAGATAAGTTGTCAGTGATATCAGCCTCTCTCAGGTCTATTTTTAAGCTTACCCCCCCCAAAAAAAATCATTTCCAAATGTAATACCCTGCACAACTTCATTCAAATCTATCATATATATATATATGTCCTCATTAGGATTCAGAATAAACTAATGTACATATAATTATCTACAGACAAAGAAGTAGGCGTGTGCATGGGCGTCTGAAGGCAATGACTTCTTCAAGTGAGTGTTGCCTAAACTAACCTGCCTCAACTTGCAGCAACGCTGTCTCCAAAGCAGAGCAGTGGGCCAGTTCGCTGGGTGCAGCAAAACCAGAGCGCAAGTCAGAGACTGGGAAGGTGGCATGAGTATCATTTCTGTATCACCCTCATCTCCAGGTTCTTTTCTGAGTCTCCTTTTCCCTTTGTGCTCTGGGAGCATCTGGCAGTGTGATAAACACAAAAGGTCATAGAATCAACAGGGTTGGAAGAGACCTCAAAGATCATCAAGTCCAACCTGTCACCCAAGACCTCATGACTACTAAACCATGGCTCCAAGTGCCATATCCAATCCCCTCTTGAACACCTCCAGGGATGGTGACTCCACCACCTCCCTGGGCAGCACATTCCAATGGCTAACAACTCTCTCTGTGAAGAACTTTCTCCTTACCTTGAGCTTAAACTTCCCCTGGTGCAGCTTGAGACTGTGTCCTCTTGTTCTGGTGCTGGTTGCCTGGGAGAAAAGACCAACCCCCTCTTGGCCACAACCACTCTCCAGGTAGTTGTAGACAGCAATAAGGTCTCCCCTGAGCCTCCTCTTCTCCAGGCTAAACAATCCCAGCTCCTTCAGCCTCTCCTTGTAGGGCTTGTACTTGAGGCCTCAAGGTCCTGGGGAGCAGCATCCTGGGACCGCATCTCCTCCAAGCAGCTCTGCTCATTTTCCCCAGCTCAATCAGGACCAGCAGGTAGCAAAGGATCAACAGTACTCAAGAGCTAGATTCCTACAGGACATCCTTACCAGAGATGAGCTTTCCAGAACCAAATGAATCAACTTTGTGGAAAAACAAATCAGCTATAAAGTATGGTTTGAAATGACAGAAGAGCAGGCTTAGATTGGCTGTTAGATTCTTTAGCATGATGGTGGTGGAACACTGAAACAAGTTGCCCAGGGTGGTGGTTGAGACCTCATCCATGGAAATACTCCATCAGGCTTGTCAAGACTCTGAGCAACCTGCTCTAGTAGAGGATGTCCCTGCTGACTGCAGGAGGGTTGGACTAGGTGACCTTCCAACCCAACCCATTCTATGGTTCCATTAGAGGAAACAGTTTAATGCATGTGTTGAGGGATAGCACTGCAGGCAAATTCTGCCCTCTTTTACCTTTTTTTTTTGCCTGGGGAAATAAAGAGTACACAAGGAATTTTGGAAAAGTGGTCATCACACTTACAGCAAGCCTTGAGTTCATGTTTTTACTTTAACAAAGTAATATGCATTTATGGAAATACCACAAATGAATATTACAGATAAATCTCTGTGCTGAGTGCCATTCATGTCTCCGTATTTAGAACTCACATCCAAACTGAGCATCTCTCTAACCAGCTGAATTTCATCAATAGCTATAATCTGGTGGTGTTTCTTCACTGAAAATGTGCAAGTGTTAGTTCTAGACTGGCTAATTTCCAAACTAACTTGGAGTGCAGTTCTGTTTCCAGCAGCACCATCTCCAGATCTGTATTGTGATCAGTATCCTTGCTCACCAGATTAACCCCAGGAACCTGCATGCAGAGCATGGCTCAAACTACAAGATAATGCATCATACCAACTAGATCCAGATGCCATGAGCAACAAAGTAACATTTCATAATCAAAACTCACCTTTGACTGCCCAGTTTTATTGATTGTTGTGTCGCCTGCATCCTTTCCGGTAACGTTTATGAAACACTTTTATGTTGGATGCTTGTTGCACTCCAATCCACACATTTTGACCATTCCTCATTTTTTAACTCATAAGCAGCTTGGGAGTACACTGCTGTAACAAGCAAGACTAAGGCAATACATATGTTTAAGAACATATACCCAGCCATACTGTGTCAGGAACCAATATCCATCTAGCTCACCACTGGAACTCCAGAACTAGTAGCAGATGTTTTAGGAAAAGATTAGAGAAGAAAGAGAATTTTTAGTGTGAATCTCCACACAGTATTTCTTCCCAGCTTCCAGCACCACATTAAATATTTATCTAACTGGTGTGATATTAAATATCTCCATGTTTCCAGATCTCCTAGTGCTAGAGTTCTTGTAAAGTGTAAAGCCTTCAGTCTGTTCTGTCATTCTCATCACCAAACTCTGAATTGTTCAACTCACCTTCTCTCATTCATCGAAGCAATCAGATTAAGAGTCTGTATTAGCGTTCACAGCACCCTGGGAATACTGTCAAAAATACACCCTCAGGGCACAGCCCCAGTTACTGTGTTGTTTATACATGGAAACTTCACAGTTAGCACAGTGGCATCTCCTACTGAGCGTCAGAGCAGTGACCTTCCGCTCCAGGGCCCAGGAAGTGAAATCCTTGACTGCCTTTTTATTCAGTCCTTCACCAGGGTTTGTTTAGCCTCTCAGAGGGCTAAAGTTTAGCCTGTGGAGATAAGATTGTCTCTCCTTCAAGAAAATGCTGTCAGTCTCAGTGAGAAAAAACAATGCAGGAACTGGCCCAGTGCACAGCCATGTGCTTGCCTGCAATGGCACAGCTTGAGGAGGGCACTGGCTCACTGCAGGTCACAGCCACAGCAAAGTGGGACTGCATTTCAAACTTGCCAAGCCCCTTGTTTTTTCTGTAGGAGCAACACTGTGGGCTAACACCTAGCAGCAAGGTGTGATCAAAGCAGTGACAGGCTCACTGCCACCAGATGCTGTGACAAGTGCTCGGCCTTACTAGAACAGCTGCCCCAGAGCAGGCTCAGCTCCAAGGGGTCAGGGGTGCACCCTGTGCTCCCTCCACCTCCACAGCTCCAGCTGGCACCTGGCTGATGAATTCCACTTCAATCTCCCAGCCATTCTCTCTTTATGCAATCACAGAATCACCAAGGTTGGAAGAGACCTCAAAGATCATCAAGTCCAACCTGTCACCACAGACCTCATGACTAAACCATGCCACCAAGTGCCACATCCAATCCCCTCTTGAACACCTCCAGGGATGGCGACTCCACCACCTCCCTGGGCAGCACATTCCAATGGCAAACAACTCTCTCTGAGAAGAACTTTCTCCTCACCTCGAGCCTAAGCGTCCCCTGGCACAGCTTGAGCCCAAAGCTCTGTGCTGCTGCTGTTGCCTACAGTGATTTTATCCAAAAGCCTTCATGGTGGGCAGTGCAGCTGCATGCTGCTGCCTGCCCACCCAGAGCCACTCTTACACTTCATGCCACCACCCCTTGGAGAGGTTTTCCCCTGGACACCGAGACAATCCTGCAGTATCCCCTCTGCAGGGGACGTGTCTGGCTCTTCTGCAGTGCTTAGGAAGCCCAGAGAGAGTCCTGGTGGGGCTGAAGCCAATCCCAGTCTCTGCCCATCTGCTTTCCTGAGCCATTTCATAGCAGCAGACCCTAGCAAAGAGCCGAAGGACTTAAAATCTAGTGACCCAAACAGACATAAATTTCAAGGATTCTATCTTTTGCTAAGACTCCTTGACAAATTTGTTGTAACATTTTTGTTTGTATTTTTATCATGGTATTTCTTCCCATTACTCTATGGAAAAGTTTGACATCAATGAGCTCTTTAAAGCTTGGAGATTTACTGCAAACTTTACCTTTTCAACACCGTCTGTTTTGCAACAAACTACAAATTTTGCTGCCATTTGATACCATTTTGAGGAACTGCCTTCCTATTCCATTAAAAGAAAATATTGAAATGGTCTCCCTAACAAGAGAAGTGAAAGCATACAAACAAGTAGCTTGTCTCCTGAGCTGACTCAGTCTAAACTGCTATGATTTTACAACCGCATTTTAAAGCCTCTGATGACCCTTGCCCAACATAAATACAGAAGTTTTAAACCCAAACTGCATCTAATTGCAGATTCTCAGTTTCACATATATAATAACTTAGTGCCTCATGATTGCTGGGTTTGCTGGGTTTTTTTCCCAATAAAGCAGCAGCACAGAAGAATTAACCCCATAGGCTCTTCTTGCAGAAGAGCAACCCTTGGGTAAAAGCTGCCTTCCAGAAAACTTGCATAGTTCTTGCAGTGCTGCACTATTCTTCCATGCCCAGCTACTGCAGCTGCCTGACCCTGCCTCCTGTCCATCCCTGTCTGCTGGTAAAATCCACTCCTTACCCACCCCACCCCCTTACACAGCACTCCTAGATGACATATTCACATTTATCATGTGAAAAAAAGAGATATAGACAAACATTTCTAACTTCTTACATTTGATTCTTAGCTCAATTGAGCAAGAGCAATTAGTCTTATGGTTTAAGCTTTTATTTCTTTCCATTGACTTGAACTCGTTTCAACTCCAGTCCAAAGTGTCTATAGTTCCTTCTCTAACATCTCTTTTTTTCTGATGTTTGTTTACCATGAAGAATCATGAAGTCATTGGCTGAGGGAGCTGAGGTTGTTCAGTCAGGAGAAGAGGCTAAGGAGAGAACTCATCACTGTCTACAACTCCCTGAAGGGAGGTTGGCATGAGGAGGGGGGCAGTCTCTCCTCCTTGGTAGCAGGCAACAGGACCAGAGGGAATGGTTACAAGCTACACAAGCATCTCTGTTAGGTTCTAGCCTGAGATAGTTATCTAAATATGAAGACACACCTTCTTTGAAAGACATAGCTGAAGGGAGGGGTGGAGGTAGTTCTGGTGCTCAGTTCAGCTGGCTGCTAAGGCAGCCTCACGTCACACTTACAGGCAAGAGCACTGGGTACATCTGGTGCCTGCACACCTCAGCATAAGCCTTTTCATCAATCCTGGAGGACAATGCACCAGCTGGTTAAAAAACCCCTGCCAACCCTATAGCAATTTGACATTCAGACAATTTTCTGTGAGGAAAGTGTTGCAGACATTTAAGGACCTTATGAAACAGATCTGCACGAAACCTGCTTTTCACTGCCACTCCTTTGCCAACAAATTTTACTGGGATCCAGGCAAGTAACAGCTGCTCCCCTTCATCCATGCTGCAAACACACTCTCCAGTGGTGAACAGACACCATCATCTTCTGGCATTCCAGAAACAGACCCCATGCCATCATGCTGGTGAACATACTAAGAGCAGGAAAACTGTTTGCAAGACCTTGGCAACCCAAGCTTGACTGCTGCCTGCTGCTTGGACAGGCCACCTGCTGCCTGGAGACCTCCCTCAAAGTTTAAAAAGGAACAACAAAGAACTAGGTGTGATCTAGGTGAGATGCTAAAGCAAACTTTCTGATTGGTTGGTTACATGAGACTTATGTTTTGGTCATTAAATAAAGAGTTCTAGCTTGCCATTAAAATGAAGCTTTCCTGCCTTTAGTGGCAGTCTCCCTTTTTTTAGTCTCCTTCTCTGGAGACTTTCAAATCTCACCTGGATACATTCCTGTCTGACTTGCCCTAGGTGATCCTGCTTTAGCAGGGAGATTGGACTTGATGCTCTCTAGAGGTCCCTTCCAACCCCTAAAATTTTGTGATTCTGTGGCAGCAATCCTATGTTCTGTGTCAAAAAGACCTAGTGGAGCAAGGAGGGTTAGAGCATGTGGCCATGATGAGACAGGTGCTGCCACTGCCTGCTCTGGACACCCCAGCCTCTGCTGGCTGGCTCCAGCCATCATCTTGCAGTGAATTCAGTCAATCACAGAGAGGTGAAGTGGAGCATGACAGTTCAGTGAGATGGTCAAGCAGATCAATTATTTAAGTGCTTCTGTCCTGGAAGACTTTACTCAGCCTAAAATAACCCTTTGTATTGACAAGGAGTCCATCTCAGACTTCTGTAAGATTTGACTGGCTGAGCAATGCATGTCTACATCTTTAGTAATCAACAACCGGGAGAAATGACACTGTCAATAATGTGGTACGAAACACAAGCACTGATTTTCAACAGATGTGCACAGTATGCAGTGCCCAAATTGCTAGACAACTACTGGAAAACTTCATCCACAAATATTCTTAAGTATTTTTAACTTAGATTCATAGAATCATTAAGATTGGAAAAGACCTTCAAGATCAAGTCCAACTGTAACCCAACTACTATGACCACTAAGCTATATCCTGAAGCAACACATCTATACACTTCCTGAACATTTCCAGGGATGGCAACTCCACCACTGCCCTGGGCACCCTGCTCCAATGCCTCACCACTCTCTCAGTAAATTAGTTTTTCCTAATGTCCAGTCTAAACCTCCCCTGGCACAACTTAAACTCATTTCCTCTCATCCTATTGCTGCTTACCTGGGAGAAGAAACCAACACCAGCCTCACTCCAATCTCCTTTCAGGTAGTTAGAATAGAATAGAATAGAATAGAATTAACCAGGTTGGAAGAGACCTTCGAGATCATCATGTCCAACCTATCATCCAACACTACCCAATCAACTAAACCATACAACCAAGCATCCTGTCAAGCCTCGCCCTGAGAACGTTAAGATCTCCTGTCTGCATGCTTATGCTACTGAGACTACTAATTGCCAATGTTATTAATGTTAATATGTTGTTCCCACAGGAGTAAAAGGCAATTCTGAATCCTGAGATATTTGCAGTTTCTGCCTGAATTCTTTAAGTTTTGCATTTTATATTTGCTTAATAATAACAATAGATTCTCTTTTGAATATTGCATAGAGCCAGTTTCATTATCCAACTTCAGCAGCAGAAACAGCAGCACTGTCCAAGCTGCAAGTTTAAACTTAAACAAAACCACTTTTGATGAAGCTTCACAAGAAAGTGCCAGGGAAACATTCTTCCTATGCAGTCAGTGAAACTCATCCCTAGCAGCATAACACTCAACAGCATTATCAATTAAATGTATGGAAAGAAATACAGATGATCACGGCAAGTTTACAAGAACCAAATCAACAAGTAGTGAAAGGATCAGGGGCAGTGGTTTCAAACTAGAGAAGAGCATATTTAGATTGGATGTCAGTTCTTTAGCATGAGGGTGGTGGAACATTGAAACAGGTTGCCCAGGGAGGTAGTTGAGGGCCCCATCCCTGGAACTATTCAAGGTCAGGCTCGACAAGGCTCTGAGCAACCTGCTCTAGTGGAGGATGTCTCTGCTGACTGCAGGGGGGTTGGATGAGATAAACTTTGGAGGTCCCTTCCAACCCAGACCATTCTATGATTCTAAAACATCACACCCAACAATGCAGAATCAGACTTTCTTCCTCTCAAGCCTGCAATTCCTTACTTTGTGTCCACTTAATATTCCCTCCTTCTAACCTGATACTTGCTGGAAGCTGAAAACTAAAGAGTTTCATTACTACTCTTGCTACATGCTTTAAAAAGGCCTAAGGATTGAATCTAAGGGGGTAGTTTGCTTTAAAGTGTTTCTTACTGTTATACAAAGTTTAAGCAGTTACTTGAGCTGTTCTGGCTTTCTTTTGTGAGGCAAGACATGCTTTTACTAGCAAGATGTATCCTGTATTTATATATTTTAGTTAACAACATTTAAAAGCTCTGTTGAAAGGCTACATACCACGTATTTAGTGCAGTGACTTTCCATGCACTATCATTATTACTGCAAATTGTTTCTCTTTGTCCTGGTCTTGTTCAGGTTGAGATGAGTGGGTTCTGCTCCGTGGAAAGGATCCTCACTCTGAGACATGAAGCGCAGAGCAGGACAGGTCAGCCAGGGCTAGGCTCTGATTTTCAACAGAGCTCTGGATGTGAACAGGGTTAAACCTTTGTAAATAAGTGCTGGTAGATAGCATCTAGAAAAGCAAAAGTACCTCCATAAAACTGAGAAAACCATGAAGGCAGGAAATTTTATAGACACAGGGAGAGCTGGGGATGACATAAAGCTCAAAGAAGGATAAGGAGGAATTAGGCAGAGCTCCCATCATTAGACACAATGGCTTAAAGCTACTGTAACAACTATCCTTTCTGCAGTGAACAAAGTTTGTTCCTCCTAATCCTTCAGGCTCCTAGTCAGATGTGGTGACAGCTGCTCCTGCTATGACACAGGGTCAGAAGAATTTTAAATATGACTTTTTTTAGCTCTGAAAAAAGCCTCCATTCTTGAAGCAGCTTTCCTTTCTGGCCACCTTAAACAGTTAGTTGCTGTACAGTTTGCACAGCTGTGAAGGTCTCAATTTTAGACATGATAGCTACTGACTCTGAGTAGGTACAAATGGAGGAAGCAATGAATTTGAAACAAAACTAATGATCATAAACTTCATTTTCTACTTTTCATATACTCTTACACTGGTGCTTTGGCTTGAATACCACTAAAACTCATAAGCATAAAGGACACCTTTGTGTAAGAGCACAAGAAACGGAACAAATAATTAGGTTGATTTTCTAGCAAACATCACATACAGTAAGAAAGCTCCCATTAACAAAACACCTTTGTTTGTCTCATGCTGCCTCAAACCTGCAGCCACATGGAAAGGAATTACAGCCTATTGGAGAAGAAAGTCATCCTTGACAAATCAGAAGTCAACCACAAACCTTTCAAGCAAATCCTCAGCCTTTCAAACTTTCAGAAGAAAGAAGGAGAGTGCTGAATATAGCCAGATCTTGCCAGAATCAGAAATGCAAAAACTGCCAACCTGCCCCCAGAAGGTTTACAAGAAATGCTCTTAATTCCTCTGCCATCACAGTTTACATCTAGACATCCAGTGTATGATACAGTCATCCAGTGTACCAGAGGTCCTTGTGGAGTGTATGTGGGTGAAACCTGCCAACCACTACGTACTAGAATGAACTCACAAGGATTAGAAATAAAAAGGCACAGTTATCATTGAACACTGTGAAACAACAATTCCCCTTCACACCTTGAGGGAGACTTACAAACTACTGAGGTTTAATGTGATTATAGTATTCATTCTTAAACAGAACAGACTAAATAGAGCCATTGGGTTAGTGCTCATTACAAATCTCTCAACACCTCATGTCCTGCTTGTCCCTGTTCTGCAAATGCTTTCTCTCTGTCTCAGTCTGTCACCTTTGCTGCTACTGACAGCTCTCTGGTCACATCACTTGTCCCACAAATGGCCTAATTAATTAATATAATTACAGATTACCTTTTATTTTGTTTGGTTACTTCCAAATGACCTGCAGAACTTCACTTGTTTTACAGTACACCCCATTCTGAGGTAAGAGCAAATTCAGAGAACAAGTGAGGAACGAGTAGGTCTGGAAGGGTGAAACTGTCCTAGTTTTGTTTTGATGCTGGGACAAATGTAGTTTCTGCTGCTACTTACATCAGACTTACTGAAATGCTTGCACACTAGAGAGCTGACCACATTTTACATCAGCTGGTCTAATGACACCTCACCTGCCTTTACAAACCTTCCATCTTTTCCCAGCCTATCAGGGCTACAGCACAAGTGATACTAAAAAGTGACAGAGCAATGAAGTAGATTGTACAGGCACCAGAAAATAAACAGCAGCTCCTTCAGGGGAGGGTGTCAGGCAGAAGGGAACAGGAACCCCCAGCTGAGGAGCTGCCCACTGAGAATTTAATTCTACCTTGGTCACAGAAATAAGGTGATGTATGTTTTGATATACTTGACCCTCCCCACTCTCAATCACCTCGTGAAAGTCATGCTAAAGACCCAACTGTTAGATAGTGTGTACTGCATTGCACTGAGATATACAAGATACAGCCAGGAAACTTAGCCAGCCTGGTATTAAGAAGACCAGTCCCTTCCCAGAAGTTCTGACAGCCTTGGAGGTGAGATCAACTAATGGAAGCTTTCACACTTTGATTTCTGTCTATATTTCTCCTGCTATGCCATAACAGAAAGGCCAGATCCAATCTGAATTTATCTGACTGCTGCCTATCTTCTCTCCTGTACCTGCAGCGCTCCTTTTCCTGCTCTTTGTGGTCATCTTACATTCCCTGACAACTACCCATGCTTCACCCTGTGATACATGCTGATAAAAAATTACATTGTATATACCAACCAATGGTAATAAAGACATCAGTTAGGGGTTTCTTTGACAACCACCACCTTTCTTGAAATGGAAAGCTGATCTCCAGAGCACCACCAGTGAAGACTAGATCGTGAGCAGGGTGACAGCTGGAATTCCTGTCCTGGTTCTATTTTGAAAATGTGTCTGATGGGAACACTGCTGCTGCTACCAGCACAGGCTGCTGCTGCCTAGTTTAGACATGAACACCCAGAAAATGCAGAAGAATATTTCAGAAAGGCAGAACTTAAAAAAAAACCACTTTCTTTTGGTGACTTGCTGAAAAGAGATGTTATTTATTTGACTCACTTCACATACATTAGTTATCATGAGATATTTCTTTTAGGGTGTGATCGTCAGAATCAGGTCCCTACAAACACATGTGACAGAGGCTCTGGTGCACAAAGGCAGCTCCTTCAGAAGCAAAAACACATTTGAGAGGAGTGAGTATTTAAACCAAACAAGCATTACTCTCTCATATAAATCACAAATGGTAGTTTCTTTCATTTGTCCTCCATTGCTAGTACTCATTGTTTCTATACAAAGGCACCTATTTGGGGGAGAGTGTTCTCATCGTGCTGATGAACTGAGGGAGAGATCGCTGCAGACAGAGGCAAACATGAAACGGGCGTGTGCAGATGCGTGTGTATATGTACACATATACACATCTCTACACATCCACACATGTAAACGTACACACACAGCTCTAGATCTGCATTTCAAAAAAGGCAAGTGGGTGGAAAATGAAAGTATCATTGGTAAAGTGAGGGTTATGGGTTAAGACAGAAGATAACAGAGAGAAGCAAAACTCTGAAGGGTGCTGAAGGCAAAGACAAGAGGCTTAAACATTGTATGATGAAATGATCAACACAGATCAGGAAGGAATGTGCCCACGGTGGCAGGAGAGGAAACATGCTGTAGAAAACACATCATGAGGACTGTGCAAGGGCTCCATTAAGTTGCTGGAGACTTGAAGGTAAAGTTCAATGGCAGAGTTCTAGCTGGGTTTACAATCCTCAGTGCTGAAAACATTCATCTAGTTTCCTATATTCCTGTACCTTGCTGCTGCTGCTTCTTGCTTTGCATGGGCTTCAGTGCTTGTTGGGCCCCACCATCAGAATATTCAACTCAGTAAAAAGGTAGAAAACTAATCCAGCAAAGACAAGTAGAGAGCTTTCTGTCAGGCTGATCTCAGGGTCTGGCAAACAGAACATGGCAAGTGAGAAGGAAATAGGTGGGAGCAAGCAGGAGAAAACCTTCCCCAAACAGATGTAAGGCTATCTCAGCAAGCCATATATGACTCCACCTTGAGCAAAGGAAGTTCACGGACAAGATGCTCAGATAAGGATTTTGGTAGTCAGAACATAAAGAAGAGTAGGACACTTGTAAATATTCACAACATTAATTAATGCATGATTGCTGTATGCCTCCAAGAGGGACAGAAGACTCAGAAGACTTAAAAGTTCCCTCCTAGCTTTTAGGTTCCCATCACAAAGTTGACAGCAGAGATATCGACAACACCAGCAGCACCATTTTGACTCTCAAATTTCAGCAGTAGTAAGAGATTAAGAAAAGAAGCCAGAGGGAGAACATGAGGTGACTGATAAACAGGTGATTAGTGAAAGCCATGAGAAGTACAGGGAAAAGAAAGATGATCATGAGGCAGGTTGGAACAGGTCTTTCTGACCACTTTCACAGTGGCTAACTTCAGCACCTCAACTGGAAACCAGAGGAGGACTGGGTTGCAAAACCACAACGGACAAGATTTCAATATGTCCCTGTGTAAAACACAGCTGTGCACATTGGGTTTTTTAAATAGGAACTTTGTATATATTGATCAAAGCTATTCCTACATCCATAGGTAATGTGCAGCAAAGCAGGCATGCACCTGCACTTTGGTTTTCCACTGATCCTGAAACCTAAGCATACTGGTGTATAGCAACATTAGTGACTGTTACATAGCACAGCATTCAAAGGAGGTCGTGAAGAACCTGAAGCTCATAAACCACCCACAGTCTGCAACATGACTGTTCTGGCATGGTGTCTGTTACTGCCAGATCAGTCTAAGTATGCAACACTGCACAAGCCTTGGATTTAAACAGAAGCCATCAGCTACTAAGTGTAAGTTCAAGCTGTGGACTGTCCCCTGTGGCAGTTGAGGTTCCAAAAATGACAGTCTCCTTTAAGCTACACCCTGCTGACAGCAACTAGTACACCATCATTCTGACAGCTGTGCTTAACTTCAAACTGATCACAAATCTTTAAACTGGAATATTTCCTGTAATCCTCTGCATGGCATCAAGCACCTCAGATCAGCTGAACTGCAAGCTTCAGGGTCCTGGTTAAGGGATCCCAGATTATCTCATGCTAAAAGCCTGCAGTGGGCAGCACCCTGTTTTCTGTTTCTATTTAAGATCATTTTGTGACTCCTGAGGCCTCACAGTGATGCATGAGCAGCATGACACTAGGAGAGAGAATTCAAACACTAAATATTTCTGAGCAATCACTGAACCTGTCTTCCCTAACTGCAGACAAGTTCCATGGTTTGTTTGGCAGCCTGTATCAAAGAGGTCTAATTTCCCACATGAGGGCTGCCCTGCCACGCTTTATCTGCCCTAAGTTGTTCTTGTTTGTTTACCATAGTGCTTCTGGGGGTTGGTTTTGTGTCGTTTTGTTTTTTAAACACAAGAGAACAGCTTGGTTTGCCTTTGAGTGCAGCTCAGTTTGCCTTGTACAAAGTCAGACAACACTCACCACCTTTCTCAAAGAATGAAATACCAGACTCTGCTAATCCAAACTCTCTCTGAAGTGTCAGTCCCAGACACTGCTCAGGGCCAGGCTTGTGTTAGTCAGGAATGTGTGCTTCATGAGTTGGGGAGTAGGATTCATTTCAGATTGAAATGCAGCTGACTGCAAGCTATGCATCAGAAGAGTCCCTGGTACAGATTGCATCAATTCAACCTAGAAAAATACTCAGTATCACAGAATCACAGAACAACAGGGGGTGGAAGGGCCCTCTGGAGATCATCTAGTTTCAATTACCCTGCCAGAGCAGGTTCACCTAGAGCAGACTGCACAGTAACGCGTCCAGGCAGGTTTTGAATGACTCCATAGATGGAGAACACAGAACCTCTCTGAACAGCCAATTCCAGGGCTCTTCCGTCCTCAAAGTTCCTCATCATGATCAGATGGAACTTTGTGCCCATTACCTCTTCTCCTGTCACTGGAAAACACCGGAAAAATATCTCAGTGATAATCCTGCTGAGATTTTAGGCACTAAAGTAGCAGGTGGGTGGTGAAGAGGAATTAAAATGACAGTTCAGTGGACTGAGCAATTGCATTTCTTGGACTTGAATCCCTTTTTGTTATGTCAACTTGTCTGATACAACTGTAGGAAGAACAACAAAGTCTGAGAAAGCACGAGCTCTGCAGGATTCAGGCAAGCCTCACAGTGATCATGGCCTCTGTTGAATCTCTGGGTACCAAGTCCACACTCTTCCCTAAGTGCTCAAACAGGGGAAAATATTATGAAGCGTGGTCTACAATCCTGGCAGCTATACCAGGTCTCAAAATCAAGATAAATAGTCCAAAAGTTATGAAGATGAACAGAAACTTTCTAGATCAATACAAACTGATGCTGCTGGAGGATCAGTTTGGAGAGAGGTATTTTTTCACTGTTCTCCAACAAATGTGGCTTAATTAAAACCCAATCCCTTTCAGTAATGAATTTAGCTGACTTCAAAACTATTCCTCATGTCTACTTTTGACAGAAAAAAAAGAAAAGCCAGATCTTCTCAAAACCTAATCTCAAGACTCTATAGATAATTAGCTTAGCACCCACATTCTGAATACCGTGCAGGAGCAACTTACACAAATGGCTCTTTTGCACATGCAGATTTTGAACTACAGCCTGCATAAACTTCTCACCCTTCACCTGGGGGCTTTGTAATTCCTAAAGAGAGGCACTGGAGAAGCAGCACTACTGGAAGCAGCTCTTGGTTCTCCAGAGCAGGGTTCTTTCAGCACAGGCTTGTACTCCTGTGACATGTGCCAGCAGGGCATGGCAGGGGCTACCTTGGGGTTTCGTATTTTCCCATCACACTGAAGGCATTTTACTCTGAAAATTAATCAGCTCATCCTACACATTCATTGCTAATTTTGGCATCTGCTTCTGACCAGGCAGCAACCATTCTCCAACAGGAAAGGGAGAAATAAACATTTGCTTTCCAGGACAGCAGTTAGGGTTTGCAGATGTTTCTGCTTCTCCTTCCCTGACTTCCAGACTGAGCCACATACCATTACCTGTGGGGGTAAGCACAGAGAAGTGCCAGCAGGTAAGAGTGTAACAGTTTAGCACTGTAATTTCTCCAAGTATTAATTAGCACTGATGTGTTATTACCTGCTGCCTCCATGGACACGAGTTCATTGTACTTTTCAAGGATAACTTTTAACCCATAAAAAGTCTGGTTGGGTTGGCTTCTTGTGGTTTGTTTCTTTCTGGTTTGGATTGTACATTAATCACAGGATCCAAGTTGTACTGATGTGGATCAGACTGTAAATGCTGCCTAAGCATACAGACAGCTCTCCTTGCTGCTAAAAGCAGTGCATCGCCATTGGAACAGCACGAGCACCATCACTGACCTTCAAGAACTATGTAAAATCCCTAAAGGCTTCACTGAGCAAAGACCTCTGCCTTTGCATGCCCATAGGTAAGATGGTAGTGGGACTTGGTGTCCTGAGGGTCTTGCCCAGCCTGAATGTTCCTGTGATTCTGTGATGCTTTCTTCAAGCTGCCATTTTCAAATACCCATACAGTCCTCATTCCATAAAGGTGACAGAGTAAAGAAAATACAGTTAGGCCACCACCAAATAAAGACAAATGTGGGTAGAGCAGAGATTACACCACATGAGGATCCCCTCATGGATCCCTGCTGCACTGCACACTTACTGACTCACTAGATATTCACTGCAAACTCTCCAGCCTTTGCACCAAGTGCAATATTAGCTATTTATCCCTGAAAATTTTATGAACATTTTACTACAGCATCTGAGTGCTTTTGTTCTCACTAACTCTGAGTTCAGCAAACACCATTATCCCATTTCACAGGGAGCACATGAAGCAGAAGAGGATGAAGGTCAAAACCACTGAAAACACTCTGGGTTTTAGATTCCTGACCAGAGATTCTGAGCATCTCACTTGTCAGTGAATTTTGCAGACTGCAGAGCACTTGCATGTCCAAAATACACATCCCAGGGATGGCCGTGCTTTCTGTGAGGACACAGAAAATTCCCTAACACCAGTCTAAAACTGGACATTCAGAAACAGCTTAGGTTTGAGACAGTTGCCTGGGACTATACAATTGCCGTTGCAGAATGACAATTAGACAGAGTATTCAGAAATATTAAAACCAGATCTTCCAGCTCAGCTCTTCCCATTGTGAAAACAGAACAACAATACTGATGTAATAGATTCTTCCTTCAGCCTAGGCAATGTGCTGTCAGCCATAGCTACCCATGCTATCAGCCCTCACTTTTCATGAGCCTATGGCCATCTCTACACTACACTCCATGACACTGCTTTCCTCAGTAGAGAGAGCAAAAGTCCAAGTTGGCAGTATGGAAAGCTAAAGGCTGTTGATGCACACACTGCTTTTGACAGCTACACAGCTGGTAAGCTGAGAATCAAGTTTGCTCTCACCTGCCTCATCATCAATAAAAGGGGCAGAGAGATAAAGTTCCTCTCATCAGAGCAGGTAAAAGGCACCATACAAGTGAACTTCCCTTTGGATGAGGAATGGAAAAGCAAGAAGTGCCTCTAGGTAACGACATTTCTAATCAGATCCTGCGCCCATGGCAGATTTGCATCAGCCTCTCTATCTAGAGCTACTGATCATAAAAGCAAAGAACCTTTGTTGACTGTCAGTTCTTCTGTGCTTCTTCATGACTAACGTCTCTCATGTTACCTGGGGGTTAAGAAAAAATACTCAGACAAGTGAGAACATTAAATGTATACTTTCAAGTATGTTTCTATTGTCTTAACACCTAAAAATAAAACAGTTCCTGAGTTTATGATACTCATTGTCCTTCTGTGCACTTTCCACAATGAAGGACTTGCATGCTCTGTGCCATTAGCTCAAGACACAGTAAGCAACGCCAGTGCACTCCTGGAGGAGCTGCTTGTCAGCTTTTAGGACAACTCATAACTATTAAATACCAGAAGCCTTCTGAGATCATTCTGAATAATTTAAAAACAAACAGAAACATCTCTTTGTAACTTATTCTGTAAAGCAGGATGAAAGTCTGACCTCACCAAGTTAGATTTACTTTTGCATCTTCTAAAGTACAAAACCAGGTCTCCCCGAAGTGCTTTGACATGAATGAGGTAGCATTAGTTGGTTGTTTTTTTAAAGTGTTTTGTTCCTGAGATGACTCTCTCATTTTAAAAAGAAATATGATTAAAGCCAACAAACCAAATCACTATTGTAACATGACAGGAAAAGAAAATATGATTCTATGCTTCAGGGACTTCTGGGGCTAGATGTGGCCTCTGGTGTAAGCAGCCATTAACATTTCCATGAATTTGTCCAGAGTCCTCCTTAGTCACAGGAACTTTTAGCAGTCACAACATTCTTTAGGCAAAGCCCAACCACTCAATTACCCATTCTATGAAAATCCACTCTATTTTATTATTCATTGTTTTCAGGCTGGCTCCTGCTTGCTTCATTTTTGATGTCCTGTAGTGTCTTTATGAAAAGGCAGAGAACATAATCCCTACTCATCATTTCCACATCATTCACAGCTATGACCTTTATTGTGTTTTCCTCTGCTTCCATCTCTTCCCTAATTTCTGCCTGCAAAACTGTTCTTTCCACTACAGAGCCATGGACAGGCACAGTATGGTGGCTCTCTGCCAACCAAAACTTGGCCAAGCAGGTTTTCCAAGTGTGCCTACACTGTGTCTAGTGCAGCAGGTGTCACCTTTTCTTTAAGAACCAGCCCTTAGTGGATAAGACTTTATCAGTACTACCTTGCCCTAATTGCATTATTCCATTAGCTCAAAGAACAGAGCTTTATCTTGCAGTAATTGAGGCAGCAGCAGCCTGAGCTTCATGAGGGATTACTGGTTTTAGCCCTGTGAGGAACAGGTTACGTCTGTCAGCCCAGCAGCCTCTAGCAGCTCCTTCCTGGCCGTCCAATCTCCATGACCAAAGTCAATCACAGTAAGCTCTCTCTTCTTAGAGCATCCTGAGTAAGAGACTTTCCACAGCTGCTCCTGGGTCTTGTTCAAACCCTAAGGATTTCCATATTGAACACTAAGAAATTGGTAGGTCTTTTTCTGACAAGTTTTGGGCCCAACCTTGCCTCTCCCTCATAGTTTTCCTCATGGCCAAGCTCTTAGCACAGCAGTCATCTACACCAATGTAGGTATCCACGCATTACCTAATGAGTTCAAATTCCTCTCACAGTTGGTAGAGATCCAGTCAACAGAATCAACAGCATCTCTGGAGCACTTTTCTCTGAAAGGAGGCAGAACAGCTCAGAAGAAACCACGAAGGACCTACTTTCTACTGTTGACTACACAAGAAGAGAAGATGAGTGGCTCAGGTGGAGACATTTACACTGTTGACTTCTAAAGTTAGACCTCTCATAACATCAAAAAAGAGATTATTTATGCTTTTAAAATGGTGGACATTTTATCCATATAAAAGGATATATTAATTCAACAAATACAAATTTTAACTATTCCTGCACATTAAGTTTCAAAGTTTGCTACTAAATGCAAAACTGCTTATGACTATAAACTGCCTACTCAGTAAAACAAAACCTAAATCATTAAACTTGAAGGCCTTTGCTTTCAGAAGGGGTTCAGCAAATAATTAAGTGCTGCAAAACAACTGCAACTATTCTGCAGCTCATTTAGACAGACACAAACAAGCTGAATTTTATTAAAGACAATCTAATTTCTTTTTATCAGATTATATTTATCATCTGTGAGAACAAAGCTCCGCAGAGCTCTGTGGATGTTCTACCTCAGCATCTCAGTTAAAAGAAATTAGAAATGGTGGAGGCCGTCTAGTTCATTGAACTCTGCACTTGCCAAATGCCTCTCTGAGTTGTATTTTTTTATTACAGAATCACAGAATGTTAGGGGTTGGAAAGGCCCTCCAGAGATTGAGCCCAACCCCTCTGCCAAAGCAGGATCCCAGGGCAGGCCATACAGGAACGCATCCAGGTAGGTTTTGAAAGTCTCCAGAGCAGGAGACTCCACAACCTCTCTGGCAGCCTGCTCCAGGGATCCATCACCCTCACCATAAAGACGTTTCTCCTCCTCCTTATTGTTTGTTATATTCTAGTTTTAAGCATCCCAAAACGTTGGGATGCTGTTGCATAGTGGTCACAAGCGGTGACCTCGATGAAGGGATTGAGTGCACCCTCAGTAAGTCTGCAGATGACACCAAGCTGGGTGAGAGTGTCAATCTGCTGAAGGTGAGGAAGGCTCTACAGAGGGATTTAGACAGGCTGGATCTATGAGCTGAGGCCAACTGCGTGATGGTGAACAAGGCCAGGTACTAAGTTCTGCACTTCAGGAACAAATACCCCTCAGAAGTGTCTTACAAAGCCAGAGGGAGAAAAGAGAGAACGTGTGGCTAGAGTGAGGTAGCCAGGGAGCTGCCAGGAGCAGCAATGCTGTGGAAGGAGAAAGTAGCCAATGCACTCATGGTCACCTCGTGCATATTATACTGAAATATTTGCTTTCTTTCAGTTTCCAACTGACATCAAATAAAGCATCCAACTAGAATAAGCTGTTCTCTTGCAAGGACCCTGTGCCACCCCAGCCTAAGACTGCTGGTTTCATGTGTGTGTTTTTTGTTTCAATAATCATATAAGAGGATTGTAAATATTTTTCCCCTGGTGCTTTCACTCTCTTTGGCATTTTGAAAATCTCCTTTGCTTTGCAGTTTAGCTCTGCCTAGGGTTTGTATTTTGCACACTCTGATTGAATGAGGGCACTAATCCAACAGCAGGGTTGCCCATGAAAATTTGCTCAAGACCTTCACTGCATCTCCTTATGAAAAAAAAAGTTTAAAAAAATCTCTGCCTTTCACAGAGATTGACTTTATTAGGCCAAGGTTTATTAAAAATTTAAATACTGTGCCATGTTATCAAGTTAAACCCAATAGGGACCAAAACTGTGATCCTAAAAGTTCATACACAGAGGAATCTCACTTTTTCTTCTTATTTTCAGCCACTCCAGAAAGGTGCTGTCTCATCTCTGTGTGTGTCCAGAACTGCCTCAGACCCAGCAGGGATGAACAGTTCATCACTGCAGTCCAGAATTGTCTTAGGTCCCCTAAGGGGCTCAGTCTGAAGCATGTTTTCAGAGCACACAACCAGATCAAGTACCCTGTCGAGCGCCTGATGGCTGATACTTCCTTTAAGGTAGAGCCAAAGGAAGCCAGAGCCTTCTCACCTACCCTTCCAACTTAATAGCCTGGTAGTTAGGACATACCTGGGAAAGGAAAGATCCAGGCTCAGCTCCTCACACTAAGCCTGAGGTAATTCAAAGCAGCCTCTTATGGGCACTTCACTAACAGTTAATTTGGATGCAAGCCCTCTCCAGGCCTGCTACTGAAGCCATGGTGCTGAGCATGGTTGGGGCAGGGAGTAAAGACCCAGCAGTAAGGCTGCCTCTGCCCAGTCCAGCTGCCACAGCCTCCTCTGCTGGCAGAAGGCTGCAGTGAAGGCACTGCTCTAAGAACAGGCTCCTGCTTCACAGTAGCAGAGGAGAAGCAGTACATCTTCCTTTGTTCCTCTTTTTCTTACCAGTATTTGACTTTTTCTATGGAACGTGTTGCCACACCGCTGACCCCACGGTCACCGGGGCTGACAGGGCTCTAATGGTGTGCTGTAAGGCCCCATTTTATGAAGATCAGCCATACTTCCCCACAGCCACAATTAGATCAGGAAAGCAGCACTGCTGCAGAGCTAACAGAAGGGTCACTTTGGACTAGCAGCTTCAGTTAAGATGAGAAGATCCTGCTGACAGTAATTGCCCCGGACAGCTTTGACAGCTTCCTGTTACCTTCCCCAAATTTTCCCCATTAGCCAAAGATTTGGTTGAGCAAAGAAATGGACAGTCCCCCAGTGTGAAACCAAACCATGAAAGACCTGTCCTTTCCATTCTGCAACTTCTCCTACAAAGAGCAATTCCAGAGCAGTTATTGAACTACTCTAAAATCACTGGTAATCTGTGTAGCTTCCAACAGTGGATGAAGATGCCCTGTCACAACTGCTTCCTCCATCACTGCAGCCAATGGCTTGAAAAGCAGACTGCAGTTAGAGTATGGAAAATATAAATATTATGTAGCTAAGTGAAGGCTTTCACAAGCATTTTACACACAGAAAAATGAACTAATCTCTAAGGGCAATGACAAGTTCAAAATACTACTCTCCAGCACATGAAACACTAATTGGTGGCTTGCAGTGCTCTGTTGGAGTGGTATCAAAACTCCACTCTGCACAGACAGGATTTAATTCGATTTATAGCTTTGGAATTGGTGTTAAACCCAACCATGATCAACAGCAAACTCCTGAAGAAACCCTGGTTTATGTATCCCAGAGATCTCAAAGTATGACAATAATGAAGTCACATTCTAACTGCCAAACTACTTGCTACAGAAGCAGACACATGGGTAGAAACTTTTGCTGTATCTTCATAGGCACAGATTGATTTTTAAAAGTTCCAAGGCACTAGGTATGGCAGCCACAGGCAAAATGTAGCAGCTGGGCAACAAGCTTGAAAGAGTATAGCAAGGGAGAAGAGCTCCACACCCTGAGAAGAACAGAACTGCCCCTGCAGATAGCTCAGCTGGCCAACCACTCTTAGAGATGTGAAACAGCATGATGACCAACACGAACAATGCAAAGCTCAGAACCTGCATCAGCAAGAAACGTGAATATTCCATAAAACCCTCTCCAAAAGAAACTTCTTGAAGATTTACTTTTCCAAAGTCTGTATTTTACAAAAGGACTTTCAAACTAAAAAAGGTAAATCTGTTCCCTCAACAGCTGTTTTCCCTGTCACATTTTCATCTTTGTCACTGCATATGACCCATATAACCTACGGTTCCCTGAGTCACCTCAGGTAATACCCTATTAAGAACTTTAACCCAAGCTTCTTGGCATTTTTATAGATACAGTTTATGATCTTTGTACCCTACACCAGAATTAAGCCGAAGCAGATCACACCCTCCTTTGCCACCCACAAATCCCCACTGCTAGGGCACCTTCTGCACACCCCCTCCCCAACTTCCTGCCCTGCCCTTGCCTGCCATAGAGCTGGAAAGCAAGGCCTGTCTGGACACGCAGCCCATTGCAGTCGCAGGAGCTGCACCAGGAAGGGAAGGAGCAGATATTCCAGCTCTGCCTGTCAAGTCTGCATTTCAAAGGTTGTGCTTGGGTGTGGGAAAGAATAAAGAGGGGCTGCCAGTCCACATGCAAAACCCCAGACACTTCTGCCCCAACTGTGGGGCTGTCACTCAGAACCTGAACATGCCCCCACTTGCTGCTTCCCTCTAAGTTAGTACCAGTTACACTCAGTGACACAAGCTTCACTTCTCTTCCATCCTGTCAAACTGTGCATGCCTTTTAAAATACACATTAAAAAGATTAAATACCCAGTACTCTGAACAAGGGAGGACACCCAGAACAGACAAGGCTACCGCCTCAAGGAAAGAGGGCAGAGGAGCAGCTAGTGTCAGATCTTGATGACTTTACTCCAAACAAATGGTAGTTGTGAATTTGTGAGGTTGTTTCAATGTATAGAGGTTTCTTAAGGCTAGAGTCTGTTTTCACACAGATGGAAGGTTTCTTTCTCCCAAAATGAGGCTACTGTTCTCAACAGCAATTTTACATCTTAACCTCACCTTGGCAGAGGGGGTTGGACTTGATGATCTCCAGGGGTTCCTTCCAACCCCAACCATTCTGTGATCTTCCCAAACCTTCACCAGATGCAATGGGCATGTCTACTTCACAGGCATGACTCAGATTTTAAGCAGAACATGCTTTGTGGGTGTACATCCATTCCCCCTCAGTTTGTGGCTGCAGTAGGGCTTAGATACAGCATTACCAGTACAATAAAACATGTGGCAGCAGACACCCATTTTGGGGAAGGGAGAGAGAATTTCATCTGGAATGTCTGAGATGAGGCTACAGGTGATTCACATGACTCATTTCCATAGCTTCAGATGGCAGTCAGGCAGAACATATGTGCAAATCCAACACCATACTTGTGAAAGCCTCATTTCTAAGTCTGAGGCCCCAGATGGTGAGATGGCACCTAACTGTAAATGTTCACATACTCATTCATTACCAGTGACTAGATTACTGGCTAGCACTTAAGTCTATTATGGACATCAACACATACAGAAAATGAAGTTTGCATACAGAATTCTGGCCACTGTTGCCTGCCTTCTGCACTGAAAAGCAGATGGCTCATCTTCTGTACCAACCCACCCACTGGAACTCATACCCACAGCCCCAGCTCCCACAGAAATAACTTCATGAGTAAGTTACAGGTTCTTTGTCCCAGTTACTGTTTTTTTAGTCCCTTGAATTTGCAATGAAAACCAAAACCAATCAACCACTTAGAAAGCCTTGGTGAGGCAGGTAAGAGTTCGCCCCTTTTCACTGACTAACCTTCAGGCCAATTTAGATTTGCACACAGCCCAGAGAAGCAATAGGCTAGGCCTTGCTTGCCTTATTGGTTAAGACTGGGGAACTCTCCTGGCCAAGGAAAGAATGAAGGCAGACTCATCAAAAATGCCATGTCTCCTGTTTTCTGAAGGCCCACTGGTATCAGAGCTTACACTCTCTCTACAACAAAACCCTGAAGAGTATGTGTGATGTGCTAGATCCTGTGCACACAGACTCACCAGATCAACTTTCGAAGCATAGGAATCAGATCCTTTGATGAATTTTTGTACTCTGCTCCTTATCTGAGAAAGTGAAGTACTCACTGAAAGTTTATACTCTCTGCTTTGAAACCTGTTCCTGCTGTTATGGTGATGCAAGTACCTTTCATAGCTCCAGCATCCCTGGACATATGAATACATTTTTCTTTCCTAGAACAGAATAATCAATCTGAAGACAAACGACAAGACCATCCATTTTTAAGAATTAGCAGTAACACTCCACACTAGAGGTAAAATGCATTTTGATATTAGAAATGTATGAACTCATTCTCTTTCCAGACTCAACTGAAAGAAACCAGCAGATCGTACATGGCGATAAGCTTATAACAACTAAAAACTGTACAATGATACCACTTTCTTCTAGTGAAAAATTAAATGCATGGCATTTTTTGTATCTTTTAACCATTTGCCCCTCCTGTTAATATCCATTAACACTTGCTCTTTTGAAGTGACACTTGCCGGGTGCATTGAGTGCCAGGCTGTAGCACTCCTGAGAAGACCGAGTTTGCGTATAACTATGAAAGGCACTGTCTGAGGAGGCCAAGTGCACTGAAACACGTGAATGTTTTTAAGTGGCAAGACATGTCTGAACTCAGCAGCATGCTTATCTGAAAAACAAAAATACTACTTTTGATGCTTTAGGTATGCAAAAATTCAGAGATAAGGTAATGCTAGAACCTTACATGTTTGGGCTAGAGCAGTAAAGTTTTTGTTTTGTTTGTGAAGTGACTGCAGAAATAAATGCATTCAGGCTTTTTTGAACTCAGGCTTAAAATTTTGCTACTGCAATCTATATTGAAATAAAGTTTTTATTAACCCTTTTACGAAGAAACAAGCTCAAAATGTGTTGACTCATACACAAGTTACAAGATAAAACACGTGTTGCCAGAAGCTTTGGTGTTGCTGTTAGTTTGTTTTCTGGAGAAAGGATTCAATGTTCAGGCAATATTTTTGGGGTTTTTTCCCCCCTCTTGGTCTATAGGATACTCCCTCTATTTTATTTTGTTGTTGTAGAAGTGATTAATTAGCTTTTTATGAAGCACAGGAAAGTTTCACACAAAGAGCTTTAAAGTCACTCCAGTCAAAATCTATGCTAATGCGCCTTTTGTTTCCTACACTTAGTGACACAATAAGCACCTCTGCTGCCTCCCAGCAGGCATATACAGCTCTGAACCACCACTTGAGACAATGACCTAGTGCACCTTATTATGATCAGTTAAACCCCCCACTTCTCTAAGACATAAATCCACCTGTAAAAAAACTAGGTCTTAGTGGGATAAAATACCATAAACATGGAAGAATTGTTTAGTGCCCTTCATTGTGTACTGCCTTTTATTTGCCTTCAGCAAAATCCCCAGAAGGAAAATGTTACCAGTTCTAGATGCACTTCCTAGTTAACTATAGAAAGTTTACTATACTCTCCAGGTAACAGATAAATGTGGTGCAACTTGAGAAACAAGAGCCAGCAGCCATCTGTGAGTTGGAGAGAAACCTTTCATACAGTGAAGAACAAGAAAAAAAAAGAAGGAAAAAAGCTCTCCTTCAAAATTAATGTTTGATCTGTAGGCTCCTAGTGAGCAATGAAACATCACAAAAGCTAAAAAAATATTGCAAGTAATATATATATCTCCACATATATATTTTTCTGTGCACACAAAATGTGTCAAAAATAGAACATTTAAAGCTAACTCAATATTTATCCTGTCAATTATCATTACAGGTGTGGCCACGAGGAAGCTCCTTCCTGCAGCAGGCATTCAGTGTGTTCACACTCCTAATGCTCTTAAACTCGTTACTCCCAGTGGCAGAATTGGTACCTTTTAAAATTATGTTTTACTTATGTGAGACAACAGTCACCATGAGTCCCTCTAATGAATGCAGGACATGAAACAGCCCATGGATTTCTTGTCCTGCCCAAACAGCTAGAAATCTAATTGAGGCAGAGGGAAACAAAACATGATCAACACAACCATGTGAGTCAGAGGGGAGAGCAAGAAAAAAAAACCACAGTGTGGGCTTACATGGAAACAAACATAGGCACCTATCCATGTAGTGTTTCTACCAGGAAGGGACTTCTTACAAGGGCTTGTAGTGATAGGAAGACAGGGAATGGACTGAAGCTTGAGGAGGGCAGGTTTAGACTGCAAATCAGAAAGAAATTTTTAGAGTGAGGATGGTAAGACACTGAGGCAGGTTGCAGATGCCCCCTTCAAGGGCGGGTTGGATGAGGTCTTGAGAAGCCTGATCTAGTGGGAAGTATCCCTGTCCATAGCTGGGAGGGTGCAGCTAGATGAACTTAAGGTCCCTTCCAACCTAAACCATTCTATCAATCTCTCAACTAGTCTGATCTATTTTTTCCCATTAACAGAGTGGTTTCTCAAGCCACTGAACTCTACCTTTGATAACCATTCCTAACTCTGTGACCTGCACCACATAAATCCCCTCAAACATCTGTTTATTGTTTCTCGTTAACATATTCCTACAGTGTGAGATGAACAGACACGGAATAGGCCTTCAGGCACTAAGAATGGAAACTAACCTAATCTCAAGAAAACAAGATGTGCACTTCACCAGAAATACCTTGCTGGGTTGTTTTTTTTCATAATCACATCAAACATACCATACCTGGGATCCAGTTTCACATAAATTACTTCTTACATCAGATCTACTTCCGAGGTTCTCCAAAAACCCAAACCACGTCAACTTTATTGTGACTCTCCCAGGTCTGAATGCTATTTACAGACATCATTGATGCTCTATCCATCTCTACAATCATTCCAGACACATTATATAACTTTATTTTTTTTTTTATTTGACAAGCAGCAGTATCATGTTCTTTCCTTTTTTTTTTTTTTTTTCCTCCTTTTTTTCTTTTTTTTAACATTTTAATGTAGATACAATTATTAGGTTATCTGTCATATTACAATATTTAGGGGAGGGGGTTGGTTTTTGTGTGTGTGGATTTTTTTTTTTCCTTTTTTTTTTTTTTAAGCTTTTTTTTTTTTGCTTTTTTTTTTTACTTTGTCTTAAGATACATTAAAAAACATCAACTGCAAACGTGAAAGGGGAGAGGGATGGGAAGGGGGGGGGGGGGCAAAAAAAAAAAAAAAAAAAGCATGGTACCCAACCAATTATCCACATTTCAGCAATACTTCACTCATTCTTTTAGTAAAGTTTTAAGAAATGTCATAATGACATGAGCTTGAAATATCTATAGGCATTTTCATTGACGCTCATGACATGGCACTGGTGATGTTGTAAACAGCAGAAAAACAGGGGCTGCCAAGTGACCAATTATGGAGGCACAGGCCTGCCTCTTCCCACAGGAACACACCAAACAGTGACAGCAATGATCTCCTTACAATCATACCTGCAGGACAGCAACATCATGCTACATAACTGTACTCGTCTGCAGAGGCCTGGCTTCGCTCTATGTACTGTTTGTCTATCAGAACTTCAATACACTTCTTAATCATGCTGATACTTGGGTTAAACCTAGCTCTTGATTGGCTAATTACCTGCAAAAGAGAGAGAGGGCTTCTGTTAGTTTTACAAGTTAGAAATGCTATAGAAATATTTGCTGAGGGCTTTAAGGGAAATTGGGTGCATTTTTCTTTTAAAGGCATGATTAAATAAACCTGGAATAGTTCATCAGATCAGGAGGATGGGACACCCCTGCTGTGAGGACAGGCTGAGGCAGCTGGGGTTGTTCAGCCTGGAGAAAAGAAGGCTCCAGGGAGACCTAATAGCAGCCTGTCAGTACCTGAAGGGGACTACAAGAAGGCTACAGAGAGACTGTTCCAAAGGCCTGCAGTGATAGGACAAGGGGCAATGGTTTGAAATTAGAGAAGATTTAGATTGGATGTTAGGAACAAGTTCTGCACCGTGAAGGTCACGGAACACTGGAACAGGTTGCCCAGAGAGGTAGATGAGACCCCATCCCTATAGATATTCAAGGTCAGGTTTGACAAGGCTCTGAGCAACCTGATCTAGTGGAGCATGTCCCTGCTGACTGCAGGGTCGTTGGACTAGATGACCTTTGGAGGTCCCTGCCAACCCAAACCATTCTATGACTATGATTTATAACTATCAACAAAAGCATCTCTATACCTTAGCTGCAGGACACTTAGAACCAATGAGCTGAGCAGGCAGTTTGTTTGCCTGCCTCTTTTTCAGTCCTGCTCATTTTATTTATCACAGTACAAATAAAAATAAATATTCAAGTTAAAAATTAATCTAAAATTAACACCTTTCTTCACTGTTATCACAGTTCAAGCAAAGTGCCTTTCCTTGCTCACTTTGCTAACTGACTTCTCTTCCTAGACTGGGGTCCTTTTACTTCTGTTTATGTACTTCCATTGTTCTGGAATATTTCATTCATGGACTCACAAATTCTGAATTACAGTAGACTTATTTGGAAATTAAATGCTTGAAGAATGTGTTAATCTTAGTTTATTCCATTTTGAATAGTTAAATTTCACTTGATTGTATTTTTCAGAATTAACTGCTAAAGCTAAACCCAATTTTCTTCCCATCATCACTTTTGGTATGATAAAAAGATAAGAGAAGGCATTTCTATTTTCATTTGTGAAACCTGTTTCTTTGCAGCATTAAGAAGTTGTGTTTAGAAGACATGTAAGCAGATACCGAGCAAACTACCAAAAAATCTGTCTGATATTATAACATGACCTTATTTATTCATTCTTGAACAGCACAGTTTAAATAGATTATAAATGCAACTTATCCTCAAAGATTCTACTGCACTGGGCAATCAAATTCACTACCAAAAAAAAACATTTCCTTTTCAGGACAGCCCTAGCTGTCACTCCCCATCACAAATAACACAGCTCCAGTAGTAAACACTTAGTAAAGTTACATTACTTCATTGCTGTTGCAGCTGCCAGGATGTGAGATGTGAGCTGGATTTGTTGTGATTGACCTAAGTTTCAGCCCATGTAGTGAAGTTTATCTGGTCCTGAAAGGTACTCAATCTGCTCAGCAGGTGACTGACCTCCTTTTCTATACAATTTGAGATAATGAGGATCAACCTCTCCTTCCCCAGTCACTGAAGATGAACCTACAATTTGTTGAGCTCCATCTGGCTATGCTGGAACTTTGTAATATACACAGTAAAATATTGTCCATTGTAAAAAAAATAGGCAGAAGAAACTGCCACTGCAAGGCAAAACTTTCCCTGTCTCTTAACAGCTCTCAGCTTTGCCCATTCTCTTGTAGAGAAGAGATGGAAAACTTCTCAAATGAAAGATCTCACTACTCAAGTGCCACAGTGTATCTTGCCCATAGCTCCTCAGTTGTTCTGTGAAGAAAGTGGGTTTATTTCACCTGGACTTCCTGTTTACTTTACAGCTTTTCAAGGCTGGCTTTTTCCCAACTCTAGAGCTTGCTGCAGCCCTCTGTGAGGCAGCTGAACTCACCAGGTAGAACTCACCCAGCAAAACAAACAAAAAGCTCTCAAGAGCGAGTTTTGTTGGGCTAGCAGCCAAGGGTCTGGTACATTCCACAGCAGCACACATGAGAAGAAACTTGGTGCTAACAAGCTAATCTGCTCAGATTTGTCCTAACTTCAGTCCTACACTCCAAGTGATTTTTTTTTTTTAATAGAATTAACCAGGTTGGAAGAGACCTTTGAGATCATTGAGTCCAACCTATCACCCAACACCATCTAATCAACTAAACCACGGCACCAAGCGCCCCATCCAGTCTCTTCCTAAACACCTCCAGTGATGGTCACTCCACCACCTCCCTGGGCAGCACATTCCAATGGCCAATCTCTCTTTCTGGGAAGAACTTCTTCCTAACATCCAGCATACTTTATGCATTTACTTAAGACAGGGAGAACAAAGGACAGAATGTTGTATTGGTAAAACCTTTGTTGGTTTTGTTGTATCAAAACTATACAAACGGGAGGGATGGATTGAGACACTCGATTATCAGGAACAACGTCACTATAATTAATAACAATAGAAGAAATTAATGCTTTCAGCAATAAAAAGATTCTTGACAGTGAATCAAATCTTGCAACAAGATTAACAGGGGAAAACAAGGAAGCTGAACTGCCAAGAAGTTAGTTAAGCATACTACAAAAATTTAATAGAAGTAATGCTTATTAATTTATTAATAAAGGTCAGTCTAGTGAGAAAGCTGAGCATGTCCAACTGTCCAACTCAGAACCACCGGGCAATCTGGCCTTAGTCATGTAGTAAGTTACTGAGCTCAATACAGACATAACTAGGTAAAATTTCCACTTAATATGAGATTTTTCATCTTTGTGTTTAAGCATTAACTGTACAAAAATTATGGCTCTGCACAATTTGCTCTAAAATCCAGTAATCATTTCTGAAGTACCTCAGTGTACGTGTGTGTCACAGACAGTAGAGAAGCCACCTAACATCTGAAAGATTAGAGCTCAGTTCCCAGAAATAGTTTGTGAGGCAGCATGGAGATTGGCTCAAGTCAATTCAAAGTGCAAAAAAGAAGGAAAAATTAACTCTAGTGGATTTTTGTAGAGCTTCACCTCACTGCTTGAGATTTCATAACTGCTCATTTAAGGATACATTAGGTTCCTCGTGCTATGCTAAGCATAGCTATCAATTATTTAGAAACCTGGCCTTCAGTTCTAAATACTCTCATCCATCTATGATATAAGTAGTGTTCAAAACTGAGAACTAAATGAGAAATTATTACTTCCAAGAGTGTAATAAATTTAGTTCAAAGCTAAGATAAAAACCTAATACAGGCAGATGTGATGATAAATAAATGGTGCACCAACTTTACTCTCCACTTAACTTCTGAGTAACCACCAAAATATCCACCTTTCTTGTAAGGCATGAAAATTCTCCTGATGTGTTCTACAAGAGCAAAACGCAGCAGATCCACATTAGAGAGTGCTCCCTGAGTTAAACATAGAAGCAACTGAAAAGCATTTTTTGTTTCCAATCTATTTCACCCCTACACACTGGTCCCTTACAGAATACACTTTGAAAACTAAGAATTTTAGAGCATGAAAAACAGTATTTTCAAAGATGTAACGGGTCTTCCCTACCATTTTCTAGTGTTATTTGTAAATTCTTATGGGATTTCGTCATAATTGCATGGATGATTTGAGTAACAGGAAACCAAGTGACCAAAGACTTGAGTATAATCATGCTTAAGAGCAGGATTTTCTCTTACCTCCTGAATAAGAGCATTATGCCGTAACACTTTACGTGCTTTCATGATACGGACTATAGCAGCTTGAAGATACATTTTTCTGTCTTCATCTACAGCACTTCTGGTCTGTTCCATCTCCTGCAACACAGGAACAGCAGCAATGTTCAAAATATAGGTAAGACCAACACACACTTCATAAAAGTACCCTGATTAATAAAAAAAATCTTGATGTTCGTTTCCACGCACTTCCATCCATCAAGAACATCAGGACTCCTGGAAGGCAGCAGGAGGATACAAGAGACATCCAAACCAGTGTTTTTGCTAGGGAAAAAGGCAGGCAGAATTTCCTGGAATGGGTAACACAACATATCTACACTTCTCTTGTACACAATCCTTTCTTTTAGGAGATAAAGATAAGAAATGGAGGTTATCTACACTGGACTTAATTTCAGCTGGCAAGGGAGACACAAAACCATAGGAGAATAGAGTTGATTGGTTCTGCTGCTCCTGGAGTAAGTGGATTTTATGAACATCAACAAAAAATGTCCTTAGATAAGCCAAGCCATCCTACTTGGGACAAGAAGAATAAGCCTGTCTATCTTCTACTTCCTACAGAGCTGTTGGAGAGGAGGCCTCAAAGATGATCCAAGGGCTGGAACATCTCTGTTATGAGGATAGAATGACTGGGGTTGTTCAGCCAAGACAAGACTGCAGGAGGACGTTAGAGCTCCCTCCCAATACCCAAAGGGATCCTACAGGAAGGCTGGAGAGGGACTTTTCCTAAAGGTTTCCAGAGACAGGACAAGAGGGAATGGTTTCAAGATGAGGGAGAGTAGGGTTAGACTGGATCTTAGGAGGAAGTGAGGCTCTGGAATATGTTGCCCAGAGTGGCTGTGGCTGTCTCCTCCATGGGCGTCAGCTGAGAGGCATCCCTGCCCATGGTTGGAGCAGATAATCTCTGAGGTCCCTCCCAGACTAAACCATTCTATAATTCTCTGACTCTATTCCATCTTCTCCTGCCTAAATTATAAGTAAAAGCAAAATTTGCTGTGCTTAAGCATTAAACAATGTCTTTGCAATGATGTCTTAACACAGGGTCTCTTACATCTGCTTACACCAAACTACTACAATATATTCAGTGCTAGAAAAATACACTTTCTGAGGCTGTTGAGGATAGAAATAAAAAAAAAAATACTTGCCTGTGGTGTGTCCTTCTGCATGGATGTAGTAATTTTGAATTTTGTTCGTTTACTGCTGAAGCTCATATTTAATGAGAACGTGGACTCTGCCTCTATGTCTTCCTGCAATAAAGAGTCTTTTTACAACAATCAGAAACAGGACCAGAAGACAGCAACAATTTACTTGGAAAAAACATAGTTAGGGGCTTGCATACACACAAACAATTAGTTGGAAATGTGAAAAAAAAATATTAAGCTACAGCTTGTCTAACCTAGAAACCAAGCCTGCTTCAGAAAACACTAAAAGAACTCTGGTATACATGACTTCTCTTATCAATTTAGTGTGACTAAAGCAATTTCTGTTTTAGTACTTGGACAGCTTATAGTTGCAAGCACTCTCCATTTATATTCACTCTCTCCTTGCAAAGAAAGTAAGATTTGCATTTACAGCAGAACCTCAGGGAAGAGCTGTTGTTTTCACAGCTATTATGGTCCTGCTCTGGCAGGAGGGTTGGACCCAATGATCTCCAGAGGTCCCTTCCAGCCCCTAACATCCTGTGATCACTGATGTTGTCTTCTATAATTTAGGGAAAAACATCAGAAGTATTTTGTGCTCAAGCAGAAACAGTTGACAAACCACAACTTCTACAGTTCCACATCCATCTGTGTATTTTTTTTCCTGTCAATCTCCATTCTTTTCCACAAGTAAAAGCCCACTTCCATAAACAGTAACTATTCCCTGTGATCCAAACCCTTTTACATTCAACTAACAAGGTGACCTGACTGATCTTTGCAGTTTGCAGGCAAGAGTATGTAAAAATATTACCAGTTTCCAGCAAAACAGTTATTTGGCTTCTTAGATGTTGCCAAACCATGATAGTCTCAAGTACAAATACTTAAGTAGAAAGAGTCAATACTTAATCTAAATACATACTCAAAACAAAATTCACTCTAATTTTATTCTGCAACAAATATTCTTTATTATAACTCCTTTTAATCCCCAGGCATAATATAATAAAATGTAACATGAAAGGGCAAAGATCAATAGCTTTTAAAAATAGAAGCTAACATTAAAATCTATCATTATTCTGCTTACATGGCTAAGTACAAACGGTTTGTTGTCCATGAACTCAAAAACTGATTCTAATGAACCAGTAAAGATTTTGCAAGAAGTTTTTCTTTTGGTTTTTATTCCTTTGTTTTGTTCTTCTACTTTCTGTCTTTAAAAAATAGAACAAGCAAAAGCAAACTACCACACTGAATACCCTGCATTTTAATGTGTAGCTCAGATACAGGTAAAGAAGTCAGGGTATTTAATTTCACTGTTTAAGCCACTAAAGTTCAATGTCTTATTCAGTAAGTAAGTTGATAAGAGTGTCTACAGATCTGCTTTCACAATGGATGGAGTGCAAAGAAAACAGAATTAGCAGAGATGTTTGAATACAATAGTCTGGAAATTAAAGAACCAGAAAACAAAGTGATAAACATTAAAAGGTGAAAGGGTTGGAAAGCTGTAACATTTCACATGACACACGCTTAAAGAAATTGGGCAAACCTTATACAACAGACAAAGGTATTAAATAATGGCCAACTGCCTAAGATTATGAAAAATAGTTTCTGTTATGGCTCCCAATGTTTTATTTCACCTATGATTTAACAGACGTATTTCCCAGCCACTGTTCCAACCTCAGCTCAGATATTGGAAGCACTGCAAGCACCATATCTTCCTTGTTATCTCACTTTCCATTTCCTAACATCTTCCTGATTAACAAAAAAAAGCAGCTATCAGAGCAGCTTTGGATTTCTTCCCAAAAGCCAAGTTAGCAGCTTTATCTCCAATTCTTCTGCCTGAAACTGTCTAAATAAGGGGCTATCTGCAAGTACATGCTAATGCTTTTATGGTATGCACAGGCACTTCTGTGGTGTTTAATACCTAACAGACATCTGCGCCCTTTACTGTATGGGAAAAAGGGTAACTTGTTTCACACAGGTTGTTCAGAAGCACAAGGAAGTCAGAAACAATCTGTAACAACCATTGCTTTAACCACAAAGCTCAGCCATTACTGGAATTCCATGAACCTCATGGAATGATAGAGTTTGGCAAATGGCAGCAAAACCCCTCTCACACAAGCCCTCACTGCTCTTTCCTTCTCCTTGCTCTTCCTGTAATCTGTTGGCAACGTAATTTATTTTTTTTTTAGGATCACTAGAAGAGTCTTTGGTTTACTATTCAGACTCCTTCCCATCATTCAGTAGTATTTTGAAAGTGGTGTACTTGAAAAGAATTGTCCCCCAAGAGCAGCGAGTCCAAAGCCATATGGCTGAAATGCAACAGAAACAAACTGTCCTAGCAGTGTTAGCTGTTAAGCCTAGCACAGAGAGCCTACATGGCACAGGTAATGTACAGCCTCCTGTCTCTTTCCTCATAAACACAGACTTTGGTTGTTTACAAGAGTCAATAATACTACTCAAACAAAAAGCAGAAACAAGGGATCCTATCATATTAAAAAAACCCACCCTCAATAAACACTAGGATCACAAAACTGAAAACATGGAAGTTTAATATCCTTAGTGCATACCTTGTCTGAGTCATGGTTGATCATTTTGACATCAAGTAAGGATTTGATGGTTTTTGTCAGTTCCTTCTCATTCATTTGTGTGCTATCCTGAAGCTCCTTGTAACTGACAGTTTCACTGTTGTTGAAGGCAAGCAACACTGCCATTTGGTATGTTGTGACCATGGCTACATAAGGTTTGCACAGGTAATTCATTTTGACTTCACCTGTAATGATACAAGTGTTATTTTATAAGCTCACGGAATGTGCTGAAAACTCATCTGAACCCTAACCACCAGAGCTCCTGGTACACTTCCAGACATTCAGTTCATACCTAACTGCATTTAAGGCTTGGAATGGGAAAGTGAAAACTGCTGTGAATGTGAATTTACACATACAGAATGTGGTCTGCAACACCCCCACCCCCACCCCGATCATCAAACTATGAGTACCAGAACGATTATGATCTTCAATAAAAAAAGGAAACTACAGTGTTGAATTTGAATAATGCCATATAATTTACAGGAATAAAAAAGGGAATTTGCAAATAGATTCCATGCCTTGCAAGGCATAAACGTCAATTAATAATCCCAGGGCAATTGTTATTAAATCAGCAGTTCTGTGGTGCCATTTTGGAGCACAAAAATGTATGAACTCCAAGTAAAACAAGAGCTATACATCACAGATAACATGGGTAAGTGCACAAAAAGTTTTTGTCAATACTAGGTAGTAAATATTAAATTAATTCCTAAGCAAAATAAGTCAATTGACTTTATATGCAACAACGTCCCAACTCCAAAGTCTGTTGTCATTTGAGAAGGGCTTTTAACAAGCAATTGTCAGTGTATAGAGTATGAGTTTAGCAGAGCATTCATTTTTTACCTGTACAAAGATAATGTAACCAAGTAAGCTTCCTTCCACTAAAATGCTGACTGTAAAATAATTCAAACTGCAAAACAAAATGAACTTCAATTAGTCACAGATATAACTACTGACAATAGTTTATTATCACACCACCACTACAAAGATGTTCTGATTTTATATTCACCAACTAGGATGCAAACACTGCAGATCAATTCATGACATCATTTTCCTTTAGAAGATGGGCAATGATTGAACATCAGTCATTTACTGAACTATCTGAACATTAACAAATCACTTGATGACTAAATCATAAAAGACTGTTGATGCATTCCTACTCTCAAAGCACAAACCACTGTAGTGTTGCAAAGTATCAACTGTACTGAACTTAGAATCTCTAGAAGGCTTCAGCAATGAATCTTGTCAGGTTTTGTTATTCTGTTCCTCCCAATTATATAGAAAAACAAGCGCATTTTTTTCACGTTGTCTATTCCATGGCTGTGATTAGCCTATTTAAAATCAAGTCTGAAAATCCATTCACCTTTCTTAATTTCCTTCAGAAACCCAAAAACTTCTGGTAAAGGCTTATTTTCCACAGTCAGCTATTTAATGACATCTCAGCTTACATTCCTGAAAGTATTTTTTAGGGGGAATTCCAAAAGAACAAGCTTGAAAGTGGACACAGCTTTTTGCCACCTTTCAATTTGGGTTTCCACGTAGACACAACTCACAAACATCTCAGAATCAAGAAGTGATTACAGATCCTTGAATTTACATTGACAAAACCCATCCTGTCCAAACCCCATTTGCACAAAGAAGCACAGAGTCTGTATTCTAACACAAAGGTTGATGGGTAGCATTTAAAGCACAAGAATATAATAAAAAATTCCACCTCTACAAAGCAGAAATAATCACATAAAAGGAGAACATGTGGCCAGAGTAAAACCTTTACTGCTTTGAGAATTCTTAACATTAGCTTTAAAGAAGTTTGCATTACGCTTCATACCAGAAGATGTTGCCCTGAGAGATGGTAGAAGTCCCATGCCTGGAAATACCAGTTTAGATGGGGATCTGAGTGAGCTTGACAGTTACAGATGTCTGGGCTCACTGCAGGGGATGGAGACTAGATTGCCTTTAAAAGATTCCTTCCAACCTAAAGGATTCCATAATTTTGTGATTCTAAGCTTTATTTTGAAACATCCTATCTTTTGCCCTATGAAATAAAGGACAAGAAACCTGCATCTGCATTTTCATCTGCCCTCAAATCTGTTCAGACATAGAAACACAATCTCCTTATATCCAATCAGCCCAGTTCGTTTGATTGTATTTATTAGTATCTTTCTCATCAATCATGATGAGAAGAGAGACATGAAAAACAGAATTATGCAAACACATAAATTCAGTATTTCTGTGACTGGAAACAAGACAGCTACAATTATGAACAGAACAAACCAGCCCAGATTTTTCTCTGTTGGAGTGATGACCTTTTTTATTTGTAGTTCTTTTACATTTTCTACATCTTTACAAGAAGCCTCCTACTAACCTACCATCTGTACACTTTTTTCCAGTTCCTGAGGAATTGCAAATGTAGAAGAAGGAGCCTGAGTTAGAGGCCAAGCACCAGCCTAAGAGTGTGGGAAAAAGAAAAAGCATTAATGTTTTCATATGACATATCAATTAAGAACTAATAAAATCATTAAGCAGATCTGCAGTGTGTATTACACCGTAAGACATTCAACGTAGACCAGATATTTTACTGCTCATTATGCATTCCCCACCAAGATAGTAATTCAAGACAAGAACACAAGGCATTTTACATCACCCCTGTTTAGTGTGTTAGTGAGTTCATTTTAAAAAGAACCACTAGGAAAATAATAATATAATTAATAATAATGCTGCAATGACCACAAAGTGTCAATTTCCATGAGAAGCATTCATAGTGAGAGTATAGTTAGCAAAACAAAAATAAAGTATAAATAACTCAATAGTAATAAACATACATTAGTACCTGTAGAACATATATCTGAAAACTAATTCCCAGATCTATAATTGTGTCCTGGTTTTTGATAAAGTTGTTGAATTTATTGTTGAGATCAGCACTAACACTCATGTCTGTGTACATTCGATGGAGCTTGCTGGTAAATTCATAACCACAGGCTTGCTGCAAAGGAACATTTTAAGAGGTTTCACAGTGAAAAGAGTACTAGCTACAAGAACTAGGCACATTCATTACTATGTGAAAATCTAGGCAGCAGAAGTGGTGTGATAATATTTACAGACAACAGTAGCTACAACAGAAAACAAGCATTATAAAAAATAATAATCAGATTTATCTTAGTTTCAGTTTCGAGACCTTGATTTCTATGAGTGGTGCCCTTTCATAAAATGACAAGACAGACCTAACTTATGAAAGCCCTTGGTACCCTTTGAAATTATTTATTATTTGAACATATTGAATAAAACTACCCAAAACATCATTAACATATCAAATGCCTAGATGACACTTGGCCATGTAACTGTCACAGACTATCAAGAACTTAGAAAATTAAACATTAGACAATCTACTGACTGCTGAATTATCTCTGGCACCCTCTGCTGCTCCCTCTCAACATTACATACTCCTACTTTTGTTTTCATTAAAAGAAATTAGAAAATTAGACATTAGGAAAAAAAATAATCTGACTGCTGAATTATCTCTGGCACCCTCTGCTGCTCCCTCTCAACATTACATACTCCTACTTTTGTTTACTCTGCATTAAAAGAATATTATATTACCTTTAGTTTATTAATCATGGCTTCTTCAGAATCCATAGACATAGACAAACCATGAATTAATCTTTTTGCCAACATTCTGGCATAGAACTGCATTAAAAAAGAAAAATCAGATATGAGGATTTAAAAAGAGAATAACCACTTTAAATGTTAACATTTGACCATTCACTGAACAGCAGAAGTTACCTTTTGGAATACGTCTTTGTCATCAATGTATTTGAAAACAGTGATGAAACTTGTAAGTTTGTCTTCTACTTCATTCTCTGTCATTCCTTTTGCTGATTTCTTCAACAAGTTGTCACAGTACTTGGCCAGCTCAAATTTAAAAAAAGAGAAAAAACAAACAAACCCAAACCTACTTGTCAAGCTTGAGAACAAATGTATGCCAAGGTGCTCAAAATTTCTAACAGAGAAGTTCAAGCATGAAATACATCACAGCCTACAGTCTTGTGTTCTATTACAAGGGTTGCATTCATAGGTAAACTATACACACTACAGCCACAGAAAATAAAAATGCTATGGGAAAAAATGAAAACTGCACCAATTTTGCACACTTTAAAATGTGGGTGCAGGTGAAGTCACTTATTGCTACTGAAATACACACCTGAGGCTCACTCAGTGTGAGAAATGGGGGTTTGTGTGCTGGACCCTGTGCAGCTCTTCAGACAGTTATAATGAGTATTACTACTTTGTACAATGATAGGTACCACTTACCAACTCAGGTGCTTTGCAGATCGACTTGGGCTCCCTATAGTTAACTACTGATGTCAAAGCCTACATAGGAACATAGAACAAAAATTAAAAATCTAAATGAGTTAAAGCTTTTCCTTTAATGAAATCATCAGGGCAAAAGACCATCCAAAACCATATAAATCTGAACTACATAAAAAAGGGGTCAAAAAAGAAAACTATGAATAAAAGGGTCTGAATTACTGTTCTGTGAGAGTCTGTGTGCTTCAAATGCTTCACAATGCTCAAGAGGTGCTTCAAAACTCTTTAAAGAAATTCAACGTTTTTAAGTTGAGATTTAAGTAAAAGCAGGAAGAGTAGAAGAACTGAAGTTAATTGCAGAAAGCAGGAGGGCAATATAAGTTCTGATTAGAAACTTCAATGTTAAAGTATAAAGACTTTGGTTTATGATAATATGCGTGGCCCAAAGGAATAGAAAGAAACTGAAACAACTGCAGATAAAGCAGATTCGAGCAGCAGCATATCAACAGCAACTTGCATCAACAGTGTGTGTCTTGACCTGAAAAAACACACATTTATGTGCTCACAGCAGTAGAAAAAATATTCTTGGTTGTTAGATTATCCGATTGACAAAAGACGAGAAAAAATATTGTTCCAAGTGGAAATTTGAAGCAGTGCTGTACAAAAAAACCATGGTAGCTGCAGGAAACCTGAATATGTTGAAAAAGGAAGGGGAAAATGGCAGGTTAAAACTATTTTTACTTAAGTCAGTCACCTTATCAAGGGCACTCATAAAGTGTTGGTCACCATTTAAAACAGTGTTGATGAGTTGAACAAATTTACTATGTACTTCCAAAACTGACTCCACGAACTGAGTTGGCATCTAAAAAGGTGGATAAAACAGAAAGGAAGTTAATGAGAAAAGCAGCATTATCTACACACAAATATATCTATATTAGCTGTACATATTTTCCTAATCATGCTTCCTGCTGAAAGTTAATAGTGATTAAATCTTTGAAAAGATTAATTTTTCACTGTTGTACTCTTATGATACTGTGCTTGAACATGTTTCGGAAACAAAAAGTCTATGGCTACATTTACAGTCTTGCCATCCAACACAGATGTGAGTCTATACTGATCTCATGTTGTCTAATCTTGTACATTATACCCTAAAATTCTTTATTAACCCTCAAAAATCATTGAAACTAACACGTAAATAGAGCAATCAAGCCAAAAACCTACTGAAACAAACTGCTGCTTTCCCTACACACTGATTTCTGTTGCACAGCAGTTACCGGTCGGTGCTGCACTCATTTCAGCATTATATGGCTCAGAGCAATTAAAGAAGTCCCTACACAGACAAGCTCACAGGCAGCAATGCAACAGTGTGCCATACACTAACTGCATCACATGGCTCCCCAAGTGCACTTTCTTGTTTTGATGACAAAGTACTTAATTCACATAGCGGAGCAAATGTTTCACATTTTGGATTGATCTATGTAAGGTGGTGAATTTTCATTGCTCTTACAGGTCTGCATTCATTTCTCTGCATAGATACTCTTAGTTTGAAAGAATACGCTCAATAAACTCACAGATAATTTGAAAGCAAACTATACTACTGAAGACTTAGCCCATTTTCAGTATGCACAGCGGAGTTAGAGAAGAACAAGCACTCCTGTGCAAAATAAAAGAGTGCATTTACAACAGTTTGCATCTGTGTATTATTACAGACAGAACACTGCATGGCTGAAGTCACCCTCCTGACATGAGCACAGATCTAAACAGGAGGATGTACACATGTACAAATATAACGCCAAAGAGAAGCTTCTTCGTTTGCTTCTGAACATCAGTACTAGAGGAACAGAAATGGAATTGAGTAATTTAAATAGGTATGAACTGAAAAGAGTTTAACACATTTTAAAATAATTAAGCTACAGTATTTGCTGAAATTACACGAAAATATGAGACTACATAGCTACTAGTGAAAAACACCACACTGAAATCAGGACATGATGCCAAGTCTTTACAAATAACATAATTAAACTAAACGCAATCACTGGTTCCTAACGTACCAGAACAACAAATGTCACTGACTTAGAGAAATTCAGGAGTAAAATACATACAGAGAACAAAAGGCTCTACTTGCCAGAGCAGCATTAAACAAACAATGAGAAATAGCTAGCTGTATTTGTTTCTGGTTAGATCACAACAATTAACTTTCAGGACAGGGATGTGCTGCACAGCTAAGTGTGCTGATTAGAAGTTAGAATTTATCCGTAACATTCTAGACCAATCTCCTATAAACAAAATAATAAAATGAGCAAACACAACCAGAGAAGAGTAAAAAGAAAAAAGGTAAACAGCTCATCAGGAATGTTAATCAATAGGTCATTTCAGCTGCCTGAGGAAACTCACATTTTCCTGAGAAAGATTGCTGGTTGCTCTAAGGCCCTCATCATGGATATGGGTTTGTAGTTCCTGAATCATATGAGGTAAACCATTTGACACAGCACGGAGTAGAGTATACATATTTGCCATGTCTGCAACAGAGATAGATTTTTATAGAATATGCTTAGAAAGACTAAAAATCAACACTTAAGAGAAGATCAGAATTTCACACAACTTTTGAAAGACTAAAACGAGACCAACCAATAGTTTTGGAAAAAAACCACAAAACAACATACACTGGGTCACTGACCGAAAAAAAAAACAACAGAGAGGAGTAGGGCTAAAACCAGTACTTATTAAGTACTGCCATTGGGACTACCTCACTCTTCCTTATTTAGGAAGGACTCCAAGAGAAGAGATGGGATAGTATGGAAAAACACTTTGTCAGTTTATTTTAATCCTTGGTGTCCCTGAGTCTCCCTTAGCAGCAGCTGATTAAAATCAGTTTAGAGTATCTTCTTGACTATTTCTTTTCTTCTAGTAATGGCTTGAAAATGTTCTCAGGTTTGAAAAGCTGTAAACAAGCAACTGCTTTTTAAAAATGTTTTTAAGTAGTAGGAGGGTTTTTTTTAGGATTGTGAGAATTGGTGGGGTTTTTTTTGGGGGGGGTGGGGGTGGGTTGTTTGTTGGTTTTGTTTGGGTTTGGTATTTTTCACCCCCACAAAAAAGATAGCCAAGCTCTGATAAAATATGCAAACTGAACACTATTATTAGGTACAATTTTAAGTTTGACTGTGAAAAGTAATTTGTTTCACATAATAGATCCCATCTTCCATGTGAAAATAAGCATTCTTGCAAGAGTTGTCGCATGGATAAAGAGGCAGGTAGTTGTCAGGAAGCCAAATCTTTTCATTTAGGCAAGGAATTTAACTACAAGAGCATCTGTTCCTGTAAAAAGGATTTGGGAGATTCTGGACAATAAAAAGTGGCCCAGAAGCCAAAATATCTTAAAATCCTGACCTGTCAAATGATGATAAAAAAATATCTGTAGAGAAAGAGCCACTGGTTTACAAATGAATACACAAGCATAAAACATGATCAGTTCTACAGAACACAGGACTTCACTGTGTTTTTAAGCTGATTGAGACAGTGAAAGAGTATTGCCTGAAAGAAGAGTTGTTAAACAGTAAAACGAAGGTTTTGACTATATATTTGGAAAAATGAAAAGGAACTACAGGGTAAAAGAAAAATACATCATCCAGGGTTTAATTTGGCTTTCTAGGTAAGTAACATATATTAGATGGAAATGCTTAAGCACGTAAGGGTCACTGAATAAAGAGTAATTTGCAAAGCTAAATTAATAAGAGAAACATCACTTCATGCTTTTTGTGACTGAGACTCACCACTTCTTTTCTCTTGTCTGATAATATTTTGACATTCTGCATGTAGAAACCGCAAGTGATCAGCTACCATTCTCTGCTGGCATTCATGAGTCACTTTGTCGTATGAGCTGGGATTCAAATACTTCCGACACCGCATTGCTTCATCTTTTAGTCTACCTAAAACCTACACACAAGGTTTTTAACTGAGAGCTGACGACAAACTCATGAATATACAACAGCATATGTATGTGGAAACAGCATATGCATGTGGAATGAGAAATATGAGTAAGCAACAAAAAAGAGCTTTGTCCAGGATGCTGAAAAATTACATTTCCTTTTTTGACTCAGGCTGTTGCTGAACCAACATACTCTTCTCCTCTGAGGAGTGACTAGGCTTAGTCACTGCTAAATGTCTAACAGCATTCAGTGGCTTTCAAAATTTCTTCTTCAATTTTGTGACCAGCCTTCCCCTATTTCTCCTCCTGCACCTCTTATCCCTTCCAAGAACGTTTTACGACTACACCCAGTTATACAAGAATCACTTTACTTTTCCTAACTCTTCTGCTTGTAAGTAAACATCTGCTCAAAAGGTACAGGACAAGTGTCAGCTATTAATAAAAACTCTCTTTGGAACCTTAAGGAAGGAAATCACCATCATCCTAAACTCAGTCATATGAATACTGACATAAAAGCACCTGTCCAGTTAATATGAGGGGAGCCTAGGCAGAGTAGTACAGCTGCAGACTGCCTTTCTTGCAGTTTAATTGAAGTTTTAGCCTGCCCCTGAATTTCACGTCAAGTCTGCAACATCACTGCATGCTCCTTATGGTTTAGCCAATCTCACAGCCTTCTCTTCTACCCTGTAGTGTGGACAGCATAGCACCAAGGACTGAATCCTACTCTTGTATGAATCTTTGCTTTCTCAAGCAAGGTATAACAATTAGAAGTAATTTAACGACAACCTGACTTTATACACCACAAAGCAAAACAAAAAGAAAAGCTGTCTCAAAAGAACGTAACTTTTAACAGTGCTCTGTGACAACTCGACCAGAGAGTCCTCTCTAACTGTAACGTGGCTAGAAATCTCATCTTATGCCACTACAAACAGAAGGAAAATAAGGAAGTGAAGAAGTCATATTGATCAATCAGATAGGTGTTTTGGTTTATCTTCCCCTCCCCACTTGGCATGTGATTGATCTATCATTTACTGGGACATATTCTGAAGCAGACAGTCCATCCACAGGCAAGTCTCAGGCTGTGCCAGGGGAGGTTCAGGCTAGATGTTAGGAAAACGTTCTATACAGAAAGAGTGATTGCCCATTGGAATGGGCTGCCTGGGGAGGTGGTGGAGTCATCATCATTGGAGGTTTTCAGGAGAAGACTTGATGGGGTCCTTGGTGCCATGGGTTAGTTGTTTAGGTGGTGTTGGATTGGTTGATGGGTTGGACGCAATGATCTTGAAGGTCTCTTCCAACCTGGTTTATTCTATTCTATGTATTCTATTCTATTCTAAGATTCAGACTAACCATTCCACCAAAAGGCATGGTTTAAACTGCAGGAAAACATGCAACGAAGAACTGTGCAGGAACATATACATTATAATAAACAGTCAATTGGTAACATTAGATTTCAGTTATTGCACGTGTACAGAAAAAATCTCTTACCTTCTCCATGTACTGTGAGCAATTTGACTCTTGCAATAGATTTGAAGCTTCTTGTTTATAGTACTCCCCTGTTTCATTCAGAAAAGGGCACTCAAAAATTTCCTGATAAAACTAAAAGGGAGAATTATTTTTTTTTAAGAAGAGCAAATGGTGGACAAATAATACACATACTGGATTAGCATCGAAAAATATGAACAGAAATGTGTCCCTACCTTTAGGGGGAATTTTTTCTTATACTGTTCAACATGAACAAAGGAGTCAATAACCCCATGGATTACTTTCTGGTTTGGGTCTTCTCCACAGCGATCACTGAAACAGGAAAACAGACATTCATGAAAAGGTAGGTATCTAATGTAACTCATCTGATAGTTGAATGAAAACATCTTCCAGTAAATTCCTCTGTTTACACTGGCCAATCTGAAGATTAATCTGAAAACAAAGCCATACTTAACGTACTTTTCTTTCTCTTCCACGTATTTAAATTGTTGCGATGCTTCATCAACTATCCAAAAGCATTTGCAAACTAAGCAAAAACATTTCCTAGTGTTTGTTAAGAAGTACACTAAATCACATTAAGTACTTCAGAAGTTACAGTAAGCTCCATCTTGTACCTGTAGCGTCTATCAAGCAGTCTACCTTCACAGACATACAGAGATCATCAAGTCCAATTCCCCTGCCAAAGCAGGATTCACACTCCTGTCCCAGTCAAAGAAATCATTTTTGCCAACATCACACCAAGAGGGATGCTATTTTCTTCTCTGGGTTCTACTATGCAACATGTAGATGTCAAGTGGAGGCACACCGTCACAATTATTAAACATACATTGGGAAAGGAAAGCCTTAGGTTTTCAAATTCAAATGAGTGAGTTTAAGTGAAGAAAACATTATCTTTAAGTCCTATTCAGCTAAAACCAGAAGTAATTAAAGCAAGTGTTTTGCGTACTAAAAGCATTAATGTTCACTCCTTTGCAAAAACTGGACATAAGAGACCCCCATCCAGAGCAGCAGACACTTCCTTAAAACAAATTGTTTTACTTCTTTGCAAAGCATATGGGCAAGATGGGCTTTTTTACAACAATTTCCTTAACTCTTGAGGTGTTAAATAGGACAACACCTCAATTTTTAACAGCATGTTTACAGTTAAGCACAAGCAGTTGTAATTTCAAAGAATGGTGGCACTCTGCTCCTCAGAATTCATAATGTATGAGGGTACTTCCATGAGATTTGACAGAAGTTGTAGTTCTAAAAATACCTCCCAAACTACAATGAGATAATTCAGCCCCACCAAGGCTGAGGCTGAACAGTTTGAAGCAGGGATGTCATAAGACATCTTGTGAGGGTAGAAGAGAGTGACGTTTGGTGGTGAATCTGAACAAAAGATAAAGCACTAGAAACCCAAGTTCCACTAATTCTGATGATGTTTCTTTTCTCAAAGGAAATGGAGGAAACCACAAGAAGTTTAAGGATCTTGTGCTGCTTTATCTTACCTTGTTCCTATCTTAAGATTAAAGCTAACAGTAGAAGTTGATGACACATCCCACAGCGTAATGCTACAGCCTCATAAAACAGTTCTAAAGATTAAGGTACAATAATAAATACTACACTCATTGAAAGATTCCATCACTCAGAAGCACTCTGCTGTGTCAGACCACTGGCCTATCAAGCTCAATTAACCACAGAATGTACTGTGAACTAAAGACCCTGCTTCAAACACTTCTGAAGTCACTGACTTCCAACAGGATATTTCAAACAAAGGGTAAATTAATGTATCAGCCTAGACAGGAATAGGTTCAGGTAGTTAGAAGGTGTTAGCTATCTTTAGTAGAGAAGCTTCTCCTGGTTAGTCTGCACTAACCACACTGCCATTTGAGATAGCATCTGAATAATTTCCACATTATTTCCGTTTTAAGAATTCCACAGACTAATTTTCTCACAATTTGAGATCTTGATGGCTTGCTGTTGTGTTAAAACAAAAATGTTGATACTCAAGCTTGCCTTGGAGGAGTGTTTGGGCTAGAGGGAAGGGGAAGAAAGCGTGTTATACTGAGAACTCCATATCCAGAGAATAGCAGTCAGACAGGACAGGCTTAAGTGACTTAATTCTCTACTGTTCAAGGGGGCTAATCCTGCTTCCTTCTGCTCAGTGATAGGCCTCTCTCTCTCTTGCATTACTTTGGCACCCATCTAATTCTTTGATGAACTGACTAATTGCAATCTGGAGAAATATTAGCCAAGATGGTTTAAACTGTGTTAGTGGTTGAGTTGGTTCCCTAAGGGACTAAATGATCACCACCCCTGGGTTACAGTGAATTAACTGTTATCATTTCAGAATCTTTTTCTGCTCATGTAAACCGCAAGTATATAGCTCCCATGAGAAAACCTGATAGGACATCATCAACTGGTAAGATGAGGGTCAAAGTCCCCAGGCTTCTCAGAGTTGAAAAGTGCAATACCCCCACATTGTGCAACAGCAAAAATAACTAAGCACTTACTTTTTTATTTCTCGGAGTAGCATCCGAATAAGGATGGCCTGCAGTGGCTCGATCATTAATTTCCTCCACATGTCAAGAGCTAGCTGTCAGGACATAATACAGTCACATCAATTAAAACAAACAAACAAACAAACCTTACCAAAGATGACACAATTCCCCATTCAAGATGTTAAAAACTAAATTCTGTCTTCTGTCTTAAAACTAAAAACTGTCTTCTTTCTTCTTTTTAAATGGTTTGCCTCCCCTCTTCCCCCACTCCTATTTGTCAATATATTGACATATTCTTTTAGCATTTTTCTTCTAGAACATCTGACTGCATTTGGATGAAGATCACACAGATCTGTACACTAGCAATGTCAGAGATAGAACTTCTAGTCAGGCAATGTCTGAATACATGCTTCCTACACATATAATAGAACTGATTTATTCATCGGTTCCACTCTGTCAAGGACTGTCAAATGCACATAGGGACCCTAAACCAAGTTGGTTACAAGTGCACATATATGCAAAATATATCAAACAGGCTCAAGTTGCCTGTTGGAATTTCCTTGTCAAGGAAACTACAGACAGGTCAATCCAGCAGCATCAGTGTATTACCTCAAGACATTTTTTATTCTCCTTTAAGAAAGGGAATGATCTTAGCTCTCCACCTAGACTGACAACATAGAACATTGTCATTTCCTGCATTTTACAGAATGTGTTGCCCCATGATGGGGGAGGAGGGCGAAGAAAACCCAGAAGACACATCTTAAACTATTTTCTAGTTCAGGGCTCCATAGTCATTGAAAACTGGTAAGTCTGGCACTGGTGATAGGAGCTCGACTCAGAAAAGCAGTATGCTTCACCATGCATTCCTAACACTTGGACATAAAAAGCTACTGGCAGACTGATCTCATCCTCCATTTATCCAAGTGCAATAATCACTCAGTGTCTGGAATACTTATGGTGGTGATAAATTGCTTGAAGCCATGCCCATACACATCACATAGGCACCTCCAGTCTCTCGTAGGTACCTGCTGTTACACATCCCCCAGAACAACTAAGCAAGCAGGTACTTGTTCGTGATCACCGAAAAGCTCCCCAAGTTTCATTAGCACACAATTTTTTTTATCATAACATTATCTTTTCATTTCACTGTCTTGTATTTCATGGTAACAGCAGCCAGGCAGTGATAGAAATAATGCACGCTACACTTCTTAGCTGCACAGGGTGGTACCTACTACTGCTGACAACTTTCTTTTATAGGTATTTAAAAATGACTCTCAGCACCTCCAACTTACATTAGTAAGTGTCAACACCTTGTGCTTACCCCAAATTAGTACTTTTTTTAAAGATAAGCCCTCCCTACATGATCCTTCTGCGCCCAGGAAGTCCAATTTTTCTTTCAAAAATCTCTACCCAACTTGCTACAATAGGAATACAAAATAGCTTGCATTAGAAAACGAGATATAGACTGTGAGATGCACAGAAGACTACTCTGGAAAAAAGATCTTGCACATTGTGAGACCAAGAAATAGAAGCTTAAAAGTAATTGCTTCAAGGGTTTCCAAAACTAGAAGTACTGCTTCTTCAAAAGTTTCTATATAGTAGTGTCACCTAATAAAGCAAAGGTTTTTTTGCAAAGTGGTATCCATTTTCACAGTTTAAACCAAAGCTCTGCAATAGTTTTCATATTTGCTTTTTACCCCCCACTCAGCTCATTATATTTTCTGTATCGAAAGTGCAATCACATTTAACAATCTTACATGAGTGCTTACATCACCTATCCAATTTCCCTGTTCAGAACTTGTAGCACTTCTGAATACAGTTTAAATCCAATCCCACTTTCAGAGGTTCCTACCTCTCCTATTTCCATCAATGGTTCATTCATATCCACCCCTCCATAGCCGTACTGAAGATCAGCTTCAGTCAATTTGTTCTTCTTAATAAACTGTGTGTTGAGGTACCTATAGAAATAAAGACATCCTAATCAAAACACAAAGTAGTTTAGGGTGGTTTTGGTTTGGTTTGGCTATTTAATTTTCAGTTGTGGAATGTCTTCTACATCACAAAGGGTAACTTCTTTTAATCAACACCACTGCTACCTGCAAGAAATTCTTAAACAGAAGTTATTTCAATTTAAAAGACCATATTACAACAGTAGGTTTAGTAACTGAGGTATCAACAATAACCTCATATATTACTGGCAGCATTTGCTTGGTGTGCACTGTGCTAGTGCAAGAATCCAACCTTTCAACACACACAAACCGTATTACTCACACATCTACATGCAAATTAGCCACTAAATTCTTAGCACTTGACTACTTATTAGAATGACAGCAGATTATTTACTTTTTAATGATAGAAAAAACCTTCCTGAGTATCAGAATGTATTTTCATCTACTTATACTGTATATTAGATTTCGTTTCTCAGACTTAAACATGGTGTCTATTTTCATAGGGCAAATTTTTGTCATTTATGAACACTCAGGTCATAACTAGGAAACAGCTGTATTACAAATTGAAGGATAATAGGAGAATTTGCAGAAAGCAACAGTTATGAAGAAATGTTATAAATGCTGCTTTTTTTTAGCATTTACTATTGCACATATAGTTTTTATGAAGAACAAAAAATGGTTTCTGTGCAAGATCAAACAAAAAGCCCCTCTAATTCCCAATATTCCCTCAAAAGAATCCTAGAATGGCTTGAGTTGGAAGGGACTTTAAAAATCACCTAGTTCCAACCCACCTGCCATGGGCTGCAGGGTTGATTAGCACCTACATATTTAGCACTGCAAGATCAGAAGAATAGCACAAATCATCTTCGATAATTACTTCAGCGGTAAGGAGCGGCGCACAGAAAAGCACGTTGGAATATTATTCCTTCTTTTTTCCTCAAGTTCTGCTACTCTACCCAAAACTGACAAAGGGCATATTCAGCCATTGATCAAGTAACATCCCTAGACTTAAGTGTCAGATCACTGTAATGATTTCAAAGGTTTAATAACTCATCCTTGAAGCTTACCTGTATAAACAGTCCATGTAGTCTGCCCCTTGGCTGTACTCTTGCCAGTATCTGTGATACATAACTAGTACTTGCTCTTCAGCTTCCAGTACTCTCTGAGAAGGAAGACACACACCCCCAACTAAAATTAGTATGGAAATAGCAAACACACAGAGAAAGTTAGAACAGGACTAACATTTCAGAAAAAAACAACCACATATTCCTATGTTGAAGGTTCCAGAGCTGAACACAGTACTCCAGGTGCGGTCTCACCAGAGCAGAGAGGCAGAATCACCTCTCTCGATGTGCTGGCCATGCTTCTTTTGATGTAGCCCATATACATATATACACATGTTCTGCCTCTGGAACTGTCATCTGTGATTCAGTCCCATAAAATCTGCATACATAGAAACCAAACAGAACCCTTGCCTAAGGTCAAAACAGGGCCAACCCCACCTAGAGCAGGTGGGTAACTGTACAGGTTACCTTGTGCAAATGGCGTACATGGTTTTCCAAAAAAATTTTAGTCTCAGTATAAAGTCTCTCTCCAAGAGGTTCAGGATAGGCCACACACAAAGCATAAATGTCTCTGGTCTCAGAGTCAAGGTTTGTGTCTGCTTAAAGTATGAAAACTTAGTAACAAAATTAAAGATTTACACAACTTTTTTCTCCCACACATGCATTTTATATTTTCTTTTACAGTCAAGCACAAAAGATAAAATGGATCATTTTCTGCAATCAAAGTCCTGATTTGTGAGGAATCTCTTGTTTTCAGCACCAATAAGAAATTTTAGCAGAAGGTGATGAAATGGACCCCACACTGACATGGCTTCTACCACTTATTTGCCATCCATGAATAATACATGACTATCTCAAAGTGAGAACGCAGCTTTCACCAAAAATTATTCCTTTGTTATCTACAGCCAATGTGAAACCAAGGCTCTTTTCAGGTAATGGAAAAAAGCACTGATTAAGTTAAGAACATGATTTGCCAAGTATGGAGTACAGCAAGCATGAAATGAAGCCCACTTCAAGTCTTCCCCCTCTAAGTCCAAAGCAATTTCTTGTCCCTGCATATTCCCCCCAACTCTACAGGTAAAACAATTGAGGGACACTGGAAATTAAGACATCATAATGGTGGTGAGGGTGCAAAAACTTTGTTTTACTTTTAACCATTATTATAATTTCAGTAACCCCACTTAAATCACAGCCACACAAAGCAGTCATGCTTGCGCTCTTAAATGGGCAGCAGCAAGCAGTAAAAAAATCCCTTCAGGTGGTTTTGTCCCTGAAGTACTTTGCAGAGCTACACTTCTGGTTTGGAAGTTTATGTGAAGTTTGAAAAACGCCATTTGATACTTTGTCAGGAAAAGAGTTTGATTAAGAACTTTGCTTTCAGACAACTCAGACAAAGAAAAAGTCAAACTTCAGGTAAGCAACTGTGGGAAATAAACTAGTTCTGCAAAACTTTTAAAGCATCATGCTTATCCACTAAGTCTAGGCACTTTGTAAAACCAGCCATGCTAGAAATAAATTCAGCATAGATTACTTTTTAAGGTAAGCACTTTTAATTTAGGGGAAGACACAAGATCTGCTTTTTCCTCTAGTCTACCTTAAAAAAAGCACATGCTATGTAAAAGGAGGTAGAAGACCTAAGGACAGTAGACAAGTCACCTCCTTAGTCTACAGACCATCATCAAGCTTTCATAACAGTTTCTCCCAAAATGTTTTTCTATAGAATTACTACTCAAAACAGAGAAGATACTGATGCAGGACAACAGAAGGGGAAAAAAACCCTCTATGTGGCAACTGGAATCCTGGAGAGCCTGATCAGTGTCTAATCTCAACTACAGTTATTTCATCCATACACATCATCTTCATCAGAATTCTCCTTGGAGTGGCAAGAGAATCCAAATTAAGTGTAACATTCTCTATGTTGTGAATTTTTTAATGAAATGAAACACCCAAACAAAACCCAAACAAACAACCAACCCAACCAAATAAAAAAAAAAACCCAGAACCAAAACCACCAGCCCCACCACCCTTTGAGGGCAGATGAATGATTAATCATCACTCATATTTTACTTCATAAACTTACAGCACATCTTTTCTGTGCTTCTGTCTCTTAGGAGATGAGAAAGAAGCTTTCAGCATTAAATTATTTATCTTTAATGGTGAAAGCCATCTGTCCTTCCAGTTCAGCATGCAGTTTTGCAGTGTGAGAAAGGTCAAGGGAAGCTGGAAGCTGAAGCCAAACTACTGCTTAGGGGCCTTCACTCTGCATTGAGAACAAGAATAGCAAAAACTCTGAGCAATTTAAGGCTCCACTAGTTGCTGCCTGAGAGACACTACCCAGCAATGGGAAACTGAAGCAATAAAGTCATCTTCAACAAGAAAATACTGTATCCAAAGCCATGAAAGCTTACAAATATTGTCCTTAGAGTTAAAAAAATCAAGTTAAGAGCATGTATTAACAGAAGGTTTTGAATTTATGTTCTCTAGAAGACCAAAGCAGAGCTTTCTAGAAAATTTTTGTCCTCTGGCTTGTTGTCAGAAAGAATCACAATCGTATGAATTTTATTTACTCTTCATTCTCTTTGGGCTGGTTCTGAAGTTAAATATGTGTGGTTTTAAGTTTCTTGTTCATCATAGTATCCTTGTAGAATGGGAGAATAGAGGAGGGAGAATAAATGAACAACAAAAAAAATGTAAAGAAGCAGGTGGCCATGTTGTGTGCTTTTAAAGTAATACTGTTTGCAGCAAAGCTGCCTTCCTCCCTGGATAGTGTTCATCCTATTTGTTTGGTTGGTGGAAACCCCAAAGCAACAGGAAGATCCTATGTTCTACCCACTCAAAGTTCTACTGCTAAAAGGCAGTTATCAAAATACAGATGAACACTCTCTAATTGAGCTTGACCAGCTTCTTAGAGTACTCCCATGCCTACCGAACAGTTAGAAGCAAAAAGTCTTTAATGTTATAGAAAGAATTCACAATAACCAAGTTACTGTGAATAATATCTCAGAGATACAACTGTCAGTCATTTACCAGACAATGAAACAACTTCAGGAACATTTCTCTCTGCAGAGACTCAAAGGGAACCTGAAGGTCAAAGATGGCTCAAGATGACTCACAGTTAAAATACAGTGACATATGGTCTTTCAAGTGATCTTTTCCTGAAGATTTTAACTCTTTAACAGTTGTGGTTTCCAGCTCATTGCCATTCATTCCAGCATTCAAAGTTGAAAACACTACATTCAAAACAAAAAAGTTCTGGGAAAGTAGTGAGGTGAAAAGAAAATCACTCTGTAAGTGGTATGTGCACCATACTAGCCTTCTACTCATAAAACACTATTAGTTTGCATACACCTTTTGACATCATCTGTCTCAAGCAGCATAAGAGAAAACAAATACTTCTTAGAATACACTGCTATAGACTGAAATTGTGATTCTTTGCTGTACCTTATCTTTGGTTCCACATTGCTGATCAACTACAGAGAGACTGTGAAGATCAATTGGTTCTATAATCAATTAAAAAGCCTTCATGAATTTCATTAACACAGTTCCAATCATCTGTCACCTTATTATGCTTATTAAGCAGCAGGAAAAATAGCTGATATGATGCTTCCTTTAGAACACCCATAGACAATTAAAAGAAAATCACTCCCATTAAATTGAATTTAACAGAATAAAAAGCTAGCAAATAACAAGAAGATTAATTAAATGGCACATCTTCCTAAAAGACATTAATACTTTTTTTCTTTATATACTTAAAATCTTGGAAAAGCTTTCACACCAACTGTACAGAAGTACAAGTTTCACCAAACTGTTGAACACTCAGTGAACTGTTTATGTTAAAAATGAGTTTAAAGGTAGCAGCAGTGCTAAACAACATTGTTGTTGGTAGTTACAAGTCACACAAGCTCTTCAGGCCATTCAGTCATAGCAAATAGGCAAAAAGGCTCTTGCCTGGCCAAATTAGGCACCAATAGTGCCACTTTCCAAAGGACACAATTAAGAGATTATAGTAATCAAGATCTTAAGAATTGCATTCTAAATGATTCTTCTAAGACTGCTTCCTGAGTCTGCTACTCAGAAGTGTTGCCTTTCTGATGCAACTGCACTAAGTCACAAAAGAGGATCAACAGCAGATTTGTGTACAAGACATCCATGTAAGAAATTCTAAGTGAAACTTTATCAAGAAGAATCAATCCAACATCTCATTCAATTATTATTTTAGATTTAAAACTATTTTAGATGTCCTTTTAAAATGTTTAGAGCTTTAAGCTGTAGAAGCTAGCCACTTGTTGAAAACTGAAACATGCAGTTCTCAGCAACTGTGTAGAATGACCACAGCACCATTTGTCAGCACAGCTAATTAATTCAAAGAGTCTGCAAATCTGGGAGTCATTTGAACTTGACTCCAAGACAAGGTGAAGAGTCATGCTCTCAGAATTGGATTATGTAATTTTAAAATGAAAGAGGTCCTTAAAGATTATTGCACCAGAGAACAAGGCTCCACAAGGACTACGAGCCACTAAGTTTTTCTTCTATGTATTTATACACATGCAAACACTCAAAGCACATGGGAAAGCAATTCTGAGAAATGGTAACACATCCAGAAACAGAAAAGACTTCAGTCTAGCTCCTGCTCACAGAATAAACTTATATAGTAAAAATCCATGTGTAAGAACCTTCTCAGGGCTTCCCCCCCCCCCCCCCCCCCCCCCCCAATTAATAACTCAAATTAGTATAAACCATTCTCCCTGCTGTAATTAAACCAAACCAAGGAAAATTGCTGCAGAACAGCAGCAAAGCCTCCTAAAATTCTCTAATTATTTGCCACAGTGCCATGGCTAATAAATGCACAGACACAGGGCACAGTACTACTGGTTAAAATGCTTACACTTCTTTTAAAATAAGTTCTCCAAAACTCACATCTTATTAGGAAAAAACCCAAACAAATTACAAACAAACCATACTCTAAGTCCATTTTACATGTCAAATGCAAACCTTTCTCTACAACACATGTACAGCTGAGATTTCAACAGCAAGACCATATGACCACACCTAGAAAGAGTGATTCTTTTTAAACATAGTTTCACTCTCAGGAGGAGAGTGGAAGGAAAGGAAAATAGCATTTTTATAAACTCTCGATATAGAAATGTCTTATACAGCAGTCATCAGTACACTTAGAAGGTCAAAGACAAGGGAGACATCTTTAAATAGAACAACCTCACTACATCCTACAGCTCCAAATGTAAAGATATGCATTCTCTGAGGGGTTTCTTCTGCTACAGACACTTAAGCATATGAGAAAAACTCATTATCCGAACAGAGGAAATTCAGCACATACTTCTGTGAACAGCTACAGCAGAAGCTATATATTAAGAGTGAGTAAAACTCAGACAAGTTTACTTTGAATTACCATAGTGATTGTCATATAGAATAATTCCCAAATGTGCATAATTTCCCACCCCTTTCAACATATCCACTGACCCACAGGCTTAGTAACAGATGTGATTTTAAACAGAGACTTCCGATCAAGACCATGAAAACTGTTCCAGGCCTACTCCCTGCCACACACATCAAACATATCAAGTCAGGTTTTCACTTCAAGGATACGAGAAGCGATCGTTCCACGTTGCTCTTTCAACATAATCCAACATAACGACTGCTTTAATTGTTGTTAGAAGTTTGTTCCATGTTTCGTCAAAGTCAACTACTCGTGGTTTCAAGGACATTGTGGGGCTTTAGTGTTAACCTGTAGAAGAATTAAATGTATCACACAAGATTGCACAATCATTTAAAACAAAAAAAAAAAACAACAACCTACCCATGCTTTGGATGGGGTACCTTAAACTTTGTACACTGTTGCACCACCATGATACAGCAACATGAAGAAGACCTTCACTTCCCCACTTTCCAAAAATCAAGCCCTTAGTTTTAACACTATGGAAACAAACACTAGTATTGCACTAACAGCCTATAACAGAACACCAACTAATCTAGCATCCTGCCTCATGAAGCTCATCACGTTTCCAAGCTGCCCATTTAACACAGGAAGTAAAACAACTTTCCTGTAAATTTTTGTTTGTTCACATTTATGCAAATGTTTTCAGCTGTATCTGAGACAATTTTGGGCAGCAACATAATGAACATATTACCAAAGCATGTGAAATTGTTATTGTCAGTTTGTAGTCCATGTTCACCTCAAGCTTTCATGAGACATTTTTGGTGTTACATTTAAAAAGCCACAAAACCCAAGGGCTTTGATCAGGATGGCAAAAAGAAAACACATCTAAACAGAGTATCATGCAGAGCTTGTGCAGCTTATTGCACTGTACAGCAGGACAAAAAATGAATTCTTTCAAATGAGACATGGTTTGAAAATACAGAAGCTGTATTAGTAATGTAGTATTAAAAGATTTATTCTAAGAAATATTAAGTTAATGAAATACATCTAGGAAAAAAGTGAGGTACTTTAAAAAATAGGTCCCAAGAGACACAACTGTGAAGGCCTCCTCTTTGTTTCTATTTGTCTGTGTCCTGTGCATCTAGAAAGGCCCTGGTGTGTGACATTTCATGCACAAAGCTAGTCTGGGTCCTGCTCAGAAACTCGACATTGTAAGACTGAAACAAAAGGTGAAGACAATACTTCTGTTTCAAATACATGGACAAGTGACTCAATTCATCCCCCCACATTTTCAAGGTCAGAAGGGAAAAAAGAAAACTAGTGGCAAACACTTTTAGCACAAGAGACACAGCTCTGTGAAGGCAACAATCAAGTCACGCTTAAAAAATGGTTAGCAACAAGCTTACTACCTTAATTGCTATCAGCTCTTAATTTTCATCAGGCAGATTGGCTCTCCCAAACTACAGGATATAGAGCTTCTCAGTTTGCAGAAAACAGGAATAAAAACCTGATGCAACTTTCAAACTGTACACATGAAAAATACCACCCTAACTAACCAAGCTCCTGAAATGCTGCAGATCTAGGAACCGCAGACAGTTGTCTTCCTCCACCTAGAACACAACAATTTCCGTTTAAAATGTAATCAATGAATTACCCAAGCCACATTTGCTTTGATTTCATCAAGGAACTGAGTCGCAACTAAGTAACATTGAGGAAGTGGTATTATCCCAGTTTTATGAACAGGAAACTTTTTTAAGAACCAAAGCCCAGCAAATGGTGTGTAAACACTTTCAGTTCAGTAGAAATGTTTGTTATATTTGCAATGCAGTTATTACCACTTTTGGAAATACACAAAAAAATTATCTTCACGTCAGCAGCAGCTAACTATACAGAAATCAGTGAGCACTGACAAAACAGATATCCATCAAAGAAAGTAAGTTGAAAAACCCAAGCTGATTTGTGTTTCCAAGAAACATGAACGTCAGTAGAGGCCAAGAACAGGAGAGCTTACTTGCAGGAGGGGAAAAAAATCAACACCAAAACATCAAAGCCCTCAATAACCTTCTAAAAGCTCTAATATTAGTCTTCCCCTGGAAAACACAACACTATTTTCAGCTGACCCCAGGAAAAAAATAATCACAGTCTACAAAAATTTTAAGACTCCTGAGAAATTCTTGTGGTAGAGAAATTATTGTTATTTGAATGCTGTAAGTTGCTCTTTCTGAAACACTTAGTAAATCCAAGGTGAAAGAACCACATCTTCACAGATGCACAAAACAGAGGAAATGAAGTAGTAAGAAGTTCTCCCCACGACACATCATACAGAACCAATAACAATGTGTTTAGTACCACCAGAACCTAATAATATGCAAAGCATGAAATATCCACATACTCATAAAGGTGTCCTGCAGATAGCTTAAGAGCAAGCTGACTGTTATTTAGTGTTCTCTTACAACTTCCATGTTCGTGTAAATTTAAACCGGTTTTATAGACGTGTTAACAAACACAACTTTGTCTATAAGACACTGAGGTTTTGAGGGTTTGCTGTGCTTTGCCATCTGCAGTGTGTAAGCTCACAGGCTTAGAATGTTCAATGTCTGATTGTTGATGCAAAAATGCTAAATTTTAGCAAATGCTAAAAATTATAGCAGAGGATAATGCCTACCCAAGAGTTTATACAATTGAAAGAGTGGGAAACCATACGTGTCTGACAAGCTCTAAGGTAAGCTGGTATTTTCTAAACACTTACACAAGAGGATCATGAAAGAATCACCTCATCCTTTAAAACACACTGCTGTCACACTAAACATATTTGCTCACACAAATAAATGCAGGGATTTGGGCAGTGTCAAAACGTTTCCCAAATTTCCAACCTATTTAATCACCTCGAAAAAAAAAACATTTCAAGCCAGAGGTGAGTTAACAGCCAAGGACAGGAGAACCCGCTTCAGACGTGAGACCAACGTTGTCTGCAACAGGCCTCGGATCCCCGACAGCCGCCGCCTACAGCGGCCCCAACGGGAAGACCCCGATCCCGACGGCCCCGGCCGGCCGCTGGCAGGGGCCGTTCGCTGCCCGCCTTCTCTCCCCATCAAAACAAAAGCGAAACTGGATGAGGACACAACGAAGAGAGGTGACCACCCCCGCCACAGGAACCACACCACCTGCCCCGTCGGGCAAGGGCAGGACCTGGCCCGCGCCCCGCCGGCGGCGCCCCGCGGGGAGGAGGGAGCTGCCACACAAACACCGCCGAGGGACGGGCGATCGAGGCGGACCCAGGGGAGCGGTAGACCCCACCAGGGAAGACCCCACGAGGGCGACAAGCAGGGCGCTAGGAGACTGTCGTGCTGGGGCGAGGAGCCAGGGCCCCAGCGCCCCTACACGCACCCGGCCCAGCCGCCCACAGCGAACGGGGACGGGGACTGCCGCCTCCCCCTCCCGAGCGGGGCTCCCTCCCCTCACTCCGGCGGCGCTCCCGGCCAGGCCGGCTCGGGCAAGGAAGGTTACCTGGCGGCAAGGGGCCCGAGTCAGCGACGCCCACCCGCCGACCTCCCTCGCTCGCTCCTTGCCGTGCGGCCGCGGTCCCTTCCCCGCTCCGTCCTCACAGCGCTGCCATTACCCAAGCCGCTCGCCCCTCGCGCCCCGCCCCTCCACCGACGCCGCCACTGCCGGGGACAGCTTGCGGAGAAGCCCCACGCCTGCCACACTGTTGTGGCGCCGCTTCTTCAACCGTCGCGCTGCGCGGCGAGCGTCGCCAGGCGCGGACTCTCCCCGACGGCAACACGAATGGGTGGGAGCTCGAGGAGTCCTGACCCACCGTCACTTTCCGACCCCACACCCCCTGCCTGTGGAGAAAGACTTGGTACAGCCCAATCTACGGCAAGCACAGGGGGCCTTAATTCTTCACTGTGGGCCGGTGTGAGGCTGCACGGCGCATGCCCTATTGTGTCCCCGCGCACGCGTTGCTCCTCCATTGGTGACGGTCACTCTTCCGAGCACGCGCGATGCCCTCCCGCCCGTGCGACGAGGTTGGGCTAGGGTGCGGCGTGAAATGGAGTCGCGGTGGGTCGCGTAGACGTGGACCACTGTGTTGGCTCCCTGTACGGCTCCTCAGGCGGAGGGGAAACCTAGCCTTGTGTAGAGTTCTTTCCTTGGGCGCGAGTGTCTCGGTTTCCAGGGGCTCATTTGAGGAATTATCCTCAGAAATGTTCCCTCACACCGCAGAGAGGTGCGGGGAAAGTAGGGTTCTACCTGCCCTTGGCTCTCAGCGGGGCCTCCCGGCCACAAATAAACCACTTTCAGTAGGTTTTCTGCCAGAGGGAGGTCTCTGGTGGGTTGTAGCCCATGTGTTTGCTTGTGGAAATGCCACAGAGCTGCTCTTGCTATGCAAGGGAGTTTCCGTACCTCTGTCCTCCTGTGCTTGCTATTGGAGCACTGCCTTTTTATTCTTTCCAACTGAATATAACAACAGTGGAAATCTTCAGGTGGTTCAGTGAGGTTGTATTCCAAAAAGTGACTCTAGAGTTCTTCTTGCAGTTCTTTTAACTTCCACAAGAAACTTCTTCAGGCCTGGATGATAGCCTGAGATCTGTTTCTACATGTACATGTATAAAACCACCAACTTAAAATTCTTAAATGCCTTTTTTTTTTTTTTCTCTTGGCTGTGGGGAAATTCTGCTTAGGCTGCTTGTATATTAAAAGTCAAGCCAGTTCTTCAGTTCTGTAGAAGCAAGCTTAAATAGGTCTTGAGTAAAGAGGCACTTTGTTAGAAAATGTGAAACCAAGTTCTAAGGGCATGATAGCTTTGTAGTCTGCATTGAGTAAGAGCTTGCCATAGTACATATTTCAGTGTGGTTTGGAGTTGTGCTGGAAAACAGCATTAATAACACAGAGATGGTTTAGTTACTGCTGATTGAGCAGTGCTTGCACAGAGCCAAAGCTTCTTCAGCTTCTCACCCCAACCCACCTGTGAGTAGGCTGGGGGTGCACACAGAGCTGGGAGGGGACACAGTTGGGACAGCTGACCCCAAATGACCAAAGGGATATTCCATACCACATGATGTCATGCTCTGCATATAAAGCTAGGAGAAGAAGGAGGAATGAGGAGGGAGGGGACATTTGGAGTGATGACCTTTGTCTTCCCAAGTCACTGTTGTGCATGATGGAGCCCTGCTTTCCTGGAGAAGGCTGATGGGAATTGGTGAGTGAATTCCTTGTTTTGCTTTGCTTGGATGTGCATTTTTTGTTTTACCTGTTGCACTGTCTTTATCTCAGCCCATGACTTTTCTCACTTTCCTCTTCCAATTCTCTCCCCCAGAGTCTTGTAGCTTTCAGATGTTAAGTTTCTGAAGAATTTAAAATGGGTGATTACTTCATTAGCTTAAACTCCTTTAATTCGTGGTGAGAAGTATCAGCGCATTGCAGTGTTGTCCGATAGATGGCAGAACTGCTGCACAGCTGATAAAATAGCACCTGAAGAGTTTCAACTTGCACACCCTACAGTGAGACTAGCAAAATCTGCATCTTTTTATTAATGAAATAAGAAAATAAACAGAAATTGAGTTTTCCCAGAAAACCCATATTACTCATCCATCAGCTGCATCGTTCAGCTCCCAGATTTGTTCTGTCCTTCCCCAGGACCTGAGATGGCTTGTGGGGGGAGGGGGGAAATCACAAATCCAATTTTTTCCTCAATTATTAAAAAGAGGCACCTACTTATTTTCACATCATTGTATGTTAGGAGTTACATTTCAGACAAAAAGAAATAAAATTGTTTTGCAACATTATTGACAAGTAAAATAGCATATTTAGGGCTTGTAGTTAAAAATCAATGAGTTATAAAACTTTAATATGGTAACTCTGAATCTAAATGATTCTACTTAGAGGACTTTTCAGATATAATGTAGTTTTATATGTGAAGTATCAAAACAGTAAAAGCTTTTGGAGCTCTCATGTTCTGCTAACAAGGTTGTAAATCCTTTCTGTTCAATGAGTGTATCAATCGTAGACAGCTCAGGTACTTGCTTGCTTACTCCACAGGCTGAGTGGAATTGTATAGAATAATTTACAAGTACCCTGGCAGTTTCAGTGTTCCTAATTATCTCATTGTTAATACAAGAAAATGTGGGAAAAGCATAGAAGACTCTTTTATGTGACTTTTTCTCTGACTTCCTGAAAATGGAGGAGATTTGGCTGGGTCATCGCCTGGGTGGGTTTGAATTAATTAAAGGGACTTTGCTTTCAGGGTTTTAATCTGAGTATGAAACTACTCCCATAATTCACTACAGTGAATAAGATGTTATTTGTAGTTTTCATGCTTCGTCATATATGTATGAAATCTCAGAGATTTGACGTGTTACAAAGTGTGGCTGGTAACAGAGATGAGCACACGGACATGGTAAAACATTACAGATCATCTCTGTGCTCCGGCAGGAAAATGAAAAAGCCACATGAGGGCGCTGTGAGCAACGGAAGGAAAGTGGGCAAGTTCCAGAGAAATTTATTCCACCTCTGCTCACAAACGGGTACCACTGCTCACACATGGGTAAAAGCATTATGTAACTTCACAGTGTAAGCGGACTGGTGTATGTAATTTAAAATATACTGAAAAAGAGTGCCTTCTGACACTACTTCGTAAAATATTGAGCAGCAATAACATAGCTGCTGGTAAATGGGCACTACTGAGTTTAGTGCCCAAGCATTTATGGCATCTTAAGTGAGGCTGTGGGGTTTGTATTTCCCGGAACAAGAAACGCTCTTATATACAGTGCAAAGCAAACGTGACTCATGACATTTGAACACAGCGTGTGGCAGCGAGCAGGGAAACAATCGCGCATGTAGCTCCCCGGCATGGCAATTTCTGATTTAGCCAGATACAAAATACGATGCAATACTTCAAAAGGAAAATGAAATGATATCAGAAATAACTGCTGTAAGGGGTGTGCTTTTTTAAAACGGAAGAATTGGGGCACAAGCCGTGGGCAGAAGTTCGGCGGGCTGGCTGTCCCGCTGCTCGTCACTCTTCCGGCTATTTTCGCTGTACTTCAGTACTCCGGCACCGCCAAGAGGACATCAGCGGTCTGTGCTGCAGACACTTTCCTGGGGCCAGCTCAGGCAAAGTGTCAGGGCCAGCACCGCCCAGCCAACCGCCCTTATCGGCGGAGCCTGGCCGGCTCAGCGAGCGGCCGGCACCACGCCCCTACTATCGCGCACCTTGTGTGCTAACATCACGGGGTAGTGGGTCCAGGCACGCCCTGACCCGAGACGCAGACAACCCTACAGCCCAAGCCGTTGCCCGGCTTCACACCACGAGCGGAACGCTCCCCCAGGGCGCACCCGTCCCCTGCCAGGGGTTAAGCCCGCCCTTCCCCCACACCAGCAGGTCCGTTCCGCTCCCCAGCCAATGAGAGACGTTGCCGGCAGCTGCTCTGCCGTTGTTGGTCAGCGCACCGGCCAGTGGGCGCCCCGTAGCCAATCGGCGGCGCGGTGTGATCCCCGGCTCCTCCTCCTTCCGCGGCCGCTGGGGCTGGGAGTCGCCGCAGACGCCATTTCCTCAGCGCCCCCGGGGCGGCGCGGCTGCATCAGCGCTGACGTGAAGCCGACGTGCGGCTCCGCCCGGCCCAATCCCCCCCACCCCCTGTGACGGGGGCAGCACGTACAGGGCGGCGGGTGAGTGCGGGAGGGGGCGGGGATACGTGTGCGCGCAGCCCGACCCCCTGCGGGCCTGGAGCGGGGGAGCGCAGAGGGCAGCGGCTAGCCCGGGCAGTGCGGAGGGGAGAGCAGGGAAGGGGGGCGCTGTGCCGCGCTGTGTCGCTCGGCTCACCTTCAGCCGACGGGAGCGCGCAGAACGGGACAGAGGCGCGTCCCCGGTGGTGGTCGGGTGCGCGCCCTGGTTCAGGGAGGGCTGCCGACGGCCTGTTTCCCTCGCTTGCCAGGCATGGTTCTGTAGAGCGGCTTCCGAGGGCTCTCTGTAGCCCTCGAAAGGGGCGTGCGGAGCATACTGCTCCTTTGCAACCCAGGAGCCGAGGTGCCCGGCCGGCCATGGCAGGGTGCTGCTCGGACCCTTCTAACGGGGTGAGGCTTGGGAGGGAGAGCTGTGCGACTGGCCTGCTGAGGGACCGGCGAGAGAGGGGTCAGGGCAGCGCGCCTTGCCGCTGCAGTCAGGGCGCCGGACGGCAGGTTGTTAGGTCTCCTGGGTGCTACCCCGGCTGCCGGCGGGATGGTTTAGTGGAGGGGAAGCGCTTGCCGATGCGGGCGTTAGGCCTGGTGCCTCGTGGCGTTTCCTCTGAAGACCGGTAGGCCTGCTGAAATCCTTGCCCGTAGGGTATTCCGAGATAGGACACGAACACAGGCGGGAGAGTATCGCCGTGGGCTTTGTGAGACTTAGGTCATGCATAAGTTTGAGGATTTGGCTTGCATCCGCCACTGTCGTGTCAGTATCTTGACGCGGAATGGAGCAGAACGTCTTGTGGCAGTTAAACGATTCCACAGGCACAGTTTAAACGATCCTCTAACCCGTTCAGGGACTGGTTAGTCTTCTGACAGGGGGTCATGCGTCCTCTTCACAGCAGACTCAGCACTGTTTTATCCGGATTATTAAGGTAGCAGATGCAGAGTGATAAGTAGCACGCCTGTGCTTACAGTAATGGCTGGTTTGGTTTTAAAAATCTCTTGAGGGTTTTGTGGAGATACTCTGAAACAAGGACACAGTTTAGGAGACACAAGAAACGTAGTGGTCTGTTGATAGTGAAAACTTAACAGAAAGACTACACTTTCAGACTGGTCTGTCGCCCTGGCACTCATTGCACCTGGCTGAAGGCTGTACCTTGTCAGCTGGTGTGCTTCACAAGGCAATGAAGCAGATTATATACTTCATAGTTGAAAACACAATGCTCTTCTGAAACTAGTGTCTTTTGAGAGTTTTCACACTCACCATGGGGTCACCAACAAATGTAAAATAGATGTTTGTAAATTGGCATCCTTGCTTTTTAGTAAATTCTCTGTGAATAAAAGCCTTCAAAGAGATTTTGGAGCAAGGGCTGAAACCTGCTTCTTAAAATTTCCTTTGTAATAAGCTACCTTTGTAAACACTCTCAGATGCATAAATTGTCTTTGAAATAAAGAAATTGTCTTTAAAATGTGTCTGGGTATTTAATTAGACAGTCACACATTTCCAGTTATGCAAAATACCAATTTTATATATATATTTTTGTCACCAACAGACATTAAATATATTAATATTCAGTGATGTAACAGTAAACCAGTAGTATGGGGTGGGGAGTGAAAGGATTTTTTTTTTGTGATCTTGCACAGGAGCACCTCTTGATAGGGAAAATAGCCTTCATCTTTTACCTATGGGCACAAATATGAAAGCTTCACACCTGTTGGTATAAATTATTCCCAATTTTCTAGGTCACCTGGGCAGGATAATCTTTTAGCTGATGCTGTCCATATTGTCCTGTCAGGGATGCTGCTGAAGAAGTTTTTGAAGTACACTATATACATCTTCTTCATCAGCGTTTACCTGCTACTACTGTACACTAGTCTCGGTGACTATAGTAAACATGCTAATATATAACAGAATGTGATGACCTAGATCCTGAAGATTTCTTTGCTGTTCTGTAGAAAGAAGGTGGTGTCTTTGCCTACATATTATGAGATGTTTTTTGCCCCCTTTATATGGGAAGGGAGAGGCAAAACTTGTTTATTAATTTAAAAATTTGGACTACTTAAAAGCAGTACAAGACAAACATTTGTTGGGAGTCAGAATATACACAATCGTAGATGGAACATGTACTTAAATTCCTGAGAATTTAATGTATGTCCTAAGTCTTAATTATCATTTCCCTGGCATGTGTAATACTTGCTGATTTATTTTTTTTTCCCCTGATGTAACAGAGGTAATACAAAAATACAGCCCTTTACTGTGTTTTGTCCAGTAGGAGCAATAATTCTTTTTGATGTTTTGCTGTGCTGATGCTCTTTTCATAGCTATTTGCTATCTCAGTTACTGGAGCAGTAGTTTAGCTGAACCACATATAAGAATGATCAAGTGTGTTCCTCCTTAGGACCATCCATAGAGTCTCCAACATGAAAGCTCCATCTGGTCCTTGTGAGAATGTCTCCATAAGCTTTAGAATACCTCACGCACCAAGGAAAATTAAATAATGCATAGGTACTGACAAAATATTAATTGCAGTCTGTTCCTAAAGATGGGAATGTAGTATCAATTGATACTCGTCTAGAGCATGTAACTTCTATCAGCAGAAATACTAATGTTCACCCATAAAGTCTTGAATCACATATCATTTGACTACCACAAGCTGCAGTACTGTTAAGCCTGGTCAGTATAAGACTATTGGAAGAGTACAAGCTAGAAGTACTTTTTCCTGCATTGTTTGACTGGATGCCTTTTCGTATTTTCATGCCTTTATTCCAGGCAAAAAGGGTGATTTTAAAAAATAGTATTATTTATTCTCCTTGCAGATTATGGAATAGTATGTAAAATAGTGCCCGTAAAAGGAGTTTTGTTTAATTGGATTTAATGTAGATATTTTTTAATACATAGGACTAAATTCAGGAGCTTCAGTGTCAGGTGCATAGCAGACTTCTTTCCCTGTTTCTTTCTTCTCTCAAGGTAAAACCTGAGAAGAAACTACAGTAACCATGAGCTAGTTGAACTTTGAGTTTGGACAGGTTTGCCATCTCCTAGTTACATCAACTGAACTTGAGGAAGCCAGATTTTAAATCCCACTTTATCCTTTTGTAGTTCCTTGTGTAAGTACGGTGTAGGTGCCTGTAGGACACCCTTCCTGCTTCTGCTTGACCCTATAGTGTCTGTGTTGTGTGTAAAATCACGTGTTGCTATGGCAATGTTTGTGCTATCACCTGTGGTGTTACACCTTTAGTGCAGGGTTTGGTAGGAGAGAAAGGGAGCTGAAGAGAATCAAGCTCTTGTTTTAAAACCCATGTACTTTCTGTTATGACTTATTGTGGCCAGAAATATGGAAAAGACACCATCAGGTAATTGCTTTTTTTATATGTCAGATATATCTGGAAACATTCTCTAGGAAATTTAAATTCCTTGTTTAAATTTAGAGTCAGAGAGTTGCTTACTCTTCTATTAAACTTACTCCACATTTAAACCTGCAGTATGTAAAGAGTTGTTGTGGGCCCTGAGCTGTGAGTGGTTTACAGACAATTCAAGCATAGATCCCAGCTGCAAATTGGTATCTCAGAAGGTTCATTGAGCATTGTGGCAACACATGGCTGCTGGTCAGCTTGAGCCTTGTCCAGTGTGAGACTTGAGGCACAAGTGACCTGCTGCTGGCAGTGCTGGTGGGCAGCTCTGGATCACTGCACTCCCAGTCTTGCTGAGAGCCTGGGCCTCTGAGCTTGTCCATCCCCTGAGAACCATTTCCAGAACTGCCTCTCCTGCAGCTTTTCAAGGTACTTGTGTTATCGCTTCTGGCTATGTGAATGAATGTTTTAATATGGAGGAATGGGAGAAAAAGGACTTAAATTAATCTGAGTTACGAAAGAATCTATTTATATTCTGTTAGTTGTCTACTCCAAATACAAAATTACCTGGAATTCTTTCTTCCTAGGTGCCTGATACACCTTCCTTGCTGCGCTGCATTATTTACATGTGTATGCCCTCACTTTTAGGCAGATGACCATGGAAATGGTTGAGTCACAACAGGATGACAATGCAGGAGATACTGTGCCAGAGCAAGATGCTGGTCACCTGAAGAACCAGCCAGGCCAAAGTCATATTTCCCCAGGATCTGAGGTAAGCCAGACTGTGGAAAGAGGAGAAGAATCAGTAAAGTGATACTCAGAAATGAGTATTAGTTTCAGTTTGTTTGGAGTACTCATACTCTAGAAGTCCTGTTATTAAATAAGAAAAAGATAGCAAAGGTATGCTGGAAACTATGCCTGTGGTAGTTGATAAAGAGCTAGCGTAATATTAGGTCTGTTAAAAGGCAACACTTTTAGGAGACTAGGCTTTTCAGTCTGATAGGTAGCCACTTTTTTTCACTTTATGAAGGTGTGATTATGTTTGTTCCTGAGATGGGAGTACAGTCTTAAGAGTTGAGGTGGCTGCAAGATCAAGCACACATAGCTAAAGCACATGTGCCTTGAAGACTTGTGTAACAGAAATAAAGAAATGAATAAACGCAATCATGGTTCTTTCCTAGTTACAGCTTTTGTACAGATTGTGTTTTGTCTTCCTACAAGTACGTTTTTAATGCATGCTTGTTTTGTTTCGTCTCTATGTATCCACTGACACTGCCTGGAGTTCTGAAAATACACTTAAAATGTTCTGTATGGTAGTTATACCTGGATTCTTCTTTGGTAGGTAATGAATAAAAGGTGACATAGTAATAATTATCAAACATCAAAAATATGCACTGAAATATTCAATGCTTGAGACAAATAGTATGCTTGTCAGTTCTAAGATGTATAGCTTCAGGAAGCTGTGTAGACCCTTTAGAAGGCTCTACAAAACCCCTTTGTGAAATAAAGAAACTGACCTGTAAAAGCATCGTACAGAAGTTCTTCATCATCTGAAGTTACTTGGTAAGATGTGAGGGCATGCATTTGGCATGTTAGATATTTGATTTGCATTGTGAATATGTTTTCAAGACAGTGTAGCCAGTTTTTGTTAGGTCTTCAGACACAAAGTAGACTGCAAACTATTTATGAATGCTTATTTGTTGATTTTGTTACATATGGCATTTGTTGCAGTTTTGATACCTGCAGCATTGGGAATACTGTTTGGGGTTTTTGTTTTTTTTCCTTGTTTGTTTTTTTTTTCTTTAAGAATGGAGCATGAAAGCAAAAACTCTGTTTGTTTTGCTCTGTTGATTTCAGTCCCTCATTTCTTCTTTCTTTGATAGTTCAGTTGAAATTTTGATTTTTAACTTATAGATAGAATGATTTGCATGGTTAATCTATTGGCTTTTACAATATTCTCTGAAGAAAATAACTGTCAGTTCTGTCACTTAATTTTATTTGTATTTTTTTAAATGTTCATATAGAGACAAAGCTGTCACTAATACTGTAGGAGGGCTTCTGCTGGGTCCCTAGGGAAAACACTTTTTATGTTTATTTGCATTTAATGCTGAGAACGATAGGTGAAGGTTCAGCTGTACTGGGCAGGCCTCAGGTCTTTCAGCTTTAGCTAGTAGTTTTGAAGTTCTGATGAATCTCAGTCAAAATGAAACTCATGCATGCCAGTTTGAAGGCTCAGGGTAACAAGCCAGAGTTTTACATCCAAGAGTCCCTCTTTTTGATCAGATGGCCTAGAGTGCGGGCTTGGATGTGTTAGAGCTGCTCGGCCCTTAGGCTGGAATTGATGTCCCTCTCCTGGGCTGTCTAGAAAAGTGAGGTTGATGCAGTTGTGCTGTGCTGTAAATAAAAAGTAAAACTGAGAGGCCTCCAGTGAACACAGATGTCACCTCATGCTGCCTGGCAGTGCCTCAGCCACCTAGCAGTGCCTTGGCTCACCCGGCTGCCTCAGCCACCTGGCAGTGCCACTGCCTGGCTGGCTGCTTCCTCAGTGCCACTTCTCAGCCTGCAGGCCATGTTGCCTCCGTCCCTCCTGCCAGGGGCAGGTGGGAGCCTGTGCCCATGTCCTTCATGCCTTGAGGCAGAACTGCCACAGCATTTCTTTTGGTAAAAGGGCCCCTGACAGAAAGCTCATTGCTGAAAGGCCTTGTTGTGACATTTCTTTGGCTTAAAATGAGTAGGATTTTCTTACCTTATGTTCTTAACTGACAGGTTCAGAAGGTGAGGGTTTGGGATGGATGTTGAGGTTAACTTCTCTATGAGGCAGGATCCTTGTGTGGGACATCTTGTCTGCTTTTCTTAGTATGGAATGGGAAGCTTGGAAACTTTGTGAGGAATTCCTTCCTTTCCTGGAAGTACTTTTCACTTCTGGAGGCCTCATAGTATTTAGATTCTCCAACAGAGACAGAAATCAGATGGAGCTGTGCACTGCACACTTTGTATCAGTAGTGTCAGAGGTATGAGGGCTTGGATGTGAAGATAATGTAGTATTCTATAGGGAAAAGTTACCTGACCTTGGGTGACGAGAGTGTGTACGTCCACAGTATACTTGTTCAGATGGGTAATGCATCTTGAAGTTGGATAACTGATAAGTAACTTCTTTCACTGAAAGAGTGCATGCCTCAGTAAGAAGACAGTTCATGATCATTTTTGCTGGCACTTATATTGTCAAACATAAACATGCAACCACACTGCTGTGACAAAATGTGTTTGTTATTTGTTAAAGCTATTGGACTTGACTGTTACATACCTAAGAGGATAGGTCCAAAAAGGACATTAGAACATCTGAAGTCTCTGCTATTGCCAGAAACAATGCAAAGGGAAGTGTGAATAGAAATCACTTTAACAATTTCTAATATATATTAGACACAGAATATGAAGTTGGAAAGATTTTTTCAGTCTGGTTATAGGAGACAAACCAAATGCAGAAGAATCTCTGAGATTTTAAAGTTCATAGACCACACATTGTGTAACCTTCTGATATTTGTGGCTTGATACAGTTTTAAAATGCTACTATCTCCTCTTCCCTCAATCCTACACCCCCACACCTTCCTCTAATCTGATCTCTGAATTAATGGGAAAAAAAGAGTTTCTCTTATGATGTTGTAAACTTTAGTCTAAAAGAGTATTAGCTGAGTGTGGTAGGCTTTTTTTCTTGTATGGTTATACCAAATAATGAACTTGTAAGTCAATGTAGTGTTCCTTAATCTTGAGTACTGGATTATTTCTTGATTGTATGTGCCTGAACCATTGCGTACTAAAACCGAACTTGAACCGTTCACCTTGTCCTGTTTTGTGTGTGTTGTACTCAAAGTTCTTTCTGATACACAGAGCATTAGACTGCAGCTCTTACAGAGACACCAGTAAATAGATAGCTTTGATGAAATTCTCTGTAATGTTTTGAAAATTACCAGGCTTTGTAAGCACTTCAACTGCTCTGTGCCCTCTCCTTGATTGGGTTTAGGGTGATGTCAGCTTTGACACAAAATAGATCATACTCTTCAGCTCCCCAGAACTTCCTAGATCTCAATCTCAAATATCTGATACATTTCTGACAATAATATTAATGGGTTTGTTTATTTATTGGAGAAAAGGTTTGTATATCCCATTTACATATTGCCATGCAATGCCATTTAAGGAAAGGTTGTTTCCATTTAAGGGCTAGAAATGCACTTAATTGTTCTATTTCCTGAAAAGCAGGTCAGTTTCCTATAACAATTGAACAGCTATAGTGAGTGTTGACAAGGTCCTGTCTCTGTTTCCTAGAAACATTGTTCCTGGAGATAATTTGAGCCAACATGTGGTCTTTTTGATAGCATTGCATCTTAATAGTAGTTGAAGTTTTTCTCTTGCCTCAAGAAAGAAATGTTTCCTAGACAAGCAGTAGCTTATTGATAAGAAATGAAAGCTTCTTCAATATTTGAAATTAAAAAACCCCTTCTGTGTAAATACAGAAAAATAGAAAACTTTCTTAAACATTCTAAGTGTTGAATATTGAAAGAAAAGTTAATCTTTTCACTGTCATCTCTTTTTACCTTTAGAACTCATACTGATTAACTTTAGGGGCTGAGAACCAAACTATGATTGAATTAATTCTAGATATGAGTCTAGGTTTATATAGAAATAAAGGTTTCAATGCAGTTTACTTTGATTCATGTTTGTCTGAGTTTAGAGAAAATGTCACCAGATAAAGGGATAAGAGTATTCCTAAATGGAACACTTCCTTCAGCTGTGTTTCATTCAAAGCATTGATACAGTCAACTCTGGTTTTATTTACATATATGTGTCTGTGTGTATGTAAAAAGAGACCTTATTAATTCATTATTTTAGATTCTATAAAAAATTTCCTCCTTATATTAAGAGGGTGGTAAAACACTGGCTCAGGTTGGCCAGAGAGGTAGTAGAAGCTCCATCCTGGAAACACTGAAACTTGCTTCAGCTGAAGATGTCCCTGCTCACTGCAGAGGGGTTGGACTAGATGAACTTCAAAGTCCCTTTCCAACCCAAAGATTATAGCATTCTAAATTTAAAAATCCATGTATTGGATTTTTTCCTATCAGAAAAGTTCTTGCGTCTCAAGACATCAATCTGAAAAGCTAAGTTCAGACTAACTTTCTTGCATAGCAAACAAAGCAAAACCAAAGCAGTTCTGGATATTCCCCCTACCCCCCCCCCTACCCCCCCCCGACTAAGAGCATTCTGCCCTGTTTGTTGTTGCAGAAACAAATCACTTCAGTGAATACTGAGGTGTTTGGGTTTTTTTGTTACAATGCTTGAGGTTCTTCCTAACCTTCATGCTAGTGACAGCAGATGCAGCGTGTGGTATCTTAGGGTTGATTTTAATTAAAAATCATTAAATCTCTGGAGAATCAAAAACCCCCCAAACCAAATGCATTCACATGGGGCACTATGGGGCATTTTAAAGCTTTCCGTGCCACTTGCAATGATATTCAACAAACTTTTACTGGTAAAAGGAGCTTATTTCTCTGTGTGATGGTTGCACACATCTAAACTGTTTTAGATAGGGAATCCTTTAATAATATCAATTCTAAAAGCATTTGCTGACATCTTAAAGCATGTTACTTAAACATGACGATTGTAATTTTTGCAGGTTTCTGTAGCTGCATCAAGTGCCGGAAGATCCCTAGCGCAGTTGCCGTCTGGTCAAACTGTTCATGCCCAGGGTGTCATTCAAGCCACGCAGCACTCAGTCATTCAATCACCACATATGCAAGCTGTTCAGGTTAGCTCTTTTATTGTTATATTTTCATTAGTATTTGGTGCCTCTTTCCCCCCAACCCCATCTTCAATTTTTCTTCATTCCTACAAGTGCTGCAAGATTTACTCATACGGTACAGGAAACGGGGAGGGGGAGAAGGTGGCAAACTGCCAACCAGTAGCAGCTCTATGAGCATTGTGTAGCAATTCTTTAATGCTTCCTGTTTATCTGTTAAGATATTGTGTCTTGGAACCCTGAACTTACGCAACAACACAGTTGTGTAATAATGTGGCCTTACTTCAGTGTGTCGTGCGGTTTTTCTTCTTGGTTGAATTCTACTCACATAAGGTTTCTAGTAAGACTGTGAACTCATAAAGTTGCATGTTACCTCAGACTATTTTTGGAGAGCATCTGGATGTAATGGAAGCAAACATGTTACAGTCAAATGATTCCTTTTTGCTTTTAGCATGCCCTATTAGAGCATCTGCTAATGCTTTTTGTGGGAGTGGCTATATAAAGACTAAAAATAAGGAATGCCTCAAAATAAACATTTATTTTGCAAATCTTTACATGTTTAAAGTTGATGATGTTAGAAACCAGGGACCCATACAAAATGCTTAAGATTTTTCAGAGCTTTCAAAGAGTGAAAAGAGAGAAGAGCTTGGGAGTGTTTTGACAATTATTTGATCTCCCATTGGTGCATTATTTCTATGTAGGATGCCTTTGCTCTAGTTTCTTAGAATCTGATTCAGAAATGTCAATTGAATTGGATTTTGCAAATAGAATTGATACCTCTGGTAAGAGAGGCTATATACCTGTTATGTGAACTGCTTTAACTGCATTCATTGCAACATGGGAAAAGATGTGGGTTGTCAGTCTTCTTGAGAAGTCACCTTTAATGTTGGAGACTTCTTAGTAGCTTTCAGATATAATAAATGAAAAAGCATATGTAAGTATGAATTAGATCAGAGAAAAAAGATACTGAGTATTTTATTTGTGAGATGATGGGACCTGATACCTGGTTTTGGAACACTAGATCACTATTAAAACCTGTGTAGAAGGTGTCAACAGACTTGGGTTTGGTCAAACTTGAACTCAGAGTATTCAAAACAGATAGTTTTCTAGTGGAATTCTTTCTATCTGCAATTTAACAGAATTAACTTCATCAGAGAAGCATAATGCAGTCATTTGCAGTCATTGCTTTTCTAAAGTCAATAGAATCAGGTCATATATGCAAAAACAGAGGACTTACTCCTCGAGAGGAGGAATTTCTCTGGAATCTCTTGCCAGCTGCTGCTGTGTTGTCTTAGGGGAGTGGAAGTTGATTATTTGTTGTACGGAGTGAACTCTGGCGTCTTTCCTTTGCCAGAGGAGCAGAGATGTGAAAGATGTATCTTGATTAATACTAACTAGGTAGTTCCAGGGTTTTGTTTCAATTTCATTTGAGCATGCTAGTGGCAGATAAGGTGACGCTACAAGGAAGGCTTGAAGATGCTGTAAAAAATGACTCCATTATAGAGGTTGTTCAGCTCTTCCATGAGCCTCTTAATTCCTTTATCCTGCCACATGGCATTTCCCCCAGATCACTTGGCTTTAACTTGATAGCCTATCTCTGCAAGATAGTGGAGAGGTTGGGAAATGATATCATTTATTAAAATTTTTTAAAAAGTATGCAGAAGGTTGATGTTTTGATGTTCACACTTGCATGACCTCTCCCTTAAACACCTGCTTTTAAATTGGAAGGTATTCAAAATGTTTCCTGTAATGCTGTTGCTTTTTGAGGGGAAAAAATGTTTATATCATGCTCCTTACTGGTTTGTTTGAAGTTCAGATTATTTGAATTTTCTGCTTGCTCTCCTTGTAATGTATCCTGTAGGTATTGTCAGGCTCACCTGAGCTGGAAGTTAATCAAATGTATCACTGTGATAGAGTTGAAGTCTCAATGATGTCCAGGAGAAAAATGACATTTCTTCTTTTTGTTTGGTTTTTTTTCCCCATTGGTCAGCACTGTGACTGCAGTTGCTTGCTATTAGAACAAGCTGAAATTCTCTTTTTTCCTCTTTGTCTTGATGCAAATTACAACTTTTAAAACTTCTTGGGGAAAACTTCCTCTTCCACACAAAAATGTGTAAATTACCTTGTAATTTCCTTACCTTCTCCATAAAATTTGACTGCTCTTGACTTCTTTGACCATTTCTACCAGCTAGGATTAGCTATTGGTAACCCTTAGTGGAATGGGAAGAGTTAAAGACACTAAGGTCTTTTTCCCTGCAGATTGTTCTGGTGCAAACAGTTTTTAATTATTTATTTTTTTTTCCCAGCAGAATGAGAGTTCTGTTTTGAGCTGGGGTGCCCAGGCTCTCAGCTGGGTAATAATGTCTTATTTTATAAGATTTATGCTAGAGGCTTGAAGCTTGATCCACAGGTGGATCACCACAGGGTACTGGCTAGCAATGCTTTTCAGAGGGTCTCTATGCTAGCCAGCATTGGTCCATCCTGCAAAAGGATGAACGCAGACCTCTTGAAACTCTTGTATCTCTGCCAGTCACCTCCAAAGTCTGGTTTGGAGCCATGCCTCTCTAGACATGTACATCTCCTTGTTTCTATGTGATCTTTTTTTCCCAGTTAGGTAGGCATAAAGTTTTAATGACATTTCCTATGTATTACCTAGCCAAATGAGGCTTCGTGAAATACTTTCATGCAGAACTGGAATGTAATAAAATAAGTGAAGAGACAATTTCATTCTGCAACAAATTTCCAGAACCTTCCAGCAGTCATTTTTCATTAGGGACACAGAGATTTTGGTTTTAGCACCAAATGCTGGAGCCTCTCCCTTGTCTTCCTCAAGCTGCAGGGAAGCCTCCACTGCACCAAAGTCGAACACTGGTCAAACACTTGTGGTCACTTAACTCTTGTTTATTTAGTGTTAGCTTAGCACAGTGCTTAGTTTGAAGCTGCAGTCTGCTCTGTCTCAGTTTGGAAATCTTACACACCAATAATTGTGAATAGTTAAATGAGTCAAGAAAATAGTATTTTCCTTGTTCAGTAATCACTTTCAGTTCTGTGTAAGAAGACAGTTGCTGGTAAAGAGGGTGATTCATCTCCAGGTCTTAATGTCATCTGGGGTAATTTTAAAAGAAAAAGAAGCTGTGAAAATACTTCTGATAAAGGCCTAAGAAAGTGAGACATTGTGGTCTTGTCAGGGGGTTCTAAAACTTTCCCAGTATTGTTAAGCAATATATTTGTATTTATGAATATGTGTTGAGAAGTGTAATAAATGTATACATTTAAATAAACTTGTTTTATAAATAGCTCTGGTGTGGTGGTAAAGAGGCTTTCAAATATTTTGTTATTTAAGGTGTGTTAGTGCCTTTTGTATTGAAGGTGCATTAGTGCAGTACTATGAATTTTAAATGCTTCATTTCACTTCAAAAGCTGATTGAATTGAGTAGTATTTTTATTGTAAAGAAATGTTCTCTCTTCAGTGCTCATTCTCATAAAAAGTAAGCTGGATGAATTTGGATTGTTTTCTTTTTGAAATGGAAGATGCCATCTAACTGACTCTGTGTGCCTAACCTCAGAATTTGTGACGTGCTTTGGAAAAAGAAATCCAAGGTCACACGATGAGGGGTTAAAAAAAAAGTGCACAAACTTGCTGTATGCAAACATGGAAGAAATTTGAGGAAATCTTTTACTCTGTGCTATATTTTATATTTAATTTTTTTTTTATATAAATGAAGTTATGAATGTCAGAAACTTTGCTATTACAGGCAGCGTCGGCTGCAGATGAATCTACTGAGTCTGAAGGAGTCACTGATTCTCAAAAACGCAGGGAAATACTTTCAAGAAGGCCTTCATACCGGTAAGGACTTTTGGGGTCGGTTTTGCTGGTTTTTAAAAGCAGCTTTTCTATTACAGCAAAGCCGTCTGATGAAAGCCAGTGAGTTAGTTTTCTCGTGACTATGGAATATCAGATAGCTAAAAATTACCTATGTTCTTTTGTAGAAAAATTCTGAATGAACTCTCATCAGATGCTCCTGCAGTACCAAGGATTGAAGAAGAAGAGAAGTCAGAAGATGAGGGAGCACCTTCTGGAATTTCTGCAATGACCGTCCCCACCAGCCTGTACCATTCTAGCACGGGGCAATACAGTATGTTTGCAAAGTTACCTTCTGATGCTACAAAGCGCGTGTAGGAGCAACTTTGTTTCTGAGAGCTCCATAATGAAGTGGAGATGTTGGATTTGGGTGAAGAATAAGAGCTTCTCTATTTTTAAATTATTTCAAATTTGAGATTTAATTTTTCCTAACAACAGCCCTTATAGAATTTCAGTCTGTTTCTTGTATGCTGGCATGGTGGATTGAGAGAGGGCCTAGCTCTCCCTCCCCCACAGAGAAAGAAACCACAGCTAAACTCAGTCGGAGAAGCAAAGCTGTATTTACAAGCATATATGGAATGCAGGTTATATACAACACAATATATATAGTATTTACAATATATATATATAAATATACAGCAAAGGAAAATAACACGACAAAATTTGGGTTGGACGCGATGATCTTGAAGGTCTCTTCCAACCTGGTTTATTCTATGTATTCTGTCCTCCGGACAGCGAGGAGGGTTCCCCCCCGTACCCCCCTCTCTCCCCCTACCTCCCTTTTTTCCCAAAAAAGGGTTAGAGAGAGAAAGAAAGGCAGTTATTAAGGAAAAGAGTTCTTATTAGGCTTCAAAAAGCACATGCAGGAATTAGTTTTGCTTATCTCAAGGTCATTCTGGCTAGTTTTGCTCAGACGCAGAACTGGCTGGAACTGAGAAAAACTCCCACTGCACTAAAACTTAAAGTTGCATTCTACCAATCTACCAATGAAATTCATTTAGTATATCTGAATGTTTTCATTTTGATACTAAAACATTCAGCCAGAGTGTTCCAACACTGTCCCTTTCTTAAAGGCACAGCCTCAAATGGTCACAGCTAGCTGCCACATTTAATCTTTCTAGAACAGCATGCTATGCATGAAAAATGTGGAGGTGATGTTCAGGTGAAATGAAAAATGCTGAGGCTTAGGTGAATGTTCAGTGTTACAAAGCATTGCAGTTCCTAATTACTGCCATTAGCACCAATACACTGCCATTTGATGGGCATGTTGAAATGCAGATATTTCTCCTCTGATACAATGACAGGAAAATTACAAAAGAAATGTGCCTTTTTTTTTTCCCCTGAGACAAGAACAGAGGAAGTTTGTTAACACATTGCAGTGGCACATAGAAGAGGCTAGAATGGCTCTCTAATTGTATTCTAGTCACGCTTAGAATTCTTCACTGATTTTTAATTTATGCAAGTAATTAGCAACTCAGAGGGAGCAGAATTTGCCTAGAACATACTCTGCCTATTGGGCATAGCAAGCAATTTTGCTTGGACTTCTAAGCTACTTTTTTTTCCTCTTTGTGTAATGTATAGACATAGAGAAATGTTTGCCTCGTGATGTCCATCATCTGAAGTGCTCTTTTATCACGATCTGAAGTCTGCAGAATTAGTTATCTGGTCTAGAACCTGTCAGGTATTCTTGACCAAATTAGATTTCTTCAGTTTTGTTTTGGGGTTTTGTTTTGTTTTGTTTTGTTGGGGTTTTTTTTGGGGGGGTGGGGGGTTAGGTTTTGTTAAAAAAAAAAAAAAAAATCCAAAACTGCAGTTTTGAGGCTTATAAAGAAGTGCTGTAGTGTCTGTACTGTGCTATAGTGAATCCTCAAACTTTTAGGATTTCTAGGAAATGACGAGTTTAGATATCTTAATTGTAGGTTCCTTTAGGAAAGCAGAGCTGTACTTTTAGTAGCAGCATCTTGCAGGAGATGATTGTTAACTGAAAGTGTTTTCATTTGAACATAGCTATAAATCATAGTGGCAGGGAAGTCACTGTAAAAGAATAAGGAAATTCATGGGTTTAGTTTTCTTGTTCAATCAGATGTTTACTTCTGAAAAATCAAACAGCAGACAGCATCAGCAACAATGTGCTTGAATTAAAAGTCCACTAAAATTTAATTAACTCTCATTTATCTTAATTTAAACTTGGCTTTTGCATGAGCCAGTCATACAAGAGTTTGGTTGTATGATCCTTTTTTCTTGAATAAGTTATAGCCTAAAACATCTGCTGTATATTTAACATAATTTACCTTGTTAAATAAGTTCTTGGAGTAATGAAGCATTGTTTCATAGACTCTCCTGATTCTGGCTTACAAATTTTGTTTTGAGAGCTTTGTCTTCCTGGAAGTGTTTTGGTTGTTTTGTTGTTTTTTTTTTTCTTAGCCAATTTATTCATTAATTTGATTTTACTATTCATTTTTTTAAAGTTCAACTTTGTAAGTTTAAATATTGCACATCTTTTGCTTCAGTGAAGTCTCTGTGTTCTTTCTAATTATGGTTAGGAAAAATTGGTAACAAATAGCAAAGATGGTCGTCATCTTGTAGTTTGCAATTTACCAGAGAGCTTGACTGTTGACTTCAGGCAGAGATCAGCAGCACTTCTGGCTGCATTGGGATGGCTGCCTGTGCTGCATTGGGATGGCTGCCTGTGATCCTCAGGAAGTGCTGTTAGCTAAACCCAGGAACATTGTGTGGGAGTGCAGCATCTCCTGTGTTGATTTCAGTCTGGATATGATGTAGGTCACTACATGATGTCTATCTTATCTTCACAACTCCTGTCAATAGCTCTTTACTTCTGCTTATCATTATTATATCTGAGTACTCCTCTATTCTTGGCCAAAATTGGTTCACAGGCTCTCTTACAGGTATCCAGCAGCTTATGCATTGAGCTGGTATTGTGTCCATGGCAATGAAGAACTGGCCTTGCAGTGTCACTGCAGCCATCTGTACTGTGCCCTGCTTTAAAACAGATATCATATGGCACTACATTTGCTGAGTACTGTTTTCTCTCTATTCCTCCATAGGAAAGGCAGTTTAGTTGAAAAGGTAATTTTGACTGTAGGTTGGTGTCTGGATGTCTGGGATGACTACTTTTGGAGGGGCTTGAGAAGTTAATTTTTCTGAAAAACAAGTGTTTTATCTGTTAGCAGCAGTGATAGCTGTTCTTGGCTTACTTTTTACTGGCCAAAGCAGTATACTGCCATGGTTTCCAAATATCTTTTTCCTTAGAGCTTCTTGGCTTTGTCTTATAGAAGCAGACAGATTGTCAGGCATGACCAGCTAGAGAGTGTCTCTGGTGGCTTCCTCCATCAATATGTTATCTGTCTGTAAGGAAAATGGTTTGTTTTGCATAAGGTAGTGTTTTGTGTGTGAGCCTTGTAGCCTGATCTGACTACAAACTGACTTTGGCTACCACCTGTGGTGGGGGTCTAACTGTGCAAGAGTTGTTCCCCATTGCAAGGGTAGAACTGGAGGTCCATGTCGAACCCTATTCCAGTACTGCAAACAGGGTTCTGTGCTATATTCAGCATAAGAGGAATCCCCCATTTTCCACCAAAGGAAGCTAATTTAGTTGCTGGGATTTGGCAATTTCAATAGATTATTTCTAGTATACAGTCATTATGGTTTAATTTACTGATAACAGTTTATTAATCAGTTGTGTGCTCTTTGAAGTTGGCTGGTGATGTACTTCCAAAATAACCTATTATCAAGGCAGAATATTTGAAAGGGGCTATGTCCAAAACTTGCATATGTGTGTCATGTATTCAGATAACCAGAGATGAACCTTCAGCAATGTCATCTAATACTATGAATCTGATGGGAAAATCAGAAGATTTGGCAGTCCTGAATCTGTACTTAAATATGACCCTTGCACCATCTCAGACTACCTTAAATGCAATCACAAAGACTGTAGTTTAAATATGTTTTGGGGTAGGGAGACGTTTGTTGCTTTTTGGGAATTGAGTTTTTACCTAAAAATTCCAGGCATATTTAAGTTAACATAAGAGACATGGATTTGATGGGTGGGCCACTTTGTGGATGGTCATGCTCAAAGAGTTGGGAGTCAGTGATTCAATGTCTGAGTGGAGACCAGTAACGAGCGGTGTCCCTCAGGGGTCTGTGTTGGTACCAGTATTATTTAACATCTCTGTCAGAGACACGGACAGTGAGCTTGAGTGCACCCTCAAGGTTTATGGATGACACCAAGCTGAGGGATGCAGTTGACATACTGGAGGGAAGGGATGCCATCCAGAGGGATGTCTACAGGCTAAAGGGCTGGGTGTGTGCAAACCTCATTAAGTTCAACAAGGCTTAGTGCAAGGTCCTGCATGTCAGTTGGTGCCATCCCAAGTATTAATACAGGCTGGCTGAAGAGTATATTGAAAGCAGCCTTGCAGAGAAGGACTAGAGGGTATTGGTGGATGAAAAACTGAATGAGCTGACAATGTGTGCTTGCAGCCCAGAAAGCCAGCCACATCCTGGGCCTCGTCAAAAGAAGTGTGGCCAGTAGGTTGAAGGAGGGGATTCACCCCCTGTGCTCTGGTGAGACCCTGGAGTACTGTGTCCAGCTCTGAGGCCCCCAATATAAGAACAACATGGGCCAGCTTGAGTGGATCAAGCACATGGCTGTGAAAGAAAATCAGGGAGCTGGAGCACCTTTCCTATGAGGACAGGTTGAGAGAGCTGTATTTCAGCATAGCAAAAAAGAATGCTCCAAGGAGACCTTATGTCCTGGCTGTTGTTTTGTGGGAGTCCATTTGTGCAGGTTTTTTAAGTACCTTTGCATTAGTGTTTAAAATACCAGTGATTCTGCATAGGAGGAGCTACTATTTTTTTTTTCTTGCATTAAAACCATTTTCTGAGACTTTTTATATCTGGATGCATAAAGATAAAACATGTGGAACACTGCCTATCATCTGTTCTGCACATGGCATGTACTACACAGAAGGCTTTGTATTTGGAAAAATCAGTAGTAACATTCTATAAGATTTATTGTGCAGTTGGTCTCTAAGCAAGGAGAGGACCAGGAGTCTACCAGTCAATGTTTATTCTAAACAGGGAGATGTGCTTTTCCACATAAGCTATATTTCCTTCTGTTGCCTAACTTCTTCTTTTTTTATGTTTATATTTAGTTACCATAACTCAAGGTGGAACAATCCAGATTTCTAATCCACCCCCTGATGCTGTCCATGGACTACAGACATTAGCAATGACAAATTCAGGAGCTCCTCAACCAGGTGCTACCATTGTGCAATATGCAGGGCAATCACCTGATGGAACACAACAGTTTTTTCTTCCTGGAAGCCAAGTTGTTGTTCAAGGTATATTTTATTGTCTTCTAATTTTTTTGGTGTTGTTTTGTTTTGGTGTGTGTTTGTTTGTTTGTTTGCAATTTTCCCATTATATATATATATTATATTTAAATTTAATCTGAAATAATCATAGAAGTAAAAGAAAGGAAAAAAGCCCTGATCAGCAGTTCTAGGACAGAAAAGTTCTGTTTCAGAATCTTTCAGATAGCACATATATTTATGTTTTTTTCTAAAGCATTTGTTCATAAAGCTCATGCAGTAATGGATGGCATCACATAAACCCTAGACCTGATATTTTGTGATAACCTGTGATAGAGAAAAAGGATGAATATGAAAGCATTAAATGTGTTGATCCAACTGAGTGATCTTTCATTTGCTGCAAGTTTACATTCGTAGGCAAAATAAGAGTGGGTTCTGATGTCCTGGCACTTTCTTGATATAGGTTAAGAAGGTTTTTTGCTAGATGAACTAAAAAGGAAATGTTCAATTATTAGTGGCAATGAGTATAAAGAATTTATATCAAAAATTATGTTTCTTACAGCAAAAGCCAAAAAAGTTTGCTGTGCCCTATATACAGAGCAGTGCCTGGACTATTGGTGTGAAACTTACTCATTTAAATTGACTAAAGGAAGAAGTAACTCTGTGAGAGCGGAGATGTTTTTATCTTTTAAAACTAAGTCACCTAGATCTCTTGGACTTCTTTTGAAAAAGGAGGGGTAGCCCTCACCTAGCATTAGTGTTCTGTCTGTTAGAGCATTTGAAATCACTAGCTTTAGTGGCTTACTTTAGAGCTTTCTTGAATGTTTTCTGAAGCTTTTAACTGAAATTAAATGAGTGGATTGTGGGTTCCCTCCCCTAAAGCAAAGAGCTTTTAGCCTTTAATTTACCTTTTGTTACAGCTTATTAAGTTTTCCTGTCTTGCATGTCTATCTGACAGTGCTCTGCTTTTGCTTGGAACTGCTCCAATAAAAATAGCTGCACCTCTTCAAAAATTTCCCTGTTTTCTAGCCAGTCAGGACTTTATCGTTCAGATTCATGTTTTCATTTCAGTTGATCCGTGCTATGAATCTTCAGGTCTTGCTTTACAGCCAGCTTTGTGGCCAGTGCTTTCTGTAGCTTTATGAATAATTCAAGGGAAAAGAACAAACCTAGGCTTTATAGAAATATGGAAGAGGGGAAAAAAAAAAAAAAAAAGCTTTACTGGAAAAAGAAGTTCTTTGGGCTGCAGTTTGAGTGAGCTGTTCCCGTGACAGAGCGTATTAATGACAGTGGTAAGCAAGTGAGGTCACTGTGATGTCAGTGCTCTTGCTTGTAATCCTGCACATGCTTGCTAGTTTGGAACAGTTCATGCTGAGCTCTGGTAGAGGAGCAGGAGAGTCGTGTGTGCAGGAGCTGATCATGGCTGTAACAGGAGATGAAACAGGTAAAATTTGTGTTAGTCTTTTACATTGTATTTCTGGATGTCTAAGCAGTACTTTGTGACATTTTGTTTTGAACCTGTTGCTGTAACTCTTTCATTTTTTCCAGGCTGGTACAGCTAGCTTCTAGTTATACGTAGGCAGTGTAGGAGTTCAGGGCAATTTTAACAGTTTAATTAGGGGGAGTGGGGGGGTGGGAGAGGAAAGGGTGGTTGGAAATCGCTGTTAGTGCATGAGTTCTTGTACAGATCAATTCACATAACTAATCTTAAATATTTGATGCAGCATTTTGCTGCAACCCCCCCTACTCTTCTTTTAAAACCTTTATTGTGGAGATAGTCATATATGTTGCTATGTTTAGAACTGGCATTTAGTTTGTAAAAATCATTCTGCTTTTGTTGTTTAGCACTAAAGACTTTAGATTTCATAGCTAAAACAGGCTGAAGCATGGCTGTAAGGGAAAGGTGTGCGTTGTTCCAGTAGTCTAAATAAACCCTCTGCTTTCATTATTTAAAGAAAAAAACTGAATGCAAACAAATGGGAGAGGGCAATCATTTCAAGTATTGTAATGCCTGCTTGTTTTCTCCTCCACTGTTAAAATGGTCTGTTCCTCAGCTAATTGAGTTCAAAAGGCTGACGTCACTAGATTTCCTGGAATCGTGTTGCAGTAGGGAACTGGAAAAGTTAAACTCCAAACAAGATACACATTGACGTCAGCTCCAAGTCATGCTGCGATTTAGTCAGTTCCTTTCTGCTTCGTCAATTGCCTCCGGCAAATCCGTGCTGTTAACCAGTTCACAGCCGGTTCCTACGTGCTGCTGCTCACTGCTCGTACACATTGTTTCATTAATCCAGAGATAAGCATCTTCTCCAAGTCAACGTTTAGATTTTTTTTTTTTGGTTGTTTTTTTAATTTAATGCTCAAAGGGATAATGATTCATTCCTTGTTTAGCCAGTTTAGTGATGAAGATAAAAACCCTTTGATAATCTAGTGGCATCATTATGACTCACAGAAGGGGAGAACAGATGTACTAATACATCGGATGCAACAGGATTTGATTTTTTGCTGGATAGTCACTGGAAGAACTCAAGTGCAGGGATGCTCTCTAGTGTTCAGCAAGTTACTTTTTTCCAAGGGTGCTGATACAAGATAGTTGATTTTTTTGTTGGTTGGTTTGGTTTTTACTTTCTCAGAGCTTAATTTACAGCGTTATACTTGTGAGCATGTGATGTTTGGGGGTTTTTTGCTGGTTTGTGTTTTGGTTGGTTGGTCTTCCTGTGGAAAAATTTGCCTTTTTGTAAGTCTCAACTCAAAGCCTCAGATTTTCAGTGTTGTTTTTTTTTTTTGTTTGTTTGTTTGGTTGGTTGGTTTGTTTTGTTTTTCCTTAAGGACAAAAATAAAAATAAACTATTATCTGGAGCAAGGTCTTAGGGAAATGCAGCATCTCCAGGTTTGTTGCTTTGTCTCAGGCCTGTCTCTGATATGTTAGGATTGACTTTAAGCCTCTATGGAGTTTCATTGGAAGCAGCCACAGAGGTTTGTCACTCTGGATCAAGGTGTGTGGGACTTCTCTCTCAGATGCTGAAATGGAAGGTACCTCTCTTCTCTCCAGTATGTAGAGTGCTAAACTATTCTTTTTTTTTCAAGGGTATTTTATTTCCCCTGCTTAAAGCCTGTCTCATCTTTCCTAATGTCTTTTTCAGGAGAAACAGTATTTTGTTATAACTTTGTGAGATATTTTAATAAAAAACAAGAAAAAGAGAGAAATTTGCAGACTTTGGAGTAATGGATTTGCAGTAATGCATTGTAAAGCACAATTGAAAAATACTAGGGTCAGTGCTAGGGAGTTTGGGGTTTGAGGGGTTTGGGGGTTTGTTTTACTGTTTTTTGTTTGGTTTGTGGGTTTTTTTGGTTTGTTTGGTTTGGTTTTTTAACCACAGTGTATAGGTTTACAAAGTCTCTACCACCAAAATGGCCATTTGTTAATGGTAGTTTTACAAGTAAGCCAGCTGTTAGGTGGGGAGAGGCACTACTGGAAGCTGGTCAAACTGTTAATGCAGGCTGTTGTTACTTACAGTGATGTTTGCTGATTCCAGATGAGATAGGGACTGGCTTTTGTTAAGACAAGTTGCAGGTACACTATCACACTGAGTCCTCTTAACAACAGCAGTTGTAAATCCTGTTAGCAAACATGTGAATGTAAATCAAACAAAGACAACAAAGTAGTTGGTTTTGCCAGGCTGAAGTGACCTGGTTCCTTGTGGCTCGATCTACAGAATGGTTCACTTGGATTTCTAATTCAGCATAGCTAATGCAAACTAAAATAACATCTCTTTTTACCTGTGATGAGAGATAGAAAAAGGTAGTTCTTACCATGGAGTCCATACATTGTATGTGATATGGCCAGCACAAAGGTGTGCCTCGAGTTTCTAAAACTCCTTTTTGTAAATGCTCAGGTGAAGTATTTTCCCACTTACATAACTGGGATTGCTAAGAGGTGTGGAGAACTTAAAAGAATGGGTTAAGTACTTTTCTCACGGATGTGTTCACCATGGCTGCCTGTTAGTACTCACAGGGCTGTCCTGGGCTGATTTCTTTCTCCCTCCCCCATCTCCAGGGGATTATCCAGCCCAGGTCAGTTCACTGGTTCAGTTCATCTTGTAATTCCATGAACACTTTTACCCGGGGGACTGAAAGAAGGCAGGAGAAGCAAAGTGTGTAAGCTGATAATGATTTCAAGACATGGCTGTGGAATTGTAGTCTAAACATTGCTTGATCCTACTTTTTGTATTTAATTAGTGAAGCACTTGCATTAGCTTAATTAGAATAATAGAAAATTTTGTGTTAAGTGTAGGTTTTGTTTTCTTCCTCCATCTAGTTTAGTTGCCTCTTTACTGCTTTGTCAGGCTAACCAAAGTGTTTTTCTCTGTATTTTGTTTTTCCAGTTTGCCCTGGTTTTGGCTGGGATAGAGTTAATTTTCTTCCCAGTGCTGTGGTGTGGATTTAGAATGAAAATGATGCTGATAACACTCTGATGCTGTTGCACTAAGCAGTGCTTACGCTGTCAAGGATTTTACAGCTTCTTGTGCTGCCCTGCCAGCAAGGAGACTGGGGATGCACAAGAAACTGGGAGGGGACACAGCCAGGACAGCTGATCTCAACTGGCCAAAGGGATATTCCATGCCATATGACATCATGCTCAGCATCTAAACTAGGGGGAAAGCTGACTTGGGGTGGGCTGCTGCTCTGGAACAGACTGGGCATTGGTCAGTTGGTGGTGAGCAATTATTTTTCATTTGCGTCACTTGGTTTTCTTGGGGTTTATTTTCTCTCTTTTTTTTTTATACTTTCCTTTCAATTTGCAAAAAAAATTAATAATGATTTAAAATGTTAAGCTGTTCTGATCTCAGCCCATGAGTGTTCTCACCTTTCCTCCTACAATTCCATTCTCCATCCCACCTGCGGGGGAGTGAGAGAGTGGTTGTGTGGCACTTCGTTGCTGGCTGAGGTTTAAACATCAAAGTTAAGTTCGTCCATTATTTGAATATTGCTTTAAAGAATTAAATTATACATCAAGTAAAACATAACAGACCCTGGTTTTTCATCTTTTATATTCAATTGCTTTAATGGCAAAATTTGAAGTTTTGTTTTGTGATAATATAAAAAAAATATGGAAAATTATGGGGCTGTTTATTCTGGAGAAGAGAAGACTGAGAGGGGATCTTATGAATGTTTACAAGTATCTGAAAGGTGGGTGTCAAGAAGAAGGGGCCAGTCTCTTTTGAGTGATAGGACAAGGGGCAGTGGATGCAAACTGGAGCACAGGAAGTTCCACCTCAACATAAGGAAAAGCTTCTTTGCTGTAAGGGTGTTGGAACACTGGCAAAGGCTGCCCGGAGAGGCTGTGGAGTCTCCTTCTCTAAAGACTTTCCAAACCTGCCCTAAGTGACCTTCCTCTGGCAGGGGGGGTTGGACTTGATCTCCAGAGGTCTCTTCTACCCCCTAACATTCTATGATTCTCTGAATAGGTAAATACTTGCTTGTAATTTGAAGAGGGATACATTTTCATGTTTGACTTTGTTTGTTTGTTTTTTCTTTGTTTTATTTTTCCTTATGTCAGACAGACACAACTGCTTAGGTTTTTAACTGTTTTAAAGCTGGGCTGCATCATGTAGGGACCAAGTATTTCAGAAACAGAAATGAGGTGAGACTGTCAGAGGGGTATTGGTTCCAAGTAATATGCCAAGTTTCAGATCTGTGTTCAGCTTGGATCGAGCTCAGGAGAGCTCAGGTAGTAGGCTCAGAAGCTGAGTGTGAATTTTACACTCCAATTTCCTGTGCAGCTACACCCCTTCCTGTGCAGCCACTGCCCCCTCTCACCTGCTAATGCTGCAGCATCCCAATTATTGTTCTCTTACTCAAGGAATGTACTTCTGTACAGCATGAACACTTGTCTGTTCCTTTTCCTTTTGGCAGCAGCCTCTCACTAGTTTTCCAAAGGTTGCCTAACAGCTCCTGTGAAGGGAAGAGAGGCAGCAAGGCTGGTACTGTGTGATCACAGAGGAGGAGGAGAAGGTTGACTTTTGAAGCAAGGTGATTCCTGAAGCCTCTCTTAGAAGACAGGAGTAGTATATGAATTTCAGTGGCTGCAACAGCAGCAGTGGCTGCACAAACAGGAAATAAGAGAATGTTTTGACAGTGCTTCTAAACCAGCTTTCCCTATGTTGTCAGAAAAGAGCCATGTGGAAGCTTTCACAGGCTGGCTGGCTAGTGGGGCCACATGCTAGAGCAACCTAGATAACTTATTTTACAGTGTTGAAATAAACACCAGTAAGATGACACACACACAGTTGTGACACTGCAGGCCTGTGAAATATTTTATGTGGCAGGCATCCTGGATAACTGACCAACAAAAATGCCTTCATTTCAAAGAGACTTTTGCATAGTTCTGTTCTTTTGGCCATAAAGTTTGAAATCTGATTATTTTATGCAGCTGCCACTGGAGACATGCCGGGTTACCAGATTCGAAATCCAACTACTAACTTACCTCAGGGAGTGGTAATGGCAGCCTCACCAGGGACTATATGTAGCCCTCAGCAAGTGGCAGAAGAGGCAACACGCAAGAGAGAACTGAGACTTATGAAAAACAGGTAAGACTACACAACAATTAATATTCATTGTTGTTAAAAAAAAAATATCAAAACAACAAAAAACAAAACACCAACACCCTCCCTGCCCCCCAATCAGCATTATAGTGCAGTTCTCCTACCCTGCCTGGGATGCCAAAGGGAAGGCAAAAAATTGTTTATCCTTATAGCACTGAGTATTGCCTGTTAACTCTGGATAGTTCACCTTATCACTGTGTGTTTTTAGTTCTAAAATAGCATGGTAATTTGGAATCAATGTTAGTGTTGTCCCCTTCTGATAATTTTGGTGATGATCTGGAGGTATCCTTGTTGTTGAATTTCTTCCCCCCTTGCAACTGACAGTAAAATAATGCCAGTGAGGATTTGTTCATTCTGAAACAAAGAATTGGTTAGGAAAAGATCTGAGGATCTCATTAGCAGCTGTCCTTTAATGATGCTGTGAAGAGGACTTATTCTAGTTTGGAATGATAATTATAGACTTCACTAAAGGCTTGGCTCCTGAGATAAGTTACTGTGCCCCTGTCATTTTGTGAGGCGTATTGTGTGAGGTGGCTGCATATTTTTTAATTAGTTGGCCTGGACTTGGCTGTGTGCTGTAAATGCCAGTGTGTCTCTGTGCATGCTTCTTGCTGTTCTGAGGAGACTGCTTTTTTAAAAAACAAATGTGTAGGCACTGCTATCAGTGGCAGATGACTGGGAGAAATAGTCTGCTCTGCACTGAATAACCCCTTACCTTGTGATTGAACTAAAGGTATTGCTTTGCTCTCATGCCTGTCCTTTATTTTAAATTACTTACGAGGATCACTGCATTGTTTTGCCTTCTTTTGTTTCTCCACTCTCCAGTTTTAAAACTAACCACTACTCTAACTCTCATATAACTTGCTGGAAGGTTGCACTCTCTTCATTTGACAGTTTATCGTGTTTTAAGATGTTAAAGGAGTGGACTCCCAGTACTGCTAAAATTTCTTCTGGAATTGAATACTTGTTCAGTTACATGCTTCTGACAATATTCCCCAAATTATTTAGCTTCAGTGTAGCAGAATTCTGAACAGAGCTATGAGAATGGCTCCAGATTGCCATTTGCCAGCAGCAAAACTCAAACAAATGTGGCTGAAATGTGCCCAGGTGGACAGTTCTAAAATGCTATTAAATTGTATTTGTTTGGATTTAAATTTTAGCTTAAAAAAAATACAGCAGGTTGTAAGATTGGCATCTGGGCTTTTATCTGCAGAGAATAGTGTTATGTTTATATTTTCTGCAAGCAAATTCTTTGGGTCTGATTTTAAGATTTTAGTTGCAAGAGGTAACACTCCTAATAAACATACAAGTGGAATGTGACTGGAAGAAGAAATTTGGCTTTCAGCTTTCATGTTTAGTACAGTTCAAGTCGGTACATTATCATTTAGTCACTTTTCCTCCATTCCTCTACATAATAATTCCATCTTTGTTGATGCTGAATTTGTTTCAAGTTCTAGTTGGTTTGAATTGTATTTTGACCGTGTTCTTGCTTATGGCTGTGACCTGCTGTTCTGTTTGTGCAATCCAGCAGTTCTTGTTGTTGGTGGTTGTTGTGGAACTGCAGGGGTTGCAGGTAATGTCATGTATCCAATGTTTGCCATATGTGGCTGTTCCTGTAGTCATTTGCCTTGTATTGGTTCCAGGGAAGCTGCCAGAGAATGTCGCAGAAAGAAGAAAGAATATGTCAAATGTCTTGAAAATCGTGTGGCTGTGCTTGAAAACCAAAACAAGACTCTCATTGAGGAACTCAAGGCCCTCAAAGATCTTTATTGTCATAAAGCAGAATAACTGTCTTTCATTTGGACCTCGTTTATTATGAACTTTAATCAAGGCATGAGAGGAAGCAATTCTACAGATTGCCATATGAACTTGAGAAAGAGACACTTGAGGCCCTTGTGGAACCCAGTTTTGCTTAGTGTTTTCAGACTGATTTGGGAGATCTTCCAAAATTTGGAATTCTGTCTTAGTCTCCATACTCTGCTGAGCTTTCTAATGGCATGCAAATGGCTTTTTTGTTTGCACTTTTTACTTCTGCTTTTTGCAGGGAAGCTGCTAAAGAATGTCGACGTCGGAAGAAAGAATACATAAGATGTCTGGAGAGTCGTGTTGCAGTGCTAGAAATTCAGAACAAGAAACTTATAGAGGAGCTTGAAACCCTAAAAGACATTTGCTCTTCCAAAACAGATTAGTAAAAATATTTATTATACTGTGAACTAAGATATGTCCAGTTGCTTTATAAGGCAATACATGGCCAACACAAATTATGGCTTTCTCTGTGTCATTTATATTATTTTCCAACTCCTGACATTCCTGAATTGCTTTCCTGCTTTTTGTCAATTCATAGCTCTAGTTCTAGGTTTTTCATGCTCCTCCCTTCCATCTCCAAGGAACCAAATGCTTTTAAGAAAAAAAAAAAGAAGTAACAGAGTAAAAACCTGCATCATTTCTAAGAGCTGTTTCTTTGCCATATATTTACATACTACTTTTTACCTGTTGCTGAGTATCCTGCACCTATGAAATATTTTGCAGTTGTTTTAGATGAATCGTAATGGTAATACATCAGTAATAGAAGAAAAATCAACCAACCCAAGGTATCTCAGGAAAGAGTTTATAAAAGAATGTTATGATTACATGTATGTACTAGCATACTAGTCTACAGATGATTTTATGGCATATTTTTATATTAGTTGCTTTGTGGGGGGAAGAAGAAAGTATTGTATTGCTGTCACTGAGTGCCATGTTTAAAGATAGTTTTTAATAGAACCATGTTGTTTAACCTGTGTAGTGTCTGATTTCCTCTAAACAGTCAAGATGCTTTAAAACCCCTGAGTATCTGGAAGAGGACAAAGGAAACTGAACTCCTGGCATGATGCTAAGTATAATGTAAATATCTGAAAGAAGGGGTTTGTTATATGGCTGCCATTTATTTCATTTTTTTCTGTTGTCTGTAGAATATTTGAGTTACTAGAGGTCTATATATCAAAATTCAATTCTACATCCTGAATACTTCATGTTCTAGATTCAGGACAGCTGTAGACAGTTGTCAGTGAAGGTCAGTGGTGTGGTTCTTTTCATGCTCTCTGTGAAGGACTGAGAGGAAGTAAAAGTGACTTAAAGAAGGAAGCTTTCCAATAAACAGTAACTGCTTGCTGATTCACAGGATTCCAGAATAGCCCATAGGCAAGAGCTGGAGATTTTTAAAATAAACCCATGCTTAAAGCAGATTACAGTGCTGGTAAATGTGATACATGCCAACTTTCCATTGTGCTTTGAAAGAAAATAGTGCTTATGCAAAACTGCTTCTGGGTATTTTCTTTAATTCAGGAATGATCTAATTGTTTGTTGGCCAGTACAGTCTATGAGCAGGGTGTTTGGGAGCTTTGTTGGAACTAGCAGCACCATTGCCTTCCTGATGTGGTAGGAAGAAAGGCTTAGTTCCTACTTAATTGGCTTTACTGGGAGGAGCACACATGTGTCTGTGTGTAGCAGGGGAGGGATGGAATCATGCCATTACTGAAGTCGCCGAGACTTCTTCACTTTGAGGTGAATGCACATTTAACCCAATCTTGATTGTTAGGGCAGGGGGTGTGTATGTAGGTTTTTCATTTGTTGGGTTGGTGGGCTTTTTTGTTTGTTTTTAATCTTGTTTTCTTTTAGCTGTCCCAAATGACTTGGAATACAGGATAACTTCCTCAAATCTGTTGAAAATCAGTTACCCAAGTGAGTCCACTTGTAAGAAGAGAGATCTCTCACTACTTGCAGTTGCATCTGTTGCTTTATAATGGAAATGGACTGCCTTTTGGCCCCACAGGCTCTGCTGCAGGTCTGGAATAGAAGTAGAGTAAACTTTGATATACCTGGTTTGCTGTGAAAATAAATCTGTAGTGCTAAAGTCATCAGAAATCAAAGGTTCTGTTAGAGCTGGACAGGATGAGTACAGTCTGCAGGTCCATGTTGCAGCCTCTAGAATGCAACAAAAGTGTCAATCAATTTGTTTGTTCTGGCATTGTCACCAGAATCTGTTTTGTTACAGATAGGCATTGCTCCTGACTCTCAAGGGACTTGGAAATTTAAATGGAAACCAACAGGGGCACATGATGGATGTCTTTCCAGTAAAAAAACTTCTCTTCCCAGTAGTATCTGGTGCTAACTCTAGTTACCAATTTGATAGGAGGAGTCCATGTCTGTTTAATGTCTATATAATATAGTCTGCAATCCTTTCTTTGCTAATACTTTGAAAACTTCTGATGAATGATTTTTTTTATTATTATTTAAATGATTGTTTGTTTATGCTTTGTTAATAATGGGAGCTAAAACACAAATGCTTTTGGAATGTGTTTGGTCATTCTGGAAGCACCATTTGATCTGTTTATACAAAGAAAAAGTCAGATGATAATGATTGTGCTGAACTTCTTAGGGTAAATCCTAGGGGGTTTATCAAAATCAGTTACTGATAACTTTCCTGAGGATGCATTTTGATGATAGGAGAGAGGAAATTACTTTCTGCATTTTGTCTTTCTCTTCACTTTATAGCCACTTTTGATTGGCTGACCAATCTGTTTGCACAGAATGACCAAGTGGATCAGACACTGAGCTCAAAGTATTGCCTTCAGTGGCAGTGCCTGAAAAAGATGTCCCTTGTGAGTTTCTTCGTGTCTTATTCTTTGTGTAAATACTAGATCCATCCCTTTTCTCAAAACTGTTGTCATCTAGAATTGTACTGTGCAAGCACACAAGCTAACTGCTGATTTTTGTGATCACTATGTGATGTGGGTGTCAATCTCATACCTGAGGAAATGCAGGACTGGTGGATGTTGTGGCTCATATGAGTACCAAGACTTGCCCTTCCTCTCTGTTTTACCACTTCAGTTCTCAGTTGACCCAGGCTTTGGCTTCAATACTTTTTCCAAAGAACTTCTTGACCACTAGATCAAGAACCACTTTGTGTCTTGTGGCACATGTGTATTTTTGGGGTTAATGCCTTTTTAATACCACAATGTTGATGCTGTTTCTACTCTCAGGAAAAGAGGTTGCTAATATACAAATAGCAGATGAAGAGATGTTCAGTATTTATTATCTTGATGTCTGTGTCACTCTCATTTGCTAAGGCTGGGAAGTACCTGCTTCTCTAATGAAAACATAGCTCTGAGCTTTGGATACCAACACAATTTCCTGTACCTGATTTCAATTCAGATTTGTGAGGCAGAGTGCTTGGTGTGGCACAGGAGAAAGGCCTTTTGAAATGCAGTATTATTCTCAGTACAGAAACATTAAATTAATCTGAGTTTGTTTATTACAAGATAATTTGAGCACTCCCCAAGCTTTGATTTGAGCCAGAACCTTTGTTTTTTCTAGTACCAGAGTAAAAGTCTCAAGTAATTGTGATTTTTCTTTCTCTAAGAAAAACTATATCCCTATGTCATGAAGCTCTTCTCCCTTGCTGAAATATTGCAACTGTTCGCAAATTTCTTTGAGACAGATAGGTAGAGGATCTGCCTTTACAAGAAGATGTGCAGAGGACCACATGGAGGGGTTTGTTTTATGTGTGTTTTTCAAATAGAATATCATGTAACTTAAGCAAAATGGTCTCTTGAAAAATGTCTTCAAGCTTCTAACGTTGTGGGCAATGAGGAATGCAGCAGTCAGCTTCCTCTAGTGGTAGAGCTTTGAGTCATAGCCGTTTTCTTCCCCATCTAAATGGAGTGAAGAACACTGTTACGAAGAGAAATCTCTAGGCTGCCCAGGCAGAGCTATCTTTTGACTCTGTAAAAACAGTCTCAGCTGTTGTGACCTGGGGAAAAAAGGGATTAAAATAAATACACTGTGTGAGTAGGTGTGGGTTTGGTTTCTCTGGGGGGTTGTTTCCGTTTGTTGGGGGGTTTATGTGCTGTGTGCTGGTTGGGTTGGTTTGGGTTGTTGGGGTTTTTTGGGGGGGTGAGGGAGTGGTTAGTTGTTAGTTTCCATGCATTTTTGTGCTAGCAGGAACAATTGTAAGGTTTTCTGCCCGTACTGATACAGTCCCAAGGAGTGCAAGCTCTATTGTCTCCCACTTGGTTCTCCAGGGTTTCTTTCCATTTTTAACAAAGTAATTGTTGATCTGTACTGTTATCCTGCAGACATCAGTATAATAGCTAAATACAATGCAATCTTTTTCCATTTTCATTTTGCCTACAGGTTTCCTTCTGTTTTATCTGCTTGGTGTTTTGTGTGTGGGTGTGCGCATGACAAGAATGTATCGAATACTGAGCTGTTAAGCAGCTGATAGAAGTGGCTGCATTTTGGTTGTCAGCACTGCTGTATAAAATACTGGTTTGTGGGTAGTGGGTTTAATTGGGTTGTTTGGGTTTTGGTTGTTGTTTGTGGGGTTTTGTTTGTTTTTTTAATAAGGCACTTTGAGGCTTTTCTGGATGAGAGATAACCATGATTTCATTATTCCAGGGGGACTTGTCTTAGTTCTAGTATGTGCTTAATTTAAAAACTGAAGAAAATTACTTATTACTAATTTGTAGGGCAATTTGATAACACCTCATGCAGACTAGTAATAGCAGGTAGCAAAAATCAGTTTATTCTTCTGTCTCTTTAAGAAAATGGGCCAGAAAATATTTCAGTTTTCTTTCTTTTTTTTTTTTTTTTCCTTCACTACATCTAAGATAGAGCTTCCTTCTTACAATTTGCTTGTTAGACATAGTTATGCATGTCTACAGAGCCCCCAAGTAAAAGGGTAATGTGAGAACTGAATGCTATGTAGACATGGGAAAAAATAACTTCATTGTGTTCTGTATGACTTAAATGGAAAAAACAGTGAAGGAAGTGTCTTTGTTACGGTAACTGCTGAGGCTTTTTCCTTTCCTTTAATAGCCATATCAGTGGAATTGGGTGTGATTAACACATCTTGTGAATGGAATTATAATGATACAGATGTCACAATTCAGAAATCTGATTACCTGGCCAAGTCATTGTTTCTGCTTTGTGATTTCAAAAATACAATTTCCTAATGGCCTTGAATGAGACTTTTAATGGTCTGATTTGCATAAATGTCTTTTTTTTTTCATTATTTCTCAAATGTGACTGTGCTCATACCAGGTAAAAACAGCAGCTGGGTTGTTTAACAAGACCAGTCTGCTTCCTCTCAAGTAGTTCTCCTAAAGATTGTTTTGCTTTGTTTTTAGTTTCAGCAAGGTATTTATCACAATTCTGTCTTCCATTAATTCCTACAGAAGTGAGAGAACTGCAAATGTATTTAAGATTAATGCATACTGAGGTGCTTTACTTGCTGAAATCTGTTTTGAAGAACGAGATTCTCAAAGGTCTGGATTGTATCAACTAAAAGCTTTCAGAACTTTGTCAGCTGCCATATAAACATGGCAACACTTAAATCCTTACACACGTGTCTCTACGCCTCAAAGGTCCAGGTATATGGGTCTGGAACTGCAGCCTTCTTGACACAAATGGGCAAGCAAAATCTTGTGCTCTTCAAAGTAGGCATTTTTCAGTTTCTCTCATTTGAGGCCTGACCTAATTAGCTTTTTGAAGCATGCCTACTAGAAGTAGGCCTAATATGGACAAACAGGGAAAAAAATTTGGGATAGAGTGATCAAAGTGTTTGAAAGCTGTTATGCTGCAGAGTAACACAAGCAGGCAGGTTACATGTTGGACTTTTTTGTTCTTTCAGTATTTTTTGATGTGAGTCTCCTGTTGGTCTGTGCCATACTGAGCACAGGCTGAAAAGCATTAACATTTCCAAATTGCTTCCGGTTTCTATTGTTGTATCTTCTCATGTACAGCTCTCTCACTCAGGCCTATACCTTCTCTATCCTTCCTCATAGATGATTTTCATTTTCTTGAAATATTAATCTCATTTCCTGTGAAATGGTAGGCACTTGTGTCTGTGTCTGATTTCTTCCAGTATGTTTTGAACCTGATGATCAGTTTTGATAGATGTGTTTCTCAAAAGTTCCTGAAAATAGACAGTAACCAAAGATGGCATAGACTTACTAAAGGAAAAGCTGCAATGTAAGCTTTGTTAGATATAAGAAAACTGGAGTTCTTTCCTGTTGGATTCCAGAGAATTTATTCACAGATTGCAGGTGAACTAATGAAGTTTTGTTAGTTTTATTGCTGACAGCTATTTGTATTTTTAGGGGGAATGTTCAGATTTCTATGGAATACACTGTATTTATTTAAAAGGACAATGTATTTATAGACAAAGTGTATTTTATTAAAAAGCTTAAATACTTTGCAGACCTAGGTTTTTGGGTCTGAAGTTGTCCTCTGCCTCTTCACTAAGCCAACATTGTTTGACTAAAGGGCAATGGAATGTGCCCTGATAAAATACTTGCTGGATGTTGTCCCAGATTTAAACACTTACTGATAATTTTGCACACTCCAGCTAGGCAAAGAAGTTAAAAATAGGCTGGATTTGAAATACACTATTTACAAGGAAAAAAACCCAGTCACTGCCTTTACTGTTGCACTGTATTAGCTTTGAGTAGAGTCTGGATGTTGACTGTGTTACATTTGAAATGCTAGTCGTTACTGACCTTTTAGGTTAAGTTCCGAGGGAAAAGACAGGATTCTTTCCAGCTGTTTCACAGTGACACCTTGTGGAGTACAGATTTCTACACTTTATGTCCAAACTGATTAAGCGGTCAAAGGATATTACAGAAGTAGAAAATTTCCAATATAGCAGAGGGAAAGGAGATGGGAGGTGTAGGGAGGTCTTCTGTGGTAGTTGAGAACAGAAATTCATTTTTCCTGTTTTAGTATGTAGTTAGAAGGCTACTAAATTATAAATTGCTTATTACTAACAGGAAAAAAATACCATTGACAAATTCTCAATTTAAAGTCTTTCTGCCCAATACTCCCAGTTAATGAAAGACAAAATGAGAATCATTTGATTTATACAGAATCATAGAATATTATCTAAACTCTTAAGCATGATATTACAAATACTGATATTGGGGCACAGTTATATAGCAAAACCCTTAAATATCTTTTGCAACACAATAGTTTGAAAGGAAAAGGAAATAAAGCAATTTAATCCAGACATATGGAAATAGAAAAGGAGAGGAAGGAGGGGGTAAAGAGTAGGAATACAGAAACCAGGAAAAGGCACAATGATGTAGACAATTCATTCTTCAGTCCAGATAGATGTCATTTTTGTAACTAATTGCTCACTTCCCCATCACAACCATGAATATACAGTGTCTGCAGGCACCTGTCTGTATGCAGAGCTGCACAGGAGCTTTTCCATAGCTCTGGTGAAGCCTGAACTCAGCACCTAACCAGACATTTTTCCATCATTCAAGAGAATTAGCCAAATAGACGAGAGGGGATCTCAAGGTCTAGAACGACAGTGGATTTCCATGTGGTAAGTTCATGAGCTTGTCCTATGAAAAACGAAGATACGTGGTTTCAGAACTGTTGTTACTAAAGGATTGATTTAAATATTTATAATTTAACAGGCCAGTGACTAATAGCATACAATTTGCAGTCATAAACTTAATGTTAACTTTAAGAACAATTTAAAGCAGTTCTTAAAGTTTGTGTTGCGACTGAGACAGCCTGAAGAGAGTTGGTGTCCATTTTCACCCCAGTGCGTGACTGCAAAGCTTACAGTGCTGATTTACTGTTCCAGCTGTTTTCACTGGAGCTGGTTTGGCCAATGCTAGATCTGGTTGTGTACCCCTTCCCCAGACTGGAGCATTCCTGAGGTTAGAACTGTTATGCTCAAACAACATTGAACATTAGCTTCTTGCTGTTTGAGTAGATGGGTTGCTTTCACAGACAAAGCCCTTCTGTTTCTAGCATGTGCCCCCTTGCCCCCCACCTTTCTAGAATGAAAGTAATAAATACTGCATTTCTTTAGCCAGTGTTTTAGCCCTGGAAATGCTTAAGTCTTCTGCTTGGTCTCCTGCATCTGCCATTACCACCCTGGGAATCAGAAATGGCTTTTCCCTCAGAACACAGCTGCGCTCTTTTCTTTTACTAACAGCAGAGGTCTCACTGTTGGACTTGAAAACACACAGAAACAACTTGTGCAAATGAGCACAGCTGTATCTGCAGGAGAGGAGAAACAACTCGTGAAAACGAGTACAGCTGTATCTGCAGACCTCAGCTCACAGCCATCTCATAGTGGCACCCTTGTACCACATCTTAATAAATGACTGTCAACAGAACCTCTGCTCACTACTGGAAAGTTGCCCAAAACCAGATGTAAGGGAACATGAAAAAGTTATTTCTGTAAGTATCACTTTCTATCAACTCCTTTTAGTTTGTTTTTAAAAGTCTTCTCTGGGAGTGATGGCTCTTGTGGCAGTTCGACCAAGCTGCTTCTAGGTAACACTGCTCAAAACTGGATTTTTCTCTGGAAAGCTGTCAGCTTCCACCTTAGGTATAGGAACTTACTATTCTTTTCATACACACTTTATAGTAACAGGCTACAGAGATGTCAAAGAGCTTTTTCAAGAGTACCAAGGTAAAATGAAGATGTATGCTCAAGTTGGAAGGTAGCGAAGTCTAACAATACTTCCTGCCCCCAATAAAACTGTCAAAGCTGTGCTATGATGTTTTGTAATGGACTTCAAATCTGTCCAAAGCATTTCTTCCCCTGCTCCTGTGGCCTGCAATGATTTTGAAAATACAAAATTTCAAACTTACATCCAGTCTAAAGAGTCTGAAAGAATCAGTTTATAGCAGATTACATAAAAAAATCTGATTCTAGTGCCTGCTGGAATAAACCTTACATGTATTTATTAGGCACTGTATAAAGATGATATTTAGGACAGAGGAGAACATGATTAACAGTGTTAACATCAACCTAATTTTTGGTTAAGATAGGGGACAATTTTATACCTGAATTACTGCTAGAAAGATCTTCATGTACAGAAAAAAAATGGATTACTGTGTAAGGATGTCTGTAACTGCACAAGAGAAAATGTGTATAGATCAAACAGCAAATATGAGGCAGATAGTGTTCCTTATGAACAGGCACAGTGGTTAAGTATGTAGGTCACTTTTTAGAGATGAGTTATCTGGGATCTTGGACAGATGCCCAGTGAAGTGAAACACACTTAATGGAATTGCTGATATAAAAATAATCCTATTAAAATAAAACATTAACTTTGCAATAATAGAAAGAAGTGGTGTAAAACCAGCAGCTAGGTTTTGAAACGCATGCTTGATAAGGAAATAAATCTCTCAATTGAATAGAATCTCATCATAAGCACAATGACTAAATACATTTGAAATTTGATGAAAGACTGTATTGCTGCTGAATTAATCTGCTTTGGATCTTTCATCTTGTGTTATATTGCTAAGGGTATTAAAAAATGCAGGAAACATAGCTGTGATACTTGGTGATACTTGGTATGTGACATTTAGCCCAAATCAGCAGGTTTTGTTTGCTCCTGTCAATTGATAATTGTAGCAGAAAACCCATCTGGATCTGGCAGCAGCTTTTCCATGTGAACCAGCCAATGCTATACTAAAATTGTTGGGTTTTCTTTTAAGCTGCTTATCTAAGGAGGGAAAAAACCCAAAGCAACGAACCAGCCTTTCCCCAACAACATAAAACTCCAAACTCAGTAAGTACTCAAAACAAAATGAAGTAGTTTACCTGGAACAAATGGGATGGAAAAAAACAGTAGTGGCTGCTGCCTTAGCCAAGTATTCAGCAGGAGTGGTACAGAATGAGTATGGGGTGTTATGCCTGGTTCTCCTTCAACACTCATGAAGCTCAATGTCTCCAATGATAAGAGAAGCAGCACTGCCTGAAGAAGAGTACTTCCCATCCATGTGGTGAACTGCAGATTTACTTGAGCCTTATCACCCCAGAGTTTCTGGAAGGGGAGAAACCTTTAAGAGCATCCCATGCTGATGGTACCTGAGAGAACTACAATGACATTTGTGACCCTATGTGGGAAGCATTATTACCTTAAGAGCTGGACATGAGGTTAGGCAGTAAATTGTTGCTTGTCTAAACTCTAGATATCTGCTCCTCAGTCTGGTAACTGGATCTGTCAGTGTGCACAAGCTCTCTGTGCAGTACATGACCGATTACAATAAAATTCAGCAATGTTCCTAAGGGTAGACACAGACAGTCCAAGACTGACTTCTCCAGATTCCTGGATGCATTTGTTAATTGATTGAAATAAATATTTGTCTTCTCTAACAATGCTCATCTGAAATGTAGATATTCCTCTTTAATTCTCTATTTCAGTGGGACAGAAGGCAACATTTCCACAATGCAGTCCCATAACTTTCTGAGGATGGAATTATTTGCCCTTGATGAAGTCCCTTTCATTCCACTGAACAAACAAGCAGTTCAGAGAAGAGCTAGGGAGAATGGCTATTGAAAAGTAAGTCCTGAGTTAAAGATACATCTAGGTCCTGATTTGAACTCAGATGGCAGCTGAGTCCTGGCAGTCCAGTTACAAGAGAGGGGGTTTCTCCTTTCCCTTCCGCCCTCCCATCTCTGGGTGGGCAAGGAGGAAAGGAGGCAGTAAAACGGAAATGTCAGTTGAGATAAGGGCAATTTACTACTCTGTTGCCAGGATATCAGATTACACAAAGGGAAAACAAAACAAAACCAGGAGAAAAGGTACCAGTGTACACAGCAGATGAACTGCTGCTGCACACAAACCAGAGCAAAAAGGGTGAGCCCCAGCCCTGAGGGGAGGAGACACAAAACACTTGGAACAGAGAACTTTATGAACTACAGAATATTTTGCATTTCCCATGAAGCCTGGGCAACCCCTTTCCTATCATACTGTGATCATGGTGTAGAACATAAAATCTAGCTTGCTCTGTTACTCTGCCACTGAGGGGATGAGGTATAGCCCCATCCTCCCATTCCCCTCTTCTTCCTAGTGGGGCCATTCAGCTTAAACCAATAAAACCCAACACCATGATTATAAGTTCCTGACCTTTCTGAAGACAGATCTGCTTTTATCTTGAGGAAAAGGTTCTGAGGGGAAGAGCTATGGTAAGGATGTGGAGGTTTTATTGTTGGAGCAATGGTGCACAGATGGCAGACTCCAACTAGCATGGTATTAAATTCTTCTCAGGAAAGGTAAGACTTAGGGAGAGGAGGAATTGAATGCTGGTCCCACACATCTGGGAGAGAATGATCTTAATTTTGTGCCACAGGAAATGCTCCATAAACATCCCAAGGAAGGGTTATGTCATTTTAAAGGGTAATAATAGTTTCACTGGCTTCGTATGTCAAGGCTGATCTGAAAGCATGAGGCAAGTTTTGCAAGTTTGAAGCTAATTAAAGCCTCTAACTGTATCAGGCCTGTGTTCTGAGTTCTGGTTAGGCTGAGTGTAAGCAGCCCTATGAGTACTGAAAAAAATGTAGTTATTAAGAGGAACAGAAGTGTAGTCATGTCAGGAGCTCCTAATCTTAGGAACTGAGATTCAGTCATACCCCGTTTTAGATACTGAAGCCTTTAGAGCTGACCTTGTTGCACTGTGGTCAAACAGCATGTTCTTCATTAATTTTTCTACCTCGATGAATATGGATAGAAGTACTTTCTTAAGTCTAAAATAGAAAGCATTAACTACTAAATAATTATTTTTATTTATCTTTATCAGCATATTTTATTTAGCATAACACGTGGTTTAGTTTGAATAATTCTTAACCTTTTGAAGATAGTCTAGAAATATTTTGTAGATACTTAAAATTGCATAAGAATACAAACAGGCCTTAAACTAAGGTGTGACTTTACAGCTCTTGGGAATGAGTTATATGTCCATTTGGAAATGAAAATACACAACCCCAGAAGAAGATTCTAAAGAGTTGTGAAGCCATTTTGTGAAAATGTGTTGAATTTTTGTCAGTAATTGTCGGTATGTAAATGAGAATTCACTGTTACCTATGAAACAGTCTCATACCAAAACCCCAAAGCTCTTAACCAGATTTTTTTGTTGTTAGGGAAGAAGGTTTAAAGTTGAGCATTGTACAATGTACAAATTGTATATTGCAATGAAGTTCTCCAACCCACATTTCTAGTCTAACCCAGATATTTAGTTTATTTGGATTCCAGATGTCAGCTTCAAAAGTGATGTTATTCAGATGAACAACATACATTAATAATCAGTGCAGATCTGAAAATGTTTGAAGTTATTTTTGTCTTCATTTGCAGTACCACTCACCCCTGATGCTGGCAGCTTTAGGACATGTGATTAGTTCTCTGTGCAGACAGAAACCGATTTGTTATCCCACATTTAATCTTCCAGTCTCACCAGTATCTTACAAAAAAACCCTTGAGTTATGGATCTTGCTTCTACAATTCTGTATGCCTATGACCTATTCAATCCCGTCTGGAATAGGAAAAGTCAAAACAAACAAGCAAAACATGCAAGAAGCCCCAGATCAAACTTCTAATGCCAATGAAGGCTCCTGACTTGTCAGTCCAGGTGTATGAAACTCCAGAATGCATCCAACAAACTTCCCTGTGATAGTTTCCATTGGCTTCTCTTGACCTGAAGAGACTATGGGTGTAATAGAGATGCCATCTAGTTCAGAAATATGCTTGCTAAAACTAAGCAGTGATTGGTAGAGTGAGGATGAAGGTCAGGCTAGGTCTTCAAGTTGTTGGGACTCTCCCTGTGAGATGAGTCTGTACAGTTGACCGTGTTTAGCTTGATTCCCTCTCTCTGAAACCTTTAACTTTTCATTATACCTATTCTTAGGAAAAACAAACAAACCAACCAACCAAAAAAAAAATCCAACCCAACTTTCTATTCTTCTAGTTAAAAAGGCTGTTCTAGGGAGAATTATTTATATTTAGCTTTATTACTAGACTAAAGTAATAAATTTCTCTGATGCTTTCATCCTCTAGACAGCTCAGTCTGAGCAAATCTATGTACAGACACATGGTGTTTTGGTGACCTTTGTTTCTGAATACTTGAATCCCTAACATATTAACCTATACTAGCTCATGCTACATGGCTTGCAAGCTCATACTACACACAAATGTTTCTGACTGTGAGCTGCCGTGAGTCATATTCAAAATTGCTGGGTATTGAGAGTTGGGTAAAAATGTTGGTTTTTGGTTGTTTGGTTTTTTAATTTTCTTAAGATGAATTTGAGAGAGAACAGTTCTGTCTGAACATGCTGTCTCAAATTGCTGGGCCTAGTTCAGATCTCATTCTTAGTGTAAATTAGGACTAGCTTCATTGAAACTAAAGAAGTTGTCTTGCCTAGACTTGCATGAGATCAGAACAGATCAACACTTATCTCTTTGTAGAATGAGACTTTCACAAGCAGATGGGACTAAAACACAGCAGGCTCTTATTCATACTCCATATAGACTCTTTAGTTGGCAAAGTGCTTTGTTTTTACACATAATTTTGTTTTGTTTAGTTGGGCTTTTCTCTACAAGGACTTTTATTGTTCAAGAGAGGGCACTCCCACCCTTGCTGGTAATCATCAAGCCATACTATTGGGTAATTATGGCTCTTTACATGCCAAGAGCTCAGACCAACAAAAAAGACAGCCAATCCTGATATGGGAAGACACACACTGGCACAAAAAAACTAACTAGGGGGACAATGGAGAGAGAAAAACACAGAGGGAGACTGTAGGGAACTCTGTGCTATCAGCCTACGCTAGCATCAGGGGCAATGTTGTTTTTCCCCAGTAGCTTTCCAATAGTTATTCCATTCACTGATGTGAAAATGTGCCAAAGCTGATCCAATCAAATTCCACCCAGATGGTCAAATCCAATTGCCTGTGCCTTCCTCCACAAAGCAAGACCCTCCATCCATCCTCCCTTCCCACCTCTCATTGCAGATCTGTGCTGTATGGGTGATCTTGCATGCTGTGGGGGTTTCTGACTGGTTGCAGGTGCAGATCTTTACTTGTTCCACTCTTGAAGAAATAATAATAAAGAATAGCTCTATATAAATCTAAAATTGTACTACGGCTGCTCTTGAAAAGCTTCACCTAACCTAATGAACAATCTCAAGCTGAGGGAAAACTGCTTCTTTCTGCAGTGATTGTAAGCTGGTGAATAATATGGCAATAACAAAAATTATAATAACGCAATCTACACTCATCTGGGCTAGGTACCTTTAGGGGAGTATTCTAACACCTCCTCTCCAGCACCTTCATTCCTGAATCACCTATTTCTTCCTGTACAGTAAATGAAAATGGATAGCATCCTCTGCTTGCCATGTACTTCAGAGCTGGCATGCAGTGGGGTTTCTCCCTACAAGAAATAGACAATTGCCTGAATCCTAGAAAAATCAACACCTTTAATCAAATGGGAAGTCTGGCACAAGGAGCAGTCCATTCAGATCCATAGGAGTGGGAATCTAGGACATGATCCAAAAATGCATTCTCTTGAGAAGCACAGTGAGAGGCTTTGCCACGTGGGTTGGGTCAGAATCAAGTGTGATGCATTTTGAACTTGCCATGAGGAAGAAAGTCTTTTACTACTACTGAATTTACAGTTGTAACAGTAAACATAAGGAATAACAAAATTCTCAGAGGGATAATAATGAACATTCTTCAGGTGTGTTTGGAGAGCGATTCTGGAGAAAAGGATCTGGCAGTCCTGGTGGACAACAGGATGCCCAAGAGCCAGCAATGTGTCCTTGTGGCCAAGAAAGCCAATGGCATCCTGGGGTGAATTAGAAGGGGTGTGGTTAGTAGAGCCAGAGAGGTTCTCTTGCACTACTCTGCTTTGGTGAGTCCACATCTGGAATATTATGTCCAGTTCTGGGCCCTGCAGTTCAAGAAGGACCTCAGGGAACTGCTTGAAAGAGTCCAACACAGAGCCAAAAAGATGCTGAAGGTGGTGGAACATCACCCGTGTGAGGAAAGGCTGAGGGAGCTGGGGCTCTTTAGCTTGGAGGAGACTGAGGAGTGCCCTCCTTTCCTGTTGATAAAGATGTGAAGGGCAGTCAGGGGAGGACAGAGACAGCCTCTGCTCAATGATAGGATAGAGGGCAATGAGTGCAAGCTGGAGCAGAGGAGGTTCCACTCGCGTGTAAAGGAAAACTTTTTCACTGTGAGAGTGCCAGAGCCCTGGAGCACGCTGCCCAGAGAGGTCATGGAGTCTCCTTCTCTGGACACATTCAAAACTCACCTGGATGTGTTCCTAGGTGCTCCTGCTGTGGCATGGGGGTTGGACACGATCTTTCAAGGTCCCTTCATTTTGTCCCTAACATTTTGTGATTCTATGTTCATCACTACAGCTGTAGTTGATTTAGTGTGTGATTAGTTGAGCAGCCAGAGAGCCTTTTACAAAGGAATGTTCATTTTAAGCTGTTGCTGAAATGCCAGGGAACAACGATCCCCATAACAGACTTGACAACATGGCACATCAGAGTGCCCCAATTGGTAGCAGGGCTCCTGTGAAACACGAGGTGGCAGTGTGGGGAAGGTATCGTGTGACACAAAGGCCTTCAACTGTGTTTGGAAGGGGAGCAGACTAAGATCTGCTTATCACCAACCATTTATCTTAACGGGGGTTCTGTTGTTTGTTTGGTTTCATGTTTTTAAACTGGGCCTCCCATATAATTTGGTTTTCAAGCAGAAAGTAGTCTTGGGTTAAACAGTATTTATCACTTTTATCTATTTAAAATAGATAAAAATCTTACCTAGGCAAAACAGTGACCTACATCTGCTAGTTAGAAATACATTGTTTGGACAGTGTTCCAGGAAGACTTCAAGCACAACATTTAATGGGTCACAGCATTAATATTTAACCTACTAAAATTCATTGTCTTCTGTACAGTGGAGATAGTACAGATTTAAATTACCTTTGTGCAGGAATAGGTCCTTTGTAAACAGAGGTACCTCAGTGCTCACCAATCTTGAAAGCTGTAGCCTTAGTTTAAGGCACTTTATGGTGTTCCTCAGCTGATGCATGAAGTTGCTCTGGAGAGTGACATCGTTAAAAGAGGAAGGCACAAAGATGATCCACGGGCTGGAACACCTCTGCTATGAAAATAGACTTAGGGAGCTGGGATTGCTCAGTCTAGAGAAAACTCTGGGGGCACCTTAGAGCTGCCTTCCAATACCAAGAGATGCTACAGGAAGGCTGGAGAGGGACTTTTCATAAGGGTGTCTAGCAATAAAACAAAGGGTAATGGTTTGAAGCTGAGGGAGAGCATGGTTAGACTGGATCTCAGGAAGAAGTTCTTCAGTAAGAGGGTGGTGAGACTCTGGAATAGGCTGCCCAGGGAGGTTGTGGATGTCTCCCTGCTGGGGATGTTGAAGCCCAGGTTGGATGAGGCTTTGAGTAGCTGAGTCTAGTTGAGAGGTGTCCTTGCCCATGGCAAAGAAGTTGGAGTAGAAGATCTCTGAGGACCCTTCCAGCCTAAGCCATTCCATGATCATTTTAAACCTCAAGAATAAAATGTTCTCTAATCAAAGAAAGACATGAAAGATCTTTTTGTGACTTCCATGACATCCATGAGTGTCAGTAAGATACAGAACCAGTATTTATCAAATAAGACAATGACATTTTTTTCCTCATACACCTTATACAGCTGAAATAAAGCACTCATGATTGAAAACCAGATATGCTTTCCTGACTCATACTTCACCTATGCAGTTTTCTCAGCTCTTAGATACCAGCAGGAGACCATTACTCTAGAACAGCATTCCTTTTCTTGCACTTCATCATTAAATATGTATTGTAGCACCTTTGTCATTATAATATACTTCAGCAAGCTCTTTGAGAGAAAGGAGGAGGAGGAATAAAGGTAAATGAAAAAAATCAGAAGAAAAGACTGCAAGTCAGAAAATAGATAACTCCCTAGCGATTGCATGGTCACAATTGATGATCACAAGTTTAAAATGCTTGAAAAATACATGTTAAAATGCTCACTTTTAGAGTATTAACTTTATATATAGACCACAGTTGAAACCATTCCTTTGTTACAAAGAAAGCATGTCTTTTAAACTCTGCTTATCTACTTAGAGAAGCAGAGTTTGCAATTAACCCATCTCCATCATGATGTCATTGTCCATTTTGTTTCAAAGCTTATGAAAATTATGGAATAAGTATAAATTGCAAGGTTTCACTGAGGCTAATTGCAGTATTTTGACTACCATAGATTTAGAGCTGTTAAAAAGTTTCTAGTAATGAAAGGTTATGGAATGTTTGCTGTGTACCTAAAAAAGTGCAGAGGGATTGATACAAAGCAAGGCAATACAACAACTTCCCAGTGAATATTATTCAAGCATGCTCATAAAAGACAATGGCCCTGGCACTCAGGAGCAGTTGTGCTGGGAGACTACAGGTCAAAAGGGCCTTAAATGTGTGGCTCTGATTTCTGCAGAAAGGTAGAACTTGGAGAGGGAGTCATGACAGGCAAACAGATCATTCTTCCACAGAAGTCTCCCTGGGTCTGCCGATGCCCTCCCATGAGATGTAGTAAGCTAGGCCTTTCTGCAACGTCATTGTTCTACTGCAGACATACTAAGAGGATTTGATTCTTACAAAATTGTGTTTGGTATTTTCTGATTTGGGCTTATGCCTCCTGAGATTTACCTGCCCATAACAGCACAGTTCATACCCAGGCTGGGTCTGAGCAGAGATGTGGGCTGCAAGCTGGTTCAGCATAGAGGTGAGGAGCAGGATGTGCTGGGCAGGTGGATCCCCAGGATCCTCAGCAAGCAATGACCTACATGCTGGTGAAAAGCACTAGTTAGCATGACATCCTGCAACATAATGCTTCTAAACCAGCAAATATTTAATTTCCTTTGTTTCCATGCAAGCTGACAAAGACACTAGTACACAAAAGATGCTAAACTATTCTTACTGAAGTTACTCTACCACAAAGGGACAATGTAACTCACAAGCCACTGCCTGTGCATGCCCTGGGAGGTGTCACAGAATTACTTATTGAAAACATCTGCAAAATAGGCTTTAAAAAGGCATTCTTTTTTGGTTTTGTCCTCTTGCCACACTAGGGTACATTTGCATTGAATAAACATTCAAAGATAGATGAAAATTAAATTATTTTTTTTCCTTGCAATGTGTGATCTGCAAAAAAATGTAGGATGAAAAGTTGGAAGTCTTTCATGTCATCATCTGACTTGGCCAGATCTTGTGAAACATCAGATATCATGAGATGCATGACAGAGTTAACAAGTAATGGTTCCCTGGACACAGGGCTGGAAGTCCAAGCAATTGTTATAAACACACAAATGTGTTTTTTTCTGTTAGTAAATTATCAGTGCAATCATTTAGCTGCCATGACTCAGACCTCCAGTAGAGGTTTTAAACATAAAACCTCCAAACTCCTAATGTGAAACATATACAATCCCAATCTCCAGCATTACACTGATACCAAAAAAGTAGATTTTGAGTAGGAAAACTCTGTGCAGGGGTACCTTAAACACCCGGCTTCCTCTCCAGCCAGTTAGCTTTCACACTGTCCGACTAAAGGAGTTCTCAAGAATGTGTAGGTTTAAAACAACAACAAAAGCTAAGAAACATGGGTGAGCATTTGGTATTTGTAGGCGGACTCCTCAGCCGTTGAGCTGGCAGTGCCTGGCTGGAGTCTGGTCCCTCTTTGGGCCTAGATCAGGGGCGAAGCTGCGAGCACCGCGGTCGGCACGCCGGGCTTTCCGGGGATGCCGTGCTGCGGAAATAAATCTGGGGTTTCCCACCGGGCCGGCAACACGGCGGAGGCGGGCGCCCAGACTCCCAGCCCTGCGGCTATCCCTCGAGAGGCAGCGCCCAGCAGCTGCTAATCCCGCCTCGCTCCCTTCGGCGAACGGCGCGCCCTGCTCTGCCCCAGGCACAACCGTGCGCCCCCGCGCGTAGGGTGAGCGGGGAAGCTTCCAGCAGCGCGCCCAGGTTCCCCCCGTCTGGCGGCAGGGCCGCGGGAGGCCCAAGGCCAGAGCGCAGGAAGACCGCGGGGCCTTCGCTGAGGGCGGGCCCGGGCAGCCACCGGCGCGGCTTGCCGAGCCGACCACCTCTCTCTGAGTCGTCCCGCTGCATCGGGCACGGCTCTCGCATCCCGCCCGGCGGGAGGCGTTACCGCCTGCTTGAACCGGAACCGGTTAGCGGGGGCCGCCCGGGGCGGCTGTTGCTGCGGCTGCCGCTGCCGCGGAGGCTGCGGCGCTGCCGCGTGGGTGGGTGCGTGCGTGGAGCGGGGCCGGCGGCTGCGCGGGGGCGGGGGAGGAGCGCGGCGGCCCTGCCGCCGGCGATGGGGCTGTGCCTCGGCGGGTCCTACGCTGCCAGCCCGCGGAGGAGGGTTTAGCTGCCGCAGCCCGCGCCGGCGGCCCGCGCTGCGGGGCTGCCTCCGCGGATGAACCGCCAGGGAGAGCCGCCGGCGAGTGCAGCCGCAGGGCACTGCAGCTGCTGCCGCTTCTCTTGCTGCTGCCCCTCGTCTCCACTAGTGCCCATGGCTTCCCGCTGCTGACCGGCTGCCCCTCGCCTCCTCCCGAGCCGGGCCGGGCCCGGGCAGAGAAGATGGGGAACACCACCTCCTGCTGCGTCTCCTCCAGCCCTAAGCTACGCAGGAATGCCCACTCCCGCCTGGAGTCCTACCGCCCCGAGGCTGAGCTGAGCCGGGAGGACACGGGCTGCAACCTGCAGCACATCAGCGACCGGGAGAACATCGACGGTGAGGACGGGCGGGGGGCATGGGGAGCCCCGCATTCCTTCCATTTCCCTTCTCTCCCCTCCCTGCGACCGGGCCATGGCTCTGCCCCGCGCGGTCCCCACTGCGGGTGGGGCCGGCCGATCCCGCTGCCCTGCCCGGTCGCTGAGCCCGCTGCCTGGACACCGTGACCCTCGGTGCCGCGACCGCTCGGTTTTGGTTCCCCACGTCCGACCCTATGGGGCTCACGGGGGTGTCGCGGTAGGTCTGCACGGGATTTAGCTTCCAAAGCTGCACCTTTCCCAGAGAGAGGTGTGTGGGACCCCTCCAGTTAGGGCTACGTACCTTCTTCCCCGCCGCATTCTCTGGCGAGGTGCAGGGTTTTGCTGCCGGACTGCACTGCCGAGCTCCTCTGTCTGCGGGGTTCCGTGAGATGGCATCTCTGACACTCGCCACGCTACCAAGTCTCGGCACATATCTTTGGGTTCGGTTCTAGCCCAGGGACGCGTTCCTGGCAGGGCTGGGCAGTGCAGCCCGGGCTGTATTGAGGGAACGTCACCTGCCGAGTGTCACCTGCCAGGCCTCTGCAGGGCTGAAGATTTAAAGGACAAACCCAGCCGGCAGTAGAAGTGGGAGAGATGTTTTGCGTGACAACCTTCTCTTGCGGTGACTTTTTCTGCCCCCGTTACTGCCATGATGAGGCACTGCGCTCTGAAATGATGGATATCTCCTATCCCTGGCTTCCTTCTCTGCAGGGATATTAAAAAAGCCACATTTCCCTTGCCTTAGTCATGACTGAATGTGTTGCTGTTTCGGCTAAGCGGAACACAGCATAGTTTTAAAGATGTGGTTTAATGTATCCATGTAATTTAGTTTTTGATTAGCTGAAGTATTTAGTCCTAAAACTTTACTTGGTAAAAGGTCACCTGTCTCATGGATTAGTTTACACGAACTACCTTAGGTAGAAAGCCAGCAAGAGGACATTTGGTGCACGTAAATTTGCCTTCTACATTTTTTTTTCCCCCTAGCTGATTTGATTTTTATTTTATTACAGAGTTTTCTTTTAAGTCAGTTCTTGACCCTGGCAAAGTTACAAGGCCCATAGGAGCAGAGAGGTTCCCTCTTTGCTTAAGATTATTTCTCTTAATGAGATACATTCTGGATATATGAATATTCTTTAGATATCTTTGCTGCATACAGCTGAAAACTGGAAGTGTTGGTGGACAAAAATACATAGTGGTCCTGTCTGAGAAAGCTGGGGAGATGAAAGAACCAATTGTTGATCTATGAATGATGAATTCTTCCAACAGCAGTGTTGTCCAGTGTAGCAGTATGCAGCTCTCTCTGATGGTACGGGTTTCTCCATCCATAGCAACACAGTCTGCAGTCGAGATTTTGCTCAGAGTTGTGTGGGTTTTGTGCCTTGTTCTTGACCTGCTTTATTGTCTTTGGTTTTGTTTGTTTTCTTTTTTCTTCTGGATGGGAAGAAGGGCATAAGTGGAAGCAGTTACGTGCACATACATTTGTTCAAATGTACGTGTATGCAGATAAGTTCCTGCATCTTAATTAGTTGCAAAAAAATACTTTTATTGGTTAGCTGTTTCATTTGTTGGATCGAGGCATGTGTGTGTTCTGTCTCTTCCTTTAAACTGTGGCAGGTGTCAAGCCTAGAATGGTAACCTGTTCTTGGAACACAGAAAATACCTTTTATATTTATTTTTAGATTTTGTTGGCTTTGATCTGAGCCTGCTGTCAGTGCAGCGTCGCACTTTCAGATGGGCCAAGTTGTCTTCAGCTCTGAAAAAGAGCAAACCATTCTGGGTTTCCTTTTTATGCCTTATTCTAGTTTTGCCCCTTTTAATGGATAGCCTCTGAGAAATAAGTTTTTACCAGTGAGGCTAGTGGACAAGAAGTGTCTGTATGCACAAAACAATTGGAGACACTTTGGGTAAACCAATGTCCCTTGTAAATCTGTTACTCTGAAGCCATATTTACTGAAGGTCTCTTGGTCAATAATGGCAAAGTGATTACTGAATGTAATAAGTTGATACTGTGTTTCTGAAATGTTAGTCCCTGTTAGACTAGCTACTATGTTTTTGTTGTTAGATTGATTGCAGTTGTATGGCATACAGATTTTTACATTCCCACTGGGGTGGGGAAAAACCCCTTCACAACAGAGAACTTCAAGGATATTCTTCCTCAGTTTACAGTGATGCTCTTTACAGTGAGAGAATAGTCTGGTTATCTGTGTCATGAAGAAAAGAATTTTTATGTTAATTCCTTGGTGTCCCTGCAAGTTCGAAAGTATTTCTAACAGTTTCTTAAATTGGTGGTGTTGCCAAATGTATTTTGGTCGTCTGGGGGGGTTTGTCTGCTTGTTTGGGGTTGTTTGCTTTTGTTTTGTTTTAATGTGATGACAAGAGTAATACCCTAGAAGGAAACTTTTTTGGCACCTCAAATTCTATTTCTCAAAGTTGTTCAATCAAGACTCCTTCCATCATGCTCAATACATGTGACAGTCTGGCTCTGGAAGTGCAAAATTGTGTCCTTAGCAGGTGTTTACTTTATGAGTGGTACTTTTGGACACTGTAAAAAAACATGACCTGCATTGTCTGAGTTATTATGTTTCATGTGGAAGTTGGTTTCATGCCCATGTTCATGGGAATTCATTTCATTTGTGTGTGTGTGTGAAGCCACTTTAATAGAACAAGAACTTTTAGAACCTTTAGATAGCTATGGGCTGGTTAAGCTTGTAGGAGAGGAGTGATTTTCATTGTTGCAGGCCCTGTTTCTGGCAGTAATGAGAGTGAGAAAGAGAAGGAGAAGGAGGAGGAGGGAGAGATGTCAAACCTTTAGGAGTGATTTAACTGGAAGTTTTAGTACTAGTGGAACTGTTTGATGTTTGCCAGCCTCACATACTTCATTAGAAAATGGTTGTCAGAGCTACCTCCAGGATCATGCCTTTGAATTGTCTCCTGTAATTCAAGTACAATCCCCAATCTAGTAGTGGTTGCTCAGAGAACATTGGAGGAATTCTAATTCAGTAGGAATGTGTTTTATGGCAAGATTTTACCTCTGCATCACTGGTACCTTGCCAGAAAATCACAGCTTCTGTAAGATTTCACAACTGTTTCTGAAGGAGATGGGGACTTTGAAAGAGATGCAATGAGGAATGTATCAAATTACTTATTCTGGAAAATAATGGTGAATTTATATTTCTTCCTTTTCTTTTCCCCCACAAAAATGTATAAGAAGATAAAAGACTTCTATAAAAATCCATGCACTTGCAAAATTGCTGTCTGTATATTGTGCAGTCAACAGAATGTGGGTTTCTGTTGTTGTTTTTTCCTTCTGTAGCGGCTCATGATAATGAACACTGAATAGGTTTTTACTTCTGTTTGGCTTTTGGGGATTTTTTGAGAAAGGAAGAGGATAATTGTGGCATACAGAGGTTACTGTATATTTTTGATGAGTTATTGCTGAGGGGAGCTTCGACATTTTTTAGCACTTCACATTTATAAATATACTCTAAGAGAATTATGTCTGCAAGCCTTGAGATGTCTGACACATGGCTCTGTTTGCCATGAATTCTTGTTTTTACAGAAGTGTTAAGTGACAGCAATAAGTGGAATTGGTAGAAACCTTAATGTATTGGATTCTATATCTTGTTAGCATATAAACCTTTGCTGTGTGAAGCATGTAAGCATCTGATTGTGTGCATTGTTTAAGTTCTGGCTAGCCACACTTACTCTTTACATCAGCAGGGCATACAGTCAGACCCACTGTTGGTTTGACTTATGAAGAAGCAGCATGTGCTGATGTGCTGAGATAAGATTTTTCTGTTTGAAGTATGATTTCTGTAGTAAGCTTTTCAAGTATGGGGCAAAGGGGATGTCTTGTCACAAATACAATGACACCAAGCAAAGCTGATACCTTATAGTGAAACTGGCCAAAAGGCTGTTCTTGAAACAGCCTAGGAACTCTCCATCTAGTCTCTATTTGAAGGAAAGACAGTTTTTAATGATTAGCTTCTCCTCTGTCTCCTCCCTACCTCTCTCTTTCCTGCCTCCTCAAAATAAGATTTATTTATTTATTATTATTTCACTCTTTGTAAACTCCTCATGTCACTAGGTAATTCTTCATTGCTAGCTCAGATAATGTCATCCTGAGCAACTGTGCATCTCTGATAAATCTCAGCCCTTTTTGTGGTGGACCAATCATGCTATTTTTTTGCTGTATAATGCACAGGCTGCTAAGAATGGACTTGGACTGCTTTTTAAAAAGCCATTTATTTGTTCATTCAGAAGGCTTTTTTTTTTTCCCCCCTCCACCTTCCTGAAAGCTGCATATGAGAGTCTCTAAAATGAGATGAGTGTATTTGTATGAGATTTGTATATCCCTGTCTACTGGGTTTTGTAAGAGTTATCAGATTTTAGCAAAATACAAGGAAGCTTTGGAGTGTCTGCCCCATATAGCTAATGAAATTTTGCTGAACGGGAATCTTGATGTTTTCCCAAGCTGGGGCACGTTGGGAGGGAACTGACCTATATTCACAGAAGTCAAGACACAGGCACTTCAGAAACAAATTAAAGATTTACCATGTTGCACACAGACATTCCTCGATCATAGAAAGGTGTAGCTCTTGAAAAAGAAAAATGTATTTGGCTTACAGAAAAGCTTCTTGTTCCCTTAGCCAGAATTCCTGCATGGAGGTGATCTGTGTGCTTTTCAGTACTTGTTTGCATTACCTACCTAAGCATTTCTCAGAGGTGATATTATTGGTACCTTGGTACCACTGCAATCCTGTACCTTAAAAACAGCCTATCAAATCTAGAGCCTGCTGTGGCCCACACCACTGAACTTAGTCCTGTCCTGCATACTGCTGGTGATGCATACCTCACATCTGTCGTTTTTCTTCTGCTTTCAGCTTCATTTGTTTATTCTGCTCTGTGCCCTGCTTCTCAGAGGCACTATCACGTTATATGAGGCCTTCTTAAAACCCCGCTTTCACACTGTGTTCACGTCAAATCACTACATTGAAAGCCTTTATGAAGGCTTCATATTTAGCTATAGAAGCTTTCAGGTGCACACATGCTAAGACTAATCATATTTGAACTTCTAGCAAATTTAATTAGTCCTCTGCTATCTGATAGAGGTTTTCTTTGAAATCAAGTTACACAAGATCAACAGTCTTGACTGGGTAAATTGGTACTTGAAGCAGAATTACATGACTTAAAAGTCTGTGTCTCTTGAAAATGGCAGGACTACTGTATTTTGAGGCAGGTTTTGTTGAGATTTTGTTTGTAATAAGAATAATAGCTTTAAAAGGAATGAAAAACTCTCCATTGTGTGATCATAGCTGTGTAACCTAATTTTATGTGCTTACAGAAGGATTTTTTGACTTTCAGGGTATGCTTTTCTAGCTTGAGAGCAGCTGTCTGTGTGTTACCACATCGTTTATACAGTTTGGATTCAGTGAGCTGTAGTCTGTATTACTTTGTATGTGACCCCTCTCTTCCTTCTAAAATAATGATGTTTTAAATACCCATGTGAAATACAGGTTACAAAAAGTTATGTTGAGCACGCAGACAATTTTAACAGAAAATTTTATTGTTAGACAGTTGTTGTTTTGCAGGATTGCAGTCTCCTGTGTGTCCGGGTGTAGTATCGCAGCTGTTCTGAGTCAGGAGCTTTATTATCTCTTCTGATAGATGTTTGATTTGCTTTCTTTTTGTTGCAAGAGGACTTCAAAGAGCTTGTTTTGGTTTCATTAATTGAGATTGTGAAACTATAGAACTGAAATCAACAGAGCTAAAACTTATAATGCTAAGTGAAGTTATTGTGGGACATTTTGGCAAACTCTTCAGTGTCTTATTCTGATGTGTTTGTACTTGGGGAAAAAAAACCCAACAAAACATTTTCAGCTCTTACTAGAAAGCATTTTATTTCTAGTTGCTAACACAGTTTCAACTACAGCTATAGGCAGTTTAAAAGATCATCCTCAACAGACTTCACTGAATTTAATTTGAAACTCCCTGCCCTATTCACTATCCCTATTGAGTTAGGGAATGCAATTAACCTCTTGGTGTAGTTGCTCATATGTGTGGTTTGAAATTTTAGGGGTTTGACTATTAAATAGTAATCAATGATGAATGTATTTGCATTTGGAATCAACAGTTCCTAAAAAGATTCTTAAATGAAGATATTTTGGTATTTCTTGCTATGTGGTCCTGTGTAGTAGCTTTGAAGGTAAACTAAACATCAAGATAAATATCCAGCTTCATGAGTTAATGACAACATTTTTTTGTATGTACATCTACTATAAGCTGTGTCTCAGTTCCACCTATCTCTCATATAGCTCCCTATCTCTCAGTGGCACATCATTCCCGAAGCTTTTTGTTGTGACTCGTCCTAACTGGCAGAGATCCAGATGCATTTTAGTCAGTCAGTGGAGGTAGCAAGGATATGCAAGAGTTTGGAAATGCAATTGTGTGTTAAGCTTTAAAAATCATGCTTTCTGCAGCTAAATGTCCTCCTTCCTTTTAGGATAATTCATTTGGGATGTTAAGAGTCTAGCGTACTGCATTGACAATACACAGTTATCCTTTGTGTCAGATAGAAGGAAATCAGAACTTCAGTTTTACAGAGGGGTATGTGTACTTTTTCAAGGGTTTAGGTAAGAGGAAAAAGTCTTGTGACTCAGATGGTCCTAGAGATCCAGGCTGTGATTAAAATGATATGCAGGAGAGCTGTAACTGGTTATTCTGGGGGGGAAAAACAAGCTAATACTGCCTTGGAAAGCTAATGCAAACCCCCACAAAAATAAATAATTAAAATTCCATGTATAAGCAGTGATGTAAATTCTACATCTAGGACCTTGTTTCCCCTTGGCAAAATGTATATTTAAGTGAAAGGGATGTTGCCAAGTTAAATTTAACTGGAAGTGAGTGTTTTGTGAAAAGTAAGCTGTCGACCTTAAGTCACATTTCTTTAGGAAATGTTATAGTAAAGAGTTATTTTTATCACAAGTATTTTAATCACAGTTTATACAATCCAAACACTGCAGCTTTATGTTACTACATGAGAACTTGAACTGAACAACTATTCCTGCATTTCCACATATCTGGTTGTGTGGGTTTTTTGTTGTCTGGGTTGGTTTGTTTGTTTTGTTGTTTCCCCTTCCTCCCCATTTCTTTTTCTCCTTACTGCATGCTTTAAATTTTGGATATAAATTTGTAGTTTAACAGCAGTGTGGGTAGAAAAGGAGGAAAGATTTTAATGGAGCACATCAGTAGTTCATTTGTTTCTGATTTTATAGACTCATAGATTGGAATGGGTTGGAAAGGGACTTCAGAGATCATCTACTCCAACCTCCCCACCATGGGCAGGGACATCTCTCAACTAGAGTCAGCTGCTCAAGGCCTCATCCAGCCTGGCCTTCAACACCCCAAGGGCGGAGGCAGCCACAACTTCCCTGGGCAGCCCATTCCAGAGTCCCACCACCCTCATACTGAAGAACTTCTTCCTAAGATCCAGTATAAACCTACCTCCCTCAGCTTAAAACCGTTCCCCCTCATCTTGCTGATAGACACCCTCATGAAAAGTTCCTCTGCAGCCTTCCAGTAGGATCCTTTCAGGTACTGGAAGGCAGCTCTAAGGTCCCCTTGCAGTCTTCTTTTCTTCAGGTTGAACAACCCCAGCTCCTGCAGCCTGTCCTCATGGCAGAGGTGTTTCATTTTGCATGGATTATCTCAAAATGGCTTCACATGGATGTCAATGTATTTGTTACTCTAGGAGAAATAAGGTGTATTGATAGTGGTTTATATACAGTGGTTTTTGAGGTGAAGTCTTCCAGTTCCTGAGATTGTCACCTCTGCCAAGAACTGTATGCCAAAGAGAGGAGAGCTGCTTGCTGTGGAAGAAGCTGCTGTATGATGAAACTGGCATGTGCAGCAAGGACCTGGGCATGCCACTGATGTCTTTGTTTCCTTCTGTTCCTGGTGGCTGAGGTTAGCTGGGGGCCTCCTCTGTTACTGGGGATGCTGGGTAACTGTGTGATGTAAACCCAGTATGGCATTTGTCCTTGGGATATCCGTGAGCTTTGGGAAGTTCCAGAAGTGAATGCTAGACCTCCTGGCTTTGTTGGAATAAAGACTAGGGTAAGGTAGACTTGCTCCCCTCAATTTCTTTCTTTATTTGGTTTTCTGTGTTCTTGAATGAAATCTTTGCACCTAAGACTTTATATTTAAAAATTGTTCCAGAAGGTGTCAATTTTAAAGTACAATGTTAACTTTTGTTGTTGTTGTGTTCCTAGTATAATGTTAAAAGTAGCTTTGAGCTGAATGATAAACACAGGCATTTTTGATCATTGGCCTCCTTTGTCCCTGTAGCTGTAGCAAGACAATCTATCTTTCTCTCCTTCCCTCATCCCTCTTTTTATGTACATGTCTGCTGTAGTCTGCCTTGCTTGCCTCCTGCCTGTGCTTCTCAGCCCAGTCTTTTTCTACCCACACCATAGAGAAGTTCCTATCTCCAATCCCATCTCCTCTTACCTGACCCCTGAGGAGTGCATAGTACATGGCGTATTCTGGAGCAGGAGCTGTTTGACACCAGGATGGCATCATAACATTCAATGTTCCCTTCAAACCCCTGTTTCAGATTACATCATGTTTGCATTCCAGCATTTACTGCACATTCCTCATTTCATACCTCTCCTGTGTGGTTTACAGCCAAGCAAATAATCCTTGTTTTCTCAGATCTGTCTGATGGTTATCCACACATTGGTAACATTTCTGTATTTCCCTACTGTGTCTTTGGGCTTCTAAGTAGCATCAGATGTGTTTTTGGTTTTTTTTTAGCTCTATGAATTTCATCATGGCTCTTGGGAATTAGTGCTTTATGATCAGTTTATGTCCTGAATTACAGTTTGGGATTGCAAATAAGCCATGGTGCACGAGTTGAGGGTGTTTGGGGTTTTTCTTTGTAAAGGGTAGAGGAATGCAAATACACTGCTTGCTTCCAAATAAAAGCTGAGATGTAGTTAGTTCAGAGGATAAAGATTTGCAATTCATGGGAGAAATTTCTTGGTAATTATCATCTCTGTAATTGATACTCTGCCTGTGCTTCTATGTGTCCAGCTGTATGTAAACCTTCTCTAACCACATCACTGCATTTCTTTCTTCATGTAAATGAGGAATCTCCTTGGTTTCTATTTGGGGACTCAAATCTGGTAGGTTTGGCATCACCTAGTTGAAAGGCAGGATCTGTGGCTGAAAAAAGTGTTTCATTGTATTGAGGGAGTGAATGTGTGACTTCTGAGCTCTGAGGTGATTGAGGGGCTTACTCTGGCCAGGGTTACCTAGCGAACTAGGTGGCACCTTGGGGGTTGGGAAGGAAATAAGGACTGCTGGGCTGTCACTATTTTGTTGCTGGGGTCCAGCTGCATGTGCAGCCCAACCCTGTCCTGCTGGGCTGCCCAAGAGGGAGGTTTTATCCCTATTTATGGCCCATATCTGGTACTCTTGCTTCCCTTAGTTTTGGTGGTCTGTGGTCCTGTTGGCTACTTCTACACTGTTTTGCAGAGAGTGCTTTTTGTGCTTTACTTGCTGGCCATGCCATCAACTCCCCAAGCAGCTCCTTCCATCACTCGATGCCAATCAAACCTTTAGGGAATGTCACATACTAAGTCACCACACTACCAAATGTTGCTGTAGCTGTCTGACTTGGCTTGTCTTATTTCTGTGACAAAAATGAGTGGAGGCACCTAGATTTCAAGAGAATGTGCTGACTTGCTTGAGCCACTTACATGGGGATTTTGATCCTGTTTTTCATCAAGACAGAGTAGTTTTGCTGCAGGTATACCAGAAATAAAATGTTTAAATGTAACCTGTCAAATAAAGGAGGTGGGGAGGAAAAGTAGCTCCTGATACAACTGCTTTGGCAGGGCTGCAATAGTATATAATTGATTACTGTGAAGCTCCAGTTCAGCACTACACGTGAGCTTGTGTACTCAAGTCCATTGCTAGCTGTAAAACACTTACCTTTGCCATGACATGAAAATACCTGAACTTGTTCCCCTGCAATTGAGTCCTAGAATAAGTTTGCTAAACAAGGGCCTTTGTGAGAACGTCCCCTGTTTAAATCATTTGTAGCACGGAGCTTGCACTTGCAAGATGCTTAATATTCAGTTGTCTGTTCAGCAAAGCATTTGTTGAGAGAAGGCTATTCCATCTGATTCATAAACAGTCTTATTAACTTCCCACTGGTTGATACAATTCTTTCCTCAAGTAACTCAGGTACTTTCTTTTTATTTTTTTTTCCTATCTGTTAGAAGGTAATAAGGAAAGCATGTGCTGCTGAAGTTTTAATGTTGGTGTCTCCTAGACACCTAGCTGTAATCTGGAAAATAATTTGACCTAGGAGCCTGTTTGATCTCTGCAAAAAAATATCTGCAGCATCTTCCAAGAGCCTGATAATATTTATCTTTTGGAGAGAAACCCAAGATTTGGTCCAAGAAAGCAGTTTTCTGTTGTTGTTAAGTGGCATTACCTCTGTCTGTCTTGCTGTCTAAGTCTGGTTTCTTTTTTCACTCACTGTATTTTCTCTTTTATCTTCTCTTCATGGCAGGGTTTATTGTTTGCAACAAGTAAGCTTTCTTATCCTAGCAGGCTGAAGTTATTGTCTAGGACTGGGTCATGGTAGGAATTTTTGATTCCATGAATAAACTCATGGTTAGTGTGTTTTCTTAATGGATCTTAAAACAGATGGGAGGAAAGTCACAGTTTTCTTACAACAATATATAGCAGTTAGGCCAGGCACGTGTATATGTATCTTAAATAACTCATACATTAATTATTTCCATTAGCTTCATTCCTTTGATTAAAAGGGATCATTATCATTTCCATGGTGGTATGCTGACCTAGGAAACAATGGAGAATCAGAAATTACTTGCAAATGAAGGTTATAATGAACAGCACTCTCTGTATTCCTGCCTGTGCTTGTATTAACAGTGGCTGACTTACTGTATTTTCAAACTCAGACAGCAGTAAAGAAATATCCTCAGCCCTCTGTTTACCAGAAAGGTGGAATTAAAAATGAAGAATTGATGACATCTACAAAGAAAGCTGAAAGCCATTCAGATATTCAGTAATGTTGCAAATACTGTGCCTGACTTTTGGGAGGAGAATTTGTTTTAATGTTACTATATGTTCTCTTCCCCTTAATGTAAATGCTTTCATTTTCCCATTATAGAATATTTTTAGTTTTTAAAGACAGTATCTTGATGCTGTAAGCTAGCATTAAAAACAGCAGTAGGTGTCTTTCAAGCAAAGCAATCTCCACATCAACAAGTAATGTTTGTGAGAGAATTAAAAGCTTGTGAAGCGCATTAGAAGATGTGGTGAATGGATAGGGAAATGCTGGTGCTTCAGACTCCAGTAAGAATTTCAGGGTCCCTGAATAGCTTGCTTAAATACTCTTCTCTCAGCACTAAAATTCATGTAGGGTTAAATACTAATGTGATGTAAATAAGCTTAACTGAACTCAGTGGAACTACATTTAAGAAAATTTGTCTTTATTTTCCATGGTTGAGGCAGCTCTTGAAGTCGTACCCAAGTTCTGGGAGTTCCTGTGTCAATTTTCTGAGGACTGTAAGACAATAAACCCTGCCACTTCAGACCAAATAAAAAGTGAATCTAGTTCTTTTAATGAAATTGCTTCCTTCAAACACAACACTAAGATTTATGGAATAGATTTGGGTTTAGTTGAGAGATTGGGTGGGTTTTTTTATGTTTGTGTATGCATAGAAGCATAGATTCATCAGAGTTGGAAAAGACCTTTAAGATCATAGAGTCCAACTGTAACCAACTACCATGACCCCTATCCTGAAGCACCACAGCTACAGCTTCTTGGAACACCCAGGGATGGCAACTTTACCACTTCCCTGGGCAGCCTGTTCCAACGCCTCACCAGTCTCTCAGTAACAAAGTTTTTTTCCTCATGTCCTGGGTTATTGATTTCACCCCTGATGTGGTCACACCACTGCTAGGTTCTTCTCTAGTGATTTTGGTTTTATCCCATTCCTTCTTTAACCTAGTTTCAAGCCCTATCAATGAGCCTTGCCAGCTCACATGTGAGAATCCTTCTCTCCTTGTAAGACAGCTGAACTCTCTGTCCCTGGCAGGCCCAGTGCCACAGAAGTGTTCCCATGATCAGAGGAACCAAACTTCTGTTTGTGGCACTGGCTCCTGAGCCACAAGTTCATCAGCTGTGCTGTCCTGTTCCTTTCAGTATTCAGTGCAGTCTTCCCTGACACTGAAGGGACTGTAGAAAGCACTCCCTGTGGGAGAGCTTTGTTTGGGTCCTCACATTGCTCCTGGCAATGGCTTTTACCTGTGTGGTCACCATGCTGAGTCTTCTGGGAAGGGAGCAGTTACAATCAGCTGAGCTCACCTCTCTGCTAGGTGGGCAGTGAGCCATCACTGACCTGTGGACAGACGGATGTTGGTCTCTTCTCCCAGGCAGCCAGTACCAGAACAAGAGGACACAGCCTCAGGCTGTGCCAGGGGAGGTTTAGGTTGGCTGTTAGGAAAAAGTTCTATACAGAGAGAGTGATTGCCCATTGGAATGGGCTGCCGGGGGAGGTGGTGGAGTTGCTGTCATTGGAGGTTTTCAGGGGAAGACTTGATGGGGTGCTTGGTGCCGTGGGTTAGTTGTTTAGGTGGTGTTGGATTGGTTGATGGGTTGGACGAGATGATCTTGAAGGTCTCTTCCAACCTGGTTTATTCTATGTATTCTCAGGTGTGGTTATTTCTGCCTCTTTTAGATGCTGCCGGGAGTGCTGGCTCTGCTTATGCCACCTGAGCTGCTGGCCCTTAGCATGGCCATGCTGCTGAAGCCTGGATGTAGGACCTGCCCCTGCTTAGTCTTTCCTGTCAGGGATTTCACATAGAGATGACTTGCTGCACATCTTGTAATGATTCACTCTTGCTATGCAGAGGTCTTAGATATTTTGAGGTGCTTTTTCTTCAAGCATCCTATACCATGTGGCAGTCTTAGATGCTTTGAGGCAGTGTAGGAAATAGAGTACTAGTAAGTTCACTTTCTTTGATGGAGAAGGATTTTGTGGAAACACTGTGTTCATGTGAATCCAGAGCAAGTATCCTCTCAAATGAAATGATTTTTTTTTTGTTGGGGTATCATGAAAATCCTTGCATGCATCCCTCATGTATGCTCTTCTTAATTTGCTGTAGCAAACCAAAACTAAAAGTATTCACCCTTAAATATATTTGATTTGATCACTTGGAAGAATCCTCCATATCACTGAATAGATTGTTAAAGGCTCATTATTCTCACAGTTAAGTGTAGATTTTATCTTAATGCATTTATCACTGCTTCCAGCTGTCAGGTTTTGCTATGCCTTTTGTAATACATTATATTACATCTGCTATGAACTTAGGTGCCTCTGCAATTTCCACTTTATTTTTTTTTCTTAAGGATTTAGTCCTCATCTAAACAATGCTATCAGTGGTTCTTGATCACTGTATTTTTTCACATACCAGCTCTGACTGATAAATTATGTTTTTATTCCTTAGTCTTCTGTTCCATTAAGAAATCAGTAATCAGTTTGAAATGCAACCAGTAATCTCTATCCAGACCCCTTATTCAAATGCTGGTTTTCCTCACTCTCCCAGAAGGAGCTGGCTATGTTCTGCTCTTTTTTTCTCCTGTCTGTGTGCTGCTCTGATGATAATAGAGGGAAAGTTTTCTGTCATGTAGCCTCTGGGACATAATTTAGCTATAGTAAGGCTTGTCCATAATATCGCTCCTGACAGCCTGCACTTCATGTTGGTGCATTATCTCTACCAGCTATGCCATAAACCAACGAGGCCTTGACAGCAAGAAACCAGCACCATTTATTGATTTCTGTTTCTTAAAGTAAAGGGAGCTGAAGATGTTGGGTTTTAGAAGGATGCTTGTAAATGATTTTGGAGGGATTGTGTAGGCAAACTGGAAGTTGTGCACATGGTGCAGGAGGGAGCAGCCTGCGTGCTGCTGTCCTGGCTGCCCCCTGGCCTTGGCTGGAAGGACTTGTGTGGCCAGAGCTTCACCTTTTGGTGCCCAAACCCTGTCTGTCATATGAAGAACTCTTGTCTGCCAGGAAATGCATGGCAGTGGGCATTATGGGCACCCATGTCCAGCTCCACATCTGGTGAGCATTCCACAGTGGGGTTCTGGGCAGGACTTTGGGGGCAGCAGTACCTGGGGGCACAGCTGGGAAGCAGAGAGCTGCGTCTGTCTGTGCCTTGGCAGCTGTTGGCTCAGTTCTAGCAGTAAACACCAACATTTCTCAAATGACTTGGTAAGGCAAGCTGCCAAAGATAAGACAGGGTCAGTCCTACCTCTTCAAGAGTGCCTGAAGCGATCCACGATCTTTGCTGCTTGCTCTGTTTTCAGCAGCAGCCGGCAGGGTACTGGGAAACACAGGGATGCTGTGCAGCGCCTTTCGTCTGCTGGCTTGTGTGTGTCAGTGCTCCCCACTCCTGAGAGGGGAGCACAGAGGCAGCTGGCTCATCCTCTAGTGTTTCACATTCACACAGTTGGGAAGAAATCCAGACATTTGGAGCTACCTTCTGGCATATTGCCTAGCAGGGGAATTTAGAGTTTCCAATAGTGTTTCTGCCTTGTGCTGGAGAAAGGTTGTGGTTGTAACCTCACTTCTGATCAGCAATGTTGAGATTACACAACTTGTACAAAAGGAATAATAAAAGTGAAGAGATGCACATCTAATGTGGCATTATTTTATAATGTTCTTGGGTGTAGTGGTTTTTTTTCCCCCTTATTATTTGTTTGAGATGCTTGCTTTTTTTCTTTTTAATCAAACTTTGGTAGATGAAGAATATTGCAGCACAGACAAGGTCAAAGCTTCTTGCTTTTCCTAACCCTGCATAAGTTTATATTAAGCTTTGAGAGAGCTTTGGGATTAATTAGTTTCCTTCAAGGAAAAATTGGCTATGCTTATTACACTAGATTTGAATGTTGCACCGAGGTTTCATTTTAATAATGTGACTGAGGTGTAGGAGGAAAACATCTCAGATGTCTGTCCCAGCTATGTTTTCTGTAATTACCATTTTTATAGGGCTAAACTGTAGATTATTGCAATAAACAGGTTGGCTCTACCATATCAGCTATATCTTCTGCATTAAAAAAAACAACCAACATTAAAAATCAGCAAAACCAATGCTTTTCTTGAAAGGGAAAGCAAACTTCTGCATTCTGAATGTGCTTTTATATTGATTTTCTTTTGGAAGATTGTAATACATAAACAGACAACACTGAACTATCACTTATTTATGTGTTTTCTCTTATATGATCTGTTTGTAAGATGTACATTCACTGCAAGTGGTGGTTAGTAGTTGTGAACTGCATTGCTTTCCTTGCAAACCTCACTTGAACTAGGGGTGCTCTTACAATTTCTTAGTTGCACTGCAGATGAGAAGGGTGAGGAGTACTGCCCCTCTCACACTGGGAATTTCTGTCCTGCTTTCCTGAGTATGCCTGAGACTAAGGAAATATCCCTGAGATGTAATGTTCTAGCAGTGGTTGCCCTTCTGATAAAGATAGATAATACACTGTGGTTCCTGAGAAGGATAAAAGGTATCATAAATTCTGTGAAGATCTGAACAAATGTTTCTAAGTGTTCTTGGTAATTAAAAAAAGAAAAAAAGCCATCCCCTGTTACTTACCATATGGCATTGTTTTAGATCTTGCTAGGGGATCTTGTCTGTTTTATTTCAGTGATTGGAGAGGGTCCAGAGGAGGGCCACAAAAATGATCAGATGGCTGGAGCACCGCTTCTAGAAGGACAGGCAGAGAGAGTTGGGATATTCAGTCTAGAGAAGAGAAGGCTCTGAGAAGATCTTATTGTGGACTTCCAGTACCTGAAGGGAGTCTACAAGAAAGCTGGAGAGGGACTCTTTACAAAGGCATGTAGCACTATGACAAGGGGCAATGGCTGCAATGCAGTCTGATGATTCAGATTGTTATGGAATTACACTCTTATGTCAGCAGAGATCTCTTCACCTCAGTCACTTCCCACTATGGCAAGCCTTTTCCCAGCAATAAAATACTGACCATTGCATGAACACCAATAAAAAACAATATAAAGATCTGAGTGGATGTACCTTGAGCTTCTAAGGTTCTGTGCCTGGAATCTTTAGCCCAATGCAAAATATGCTTCTGTCTATGTCTACTAACAAATTATATCATGATCCTTATTGACCTCCATCTTAGTCCTAGTTTAATGCAGAAGCTTCTATAGGTGGAACCTTGACTGTGAAAATGGCTTAAGTGGACTTACACACCTCAAAATCTGACCAGATAAACAATTCATTACTTGCTTATGTCTTAAGACTAAAATCTGTATTTATTTCTCTAGCAAACTGCATACTTCCTCCTTCAGGCCTGGATTATTTGAGCTTCTAGTGAGTACATTTTGGCTCGGTAGCCGGTCAGAACCGCTCCTTCGGGACAGCACCGCTCGCTTTGTGAGTTTCTGCTCGGCTTTTTGCCTTGCTTTCGGGGTTTAGCGGGTCGGGAGGACTCCTCGGGGGCAGGGATTGAGGCGGGCTCGTGCTCTCGCGAGCGTGCACGGGAGCTAGTGCCTGACGTCAGCCGCGGGAGATTTAAATCCCGGGCGGGCTGTGCGCGCGGCGCCATTTTGGCTCGGTAGCCGGTCAGAACCGCTCCTTCGGGACAGCACCGCTCGCTTTGTGAGTTTCTGCTCGGCTTTTTGCCTTGCTTTCGGGGTTTAGCGGGTCGGGAGGACTCCTCGGGGGCAGGGATTGAGGCGGGCTCGTGCTCTCGCGAGCGTGCACGGGAGCTAGTGCCTGACGTCAGCCGCGGGAGATTTAAATCCCGGGCGGGCTGTGCGCGCGGCGCCATTTTGGCTCGGTAGCTAGCCTTTCGGCTGCTTGGGAGGAAAAAAAAAAAAAAAAAAAAAAAAAAAAAAAAAAAAAAATTTTGGTTTTCACCCACACGTTGCACCATGGTCATTACTCGGACCAAGGGTAGAAAAACAGCATCTACCCAGACAGAGTTGTTTCTCCAGCATGCTGGAGTCCAGGCTGCCAGCTGCAGAGAGTGCTTCAGCCTGGCAGTTGGAATAGAGGGAGAGGGTGAGGACACCTGTGTCAGGTGTGAACAGGTGAACTTTCTCCTCAGCCTGGTGGCTGAGCTGAAGGATGAAGTGGCCGAGCTGAAAGAGGAGGTGTCTAGGCTAAGGTCAATAAGGGAAAGTGAAAGGGAGTTAGACTTGTGGGAGAAGGCTCTGCAGATCTCCCCTGCTGAGGGACGGGCCCCTGAAAACGGAGAGGGATGGACACAAGTCCCTGCCAAGAGTGGCAAGAGAAATCCACCCCAGCCCTCTCCTCCTCCTATGCTGCCCTTGCATAATAAGTATGAGGCCCTGCGGGCTGAGGGCGGTGGGGATGAGAGGGCTGAGGAGCAGCCATCCAGAGGGGAGATCAAGGCCAAGCGGTCCCCGCCAGCTGTAACGACCAGCTCCAGGGAGCAGCCTAAGGCCAAGCCTAAGGCCAAGCGGCCACTACCAGCTATAACGACCAGCTCCACAAAGAAAAGGAGAAGGGTTATAGTTGTTGGGGACTCTCTCCTGGGGGGTACTGAGGGACCCATATGTCGTCCCGACCCATCCCACAGGGTGGTCTGCTCTCTACCTGGGGCGCAGGTAAGGGACATTGCAAGGGGAATCCCCAAGCTCATCAGTCCCTCTGACTATTACCCTCTGCTGGTAATACAGGCTGGGAGTGATGAGATCGACAGGAAGGGCACCAGGGCAATTAAGAAGGAGTTCAGGGCCCTTGGACAATTGATTGATGGGGCAGGCGCACAAGTGGTGTTCTGCTCAGTTCCCTCAGTGGCAGGGGAGTACACTGAGAGGAACGGGAGAACCCACACCATCAACAAGTGGCTCAGGGAATGGTGCCAGCGGAAGAACTTTGGTTTCTTTGATCATGGGGCTACTTTTACGGCACCCAACCTCCTGGGTCCTGATGGGGTGCATTTATCTAGAAGGGGCAAGAGAGTCCTAGCACTAGAGTTGGCAGGACTCATTAGGAGGGCTTTAAACTAGGTCTGAAGGGGGTGGGTGAAGACATCGGTCCCTCTGCAGAGGTAAGAGTAGAGCACAAGGTAGGGTCAATTGAGAGCTCAGGAGCCCAGCTGCAGTGCATGTACACCAATGCACGCAGCCTAGGCAATAAGCAAGATGAGCTGGAGGTCCTAATCCACCAGGGCAACTATGATATAGTTGCCATCTCAGAAACATGGTGGGACAACAGGCACAATTGGAGTGCTACACTGGGGGGCTACAGGCTCTTTAGGAAGGATAGGCGAGGGAGGAGAGGAGGAGGGGTGGCTTTGTATATTAGGGAGACACTTTCTGCCTCAGAACTCGAGGTGGAAGATGAGGGAATTGAGAGCCTGTGGGTTAAAATCAGAGGGCAGCCCAACAAATCTGACATCCTGGTTGGAGTCTGTTATAGACCACCCAACCAGAATGAGGAGGCTGATGAATTATTCTATAAACAACTGGAAGCTGTTTCAAGATCATCAGATCTTGTCCTCGTGGGGGACTTCAACCTGCCGGATATCTGCTGGGAACTTAATTCAGCAGAGAGAAGGCAGTCCAGAAGATTCCTGGAGCGGATAGAGGATTGCTTCCTGACGCAGCTGTTAAGTGAGCCTACCAGGGGACAGGCTCTGCTTGACTTGCTGCTCTCCAATAGGGAAGGGCTAGTGGGAGATGTGACCGTGGGAGGCTGCCTAGGGTGCAGTGACCACGAGATAGTGCAGTTTTCAATATGCAGGGAGATAGGGAGGAGTACCAACAGAACCTTCACCTTGGACTTCCGGAGGGCAAACTTCAGCCTCTTTAAGAAACTTATTTGTAAAGTTCCCTGGGTACCAACCCTCATGAACCGAGGGGTCCAGGAGGGTTGGACCTACTTCAAACAGGAGCTCTTGAAGGCACAGGAACTGGCGGTCCCCATGTGCCGAAAGATGAGCCGGCGGGGAAGGCGACCGGCCTGGATGAGCAAGCAGCTCCTGAAGGATTTAAGGGAAAAAAAGAGGCTGTATCACCTTTGGAAGGGGGGGAAGGCTTCTCGAGGTATGTTTAAGGAAGTGGTTAGATTATGTAGGAATAAAATTAGAGAGGCAAAGGCCCAGTTGGAACTGAAGCTGGCCACCTCTGTGAAAGATAATAAAAAGCAATTTTACAAATATATCAATGCTAAAAAGAAGGGCAAGAAGAACCTCCACTCCTTACTGGACCTGGAGGGGAACATGGTGACCAAAGACGAGGAAAAGGCTGAGGTCCTGAACGCCTTCTTTGCCTCAATGTTTAACAGCAAGGTAGGAGTCCAGGATGAGTGGCCTCCTGAGCTGGGTAATAGGGTCGGGGAGCAGTGTAATGCCCCAGAAATCCATGAGGAATTAGTCCGGGGCCTGCTGAGCCACTTGGACACCCATAAGTCCATGGGACCGGATGGGATCCATCCTAGGGTGCTGAGAGAGCTGGCAGATGAGCTGGCCAAGCCGCTCTCCATCATTTTCCTCCAGTCCTGGCTCACTGGGGAGGTCCCAGGTGACTGGAAACTGGCCAATGTGGTCCCCATCCACAAGAAGGGACGGATGGAGGAACCTGGAAACTACAGACCAGTCAGCCTGACCTCAGTGCCAGGGAAAGTGATGGAACAGATTATCCTGGCGGCAATAACTGCGCACCTGAAGGATGGCCAAGGGCTCAGGTCCAGCCAACATGGATTTAGGAGGGGCAGGTCCTGCCTCTCCAACCTGATCTCCTTCTATGATCAGGTGACCCGTCTGGTGGATGTGGGGAGGCCTGTGGATGTAGTCTATCTGGACTTCAGCAAGGCCTTTGACACCGTCCCCCACAGTAAACTGCTGGCTAAGCTGTCAGCTCGTGGTTTGGACCACAACACTCTGTGCTGGGTTAGGAACTGGCTGGAGGGCCGAGCCCAGAGAGTGGTGGTGAATGGTGCCACATCCGGCTGGCGGCCAGTCACCAGTGGCGTCCCCCAGGGATCAGTGCTGGGCCCCATCCTCTTTAACATCTTCATTGATGATCTGGATGAGGGGGTTGAGTCAGTCATCAGCAAGTTTGCAGATGACACCAAGTTGGGAACAGATGTTAGTCAGTTAGAGGGTAGAAAGGCTCTGCAGAGGGACCTTGACCGACTGGACAGATGGGCAGAGTCCAATGGGATGGCATTTAATAAGTCTAAGTGCCGGGTGCTGCACTTTGGCCACGGCAACCCCATGCAGAGCTACAGGCTGGGGTCAGAGTGGCTGGAGAGCTGCCAAACGGAGAGGGACCTGGGGGTGCTGATTGACACCCGCCTAAACATGAGCCAGCAGTGTGCCCAGGTGGCCAAGAAGGCCAATGGCATCCTGGCCTGTATTAGGAATAGTGTGGCCAGCAGGAGCAGGGAGGTCATTGTGCCCCTGTACTCTGCATTGGTTAGGCCACACCTTGAGTACTGTGTCCAGTTCTGGGCCCCTCAGTTTAGGAAGGACATCGAGACACTTGAACGTGTCCAGAGAAGGGCAACAAGGCTGGTGAGAGGCCTTGAGCACAAGCCCTATGAGGAGAGGCTGAGGGAGCTGGGATTGTTTAGCCTGGAGAAGAGAAGGATCAGAGGCGACCTCATTGCCCTCTACAACTACCTGAAGGGTGGTTGTAGCCAGGTGGGGGTTGGTCTCTTCTCCCAGGCAACCAGCACCAGAACAAGGGGACACAGTCTCAAGTTGTGTCAGGGGAGGTTTAGACTCGAGGTGAGGAAAAAGTTCTTCACTGAGCGAGTCATTCGTCATTGGAATGGGCTGCCCAGGGAGGTGGTGGAGTCGCCGTCCCTGGAGGTGTTCAAGGGGAGATTGGACGTGGCGCTTGGTGCTATGATCTAGTTGTGAGGTCTGTTGGAACAGGTTGGACTTGATGATCCTTGGGGTCTCTTCCAACCTTAGTTACTGTGATACTGTGATACTGTGATACTGATACAGCATTAATGTTTCTGACTTTCTATCTTACATCTCAAGAAATGATTTGCCAATGCCAGAATGAGGGCTTGCGGTTGAATCGATGTCTTTTAGCAGGAGTTCCACTTGGCCTGTTGTTTCCTCATGCTTCAAGGTTGGTGCTATATATAGTTAGTGACCAAAGACAGAGATGGAGATCACAGTTAAGGGAAATCTTTCTGATGTAATAGTATACAGCAGCATTGCTGCATCCACAGTGCCGTGTCTGCTCAGTACAAGAGTCATAGTCCTTTATAGCAGCCTTATGTTGCACCTTGACATCTCCTAATCAAGTCTCAAACTGTGAATGTTGCCCTTATGCCTCTAAGAATATTGTCACTTAAGTACTCCTGAAATGAGGATTTTATCTGGTTTAATTGGATTACATAACATCTTGAATAACTCCTCATCCCAAGGAAGCTGTTTTTCTATTAAAATACTGAGCTGTGGAGAAAAAACAACCTGGAGTAACCAGGTTGTTCTTCAGAACATTCAACATTCCTCTTTAAATTTCCTATGCCTTTAATGAGATCTTTAAATCACCTTTAAAACTGATGAGGCTTTGTGGCTTCCCATGCTTCAAAATAAAGTGCTTATAAATGTGTAAACATTGTAATAGGTTTTGTAAGAGAAACTTTTGTTCTGTATTCTACAGCTGAAAGTTTTCCCTTCTGTGAGGATTCTGTAGGTAACTAATCTTCCTTTCCTTCTCCCAGAACTCCAAAAAGTTTGAGGACTTGATTGAACTTAAATACAATCAAAGATTGAGTTTCCATAGATGAGCTCTCTGAAGCAGAAAATTTGTCCCCTCTGAACATGTTTTTCATTACTTGGTAAACACTGAGAGCAGGCAGCCTAGCTTTTGTAAGGAAATGAAAGATTAAAGCAATTGGTGGCATGCAAAGTAGTAACAGAAGATGGACAGAATTAAATTGGAGCAGTACAAAGCAAAAATATTAATAGAAACTGGTTGTTTGTTTTTTCATATGTTCTGCAAAATGCCTACTTTGGAGGCTTCTGTTTTTCTAGTCCAGAACTATGTTTATTGTAACTATCTTCTTGAAGTGCTTTATGAGATGAAGTTTTTAGCTCTGTTTATGGGACACAGCTGTCACTGAAGTACTTTGTCACCCCCCAGCAGAGAGGTAACATTATTTAATCTTAGCATGTTGAATTGCTGCTCTGGAGAGGAAAATGCTGAAAAATGTATTTGATGCTGCAAAGTAGTATATGGTGTGTTAGGTGGAAATCCTTGCAGAAGTAGGCAATATTTTGATCAATATGTTAAAGTGTCATTGGGCACTGTTCAACGTGCCTTGTTACAGTAGTGGCCACTAGCTTACAGCATTGTGTTTTCATTAAGGTAGGTTACTGATTTTATCCATTATTTGACACCCCTGCACCCCCTGAAGGGTTTTCCTCATTTCTTTCCCCTGTTTTTTTCCTCCCAGCTGCATGCCCATCTGCAGTGTGCAGAGTTGAGGGGAAGTTCTTGCTTATCCTTCCTGGTCTATGTAGGGGCTATATTTGTAATCCAGTTGGCAGACTGAGCTGAGTACTGATTTCTGGTTTATAGACCTTGCTGAATGGGCATGTTTTAACTTTTCTAAACAAAAGTCTGCTTTGATTTCACTCTGTGGGCTCCAGAATGTTCTCCTGTGGTTGGCAATAGGAGGTGCCAGTGCCCATCGCTGCCTGAGGGACCATCCCAGTGCCACAACTGTGTCTATAGCTGCCTGTGTTGCATTAGTTTCTGCTGAGCTTTTGTTGCTATTGTAGGGAGTATTTGTTGCAGGCAAAGTCTACATGTGTACTTCCTCCTATTTAAATGAAAATACAATTTTAATCCAGAAAAAACATTTAAAGACATTTGCAACTTCAGAAACAGAGTAAAATGAATGGCATATGGAAGGGTCTTCTGCACCCAGTGCTGTTGAAAGGAGCAGTTAAAACTGCATTGCTAAGCATAAGAAGGACTGGGACATTTCTCTTCCTTTACTTGGCCATGATCACCTGTTCATGTATTTAATTTCTTTGCCAACAAACTGTTCTGCAGTGATATTTCTAGTTTCCTTTATTTCCTCAGTGGTATGTGTTTTGGATAAATTTGGGGCTGAGGCCAGTTTTACAGTGCCTTGAACTTCTGTGGTTCTGAGGTTTCCAGATAGTGTTTTATTTTTGCAGTTTTCCAATGGAGAAGCTGTCTAGGTGAGGTCTAGTAGTGAAGACTGCTTTGGGAAGGCATGAAGTGTGTTGACATGCTGTCTGTGTGGCTTTTGAGGGCAGAGCTGTTAGCAGGCCAGGAGGAAGAATGTACAATAGAGGCTGATTTTAGGTTTCTGGATGTACATTGTGAAGTGCAGAAATAGCCCTCCAGGAAAAAAAACACAAAAACCAAACAAAAAACCCACAAAAGAAAAAAAAACAAAAACCAACCTGAAAACCCCCAGAGGAGTTCTGGAGCTGTCAGTTCTTTGTCACAGTCTCAGGGTTAGTTTGGGCTTGCTCTGAGGTTTTTCCCACTGGTTCATGATGGATTCTTGTGGGACTGCACTGTCACTCACTTGCCACCTCTGCCAGTGGCCTGGTAACAGACGTGACAGTTCAGGGTAAGCACTTTGTGATATGGATATTCAGTCTGTCCAGAACTGTCTTTAAACCTTGCTGAGGTGTTTGTCCTTCTGTCTCAGTAAAGATTTTTTTTCACTAGCAAATACATTACAGAGTACTTATGAGTTCATAGGTGATGCTTGTGATGCTAAGGATAGATGATGCACGTGTTAGCGTGCAGAATAGATGGCAAAAGACTAGTCCCCAAGACTTGTGGTTCTTAATTTGTTCTGATTGAAGGTTTTGGCATAATAATGTAAAGCTGTGCCCAAGCATGTTGTTATTCCGCATGTATTTTGTGGTGCAGAGCAGGAGAAAGTTTCTGGGGCTTTCTAATAAACCTAGGCCTGTTGTAATTCAAGGCTGAGTGTTACTTGTCTTACAATTAGTCTAGAGTCCTTGTAGGTGTAACACTCTGTGCTGTTTTCTTTCCCAAAGCAATTAGTTGTTGAGTACATGCCTTTCAAATGTGCCCCCGATGAGTTCACAGGCTGGCTGCTGTGTGCATCTGATTCTGTCTTGTTTGTGCTGGTCATTTGTGCACAAAGCAAAGAGGAAATCAGTAACATAATATGGGACTTGTAGGAATTTTCTGCACCTGCATTTATGTGACAGTTTTTTTCCTACCTTCTGTTCAGTGTGTTCCAGCACTGAGAGGGAAAAATCTTTGGAGACTTAAATAGAACAAAGCTTTTCTTTTCTTTTTTTTTGTCAGAAGATCCTACAGTGATAGAAGCTTTAAAAATGCTAGATGGCTATTCTGCAAAAGTACCTCACTCAGAAAAACCATTTAGTTCTGTTCATTCAGTGGTTTATAAACACTCTGAATTTAGCCTAGTGCTTAGGCTTGCATCTTGAATATAGAACACTGAGAAATACTATTACTTCAGCTTGGTGCTGGGAGGTTTTTAATAAAATTGCTTCAGCTTGGTGCTAAGAAAATGGGGAGGGTTTTAATAAACTGGCAATGCAGCAGTGAGTTGAAAACCGGCAGTGTTGAATAGGAGAAAAGATCTGGGGCTTTGCTGTTTGACATCATTTGTAATTTGAGTGATGCCTATGGAGGTGAAAACCTGCATCTGCCCACTCATTTATTTCTTTTCTCTTTTGTCTACCTCTATTTCAACTTTTCCCTGAAATTTTTAATGCTAGTATCTTCAAGATGAAAGTCTTGGTGTAGGTGGGCAGTGTATCTGATGGTGTACAGAGACTCCTGGTAGTAGGCTCAGATGTCTAGGGAGGGGAAAAGCACCTGAAATGTCTCCTGAACCTGTGAAGTTCTTACCAAGACAGGAAACCGATGATGATATTTATATTGCCAGGCTATAGTAATTTTTATGTCTGTCTTGTTTGTGCAAGATATATAAATCTACACACACATACATTTATAAAAGTCATAGAAAAATAGACTTTATATATTTATGTATACATATAGATAATGCTTATATATTTCATACATACTATAGTTTTCTATACACATATACATGTATAAAATCATAGAATGGCCTAGGTTGGAAGGGACCTTTGAGTTGATCCAACCTCCCTACCATGAGCAGGCAGTGTGGGAAGACTGGGAGCTTGTTAGAGAAATCAGGGACAGGGAGGACACAAGGATCAGTCAGAATTGCTGGGAAGAAAAGCAAGGATGTTGCCAGCTGTCTGGGAGGAATTAAACCATTTGAAGGGCAGTGAGCATGAGGAGATCAGAGAAATTCAGAGCATGTGTGTGAAAGCAGCAGACTTCTGTGCATTGGAGAGCAAATCTTGCCAGCACCGCACTGTATCAGTTGTGAACACAGTTTAAAAATATTGCTTGCTCTCTTTCTGCCATTCCACAAACACACCAGAAGGATGCAGTAATTTAATTGCATGTTAATAGACTATTTTTTCGGTGTGTGTTGGTTTGGGGTTTTCAAGGTACCTCTTCTTCAAATGGAGTCAGTTTCTGGTTCGTATCTTCCTGCTGAAATGTGTACAGAATAACTTGTACCTTGGATTCATCTCCGTCAGCTGTGCAGAGGCTGAGGTGATTAGCCCACAATTTAGGCTTTATTTAGCAAGATAGGTTGAGTGTGAGCCTAGAAAAGGGATTTTGTGCCTTTTTTTTTTTTTTGGTGGTGGGGGAGAGGAATTAGACATTTAAAAGCTATTTAGTGTTCTAGTATGTTCTCTGTTCTCATGCACGTTCTTACTGTTCTCATGCAAACTCCTTTAATCTTAAATTCTTCTAGGCCACAACCTTCCTTTAAGCTGGTGTTACTTTAGTTTTGTTTTGTGTTTTGCTTTAGCACACTTAGCCTACATAGCAATCTTCTTTTTTAGCAACTGCATTTCTTATACTGAAAACATAAATGTAGTGTGGCCTTTTCCTGCGAAAGAATTGGTGAAGCTTCCTTGTGCCACTCAGCTTCAGCATCTCTGTGGCTCTCTGGAATTAGAAATGCTTCTGTCTTTTTCAGAGTCAGTCTTGGTGTTCTGGGTCATCTCTCTATCACCCTTAGTCTTTTTGGCTCCCTGAAGACATCTGGCCCCTGCAGTAAAGGCATTGCCTGTGGACTGAGGATCAAATCAGCACCTAAGGAATCATTGCCACTTGACCCCTTGCATACTGTAATTCTTCCTGTTCTCAGTGCTGAAGCTCTTGAGTGAGCCCTCTCAGGATTTTTTGCTGCTCTGATTTTGCTGCTGTAATAATGAAGAACTATGTAGCTTGGCTGCTGGGGAGTGGGAAGCCATTGATGTAGCTGCTTTGTGTTTGTTCTGTGCTGCATTTATTGATGGATGGATGGAAGTGGGTAAAGAAAACATAACAAGTGAACCTAGTGAAGAAATAACTAATGAGTGTTCAATGTTGATGTTAGCAGAGTAGAGAGAAGCTGTCTCCAGTTTCTTTTCTGGTAAGAAAGAGGAAATAGAAAATATAGTAAACAAAACAAATAAAGCCCTGGGGCAAGAGAAATAAATAAAAAAGAGGGAGAAGATAAATAAATAATGTAACTTTGAAAAAATATATCTGGAGGGGGAAATACTGAACTGTGTGACCACAGTGCTGGAGTCCTGTCCTGAGGACAAGAGAAGATGTGCAAATAGATAGTACTGTTGTGTAGCAAAAGAGAGAACATCTGGAAAGTGAAGGAAAATTAGCTGCAGGAACAGGTTAATGGGAATAGACTCATGGTGGTGTGACTTCCTAGCTGATGGTCCAAAAGTAATGTATGGTAGTTACCAGCAATGAGGCCACTGACGCAGAGGAAAACCAGATGCTGTTAGCTATATTTTCCTTGGTTTTGCTTCTCATTGCATCTGGAGATTTTGTTAAGATGGATCACCTTTATGTCCTTCTTCCTCCGGGCTATGAGAATAAACATGTGGTCGCTGTTCAGAATGAACGTTTGTATTAAGTAGCCTGATGCAATTTATCTCAGTTCTTTAAATTCAATCTGAACATAATTCAGCTTTCTTCATAAAATTAGTAGTGCCAGGGGACATATTTTAAAGATTGTAAGGAGCACTTAGGATTGTTTTAATCAGGGATGGGTAAGTCCCATTAAACAATTGAGGTAATCTTTCTGCCATGACAGAGTATAGCATGCTATATGCAGATGTGTATGTGGTGTTTCATGGACAGAAAGTCTAATTAAGTGTCTCTTTTTTTTTCCTCTTTCCCCCCCTTTTTGTGTGTGTGTGTGAATAGATGCTCATTACTTGTACCCTGTGCTGCTCTGACCCATCTTCTATTTTTTGTATCTCTGATTGGGTGTGAATGCTGTCCCTGTGCCGGAAATGGCAGGGTGCTGGCCAGCTCCCCTCTTCCTTTTAATTAGGTCTTTAATACACTCCCTTCCCTACACCAGCTTTACCAAAATGCACAGGCAGGTTGTACATTTGGGATATTTAGCCTTTCTTAAAAATCTGTTGAAGCTGGTTGTGGCTTCAAAAATACTAGGAGAAAGGGTTGAGTGTTAACACAGTTGGCCTGATTTCCTTTAGGAAGTTAGCTAAAAATAGTGTTATGCTTCAATATTTATCTACAAGCCAAGAAGCTGACATCATCTATTGTCTGTGAGCCCTGTTTGTGGACCACAAAAGAAAAAAAGAAGCAAGTATGACACTTCTATATGTGTCAGTTCAGAAAAGAGAGAGCTGGAATTTCCTAGTCTAGGTAGTCAGAGTCAATACTTTCATACTTATGCTTTCATGCTTAGTTTTTATCCAAACAGCAAACGCTTCCTATCTTTTATTATTTTTCCCTTCTTTCTTCTTTTTCTTTTTTTCCCCCCTTTTTTTCTTTCTTCCCCCCCAAATAGATGCTAACTGGTAGTAGTTGACTACTTAGGACCTGATTTGTAGAGTAAAAACATTAATGAATGATTCCGTATGTGTAGGAATTGTGAGAACTAATCTAAACAGACACACAATTAAAAGCAGGTCTAGCAAACAGTAAAATGGGCAAAATTCTTGTGTGTATAAAATATTCTGTTATCATTGTTTTATTTTTTGGTAAACTGCTTGGGCAGAGTTCATGCCTCACCCTGTTTGTGTTGCCCAATTCAGAGCCTTTGTGTGTCATGTACCTGCTTTATTGCCCAGAGGGATGAAGACAGTTGCTGTCGGAGCAGTGGCCTTCATACGGATGTGTAGATTTCCATTGAATTGGGCTTTTTTTTGGTCTAATACTCTCTATTAAATACCTCCTAGTTAAAATGGAAAATTTTTTTTGTCTCTTCAAGGGACAGCTCTACTGGTGTGAACTGTAGCACTTTCTGGAACAAGCAATAATGAAATAATGTGTCATGAGACATTTGCAATTCAGATGCTTATTTTTATGCCCTGAATATTGCCTGCATTCATTCTTCCAGTTTTCCTCTGTCGTCAGTGTCTTGTTAGATGATCACACAAAGCATTTTTTAAAACACCCACATATTTTGGCTTTAAGTTTTAAAAGAAAGCTGTTTTTTTTACCAATGTCATAATAGTGGGGTGGGGTGGTTTTTTTTTTGTGATTTGAAGTGTGGTTCCACGCTGAAATCTGCAGAAATGCAGTTGCAACTGATAAAATAAACAACTTAGTTGTGTATTTGGTCACTCCTAGGCTGTGAGGTTGGTTGGGTTTTGTTGTGGTTGTTTTGTTACTCTGATTGGTTTTGTTTGTTTGCTTTCTGTTTGTTTGTTTTAATGAATTCTAGCTGTTAGTTCTAGTGTTTAACTGTAAGCATAGGGCAAATCACTTTTAGCTGTTTAACTCCATGACAGGCAAGAGATTTATAATTTGATTAGAAATACTTACAGTAGTACTGGAAGCCACATTTAGAGCTGTGTTCAATCTGGCACTCAGCACAAAGATGCAAAACAGGCTAGTGATCTTGGTAAGCTTACAGGTGTGTTTACATGATATAATATTAGCAGTGTAGCAAGCTCTGCTGTGCTCTGAGTGGGTGGGATGCTAACATAGCCAGAAGGCTCCTGGAGGTGAGGTTGAACAGTCAGGTGTCTGCCTAAAATATTCTATGCAGGTAAGCACAATTTTTAGTGGGAAATAGCTCACAGGGAAACAAGTGCTGCTTGGTATTTAATGAAGAGCTGGAGATTCATGAGACCAGCAGCTTAGCTACTTTGTTTACTTACTAAACACATAGTAGTTTAAGAGAGCACACATTAATGAAACTAGAGCATTAAAAACAGTTCTGACAGCTTCATGAGTTTTGTCCTGTTTTTACAGGCCAAGTGATACTGGGCAAACATTTGCCTGAGTTGATGCTAAGACTTCTTGTGGTTGGTGTTTACTCAGAATAAGGATCTCTGTAGTTAATTTACTAGCAGAGTAAATAATTTACAAACAAGTCGTTCACAGATGTTTCAAAGAACTCATATAATTTGTTACATGCCTTGGAAGCTGACAGGCAAATAGCTTTAGTTGTGATAGAATAGAATAAACCAGGTTGGAAGAGACCTTCAAGATCATTGTGTCCAACCTATCATCCAACACCACCTAATCAACTAAACCATGGAACCAGGCATCCTGTCAAGCCTCGCCCTGAACACCCCCAGCAACAGCGACCCCAACACCTCCTTGGGCAGCCCATTCCAATGGGCAATCACTCTGTGTAAAACTTCCTCCTAACCTCCAGCCTAAACCTCCCCTGACGTTCTACCTGATGTTCCCCTGATGTTCTACCCCTAAGTTCTAGAGCAGGAACCACTCATTCTCTTGAACATCTTACTGCATCTGACAGTATACAAGATAAATACATATCTCTCCCCTACTTCTTGCCTTCTGGAAACAATAAATAGATTATCTAGAATGAAATCAAGTTTATAAAACTTCTTTCAGGGTTGCAGGGATCTCAAGTTCACAATAACTGTTAGGAAAATTACTTATTTGTTAGCAGTATATTCTCCAGGTTTTTTCTATAATGCAGTGTGGAATTAATTTATTTCATTCTGAGCATTAAATTCATTAATGCCAAGAGAGTTTTATCTCGGGTCGACGTTTTAATAAAAGAAATTGTTCAGCTGTCAAACTGAAATAGAGTCATAGAATAGAATGGCTTGGGAAAGGAAAGGGGTGGGGGGGAAAGAAAGAAAAAGATCACTGGAAATACCTACAGTTAAAGCTGCCTTTCAAACTTAGTTCAGCTTGCTATTTCACTCCTCTGCGAATTCCAGAGCCACGGCCTCTTTGATATCTCACTCAGTAGCATTGGTCATGTAACAGTGGTCACAGGACAGCTTTTCACCATCTTTCTCATACATTGTTCACTTTGTGGGCCCAGGTCTTCTACTATTCACATCTTGTTCCAAGGTAAGGTACATAATAGAGCTTGTGGATGGAAGTGTTTTCCCTAATCTTTCAGGAGTTTTATCAGGCTTATTCTTGCACTGCAGAGTTGGTAGACAGAGTAATTTTGGAAAGGCTTGCTAATTTAGTGCTCATTTAAGTGCTTAGAAACTAATTTTTCTAGGTACTGAACATTAGGTAGTGGTTCATGCTCCTGGCAAAGCTGCTGCTGTTGGTTCTGGTTTGCAAATTTGATTGCTCTGGCAGCCTTTTAGTGAGACCTTAGGAGGAGTTGGATGTGCTTACAATGAGGAGTTTGTTGACAAGGATTGCCTCTGTGAAGGGAACGCCGCCCTAAATTTATGTCCTCTAGTGTGACACTTGTGTTTCCAGCATAGCGTTCATAACTGTAAATGTTATTAGCCTTCAGAGTATTCCATCTGTGCTGCAGCTGTGCTGCATTTATTTAGTTGAAAAAGGAAAATATGCCCATGCAGTGATCATGTCATGCATTAGGAGGATAAATTGTGTTTGAAATTTTGTTACAGTAACAGATATTAAATGTGATTGTGAAGTTACTCTTATGGGCTGTATAACATGTAAAAACAAAAGCTAGTTTGTCTACTTTTTTTGGTTGTTTTTTTTTTCTTGATTAGTGAATTTGCTGTCAGCATTGTCCTCAGAATAAACACAGACATATGGAGGTATCTCAGATAACACTACAGGTCCTTCTGCTTCTGAAGGCAAGAAGGATCCAGGTTTTCTCTCAGTAAAAATGTGAAGAAAATGAAAAAATTAATAATTTCCCTTTGTCTGTCAACCATATCTCACATGTTAGAACAGAACTTTATATTATATTACTTTTTTTTGACATATGTATATAGTTTGGCTGAGACTGACACACTTTGCTTGTAGTGTTTATTTACTTCATTGTGGAATACAGAAGAAATAGATTGTTGTACTTTATGCAAAGCATCTTAAGGTATTAAAAATATTCTTGATATTAATTACCAGTTTACATGCCCTATTTTAGCAATAAGGACCAAGAAGATTAAAAAATCAAAAATTGCAAGTTGCTATTCAGAATATTTTTAAGTTAGGCTGTTAAAATTTTAATTCTCTTAGAGAGAACCTCCCTGCCATGGGCAGAGACACCTCTCACACAGAATTTCACAGAACCAGACTGAGTTGCTCAAGGCCTCATCTAGCCTGGGCTTCAACACCCCCAGGGAGGAGGCAGCCACAACCTGCCTGGGCAGCCTGTTCCTGAGTCTTACCACCCTCATACTGAAGAGTTTCTTCCTAAGATCCAGTCTAACCCTGTTCTGCTTCAGATTCAAACCATTCCCCCTTGTCCTGTCTCTAGACACCCTCATGAAAAGTCGTGCTGCAGCCTTCCTGTAGGATCCCTTCAGCTACTGGAAAGCAGCTCCCAGAGTTTTCTCTTCTTCAGGCTGAACAACCCCAGCTCCCTCAACCTGTCCTCATAGCAGAGGTGCTTCAGCCCTTGGATCATCTTCGTGGCCTCCTCTGGACTCACTCCAACAGCTCTGTGTCCTTCTTATGCTGGGGACACCAGAGCTGGAGGCAGTATTGGAGGTGGGGTCTTAGCAGAGCAGAGTCAAAGGGCAGAATCCCCTCTCTTGCCCTGCTGAACACATTCCTCTGGATGCAGCCCAGGACACGATTTGGCTTCTAGGCTGCATGAGCACACTGCTGGCTCATGGTGAGCTTCTCATCAATCAAGTTTCTTTCTTCTAGGAAGTTATTTCAACCTATATATTTAAGGAGTATTTTCCTGGTTTGGCACGAGGGGAAAAAATGTTGCTGCCTGCCTTAGAGTTTCAAGTAGAAGGGTAGCAACTCTCTGAAACAAAAGAACTAAGCTGCTTTTAAAGCAGCAAAATCAGCTGACTGAGTGTTTATTAATTATTCATGAAGAGTACATTCATGTGAAGTCCTTCATTGTCAGAAGTGTCAGACTTCCTGCTATTTCAAAATCAAATATAATAAACCTCTCAGTGAAAAGTTTCTATTTATATACCTTCAAGCCTGAGAAAGGATGATTGTGGTAAGACACAGTACCTTTCTGAATGCCTGATTTGCTATTTTTCTGAAACCTGGTTTGTAATTGTTTTCCCTGATGTACTTTTAGTCTTTTGATCTTCCAGCTAATCAACCAAATTTGTATAAACCTGGAATGGCTGTGCTGAGATTTGTCAGTGTATTTTTTTTTTTTCCCCATAGCAGAAGGGCTTTTAAATTTTCTTAATTATTGTGCTCTCTTTCTGTTCAAGCAACCCCACTACAGGAAAGTGAAATTATGTTGTGGCTTTTGGTGTTATATCAAAAAGACTTTGATAGAATGGTAATTTTGTAGTATTTTTCCTCTCATTTTAGTCCTACCTTATTTATTTATTAGCATCTTTAACATTTGTACTTCTTTTAATATTGGAAAGAATTAGGTTAGTTCAGCTTTGCTATATCTTTCCATCACCACATAGTATGAAAAGGGTCAAGGATGAAAGTAAACAAGGAAGGGAGGGAATGCTGATGGACATCCAGGTTTACCCCTTTCCTCAGTTTACCCCTGTCCTCAGAGACTGAGGAGAAAGTTCTTCACTGAGAGAGTTGTTAGCCATTGGAATGGGCTGCCCAGGGAGGTGGTGGAGTCACCATCCCTGGAGGTGTTCAAGAGGGGATTGGACGTGGCACTTGGTGCCGTGGTTTAGTCATGAGATTTGTGGTGACAGGTTGGACTTGATGATCTTTATAGTCTCCTCCAACCTTGGTGATTCTGTGATTCTACCCTAATTGCTAATTTACCTGTAAATTCTCTTGTGTTGGTCCTCTGATGCTCTCTTCCACTGTCTAAAATGGGAGGAGGGAAGTGAAAGTTGGTCAGACACTGGTTTCTTTGCATTCCAAAATACAGGGTTATATTGTCTTAGAAGCAGAGTTGCGAGATGCAAGATTTTCTCAGTATTCATGGAAAAAAATAAAAAGTTTTATTTTTCATGGCTCTGAAAAGATGGATGGCAATCTTTAAGTGGTAGAACTGAGAGGATGACTCAGGATTAGTCCAATGCTCTAATCCCTAGGGAATCTTTTTATCTTCATGTTGCTGTTCAACCTAGTAGAGAGTGGGCCAAGAGAAAAGCTTTTCATTGCATCAGAATAGGTATTGTTTTTTCATTTGCACTGTAGCCTATTGCCAGCTCTCAGAATGATGCTAAAAATAATTACTGGAGAAATGTTTGATGAGAGGTACAAATGAACCTCTTTTTTTCCCTTTTCCTTCACGTGTTCCAGTTAGTTTCTGCTCCTTGTTGATTTTTGTCCCTTCAGTTGTTTCTGTTGTGGTGCAGGTACCCATCCTAATTTTCCTCTTGAGCTGTCTTTGCGTGCTCCTTGTGACAAATAAAACAAAATGGAGAAATCTCTCTCCATGCTTTCTTGTTTGTTTATTTTCTTTTTAATAATATACTCAGAGTTACTGGTGGGCTTGTGGTAATTCAAGCTAGATGGGGAAAAAAAGAACACCAAACAGGAAGGCTGTCATCTGTCACTGAAGAGATTTTCCTGACCTAACTGCAAGCTCTGATGACAGTTCCATGAAAACAACTACTAAACTCCCAAACTCCCAGAAGTAAGGAACATCTTTCACCAGCACCTAAAGTGTCTGAAACATTTTGGAAAGAAATGAAAGCAGGGAGCAAAATTGGCAAGTGAGAGGAAGGTATTCCTGTTTGCTTTCACTAAGGATTTGGTGACATGTCTCCATGAAATAATAAAGCCACTACATATGATTTTGTAATTTAAAACCAGAACTATTTGCCAGTCCACTGACATAGCCATTCAGGCCATTGGTCATTGTAGATGAATAACAAAAGCTTATTCTCTAGCCAGAGTTGTGGTATGGCAGGACGGTCACAGAATATTGGTTCAATGCATGATAAAATTCAAACTTACAGTAGAGAAAATGAGGTTCTAAGTGGCAAGCTTTATATTTTATATATTATATATAGATATATATATTTATATATGTTTAATAATAGAAATTTGATTTTTGGAGCAGTTTTGCAGCAGTCAGAGGAGATTGTAGAATAATATTATTCACAGACTTTTGGAAATGGAGGTATGAAATTCTCACCAACACAAGTCCCCGGCTCTAGATCTATACTAACAGCTGCATTTCTAGACTCCTGTCTAGCACTGGACAGCACAGTTTCCCTTAGACTTTTTTCCTTTCTCTTCTTCTTCCTCCTATACTACTTTGCATCTCAACTTGAATGTGTAGGAGGATCACGAACCTTTTTTCTGCAGGAGGTCTTTGTTAGTGCCAGTGCTCGAGCCTCCTGTCTTGCAGGCAGCCTTTTGCAGAACTGTGAGTGCTTCCGTGCAGCAGCTGAGTAGAAATTCTTAGAGAAACCTCTAAGGTGTATCTGCTGGTGTAATGTACAGTGAATTTGTTCCAAATACAGTCCTCTTCTGCTGTATAGCACCTTCTGACCATCTTGAAAATACTTTTTTCTACCAACCTGTAAGTTTTTACTGGTTTATTTTTCTCAGGCTTTTTCCCTATGCAGTTATGTCTGAAGCTGAGGCATGGGGACTTGCAAAGTGTACTTATTCCACTTTTCAATACAGAGAGTGGAATCTTCTGGCTCATTTTCTCACCCATTGTGGTCTAGACAGTGTTTAGAGAAACATTCTCCAAATGTTTTATTAGCTAGTAAGATATAATAATGATTAAAAAAACCACATTCAAAGCCTGGCAGTGTTGGAAACTATTGTGAGAGGATTACTACAGCCCCTTGCATAAGGGGGAGAATGGTAAAGTAACTGTTTGGATGAAGCAACAGGGTAGCAAGTGGTGGATGATCACCAGCTGCTGCTAATTAGACAAATTCAGTTGTGCTTGGACATGGGGAAATTCTATCAGTTGCAGAAGGGGTAACTTTTGATGACTTGGATAAGATCATCATTTTCCAATCTTTGGTTTACTGAAGACTAAGTGAAAATGGAGCCCCATTTGAAGGGTAACATATCCAAAACGTGTCACAATGTTCAGTCCTACACCACCAAGAGCAGAAGAGTTAGTTTTTCTAACACTGTGATAATATTTCTACTTCACAATATAATGTGTATGTACAAATAAATCTTCTGAAGAGAACAGAGCAATCACTTCCATGGAAGATAGCAGCCATGTAGACACCAGACTGCATCAGTGGCACTGAGAATGTAAATATTTGCAGGAGGTGGTGGGATGAACTAGAAAGAAGGTCTGCCAAAGGCTCTGCTTTTGGCCTGAGTAGAAATCAAACATAAGAGGCCAGACAGGTTCCTCCTCTAAATTATATTTAATTAAGAGCCTTGAGCAATAACCTGTCCAAACCTTCATCTGCCTATGAATAATGAAGGCCTGCGATAACTGACTGTGGTGGCATCAGCTCTGTGGTAAGTGATCAATCCTTTGCTGTTGATTTCTTCTCTTTATGAATAGAAGATAATGAAGGCTTAGAGCTGCCAGGGCTGAAACAAGAGAGGTTGGAAATGAAGTGAGAAAATGGGCAATGGAGGTTAGAATGTGTGAGTACAGTGGAGAGCAGTGCAGCCTGGATTACTGTCAAGTGTCATTTACATAAATTGTCTTCGTGCTTCTGCACTTCATTTACTGATGTGTTCATCTGTAATTTTGTATAACTTCTGTTGAGAGCTTAGTTTGACAGAAAAGCATGCATCTTAAGGAAAATTAATATGCAATCAGTCATCTCATTGTAAATGCTGACATTTATAATGCTACAGAGGTTGTACATAGCTGGCAAAAACTTTTTATTCACCTCAGGAAATACAAAACTGGCTTTAAAAAGGTTGTTGTTGGTGGTTTGTTTTGTTTGGTTTTTTTTCCTTGGAGAAATCCTATAAGAAAAATTGATCTTTGTGAAAGAAAGGGAGGTAAATAGAAATATTTTGCAAGGTTCTGTTCTAATAATTCATTTTCCTCCCTATTCTGTGATGGATTGAAAGGAGTGTTTTTCCACTTGATTGTATGTGTTACTGCATCACATTTGGAAACACACTCATTTGTTGTGGAATGGATATGAAATTTTCCAAGTGATCAGAAGTGGGAGGGAGAGCATAGAGAAAGGTTTTCTTGTGACAGTTATAAACAATGAGAAAAGTTTGCCTGGGGAAAAAAAAAAAGCCCAAACATGTCAGCAGAACCTTCCAGCTTCTCTTCTCTTTGCTAGAATGTTTAAGGTTACTTTGGTGTCAGAAGTTACAAAAGTGGTGGCTTGGGAAGGATGCCCTCTTTTAGCAGAGCTGTGATTCTTCTGACAGTAATGTGACATACTCAGCACAGAAATGTTAAAAACCAGTGTGTGGTTTATCAGCATAAAAAGATGTCATTGTGTTAGATTTTCAGGGAACAGTTTTCTGCTATCTTCTGGTCTCACAAGTTTAAAACACCTGGCAGTAGACTGCCTGCATCATTACTTATGCCATTAGAGTAGCTCTTTGCATGCTTGCTCTTTGCAGAGTGTCTGCAAAACAGAAAGCAGGAATTGTTGGATTCACCAAATGGCAGAAATGCAGGAATTTTGATCTGTAGTGTCCTGTCTTTTCCAGAGCTGATCTGATGGATCAGATCTAGGGAGCTGCCACCAATCTACTGGAACACTCCTCAGGCTGCTCCCAGCCTCAGAATCTCAGCAGCACTGGGACATCTGCTATGCTTTCTGTCTCTCAGGAGGCCATGGTATTGTTTGTTTGTTAGCAGGTCTGAAAGATTTCCTGGTTTTAAGCTTATTGTTGCCCTTTCGCAAAATGGAGCTGTACATCCCAACTGTTTCAGACTCTAATCTGTGCTAACTTCTAGGGGCTTAAACTTGACAGTGTCCCAGGTCTCCATCCCTACTGCCTTTGTAGATCATCCACTGGCCAGGCTGGATGAAGCCTTGAGCAGCTGAGTCTAGTTGAGAGACATCCCTGCCCATGGCAGGGAGGTTGGATTGTGTCTGAGGTCCCTTCCAACCCAAACCATTCTATGATCTCTTGTCAGCACTGGTGAGAAGGGATGCAGGATCTTAAAAAGACTTCTGAAATAGATTAGCTGTTTTCTACTTGATTTATATGGGAGTAAATTGGTGTCCAGTTGTGAGCTGAGTTTCATCTGTGTGATCTCAAGAAATACAAGGTAAAAGTTAAAATTAAAACCACTCAAAGTGATTTTCACTGTGCAGGTATAATCATATTGAGGTCAAATCTTGTTCTGCTTTTGAAGTTGGACAGATTGGAGACAGCATCAAGTTTTAAAGGTTGTAAAAGAGAAAAAGGAGATGCTGATGATCTTTCAAAGGCTGATACCTTTCAGATAGATTCACCTTGCTAGTATTTGTGCTGTAAAAATGTCGAGTTGAACCTTGTCTCTTTTCTACACTTCAGTTCTGTGAGTCTTCAAATAGAATAATTGGAACTTTCCTTCATATTGCAAAAGTCAATTAAAACCCCCCTTTTTTCTGTGATGTTTTTGAAAACCTTAGCCTGTTGCTGTTAAATGAGAGCAGCCTGAGTTCATTGATACGTGGAAGACTTCTACTTGCTTTAAGACCAAGGCACACTGAAGAGTGATAGGTAAGGGGGTCAGGAAGACCTGTCTAGCACTGCTGTCACTGGAACAACTGGTGTGTTGAGTGTCTGAGCGTTCACTGAGAAAGGCTAAGGTTCAGCCAGGCCACAGAAAAAGCTGCCAACAGCAGGGACATCGATGTCAGCTTGGTGGCTGTGTTTAGTGGTGATGGATCTGCTGGTATTTGGGCTGGAACCACTGGAGTTACTGGCTAGCATAAATTGATGTAAATCCATTAACTTCTTTGGAGCTCTTCTCCTTTACAACAGGACCAAACTCAAGTTACTGAGTGGATGTCCTGTGTGGATTTAATTTCTTTGTTTACCCACTTGCTTGAGCGGCTTTTGTTGTACTGGATACGTTTTTGATGACACAGAGAAGGAACTCAATTGTGATTTCAGCTACATGGATGTATGCTTGGGAAAATCGTACTGTCAAGCTTTTGAATGCATGCATAAGAAGTGGCAGATTTTTAGGCAAGCCTCCAAATCCCTCCCACATATCTGGAGATTACATAATCAAATCCTCTGTGTGTTTCATGTCGCTAGGACAAAGTACAAACAGCAGAGTGAAATGAATTCTCTTGATATAAAAGCAGGCTGTGAGCTGCCAATTCTTGCATTATTACAGCAAAAGTAGCAGGGAATTTTTGTGGGGGGTAGTGAGGATGAAGTACAGATTGGATCCAGACTGAACCCAGGCAGTAGGTGAAACTGGTCAGTAAAGTCATTTTTCTGTGCCATTAGGATGCAGATGAGGGGCAGGTAGAAAAAGACAACTCTACTGTCTTTTTGCAGGTGGTCAGAAGTCAGCTGGATCTTCAAATCATAAAGCAACATTGTATCTTCATCCTTTTTTGGAGCGTTTTAAGGCACTCAAGGAATATTTAAACATCACAATTTCAGAGGATTCGCTTGTTCCTGTGTTTTGTTACATTTCATTCGGGATTTGCTTCTCTAGCTGGCAATGGTCATGATTTACAAAATGTGGGAGGTGTCTCTGTGAACTTGTGGCATTTTGAAAACCAGTAACAAAACTTAGTTCCACCAAGGTCTTAGGGATGTAAAGAGCAGTGGCAGTTTGACCTACAGGTACTGAAGTGTTAAAAGTTCCTCTGACTCTCACTGACCAGTGATGTTCTTCTGGTGTGGCAGATTTATTTTCCTGTTTCTCATGCTGTTTCATGCACCTGAAGCAGCTGCTCACTGCAAAATGTAGGGACCATAGTAAGCAAAGCATCCCGGATGTAAGCTGACATCCCTCTTGTGTTCCTTTCACAGATAGCAAGGGCCTGCAGAATCCTCTGCGTTTAATTCCATTTTCAAAGAGACACATTGAAGAAAAATCAGAACACCAAGTCCAAACCCTAAAGCCTCTCTTCCTCTCTACTCAAGAGCACTGTAAATCTGTCCTGCAGAAGTAACAACTCCAGTCATTGTTGTGCAAATGGGAGACTTAGTATGTGGCTTTATTCTTCCCAGTTCCTATGACTTATATATACCAGTAGCAAAAAGGTTAATAACCAATTCTTCTTGGACTGGTCCGGATCCTTGGGCAATTTGCTGCGTGTATAGTTTTTGATGGTGCATGAGCACTATTCCAACCAAACTGCAACATGGCAATCCACTGACCTGAGAGTTAACTGGAGCAGTAGGGTGATCTGTAGCAGATGAAGGATTAGGCTCTTCTTGAAAATTTGGTTTGAACTTATTTCGCTTCTGACTCATCTGTATTTTGGTTCCTGTGGTCAAAGCAGAAGGCATACAGCACCTCCCTTTCCCATTGCTTTCCAGAGCAACAGCTACCAGAAAGATGAATGTATGTCTGGTTGGGGCTCTCTGAGGATGAAAGTCCATATGCTGCAATAAATTTGATACTGGAAAGTTGACAAAACTACAGCAGTGGAGAAAAGTTAGTTAATGTTAAACTGCTAGGCAATGACAGCTTTTGTCCTTGCTTAAAAGGTACATTCTCTGCTTTGGGTTTAGTCAATTCAGATATTTTAGTAGGTCTCTATGTGGTTTAATTTAAGCTGTTTGTTTTGCTAGTTTATCAGATTGCAATGTAACAGGATGTTAATGTGAGCAGTGTTCAGAGTGCTGCCTGGCCCTCTGTGACTCCTGCAGGAGCCAACGCTTCAGAGTACCTAGTAGCCCTAAAACTGCACCCTGGGAACTTCCTGAGCAGTTACTATGTACTTTGCAATTCATAGTGAATTTGTCATCCAGGAACCTGGCTAATCCCTTTTGAACTGCTTGAAACTGCAGGAACTTCAGTGTCATGTGGGAAGCAGTTCCACAGTGTTAATGTTGGCTGAAGAGCCTCCTCTCGTGTGGTTTGAATCTGACCATGCTAGTTGCATTTGTTCCCAATTCTTATGACTTATTTCCTGAGTAGGAATATTTGAAGTTCATCAATTTGAAGATGAATTTAGAATTCCTCACCACCACCACTGTTTTGTATTTAACTACATCTGTCGTTTTGTTGAGCAGTAACTAAGACACTCTTTGTAACTGATGCTAGTGTATGTGTTGTGTCCTGTCATCTTCAGCCTTTGCCATCTTACTAAGTTTGCTTTGTGGTTTTGAATATGTTGAAAAATAACAGAGAATGGTTGCTGAAAAGTGGCCATTTTGTCCTGTGCTTAATTTCCTGCCTTTTAAGCAGTTTGTACCTGGCTTTTCTCAGCACAGAATATCTGAACACTGAATGTCTACTTAGGTTCAGAAGCACGTCCCCTTGTTTAAAGCCTTTTGTAAGCACAGGTAGATTCTATGTACCAGATAGTCCTTGTGCAAATCTTTGTTGTTCCTTTAAGGAACCTCAAAAATTCCAGGAGAGACAGTGTCCTGTATCAGCAATCTGCTCACCTCTTCCTCGTTGTATCCAGGTGCTTTAAAGATCAGGACACTTGTTTAAAATAGGCTCTTCAGAAGAGCAGGACCTTCAGGTAAATACCACACATAAATTTTATGTAGTAATTCCTGAATGCATCAAATTGTTGGACATTTTTTGGCTTCGAAAGTGCAGTCATAGTTAGTTTGGATATCTGCTTCTGTACATACAGCACTTGCCAGCTAAACCTCTCCTGTGCTGTCAACTGTCTGTTGTGTTTTAATGAAAAAGCCTCTGAAGAGATTTGAGGTGAGGAACTGCTGTCCTGAGTGAAGTGACTCACTGTATTTAATTTTTATATTGGCAGATTAGACATAAGCCTTCAGATTGGAAAATTTCTTGTCTGCTTAGCAATTCTTAAACACTTAATCTATGGTGTGACTAAATGCATTCCTGACAGGAGTACAAATTGCTAATGATGTGGTTATTCTTCCCTGTCAGTAGATTCCCTCAGTAGATTGTCTTGGAGGAGAATTGATGAAATCATTCTGCTCAGTGTGCTGCATTAGGTGTTATCTTTTCTGTTTTGATATGTTGTTTTTCTGATTCTCCTTTGTCATAGCAACTCTGGAAGCAGTTTTGTGGACTGACATGAGGTGATTTTAACTGTTCTGTGGCAGCAGTTCACTGTTGCTGCTTTCACTGTGTGTCTACCTGATGGGTTGAGCACAGGCTTGAATTTGCAATGAACATTTGAAAGCACTGAGCTATTTAAGGCCAAAAAAGCTCAAATGACTTGAACATGGTGAGTTAAATAGCATTTCCCTGCCAGGCAATAATGTGAAGTGTTTGTCCAGAAATGTTACATTACATATGGTCTGACATTTGCATGAATCTTTCCAGTAGCCTTTGGTACATGGAACAATTCCAGTAATAGGGAAGTAAGCTATTGCTTGATAAATAAGCAGCCACATAGTGTCAGTGTGAATGATTAGAAGCAGACTATAGCAAACTATGACTGGCCTAGTGTAGTGTTTGATTTCTTTCTTTTGTTTTCATTTTTTGGTATCATTTGAATTAATTCCCTGAGACCTGTGTCAAGAAATGTATCAGGAAAGCTCAAGGGAAGTCTTAATGTGTCCACTCTGCCTTTTCCATTTTTTTATAAGATTGATGGCCATAGATGACCATATTCTGTTTTGCACAGAATTCCTGCCTCATCCTCCACCAGTAACGAACTGGTCCAAGTAATACATGAGACAGTGGATTGAAAGAGAGGTTGTAGGTATCCAGACAGGTTTGTTGGTGAAATGAAAGATTTTGTATGGAGGGTGTCAGGTAAGAGTAATGGAAGTGCTCAGTGACACTGAGCTCTAGCTGTATGGCTTGATGGGTTTTTGCATGCATGCCTGCACAATTGCAGAGTTTCAGTGATGAGAGAGGTTTTTCATTTAATGCCACTTGCTTTTCAGTTTTAGATGGCAATCTGCATGCAGTGCTGACTTTAATGCTGTATCTTGGTAGTGTGGCAATTTGGTTGCCATGTGAATACAAATCTGCAGGGGAAAAGTTGAAAGCCCTTTATTGTATTTTACCAAGCATTCTGTGATGTTCCTCAGAAGAGATTGCAAATTATGTTTTTTGCATATTAAAAAAGAGCTGCTGCCCTTGAAGTTGTAGATGTACCCTTACAAGTGGTTTACAACACACTTGCGCTAAATTTTCTGACACACCAGGATAGAGTGCTGGTGGTTTTTTTCCCCCCTATTTGTATTCCTTTATTACCTATTAGCTGTTTGATAAATTCTTGAGCTTTAGGTCACACAACTTTGTAGAGATTTGAAGGATAAAGAAAAGATCCTCAAAGGATGCCACTTTCACTGGTATTTTTTCAAGTTGTTCCTGTAAAGGAATGTGGAAGGGAAGCTCCTTCTGCTCTGCTGGGCTAGAGAGTGCTTCTTGGAACTTGAGTCATTAGCACAAAGTTACTTTTTTCCATATGAAGAGTTCAGCTACAGCTCAAGCTCCTGTGCCCTGCCTGATTTGTAGAACATAACACAACACATCCTTGAGGTCGTTCTGTTTCTGTGTGACAGTAATGCCTGTGTTTTGAGGGACAGTGAAACATGTGCACCTTGGTGCAAAGCTGCAGATCTTCAGTCTAAGATTCGAGTTTATAATGTCAGCTCAGCTGTGAAGCGATGATTATGCTGCTGGCTTTGTATTGATCTGTGTCTTCAAGCACAATTGCTTCACTTTGCAGTAGGTTAACCCAGCACTTTTGCTGACTGCTGCTATGTTTGACTCGGTGATAAATAATTCTCTGCCAGCTGCTAACCTCTGGGTGAAATTTGTGGCAGGGTTGGCTGGGATCACAGTCAGCCTTATCTGGAACATTGATGGCTTGATGCTTCTTTTGGTGGAGAGCATGTTTGGAAACGACAAGGAAAACACTTCAGTGTGGTAACAGCAGGTAGCACTTGTTTAGCTCTGCCATGGTACAGTTTGTATCTGTAAAAGATTTTCCATGCATCATGTGGAATGATTATCATAATGAGTTGTAAATAAATCATAGTGTATTTTTTTTTCTGATATATTTATGGGAAGAAAAATAAGATTAAAAAACCCTTTTTAAAAAAATTTCAAAGTCTTTCAGTGCTGTTTGTGTTCTCTCTACCTTTGGATCTAACAGGGCAAAGAAAATTAAATTTTGAAGTGGTGTATATTTTGAATAAAAATGTGTTAGGGAAAAAACCCATTCATGGTGCTCAGTGTCACTGGGGCATTAGGGAAATGCAGAAATTTCAATTTAAGGGTAACAGGACAGGAGCTTTTTCCCCTTTTGTTGCTACATGCATCCCAATTAGGGTATGAGTGACATTAAAAGAAGTAGGCAGTAGTTACAGTGTTAATAAAACCCACTGGAAACAGGTGGTGACACAGTCCAGGTGGTGACATTCTGTCACCTTACACAGCAATTCACTTGGAATGGAGAGACACCAGCCTGTGCTTCTGATATGCTCACAATTAGAGAGCATCAGCTGGCTTTGTGGCACTGAATGGAGAAGGGTTATTGAGAGAGAAGGTGGAACCTGGAAACTTCAGTACTGTGTTCTCAAGTGCCAAAAAGTGGTGTTTAATGACAAAATGGAAAGGCTGGCCATGAGAAAAAGAGCAATGATGTGAGGTGTGCAGCAAGGTGCTGAAGTGCAAAGCAAGATGCTCTTTTTAAAACGTGCACTAGGGTTCTTCTCTCCATCTTGCATTGGAAGCAGCCAGATCACACGTGGTTACTGGGGATAAAAAAAGGCTTGTGGGAGTAATGCCATCATCATGTTATATACTTCTTAGAATATTCAGAGCAGGCTATGCTTCTGGAAAAATGGTGGCAGACCTTGCGGGTGGTTGGTTGCACACCTGAGACCTTCTGAGGGAGGCTGCTGTGTCTGGTGAACCCTATTGTGGTTCCCTCAATCTGCTGGGCTTAAAACCCTTTCCTGCTCGGTGCCAAGGAGTCAGAAGCACTGTAAGCTCTGGTGTGTTGGACGTGCAGGTCTCCACTTTCAATCCCATTGTATAACTAGACTTTCAGAACAAAAAGGTTACATTCAGTATAATGAAAATGGTGTTTTAGAAAGAATTTGTATCCATGAAAACCAGTATCATGATAGGGAATGTCCTTCTGGAGTCAGTTTGTCTGTATCCATGCCTGCTTCATATCCCTGGATATCCTGCACATGAACAAGTTTTGGGTCCAGGTGAGAGTCTTGGTCTGGGTTCTATTGAAGGCTTCATAAAAAAAGACTTTAATTCTGTTTAAAACATTGGCAGGATGTTTTCTGGGCAGGCAGCTTTCAACTGAATATTCAACAGTGTCCCCTTGTGCTGTAGCATGTCTTGAGCACGCTGGCAGGAAGGAAGGGAGGCAGGCTCACACACGTGCTTGTCATCACTTACTGATTTGAACAGGAAACTGAAAAATCTTAAAGGTACTGGATTTGAGAAGTTGTTCCTCTTTGCTGGCCTTAGATTTCCATTCAGATATGTGAAGGAAAAGTGACCTCCTTCATGTCGAGATACTTTGAAGTAGGGAATTAGCTTATAGAGTGGACAGTGTTCTACATTCCCTCATTGTATTTTATTTATACTTCAAGTGTTTTAGGGCACTGTAGTGAAGAATCATGCTTTATGTTATACTCAGGAGCCAGGGAAGCAGTACTTCAGTCTGATGTAAATAGATACATGCACAGCCATGTATTTTGTGTTAAGTACTTCTTGCAGTGGATAAATCTGTTTAAGGGTGGGGGTGCTCCTGAATTAACAGTTACGCAGAACTGGTGCTCTCTAAATCCATACTGAAGTCTTCATTGAACGTGGAGAAATTATCTTTTTCCTTTCCGCTTGGCTGAGCAGGGAGGGGAAACTCTTTGGTTTGGTTTGGTTTTCTGCTGTCTTATATATCAATAAAGCTACTAAACTTTGTTTTAGTTACAGTTAAAGCAAAAACTAATGAATGCAGTATTAGAATATATGAAAGACATTTGTGAGATGAATTTGAGATGGAAAAGATTTATTAATGATATATTTTCTGTTCTCAATGTAAGATGATCTTAAGGAAGAGACTTATACTTCAGATAATGCAAGATGATTTCACTTGCTCTTGAGATGTGTCTGGTTTGTTGGGAGAGATTGCTGTGAAAGCAATGCTAAGCCTGAAAATTGATACAGAAATAAAACCCCTGGGTATGAACCTTGCTCAGTCTTGTTCTCTGCAAAGTTTTATATGTGATTTTCCTTCTAGAAGAGAAAATAAATACAGCTGTGTCCGTGAGAACTGCTCTGTGTTGCAACTTGGCTGACTGGTCAGGAGTAACTACAGAAACAAGTATTATTTGCCACAGAGGGCTCCTTATATTGATGAACTATCTCTGTGTCTCCCTCAAAGGCCAAGAGCAGAGCAGAGCCTGGAACAGAGTCACCATGTAATTAGAACTTGCTGAGAAATGTCATGCCCGTTGTTTGCTTGGAATGGTGCACAGAGAACACCATAGCTCCAGGGTAGCAAAGATCACATCCAAGTTTTTCCAGAGACCTAGCCAAACCTGAAGGAGTTTACCCCTCCAGCCAACTGCCTCCTGAAAGCCTTCCAATTTCCAACTTTCTTTTCTTTTCATAATCTCTGTTGAAGTGTACTGGAACATCATCAGTAACATTCATTTTTCCAAGAATACTGCAGGCAGTAACACAGCTGAGAGATGCTCTCCTTTGGGGTGGGTTAGCGGCTGCTTACACCAGCCATGGAGCACTGTGAAAAGGTACAGATAAATCTTATGCTCTGGTGCTGATAAATCTTCATGCTGTGGTTGTGTCCTGTTTTGAGTGGCAGGAGCTGAAACTTCTAGTAGCAGATCTGATACAGAATTACAGAACTATAGAATCGTTTTGGTTGGCGAAGCCCTTTAAGATCATTGAGTCCAACTCTATCAAGTCTGGTGCTAAACTGCATCCCACAGCACCACAAATCTGAGTCCTTTAAACTCCTCCAGAGATGAGGATTCAACCACCTCCCTGAGGAGCCTGTTGCAGGTTTTTTGAGAATCCTTCCAGTGAAGAAGTTTGATCTAATATCCAAGGAATTTTTTTTTCGTTCTAAAATTACAGGTTGGATTGTACAGACTTGTGGTTCAGCTTCAATTTACAGTCCCTACTAGACAATATTTGTTTGTCTAGTGACATTTTAAATCTGTTCACTTTTAAGTCTCTCATAAACTACTCTGATTCAATTTTAAGAGTCAAGATGCAAATTTTCCTCTTTCAGTGTATATAGAGATAGAGAACTGTGAAGTATTGAAAACATTAAAGTTGGCTTCAAAGAAATTCTGAGTTCCCCAACACAAGCAGGATATCAAACTGTTGGAGTAGGTCCAGAGGAGGCCATGAAGACAATCAGAGGCCTGAACACATCTCAGAAGCTTTAGTGTAAAAGCAGATACAGCTATTGTTATTACCAAGTGAAACCAGCCTGTAAAATGCAGTCTTATTTTGTTTTGGAGACAAATGTAAGGTTGTGTTGTGGCTTCTTTGCATAAACTATGGTGATTTAGAGTCCAAGAAAATGGATGATAATAATAGTGAGAGAGTGCTTCCTTTAGTCTTCTGTCTGTGCTCTTCAGTCTTCTTTATCTTTGGTTTTTTGCTTCATTTGATTATGGAAAGATGAGGAAGATTGTCTCAGCTGAGGTATCCATTTAGCTCTTACCGATTCCTCAGGGAATTACAGTAAGGTCATGTTTAAGGGAATGTTGTCATTGCATTTAACTGTAATTGCTGGTACTAGAGGAGAGCAGCCCACCAGAGTAAAAGTGAGAGTTTTGAAATTTATTTCAGCAGCTTTTCCTAGGTTCAGCACTGGGGAAACTCATCACCTGGTCTGCTCCTGGAAAGTGTTTTTTCTGTTTCTCTTCCCACAGATGCCACCAGCTCTTTTGTATGGGCTGGTACACTAGGTGCTGGAGCAACAATTTCACTCTTTCTACTAGCTGGAGAAATAACATCTTCTGTCCTGCTGGGAAATGAGACACAGTCGTGCTGTTCCCCACACACATCAGGGCGCAGGGAAAGCTCTGCCCTTGGTGTGTCTCTGAAAGCCTTTCCCTTCCTTCAGGTCACTTGTGTTTCCCTTTCCTTCTGCTCCTGTGGCAATTGTTTTCTCTTCCCTTTCAACACACTGCCTAGAACCCTGTAGGGCTTAAACATGGCTCATTGCTCGCATTCTTCTAATTTCTTGGTAAGCACCTTTTGTTGTTTTCCACCTACCAGGCCATACCAGGCAGTTGTTCTGTAATGTCAGATTGTGGGTGGAGAAAAGATGGCAAAGAAGTTAAGGAATTTATGTAGTGCCGGGTCAGCTGCAGGTTCCTCTGTGACATGCCCTGCATAGACATGAAATCCCTTTGAATAACTAATAAAATCCAAAAGCCTTCTGGGCCAAAGAAACATGGATTGATTTCATTTTGAAGTGTACAATAGGTCATTAAACTAATATGTGACACGCTCTCTTTCCTTAATGGTAGCAGTGGCCATTCGGTGGCAGTGAGAGCTTGTGGTCCCAGAGTGAAGGGAAGGAAGGAAAGTAATTTCACCAGATTATTTCAGACCAAGTGTTTCACTCAGTTTAGATTGTAGTCCATTCTTGAATCTGCATCAGAGCTATAGCAGTGCAAACTTACAGAAGTTTCATTGTTCAAAAGGAAGGAAACAACATCTTATTTTTCTGATAGAATAAACACGTTTTCAGACCTGCTGCCTGTGCTGCATCCCACATACACTATTATAAAAGCAGCCACTGTGTTGGGTTTTCCTGTTTGTGTCATGGCAAAAACTTTGATACATGTTGCTCAGGACTTAGCTGCTACGGCACCCATCCTTCATCTTCTTCTGGTGCCTGTCTCAATACGTTCATGAGTTGAAGAAATCATTCTTTCTCTTACTAAAATTTTGTCTTGTCCTTTTCTGGTTTTATCTTGCGTGATGTATTCTAACCACAAGTCTGCAAACATAGCTTGTTCTGAAGTACTGCAGCAGAGTTTGGTGCAGTTTTAGAAAGTTTACAAATGTGCCACTGGGATTTGCTGAGGTTCTGTGCTTAATAATTTAAATATTACTATTTCTAAAGATTTTATAGAGCTTAGGCTAGAAGCCCATGGGATCATCTGATCTGACCTGCATATGAATCATAAGGCAGTAACTTGCATGTAGTTGTTCTTAAATTGAGCCTAAATACTTGTGCTGGACTAAAGCCTGAAGATGTTTGTCTGAAGGAATCTTCTAGAAAAGGAAAAGCATGAAAATAAGTTGAGAGCATATTCCTTCAGTGCAGAGCTTTAGTGCTTAATTAGCCTCCCTTTTTTCATTCAAGTTCATAATTACAATCTTTCTTCCTTCATTTTCCACTGTTTTTGTTATGCTGCCTGCCAGATTAGAGGGAGCTTTTAATACTTGGTTTTCTCCCCCTGTGAAGGTACAGCTGACGTACAGACGTCTCCTGGTTTCCCTTTTTCATCAGCTAAACAGTTTGAACTCAGACTCTCATTAGAAGGCATTTTCTGCAGTCCTTCAGTCATTCTTGAAGCTCTCTTCTACTCTCATCTGCAATGTCTTCTTACCCTTTGCAGAAGTGCAGACTGGCTGTATTCAGTATTTTTAGTCTCCATGATGCTTTTTGAAGTCTTGTTTTGAGATTTAAAACTTTGCCTGGGTTTTAGCCTATGTCTGAAACTTGAACTATTTTACAGTTTGCTTCTTTTTATGAATATATTTGAAGGCAGCTACTGTATCTTTGGAAACGACCTCTCTTGCAGTGGGTAAGGTGAACATCATTGTGGTCTTCTCAGAGTTGTCTTAAACTTCAGCACAATTACATACCAAATTAAGGTATATGCAAAATCCACTCTTCCTCCTCCCCCCCACCTTCCCCTGCACTTGGAGAGTGTGTGAATTTATTTCAGTGTGATAAATTGGAATGCTCCTTAACATAATTGTTAATTTTGGCATCCTACTAAGCAAGAAGAAGAATGCAATCTTAAGTATATTTGCATGCATTTATAACTATGGACTTGCCCCTCATCTTTGGTGGTGAGATATTTGTGTATCATTCCATCTCTTCATTCTGTAAAACAGTTTCTGGTGTCTAACTGGCAGGAATTTGTTGTCCAAAAGGCATTTGTTTGCAATTGGGACAATAAATTAAGACATCCAAGGTCAACCAGAGACAGAAATCTTCCTTGCATATTGTGAAACTTCATCCATTCTGATGTTCCTGTGTGCCAGCAGTGGTGGCATGGAGTGATGTGGTCTGCAGGTAGTCTGAGGTGCTCTGATTTAGTGCTTTTTTTCTGGAGGAGCTGGGAGTGATCAAGTTGCAGACACTAAATGGGGCTTTCTCCTGCCTTCAGGACCATGAGACCTGTGCTGTTCCTCAAGGGAACCAGCCTCTCAGCAGCACTTTTCTTCTGGCCACCCTGTGCTGTCAGCCTTTCTGCTCCCCACACCCAAGTTCTCCTGATTTCTGTGCAGGCAGTTTGAGAGAGACAGATGGGTGTGTTTTCTGTGCAGGGCATCCAGGATGTGAGAGAAGGAATGTGTGGAGAAGATGTATGGTGGTTTGTGGGGTTCAGCGGTGGGAAGGAGCTACAGCCACTGCCTGGCAGCAAGTAGCTGCACCTCCCAAGATGGTTCAAAAATCCCTGGCCTGGGCTCCTCAGCTGCTGAGATTGGATTTCTTTGGCCTTCTTTCAGCTCCTGTCAGAACAATAATAGTTTATCCGAGGGCTAGTGCTTTTTGGTGGGTCATACTTTTTTCAGAAGGACTTTAAGTCCTCTGTTGGTTTACTGCTTCTGAATGACAGCTTTTTATAACTCAGCAACCTTAAAGAGTTGCAACTTGACTGCAAGATGTGGCAATTTCTTTTCAGCCCTGCAAGCAGACTGTAAAGCTGTACTGGGTTGTTATTGCTTCCTGAGCAGATGATTTTCTAAGCCTGAAGGAAAGGAATGCTTGTCTGTTTAGGGGGAGTGTTTTATAAGCTGAGATCAGTTTCATGTTGCTGATCCCGTGTTGTTGTTTGAACTTGTATTGCTGTACTTCAAATGATGGATTAAAAAAATTATCTCTAGTGGTTTTAAAACACAAAAAGACAATTTTTGTTTGATAGAAGATGATGATGAAAGACAATGCATTTTGCCATTTTCAAATGCTGAATACTCTTTACTTTGTGAATTGCTTCTTGCATTCATCTTAATGGAAAAACTACCCTGAAATGGAAAATAGTCTTTTCCAGCATTGTCTCGCTCATTAGATGGCTTTCTGTGTTTATGTTTTGCTTTCTTCTCTATGTCTAAATAAAATACTGAAAGTAACAGTCCTTCAAGTCAGAACTCCTAGTAGCAAGATGACATTCACAGAGTCACAGGTCGCATTAGGTTGAAAGGGACCCTCAAAGATCATCTTGTCCAGCCCCCCTGCAGTCATCAGGGACATCGCCAATTAGATCTAATCTGATCTTGTGCCTCAACCATATCCCTGGGCAACATGTTCCAGTATTTTACCATTCTCGTTGTAAAGAACTTCTTCCATATGTCCAACTTAATTCCTAGAATCTTCACCAAACTTGGCTGAAAAGACTGGTTTCTGGGAGAATCAAAATTACTTTCCCATGATTTCCAGATTTCTTATCCTCTATGGCTTTGGTAATACTAATAATAATAACACTAAGCCCCCTTTTCACCTAAGGAATGGTGTTTCTAAGTTCTTCCTTGTAAGAAGGAAGATCATGTTTATTCCAGAAGTGATGTCCAGGTAGCAGCAGTGTATCAGGTTGCTCATCTCATGGGCTGCAGGATGCAGGGAGAGGAAATGGGAAACTAGAAAGCATAAAGGGGAAAAATGCCAAGAGAAAGTACATTTGTTACGAGGTGTTCAGGAGGAAAAAGCAGGGAAGTGGGAGATCTAGTAAATTAGAAAATAAAAGGGAAAGAGAGAAGAGAGCATGGTGATGGATGGTGAAGGAACAGGGGAACATAGGAAGAGAGAAATACAGAAAGTTTGGGGCAATCACAGAAGATAAACATCAGTGCTCATGTGTAGTCTCACATAAATACCCGCCTCAAATACAAGAGAATGTGTATCTAGAGATCAAGAGGCCATAAGAGAACCAAGGTTAAGATAGCCACAGTGGCAGAGCAGGGAAATGATAAAAAATGATGTGCTATTTTTAGTAGCAGGCTTTCAAGTGGATGCAGGCATAAAAGAGTTTTGACAAATTGGTAGTGAAGTGGAATTTGGGAACAAGTAAATTCGATGGATTTTCACCTTGATAGGGAAAATAACATTTGTAGCATTTTGTACAAGCTCTGATAGACTTGAATCTTTAAGCTGGTGAGTGTTTTTAGGACTGGTTTGGGGGTTGATTTTTAAGAAGCTGTGGCAGCAGGGATTATGTTCATCTGCGAAGTATCGGGAAAGTTCCAAGTTTTTGTAATCTTGCCTGTTTCAAATGCTCTGGCCTAGACTTAACTTGTTTACCTTCAGCTGCAATAAGTGCTTATTTTAATCACATCTAATCCTGGAAACTCATCTATCTACAGAGGGTTGCATATTTGTTTTATAATACTTACTTCTTCTCTAACTACATATAACAAGCTGTGTTCCTATGCTTAGCAATGGCTTTGGGGCATGGTGGGATGGAACTGACGGTAAATGGATAATTCCTGACCGTGTGTACAAACTTTTTAAGATGCTTTATCTATTTTAATCCAAAGCAGCCCTTAGAAATGAAGCCTAATCCCAAAGCTGTGTTGATGCAAATGATTTGCATGCCAAAAAGAGCCACTTGTGTGAAGAAGGATAAAAAAGTGGGCCTTGAGATGGATTTTGTTTTCCAGTTGCTCCTTAAGTATGTAAACTTGGTCTTGCTAAAAAGAATGAGAAAATCTCTGTGTGCCATTGGATAATCCTAAATGGTTTTGTGCTATTCTTTCTTTCTTCCTAGATTTGAACATGGAATTCAACCCATCAGATCATCCACGGGCCAGTACGATATTTCTCAGTAAATCACAAACAGATGGTAGGTTACTGAATTTATTACAGTATTTGCTATTGCAGTTATCTCTAAACCCTTTATTAGGGTTTAATTTACAATTCCTCTTCAAAAAGAAAAGAAAAAAAAAGAGAGAGGCTTTTATAGGCATCACGTTAGAGTTAAAAGAAGTCACGTCTTTAGTTCATTGTTTTGTCAGGCTGGCAGTAGAAGGTGCACGTTTGGATTAAATGTAATGATATTTTCCCTAAATCCATGTGTGTGTGTGTAACTGTTGGGTGTTTTTTAAACTCTGAATGTTAGGCCCCACTTCTGGGAAATGTGTGGGGAGTATTTTCTTGAGAAAATGCCAGTTAACATTGGCTAAGAAGATGATCCAGACTTCCTTCTGACATAGCTGATGCTGTCAATGAGCTCAGTACTGGATTTTAATAACAAAACAACCCCAACCCACACAAACAGTCTCTCTTCCTCACTCATTATGGATTTTGTATAATCATGTGTTTGAATTTTTATTTCTTTTTCATAGACAAAATGATCCCTCTGGAGTTCAATCTGTTAAGCAAGCTTCTTGATAGAGTTAGTGGAATAAAAGCCATTTATTCTGGCTTTCATTCCCTGTTGGACATGTGTGACACATTGGTTTAGAAGTAGATGAATAATCAATGCAAACCACATTATTTTCTACCAAGACTTTCAAAGCAGTTCCTGCACTGTAATACTGACTCTTCAATATCAATTCTTTGTCCTTCCTTCTGCTGCCTATAAATGCTGTTTTTCACATAGTAAACTGCACTGTCAAACACACTGCTTAAAAAGAAAATAAATGCAGTTTTCACTTACTGTGTATTTTTTGCTAATGTTTGAGTATGGCTAGAACAAAGAGGATTTACATTTAGCCCCTGATTGAAGAGTTGATTATGTAAGTACCTCTTTTGCCCTTCGGATTGTCCGTCTGAATTCAGCTCTTGTTCTGTCAATACCTTATTAGGTGCTTTCGGATGTGATTTACCATTCTAATCTGATTTAGTAGTCTGTAAAATGAATATGACAGTATTTTCATAGTATACTGTATTATGAAGACTGATGTCTGTTTTGTAGTGTTTTTATAGTGTTTTGAGACTGTGTAATCCCATATGGATGCTACCTGTTTCTTGTTACAGCTTGTTGAAAGAACAAACAAAACAAATCCCAAATCCAACAGCTAAAATGTTTACTAGGCCTGATGATATTCTGACTTGTAGTAACAGTGGTTAATTTATTGCATTATGGAATTAACTGTTAGCTTTTTTTTTTTTTAATGACAGTTTGCACCCATTCTAGAGTTGGTTTATGAATCTTTATTCTAGTTTAAGTAATGTGAAGAACTTATTTTGGAGTGAGAAAATGTAGTGAAACAATATAGAAATGTTAAGAGAAGTGTAAGATCTGTTTAGCCATCCTTGATCATGGTGGAAAAAGTCCAAAGATTGTTTTGCTTGTATGTAAAAAAATATTCTGCATACATTTGCCTACTGATGTATTGCTAAGAACCATCCAGTTCTGGTGGGAAAACTCACAGTAGTAAGCTTTTTACCTGGCTGTACTTTGGGCCCATTGTGGAACCAAGTGTGCGGTAGGAGTTACCACACTATTCAAGGATGTTGCCTAACACCAAAATGCAATAAAGTGCTTGTTAAGGGAAAAATACTGGGTTGATTTTTTTTTTTTTTAAATGGTGTGCAGGCAGCCTGCTGTGGAGTCTAGGGGACTTCCAAGACTACTTTAGACAATGTAGAAGGGAAGAGTTGAGCTGGCAGTGTTGAAAAGACCTAATGTGGACATGTAACTACTTCTCTCCATTACTCGTGTAATGTTGGGCTGGCAAATCTTCATGTTGCTTGCATGTGAAAATATTTTTATAGATAGAGCTGCAGACACTTAAAAGACATGTATTGGAGAGTTGAGTGGCATCAGCACTCAAGGTTTTACCCAGGATCTGCCTGTGACTGGAGTGTGCATCACATGTTTCTATAATGGGAAGTGGCCGAGTCCATCCTTATGTGCTAGAGTGAGTTGGTGATGTTACCTTCAGGCAGTTCCACATTGGGCTTTCTATTAGCCCTGTACTCTTTCAGTCTCACTAGTAATCCTGTCATACTGTCCTGACAGAGGAGCTGTGCTCGAGCTGCTTGTGACCACCCCAAATATGGTGAGACAGAATGTGACAACTCTGGATATTATGTAATCTGAATTGTTACCTGAAGCTTGGATGCTATGCTAAGCATCTACATATGTCCTCTCCTTCTTAGTTGGTAGTCTGAATGCATTCTTAATTATTTGAGAGTTCAGTGAATCTTCAGGAAAGTTGAAGACATAATAAAATTAATTCAATTCATAGTGAAAGTGGCTTTGCTAAATGTTTCTAACTCTTTGTGGGAAGTTTCTAGGTGTTGAGTGTTACATGAGTAGCTCTCCCTGCCCAGGTAACTAGTAAAGAGTATCATCTTTTATGTCTTTAACTTCTTGGAGTCCAAGTTCTCCCTTGTTTACTAAGTTTGGCCTCTGAAGCAGGATGATCTACCTGACTGAAAAGCCGTACACTGTTTAGTGTGTGGTTGTAGTTAAGCCAGGGTTTCCAAACCTTAGCACTCTAATAATGTAACTTCCTTTCTTTGCATGAGGGCAACAGTTGCCTTTGAGGTGCTGCTGATGGTCTTTCCTGTAAGTGGGTTACAGTTGTCCACCCCTCCTAACTGACATGAGGCTTTATATATTCAATGCACTTCCTAAATTTTGCAGTATCGATGCAACAATGGGCTTCAGACAAAGAAGATTTTTGAAGCTGTATTTATATAGTGGATAGAAGTAACCTGCACTTACTCTTTAATGTTAACTAGGACCAGCCTTCTGACTCAGATAAACCAGAAATTATTTCCAATGTGAGACATTTTGGTGATGTAATCCTTAAGGATTTCGTCTTCGCTCCTGATGTGGGTACCATTAAGGTGGTCCTGTAGACATTGCACAAAGAAAGTTTATTTTGCAGCTCAGTGAAAAATATACACCTACATAAACACACAGGTGTATGTGTATGTATGTATGTCCTCACTCCCTTTTATTTCAGGAGAACTCATTTTCCTCCTATTCCAAAAGTTCAACAACAGCAGCTAAAAGTGCCTGCAAAAGTAGGAACAGGTCATTAACCTTGAAATGAGGAAAATGTAGACCATTTGGCAGCATCTCATTTTCCAGTTGAAGAGTTCCATTCCAACTTTCATGTTTTAAAATGTTAGGAAGAAAGCAGAAATCTAATTGTTTAAACTGGCCCTAAAGCTGCTCGGCTTCGTTTCGTCAAACTCTCATGCTTGAAAGCCAGAAGCCTGGAATTGCAGTTAGGAGTTTATGCTACAAAATGACAGTTAATGATAGCTCTATGTTCTGGTCTGTGCTGTGTGAGCAGTGCAAATTATCTTTACACTGGCTGAAGCCAAGTGATTTTAGCTTAACAGAAGAGGTCTTTGGCTCTGTGCGTAAGTGTCTTGTTTGAAGAGAGGGTTGGGGTCACGCAAGAGAGCAGTCGTGACAAAGTGGATTTCTGCTCTGCCTGATTTCCCCATTGGCATATGTTCTGGAAAGAGGTGAGCCTTGGCACTTTGGCAGGGCAAGCCAGAAGCTCAGAAGCACAGCTGACTGCTTGTAGTCCTTCACTGGAGGATCCCAGCTAACTGAATTTCTGTTACATGAGAAAATAGGAGAAAGGAGGTCAGTGTGGTGCTTAGAAGAACACGCAGCACGAGTAGTGCTTGAGCAGGGAGAAGGGAGGTGTGTGTGTAAATACATTAATATGTTCTTCTGGAGACTGGAAATAGGGATTGGGAATGAGCTGTGAGTGATCATCTTGCTTTGGTAAATAGATGACTGTACTTTCTTGGGGAACTGAATATTGGATACAAGGGAAAAAAATAAAACTAAGGTGGGGAAAAGAGATTATTACAATGGAATTTGAAGTGTATTTGCAGGCTGACTTCATAGGATTTTGTCCATAAGAACTTTGTATGTGGTAAAATTGTGATTTAAACACTTAAACACTTAACTGAGAAGTTTTGAGCACAGTTAATAGGTTTTCAATTTTCAGTTATGTACTCTGTTAGGTTTACTTGCAGCTTATCAGATTTGTTTGCTGCCTGTCCATTGCAGTGTGCACTACTAGACAAATCCTTCGGCTGTTCCTGGAAGTATCTACCAACGTTTTGCTGTTTCCCCACTTGATTACTTATCCCTTGCTGGTGATAAATACAGCGTGCGGTACTTAAGTGTAGTGCAGTCTTTTAGCAGGATTTCAAGCAGTTTAACTATTTACTAGATAACCAGAATTTGCCTGCTGTTCCTATTTAATTCTGTGTCTTGTACAATGTCCATAATTGTGGATCTGAGCATGTACTAAGTGACATGGCTAACATCTGTCATGTGTGATTCTCCTTTCTGCTCCCTGGGAGGAAAATTATGTAAGGAATTTTTAAAGTTTTTCTTCTTTTCATTTTATGTCTGCATTGAATGCAATTGCTTCACAGTATTCACACATACAGCCTTGGTTATGTGAGATTGCTTGCTTATTAGAAAAAAAAAATAATTAAAAATGACTAAGTTATGGCTTCTCATCCAACAGGGAATGGAGAGGCTATTCCACCATTATCAACATGCTTATTTTGCTAAGTGCATTGGGTTGCATAGCTTTCAAATCATGGTGCACCAAGGTGCATTTATTCACCTACAGCATGAAACCATTCGTATTTTAATCCTGCAGTTTGATTTATGTGTTAGTTGCCTGCAGACTTGTATCCTAAATGCTGTGGTATTTTCACTGGAACAGAGCTCCACAGGCTCTCTATGGGGTGAGTGGGGAAAGTGCTTTAAAAAAAATTGAGTATGTTTAATCAGCTGTATTAAGCATTTGCCTGACAATTAAGACTCTCTACATCTATCTCATGTTGCTGCTTTTCATTTTCTGAATATTTTGGCCAGTTGTGGCTTTGACTTGCAACCCTTGCTTGTGGTGACTGGTTGATACTCACCAAAGTAACGTATTTTCATTGTTATATCCCACGTGAGTAACAGTTCCAGGCTTGCACCTGATCGTTCTAGAAGGCTGTGATGTAATGCATATGGTTTCAAGGCTGTTCTGTGGGAGTTAGTGCACAGTAATGATGAGAATTTACTAATTCTGCAGTTTAGCTATTTAGGTGCTTTCATACCTGCCAGGTAGTGTAGGCCACTTTGCAGCAATGTACCTTGCACGAAGGCACTGGTGGCTCAGGGGTACCCCCACAGAGAACTGGTAAAAGACAGCAAATCCGCTGCTAACTTGGACTGTAGCTTACTGCATATTAACTTTCCCAAGAGGATCAATGCCTGGTGAAGTATCCAAAGGGATGAGAGTGTTTATCCATCATCACACCAGTGAGCCCAAATGCCTTTATGCATACACATATATGTTCCTTCTGTGTTTGTTATATAAATATACTTGGTTAGTGCAAAAGCAATTCTAATGTTGCACGTAGCCTCCTGTTCATTTTATTATAAATGGTATATAAGAAGCTTAATCAGGAAAAATAGTCATGTAATATTTCTATCATATTTTGTGTTTTTGCAGTGAGAGAAAAACGCAAGAGTCTCTATATAAACCACGTAAGTGAAAATGCCTCGCTATGCAGCTTTCTCCTTGTTATCTGTATTATACACTAATAAGTTATCACACGTGATTTCTTGTATTGGTGAGAGGGTGCTGATGCTTCAAGTGGCTGTTCTGCATCAGGATCCAGAAGTACAGACCTGGGCTATTGAGTTAGTGGAATGGATCTGTGGTTTGAAGACAGTGTTGCGCTCACAACCAGTGTATGTAGGTAACTGGTACCTGGGACGAAGAGCTGCACATGTCTGTATGGTTTTTCAAATGACTTGCCAAACCTCTCAAAACTTTAAATTACATTTGTATGCAAGTTTGCTTTGGCAGAGAGCCGCAGCATTTGATATTTACACAGAAGTTCTGAAGTGCCTGACCGATGTTGATGCAATGTAAATGTGGATTGACGTGTGGAACATGCTGAGTATGGAGAGTGGGATTTGATATGCTTGTGTATTCTGGGCATTTTTCAGTTCTCTTCTGTTTGAATCTAATTCTTGGTGAAGCTAAGAGCAAATCCTCTGTAGCCTGCTTTATGTACAAGACCAGGCTCTTTGCCCCATTTGGTATTGTTTGTACTGCTGAAGCGCCTGGAACCAGTGCTGCTAAGCATTGTGCTGAAATATCTGGAGTTGTGCCTCAGTAAAATTCAGGAGGGAAAGAACTAATTGTCTCCCAAATGATATTTACCTTTAAGGTGAGATGGGAAGAAGTTCTCAAAATTTTATCTGGAAATATAGACCATCATTTTGTGATTCAGTTTTTAAACTGGTACAGATGCTGAAAGAAACGTGGTTTACAGCCTCTGCATCTTTTTTGCTGGGGCAAATGTCTGTACAGCTCCAGTTAAACTGGCTTGGAGCATGAATGCAGGAAGATTCAGTATGGCTAAAAGCTAAAATGGATCTGCTCCTAAACATGATTCACTTCAGGGCTTGCACCTGCAGAAAGGAGGTGGGGAAAGGCAGGAACGAGCTGCCAAAGTGGGATGAGAAAGCAGGACTGCTTCATTTGGTGGCAGAACTGGTTTGTGCTGAGTGTTTCTGAAAGTACTGCCTGGCTTCAAAAGCAAGCTGAGCTTTTCAGTTTCCCAAGAGTTAGGATTTTGAGAAGTCATGAGATACTGTGAGGCTTACAAAAGCCATAAGGCAGGCCCCACCTGGCGATCAGATATTCTCAGTGCTTCTCACCCTGTATTCCCTGTAAAACCTTTCATTTGTTCAGTGTGCATGTGAGGGTGATTTGCAGTGCAGTTGTGTTTTTATGAAATTACTTGTAAAGCTAATGCACTGAGTTCCTGTAAACTCAATGTGTGCTCAGGAACTTGCAGCATGCTTTTTACCATCAAAATGGAGGGTTCAGTGTTAAAACAAAAGAATATTTAGACACTGCAAAGCAAGGTATTAACTGCATTTCTGTGGCAGTCCACCCTGTGTCATGGCTGAAATGCTCACATGTGCATTAGTCAGACTGCGAGAGGATTCCTCTGGCAGATTGGACAAAGATGACTTTCACAAATGCTGCTGCTGGAAGCAGCTGTTGTAAATCTTGCTATAAAAGGTTTTGGGGCAGTGCTGGACTTGTTGCAGAAAGAAGAGTGATCATATCACTGAGGAGTCATGGTGTTAGGAGCTTAATGTAGCAGCTTATAGAGTTGATACGCTAAATGTTAGACCACTTCCTAATTTCTCTCTTTAATTTTTTATTATTCTTTTTTTTTTTTCCTTTTTTTCCCCCCTCAAGTATCCTTCAAAGCAATGGCTAAGGTTGCAGCAATGTAAAATTCTTTCAGCAGTCTGGTTTACTGCTACCTTATGTCTGACTCTGTTGTACTTACAAAGTACTTTCTCTGAATTACACAGCTAAAAGTTTATGAAGCCGAAGTCCTTACCATGGCTTTCTCTGTGTCCTGACAAGTAAGTTAAGTTTATTAGCCGGCACTCATAAGTTATATTTTCAAATGTGGCTTCTGATACTTGAGTTGTTCAACACATCTTTAAATATTTATCTAGCAACTCCTAAATACTCAGTCAACTAAAGCTGAGCCCAGCCCCATCCTGCCCCCCGCCCCGCTCCCCCTTCTTTTGTTTGGTTTTTTTGGTGATCATTTTTGGAGTGGTTGCTGTAGGCTTCAACTGGCAACTGTGTTTAGGTTTGCAGACTGCAGGGAACTGTTGTAATTTCCCTAGACTGCCTTATTTGAAGAAATATGAGAGAAGAGTTAGACTTAACAATTTTATGTGACAAATGATGGGTAGCATTTACATAAGTGAATTTATTCTGTACTCTATTGATCAGCTGGTTCTTTTCCACCATTTTTCAGTGCACTAAGTGCATTTCTAGCAGGAGATATTGCTACTCATCTGTTTCCTTGTTGATGTGAACTTCTAGTTCCCCACATCTTCTCTGGAGGAAGCAAGCCAGAGGACATAAGTTTGGGAGCATTGCTTTCCTTTTCCAAGAACTTCACCATGATGCAGCACTCCTCTGTGGGTTTCCCATAATGTCTTTTTTTCTTTCTTTCTTTTTTAAGTTTTTTTTTTAATACTTTATTCTCCTTTTGTGATAAATAAACAAGATAAGCAAGAAAATATTTTCATCCCTTTCTGCAGTATCATACTGGTTATTTTTCAGGCAGAGTCAAACGTTTCCCAGGTGCTCAGGGTGGCTGGCTAGCAAGAGAATTGTCAAGCGAAGTTGTGGGTTTGCTTTTTTAACTGCTTGTCTAGTTCTGTGTAGTAACAGGTGAGAACAGCAATTTATAAAGATACTGTGTTACCTGTGGAAAAAGTATGGTCACATCTTTGCTCTTTTCCTTTCTTGCCTACTTTTGTTTGCAGAATATTTTAATTGGCTGAATAGTTTCCCTTTATCCCTAAATACTATTAGTGGGTTTCTGCTTTGATTTGCTGCACTTTGTCAAGAACTGGTAGTTGCCACATATCATATTCACCTTGTCAGTAGATGTCATAGAAGAAGCCAGCAGCTGTTGTTTTTCTAGAGTGGGGAAGAGAAGGGCAGTGGGATTAAAGTGAGGGTGCCAGGGTGCTGTGGAGAAGCTGCCATCTCTCAGTATTGTCATGGAGCCCAAGGAGAGAGACAACAGGTTGGGAACGGTGCTGGATCCTTTTCCTTCTTGGAGGTGCTGAAAACCTACTTACAGTGTACCTGGTATGTTTGGTTTCTTCCAGCCTATTTTAATTTCTGAGCAGTTGCAGCAGACTCTACTTCCCTTTCCCGTTGAACTGGCAGTTGTTGTTTTGTTATGGCTTTAATGCCTCTTCAGTGTGCACTTGTCTTGTCATTTAATCTGCTTAGTCAAGCTGCTGAGGGAGATAAAGATGCAGATGGAGATAGAGGCATTTCCTTTTTCAGAGGGGAGAGATTACATTGGTGTCTCTGCCTGTTCAGGGAAAGCAAACAGGAAGATGTTTTTTGGAGGGTTTGGGGGTGCAAATGGAGAAAGTGAATTTTTAATTATTGTTTGTAGGGGCTACTTCTGGGGGAGGGGGAAAGGAGCAGGACAGGGGAGGGAAAAGTTGCTTTGTTTATCAAGTCACTTTTACACAGGATGAAAATGCTCACCTTGCCCAAGTGCTTTCTTTTTGACAAAGTATGCCCTTAGAGTTGAATCTCTGCTTCTGAACAGTGATATCTAGTAAAAATAAGGGATATATTTTTGATTATTGGAATATTTCTGAAGTTAGATAAAGGGAAAGAAAAGAGAAATACTATAAAGAGAAGTACTAGCTCTCTTCTACAGTGGTTTTCTTCTTTTTCTGGAGGTGCTTCATGAGCTTGTAGCAACAGCATCATCTTGTTTAGGGGTCTGGATGTGAATTCCACCGTCTGCTACCCAGTAACTAGAGGTTCAAATCCCAGCAGACTAATACTGTTTTTATCATTCCAAGTAATAAAACCTAATATCTGTGTATAGACCAAAATGTTTTCAGCATCCTAGGGAAAGGTTCTTTGCCTTGATTCATGCAGAACCCCATAACTGACCCTGCAGTGATTCACACTGGGGCAAGCATCTTCCTGGCAGCAGTCCTGTGGAGACTAGAAGAGAACGGAGGGTTTCTTTGCTGTACATGGCGTGGCACAAACAGTTTTTGTGATCCTTTTAGCATGCTTGAAATGATGCATGATATTTGCTCATGTCTACCCCCCAAATTTTCTTGTCAAATTGGATAAAGAAGCTGTTCTGCTTCCCTGTTGTAAAACTACTGGGTATGCAACTGGTAATTAAACACTTTCAAGAGTAAATAAGATACACGCTGAAATAGGAACATAGCCTGAAAAGTGGTTTCATCTGTGAAAAATGCAAAGCACAACATAAAATGTGAAATGTTGTTTTTAAGTGGGCTGCCTGAGGCTGGCTGTTGTAAAGGTTTGTAACTGCTGTCAGATTCCTTAAGATATTTTAATTAGTGTTCTTTACTCAAAGAGAAGAACAAGATAAACTGGAAGATAGATTAGAGGCTTCTCAAGTGCTCCTGAAGCTCCTAGAGATTGCTTAATGTGGTCTTTGCTCCTCTCCATTGCAACATCACAAAAAACTGGTCTAGAGGGGGCTTTACAGCCCATCTGGCCTCTCCAGCAGACTCTCTCTATGGCTCTGATTCCTAACAGATGATGTTTAAGGTGTTTCCAAGCTTCCAGTAAGTTGGAATGAACAGGTTTTCTTTAAAAAACTTAGTGTTTTGAAATGTGTCTTGGTTATTTTTTTCTTAATACCTTTCAGCTTCTCTTCATGTCCTCTAGGGTGAAGATTTTTTTACCTCTCCTAACCACTTCAAGTCACTAAGTTGTGTAAAGTGGCAAACTTTTGTGGGGGGAAGAACAAAAGATCACTTAAGCTAGAATGAGAGCACGAAGGAGAGTTCTTTTACAAGGCTGCCGTACAATACATGGTGTGCTGGGAGCCTAGTAAAGTCCCTCTGGTCAAATTGCACAACACTAGCAATTATGTGCTATGTAAATACAAGCCTTTGAGCTGTTCTTAGTGTTCAAATAAATATTTAATCTTTCAGGTTTGTAAAGCTGGGTGCTTTATCAGTGGGTAAGGAGGGGCCCATGTGTGCTGCTGAAATGGCCAGTGATTTCTGAGGCCCCCAGGGGCTCAATGGTATGCTGCCTTACTTTCCTATAGTTGATGTGAGTAAGGACAAGCTTTGAGAGCAAAAATCTTGCAAGTACAGATCTAGTCTAAGGCATCAGTCTGGGAGGTTATCAAATGTCAGTGAAACTAATCAACTGAGGACAAGATTGAATCATGTCATAGACTGATGAGTTACAATGGGTATTGCTTAAGAGTGGTTGGACTGGATTCCCCCCCCCCCCCCCTTTAATTTTAGATATTGGCAAAGCAAGCATATAATGGTGCAGTATCTTGTAGCTTTTGTTAAGGTGAATACATACATATCTAGTTGTGCTCTGGTATCAAATTATGCAAGATGAAAAGAAATGCAAGAGCTTTGCAGAGCCGTGCAGAGAACTGTGTTACATCTTGGATGCAATCTGTTGACCTGTAAAATCATGTTTCTTCTGTGAAAAAGGTGGTCAGAACTAAATCACATCCTGAAGCAATAGAAGATCCTCAAAACAGGAATCTCTTCCTTCCAAGTCAGAATCAGTCCTGGTATTTTGGCTTGTTACTGTAATTTGGCTTCGTGTCTACGTTTACTGCCAGTTTTACCTATTAGCATTTTGGCCAGCCTGTGGTGCCTGGAAGCTAATGGGCATGCCTCCACAGACGGGTGCAAGCAGGCCTCAATTTTTCCATGGGGAAAAATGCTGCTTAATAGTACCTTTCAAAATCATGCAATAACTTACACCTGGTTGGATGGAAGAAGAGGCAGTACTAACGTTATTTAGGGCAGAAGCTGCAAATTATCTGCTGATGGACAAGTGTAAAAGAACACTGAAAAAGGCTAAAGTTCCTCTGCTAAACTGGAAGCTGAGTGGCTGAAGGCCAAAAGCTGGTACAAAAGCTGTGTGGCTTCATTAGGGAACCCAGATGAACAAACCCTGCTAAGCAGCAGGGCAGAGTGCCACACTAGTGTTGCTCAAGAGCTTCCAGGACAGAGCTGGCTGGTGAGTTCTGAGTGTGGGTTTTGGTCACTATGCACATGTCTGTCAGATGCTTCTACCACAGAACACTCTGAAATTACTGTTTTAATAAAAGAAAGACTAACGCTTGGCCATTCCAGACAGACTTAGGTTTAATTTGAGTGATGTGAAAATGAAGGCTGAGAGAAATTGATCCTTTTGTGTATTATCATTGTGAATTACTTAGGAATTTGTTGTGATTCCTATCATAGCAGGTAGATAAAAGCAGTTCTGCAGAGCTTGTATGATTTTGATGGCAAATGGAGCCATTCTATTTCTGATAAGATGTATTTTATGTAAACTTCAAGTGAATCTTGTTCAGATATCTTAAAAAATATGTTATTTGGAAAGTTTCAGGATGAAACTTGAGAGAAAAATGAAGCAGTGATATTACCTTAGTACTATCTGTGTGTGAGGGAAAATTGCTGTGTTTTAAGAGCTAGAAACACCTGGCATTAATGGAATCTTGATTTCTTAGAGCTTGTTCTGTAATACATATAAGGCAAGTTATAAAGCAATTTCTCCTGTTACACAACTTTTCCTGTAAAGAGAGAAATTCAAAGCAGTCCTCACATTCATTGTAACATATAATACTGGCATTGCTTATTGAATGTCTTTGGCTGAAATGAGGTAAATAGCAACTGCTTCTGGAGTGAAGAGGTACAAATCCTCTCTTCCAAAAGAAGTCACAAAATGATGGAAAATTGGTCCAGAACTGATCTCGAGAGGTTGTTCAATCTGGATTCTTGCTGAAGAGCTATTCTTGGCATGTGTCTGTTTTGCCTCTGTACAACTTTTGGTGATGGAGATTCTATCACTGCTCAAATTACTTAGGCTATCTCTGCTGTTAGAAGCCCCCAGAGCTTTTTCTTTTGCCATCCTCCCATCTCACAATTTCATGTCTAATCTTACTTTTCCCTAGTTCAGTGTAAGCCTGCTCTTTCTTATCCCATTCACAGTGGTCACAGAGAACAATGTTACCTTAATCAGAACTCCCTTCAACATGATTTAAGGCCATTGTTGTTGCTTTGTACCTGGAGAAAGCCTCTCCAGTCTTTCAGTTTTTCCTTCTAAATCAGGGTTTTCAAACCTCTGATAAATCTTGATGCTCTCTCCTCCTGACTCCGAAATTAATTCATCGCTCTGGAAGTATAATGGTCAAAACTAGGTGTAAAATTCCAGCTGAGCAGAGTGGGAAGATGTTGTCTACATCTACTCTATACATCCTATACAACATTTTCTTCTTTTTGTAAGAGACCCCTCTGTGAGTTAATCCATACTGAGTAGACCATATATCTGTGGAATGCCTTTTACTTTAACCTTCCAATTTGGAAGTGATGCCTGGATAACCAGAGTACCATTTTCCAGTTAGCTTTTACCAGCAATGAAGTCCCTGTTTTGTCCTTCAGGAGCTTTGCATGAGGTGAAGTGAGATGTCTTGGTGAAGCTGAGAAACATGGCATGTAGTGAAGCTTAGCTTGAGTACAAAAATATTACTACTGCAAGTTAAAGTTTATATAAAGTGAATCCCACCTCAAGTCAAGCTTTTAATTTGTTAGTGTGTATAATATCAGAGATTCTCAAGGCTCTGTGTCCTGTGCTCACTGTCATGTTTGCATATTGGGATTTGCAAAAGGAGTTGTACCAGTCCTTTCTTTCTCTTATGTCAGCTGTAATGTTGGGACAGAACCAGAGAAGGATCCTATTAATGTTAGAGGGTTTGGCTAATTTCTTCAAAGGCTTTATATTCTTTCTCAGCTCATCTGATTTTTCCAGCTTAGAGCCTCTTTCACTTGTCTTGAAGGAGGATTTTTGTGGTCAGCCATGATGGATTTGAAATGTGAAGGCACTAAGCTTCTTTGCAATTTTGAGTGTGGGCTTATCCCATTGAAATAGACACTGAAAAGGGTTTTTCTGTAGGACAGTGCTAAATACTGAGGTGGATTCTCAGGAACCTCTTTTGTCTTTTGCAAGGATGGAGAAGATTCCTGGGCAGCATTTTGTGGAGGTTCAGAAAAGCATTTTGGGGACTTTAGGTGCCTTCCCGCATAGTCAAGGCAGAATATGAAACTGAGGGTGTTTTTCAGTGATTTGGAAAGGCAGAAAATCTGTTACCTGGCATAGCACATGACTGCAGCTGTATGTCAGAGTTGAAGCTGAGAATGTTGATCTACAGATAAGTTAGTTATTCACATGGCACAAATGTGGATACATACCCAGATAGTAGGTTTACACTTGGCACTGTTCTCCAGACTGAGAGAGGTACTCCTTCCTGCCAAGCTATTACGAACAGAAAGGAAAGCATGAGACTCTCCATATTTTACTGGAGTGAGAGAAGTTCTAAACCTAACGAAGTGTGATGTGGGCTGAAAACTGTGGAGTGTTCTGTGATGTGGTAGTTGCAGAAATAAGGTGTGTGGCTGCAATTATTGACACGTATCAAATGTTAGAGTGCTGTTTACATAAGAAAATTTAAATCTGATAGTGGTGTTGCTACAGAGTTCTTTTATTTTTCACTTGTGCTTGCTTTGAATGAATCCAGTCTGGTTATCTTGAATTCTATCTAAACCTTTAGAACACGTTGACACACAGAATGTAGAATTAGAAGTTTTCATGTACCTTTTTTTTTCTTTCATTTTTATTGCTGAATGTCTACACCTCTCTCTTTTTTCCAACCACTAAACAGTCTCATTTTCAGCTGGTTTCAAGTTACTCTTCCTTTAGCATGCTTGTGGAAGGTACTCACAGACCAATCCAGAAATTGGAACTAAACTGTGGTAGAACAAAAGCTATAAATCACCCATCCCCAGTAATTCTCTCTGTATACATCAGTGCTAGGTAACACATTTGATAGTATTAATGCCTTCCAGTGCTTCTAAATTTCTTGTTTGTTGCCTTGCTTAAAGTATTATAGTTTGGAAGGTGGATGGTTTGTGAACTTCCAAAGCGTTGCAAAGAACCTTTCCAAACCTCTGGAGAATATTTGAGAGGGGATGAATTTCATTTTCTGGGCAAACTTTTTCACTTCCAAGAAAAGCAGCTCAGCCATGTTCTTACTGGTTGAGGAACCTAAATAAGATTCATGGGTGAGCTTTGAAATAACTTGAACGTTGTGTTTTCTACAACTGTAACAGGATCAGAATATTATTTCTTTCAATTACCAGAAGACTGAATGCTGTTTCACTTGTAGCTGGGAAAAACAGAAAGATGACTCAGATGCATGTAGGTTTACCAGGAGTCTATCTGCTCTCTGTCTAATGAATGCTGCTAAGAAGTCTGCTGCCTGTGGAAAATGCAACATTAGTGAGATGATGGAGTGCTGGCACTTGTAATAATATCTGTTTTGGAAATTAGGCAGGGGAGTATTTACTGAGGTAGGACTCAGGGGACCATAGCATAGATGATCACTAGCTCAGAGCTGGTAGATGCCTGTGGGTTCCACTGATGGTATTGGCATTGATTTCCCCACTGAAATGCTGGAAATAACGTGCACTGTAAGGCAAATTAACATTTCCATATTGCTGTGCCAACTGAATTTTAAAACTATTCTGATGCCAGTTAAACATGTAATCTGAGTGGTCATAACTTTGCTGACAGAGGTTCATGGTCAAGCTATTCATTAGTGCAAGTATGATAAGCAAGAATAAAACCAAAGAGCCTTGACGGCTGTGCGAGTTACTAGCTGATATGATGGAACTATTCTCTTCAGATTGCTGAAGTGCTGGCTGTTCTTGAACAGCTGAAGGAGAAGCCCTCTCAACATCATCCTCTTAGCTTCCTCCTTGAGGGTGTTTGAGGCCAGATTGGATGAGGCCTCAGGCAGCTGAGTCTAGTTGACTGGTGTCCCTGCCTGTGGTGGGGAGGTCGGAACAGATGATCTCTGAGGTCCCTTCCAACCTAAGCCATTCTGTGATAGTCACTTTGTGGCTGAGCTTTTCAGTGTTTTCCTACAGTAGTGCATAAATAGGATTGAAAGCTCTTGTAAACTTTTTTGATTAAGAGAGATGTTTCTTTTTCACTTGAATATCTACTTTCCTTTGCATCATTTGATCACTTTTCTTCCTGTCTAATGATTCTTTGTGTCTTTCCCAGTTTCTGGTAGTTTTACTGTAAAGACCTCTTTGCCCTACTTCATTCTGTTAGGCCTTGTGTGAGGTTTTTTTTATTCTCTTTTCTCTGAGCATGGTTTGGTGTCTGTTTCTAAATCAATCTTTATTGTTAACATGACTTTTTCTTTCACTCTTGGATTGAGGCCAGAGACAGATCCTTGCTTTGTCTGTATTTGAGTAATTCTGTGCAAGAAGTGTTGCATGGTTTTGGGGAACAGAGGGATGCGGGGAGGGGGGTGGTGGTTTGAAAGCATTAGTCAAGACATGGGCAGGGGTTGTTGTGACTTTTGCACTGGTAATTATTTCTGAACTTTCTGAATTGCTTCAAAACATGATCCCGTTACTGTGTGCGTCATTGTGAGAGACAGAGAAATTTGGTTTATTCTAAATTCTTACATCATCTTAGAAAAATGCCTCACTATTACATAATTGCCATTGTTCTTTTGCATGTTTTTCATAGCATCCTCCTGGGCAGTTGAGAAGGAAGTACAGTTCCTGCTCCACTATTTTCCTGGATGACAGCACAGTCAGCCAACCAAACCTCAAGTATACCATCAAATGGTAGGTGGTAGAATTGCTATGTTTTTCATAGAATCTACATTCTATTGATATGTATTTGTGCATATGTGTTTCTGAACCATTACTAAGCAAGCTTTCAAGGTTTCAGTTTTTGAAGTAGTAAATGTGTGTAATCCAAGGCAGTGAATAGGATGAGCAAAGGGTGTTGCTCTTATTATAGGTCCTCCCACTACTACAAATCTCAACAGAAACCTGCAACTAAGTCTTTCAAATTCCAGCAGCTGAAATCCTTCTGTGTTCAACTGGGTACTGGTTTTGGACCAGTCCTCAAAACTTACTTGGGTACTTGTTTATTCAGACTTTCAGAATAATCTGAAATTGAAGAGCTCTTTTCTCTTCATGAGGAAATGTTTATTTGCTAAAATTGCCTTCTGACTTTCTGAAATGAAAATGACTTGCCGTCAGATTCATTTCTTTATTGAGTACAAGGGCACTGGCAGTTTATTACACAACAGTGAGGGGCTTTGTATGTTGCTGCACACATGGCCTTGGGTGACATCTCAGATGATCATTTCAGGTTTCATTGGTGCCTTTTTACATTTGGAGAGAAATTAAATTGATACTTATGGAGTGGTGTCCTTTACATTTGGTACGGTAAGGGGGGGAAAATGAGGGAAGAAATGTTCAAGCATTTTATGCTGCTGTCTTGGAGCTGCTTGTAGGATGATTACCTTGGAGTACTCCAGTGCAAAAAATTAAGACAAAATCTGTGCTACAGAGGCACTTACAGGAGAGACAAATACATTCAGACTAATACATGCAAAAAAATCTTTAATGTTGGTGGTCACTAAAATATTCTTCATTTTTCTATTTAAGAAAAAAAGAGGCAAGTGGAGAAGGGATTTGCAGTTAGATTGGCACCTTCTTTTTTGCCTCTTGGAATCTCACATTCTTATGCTCTAAAGTCTTTCTATGCAGATTTTTATAAATGCATTGTTTTGGTTGGGTTTTGGGTCCCTTTCTGTGTCAGAGCTGAGACTGCTTATGGAGAGAACTCCTAAGTGCAGCAGATAAGAAGGCCGTCATGGCCAGCAGCAGTCTGCTGAGAGGAGACAGAAAGATGAGCTGGGGAGGAGCAAGGTGGTGACATTTGGGAGCAATTTGGGGTGTATGGAGAAGGGCAGAGCTATAGGGAGGAGAAGGTGTATGTCAGGCTGGAAGGCCTGTGCAGGGCTGGGACCTGGCTGACTGCATGGGGAAAGTTGGAAGCTGCAAGGGGTCAGAGAGTTTGAAAAGGTGTTGTAGTTTGAGCTGGGTGCCCCCCTGGTGCATTCACTTCCTGTGTCCAGAAGTCCAGCCCAGAGGGATGGACACAGGAAATTGTGTATTTCCTACCATAATTCTTTGCACCACTATAAGATCCAGTGCGGAGTCTGGCACTTCCTCTTTCCTTCCCTCTCCGAGACTTGGTAACTGGGGGAGAGATCTCCCGGCCATGGGCCTGACTGGGCCCAAGGCCACAGGGGGATGGGCAGTCTCAGGCCTGGCCAGCTGAGACTAGCCCAGCAGAGGGAGGGGGAAGAAGGAGCCCTGGGGGTTTTGCATGCACCCTCAGGTGGGGATGGGATCTTTCTTTGTCACTGCGCTTTGGGTTTTCTGTAACATTCACTGCTTTCTATTTAAACTTTCATCACTTTTGCAATCCGTTTGTCTGAGTCGTTATTTCTGCCTGTGGTGGGGAGGGGATCTGCCCCAACCCATTACATTTTTGGCGCACCAACGTGGGGCCAACTGCAGCTCGGATTGCAAAAGATGGAGAGTTTAAATTTAGTTCTGGGCGTCGGTTTGGGTTTGGAAAGTTGGGGCTCAGGTTTTGTGTTACCGGGGTGACTGTGTGAACTCCTGTGGGCTGCAGAAGGATAGCTGGTGCGTGGCTGATGGCATGGAATTCCCTACTGTTGTTTGGGAACAGCGAGGGGTGGTTCTTTCTGTGACTTTCTGCCCAGGGTAGCTTAAGAGTGCTCTAGTAGCCTAAGAAGGCGAGACCTGCCTTCTCCTCGTTCTCTGCGGAGCGGCAGGGAGCGGAGGAGGGGCAGCGGCAAGCAGAGCGTGGTCGGCCCGCGGCCGCTGCGGGGAGCGGACACCCGCGGCGAGCGGGCAAGCGACTGCTGGAGGTGACTCGGACTCTGCATCGCGGCGACAGAGACGGCGGGGGCCGGGCCGCGTTCAGGCGGCGGCGGCAGCTGTAAATCTTTCCCTGGTGTTTTCGGACGTGTTCCGAAAATGGCGCCGAGCACCTGGCTCCGCCTCCCTGCTTCTTCAGTGGGCTGTGGCGCAGCTCCTCCCTCTTCCGGGGGTGGAGGTTGTGCAGCCGGATGCTGTCCTGCCTCGGTACGCGAGCGCCCAGCCGGGGGGTGCGGAGTGCCTCTGGCATGCATCCGTGTAGCTTTGGTCCGCGTGAAAGCGGTTGGCTGCGGCACCCTGGATGGATTGAAAAAGGCAGTCGTGGAGCCGGATTGTTCCGACTGGCCTGCCCCAGGGGTGGAGAATTTGCCGCTGAGTATGAGAGTAAAGGCTTGGCTGAGAAGTTGTGAGGTATTTCCAGGTGACCAGGATGTCCCAAGGAGTCCACAAGGAATTCACGCTGCAGGAGAAGGACTGCGTCGCTGGGAGGTTCCATCACATGAGGAAGAACAACTGGAATGGACTGATGCTTGAGCCTGAATGAGAGACTGTTTGAGTGGATGCCCAGATGAAGATATGGACTCCGCCGGACATGTCATCAGAAGTTTTCTGATCTGATGATGTGTTTGGGTGCAAAGATTATGGTATGAAATACAGGGGTGGCATGTTGTAGTTTGAGCTGGGTGCCCCCCTGGTGCATTCACTTCCTGTGTCCAGAAGTCCAGCCCAGAGGGATGGACACAGGAAATTGTGTATTTCCTACCATAATTCTTTGCACCACTATAAGATCCAGTGCGGAGTCTGGCACTTCCTCTTTCCTTCCCTCTCCGAGACTTGGTAACTGGGGGAGAGATCTCCCGGCCATGGGCCTGACTGGGCCCAAGGCCACAGGGGGATGGGCAGTCTCAGGCCTGGCCAGCTGAGACTAGCCCAGCAGAGGGAGGGGGAAGAAGGAGCCCTGGGGGTTTTGCATGCACCCTCAGGTGGGGATGGGATCTTTCTTTGTCACTGCGCTTTGGGTTTTCTGTAACATTCACTGCTTTCTATTTAAACTTTCATCACTTTTGCAATCCGTTTGTCTGAGTCGTTATTTCTGCCTGTGGTGGGGAGGGGATCTGCCCCAACCCATTACAAAAGGGGTTATGTGGGGTGAGAAACTGGACTTTAGCACACGAAGGCTCTGAGGAGTCTTTCCTCCTCCTCTCTCCTTTCTGGCTGCACATTTAACAGATTAAGTGTGGGGAGATGGTAGGATTATTGCTATTGTAGTGCAACTGTTTCCTGTCCCCATCCTGGCAGTCTGCAGATAAATGACTATTGCAGACAGGTACGTTGGTGAGGGATGTATTTTGGCCAGCTCATGTGTTTTTTCTGGGTCATGCAATGCACTGGTGTGTTTAAAATATTAGCTCGTGTACTGGAGGTCTGCAGCATCAGTGGGGTGGCCAGGGTAGGCTGATGAAAAGCTCCATAAGCTTCTCCCCTGCACTCTGAATGCTAGCTGAATCAATGTGTGAAAAGCAGAAGGAAGCTTGGGTCTGAGTTAAACTATTGCAGCTCTGTAAGACCTTCAGATTCTGGTAGGTATTTCTAAATAGTAAATATTTTCTATACTTGATGTTGTTGTGTTTGTTTTTTGTTTTTTTCTTCACAAAAGCAACCATATGGGCACCAAGCAGAGCTCTGCACATAGATTCTTACATCTGCTTTCATAAAGTGAACTGCAAGTGTGTTCCTAGGGGCATAATTTAAAATCAAATTTTAGGACTAATTCATTTTGCAGAGAGCTTTCAGTCAAATTAAATTCATTCATAAATGTGCTTTTTGTGTTCAGTGAGGAGTGCCCTTTAAATGCCCACAAAAGGATTTATGATCTACAAACTTCTAAAGCAACCAGAAAAAATCTATAGTGCTCATACAAAGTCAGTAAAATATATTTCCTTTCAACTAAGAAAAAAATATTTTCCATTACATGGCTCATAAAAACCCCAAACCTGAAAGAATTTAAAATTTTACTGAAGGGGCATCTCCAACCTGTTGTTTTCCTACCATGCAGTATGTCAGTTTTCATGTAATGCAATAAAATTACAGGGCAATCAACTGACTCTCTTAAAAGGGGAATTTTGCATCTGTGTAAGACATAAGCATCATACAGTGAATCACTGACAAGTTGTCAGCAAATACAATTCCCTCCTTCCCCTGTAGTTTTGACTGGGTTTTATGCTGCTGGCACAAGTAGGGAGTGATGCTGCTGGTTCTGCCTTATCTTTCAATCAAACTCTATCATGAGTAAAACATGTGTCCTTTGATAAAGCTGGAGTCATGAGTTGGAAACTGGAGAAGAACCATGAGAAGCCACCTCTTAATTTTCTTCGGGCTCAAATGTGAATGAGATCAGTTGTAGATGTAATTAAAATCTTAGCTTTCTGTGAGCATAAGGACACTTTTTGTCTTTGTGCAGAATATAAACAGAGGTACTTTGTTATGTGGTTGAGAACATGGGAAATGCATAATGCAGTAAGTTATTCAGGGAGTTGTCTTTCCTGAGTTAAAATAAGTAACTCGATGCCATAAAACTGTAGGAGCCTGGTATTTGAGTCTGCTATGTGAGTAACTACATAGAAAGAGAGCCAAAAGTTAATGGGTTTAAATAGAAAATCATAAGCCAACGGCGATTAAAACATTGCATGCTAGTCTGGCAGCCTGAACAAACAATACAAGAGAATGTCCAGTGTCTGTGGTGCTTTGCTTTGCACCTTGGAAGTCAGGAGGAGTTTTATCATTGCCTTTAGTGGAGCAGGGCATTCTATGGAAGGTGTGTGCAACTCGGTGTATGGAATATAGGTATTTTCATTTCTACTGAAGATGAGGCACTTGGATTTTGAAATTGTCTCCATCAGTTTTCCTGGTATCTAACAGTGAAGAGAATAGGCTGTTGAGCATGCTTTGGGTCGTGCCTTGTGCTTAGTTTTAAATTTGCATGTTAATGTGACAATTCATACAGAATTTGACAGTCCTGAGGTATTAACTCTATGTTTTTCTTTACAGTGTAGCTCTTGCAATATATTACCACATCAAAAACAGGTATGTGAATATTGAAACCTTGTAGTGAGGATCTCTTTAATCAAAACAAATGATCTGCCCAAATCTTAAAAATCCGTGCTCTGTTTCTTTCAAAAAAAAATTTGGGGGGGTGGGGGGGTAGCAGTTTTATTTGCTGTGCCAGAAATGAAAACCACATTCTTTGGTATTTACATAGATGTGATTTTAGCTTAGAAAACTAAAAAATGGAGGATTAAATAGCATAAAAATCTGGAAATGCAGATCAGCATTGAAAAATTTTGATGAATCAGTGTTTAATGTGCACTTCTGCATTATTTCATGTCTTGCAGTTCCAGAGAAATCTGTCTTTCAGATTTTTTAGCTATACCTTTGTAAGTTAAGTGTGTACATCAGTTAATGGATTTGTGTCCCTGCCCAGGGCAGGGGGGTTGGAAGTAGATGATCCTTGTGGTCCCTTCCAACCCTGACTGATACTATGATTTTTGAAATACAAACTATTAATTACAGAGGAAGACAAACATTGTGAATAGATGTAATTCAAGATGCCTCAGAAACAGAGTGGGTCCTGGCTTATCTCTTCTGGTGTACTATGTTTTAGATCTCTGTGCAGTCAAGTTGTTTGAAATTGAATGGCAAATAGGTTCTCTAAAATGTAACTTGATAAGTAAATCAGACTTTTTTTAATGTTGACTTGTGCTTTTGTATCTTAAATTACCTGTCCTTATGTTATCTCACTGTATCATAAAATAATCTTTCCCAACATTTCTAAGGAGAGGTTGTATACTTCCAACTAACTTTTTTGTCCATGGCTTTTCCATGTGTCTTTTCAGAGAACTTGGCATAGATCTTGGTCTAGCAAGCCACTAATATGTTTTTTCTTCTGGACTGTAAGAAGTCTGACTAGAACAAAAGTGATTGCTCAGAAGTTTAAAGTTAAGCTGGTACGTCATTAGGGACCATGTTTCAGGTCACTGGAACCCACCACACTTACTGACACAAGGCTGACATCTAAAGAGAAGCCTTTAGAAGTGCACAAGGGCAGAGAGGTTTACAGTTTGGTCCTTGCTGAAAATTTTTGTGAGACTTTTCAAGGCATCGGTGTGCCTTGGACTGAAACATGACGATATGTAAAGCCGAAGTTGGAGCGAAATCTGTTCCCAAACCTTTAATCTCATTTCCCAGGAGATGAGCTGTTGGTGATCATGCGTGCATTACTTGTTTATCTGTCTGTGGTTCCCTTTTTACCCTTTCCTCCATCACCACTAGTCAGATTTTACTGTGCTTGACTAAATAATGGAGATCTCCAGGGTAATCAGATTCTGAAGTTTTGTGGAAGTTATTCCTAAGTGCTTAGGTATCATGCCAGTTGAGTAAAAGGCTCAGAGTAGGGACCACAAAGGGTGAGAAACTTCAGTAAGAGCTCACAGCTGTGCAAGAGGAATCCAGACCCAGAGCACATCAGACTTGCTTTGTGCCGATTGCCATGGAGCTGATTTCTGCCTGCTGGTAAAATATGCCCACTTGTGAACTTGATCTAAATTTAACCTACAACTAGACAGAGAGGATAAACCTTCAGAAAATAATGAGTCCCATGTCAGTGTGTTAAATCAAATGCACTCTGAGTGTTATCTTCTTGGGAAACTTGCTGCTGTCCTTTCTCCTGTGGGATGGAGAAGTGGTTTAGTCAGGAAGAGGTGGTTGCTGCTTCCCGCTCCTGGAGCTGCCCTGGGTAGGAGCTGCGGTGTCAACACGCCCTCTGCCGCACTCAGGACAGATGGGCTCGGTGCTGATGTTGGAGCAGGCTCCTGTGTGTCAATTAATGACTGAAATGAAGGTTGTGAAGTCACTGATCTGTCTTTAGTTGTCTCTGATTTAGGAATAGAGGAACAAGGTGATAACAGCAGTACTTGCTGCTGAAACAGCAATAGCAAAGCAGGTTCTGCTTCCTGCCTTTATAGGTGAAAAGGAAGTTGTTGACGTATGTGGTAGATTTTGGTTCATTGTTGGGGGGATGGGGAGTAAGAAACCACTGTAACTCTTACTCAGGGCTGATTTTGACAGAAAATGAGTCCAGCATCTGCTTTGCCAGAGAAGAAATCTTTTCAGGCAGTGTTTAGTTTATCTCCTGTACAGCAAACTTAAACCTAAAATAATTCCTAGTATTCCAAACTCTCACCAGTGTTATTTTTTTTTTTGAGGAACTCTGTATGAAACAGAATATTCCTTCATGTGTTCCCCACATTTCATTTGATTGTAACATTCTAGTTACCATTCCTCCTTCTCCCAGTGTCTTCTACCATTGTTACATTGATTGGCTTCCTGCAGCTTTTGTTGTACTTAGCTATGCAGCAAGTGATGAAAGACTGTACCTGGCTTCTTTTCAGAGCTGTGCATAAACACTGGTGGATTTGCTAAATAAATAAACTAAATAAAACAAACCCCAACAAACTAACCATGATAAATGCTTAAATCAATTAGTAGATGGTTCATCTTTTTAAGATAATAATATTAGTTTCAATGAAGACAAGAATTTATAAGTTCTGATGTATTTTTTTCTATGTGGAGTAGGTTTTTTGGTCAAATATGCCTTTATAGCATGCAGCAGCTACAGCATGAAGAAACAAAACAGGAAATTCTTTCTTTCTCCCTTCTCATTGTGCAGGGCCACCGTTTACTGTAGCGCACCAGTGATTCCAGGGAAACTTCCTATGTTAAGACACTAGCTTTATTATGGAGGGGGGGTGAAAAAGTCTGACCTAAAACCTTTGCTGATAGGAATTTTCTAGTAATTATCTGGGTCTGGAGTTTTGTTTTAATTTAGGTACGCCTTTTCCCTAAAATAAAATAGGAAAAAAAAAAAGAATTAGAAACACTTATTTCAAGTATTAGCAGGCTTTCAGTTTATTTCAAGTGATAGCAGGCTTTCTAGCAGGAAAAGAAAAAGTCACCTTCAGATGCTGAGGTTTAAATGTTACCTCCTAATAAGTACATTTTGTAGACCTGAATCCAGACTGAAATTCATGTTGCATGCCCTGAGAGACACGTGCTGTTGAGTAAAGATAGAGACCATATTCAGTAGTTTCTCTCTTAAGAACTCTGTGACCAGAGTACCAGGGATGCTATAAATAAAGATGGAATTGTAGTAAGTAGGTCACATGGATGCATCTGTCCAGAGAGTGTCCAGTTCTAACTGGTACTGTTCTACCACATACTTCTGTGATCGTTAATGTTCCTGCCACGATTACACACAGCAAAATCTTATGTCGCATACTGGATGTTTGTTAGGTTTGTGGAGTTGCATCAAACGGATCATGAGCAACAGGGGTCTGAGGGAGAAACAGCAAATGAGCCAAATGAATAGGAAAATTGCTTTGTCTGATTTTGTTGTTGTTGTTCTGTACTGCTTTTTGCTTTCAGAAATCATTAGTGGGATAGGGGTTTCCAAAGGAATGAAAAGTGGAGTATGTAAAGCTAGAGGCTAACTAAAAATAATCACAGAATAAACCAGATTGGAAAAGACCTCCAAGGTCATCAAGTCCAACCTGTCACCCAAAATGCTGTATAGGTGGTAATGTTCATAATGTTGATAATAAAGGAGGAGGAATTAAGAGGGTTTTTAAGGATTGGCATGATGAAATTAAGAAAAGGAGAGTATGCTGGGCTGATTTTCTTGCAAGTTTATAGGAAGACTTCTTAGGCTGTGAAGCAGAGAGCACAAAACCTGTGTATCTGGGGCACTGAAAGCTGAGACTTTTAAATTCCTTTGTAATGCGGATTTCATCCCACACTGAACCTCAGGCTAGAATATGTCCAAACCCCACATTTCTGCACCGTTTCTAAGCACCCAGCAGCGTGAGGAGTCGTCATGATCCGCGTGTGTCTGCGAGCTGCATGCTGTCACCTTCAGATAATGACTCTGCTTTGGTTTTGATGCTTTTAGGGACACAGACAGAAGAATGCTCTTAGATATTTTTGATGAAAACCTTCATCCGCTTTCGGTAAGTCCAGCTGCCTCTTCTTCCCTTTCACGTGAACTGTCTTTCTTTCTGTCTGCTTCGTTTTGTTTCAGTCACCTATTTGGAAGTGTTTCTTCCTTAGAAATCTGAAGTGCCACCAGACTATGACAAACATGACCCGGAGCAGAAACAGATTTACCGCTTTGTCCGGACGTTGTTCAGTGCTGCTCAACTGACTGCTGAATGTGCCATTGTCACCCTGGTGAGTGTCTGAGAGATGACATCAACCATCTGACAGACCCAGTTTTGTTCCCAAAGTTTGGGTTTGTATGATTTAATAGAGCTAGGTGCTGCCAGGGAAATTTTTCAGAGAATCAGTCAGGGTTGGAAGGGACCACAAGGATCATCTAGTTCCAACCCCCCTGCCATGGACAGGGACACCCCACACTAGATCAGGCTGGCCAGAGCCTCATCCAGCCTGGTCTTAAACACCTCCAGGGATGGGGCCTCAGCCACCTCCCTGGACAACCCATTCCAGGGCCTCACCACTCACACGGTGAAGAACTTCCTCCTCACGTCCATCCTGAATCTCCCCACCTCCAGCTTCATTCCATTCCCCCTAGTCCTATCACTACCTGATAGCCTGAGAAGTCCCTCCCCAGCCTTCTTGTAGGCCCCCTTCAGATACTGGAAGGCCACAATAAGGTCCCCTCAGAGCCTTCTTTTCTCCAGACTGAACAGCCCCAACTCCTTCAGTCTGTCCTCATAGGAGAGGAGCTCCAGCCCTCTGATCATGGGGACCAAGAAAGTCTCTTGGGAAGAGATATTAGAGTTCATTTACTTGGGGAGAGTAAATGGTGGAAGAGATTAGGTCACATGTGAGACAGAAAGCAGGGTTACATCTTGCCCTCACAGAGTGGTAATGTTACAGTCCACCGAGGTGAAAATGCAGGTGGCATAAGGGGTCTGAACAAGAGGGAATGTTAAAAGCAGAAAGGCTTTTGGAGACTTTGCTGTGCATCATTGTCGCTCTCAGCAGCGACTCATAAGCAGCTGTAGGTAATATGATAGCACTAATAAGAATTGACAGAAGGAGGATTTGGTGAGTGACTGGGACATGTTGGTGATGGTTCTTTATTAGCTGCACTGTGCTTGTCTTTCAGGACCACTCTGTAGGGTTGAACAATTGCTCTCAAGTTTAGCTGCTTAAAAATAGCATGACACAAAAGAAGTTTCAGATTTTCAGCTGGTATGGATCAACATAGCAGTGTGGATTAAAGGAGGGAGTGATCTCCACCAGCTGATAATTTCTTCATTTTCTTGAATTTGTTATGCTACAAATTCTGACAAGCCTCTAGCTTTCAGGCACAGTTTTGGCCGTGTTCTTGACTCGGATTTTATATGAACAAAGGTTTTTTTTTGACCATGCTACAACACGTGGTTTCATGACAGCTTTGTTGGGTCCTTTGGATGGAAGAAGGGAAATTGGAGAAGGTGGGTTTTGAAGCTCAAATTTACTCATTTCCTCCATTAATCTCTCTCCCTTGGCTTCTAAGATTAGTTGGCAAGCTTTTCTCCTTTGGACAGTCAGAATGAATTGTACTAGCCAGTACAGAACAGGAATATGAGAGAAAATAGGGCAAGAAACACCCTGCAGTGCTCCACTCATACATTTTGAAGTATTACTCTACCTAGTTACTTGTCTCAGCCATTACTTGTTTTCTGAAATGATATTTTGCCTGACTTTTACATAATTGCACTAAGTACTTTTCCTACTCCTTTCTCTTCCTAAGTGTTTTCTGCTAGAGGCAAGACACGTTGTGTGAATCAATATGTTCTTCTGTAATTTAATGAATCTACTGTCAAGTACATTGGAACCTTGTGGTGGTTATCTGTTGTTCAATCTTAAGTTATTTGACCAGTGAGGGCACTGTTTACTCAAAAGGAAAAGGCCTTTTTTTAATAATCAGATCATTCTGTTATTGCAATGCATAGTAAGTTCTTCCCCATACATCTAGTTAACCCAGGCATACATTTCAGTATCTTTCATTTGTAACTACTGGCTTGCCTCCTTCTGGTTCTCATGTGGTTTCCCTGCAAGTAACTCTGTTACTCATCTGCAATGAGGTATAAATGTTTGGGGTTTTTTTAACTCAGTTTTTATATCACAGAGTCACTTTTTGTAGTTTTTTTGAATGCTTAGGTGGCTTGGATTTTTTACCCAACACAAAAGCAGATAAGCAGCCCTGAAAGCAGCCATGCATATGTTTGCAGTGTTACTGTTCTGTTAATTCTTGCCCATGCATTCAGGATAATAGCACCTGTCTGACCCTGCTTTCCAGAAAGCTTCAGAGTTCTTGGATAAATAGTGATTTACAAGGCTGCTCCTGTTCTCAGTTTCCTCTGTATTTCCAGATCCCTTTCCTTTATTTGTTAGAGTCAACAAGAGAGGCCCCAGAGACAGATCGTGTTCTTTCTGAAATGTTCAAATGTAGAAATTAATCTGTTAAAAAGCAATCAACCCTTCCTGCCCTCCCCACGCTCCTGAAATCTTAATAGTGTTGGTATTGCTCCTTATGAGCCCTCCAAGCACTTTCAGTTTTGATCTCCTGTCTAGAGAGGAAGAGAGAAGCATTCCCTGCTGGAGCTGTGTTTTGCCATGGTCTGGCTGTCCGTTGGAGAGCAATCTGATAGCCGTGTCTGCCACTTGTTCCTCCTGGGAGGATTGCCAGAAGGCAGGAAGTGTATCTGTGGAGATCACAGTACATTTTGAACAAGATGCTGCAACTGTTAGCTTTCTTTCACTCACCTTAATTCTTTTTAAACTACTTTAGCCTCCCATCTTTACTGCCCAGTTCATTAACATGGACTAAGGCATGTGGTTGAATGCACTTTGCTGTTTGTCTTTTTTACATGCCATTAGCCAGGTAGGAGCAGCAGTTACAATTGGTTAGATAGCAGTCTGGATGTTCAGCAGAGGAGCTGAGTAAATGTGAAACTTCAGACTCTTAGATAAGCTAATCTCCAGCAAAAAGCTGGCATTGTGTTGCTTCAAGCACTTAATTAAAATGTTTCAATTAAAGCCTCCACTAGTACAGAATAACCAATTTATAATTAAACAAAAAATGTAATTTTCACACAGCCTCCAGAGCTGCCAAGAGATTTCCCACACTGATAGGGGGCAAAATTAACATCTCAGGTTGAAACAATTAAATACTAATTCACATTAGTTATTTATAAAATAATACCATAAGAATAAAACCAGCTTTAGGAATTCTACTCCTGATTTAAAGTCTTGCAAATAATGGGTTTGTCCCAGTGAACAGCTGAACTAAATGCTCTGTGACCTGACTTTGTGAGAAAAATAATCACAGAATGTTAGAGGTTGGTAGGGATGTCAAAAGAGAATCCAGTCCAATCCCCGCTGCCAGAGCATCATCACCTGGAGCAGGTTACACAGGAGCACATCCAGGTGGGTTTTGAAAGTCCCCAATGAAGGATACTCCACAACTTCTCTGGGCTGCCTGCTCCAGAGGTCTGACACCCTCACAGGGAAAAAGTTTTCCTTTCTGTTCCTGTGGAACCTCCTCTGCTCCAGCTTGCAGCCATTGCCCCTTGTCCTGACATTGGACATCACTGAGCAGAGCCTGTGTCCTCCTCACACTGCCCTGCACATCTTTATCAACATGAGTGAGGGCACCCCTCAGTCTCCTCTTCTCCAGGCCCAGCTCCCTCAGCCTGTCCTCAGTAGGAAGATGTTCCACTGGCTTCATCATTTTTGTGGCCCAGAGCTGGACTCTCTCAAGCAGTTCCCTGACATTCTTCTTGAACTGAGATGCCCAGAACTGGACACAATATTCCAGATGAGGCCTCCCCAGTGCAGAGTAGAGAGGGAGGAGGACCTCTGACCTACTCACCACATCCCTTCTAATCTACCTCAGGATGCCATTGGCCTTATTTCCTACAAGGGCACATTGCTGGCTCATGGCCACGTCTACAAGGACTCCCAGGTCCTTTTCCCCAGAACTGCTCTCCAACAGGTCAGCCCCCAACTTATACTGGTCCATGGGGTGGTTGTTTCCCAGCTGCAAGACTCTTCACTTGTCTGTGTTGTATAATACATGTGTGCTTCTCCCTTGACCCAAAATGTTCCCATCCTTGCTACAACTGAGAAATGCTCATGTGATCTTCACTATCTCCTCAAGGCAGAGGTGGCAAATGGTACTCACTTTAATCTCCTAATTGACTAGCAAATAAAAAAAGTGAGAGTTATCCATACAAACAGGAAAACAACACAGTGTTGTGAGAGTGAAATATTTATGCTCTGTTCTTTTGTTTTGTAAAAACAATCCTAGTAACTGGACCTAGAGAGGAGCAGGATCCAAGTTTTCTGCTTTGCCTTGGCATGACTTTTTGAGTGTTTTGTTGTGGTTTTTTTTTTTTGCAAACAGGCCAGGTCTAAGGCTTGCAGTATACTTCTATGTCTGCAGTAGTTTCATAGAGGTTCCATTTTGCATTTGTAAATATGGAGATAAGCAGATCTGCTGGGTCTGTCTGCTACAGCCTGATCGGATACAGTGATATGCAAATGCATGCAGTAGGTGAGGTGAATTATTTCTGTGAAGTTCAGAGGAAGGTTCTTTTGAAATACATTGCAAAGTTCATGCTGTGACTGAGAGGATAATTTGAAATTTGAGGAATGTAAGAATAAATTCTCCTTATGAAAAATAGGGATTTAATTAATCCAGCCAGATGTTCCCGGATTCTTATTGTTCTCATCAGTCACATTTTCAGCAGCTAGGCAGAGAAAGTGATTATTGTTGAACTGTGTTGAGAAAATGAGAGTATTTGAAGAGAAGTTTTCGTGTGTTTGGAAGAAAGAGGAAATCATTTAGCTGATTTGCTTTCACTGGAATATTTTTACTTTTAAATGCTGATAAAATACTTTTTTTTCCCCTTCCATATTTCAGTTGCAATATTAAAAAAACCAAACCAAAAAACTGTTACTTGTTTAAAAGAAAACAAAAACACAGAAGGAAGTGATCAGAGTCCAGAGAGAGAGCGGTCTGCAGCAGAGGGCCTTTTCAGCTGGCCCAGTATAGCTACCAATCTTCATGCTGCTAGTGATCTCTGAAGCCCTCAGAGTACAAAGCCAAGTACTGCTTATTGCCTGGTTTGATGCCGGCACTCTCCATCCAGTGACTGGAGGGGATTTTGGACCTGGTTGGGTGAGCCACATAAATAGTTGAAGCTGGGCTACTCCAGGTGTAAGAAACCCATGAACACAGTTGTGTGTTTTCAGTATTGGTGGTGTCTGCCTTTGTCCTGGGTTTCAAGCATTCTCTGGGAGGTGGCTGAAGTCCACCATTTTACATCTGAGGAAGGTGGTCTCCACCTGTGCTGTGGATCCTGAGACCCTTGGCAGCTGACCATGTGTTCAGGATATGCTCTGGAGAACACAAAGTGGAATGGGAACTTCATACCTGTGCTATAGGCACTGGTGGGAACAGGAGGCTGAGATTCTGGTCCCTGGTTTTAGGGCTATTCTCATCTTTTGACTAGTCTATCACAGAACACATGAATGATTATTGGTTAATACTTGCATGTCTTTTAGTCAGGTCTTGCTTTAGGCAAGACTTCATAAAAAGAGAACATTCAGGCCAGGTACTGGGAGGGAATTTGTCTTAAATCCTCAAGAGAAGAGGACATTCTGTTGAAGAATGTCTGTATATTTCCTCATGCACCTCTAAGGGCTTCTGTGTGGGCAAGGAATGAATACTGATCTCAGTTTTAGACTGGGAGGTTGATATTGCCTAGAAGTTTGAGTGTACTTTATATGCACTGTAGTTCTTTGCCTTAGAGTTAATTAGAGGGCAAACCTGGTGGCATGTGCTTTTTCTTTCAATTCCATTAGTCCTTCTTATGAATATCTACAATGGCACTTTGCAGTTGTTCACACTCTCAGAGCTTTCTGTCTGCATTTGTTATTCTTGCTCAACATTTGGTCTCAAAACATAATAACAGGATGATTTTTGCAAGGACCACGACGATGTGATGTCCTTTCCCACCAAATGGATGGCACCAGACCTTTGTGGAACATTTTAAATGCCCAGCTGGGCAATTGCAAAGCACAGTTATTTCTGGAGAGTCGTGGTAGGGAACTGGCTGATTGCTTAGAACAGAGCATATGGCAATTTAGCGATTGGATCAGAGCCGTCATTTGCCTACTAGGACCCACTACCAATTACATTTTTTTTTTGTACAAGGATGTTTAGTTTCAAGGCATTGTGACACACTGAAGTTTTCTCATTAAAGAGAAAAGACTCTGTGTTGGAATAGAAACTCTCCTCATTAGTTATTCTGTGCTCCTGCAGCTTATGATTTGGGCTACCTGGTGAGGGGGGTTAAATGGGAGAGGGAAGGAATGAAGTGTTTCAAAACCATGTTCATTTGTAGATTCTCTATTACAGTAATTAAAATACTGAAAAGATAATTTGTTTTCTGTCAGTGTAAATCAAGTGAGAAAAAATTAAAGTGACTGGAGTTTTATTGGTAAAGTAGAGAGAGAATTTGACAGAAAGCAATAAAAACAGGATGAGAGAAGATAATGTTTTGCCCTTGCTCTTGCCTCAAAATTCAGAATTGTTCCAGAATGTCAGTGACATTTCTCAGTGATTGCCTACTTCTTTAGCATGCTGAGACACCCATTCAGCCTCCTTGGAGGCAGTGCCCAACTTCTGACCTCTCTGATGCACCACAGGAAGCTCCAGTACTGCAGACAGATGGAATCACAGGATAATTTACATTGGAAGGGGCCTCTGGAGGTCACGCCTGGTCTGACCTCTGCTGAAAGCATGACCAGCTGGGTCAGGCTGATCAGGGCCTGCCCAGTTGAGTTCTGAATTTTTTTCAAGGATGGAAATTTCATAAAATCTGTCCAAAACCTTCTTTATTGCTTTAGGGAAGCCTATAAAAGGAATTGAGGTGTTTTAGGTGCTTAGGCTGAACTCCTGATAAGAGGTATCAGTGGGATATCAGAAGTTAATGCCGAACACCTTCAAAATGAAGCACCAGAAACAAATCTCCCAAAAGACACCCCCCCCCCTTAATGAGATTTTAATAGAAGTTGAATGTTCCTTTGGATTATGAAATACTGAGAAGAAATTGCTTGACACTTCAATGTTTGGTGTATGTCTTCCTGAAGGAGAAATAATAATTAAAAAAATAAAAGAAAACCCAAACCCAACAAGCCTTCTCTGTTATATTCAACTTTTCTTTCTACTGGAGAGTATTATATAATATACCAAGGATGCTATAATGTCCTCTGAGATGGAAAAAATGAGATACTATTTCTCACTAATTAAAACTGAAGCTCTTCAGGGCTGTCTTCAGTTTTCACTTTCTTTATGTTCTGTTGCTTGGGGTGTTGTGTAACCAACTCTGTGCTATCCAGCATTGTGGGGAGCAGGACATCCTAGATAACTGGGACAACACTGGATGCTGTAGTTACTATCAGTCACTTCAGCATTATAGAATCATCAAGGTTGCAAAAGACCTTTTGAGGTCATCAAGTACAACCCTAACCCATCTACCATGACCACTAAATCATATCTTGAAACACTACATCTGGATGCTTTTTTAACACCTCCAGGGATGGCAACTCCACCACCTCCCTGGGCAGCCTCTTCCAGTGCCTCACCACTCTCTTTGTAAAGAATTTTTTCCTAATGTCCAATCTAAACCTTCCCTGGCACAACTGAAACCCATTTCCTCTCATCCTATCACTGGTTAGTTGGAAGAAGAGACCAACACCAGCCTCTCTCCAACATGCTTTTAGGTAGTTGTAGAGAGCACTTAGATCTCCCCGCTGCCTTCTCTTCTCCAGCCTAAACAGCTCCATCTCCCTCAGGTGCTCCTCATATGACACCCCCCAAACCCCTCACCAGCCTTGTTGCTGTCTTCTGGGTCATCTTCTGGGAAGGGAGCAGTTACAGTCAGCTGAGCTCATCTTTGTGTTCAGTGAGCAGTGACCCATCACTGCCCTCACTGAGGCTGCTTCTTGGCTGTGGTCGTTTCATCTTGTTTAGATGCCATGGGGAGTGCTGGCTCTGCCTGCGCCACCTGAGCAGCCTGCCACAAGCTGCCAGCCTGTAGCAGAGCCATGCTGTTTTCCTGGCTTCAAAATGCCCCCAGAAGAGCTCCTTCTTGGCCCTTTTCACTGTGATTCCCTCTCCCAGTGCAGACTTGCCTACACTGTAGCTGATCTCGGCTAGTAAGTCCTGGATGGATTCACCCAACTGCAAATAATCACCTCAGGGATTAGTTCTGGCTCAGCAGTGGCCCTGCTGGAGCAGCATTGCTGGACCTTGGATGCGGTTGCTGATCCTGTTTGTGCCATATTACAGTTCTGTGTTTGGATAAAAAAATGCCCCCAGGATGAGTGGTGATAATGGAAAGCTAAATGCTTCTCCACCATACTATTGCAACTCCAGGTCCTGGGAGTTAAGATCAGAGGCATCCAAACTAGGTCAGCATGGAGTTGTTTTGGGTCTGGCAGATTTATGAGCTCAAGGTGTGTGCTGAAACAAATCCTTTCTGTCCCTCTGCTCGACCTGAAATGGATTTTGAAGCCATGTAATGATGTTCCTGTGGTGCTGCATCTAAGCAAATGAACCTCTCCAGAGTTCATTGAACTCAAAAGCCAATTTGGATTTATACCCATGGAATGGTAATTTTATTTAATTGATAAATTAAATTCTTCACAAAGGCAAATCACCTAATTGGTTTCACTTAGGATTAAATAATAACTTGAAGATATTTCAAGTGTAAAGGTCAATGATTGCAAATCTTGGTGCAAGTCTGTGGGCAGAGATGGAAAATAATAATCCAATATTGCTCTTCTGAAGTCTTAACTCTGTGTAGTGTATCTTCTGACGTGGGCTCAAGTGATTGAAATGTCTCCAATGAGGTGCAAGTGTTGTCCATCAAAGCTTGTTAGACTGACATAAAGCCATGTAGTTCATTCCCAAACACAGCAGGCTGATAATGGTGTTTGGAAGTGAAAATGTATTGGTGGAACAATGTCCACTGATATTTACCAGATCAGAAATGCATTTTCATTTCAGCCAGGAACTGAATTATATTACAAATAGGTTTTGAAGATTGTAGAGTTATTGGTATTAGCACTGAGTTGTGCATGTTCTTTGCAAGCTGGGAAAAATACAGCATGAAATGTTTGACTGAAGCGGCTGAGAGTTTCTGCTAATGTCACATCAGTAACTTTAATGTTTTATTTAAATAGTCTTGTTATCATTCTGTAAAAAATAAATAAATCTATAAACATGCAGTCATGGGACTAAGTGGGTAATGACACAAGTGATGAAGATGGCTCTTGGAAGCCACTAGAGTGTTTGAAGAAAGCTAGGCATTGAATTAAGGCAAAATAGATTTCTTGTCTTTGTGGAATTCAACTTCTGAACGCTTAGTAGAGAAGTGCTCAAGATGTTTTGCCACAAAAGCTTACTTTCAGAAGAGGCACTGCAAAGGATGAATTAAATTGAAGAAAAATAACATTGGTGTAACAGCTTCAATTTGTTGTAAGCTTTAGTTCCCTTCCTAAGTAACGGTGCAGCTGTTAAAAGTGGATTGAGGCAACTCATGGCATTTATTTTAAGTCTAGATGCTGAAAGCTCATTTTATTGTTTATTAGTTTTGGTTCGGTAAAGAAGTTTCTGCCAAAATAAGCCAGGTGATTATCACTACATTATTTCTTCTGCATATTTTTGCTTGTGTTGTCACATAAGTAAATCCCTTCCAGTGTCTGGGATGAGATTTACAATGTCCTTTTCTACAGTGAGCTTTTGAAATTCAGCTTTATTATGGCTGAGCAGCAGCTAGTCCTGAAGAAAATGCAGAAAGTGTTTTATTTCTTTGACAATTAAGACAGGAAAAATCTTTACAACACCTGAATATGCTCAACCACATAGCCCACACACAGTCCCAAGTCTGTTTGATACCAACTGCGTGTATAAGGAGATGACCTCTGTGTTTAAGACACTATGCACTCTGTGGATATATTTGCAGGATAGTGGCATTTCCATAGGTTTCATTTACCATCACAGAGTCAAAAACATACTCAGGTTTTTTTGTGTTTTGTTTTGTATTTAATGAGGTGGATCATGTCTGCCCATGTGTGGGAAGACTTGCTTGCTTTTGCCAGCAAAAGCAGGTGGTGTTCTCCCACCAGCCATAAATTTGTTTGGGATGAGTAGCGTAGTCACTAACTACCCACCAGCCACCTTCTTCAAAGGAGCTGAGAGCCACCTGGCCTCTCTCCAGAAATCTCTACTGATGCAGCACATCTTTGCAGCAGCCAGAAACATCCCCCTTCAGGAGTGTAGGCTGCTAAGTGCATGGCAGAGTCTACTTCTCCTTTTCTACTCAAAGTCAAAAATCTTAGTGCTTTGGCTGTTACCACAGCCTGGGCCTAGTATGTTGCAATGCTCTGAGATGGAAATTCTTCCATTTTTCAGGAAGAAAGAACTTCCCCATGTTTGAATAGGAGACGGTTCATGTGGCTGTGTATATGCTACTGGTGTGAGGATGCTGTACATCAGTAGGGAAAGTTCTCAAGTATGTAGCAGCTTTTGCTTTCATTGCCTGCAGTCACCTGGAGAGAGCTAGAATGAAGACTCTGTGTGTCTAAGTGGGCTGGATTGAAAGCTGAAGAAGTAGACTGATGTGCCACCATAGGTGTACCTGTGGGAGACAGTCCTGGGTTACAGTGAACTCCCATATCAGCTGAGGATCTCAAATAAACTTTTGCAGATGTTTTCTGCAAGAAGAATTCTTGTTCTTTTTCTGTCTTCTTTCGCTTGTACACATACTCTTAAACACCAGACTGACTCAGGCATTTCACAGCAAAGGAACAAAACAAAATGCTGACCTTTAAGGCATCTTCAAGAAGGGAGCCAGAAGCCACACTGAACAGAGTTTCTCCTGACAAGATATTTATCATCTTTGGTTTTATCAGAAGGTGACACAGAATCCCACTCCACAAACTGTATGTCTGGAGTTAAGCCCAAGTTATCACCAAGGACTGAGGAGCAATATTTCATATCCTTCAACATGCTCAAATATGGCAGCGAAGGTGGTGTAAGAATAATGCTTAACAAGCTCCTATTTTATTGTTACATCTGATTTCTGAAGTATGTGCTGATGGGAAGGTAGTATCAAGTTTGTGCACCCTTTTTACTTAGGTGTAACTTTTAATCTGTTACTAATTATTCTCATTGATGCCTTATTTCTGTATTTAAACCTGCAGCTTTCACAAAAGAATCTTTTGGAGAGCAATTAATGTTTTAAAATTGCTGGAATGGGCTTATGAGAATGGAACAGTAGTTCTCTTTTTCATTCCTGCTCAACAGCAAAATGGATTAAGTCTCAACTTTAATGTGTTTCCACAGGTATATCTTGAAAGACTTTTAACTTATGCAGAGATAGATATTTGCCCAGCAAACTGGAAGAGAATTGTCCTGGGTGCGATTCTACTGGCATCCAAAGTTTGGGACGACCAGGCAGTGTGGAACGTGGATTACTGCCAGATCCTGAAAGATATCACGGTTGAAGACATGTGAGTGCAGTGTGCTTATCTCTGGTGAATGAATGCAAAGAGCTGTGTGTATGAGGGAGACAAGAAGCTCTCTCATAAGTTATGTAAAGTTTGTATATCTGCCTTGTATCTAAGCATGGTGGATGCTGATAGATGGCATGAGGTCTGTGGCAGTTGCTTACATAGAGGACACAAATTGCTTTTGTTTTTCTGATTGAAGTGTATTTTACCACTGGCATAGGGAGGGTGACAGAGCATTGGAGCAGGCTGCCCAGAGAGGTTGTGGAGTCTCCTTCTCTGGAGACTCTCAAAACCTGCCTAGATGTGTTCTTGTGTGACCTGCCCTAGGAGATCCTGTTCTGGCAGGGGGGTTGGACTGGATGATGTTTTGTGGTCTCTTCCAAGCCCTAACATTCTGTGATTTCCAGTCCTTAGTTTTGTTAGTTTGCTGATTTCTTACCATACTTTCCAATATGCTGGTGCAGGTAATAATGTATTGCCACACCAAAGTTTTCACAGAGTGGGAGCTCAAGGAGGACCTCTCTTCCTATCTGGTATTTTGACGAGCACATTTATTTTAGGCAGTGAAAAACAAATGCTTACTAGTGTGCTCTAGGAAAAGTTGCTTCATTCTAAATGATTGATTGTGAAAAGCTAGAGAGAGTAAATAAATTTTTCAGTAATGTAAGTGTTAATTTCCAGCATTTGTGAGAGCTGTCTGACAAACCTAGGGCATGACTGCCTGTTTTGTTTGCATAGCTGTGTGTGCAGATCCATCTAGTGGAGGTACAGCAGAAACTGCAAGGGAGGTTTTCTTTCCCAGACTGTGTTAGCTCAACTGATTAAGGTGCCCTTCCACTAGCAAAACTTTGTGTCTGGATTTGATTGGCATTGCAGTAGCAGCTGCAAAGTTCAGCATCTTTCATATTCCTTATTGGCTTATGCATGCCAGTAGAACTTGGTAGACTAGGTCAGACCTTAGGCTAGCATAATTGCATCTGGCAAGAATAAGAAATGAACCTGGTTTATAGCATTTGCAATTGAAAGTAAATTGCATTCAGAAGGCAGAGGCTGAACTGTATCTTCACCTTTATCTTCTTTTTGCAGGAATGAGCTGGAACGTCAGTTCCTCGAGCTGTTGCAGTTCAATATTAATGTTCCCTCCAGTGTTTATGCCAAGTATTATTTTGATTTGCGCTCCCTGGCAGAAGCAAATAACCTGAGTTCTCCTTTGGAACCGCTCAGCAGGGACAGGGCATATAAACTTGAGGTAAGACTCTTTCTCTTTGGATTGCTCACAGCTGAATATATAGGGGGATTTGGAATTTTGCCATTGTTTCTCCCTTCTCCCACATCTTCCTAAATGTTGCTGTGAGATTAGATTATTGTGTACCCTGATTCTCGTAAGTGCTTCGGTTGTGCTTTGGGTACTCATGGATGTAGGGACATCTTTTTTTAGCCTGATTTGCTTCATACCTTGTCTTGCTTTCCATTTCTTTTCCAGTTGCAGTTGTCTGAACTGGCCTTGTGAAAGTACCCACAAGTTTTACAGTGACTGTTCACAGCCTAGTTCTGTGTGTTGGGTTGGTGTCTTGAAACTGATCATCCACCGTAAAAGAATCTTAACAAATATTGCTGAGAATAACTGTTTCATGCACTTGTTATCTTCTACTACTTCATTACATGTAGAGTCTGTTATCTCCTGTGGTGTTTTTCTCAGTAACAGAAAAACAGAATGAGCACACCTCTTTGGTGAATAAATGATGGATGCCTGTGAGACCTGAGTGTACCCTGTGCAGCAAGCACGGTGTCAGATGGTCTGGACCTGTGAAATGCAGGGCATTGTGAATTGCTACAGACACAGGAGGAATTTTAAAAGCATCAGCCCCATTGCAAGACTGGAATCTCTTTTTCCTGAGCTTTCTGATACAGATTGCCAAACAAGGGCATTATTGCATGAGTGTGCATACTTTTTGTTGCTTGTAACTGCTTTTAACATTGCATGTCTTTAATTATATATGTGCTTTGCACTGGAGGTAGGCTGCCTCTGGGTTAGAGTGAGCTTTGCACGTTCTGAAACTCCAGGTGCTCCTGTAAAGCAAGCAGGCTGCACTGTGTACATTTTTTGTGTGAGGAAGATGGTGCAAGGGAAAGTTAATTGACTCATTTGTGACTGTAATTGGAATAGAAAGTGGTGGGGAAGGAATCTAAGCAGATTTCACTGAGTTTCTATTTCTCATTCTTTCTAAGTTTCTCAGGTCTGATAAGAATGTAACTTAATTCTGTGTATGGAATGTGATGTAAGTGCATCAGATGTTGTTTCAATTGAAGAGATTTTTTTAAAGATGAAAATTCATTGAAACTGTAAAACTTAAATGAAAAGGGGTAGTTTACTAAGGTAGTAGGTTGTGGGTCTTTGACAGTAAGTGCCATTACATACCTTCTGAAGATAGTATAGCACACAGTGTTGCCCCACACTGTCAGTTACAGCTGAGGGTGACTATGATAGCTCCTAAAACCTTAGGAAAAAAAGGAAATAGGAAGTTACTTTAAATACCCAGAGAACACTGATGGTTCTTCTGGACCAGATGGATTAAAAGAAGCAATAGAATATTCTTAAAATAAATTTATATTATCAAAAATATTCCTGTGCTGGGGGTGCTTTGTGCTGCTGTCTGATGTTCTCTGTAAAGCAGCCCTGCTAGCTGCTTTAGGGAAGAGGATGAGGATCTGCCGTGAAACCAACTTGGTCTACCAGCTCCTTGCCCCTGTTCTATGACCAGAAGGAGGGAACGGGATGGGAGCTGCCTTGTTCCCTGACAATACTTGGTTGTCATTAGTGTGTCCTTGAAACTTGTTGACAGTGTCATTTATATCTTACTTTGTTGAGCACAGTTATTAGCTTGCCAAGAATTGTGAAAATGCATTTGCAGCACTTTTCTAGGTCTCTTGTGTACTGCTCAGCCCAGAGGTTTCTTTTTAAAACAGTTACCTGGATCCTTCAGTAGATGTAGTCCCATACAGGCTGTGACATTTCTGACAGCAGTAGAAAAGCTGCAGTCTATGATGGAAGACACCGGACTTACAGCAAGTGGAAAGATTTGCCTTGTCTGGTAAACTGAAAAGACCTTGCTCAGTCCTAAGATTTGCAACCACTTATTTACTGGAATTTGAGATCATGAAAGCTCTTGCATAGAGAAGTGGTTATATTACAACACATTTTTGCTACTTTTGCCATTTCAAGCACTTTTATGTATCTAAAGCCAGGAGTATTAGGTCTATGTTGCTATTACTGCAAATAGTATGAGATTGACATAGCTGTGCTGGAAAAACATCCCCAAAAAGACTAAGGACAAGTCTAGTAAATACTGTTCCCATCAAATGGAAATGCTGGACAAGATCCATCAACTTAGAGGTGTTTTAAAAGGTTACAGTAGTTGCTAAAAATAACACTGCTTTCTGGAGCATCTGTAGTAGATGTTTTCCCTTACTTAGTGTTCTCAAAACTAACACTTAAGAGCAGCTTTGTCTTTTAAATGACTAAATGAATGGTTGTTTTGTTTTGTAGCCTTCACCGGCCTCTGGCCCAAAAGTGTCCTGGATTTGTTATACCAGTCCACCTAGTAGCCAGAAACCATTTTGATGACTCCATTTTTTTTGACAACCCTGCTTTTTAGTATGAAACCATACAAGTTAAAAATGGCAAATAACCTTTCATTAGACCATCCAGTCTGTCCATGTGCCAGTGCTGTTTGTTCCAGCCAGCATATGCTGTAGTGTATTTTCTCCTGCCTTTTAATTATGTCAAATGTCAAGGCTTCCTTTGCTTCTCCTGAGAACTATTTTCTACGATGGGAAGGGTTTTTCTGCCAAGAAGGTTGTTGGATTTCCAACCTTAATCCACAATTTTGTTATTTCCTACTCTTGCACCTGGTTATTCTCCCATGTACTGAGACAAATATGAGTCAGATCTTGCTCTCTGGGGTAACATAACACAGTGTGCCTACCCTGTTCCTGCTTGTGATCTTAGCACTGTGCTCATTTGAAGGCTGGATTTTGTAAGCACTTCTGTTAGTGCCCTCCCAATTTAACTGACTCTGTGTTGTCTCAGCTTTTTATTGTTAGGATAGTGCTTGAGCACACAGTTCAAACCCTTTGAACTATGTGCTGTATTTTCTTGACCCTCAAGAGGTGCAGTCCTACAGATCAAGCAGACGAAAAAGAGGAGAAAAATATGTAAGCTGCAAGTAGAGAAATGTCTTTATATCCCTCCAGCTTCCCAGTGTCACAGTGATTGGTTGCAGTGTGTATGTTCAGAACCCTCTTAGCTAAGAAGAAAAGAGAGAGCAAAACTCCCCTGCTCTTTTGTCAGGAGTAATGTGATTGCTCTTCTTTTCATTCTCCATCAATTGAGAACCCCCAGCATCACACCTTCTTCTTCTGTCCACATTTTCCTTACACAAAATCCTTCCAGACTCTGCTGTTTCTCTGCTGAATTCTCCCTGATTGGTCCAGTTTTTGAGGATATTGCAGAACTCACAGTTGTGTGTTTTTGTGCATTCCCAGCAGTGAAGCCATAGCCAGCCCTGCTGCCTTTCTGCCCTGTACAAACATCTGCATGCAGCCAAAATTTATACCACTGTTGCCTTTCTCTCTGCTCCTTTTTGCTTACCTGCTCCCATCACCAGAGGCAAAGTTTCATCCTCCAGGCCTTTGTAAACAGTCCCCCAGCAGCCTTCTTGTAGGATCCCTTCAGGTACCAGAAGGCTGCTATTAGGTCTCCCCAGAGCCTTTTCTTTTCCAGGCTGAACAACCCCAGCTCCCTCAGCCCATCCTTGTAGCAGAGGTGTTTCATCCCCCTGATCACTTTCGTGCCCTCCTCTCGACCCGCTCCATCAGGTCCATGTCCATCCTGTATGGAGGGCTCCAGAGCTGGACACAGTAGTCCAAGTGAGGTGTGCAAAGCACAGCAAAGTGGCAGAACCACCCCTCTCAACCTGCTGGTCATGCTTTTTTTGGTGCGGCCCAGGATTCCATTTGCCTTCTGGGCTGCAAGCTCACACTTATGTGCAGCTTTTTCATCCAGCAGCACCCCCAAGTCCTTTTCTGCAGGGCTATGCTCAATTTCACCATCCCCTAGAACCTTACACTTTGCCTTATAGAACCTCATGAGATTCCCTCCAGTCTGTCCAGGTCCTTCTGGATGGCATCCTGTTATTCAGACTTGCCAATCACACCACTCGGCTTGGGATCCTGTGCAAACCTGCTGAAGGTGCCTCTATCACGCTGTCGATATCATTGCTGAAGATATTGAAGAGCACTGCTCCCAGTACAGACCCTTGAGGGATACCACCTGTCCCCATCTGTACATTGAGCTGTTGACCAACACGCTTTGGATGTGACCATCCAACCAATTTGTTAGCCACTGGGCAATCCAGCATCAAATCCATATCTCTCCAGCTTAAAGAGAAGGATGTTGTGAGGGACTGTGTCAAAGGCTTTACAGAAGTATACATTTTTCTATCTGATTACAGATATTACAGTCAAATACAGCAAAATTTCACATGATTGAGCAGTGCTCCTGATTTAGGAATGGTTTAATTTTGTGTGAGAAACAGCCTCTCGTGACCATCAAACACTGGTTTCTTTTACTAGCAATAAAAGCAACAGAAATATCAGATGACAGGAAAGTGTTTATAAACGGCTTGGATTTATTTTAAGTGAAGAACAATAATAAATATTTACAGCTTTCTGCTTTTGTCTTGCTTCCCCATATGTTCCAGCTAGGCTCCAAATGTCAATTTTGTATATTATTTGCAAATTAAGAGGCATCTTTAGATATAAACTTGCTTTAAACAGCAGTCAATGTGTTTCTTATCCATACAATTAATCACCGGAGACTAAAGATGCCAAATAGGAAGTGCCACTTCCAAGAGAAATTTCATTTTGTTTAACCAAGTGCCAGAACAATGTTTTTCCTGTGAACCAGGCAGTTTTGAAGTGATTACCTTCTCTGGCTGTTTGGTGCCTAAGGTAATAGCCTGATTTAGCAGCTGAATGAAGCTGAGCTTCAGCTCAGTATACCTATTTGCCATGCCATGCCTTGGCACATTGTTTCAGGATTAAATGTTTTTCATCTGTTGGATTTTTAAATCTAGTTGAATTACTTAAACTTTCTTGGTGCATTGAGCTCCTGGTTAATATGAATAAAATGTTATTAAGCAGTTTTAAAGTGAATTAAGTTATGCCCCACAAAGCAGCAGGAACATCTGCTTTATTTTATTCTATTGTTCTCTTCATGTGCACCAAGAAAGAGAACTATGTTCAAGAATGATCTCAACACAAGGAAATTCAGTGTCTAACTGAAAACTAGCAACTGGCTTCTTTTTGGTGGTGGTAGCTTTTATGCCTGGGTTTGATTTGGGTTTTTTTAACCATGTTTTGTGGCTGGCTTGACCAAAGCATTGGGTGAACTTGCTCTCAGCTGTGTGAGTTGTGTGCTTCTGTCGCATCTGCCTCTGCCCTTTGCAAGACTAATAAACTTCACTGCTACGAATATCTGTGCTATAGAAGTGAAGATCAAGAAAGACAATTATGGTCAGTGTAGTCAGGCTGTTTATTTGTGTTGCCTCATTTTATAATCAACCACTGGTACTGGATTTGTTTGGACAGCACTTTTTTTAAAACATCCTATCTTAAGACAGCACTTAAAAGCAATCCTGAGTAAACAAAAATACTGGTTTAGTTCATCTTATTTCTTCATTTGACCTTGAGTACTCCTTGCAGTGAGTTTTCTCTGCAGTTCTGCATGTCTGATTACCAGAGCTGTCATCCCTATAGATGCCAGCCATAGCCTGTCCCAGCCATATGAACTCTAGCAGACATAGTATATTGGTGCATATGAGGTCCATAATAACATTTGTTTTAAACGTGGCTAGAGATGACTCTAATGCAGTATAGTAGTAGTCAGCATTTTAATAGTTTGTCTCTCTCTTTGGAAGAATTTTTTAAACATTTCCATGTATTTTCAAAGCAAATTAAATTATTCTGAATATGAGTTACATCTCCAACTGGCACTGTATGAAATAACCTGGTAATGTAGGAATCATTCTCCCCTTCTGAAGGGGAGAATGTCAGCTGCGTAAGCACAGAAGGGTGAGTAGTCTGCCAGACCATTTGTCAGCAGAGAAAATTATCATTACAAGACTTCTTAGGAAATGAAAAACAAAATAACTGCCATAAGGATGGCAGTTATTTAAATTTCCAAAATATACTCTCAGTTCTCACAATTGTTTTGTCAAGCTTTCAACATATAAGGACCTTAGAACTGCCTTCCGGTACCTGAAAGGATCCTACAGCAAGGCTGCAGAGGGACATTTCATAAGGGTGTCTAGAGACAGGACAAGGGGGAATGGTTTGAAGCTGAGGCAGAACAGGATTAGACTGGATCTGAGGAAGCTGTTCTTCAGTATGAGGGTGGTGAGACCCTGGAACAGGATGCCCAGGCAAGTTGTGGCTGCCTCCTCCCTGGGCCTCCTCTTCTCCAGGCTAAACAACCCCAGCTCCTTCAGCTGCTTCTCATAGGGCTTGTGTTCCAGACCCTCACCAGCTTTGTTGGCCTTCTCTGGACACGTTCAAGCAATGTTTAGTGTATTTTACCTGTCTGGCTGTGGTCAGTGCAATTGAGATGTTTCCATTCTTTTTCTCTTCCAGGCCATTTCCCGCTTGTGTGAAGATAAGTATAAGGACTTCAGGAAAGCTGCAAAGAAACGGTCAGTCAGTGCTGACAATCTGACTGTGGTTAGGTGGTGCCCTGCTATTATCCCCTGACAGAGGAGACTGGAATATTCCTACAGATGTACTGTTTCATCCATCCATATTTTTTCGGGGTGGGCTTGGGGGCAAGAAGATAAATACAAAACAAACAAAACCAGACTTTTTGATTTATTTTCATTTTTAAATCTGGCAAGCTGCCTTTACAGTGCCTCCCCATCGTGTAGCACATGAGCAAAATGCCTAGCGGAAGGAGACGTGGAGGAACCGGTGTTTGGCAGAGAAGATGGGTACCAGGTGGTTGTTTTTTTTCTCACTTTTCACTAACAGCTTTACCCTTTTTATGAGGAAAACGGCAAAACAGGTGCTTGGAAGAAGAAACAAACAAACAAACAAATGAAGTAGAAGCAGAAAAATATTTCAGAACTGTGCCATTTTCTAATGTGCTGTACTCCTGAAGGGAAATGGCAGCATGAAAACACACCATGTAGTCAGATGACTGTGCACTAGAGGAGTGAAGTTGGGAGAGTCCATCTTAAAGGTTTCTCTTAATAATATCTTTTTTTGTTATTGTTGTTGCTGCCTTTTTTGTTTGGTTTTTTTTTATGTTCCTTATTGCTGCTTCCCAGGATAAATTCTTCCCCTTGCACAGCAGCAAATACAAAGTCTGTACTTACTAGTAGCACAAGCCCCTGAATAAATAGCGTTGGGTTTTTTCACTGCACTTTTTTCTGTAAACTGTCTTACTAGCATTATTCTCCATCATTATTATGCATATGTTATATTTCTTGTATGCCTTTTATTGTTTTGCAAAAGAGAGAACTTGACCATAGTACTGAACCAAAAGTGTGTACAGGGATCAGAAGATCTTCATGTTTTATTTATAGTATACTTGGGTGTGTGTGCCTTCCTGAGTTCTTGGAATCATTTATTTTTCCTTAATAGAAAGATACAGTTACTAAGGTATTCAGATGATGATGATGATGATAAGACTTGGGCCAAATCTCTGAAATTTGCAAGAGATTTTATGATCCTTTTGCAGATTTTCATAGCATTAGAAGTTTAGCAGAATTCATTTAGACAGAGCTGGTTTGGTTTGGTTTGGTTTTGTTTTGTTCTTGTATGGCCTGACTAGTTCATTCCTTCACCTCCAGGTCCATTGTTGCAAGCAATATCCTCCATTTTTATGTGTTTACTTTAAATCAAAAGTGAGTCTGTTTGTATAAAATAAAAAAGAATTAAAAAAAAGAAAAATGGTTCCAGTGAGAAGGCCTGTAGAAAATCTGAACAAGGTATTTGTCACAAGCAGATCTGTTTGGAAGCTAAAATACAGACCCTGGTGTTTTTCAGTGTAGGTGCTTACAGAAATTAAAAGTAACCAAACTGTGAACATGATTTGCAGCTCTGATTATTCAGCTTTTCTGTTGTTACTAATTCCCTCTTACTGTGGCTGTTGCCCCCTTGGGATTTGTAAGAACCTTTTCTAGAAGATAACTTATCAGTAGAAGCATCTTTGCTTTACAATACTCCATTGTGGTTTTGTTTCCCCCACATTTTTTCTGCACATTTTAGAAAGATACAGCTGCAAACTCTCAGTTCCTTGAAATCCTGTGACTATCACTGAAGTGAATGGCAGCAGAGGTCCTTGATTTATGCACTACTGTGGTGAACCATAAAGATTCCATATTTGTTTTATTAAGCCCTGTGGGCTTGTAGCAAACCTAGGGGCCCAGAGATGCACACTTGACTTCCAGTGCAATGCTAATCATATGCCTCCAGCTAGAGAGGCAATGATAGGATTGAAATTCTAATACCAAACAGTTTCCTTCTAGCTTTCTGTTACTGGTTTGTGTAGTTTGAGACATGAAGGCTTTGTCCATAAATTCTCCTGATGTCCTTTGGGCCTTTAAAATAATCTAATTCTCATCACTTCTCATTGTGCCAACGCCTCAGAACTGTGAGTATCCAAGTCCATTTTCCCCCTTGAACATGGAATGTAAGGAAAGTGTTTATAGTAACAACACAAATGGAAATCACAGCATTTGGAACCTCTTTACAGACAGTATCAAAAGCAACATTTGTCAGAGCATTTGAAATTCGTCCATTTAGGCTTTAAAACAGGTGAAAGATTTTGATTTGTCAACACTTTGCTCAAGTACTTTCCATGCAACTTGCTATCGGGAATATTGATTTTAGCCATTTCTCTGGGTGATAAGAGATAATGAACTTTGGATTCTGTAAAGATCTCGATGCATCTGCTATAATTTTTTGTGAAGTTTATTAAACTACTCTAAAGATTGTATAGTCTATTTATTGTATGTATGTACATACAGTCTGATATTTTAAAAAGTGGATTCCGTAAAACCTGGCTCAGTCTTGTTTAGACTATTGAATATCGTTTTAGCCTTGTGCACTGGACTCTACCTCTGTATAGGAGAATTTTCCATATTCTTAATTAGTACTGATTCTGTGATTAACTTGGTTATGTTTCTTGCACTAAGAATTAAAAAAAAAAAAAAATCTGCTGTAAGTGTGGATTTTTTTTTCCCCCTTTAGTTTGAGTTTTCCCATATGGATCCTCTGCATAGAGATTGGTGTTTTCTTTCCTCATGGGTACAGAAGAATTCGTTGCCTTCTTCCCCCCCCCCCCCCCCCCCTTAACTTCTGATTTGTTCCAGGGTTGCCAAAAATACAGTACCTATCAGTAAATCTTAATGAGTGTCTTTTGTTTGCAAGGTGTTCTATACCATATCATTAAAAATTAAACATGCTTTAGGATTATGTTGTGGTTTAGTGTAGTTTGTTTTAAACGCTACCGTATGGAAAATGCCATTGCAAGGTTGGTGAACCACCTGGGGGCGAGAAGGGAGGAGAACCAAACAGTGAATAGACTAGACTAGAATAGACCAGGTTGGAAGAGACCTTCAAGATCATCATGTCCAACCTATTATCCAACCCACCTAATCAACTAAACCATGCAACCAAGCACCTTATAAAGTCTCCTCCTAAACACCTCCAATGACGGTGACTCCACCACCTCCCTGGGCAGCCCATTCCAATGGGCAATCACTCTCTCTGTGTAGAATTTCTTCCTAACCTCCAGCCTAAACCTCCCCTGGCACGGCTTGAGACTGTGTCCTCTTGTTCTGGTGCTGCTTGCCTGGGAGAAGAGTCCAACTTCCGCTTGTCCACAACCTCCCTTCAGGTAGTTGTAGAGTGATGAGGTCTCCCCTGAGCCTCCTCTTCTACAGGCTAAGCAACCCCATCTCCCTCAGCCTCTCTTCACAGGGCTGTGCTCCAGACCCCTCCCCAGCTTTGTTGCCCTTCTCTGAACACCTTCCAGCATCTCAACATCTTTCCTAACCTGAGGGGCCCAGAACTGGACACAGGACTCAAGGTGTGGCCTGACCAGTGCTTTAAATAAGTGCACAAATACATTGTGGTTTTCAGTTCAGAACCTGCTGTAAATGTTTTCTGGATGAAGGTTTTCATTACTGCTTTGGTCACCGGCTCAGGAACAAAAAGGCATAAGAGATGTAATAAACCTGTCCCTTCAAGCATCATTGTCTTAAAGAATTATTTGTGTACAAGGATGATTAAGGGACCAGAACATCTCTCTGATGAGGAAAGGCTGTGAGAGACCTGAGGCTGTTTAGTCTGGAGGAGACTGAGAGGAGATCTTATTGATGTTTATAACTGTCCGAAGGATGGCTGTCAAGAAGAAGGGGGCAAGCCCTTTTCAATTGTGTCCTGTGACAGGACAAGGCACAGTGGATACAAACTAGAACACAGAAAGTTTCATCTCAATGTGAAGAAAAACTTCATTACTGTAAGGGTGACAGAGGCCTGGAACAGGTTGCCCAGAAAGGTTGTGGAGTCTCCTTCTCTGGAGACTTTCAAGACCTGTCTGGAATCATTCCGGTGTGATCTGCTCATGGTGATCCTGCTCTGGCAGGGGGATTGGACTCGATGATCTTCAGAGGTCCTTTCCCAGCTCAGCCATTCTGTAATCCTATGATTCTGTATGTTTGAGCCAGTGGGTCATTCATTTGGTCATTTATGCATTACTAACTGGGTGCCTTGTCAGGGATTTTAATTCATGCATCCCTCTGCAGACAGAGATGCTTCTGCAGACTTGTCTCTCTATCATTTAGATTTCATTTTTTTGTCAGTGATATATATCATTCTGACAGACACTGTTCCTCGGAGCTGTGCATGCTGGAGGCACCTGATAAAAGTGCAAAAAGAAGAAAAAATCAGATCTTTGTCCAGCTTCCATGCACTCTATCAGTCCTTCAAATGAGACATGTTTTCTGTTGCTAAAAACATACTAAATCCTGCCCCACAGCAGGGTAATGGTGTCCCTTTCAGGAATTATTTTTTGGGAGGGTTGGGGGGCAGGGGGAGAGATCAGCATATATGGATTAATTGCCCTTAGCTTATTTAACTTAATTTATCATATGAACCTGGTTTTCTGGATCCTCTTATGTGAACACACAGAAAGTGCTTAGTGAATCCCAGACCTGCAGTTTGAAAATGGCTGAAGGTGTTAGCAAGGAAAGCTAGGCATGAGTTTTCTTATGTTGTCTGAGCTGGGTCATGAGGCTCTTCTCATTAAAGGAAAAAGCAGCAGGATGGCAGACTGAAGCAAGGTAGGTGACAGAGTGACAGAGCAGTATAAATAGAGTGTATGTCTTGTGTTCCTTCTAGAAGGGTTGATCTGATGGAATTTGATGTGAAAAATAACAAAATGGGAGGGGGGTCATACTCTTTACACCTTGTGTAATGTGTTTCAGGATTATTGGTGGAGACTTTCAGCTGTTACAGGTGGAGATACTCTAAGCAAACTTCTTGGTGAGGTGACAAGTGACAGTATACACAATCGGGGTTGAAAGGGACCTCGAAAGATCTGAGTCTTCATCAACCAAGGCAAACTCCTCCTGACTTGCTCTACCTGTGTTTCCCATACGAGTTATCCAGAATCTCCATAAAGAATTTGTAAAGCTTACTCAAGGAGACACTGGACAGAATCTTCTGTGAGGATGTCAGTGTTCTCTGCAGCTGGAGAACAGCAAATAACAGTAAAATGTCAGAACTGGTGTTTGTGAAGTACCCTTTCACAATGTGCTTACATCCTTTACTCCATGTACTTACATAATGAGGTTTCAGATCTTTTTTCCTTGCATCTTTGACAAACTGGGGTGCTGCAGTAACTACTGCAGGAAAAGTTTGAAGATAGAAAATGTTTGAACTAGCACTGCTGTCCACTTTGAATTCCCTAGCAGTGAAGCACCTCTTCAAAAGGCAGATGAAGACTTAACATGTGTGACATGAGTGCTTTACTGAGCAGGCATCATAGTAAGATACTTCCTTCACTTAGGAGATGCTGCAGCACTCTTTAGTCTGGTGCTGATTTTTCTCTTGTCTGTAGGTCTACTTGCTTCATTGCCTCTGGGTTTTTATGCCCCTTTATTTTAGACATTGGTCCAAATTATTCTCCATGGAAACAATATCTTGGGAACTGGAGCTGTGATACACTCCCTGCCTTTTATTTAAACAATACAGATCATCCTGTGACCGTGGACTTCTCTTTCATGTATTTAAGACAAACTAAGCATTCTTCTGTGGACAAAAAAGGCCAAAAAATGGGGGCTGATATGCTAGAAAGGTTGTGAGGCATAATTATGTGTGCATAGTTTTAATAATGGCAGATAGTTTAAATAATGGCAGATACTTATATTTGTATCTTTTGTGGTAATACCAAGAGGCAATGATGATCCTTTAAATAGCATGATGATGTTAATTTTTTAGGCAAGGATCTTGAGGGATAATTGCCTCCCTTCAGTGGGACAGGATGTGCAGATCGTACTACCATAAATCCTGGGAGGAGGAAGACCAAGCTCTACTGGGCAAAATGGAACATAAAATACACCAAACAATCTTGAATAGTGAGCATTAGACTTGCAGGATTGGCTTGATGTTGATACACACTCCAGCAGTGCTCAGAATGTTGTGGTGGTCACCTTGCTTACATAATTGCATCCTGTTCCCTTTGTGGTCTTAAAAATTCGTCCTAAAGCTTAACAGACTTCAGCAAGTTCTAGTATAAGGTCAAGAATGTTTGAAGGCAGCCTTTACCAAAAAATCAAAACAAAAAAGTAGAAGAGCTCCTGTTAAGAGCAAAAGCTGCTGGATGTGATTTGGTAGTGCTGTGGGGCTTCATCAGCATGAACACTGTGTAAAGAGAGGGGGTAAAGTGAGTCTCCTGCTTGTGACACCTCCCAGTACATGTTTGCAAAGCCATAGGCTGGGAGAATGAGAATTGCAGACACCCCACACACCTTCCACCTCCCCAAACTCCCTCAACCAACCCCAAGTCTATTGTTGTAGTTACAGTAATTCCGCATTAGCACTAGCAGAGTCGTGACCAGAGATGGAAAATTATCTTCCCACTTTACATAGTTGCTTTGCACAGAAGTGAAAATGTTTGGCCTAACAATTGTGTACAGGAAGATGTTGGACTTGCTGATCTTCAGGTCTGTTTTCAACCAGGTGATTCTATGATTCTATTTTAAATATCCAAATCGCCACCAGTGCTTGCAATGTTAAATATTTAACTTACTTATGACTGTTCCTTACATTCTACTATAGGAATGAGTCCAGAACTTGAATTTGTACTTTAATGGTGCTTTATAGGGCACCAGTTCTAAATCTGTCCTCTAAAGCTAGTGGAATGATTTGTTTAACCTAGGGAAAATGTTGGGTAAACCTTGATACTTTTGACCATTGTCAGGTAAAGTGATCTTCCAGATCTGCTTGGGTTTAAGGCTTTGGATCAATGATTTACTCAGCTGAATAGAAGTAAATGTTACAAAGCATAAAGCAGCTGTATTGACTTCATCGAGAGTAACTCTGGCTGGGTCACCCTGACACTGAGCTTCAGTGAACAAAGGACTGGCCTGATTCTTCTGCTTCTCTCTTCAGTAATGAATCAACATCTGAACCTCGGTGAGAACATCTTCAGTGTTTCTGACCTATGAGAAATGTAGACCATGAAATCCTTGCTTTTCTGTGGTGGCCTGTCATTACATCAGAAAGGCCTTTTCTGTTCTGCTCTGTTTGCTGGCATGTGGCATAACGAAGTTGTTCTGCTCCTTAAAGCGTGCAGATTGCTAACCCAGGCATTAGCTAGAGCTGTGTGCTTAGATATCTGATGCCCAGCTGGGACATTCTGACTTTTTCTTAAAACAACTTTTAAACCAGAGACCAGGGCAAGAAATCAGTTGTGGATTTTCTCTGAAATCCATAGACTGCAAATAATTATCAGCTTCTATTTTTTTGCTGTTTCAGGCTCATTGTTTATTTTTCATGCCATTTTCAATGAGCTGAATTTTCCTTGGCAATTTTAATATGTGAACATGTTTTATTATTATTAATAGCATTAGATAAGGAATTTCTGTGGCAGTTGCTAATAGAAAAAGCAATTATTTTAAATGTCATTTGAACCTGTTGTTTGCCCACCCTCCATCCCCCAAGGAATGCATTTGTCTGCATTCTTTGACTTACTAAGAATAGGTAAATCCAGTGATATGAGATTGCAGGGTTTGGCACTTTCCCCTTCACAATGTAACGTGAACAATGAACTTTTTGCAAATTACAGAATAAACTGAAAGCTTCAGAGCAATGGGAGGGAACAGAGGAAAACTGGAACTGATTTCTTCAGCAGACTCCAGTGTTCCATTATAAGGACAGAGATCTGTTGGAGTGAGTCCAGAGCAGGGCCACAAAGATGACCCAAAGGCTATGAGGATAGGCTGAGGATAGGCTGAGGGAGCTGGGGTTGTTCAGCCTGGAGAAGGGAAGACCATCAGGGGGCCTTAGAGCTGCCTTTCAATACCTGAAGGGATCCTACAGGCAGGCTGGAGAGAAAAGAAAATGATATTTCTCTTTTCAGCTCCCCTCTTCCATTTCTGTGTTAGTTTTAGCCTTCTCCCCATGGTGCCCAGTGCTTGGTTTGAATGCCCAGGTAGCTACAATTCATCTTTCCCTAGTGAAAGGAAAAGCAGTGTCAGTGTTCAGTAACAGACAACAGCATAGCTTTTGTTTCTTAAAATGATCAGCCACGAAATACAAGAAGGTGTAAAGAACTCTTATTTGAATTGTGCAGTGGCTGCCTGTATGTTAACTCTAAGATGACAGATTTATTTACTGGCATCCAGCACAATAGCCCCTTTTGTTGTGTGTGTTGTATCTGCTCTCCACAAACTTAGCAGCGTCCATACTGAGAAGTGATAGCATGTAAGTGCTAAATTTAAAGCCTAGTCAGCCAAAGAGATTCTTCCTAGCCTCTGTTCATTATGAAATCTGTGTTCCAGTTACTTAAGGCGTTTTTCTTGCTTAAACAGTTCATGTGATCCCAACCCACCGTGCTTTTTGCCTGTCTGACCATTGCTGTCTTGGGACCCATGTGGGAATTCATTACTGTTAGGTGTTGGGCACTAGTGGAACATGCAAACACCACCATGATGAAGCTTCATAATAAAACACAGGATCCTAGAACTTTCCAGACTTTCAGGTTTCTATTTGCACTGTATAGAGCAGATTTCATGCATGTGTAGCTACCTGCTGCAGTGGGAGTTAAGCAGATATTAATAATGTACCTTTGAGAATCCCGTGGACTCACTTTGTACTTTTACTACTTAGTAAAATTAAACACTTTGGAAGAAATTGGCCCTGGGCTTCTGAATGATAATATACTTCCCATTGCTTCATTTCCCTTCAGCTCAGTCCTGAAATGTTTAAAGTTCTCAGCTGGATAGCTTGGAGATTGCTGGACTGGTCTGAAGGAAAACTGCCTTTTTCATTTCTTGTCCTCTTAGAAGCAAGTACCCTTTAGAAAGAGGATCTTCCTGTTATTACAAACATTTGTTGTAAGGGAATCTGTCTGAGAGAAAGCAAGAGAATAGTTGAAATCCTTCAGAACATGCTGTAAAATACAGTCTTTTTTGAAGATTTATTAAATTAGCAGAGGGAGAGGGAGACAACAAGATGTATGCACTGCACTGTGGGCATCAGGGTTAAGTGCAAGATGTGAGAGCCTGTGTGAAAGTTACCAGGTTCAAGTCCAGTCACTATGAGCAGTGAAAATGAGCTGAACTCCACTGTTCTGGATGTTCTTCAGAGCTGTTTCACACATACATGCATAGACATTTATGTATCTTTGAGCACATGCATATGCATCACCTTTCTGGGAGTGGAAGGTACACAAAATAGCTAAGAGGGACATGTTCTTAGGAAGCTTCCTAAAAGACATTCTGCATAATGCCACTTCTGGGCACCAGTGAGCTTAAGATTGAGCAGTGGGGAGTAGGACCACATTGTTTAAGCTCCCTATTGAATAATTCATATAGAAAGTATTCACCACCCCTGCATCAGTGTGTGTAGGCTCCACAGCCCTAATTCTGGAGTTACAATTTTCTTGCTTTCTCCATGTCCCTAAAGCTACAATGGTTGCTTAGGGGAGAATGTACTTCTGAGTGTATTCCCCTGCAGTGCTAGCTGAGTGGCAGATGGAGAGAGGTCCCAGGGAATGCAAAGCGTGCAGCGTCGTGTAGAACAAGGGCTCTCCATGCTGTGTTGGCTCCTACACTATCTCTATGCTATAGAAGGCTTTTGTATGCAGCATGGGATTGCTTTGAAGATTGTCTTACATGTTTATGTGCAGGCATCTGCACTATGTGTACCTTAAAAAGAACATTTGTTCTGGGCAGCTTTTCCTATTACTTCCTTACTATTGTCCTTTGTGGCTGGCATGTTTTCATTCTCTCACCCTTCTGCTGTGTTTAACAAATTTTAAAGGTAGGACCATGAAGATTAATTGCCTTTTAATGTTTTATTGTCCCTTCTGAATGATGGGTTTTGTTTTCCCCTGAATTTACAGATCACCATCTGAAGAGCCCGAACAACTGCAAGATTTGTCACTAATGGGTCATTTTTTTGCTAACTAGAAACATTATAAATAGACTCTAACATTACATGTTAAAATATTAGATATGCATCTGTGGGTTTTGTTTCCTAATTATCTGCCAAAGACTCTGAACTGAAATGCCAGATCCCCTTCTGTATTAGGGAGGCTGCTATGCAGACCCATTTTGCCTTCACATTAATTAAATTGGTAGAGGGAAGCTTCTTTATTGCCAGGTGCTGTGTGGGGTGCAATCTCCTGTAGTAACTCCCACTTCACTGTGTTTACCTGTCATCAGTGTAGGTGTTGACTGGGTAAGACAGGTGTGGGATTTGCTATACCAGAGGAATGCCTCCTATTTCAGGGTTTTTTTAGGATATGATGTAGAGTGTGGCACCCTTTGAGTGACTGATTTGATCCTGGATTGAGAAATCCCAAAGCAGTTTCAAGCTAATTGTACCTCACCTCTGGATGTCATTCTGAGCCAAGGTGTAGATGATCAGAGGGCTGGAATACCTATGAGGACAGACTGAAAGAGTTGGGGCTCTTCAGTCTGGAGAAGAGAAGGCTCCGAGGGGACCTTATTGTGGCCTTCCAGTATCTGAAGGGGGCCTACAAGAAGGCTGGGGAGGGACTTCTCAGGCTATCAGGTAGTGATAGGACTAGGGGGAATGGAATGAAGCTGGAGGTGGGGAGATTCAGGCTGGACCTGAGGAAGAAGGTGTTCACCGTGAGAGTGGTGAAGCCCTGAAATGGGTTGTCCAGGGAGGTGGTTGAGACCCCATCCCTGGAGGTGTTTATGACCAGGCTGGATGAGGCTCTGGCCAGCCTGATCTAGTGTGAGGTGTCCCTGCCCATGGCAGGGAGGTTGGAACTAGATGATCCTTGGGGTCCCTTCCAACACTAACTGATTCTATGATTCTATAAATGTGTTTGCTGGGCTTTGTACCAAGTAGCCCAAGTCTTAGCCTAGAGACATGACCCAGATCTACAGTGAGGAGCATTTCCAGTAGTTCAGAAAATTTCAGTGAGTCACTCACAGTGATAGAGTCACATCTGTGAATGTTTGCAGGATCAAACCCTGGATCTCTGGTAAGGGGTTAGAAATGTGGACAGCAGTTGTGAATTTTAAAATAGATTTCATTACATCTTCTTGTATTTCATTGCTGATCTCTAAAAGTTTTCCAGTGGCTGTTAGGACCCCTCCTAAATTCAGATGTGATGATATACCATTGGATTCCAGGGTTCAGCTTTATCTAAAGCCAGGGTGGTGTTTTCTGCTTGCCTTTCTTACTTAACTAGAATTCAATATAAGTTCACAGATTGCACCACTTTAGAGCCTAGAAATAGTTGTTTGTTAGGTTCTAGTGCTGGACTGTGTACTAAGGGATGGGGTTGTGCATCTCATCCCCATCTGATGTGAAACATGGTGCCATGCCAACTGGTGGTACTGCAGAGCCAGAGTCTTTCTTTGTCTGTAAATATTGCTCTCCCTATTCACTTACAGCCTTTACAGACAAACAGGGAATACAGGCAACAGCTCAAGACAAATAATAAGCGAGGGGAATTGTTATGCTGAGTATCTCCATATCCCTTATTGGGTAGCTTTGGATGGGAACTCTGGCATGACAGACAGTGCTGGGTGAGAGAATGAAGAAATTACAGTCTGTGGTTTTGCCAAGACCAAACTCTTAGTAATGATCATCTCAGCCTGTAGCCCAAAGCTAGACTGATGACAGAGACTTGCAGAGCAGGTCCATGGCTTGTGGTTTTGTCCTTCTGTAGACATCTTGGTGCTTCAAAGGCAGATTTTACCCCTGCTAGCCATGCCCCAGTATTGGCTATATTTATGCTTCCTGCCATTGTTTTACCAAACTGCTTCAGGTTATGGTCAAAGGAGGCCTCAGGGTACAATAAGTCAAAATTGGCTCTGATGTGTTCTAGATTGCTAGACAGTCTGGGTCTCTTCCAGTCTGAACTTGGGAAGTGGACACACCACCAAAAGGGAAGTGTTGGACTGAATTATGAACTGTCTGGAAAAGCTAAAATCAAAAAGCCGAAGTTTTCTGGAAAAGCTAAAATAGACTTTAAGCTTTCTGACATAAATCTAGCCCTAGGTTAGGCTTCCTGGGGAGTCTGGAGGGTGATGTTGCTTGCTTTCTAAGCAAATGGGTCTTCCTACCTCAGCACATGCATGCTGAGGGATTAGATGTTGCCTGGTATATTTCTGTAGGCAGCCGTTTAGGGGTTTAAATCCCTAGCTGCTATCCTTCTTTCACGAATGGTAGAGGTCTCACAGCAACAGAGAGCAAGAGTATTTTAACTGGCAATATTGACAGGGACAATTTATAGTCTATTGTGTGGATGCAGCTGCTGAGCCTGCCACCATCTTGGCATTCCTGGTGCTATTTTTGACAAAGGATGTTTCACCAGGAATACCTTCATATCTCAGCATAATTTATATCTTGGCCATTTGCATCTCTTCTCTGTTCCCTTCCTTCAGCTTCCCCTCCTTCCCAAGCTTCTCCTCCTACACACACATCTTTGCAAAACAATGAAGTGGGGAGGAGTGTGGAAATGAAGATAAAATCATCATCACACACCATAAATAAAACTTGGTAACAGAAGAAAAGGTTGTTTGGCAAATATTTACATAAATCAACTCTGAAACCAGGGAAACTCCTGCATATTTACTACTGCAGTTAAAAATATCTCTATGCAGTTATTGGATAAAGAATTCTGAAGTGCTCTCCTTTCAGACTCCAGTTTTATGGTTACCTTAGGATGGGGCTCACTACAGAGAGGATGCCTAGAGTGTTCTGCCAAGGCACTGCATGCCCTGTGAGCAGAAAGCTGGGGAGAAAGTCTTTGCACAGTGGCAACTGACTCTCTGAAATGGTTAGTTTCACCATTTTTCCAGGTAAGATGTGTTCGGCCATAAAGCTTAGCCTAGTTACAGTGACCATAACTCAAGCAGTGTCAGCACACAGCTCAGTGTCTGTGCCAACCCACCTTGCTTCCCCAGGCAAAGCACATGAGAAGGGCTGCAGTGCAAAGCTTGTGCCTGGACTGCTGGCAGCCCTCAGATGTCAGGTTGTCATGACATCACTTTTCTCTCTTGCTGTGTCATTCACAGAGTTCTTTTTCAGTTGTTTTTCTATTTATTGTGATAGTCTTTCCTGGCAGTAGGTGTCGTGACATTTGTCCCTATTGCAGCAGACTCAAAATGGCAGAGTAGCATCCCCTAAGCAGTTTAATAGTGGGTGGAAAATGGTAGTAGATTATTTTCCCCAAGGGAATTGGGTACAATAACAGTGAGAAAAGAAAAGCTGAGACTCTTATTTTGACCCATGTGTTTTTTTTCCTGGGGTCCAACCTGGTCTGGTCTATTCTATTCTATTCTATTCTATTCTATTCTATTCTATTCTATTCTATTCTATGCAGCCACACAGTGTCAAGGACACACTGTGCAATTGCACCTAGCACTCAAGGAGCCTTCAGCCCGTGGGGTGTCCTGCTCTGAGGAGACAGCTCACTCCATCATTGCTGCAGTGGCTTGCTGGGGCTTCAGAATGCTGGGCAACCAGCCGCAGGATCTTCTGAGTGACATCCAGAGTACCAAGCAGTTCAGGCAGAAAGAACTGATATAAATTAAAAGTAAGTGACTTGTGGCATCTTAGAAACCAGCCCCTACCCTTGGGGGGGTTTAATTTTATGTATTTTTTTTGAATGCTTCCCCTGTTTTTCATCATGCCTGCAGGGAGGCTCAGCCTGCTGGCTGGCTCAGCACACAGGAGAAAATATGGTGTGGCTGTGATTGACAGGGCCATGATGTCCTGTCAGGGAGGCCGTGTTTTAGAAATAAAATTGCTTTGGGAAATTGCATTGGAATAGCTTCCAGTGAGCTAAGCTGAAAGTGCCTTTCAAACATAGGGATGCTTGTCCTTCCTTCTATTATCCATCTGCAGCTCTCATGGGGAGACAGAGGGGTATCTGTTATTTTCTGGTCTGTACTTTTCTTCCTCTCTTCCCCTCTCCCTGTCTTTCACCACTGAAATATCTCAGCAATGCCAGGAGGCTGGTATGTCCCGGGAGGGTAAGAATAGTCTACAATGGCAGGGAGGACTCCTGTCGTCATTTGTCTGCTTGCAGTTTTCTGGGCAGAGGATCTTTACAAGAGGTAGGAGCAATCTGAGAAGCCAGAGCCTTTGCAAGACAAGCTCTTAAAGCCTTAAGAAGATTTGTTCCAACATTCAAAACTAAACAGGCCTGTTCAAATCACCAAAATAATCTTTCATCAATACGTTGGTGTGGCTGGGTTGCTCCTGGACCCTCATGAAGAATTCCTTTAATTTTATTTGTTTATTATTTAATTGCTAATTCCCTGTCTAGGTCTAATCTCCTCTGGAAAAGCCAAGGTTGTTAGGACACCAGGAGCCGGAAGCGTTGCGAACTTGCTCAAACATGGAGCACTGGGACTCGCTGGGACTTTTGATTGTCACCCTCAACTATAATGTGACTATTGTAGGTAAGTGCCTTAAAAGAGCCCTTTTCCATTCCTGAAGCCACCCAAATGTCCTACTGCCCTGTTCCATTCCTGAAGCCACCCAAATGTCCTACTGATAGCTGACTAATTGCTAGCTGTATCTCCGTGATCCTTATGCCGGGAAGCTGTTATTTAGATACATGATGTGAGTGGCTAATGTACTTCATTTCTTGTTAAACAGATCCTTCCTCCCTTCCTGACAGCTATTTTCTGAAATTTATGTAAAAAATTCTGGCAGGGTTTTAAAATTTGGCTCCTGTTGGTGTTTAGGCTTCCAGCTAGCTCCAGCAGCTGTCATAGGCACTGTGGTTGAAATACTCAGAAGTAACACTTTATTGATGCTGCCTAAAGTGAACAGTGGAACGTATCCAATAGATTAGTGATGAATTAAAAAGTTTAAAGAAAGTAAAAACAACAACAACAAAAAAAACCCCAACCACTTCTCTTTTACAGGAAGATGATTGTGGTTTATTACTCTTGTAGTTAATTACCATGGATTTTAATTTTTTTGTTTTTATAAAGTTCACATGCATTTAAAAACCAAAATACAGAATGCTGGCTGGCTGGTTAGTTGGTTGGTTGGGGTTTTTTTCCTCAGCTAGCAGTCATTTCAATGCTTCTTTTCCCCCCCTGTTCTTACTTAAATAAGACACTGTTGCTTTTTTTTCATAGGCTACTTTGCTCAAAACTTTCAAGGGCCTTTCAAAGACCTTTTGCCTCCAGCTGTGGAGGGTTGCTGTAGTTTGTGCTGTGCATTGCAGGGAGTATCCAGCTAAGCAGCAAGGGGGTCAGCGAAGGGGCTTGTTATAGCATGTTTAATCAAGACTGAGTCACTAGGGAGGGTATTGCATGGAGGGATTATCACTACAATGTATGTCACACTAAACTACTTCCTAAGGATCCATTGATTTTTCTTAATCAGTACTCCCTACTGTACATGGTCTAATGAAAAATTGATAGGGAAATAGCATATGGTGTTTTGAGCTTAATTAACTGAGGTGCTTCAAACACCTCGAGGTCCTTGCAGGGAAGAAAGGCTACCTAAGGATGAAACATTGCTTGCTAAAGATGACTGATTCTGTACAGCTGGTGTTCCCTATTGGCCCACACTATGCTGAAAGGAGAGTAAGCAGGGCTGTGGCAACACAGCAAAGCCACCGCTAAAGTTTGGGTGATGAAAGATGAAATGGAAAGGCCTCAGTTTATTTGTGGTTAGGTAATATCACAGAATTATAGACCCACAGAATGCATCGGGTTGGAAGAGACCCTCGAAGCTCTTCTTGTCCAACCCACTCTGCAGTGAGCAGGAACATCTTTGACTTTAGGTTGCTCAGGACTCCATCAAGTTCCACCCCTGGAGTTTTTTAAGGCCAGGCTGCATGGGGCTCTGAGCAACCTGGTCTAGCGTGTGGTGTCCCTCCCTGTGGCAGGGGGGCTGCAACTGGATGATCTTTGAGATCCCTTCCAACCCTGACAATTCTGTTATTCTGTGAAGTCTGGCCTTCAATGTCTCCAGGGATGGGGCCTTCAACACCTGCTAGAATATTTCACTACCCTCATTGTAAAGAAATTCCTCCTAATGTACAACCTAGGTCAACCCTGCTCTAGTTTAAAACCATTGGCCCTCATCCTATCACTACATGCTTTTGTAAACAGTCCCTCCATATATTGTTTGGCCAGGAGCAGCAGGTTTCGCTTACATATCATCAACCTTTTTCCAAGCCAAAGAGGAGTTTTTAACAGGGGAGGCTGATTACAAGAGACTATTTCTTCAAATGTCTGGTGTGTAGAGACATCGTCTCTACATGAGGCCTTCCTTTCCTTCTCAGTGCTCTGATTCTTTTTCTTACCTGTTCTTCTCTTCTAGGAAAGGTCTGGCTAATGTTAATGCTTCTGCTGCGAATGGCAGTGGTAGTGCTAGCAGGCTATCCACTCTACCAAGATGAGCAGGAGCGCTTTGTCTGCAACACCCTGCAACCAGGCTGCTCCAATGTTTGCTATGACTTGTTCTCTCCGGTATCTCACTTTAGATTCTGGCTCATTCAGACTGTGTCTGTCCTGCTACCTTATGCTGCATTCAGTGTTTATGTTTTGCACAAGGTAGCTATGCACATTGTAAGAATGCATGGTTTGGTGCATGGATGCAAAGAGAAAAAAGGGTTGTCAAGCCCTGAAGACCTGAAAGAGCTTGCTAGAAGTGCTGTGGTCAATAGATTAGATTGTGGTGCCCACAACCTGAGTGTACTTGATTTTTCTGGAGCATATACCCTTCATCTTTTTTTCAGGACACTGCTGGAAGCTGCCTTTGCAGCTGTGCAATATTTTCTTTTTGGCTTTCTTGTTCCTGATCGCTTTTCCTGCTACCATTCCCCTTGCACCAGCACAGTTGACTGTTATATTTCTCGGCCCACTGAGAAATCCATCATGATGGTTTTCATCTGGGGGGTCAGTGGTCTATCCTTTCTGCTTAGCCTTGTTGATCTTGTCTGTGCTCTCCAGAGAACAACAGCAAGAAACCAAAAGAACAAGTTGCTGGCAAACCTCCATGTAGAGGATGAGAGCATTTTGACTATTCCTCCAGTACAGCATGGTAGCTCTTCACCTCAAAATCAAGACTGTGTGGTACCAAATAGCAGCCAGACCAGCGATGGCTCCTGCTCACTTCTCTCTGGAGAGGAAGAAGAGGCTGTCTGTCATCCTGAAGTGGTGTCTCAGCAAATTGCCAGAACTAACCTTAACAGCAACAGCACTAAGCTCTGTGTATCAGGGGACCATATTGTTAAGGAAGATAGCACTGAGGAACCTGGTGCCAGTGGCCATCAGGCAACTACATGCAGGCAAGTGAGACCCAGATTTCAGCAAGATGCCATTAAAGATACTGCCCTGTCTTTGAGACCTCAGAGCAAGTCTCACCTTGGAGTTTCTTCCTCTCTAGTTCAGAGCAAGCTCTTAGGCTATTATCCTTCAGCTGAACTGAAAAACCCTGATGCACAATCAAATTACAGCAGTACTAGTTGCTTGAGGTCAAAAAAGTCAGAATGGGTATAGAGCCCTGAGTGAACGCTACCCTATGATCCTGGCAGGGCAAATCATTGCATCACTGAGGTGGTTTCAGCTGGATGTCTTGGCTGTAGTTTCACTGCAGAGACACTCTGATATGCTGTGCTCCTTCCACTGATGAGGCAGCAAAAGCCTTGGATAAGATTTTGAAGGATACTGAATTAAGGGAGCTGTTATTTGGAAACTGTAACATCTTTATGTTTTTCTGACTGTGAGTGACTTTAAAAAAGTTGTAAAATGTTGCTGATGTGATTGACCTGGTTTTCCAGAACTATGTGTGAACAGTTCTTTAGCCTAGCCTAATTTTATTGTAAAAGAATGAGCTTAGGAAAGACATTACTTTAAAGCACAGCTGTACATTGTCTCCTGCTAGAAGGTTAATTTATCTCCTCATACTAAATTGTCAAAGCCCACTCAAGGCAAGAAGAGTGGACAGTGACTAAAATAAAAATGCATATTTTGTAGTAAAATGTTAATGTGAAACAAAAACATCAAAACCAAACCACACAAAACCAACCCTGGACCTTACTGATGGAAGGTTATGCCTACGCTAGTTAGCAATGCCATGGCAGTACCTTTCCCTAACCCTGACATCATCTGGCACAGTCAGACCATGTCTGTATTGTTCAACTCAAATAGCTAAATAAATAAAACAAGGTGGCTGCATTCAGATTAATTGTTGGGAATGGTCCTGTGCTCAGGAATTGCTCAGGAGATGACTATCACAGTATCACCAAGGTTGGAAGAGACCTCAAAGATCATCGTGTCCAACCTGTCACCACAGACCTCATGACTAGACCATGGAACCAAGTCCAATCCCCTCTTGAATGCTTCCAGCATCTGTGACTCCACCACCTCCCCGGGCAGCACATTCCAATGACGAACGACTCTCTCAGTGAAGAACTTTCTCCTCACCTCAAGCCTAAATTTCCCCTGGTGCAGCTTGAGACTGTGTCCTCTTGTTCTGGTGCTGGTTGCTAGAGAGAAGAGACCAACCCCTTCCTGGCTACAACCTCCTTTCAGGTAGTTGTAGAGAGCAATGAGGTCTCCCCTGAGCCTCCTCTTCTCCAGGCTAAGCAACCCCAGCTCCCTCAGCCTCTCCTCACAGCGCTGTGCTCAAGGCCTCTCCCCAGCCTTGTTGCCCTTCTCTGGACACGTTCAAGTGTCTCAATGTCCTTCCTAAACTGAGGGGCCCAGAACTGGACTAGGAGGTATAAGCCCCAAAAGGGTGTCAGGGAATGCTCCAGCAGTTTGATAGAGCAGGGGACTGACATGTACTACTGACATGTCTACAAGGTGTTACATGACTCAATCTGAAATAGTCACCCTGGGCTATTGATTTCAGTAGGGAGAATGAATCACAAGACCAGTTTTAGGCATCTCTGAAGGTAACATGAGTCACTATTCCAGGTGTACCTACTTCTCCCACAGTGTGATTAGCTCAGACTTGGGCTTAAAGAAAATGGTTTGTACCCTGAAAGAAAGGTGTAGTGGCAATGTCTATATCAAAGTGCTCACCCTCTTTGTCTGACAGACTTCTGCACTGAGAATGTGTCTAAACTGAGTGAATCACAGAAGATTTTACTGCTGTCATGCTTTGTGCTTTCCTTGAGTGCTAATTCTGTTGCATTTACATAAGCATGGTCCAGCACTGAAGCACAGTGGTGTGCGAGTTGAGTTTTCTTTTACCTACGAGTCAGTGGTGGTTGAAGGTTGCATATAAGCTGCAGATCATCAGTGGGAATGACTGTGGAGGAGCATGTACCCAGAGAAATGTGTTTGAGATAATGTCTTATAAAACAGATTATTCAGAGGGTAGCAAGAGCTCATTTTTGTAGATATTGCTAGGAGCTGGAGTAGCTACAACACTGTTTAGTCCTAGGCACAGCTCTAGTCTTGGTCTAGTTTCTGTAATGACTTAATGGCTGGCTCCTCTGTGCAGGACATCAAGGGATAAGACCTTTCACATTCTTCCTTTTCTGTGGGTGCAGAAGTCTTTAAGACAGGCTCACAACACCTGTGTATCATTTTTCCCATATGCAAGGTATAGACTAGCACTTAATTATCCCTCACTTTCTGCATCCTCCTCAAAATTAAGTAGGTTGATAATAGATGGGCAGCTCTTTGGGTTGGGAGGCAGATTTTGCTTCCGCCAGCAAAGTTCTTTGGGACCTTGAGCTGTGCTACAGAGGGTTTTAATTACTATCTTCTAAGTAGGGTTTTTCCTCTCTGTTAGTTGTGTTTGTTTCTTTTATCATGTGTGCTTGTTGTAGGATTTGTCATTTCCAAGGTAGGAGCAGCATTAATTATTAAACTTACAATAGGCAGAAAACCATAAAATATTCAAACTTCTCATCCTCCAGAGCCTCTTTAACGAGGTCTGTGCTGATTACACACACCACGACAAAACCTTGCACCAATGAAACCTTTTATGATTCATTGCTGCTTCTCAGTTGTGAGAAGGAATTCAAGGATCAAATGTGGATTCGGTCTTATCACACACATCCTTCAGCATGAGATATAAATAGGGTAGGATGAATAATAAATGCATGGTGGCTGGACAGTTTGCTTTTTTGGTATCTCTAGCTAGACAGCTTGTAATAACTGAGGAGTCTCATTTCAAGTCAGAAAGATCCTGATTGTGTTTGGAATGGGAAGTTAAATTAGTGAACGTCTTCCTTATTCCATTTGCAGTTTCTTCTTGTGGGATGTGGCCTTTGGTTTGTGTCACTCAGCTGCAGACCTGTCTGCTTTTGGGATTTATGGCACCTTTGACTTGTAATTCAGAGTCAATGTAGCAAGCACTAAATGTGTTTACAAAACCTGCTTATTGAAAGAGCAGGATTCACATGGGCTTTTCACTGTGGAGTGAGGAGAAACTTCTGTCACCAGCAACCTGCTCCTAAGGAAATGTCTCCACATCTCTTCTAACAACTATTTCTGAGTCACATTTATTAATTACAGAGACATGGGTTTACAAGCTGGGTGGATGTACTAGCAAGGGAAAAGCAAGGGAAATGTGTTTGAAATGTTCTGAGCTTCCAAAGTGAATTAGAAGTGATCCTTAGTAGGGGCTATCCACAATGGGGAGGAGAAAATAGGAAAGGAAATCTGTTTGAATGAACCAAGAGGATAACCTCTAATTTCTCCATATATTCAATATCACTGAATGTTAAGGTGCAGTAAAGATGCCTAGATGTCCTAGAAGCAGTAAGTCAAAGATGCGGTAGAAATGGATCAAGAAAGCAACAAGCTGTTGTTTAAGAAAGTATTTAGTCTTTTAAATTTGTGATCTGGTTTTGTAAGTTCTCTCAGGCCAAAAAAAACCCCACCCCACAAACAAAACCAACCAAACAAAAAACCCACACAAAACCCCCACAACCAACCAAACCCCAACAAAAACTACAAAAGAACAGCAAACTTGGTATGTTTGCCAGTGGTCTTTAAATCTGTTCTTAACCCAGTGACTTCAGAAAAGCATTTCAGAAGATGCACCGAAAACTCAGTAGTCCTAATGCTGCCCTGGGGAAGGTTTGTCTTGCATTCAGACAAGGCTGCCAGAGCAGCAGCACAGGCACCACTTGCACCTTGAGGTGAGTTTATGGACCAACACATAAGATACTGTTCATGCAGTCTCATGCAGTACTGAACACAGGGCTACACAGAAATGAATGGAGCTGCCTGGCAGTAAGTTTGATCTGGTGAGGAAACCTGTGCTAAGACAGTTTTCATGTGGGAAATACAGTTTTTATTGGAAAACTATAAAATGTCTGAAAAAATGTTGTTTTCAGAGGATCTTTGACTGCATCTTAGCACTTCTCTTGCTAAATAAATACTAGTAGGCTGTCAGAGACGTGGAATTTACATTTTCCATGCAGCAAAGGTATCACTGGGAGTTTCTGCAGTATCAACGTGATATAAAGAAAAGAAAAAAACCACAAAATTTTTTAGTTCTCTATGAGATAGAGTTAAAAAAAAAAAATAATAATTTCTAAACAAAAAAAATAATTTGTTTTAGTTTGAAATACATTTTAAAAACACAAAGTAAAAGCCAAATCTCAAGTTTCAACTGGTTATCATCACTTTATTTTCTTTTCCTCACACTCTAGGTTGGGTCACTTTGATTCATCATCGTAACGAGAAGCTGTGATTCTCTCTTCTCTTGTGAAATATGCTGTAGACAAGTGTCTAGGGAATGTATCATTTCCCATTAGCAGCGATTGTTCTCCATGAAACTTTCAGTGCAGACCAGAATAAGTAAGTATTAAATCTGAAGTTAACAATGTAGAGAGATCCTCAGTGTATTCTTTCAAGTTATTAAAATTACCTGCTCTGGTGTGACACATTATTGCAGTGATTATCTTTCTAGAAGGGATCTTTGAAGACTATTTTAATTGCACATTATTTTAATATCATTATTACAATGGAGAACAAATAATTATTACTGCTTGTAGTATTTTAGGACAATAAAGACATGCATTTCCAAAAATAGGGAAGGAGAATAGGTTGAAAAGGCTGCTCTTTAACTTCAGTCTTTTGTACTGCTTTTAATAGACTGATGTTCAACTGAGAGAGAAGGAAATTTACAATGTAATGCTCTTACATGGTAATTGAGTTGCTAAAATGTTCTGCAGATTAGATGTGCTCTGTTCAAATCATAGAATGAGCTCTCGGCCTGTGATGCACAGCAATGCCAGTTCTGAAACATCAGATCAACTGAAAGCAGAAAGAAATTTGATCAGAAATTATGACTTGTATCTTTATAATTGTCCAGTGTCCACATAAGTAGTTTACAGTCACAGTCTACTTCACCAGCTTTTGCCTTCTCCCACTTTACTTTCTGACCATTTGTGTCTGACAGGCAGGATGTCCCAGGCCATCTCTATAGCTATAATTCAAAGATGGGAGTGCACCTACAGTGCTAACTTCCAGGACTCTTTTGTGATCCTCTGCCATTCACAGCATGGAAATGCCAGGATACAGAGAGCTGTTTCTAATTCAGATTCTGCAGCTTAATGCTTTAGGTTGAATATACTGACGAACAATTTACTGAGTGAAAATAGCAGATTCTGAGATTCTGAGCTTTTCTTATTTTTAAGAAACTGAAGTTTATATATGATGTTCTTGATAAAGATGGAGGATTTGGGGTCAGGAATCAGAAGCAAGCCCTTTCGCTTCTGGTTTCGCTATGTGTGTAACAACTTCTTTTGCCTGTAAGACTGTAGATGACGTGTTTGGGGATTTTCTTTCACTGAATGTGCTACTTTTGACAAAGAGGTAAAAGTAATGGAAGGAAAGAAAAGATTTTGACCTAGCAGAATGTATTTTTACATATTCATCTGTGATTTCTTGCCTTTTCCTCATAATGAAGGTAGCCTTGCCTTATTTATTTGTTTTAAAGAAACCAGAACAAGATGTTTTTAGAACCCCAGTAGGCTTGTTAAGCAATGCCCTTCTTGTCCTGACAAATTAAGCACCCACTCAGACACCCACTCCTGCTCATTTCTCTGGAAGTCAGAGTGTAATGCAGTTAGCTCCTTCTTTCTGATACCTGTTTTTTCCTGTAGCTCTGTGTGCTATCTTTGAAGGGCTAGTGGAGGTATACCAAGGTAGGTGTATGGACAACTCATATTCACAAATCCAACCTTTTATTTTCTCTTCCCCCCCACCCCCCGGCTTCAGCAAACCTCTTTCTAAAGCATTTTTCTGAAATACAAACATGGAATATTTATAATGCAGTTTACCAAGTGTGATACATTGGTAGGTACCTGATTGTAGAGAGACTTTCACATAAATCATGGTGAATAGTCTGTAAAGGATCCTGATCATTGAATGGCTGGGAAAAAATCCACAGGATTTGCATTATAGAGCCCCACTCCTGTCTCCCACCAGTCACTCAGAGCTGATCCCATAGAGCACAAACCCATATGAAATTCAAAAGATGATCCTAAATTAACAAATTATCTAAATACAGAGGTTTTGGTAAGATAGATAGAAGTGATAACAATTATCCACTTCATGGGCCGGAGTGATGTGAAACACAGAACTATGTCAGTGTAGAAGAAATCCAGCTCAATTTTCAGAGTCTATAGCAATAGGCACTGAAATGTGCAGATAAATAGGAAATAATTTCTCCAAATGCACTGCCTGAGAAACATATTTCATTACTTTTGAAACATACTTCACGACTTCTGAACTTCTAGAAATATTACCAGCCCCTTAGAACAACATTCTGATGTTTTCTCTCTGGAAAAAAAAATCCTTCAAATGGTATCAGCCCACAGATCTGGTGGACATCCAAGCCTAGTTCCTGGCCCTGGCTGCATCCCTATTGCCTTCTCTCCTCTGCATTATGATGTCGGTGAGTTGGGGTTGGGGTCAAGCAGGGCCTACAGAGAGTAGAGTGCTGCATCCACACTAAGTGCCAGGGCTCAGACAATGTCTCAAAATGCCAGACTCGAGTAATTGTCCATTCCTTCTAGTTCTTTGTTCTTTATTAGTACTTAGATAGCTTAGTTAATGAAGATTGTGTCTCAGGGAACGTGAGGTTGAATCACATTACTGTTTCATTTGAACATATTTGCTGCTCTCTAGAGGAGCTGGTGGAACTTGCATGGTTTAAGGATACATGGTTATGTACTTTCAGCCTAAAGTACGGATAAATGAGGAAAAAGGAAGAAAGGCAGCTAACCAAAGGCTAAAACAGCCTCCCTCAAACGTTGCCAGGATATGAAGCAGCAGCAATATAAATGTTTAAAATAACGAACAGAAGTTAATATACTGCAAAGTGGTAGAAGAAAGCACATAGATACCATTACAGATGAGGGAACTGACAAAAGAGGTGATACCTTTCCAAGAAATTATTGTTGTACTGAATGAATTATGATTATACCACTAAGAGGCCTTGTCAAGAATAACTGCTCCAAAAGCCTTGGCAGACAATGTGCAGAGTGCTTTTAAGGCAGTCAGGCCAGTCGTTAAGAAACAGCCCCTCTGTTGAACAACCGAAACTAGAAATTGTACCAGCTTGTATGATACAGCTCAGCAAAAAGTGTAAAAATCCAGGAAGCAGCAACTAAGGAATCTATCACCAAGAAAATACTGAAATCTTGCAACTGTGTGGCTAATGGCAAACACAATACCAGACACTCTCAGCAAGGCTCAGCTCAAGATTAGGTCACTCACGTTTTAGCTTGTAGCTGTGAGGTAGGTGTCCAAAATCCCACGACTCTCCAAAGAGATGTTGTTAAATGCAGTTCTGAGTGACATCAATTGCCCACAAAGTATCCTCAAAGATGCCAGAGGGTAACTGAGATATTACATGACACCCATGAACATTCAGAGAGGCAGATAGATAAGAGTCTCCAGGACTACCTGGAACCTATGTCTGCCAAGTGAATTAAGGCCCACCTGGAGCCTGTGCCAGGGCAGCTGAATTAAGACCCGCAAGTTCACTTCAGAGGGAATTGACTCACCTGTCAGGAATCATAGAATCAAAGAATCAATAAGGTTGGAAGAGACCTCAAAGATCATCAAGTCCAACCAAGACCTCATGACTAGTAAACCACGGCTTCAAGTGCCACATCCAATCCCCTCTTGAACACCTCCAGGGATGGTGACTCCACCACCTCCCTGGGCAGCCCATTCCAACAGCTAACAACTCTCTGAGTGAAGAACTTTCTCCTCACCTTGAGCCTAAACTTCCCCTGGTGCAGCTTGAAACTGTGTCCTCTTGTTCTGGTGCTGGTTGCCTTGGAGAGGACCCACAGACTACATTACTAACACTGTATTGACTGCAGCAGGGGGTTATGTGATAGCTTACCTTTAAAAAATACCTCACTCGTGTTTAGATACCTACCTGAATTTAGATGTCTTAAGCTGAACTTCAGTCTTCACCTAAACATGACACTTGCTGGGGTGGGGGAAGAGAAAATGGTAATTTAAATCATCAATAAATATTTAAACAATGATCACAGCCTGGAGAAGTACTACTGAAGAGGATGTTGTATTTCATCACATGTGATACGGGTTTTGCTCAGCAAAAGAGACAGAGAAAGCAAAGTCAGGAGTATAATGTTGCTATTAACCTGGAATATCATAGGATGTCAAACATTTCACAGTAGAATTATTTAGGAAAAGAGCAGGAAAACCAAACCCACACTGCTCATACTTTTCACAGATTTCAGAAAGACCTCTTGCAAGTCACTACTGCAACACTCTGAAATCTTCTAAAATGCAGAAGGAAGAGTTGACACCGAATTCTTAACTTTCACAATATGGCCCCACAGCTGCAAAATGAAATCTTTTCATTCTCCTGTGTTTTGTTGCTAATGACTTACTTGAGAGAAATGCTTAAAAAGTAGTGCTGCAGTTCCACAAGAGTATGCTAGGAGATGTAAATACACAGCTAGACTGATGCTTCAGTAGAAACTGAAAGATTATCCACTGTTGACAAAGAAATATCATCTCTCATTATCAGAAAACACAGCACATCACAATCTGTCACCTCAAGATAGTTACAGGTAGACACACAGCATTTTTTGGAGACATTAAATAAGGTTTTTCTGTCCAGTGTTTGTGACAAATGACTGGGGGGAAAAAACAGCAGGAGTTTCTTAAAAGCAATTCTCTTACTTTTCTCAAAGATAGAATATAACTTCATGTAAACCAGCATATCCCATTTCTTCCAAGAGGCTAGTGTGATCTATAGAATACTTTACATTCAAAATCTTCCATAATTTAGTTGGGATGAAGGGTCTATAAAAGCTGTTCTATGAACAGTATTCACTCTCAACTTTGGCAGGTTGTTTTTTCTGTTTTCACTGTTGGCTTTTGGACCTTAAAGAAAATTCCACCCTGAATAATTCTCTCCAGGCTATTTTTCCATTAGCTTCTTTTGAGACATAAAAAAAATTATATATATTAAAATTACATTTTGTATTGTTCTTATCTATCCTGTTTTCCCAGAAGGAATTACATGTGAAAGCATTGTGTAAATTCATGAGTTAAACCCTAACTCAGAAAAGCACTCTTGTTCTAGGAAAACATATACCCCTTACTTTAAGCACCTTATAAAATCTCACTGAAATCAATAGGACTTTGGCATGCACTTAAATAGTCCTTACCACCCTACATGCTTATGATGGACTTCTATTCAAGAAAGCAATCAAGCACAAGATTCTGAATCAGGATCTAAATGTATTCTGTGAAAACCATTTCTATTCCAAGCTCTACTAATAAATTAGGGGTTTTGTGATTTTGTTGTTTAGTTGTTTTTTTCCCCCCTTTTTTTCCTTTTTTTTTTTTTTTTCCATTAAGAATGTATAATGTGAATGTGCTTTGCTTCATTTGAAGCTGCAAAGGCCCATTTTATATACTGCTTGTTAAATCAGATTCTAATGATTCTTTCCCTCATGCAAATCTTTCCTCTCATTCATGGATTGTATTTAAATTCTGCTCAGCTTGCATTCATGATGCCTTGTCAGTGATTTGCATTGCTCTGATGCGTTTGCCCTGGTTGCACCTCTCACTCACTTTGGCTTGAGAACATAGAAGCCATAAATAACTCTTTAGCTGCTAAAAACAACACATACAATTCTTGTACGCTAATGAGCTAGAGGATGGCAGCAATGAAGCTCCTTGTGGGTCTCCGTGGTTTCCTGATCTGACTATTCCCAATGCCTTGTTTCATACTTTGGAAAATTGCTGTTTTCCAAATTGTTAAGGGCCAAATACCACTTCCATAGAGTTTTTACAAAAAGGTATCTTCAGCTTAAATCTCAACAGAAAATGTGTTTTCTGCCCAGCAGGTTTTGGAAAAGAAAGTAAAGCAGCTGCCTGCTGAGGGGTTGGTCTGCCCTCTGCACGGTGCTGGGAGGCTGTAGCTCCAAATGGCAGCAGTGCCCCAAAGCTGCAGGTTCTGTTGCTGGATGAGAAACACTCCCTTCCAAAAAGTCAGATTTAGTTTTATTCCCACCCTGCATTTGGACAGAAAGCCAAAGTCAGTCGCTGAGTTTCATAAGCCAGATTGCTACATTTTCTGCTTTACATTGAAAGGGATTCTTTCGATTTCAACCATTGAGAAATGATGAGGGTATCACATCTAACATGCATTTTTAACCAAATCAGTTCACAGCATGAAAATTAATCCTCTTAATTTCAGAAGATGTTAAAAATGGGGCCAGTACTACTCCTAGGTTTATTTTGTTTGTGTGTGTAAACATCGAATGGAAAGAATAATTGAGGCTAATGCTCCTTGGTGAAGAATGTTAGGTGTAATTTAGCAATGACAAATGTTTGGAGTAAAGAACATCTAGGTAAGGCATTTAAAACATACATGGAAACATCGAATAAGTCACACGTAAAGCAAAAACGATTGGAAAAGGACAGCTATTATTTTTTTCCCTGCAATAAATGAAATCAGGTAGCATCCAAGAGAGACAGTCCAGCTTTCTACTGGGTAATCTACTGAGTACAAAAAATAACTTGCCCACATTTTTCTGACTAAATGTATGTTCTAAGAAAGGACAGCCTAGTTCTGTATTTTCCCTCGCTGGTTGAAGTGCCACTCCGCTCTCTCCGGAGGGTGGCCGCAGGAGGTATGTGCCAGGTCAGTGCTTGCCGCGGCAGGTGCCGCGGAAGAGGCATCGCCCTCGCCACGGCCTCCGCCGCGCACCAGCGGCAGCGCAGGGCTGAGAGTCTCGCTACCGAGGGCAGAGATCAGGGCAAGGGCCCCGGTGTGAAGTTCCCAGCCTCTGCCAGCTGGGGGCACTGCTGGATGGCGAGCAGAGCGGAGGGCCCCTACCGGGTCCCGCTCCAGCCGCCGCCGCCCGCCGAGCCTTCTGATTCCTACGGGAGTTCCCCCGTTTGCCGGGATTTCTTGCCCGATGCAACTTTAAAACTGTCGTAAGCCCTCTTTTCCACACCTGTCTGCCTTAGAGAACGGGAAGAATGAGTAATCTTCATCTAGTCTTCTAAAAGTCGAATTTACAACATCCCTTCAGCACACGTAGCCCAGGTTTGGCTTGGCAAGTCTCACGTGGTGACCTTACGCTGTCCTGTTTCTTTTCACCTGACTCCTTCAGGTCTCTTCGTATCTTCCTGGTGAAGAGGATCGCATCTCTCACCCAGGCCCCATGTAAGGTCCAGGGTATTTTCCAAGTTGTGAAGGCAATAGCAGGACTGGTGTTTGAGGTTGTCAGCTTTACTGTAAACTGGAGATGGATTTGGTGCTGTTCCTGAGAAACTGCATCCACTATGGTTGTATGGGACCATGGCCTTGGGGGGGAGTGCTGGGGGGAAACTGGTGGGAAGGGCATAGGTGTGAGGGTGTGCTTGTAAAACGGAGTGGTATTGAAGACAGGAGTCAGGAAATCCATATTCTTCCCCTAGACTTGCAGTTAAGTTTTGTTAAGCTGGGCATTACTAGCTCAATTTTTGTCTCCTAAGAAGAAATTTGACTTAATTCACTGGTGAATATGAGTGTTTTGAGATCATAGATAACTGACTTGTAGGAATGAGAAAGTATTATCTCAGCCTTCAAAACCCTTGGTTCAGCATTTGACCTTAGGTGCTAGTTTCTGAACTGATTTGACTATCCTTAGTCACCTCAGATTATGACTCCACATTTTAATACCAGACACTAGTTATTTCCATACCACCATAGCATTCATGATGTGCAATCCTTTCTGCTGAACTAGTGAAATTCATATTCCTGATTACAGTAATGATGGGCATTTATAAAATCTTAAATAAATAAAGCTGTCTGAACATTTCTAATTGAGTTCTCTTAAAGGCTGCCTAGAAATCATCATGCAGGGAGTCTGCCTTGCTTAATATTTCTTCCTTGGACTATCATTTGCAAATGACTTTCTTTATTCTTATTAGGCTCATCCTGTTGCTTTTAAGGTAACCTTTGCTGCCCAGCCTTTTTAATTCTAGGAAGAGGTATGCTATTTTTTCCATACCATCTATTTGAAATATGCAATGCAAAAGGAGAGGGAAGATGGCCAGGATGGGCAATGGAGAGAAATTGTTCCTCACTTCCTTCCCTCTTGGGACAGAAGCTTAGTTGGACATGGAGGGTGGGACTGGAAGAAGTGTGTGCCTAAAAAAGCCCAGGCTGTGTGGCTCTGGAAATGGGGTGCAGGAGCAGGGCATGCTACAGGCAGGTTGTAACAGGCACTTTAGAAACTGGTTGTGATTCTACAAGCTGGTTAGACTGGCCCGCACTGAGCTTTCCTCCAACATAATCTTTATTGTAGGTGAGCTTTCACTCTAGGAGTATCTTTTGTACTTTTCCAATACTCATTATCACCAGTTCATTTTCCCCCTATATTAGGTGGCTTGTCAATCCCATATGAAATGACTTATGTTTATTGATTAAAGTCAACTTACTGGGCAGACATGTGCTTGTGAAAGAAGCATGTTGAGCACAGTCACCAGGATCAAACACTGGTTTTGTATTGGAGTTTTTATATTTCAAAGTAGCCCTAGGATTCTCCCAAGGACTCTAGTAACAATTTCTTTATCTGATTCCTTTTTAAATTTGGGCATTCAGCTTTGGCTCCCAGCATGTGATTCCTCTTGGGTAAAACTGTTGTTGATTTTTCCTACAAACTACCTTCAGGTGCCTAGCAAGATGTTTGCCCAAGGAAATCTGGAAAGGGCCTGGGCTCTGAAACTGGGGTGAAGCACAATGTAGGTGACATGCACACAGAGGTGCCCCTGCCTCCACCTTTTTTGCTCCATCTGGGGTTCTTTTCAGGACATCTGAAAAATGCTTTAATAGGTAAGCACCCTGATACTTTAAGTACCAGTTTCAGCCTTCACAACCTTCTCAAAAGTCTGACCACTTTTCCCAGTTCCTCCCTGCTTGAAGTCTTCTCCCTTCCATGATTCATTACCAAAGTTCCAGAGAGGCTACCCCTGCACAGGGAAAATTTTGCACAGCACTTCCAGGTATCTCCCAGGGCCTCAGCAGCAGGGTTTAGGGCAAGTGTGGTGCCCCTCCTGAGGCTTTGCAGCACACCTGTGCTGCTCTGCCTTTTTGAAAAGGCCCACTGGCAGCTGAGACAGCTCCTTTGGAGGCTGCCAGCATTATTCAGTCATTACAGCACGAGGAGAATAATCCACGGGATTTCCTATTGAAGCAGAGATGCAGAACATGTATAGCAGAGAGGGGTCATGGAAAGAAAATGAACACTAAAGGTATGTTACTTACTGGAGAAGGAAAAAACACAAGCCTTGTTTCTCTCTTCTTAACAGAGCAGTTAGTTAGACCTTTCTGTGACCTGCAAGAGGCTCTTAGTTGCCCATCTATCCAACTCTCCAAATGTTGCTATGCAAATTGTACTATGGAGCTACATTAGTGATAATGAAGCTCTCCCTTAGCTCTCCAGAGCTGCCAGGTGTGTGGGTGCTGCCATCGCCCATGGGCAAGCTCATGCCAGCAGGGATGTCAAGGGCAATCCTGCTCCACTGGCAAGGGCTTGGGCCATGGGGCTGCTGGGACTGTTAATTTAGGACAAAGGCAGTTCATCATCAGACCTTGAAAGTTAACACACAGCTCCTACCACCTCACTTTTTGGGTCTTCATAGCAAACTTAAAGTCTGATAAGTGGTATCATAACAATGTGAAGTCATGTGTAGTTGTGTATTTTTATTTCTGGTATACCTAAACACCTTGCTGTTGTTTTTTCTGATTTTTTTTTCTTCTTAAGACACAAATCTTAATTCAAAATAATCTGCACCTGTAAATTAGCTTCTTTAGCACCATTTCCCCAGGCTCTTGTTTCTAGCACTTTGAATTTTTTCTCATTTTCACCTTTGTGCTATTACTCACATACAAAGCAGACACCTTGTTAACCTAACTAGATGTGAGGCTCCCTTCCTAAGTCCACCTGCAGCATCTCTTAGCGCCTTCTAGGGTAAGTTAAGCCACAGGGCCACTTCCTACCTGTTAGCAGAAATGCTTTTATCTCAGTACTAGCAACCTGCACCAGCTGCCTGCAGAGACCTACCTAAATAAATCCTCACAGAATAGTTGTGCCTCTGTTTCTCCATTCTTCCTAGCTAGAGCCTGCTAGCAGGGGAAGGAATGCAGAGTTTTACCTGAAGGTGTGCTTGTGCTTTGATACATGGGGCTTCCCTAGCAGGAAGAAGACCTCTGCCATAGACCCACTGACAGCAGGGCAAATTGCCACGTTGGTTTAAATGTTGGTTTAAATGTTTCAACTGTTAAAAAAATGCTTCCAGCAATACAGGAGAATAGTAGGGCCTTTTCAACTTACAGGTATAATCAACACTCTGATCCTGGTCAGTTGCTGCATAGATAGGCAACATACATACATCCCAACTGAACATCTTTTGCATTTGAGAAGCTAAGATAATTTTTCCCTCCAAGAAGTTAAAGACTAGCATTTTAAATTCCTCCTTTTCATGATCCTGGTAACTTTGTAGAAGTGGTGGAGTCTATTAAGTTAGGGGATCTTTCAAAGGGATACCAATAATCAAGTCAGTGCTCAATGGAACGAGGTTTTTCCCACAAATCATGACTGATATCTGTGTCATTAGCAGGGTAGCTGCCCATCTCTTATCATGATTGACAGCTTAATAAGGGACCCGGGGCTATCTTTTCACTACCAGGACCCAACCTAACCAATTGCTTTTAAATGATTGCTAATTTGACAGAATATAAGCACAAGGCATAAAAATATCAGGAATCATGTCTAATGCAGCTTTTACTCCTGCTATTCTGAGTGATTGCATTCTAGAAAACAGAACGTAGTTACTAGATATTATTATTATTTTTTTTAGACACTCAGTTTTTAAAGAAAATCTTGCAGTTGTTCCTTGGTTCAATTAGGAGCAAAAGAGAAGGGAGTTTTGTAATGCAATTGTCCTGTAAAGGAAAATGTTTTAAATTGGGGAGATTATGTGAGCAGACCACCTGTAGGGCATTCATAGCCCTTTTCTATAATGCTCCAAGCCATGCCTTGCTGCCTGCAGTCTGGCTAACAATGCAGGGAAAAGCTGTTTAAAAGGCTGTTCTCCCTTTTCCCTCTGGTGTTCACTAACTGTTACAAGTCTTCCTCTTAAAATAAAATTTTTTAAAAAGTAAAAAAAAAAAGGGGGAAAAAAAAAAAAAGTCCCACGTCCCTTTAATTGAAGAACTTTAAGGCTCCATGGTGGCCAATTGGTCTGCAACAAGAGGAACTGGGCAGCAGGGAAAGAAACTTCAGACTATACATCACATTTGGTGAAGAGAAAAGATCAAAGTTTTCCCAAACTCAAAAGAAACCAAGTTCCCTACAGATTAACCCTATTCATTTAGCTCCTCTTAAAGGAATGATGTTCTGAGCCACTGGGCAGACAGGTAAAAAGTTCAACAATTGCTAAAGCATTCTTCTGTTAATTCAACAGCCTTCTGCTCAAATAAATTAGCTTAGTCCTGACAGAAGAACAATACCTTTTCTCTTGAAAAAGGACCATATTTGATATACAAAAGTTAAGATGTTAGTTTAATCTGTTAAAACGAGATTGAACTAACAAATCTCCACTCGCTGTCCCACTGCAGTACGTGATCTATGAATTTTGAACATTAACCTTTTACACTTCAGCATGCATCCCCAGGAAGGCAGGTGCTTACAGAAGTGTAGACAACAGATAGGAGAAGTGTGTGCACATTCCTAAAATAACAGCCATTTTAAAAGGATACTTAACATGCCATGTGAGGTGACCCCTTTGTAAAGTCTATGAAGACACTGTCATTTTTCAAAAAGCAAAGGAGAATATGGTAAGGCACCTCCCAGTTTGGGTAAACACTTTTTCAATACAACTTGCTGACTAGTTTTGGTTTGTTCTGTTCCCTTGTGCCTATGTATCTCACTGCTTTAACAGAGGCAGTCATCTATTACGCAGTAATGACTGGAGCACAGATGTATATTGTACCTAAAGGCATGGCAGCTGGACTGCCCAGTGCAGGAGCAGGAAGAAAGCTTGAAAAAAGTAATTTATCAAAAGTCATTTTTATTGACAAAATAGAATACTCATATTTGCTCTTACAGGGGTAGCCTCTAAACTTTTTTACAAAAAAAATTTACAGACTGTATAGCTTTGGATATATACATATCTTACACATCTGTACAAGGTAACAAATAATTATATAAATACATCCTTTAATGTAGGAAACCCGTATTTAGCTGGGGTGTATAATTAAGACAAGTTTTGATTCAGTCTGTATTGTAAGGCATTTGCCTGGTCATCAATATCCCAAAAACCTGCAGTCCCAGCAAGCTCCCACCTCAGGATGGGCAGAAGAACGGCCCTCCCTCCCATAAGGAAAGAACTGCTGTTAGTCTAGAATCAATCAGAAGCCGCTTTGCCTTGCCCTCTTCAAGACATGGGTGAGCCTCTGCCCTCCTCTGCCAGCAAAATAATAAGCTGGCTCCTTGAAGTACATGCTCCCTGCATATGAATGGAGGGGAAAGAGGAGGGGGCTGGAGCCTCTGCCAGCTGCATTGTTCTATACAAGCTGTGGCTAATAAGGACCATTAGAGGTTCATTAATGGCACCAAACAGTGAGAGGGCATTTTAGGCAGGCCAGTGTCCTTCATTCCCTAACCTTTGGCCTCTTTACTCCTTCCTTACACTTGAGACAGGGGCATCTGCTTGGGGTAGGAGACAGAGCTGGCAGTGCCTGATCTCCACGTCAGTCCAGTGCTGACATCGCTGTAGAGGGAGCCACCACCTCCAGCCCCAAGTCCTCCTGCTGCGGCGATTGCTGCCTGCCCACCTGCTCCTGCCCCTGTGCCCCCCGCCACAGCAGCACCTTTGCTGGCCCAGCAGCAGCGGGTGCAGAGGGCCCTCCAGGACTCGAGGGTCTTGCCAGACCAGACCCAGACACCGGAGGTGATGCCCACCACCAGGCACATGAAGTACTTGAGCATGAAGACAGCATAGTCAGGGCGGCGGGCCTGGTCGGGCTGCTGGTCACGCAAGCAAGGGCAGTTGTGCGTGGCCTCCCAGCGGGGCCGGTTGTGCTGCTCGTAGAAAAGACAGGCCACCACGCTGGCAGCTGGTACGGTGTAGAGCACAGTGAAGAGCCCCAAGCGTATCATCAACTTCTCCAGCTTGTGAGTCTTGGTGGGGCCACCCTGCTGCTTGATGACGCTGCGGATGCGAAAGAGTGAGACGAAGCCCGCAAGCAAGAACATGGAACCAATGGCCAAGTAGATGAGCAGTGGTGCCAGCACGAAGCCCCTTAAGTTCTCCAGGCTCTGGTTGCCCACATAGCAGATGCCAGCCACGGGGTCACCGTCCACGGAGCTGAGTGCCAGCACCGCGATGGACTTGACACTGGGCAGCAGCCAGGCGGCCAGGTGGAAATACTGCGCGTAGCCAGCGATGGCTTCATTGCCCCACTTCATGCCGGCAGCAAGGAACCAGGTGAGGGAGAGGATGACCCACCAGATGGAGCTGGCCATGCCGAAGAAGTAGACGAGCAGGAAGACTACAGTGCACAGCGCCGGGCCGGTGCTCTCGTACCGCACGTGCTCGGCCACCGCCAGCTCCGGCTGCAGCTCGGCCGCCCCGCCCGCCGCCCCGCGCCCCCCCGCCGCCGCCGCCCCCGCAGCCGCACCGCCGCCGGCCCCCGCAGCCCCGGCCCCCGCGCCGCCCGCGCCCGCCCCGCCGCTGCACGCCACCTTCTCGTGTCCCGCCACCAGGCGCACCAGGTAGCCCAGGGAGACGAAGAGGTAGCAAGCGGCCAGGAAGATGATGGGACGCTCGGGGTACTTGAAGCGCTCCATGTCGATAAGAAAGGTGGAGACGGTGGCAAAGGTGGAGAGGAAGCAGAGAACGGACCAGAGCCCGATCCAGAAGGCAGTGAAGGCGCGCTCGTCGGGGCTGAAGTAGGGATTGTGGCACGGCAGGGCGCAGTTGGCGATCTGCCCCGTCTTGACGCGGTTGTAGAGAGGATGCCGCTCGCTGGACACGGACACCATGGGCGCCCGGCACTGGCAACCCGGCTCGCAGGGCGGCGGCGGCCGCGGCTTGCGCGGGGCTTCGGCCGGCGGAGCGGCGGCGGGGGGCGCTTTGGCAGGGCCGCCGGGCTTGGCGCCGCGGGGCGGAGGCTTGGCGGGCGGCGGGGCGGCCGTGGTAAGGTCCGTGCGGTTGTAGTCCATGCAGAGGGTGTCTGGGCTGCCCTGCTCAGGGAGGCGGTCGCAGCGCATCCTGTCGGGCCAGGCGAAGCCGTACTGGCGCATGAGCGGGGCGCAGCCGGCCTTGGCCCGCTCGCAGACGCTGCGGCAGGGCGGCAGCGGCTTCTTGTAGTCCTCCAGGCAGATAGGGGTGTACATGCTGCAGAGAAAGAAGCGCAGGTCGCTGGAGCACTGGATCTCCACCAGCGGCCAGAACTGGTGCACCTCCAGCCCGGCCTCATCCTGCGTGTCGTGGTTGAACTGGTTAGGCATGTAGGTGTAGTTGTAGCCGATGCCCTTGCACAGGGGCACGGTAATCTCCTGGCACGACAGCTCCTTGGTCGAAGAGGAGGACGCAGCGGCGGCCGAGGCGGCGGCGCAGCCAGCGCGCTGCAGCAGGGACAGGGCGGCGAGCAGCGAGGCGATTTCCAACAGGTAACTCCACTCCATGCTCCGTGACGGGCGGCAACTCGGCTCTTCTCCCGTCCCGCTCAGCAGCCGCCGGGAGCGCGGCGCCACAAGAGCCCCCCGCCCCAGCTACCCCTCCGGGGGGCGGAGGGCGGTCCCCTCCGTACCGGCTGCAGGTGAGAGGGCTCGCAGCCCTCGCGGGGCTCCGTCGCCCGTGGGGGTGGCAAGCAGCCCTTCTCGCACCCGGTTAGGTGGAGCCGCCAGCAAGCCCCAACGCTGAGCCAGAGAATGGGGGTCCGCTCAAGGAAGGCCCCTCAGCCGCCGTCGCATGGTTCTTCGCGGGGATGGCTGCACAGAGGGAATCGCCGCTTTTCTAGCCGCTGCTCCAGCGCCGGCCGGGCACGGAGCGGCAGCGACAAAGAAGTTTCGCCGTCAGCCCCCGCGCGGCGCGGTCAAGATGGCTGAGGCGTCCCGGGGACCAGACAGTGTGTCCCGCGGCCCCACGCTCCCACCGCCCCAAGCGGGCGGGCAGCAACAGGGCCGGTGCTACGGCGGCCGGAGCAGCTCTTCCTGCCGCCGGCCCGACTCTGCGGCTGATCGCCAACCGGCCGGTCCGCGCTCTCTACCGCCCTTTTCTCTGCAGGGTAAGCCGGCTGCCGGGCGCCCCTGGCCGCGATTGCGCCACCTGAGCCGTGGAGCGATCGCGGTGGCGCCTCCGCACAACTTCTCGCGTTCAGGCCCCGGCAGCGCCACTCCGGCTACCGCGCGCTCATGAATATTTATAGCTAGTGTCGCCAGGCCCCACCTCCGCGGCCTCGGCCGCCTATCAGTGAGGCTCGGGCGGGCGGCAGGGGGGCCGGCCCCCAGCCCTCCTTAAGGTGGAGCCGGTGCCCCAGCTGTGAGCACGGCTGTGTGCCCCGGCTGTGAGCACGAACCCCTGAGCCGCGAGGGACGCGGCGGTAGGGTTTTCCAGCGTTGTACAGGTTTCTGACCGTACCGGAAGGTGCGGTTGTGCATTCGGAAGCGCTCCCTGCCGAGTGCGCGGGCTGCTGTACGGTGCTTCTTTCTTGTCGCTAAGGGCTCCCGGTCAAGTCTGATTTACTCCAGGAGCAGCAGCGGTTCAGCAACTGCCCGGAGTCTCCGCGGACGCGGTGTTTTAGTGACTCTTGGGTGCCTGCGGGAGTTGCCAGCCTTTTCTGGTTTGAGCGTTGCAAACGCTGGTATCGCTCGGCGCGTGCTGGGCGTCCTGCCCCGCGACGCTGAGGCCGTGCTGGGGCTGGCTGTGGCACGTGTCGGTGAAGCAGACGGGAGCGCCGGCGAAGCTGCGGACCCGGTGGCACCGCGCGGTCCTTGGCTGGCACCTGGCCTCGCCGCCTCGGGCTTCCCGCGTCTCCAAAGACGCCCCAGCGCACACCTGTCGGTACACGCGTGTACAGCGCACAGTCGACAAGCACTGTTCGTGTTCTTGCACCAGAGGTCATGGCCAAGGTGGAATAGCAGGGGCAAAGTGTCAGGTTCATGTATCTAGAGTTCCTAAGTGACGGCTAGTTGCGAGTAGGAGCGCACTTGCCAGGCAGAACAGCTCAGTGAGCGGACACACACACGGGGCGGGCAGGTACCCATGCAGCGAGGAGCAGCCGGTGGCTGAGTTCCCCTGAGGACTGCGGGCAAGGCCCCGCGCCCCGGCAGGTGAACGCTTCCCGGCAAGGGCAGCTTCTGCAGCGGGGGTGCATGGTAGCTTCGAGCTGCTGCCCGTTCAGCCAGGGGAGGGACCGAGCGCACCCAGAGCCCCACGCCACGGCTGCCCCTGGCGAGTGTCCTGCGGTCCGGTCGGGAGTCCATGAGACCGGTTCTGGCAGGGACGCAGCTCCCCAGGCTTTCGCGTCAGGCCGGCGCCGGAGGCGGTGACTGGCTGAAGAGCTGCGTGCAGCTGCCTAGGGCTCTCTGACCCGCCCGGTGGCCCCGACGCGGTAGAGGAGCCGGGGCGCCTGCCTGCTGAGGCGCAGCGCGGTGGCTCCCGCCGGCCACCCGTAGGGATCTCCCGCTCCCGGCAAAGGGGCCGAACAGCGGCAGCCGTGAGGGCCTGAGAGAGCCGATGCTCCATACCCTGCACCTCGCGCAGGCGCTTCCGCGTCAGGCCGCGGGCTGGCTCCTGCCCCGCAGCAGCGCGGGCGGAGGCCGGCGCCCGGCTGCTCGTTGCTCCCGGGGGCCGTGGAGCAGCCCTGCAGGAAAATTGCTGCTGTTGCCGGCCCGCTCCAGGGAAGGGGGAGTGGAGAACTATGGCTGTTCCTCCATAGCCAGACCACCTTAAGGGGAGCGGCGTTGTGCAGCGGGCGCGGGTTCGGTGCGCGGCGGGGCCGTCCCGGGGGGTTGTCGTCCTCCCAGGACGGGGCGTTTGTTTGTTAATTGACGCGCTGTTGCGCTTCGCGCTCGTGTGGAGCTCACGCTGGGGCTGTAATGACTGTAATCTCGGGAACACGCCGCTCGGGGTGGCGGCGCGGCGGGGTTTGTCTTTCGGCGGCATGAAATTTTGTGATTCGCCGGGTTTCAAACCGGGAGAAGTGGAGCGGGGGCGAGGGGGCGAGCACGCCTCGGGAGGCGGTGCGGTAGAAGTGGAGCGGGCGCCGGGAGGGAATTAAGCACATGGGGCAAAACAAAACAGCAATCCCAAGTTTGTTGGCTATGCCAACAGGATCCTTTCCACTCCTGCCTGCCTGTCTGGCTGTTTAAACGAGCGCACGGATTACCCTGTTAAGAGGAAATGGGCAATAATGGGGCAATAAACACATTTACTCTGTAATCACGGCAGTAATTTGCAAAACCTCTTTCTCGACTCCAGCGCCCACCTGAGGGAAGATATTGCGCACAGACGGGATGGGGAAGTGCTTGGAGGACGTGGCCGCGCTCCTCCGTGTTTCACAACCCGGGCTGTGAAATCAGCCCTACTACTACACGTTCGTTGTTATTTCTGGTCAGAATCAGACTTTTTTCCCCCAAAGTTATTTTCGTGCTAACTTGGTTAATACCCTACTGAAAATGGTAGGAGATTGTTCATTCCTTTTTTTTTCACTGGGCAATCTTCAATCTGTCATCTCTCTGAGATCCTTGTGACTGACCCTTTCCAGTCCTGGATGTGATGCTCCGTTTTACGAAGTGACTGTTAAGACTGGTGGCTGCTTGAAGGTTGCCTTATTTAAAATTCTCTCCAGAACGTAAACGAGTGAGTCTCGTCAGGAGAGCTGGGCGAGGCTGTAAATTACTGCTCTGTCAGGTTGACTATGGTCTGTTACAAAGTACCTTTTTACGCTGAACTTAAGCTCTGCACTACAGAGACAGCAGATGTGAGGTGATGGCTTCCAAAAGCAACACAGATGCTGTAAAATTTCCATTGCTATATTTCAGCGAGGAAACTCAGGAGACATGCTGAATGTTACAGTTTAGAGTTACACTATAACTCTCCTAGAAATAAGAGAATACCAAGTTTCTCAACAGTACATTTGGCATCATTTCTACTGTCATTCAAATGCTCTTGGTTTTTTTACAGCGTGAAAAGAGATGCAGCACAAAGATCCTGTGTGTCTTGAAGCTGTTCAGTAATGACAAAATTGGTAATATGGAACTTTATGGCAATTTCGTAATGACTGCATATCCAAATTCCCTAGTAAGACCATGATAATTTTTGGAATTGTCTTTCAGGTATATGAAACAGCACAGCTGTGGGGAGGCTGCTTTACTTTATGTGACTGAAAAAGCAGCCTGGATAGCTCAAAGATACGGAATCAGAGCCTATTTTGTGTTCCTCATATATTGAGACTTCCTTGAAGTCAGTAGAAGTACTGAGAGGAAGGAATCAAGGGTCAAGTCTTTAAAATGGTTTGTGTGTTTATTCCAGAAAATACAGCAGCTGCTCTTTCTGAAAAGCTGAGCTTTGCTATCGCAATACATGTTACTTGAGAGCACTTTTTGCAGGGATTTCCAAACAGATGTCTGCTCATCAAATTGTGCAGAAATATAAAGCCAGCAAGAATGTTACAAATACTACGACCTTTTGCAAACCCATTTCACTAGTCTTTGTTGCCACAAATATTCATGCCTCTCCTCCAAACATGTAGATTTATCACTGGTCTCTCAAACATAAGTTTAAGATGTGTCTGCATGTGAGACTTTGCATGTGGGATTATATGGCTCACACCAAGCTGGGTAATGGTAACTACCAGGCATTTTACAGAATCACAGAGTTGTCAGGGTTGGAAGGGACCTCAAGGATCTTCTAGTGCCAAATTCTCTGCCATGGGTTCCACTAGATTGGGTTGCTTATTTTAGTTTGAGATTAGTAAATTGGCTCTTGTGTGGTTTTTTTTTAATGCAGGTATTTGTAACTGCAGAGTTGCAACTAAAAAGTAGCTTTTTTATTCCAACCTAATTGTTCTCCAATAAATTTTAGTGTGGTATTGTCTGCATTGGATAGCTCCATGAATGGTGCTTTTATAAAAACGGTTGAAAAGAAGAATTCAATAACCTTGTTAGAATGAGGCCTTGACTGAAGGCAGTAATTTCATGGATTAAACCCAGAAGGGGCTGTCTAGGCTGATCTTCCTATTGCAGGCCACAGAGTGTTATCCAGAGACTGTCAGAACAGATGCTGGTTAGCTACAAGGCACAGGGGATTTTGCATGGCCAATACATTGAACAAAACTATGAAACTGTGGAACTTTTTGAGGACAGGGTAAATGGGAGCACAAAGAAAGAGTATTTTTACAGACAGGGTAAGCTGGAGTTAAATGAATAGGACTTTGTTAGACCTATGGAATTTCTTGCATGAATTTTTGATTAAAAAATACAAAACTGTTTTTTTTTTTCACTTTTGTCTTTATTTTTCAGGAAAAACTACATGCTTTGACAGAATTCAGAGGACTGGAAGGCTTTGACTGAAAACTAAAACCTTTTGATTTGAGAAGTGTTACTGGAATCCTCTTCCGGTGCTATAATCTGGACATCTACTGGTCCTAGTCTGCAAAGCTAAGGCTGCCTAGCACCTTCAATACTGTGCCATGGTCTTTCCTCTTTGAGGGGAGTGCTGGAAGTAGGGAATCCCTCAAAGTGATCTATTATAATTTAAATGGTAAATCTAGTTGATAGAGGAGTTCTGCCACGTAAGGTAGGTGAGCCACAGATTTAATGGGATGCTACACTAGCATTTTTTTTAATGACACTTTTTGGTTTCAATAAAAATGTTTTGGTTTGTGAGTTTGTTGGGAAAGAGGATAGCGAAGAGAAATAATGTTGAAGAGTGAGCCTCTATGGTGGTACCACTTTCCAGCTGTCCATATGTGGAATCCAGATACTTGTTTGAAGCACAGTGCTACACAATCAATGAACTTTACTTCAAGTAGTCATTTTATAAGAAAGAAATTTTAGTACATTAGAATTCATGAGTTGGAAAAACCAGCAAAAAATATTATGTCCACATTTTCCTAAAAAGTATGTGAAAATATGTAAATTCTTTCAAAAGGAACTCAGACATTTTGTGAAGTGAGAAGCTAGAATTTTGTCCATAAAAGTGTGTTAAGAATAGTCAGAATAGTGCAACCTCTCTCACGACATTTGTGTACCTGAATCTGAATCTTCATGGTAGTATCAAGAAGTGAGAAGCAAGCAAAATCTCTTTACTATTGAAACTGAAAGAACTGCGGGAAGTAACTGGGTATGAAATAAACATGTGTGCACAAGTAATTGGACTGAGACTACTTAATGTCTTTCATTTAAGGAGTAGGTAGTAACTACTTATATATCAAGAAAAAGAGAAGATTATGTCCTGCAAAACTTTCATGCAAAATAATCTATCCCCAGGTCAGTGGTCCTGCTTATTTTAAAGTGTCTGCTTTCTTGAGAAAAGGTTTATCAAATCAGGTCTTTAAATGGGGGTTAGGAAACACCAAACAAAATCCTACTTGCAGTGGGAATTCACTTTTGGGGCTGTGGAGCAGAGAATGGAGGTGAGTATCAGAATCTTTTCCAGCATGTATGTGGAACAAAACTTCAGTATGCTTGGATTTGTAATTAACAAATGTAGAGGTGATAAAAAATACCTTCCCTAGCTTGATGCATGGAGATTAGGTTGGACTTTTTCAGAGTAATGTGGTAATGATGATTTCCTTAAGAGACTACAAAAGCAGCATCTATGTTCCAGCTGACGTTTATTGACACACAGCATCAGCTGGGAGCCCCATCAACTTCCTATTCTTTTCTGTTTACCACCTCCTGCTTTTATTTACAGTCAGCATATCTGTTAATTAGCCTCAGGTAAAGCCAGTTCTTCTAAGAAGATCTGTTGTCTTCCTGGTGATGGCCCCATGAGGTGACCATGTACACACAGTCTGTGAGTGAATTAATCTTTAACTCATTAATTTTGGTGCCTGATTCTGAAATGTTTAATTGTTGGTTTGGTTTCATATTCAGCAATTTGTATTTGGAGACTTGAGGGCCTTGACTCCCACTAAGATTGTGTGTCAAGAAGATATGCTGGTGAGCTCTCAGTATCTCATGATTACCTTGCTGGAGGTCATGTTTTTTGTTGTTTATTGGTTTGCTGTGTTGGACCAGAATGCAGATAATGCATTGGTGACTTCCAAGTCACTCACAAAAGATAGTACTCTGTGGCAATTATTTTATAGTCTCACCAACCTCAGACCTTATGATGATATGAAGCTGTTTACAGCAACAGCCTGAATGTTGGAGGTGGTGGTTATGGTGTGCTTCTCTCACAGCATACCTTGTTTATTAAAAAAGAAAAGAAAAAGTTGTATTTGGAGGAAAATTTCAGAAACAGGATTTGGAGATCTCCTACTCAAGTCTGCAAGGTATGCTAGAAGTGGCTTTGAGAGGTGTGAGCTGATCTGTGCATCTCACTGGGGTGTTCGAAATCTTATTGGTTCAGTGCTAATGGTTGTGTTTGCTTTGTCTGAAATCTAAGAAGAAGAAAAACTGGGCCACTCAGCTGTAGGTGATGACCAAGTTCCTCACTTTTGCCAGAATGCTGTCTATGCCTTCTGCATTCTCCAGCTGAGGAGTAGCCAAACTCTGAAGGCCCCTGCAGAAGTTAGAAACACTTTTCAAGTCCAGCTCAGAGCAAGTGCAATTATGGAAAGCAATAGAGCACACACTGTAGTGTGAGAATTTTCACAATTTAATGAGAGCTTTACCAGTAAAATGTCACTGCTTCAGCTTAAAAGAAAGCAGTACACTACTAGTAATGACAAAAACGTCAACAAAACCCACCCACCTAAACCAGCAGTATAATCCCTGCAATACATCCAACATTTATACTGGAAAAGTACCTCATAGTAGTATGACTTTCTTTCTTCAGTGTGTAAGTATTTGTGCTGATCTAAACCATTTTATGCTGCTCCAGCTGCACCTCAATATCTCATTATTGTGGATAGGCAGACCCAGGTGAAGTAACTTATTTGTAAAGGAATTAAAACCTCTAATTCCTTTAAATCCAATTCCTAAGGTGACCAGATATCCCAGGACGCTGTGAAAAGAGACACAAAAATAAAGGAAGCCTGATGACTCACGGTTACTGCTGTGACCAAAAAAAAAATCAGTGAAAAACTATCAGTCAAAGATTCTGCCATCTTTAACTGCACAAAGGCAGTGCTGAGTGATCTTTTAGGGCTCTGTGAGGAAAATTGACACAGAGGGGAAAAGGTGGGTGATATTTCTTCAAAATATGTTAACTGGTTCTAAGTGTTTTGTGGTTGAAGAACAGAGATAAGGGATGCTGCAAATGTTTTCAAGAATTTAGTGGCCCTTCAGCAGTATTTTATTGATACTGTTTAAGCTATCTTTGTTAACATGCTGTCATCTTTCTAATCTCATCAAGGCAGCAAAAGGATTTTTTTGCACAGATTTCCTTTGACATACACCCTCAATAAGTATGGAAATTACAACTGAAATATTTTTTTTTTTCCCCTTGCAAAGCAATGCAGTGCCCAAATTCATTGAATTTAAACTTTTTTTCCCCCCTTCTTAATGTTGAAAGACAGATATGCAAATTTTACTAACAATATGCATAGTTAAATATAGCTGTAAATTCCAGTCAGAGATTTCTGCTTTGTTTATTGTCCAAGTCAATATGTCTGTGGAGAGAACCTCCTGCTGTGCAGGAATACATACTCAGCTACTTGGAAAAGTAGAAAGTTTAATTATGAGAGTTTATTCTGTAAAAACATAAAGCAAGCATTGGGGTTTGGGTTGTTGGGAGTTCAGTTTATTTCTGTCATGACTTGAGCTAACAGAAATGCTATTCTATTCTATAGTTTGTTTTGACACTAACTGTTATCAGACAAACCACTTGATTTTTCTATAACCTGGTCATCTGTGTAACTGAGGGAGTCTGAAAGAAAGTAGAGATCATGAATAAATGCTGCATTTCTTAAACTTGTAAGGTAGATCATGATGTAAAGGAAATAAAATCCAAGTGTGATGAAAAAGAAAGTATTAACCCACTTGTTGCTGACAAGACCTCCATTAAAATATAGTTTAGCCTGTGAAGATATTAGTAACAGGTTGACTGAAAGATGCAAATTCCCTTTGCAGCATTCTCATAAGTTATTTTTGTGCATGGTATGAGTGAAGTATCTTTACACAGCATGTCTGAGCAGAAAGGTAGCTTATTGCTGGGGAATATATACAAACATTATCATGCTTATATCAGAAAGCTCTCTAAGATTTTAATTATTGGAGTGGTTCCCATTTCTTCTTTTTTTTTTTTTTCAAGAAGTCATTTACATGGAATGTATTTTCTATAGCTACCTATTAAAAAAATACTGCATGCAGAGAGGGCATTTCTCCTGATGATCTTCAGTAATACTGCAACAATCTGTATTCCTCCTTATGGTTTGATGCAAATTCCTCCTTTGTAAGCCTGTTCAACTGCAGTATGGAGAATACTTCTATGATAATTCTACAATGGGTGATAGTAATTAGATCTACTCCAAGCCAATAATTTTTTTTTAAAAATGTGTTATGGCTAATATTTGGATTGAATTAGTTCCCTCAGATGTGTAGGCATGTGGTGTGTTCTTTTTTCTTTTCTTTTTTTCTTTGCATACATGTGGGACTGATAAATGACTTGAGCTTGTAGGCTCTGCAGTAGTACAAATGGTGCACAATAATCACAGAACGTGAGGGGTGAGAAGGGACCTCCAGACATCACCCAGTCCAACCCCCCTGCCAAGGCAAGATCACCTAGGGCAGGACACAGAGGAATGCATCCAGGTGGGTTTTTAAAGTCTCCAAAGAAGGAGACTCCACAGCCTTTCTGGGCAGCCTGTTCCAGTGCTCTGTCACCCTCACCGTACAGAAGAGCCTCCTCATGTTGTGGTGGAATCTCCTGTGTTCTGGCTTGTACCTCCTGTTGTTCCTTGTCCTGTCACTGAGTACCGCCCAAAAGAGCCTGGCACCTTTGTTTTGACACCCATCCCTCAGATGTTTATAGGCATTGATAAGATCCCCTCTCAGCCTTTTCTTCAGACTAAACAGCCCCAGGTCTCTCAGTCTTCACAGCAGAGATGTTCAAGTCCCTTAATCATCCTTGAAGCTCTCGGTTGGATTCTTCCCAGTAGATCCCTGTCTCTCTTGAACTGGGGAGCCCAAAACTGGATACAGTATTGTGGGTGTGGTTTCACCAGGGCAGAGGGGGAAGAAAGGCTGGCAGCTTTACAGAGGAATTTTCTGAACCTGTGGGTAGGTTCAGGATAAATAATTGCCTGTAACTTCCTTTCCCCCATACTCTGCATTTCTTCAATACTTTGCTCATCTAATGCTCATTAAATGTCTGATGTGTAGGACTTTAAATGTTTTTATGGCAGAGTGGGAGTTTTGTTCTGAGCCACTGGTGCATTAGGATTTTCTTCCTAATACTCTTCTGGCTGCCTCATACAGGGAGACCGGCATCAGAGAGACATCCACACTGCTGAAACCTAAGAGATGTGGAGGTGGCTGAGTTCCTGCAGAACTGAGTGAAGAGTTTAAGATCCTAAGTAAGAGTTAGGAGCCTAAATACCTTGAATTGGAAAAAGCGTTGGGCAGGCAGTAAATAAGGTGAGGATGGAAGAGAGCATGTGCTCTGTGTTGTTGATGCCTGACAGCAAAATTGTTTCCCTTCATTTGCAAGAGTAAAGCTGATTTATGGTAGTAGATTGCTTTCTGGACTAAGTTTGTAGAATCTGTTCTTAGAATAACCTAAATCTTTTTGAATGCCAAATGCAACCAACCGAAATGTCCAGAGGTTTGTAGATATTACATTATTTTTGGTCTAATCTAAAAATTGCAGCACATTTTCACATAGAAGTGGTGGTGCTTCCAATGCATTGGGTTTTTGGTGGCTTCAGTGTAGTGTAAGTAAACATTTTTCAGATGGGAATGAGGAATGTAAGTGGCTTGTTGGCTGAACTCATATTTTGACCGACTAGACTTGTTATATTAGTGCTGTATTAATCAGTGCTCATGAGCAATTATGCTGGTGGAAAACATGATCATGGGATGTGACCTTCTTGGAAGCAAGGGCTTTTCCAGGTCATGAAAAGCTACATATCCAGCACATGACTAGTGTAGAACTCTTTTTCTGCCATAGCTGGAATAATGACACCTGGTTTGCACTTAAAAGTGTTATCAAGGAGCCCTGTCAGGGAGGGATATAATTTTTTTGCTGACATAGCTATGCTAGCAAAAACCTGAGTGCAGGAGCTGTGTAAGAAGTTCTTTTACCTGTACATTTCACTTCTCTTGAGGGACAGGTGTAAGTTGCTTGGGAAGAAGAGGAATCTTGTTGGTATAATTTCTGTATTATCCTTTCTAGTGTAAATCAACTGTGGGGCCCATCCTGTAGGGACTCATATGCAAGTCCATCACTCCACACAGGGATGATACATCATAGCCTTTGCTTATGTTGCTCTGAACAACAACCTCTTGAGCAACTCTAAGAGTAGTATGTGATCTCGGTCTCCTGTTCGTGTTCTGTCTCCAGGGTTGTCGTACAGCTGCAGGTTGCATGAATAATGCCTGCCAATGCATGGATTTTCATGTGAGTCACCTGTCCTATTGGTGATTCCAGGCTTGTAGAAAGTTTTGGGACCACACTCAAGAGACAGTATAGGCATTAGGATTATTTAACTGAACTACTTGCTGGAAGAGAGCAGGCTGGATGCAGTTGTAACAAGGAAAAGGAAGGAAGGAAACTCCCTATCAGTGAAGTGCGTGATGTCCAACAGACAAACTGAAGGATGAGAAGTACAAAAATGTAAGATTCCATGGGTTAATCAGTTCCAGAAAAAGTAAGCATGTAGCAGCACTTGATGGATCAGAATTGTTCTTTGCTGATCCTGTGCACAGCACTAGATCACAGATGGCTCTAAAGAATTTGGTATTGGAACAGGAGAGTAGAAATTATGCAAGTGACATCAGTTTATGACTTGAAATCTTTGTTTCTTAAGATGCAGTTCCTGTGCGACTCAGTTATCTTTCATCTAGATGTTCTACCTTAGCTGGAATTGATGACCTAAAGAGTGGGCTCTTGATGTTCCTCTTATGCAGAATGAGACCCTAACTAAAAATTACAGCTAGCCTCAAGCACATGCATATTTTGTATTTGTTCAAGTTATTTTATAACATCAGAAATGAAGGCTGGACCAGATACAGGAGTACATTAGTAGCACCAGCAGAAATAATTCCTCATCACACTCGGCAGGAATTTGGACTTGTTCTTTTCTGGGGATTTGAAAGAAGAATAGCTTGAACAAGATGGGTGATGTTTTGAGACAAAGGTTTCCTTTTTCCTCAAAGACTTTTTCAAGATAGATGGAAAGTGTATTTCAAATAATACTGACAGAGCCAAACCTGCATATGTAAGCTCTGCACTGGTCCTGCACTGAGGTTGATTAATCAGCCAAGGTTAATAGAAAACGGTATTTTTACTTCAAATCCTAGAGATTTGGAAATGCATGACGTTGCAGGCTAGCAGTCTTTCTGTTAGATTTGAATCTAGTCTTGAAGATGTTAAGTAGAGATATAACTATGGCATTGGATGCGATCATAATCATAAAAGGGAGATATTTTGAGATACAGAAATTGCCAATTCAATCCCTGCTGTTACCAGTCCAGCCACAGGGGCTATTTAACAAAAGATCCCCGAGTATAATGATTGCTGTTCTGTGACAGGGATATTGGACTTATTATACGCTGAACACAAAGGTTTCTGATCCATATTCGTATCTTGTTTCCTGCTTGGGATTCAGCACCACATGGTGGTGACTGTCTGCTTCATGCAGGCAAGCGTTCTGCTGCGCTATCAGTGAGCGACAGTATCAGAAGAACATCCCTTTTCCATGAATTTAAACTGTTACAGCAGTTAGGTGCAATTATTGAGAATCCCTGTAGAGTCATACAAAAAGTGTTGTCTCTCTCCAAAGGTGTTGATTCTGGAATGTAGCAGTGCTGGTCTGTGACATTTTTAGTTTGGGGTCTCGGTGCCTGCTATAAATTGTACCCTGGGAAATGGGACTATAAAGTCTAGTGCTGCATTTCAAACTCTGTTTTAAGTACCAGTGGTTTTGTCAAACTGTATGTGAAATTTAAATCAAATTTATATGGTGAAAATAATGTTGAAGGCAAACCAATGGAAGAAGACAACTTCACAACAAAGAACTTGGCTTGTATGTTAATTTGCTTAACTTAATGCTGTCTCTTGTGTATTGCAAAATTGTTCAAGTGAGAATAATAGCTTTTGAACTACTTACAGGCTAATAGGTAGTGATTGTAGTCTCTAAGACTTTGAATAGCTGTGGCTGTTGATTACACAGATTAAATGTGAGTGCAGTTTTCAATATGGCTGGTTTTCAAAAAACCCTTATTTTCTGTCCATCCTTTTGACTTTCATGGCTAATGACACCGACTTCTAATGCATATTAAATTCTGGGAGTGGGAAATTAAAATCCTCTTCCTGCATGTCATAGTAGAGGCATGACTGCAGAAGCATGCCGTGTGCGTCTTTTACATTGTTCAAGCTTGAATCTGTATTAGTCAAATGCAAGCCTGTATTAGTGGTAATTCCCATACAATGGGACATGCCCTGTTTAAGCAGCTGATTGGTTATAGATGTTTATAGTATTCACAACACTCATTTTTCATGCACTCCATCCCTTATGCTTTTTCTCCTTGTATCTGAGCTGTCTGCCCATCTCTGTGCATCCACTGTGATTTCTCAGTGAATGCTGGTTCCCAAGTTCTTTCTCTATTTTCTCTCTCTCTCTCTTTTTTCCCTCCCCCCTTCTCCAGGGCCTAATTATGAAACAGCTTCAAATAAATACAATTTTTTAACAAAAAAACATTCAGCTTCCTGTGAACAATGGGCTGAATTTTTCTCTTTATTCTTGGGGAGTTCTTATTCAGTTGGAGTGCTTTGCAGTTGGCTAGGCCTGAGATTTCTGGGAGCTGTAATTGTGTCTCATTAATTCTTACAGTAATGTAGGGTAACTATAAGGAGCATGCAATTAGTGGTCTGGTCAATGAATAGAGCAGTTAATCAGCAGACAAAGGATGGGGCTCAGGACCTATTAGGCTGAAAGGAAGTGTTACTATTGTCACAGGCAGTAGGAATGCATGCAGACATGCCTTAAAAGTTGAACTGTTTAAGGGAACTGTGTATGTCTTTTTGCTAAACCATTTTACTACCTATTCCACTACTTGAGAGAGATTCATTTAAGGTTGCCTGTTAGAAGTCAGAGACCATATCAGAGGTTTCAACAATGCCTAGTGCATTCTCTCACCTGAACAGAGGCAAGCCCAGGGTTTATCAAAAATCAAAAGTGGCCAAAGAGATGTAAGGAATCTTCAGCTATTCTTCCTAGGTGAGAAAAATGGTGGGTGAATGGAGGAGACTGATAAAGTTTAAATCAGCCATTGTGTAGATTGTCACTCAGTCATACTCTGCTTGTTTGTCTTCATAATGAACCTTGTTTGTTCTGAATGGCTGTGCTTTCAGTGCATGTTAATGTATGCAAATACTCATAACTCATGGTAGCTCTTATGGTAACAAATAACATTTCCTACTTTTCCTGTATCTGGGCTTAAAAAATGCAAAAATTACTCCAACCCTAGGCAGGAGTTTTATTGTTGGCTTCAGATCAGAACTTCCAGTTGTTTCTGCCTTTGAAAAAATATGAACCTCATGAATCCTGTGAAATGTTATGACATATGATTTTATATATATATATATATATATAAAGGCTTAATCAATGAAACACTGCCCTTGAGTAACTCTCATTTCTAGGAGGCATTGCTTCAAAGAGAAAGTAATTTCTTCTCTTCAGTAAAACAGACACTTGGTATAAAAAAGCAGTAATTAAAATAACTTTCTTTTTTTTTGGGAGGGGGGAGGATGACACACGACAACAAAAAAGGGAGCTGAACTTTAATAATTACCTTACATCCAGAGCATACTTTCTCAAAACTGAAAGTAATTTTTTACTGTCTCCTTTGTACTAACAGGTCTGTGGCTTTATCTCTTCTCATGGTATTCACATCAGCAGCAAGTAACGTTAGAAGAATAAAGTCTCTCTGGCTTTATATTAAGGATTCAATTATTCCGTATAATTAGCCCTGATTTGTTAAATATTTGAAACATTTTCTACTCTCAGGTATGGAACAGCATACTGGAGTGATCAGAACCACAGCTGGCTTGTACCTTTACTCAGAAAATGCTTCTTATCAAATAATAAGGAAGATTAAGCCTAAGTCTCTCTCTCTTTCTCCATCTCTCTTTTTCTGTTTGGATTTTATTCCCACGGGAGATATCAGTTTTGTTCACAATATCTCATGTATTTCTCTTCTCTTGAAACACAAAGAGGCAATGGTTTCTGGTATAAATTAGGTAGATTTAATGAAATTTATGAGTTGTAACTTGTGCCTTGAATATAAAATATTTGAATGAGGCATAAAGTATTTTGCTGATGCCATCATTGTCATCCATCTGTTTTCTTCATTCTTCTGTGCCTGTTTTTGAAACACTTTGGGGCTGTGGGGTATTGGGAATTTAAAAGTTTTTGTGCACAGCAAATCTTTCCAAGGTCACGTGCCTTCTTTTGAGGAAGCAGGGTAGACTTACCCTGCAAAATGATTAAATGGTACTACTTGCACACTCATAAGCTGGCTCTTACCTCATATATATACAACTTGCCCATTTAATTAGAAAGTGATTTCTTGTCTGGTGTCAGCATCAAAAAAGTTGCTGCTCAGTATCTCTGTTAAGCATTGCAAGTTTAAGAGAAATTTCCTTTCCCCTCCCCCCCCCCCAATAAAGTTTGTCCTGTTGAAACACAGATTCAGTCACAGTATCACAGTATCACTAAGGTTGAAAGCGACCTCAAAGATCATAGAGTCCAACCTGTCACCACAGACCTCGTGAGTAGACCATGGCACCAAGTGCCACGTCCAATCCCCTCTTGAGCACCTCCAGGGACGGTGACTCCACCACCTCCCTGGGCACCACATTCTAATGATGAACGACTCTCTCAGTGAAGAACTTTCTCCTCCCCTCCAACCTAAACTTCCCCTGGTGCAGCTTGAGACTGTGTCCTCTTGTTCTGGTGCTGGTTGCCTGGGAGAAGAGACCAACCCCTTCCTAGCTACAACCTCCTTTCAGGTAGTTGTAGAGAGCAATAAGGTCACCCCTGAGCCTCCTCTTCTCCAGGCTAAACAATCCCAGATCCCTCAGCTTCTCCTCATAGGGCTTGTGCTCAAGGCCTCTCCCCAGCCTTGTTGCCCTTCTCTGGACACGTTCAAGTGTCTCAATGTCCTTCTTAAACTGAGGGGCCCAGAACTGGACACAGTACTTAAGTTCATGGGAGGCTGTTGATCTGGAAGATTGAATAAAGGTCTCTAACCTTTTAAATTAAGAGAATATCTATCTCTATATCTTTCTTTACAGAGACACACTATTTTTGCTTAGCAATAAGAACTAGTGTTACTCTGACAGTGTTGGCTAAGGTAGGTGAAACAACTGCATTTTGAGAACTTCTCTTTTTCATAATATAGTGTGAATTGCACCTGGCCTGCTGCATGGGTCTCAACAGAGCACAAAAGTTTATAGCTGCTAACTAAAAAGATAATATCCCTGTATTTTGAAGTGCATTAGCTTTAAATAAATCCTTCTATATATGTCCTGTTTCTTCTAGTACAAGATGCCAAATTTCTCTCTATTTTAATCCAGTTGTCTATGCTTCATCTGTTGTCAGAAGAGGGAAAAAACGTTGCTCTCTAGCCAGTTGTTGCATCTGTTTTAAACTTGATTCATGAGTGTTCTTCTAAGTGGCAGATCTTACAGGTCTGACCTTGTTGAAGTTGCTGTTTAAGCTGGTACTGTCACCAAATCGTACTGCCATTATGAAATCTATCCTACATAAATTAAGAAAAGACTGCTTTTTAAAAGGTAGCTGAAATGAACTGAGGTATATGCCTCCATAGTGAAAAGTCAATTAAAAAGCTTTCTTGTTTGTACAGCATTTCCACCCTGAAGACTCATCATAGGATCAAGCTGTGGTTCACACAACCAGTAAGGAAGACAGTATGGAGACAGTAAAATACTGCTGAGAGAAGTAGATCACTGAAGTCCCTCCTTTTTTTTTAACCTAAAATAAATTTGGAAAAGTAAGCTATCCAAGTCAAAAGCTGTTATTGTAAGAGCATCTCCTTAGCTGTAGTCTGGCCTAGTGAGCAACTTTACCATTCCATAGTTCCTGGCGTGCTATTGCAGCTGAGGTCCACATCAACCCTGTTTTGGCAGAGCTTATTGCCCTGCTCCTAATGTTTGGCTGGGATCCAGGAAGCAGATGTTCTGGGATCAGATTTACCTGGGAGAGTTACCTGATAAATATTCCTGGAGCACAGAATATCCATGGACAGCTTCATCTTCTCATAAAATGCACTGACAGCTGCTACTACTGGGAGAAAGATGGTGTAGCTCCCCTTTACATAACATTGCAGCATCTAGATAGACATTCAAGAAAGGTTTGAGTGAGCCTGCGTCTTTGTTGCACATTGCCTTGTAGATGACTCTAGCTCCTAGAGTGCAGGCTAGTCTGAACTAGCAAAAGAAAGGAGTTCTAGGCCTTTAGTGTCTTGGCATATGAAATAGTTTGTCTGGAATTTGAACTAGAATCAATTCAGTGACCCAGAAGAGAATATGGAGTATTGGTGTGTGGCATGCATGCTCTGTGCAATTTGTCACAGCAAATAAGCCACTGTATAGGCTATTTGCAGCTGTTGTATAACATTTTCTATATACAGTTTCTTTAGCAAGCCTGCTGACTAACAACAACATGCATTAGAATGGCTAGGAGCAAGAAAAGGTAGTCTTTCTGATGACTGCTGAAAGAAAATTTCTTGTGAATGTTGCTTCTCATTTCACTGTAGTCTATATTAAAATAGGAAAGAAAAGCCTTCCTGACCCGTTGTTCCAGCTGTGTTTGAACTGTGATGATTTGGGGCATCTACGTGCAACTTGGAGACTGTGATTGACATTGTGATGTAGTTGTTATATTGCAAAATATCTCTGCATATCTGCTTTTGCTTCCAAATGCCTACTAGAGGGACCATGGACACTGCACTTACTGAATATGTTTTGACTTGCATATAAGAAGGACTTTTGGAACTGGGAAAATTTATCTTCTTGCAAAGGCCTAGAAAATGCAGTGCAGAAAATGTCCACATTGGCAATAGGATGATGATAGATACTAATTCACAGAGAGGAAAGTAAGTTTGGGGTGTTTTTGAAAGAATGAAATATTTACTGAAGTACCACAGGAGGGTAGGGGAAGTGATTTGACTACAAAGTTGCCCCATGCCCTAAAGGCATCTCCTGAAATGTCGGAGAAGGATTTTGGGTAGTATGAGCTTCTCCCAAGGGTGAAGGCCGTGGTGATCAGAATTTGCCCAGAGTTGACACCCTTCAGTTTGAATCCCCTCACTGTCAGCTGCTATACCTGCATCAACTTCAAGTTTCATGTGATCCCCCTGAGTTGCACATAACTTTCTTCCTATCCACATTTATGTCTTACTATCACAAAGTAAGAACAGTCATACAGGATCAGACTAAACATCTGTCTAGCCAAGTATCCTGTTTCTGACAGCAGCCTAGGGGTGCATATAAGAAAATGTCAAGCATGTAATGATCCTTTCTTGGTGTACTCTCCTACCTTCTGCTGAATCATGGCCTTGAGACTTCCTGAGCCAGAGATAATACTTAATTTTTCATCCCTCCTCTCAGTTCCATTAGTGGTGCAAGCCTTGGAGACTTTCTCTTTTGTTTAAAACCATTTTCTTACTTTCCTATATGCAGTATCTTATTTTCTTATATGCAGTATCTTATGCAAGTGCTCTTTCTTACACCAAACTGGAAAGCTAATACATCTGTTCTTTTTCCTGTCTAAATTCTTCTTTGGGATCACTTCTTCTTTCGCATCTGCCAGGATAAGTTAGTTGTTAATTAATCTCTCTTTGCTCTGTTAGTTACCCATTCATTAATGTGAGGGGAAGGGTGTGGGGGTCCCTAGGGAAGCTGCTGGCTATACAGGAGCAGGATGGCTCCATTTTAGCTGCGGTGCTAGAGAACAGGGAGGAGTTAAGGTGCTTAGTCCAAGACAAAAATAACTGGAAACTAACAGTTCCAAGAGACTTTCAATTCTGGAAACCTGGTGTTTCTGTGGACTGCAAACTTGTGCAGCCCAGGTCCCAGTATGGCAAGAAGCAAGCCAATTGCTGCTTACAGTGGTTTTGAATGATGTGGATAATCAAGCAGTAAAATAATTTGTTTGGCTTCTGTTACCCAGCAAGTTGGGGCTGGTTCTTTTCTGAAAAGGATAAATGGTGCTGCACTTCACACTGCCTCCCTCCCCCTTCTCTGCAGCAGGAAGTAAATACCTCTGTGGAAGAACTGTGGTGTGAGCAAACACAATATCGAGCCAGGAAATGTTTATGCAGGAGCATGTGAAAACCTGAAGGAAAATATAGGTCTGAAAAAACCCCACCAAACCCCATACCTATGCTTTCCCTTTCCCACCAAATGTAAAAGAGTTTAAAATGGCTTCATATTTTAGTGCATGTGGATTATCATAAAATAACTCAGGATTAAAGGACTACTACAATTTTTATCAGTTCTTTCCAAATGTAGTATTTGCTATTTGCTTCTTGGAGAACTTGATAGGCCAGTGTTGGGGTCAGCAGGAAGAGGGGAGCCACATCCTTTGTATTGGTAGGTGCATAACTCTTTAGATGCCCACATTTGGAAACATTGCCTTTTCTACTAAACTGCTAATTGTAACAGTTCTCACTACTGAAATTAGGTAACCTCTAGCCTCACACTAGGAAAGAAGCAAGAAATATTACTGAGTCACTCTTTGTCACATAGTGTCTGTCTCCCACTATGACAAAATGGTGTGTGTTGTGGTGTGGGTTTATTTATTTAAGTTTTCCCCCTCCATATTGCTACTTCCTACGTGCTGAGTGGTAGTGATTAAGCCCCTGGAATGTAAGATGCAGACTATGTGTCAGCTAATCCAGTGCTGACCCCTACTTTCTAGTCTCTGTGGGAAGGTTCTCCTCTGCCTCAGCATCTTGTCAGCTCCTTTGAATGTTCTTAAACTCTTTTTTTTTTTCATTTTTTTTCCTTTTTTTTTTTTTTTCCCCCCCTGTTTTTATTTTGTGGTGGCATAGACCAGGCCAAAAATGTGTCCTTGTAATCCAGTCTAGGCAAATTTGGAGATACTAAGGCCCATGGTGAAAGGGTTTGACTCCCAGGGAAACTCATGATTTTATTGCTTAAATGTTTCACTGTGAAAGCAATGTCTTGTTCTTCCTCTCTGTTACAGCAAAAATAGGATGAAGTCACATGCTTTTCCATCTTCAGTTTCCAGCTCTCCATAAATTTTTACATCATGCAGCTCTCTTTATCCACCTCTGTTTTCCAGATCAACCACACCCCTCCATAACTTTCCCCTCAAATTCAGAATCCTCCTATTCTTGCTGAAAAATGACCTCACTATGGCCAGCCATCTTTGCAAAGTCAGTCAAATGTTACTTTTCTTGTTATTGGCAGATAAAAGAATTTGGTGAGCAACCTGGCTATAATAAATGGGGGGGTGGGGGACAGAATGTATTTCCACTGGTTACTGGTAAAGTCTTGCTTGTTGAGATGGATTGATCATAAGTTGGTTATACACTTTCTGGATGTGAAGTACTTCTGGGTACAGTAAGTTGGAGGCCATTTATTAGAGGCCTTATACTTGTTTTCTATTCAGGTTTGCAGTCATAGTTTGAAATGTTTATTCTAAATTTCATGGATGGGATTTTTTGCTTATGCCAAAGTTGCCTTCCTCTGCTTTGGAACAGAAAATCTGGTAATAAGCTAGGATTTGGAGGTGAGAATTTTTCATATGTAAAAAGTTAATTATCCTCATGGACCAGACTAATATCCTATCAATAAAACAGCTGCTAGGCTGCTGGCTGCTGCTGAGCTTTAGGCATGATTTTATGAGTTACTATTTTGGGGAAATAAAACCATACATATTCTAACTTTTACATGAGTGCTTCTGACTTGAAGAACTGCTTTACAGTACTCCTCCTTTTGATTCATGTGTATTCATTTTGATTTCTTTGAGTGGAGATTGCTGTTAAACTAGAGGACACAAACATAAACAATGCATATATGCCAGAACCCCGAGATTACAGACTAAAATGAAAATGAAAATTCTAAGTGCATGCAGCTGTGCATGCCACTTGGCCTGTTTTCTCTGCTGGTCTGCTAGTAACCTTGAACTTTATTTATTTGGTTTTGGAATAATGACTAAAGTAGTGTTGGCCTCCAAATATCAAATCCTCCTCTGCATTTCTGGTTTGGAAAACTTGCGCTGCCACTCTCTACTGATGGTCTGGAGAAGCGGGGCTGTGTCTTGTAGACATCCAGATGCTGAATCCACTCCTCCACTCCTGCTTCGTCTTCATAAGGTGGAGCAGCTGTTGAAATATGACTTAGTGTGGCTGCTAACCATTGTCTGATTCAATATGAAACTATTTCTAGACTTTCAGTAGCCTTGTCTGTATCCCATCCGTGAATATTGCCAAAGCTACACAATTTCTGTCCAGCTGTGGCTTAGCTGTTGCTTTATATACTGGTAGTGTTGTTGGTGCTGGTAAAGTTGTGGTTGAAATCCATGTTCTGGAATTGCATGATGGTATTCATTTGCTCTTAACCACCTGAGTTGTTGAGGTATTGATGTTCTGCTGTACCAAACAGCAATTGAGGATGCCTCGAGCAACTAAAAGCAGGAGGGAGAGTACTGTATTCCAGAGCAGATTTTAATGGAAGGAGAGGTAGGCTTTTCACAAGGTGTCACACAGGAATGACTGAAACTTGCCTGACAAATTCTAAGCAAAATTTAAGAGATTTAAAAACATTTTTAGAGTGAGTTTGCCTGCCTGTGTGTTGCAAATTCAATGCAGCCTTTCCATTCATCCTTTTGCCAGATCCATTGTGCTGTATCTCCTTTGCTCTCCGTGTTTCCTACCTTCCAAACCAAGACTTCGATCCTGTGTGCCTCCTCTTCCTCACTCTTCTGCATGAAATTTGTCCTACCCCTGCACTGCATTTCAAGGACTTGGGGGCAAGTGTGCTGTATGTTGAGATAGAATGGTGGTAATGAAAGACTGGATAACTCAGCCACTTGGCTGCCCTTGTCAGTTGTTATGAATTTTAAATCATATATATTCCCTGAAATGGTATCTGTGTTGTACTGTCTGTGTGGTTTACCATTTCTTTTACTTGTTATATTTTAAAAGCCTAATGCCTGCTGTCTTATGCTGTGTTTTACAGATGTGTAAAGAGCTCTGAAAGCAGTTACATGGTGGAATTTAGCAGTGCATGGTATGTTTTATTAGGATTAAAAGCTTGTGAATTAATACAGTAGTTCTGAGAGCTTCAGGATGTAACTGCCTGAAAAAAAATAGCAATGCAAGCTTGATATGATATTTGTGTATTTGCTTTTAGTTTGCAGAATGTCTCTGAGAGACAAGCTTCCTGCTAGCCAATTTATTTTTTAGATAACAGGGACTGTCTAGAAGTACATTCAGAAGGAAAACACAGTAATTAATTTGTCACTGAAACCTGAGGGGTCCTCTTCCTCTTATAGGTGATAATGAAGGTTTTGCATGTAATTAGTAGGAATAATTAGCACGTTTCTGGTAACAAATAGACTGAGTGGTTCTCTGCAAATAAATTAATTGTTGTGCTAACACGGGCAATTGTCTCTTTATTGTCTGACAATGCCCCTTGTTTGCACTAAAGCCTATTCCAGACCTTAGCAGCTTTACACAAATAGGAAAAAGAATCTATAAAATTGTACCTCATCCATCTGCTTCTGAGAAACTTCAAGACCACCAAGAGACTTGTTTGTCAGGACTTGTTAAACAATCTGTAATCTTGAACGTGTGTTTCACTGTATTAACAAATCAATTGTTCAAATCAACTTAGTGGGTAAACATGAACAAACACACCAATCGAATGCTGGCTTTGGGCACCTAGGAAGAAGAAATGTCTCTGGCAAACAATGTAGCAGCAAATTCATAACAAAGCTGAACAAATCCTACAATTCCACATGTAATCACACAAGCAAGTGGAACTGGTTTTATGTGATCGATGTTCCTTGTGGTGCAAAGTCAGACTGCAACGTGTGTGCCCTTTGCTTCACCGCAGCAAACACCTAAGTGCTTCACAGGTCTGCCACCACATACCCTCTGAGCAGATGTAGTTTAGTTAGAGCTTAGCCAGCCTGTATTCTGTCTTCAGTTGCTCTTTTCAGAAGATTGAAAAGCTACTCCTGAGCTAGTCTTTCTTCTTCAGATGCGTTGTTTCATCCCTTTCCTGCATTTTACTCCATTTTTCTTGTGCTTAGACACAACTGTCATCTCAGCAATAAGTTTACATTAGCGTCTGGATGTTAATAAATACAGAAGATGTTGGTTATGGTGAAGTCTGCAAATAGATTTGATCCCTCCCTTGTGTCTGTGGAGAAGACGGGAGAGGAAAGGGAGAAAATGTAGTTTGAGGATGGGATGCTGCAGACATAGGATTGGGGGCAATCATAAATTTTGTTTGTGGGAAATATTGGCTCTTCTGTATCTTGCTACAGTAATAATTCTCTGTCCTTCCTCTAGAATGGAAGCAATGAAAATGTAATTGATGGTTGTTTCTTTTTCTGTGAGGGTAGGGTTACTGTGTTTTTTCCAAAATAACAATTTGTGATTTCATTTCCAGATGAGTATTTATATTGATGTGTGTTTTGGTTTTTAGTTTTTCATTATTTCCTCACTTTAGTAGCCATGGCACTGTGCCATGCTTTTATGAATTGATGTTAGAGTAATGACAGCAGCTTAAAAATTAATGTCAGAACGCAATGCCAGCAATATTTTGAATCAAAACTGCAGCAAAAGGACTGCTCCTCCAAGTTGTTTTATGGAGAGATGGTTTCTTTTCCTGGCATAGAGGGGAAATGCCACTTATACCATTTCCATCTTGTTGTATTTGACTGATAATATGTACAAGAATATGAAACCCACCGCCACTAACAAAACCCCTACAGCCAAACAAAGCTTCAGAAAGTGTCTGTGCAGTTGTGAAATTTAAGTCTTGTCCATGCCTGTGGCTGGTTGACTTATATCCCTATATGCTAGTGTGGCACATGTCAGCCAGTTAACTTCTGCTATGAATCTTATCCAGCAGTACACTGCTTTAGAAGTGTTGAGGTGTTGGCTGAGTTAAGTTAAACTGTGTGAGCATCAAGTTATTCCCTATTGAAAGTACTGCTTTTGCATCTTCCCAGGGATAGCCTGCCAAAGGTTGTTTGGCTTCCTCTAGTCTTTGCTTGTGTGACCACCCAATGTCCAGCAGTCATGATGACAAGATAACTTCTGTGTGTAAGATGTTGTGGAGAGGGATGTAAGCCCTGATACCATGCAGTTGAGCCTTTTACTTTTTGCATGAAGTTTCTCAGTCATGTGCTAAGATTTTTGCTTCGTTGTCCAAATAGGAGAAAATTTGTTAACAATGCCAATATTAATTAACAGTTTGTATGGAACTGGGGGAAATATGCTTAGTGAAAGGGGGCTCAGTCAGCATGACATAGGGAAGATGGATTCTGTACGGGCTACCTCAATTCTCAAGCTATCTTCAGGACCTCTGAAGGTTTCTGTCATTCAACTTTGTATCCTCTTTCTGCCTGCTGAATTTTTAGGCTACCACTGTTTTGCTTGCTTGGTCTAGTGTAAATTTTTTTTCTTCTCTCTAAATATGCAAGTGAAGAGCCAGCACTTGTACTTGTGCAGTATCTTTCTACTGATGTGCATCTTGCTTTCTCTCTCTCTCTCTCCCTATGCTTTAAACAGCCATCTGACCACCACTGATATGGTGTAGTTAAATAAAGAAGGCTTGAAGGAAAATAAGTTTTTTTTTTAGCAGAAAAGCATTTGAATTTTTCTGTCTCACAGTTTCATCAGTGCCATCAGCTTTGAGCCAACAGGAGGCATTATGAAGGAATTTGGCCATGTCATACAATGCAAGACTTTTCACAGAAGAAAAGTAATTTATGGCCCTTGAATTAGAATTCTGTTTGTGGTGCCCTGTGCTGATTGTTGATGACTAGAAAATAAAATTGAAGCCAGAGGATTATTCTTTTGTGGAGGTGACAATAGCAGTTGTGGCAGAAGAGTTGATCTAGTCTGTGTTCCACTCTGTACTCCCTTTACTCTCCACTAGCCTCTCAGCTGTACTGGGTGCCAAGGTATAACCTGTCCTGAGTGTTTGCAGCCCCTGCTTACTGCACTCCTTAGTGCAGCTCTGTTAATCTGTGGGGTGCACATATTAAATCTTGAGATAGGGTTGGTAAGCCCAGCTGTGTAAGAAGGATGTATTCAGTCATGTATTGAGAGAGTTCTGTGGTGATCTCAGCATGGGGTGCACGGTGGTACAGTGACAGTACTCTTGGTTCCAAAGAGGCGCCAAGGCTGTGGTGGATGGCCTTGATGTGTTGTGCAGCTACAGACAATGGGTCAAATGGCTGCATGATTTGTGCTAGTGACTAATGCTGACTGAAGAAAGATAAAATCTAGAATTAATATTGTTGCTGTTAAAATGTTTCCTTTGGTACTAACTTTACCTGCTGAAATATGCTGTTTGTATTTGAACTGCTGCCATCCACTGAATCTGGTAAGATGAACAAAGTCTTAACTCTTCAGCTTTTAAATAAAACACATTAAAAAAAAAATAAAATAGTTGGTTTTTTTTATTTTTTACTTTGGTTACTTTAGAGGTTTCTGTATGTGGTGACAGCATTGTGTTGGTGAAATAGATGTCTTCTCTCTTCACTTGTGTTCTGTTTGTAAGAATGAGCTAAATTAAGGTATTTTGCTCTATGAAACCACTTGCAAAACTGTGCATCTCTCCAATCCAGTATCAATAACTGATCCTGCATCTCAGTGCTGTATCTGCTTTTCACAAAACTGAAATAAATCAGAGCGTGAGAGACAAACCTTAGCCCATTCCTGCAGTAACTTTGTAACAGTTGAATAACCCTGGAACTTCTCGGAATCACAGCATGGCTGCACACAGCAGTGGGTAATGCAGACAGAAGAAATTGTAATGTTTGCCCCACTCCTGTGCTACAAAGTTTTCAAAATCCAGCATAGAGGAGGACAACTTTAGGAAACCAGCAGTTTAGCTTTCCATACTGTTTTTCTCTGAAGACTCAATAGTACAGATAACTTGCAAAAGCCTTCTGGAATTTGCTTTTAGCAGCTGCTAGTAGCCTGACTTCACATCTTTACATGGTAGGATTAAGCCAGGGCACTTACAAGAGCTGGAAAAGGTTTTCCTTGGCTGTTGTTTAGATTTCATTTTTTTTCCCCCTCTCTTGATTTAGTTTTAATCTAATCTCTTCTGGGCACCAAGCAGAGCTGAAAAGTGAGTGACTTTTTATCTAAATTGAAGTGATAGCAGTTGATCAGGTTTTCATCATCTGTCTCTGCTGTCATTGGAGCTTCCTTTGTGATCTGCAGTTGACTGAGAGAAATGAAAACTTAATTGAATTCTTTAGCTCACTAGATGTTTATTTATAGATAGGTGTGTTGAAGCAGGGTGATGTAGGGCAGAGTTCTGTTTCTTGCCATGAATATAAAAGCTTTATTGATTTAATTGACAGCAGGAACTTATTTGACTTCTGTCAAAAAGCAGGATGAAACTTAGCTTTGTACCATGACTGTTGTCTACAAAAGTATTGGCTCAGAGCAATAACCTTCTTTCTGTTTGAAACTTTACCCATTCCTCCTTCTTAATGATGCTCACTGAAGTTCACCAACAAAACACTTTGAAACATTTATTCACTCACAGGCTACAAATTACAAATAGCAACTTAGCCTTTGTTGGTCATTTTTAATATTCCAGAGGGATAAAAATAGTTTCTGTGAGTACTGGAATGTAAGTGTTCCTAACAGTATTCAAATGTTTCCAGCAGTCAAGTAAAGTTATGGGTAAAACTAGAAGATATTTCACAATAAGAAGACAGGTTCTGAAGGAGCAGTAGCTTCCTCTGCCCCTTGAGAGTGTCATGAATTCCAGTCACTCATCACATGTACCCTGTCATTTAGTCTGAATGAGTGCATGTCATATGAAAGTTGCTGTGGATGGCACTGCCCCTTTCTAGACTGAGGAGTGTTTATTACTTTGATAGTAGGAAATGAAATCATACGTGCTGAGCTAATAAAATGTTACAGATGCTCTTACTGTGTGCTGAAATGTTAAGATATGTAATGAAATAGACCTGATTATGTCTGTGATCATTTAAAGGGGTATCTCTGGCTTGCTCTCATCATTTATTCCTACAGCTTAATGAGAAAGCAACAATAATGAATTAGTCTTAAACTTCAGCAGGAGGGAGAAACCCCTTATTTTAAGAATAATCAGAAAGCTTTGCACTCTGGTGGGAGGAAACATGAACAGACAAATTTGTCTACAACTACCTGAAAGGAGGAGGGGGCCAGCCTCTTCTGCTTGGTGTCAAGTGACAGGTCTAGAGGAAATGGTTGCAAGCTGGACCTGCGGGGGTTCAGGCTGGGTATTAGGAAATATTTCTGCACTGAAAGGGTTCTCAAACCTTGGAATGGTCTGCCCAGGGCAGTGGTAGAGTCACCATCCCTGGAGGAGTTCAAGTGCTGGGCTGACCTGGCGCTTAGGGCCATGGTTTAGTGTTTGACCCTTTAGTGCTGGGTTAAAGGTTGGACTGCATGAGCTTGGAGGTCTCTTCCAACCGTGTGTATTCCATGATTCTTTGAGTTTGAATTCATTGTCAGGTTGAGGGTTCAGCCACTGAATCAGCTTTTGGTATGGAGGAGCTATGAAGGGAGGAAAGAGCAAAGAATGGCTTGCTTTCAGAAATAAAGGTAGAGTGGAAGAACACAGTGACTTCACAGCAATTATCTTCCACCTGTTCAAAATATTGGGTACCAACCTGAGGCAGCCTAGCTTTTTCCTGGTGGGGAAAATTCAGTTTCAGTTATAAGAAAAATGGATCCAAAATTTAGATTTTTATTTTTGTGACTCCTCAAAAAGAAAAAGAAAAAAACAACAAAAAACCAGAAGGCTATGATATTTGCCAAGTTTCAACTCTACAAAGTCAACTCAGCCCTCCTAGGAGCAATTATGCAATAGCAAAGTCTGCCAAGTGCTGTTTTATAACTGGTATCACTGGAATATGCAAGACTCAACAAGATGTTTATCTGTCAGGGGTGGTGTAGGATTAGTGAAATTATGCTTCAGGAGGCTTGGATTTAGATAGCCCTTTGAAATCCTACAGACTGAAATTTTTCCTGACCGAGATGTGTTCTAGGAACACATTGTAAGAGCTGTTACATAATGGGATCAGCCCTAAAAAAGAAAATGTATGTATTCTCCAAAATATTTTGGGTGGTTTTGTTAATCTTGCATTCTTTTTTCTTTTTTTTCTCTTTGTGGGAGAGGTTCATTTTTGCCAGTGTGAGTACATTTTACTTATAGTGTCTGATAGTAAAAGTGAAAAAGAATGGAAAAATTACACACATGTGCAGAGTTTAATTATGATTAACCTTTAATAATGATCATTGGCTATTTTCAGGTAACAGCAACTCTTTGTAGCTATTATGTTGTGGATGCCTTCTCCCTGGGGGTGTTGAAGGCCAGGCTGGATGAGGCTTGAGCAGATGAATCTAGTTGGGAGGCATCCCTGCCTGTGGAGGGAAGGTTGGAGTAGATGATCTTTGAGGTCCCTTCCAACCTGAGCCATTCTATGATAATAATTCCATGAGAAGAATAGCTTGATCTGGAATTGATTACTGAAGGCCTTTGTAGAGCAGAACAGAAAGTTTAGCCTGGAGAAGAGGAGGCTCAGGAGGGACCTCATTGCTCTCTACAACTACCTGAAAGGTGGTTGTAACCAGGAAGGGGTTGGTCTCTTCTCCCAGGCAACCAGCACCAGAACAAGAGGACACAGTCTCAAGCTGCACCAGGGAAGGTTTAGACTCGAGGTGAGGAGAAAGTTCTTCACCAAGAGAGTCATTCATCATTGGAATGTGCTGCCCAGAGAGGTGGTGGAGTCACCATCCCTGGAGGTGTTCAAGAGGAGATTGGACGTGGCACTTGGTGCCATGGTCTAGTCATGAGGTTTGTGGTGACAGGTTGGACTTGATGATCCTCGAGGTCTCTTCCAACCTTAGTGATACTGTGTGATACTGTGATACTGTAATAATGCCCCACATAAGGGATTATCTGTCATTTGCTGAGGAACAAAGTGTTTATAAAAACTTCTGGCCTTGAGACAGAGCCTTAGGGTGGAAATTTTGTGCTGTGTAGGACTCGCTGTCTACCGAGGGGTTTTTACTTTCACAGCCAGTTAGCATTCTTCTCTGTAAATCCTTAATCAAAATATTAAGACTAGCCGTCTGATACAAATCTCCTGCAAAACAATTCTTGCAATGGTATGGTGAATAGATAGTTTAAATTCTGATCTTCTTTCCATTTACACACCAATTATGTAGTCTTAGAATTGTCCTTATCCAGTCTCAAAATTTTCCTTAGGGCAGCTTATATTTAATAACATGTGCACTAATCCATCAAGTGAAAACTTGTCAAAGGCTTTCTGAGAGTCTAGATATCTTTTGCTGCTCATGTCAGTGGCTATTTCCCCTAGAACCTTGAAGTTAATATGATGTTTTAATGTAATTTGGTTCATAAATCCAGTATGATCTGGTTTTATGCATCTTTAAGCAGCTAATATAATACATCTCCTATATCTTTAGCACTTTTGCTGCAGTTTGTCACCCATTTCACACAATGCTAAGGCCAAGTCAAAGCCACTGGAAGTGAAGAATTCACCTATTTGCATCTCAGTGAGTTCTGGGGAACATTATTTTTGTCACCATTTAGAGTTAGAGCACTGGTATGTAAAAGATTGTGTGAAGCAGTGCGCTTTGTAGCATGTGAGCTTACACCAAATTTAAATTATACACAATCTTTCAGTTATCTGTGTATTTTTTATACTTAGTCTGATATGTTCTTGCCAAGTCTATTAGTGTATATTTTATCACATATAAAAAAATCTGTATAACCTACACAAAGGCAAATGAGGAAAAATGCCACTAACTAGCAGTAGCAATTGCTTGGAGTTAGAAAGCAAGGGAAATCAGAATCAAGGGAGTATAGAAAGACATTTTGAAAAGGCCTTAGCAGCTGAGAGAAGGGGTTCTAGATATAGCAGATGTGGATCACAAATTAGAGAGGTAGCCAGAAGTGAAGATTGGTTTCCTGTGGTTGCTTTTTCTTAAAAGTTGTAGCTATGTGAGTGGGTGGGTACACTTTGTTAAAAACTAAGTTTTATTTAATTTTATGGTAAGTTTTCTATAATCCACCCAATCAACAGCCTCAAGAGTTAAGACATCTGCCTTGGAGATACATTCGTGTTTTGATGAGCTTTAAAACACATTATGTTGAAATGAAATCTTTGATGCTTGACAGCTGCAGGCTGCATGGAATGCTCTCCCCTCCCTCCCCCCCCATTTCCCCCCCTCTTTTCAAGGTGATGTTTACTACACATAATAGGAATGTGCATCATTTTGAAGAACAGTTTTAATTCTCTTTATCCAAAAAGCTTTCTGTAAAAATGATAAATTCATAGGAGTTAACATCCTTTTGGTGAAGAATGTTGGTGATTTTAACAGCTGTGTGTGAAAGCACAGACTAGGGATAGAAGGCTGTGTGAAGTTTTGCATGTGGAAGCAGCAAGATGCCATCAGATGTCGTGCTGGAAGTGACCAGTGCTCACTGTACATCAGAGAGGAGCTGCAGTTGGGAGGCTGTCAGGCTTGGTAGAACAGCAGCTAATGTCCCACAGTAACATTTGCAAATGCTCCTGCAGTGCTATTATTGTAAGCCCTTAAGCCAGATGGTATGGCTCATATGGCTCATGTACACGGGTGAGCAATGCAGGAGTAGTCATATTGCTGCAGAATTGCTGTGGCCGTGGAGACTTGAGAGAAGAGCCATGACCGTGTAGCTTAGAAGTGGACAGCTCATGTTGGCAGTAATGGCTGCCATCTCTAATCTGTAGAGTGGTCACAGATTAAGTTATGACTGATAGTTTACATTGATGCTGTGACAACCCTCAGGGCAATTTCTGTGCAGTACTTTACTTTGTATCTATTAATGGTGGCATTGGGCTAGCTGGTCTTCACCAGCAATAATCACTTTTCACTCAAGCTAAAGGAAAGAACGGTGACCTCTGTCTTGATGCGGTGATAATAGAAACAATAGGAAGCCAGTGTCCAAGACTCTGCAAAAGCCAATAATGAACTAAAACAGGATAAGAAAAATGAATGCCTGCCAGTTCAGCTGATTTACAGGCATCTGTGGATGAGGGATAGGCTGAGGTAGCTGAGGTTGTTCAGCCTACAGAAGACTCCAGGGGCGTTTTAGAGCTGCCTTTCAATACAGGAAGGCTGCAGATGGACTTTTTATAAGGATGTCTAGCAATGGGACAAGGGGAATGGTTTGAAGCTGAGGGAGAGTAGGTTTAGACTGGATCTTAGGAAGAAGTTCTTTAGTAGGAGGGTGGTGAGACTTTGGAATAGGCTGCCCAGGGAGGTTGTGGCTGCCTCCTCCCTGGGATTGTTCAAGGCCAAGCTGGATGAGGCCTTGAGCATCTGAGTCTAATTGAGAGGTGTCCCTGCCCATGGTGGGGAGGTTGGAGTAGATGATCTCAGAGGTCCTTTCCAACTGGAGCCATTTTGTGATCAATGAACAGAAAGTTAAATGAATAAAGGGAAGCAGACATGGTGACAGGGAACATGGCAATAGCAAAGCTTAGATGTAGAGGACTTAATGGATGGGCAGACTTACATGTCAGAATAATTACATTCACCTTTGGTATTTTTTTTTCCTTTTTGTTCAGTAAAACAGGACTCTGTATATGTTCTTTCCTCCTCCAAATAAAAGTGAGCAAGATCTCAACCACTAGCAAACTCTCAGCCAAGTGGGAAACAAACTTTCCTGAATTTAATCAAGCCTCAGTACCTATGGCAGATTTTTGAACATGCCCAAGGCTCATTGCTACTTATAGGGTCAGTTCTGTGAGGTGCTGAAAGCTCTGGCCTTAAGCCAGCAGCAGGATATGAGGGCTTTTTAGTCTGCAAATAGCTCCATGACTTCAGTGGAAACATCTACATATTTAAATTGAATGTGTGCTGAAGTGCTTTACTGCTGCAGAGCCAGAATGCTTGATGCCTTGTAGGACCAAGTCCTTGGAAATCTAATTAATGCATTTCAGTGCCAAAATGGGGACAAAGTTCTTTTGGAAGTGTGTCCACTGAATTAGGTATCTAAATGTTGAACACTGCATTTTCCTGAGAATCTGGCCCTTAAATATCAAGCTGGGTAATCTTTACTGATAACCAGTTTAGTCACTTAGAGTTGCAAAGGTGGGGATATAATTCAAATTAAGTAGCACATGGGCTGCTGTAGCTGTTTGTTTGTTTTGTGGCTTTAGACACACAAATGCAGGTCTGTGCCAAACAATGTAAAATCTAATGCTTAATTCAAGTAAAACACCACACATTTCTGATAATGAAGTTACCTTTCATTTTAAAAATGAGTCTTTCCAGAGTGTCTGAAAATCAATTTGCAGTAGTAGTCATTCTGATATAGATTGCATCACACTTGTTTTGGTGCACACAAGGCTTCAGACCTGGTGCTGAACCTGCATTAACTTTTGCTCTCCTTGCTTTAGGAAACACTGTAGTACTAACTGCTGTTTAATGGATGTGGCTGAGGCTGTATTTATCTGTGCAAGGTTTACTGGTTGTGTTATGCTTACAAATCTCCATAATTAGGACTGCAGATTCCATAATTACAGTTGCAAATGAGAACCATTTTGCCAGAGCTTGTTTGGACTGTTGAATTTGTGAAGAAGGTTTTTGTTTTTGTTTTGTTTTGTTCTGTTTTGTTTTTCTGGGAGTGGTACTGCTTCAATTATGCCAGGATTTTTATTGGTTTACTATAATTCCTGTCTCCTTTTAACAAAGCTATGGCAGTGAAGTTTTAAGTTGTAAGCAAGTCTTCTGCTTTGTTTAGTTTCCTTGAGGTTCCAATAATAACCAGCTACTGAGGACAGTCTTGGAAGTTGCATATGATCCTTCATTTAACTTGATTATCTTTACATACATACTCAAAATAGAAGCACAATGGGATAGCTTAATGGCTGTTTTATATTAAAAATGGGGGAAACCAGTATTATGTAGCAAAACCACAACTGCAATCAAGCAGTTCATAAACAAGTTGAGGTTTTTTTTTTCTGCATTAAAAACAATGCCCCATAATATGACAGATATTTAGGAATTTTGTTAATCAGCAACCTGTGATTCATGGCTTGTGGCAATCTCATACTCACAGAAGCTGACTTAGTGGCATAGGAATTTATTTAATGCACCAGAATTAGTTCAGGCTTGCATTTTTTTTTTCACCAAGAAGTATCATCTTTGGCATTTTCTAGAAAGTGATGAGTCAAAAAAAAAAGGGGGGGGGGGGGGAGGAGGGACAGAGAAATGATGTCTGAATAAATGCTCAACATGGGACACAGTGTAGTTTAAGATGTTTCAGCTTGTCAGGCTGAAGAGAAAGTTTGTGTCACATGAAAGAAAAAACCCCAAAGTTAAAAAAGGGAAAACTCAGAAAAATGAGGAAACTTCTTGAAAAAGAATCTAAAAGAGCAACCAACAGGGTAAAATGATTAAAGACCTTACATTAGAGGTGCAAAGTAAAGGGAAAAAAAGAACCTTTTGCTAAAACCAGCCTGGCCAGCAGTACAGCAGCAAGGTACTGCTCAGAAATGCAAATCACAGATCAGCAGGATGAGATGAATTTTGTCCCAGGATTCACAGTGCCATTGCAGGACTTCCAGAAGAGCTCAAATATAGAATTGTTCACTTATTAGCTACAGTATGGAATTATTAATATTATTAAAGGGATGAATAGCATTTAAATATTTTGTCTTTTTATAGAGTAATAGCTAGCCAAGGATTAAAAACAAGAGGTATAAAACATCATGAGTTTTCCTTAAGGGATGGTCAGTGTCTTCTCCTGTAGAATCTACAGTGACACCTGAACTAGTCAACACATTTATAAATAGCTTAAGAAAAGTTTATGATGAGCTGCTAAACATGAGGGAATGGGTGGATATAGCTTTTTTGGGTCAGGCTATCCCTAAACTACAAGTTGCCAAAACTGCGATTTCTTCATAGAAACAATTCTTGTGTTGTTTCTCTAGTCTTTCCTTAGGATCTTGTGCTGTCCACCTTCTGCTTCCAGGTAGACTTTCATTCAGATCTCGTTTGGCCAGTTTTATGTTCCTATGAGTTGAATGTGCTCTTTACTGTTTTGTTGATTTGTAAGACTACTGAAATGGGGGGAAAAAAGCCTGGTAGGTGCAGAGATAGTTTCAGTCTGGAGTCTGTGGAGGCTGTAGAAGCTTTGCTGCTTGTACTGGTTGATTTACAGAACCTTTTGTCTGGCACTGGTTGCTGGACCCTGGCTATTCATTGTTCCACTATTTCCTCTGTCACTCAGAGCTCATCAGCTTTACCGTATTTCAAGCTGGTATCTCTAAAGTACACTTCTTAGAAGTTCCTCTCATAGTTTAGGCCTGAATTAATTTTCTCCCCCTCCCTACCCGCCGATTTAATATTTCCAAGAATTGGTCCTGATTTCTTCCTGAGTGAGTGAGACAAATGATACTGTTAAATATTTCCTCCCTTCTTTATATATTTTCCTGAAAAATCATGACTCAAATGGCAATTAGAAGCTTACCTGATGATTCAGTCCAGCCACCCGTATCTCAAACACTACAGACACATGCACTATTGATACTCTATTTATAAACTGGCCATGTAAATTTATTTTAAAGGCTCTGGAGTCCTGCAATGTTGCTGAATAAACACCTGATTGTAAAATGTTTGATACCTGAGCTCCAGTGCTAACTTAATTCCACTTCAGGATATTGAGAATCACAGACCCCTTCTTCCCAGTTAATTGTTGTGTTTAATTTGTTTGCTGAAGTAACACAATACTTTGCGTTATAATAGAGACCGAAAGGTCTCAAACTGTTCGTTCCCCAGAGCAAGCCAAGAAATGCAGAAGAAACCCAAACATGTTGAATATCCATCATGAAGAGCAGCTAGTTTCTTGCCAATTTTTGATAACAATTTGCTGACATGAAAATTGACTATTATGTAGTGCTTTTGAAATCCTCCTCTACTGTGAATTCGTCAGTTTGCATGAAGGAAATATCGAACCGTAGCAGACTGCCTGTTTAGGACAACTTAAAGTGACCTGCTGTAAGCATCTTGAATGAAATGTTGGTGGACTAATCATTAGATTAATTACAAGTCTGAATCATTTTCTGCTGTGCCTGCCACTTGGTAGCCAGCAGCCAGAGTAGATGTGTTTACTAGTGACTGTGGGGAACGTTTGTGCATCCTCTGCACACTAGCAGAGTAAATGTTCAAGGTGGGAACTCATCATCCTTTAACAGTAATTTTAGGAAGTAAATTCTGATAAGCCCATCTCCTCTGAATGGTAAGGCAAAATCTCAGGGTATTGGAGCTGCTGAAATTGAACCTATTTAATATTAGATTTATATTTAGCCTAAAATCAACAGGTGGTAGGCCTTTGCCTTCTGCTTCCTTCTGACCAGGTCAAAACTTTTCACATATGTATGAGTTACCTGATTGATTTTATTCTTCCTAAACAGAAAAAAACCCCTATGAATTAATAAAAATAACATAACTTAAGGTTTTATTGTCTCTGAGGTATCCTTCAATATCAGTCATCTAATCCTTGTTTGGGAGATTTTCCATAAGGGAAACTTTAAATTAAGCAAAACATAGTTGCCCCAGATGATCAGAATCTCTGGAAGATGCATTGTGAATCTATAAATCATGCAACTTATTTTTCCTTGCTAACTGTATTCCTTTGCTCTTTGATATCTGCTTTCAAGATTTCTGCTGTAGCTGGAATAAACAGTAGATATGATGTAAAAGATAACTCACTCTCAGCTCCAGAGAGAAGCCATAACGGCCCAGATAATCCTCTGGGTAAGCAATGATTTCCTGAGATGATAATTTATGTGAAATTTGTGTGTGCTTAACCAGCAGGACTGAGCATTTACAGGGTATGTGCATCTTGCTTACAGGTGCTGAGTGTTTTCCCTTTCTGTTCTTTTGGAAGAATGCACTGAAGTTTCCCTTTGTCCCATGTTTGATACACAGAACATATTCATACCTGATTTCTGTCGATATGAATGCCCAAAGAATTCTCTGAAAATGTCTCAGTCACTTTGACCCTGAGGGTTTCTCTGGAATTCATCAAGTGCACTATCTGCATTGCCTAGTAGCTTGTAAAAATTTAGCTCACTGTCATCTCTTCAGTTCAGCATAACTTTGGGAAACAGCAGCACTAAATTAGAGATGCAAGCTGCAGACTGTAATATTAAAAATGTGTTCTCCTACTGTGGCCTAATTTGCCTTTTTTCTTTTTATGCTGATAATGTATCTGAACCCACACTGTGAGCAGTCTGCAATGAGTTTCTAGGCTTTTGGCATCTGTTATGGACAAACTGTGGATTCTTTGCAGCTTCAAACAGCAAATGAAATGAGAAGATAGATAGAATTTGTGTCTAGATGTGTGACATGGAAATGTGCCTAAACAAATGTAATTCTGCAGCAGGAGCACTGAAATTGTGTGGAGGCTAAAAAAACAGATCTTGCTTATCACATGAATTAATTAACTGCAAAACATTTTCTTTCTCCTGTTGTTACACAAAGTAAAGGGCTGGGGATTTCAATCCTGTAATTCAGCACATAAAACTGCTGTCAGAACCTCTGGCTCAGGAAGCCCTGAAACCGCAGGGTGCTGGAAGCATAACCAGGGGAAGGATCACTGTGTGCTTGCCTTGCTCTGGTACTTTTCCTTAGGCATCTGCTACTGGCTGCTGTCACAGCCAGGATGTCCAACTAGATAAACCTTTGTTCTGACCTGGCATGGTCACTCTTATGTAAGAATACATGTGACCATGAGTGGTTTTGATCTCCAGAACCTTCCAGGCCTAGATCACAACTAAGGATGAATGAAAAACAGTGACTGGAGTAAATTTTAAAACACTGTTACTCAGATTTGGAGTAATTTCAAGGAATGTTGTGCTGTCCAAAACTATGGAAATCCACTGGATATACACAACTGCTCAGAAGAAATCAGTTATGTACGTTCATGTCTTCTAAAAGGATTTGGAGGAGCAAAGAAATGGTTTACCTTGTGGTTCACCTGCACAAGCTACCTTGATGGATGTTATACTTAACTCTATATCCTTTCAGCACAGCCTGGTATGAGTGTGCCTCAGATCTATAGTAATGATCTGGAAATACATTTTTTGTTCAGTGTGTGTGTGTGTTATGCTTTTGTTTTGTTTGGGTTGGTTTTTTTTGTTTGGGATTTTTTTTGTTATGTGTTCATTTTGCTTTGTGTGGGGTTTTTTTGGGTCATTTTTGTTTGTTTGTTTTTCCCTAAAACATACATTCCTTGCAGCAATATGCCCTAGCATTTATGATTGAAGCACCTAATGCATGGAGTCCTAATTTTGTCTGGGCTGTTTAGATGTTGCTGCATTGCACATCTGACCAGTATTTTAAGATGAAGTGGTAGGAGCCAGTTTTTCTGAAAGATTCTGTAGTCTGCTTGTGATGCACCCTCTCTTTCCAGATCATAGATATTTGTGTGAGGCTGTAAAAGTGAGAGTTAAAGAGTTTTGCTAGCAATGCAATAAATAATTCATTCTTTTGTTTAAATAATACACCCTCTTTCCTGAATCTTTGCTGTCAGGAAAGTAGGCTTGGCCCTGGATTATTGTCTCCTGGTGAGCATACAAGAAAAGAGGCCTGAATTTGATGCTGTCAGATTGCCTTCCTCAGACCTGTAACCAGGGCAAACTGTCCTGGAAGAGGGGGAGTGAATTCAGATTTGACTCCAAGAGGGCAAGGTCAAGGGCTTCTTTAAGCACATCTGTTCACATTGCAGTGAGCATGAAGTGGGAAAAGGTGAAAACCATTGTACTCGAGCCAGTAGCTAAGCTGTTTTCAGTCTCTGGTTTGAGTCTGGAGAGTGTTTGGACAGAAGCAAGATGTGTTTGGCAGCTGATGGCAAATAAGGGAACTTTTGACTGTGAGCACATGTTTTTATTATTATTGATCTTTCAGATATTGAAACCAATGTTACAGCAGTGTAACTTCTCATGGTGATGACCCAGCTGTCCTTTGATTAGTGCCTGAGAAATACCAGCTATAATTAAAAATGTAAAGAACAGTACAGCATGGTAGGAAGAGCTGCTTATGCAGTTTGGTGCCACAACTGTCCAAATTAGGTGCGGTTCTCCTTCAGATGCCCTTTGGGTAGCATAATCTAAAGGAGCTAAATTGATTCTGCAGTATGTAGGGAAAAAAAAAAAAGGACAGACCATTGCAAAGGAAACAGGAAGTCTGAGACAGTCTTGATTTAATTTCCATAAATGTTTGTTCTAAAGATGTAGCAAGTACCAATATGAAAAAGCTATTAAAGTAATCCCATTTCTCTCTCTTCTCCTCCCCCCTTTTTTGCTGATTACAACTCCTTCTATAACATCTTGGGGTGGGTTGTTTTGTTTTGTTTTGCTTCCCCCCCCCCCCCCCCCCCCCCCAGCTTTGAGTGCTGTTATTCTGTGCAGTTGTAGGAGCCTGTATTTAAAACTAATTCAAGGGGGAAAAGAAAATCCTGCGGTCTGAGGAGCACATATCTGGAGGGCCACAGTTTCTGTTGAAATAAAGTTGCTAATGGAATTAGAATCACAGTGCCACACCACGAAAAGCTTCTCTTTACTACACCCCTAAGATTTATTAAGGAAATGGTCCAGACTCCTGCATATTTCTGTGAATAGTGAGGAATATATGCATTAGTGTGACAGTTGACATATGTATATGTGCATGACAGATTAAAGCAAATGAAGTTGTAGTGCAGATTTTAGCTGAGGTGGTCTTTGGGAGAAGTTCACTGTCTCCTGGCATTTTAAAAGCCCTTTTTTATTGATCTTGATGCTTGAGAAGAAGAGATGGAACTAATTCAGTCTGAATTAGTTTTTATCTGAGTCTCTAACAGATTTTAAGAGAGTAATCACAGAATGTCTTAGGTTGGAAGGGACCTCAGAGATCATCTACTCCAACTTCCCTGCCATGCCTCTCAACAAGACTCAGCTGCTCAAGGCCTCAAGCATTTGCTTTAGAAAGAAGTAATTTCTTCACTTTAAGGAACACTGACAGCAAATTGTATCAATATCAGATGTAATGAGTTTGAATAGAAAATATAAAGTCCAAATTGCCTACAGAGTTGTTCAGTTAGGTAGGTGAATTCTTGTATACAGTATAGACAGTAGATCTCGAGGGCTTATCTAGGTCTTGCAGTGGGGTTGTGGGAGTGAGTGGTGAGTCGTAGTTCATTCAATTCACTCAATCAAATTCAGTGTGGATGTGAAAGAAGAACTCAGTCCACCAGATACAGGATCTGAATCTTGCTGTTGCAATATATTACTGCTTCTCTTTCCCTGAGATCTGATATCTGAAACAGCCATCAATCATATTTGTGGTTAGAAGAAGAGAAAAAAGGCTGTGGTGGGATTTACACTTGATACTTTAAAAACAGTGAAAAGGACTGGTATGAGAAGCAGTAATTGTGATGAGGCTGTGGAGAGAGAGTTTGGGATTGTGGAAGGCAAGCAAAGAAAGGAAGCTTCAGAGATTAGATAAGCAGCCATATTTTTCAGGTCATACTTGATCCAAACCTCAGAAGACATTGTGGTTCATATATCATTGGATTTTGACCTATGCTGGAAGTTCTTTTTAACAGAGAGACTGTAATGAATTAGTAAAAAACCATAAATTTTCTTTGAAACTTTTTGTCTTTATGCCAACATAAGCAAGAGAAAAGCTTTTACCATAAGCCTTTAGCTTTCCTATAGCCCACAGTCTTTGTTTCACTCACTTAATGCACTTAAGCAGTGGGTTAAGGTTTTTTCTTGACTTTCCCCCCACCTATCTACCTTTTTTTTTTTTTTTTTAAACACAGTTTTAGGGCTTTATCTTGTATTGTGTGTGGGGAATATCTCATTGGCCAATTATTTTCTGCATGTCTTTAGGTCTCCCATATTTAGTAGTCACAGCATAGCAGTGGGCAGCACTGAACATTAAAATGCACAAAGAAGACTCTTAGCCCCCACATGGCCCCATAGGCAGAAATCTCCCTGAAAGAGTTGTCCTTTAGGCTGCAACTATCAATATATATTTCAGGCTGAAAGCATGGAGACATTTAAAGTTTGAATCATAATCATAAATGAAAGACTATCAAAACCAGTGGTGGAACGAAGCCAATAATTTATCAGTTTTTCAAGACACCATTTGCAAGAGGAATTTTTGATTTCTTATTTTTGCTTTTTCTTTTGTTACACATCCATTGATATTATGCAGGCTGCATACTGAATCATGGCAGAAAGATCTTTGGTGTATGAGGTGGTGGGTTTTGCTTCTTCAAGTTTTTCCTTTTGCTGCTGTTTCATGTGGAATTGGTCCCTGTTCCCATTCATTTTGATTGTCTGCTATGAGTTTAGAGTGTCCTTGGCACGCTTCCATTTTATCCTTCTTTGCCATGCTGGAAATGGGCTCTGGATCAGACATTGCAAAGGACATGCAATTGCAGTCCTGCTTTTGAAAACAGGCCTATCCCCAGAAGCACACATCTGCTTCTTGATGCTGCTTCACAACTCAGAGTGGTTGTCATAGGTGCAATTGTTCAGAGTCTAACAATAGTGGGTGAGCCCATACAGTGGAAACTCACACTAGCTTTAATTTCATAGACCTTTCCAGGCTCTTTTTGAAAGCCAAGGGATTGAAAACTTTGATCCTGGAGCATCAAGAGTCTTTGCCTGATTGCCTCCATCCAACATCAGGAAAAGGAGAATATTGCAGAAGAAAGAGGGCTTTCTCTTTCTCATCAACTGAAGTGTATGCCTACTTTGTGTATTGACAGACATGTTTTGTCTTCACAAATCAAATACAACATATCTGGAGACACCTCCTGCCACACAGGCTGTCATGTGTTTTTCTCATAGTGGATCAGTGATGAGTTACTTCAGAAAACACTTCTTCAGTCACGCTGTCTTGATTTTTGTTGATCCCAGTAGCACAGAGGAATAATTTGCTTTGTGGCACAAGGTTGGTGATTTCCAGAACGGTTCCACAGATGTGTAGCTGGTTTAGCTTGCTATATTCCAGTCTGTGCATTTTGTTACTCTAGGGAAGCAGTGTCATAGCATGCATGACCTTTTCCATTTTGTCCTTTAAACATCATGGCATCATTTATATTGTGTCTAAAGAAAAGGGTCTTTCCAAGTTTTCCTGGAGAAAACTGATCTTCAGGTTCGGTGTCACACGCTAGGAACAGAAAATGCTCTAACGGAGGGGAGGACAATTCAGGTGTGAAAATGCATGCAATGTTTTACATGCTGTGTCCCAGCTTCTCATGCTTATTAGTAAATAATCACAAGCTCTCAGAAATAAGTTAATAAACTATTTTTCTACCACTTGGTATACCTCATAAGCATGACCTGATTCTGTTAATGTGCATTCTCTTGAGTTCCCCTGCACTTTTCTATGAGAAAAGTGGGCCTCAATGAGACTGGAAATATATCAGTGAAGTCTCTCAATTCCTGCTTTGTGACCACATAAAAGTGAAGCAGAAATTGGCTTGTAGTGAGAATTTTCCTAGTAGTTCTACAGAACACATTTATAGGACCCCAAATCTTTCTGCTTGAGTAAATTCTGCTTTGCTGCTTAAAGTGGAAACCCTCTTTGGTAAGTGAACAAAGCCATCAGGTGTGTTATCTAACCTGACAGTCTGGTGTTTGATTAATCAAACTGTTAATTTGATTTTAAATGACTGATGCTCTTTTAGTAGGTCTGACTTAAGTGCTTGTTTATAATTACGGTACTGAATCAAAGGCTCTTCCCAACCATTGTACAGATTAGTTTGGAAAGATGTGTTTTGATTTTTAGTAGTTGTAAAAAAACCCTAGCATTGGTGTTTACTTTAAAGCACAAATATGTTCAAAGAAACACATAGTTAAAGTGATAAAGCAGTGCCCTCACACTTTTTATCCAAAAGAGAAAAAAAAAAGCAGGAATGCAAGGGTGTGATTTTTAATAAGTTATATAAGCAGCACACTTTATCTTCTGAAGAGATAACCACTTTGGGGGCATTCAGAGCAGGCAGTTTGATTGGTGGGCACTTAGTTTTGTGTGATGAACATATATCATGCAAAACTTTTTGTAAAACTGCTAGAGGTAGGGGAGTTAATCTGTGCAGCTGTCTGCATCTTGCAGTTTGCAGGGAGTTTGTAAATTCCCAGTGAACTTGGAAACTAACAATGTTCTCCTGGAGCAGATAACAACTCCGTGTGCTGGGGTGGTTTTTCAAGGGGGTTGTAGTAAATGTTCACATGTTAGGATATCTGAATGTTTGATTATGAGTGAAGGTCATGCTTGATTGGTAAGGTCCTAATCCTATAAAAACAGCCAAGCATATGGTTCATTGGAGTCATTTGTGTAGCCCCATTTGGTCTCATATAAACTCTTAAATGCAAATCAGATCTATCACTTTCCACTGGCTTTATCACAGTATCACCAAGGTTGGAAGAGACCTCAAAGATCATCGAGTCCAACCTGTCACCACAGACCTCATGACTAGACCATGGCACCAAAGCAGACCTCATGACTAGACCATGGCACCAAGTGCCACATCCAATCCCCTCTTGAACACCTCCAGGGACGGTGACTCCACCACCTCCCTGGGCAGCACATTCCAATGACGAATGACTCTCTCTGAGAAGAACTTTCTCCTCACCTCGAGCCTAAACTTTCCCATGAGCAGCTTGAGACTGTGTCCCCTTGTTCTGGTGCTTTTATGTATGATTTCAAGGTATCTATAACTGCAAGAGAGTGTTTGCATTTGGAGAAAACCCTCACTGCCTTCTGCAAAAACACTCTTTTGAAATAATTTAAATTAAGGCTAATCACTAATTCAATGTCTAGTAAATGCACAAAATACTTTAAAAGTATCTGTCTTGGTATAGCAAAGAAAAAATGTCTAGAGGCATTATTTTTGCCTATTTTTAAACTCTACATGTCTCAGATAATGCATAATCATCCCTAGTGTTCCTCATGAGCTACTTGAATATCTCAGGGGTATATATTGCAATACTCTATATAGCAGATAATCCAATCCTTTCACAATGCCATTACTTTTTCCAAGTGTGTTTTGGGGCATTGTAGTTAAGTAGGTGTTAAATGTTCTTTTTTTTTTTAAATTTTCCTTTTCTAAATTTAAAGAGAGTTTTCCATGCCTCATGTTTTGCTTTTCCAGCTACATACAGTTTTAAGAAGCTTGATTTTCAGAGGAAAAATACTCGACACTTTCTGGAAACGAATCCCCACCAAGGCGATTCAGGCCCTTGTAGCAGCCAAAATCATTAGTCATTCTTGAAAATCTTGGCTGAAGGACACTAGACAACACAATCTCTATTTCTGTTTTCTGTTTCTTTTCTTTTTTCTTTTTTTCCTCACATCATAATTTCATAAATTTGTCAGTCACTGCAGCCTTTCCAGAGTACACAGACATGAATTTTGTCTGTAGAGCCAAGCTAAACCACCTTCTTGATTCTTCCCTTTAGGTTTTTTTTTATATATCACATTGAGTTATATGAAAGGAGAAGTAATCACTGTTTTTTCCCCTTAGCCAGACATCTTTCTGGGAAACAACCTAATCTCTCAAGGAAATGGGGAAATACAGTTTTGTCTCTCCCCCATCCCCATCCAAACAGATGAATATTCTCATTTAGCACACTTAGAATAAAATAGAATAAACCAGGTTGGAAGAGACCTTCAAGATCATTGTGTCCAACCTATCAACTAATCCAACACCACCTAATCAACTAACCCATGGCACCAAGCACCCCATCAAGTCTCCTCCTGAACACCTCCAGTGATGGTGACTCCACCACCTCCCCAGGCAGCACATTCCAATGGGCAATCACTCTCTCTATATAGAACTTCTTCCTAACATCCAGCTTAAACCTTCCCTGGCACAGCCTGAGACTGTGTCCTCTTGTTCTGGTGCTGGCTGCCTGGGAGAAGAGACCAACATCCGCCTGTCCACAACCTGCCTTCAGGTAGTTGTAGAGAGCAATAAGGTCACCCCTGAGTCTCCTCTTCTCCAGGCTAAGCAGTCCCAGCTCCCTCAGCCTCTCCTCATAGGGCTTGTGCTACAAACCCCTCACCAACTTCGTTGCCGTTCTCTGGACACACTCCAGCAAGTCAACATCTTTCCTAAACTGAGGGGCCCAGAACTGGACACAGGACTCAAGGTGTGGCCTAACCAGTGCAGTGTACAGGGGCAGAATGACCCCCCTGCTCCTGCTGGCCACACTGTTCCTGATGCAGGCCAGGATGCCATTAGCCCTCTTGGCTGCCTGTGCACACTGCAGGCTCATGTTCAGCCTACCATCGACCAGTACCAGTACCAGTACCAGGTCCCTCTCTGCCTGGCCGCTTTCTAGCCACTCTGACCCCAGCCTGTAGCACTGCAATAACCTTTATTTTGTTCCCACTCATCTACCAATGAAATTCATTTAGAATTAATCTTTGTTTTTCATTTTACACCCAAGTATTCAGCTAGAGAATTTTGCAGCTATCCTTTCTTAAAGGCACAGCCTAAACTGTCACAGCATGTCATTAGCCTCAATTATTATTATTTTTTTTAAACCTGCTTTATTAAAAGAAGTCTGAACTTTAAGTTTATGGAGCTTGGAATGAAGTTCTGCAAAGCTGTATCCCTAGACTATGGTAAAGTGTACCCTGAGATGAAGTTATATAAATCTATGGATCTGATAATTTGTTTCTATTTCACAGCTCTGTGTTCTTCCTGTGACAACTTCACAAGCAGATTACTTACAAAGCAGGAGATATTGGTGAGAGTTGTATATTCCAAACGTCCTCAGGACTCCAGAGTGGACTATTTCCTGGGTTGTGGATATAAAGAATTACTCTGGGCTCTCTTTTACTTTTTCCTTCCATATTCAAAATGGGGGCCCCATGTAATTGTTCATTTTATTCCACCTTACATTGTTGAAGAATTTTTCTGGGGATTTAGAAATGAGGTAGAAATGTCTACCAGGAACATTGAGCACAGGCACTGGGCAATGGCAATTGTTATGACTCTCTGAAGCCATGGCACCAGTGAGAATGGGTTTCCAGAAGCCTGCAGGGCCAAGTAAGACAGGAGTATCTATCCTATGTGTTTCTTGGGTTTATGTTTTAAAAACCTTTCTGAGAATGAAGAAAAAAAAGGAAAACACTTGCTGAAAGAACCCTAGGGACTGGGGCCAGAATTAATTTCAGCTGAGATTAGGAGCCCTGTTCTACAGCCCATGAGAAGAGGCAGATTTAGAGTAGCAACACTGATTTGACCATTAAAGCTGTTTCTCAGCATTGACTCATATAGGCAACTTTTGTTGATGGGGCTTTTAAATGGGCAACTCAGAGAAATTCCTTCAGTTAGTGAGATCAATTTGGAGCTGAGTGAAATCAAACACAATTTCCTCTCCTGTACGCAGCAAAAATTATCTAAAAGAATATAGGAGCAGCTGATGCAGAGGCAACACTGCCCAAATGGTCTCTAAAGTTTCTCTGAAGCACTTTTTTCCTCTAGTCAGACCTATCTGTCTGCCCCATATACTGTCTCTGTCAGAGCAGGATGGTCTTACAGGCCTGCAGTACTTGCTCCCATCTGCCTGTAGTTTGCTCTCTGTGCAAAGTTGATGGTTTTTGCTAATGTGGCCACGACACAAACATATTAACCCTGCTTGAGAAATCCTCTCCATTTATTCTGGACAGAATGCTTGCTGCAACCTCTGCTGGGTTAAGCTTTTAAAGTATTTTCCAGGGTGGGTGGACTGTAGGAAAGTGAGTGTTGAGGTATCTAAGCTGATTTTAACTGAGCTAATTTCTGTGCAAGGGTTAATCCAGTTTAGAGCTTCGTGCAGGTCAATGTTATCATCACCCAAATTAGCCTGCAGAGTTCTGTGCTCTGCAGCCGAGCTGTTCTTGGTACTCATACTAGGCTTTTGAAAGTTGCTTTGTGTATTTTCAGACTGCAAGTAGGTTAGATGTACGTTTGTGATCCTCTCCCATCCCCTTTATGTGTTTAAAGCCTAACTGAGGAGCCTGAAAATATTCCTGTCAAACAATCAGAGGGATCTTTTTTTTCCCCTTCTGTATAAAGCATGTCTCTGACACTGCCAGTCTGTGAATTCCTCCACATTTTTGATCCACATTAATGAAAACTTTGGAAAGTGTCCTGTTATGTTGGTGACTCTTGGAACACCTGGGGAACTGGGAGGCAAGAGGAAAGTGCTGTGTATATTTCTCTCAAACCCTTATGCATTCTCTGCACAGGTAATTCCAGTGCAGTTAATTTTTCATATTTCCACATTTCCCTTGCAAAAAAATCAGTTGTTTGGCCTGCAGCTCCCTAGCCTGATACAGTCAGTGCAAAAGATCCAGACCACTGAGTTCAGGTTATCTAGCACTTTATTGTGTTCACCTCCTGTCATCCAGTTGAATTATACAAATTATAATTAATCCTGAATTGTACAAATACTGTTGTTACAAGCATACTTTCATCCGGGGGTTATTCACAAGTTGTTTTGCTTGTTTACTTGCTGTTAATTCCTTCAGAACAAACACTGTTATTACCTCTCCTTGGCAGAATAACTGATTCCTCTGTCGACTGAGGGATTAAATCAAAGACCCTTCAAAATGGCTGTGTGGGAATATTCAGCATCTGTGGACGTGTTTTTGGTAAGTATTCACAAGACTCGATCGTGCTTGCTTGCCAATTAAAACATATGAATGATTCTAAAAGAATTGCAGTCCAGCCAGAGCGTACACATTTCTGCCAGGGAACCACCAGGATACTGCTGTGGTATTGGCACATAGCATGCCAGTGGGGGGATGAGGTGCTGAATGTCCTGGCATCCTGCAGAGCTGATTGTATCACTCTGTGATATAATTGTACTGTGGTTCCTTCCTATCTCTGAGTCCATTTGGCTCGCTGCAGTAAGAGAAATCTTTTGTTCAGAATGCAGGCACCTCTGAGCCTAATTGTAGTTAGGAAGAGAAAAAAAATGAAATTAAATTAGTGGTGAGCAGCTTGTCACTCTGCAGTTCAGATCAATGCTTGTTTACACAGGATCGTAGAATTGCCAAATGTTAGAGGTTGGAAGGGACCTCCAGAGACCATCCTGTCCAACCCCCCTGCCAAAAGCAGGATCACCCAGGCACAGGAATGCATCCAGGTGGGTTTTGAAAGTCTCCAGAGGAGACTCCACAACCTCCCTGGGCAGCCTGCTCCAGGGCTCTGTCACCCTCACTGTAAAGAAGTTTCTCCTCATGCTGAGGTGAAACCTCCTATGCTCAAGTTTGTATCCATTGTACCTTGGCTTATTACTGTGCATCACTGAAAAGAGCTTGGCCCCCTCCACTTGACATCCACCCCTCAGATATTTCTAGGCATTGATCAGACCCCCTCTCAGTCTTCTGAAGACTAAAGAGCTCCAGGTCTCTCAGTCTGTCTTCACAGGTTATGTGGAATATTTTTGTTGTGTACTACGTAAGCTGGGACTGGACCCTCAAGGAAGGTTTTATGAATGAATGCCATCCACAACCTAGTATTTTGTATTTTAAAGCTTTTTTTAATTATTTTTTTTATTTTATTTTTTTTTAATTTTTTTTTACTGTCTGATAGAAGTTTCTAAGCTCTCAATGTGGGAGGGAAAATATTCCATTGAACACAGCCATGCTGAATATCTTCTCTTAGTAGAATTGTGGATGAGTGCAAGACTCTTATAACTGGCCTGATGTTATTGAGATGGTAAAATTCTACTCTGTAATATTTTTTGGAAGCCTATTACTTCTCAGTGGGCAGTGGTGTGCAGTGTAGGATGGATCATAATATCAAAGATACATATACTTGTGTGTATATATATTGTGTGGAAGTGGGGAGATTCGGCCTGGATATGAGGAGGAAGGTCTTCACCATGAGAGTGGTGAAGCCCTGGAATGGGTTGTCCAGGGAGGTGGTTGAGGCCCCATCCCTGGAGGTGTTTGAGACCAGGCTGGATGAGGCTCTGGCCAGCCTGATCTAGAGTCCCTGCCCATGGCAGGGGGATTGGAACTAGATGAACCTTGTGGTGCCTTCCAACCCTGACTGATACTATGATACTCTCTCTCTCTCTATATATATATATGCAGCTTAAACTCAATGAATGAGAATTTGGTTGTGGGTAAATTGAAGATGTAAATTTCCAGAGGGGTTACAACTGCTATAGGGTAAACTTAGCTGGAAAAGATTGACGTAATTAAAGCCAGACTGTAGCAGACACATTGATAATACTGCTCCAGAAACAAGAGTTGGCATGTCTTCATCTATTTTATGTTTATTAAAATCCCTCCTTTTAATTTGATTCTCTCATGCTGTGCTTACAGGTCCTATTTGCTGAGGAATTAAACATTCACGTTTGTTTCCTGAGTCTTTTCTTAAGCTCCTATCAGACAAAACGAAAGAAAAACAAAGATTGTCTGGAAACTCTGAAGTAATTTAGTTTTATAAATCCTTTCAGGAGATCCTGTGTTTACTGAGTGAACTACATGGGGTTAATTTACTAAAGTGTTCTGAAGGACTTAGCCAAATAAGAAAAGAAACATTACCTAGAGTTGCTGTTCTTTGCCAGGAACAAAAGTAAAACAAATCAGTGGCAGGATGAGTGGATCCGGTTAAATAATAATGTCTCTCCAGCAGGAAGTCTATCAACTGAAAGGTGAGACAGCAACATAATGACAATGCCCTGTGGATCAACTCTGAGGGTGAAAAAACCCCATGCCACAACACAACACATCTCCAAAAACCCTCAATGAAAATATAAGTCGACAGAATTCACACCAGCATTTTTTTTTTTCAGTCTTTAAGCTCAAGTGTCTGGAAACGCATTTCTTCTGTAGGTTATTCACATGCAGATTCCTTCTTGTGGTGGAATGCCCCAGGGTAACTGAGGGCAGAATTTGGCCCTTTCTGTTTGCTCAGTGAGGCTAAGTGCTGCTTTCTGAGTGAAATACCTGCCTTAAAGCTGTACAGCTCGATATGCAAGAGTAGCTTTGGCATTTCCTTATTTTCCTTATGGGAGGCGAGTCCTGCAAAAGCTGAAGACTTCTGCATGGAAATGAAGCATGCAAAGGTGTCTTGCACAAGTTTTGGCCTGAGAACTTGGGGTGAGGGGATGTATTCGTGGCAGCAGAGGTAGAAGTAAGGCTAGACAGAATTAATATCAAATTATTAAAACACGCACAAAAGCGTTCCAGTCTGTGGTGTCCTGTTTGTAGTTCAGTTCCAGGTGAGTGCAAGGTTCCTATAGAACGCAAAAATTCTCTGCAGTTTGGCAGCAGTTGTAAGTGCTCGTTGTCTCTGAGAGAAAATCTATTTATTTAATGTACTTAAATATGGATTTAACAGCTGACAGAAGTTTGAAAACTTTGGTCTCCATGTTTAGGACTCTCAGCACATTGTTTTTCAAAATCGGTGCTCTCATTATTTTTGAGCTATGAAGTCTTCTCACACCGCTATCAAGAAATCCTCACTTGCCATTTATATGCCTAAAACATCTGCAGGAAACAAAGGTGTTGGGTTGTTTTGCAGTAATCGGTTCAGCTCTCATTTCCATTTGGTAATTGCTGTGAAAGGTTTACCTGCTGTAATGTAGTTTATTTTGTCTGGAAATGCCTTTGTTTCGGTGTGTGGCTGCTAAGCAACAGGCCAGATATTTACTGTCAAACAAATAAAACAAAAGCCTCATCTGCCACTTGGAGGCCCACTGTCATTGGAATTGAACCACTCCACTGGGTCATCATATTTGAGAGTCCACGCTAAACTTCGTTTTCCATTACACAGCAACTTATCTGTAGGAATCCTTTCAGTGCTTGCATTATCTAACAAGATTATAACTATATGGCAGTATTCTAATGCCACATATATTATTTATTTGTAGTGATTACTTTTTTTTTCCCCCCATCAAAGGGTAAAAGGAAAACTTACCTGATTTGAGTTACCTTCTTGGTTACCCTGGAACAATGATTCCGTTAATAAGTTAACGCTGTGGTTAGAGCTGAGTCCTTCCATTCTATTATCTCTCTTGCCCTGCCCAAAACAGTATTCAGAATATATTTCTTGGAAGCAACTGGAGGAAAAAAAACAAGAAAAGAAAAGAAAAAGAAAGGAATCCCCCAAATCTCAGAAGGAGCAGTCAGGCAGAAATGCTACTGTCAAAGGGAAATTACCATGGAGGCAAGTAGATAATCAATAGTAATCAAGCTGGCAGTGCTAAAATACAACAGTATCCCTTGAGACTTGTATTATGCTCATCTGCAATGGGTCAGAGGCCAATGCAGTCTGATTGCAATTGAGGTAAGCTTTTCAGAAAGGTGCAGGTGATGGGACAAATTTGCAGTTCTTAATAGCTGGAGCTTTCTACCTTCTCCAAGGCTGTGGATGCACAGCCTGACACTACCAGTCCTAGCGAGTGGCTTGCTCCTTTCTGTTTCAGCATGTCTGTGTTTGTGTCCATGTCAGTCTGGAAGCCTTGGATGACATCTGCCAGCTACCAGTACATGTGCAGTTGTTTGGGGGCTGAGTAGGAAGAGGCCATGAACTGGTCTTAAAACGCTGTGAAGTCTATTGGGGAATAATTTCAAGTGTTGCTAAAACCTGTTGTCAAAAATAGGCCCCTAGTGCCTGCAGCTCCCATGCACTGTGCGTCTCATTGTCCAGTAGGCATATACAAATACTTACATGTAAGCTCCATAGATTCATTTTGATCTTTCCACCAGCTATGCACTGGAAATGAGTGCTGCTGGCCTTGTGCAAGAAATAGTCAGGGAAGCTGTGTCACCAAAATGCCAAAGCATTCTAGAATTGCCTTTTGCTGTTGTGGGTTTCAGCATTTGTGGAAGAAATAAGAAGCCAGGCCTGAAAAATAAAATCCACTAAACAGACTTCATGGATTTTGAAACAGTCAGTACCCATGCAAAGTCCTGCTGTGTATTGGTTGGAATATTAATTTTACAGGCTAATCCATCTGGCCATCTGCTCATCTGAAATTCAAACAGGGCTGTGTATTGCAAGTTAATAGCCTATAACAGCCAATAGCTCTAAATGATCAGCAGAATGTGTCATCCTGCCTTGCTTCTCCATCAGCAAACGGGTATGACTTGTCATTTAATACTTCAGCTACTGATTATTCCTGATGGGGGGAAAAGGTGAGAAAGCAAATGTCTGAGCTGGTAGTGATGTTTGGCATGCATCTTGTGGATCCACTTCTTTGTTGCTCTCTCCTATGGTCCAATTATTATGGGTTGTGCCAAAGGCTAGAGGAAAGACTGTGTTTAGATCTTCAGATTGGAAGTAGCGTGACAAATAATTTCCTCTGAGAATTACTTTCCTGTGGAAAGAATTGGTCTTGACTGGATAGTCAAGACCAATATTTCAAGCTCTTGACTGGTCTGTGGAAACCATGAATATATGCAGGTTTTTTCAAACCTAGTGAAAATTTGATTTGACACAGTTCCAACCACCAAACTGAGGATTTCTATGCAGAATTGAGAAACACATATTGAGCTTTTAAATTTGCACCTGGCTTTATTAAGTGTTCACTAGACAGCTAATACTCTCTGAATCAATGCCTTTAAATCACCAATATTAGCCTAGTATTTTAAAATTTTAAACTCAATATATCAGAACCAATATTTGTCCTTGTCTTGTTTGTAACTTTAAACCTAAATTTGAATGATTTTGTTTGACACAAAGGATGTCTTAGCAAACTATGTGGTTTGATTAGCTGCTGAAGTCTTCCTCAGGTCAGTGGTACCCTGGAAATGTTTAACATTTTTGGTTATTATAACTACACTCTTTTATGTCTCATCTTGATGTGATTGTGACATTAGTTATATAATAAATGTGAAACTCAAAGCAATAGTTATTCATTCTTTATGTTCTCACGGTGCTGTAACACAGTGAGAGGAGGATTTACAGAAAGAAAATGGCAGGTAGGATCCAGCTCTGAGGCTTTCCATAATGATTATGTGGCTGACCACCTTTTGCACGCTTGCAAATCTTCATCTCACCTTGGCTTTCTACAATGCATACCGTCAAAATTGTTTCACTGAATTGTTAGAGAAAAACAGGTTGAACCAGAACCCAAGTTTTTCTAGAACCTAAAGATAATTTGCTTTTGGAGTAGTTTCATTTATTTTCCTAGTCTGTGTGAGGAACGGTGGTTGGATCCAAATCGTAATTTTTGGAAAGAACTTTAAAGTCTGTAGAAGACTATAAAATATTATTAAGTGTGTAATTAATTGCTCAAATTCATAGTCTTCCTAGTGGGTTTACTTTGTAGTAAAAGGAGAAGTTAGACTGCTTGGGGAAATACATTTTTGCAAAGTTGGAAACCACAGCAATTGAGGTAACACATTTTAGCCTGTATTATGGTTATGAGATGCTGCATTACAAGGATTCCATGTGAAACCACTTTAGACCATAAGAGGTAACACCTTTAGGTAGATGGGTAATAATTATGAGGGAAAAAAAAACCAAACCCACAACACAACATAAAACTGAGCGTATGAGCGAGAAAGAGAATGTAAATTGTCACATCAGGGAGAAGTTATTTTTATTGTTTCTGCTCTTGTTTAATACTGAGAAGGAAAAAAAGGACTTTTTTTTCTTTTCTTTTTTTTCTGTCTTTGGTATCAGTCAGGGGGAGTCAGGAAAAGAAATCCTTTCTCTGAAAGCTCTGAATTAACTTAGATTTGTTTGGCATCATTCAGGTGCCACAGACCACGATAACAAAGAAAGCTTTCAGTTTGCCTGGTTGTTGAGGTTCACTGAAAGCAGAGAGTATGACTTAAGGAAGAGTTTAGGTAGAGCCTTGGAGGCAATTAAGTAATTTAAATATTTCTGTTTGCTTTTCACTGGAAGATGACACAGAGTTTGGAACAGACACGGGCTGTGCTATTTCCTACTCTGTCAGTGCCTGAAAGAAAGAAGCAAATTTTGATACATTCAAAACCAGTACCAAAATGCTAAATGCAAAGAGAGGTTTAATTTTGATGAAAAAAGAATTGTAAATGGAGTAAATTATAATAATATGGAATTTTAAGAAGTCTCTGATAACTTTAACCTTTTCTGAAACTGTTCAAAATATCTTCCTGTAGATATTAGTAAGGAATTTGCTGATCTGATAAACTGATTGTACTGAAGAAACACTATTTTCTAACCATAGCAGGTTTGGCTTCTCCTACTATGATTATTTTTATTGAGGTTTTCCTACATTGCAGTAAAACCAGAATAACTTTCAAATTATGTATTAAATACTTTCTGGGATTGTTGCAGTCTTGATTTAAGCTTGGGCCAAAGGAACAATTTGCACGTGATTGGCAATGTGTTGATAGTGGATGTATTCTTATGTCTGTGTCCCAAGGGAAGATACAAGAACTCTGTTACTGACCCTGTTACTTCTGTTGTTGCTCTGCCTAATGCCTATTCTGACAACTCAAAATGCTGAACAAAGTGAACAGGCACTATGGAAACCATAAATTGTAAAATATTCATATGCCTAGAAAAAACCCACATATTTAAGTTTCTTTTGGTCTTTTCAGGATGACTTTTGTTTCAATATTTTGGTTTCAATAAAAGAGACAGCAGGCACTAAACAGATAAAATATCCATTTATGTTTGAGGATGTTGAGCCAAGTTTTGCTATCAGCTGTGCTGCTGTAGTGTGTTGTGACTTTCTTGGAGTTACTGTGGTATTATCTTGAAAGAAGTAGAGAGTGATTAGTGAGGAATATATTTAGTATGTATTTTAGGAAATACTGACTAGTGATATCTAGCCACAGGCTATATTTCTCACTTCATCTCCAAATGGGAAGCTAAAATCAGACTCATGTTCTAGGTGCATTCTGTAGATGTTCATGTACTGGTTTGCCATGCAGTGCAATGCAAGAGTGCTTTGATCAAGCTTTAATTCAGTGGTTAGGACACTTTCTTTGAAAACAGGAGATGAACACTTTTTTTCTCAGGAGAACATATTACCCAAGTCTCCCAGGATCTGATTAAATGCTTTAGTTGCTTTACTGTTATTTAAAGCAAGGGCACTGATGTTTCCATCAGCTTTAAAAGTGTGCAATATGGCTTTCTGCCGGAGACAAACAATCTATCTCACAACCCATGTGGTGGAGAGTCCCACCATTCATAAGCAGTGGGCATTTGTCTGGAATTTCAAGGAAATAAAGTTGAGAGGTGTGAAATATTTCTACATGAATGACCCTGTGTTAGTCCTTCAGCTCTCCTTCACCAAAAAATGCAGTGAGACAAACTAGAAACTTTATGATCAAAATACTTCTGTTCTCTTGTTGGCTTGCAGGATCAGAACAATAAGAACACAGTGGCAGCTATCCTCTTTGTGTGCTACCTGCTAGATTAATGGCACAGGCCATTATTAAGTTTGACTGCCAAAGACTGCATTTTTATCAGAGTCATTTACCTGGTCATTCTGTCTGTGGTGGGGGTGTGCGTGCAGGTAGTACAGGCAGTAAGGAAACAAAAGGCTGAGAAATGCAGTGATTCTCCAAGGTGCCATAGTTGCAGACACTTTAAATAATAACAAAGAGAGAAGAGGGCAAAGGCACTATAGAAAGTGAGATTCCTTGGCCATTGACCTCTCTGTATCTTCTTGTTGGAAGACACAGGGATTTTGTACCTTCAGTGCAGTCAGATATTGGGACAGGAAGACTTAAATCAGAGGAGCTTGGTCTGCTGAAACATTCACATGTTCTACAAAACAATTTACAAGGTAAAATGTCTTAAACTTTGTGTTTTGGGCAAAATCAGCCAATAAAATGTCAAAGCTGATGACCAGAGAGAACCATTTTGCTGAACTGAATCAGAAAAGCTGCACTTGTAGTGATGAGTTGGTGTGAAAATGACAAGAGAAAACCAGCCAATAAACAAGATTTTCATCCTTCTTCCTTCCGCCCTGCTGCACTGCATGTTAGGAAAGAAATGGACTATTTTAAAATCTGAAATGAATACCTTTAGTCAGACAGGTGTCCCTCAGCACAAAAGAATGACATAAAACATAACAAATTTCATTAGACTGTATTTTTTGTTTGCCTCTTTTCTTTCCTCTTTTCTTTCCTCTTTTCTTTCCTCTTTTCTTTCCTCTTTTCTTTCCTCTTTTCCTTCCTCTTTTCTGTCCAGAGCTGCTATTTCTTAGGTAATCTTCATTGTTTTTCTTGGATGGTGGAACATGTTTTTCAAATACTATGCCTGTTTACAAAGTTTAAGAAGTCAGAGGACAGAAGCAGTACTGTCTGACTGGTAGAACCAGTCAGATGGCTGGAAAGGTGGATTCCAAATGCCAAGTCCACAAGTGAATAAAGAGCAGCTCACATGCATCCACTTATATTTGCTTTGTTTATAAGCAGTGAATGCTAAATTACTATGAATAATTCACAAGAATTATGTCTTGCTTCTAAACAGCCTAAATGTGCAAATGGAGCCAATGCCCTGTGACCAGATTTTAACCAGATTTAAGTGTAAGAAACTCTAAATATTCAACTGCATTAGTTTTATGGAAAAAAAAAAAAGTGGTGGATTTTGTTATTGTTCACATGCAGTCAGGAAATCCTGAGTGAAGACTGATGACTGATTGTCTCTGCTATCTTGCATCTTATCTAGAAGCCTTCACTGTGCAAGACAAGTATCAAATGCTGCCACACTGATGAAACTATAAATGATAACATGAGAGAGATAGGAGCAGAGAATGTATCCCCAAAGAGTTGTGGTTTTATTAGCAATATTAGGTCTTGGGTGAAAGTTTAACCTAGTTTCTCTTCTAAAATTGTGACCTGCAACCCAAGTTACTTAATTATTTGTGAACTTTCTATTTACCTCATCATATCTATTGTTGACTTAACTAAATATAAATTGCCCCACAAGCTGTCTCACAGATCCAAAGAAACATTTAGAATATTAGCCTATGCGACTGCATTAATTTGGCTGTCATCATCTGTGCTGGCTGGGTTACTGAAACTGAATAAAACAATCTGGAATAAAATAATCTGTAAATGAGGATATATCAGAGAAGGAGAATGCTGTGTGGTGTGAACAAATTCAGATTATCAGCTTTAACTCTGCATTTCCTCATTGTTTTTGAGACACACCCACATGCTGTAGTTACTCATTGCCATTGAAAAAACAAACAAACAAGCGTTTTTTTATGTTGAAAACAAGTATCCCTCCAGACAGAAACCCCAGAAACTTCTTCAGATACTTCCTGTTTCATCTGCAGTGTTTGAGCAGAGGATTGTTCACTTTAGTATTTAAATGGAAGAAATGCTGAGCCATTAATTCCTGCTGATTTGGTACAACAGGAGTGTCTGCTGCAGTGCTGTTGCAAATTCATCATCCATCAACACCTTTTCTAAGGAAGCAGAAATCCCTGTGCTTCTTGTCCAGGATATATGACACATTTAAGTTTGTGGACTCTACTATTGCCATCCAACCTTATTTCTTCTTGAAGTCCTGTAGCAAGTGTATGAAGAAAGTCTGTAGTAGGATGTGCAGTGGGAAGTTTCTTGGATGAAAGTTAGGCTCTGGCAGTGGTCACTCAGCCATGTATACAAGGATGTACAGGTTTGTAGTTGTCAGCCTGGCCTCACCCTAGTCAAGAGATGTCTTCACCAATGTGTATTTTGTGTATGCATGTGGAGAGAGTAAATTTGATTTAGAGTCAAGAAGCCTCTGGGATAATTTTCCCCCCAACACTTTTCTGTAGTCACCAGAGCATGCCACCTCCTTTAGCTAATATTTGCAGTAACTTTATATGTTAAACAAGGCTATGCAGTAGCTGTTGGTAGCTTAACCATGTGGCTGCAAAATTAACCTTTGACCTTTCTTAGCCTAATCAGGAAATTGACTTTAGGAGTTATTCCTTAACCCAGGATATGTGGTTAGAGTTAAACATCACTAATAGGAAGTCTAGAAACAGGAAATGTGTGAATGCTAATCCATACAAATCTAAACAAACCCCTGCCTTACTTACAGTTTTATAGGAATTCTCCTCTTGATTCCCTTTCCTTCAACAAATCAGAAAATATTACAAGCAACTTGTCAAAGTCTTTGAAAAAAAATCAGCTTTTTGTTGCTATTGGTTTATTAGATTTCTACCTGGGTAGGATTTTGTCAGGAATCATCTCTGGGCAGGTACATGCTATTCACCTTCACTGCACTTCTGATTCATGAGATTATTCACCAGAATTTTCAGGCAAAGTATTAAATAGGAGTGTTTCTTTTTTTGTGTGTTGCTTAAATTGAGTAATTTGGGGAAAACAAAAATCTGTTTCCATAGGTTGCTGTATCAGCAAGAATGTTTCATCAGCTGTTTACTGATGGTGTGAAGTTGTGGCAGTTTAGGCTGGGTCCCTCCTGTTCCTGCCACATAAGTTACACCTCTGGTGTCCAGAGGGTCCAACCCAATAAGGTGGACACAGGAAATAGCATATTTCATACCCATAATATTCTGTGCCTTATAAATCCATTTGTAAAGTCCTTCTCTTCCTCTTTCTTCCCTCTCTGTTGCCGAGGGAGATGCTCCCTATCGGGTAATGCAAGGCCTCTTAGGCTGGCCAGGTCTGAGACTGCCTCCCCCTTTCCCCTCCTGGCATTAGTCCTAGCCAGGCCTGAGACTAGCCCAGCAGTAGTGAGGGGGGAAAAAAGAGCCCTGGGGGTTTTGGGTATACCCTTGGGTGGGGAGAAGGGAAGTATTGGGAGGCTTTTGGGTGTGCTACAGGAGATTCTGTATGCTTTGGGATTCTTTTGTCACTATGCTTTGTAGCTTCTGTAAAACACTTACTGCTTCCAATTTAAACTTTCCATCACTTTTGTAATCCATTTGTGTGAGTGTCATCCTTTTGCCCCTTTCAGGAGCAAGAGAGGATCTGCCTGGCCTCAAACCGGGACAGAAGTACAATGGTTGCCCAAGACCTGAGCAGAAATAGAAACCTAAAGCGGAAGAATATGCAATGTGTCACTTCTGGGCTGCCAGCTGTAATCTGGCTTTTCATTTAGTGACTCGAGATGTTATTACTTCAAATCTATGCAGTGAAATGACTTTGTGGACTCACTGCACCTTTAAAGGGCAGGTATCCTTAAACCATAAATTTACACTTCAGCTCCAGATGACATCCTTTCTGGTGTTCTCAGACTTAGAACTGGTATTCAGCATTGTGTTCACTTATCTTTCATCTTTACAGATCACTGAAAACTGCATGTATGTTGCTTATGTTATATTTTGTGTACAGAATGTCACCCTCTTGAGTCATCAGTCCAGAGCAATAATTTCACAGAAAAAAAAAAATCACTATGTCCCTGCTCACTGCAGGGGGCTGGACTAGATGACCTTTGGAGGTCCCTTCCAACCCAAACCATTCCATGATTCTATGAATAATCTCATTTCATTGTTAGATTTTTCCAAAGGTTTTTGTATGCTGCAAACTGCAAAACTGAAGGCTTGCCTTCTACAACAGCAAACCAACATTTTTCAGGTGGTTTCTGTTAATGTTGTTATACTGCATACCTAAATTGGGAGTGTCCCATAGCCAGGATCTGTGACTCAGTCCCCATTCCATCCTGCAGGAACACCTGCTCCCTCCACTAAAAGGCCTGCTTTGCCTTTGTAACACTCACAGAAGTATCCATCCAGAATGAATGGCAGTTAAGGTCCATTAATTTCAAACTGTTGTTGTGATCATACTGGCTACACAAGGCATATTTAGTAGTAATTTGAGTAAATGCTTATACAAAGCATGGGATGGATTATTGCAGGTTTACAGTTTTAGACATGCTAAAAGAACAGTAGCAGTTTGTTGTGTTCTCATTTGTAAGGATAAAAAGCATTATGGATGGGTATTTCTATCATAGCATTGTGGTGATAGCCAGCCCTAAATCTGTGTGAAATCCCCCTCAGCAAAAGCAGTGTAACTCAAAGAGCTCTCCTGTGGTTTTGGGTACCTTACTGAATTCACAGCTGCTTAGATTTAGATTAAATCTCAACAAAAACAAGGCAGGTGAGCTTTTCTGTCCTTGTGCCCACCCCCACACCCTACCAAACTGGAAAAGATCTAACCAACCAAATCCTGTCTGCACGGTTTAAGAAAAGAAGTCCTATAGCAAGTTCTGCTCAACATGATCCTCACAACTCAAATCAATTTGGAACTCCTTGATCACATTGGCATGGTGGGAGTGACCTATTAAATATCAGGACTATCTCAGGAGGTGTCTCATGGTGGCTCCACCCTCTTATCCCTTGCCCATTATCAACCATTCCCTCATGGCTGAGGGTCTACAGCACATATATTTGACAGCTGTTTAAACAATACAGAAGTTCCAAAGTTTGAATTGTGAAATAAAGTAAAACTCTTTTAAAGCCAGAAGTTGGGAGTGGAAGCTAAAATTTCCTGCTGGTTTTCATTCCTTAGTTTCTGCCGGTAGCATGAATTTTTGGGCATGGTATTTAGTCAACCCCAAATATTTTTCCACAGATCCCTCCATTTCCAAGCCCTTGTGGCTGAACTCAGAGTCTCTGTGTTTAGATTGTATGTTTTCTTGTGGTTTAATACTTTTTCTTCTCTTCCTGATACAGTTGAGACATCTCTGTGCTGAGCCATCTCATCTGAAAGAGGCTGAGAGCATATGAAGGCAGACAAAGTACCCCTTGATGACAAAAAATGCAAATCCCAAACAAAACATTTGCAGAACCATTAGTCACCATTTCCATGCAACTGAGCAATGATATAGTATTATAGAATGACTCAAAGGTAAGGCTGACTCCTTATATGAAATTCAACAAATAACTTCATATACATCCCCTCCATTTGTTTCTCCACCAGGTCTTTTCCAACCTGGTTAATTCTAGTCTAGTCTAGTCTAGTCTATTCGTAGTATGAGATGTCGTGAAGTACAACAGGGAACTGCTTTGGCAAATGTTGTCAGAAGGAGTTTTTTAATTGGGATAAAGGTGTGGCACTCTGGAAAATAATCAGAGATGCTGGGTAGCCTCAACTGTCCTTAGTTTACAGGGTAGTGAATTCCACACTTTGAAATGAAAGAATTGGCTTTTCATACCTGATAAGTGCATGCAAAAGTGGAGGTAGCCAAAATCTTGGACAGTTTGGAAAGGACTGGACTTAATTTTATTTCTTTTCCTTTATAGTAATAATGATGGCTACTTCATTAATTAGTGTTTATAATGCCACTGGACTCAGAAAAAAAATAATCTCTCTCCATATAGATATATATTTATAGATATATGTGAACTTGTTGGTATTTTTAAATGCTTCCCCTGCTTAGTTCCACTTTTACCATGCCACCTACACAGAAAAATAATGTAATTTATCTCAAGCTGTTTTCATTCTGAGCAAACCCTGATTTAAAGCTGTGGGGGATTGTAATTCCATTTAATTATTGTGAGTTTGGGTTTTGAAAAAAACCCAGTTAGTCAGGTTTTGGTTTTAAAAAAACCCCACATCAGTTCATGGTAGACCTAAAGACTGATATTCTACTGCATTAGATCAGGTTTTAGTTCTACTCAGCTAGGAAAATTAATCCAAACCAAGAGTCAGAATTTGGCATTTTTCTCTATCTGTTAGAATCTGGGACATCCAGACATTCAGCACTGAATGCCTTAGACACATTTCCTTTTCTGATTTGGATTCCCAAAGGTTGAGGAAAATAATAAAACAAAATACCTCCTCTGCATTACAAATTAGATTGAGAAACCCAAGGGTTCTATTTGCTGCTGGAAAACAAAATGGAGAACTCATACCTTCTGTGTAGGGCGTAGGTGGAGTGCTAGGAGAAGAATGTAGACACACTGATTCTAGTAAACTGAATGGTTTTCTTGTTTCCATTGTCAGCAGAATGTGGCATATATGTTCAATATAATTGACCCAGTAGTTATATTCCATTTGCCAAGTCACACAGAGACTGAGACTTAATAAATTTGAGATGTGATCAACCTCATTGTAATGTAGATCAACTAAAATAGGTCAGATGAGTCATCTTGCAATGCTTATTTTTCTTTAACTTCAGAAAAAGCCTAAGTTAGGTATAGACATCTATGCTCTGGGTGTTTAAAATAAGGTGAGGTGAACCCCACATGAAATATTCAGTTTGGTTGATCCCAGGTGGATAAAAACATAGCTGTACTATGTTTGGTCTGGTTCAATCTTAGTCCTCCCAGAATGTGTGACTGAGCTAATGGTCTGTACTGAAAAGCTAATTTCCATCTTTAAAAACTTAAGAGTTTGGGAACATTTCTGTCTAAGTGCATACCTACAGGTAAGCAGCATGTTTATACTCTGGCTTAGTTGTTGTAAGCATGAAAGAATTTAGTTCAGTAGGAAGAAACGCTGTCTCACACCAGATTTTCCTTTCCTTCTGTTCACCACTGGCCAGCGGGTTGGCTTTCTCAAAGGCTTTGCAACCAGCAAAACACTAGGAAGTGTTTGTTAGGAACTAAACCCAAGGTTAAAAAAAAATAATATATGGGGCATTGAGCTGTCCCAAGTTAAAACATCCCAAGAGAAGGATAACTGATCTCAGAAACTTTGGGTTTACTTTTACAGTGTAGGAAAGTAACTCAGAAAATGTCAGTGTCCTACTAGGTGGGTGGCAGAAGGAATGGCCGCTAATTAGCACTTCTGGTAAAGGAAATGCTGCATCTGTTACCATGCCAATTATATAAGGAGTTCTTTCTGTAGGTCAAGTGGCTCGTCATTATTAATCCCAGAGTGCATGTATCTGAAAAACAAAGGCAAATACTAAGAACATTGCTGTTGACTCCACAGCACCAAGCCATTTAGCCTTGCTGCTGTCAAGCACTGTGGTATTCCAGTAGGTCTTCATTCAGTTCTCTGGTTCTTCCTGTTAATCTTCTGGTCTGTAGATGGGGAGAGGAATTGTAAAACTATTTATATTGGTACTTATAAATCCTATTTCTCTCCTACTTTCATTTTGAGAGTTAGCTGTTGGAACATGATACCCAGGGAAGTTGTGGAGTCACTGTCCCTGGAGGTGTTCAAGAGGGGATTGGACGTGGCACTTGGTGCCATGGTTTAGTAGTCATGAGGTTTTGGGTGACAGGTTGGACTTGATGATCTTTGAGGTCTTTCCCAACCTTATTGATTCTATGATTTTGGAGTATAACTGAAGCAGGCATCATGTTTTAAATGGGTATGAAATTAAAGCAGGGTTCCATGACCTAACTGGGTTACCCATAGTTTGAAGTTGTCTAAGAGGAACCATCAGTTTAAGAATACTTCCAGTGATGGAGGGAGTCATTTTATGACAAATGTTAATATACTTCGAATGTAGAGGGAACAGGCAAAAGACAAACCAGTGCTTATGCTAAAAATTGAAAACCACTCTATCAGTGCTCTTTATTTGCAGAGTAAAACTGACAGACAAGTCTTCTGAAATATCTAATTCAATGTGGTGTTTGCCATCAACTAGCAGGCATTTGTTTCCAAAGCTGGTGGAAGCAGTTTTGACACTTTGTGCCTTCTCAGTGATTGATTTTTTTTCCTTTTTCTTTTTTTTTTTTTTTCCCCCAGAAAACTTAATTGCATTATGTTCCCCCGCCAAAAAACCCTAAGCACATCAAATGTCACAATATTTGCCTAATCATAAAAATGTCGAGCACTCAGTGCCTTTGCAACTTGTCAGAGTTTACTAAAGAATATATATTTTCATACAAATAATGTGTGCCTTTGGAACATACATTTGAAAGGACAGCTCTTAAAAAGATGACAAAGTGATTGCTGCAAATTATTCTTGTTAGGGAAAAAGAATAGTTTGTCCCTCAGGTAGAATTATGTTGATTTTCAAAAGCAGTAGATCCTAAAGGATTAGACAGGTGTAAAAGGTCACCTAAGAAGAGGATAGGTTACACACTGTGTGGTAGTATTCCATTGAAATTCTTGCTGTGCCTGTCTGACCCCACTGATTTCCACTGGCGAGAACCTGGAAACTTGGATCACAAACTTCAGTGCCAGTCATAACCTGAACAATCTGGGTTTGTGTGATGGGTAACGTTGCTTTTTAAGTATAGGTGGTTGACTGATGCTGTATATTTAAGATGACTAGATAAAAGCACTGAGTCCATATTAATAAATGTACTAATTTTTGTATTGTTTTGAAACTTGCAAAGGCTTTGTTGCACTGCTTGTACTAACTGCAACTGCATTACTTGGTCACTAATTGCATGGAAGAGTTTGGGATGGTGAGTCTCAATGGGAAAGATGTGAGACAAATGGGACTTTCAGATGCAGTCTGTAAAGGAACTATTATTAAATTTCTGTCCAGAGTGCCTTCATCTTTCTTGGCTCTTACAGAGGGAAACAGACACAAAATTCAGTACAGTTGCAGACTGTAAAATGTGGACATGGGAAGCAAACTTAATTTCTTGTCAGTGCAGTAATTTGCTTCCCGTCATGCTCTTTTGGATTGTCCCCAGAGCTCTTCAGTGACTCATGAGAGCTATCTTCAACAAGATCATGACTGCAATGGTAGGTGAGACTGTTATCTTAAAAGGCACTGTTTTTTTTCCATGCATGGAAAGACATCTTAGATTTACACAAGTCTGCAGTGTTCTGGCATGATCACAGGAGAGGAAAGCAAGCGTGCTGTGAGCAGTGATGTACCTCTTTCTGCCTCTGAATGTCCTACTGCAGGTTTTGCTGAGGAGTATCCTGAAGTATCCTAGAAGCTCTCTCTCACTGTCTTGTTTGGATGGGTAAAAGTTTGCCTTTTGCAGATTTGCACTTGTGGAAAATACAGAGAAATATAAATAGGTCACACAGCCAGCAAAGCATACCTAACAGGTAACCTCCCTCTGAATGTGTTTCTAGCCTTGTAAGCCCCTCTGTTTATGCTAAGGACAGAATCATTACAGGCAGACTTTCCTTTCTGTACTTCCATTATGTCCTAGACCTCTCCCTTTTAGTTCCCTTAGTTCCCTCTGCTGCTTTATGATACAGCCAGAACAGGGCCAGCTGGTGCTGATGTGGTGGTAGTAGGACACTGATGGACTTTCCCTGGCTATGGACTACTGCAACAAATGGTCTGACAAAGAGCCCTTAGCTGATAAATACTGCACTGGGTAAGAACTGGCAGAGCCAATGGCTGTATTTGTATCCTGTGACTACTCTTCTGACCTAGGGAATATTTTTGTGCTTAATTTTCCTTCTACTTTTTCTGCAACTACCTGTCTGAGCTTCCTGGTGTGTTTAGTATTCATTGAAAGAGGTCACAAGCAGCTGCATGTGGATTTCCACCTGCAGAAAGGAGATAGTGGTGGCTTCAGCCTGAAAACTGAATGTAGATGCAGGGGAGAGGGGATGGGGATCCCCTGCGGTGAGTGAAGAAGGCATTTTACTCATTCTTTCTTCTTCACCTCTCCTTACATTCTTCTCTGGCCTAGGAAATGTGACTTCCTCTGCTGTAGTTTTGGACCACCACTACCCTTTCCCAGTTGGCTGAGCATCACTTTGCATTCCCTGAAGTGATAATGGGATTATATTGGAGGTATCAAAGTAAATGGCTTTGGCAGCAGTTAATAATGATAATAAAACAGTTGCAAGGCAGATTTTGTAATCCATCTGCTGTACATCCAGGCCTTGAGGATGGACTCAAATATAAATGTGAATAATTCAGAAAACATCCTGCGTAACTGTGCTGTAGGAACTACCTCCCTCAAATCCCAAGTACTGGACTGCTTGCAGTTGCCTGTGTAATATGTACTTTTCTGATCATTAAATTCTGCTCTGTGCTCTGAGACAACACAGTCATCTTCAACAACTAAGAACAGGTCCTGCCCTTATCTTGGGGATGTGAGGAGCTAGCAGCAGAGAAGTAGTGCTTTCCTGCAGAGCAGTAAGACCAGTGGAAATAATCAGGATTCAGTTATTGAAAAGCCTAAGCTGAAAATAATTTGTATGCATGTGAAAAAAACCACCCCAAAACAACACAGGCATCTTTCTAAATTATTTGCAGGTGTCTTTTTTAATCCATCTGTAAAGATGAAGCAAGTGGCAGATTTTTCCAAAGTCTCCCTCTAAAATGAGTTTTTGAGGACAGTTTCCAGGTAATGTGCATTTTATATTCAGCAACTCATCTGATGCTGTGCAAGATTCCCGCCCTGCTTCTGCCAAAGGCAATGTGAGATTTGACATTGATGTCAGGAAGACAGCAGCAAAACACATCAGTCATTACAGCCACTCACACCTCAGTATAAGGGATCCAACCCTGAGTCCATCGCATCGACCTATGCACAGCTGCAGGATCATGAGGGTTTTCAGAACTGTCTCTGCACTGCCAGGAGCATCTTCTGGCCTGATGTGGAGATGCCCCATGGGAAGTGCTGCCTCTGTGCTTGTCAGGAAGGGACTCAAGGCGTATGGGCATGTAACTATGGGGCAGCTGCTGCTCCTCTGCTTTGCAGATGAGACCGTGCAAGCTCATGAATTGCTCTTTCTTATTCTTTCTATCCTGTGAACCAGTTGCAAGAGGGTGTGAGCCTTGTGGCACCGACAGCATAATAGTCATGTTCTCCATCTGAATTTGTAGACTTCAGCTTTTACAACCTAAATATCCTTGATCTGCCCTGATCTGTTAGCCACGATGGAGGATTTCTCACTGATGTCTGCAGGTGATTCATACTATCTTCTTGCTTCTTCCCTATAGGAGACCTTATTCCTTAGCTCACAGTCTACCCTCAGAAGGCACAAATGTCTTTGCATTGTGGCCTCATATGGTGACAGTTGCTTCTGCATGTCAAGAACAAAAAGGAAGTGTGTAAACAAAATTTGAAGCGTGGTAAGATGTCAAAGGAAGGAAAACAAATGAGTGTGATCCAGAACATTACATCTCTTTAAGGATGACTTCACTTAGATACAGATTGAAGGGAGAGACTTTTTTTACCATTACCCCTCAGAACCAAAAGATAAAAAATTGCTTTGCTGGAGGCCACTTTTTCCTGTCTGCATTCAGGTACAGATGATTTGTTTCAGGGCACAAGGACATATCCTGCAGTGTTGAAGCCAGTGGGAATTTTGCTGCTGAGTATGGGAAAAAACATGTCACCTCTGTCTCTGGTAATTGATGTCACCATGATTTTGGAGGGGTTTTAAATCTTGTCTTGATCCTAATACCTCCATCATAAGGGGCATCTCACTCAGCTTGTACCAGGATGCTGTCCCTTGTGAAGTCAGGGCGAAGGTTGTGCACTGGAAAGGCACTTGAAACTGGTACTTACTGGGAAATAAGTCATTAAGACAGCTAAATAGAGAAGGGCACATCAAAAAATAACAATTTAGCAAAGCAGATGCCCAAGAACAAGAAATAGGATCTGGAAAGGTGAGGTTTGAGGTGAACTCAGCACAGAACAGTCATGGTTATACTAGATCCTCAACTTGCTGCACTTGTGACTGCTGCTTCCTCTCTGGAGTCTTTCCAGGGCAGATGGTGCAGCTGAGGCTGCATGGCCTGAGGCAGAGCGTTGAAGCAGCTGTTAGCTGGCTTAGCAAAAATTAGGGTGATATTTTTTTTTTCCTTCCCCCTCCTTCCTCTGTCTGGGTAGTGTAAGTTAGGATCTAGCTTTGGACTTACTGTTTTCCTCTGGTTTAATCCACAGAGGATTTGGACTCCAGTAATGACGATAGGTTGTATCTTTTCTTGTCTTTGGATGGTCTGACAGCAGGTCAGCATTGGCAGTGGTTCTTAGAGCAGTGAGGATTACCTGCCTGTCAGATTTTCTTTTTCCTCATTATGCTCCTCCCAGCAATGAGTTATCCAGAGAGCTAGCCTGAACAGAGGACTCCAATATTTATTTATTTATTTTAAAAAAGACAAACCAGTCAAGATTTCTTGCATTAGCTAACTTGCTGGAACCTGTGCAGACCTTGACAGTACTCCAAGGCCATGCAAACCCCAGTTTTCTAGTGCTAGTAGCATTTTCTTTCCCAATATCTGACTCCAAGCAGTCTGAATCTGTATTTCAGGGAGATCAGTATTCCTCCTGGTAATATTTCTGCTCACCATTAGTTAATGGGTCATTCTGAAGACCACCAGAGCTGCTCTCCTTCAATAGGCATGCTTGAAAATGGCTAAGTGGGAAGAGCAGCCTGGGAATTTAATCCAAGAAGTGGATTTTACTCTGTATGTGATCTTTTTCAGAGTTCTGTTGTATTTGCATGTTACTCTGAGGCCTTCACATCTTTTCTTAAAGCTTTTGTTTTTTTTTTTATTCAGGTCTTCAGTAGAAGGTCTAATTTTTAAATAGGTGATTATGCTCTTTTAAGAAGACCCTTCCAGTATCTGAAGGGGGCCTACAGGAAGGATGAGGAGGGACTTCTCAGGATATCAGGTAGTGATAGGACTAGGGGGAATGGAATGAAGCTGGAGGTGGGGAGATTCAGGCTGGAGGTGAGGAGGAAGTTCTTCACCATGAGAGTGGTGAAGCCCTGGAATGGGTTGTCCAGGGAGGTGATTGAGGTCCCTTCCCTGGAGGTGTTTAAGACCAGGCTGGATGAGTCTCTGGCCAGCCTGATCTAGTGTGGGGTGTCCCTGCCCGTGGCAGGGGGGTTGGAACTAAATGATCCTTGTGGTCCCATCCAACTCTAACTGATACTATGATACTAAGAACCTACTACTAAATAGGAAGTAAATTTCTCCACCATATTCTCCTAATTTGGATTCCACACTTTAGGAGCATTCAAATGATGCCACTGAATTGGAACAGTAGCAAGTCTGAGCCCCAAAGAGAGAAATACCCAGTCTTTCTCAAGACATGTCGAGACATCCCCCTGCAGCTGTGAGGGACTATCAGTACATCTCCACCCTTTCACCAGAGGCAATCTCTTAGAGGCAACTTTGTCTTCAGACTTCAGCTGTATATCATCTGTTCGCAACTAGTGTCAAAAGACCCAGGAGCTCTCTGCCTGTCTGCTGAGAGCATTGATCCACTCACCACAACCACGTACAAGATGTGAAGCCTCTCCTTCCATGCACTCTCTCTTAAAGTAAAAAAAAAAGGCAAGAAAAAAAAAAGGCAAAAGCTGTCAGTGTTTCAGAAAGTGTGTGCAGCAGCTCTCTGTGTACTTTAATCCATAAATAAACATTTCTTCTTTTGAACTTCATTAAAATTGGATGTGTTTTCCCTGTAAAACACTCCAGCAGCCCTATCATTTAGATGTGTACGGTGATGAATATTGCAATTAATTTTTTGTCTGTAGGAGTACTTGGGGTCTAGAAATGCTCAATTTATGCAAAAAGGGAAAAGAAAAAAAAAAGTCAGGCAACAAGATATGTTGCTGGTAACAGCACTTTTAGAGCAAGATATTAAGCTCTGCTCCCACTGTTTTAACAGGCTGAGCCAAATTTGTCTTTGTTCTGACCTAGCTTGCAGGGAAGTTGTAGAGAGGTGCTTTTGGGTTGCCTTCTGCATGATTGTATCAGACTTTCTTTGGTAATACTTGTTGATGTATCACATTCAAATCTCCAGCTTTTCCTTTCATGCCTTTGACCTGAAGAAAGGAATTCCTGCTTTTAAATGCTCATCAATCAATGCTGCAAAGTTAAGCTGATAAAAAAGCTCAGGCTAAGCCAGTGTTAATTTAGCCAACTGTAACATTACTGACAATATTCATCAGCAAATGATTTTAATTAGACCAGCATAATGAGATCAGTAGATTAAGACTAAGCAATGACTAAAACCAAAGAGGGATTCTGATGACAACCAAGTTCTGATGAGAATAAGGATTTTTTTTTTGTTGCCATCAGTGTTTGAGTAGCATGTGGGAACAGAGACACAGTCCTAATCACATGAGAAATCACTTTGAAATAATGCTGGTGTGCTGGAATGCTGCGTTGGTATCAGCAGGGCTTGCAGAGTGTGAGCAAGTGCAGTGTAAATGTTCTGCACAGCCTTGTGTGTTGGTGACACTCTCTCCCTGTGTCAGCAAAGCTCTTTTGTGTACCTGCATGAAACCAGGACTGGGAAGGGCAGCAGGCACTTGTGTTGGGAGTGAGTACAGTGGAAGGGCAATTGGAATAGGACCTATTGATGTATTTGGCTGTAATTAAGAAGAGGTAGGGATACATGGGAAGAGGATTCTGGGAAAAGGGCAGTAGTTTTTAAAGAAAAGAAGTAAGAATAGAGAGCCTAAAAGGGAAGAATTGTTTGGTGTTTGAGAATGGCAATGTTTGGGCTGTATAACTCTTCACTATGTTTGTCTCTCTTTCTCTCCCTACATAGATTTGTTACGACTTCTGGTGAAGTGTTCTGCCCTCTGCTTTATTTCCCCCTGCCTGACTGTTGGTTTTCCCAAGACCTGCTGGCAGAGGAAGGTTTTTGCAGTCTGCAGTGATGATTCTGAGAAGTGTGTAGGAAACAGAACCATGCTGGATGATGTGACTCACCTTGGAGAAGTTGATGCTTTCTGGCTGAGTGAAAGTGGAAAGTTCCAGCCTTGCTAGTTCAGATGTTTTAATGGATATTGCTGCAGCAGAGAAACCCTTGTATTCATGTCTTGCTCAGCCCTGGATAGGGGAGTAACAAGTTACATACTGACTGAAAAGTTTAATTATTTATGATTTAAAAAAAAAAGGGGGGGGGGGGGGGAAAGCAGAATCCTGGGTTAATTGACTATGGAGCCCTAAATTCCCCAAAATGAAGTGTTCCAGCCAAATATGGCTGAAATATCAGCTGTCATATGATGAATATTTTAAAGAAGATTCTATTATACACCTAGGGGTTCATTCTCTTCAGTAATGAGGACAGTTACCTCTAGGGAAAGGAAGCTATATTATGCTTGCCACTTAACCAGGGGCTGGTTTGACAGGCATCAGCTCAGAGTATCTGTGTATATATAGGGAATCACAGCAGCTTGTCTTGAGCTTGCCGAGCAGGAAATGTTGTGCTGTAGCATACTTTGGGTTTCTATCTATGGATTTGTGCATGGCGCTGAGTGGGATTCAGCCTATTTTTATTCCTGAGTCTGATTGTTGAGGTGGAAATCCATCACCTACTAAATATTAAATCAGCAGGGTTTTTTTTTTTTTTAAAGAAAAAGAAACACTGTCTCTGCTGATTTGAACATCCCTGCGTGGCCCAGAGGAAAAGAAAAAACAAAGACGAGATGAGAAAACTATTGTCTTTTGCATTCTTCTTAATATTAATGATTTCTCTAAAGTTTCCAAACTGTTGAAGGCAAAAAGTAAGAGCAAAAAACTTTCACGTGGGTAAGAAATGACCCAGGTGGGGAAAAAAAAAAAAAGGCATACATTATAAAACCAGCAGCAAAACTTCTGGAGTTGAATTATTAGTTGAAGGGATAGGGGGAAAAAAATAGTGTCCACAGATTATTATTTCAAAGCTAATTTCCTTTAATTGTTTCCAGGCAACCTTAGGAATATATCAGTTCAAAATGATTTGAAGATTTTATGCAAATGTAATTTATGTCAGATTTTTGGACTGGGTATTGCTTCTGAAACAGGTTGTTTGCAAACTGTAAAGTTTCGAGATGCCTGCCCAGCTTACGTGAAATTATCCACCATGCCAGACTGACAGGAATTGGACGGAGTTGCTGCTCGGGGTTTTTTGTTTGTTTGCTTGGATTTTTGGAGATGCTGAAGGCAGTGGAACATCTCCCTTCTGAGGAAAGGCTGAGGGAGCTGGGACTCTTTAGCTTGGAGAAGAGGACCCTGGGGGGTGACCTCATTCATGTTTCTGAAGATGTGCGGGCAGTGTCAGGAGAATGGAGCCAGCCTCTGCGCAGTGATGTCCAGTGATAGGACAAGGGGCAATGGGTGCAAGCTGGAGGAGAGGAGGTTCCACGTGAACATAAAGGAAATCTTTTTCCCTATCAGCGCATTAGAGCCCTGGAGCAGGCTACACAGTGTGGTTGTGGAGTCTCTTTCTCTGGAGACATTCCAAAACCACCTGGATGTGTTGCTGTGTGACCTGCTCTCACTGCTCTGGCAAGGGGGGTTGGACTGGATGATCTTTCGAGGTCCCTTCCATCCCCTGATGTGTTGTGATTCTGTGACTTCATAGGCAATATCCAAACCCAGCAGTTCCTGAATGAATATTTGTGATATGCCTGTAGTTGCCTATGTGAATACTCATCATGCACCACTGAACAAATAAAAGCCCATCTCTGTCAGCCTTAAAAAGTCTGCACAACAGTGACTTTTATGATAATGGGCAGGTGGGTGGAATAGCAAAGGCAGGATAACTGATGGCACATTTTTTTGTTTTTACGTTCTGCAAAATAGTCACATCATCCCTTCAGCTGCAGAAATCAGAATGAATAATGGTGATGAAAATCTTCTCAAGGCAGTGAGGATTCTTAAAGAGTTTATAGCTCCTGACAGCTAGGTTGGGAGCTCACTTCTCTTTTAGATTTTAAGTTCTCTGATGGCATATCAAAAAGTCCTGGATGCCCTGACGTTTTCAATGGCACATCTCATCCCATCCTATGGTGGAAGAATTCTGCTCCTTAGATTAATTTAAGATAATTCTTGTTTAGCAGATGAATTATCCAGGTTTCAGAGAGCAAGCCATTTACTCTGGTGCTCTTTGTTAGATGAAATGACCCCTCCATGCAAGAAAAGGACAAAATGAAAGTGCTCATTAAGTTGATGCCTTGGATAAGTCACTTGCATTTTAAAGATCATATTGCATATTCATCAGTTGGGCTTAGTCACAGAGTTACTGCCATGAGTGCTGTGTAAGCATGTGGATATCTCAGCTGCTTTGTAGGGGTGAGGGGTGGGAAGGGAAAAGGTAGGAATCTACTGTGAGAAAGGGTAGGGAGTAAAAGTGACCAGAAGTTAGGAGGGAGTGTGAGCTATATAGTTCCCAGTCTGAATCTTAAGAAGTTGTAGGGTTTCATTTCCCAGTATAACTCCTGCAGTGTACTGAGAGTTTTGGTCAATTTTTGATGTTACAAAAAAACCCTCAACAGCTATTATTTTCCACCTTGAGATAGAAGTATTCCTAAATTGACCATGAAGGTTTTTGCTGTGCTATCTGTTAATTCATTACTGGCCTTGTTTTTAATTGCATGTGAAAAAGAGAATACTTAAATAAAGCTATGCTTTCTGTTCCGAGAAAAAGTAATGTTTCTAGAGTTTGTTTTAGATTTGTGCCCTGCTTGACGTGATGTCCTTTTATGTTAGGTATGTAAGACCACAACACAAAGCTTTACCAAGACTTGGAAGTTTGGGAAAGTTAAATCAGGTGGGTTTGTGGTGTTGGTTTTTTGGAGATTGTGTGTGTGTGTTATTTTCTTCTTGTTTTGCTTTGGTTTTGGTTTGTTTGTTTGGTTGGGTTTTTTCACTTTCAATAAAGCATGGGCTTATTTGTTCAGATTGTGAACCAAAATCCAGCATCATGCAGCTCAGAAGTTGTTTTTCTTTTCCCCATAGTGGCAACAGTGAATGTGGAGAAAGGGTCTTTGGAGTGACAGGCAAATGTCTGCACAAAGCAAATAATTTCATCTCACAAATCTGTAAAAATTATGCTGCATGCTGCTTCATTTTAAACAAAGGCTAAATTCACTGGAGCTGAAGGTTGGTGCTAACACTGAAAATCCCAGCCCAAGGAATTCCTCCCCTAATTTTCCCCCCTTGCCCTCCCATGTTTTTCATTCCACAGATTTCTTAGCCCTTTGGCACATCTTAGACTTCGTTTGCTCTAGAGGTAAGAGAAGAATTTTACTTGGCACATAGTAGTCCAACACATGTTCTACAACTTCCAGAAGGCCTGAAGGTCATCTGCTGTCACTAGGTAGAGCTCAGAAATGTCAGAGCTGCCTGCAGTGCCCAAGATGCAAACATGAAAGTTCTAGCAGATTAGTCCCAGCCCTACTGCTGGTTATGGTATTCCAGTTCTTATGTGCCCTATGTGGACACACCTCAGCATGCTTTAAATGAGTGGTTTTGACTTATGGTGCAATGGGTAAGGAAGAGTGACCATTAATAATCTTATCTAATCTCTAAGAGATCCTGTGGAAGGAAGCAAGCAAGCAGTTTGAACAGGCTGCTACAAGTCATAATGAAGATTTCTGGGAGCAATGAGAGATCTGGGGAAGTGAGTTGTTGACATGGCATTCTGCACTTGACAAAGCTCTGGAGGTCAAAAGAAAGATGCTTGGGCACAAACTCCTAAGTTCTCCCCCTCCAAGGCCTCTGCATGAACCTTGCACCGCCAGAGTCTTGTTTAGGAGCTGTATGACTGACATGCTTTCTGCCTGAGATTTGTAGAGGGCTTATTTAATTGCCATGGGTACCTTTCCCCTGTTTTGCTCTTCAGTGCCTGCTCATTTTTCTTTCCAACTCGCTGTTATAAACAGTGATTTTAGCCAGAAGCAGCTAAAATGACAGAAATGTGTGAAAGGCATTCATGGTTGGAAGTAGAGCTCTACATGCTGAGCATTGCCTGTCAGAGGTCTCACCAGCGTTTTAAGTGAGGGAGGAGGAAACCAAGTGTCCTCATCTTTGTTTTTAATTAATGCAGACACCATTTTCATTCTGAAGTGTCAGACACTGGAAATCAATGGAACCTTGTCATAGTAATGATAGCAATAATGATGATGATAACAACAACAATAATAGTAATCCCTTCTGCTGATTAGTGATGGAAAATATTTTCAAACAAGGTCTTCAGAATTGTGATAGGGCAGACAGATGCTTTCTCAAGGTAAAAGGACCTCAAAAATCATAACATAAATTATTGATTTGTCCAAGTTTTGTCTCCATTGGAGATTTACAATCTTGTTTTCATAGTTGTCTTAAGAAGGGAGGGGGAAGAGATTCTTATCTAGGTCAGAATGAAAACATCTTATTTTTACAAAAGAATAATAAACCCTTATTTTAGCTCAGTTGAATTGCTGAGCTATGAAATTAGGGGGCTTGCTGCCCTGATATTTGTGTAAAGCCAGGAAACACTGCATTTAGGCAAATAGATTTACAGCTATGCAAGTGTAACCAGAGCCACATTATGTCACAGCTTGGGTACAAAGAAAGACTGTGTTGAGCAGAAAGCAAGATGTATAAGGAAGATGTCTGGCCTTCTCCAAATATTTGTGCTGATAAAAATTGGCTTCACCAAACTGGAATTCCACAAGGAGCAGAAGGTAGAAAGTATGAGGATGGTGGCAAGCTAGAAGAGAGAAGATAAAAATCTGTCTCTTTCTGGCTACCATCTTGGTTCAAATACAGTGGTATATGAGTCTAACAAGTAAAGAGCAAGGAAATTAAATGAAAGTATAAGTAAGGTAGTGAGGAACGTCATAGAAGGTTAAGAGTTCCTGGGGAGCTTCCTATGACTGGCAGCACTTCTCCAGATCTATGAAGGAGGAATCTGGCTGCTGAGGAACCAAGGGAAGTGAAAACCAGGATGAAAGTACTCCGTTCATAATCACCCCAGGCACAAGCGGTGAGTACCATTGTACACAGCAGGAGACAGATGGTGATTAGCAGAAAAGTGCTGAACAAGGAGGAGGAGATGCTTAATCAATGTTGTTTCACCTTCTTGGTGAGAAGAAGCAACAGACTTAAGGTGTTTCCCATCTCATTGTACATGAGATGGAAATAAGCATGTAGAGGGTGGATGTAGAGGGTTACAATTTATTGTTAAACCCAAGGAAGGAGCAGTTAAGCAAAAAAACTGTTACTGTTGTGTGTCAAAGGAAAAGGTTTCCAAATGGTGGACAATTAGAAGTTAATGTTTGCTGGTCAGGGTCTTAAAACAGAAAAACAGAACAAAGAATTTATTTATCATCTACTGTGGTGGCAACAAAAAACCCAAAGTAAGCTTCCTAATGACTCCTTTTGAATAAAGGAAAATACCTTGTGTTATCCTGGGAGACTTTAATGTGAGGAATGTGTTAGAGATCTCATAATATAGAAGTAAAATACCCAAATTTTCAAAGATCTTTAAAATTGTCATTTCTGAGCTGAAAAGATATTGTACCCACAGTAGAGAAATCTTACATCAGATCTTACTCTTAAAAAAACCCAAACCTGGAACAGGTTGCCCATGGAGGTAGTGGAAGTCCCATCCCTGGATGTTTTTAAGGCCAGGCTGAATGTGGCTCTGGGCAACCTGCTCTAGTGGAAAGTGTCCCTGCCCATGACAGGGCAGTTGGAATTAGAAGATCCTTAAAGTCCCTTACAATCCTGACAGTTCTGTCAGGGATTGTGTAAGGTGCTTTAAAGTTGATGTGATGGAGGCAGCTGCATTTATTTTATTACTGTATTTAGATATGTATGTTAAGTAAGTAGAAACATACACACAGGGACATGTACTTGTGCAGGGATCTCAAAAATTATGAAAATGCTAAGTCAGGAGCAGGAACAATGCATACAGATCTCAAAAAGTTGGAAACATGCAACATCATCTTGGAAGAAAGAATAGAAGAAAAGGGTATTAGAGGAGAGATTGTCCCAGAACAGTCATTCTGATGACAGCTAGGGGAGATTCTGATGCAAGTGCACTTTAAACTGCAGTCAAGTTCTTCACATCCAGCTGTGCTGTGATTCCATCACAACTCCTGCAGCTGCTGTGTGGGCTGCAAGTGAAGCTTCACCAAGAGCATTGCTGGGAATGTAAGGAAGAATTCATCTTGTGCTTCAGATTTGACTCAAAGAATAACCAGCCTGATAAAAAAAGCCTATTTTGACAAAAAAAACCAGGCAGATTTGTTTCAGACATACAGGAAGTTAGTTCAATTGTCGAGGAAGGAGAAATAATTTTTACTGCATCATTTTTTTCCTGACTGTTACTAGACATTGTTCCTCCCCAAACACTGGCTTTATATATCCTTTGTGGAGAAAAAATGTTCTTCTTCATGATTGTAAGCATTTATACACACCAAGTGGCAGTTTTGCCAGAGGACTGGAAATTGTCATGTAGCAAATAATTCAAATGAGGAACCCCCCTGGGCTGGTGGGTTTATCTAGTATGGAGCTCTTTTCTTCTCATTGTAAGCATACTCCTAGTGATTTTGAATGGCTTGATTCTGGTCTCGTTTATGTTGGTGGAAACCAGGAATAACTCAGATCCTACCAATGCAGTTGTCCTGGGTTAAGCCAGCCTGCTCTCACAAGCCCCCCTCTCTCCCCACACAGACAGGAGGGAAAGTAACAGACAGAAAACCCCCACCCCTATTGGTTGAGATGAAGAGTTGAGGTAAAGAGTTTTACTGGCAATGATCCAATGCACTATGGTCATGGCCTGTTTGCAGAAAAGCACAGCAAAATGCAGAAGCAGCAGCAGAAGCCAGCAATGAAAACTGTTCCCCCCACCCAGGCACACAGCAGCCCACCCAGCGGGAAAGCCAAACACCCAAACCAGGAAAATAGCACAGGAAGCCTCCCAGGCAACCAGCAACAGTGCAAGAGGACACAGTCTCAAGCTGCGCAGGGGGAAATGTAGCCTTGATCTTAGAAAAGGTCTTCACAGAAAGAGAGATTGGCCATTGGAATGGGCAGCCCAGTTTGATGTCCCTGGAGGGGTTCAAGAAGAGAATGGATAAGGCACTTAGTGCCATGGTCTAGTTGATTAGGTAGGGTTGGGTGATCAGTTGGACTTGATGATTTTGGAGATCACTTCCAATTTGGGTGATTCTGTGGTTCTGTTACCAGCTGAACTACAAGCCCCAGGATGCTTTGCTCCAGCCAGCGCTTTCCTTTTGATGATGGCAGCACGGTATTGAATATCAGCAGCGGGTTCAACTCAACCCATGACAGCAGTCCAGGTAAATGATATCAGGCTCTGTCAAAGAAGCTACAAATGGATGTTCCTATAGCTAAGATTTGCATAGATCCTCTGTTGTTTTGTTGTCTGCATAGATACCCTGTTTTTTAGCATTCTCACGCATCGTTTCATCAGATGTTCTACTCAAATAACTATTTCTTATGTAAACAGAAACTGCTTTCATTTATGATGAAAAGCTTTTAGAAACTTCCAATACCTGTTTCATAATGTTCTTCTAACAGTGAGTATCAGTTAATCAGCATGGTTGTATAACTGCTGCATCCCATCAAATAGAGCTCTCAGAGCAAAAGGGAAAAAAATACCCAACCATAAAGCATGTTAAGATGAGATGAAATATGCAGTATTAATTTAAAATGCTTTCAGAACTCAAAGCAAAATGCCTTATCTGGTTTGCAGGGAACGTTTGAGAGAAAGAAAAACAAGCAAATAAGTAAATATATTTCCTTGATATGAAACATACAGAAGTGGTTTCCGATAGAAAGCAGACTTTGTGGACAGATTGGAGTGAGATTCAAAACTCTGTTTAGTTACAGTCCAGCAGAGGAGCTCATGCATTTTACAATTCTCCCTGAGGGATTTTCTGAGATATTTAGGAATCTATCAGGAAACCACAGGGCTTAGCTTCCTAATTAGTGTTGTGAAGCTGCGTTTAAAGCATGGAATGATTCAATTGCAAAGTGTGTAACACCTCTGAATCTCCTGCGTTCTCCTCTGCTACCTTTCCTCCTGAAAAGCAGCAGCTCTTAGCATCTTATATACTCTGTGCAATTTGTTGGCTGCTGTGGGGGGTTAATTCTTTATGCGAATACCTAAGTCTTCCATGAGACAATTCCCATTTTCAGGCAGACACTCTCTTTCTTCCAGCACAGGAGTCTCTAGGTGTAGGTAAATCTGTCTAGGGACTCTAGCCCAATGAAGCAAATGAAATTGTGACATGACCACAAGACAGTGCCCAAGTGCATTGAAATGAAAGTAACTCAATTTTCAGATACAAAAAATTGAACTTTCAGACAAGTAGCTCATGATGAAGCCTATCTATCTATCTACCTATCTATCTATCTATCTATCTATCTATCTATCTGTCTGTCTGTCTGTATCTTTTTTCCGCTTTTCCCTTCTGGTGGAAAACAGACACAGTTTATCAATATATATAATTTTTTTCCTTTCTTTTTCTTTTTTTTTTTATTTTTTCCCCTGGTAGCTAGATTTTATATTGCAAAGGTTAGAAAGGAGATATTTTCAGGAATCCCTAATTGCAGGTCAATACATACCGTTAATACATTCTCTGCTGCAGCAATAAGGAGACCTTGGGACCAAGCTCTCAATTATTGGTTCTTGCAAGCTCAGCTGGTGGTCCTTGGACCTTAATAAGTGCTCCTCATCTTATTTTTGCACTCTTATTCCCTTGAGCTATAGCTTAACTGTGTAACTTCTCTCACTACTTGTCGATTCCTAATAAAATGTGTTGAACTGTAAGGTTCAAGGTTGGCTCATCCCTAAGGTTAAGCCTTTCCAGCTTTCAGCACAGTCAGTCATGTCGCACTTAGCTTGATTTGCTTTGCTTAAGGCTTTCTGAACAATTGGTTTACACGGTGCCGTTGCTAACCCCAGTCCTAGCCGTGTGATGACCTTTTCCCAGCGCTGATTATTTATGTGTATCCTGCAGTTCACTGGGGAAGTGTGTGTTGGCTTCCAAACAAAGGTTTCTGTCTATTATATATAACCTAAAAATACAACTGTGAACATGTGTACAAGTTAGAGGCATAATTATTTTTTTTTCTTGCCCCTGAAGTTTATTAACATCCTGTGGTATTTATTTCAAAACCTACAAGACTGAACAAAACCCACTTTTGCTCAAAAGTTGCTGTAATTATAACAATTGACAGACTGATAGGTGCAAAGTACAACTGATTACATTCAAGGGCTATACAAAGCAGTCAAAATGACTGCATTTATAGACTGTCATGGTCACTGGAAACCTGGAGTTGAAGTGGGAAGTGCCTGAGCTTTGGTAGCTACCCACAAATGCTCTAAAACCACTAAGGTTCTGGGTGTTGGAAATGTTCTGCTGCCCAAAAACAAGTAGAATGAAGTGTCCTAAACCAAGATTTTAATTTAAGGAAAGAAATATATCAGACAAAAGTCACTATTTGACTAGTAAATATGTCTCCCTGCAACATCTCTATGTTTTCATTTATTTAGCCAGATTTCCTGAGAAGACAAGTACATAGTACTCATCCTCTGTGTGTGTATGTACAGCACATACAGTTATATGTGGATGTGCCCCTACAGTGGTGTCTGAAGAAGTAGCTGATCTCACCCTGAGTTTGGCCAGAGAGTAAAATTGGCAAAACTAAATAATTTTCTGCAAGTTTTCTGAAACTATGTGGGTAGGGAGAAGAAAGGAACAGGCTGTAGCTGTTCCTTGGCACTTCACAAGCTAACTTAACTCCTCATGGAATACTGGGAAAATTGAAAGATAAGGAAATTTCTTATTGTCTCCATCATGCAGAAAGCTTCACCTGCGACTCATGTCTTCCCCAACACAATGGCAGATGAGAGCCTGTTGCTCTAATCTACCAGGCTGCAATAATCTGGGCATTCACAGAAGAACATCTTGCACCTTTTGGCTAATGCAGAGGCAGCTCCACAAAATTGGTGTTGAGTAATCATCTATATTTTCTTTCCTTAAAAACCATAACAAAATCCTTAAAGACAGCAATGCTTGATTGATTTTTGGAGGAGCATACAATATGGGAAAGATGAGAAAGCCCTTGTGTCAGTGCTACAGAATGCAGAGGGGAGCCTTTTCTTCATTCCTCTGCAATCCAGTGTGCACCACTGCTGTTTGGTATTGCCATGCACCAGAGGAAGGACTGCAGAGGGTCAGACTCAAACAAAGCATGGCTTTGTTGGAAAAATGACTCCCTGATTTTACCCTAGGATTCTTGCCTGGTCCTCTGAATTCCTGCAGAGTTTGCACTTACCTAACCCCGGATATTCGGAGTGCTGTTATGAAGTTCCCGTTACCATAAGCTATAAATTTTATTCCCCACACCCATTCCCATGAGCATCCAAGCACCTGGTCTGACACAACATCCAAAGAGACAAAGCAAAACAATGCAGAAAGTGGTAGCAGGAATGATAGGAATGACAGATGACATGTGAAATCCATAAAAACAGCAATGTGTGTTCTTCTAGGCTGGCTGTGCTGAGGAGGGAGTGGATAAAGTAGTAGCAGAGTTGAAAAGTGAACTGAGATTAGAGTCTAATGCCAGTTCCACAGGAAGGATGGAGAGAGGTGAGGGTGAGTTCAGAGGGCAGTCAGGCAATGTGAAGAAAAGAACAACTTCCAGCTGTAGAAAATTGCAGGGAGGAGACCAAAAGGAAGCAATTCTCACAGACAGTAAACATTTATGCTATTATAGTAACTCAAATTAATAAATATTTATCTTAAAAAGCTGTCCAAAGGACTTGGACCTCACTGATCTGCATGCTGAGTAAATGTGAAGACCATCTTCTTGTGGCTTCCCAGAGGGATTCAGGGAGTTTATTGAACAAAGCTTGCGATGCAGGGCAGGATACATGATCTCAGGTCTCTTGGGCAAGCTGCTTTGTAGCACTGGCTCTCTTTTTCTCTGCACATAGCAAACTCTTCTGGGCTCCAACAATGTTTAGTGCTTTTCAAATACTGCAACAGAGTGGATGCATGGAGGTGCACCAGCATCCTGGTCCTCCAGAAGTGTTGCTGCATGCTGCTGCTGCTGCACCTGGTCTCCTGAGGGCAACCAGCTCTTGTGCTTCCATTTCACATGACAGAGGGACCACAGTCTCTCTTTGAGTTCCTTTTTGAGATGGCTGTGCCCATGAGGATGATTTTAGGTCAAAGAGACAAGTTGGAGAAGCCTTCAGAGGTCATCTAGGCCAACCCAAAGTGAGAATAGCTGCACATTTAAATCAGATTCCTCAGGAACTTGTGTGGTCGTGTTTCAAAAATCAGCCAAGACAGATTCCACCATGTCCCTGGACAACCTCTTACAGTGCTCAGTCACTCTCAGGCTGTTTTTTCCCCTCTATTATGGCCAATTAGAGCTGATCTTGCTGCAACTTGTTGTGACTGTTGCTTCTTGCTGAGAACCTCAGAGAATAGATTATCACCACCCTCATGTGAACATCTCTTCCTGTAGCAGAAGCCTGCAGTTAAGTTCCCCTATACTCTTTTCTTCACTGGTCTGAACAAACACATTCCAGCATCCTCTCTTTGGATTTCATCTGCTGTAGACTCCAGTCAAATGGCCTTTCTCTGGACTCTTTCCAGTTTGCAAGTATATTTCATCAATTTGTAAGCCCCAAACTGGACACAAGAACTGAGTAGGAGCAGTAGTCCACTTGTCTTTCTGGCTTTGCTTTTCTGGGAATGCAGCACTGTGTGCCTTTATCCTGCACTCTTTGCCCAGGCCGCTCTTGCAGACCTGTGAGCCAGGCAGTCCATCCCCAGTTTACAGAGGGCATTTCCATCCCCAGGGCAGGACTTGGCATTTGTCCTTGCTGAACTCCGTGTGTTTCCTGTGTGCTGAAGTCCCTTTGCACAGTGATGTTGCTCCTGGGGAGAGCAAAATGAATATTTCATAGCCACAACAAACATTGCAGGCTTGGAAGGTAACATAGGAGAAGGAAGTGCATCCTGGTTCTGTCCACTATGAAATATACCTCAGACTTCCATTTCCAGCATTTGTCTCCCCTGTGCATGTGGAAATAAATGAGATCAGGCTGATATTTATTTATGGAGATGTAATGCCCTCTCTTTGTGTAGCTGCAGAAATGCTCAGTTTATCAAAACTGAAAGCTCTACCAGATTCACTTCAAAAACTTCCCATTGGCAATAATGAACTTCTTGACTGATTTTTGTTTTTAATATAAATAAGAAAAATGCATGAATTGTGGCATGTAATAGAGAAATCTAGAACAGAAAAGTTCTGCAAAGACTTAAAGAAAATCAGCTTACATAAAGGAAGGGGTTGAGGAATGGGCTGTTGGAATGCACTGCAGACATGGTTAGCTGTAGCAGCCTGGGTTTTACACTACAGCTGACGTGCTCTTACCATCTTGTAAACTCTCTCACACGACTGGCTTTGCTAATCTGAAGATTTCTACCTTCCCATGAAATGTGGGAGAATGAAGACTACATGTGCTAGGATTTGCAGTTAGCAGCAAGTAAAGCAGACTCCAAGTTTTGTTTTTGGATATACCTTGCAGGCTGATGAAGCAAATGGCATTCTCATCTTGTTACTGTTCATGAACCCAAGGATGTGAAATCATTCTCTCTTCTCTTACCAGACATCCCATTCCTGTGTAAGTAGTGCAAGTTTGTCCACCACTGGGTAATCGGAAGGCTGTCAGGATTTACTGGCTGCAAAATTTGGCAGTTCTTATCATTTAATTTGAAATCTGGAAAGACATTTGAAAAGATTGCTGGAGATTCTGCATGTCACAGAATAATTAGTTCTTGGTTTACACTAGGTTTTCCATTAATTTTGTTTCTCTTAATGATGTGGACTGTTTCCCTTTGGTGCTGTTGTTCACATTTGGCCTGCTTTCAGTGAAGCTTGTCAACAGAGGGGATTGCTGTAAATGAAATCTGGAAAACATATACAAATACATGCAGGAAGAAAAAATAGTCTTGATATTATTAATCTCATGAAAATTAATTTAACAGAAGTGAGCCTTAAGTCACAGAGATTTCAACTGTGGGGGATTTATTTAATCTACTTTCCAGGGGGAGGTTTGATTGCTTTAAATAATAAACATTCTGTTTAAAAGAAATCTCAAGAAAGCCCTCTGTCTATTTGAATGTATGTTAACATTCCTGTGCTTGAGACCTCCCTGAACTCTCTTATTCTGTGACTTTTATGCTGTTGACTTTGCCTTTTTTGCTGGTAATGTCAGGCTTACTTGTCCAATCTCAGCTGTGTGACTGGGGCAGTCGGCATTATCCATTGTTTGAACAAGGTCTTGTTGTGTGCTCTGGCTGATTGATTGCTTATTCTCAATAAACAAAGACTTGCACTCAAGGTCTTTGAAACATTTCTTGCTCAATTAGTCAACTTATGTGCACAGAAGGCCAATGCTCCCTGTCCTATATTCATTTATTCAATATTCAATAGGTAACTTTTTTTTTTGTCGGAATCTTAGAAGGGAAGAGAGAGCAGTCAGGAATTAGTATTATATTTCTAGTCCTACTTACCTTTCTGTTTAAGACACAGTGCTTTTCTGGGTGCTTCTTTAATCCAGAGTCACAGCACAAGATATCACATAAATGAAATCCCAGTGCTGCCAGAAGAGGGTGAGCACTGAAAACCAGTCTCCCTAGGAAAGGTGAGGGATCCGAGAGTTGTATTATGAATATCAGTAAGGGATGATGTTCAGCTCAAAGCTTCATTTGGGAGCAGTATCAGCTGTGAATATAAACCCTCTGCAGGTGATTTACCTATTAGTCCTTTGCATAGTTTTCCTCCTTCACTGCCACAACTGGTTATCTTAAGCAGGTTTTAAAATATCCTAATACTGCAGTGTCACAATGACAGTTCAGTCTGCCTTGCTGTCATTAAAAAAGTTCTATGGCATGATTTTTTTTTGCAGTCAGCCCTACTATTTATTAATCATGAATGTGTGAAAGATTATAGCTGAGTAAAACTTTCAGTACCTACTGCAATGGGAAGATGTAATCTGATGGTGCAAATCTGCTATCATTTTACTGTGATGGGGAAGAGAAATCTCTTGCAGGTTGCTGATATTTTGTGAAGTGGCAATGACTCCTCTGTGTTGTGCAGACACCAAATAACACAAACGTCTCCATCTTCTCCTGTATGTTCTGGTCACTTTTATCTAGTCCTGTGCAAGAAGAAAATTCTCATGCCAAGGTGAGGTCAGCAAAATTCCTCCAAATAAAGTTCCCTATAAAGGGAATGTATATATGTGCAGTTGAAAAGTTTAATGGCAAATCTATAGTAAGGGTGAATCACAGAATCATAGAATGTTAGGGGTTGGAAAGACCTCCAGACATCATTGAGTACAACCCCCCTGGCAAAGCATTAGCACCTAGGGCAGGCTGCACAGGAACACATCCAGGCAGGTTTTGAAATTCTCCAGAGAAGGAGACTCCACAACCTTGCTGGACAGCCTCTTCCAGGGCTCTGTGACCCTTGCCCTAAAGAAGTGTCTGCTCGTGTTAGAATAGAATAGAATAGAATAGACCAGGTTGGAAGAGACCTTCAAGATCATCATGTCCAACCTATCACCCAACACCTCCTGTGTTCTAGCTTGTACCTGTTGTTCCTTGTCCAATCGCTAGGCACCACCCAAAAGATCCTGGCACCTTCATCTTGACACCCACCCCTTGGATATTTATAGAGGTTGAGCAGATCCCCTCTTAGCCTTCTCTACTGCAGACTAAAGAGCCCTAGGTCTCTCAGTCTTTCTTCAGAGAAGAGATGTGCCAGTCTCATTGTCATTCTTGTAGCTCTCTGTTGGACTCTCTCCAGTCGATCCCTCTCTCTTACACACCACTCTTTGCAGATAACATCCTGCTGGAAAACTTAGGACATTGTACTAGGAATTTCCATTGCTTGTAATTTTAGGAAATGAAGAGCAATTCTTATGTAATCCCTTTCATTTTAAAGCCTCCTCCCTCTAGTCTGTTAAACACTAATCTGAGGAGTAAAAAGGGATTCTGACTGATCAGTGCTGCTCCATTCCTTTAAGTCTAGGGGTGGCCCATCCCTGTCAGGAGGCTCATAGGCCTGTTTGTCCTTCTGCTTTCTTATGTCCTGTCCATTCCCAATAGATTTTCACCTTGGTAGTACTGAACATCTGGTAAATAGGTAATTCCAGTGACTGGTACCCCTCTACCCCTTTCCTTGCTGCTTGTTTATCAAGTTTTGAACAATCACCCTGTCTCCTATGACCCTCATTCTACCTTTATTTTTCTGTCTTTTCAGAAACCGCACTTTTTGCATAATTGTTTTGGCTGAGTAATCATTTTGTCTCTAGAGACAAATCCAGCTAATCTTATTTCTATTTAGTCTTTGCATCCTATGAGCTCTTATACTGTACAGCCTCCTGCCTTCCAGAGCCACATTAACCAACACCTGCTGCATCTATTATTATTATTATTATTATTATTATTATTATTATTATTATTATTATTATTATTATTATTATTATTACTATTTTTCAAACAGGGCTAAATCTGTGCAATGTAGCATTTTTTAAGCCTATTTTATAATTTAATTCTTTTTGGGTGGGGGGGGAGCATATGAGCATTCCTACACACATTGCAGTTTAAATGCAGTCATGAATTTCCTATGCTACATCTTTGTAGATTTGCTGGGGAAAAGAGAAATCAGTAAATCAGTATTTCTCTCAAATTAATTGATAAGAATTTTGTTTAGCCTGATGGTTCCCTTCCCCCCCCCCCCCCCCCCAGTCTCTATTGAATGGTCTCTCTTTGACCTCACAAAGCCCTTGATATGTGCACACAAATAACTTAGGCAACTGGTGTCAGAGTGACCGGGCCCAGCCCAGGTGTAAGTGAGTACATAGTTTTGCAAGTAAGCACACAGAATTACAATCATATCTCTCAACCTTAATTGCCTTATAGAAAATAAACACTCCCAGTTACATGATCTCCCCTATTGCCAGGACAATACAAATCACAGAGATCTGTGATAAGACCCTGCTTTTTAATGAAAGGAGATTGTATTTCTCCTCAAATCCCTCTAAGTCTTTGGCTTGATTTGAGAAAGAGAGAGACAGGCTGCTAAATTAAATTGACTTTGAGAAGTATTAACATTAAAAGTTTGCTAGGACCTCTGTTAGGATCAGGGTTTAAAAAAACCTTTAAGAATAAGATGTGAAAAACTTCACTCAGTGAAGATTTTCACCCCACCCTGAAGTCAAAGTGGGCTAGGACTGCTCAGACTTGCTGAGACTGAGAGATATTTACCATCCACTAATGCTTTGCACTTCAGGGTTGGTGAAGCTGATTCTTCTCCCGAGTTTCCTTGAGAAAGCCAGACTTGGATATCATGTCTTCTGTCCTGCTAATGGGACATCACACTTAGTGTTTGTGACACTGGATACACTTCAATATTAATTTCTGAAGAACCCCTCTGAAGCACCTTTTGTTACTGCTCCAGAGAGGTAAGGCATGGGAAAGGCTTCATGAATGAAGTGGTACAATGAAGAAAACTGTAATCCTTGCCCAAGGATTGTGAAAGAACCTCTTGTTCAGCTACACCAAGGTACCAGCACTCACTGTGGTTTTTCTGTGCTTCATACTGGTTGCCATTTGCACATGTTCAAAACAGGTTAGACCTCTTCTTCACCTCTATGAAAGACAATAGGCTTAAAACATGTTGATTTTGGGATGACAGTTTGCTTTTAGTGAATAGTGGGGGGCAAGTCCCCTCCTCTCAGTGGGGAAGTGGCTGTGTCCTGCTGGACATTCAGCTGTAAGGGACAAGCAGTGCATGTACTGCAGGACCATGGTCACCTGCTCCACTGCATGGAGAGGATCACACTCTTCTTGGAACAATCCACCTGTTGTGGGTCCTGCTGGCTGCTTCTGCTTTTGTCTGACTATCAGGATAGGGTAGAAAGGCCGGCCAGGATTTCTGATACTTTTGCCATGGCCAGTCAGAGAGATGAGAAGACTTTCAGCTTCCTTTCTGCCTCTGAGTGAGCAGGTCCAGAGGGAAGAACAGTGCAGGCAGCCTTTCCTCTCTGCAGAAGGGAGACATAATGGAGGAGAGGTGGGGCATGGGGAACTTCCATGAAAATCAAACCCAAGGTCACAAATGTGAAGCATGATGAAAGATTAAAACCAAAAAGAACAAATCAATTTGCTGTTTGCCTCCATACCCTCTCCAGGGGTGCTATAGTTGCTGGGAGGTTTTTATCAGATCCCTGGTAAGGATGTAACAGAAATGACCTTTCTAAATCTTCTTTTATTAATTGCTGGTGTTACAGGATTGGTATGGGTGTGGCTTTTGAGAGAACTTCCACCTGCTCATTATGTGGCTGCTATTTAAATAAGGGCATTGCTGTAGAATTCTTAAGTGATGGTTGAGGTACCATGCAGAAGGCCTGACTTTCAAATACAGAGGTAGGTGGCTGCTGTGCTTGCAAAAGTAACTATTGTAATGTTCTACCTGATAGGTACTCCCTTGTTTTGAGAGCTGTTTTCAAAGACTACTTTCCAGTTGTCATTATAGATTAATTTGCCTCTTTGCAGTCACTGAATGCACATATGCATGTACAAAAATATGCAAAAGCTTCCAAAGCTTGGCATAATTTTTTAAACAATAAATTCTGAAGTCAACCAAATTTAGAATATGGTAGGGAAAAAAAACACACCCAAACAACAAAATCCAAGAAGAAAAAAAGACCTTGCCTGCTCAAGATGCTACAGCCAACTTCTCCTTATAAATAATATATGTATATAACTGTGCAATCAGACACCTGTTTCAATATGTGCTTTCTAGTGATTTCCCTGTGCCTATTGTTTGCTGCTTGGAAATTCTCTGAACCTTCTTATGGGGCAACATTGCCTTCCCTGCGGGTGCCTGAGAGATCTACAATGTTTCTTGCTGCTGTCTTTCAGTGGCTGTCAGCAGGCAGTTGACCAGAGAACCTTTATTTAGCACATGTGAGCAACTGGAGAATTTTCCTTTTCTTTTTTATTTTTCCTTTCCTTAGTGCCTCGATTTACTGGGAGCAGAAACAATGTTTCCCCCCCACTGAATAGATGTAGCCTGAAGCTCCCTGACATTAATAAATGACTAGATCAACCTCTCTCACCTCCCTTTCTCCAGCTACAAGTGTGAAGTGTCGAAAGTGAGACATGAGTAATACTTGCTGTAATTTGATTCAAAAGTTGGAAAAGGGCAAGGGAGAAGACAAACCCTTCTGTTAGCTTTTGTAAAAGCAATTAGTTAAGATACAGTGAAAGACTTGCTCATTAGCCAGGTATTACTGTGTTGTGCTGTCACTTCTTGCAGGACAGCGTTAGCAATCCAGCTGTTCATTTCTGTTTGGGATGTTTGTAAGATAAACCTTTTATGGCATATCTAATCTGAAAACATTGAACAAAACTAGATAGAGTCAATTTTATTTCATCATATTTGCTGATAGTTTGTGATGATCTGGGAGCAGCAATACTGAACTGAGTTATTATTGACGGACATTTTTATCTTCCAGCAGAAAAAGGTTTAAGGTTGAAGCAGGATAGATGCAAAAAAACCCCTCAAAAATAAACCAAACAAAAATTCTCAAACAAACAAAAACAACAACAACAACAAAACCCCACCCAAAACCAACAATAAAATATAGAAAACCAACATCCCCCCATCAAATGGATTAGCGACATTTTAATTGTTTATGGCTTAGTAGAATCTGGGTTAGATTGCTACAAACTGGTGCACAGCATTAGCCATGAAACAATCCTGAGACAGATTTGTAATGAGAGTACAGATTCCATAAATCCCTGTCACTACCCTGAGCAAGACTACAGCTGATCAATCTTAATTGCTTGTATATATGTGTTACAAGAAAGGATCATCATCTGAGTTTTGTTGTGTGATATTCATACAGAGACTGCTGAATTTTGTTTGTGGGCTACACCTGATAGAGAGGAAGAAGTCCAGCTGTAACGGTTCTCTAAATTTCACTATAAATAATTCATTTGCTTAGGGTGAAGTTTTTGAACTACATATCTTTTGGCTGTGTTGTTAAAGCCGCATTCTTTTGTGAGTGGAAGCAAACTTTTCATTTAAATGTTGATTTTCATGCTGTGATACTTGTGATTCAAATGGTGCCCTCCTTCTTTACAAATTTTAGACATTCCTCCTCTTCAGTGAGTGACTGTGTCACATCCTGGTTAAATACATTGAAAATCAGGCTTGCTATGAGAATGGAAGACTAGACTTGCTAGCATTTTCACTTCATATGAAGAGGGTTAATTATGAACTAGACTACGGATCTCAAATACACCAGCGAGCTAAGTAGCTGGTGACTGCTGCAATCAGTTAACTGCAAGGAAATGAAACAGGCAGGACTTATTTACATTTAGAGTGATGCCTGAGTTCTTAATCACCTCAAAGCATTTAAAAATTAACTTTACTACCAACAGCTCAAGAGGCATAATGAACCCCAGGAGGGAGTTTTCTTCTCTTTCATTTTCATTGAAGCCGTCTATTCATTTACATCAGACTACTTTCACTTTAGTCTGTTTTCCTGCTAAAAACCTCAAAAGTTTCCTTATTTCATTTTCTTAAATAACTTGTGGTTCATTTGGTATGCTTCATCATAGATTAGTATTAAGACTGTGCTAGAACTCTTGGCAGCTACTGAAGCACATGCAGCTGTAAATGCTTGAAGGAGAAAGAGAGGCAAACAGCTTAGTTTTCCTGTGTTTTGTTGTAGGTGCATTTATGCAGTAAAAGGCAACAAAATACCTTTTATTATCATCTTTGTGCTTTCCTGAGCCTTTGCAGCTGCAGAAGTACATTGTGTGATTTTTACATACAGACATACCTATGCTCCAGAAAGGGGCTACGCTGTAATCAAGTAAGCAGCTAACAGCCTGACCAGTAATGACATTTGACAATTTAGAAGATGGAACCAAAGATATTGAAAGTAGTTCGAATTCTCCAAGGTGTTTTGTCTTGACTCTTATTTGCCCTGAATTCCCTAATAGGAGCAATCCTTTCATAATATACTCAGCCAGCCCATTATTTCTATATGCTTTTTCCCCCCCCATTGCTACAAACATTAAGCACTAACACCTCCAAAAGTGGCCTGTTCCCTTGGGGAAGGTCTCAGCTATGAGAGGGAGGAAACCCTTTTCTTTGGAAGTTTCCCTTTAAGGTTTGAAGTGAAGCTGATATTGAGATCCAACGGTAATGAAGAGTACAGCAGTCTAGCAAAACAATAGCATCATTTTTTTGTTTGTTTGGTGTGTTTTTTTTCTTTTATCTTTAATGGACAAATTGGATTTAGGTGTTTATACATCTATTTAGATAAGCAGAAGTGCTAGAAGATTCTTCTTCTTTTTTCATCTAAGAGACAACATAACAGTGCCATGGCAGTTTCAGCAAACAGTGGATAAATAGTTGCAGTGTGTGTGTATATACATATATTTGTTTATGAAGTAAAGCTATAGGTGCAGTGGTGTAGTTCTTTTAACACTTTTCCCTTTGTCTGCTCTTGCAATGAAACTTTAGCCATAAATCTAATAAAGTTAGAAATTAATTGCTGTAACAGCTTTTGCTAGATGTATTTTTACAAATCATTTAGCACGTGAGTCTGTGAATCTGAGGTCATTAACTGTTCAGGGCAACTATGGCATCATGTCGTCTGTGAGGGGAGGCATTGGGGCGAGCAGTGGTGGTGTGTGGAGCATTTCAGCCATCCTGGTTAGCTCTGCACCCTCTGAGCTGCAGTGGCTGCTGGTGAATTGGATCAAAGAGCTGATATTTTTGGAAAATAAATGGCATTAGCACTTGTGAAGCCTGGGGTGATGTAGAGCTGGAAATAAGGACCAAGGAAGGGAAGCTAGGGTCTCTTTTTCTTCTGATTACCATGCCACTTAAATACTCTCAGACTCTGGCCTCAGCACAGGAAAAAAAAAAACAAGTGACTGATAGCACCTAAGGAGAAAGAAATGCTTTAATATAAGTAACCTAGACACTGGCACTGCAATTGTAAGGAAAGAGTGTCTGAAACAACTGCAGTTTAGCCTTGTGAATCCTTTTTCAGTTGGGAGGGCAAAAATTCTACTAACAAAATCTCCTTATCACCTCAGTGAAGAGATAAATACTCAGATTGGGAGACAGATGGATTTTTCTGTATGCTGTCCTGGGGAAAGATGTGACTGCTGATAGCTGTCAGCTTGGAGGAGGCTGGTACAATATCTATCCACCTGCTGGTGAGGCTTGAGGGATTGTTTCCTTTCTTAGCCCGAAGTTGCATATTTAATATTACTCTTTATCTCAGCAGGAAATTGAGTGTGACATGTGGTGAGGCTGGGGGCTAGTATTGCTTCAGCTACCTGTCTTGCAGAAGAGCCAGAAAGCTTCTTAAAATCATTTAAAATAAAAGGATGCTGTTGTGTGTATCAGTGTTCAACATTTCAGATCTGTAAAATGATTATTGAGTAACGTTCTTGTGATGGACCATGCTGGCTGTTGGATTTGGAAATCTCTTTCAAAGCTAACAGCTCATTCCCTCTTTACATGCTAAATTGTCCTGAGCTTCAGGTTTTCTGTAAATGACTTACACAGACTACAAACAGCCAGAGTTTGAAATGACCCAAAATACTAAATGATTGATTTGCTTATAGCAGAGTGAAAGATTTTAGCCATCTTCTGTATTACCTATTTTCCTCTACAATTTCTAATCTATCCACTTTAAATTTATTTTTAATATTTCCCTTATTATGACCTCTGCAGAAAAGGCTAAAAATATGATATGTGGTGTTCTTCTAAGGTTTCAATCCATTTTGATATTGATGGCTATGCAGCTTATCTACCAGGATTGAAGGACTGAGCAGGACTCGCATTTAATAACTCTTCTACTTAACCCGTAGCAAGTACCACTCACCCCTGATATTAGCTGCTGGATAAAAGCTCTGAGGAGGCTTTCTCGCCATTTATATTCTCTAACTGCTTGTTTTCATATTTTTTTTCCTTCAACCTAAAAATAAATATATAAATAAGTATATAGATTTTTTTCTAGGAACCATAGCTGTCTCTGAAGTTTACCTCAATTCACTTCTACAAGACCATCTATAGTTTCACCTTGATTTATAGTTGCTGAGTGAGAGGATCATCAGGTCTGTCCAGTCAAACTCTTTCCACCCATTTACTCTGTGAAAAGCTTTGCTTCAAACCAGTACATTTTAAAAGTTGTTTTCAGTATCATTTCAGAGGTTAGTTTTTCTGGTTGGTATTGTGGCCAGTGGTGCCTGAATCCCTTTTGATTTAATGCTGAATAACTACTGAAATAACTACCTTCAGGACTTCTGCTATTTCCCTGTCCTTTATTTCAGTCGAGACCTTGAAATGTAGGGTGGGGGCTTTTAGAATTTTTTTGGTTTTGACTGGTTGTGACATGGATTTGGAAGGATTTGTAACACACAGTAAAACATTATACTCATTCAAAAAAATGATGAACTTTTGCAGTAAATGTTTCCTCATAGACAAATCCTTTCATTTGTACATAGATATTATTTGACTGTGACTAACAATGGAGATGGTCTGTGTGACCGTATTTGATGTGACATATATAGTATTAAGTGTTCTGCCTGAATTCATGGGTGCTTTGTTAGAGACTTCATGCCATAGGGTGACTCCATGCATTTTGTTGTCTTAACTGTTGTGTTTTTTTGTTTTTTTAATTTTTAGTTCTTCCTTCATGTTTTCCAAATATGGACTAGAATTTAAGGTAGATTTCCAGCTGGGAGAATTATCTCCATTGCCTGATACAAAAGCAGCTAAAATTACTCTAGCAGGTGTTTGGGATGCAAAAATACTGAAAACATTCATAACTCAGGAAATTTCACTCAAACATTAATTTCCTATTAGCCTCTGACCTTCCTAGAGCTGGGTTTATGTGGAGCATGTTCAGATAAAATGGTTTTGTAAGAAATTAATGTCAGGTAACAAATTGCTGGGAACCAATTATCCAGTGTGCTAACAGAACTGTTCAGATCTAGGTACTCCTGAGGCACTGTCAGCTGAAGCTGAGCTGAAACTCTTAATTCCTGAGTGTTTCCTGCTCTTGCAGGTTTAGTGTCCTGCTTTACACAGTTTGTACTGAAGGAGCTAGAAAAAGGCTGCCTGGTAGTTGACTCCTTTGGGAATCCCTCTTAAAATGAAATGTATATTTCATAAGGCCATCTCAGGGAGCAAAATTTTAAGTAAACGTGCATTTTAAATGAGTAAGCAATTGTCTACTGGGAAACTGGGTATGGAGCTTTATTTTTATACATATGAGAGTGTGTGTGTGTATATATATCTCTTTCAGTGTGAGGAACTGCACACATAATGGAGACCATGTTAGTGAATGCATAACATTTCTCTAAACAGAGCCTTGCAAGCTAAATTAGTAAACACCACAGACAATATTCTCTGCATAAGGCCCAGTTTCACTGGAGCCAAGTCAAAGCTCTGCTGCCATTGATAGATAAACTGCGATGGATCTGCTTGGGTATTCTTGGAATTCAACTGGAGTTACCTGCAGTGACTTGAAGGTATCAGTGCACTTGGAATATATTTGTATATTGATAGGTATTTGTGTGACACAGTTCCTGTAGTAATAATTCAGCTAGGTTAAAGCTGGGCTGGCCACTAAATGAGTGACAGACACTATCTATTCATGCCCCTCTCTTACCAAAGGGGAAGAGAAACAAGGGAGAGTCTTATGAACCAAGCCAGATGTAATGACAATAATAACAATAAAATGAAATATACACCAATAAGTAGAAAACCTATTATCAAACTAAGCCCCTTCCCCCTGATGGCAATTAGTCACCATCACCACTGATGCTGTGGCAGATGTCTCAGGCTGGACTTGGTGGCAGATGGGAACTGGATTCAGGAGCTGGATTCTGAAACTGGACTCAGGAAATCATGGATGAGGACTGAAGGCAGAACAGAGTCCACCTCCAATGCATGCCATCAGAGAAAAGAGAATGATTCTTATCAGTGTAAAGCCTCAGCTTTACACTGGATAGGATGTGTGGATGGAGTCCTTCCTTGGTCAGTTTAGGGTCACCTATCCTGTCCGATCCTCGCTACAGCTGCAGCCTTTTACCCTTCAACCCCCAGAATGGTACACAAGGTGTAGCAGTGACCTTGATACTAATTAGCAACATCATCACTGCCACTGCTGGAAGCAGAAACTATCACACTGCCAATTTCAAAAAGTGCAGGCACTTAGAGACTGAGCTGAAAAGGAAAATTACTGAATGGAATTAGTGCTGTTCTAACTCAAACCAGGACAGGGTGGTTTGTTCAAGGATTATCAGAGACTGGACATGGTGAATGTTTAACCTCTTACGACTTTAAACTTCTGTGGGGCAGATGTCTATACCTGAGCTAGTTATTCTGGGCTGTTTTCATTATCAGAGAGAAGCAGTTACTTTTGCAATGTGTTCAGATTGTTTAGTTGAGATCTCTGCTTAGGATGAGATGTTGTGGTCCCTGGATTCTGTCATCGACACTGTGCACAGAGATGAGGATGTCTGATTGAAATCTAGAGGCTTGTCTCTAGCTGAGTCATAGGAACTGTACCAATGTTGACTATCAATACTATTTATATATAGTCAGTTTGGGATTAAAAACTGCAGGTGCATCTTTAATATTACTAATTTAATAGGATTTAGCTTGGTTGTATATGTTTATGTGAGAAAATTGAGCCAGAGTGATAAAGGAAGACAAGTTGATGAGTGATACAATGCTTTTCTTTCTTCACTTCTATAGTTCAACAGAATTATAAATAAAGGCATTTTTGTATGTGTGCATATATGCATATTTTGAGAAAATCTTTAGGGCAAAGTGAACAGACTGATTTCTTTGCTGCTTTTATGCACTGCGATGTAAGCTGGCTGCTATGATACCTTTTTCTGAACTGATGATATCACTCTGAAAGAATAGATTGTTTAATAGGCCAGAGAATAAAAATACAATGAAATAAAGAGAATGTCTTCAGATCTGGGCCCTTCATCCTTTTAAATCCTCTTGCATTTTGAGAAAGCATTCAGATCTTACCTGCTGCCTGCAAATAGTAGCCACATTAGAATCAGCAGCACTTGAAGACAAGTTGCAAAGATTCTAGGGTACAGAGTACATCCTGTACTCCTAAGTACATACAAAGCTGATTAACAAGTCCCAGGGTGAGGTAGGCTGATTCTTTGTTGATGAGGCCTATATCTATAGAAGAGATACAATTGCCAAAAGGGCTCTTATTAAAAATTAGAGGCATATATGGTTTTGAATGTGTTAATTCCCCTTTGTCCTTGCTTTGCACTGCTCCATGAGTAGGAAAACAGACCAAGAATGTGCTCTGATAGGACTACTTTAGTCCATCTTTCACCTTGGAAGAGTCCTTGTGAAAGGGTTACTCTTCTGTGTGCCATGTGCATGCTGCACACCTGCACCAGTGACTTCTCTGCAGGAACTGGGCGTAGGAGGTGCTTGTGCAGTTTGGTGAGGGACTGAAAGGGAAGGGAAAAACCACAGCAAGAATATACAGAAAAAACCAAAGATTTCACAGTGCCTTGGTCTTACAAGTTTTACTTACCCTCTGCCCTATACTTTTTATATTTCTTATGTCACTACCCAAAACTATATTCAGGAAAGCATTAATTCCAAGTTCAACAAGTCACTGTAAAACTAGAAGACTTAATGTAGAAGTACATGTCATTTATTTTCCTGTCCTGTGTCAGGAGAAGGGAGCCAGTATTTAAAGTGCATGTAAATGGACAAAACATCAGTGTGTGCAGACTGGTTAAAACTCAACAAGCTCAGTGCGAGGTTGGAAGAGGGGCTGGTCAGCCTTGGACATACAAACAGAAGAAGGTAGAAGACAACTGATGGCACACGACTGACTGAGCACAAGAAAGAGGAAAAAACTTACTCCTTGGATAGTTCCTATTTTCCTGACAACTGATTTCTTTTCCATTATTTTTTTCCCCTGTTTGAAGCATGTCAGTTGCAGCTGAATAAGACACTTGGGCAGACAAGGGGTGCAGGTCCTTGCAGTTTACTGGACTTAATTCAGTTTATAACTATATAACAAAAAGTGACTCTTGTGTTTGTGGTTTTTGTGGTTGTTGGCATGGTTTCAGGCATTTGTGTAATAGTGTAGTAGAGAGATATGAGGGGTAGATGTACGTTAACATTGATATATTAATTCTGATCACTGTGTCATGTAAAATCCATATTAAATTTGAGACATACAATACACTTTCTATGCCCCAATCTATTTGAATTTTTTTTTTCCTATAAAGAAAGTACCTAAATTTAGCATTCTTAACAATAAGGAACTCATGTAGATCATGAGCTATTAGATCCTTTTTTCCCTTGCAACATCTTCTGTTTCTGAGGGACATAGTGGTAACAGGAGACCATAAGTGCCTTTATGAAATGTGTACTTTAGTGAACAAAAAAAAAGATTGTGAAATTCCTGATCAATGCTCTGGGGGATTGTTCCTGCATTGATATTCTGTCACAAATAATAGACTTACATCATAACTTAACAAAGGATCACTTCCAGCTGATGGTGTCAAAAATAACTTTCAGTGGTAGCATTTTGAATTTTAATTGCACTCTTGTTGTGTGCTGCAATCCTTGACCTAAATATTTATGAGGGCATGCGGTGTGCAGCACACTACATTAGTACCCTGCAATATGGCATGTAAGCAAGAGTAACCTTGATTATTCACATCCTCTCAGAGACAGTGGCAGAGCTGGGGAGTGGCAAGTCTGAGCCCCTGGATCCTGGGGGTTTCTCTCTTGCTCATTTTCTGTGTCTCGTTCTCTCTCTGCAGATCAAACATTCCCTGAAGTGTGGGAGAAGGCAGGAAGAATGACACTTGCTAATTTGAATTTCAGAAAGCACCTAAACCACATTCTGATCTCCAGCTAAATGTCTGTGAGCCACTTGGCTTTGACACTTGTTAAAACTTAATCACATATCTTTTTGGTGCCAAGCCACTGCATGCAGACCAAAGAGAGGAATATGTGTGCGAGTGTGCTTATGTTTGTGGGGGAGGGAATACTTTATTTGTCTGCACAGATGATGTGAAGTGAAAACAACATGACTCTGAAAAATATGAGATCAGCTTATGAAAAAGGAGGAAAAATTTAGTGATAACTGAAAACCTTAACCTACAGGTACCCTAATGGGGTTGCTCTATTGTGAGATCTCAAGTAGGAAACATCTGGGAACATGTAATTGACTAATTTAGATCAGGCTTTATTTTCATGTATTCATTCTCTTCCTCTTGCTACAAACTGCTCTTTAAAAACACCCTCAGGCATGCGATGGGCTATATCAAAGTCCTTTCTTAAGCAGTAACTGTCAAATGTAAAGGGGGAGAAATACAAATAGCATATTCTAAATGTCAATGGTAACTAAACAGGTTCTCTCTGTGAAGATCTAGTTATGTCCAAAGAAGTCTGGAACAGGTTATCTATACTGTGAAACCATTTTAACCATGTAAAGTGTGCATATACTGACCAGTGACTCAGAATCAAGCCTTTTGCTTTAGATGCCTCATCAAAATGATTAGACTGAGTACTTCAAAATATTTCCTGTGCTTTCACTTGCAGTTGAGAATAAATTCACTTCAGTCAGGACTTGGATGCTTCTTTTCAAAGTATTGAAGGCATTGGGTTTTACCAGCCTGAACATTTGTGGGAGGTTTGTTGTGCATGATCTTGCTCAAATATTTCATATACTGAGGTAATCTCCTGTGCTGATGTCGATTTGCTGTCTGCTTCAGATATCAGACTGAGATTTGATCCAGTGCACCAAAATTTAGGAGCCTGTGTTCCTCAGAGTTGGTGGAAAGGAGTGGGCACCTCTGAAGGGTGACTTGTGCAGACTATCAAAGGGGGTGTTATGAATATGCCCCATCTAGTTTGCTTGCAGACTAAATGTATCTGACAGTATTTCTATCCATTTCATGGTATGTTTGCTAAGGGCAAAGTCAGCTGGCCTCAAGTAAATAAAGCTTAATGCCATAAGGAAGAATTTCCAGGCACCCTGGTAAGGGTACTTCATAGGACATGGGGCACAGTTGCAGTCATCACTACACACATGATTGGTAAAAGGAGAAAATAGACTGTGAAGTTGCTGTGCTCTGAAGGTGCTGTGTGACACTGTGACACAGCTGAACATACTTAAACATACTTTCCATTAAATGCAGCAGGCCTGCTGCATCCCATGTACTTTCTGGAACAGGATGATATACAAATACTTGACGGTCTTGAACTATGTAAAATATAGTTAGCTGGCATAGAGAGCTTGGCTAGGGTGTTCAAAAGTAAACCAAGAAATGTGCAAGAAGAGAACAGTTTGTTCCCCATATTCCTGGTGGATAGTACAGCAAAACACGTGCTTAAGCAGAGAAGCCTCCAGTGAGATAAAGGAGCACTGAAAGGGGCTGGGAAATTGTCATCCTTGAGAATCTCTAAGTTGGCAAAATACATCTGTTGTGTCTGCCCTTGAGCCTGTGATGTGCGCTGGCAAGGACATGGTGTTATCAGCAGCTGAGATGGGAGCTGCCGTGAACTCCTGAGCCATACCCAGGAGATGGTTTGCTAAAGTGTGCAGCTTTCCAAGGCTGGCACCAGAACTCTTCAGTTTCCATATTAGTGCTCTCAGCTTTCCCTGACACACAGTGTTGCTTCAGTAGCAGGGAGGAGTGAGGCAGTTTTTGTCAGCAGAGCAATCCAGAAGTTGTGCTCACTGCCAATTATTCAGGCAGCCTTCAGGAAGGCCTTGTTTATCAGAACAGCTTTCTTCAGCTATTTCCCACCTCGGAATGGAGCATGATCCTTTTCACATGTGTTGTGAGCACTATTTATAGCTGAGCAGTGAGAAATATGCTTGCAGGAGAACTGACGCAATCATTTGATTTGATGCAATGTACAATTTCTCCCTGCCCCAGGTGTAATAAACACAATCTGCGAGATACATTTTATCTATAAACACAATAAATCACAATGATTAATTCTCATGATCTCTTAGCCTGCAAATAGAGTGAAGAAATATTGCTTAACAGGCATAGTAAAGGGTTGAGGAAGGGCATTTCTGAATCACAGTTATACTTACTGTGGACACATCACTTTGCCTCTTTGTGCTCAGCAAAGTCCCCAGAGATTACTCCACCTTCATGGATAAGGATAGATTCAGGTCAGGACATTCTGGAGCTAAAAATGTCATCTGTACTGTGTGATATTATTTTCTTTCTGTTTTTTAAAAATGGTTTCTAATGTGCATCTTTAATAGTTTTGAGAAGGTAATTTGTCACTATTTTCCAATCTATCAAGCCATACACAGCAAATTCTGGCATTCCTAAAGAGGCACAGTCTTGTTCTCAGTACAAAACCTGGAACTTATGGTATAAATGCTTCACAAAGGCATTCACAATTTGTGGGTGTAATTGGTAATTAAACTCTGATCTTTTTGGAACAATGGAATATTTGGAGGGAAAGCAAAGGTCTGCTATGAAGAATCTGTGAAAAGCTTATCTGTCTCCAGTTTCCATCCCCCTGGTTTAGTCACTAGCATGCTGCCTAGGTAGAGTGATTTTGAATCCTTCGTTATGACAATCATTTTGCTTTCAGTTTTCAGAATCAACTTGCATTGTATTGCCCTTAATAGAGATAAACGCTTAGCAAAAGTGTGCTCCAAAGCAGGATCAATACAGAAATCCAATTCTCATATTTATTTGGCTTTACTCCTCCTTAACATTTCTAACAAGCAGGGAAAATGTTAGGTCTGTTACACATTGCTTAGCTGGCCTTTCACACTGAAATATTTCTCCTACCTCTAACCAAATTTCCCCTTATTGCACTATTTTCACCTATTTTCCAGAGGCTATGGAAAACAATTATTTATCTTCTTTTACAAAGAATCTTTCTGACAATTTGAAAGCTGTCATCACATCTCCTCCTGGTCTTCCTCCTTCTGGATTAAGCAAGCCTTGTTCTTGCAGTCTTATGCTAGATCACTGTTTTTGGAAGTTCACTCTTATTTCTCTTTCTGGGAATTTCTCCAGCTGGTTGATGTTTTCCTTGACATGTGATAATAACCTGAACTGGTCAGAAGGATTCAGCTAACTGATTACCAGCTCCCAATACAGTGGAAGGAATGTTATGTGTGTTTAATGTAAAATGGACTCATTTTCTTTAACCCAGTATAGAATCAGAATGGTAGGGGTTGGAGTGACCTCTAAACATCATCATGTCCAGTTCCCCTGCCAAAGGAGGATCACCAAGGGCAGGTCACACAGGAACACATCCAGATGTGTTTTGAAAGATCTCCAGAGAAGAGACTCCACAGCCTCTCTGGGCAGCTTGTTCCAGTGCTCCACCACCCCCACTTTTTCCTCATGTTGAGGTGGAACTTCCTGTGTTCCAGTTTGTATTCATCGCCCCTTGTCCTAACTCAGCACACCCCTGCAAAGAGCCTTGCTCCTTCTTCTTGACACCCACCCTTCAGATATTTATAAACATTCATAAGATCCCCTCTCAGTCTTCTCCAGATTACACAGCCCCAGGTCTCTCAGACTTGTGATGTCTGTTGGAAGCGTATCACAAAAGGTGACTGTAGTACCAGATACAAGACACCAACTGCTTCCATCTCCTCATCAGCTGCTCTCCCATCCCATTTAGTCTGGCTAGGATGGAACTGATTTTCTCAGTAGCAGCCCACATACTGCTGCTGTTTGTTTTGGGAGGGATGGTGTTAATTACACACCAGTTTTGGCTGTTGCTGAAGAGTGTTTCAGGGCTTCCTCTTTCTCTTACTCTGCATCTCTCAGCAAGCAGAGGATGGACAAGAAGCTGGCCATCACCAGGACAGTTGCCCCAGAGCAGCCATAGTGATATTCCATGCCCTATAACATTGTGCTCAGCAAATAAAAGCTTCATCAAAGGAGGAGGATGTGGGGAATCTTCATGGTTACATCATTAGTCCAGGAAATGGCCAAAGATCTGCCTGCCTCTTGGATGTGGTGATTGAAGTCTTTGTCTTGCTTTGCCTGTGTGCAGCTTCTGCTTCACCTGTTTAAATGTCTCCATCTCATGATTACTTCTTATACAAAGGAATGATTTCCCTGCTTGTTTGTGTTCCACTCTAATAGTTAGGATCTCTTCTATGCTGTGTTTGTCTTGCCAGTCCTCCTTCAGCTTTTGTTTGTATACACACATGTCAATTATTTCATTGAATTCTGTAAAAGTACAAATTAAGTGATCATGGCTGGGGAAGGTGTGGGGGGGTTGAGTGTGTTTAGCAATGGATCATTTGATAGCTCTATGCCATAAAGTTCTCCTCTGTGTACAAGTGAAGATACGTTTGGAAAGCTCCATAAGTACAGAGCTACTGTGGGTATAGCCAAGGGAAAAGAATGTCATGGAAAGTTGTAGTGTGCTTCTGAGCAACTGTCATGCTTCATTGCTGAAGGGGCAGTTTTTCAGCTGTATGTAGGAGATACAGGGCTGTATTTCAAAGATGGTATTTGAGTACATTCTTGCTTTCCCAAAGGTAGCTGGACACTTGGGTATGTTGGACTGGTTTCAAACACCTCTTTTATCAGAGGTAATTGTGGTGATACTGTAAATACTCATGTGTACTGCTGGAGCCTCAACAGTCCAAAAGACATTTTGTGAAAAGAGATGGCCCTGTACTTGTGAAGATTTAAAATGGGCACAGAAATGGGTTTAAAATGGGCACAGAAACATGAAATGTCTAGAAAGTATCTTAAAATCAGCAAAATATTCCACAAATAGGAATCAGAGTGCAAAGAGTATGTGTCAACAGTTCTAATTATTTATGAATCCTTGGAGACTTGCTATCACTGATTTTTGTTCATTATGTTGCTTCTTTCCTGCTACCCCTCCAAGCTTGGCTCTCTCTCCTTACTTTTATAGAATGGAGAAAAAGAAAGAGAGCTGTATTTCCATTGGTTTGTGTATCTGGCTCTGGTCTTCTTTCCCTCTTACTCTTTCCAAATTTAACCCCAAATTCTCTCCTTGTGCTCAGTCAGTGATGATTTCTTCCACATTGTTCATGTAAGGGATTACATAAAGTGTAATGCATTTAAATGTTCAGTGTAGCACACAAACCCAATACATTCCTGGAGCTGGCACTCAGGAGAATCAGTTTGGAAAATGTTAACATGCTCACTGGGGTTTACAAAGTAGAGCTTGATGAGATTGGTTCTAAATAGGTATCATACCTTGCCCATAACTTAAACTTATTCATCCTTGCCTTCACGCTTGGTAAACAAGATATGAAATATATATTAGGAACAAGAGCACATTTCAATCCATTGCAAACATAGATCACAAGAGGGAATAAATCATAACCCAGACAACTATGTTTTTCACCTCATCTTTCCTCTCCAAGCTCCATTAAAACTCAACATGTTTTTTTTCTTCTCCCTAGCTCCCTTTTATCTACTCTCCTTCTTGTGTTTCCATGTCCTTCGCCTTCCCCTGCCTTTTCTTTATCTGATGAGGCTAGTGCTGTAGGATAATGAGGTAATTCCTGGTAGTGTTGGAAGTCCCAGACACCTGGATGATATATATATATATATATATATATTTTCTACCCCAGACTGGGTCAGATAAGAAGTGATTACCCTTGGGTATTTCAGTGGTGTATGTTCAGAGTAAGTTAGTCCTTCTGGGACCCAACAGAGTTTCTGTGCACTGCAAAATATGAAAATGTCCTTCTTTAGATATAGAGATTTTGGTCTGGAAATTCAGATCTAGATGAATGGCTAGGAAATAGCCTAGATGTGTAATGAACAGAAGTGTTTTAAGTTTGTCTTCCATCCCATCCAACTCTTTACAGATGTCTAACCCCTGACTCTCATTCCTGGCATGGATCCAGTTCTGATTTGGCACTGACTCACTCTCCATACGCAGTGACTACTCCTAATCTAGTGAATTTTTAAATATAACTGCTCTGAATGCATTGTGTAAAGAAAATATTAACTCCCCCACCCCCCAGACACAACCTTTTCCAACAAAATTCTCCTGACTAATTGCTTCAGTAGAGTCTAATCTGTAGTAGGTAAATTCCTTACTTTCAAAAATTTTATGTAGCCATTAGAACTGCATGATGATTTCTTAAAAAAAGTTGGACTACATTAGATTCAAGAAAGCAATTATATCCAGCAAAGAGATTAACTGGAGAGATCTCCAAAAAAGGCTAATTACAGGGCCAGTAATTTACCTCACTTTGTGATGATTCAACTCAGATTCCCATTTCTTAAGCTTTTGTGGACGTACTCTTCTCCCTGGCACTTTAATAGCAAGCTTGCATGCAAATACTTGCTTCTCTATGACTGAATTCTAGGCAGCTTTGGACCAAAATTGATTGCTGAAGTTACTCAACTGGAATGCCTCAGGTAAAAATAACATTAAAAAAAAAAAAAAAAGACTAAAAAGAAAACAGTCTCAAGCTGCACCAGGGGAGATTTAGGCTGGATGTTAGAAGAAATTCTTTGGAGAGAGAGAGATTGCCCATTGGAATAGGCTGTCCAGGGAGGTGGTGGAGTCACCATCATTGGAGGTGCTCAGGAGGAGGCTTGATGGGGTGCTTGGTGCCATGGTTTAGTTGACTAGATGGTGTTGGATGTGATGATCTTGATGATCTCTTCCAACCTGGTCTGGTCTGGTCTATTCTATTCTATTCTATCATTCGATAGGCTGCTATGTGAAGTGTGTTGCCTGACAGCCACTCGTGCTCCCAGGATGGAAGAGGTTCTGCAAATAAGGTCAATAGAATTAACACTCATTTACCCCTTCAATATCAAAGATGGTGCCAGGCATAGTTCTGACGACATTTGGGGATATTCATAATTGCAAGCTACCTGCTACATGAGCATATGTGGCTAGATGCTTTTTCTTCCTTAGACTAACTGCTCATAAGCTGAAATGATGAGCTCGCTCTGTCACATTTCATAACTTTTAGGCACATGGGTGGCCAGATATTCTGTGAAGTCCCTTCTTTTTGGTTCAGATCTCCCTGTTTACATAAACTGTCACCATTCCACCAGAGTTGGTGGAGTCCCAAGGGTTTACACCATTTGAAGTCACACTTGTTTAAGCACTTGATAAACATGGAGACAAAGTAAGTACAGTTCTGTGGTGATCAAATAGGTAGTTTAGTGTATATCAAGATGGATGCTGCCACTGTTACTTCTGTAAAACACTGTGGTTTAGGTTCTGACACAAAGTCTGTGGAAATGAAGGAGGTTTTCACTTAACCTCAGGGGGCTTTGGCTCAGAACCACAGTCCAGCCGTTGTGAAATACACAATTTATTTCTAGCCTTTTGTAAAATAGATTCCAGTGATGTTTTCCCTTATATACCCCCTAAATCTGTTTGGCATCACATATTTTTCCTCTTTGAAGAGAGAGAATCAAACAAGAGAAATCAGGGTTGCAAAGTGTCTCTAAAGGAGATGTCACACAGTCAGTCATTCATCCATCCAGAAGCATAAAAACTGACTCATATGTTTCCCTCTTTCAATTTTCATTGTCCTCTCCCCACCCCCAGACCTTCCTATCAGCCCCAGCAAGTAACTGGTATTAAAGACCTCCTCTTGCTTTTCAAAAGGGGAAGAAAAAAAAAAGAGCTTTTTTTTTTCTCTCTTTTTTTTTTTTTTGGATGATTGTCCCAGTTTAGTCCCCAAGTCTCAATGGGGTTGTGCAATCTGAAATTTGACCTTTTCAAATTGCACTTGAAGAGTGAAAAATCACAGCAGAAAGCCCTTTCTGCAGTTTTTGTTCGTAGGCTTTGTGGCTTGCAATCCTACAGTATCCGAGAGTTCAATTAAGCGGCGTGTAATTGACAGGTTGCTGAGCTAAATAGATGGGATGGGATCATATACCCAAAATAGCTTTAAAAGAAAACCTGTAGACAGGCAATCAGTCAGACAATCTTTTCAGGCGCTTGGAAAGCCCCTACTTTCCTAAACACTTGCCCTGTAAATGCTGTGGAAGTCTTGCACATAAAGTAGTTTAATATAAAGATTGCTTGGGGGCAGTTAACATGCAAACATAGCCCCTGATTTAATATCTGGGAGGAATTTGTGAAGATTTGTGTGCTTTGTTTTCCCCAGAAGTATTGTTGTTGCTCATTATGAGTGTGACATCACTTCCCCTGACCTAGTGATGTGTGTGCAGTCTGCGCTCTGATTTTTACCTTCTTGAAGATCAAAGCCTCATTTCTTCTGAATTCAAGCCCACCTCTTCTTTTGCTCTGTTCATTTCCAATATCTAGAGGAAAAAAATTACCTCCAAAGGAAAGGAAAAAGACACCCTAAAAATATTTCCCATCTTTTCCTGTTGATAGAATCTGCAGTTTGTCAGGTAGGATAAATCTCCTTTTCTTGCTGCGACACTGTGGTAGAAATCTCAGTTCTGAAGCCTGTGTATGCCAGGAAAAATAGGAAAGAATGTCTTGCTTTTCTGTTCTTGAAAGAATGTCAGTGCATACTGTGGAATTGTCCATTTTTATTCCCACATTTGCAAAAACTAGGCTTTTAAGGTGAGAATTTCAGCAGAGAATAACTTTTGAATACTCCAATGTTTCATTCTAAGATGTTTATATTATAGAGTCCCTATTATCTCAAAGAGCCTGATAGATCAAGGGCTGTAAAAATGGAGCAACTGTTTCTACTTTGGCTTCCCCCCCCAGTTTAACAAAGCTGGAAAGTATGAGCACTCTTTTCCATTTGTACAGTAGCTCACTAGTTGCAGCTTTTGACCAGCATGTGGAAAACCAGAGTTTAGTTCCCTAATTCTGTGGATGTAAATCTGTATTTCTTGCCTTTGAAGAAAGTGCCCTGTTACTGAACAAGAAGTATATAAAGATTGAGTACTTTGTTTTCCATACCTGGCAGGTTTTAAACTGTCTTAAAATGTTTTTCTCATTCTCTTAATGTGTTCCCTAGCACACTGGTCCTTTAGTGATGGTATTTTTCATCACATGGTGTTATTTCTTCCCAGAGGACTGTGCCCTAGACTGTTTAGGCCATTAATAACCATGCCATGGTCAAAAGGAGGAATTAAACCTCCAGTGTTTGTTGCATCTTCCTGAAGTAAATATCTGCCATATAGTTTGCATTTTTGATCCACTGATGTTTGGCTTGCTTTGAGGAAATCAAGTGAATGTAGTGCTCCCAAATAACCCTCAAACCCCCAAAAACTCAAGCCCCCAAAAGTAAGATTTTACTGTATCTCAACCTAAACCAAGCATTTAAAATTGGATAAATGAATTTCATCCTATGGTGCCTGTTTCCTTTTAGCTGATTATTAAGAAATCCTTTGGGTATCCATTGGCCACCATTGGACTGCAGACATCTAGCAGTGCAAGTTTTGAATCCAGAGGTCATAGCTAATGTGAACTCACAAGTGGGAATCCTGTAGAAGGAAGAGATTATCTTCTTCCATGCCAGGGACCCTCATACAGCTTGTTTCAGTTTTTTGTGCACAACCCAAGTACTGTAATAGTATAAAGGAAATCTGCTTTATGTTATCCTGCCTGCAGCTTGAGCATTTGGGAAGAAAATGAAAATTATACTTTTTTTAACAGAAAGGGGTAAAGCAGAGGTAATAAGCAAGCTAGGAATTGGAGCAGTAGTGCAGGGGCCTGATGTGCAAAAAGGAGCAGATCCAATCCCACCATTTAGACGTGATGAGGAGAAAAATAACTGTCTGGGTACCAAGTGACACAGAGTCAGTGTAATGCAGGAAGTCACTGAAACTCACGGGAGACTGTCCAAAAACACCCTTAAGTTTCACCCAGGAAATCTGAGCAGTTTCCCTTTAAAGGATATTGTTATATTTTATTATTATGAAGGTAAATTAAAGTTAGAAGCTGGAGTCCTCTTGGTCTCTTCTAGCAAGTTCCTTGCTAGAAGACATCCCAGCACCTGTAATTTGTCAGCATGACCATAAAGACTGCCTATGTCACTTTTCTAAGCAAAGTTTTGCTCCTTCAGCATTTACCAGGTTTTCACATTTCTTGTGTCCCTATGAGGAGATGGAGTCCTAGCTGTTTATTGCTCTTGTATGCATCAGAGGTTAAATATATTTCAGCTGTATATTCTGCAGAGTTTTGTGACATGTCATGTTATGGGCAGGTACTATATACAATAGGTACTGAAATTCTTGCTGTGTTTGAAAGCTTGAATCAATTCTGTAAAACATAAGGTCATTTCTGAACTCCCTAGAAAGCTGAGCAGTGCTAGAGCAAAAGTCAGCTGTAGAGCAGGTGATCTGAAATGGCGAAACCTCTGGATGAAAAGGACACTCAGATCTGGCAGTGAGAGAGGAAGAAGAAAAGCTCTCACAGGGCAGGTCAGAAGACCAGTTCACAGAGAGAGGAGTGAGATCACTGGATGACTTGGTGAAAATCTCACTTTTGTTCAGGTACATGTTTATACTCTTCTTCACTTCAGTTATCTTCCTTCAATGAGTGAGTGGTGTTTAAAACTCAGAAGCATAGCCAGTCCCTGAGAAGCACTATTGCTGAAACACAGTTCACAGTCTACATCTCTCACTCAGGCCTGTCTCATTACAGCCATTTGAGTTTCCTCCAGTGTGAATAAAACAGGAATAGGAGAACAGGTTATTTTATGGGGAAAAGTATTGCACCATAAACCACAGAGCTACACTGCCGTACTTTCACACAAGTCTATCCCCTGCTCTCATGATTTTACAAAGGTTTCCCCAGGTTCCTCTCACAAATGATGTGAAGCAAAGTTTTGAGAGAAGAAAAGACCGTTTAGCTGAAGACTTTTCTTGTGGTGAGGGTTGGCCAGTGTTTTAGTAGAGGCAATTTAATCTCTCCTCGACTGGTTATGGACTGACTGATTAAAGTCCCCTTTCGTGCTCTCCTGTGGTTGCTGACCTCATCAGTGAGGGACTGCCGCTGCTTCAGTGCGGTGGCATGGAGCTCCCATCTGAATGTGGCAACATTCAGCACAAATGAAGAGCTGGCATGCAGGACTGCCATGGAAAGAAGTGTCTCGGTCTTAATTTATATTTTGAGAGAGGTAGCGCTGCTGGGGCCCCTTCCATTGTACGTGCTAGAGCACAGAGCAACTTTTCAGGCTATTGATCAAATGAAGAAATGCTGTCAGGCCCTTGAAGTCTGAACCATTAAAAGGGATACATAGGGTAGGATAATACAAGCCCAGCCATGCCTTTCTCTAGAAGTCAGAGGGAGGCTCTTCTAACTGCACAGAACTTTTGAATTACTTTAACTTTTAGACATCAAAAGGTAGACAAAATATATAAACAGCCAAAATTTATGGGAAAAGTAACTGCATGATAAGAACACATCACGTTACAGCATTTCAATCACATTCTTGCCACAGAGAGAGGCAGTCAGAAAATTCCCCATGTTTTACAACCCTTGTGTGTTTTGCATTTCAAACTGTTCTGTGAAACAACTAATATCCTGAACCACATTCTAAAAGTGGGATAGGAAGTGAGCTTATGTGGTGGTCTTTGTAGCTCAGCAGTAAGAAGTTGTTTGTGTGGGACTGCCCCACATCAGGCCAGATTTTTAGGAGTGGTGGAAATGGTTCCTGGGGCTGGATGGGCATGATTTGTTTACACTTTGCATGCAACTTTTTCTTACCTATCTTTGCAGTACCTTTCCCTCTCTTCCATCTTGCAGTCTCCATGTCCATATTCTCATCAGGTTTTTGATCACTTTACACAAGTCAGCTCCTTGGTCATCGTACTTAGTGCTATTTTTCAGCTCCACTGTAGCTTTCTGTCCTCTTGTTTGGGCTTTTCTTCTATCACCTCCCAGATCTCAGCTGCTTGGATGTGTAGACACTCGTGTTCCTACCTTTATACCTGTACTCGGAGTAAGCTTGTATCATATCACTTCCTCAGCCATCAGGTGTATTTTGAGGATTACTCTATTCTTAAAATTATCCATTTTTTTCCATCCCCTGAGCCTTATGTCCCTACTATTCCATAGATCCTTCCTGAACTTAATGTATACGTTTTTAAATTTGTCATGTGAATCTGTTGCCTTGTAGCTCCTGTTATGTACTATCCCCCCAACCCCCCCATTTTCAGCTTCTTGTTACACCTGACAACCAGTTTAACATCTCTGCTATCATCCAATGAAATAACTGCACTATTCAAGGTGGTACACCTTATAGAGTTCTATTTTGCATAAAAAATACAATTCAGAGTGCATTTGCAAAGTCCAACATGGTATTCTCATCTTGTGGCTGGACCCTTTCAGAGACAGAAGCACACACCAGTGGCTCTTGTTATCTTGTTCCTATGGAAACAGTGATGCAGTACTGTTATGGGTGGAGATCTGTGACATTTGAAAGCACAGTATGACTGATGTACTCCATAACCCTCATTTTAATTCATCTGTAGCACTGTATAATAGCATAGTACCATAGTTCTGATAGTTATCATACTTGTGTGTGGGTAAGTAATATCATGTAGAAGAAGAAATAATGAAAGAAAGGAAGGTTTGAGACTGAATAGGGAATAAGGGATCAGACCTTCTGCCACTGATTTATTGTATGCCTTTGGAAAATACTTTTGAGGAAATCATTGTGTGTCTCAGTTCCCCATCTGTAACATGCCCACTTTCTTTCTCTCCTTGTTTTCTTTATTTAGGTAATAAAGCTTTTAATGCAAGGATTCTTGTTATGGATGTAGAACACGTGGCACAATTTTGGGAAGGGTTTTGTTAGGCAGGAGCAGCACAGAAAAGGCATAATATGCCTACTGTAACAGAGCTATAAAAAGGCTTTTGTGTTGTTGCAAGCAAAGCATATTCCATAAACAAATTTTATTTTTTTTTACCTGGAAGATGACATTCAATCCCAGGGAGCTGGAAGAGTCAATGGGATAAATATTTATGCTTGGTGGAAGTAACTAAGAAGAGCGAAAGGTGATAAGGTGATAATGTGTAATCACAAAAAAGATCAAGTCCAACCTGTCACCCAAGACCTCATGACTACTAAACCATGGCACCAAGTGCCATGTCCAGTCCCCTCTTGAACACACTCTGGAGAACCTGATCTCATCTGCTCATCTGTTATTTTTTTAATTATAAAAATTAGTTTCATGTGAAAATGCAGTTTTCCCCTGCACAACTTGTCATGTTTGTATCTGTAGACCATCCCAACTTCATCAGCACAAGTCCTGTAACTACTTTTTAACATGGAAAAGAACTTTCTGATTTTCTGCCTTGCAAATAGACATTATTGCTCTGTACAACTACCTGAAAGTAGGCTGTAGACAGGTAGGGGATGGTATCTTCTCCCAGGCAATCAGCAACAGAACAAGAGGACACAGTCTTGAGCTGTGCCAGGGGAAGTTTAGGCTTGAGGTGAGGGGAAAGTTCTTCACAGAAAGAGTAATTGGCTAGTGGAATGTGCTGTGCAGGGAGGTGGTAGAGTCATCATCCCTGAAGGTGTTCAAAAAAGGATTAGATGTGGCACTTGGAGCCATGATTTAGTTGTCATGAGTTATTATGTAATAGGTTGGACTTGATGATCTCTGAGGTATTTTCCAACCTGGTTGATTCTATGAAATACAGGTTTTGTAGATCAAAGCTTCCTCTTGGAGCTGGTTATATTTCCTTTTGTTGATAGAGTCTTCCTCATAGAATTTGTGTTTTTAATGAAGGCCCTGGCTAGCAGATACAAACAAAGGTTTATTGAAAGACCTGTAGGAAAAGATTAATAGAAAGATTTCCTCCTTAATGAATGATTATATTTGTCAATTGCTCACTTATTATACCTAGAAGTGTAACCACAGACCAAGCTCTTATTTTGCTAGATGCCAGACAAACACTGATGCTAAAGCAAGGGACCAACATTTGTGTTCCAGTGATTCAAACTTAAGAACTACAAAATCAAACTAGGAGGGCATGGCAGAAAAAAAGCATTTGATCTTCAGCCTTTCACTTGCTACTGTTAGTTTACACTAGGAGGTCTATGCTAGATTTGTGTTTTCCATGCTGATAATACAAAGCCTTCATCTCCAATTTCTGGCAGCAATTCTGAAACAACACTCTTTGAAATGCTTCAGTTGCGTTCTGCTATGACAAATATGAATGAACTGATGAGTGATGGTTGAAAGGATTACTAGTTCCCTACATAAAGGTTTGTTGTTACCTTGAATTCAGGAAAGACCTTACTATCTATGCTAATTCTTTTATTTAGGCTGCTTGTTAGTTCTCATGGAGTGTTTTGCAGCTAGCAGATCTTTGTCTGTGCCTGGACTTCATTTCCAGAACACAGTCTGAGCTTTTTCTAAATTATCTTTTATTTCCCCAAATTTCTCTTCTTATGAAACTTTCCTTTTAAAAAACACAAAGTTTTCTGATTATCATTGATCATTGTGAAAACATGTATAGTTGTGTTGTGTTAAATAGCTGTCCAACCTGCTTAATTGTTATGGCTATTTCTCTCAGTAGCAGCCCAGCTCAGCTTTTTTGGTATATAAAGTGTATAGATTTCTGATTTAACACACATGAATATAGCCTAACCAATAAAATGAGAGATACTGGGAAGGTCATTGTGGTGAGGCTTGAGTGAAGGTGTGATATGCATAGGTGATTTTTGATAACATTCTCATAGTTGGAGGATGGGATCAATCGCTGAAAGTCTGTTGCTGTCCTGCATACCTACAGATTGCCCTTTGCAATGTGCTTTAGAGGTAACAGGTCCTAATTTCTAAATACATATTCAGCACTTGTCATGCCTGGTGATGCTTTGTTAGGAAACCTCACCATATGCTCTTCATTTCCCCCCCATTTTTATTGCTAGGAGTTGAATTTACAATAAAAAGGTCAGAGGATTCACTTTTCGTGTTGAGCCACCAAGATGTGTGTGTGGACAATACTGTCTACTTGGTACTGATTCTGCTTTCAGCTGCAGTAATTGCAATTGCAAGAAAATTAGAGTAGCTTCTGTGAATTCAGAGCAACATTATCATGATGGGTCCTGTGGCAATGCCTGCTCTTGTAAGCAACCAAGCTCTGGCTCAGTCTCAAAGTATCCATTCTGCAGGAACTGAGTTAGTGTATTGGTGGTGGATGCTTTCTTGTGCTTGATCCATTTTCATGAGTAGGACCTTGGACCAACAACAGTACATTACCAAGAGGTTGCTGGCTCTCCCTTTCCAAGTAGCTGTGGAACTTGAGCACAGGAAGTGTCTCAGCATAGCATTAAGAGACTGAATTTTGAAACAGGCTTAGATTGAACTTTCAGTGTCAGAGGAGACATATGCTGAATGTTTCTGTAGGGCATTTCAGTGGGACTCAGGAAATGCTGTATTTATTCATTTTTCCCATCCCCTTGTTATAGCTTAAAGCCAAAGACATCTGTCCTGCCCATTGCCTGGAGATGCTGTCTTTCTTATTTTACAGAACTGTCATCAATGGCAAAATGCAAAAATGTTTTGAGGTAAAGTAGAGCACAGTTAACTTACCCACTTGAATAATAGCATAAAAATCCCAATTGTTCCTTCAGAATGTGATGAAAGTTACAATGGGCTTAGAAAATGCAAGGATGAAAACATACTAGTGAGTAATTTATATTTGGATGTGAGGCTTTCTGAGTACTAACAAACATCATGCCGATGCCAGTCTTTGGCAATTGTTTGTTTCACCAAACCTGTGGAAAGCACCACCTCAAGATCTATGAGGCTGTGATGGAATATCTATCTCTTTAGATTTCAAGTACAACCATAGAGATGATGATTTGGCCCGGGCCAAAAATGAACTGTCAGAATTTTGGTCCTGCTGACTTCCCTAGGAACTGCTCCAGAGGAAGACTGGACTCTGACAGTGCTGCTGTGCTAATTTTCCTGTGCTGAGCACTCACTTCATTTTTCTTTCAGGTAGTAGATGTAATGCCTTTTGAGCTTTTGCAAATCCATAGCACTTCATTACCAGGCCAGGGCTTTGGTGATTAATTTGTTGTAGCAATGAGGTGCTGCCTGAAAAAGGGCTTCTGAGGAACAAAGCAGCCCAAGCGAACAACGCTTGGCTGTGGAAGTTTTCTTTTGTCTCTGTGGTATTCTATGTGTATGGCTGCTCTGGCAGGAAATTAAGAAAAATCCAGTGATAGGCATGAAAGATAGAAGGACTAACAGACTTAAAAATAAATAAGGGACTATTTATAGCACCTAGAAAACTTTTGGAGTTATGTTTTATGGACAAAAATCAGATTCTTAGGATTTGAAATGGTAATGTATTGCCCTGGAAGATGTGATGGCAAACCATTGCGGTGGAAAAACCTAAAGGGAAAAGCCTTGAACCAAATCTCTTTTTCCCTTTGGTCTCTCTTCAGGACATTGAAAACGACGCTTGTCATTCGGGGTAGCACTTTCAAATCAGGAGAGAAAATGGTCTTACATAGCTGTACTTTTATTGTCTCTACAAAGAGCATTGCTTTCTCTCCTGGTATTCTCTTTTTGATTCCTGTACACAAAATTATGTTGATTCTGAGGCACTTAGTTTCTCAAGAACACTTTACAAGGCACTAAGATGAAGTAGAAAACAATAAGAGTTTTAGCTACTGTAGAGACTACCAATATTTCTGTATTTATATTAAAATATAACCTATTTCTTTAGGATGAAGAAAATTTCTGGTGCCTTACAGTGTCAGGCTGGCAGTAGCACCAAATTAAAGCAAAGATCTATCTGTCTAATAAAGAGGGAGTTTATGTTATATTTCAATAGAGTTGTAAAACAAATTGTACTGACCTTACACAAGAGCAGTCTTTGAAGGGCAGACTTTATTCTCCTCCCTCTCCCTGCTAGTCTCTTGAAGCAGTCATTAAATATTCATTCCAGCAGTTATTCTGTCTTCAGTTTGGACTGGTTTTGCCTTCTTGTGGGTGAAAATTTCTAGTGCCAGGAGTAAACTTTTTGTTGTCTTTGTGTATGGCACTTCCACTGAATAGCAATGAATGCAGAGCACACTGAGTGGCAGGCTAAAATTTATTCTGGACCACAGGTTCCTGGACCTTCAATTATTCTTTGCTATAATCATGTCCTGCAGTCTTTTTCATGCTGTGGCTTCATTTGTGTGCCATGTGCCATCGGTGTGGCACAGAAGCTGTGATTCAAAAGATCCCTATTACTACCAAGGAAAGTGATAAGCAGAGAATAAATAGAAAAATGTGGTGCAGAGCTGATCTAAAATATAGGTTTTTAATGTATGACTGCATGCCTTGGTTTCCCCTGGATCTAGAAAAAGAATTATCAACACAGGGTGAGAAAAATTTGGTCTGAACTAGAAGCAAATGGGAACAAAAAAAAAAAAAAAGAAGAAAAAGAAAATAATTAGATTTTCAGTGAGCCTTTTAAACTCAATATGTCTGTATATGTAAGTTAACATTTAAATGCTTTACTAGACCAAACCTTGATGATTGTTTCTTTATTACTGTTGGTGGATCATCTAGCAAACTGGAGCAAAGCTGTAGTCCATACATCACCGTGCATATTTACTGATTATGACCTTTGTCAGTAGGCACAATTTTTCTCCCTGTGATGATACTAAATGGACTTAGGAAGGTATTTTACATTATAGAAGGAAAACCTCAGTATTCAATATATCACTCCCCAGGAAAAGCATGCTAAGAAACAGGGTCTGATTTCCAGAAGGATGGCTTTGTGTCTTCATTTTAGGCTTATTGAACAAAAGAAAGGATGAGTAGAGTCACTTCCTCACAAGAAAGATTTTTGTGTTACTAAAGCCAGGCTCTGTCTCTAAAGATAGCTTATACAAGTACTTGGCAAATCAGGCTAGGCATGCTCCCTCTTCGTGCAAGAGACCTGTAGAAGACTCCAAACCTGAAGCACTGAGGTAGTTCTATGTTTGTGAAGAAAAATGAAAGTATCGTGGCCCCTTTTGGACTCTGGTGAGAGTCAAAGAAAGCTTGTGCTTTAGTGTTTGTAAGAGTGAATGTAAAAGCAAAGGTGGAACTCTCCTCCTGATAACAAGGAAAGGTGATGGCAAAATGCTACTACTACTTTAAGGAGCACCTCAAAATTATATACTGAAGAAATGAACAGCAGACTTGAGCTTTATAGTAAATACAGGATATGACACAGTCTTCCACAAAACTGTGGAGGTTTTTAAGGGCAGGATGGATGTGGCTCTGGGCAGCCTGATCTAGTGTGAGGAGTCCCTGCCTACAGCAGGGGGTTGGAACTAGATGATCCTTGAGGTCCCAAGGTCCAACCCTAGCAAGTCTATGATTCTTGATTCTATAATAATGTGGGCTGCATCTCAACACAGATTATGCTCCACTCCCATCTACTGCCACAGAGCCTTCTTCCTTTCCTCCTGGAGATCAAATAGTATCTGTACGGCAAGCTCAGCAGTTTTTGGCATGGAAAAGAACTAGGTAATAAATAATAGATTAATATTTAATTGAAGCTTCTTTTAATGAAAGTTAACACCTGAAAGGAGGTAGAGAGAGACAGACCTTTGTGACCAGTTAGCTGTCTGCAGAACAGCAGTGACCACTTTGCAGAGGCTTACATAAAAAGCAGAAACTTTCCTTATAAAAAGAAGACCTATTGCATCTCTCAACTGATCTGCATGGTCAATGCAGGACTGATACTGTTTGGACTGTAATTACGTGGCCTGAAATCCTTGTGTGGTAGTACATATTGCAGTCCTGTGGTCCGCTGGCCAAAGGTGCAACTCTGCAAGGACTGTTTGACTTCAGTCTTTTTCAGTACTGGTGTGTAGGTTTTGTTAAATACAGGTCAGGAGATCATCAGATGAATGGCTGCCTGTTGGGACTTGCCTTTTCTCTAGGCAGACTTTTTTTTTTGTTACCACCGTTTTCTGTCTATTTATGTTTCTGTGACATAAAGGTGATTATGCCAAGGTAAGGGCAGCTGCAAACTGTTCAGCTTTTTGTGACTACCCTCTGGTTTCTGAAAAGTTGCTGGAACAAAAATCAGCTCTGTAATAAAGGTTGTATGCACCTTGCTTATTATTATAAGCTAGTTTTGCTCAGGCTCTTCAGTGGATGGCAGGAGTATGTAGATTTTTGGTTAGTGGTTCAGGTGGTATGAGTGGTTCAATTAATTTAGGGTGGTCTTCTCTGCTGGTTTGACTTGCTCTGTGCAGAGAGTGGGTGTAGTGCCCTCACAATGGCTATACTTTTGAATAAGTATATACCTCAGCAATTTGAAGAATCTTTTCACATTCAACCCATTTCAGCCCATGTATTAATATTCCTTGCATTTTCTTGTGCATCTCCTCAGAGAGCAGATTAAAATTAAAATTATGCCAAGGGTAGGTAGCAGAAAGGATTAGTGAGCTAGGTCTTCACCTCTAGAGAGAAAGGTGACATGCAAATGATTGGACTGGACAGATCCTTGTTCTGCCAACTATTTGCATGGATAAAAAAAATTCTCCATGCAACTGACAGTTTGTGCCGAAGAGATATCCAGGACCAAAACAGCAAAAAGGATTGAAGTGCAGTATATTGAGAGGGTTATACAGACTTTGCTTGTTTATCTTGAGCTATTAGCATTTCATTTGCAAGATCAGCTCTTTACTGACAAAGATTTAAAAATTATGGTGTCCAATCCTCCCCCAGAAACATTATTTCAAATGCTCTGAACCAGAGGGGGGGGAAAAAAATTAAAATTGGCCAATGAAATAAAAAAACCCAAACCCTATCTCACAACTGCTTTGTAATTTAAAGGCCAAATGTAATATGCCATTTTTGAGGAAAAAACTTCAATGGGATTTTCTCTTGGAGGAGCAGAGAACTGTTTGAACAATAAAAGTGAGCACTGCACTACTCAATTTCATGCCTGTGTCAGGTTTAGGAATTGAACATTTGGCCTAAATTGTAAGGATGGAGATAACTATTGTAAGTACAGAAAGGGGACCAGTAAATGTAATTGAAGGAATGTCCTTGCCTGCATCACTCACCTTGCACATCTTTCACAAAAATGGCACAAAATGAGCTTTCAGAACTTGCCCTTGCTTTTTGTTACTGTATTTTTAATGTGTGGAAAAACTGGGACATATACACACATTACATACACAGTTCACTCAGTGCGTGTATAAATATATAGAAATGATGCACAAACACGTCCCCAGACCAGCATCACTCTTATATGCAGTATTTCCACTGTCTGATTGTTATTAGCTGGAAAATCCCACCAACAGTGCAGTCATCTGTGCTTCCAAAAAATGTAAATGTCAATTTTTGGTCTTTAAAAATTATTAAGCCTAGTAAAAGATAGCAATTTCCAGTGTTTGCTTGCTTGGTAAGATGCAGGAGAGCGAGCATTCCTCCTGAGAGCTGCCATTGGTTAGCTGGAGGGAAAATGGATATCAATTATACATAATCTAAGAAGCCTCTGCATAATAATCAGGCCCAGTAGGGGCTTTGGGGCAGCTTCGTTATTCTCTTGTAAATACAAGAGCCCAGATAGACATGTCAGTCAGGAGTAGCGGCTGCAATTCTTCCTTTTTAACACCTTCACATTCTATTGCTTCAATATGCAAACAAGGCTGTTTAGCTGAGGGTTGAGGCTGTGCTAATGAGCTCCCTGCACTAACCCTGAAGTAAAAAGGTTCTGTTTCACAGCTGCTCAGAGACTAGCTCCTCTGGGCATGCTCAGGTATTGGAAAATAATTCCTTTTAAAGAGAGAAATGGCAATCAGGATTTCTTGCACGCTCTTTTTTTTCCAGCGTGCTAATGCAATTACCTCATAACTTGTGAACCTTTTATGGTGGTGGAAAAATATTTTATCTTTGAATTATGGTATTGTGGTGTGGTGTTGTTTTTTTTTATTTTGGTCTTTTTTGTCATTGTAAAGAAGAGAGAACTTGGAAAATTTAACAGGGGTAAAAATCATACTCTCCCTCAATTCCTGGAGGACCATAACTCAGGGCTAATTTTCACATTTCCTTCTTAAAGGTGGACTATCCTTTTATCCTTCCTCTCCATGCTTTCCCCCTATTTCTAGCATAATTTCCATTTCCTTTTAGCTGGTCCATGTCATAATTGACAGAGGAGGCTTGTAGCACAGTACTAGCAACTTCGTTTGTGCTCGGCACTGAAAGGGCCAACTTCTGTTGGTTTAGGACCTTGACTGTGTCCTAAAGCTAGGTTTCAGGGCATTACTGAACGTAACCAACTGCATAATTGCCTTGCTAAAGACACAGAGACCCCATGATAATCCTTTACAGATGAGCCTACATTTACAGCTCACAATATGAAACACAATCACCTCTGGAATATCCAATTGTTCTTAAGAATAAAGTAGTTTTCTGCATGGAGCAGCCAGAACTCCCCACTGGGTTAATTTATTGTCTGATAGAAATCATTTGAGTTTTCTGTTTATAATAAGGCAGTGTATGATTTCTTACACATCTCTATGAGATATTCACTGTCTTCACTCATTCATTCCCTGACTTCCCCAGGACCATGCCTTCTAGCAACATGACACAGGAGAGCAGACTTCTAGGCAGAGCTAGAAAAGTGTCAAGCGCAAGTTACAACTATCTCAAACCACAACACGTCCCTGTGAAGAAAGACAGCATGTTTGTAACTGTTCAGCAGTCAAATATTGTGATCTGCTCTTTTTCAATTTGTTCCTGGTTGGATTTCTAATGGCTGTCTCCATGTGTGACAATCCATGTTTTACTGAGGCAGTGGGAAAGTCTTGGCTTTGTGATATTTCAGCACTTAAATTATTTATTGTGTTAGCTTTATGGCATATTAAACTCCTTCTTAGACAGGTAGAGCTAACTCCCTTCTGCCTTGCTGAAGCTCATTAAATGGCCATCATAACTGGACAGACTTAATTGTGATACATCCAAATAATTCTGTCATTTGGATTCAAATCCAAGGCAAACTGCCTACCCAGAGATCTCACTTGTTTGACTGTGACTGGCAAATGATAAAAGTATCCTGTAAGCAGTTTACTTATGGTATGTTGGTGAAAATTTACAAGTAAAATTAATAAACTGAAATAAGATGTGACTTTGCTTGTTGCAGAGTGCCTTTAAATTATACCGTCCCATCTTAGTAGTAGCATTCCCCAGCCAGTAGAAAATTCATTTATTCATCTTTATAAGGTATTTTAAAAAATAATAGTTGCCAGTGGTTACATTTATCTGTAGTTTGGAATTCAAATTTTCCAGTTCAGAGAATAAGTGACTGAAAAATATATCTGCTTTCCATTCAGGTCAGCTTTCCATATGTCAGTTTACAATTCTTCAGTTCACTTTGCATGGTCCAAATGATGGCCTTTTAAGCACAGCTACTATGAATTCTTTCTCTTGCCTTGTAGCTCTTGGTGAGGAAGAATGCTGAGGTAATTAAGACATTTTTCCATTTTTCTGGGACTGAGAGGACCCCCTCTTCTTCTCTAAAGTGTGTCATTTTGGACAAGTCAATTAACACTAAGGCTTTATGAAACACGTTTTGGAGTGTAGGTTCTTTGACTTGATGCAGTTGTTGTTCCCCGTAGTTGGAGTATCCGTGTTGCAAGTTTCTGCCATGCAAAGGAATGCCCAGCTCCAGTATACCTGGAAAGTTGTTAACACTGAAAATGCTTTCCTTTCCTGAATTTTGTATTTTCATTTGTCCATTTATATTTCAAGCAGTTAGGATGAAAATGCCTTTTGCTGTGGCTGTGTGGTAAAAACTCTCTCAGGAATAAAAAAACCATTCTGACTATTAATTTGCTGCCAGCCACCTATCCAGTAAGGACTTCTGTACACAGTATCCTCCAATAGGGGGATTAATCTCATTTAAGTATGAAAAAAAGCTATGAGATTGTCTCACCACATTCAAATACAATTTGCCATTGACATTTTGGTTCCTACAAGAGGCAGCAACAGAGTTATGACACCAAAGTAGAGAAAAAATACCTTATAAATAGTAAATGAACTGTATTGGATGACTAGGGGAATTGTGTGGTGATTTTGTATTTGTTTTTGATATTTGAAAGAAAAAAAGATTGAGCCATGCAGAGGTGAACTTGTAATACAAATTTTCTAATCAAGTGTCACCAAAATATCAATACTTTATAATCTCATTCTTTTTAAAAGCATCTTACATTGTGAGTCAAAGCAGTGATGTTCAACTGGTGGATTTACAGAGTACCCAAACCTGACAATTTTTATCAGAATCACTGAATAATTTCCACTTTCTCTAGGATTTGGCAGAAGGCTTGAAAGGTCTCATATGCAAACTGCTTGTTTGAAAGACTAAATATAAAAAATGAAAGACAATAGGATACATTTAATTGCTCTTGAGATGTCTTTCCCTTCTTGCTGTAAAAACCTGTGTGTATATTTACTCCTTTGATTTAATGCATGTAGCTGTTCACACATCATGGGCAATGATTCTGAATACTGATTTTTGGTGTTTAATATTTTTTTTGGTATAAAACAAAGAAAAAGATCTTAAATATTACTATAGAAAATACCCTACTCCCAGTGCAACTGGACTGCTGAAGCCAAGGAATTCAAGCTAGGTGGACTAGTAGCCTGCTAGGAAATGACAAGGTCTGTTTTACAGTTCTGGGATGCTTAATATGATAGAAGTTTGATTTAGAGGGTACAGACTGTCACAATTCAGAACTGCTAGCCATATTCTGATTTGGGACCTAGGTATATATGAAATTTGTATTCCCTTCCCTTGAATAAACATGGAAAAGCTAATCTTATCCAGCTCTGCTCAAGAACCGTGCAAGGAGTTGTCCGCCCTGCTTTGGAAATGGCATGGATCTATGCTAAACATTTTCTAACATATTCTAATAGTGGAATCGTCAAATTTCACAGGGAAAATAAGCAGAAGCCCCCTAGGTAAGACAACAAAATGTGAAACAGAGTGGATGAAAAGGCTTTGGGCAAACAGAGTGGCTATCTGCAGTCGGGATGGAGATGGTCTTGGCCATGACGCATACCAGGATGCATCCCCCACTTCACTGGTGGGAGGCAAATATTGCCATGCTTTAGCCTCTGCCTGGGGTCTTGATGTGTTTGATACCAGTCCTGTTATAATATGTACTTTACAATTGCTTATTTATCAATATTGATTTCCTTCTATTGAAAGGAAAATCCTAGTTGGTTTCATTACATATTTTCTGTGTATGTGTGTTTTCAAATTATACATACAATCATCCCAGGTACTGTCTTAGCTTCAGGTCATTATTTCTGTTTGTTAATGTATTAATACAGATGAAGGAACTTTGTTCTTTGTCTCTGTCTACCAAAGTGCCTGAAGTGAACTTTTTTCCCCCCCCTCTACTCATGCTAAATTACTAATTAGTTTGGTGTACCTGAGAGATGAGAGCCTCTGAGATAGGCAATACTTGTGTTTTCAACAAGTTTATTAAAAGGATAGTCAGTGCTCTTGATGACAGATTTGAGAGAGTTATATTCCTTATTTCTTCCTTTTTTTCCCCCCTTCAGCAATCTAACAAAGCGGTGTAATGAAATTGTGCAGTAGTTTAATACAATATTAGAGAACCCCCACCCCAAAGAAAAGCATTATATACCTTCTCATGGGAAGATGTTATTGACATGTACCTGTTGGAAAGTCTTAGTTTCAGGCTGGAGATGTTGTAGCTGTTAATGTCAAATCTATGACAGGTGAAGCTGTATAGGAAAGATGCACCCCCACCACTTTGATTCCTTCTCTGCAGAGGAAGGAGAAACAGGAAAGCCAGGACTGAGGCAGTTTCCTTGAACTGTTAATAGTGTCCTTGGAGTGCTCAAGCTCAGCCTATCTATTCTGGGCTAGATCTGCTGAATAATTAAAGCAATGATTCATGGTGCACGTCTTAAAAGCAGAGATGCTTATTCATGCATTTGAAATATAACTTCCCACTTCTCTCCTGCTCCCCTTCAAGCATGCTGTGGAGGTTGAACTGCTATCCAGGGTATTCCAGTGTGTAGTGACCTTAAGAGCACAGTTGTGTTGCAAAAGGCTGGATAACATATAGTGGCTACTACATTTTCAGTCATAGAGAAGGTGGCAGAGAGGCAATTAACGCCAGTTCTGGTGCCCCCAGCACCCCCAAGAGGGACATGGAAATGCTGGAGAGGGTCCAGGGGAGACCACAAAGATGATTATAGTGCTGGAGAACCTCCTCTGTGGGGATAGGCTGTGAGAGTTGTAGGTGTTCAGCCTGGGGAAGAGAAGGCTTCAGGGAAACCTTAGAGCAGCCTTCGAGTACCTGAAGGTGCTCCAGCAGAGCTGGGGGAGAGACTTTTGGCAAGGGCTTGTAGTGACAGGACGAGAGGCAATGGCTTTGAGCTGGAGGAGGAGAGATTTAGACTGGAGACTAGGAATAAATTCTTTAGAGTGAGGATGGTGAGACACTGGAGCAGGTTTCCCAGGGAGGTTGTGTCCCTCCCTGGGGGTGTTAATGGCCAGGTTGGATGAGGTCTTGAGCAACCTGGGCTAGTGGGAGGTGTCCCTGCCCACAGGAGGGGGGTTGTAACTGGATTAACTTTAAGGTCCTTTCCCACACAAACCATTCTATGAATGTGTAACATATTCCTTTTAAAACAATACAGGTGCTGAATATTTAGTAATATGATAAGTTTGTCGCCATAAATACCTATGACCTAAAAAGCCAAACAAATCTTATGTTTACCTGGGTCTGAGAGTACTCTGAGAAATATGCTGGAGTACTCTGGTGAGGATATGATCTGCTGAGGACTGTCAGAAAAATCTGACTTCAAATCCCAGTAATAAAGGCAAAACCTGTAGTTTGGACACTATAGGGTGTTCTCCAGTGATTAAACTGGTGGATAAACCAGGTCACTTTATGTTGCAACACACTTGTAATCCTAGTTCTTAATTTCCTTGGTCTTTCCTCACAAGCACACTTAGATGTTTCATTTTGTCTTCTAGGGAACATCTTGTGCATATAAGAAAATATTTTATTCTTTTTTTTTTTTTTTTCCATGGAATATAACTCAATGTACTTTCAATTCATCCATTCTTTTCTGCTTTGTTGTTGCTGTTTCCTTGTGGATTTGAGTAGAAGGGGGAAAGAAAGGGTTCGGCAGTCAAATGCAGGATTTTACTGTGTACAGAGCCTTACCCTCAACTCACATAAGCCCTTTTGAAATACCATTCTTTGTCCTTGCTAAAAGAAAAGCTGTTCCTTCATGTGTTAGTTAACAAAGGTTAAGTAAAGCATATTACAGTCTGAATTATACAGAGCTATTGCAGCTTGTTTAAGTGTTAGCAGGTCAAAAAAGAACACTGCAGCCTTGATAATGTTTTAGTTTGACTTGCTAACAAATGTTAATACATCCGTGTTGTTCAATTCATTTTTTTTGTGTGAACATGCATGTGTTTAAGGACTAGAGAAGAAATGCTATATGGCAAAGGGAAGTCCTTCAGAATTCACCAAGAGTTGTTTGAATGAGCAGCAACAAATCACTGAGTACCAGAGAACACTACTCATCCCCCCAAAGAGGACACAATGTTATGCAAATAAAGACTTTATGGACAATATTTCTGCAAATATTGTTCCATTTTTAAAGCACTTTTGTACATAAATCCATTCAAAGCTAGACAGTCCTACAAACTAACAACTGGCTGCATTCAAAGTGTTCAGAACAGGCAGTAATTTCTGATTCAGGGGAATGTTAGCATATAAACAGCAGCCCTATTACTTTTTGTAATTCTATTTGAAAATATTAAAAGTGAGTCTTATTAAGTACTTTCAATTATTTTTACAGAAAAGGATAAGCAATAAGCATTTATTGGTTTCTTGTGAGCAGAAGTTTTTCTGTTAGCCCCTGGTTATGCATTACTCTTGCACTGGCAGTGGTCTCTGAGCCATATGTATTGCATGTTCTGCAAAGACTCAGAAGGGAGAAAATCTTTCACCTCACAACTTTCAAGTACAAGACATACACAACTGACAGGTTCATTGCAACCAGAGGAAGTGCAAGGAAACAGTGAGGCAATGTGGAACTGCATGGATTTCAGGATACTAGTGGCCTAGCCACGGCCAGGGACTTGGAATCTGAAAATGACTGTTTGTGAATTTAAGATGTGGGCAGCATTTTGCTAGTCCTTGAGATCTAGCTGGAGCAGGCTCTTGAAGGCAAAGGTGAAGAGTTCATGGCTGATGAGATAAAAAGTAGGAGTGCTGAAGGTACACACAGAAAGAAGCAAGGTGTTAAAAGCAAATAGTCCAGGAAATACAAGGCTAGGTGCATATGAAATATCTCAAGCAGTTATAATGAGCTGAGATTAATGAATGTTCCAGCAGTATCCCAATATTGCAATTTTGATCTGTGTTGTCTTTTCCATGCCAGATTCATCACCTTTCAATGCCCTTTTCTCCAGAGGGGTCTACTTTACAATGCACAAGATAACAAAGGTCCTCTGAAAGAAGGAAATAGATATTGCCTCTATAGAAGGCATTCACCGTACACCACCAGAACATACAGGAAAATGCAGGAGGGAGAAGGAAAAGGAAAGGATCACAGCTGTAAACTGAAACAGCTCCTTTTTTTTTGGGAGGCATTCTGCAGGTTTTTTATTTTGTTTTGGGCTTCCTTTTTGCTCTTTGCCCCTCTTCTTTTGCCGCCTGCAATGCTTTTTCAACTTGTTATTAGCAGAGAGAATATCTTGTGTTGCCTGCAAATTCTTACTTGCATAGATTTGTAAGTAAAAATAAAAAAAGTCTGTTTGTTAAAGCATGTGCTGTTCTCCATTTAACTAAGGAGATAAAAAGTCACCACTGTGCTATGATGTTTTATTAAAACATAAAAAAATAGCAAGCAATCAGCACAAGCCAGTTAAATCTGTGTGTGGACAAGAAGTATTTGATACTTTGTGTTTTATATATTAATTTTGTATTAAACAGTTGTATTTTATTTGGCAGTGTCTATATCTATCAGCCTTTATCCTATAGAATCAGGCTTGATATTCCAGAAAGATTATTCATCCGCTCTTGCTGGAAGCATTACAGCAGCAAGTTATTAAAAAACCCAGCAGTTCCACACCTCAGACGTTGCAGAAACCTGCAACACATCAGGACAGTATGTGCAGAGAATTTCACAGCCCAAGAAACAGCAAATATGTAGGAGTGACCGCTTAAGAATGACATGTGAGGCACAGAGGAGCAGTTTGTTGTGCAGTATGGCTCAGACCTGAGGGCAGCATTTTCAGTGGGCCCTATTTTTTGCAGGCATTGGGCCAGATGGCCTTTGCAGGTTTTTCCCAACTTATTTTTAACTCTAATTCCATATTGCTGTGCAAATTCTTTGAAAACAGCAGCATCCTGCTATTAACACTCCAAATGAATCACTATGAAGTAATTGGTGGGAGGACACTGAAATCTCAACATCTGAAGTTAACACTTGGTTTTTTTTCCCTAACCTAAGCCCCAACCCCTAAACCTTACCCTTATCCTAACCCTAACCATTTGCTTGGATAGTTTACTGGAAAAAAAATTAAAAAGCTTATTTCTGAGGGAAGTTTGGTTTTCAACAATAGGTTTGTTTGTTGGTTAGTTGTAATTTGTTTTTTCTTAATGATGTCACTATCCTCAGAAATCTTTTAAGTGAGTTAACTTGCAAGTTGCTTATCTGGTTATCCTTATTTATGAAACTCTGTTTGAAAGGTGAGTTAAATATTTTGGTGGTCCCATGCAATGACACCAGTAAGAATGAAACATTTGAAAGGAAGGATGTAGTTTAGGGTTTTCAGTCAATATGTCTTCATCAAGGCTCACAAATTGGCTCACAAATTGATTCTCTTTTGGATGTCTACACCTTGATTCTTAGCAAAGGTAAACTAACACTGTCCAACTGGCTTCTGTGAAACTGTACTACTGCAAGCCAACTATGAGTATGGTCCATCTCTTCCATTAAAATTAATGAGAAAAAAGATGTGTCCAAATGACCTAGGCTACTTTGAATCTATATTCACTTGATTTGTGTCAAAACAATGCTTTTAATAGTATATGTCTCTTTCCAGGTTGTGTGCTAGTATTAAATGTGCTGAATGGCCTAAATGTAAACTGTGATTTATTATTCCCATATGAGCCCAGTCTATTTCCAGACTATTGGTTAGAATATAATAAGACACTGTTTTCATCAAGGGCTTGGCATCCTTTTAAAAACTGGATATGACAGTGAGAGTGAACACAGTAGAAATGGGGAAGTTTATCCACCCAAGCCAAACACTACAGCTCATACGAGACTAGCACTCCACACTCTGAAAATGAAACAAAACAAACAAACCAACCCCCAAAGAAATCAAAATAGAATATTAACTGCTCCTGGTGTTAACTAATAATGTGGAACATACACACAAACAAAGAGAGCCTTGAAATATTTTCCACTGCTATTTACTGCTTTTACATTTCACAAACAAAATCACTCAGTTTTGCACTGATTGTATAAAGGTGGAACCTACAAACTGCACTTGTGTTAAGTAGTCGTTTACTCCATAGCTGGCCTATGAGGAAGGCTGCTACATCTTTTTTTTCGTATCTCAGAGCATTTCTGGGGAATTTTCTGCTTGCTTAATCCTTTCAGTGAAATTAGAAGACACCATAATATACTTCTACTCACGTGGATTTTCCGAAAGTAGGACAAAAAAATTATATTTCCCCTTTTCCAGATACTATTGATGTACTAGAGGAGATGAAGAATGTGGTTTATCTAGATATTAGAATAACATGTGGACTGAAATCACTCTATCCTGGGACAATCCAAAAGCTGTTGAATGAGATAAGACCATTTGTAGCCATTTTGCTGCAGATAATGTTGGCTTACATAATAAAAAACATAAGGGGAATTGAGATATTGAAAAAGAGGTTTTGGCTTTTACATTTTAGGACTTCTCTTCATAAATGTGGTCTGAACTCGTACACGTGTCTTTTCTTCCTATCCTTGGTTATTAGACTTCTGGCACAGTGTGTTGTGGATTGTGTCTGTGCAGATATTCCTGTTTCTCAAGAACACATTTTGTGTATTGTTTTGGATGGTTTTTAGACTAAGTTCACTCCCTTTTGCTTTTGTACATTTGCAAGATTTATTGCTCTGCATTCAATGTGAAACTGCTTTTTGATGGAGATGGATGACAATTGTAAAAGGGTTGGGCCCTCTGGAGAGTTATCTGCTAACCTAAATATTGATCTTTTCTTTCAGACTTTATCGCCCCCCACATTTTGAGACGCACATAGTTGTAAAACTCCCTTAATTTCACTGGGAGCCAGACAGAAGGTCAGAGTTTACCCCATGTGGAGCAATTTCTGAACTGATGCTTTTAATGGAATCCATAGGCAAGTTCATGAAGTGACATCCAAGAGAAGCATGAATTTATGCTCTGATTATCCTGTAAGAATGTTTCATTGAAAAATACTGATGAGAACACACACATCTTCCACCAAAACCTTCTTTATTTCATGCTCCTGCTTCAGAGAAAAGAACTGACTGTGGAGTACCTTATGTCTATAAAGAGTGTGAATGCTAGAACTTTTCTATCACTACCATGAGAAGCTAGCCTGAGTCTCTTCACCTTGTGGACCTGGAAGTGATCTCTCAGAGCATTCACTGGATCTACACATTATACATTGTGCCTCACACTTCCTGTGATTAACTTCAGGTTTGTAGTATTTGCTAATCCCAAGAGGATTCAAGAGGGCTGTGCATTCCTGGGGTTTGAATGCAGAATCTACTGATACACGCAGGTTCTGTAGGTACTTGCATGGAGCTTAGCGAGAGGAGCGCAAAGCTGCAGAGGGTTTGGAGGCAGCATGAAGACATCAGTCTGTGAGCATATGATAAATTGACAATGTACCTGCACTTTAATCTCTTAATGAAAACCCCCTGCACGTTCAGAAGTGGGGTGTTCACAACGGCTAATTTAGCCTTGGGCTTGTTTTGATCCAAAGCTGTCCCTGTGCTTGGTAGCAAGAGAGGCTCCAGCAGAGGGTATTTCAAAGCAGTAGCCAGGAGACATTGCATAAGGAGGTTTGCCCCTGAGGCCAGAGATGGCCTTTGTAAATACCCTCCAGTACAGCTTTCATATTTTTCACTCAGACATGTGGTATATGAAGCTGCATTCATCTGCTGCGGGAGCTGACTAGACACGTTGCACAAGCTAGAAGTGTGTACCCAATTAACATGTTTGTTTCTGAGGGATACTGCCGTGTGTCACATAATTAAAGAACCACAAAAATGAGCAAATGCAAAGCCAGCCTAAAAGAATGTCATAATATTTTAATGCTGTTTTTCTTTAAAAAAAAGTCAGAATCCAGAAAAATGTGATTTTTTTTTCCCCCCTCCCTCTGCATTTTTAATTCAAAGGAAGACAATTTGGGGAAATATGTAAGTCAACTGTCATCTTGGTAACTGTGCATTCTCGTTTCTGCTTTGACTGTAGTTTTAGCTGAGGAAATCAGGGAAGTTGAAGCATTTTCTCTGGCACTGATATGTCTGAATCCGTCAGGAATGGCCTGACACTTATCACTTCTCCATATCTCCAGATAAATTGGAGCTTTCTCATTTGAGATTTACACGTGGCACAAGCAATTATATCCCAGTGTTTTAAGGAATTTCCAGGGACCCTACATTTCTGCATTGCCCTGAGGTTTGTGTGCAATGGCTGCATACCTCTGTCAGCCACTCAGGCGGTCACTTCCCTGGGAAAGAAAAAAATCTCTAATTTCTGGTACTTGTTCCCAGCACTGTGGGTTTCTTTGACTTTTCCTTTGTGGCTAGAAAGCAATCTTTTCTCAAACCACTGCAAGTCACACAGGGAGAGCCAGAAAACAGTTGTGGGCTTGGGAACCGGCAGGACTTGTCCCGTCCTTGCTGCCAGTCTGTGTAGAAGCAGCAGCATCAGACTTCTGTTAACAGAGGTACCTCTGAGAAGGGCAATCTGGGGACATCTCTCATGAACCCACAGCACATGCTTCTAGTAACAAATATGAACTAAAAGGTCAAGGTTAAGTTGTTTTTATACATCAGATGATTCTAGAACTTGGTTACAGTATTTATGGTGCTTGTGCTTTTGTTTTACAGATGAGCAAGGACTTAACCATATGAAGTTAATATGATTAATGAAACACATCTTTTGAGCATAGTTTTCAGTTCAGAGCACAAATTAATATTGGCTTTATCTGTGATATATGTGCTCTTTTGCATTCCTTTATATTGTCATTAGGGACTTTTCTGACTACATGTAGTTTTTCACATCTGCCTGCTAAATTAGAGATTACTACATAAAATGTAGGTCTCAGGAGCGTTCTTTGGATTTGTGGCATTTTATAGGGGTAACTTGGATCTACAAAGCAACAGAGACTTCATTCCTGGTTTGTTTTTCCTCAGTTGCAGAGCATACATGAAATTTCCTGTGAAATCAGTCTTATTTCATTGATATATCAGGGGACAGAGTTTTCCACCAGTTATTTTAATGCAAAACGGAGCTTAACCAGTTATGTTTTTTTCTGTGACAGCCTTGCAAATGCTCTTCACATTTATTGAGCCACATGTTGACAATTCTAAAGATGATACAATCTCTCTGAGCACAAACAGAACACAATAGCTGACATCTCTAAAACTTCATACTTCTGGGCTGAAAAATATCAGTGGTTCCCTCCCCCCCTTTATTTTACAATATTTTAAGTTCTGTGTTTAGACTAGAATAGAAATGGCTTCTGAAAAGGAAAGCAGAGCATCTAGAACTAGATCTATTATATACACCTGGCAAAAAGGGGTGTCATATGCATGTTGTGGCTATTTCAGTAAAAAACAATATTATGATATAAAAGTTTTATTGTATTTCAGGAGGCAGTCATATGGCATATTTTTAAAGACCTGTGAAGCCAGCCCCTGTAGTAAATACATCCATTCCATGACATGCCAATACAATCCAATGAAGCTGTAAGTATATATGAATGGTATTAGGTAATCTTCAAGCATAACAACTGTGCTCTGTGTTTGAGAAAAGTGGCAGTCTACACTGAGAAGGCCACAAGCACATTTTGTACCTTAGAAGAGGTGCAAAGAAATATGTGGAGGTATTTGAAATACTTAACAAGAAACATGAAAATAATAATAAAAATGCTAGGATAAATTTGTTTGTGGTATAAGTCAATGGTGTCCTGGTTTTGCTGGGACAGAATCCCAGGCCAGCCATGGGCTGCAGGCCATCACCAGCTCTGAGTCACCCAGGACAGCTGACTCAAGCTGGCTACAGATGTATTCCAGACCCATGGGCATCACACTCTGTATACATGGGGAAGTTTGGTGAACCAGGGAGAACCTCATTCTTCAGAGCCTCCTTCTACTCCGTTTCCTTTTCCCAAGGACTGCTTTTCTTTTTGTTGTGACTGCTCTACTTTGCTGGGCTGAGTATAAGTTTATCATTGCATTACTATCAGTTTCACTGTTTCATTAAATCTGTTTTCATTGCAATCCATGGATTTTCTCTCCTTTTCCTAATCTCCCTTCTTTTCTGGGGATGGGTCATTGAGAGCATCTGATGTAGTTTATGCCAGATACCAGTTAAATGGAGACAAGTGCCTGTAGCTTTTTGTCACTGCCAATATACTTAGCTTTGGTGTCTGGTAAGCAAACACCAAAGCATATGCAGTTTTAGGGGAGTATTTTTAGCAGCTCAGACAATGACTTGTTTAAATAGATTTTCACCAGGAAACTAGGTTAGGGGAAAAGTAAAAGGTGTTTCTGAGATACCTAAAACTATATCTTACAATTATTAGGTTTGATTATTAATTTAAAATAAAGGTAAATTAAACAAACAAAACCCCCCATTAAGCATTCTGCCCTCAAACTTTGCAATAGTAGAGGAAAATGGAACAAAAAAAATTGTAAATCAATAGAAATGAAGAATCAACAAATTGATTGAAATGAATGATATAAAGAGTTTGATATTTTTCAGGAAACTTGACTGTATTTTTTCCCTATTTAATGCATGATGTAGCAGTCACAGTTAAGTGCTAGGTGACATCCTGACAATAGAGAATTGAATGGGATATTTGTCCATATTTCTTTCATGCATTCAAATGTCAGTTCTAATCCTCTTTAAAGTCAGTCTTGCCTCTCTAAAAGTTCTTTCGAGCTGACGTTTTTCCATGACTAGTTAGCCTGCTTTGAATTTTCATAAAGCATGAGGAGAGGCTGTGGGAGCTGGGGTTGCTTAGCCTGGGGAAGAGGAGGCTCAGGGGGGACCTTATTGATCTCTACAACTACCGTAAGGGAGGTTGTAGACCGGTGGAGGTTGGTCTTCTCCCAGGCAACCAGCACTAGAACAAGAGGACACAGTCTCAAGCTGCACCAGGGGAGGTTTAGGCTGGATGCTAGGAAGAAATTCTACGCAGAGGGAGTGATTGCCCATTGGAATGGGCTGCCTGGGGAGGTGGTGGAGTCACCATCACTGGAGGTGTTTAGGGAGATACTTGATGGGGTGCTTGGTGCCATGGTTTAGTTGATTAGGTAGTGTTGGATGATAGGTTGGACTCGATGATCTCAAAGGTCTCTTCCAACCTGGTTTATTCTATTCTATATACCAACTTTTTGGTATGATAAAAATAAATGTTCTAATGATTAAACAGTATCAGCACCTCAAGCTTGGCATATTTCATTGCAGAAATAAACCAGCTCAGGCTCTATAGTAAATATACTAATATGGGAATTAGTGAATATTGCATGGAGACTTAGATTGTACAGAAATCTGTGGGCATGAGCAGGAATTTAATAGAATTGGAGAATCTCAGGTTGGAAGGCACCTCAGAGATCATCTACTTCAACCTCCCTGCCATAGGCAGGGATGCCTCTCAACTAGATTCAGCTGCTCAAGGCCTTATTCAACCTAACCTTGAACAGGGAGGAGGCATCCACAAACTGCCTGGGCAACCTATTCCAGTCTCACTACCCTCTTACTGAAGAATCTCTTTCTAAGATCCAGTTTAAAGCTACTCTCCCTCAGCTTCAAACTATTCCCCCTTGTCCTGTTTCTAGACACCCTCACAAAATGTTCCTCTCCAACCTTCCTGTAGGATCCCTTCAAGTTACTGGAAGGCAGTTCTAAGGTATTGCAAAGAGTTGTCTTTTTTCCAGGCTGAACAACCCAGCTGTCCCAGCCTATTCTGGTAGCAGATGTGCTCCAGTTTAACCAAGCTCCTTGATCTTTGGACAGCTGTGCCTTGATTTCAGGTTTTTTTTTGTACACCTAGATTGGATTTAACTCTGTTTTATCACTAGCTGCCCAGGTAGAATCCCCTACTGGCCTCAGCCATGAATTAAGTAATACAAATATTTCTATTCATTGTAACTGATTAATGTTTCACATGTTTTATGTCAGTGAGTTCTGGGAATGTATAAAATCTTCAACTGAGTTATAGAAGAGAAGACCATGGCCCATTAACTTCTGGAATTTCCTGATCCGAGTGGTTGATTGAGCAACCTCAATGCTGCATTTGATGCTGGGCTTTGCATTTGGCTGCGTATACATTTTGTACACTTTCACATATTTTAATGTAACCTACATGGGGTATTTTAATTTCTGAAATAGTTGGAAGGCACCATTTGTTCAGCAGGAGAAACTTCACACAGAGTGTGCATCTAGCTTGCCAAAGTATATTCGTTTCTGCAATTTCCTGCTGCACTTTATCTTAAAAGCTTTACTTCTGGGTTTCAATATGCATGCAAGGCATGCCTGGTTTTCCATAATGGAAGGCAAAAAAGTGCCCTGATCAACCTTGAACTTAACTGTAGCTCTCATACTACTGCACACATATGGGTGGCCTCCCAGGTAAATGCAGAGTTAGGCTGAAGTCAGTGGGGTGTGTGCAACCCATCAATGAGCATGTGTTAAATATACCACCCTGACTCTACAGGCTGTGCAAGTTGGTTATGGTATCCACCTCAACCTTGTCCATTATCTTAACTGTACAGATTCATGCCTTCTGTTCTGGTGGACTCAGGTTGAATTTAAGATAGTGTCATCATATTTGTGAGTATGCAGACACATTCATGTGTCTGGAGGTAGAATTAAGTAAAAGTAACCCTTAGAAAGCTCGCACTCCACTAAAATAATCCAAATACATCCTCTGAGGGCTGTGAGAAGTGACCAAGCAGAAAATACAGCTCAGTCCTCAACTCTCTTCTAGCTGGCCCATCTTATACCAGCTCTGTCTATTTTTGTGGAAAGCAGGAGTTAATATCAGCTTTGAAACCTTGGCCCTCACTTCTTCTTTTAGACACCTTTTCCTTGTGTTTGTCTAATGAGATGCATGAACATGCTATTTTTCAGTGTCCACCTGGGAAAAAAATAGTTGATTTTATTTATTTATTTTTAAAATGCAGCAGATTTATCATCTTGGCTCTGCTGAGGAAAACTATTCTTATGCTTTATTCACCTCCGTGGTATTAGATTTTTATGTCTGTGTACCAAGGACTGCATAGAAAAGCTTCTTATTTGCTGCAACAGATTAAGCCATTGATTCACCAAGTCCAGCCTCCACCACAGCTATTACTGAGGAAGAGCTCTTTAACTCTCTGTATTCTCTGTAAAGCCTTTTATATACAGCAAAATATGTTCTATTGGTAAGCACTTTAGAGTATAAGCATGAGGTCTGATTGCATTTAATTTGTATAACCTAAACAAAAACAAAGTAAAGCAAGCAAACCTTCCAGCGTGTCAGATCAGGCAACAAAAACACCTCCTCATTGGCATGGAATGAAAGAGCTGTAGAAGAAGAATTTAGCTACTGGACATAAATTATTTTGCCAGCTTCATAGAAAAAAAAAACCACCAGTGCCTTGTTGGATCTGCATCCAGCCAGGGTGGAGCAAATAGGAAAAAGAACTTTTGAGGAATGTTAAGGATGTGGGCTATAAATTAAGACATTCCTCAGCAGCTTTAAGAAACCTAGCCTAAGGCCCAGTAGCACTTTGGCCATAGCAGCTACAGGAGCTCTGTTTGGGCTAGTTATTGAATATTTACTTTATTTCTTAAGGCTTCTATTTCATGAACTTTTGTTGCCTGTGTTGAGCTCTGTGCTGCTTGAACTATATGAACTAGCTAGCATGCCAATAACTACACTACCTGAGGTGTATACATGCCTCAGTAGCATGAAGGAAAGTCTTTTCTCCTGTCATTCACCTAGGACTGGAAAAAGCGTCTGCTCCTTATTTTGTTTAAGGAATGGCATATAACTGGCCTGCTCCAGGAGGTGCCTCAGGTGCAGTGAATTAGCATCTGGGAGGCAGAAGTTTCCCCCCCCCAGCCCTTTTTCCAGACTATTGAACCAGTCTCAGTGTTGCTGAAGAGTAACCTAACAGCTTGGGCTCTGCAATGCTAATAAATATATTTTACTTGAGAAAGATGGTTTGAGAGTTTTTGTATCTTACCTAAAGGAATCATGATTTGTTCACTTGCTTCTAGTCCAAAAAGAAGAATCTTCTGGCATCCTCAGGTGGATGTCTGTGAGCAACTTGGCTAGCATATGATCCAGCAGGCTGGCGAAGTGTGGAGAAAAGAAACCTTCAGGGAAGAATTTAGAACTGTTACTTTACCACTACCTGTCTCTCATTTCTATAGATGCTGGAATAATTAGGTGGCTAGGAGGGAATGTTTGGTTGTAATGTGCTCCACAAAGCTACTTTTAATAAGGAACAAAAAAAAGTTCTAGAAGTTTTTTTGTGTGTGTGGTGTCTGTGTGTGTGAGTGTGTTTTAGCAAAGCAAAATTCTTCAAGGGAGAACCATAATCTACCCTGGGAAAATTACTTAGGGAAGGATGCAGCAAAATGTGTTTTGCTCACAGCGAAATTTGTAAACCTGGAGTGGATGAGAATAACATATTTCTGTGGTGTTTGAAACTGGCAAAAAGCCAGATTTTTCTGCCTCACTATTTTTTTTTTTTTAAGCATCTTTTGCAATTGTAGAGAATAGTGCTGCATTTATCTTGGGAGAGGCACGCCACTGGCATGAAGTTTCATGAATTAAACACAGAGTTACGCGCATCACGGGCCAGGTTTTTCTTGCACTAAATTATTCCACTGAGCTAAGCTAAGTACCACTTATTTACATCAGGCTCAGAGTGGGGGTTAAAGCAGGAGGCTTTAGCGTGTCTGGAATGTGATGTCACGAGAGACTTTTTTCTTTTTTACTTCATTAATTAAATTGCTTAAATAATGTGGAGTGCTCTGAGGATTCCAAACAAAGGCAAAATATGTAGTTACATATAACCTTGCCCCGAGTTCTTTTTCAGGGAAGTTCTCAAATAAAATTAATTAGGAAACTACCATATCTTAAAAATCAAAGTTAGATTCCTTCACTGAAGAATTAAGGAATTAATGTAATTAATTTCTCCCTGCCAACATTCAAAAAACAAAAAAAAGCAATGAAAATGAACACTGGAAACGTTCCATGGAAAATGGGGCTGCACTCTATGAATATTTAAGGGTTTTTTTCTCTTTAGTGTGATGAAAAAAAAAAAAAAAGTAAATAACTCCCTGGTATTTATTTTTAAATGGTTAATCTTAAAGGAAGTAAATGTATTTAGTATACATTGTAGCTCTTCTGAGCTTCCCACATAATTGTGTTTCAGCAACTTAGATTTCACTGCAGGGGAAATGGAGACGAGTGGAATCTCTTTGCTAACCTTGGAGCTCCAAAGTGATTTTGGAAGAGCTGTGCACTTGTGCAATGCCACCTGTTGGAACGACTAGATAGTCCAATTACTATAAATTTAATATTAAAGAGATGAAATGTAAAGCCTGATAAAATTACTCCATGTAATTGCCCAGCCATGCTCAAGCACAGCCATTACCATCCACCTGTGAAGAGGCAGAGGCTTTCAAAGTTTTATCTAAGTTAGAACAAAAACCAGAGTTAGTGTTAGTTCTCTGCTGAATGCCCTAACAGCATTGGTGTGGAATAAAGATTCATAAATACCCATGTGTTTAAAATACAAAGTCTAGATTTGATAGGTGTAATACAAGATTAAAGGTCTGGGTTAGAGCTGTTATCTGAGCCAGGTCTTGGTTGCGAACTCTGCACGCTCAGAGCTTAGTGTTGCAGGTACTGATGGAGTGTATGATGGACTGAAAGTGCTAAAGTACTGGGTTGTCCTCCTTGCTGACACTTTAGTAAAATAGCACTTGATTCCTATTTGGAACTTTTAGTCTTTATAAATGCTATAGTTACTTACCGAAGCATGTTTCTCGGACTAATACGTTGTGCCATACATGTGAGATGTAGCACATATGGGGGTTTCACTTGTAAATTTAAAGCTGGTCACAGCTGCCCTTATTTCTGCCAAAAAAGCTGTATTTGGGTTGGTGGTTTTTTTTTTTTTTAGTTGACAAAAATAATTGCATGCTCTGTAAATCAAGAGTTTCAGCTGCTTCATGTCACTGACTTTCTGCAACAACCAGCATTGTCTAGACAATGCCTGAGTAGAAAGACACTTTTCAATATGTGGATATATAGTAAGCTGAAAATATTTCGTGGCAGAGGGAGAATTTTAATAGGACTTACTTACACATGGTACTAAGTAAGCATTTATTTTCTGATGCTGATTGCAGGGTCATCCACATGCATGAATTTAGTTTTGAAAAGCTAGCACTTTACAGGCAAGATTAACCAGTAGCTCACTAGTTATAGTGGTCTGTGTTTGGTCTAGAAATGAAAGAGCGAAGGAGGACTGTACATACTGCTTCAATTCACTAGTCTGCGTATAAAAATTCCCTTTTACACTCAATTCTTGTGTCCCCTGCAAGAAATGCCAGAGGGAGTCCTTTTGTTTGGCAGATGCCATATTATGAGTGTCCAGAGGCTGTATCAGTGAAAAAAAGGGAATTTCTAGTATTTTACAGGCTGATCAGGCAGCAGAATTAAACAGGATGGCCATGCTCAAATCCAAGATGCTTCCACCCTCCAGCTGTTTTTGAGCACAAACCAGCCGTGCAGGTACTTCTTGAATCAAATGGCTGGAGTCATTTGCAATGTGAAAAGGGTATAAATAGCAGCTGCTGGTTTCTGAGCATTATTTGTAGCTTAGAAAATAGAAATCCCTCATTTTTGATACCCTAATCAGGCAGAATTCGAAAAAGTTGTTTAATTACAAACTGACTTTAAAATTAAGGAGTGTGCATTTCAGAATCACACTAAAAAGCTTTTAAATACACTTCAGAGCTTAGTGCTCCTAATTTGGTCCCCAGTGGTAACTTTGGTGAGAGAGAGCATAGAATTTAACAGGACACAGCCTAGTCACTGCTTTATTCTCCCTAAGTAAATGTTAAGGTGGACATGTGTGCAGTCTAGGACTCTTCTAACTGTGGGCTAGAGGAGAGCAGGAGACTAACCACATACAAGGAAGATCTTTTATGCAGAGTGACTTGGAGGAAACATCTGAAAATTGTTTATCAGCAGGAGATATTTCACTGTGAAACAGTGCAAAGAATAGTAGCAAATTGTCATAGCTGTTCACCCACAACCTCTAAAGGAACTCTGATAAGGAATGCAAACATGGCAGAAGTATTTGAAGTGGATTCCAGAGAGCTGTGAGTCATTAATTCTGTTTTCTGTACCAGGAAAATTGGGGTAAGCAGTAATAAACCCAAGCCTGAACACACACTGATTCAGTAGGAAAGAGCCACTACAGCTTTTTAAAAATAGTGTGGAATTCTATGTCCCCCTCTGGAGCCCTCAACATAGGAAGGACATGGACCTGATGGAGCAGGAGGGCTCACTGCAGGGGGATTTAGACTAGATGAACGTTGGAGGTCCCTTCCAACCCAGCCCCTTCTAAGATGCTATATATGCTGAAACCCTTTAATAATCTGTGCAGTACTAACAGCAGTCACAAAGGCAATATCACTCTGTTGCCTGTCAGCCACAGATGAACTGCTGAACTGGGGTGAGATACTGTCTGTGCATATGATCAGCCCTCAATTTCTCTTCTTGAAATTTCCTTTCTAAAAGTTCACTGCACTGGTTTCTGAGACATTTGTCTCCTATTTACCGAGAAAGAACCCAAACTGTGTTTGTGCAGTGCTAGTAACGGGACGTGTTTGGGGCTGTGTTTGAATCAGCTGTCTCAAGAAAGTGGAGTTAAGCTGCGTGAGTGTATGTGTACATAGGGGGAAGGGATACTTTATCTGCTGTAAGAAAACCATGAAAAAAATTAAAAGAGCCTTTGGAGGCATCTTGACTGTGCTGGTGGCACATGCTTGGCATATGAAATGCTGGACACTTATGCCAGTGAATGTTCCTAATTACAGTCTCCTTATCATAAACAATTACCATTAAAGGCAGTGCGTGATGGAAGGGGGAGGAAGAAGAAACACAGGTAGGAATGTTTGGAGCTGCATGAGTCTGTGTTTGCCTCAGGCTTAGTTAGCTGTCAAGAAAACCCCTGGAGCACCCAGAATTCACAGGCTTTACAGCTGATCATAATCAATAAAGGCAAAAGCCCAAACAGGGGAAAATGGGCAAACATGTCCTCTTGACCATTGTAGGATAAAACTGTGTGCTGCTGAGTAATTCAGAAGAGATATTTGGGTTAGAAACACAGATGGGCTTTAGGCATCTGCAAGTGGTGCATGAAGATCAGATCAAAGTGAGTTGATCATTGGTAAGGTGGATGTCTTCTTTTTGGTCAATGAGGACGTTTTGTTATTTGTGTCCTTTGGGCTCCTGTGTTTCTTTGCATGGGGGCATATGATGCACCCTGAAGGGTGGAAAAGGCACAAAAGATTGATCTGATGCTTGTTGAGGAATGGCTCAAGTTCATGGGTGTAAAAATATCATCTGCCATGCTGCACAAACACTAGATCTCTTGTAAAGATGGCTCTGGAGCAGACTTAGGCTACATTGGGTCAGTTTACCTACCAAAGTGAACTAGATTCTGCTGCACTTTGCTATCTGGAGTATTTTGCTCCATGTTTCACCTTAATGAATTTTGGGGATTAATAGCAGAATTAAAATCTGATTGCCTTTGTTAAATTTGTCAGTACATGGCCTTGTTGTGTACAGTGTTGAATACTGTAAGAGAACAGCTTTCTTCACCACATGATCTAGGATTTTCTTCACAGCCAGGGTTTTCAGACTTGTGATGAAGTTAACATGGCTTAACAAGCTCTAATATATCAGGTGAGAATGATGTCACTTGAACAGTCTGTAGAGTCAAAACCTGCAGCATATGTCAGGTGATTTAGTTAGAGCACAACATAGTGTGACCTATGGTAAACTTAATTATTTCTTCTTTTTTAAGGGTATGCTTAGGACCAGCCACCACAGAGCAGGTAATACAACTTTGTCCTGTATCTACAACTTGTATATTAGAATCATTATATAAATGTGTTCCTTGGTACTAATCATTCTATGATTCTATGATCTTGCTGTTTGGATACTGTCTGTACTTCCAAGCAATTGACAAGCAAGAATTATAAGGAGCCACAGCAGTATTGAAAGTTTGGGATAAAAAGCAGAGTGGGCAGCCTCAGGTAACTGATTTTTTTTAATGCTGGAGGAGGAGTGGATCAATACTTGGTGTACTGTGGGTCCCCAGTGGTTACTGGAAATATTATTTCATATGGCTTTTGCTGTATGTATGAAAAGGTGCTAGACCCCTTAAGAAAGGAAAGATTTGGATGTCTTAGCAGACAGTCATGATAGCTCTGTTTTAATAATTGACCTGTCTCTATGCTTATCAGAAATTCAGCATTTCTGCATTCTTTCTTGGATCTCTCTCTGGTGCTCTGTATTAATCTGTTCTCAGTGGTTTGACATTTGAGTACTTTTGAATGAAGACAGGATTCTGACCATAGCTGAACAAACCCTGCAACCCCAAGTGGCTTCTTACTTGACTGGCTGAGCTTATCTTTATATTACATATTCCTGTTCATCATGCTGCAGGGTGTATGTGTGATTAGTATTTCCACCTCTCCCCAGCTGGACAGGGTGGGCTTGCAGCTGACTCTTTATCTACCCTTCTGTCACTGTTTCCCTTCTCAGAAAGACTGGCTGCATTAAAACCTTCTTGTTGTGGAAGTTTGCCTAAACCTAGTTCTTTAGGAAAAAAATAAGCATACAAAAATATGAATTTAGGTGGAAGCTTTATTCTCACAGATTTTTATAGAATAAAAAGTGACGATGGAAATTGTGAAGAAAGGCAAGGAAAAGCCAATAATATATGGAGAAGATCATAGAATGGCTTAGGTTGGAAAGGACCTTGGAGATCATCTAGTCCAACCTCCCTGCTCTGGGCAGGGATGCCTCTCAACCAGACTCAGCTGCTCAAGGCCTCATCCATCCTGGCCTTGAACATCCCCAGGAAGGAGGCATCCACAACCCCCCTAGGCAACATATTGCAGAGTCTCCCCACTTTTGTACTGCAGAACTTCTTCCTAAGATCCAGTCTAACCCTATCTTCCTGGAGCTTCAAACCATTGTCCTTTCTCTAGACACCCTGATGAAAAGTCCCTCTGCAGCCTTCCTATAGGATCCCTTCAGGTATTAGAAGCCAGCTCTAAGGTCCCCCTGGATACAAGTCTCTCATTTAACATACAGTGGTTGTGATTTTCACTGATTTAATGGAACAGCAATTTATGGAGTCAGATTTCTTGGTTCCCTGAGAAAAAAACTTGCTAAAAATCAGTCTTGATACTATGCAGATAATGATGGCATACACGTAGGTGATTTTGAACATTCTCTGTTCCTCATGAATAGCCTTTCGCTGCAGTATTCAGCCACATTTTTTCTCCTGTCTCAAGACAATAGTCAATCTGTGGTGTTTTTTTTTTTTTTTTTTTTTTTTTAAGTGGGAGAAGTTTAGGGTGGAAGAGATTTCTTGGTTTATTTCCCTTTCTGGAATAGTTATGATCTGTCATAAACAGTTTTAGCGGTGGTCACCTGCCTTCCAGTTGTTCCTAGAGGGATCTCTATTATATGGCTCCCCCAGAGACATCAAACACTTCCTTAACCTGTGACAAGTGCTATTAGTGCTGTGATAAAAAGCAGTTGCCATGGAGTTCAGATCTGTTGCATGAGCTGTGATACACCTTCTTTATTTCCTCTCATAATAAATATGTATTTTACGTTAGGGAAGATGATGAGAAGAAACTAGAGCCTTAGATAAAGCTGGAGTGAGCATCTGTCATTTTCCTCAGGATTTATAAGAGCAAAATGACTGCTGCAAAAAGCTTCTTGGTGTGTACACTGGAAAAACAGGAGATCAAAAGTACAAACTGAGTACGTGGGAAAAACCTGCACCTCTCATGCTAGCCAGTTCTGTGGTCTTTCACTCTACAAAGTAGTTTCCTTCTGAACTCAGCAATACTGATTGGTAAATACTTAACTTTAACCAATACCTGTTGTGTAAAGGCTTTAGGTTTACTTTATCTTATTCAGTTCAGGGAAAGTAGGTTTTTTTTTGAAAATCCCCCCCCAACCCCAGAATGAAACATTTCTCTCTCACCTGCTCCACTGCAACCAGTTCTAGATGCAGGTGTGGGAACTGGGGGCTTTATAGGCCCTTCAAAGGGCCTTTATTTTTATTCTTTTTAAAGGAGACTCTGCAGTTTCCTTAGTCTAATCTCTAAGCATATTAGACCAATTTTGAAATCTACTGTGGGCTTGTTCTGAGCTTCTGCTTTGTATCAACATCCTGGTGTGTCTCTTGCTCACAGGAGCAGATTTCTTTGGCAATGAAAATTAAGCTTTAGCCTAAGTGTTACATTGTCTTAATTTTTCCAGGGGTCTTTCTTCTGCATGATCCATCTCACCTTATTTTGTTTTGCTTCAATATTTTTGTCTTGCTTATGTCCTGAGATGGAGTTAATGCTAACACAAACTGCAAGAAACAATTTTCTATCCCTTTGTAAGCTCTTGGTAGTTATTAGAGGACCAGGCAGACTGGTGTGCTGTCTTTTCATTCAAAACTGTGTACAATAAGCCAGATATTGGTAGAGCAACTGGCTGGTATTAGAGGATGTTACAGGAACCATTTCCTGTGAAGGCTACATAGATTTGAAATGTGACTTTGTGGCTTTTAATTGATATTTAATTTAATTTTATCCATTTATTTAGGGCAGAGGCTGTATTTGTTATCTGCTTGTAACTCGCTGAGATATAAAAGAGTGAAGTTGAGACATAAAGAGCGAATATTTCACTCAAATTCTGTTCCCCTAAACTTTTCAATAGTTCTGCAGGATTGGCAACAATTCTGTATTTAATCTTATAATTGGAAAATAAATCCACAACTTTTATCTCCACTTTTAGCTGTCTTGAAGAGGCAGAACTAAGTTAATCAAAATACAATTAATTTTCTTTGGGTTTCTTTTTGAATTTTTTTTGTTTTCTTTAATTAAAACCTGTATCCTGGCCAAAAAAAAAAAAAAAAAAAAAAAAAAAGAGCTTTGGAAATTGTTGGCTAACTGAAATGAACTTGAAATTTGGCAGCTCCTTGATTATCTTCTGTATGAGATATAAATATGCTGAGGATTTCTTTGAGATGCCAGAAGCACCACCAGAAAAGTTAAACTTCTTGAAATGTACAGCCCATTGTCTAGTTAGAATTTCTCTCCCCGCCCCCCCCAGCCTCCCCAATTGAAAATACTTCCAAAATCATTCTGGAGAAGTAAAACCAGCTGGAATTGCTTGGGATGACTAACTGCTTCAAGAGGTGGCCAAGTTCAAGGGTATTCTTATCTGCTTTACTGTTCCAGACACAATTTCACATAATTCTATTACTTCATAGAGCTGACATCTCAAAACATATTTCTGACCACTGTCAGGCAGCTTTTCAAGTTCACACATGAAATCCCCTGAAGTGAAGTTCATACTAAGGCGGTATTCAGCTGATTTAGCTTTAACTGTGGAAGGAATGTAGGATTTACCTTATTACTAGGGCTTTTTTTCCCTAGCTACTCAAGTATCTTTTCTCAGGCAGAACTTCTACTGAACATTTTCTTGTGTCAGAGAGCTAAATTAGGCAAATATGGGATGGAAGAATTACTGTACCGTGCCCAGGAGAGGCATATATTAGCAACTGCAAAACATGACAGTTTGCAGTGGAAGGACTCTTTCCCTCTCTTATAAAGCTCAGAGATGTAACCCTGGCAAGGAGGCTAGTCTTTCTCATGACTAGTTTACAACTTGTAGGGTACTGAGGTAGCTGATGGAAGGAAACTTTACAGACCAGCCTCCCTATGTTACACGGCACAGATGGCTTGCTTTCTCCCTAAATGAAATGTGGTTCTTTGAAGCTGGCAGAATCTGTGTTAGAAAAATTTCCAAGCTCAGTAGCAGCACTTCTGTGTACAGCTGTGGTTTGCATCTGTCAAAGCTTGTCTCAAAGCAGTGGAGGCAGCTCAAAAGTTCCATCAACAGCACAGGACATAAATACTTGGCTAGCAATACACTACATCTCATAGCTTTTGGCCCCTTTCTATGCTGAAGGTAGCATATAGGGCACTGAATATTACAGGAATCTGTCAACACAAGCAGGGCATTATTATTTATCACTTTATTACTATGGGTGTCATTCAGGCAAGTTTCTTTCTGGTTTATCCTCCTACTGTACCTCTTTTTCTTTTTTTTTAAACTGAAATTTATGAAGGAGGCAGTAATCTGTGATGTCAGTGCTGGAAATTTCAACCCCATTCTAACAATGAAAGTTCTCTTGTTTCAAGAAGCTAGGTTGTTGTCTTTTCCCTTGCTTTGGATACTCAGCTCATGATTTGAGAAATCCAAACACTTGTAGAAACCTTTAATGGATTGTAACTTACAAGTTTGTTCTACGTGTTATAACTTCCTGAAGTTACATAATAAATTACTTTTGTTAGGCAGTCAAAAATGGTGCAAGAAGGCTATTAATGTCATTGCATTGATGCTAGCCAAAATGCCTCCACCTGAAGCTGTATATAGAAATGAAAATCAAAGGCTCAGTAAAATATAGCAGATATCTCTGACTGATAGATTTACGATGACTGTCTTGGATAGCTTTCTCTGAGATTTAAAGCCAATGAATGCATTTTATCTGATTGTCACTTTTCCAGGAAAATAAAAGCTATGCATACAGTGTGTGAGCCTTCAGACTTTACAGTATCAACTGGTTTTGGCATAGTTACTAACACAAATGAGTTCTTTTTCTCCTACCTGATGAATACCATAGTAATTTCTGTGAGCAGGACACTAGGCATTTTGGTTATCTGCTATCAGCTAACAGTTATTTCCTGCTACTGAAAGATGCTTGCCAAATTAGTTTTCACAAAGTAGATACAGAAGTCCTTGTTTTGAAGTTTTCATGATGCTACTGGAAGCCTCTGGGAACTAAAAAGAAAGGGATTTGCTAAGTCCTTGATGAAGGATCAGCATAGCTTTAATGAAAGGATAAGTAAATCCATATGGAAGGTTTTAATCTATTGACATTAGTGACCATTTATTTTTATCCTTAATTCCTGTTCTGATCTGATATTTATAAATTGGTGAATTTAAGCTGTTTTACTTAAATTTCTGGTCAGCAAGTCTCTACCTCTCAAAACAACTGCTACACATGGCATACGGTGCTTTGGGGGTAGTCTAACTGGGGAGGATATAAAATACTTGAATGGGTTTGTAATAGACTGAACTCTTGACTTCTGAAATCAGATATATCCTGTGAAGAATGAAACAAATTCAAAAGATAAATAGTTCGAGGACAGGTATGTGTTGTACTGTATCTGCTTTTTTGGCTGGCTGTAGAAATTCAGTCCTGTTTTTCCACCTTTAAAAAAATATAAGTAACTTCTAGGTGCCAGTGGTTTTTGTCTGAGAAATATGCCTTTGGTCTGGAAATCTAGGAGCAGTGGTGTTTAGGAAGGTATGTCAGTCGCTAAGCCCAGCCCTAAAAGAGTTAACTACATATTCAGTTGATATTTCTGTAAGTCAGTTACTGCTGAAGAGTTCTGAGCTTGGTTCTTTTTGAAACTACTCCATCCCTTGTGACAACAGACAGCGCATAAGGACTAGGGAAGGAGGAAGGAAATAAAGAGGAAGAAGCTACTAGGGAGCCAGTTTGTCTTGTACCTGCTACTGATCAGGTGGTGAGAAAGTATTCATTAACTGTAACCCAGCTCTACAGGCAAGCAGTGTGAGTTCACCACAAGGAACAAAACATCAATCTGATGGTATGGGAGAGTAGCGACAGTGTGTCATTTGTCTGTGGTTAGGTTTAGACAGGCGTATTTCTTACACAAGAAAGTTGTAGTAAGTCATGACAAAGAAGAGAGGGGAGACTGGAAATTAGTATGGACTTTGCTCATCAATTAGCTAAGCACAGTTAAAAATCAGGAGTCCTCTTGATCTCAGGCAGTTAAACACAAGATATTCTGGATTCATGTCACTTCCATTGGGTTTTCTAAGTACTCTGCAGCAACAAGTGTTCAGAATTCAGAGGCTAGGTTCTCAAGAGATCATAGCATGGCTGGAGAGTGACTCTTTCACTATGACCAGCTAATTGTTTAGTTATAGCTACTAATTACAGCATTTCAAAGACTATTTTCAACTAAGGAGGTGATTTTCATAGTTAAGCTTTTCAGCCTCTTGGAAAAACATATTTAGGTTTTTCCTGCTAGTTGTTCTTTGTATGAAGACTAGAAACAGCCAGGAAAAATAAAGAGTGAGCAGAATGTTCTTTGTAACTTCATGAATCGAGGAACTGAGGACTTTAAGTAAAAAGTGGATCCTAATGAAGCTTGTCATTAATACACTCGGTTATGCATCATGGGCTGGATGAAGGATAGCAGAAGGGCTTGATGACAGTGGAAATGAGCTTGGACTTATAGAAAACCTTGGGAGTGACTAAATACCCACATTCTTGCACTGTAATGTTTATAATGGAAAGTGACATTGAATTGCCTGAGCAGGGACGTGTGTACACACAGGTGTGTATGCATGCACTTCCACCCACCCACTCACCAGTTCATCAGCAGAATTGACAGCAGAGTTTTTTACTGGTTCTTCTAGTATCACCTGGCATATTTTCATTGGAGGAGGAAGGTGTTTGGAGGGAAAAAAGAGTATTCTTTCAACAGGAGTAGTACTGTGAATGGGAGATGGCTTGATGGGTTGTTTTTCTTTCTATGTATTTTGCCTTGAAATTCTCTGTTTCCCCCCCCTCCCAGTATTTTTGAAAAACAGCAAGTCTGAGACAGGTTCACTTTTAGTATCTGAATCAGAGAGAGCAGTCTTGAACTGCTAACCCCTTAGAATGACACAGACATGAAAGGGATGCGTGTATCCTTTCACTGTGCTGAGATATCAGGATAATTATCCAACATACAGTTCCCTCTCAGTGCTTTTCAGAGCATTTTGAATGAAGAGACTGTGAGGACAGCTGATTTTAATCTGAGAATCCACTTTAAAGGGGCTCAGGAGATTCAGTGCTAATAGAGGAGCTAAGTGATACAGAAGTATTACTTACTCCTCAAATGGGAAGATGAAAATGAGAATCTTTAGATAATACAGGGTGGAAATAGATACCTGCTGATCTTCCCCCAGGCTCAAAAAGAGACTAAATGGAGTATGAGAGGAAGCTGATGCCATGGAGCACTGTCCTTTATCAGCCTTTTTTTTTCTTCTTTTCTTTTTTTTTCCTCTTCTTTTTTTTTTTTTTTTTTTCAATCTAATATTCTGAGAACATTGAAAGACTAGAAAATCCAGTGTAAGAGGAAAGGGAGAATAAACCTTTTTTAGCAGAAAACAAATAAGACTTCTCATGATTAAATGAAAACTAGTTGTTCAGGATGAGCTATAGCAAAGAACATTCTAGAAACAAATGTTCTTTTGCATTTTTCAGCCCATTTTAGTACAGGAATTAAGGAATTACCCATATTTGCTGCCTTAGTTCCTATGTGGCACCAGTGGATCAGATTTTTTTTTTTTCAGGCTCAGCAGGTCAGGAATCTGACAGTATCAGAGATCATTAACAGAGGTTTGTTTTCCCTAAGTGGCATTTCTGGAACTAGAATCCTCTATGGAGCTGGAGTTCTGAGCTTGTGTCTTTATTTCCTATCCTCCTGTGATGTAGAGAATAAAATGTTTCTTTGAATGTTTGTTCTTTGAGTGCAGCATGGAGACGTTTGAGAATCAACAATCCCTTGTGTTTACAGAAGCAGTCACATCCCCACTGCATGCTGTCCAGGAATTACCACGCTAGTCAGTTTAGGGCAAATTTGCAAAGTGGTGAGCAGGGAGTCACACAGTTAAATCGCATTGATGTTAATGGGAGCCATGCAGCTAAATCCCTGCACGTTGCTTTGTAATTTACCTCTTTGTGTTTCTCAAACCTGCTGGCTCATGACTAATTTGTGTTTCTAATAGGAAAGCTCTGAAGTGTTTTGGTAGTAAATGGAATGGGCAGAGTCTATCTTTTGTTCACTCTATATCTGTTGCATAAATACTAAATTCCAAAATGAAGGCATTTTCTGTAGTGGCTCATGTCTTGGTGTGTTTGCCTATATGGTTTTCCTGTAAATCTTGAGGTAGCAATAATTAAAACTAACATCAATCATCACAGTCCTCAGAAGCTCAGCTTCTTCCAGAAAGGAAATGATGTCACTAAAATTTTCTAAAAGCAATCTCACTTACAAAAAAAGTTTAAGAAAATAAGTGTTGTAGTGAAAATTTTGTTTGTTCACTTCTGAAAATGCTTTTAACTTACTCCAGAATGTTTTGGGCTAGACTTTCTAAATTGCTTGCTCTGGAAAGCATTTTTGCACTCGTTTGTGAGAAGGAGCAACTCTGAAGAATTGGCTAGCATTTTGAAAAATGAGGTTAAAAGATTGGTGAGGTGGCAAGATGCAGGCTTGAAAGTACTTTGTCCCTGTGCATGTGTATATCTTGGTGCTGTAGTAATGAGGATCATTGGGCATATTTACACCACAGCAGAATATGGTGCAAAGATGCTCCAGTTAATCACAAGACTGGCAAAATATCCATACCATGGATCATCCATGCAGGCAATCACAAGTAAAAAAGCTGTGTTAATATAGTGTACTACACAGATACTAGTTAGCTCCAACAAAGATAATTAGTTCAGTTGCAGCACCCTGCTGATGTGGCAACACAGCTTCTGGTTCAAGAGCTGGCCCAGGTAGCTCTTTCCAAAGAGTCTTAACACCACCCATCATTGTATGGTCTAGGCATGCCCATAGAAATGCTCACATGGTAATGAGTAACTCAATCGTCTGTGCAAGGTTTGGATAATTCGTAGTTAATAAATGGGGCTTAAAACTGCACTGTGAATGCTGAAAGCAAAACAGAAAATATTGCTTCATTTATGCTGCTGATTCACCCATTGAATAGAAAATAAGTGATGAAGTCATATCATTCAAGACCCTGTCATCAGACATATATGCAGAACAGCTAATTGAGATGGAATAGGCAACCTGAAATAGAATTTCTCTGATGATTAGGTGAATGGAGCATTTGTCTTATGAAAAGAGGCTGAGATACCTGGGGCTGGATGGAGAAATTATCTACCTCTTTATTTGCAGTGGTGCAATATTAGTTGCTTGCAATTGCTAGAACAATTTGTTTATGCAGTAGTTTACCACACCACAGTGTGGTTCTTTGCACCGCAGATGTCTGAAGGAGCATCTATGCAGCAGGAACCACTGCTAATAGGGTGACTGCTCTGTAATGTCCTCCTCCTCTCCACAGGCATGTTTCTGATGGAACTGAATCCTGCTTTGGAGAAGGGAGTGATCTGAAAGCTGAAGGATCTTCTGTGGTTTCTAATTTCCATGGTGCTTTACATTTCATTGCTCCTGATCTGTGGTGTGTCCTGAAAGAAATACAACCAAACTCCCAGTAAAGAGCTCTACAACATTTTGGGAAGAAAGAAAAAAGGAGAATAATGATTTTTTTGTTGTTGTTGTTTGGTTAAGATGCAGAAAAATAATCCTTCCTTCTTCTTAAACATGACCATTTTTTCCATTTCTCTTATCTCTTTGGTTTTGTTTTGTTTTTTGTTTTGGGTTGCAGCCAAGACTGAAAGCAGAAAATACAAGTGTATTTAAAAGAAAGTCTTGTACTTTTCTATTCAAGTGTGCAACCACAACAGGAGTCAATTCCACTCACCTTAACATTTTGAAAAGTGCTGGTACTAAGCCTCTACATGTTATGAAGGATGCAAACTACCAGCCAGAGTGTTGACAAGATGGGAAAAAATATGCTGCAATGGCAACTCAGAGCAGGAAAGAGTGAGATTTCTTTCTCTCTTTTGCTTTGGCAAAAACACCTGTAGTCTTAACTGTGCTTGTGGCAGTGGAGTTGGACTCAAAAGAGTAAGATCTGCATGTTGCATAGTAGGGTCTTTATGTCATGGTATTTGATGCAAAGGAACTGTGAAACAAAAGCAGACTTAAGAGTCTATTCCAGACACCATTAGGGGAGACCTTAATATAGGAACCTCCCCCATCACACTTGTGTCTGGCCCTGCAGCACCTTCGGGCTCCTCAGGCAGTGTGGTGGGCAGCATGGAGGTGTGATGGAGAAGCACTGGTGACCCAGGAGCTTCAGGGGCCTTTGGGACAGCCAACAGAGCCACTAAGCAAGCTCCTTCCCCAAGTCTCAGGGAAGGGTAAGGACCTCTTCATGGAGGAACACTGATATGGAGGAAATCAGGAAAAATAGTCCAAGAGGATTTGTGTCATAAAAAACAGAGCCCAGTGCCGTGACTGTGAGGGGCAGAATGAGTTTGTGTGGCAGTGATCAAAAAAAGTGAAGCTAAAATAAGCCTCAGGCACCAGTTGTCTGCAGTGCTGAAAAATGCTGAACAGCTTTGTGTCATTGAAACTGTGATGTAAGCACAAGGGAATGGGGAACTCCACTTCACCACAGCTAGAACTGTGAGCTCTACAGGCACTGCAAAAATAAGTTAATTTTGCCTTTAAGCCACTGTTTGCATAAAAGGGGAAGATACTTAAACCTGGCTCCTGCTCACTCTCTGTGAGAAGTATTTTTGCAGGCAGCATTTGAAAAAAGGAGGCTCCATTAGGTAGGATTTGGTTTGGGGGGAAATGAGGAACGGGCATGAGACAAACAAACAGAATTCAGAGAAAGGCTCAAAAGAAAAGCCAGCTGTGGAAACCTTCTAGTTTTAATGCTTAAAGGTACTGTGATCCAAAGCATTCAGATGCAGTGAAGAGCTTGATATATCAGGAGAAAGAGCTGACAAATGAGACATTCAGTCACATCCAAGTGGAAACATTATGTGTGTGTGTGCCATAGTGTTTGTGCTCTACGGTCTTCCCTAGTGACTTCTCCCCCACAGTACCAACCCACTACCTATGAAAATCCATTCTGGAGATATATGTCCCCTTATGAAAAGGAAATTGAAGACAAAAGGAAACTGATCAAATAATGTGTGGAACATTCATGCATATTGCTTGAATGAATGCATACTGAAAATGAACATGCTGAAAGCTTAAGACTGGAGCTTTCTATTTTGGGAAAGGGCCTGAAATTAGAATTTTGGCTCCATTCTGAATTAATAAGAAAACATTGATTTTTTTTCCTTTCTTTTTGCCTGAGTAGAATTCCCCACTAAAATGTTCCTGCTTGAAAAAAGTTCACTCCAACGCTACTTGGTGGTCTTAAGGAGATCAGATAGCCGCAGCAGAATAGTGTCTGCTTTTCTCTGCTGTGAAGGGCAGGATGAGAATGACATTGCAGATTTAGACACCTAACTTAAAGTGCATGTATGTGTTCACCTGTAAAATGGGCTTATAAACTTCTGTTACAAACGATGGAATTTCCATCTGAAGCATGTGGGGCTTTTGGACTGGTTGTGTTCACCACAAGTCAGATTGGGTTCGCCACAAGGCAGACTTTGATGTGCCTGCAGCTGAACCACCAAGTCTCTACTGACTGCATAGAGCTTGAGGTTATATTCCCTGATGCTTTTTTCAGCACTGCTGTGCCTATATGGAACTCTTAGGGTATCCTACACCATCTTTAAATCCCACCTCAGAGCTCCAGCCTCTCCCCTCACTGTAATGATGGCTTAGGTGCACAACTCACTCACCTACCCCTAAATGTAGGTGTCTGAATCTAAAAGTTGAATCTGATCATAGGAGGTAATTTTATTTTCCTAAACATTTCCTAAACATTCTTTCAGATGCCATAGGATTATCTGGGACATACACATGAGGCTAGTTGATGTTGCAAAGCATTGCTGGAAGAACTATACTCCTCTGGACCGACCAAGTCAGGCTGAGGAGAACAATCTGCAAGCTAGGTGCTTTCAGGCATCCCTGTATGCAGAGTTGTGTTCTCTTTCCTCCTTGCTCTTTTTGCCAAGTTCTTGGTGGGTGTAAATTGATATAATTGCATTGATGTCAGTGTAATGCTGGTGATTTACTGTGGCTGAAGCTCTTCCCCAGCTTGGTGAGTTTTGCTCTAATGTCCCATTTCTACGATCATTATTGGATCTTTCATGTCTTTTACTGAACTTTTCAATGTCATAATTTGGACACTGAAAACCAACAGCTTAACTATGAAAGAACAACAATCAGCTCTTCTGTCTCCCCTCCCCCCTCCCTCTCCCCCCTTTCCCCTTTCTTTTTAATTTCACTTTAAGAACTGACCCATAAATATCCCATTAACAGGTATCTGATGCAAGTGTTTTCATTGTTTTGGCTTTGCCTTAGGGTGAGCTAAGTGTTTCTGCTTTTCTTGGGTAGACAATACATCAGACTGTGACATGATGGATCTGGTTTTATTAGTTTTATTCTGTTTAAGCTATTTTAAATGCAGCTTGAGGTATGTAGCTATATCATTATTATTACTCTTGTGAGTGTGGTCATTCTTTTTATTGCAGTTATGGTCAGCATTTGGGAACTACTATTTGTCAGTACTGTACTGAGAATAGCTTTGCAGAGCTCCAGTCAGCTCAGCCAGGAGGAGCCTCATTTTTACTTTGGTTTTGGTTTGCAGGGCTGGTGTTGACAAGAGTACCATGACATTCCAGCTGTTGCAATGTTTGGAGTGCAAGCCATGTTTGTCCAGCCATGGGACGGAGATTTCAGTAAGAGGAGACATTTCTTTGTAAGTCGAACAAAACACTGAGAGAATTTCACAACACCTACATGTTTTATCTTGTCCCAGAAACTCCTATGAGACAGAAATATTTTTTACAGTGTGAAATGTTCTGTAAGATAATGATAGCTTTGCAGAAATCTTGAAATACATGGTGGGATTGGAGCTTACCTTCTCACGAGCTTACATTTATAGACGTGTTCAGCATTGCTTAGCCAAGAATATAATAGACATTATGAATCCATGGATACTGCTCCTAGACCTTACACTGTTCCTTAATATCACCTTGGTTTACCAAATGGGAAAGGAAAAAGTCTGAGGTGTAGAAAACATTAACAAAAGGATCTAACTTTGGGTATGAAGATTTGAAGGATGATCTGGGGACACTGTCCCTTGTGGTTAGCACCATCTCATGTGGTTGCCCAAAGCAGAGGTACCACACAGCTGCATATACCCAGAGCAGCACTTAACTAGAAACTCTGTGGTCAGGTTTGCACAGAGCTGTGTCTGCTCCTCATGTAGTACTGGGAGGATGTGCAGGTTAGCCTGAACATGCTAGCGTGGCTGAACAGTGTTTGGATAAGAGTAGTTTTGAACTCCTCCTGTGAGAGCTGCTGGGAACGTGTCTCTCTGAAAACAAAAGCTCTATTAAAGATGTGTGAGGCAGGAGAGTTTTGCTGTGGTATAATACTAGGCTAACATGGCTGTAGAGCTCCAGAGCTGAGTTAGACACACAGTCCTGCCTTGCTATTCCTGCAGTTTACCATCAAAACCGGGGCTTTTAGGGAAGTCATCAAATATTGTCTAAGAGAAGACTTAAAGGACTGGAGTTTTATAATACACTACAATTTTAAAAGAAGTGCAGGGAATTTCCTTTTGTTAAGGAAAAAGAGCAATTTAAATTAAAGTTCCATGTTTAAGTGCTTTAAATGAGACTTTTAAGTGCTTTAAATGAGACTTTTTTCCAAGCTCTTTCTTCCATATCTTGAAAAGAGTTTAGGACAATCCTCTCAACCTCTCAGAGCTTATAGGCCCAGCAACTGCTTACTTTTCTGTGCTATTGGAAAGGCTAACTTCTTATTACTTTGCAGTCCTAAGCTATAAAACACTATGTAAACATGTGCTCTTAACTACACCTATTTGTTATGCAAGGCAGAGCTGGGAATAGTTCCAGAACCAAATCAATTACACTCCACAATTTTGATTCTCTGATATCCAGCTATTGGTTTCACAGATACCTTAGGGCTTTCTAAATGGCCTTGGTCAAATATTTGCATCAACTCCATTAATCTTTCTGCCTGGCTTTGTAATTAACTTAAAAATTATTTCCCTACATAGTAACCTATCTTGTCCCCAACAGTTTAGGTACTTGGCTGGGAAGAATGATAATCAAAATTACTTATCAGCAAAAGTAATTTCCATCATCTTCTCCATGTTGCAGGCCAAGGTTAGAGCACTCAGCAGTTTTAAAAGTGTTATCTCAGCTGTGGGCCCTGGAGCCAGATTAGTGTGTGCATAATGAATCAAAATGTGTTCACGATCCCTGCAGTTGTCCATGTGCTAATTCTGTTTTGGGTGTAACTCTGAGATCTTTCTGATTCTCATGCATGGTCTTGCACCCTCTCTCATGGCATTCCTTGAAGCTGCCATTAATTACAAATCATTCTATCTTTTGTGTTTTGTTGGTGTACCTTTATATCCAAAGGATTAATATCCCTGTACCTAATTAGTGGGAACTTCATCAGTTTGCCATGGCTTTTTGAATTTGACAGAAGTGGCTTGGCAACTTCATCAGTTTCTTGAGAATGATGGATTTTGTTCAGGTCCGATGGACCTGTGCACCTTCAAACTTTTCAGGTAGTCTCAAACCTGATCTTCACTTGCAGTGGGCAGCTTTTCCGTTGCCCAGTTCTTGCTTTTGCTTACTTTAACTTGGGCGATGTGGTTAGGGCTCTTTCTGGTGAACACTGAGGAAAAAAGGGGTTGAGTACCTCAACCTTCTCCTTATCCTGCATGACCAGGTCCCTTGTTGCCTACTGGAGAGGGCCCACCTCTTCCTCAGTGTTTTATCACTGACATACCTGTAGAGGCTTTTCATGTTTCCCTTGATGTCCGGGCCACGTTTGATGCTATCTGGGCTTTAGCTTCCCTGACCTGATCTCTGGCTACTCAAACAACTTCTCTGTACTCTGCCCAGGACATCTATCCTTGCTTCCACCCTCTGTAAGCTTTCTTATGTAGAAATATTTCTTAATTTCTTTCTTTATTGATTATGCATCCAAACAAACGCTGCTGCCTGTGCTCTGCTACTCCTCTGTCAGTTATCACATGTGATTTACCAGATTTACGATACCTGGATTCTTGTCCAGCTGAAGTGTGACTGAAAAACATGATTACAGAAGGAGAGAGAAAGGTGCTGAATTGTTAGGAAAGTCTCTTCTGTTTCTTTTCATGATAGTAATTGCCTGCATTCCTGTCTATGTTCTTCTAAATTATTTTGTATCACTTTGAGAAAGGCGGATGAATTATCTCGTGGGCTGCAGAAATTAATAGTAAAACTAACTTTTTGACTAGGGAACATGACTTTCAGGCAGGGTGAGGTTTCAGAATTTTCTCCTCCTGTTGAGTCTCTTGAGGCAGTGCAGTTATAGTGCACCCAGCACAAGTCAAAGTCTAAATGGCATACTGTTAACCCAGGTATTCTTTCTGTGTATTAAAGATTTAACAAAGCAAAAAGAAAATTACCATCACAGAGAATGTGTCTAAACTGCATGTCAATGGAATTTGTTTCTTCAAAAGTGAAGTAATCTGATCTGAAGACAAGTAAAGAATGATTTTGTATAGATTATACATAGATATACTGAATTATAAGGACATGAACGTAAAACATTTCTGCCATTACAGCAGGGAGCAGAGCTTGTCAGAAAGATAAGACCAGAACCAGCTAAATATTGTTTCTTTAAGATTCTAGAAAAGGATTTATAGCATTTTAATGTTTGTGATTAATGAGGTAGAAAGCAGATGCTCTATCAGTGAAGTAGTGATAATATCATCAATGTTCTGAGTAAGGAATAGTTTATTATTTCACAAAGGCTTCATGCCCTTCTGGCCTTGTTTAGGGACTTGGCAGGATATGAAATGAAGATGAATGATAGTTTAAACAGAGTTCACCCTTGCTCACAATACCTTATTAGTAAAAAAAGAATACAAAACATCAGCTTACAAGATTAGTAACATGTCCAGCACCTCCTGTAATGATTAGGAATACATAGGACAGATCCCATTATCAAGGTCTATTGATTTCCCCCCCACCCTAATGACAGCCTGTTGCTAAATAATTTTCCGATGATGTGATAACATTGCAAATACAGAGGACAGATCTTGATGGAAGTCTTAATAATTCAATGGGCACAGCAGTTTTTACTAAGTGGAGGAAGCCAGGAAGATAATGTGGAAACTTCACAGGATCTGTGAACACTCAGCCTCTAAAAGGAAGCATCGTGGAAGTGTTTGTGCTTTAAGGAGTGGTACTAGAAGTCTATTTGTTGTATACTTGTTTCTCATAAGAAGATGCAGCACACAGATCCTATCACTGAAACTGGATAAGAACAGAAATATTTTCTTCTCTTTTTATAAAAATAGTGTTATTTTTAAAAAAATTCTTTCACTTGTAGAACAAATAAAGGTAAGAATCAAGTATAATAATAAAGGTAATATTTTAAGCTACACTTATGACCTAGAAACCTGGTTATTGACTCTAATTGTGTGTATAAAAATGTCCCTGAGCATCAATGATGAATACTTCTGTTAGCTTTTGGCAACACTATTGAGTCTGGGAACTATAAACCACTGCAGAAAATGAAGAACTCTTCTCAGTGATGTCCAGTGATAGGACAAAGGCCAATGGGTGCAAGTTGGAGCAGAGTGTAAATATCAAGAAAGTCTTTTTCACTGTGAAGGTGACAGAGTCCTGGAGCAGGCTGCCCAGGGAGGTTATGGAGTCTCCTTCCCTGGAGACTGGATGCATTCCTGTGTGACCTGTTCTAGGTGGTCCTACTCTAGCAGGGGGGGTTGGACTGGATGATCTATCTAGGTGCCTTCCAACCCCTAACATCCTGTGATTCTGTGAAGAGATTTTGCTGCTTAAATCTCATGCTTTCCCCTGCCCTTCATGTTGCTGAAGACAAACATTACCTAACAGGAGTCACAATTAATTTCAGCCTCAGTTTGCTTTCCAGAGGTTCACGATGTATTATCTAGGATAAAAATGCAACACCTGCCTGTGAGCTTAGAAGCCTCCTAACATTTTGTGATATCTGTAGTAACCTACATGCCTACCACTGCAAAAATAGCAAGGAAATAACTAGATTTCAATCCCATGGGACTCTTTAAAATTGAGTATCTTATTTTCTTTGGTGTTGGTTTGTTGAAGTCCTCAAGAAGGTGAGGCCACAAGGTGTGTTTTATTGTCACCTATGGAAATATGCAAATACAAAAATGCTTAAACACCTCTCTTTATACCCAGATTATGGTGGCATGTGATCTCTTGGATAAATTTGGACAGAAGTGAGTGAATAGTATAATACCTGAATAAAGCAGCCAGATGGTGTGTGTGATCTTGATCTTTTTTGGAAACAGAAATTTATTTCATTAAATAAGTTGCAAACTTTCATTTTTCCTTAAACAAATAATTAGCATTTCAGCAACACAGAACAGTTACTTAAAATACCTGTGGGTATGTTTATGGACATTTACATATATATATATATATATTTTTTTTTTTTTTCTTTCTGTTACTTTTCAAGTAGTAGAGTTTTCCCCATCTATTTGAATAGAAAAGAATCTTGGAGCACAAAATCAAATGTGTATACATACACACACACACACACACATATATATATAAAAGATAGGATTTAGAGGACTTAAAGTTTTTGTTGGTTGCTGGGGGTTTTTTGTTTTTCAGAAAGCTTTTTGGCCTAAGCCAAATCTTCAGAAAATATTTCCCATGGTCACGTCTTGCCTAGCAGCAAATTTCCAAGTAATGATAGTTTGGTTTGCAATCTGAAGCAAGAGCTGTCATTTCTGCTTTATTCTGTTTGTGCTGACAATACCTGATCTCCAAATTGTTTTGGTTGGCTTCAAGGAAGGCAAGGTGTGTGGATTTTTTTTGCATAAGAATATGTTCTAAAAAAATCAAGCAGTAAGATTCTATATTGTTGGTATAATTGTACCTCTTAGAAACCTTGGTCAGGACTGGTGCTATGGGCATTGGTTTTAAATCAGAGAAGAGTAGATTTAGTGTAGACATTAGGGATAAATTCTATACATGAGGGTGGTGGAACACTGGAACAGGTTGCCCAGGGAGGTAGCTGAGGTCTTATCGCTGGAGCTATTCAAGGTCAGGCTCACCAAGGCTCTGAGCAACCTAAACTGGTGGAGGATGTCACTGCTGACTGCATGGGGGTTGGACCAGATACCCTTTAGAGTTCCCTTCCAACCCAAACCACTCTGTTTCTATGATTCTTAGTGCTTCACAAACATAGTGCAAAACCCAGGCCATTCTTTTAAGTTTAGTATTTCAGTGGTAAGTGGTTTCAGCACCTCTATATGCTGCTTCTCAATGAAGGTAGCTTCTCTCCTCTTGTGAACTTTAACGTCATGCTTTCACATATAATAGTGAACTTTCCTATGTGTTCATTACTTGGCTGTTAAACACCAATATGTCAGTGCTACCAAGTCCTAAATTTGCCAAGGAGAATGATTTAATCTCTGACAGAGTATGCTAACTGGTCTTAATCAGACAACAGGAGATCTTGCAGGAGGGCACAGCACCATAAACAAAACAAAGCAGATTTATGAAGACCTCCATTGTTTTGTCATTCTGGTGCAGAGGTGAACAGGCTGGCACATGTCTGAGTATTAGGTGGGAAAGAGCTTAATGGAGAGGTCATGAGGAAAAATTCTCTTTCTCTAAGGATATAAAAATGCCAGACCTTCACTTAATTTTTGTGTGTGTGTGGGCTGGTCACACTAGGACCCTTGTGTGATGAATGAATTTGTACTAGAAAAAAGTGAGCCTGCTTATAGAAGCTTAGGTATAGGAATATATTGACAAAATGGATGGTAGGAAAAGCTGAATTTCCTGGAGATTATCTCCCTTTTCCTCCTCATTCCTTGTGCATTCCCCCTTAAACTGCCTATTTCAGAAGGTCCAAGAATCTATGTACTTTATCCAGTAATGCAGAATTCTCCAGATGAAGAAAAGCCTGGTTAATCCATAATAATGGCAGGTCTGTTTATTGATTTCATAAATTGCACTTTACTTGAACTGTCAAAAAGGCAGAATTCTCAGCATGTGCTTTCCTGCTCCTCTAAGAGCCTCTCTTCACCTCGGGCAGATTGCTCCCTCCAACCTCTCCCCATCTGCTGGCAGCTGTTGTAAACCCTGATCTAAATTCATTAACCTTCCTCCAAACTATCTGTTGGAGTTCATCCTTGAGAAAGTACAGAAGGAACAATAAACTTTCACTACTGATTTGTCTTCCCTGCCTTTTGTTAGCATACCAATGCTGCATGCCCAGATCTCTTCTAAGAGGAGAAAAACTAACCCCAAAATCAACAGGAATCAAAATCAGCCCACAGACCAGGATTTCTTAATTAGTAATTACACACTAATCCGAGTGGTGGCAGAGTAATCGGTGGCAGAGTAATCAGTGGCATGCGTCTTTATAACTGCCCTTTTGCTCTGCTCTGGTGAGACCTCATGTGGAGTGCTGTGCCCAGCTCTGGAGGCTTCAGCACAAGACAGGGGCCAGTTTGGAAGAGGTCTACAAAACCGATCAGAGGGTTGGACATCTCTCCTATCAAGAAACATTGAGAGAGCTGGGGTTGTTCAATGGGAGAAAAGAGGCCTCTGGGGAGAGCTTATTGCAATCTTTCACCTACTTTTAAAGGGTTCCTATTGACTAATTCATTGAAGAGCTGGAAGTTTGTTTTCCTAAATTTTGGGGACCTAAATTTTACTGCTCACCTGACCCCTATCCCACAGGTCTGTCTACAGCCTCCCCTTGATCAAGTGGCCTGTAGTAGACACCAACCCCAAGGTTCCCTTTATTACCTGAGTCTCTAATTCTTAGCCAGAAGCTTTTGACCTGCTCATGGATATACATCAGGAACAGCTTTTCACACTCTATTTCTTGATGAAGAGGACAATGCCTCTGCCCCTTCTTCCTCACCTGTGCCTTCTGAACAGCCTGTAGCCATTGATAGCAATGGTCCAGTGATAGGATTCATCCCTCCAAGTGTCAATAATGGCAATCACGTCACTGCTCACTAGCAGCATGGTGGCTTCCAGCTCATCCCCATGCAGCACGTGTTGGTGGAACTTCAACAGTGCCGTTGGCTATGTCACCTTTTTAGAGGAACTCCCCCTTCATTCCTTTGGTGTGTTTCTCTGGTGTTTCCCTATTGTCTGCTATTAACTCAGAAGCCCTTGGCTCATGTCCATAAGACTTCAAGCGTGCTGCAGTGTCCTCAGCACACTTCAAAGCAACAGGCTGAGGGCTGTTTTATAGGTACTTACAGAAGCTGTGCCTTAAAATTCCCTCATTTCCAGTAACTTACTGTGGAATGGCTGAATGGTCAGCTGGTGTGAGCAGTGCAGCAGTAAAAACAGCCTGTTGCTTTTCAGTGCTAAATAAATAAATAAGACCACACTTCTTTCCTGGCTCATCTGTAATCTTTTGTGAACAGCATCTGATTGATAGTGATATAATGATAATCCAGCTCCTCCATTTAATGAGCCAGAGAGCACATCCAGCTAAAAGAGCCCATGTTCCCAACACCCAGAGACTGGGCTGGAACAACTGCCAGAAGTTATTGTGCTGGAGAGAATTTTAAATGAACGAATTGGACGTGAGTCACATCTTTCCACAGAGCAATTGCGGATGACGGCTGCTGAAGTACTTGAGAAATCAACAAGGGCCCCTTTTGAGGGAGCTGGGGGTGACTTTCATAACTGGCTCAGATTTGGAATTCTGCAGCGCATCTGGGATAATAATAATACCCTACAACAGCAAAGATTATTTAAAGACAAGCAGCTTCAGTCTATCAATAACTCAAATACCAGCAAACTTGGGTGGTGAAGGGTGGCAGAGTGTTAATTGGTCTGGAAGCAGTATAAATACTTTCTGCATTTATCTCACTTACAAATGTTCACTGGTGATATGTTATCAGTAATTTATGACGTGCCATGACAAATGCTTACATTTCTGACAAAAATAGCAATTAGTTAGAAGAATGAGGATTCTCCTTGAATGTTTTCAGCAAGTTGAAGGGGAGATTTCTTTCCTTCAGTGCATGAACTGCCTGTAAAAATCCTTTGGCAATTTTCTCTGTTGTCTAAAGCTGGTCCAGTTTTTTTTGGTCTCTTCTAAAGAACTTGCAAATGCTCTCAGAAAATTATTGTATGCATTATTTTCATACCCAGTGCATACATTAGCATGCAATCATGGTGATAAGTACAAAATAATCGATGTAGTAATGCACTTTCTTAATCCTTGATGCAGACATCGTTGCTTATTTGCTTTTGTTTGTCCTTCACAGACATGGCAATTTTTTAACCAAAGTTTATGTCCTGAAGGAAAAGTACAATGTGCATCAAAATTTGCAAGCATTATCTCACATATGGGGAGTGCTCTATTGCCCCAAAATTTCATGCAGGATGATTTTCAGGTGCAGGGAAATAAGTGGAAGAGTCCGGTTGGTTATAGTAAAGCATCCCATTGCAGGTAGGTATTGTGCTATGTCTTCACTTTCATCTTCAGGGAAAGGGACTTGCACCCCTGAATCACAGAATCACCAAAGTTGGAAGAGACCTTAAAGATCATCAAGTCCAATCTGTCACCACAGGCCTCATGACTAAAACATGGCACCAAGTACCATGTCCAATCCCCTCTTGAACACCCCCAGGGATGGTGACTCCACCACCTCCCTGGGCAGCCCATTCCAATGGCTAACAACTCTCTCAGTGAAGAACTTTCTCCTCACTTCCAGCCTAAACTTCCCCTGGCACAGCTTGAGACAGTGTCCTCGTGTTCTGATGCTGGTTGCCTGGGAGAAGAGACCAACCCCCACCTGGCTACAACCCTGAGAGAAGAGTCAAATTATTTTCTGAAGCTGGTGATTGCTATGAATCCAGAAGATCTCTGTTATCTTAGTGGTTTGGTAGCTGAAACCAAAACCCCATAATATCTGGACAACCCTGATGCTTTTTGATTTTTCTGCCAGCATAATCTCTCTGTTTGCTGGGTGGAGAAGTTTGAGAGTCTCTAAATGCATTTTCTTATGTAATTCAGTGGGTTTGTTTTGAAAAATAAGAGTTTACTTAATTCTTGAGGAGATTGTGGGAAAAGAATAGTTTCTGAATTCAGAGAGAACTTGAAAATGGGGTTGTAATATTAAAAAACCCAAACCACAACACCACAACCCACCACAATTATTTATTTAAATTGGAAGGAATGCAATAACTGGACTTGGAATCTTTTGTGTCTCCTGCAGAGCTACTCTGTGAGTTGACTAAAGCTCCAGGTGACAGTGCTTGTTGCCTGTGGCTCTGAGAAAGAAGGTAATTGGCATAAACTTGCTAAACTTATTACATCATTCCTTAGGCACTGTGGAGGTATGAGAGGGTACTGTTGGATCTGCTGAACCATCCTTTGTGGACCGCTGATGTTGAAATGGAATGATGTCACTCAACAGTGAAGAGCAAGCAAGGCTCACACTCCAAATAAAAGGTCAGAATTTGGTCCGTATGACCCGTCCTTTGGAAAGGAGACTGAAACTTCTGCACTATTACAGAAACTGTAGCAGTGCCTTTTAGGAAGTTACTGTTTTCTAACAGGGATGTATTTTAGCTCTTTATTGAGACCCCTTACTCCTGAGCTGCATAGCAACCCAGTTGTATGAGCTGCCATACTTGGTGTTACATGCTTTCTGTTGGCTCTGCAAGGAATAGAGCAGAAATGCTTGCAGATCAGATTAAAAATAATAATTGCAATGGAAAAATCCTTTTTGTTTTCTGTATTTTTCTCATTCCAAGGACAGAAGATGTTTTTTTTTCCCAATTCTGTGAGAGTTAGTGACTGGCTTATTCCAAGGGTGAAGAAGATATTGCAGTAATACTGTGACAGTGGTGTGAATCACTAAGCTGGCTGCTGGAACAATAATTGAATTGCAAGCTTCTGCTTTTTGTGAAGCTGCTGTTATCTCCCAGTTCCTGTCCCTAGACATCGAGCTGTTGTGTTAGTGGCACTGCATAAAAATGACAGCAAGTTAACAGATGGGAATAGAATCTTCAATCTGAGGAAAGGCAACTACTATTTAAGAAAATTAAGCTGAACAGAACAACAATCCACTCCATGTCAAAATAGTCTAGTTTTTTCAGTTAGACTCACCAGGCAAATAGCTTTATTGTGCTTCTGGAAAAAGCAATCCTTCCCCAGGTCCTCCCTTTCTAAGAGTTTGTGTGCAGTGAGACAGCATGGATTAGAAGTGGCTGATTATTTTAGATCGCTTCAACAAGAGCAGTAAATTTCAGTTCCCAAACCTGCTTGGGTGTGGGAGCTCTGAGCCACAGAAAAGCCTTCTGCAGTTCATGGACCTAGGCTGTCTGGAGTAACTGCCAGGAATGATAAAAATGACAATAAATTTGCTTTTACTGCTCCTTGTTGTTGTAATAAATTTGTCCTGTATCTTTACATAAAAACGTGCACAGACCCACTTTATAAACCCCTGGGGAGAAATTTGTCCACAAAAGTAACATTCTCTTTCTCTTCACTTCTGTTTGAGGTGTCTTTTAATAGTTAGTGGAAGGTGTCCAACAGGTTGGAAAAATGCATTGAAAGCCTAATCCCAGGCATGTCAATACAACACTGTTTTTAGTTTAAACAAAATCCAAGCAAGCTTTCCCATTTCCAAAGCAGTGTCTCCAAAAATACTTTGCTGATTCAGAGAGGACATTTTTGTCCTGGCTTAACTCCTTCTGCATTGATTAACAAGAAAATAAAGTTTTACATGGTATAATTTATGTAGTTACTCAGAAAAATATATTTCTTTAAAAGCAGCAGAAGGTTTGATCAGAACTATAAGAATTTCTACCACCTTTGGCCAAAGGCTTTCCTAGTATAAAATAAACGTAGCACAATAACACATCTAGCAGTGCAAAGCTTGAACCATAGTGTGTGAATCGAGGGCAGTGGCAAAGGAAGTGGTCTCCTCTCCCAGGCAACCAGCACCAGAACAAGAGGACACAGTCTCAAGCTGCACCAGGGGAGGTTTAGACTGGATGTTAAGAAGAAATTCTTCATAGAGAGTGATTGCCCATTGGAATGGGCTGCCTGGGAGGTGGTGGAGTCACCATCATTGGAGGTGTTTAGGAGGAGACTGGATGGGGTGCTTGGTGCCATGGTTTAGTTGATTAGATGGTGTTGGATGATAGGTTGGATGCAATGATCTTGAAGGTCTCTTCCAACCTGGTCTGGTCTGGTCTGGTCTGGTCTACTCTACTCTATTCTATTCTATTCTATTCTATTATTTCCCTGGGGGGCTGTTTTGGAAACAAATATGTGGAACATGTGGGACTTCTGGAGAACTTTTTGGTAAAATCTCCCAAGGATTATAATATTGAGGGGTGTGTGATGTATTTGTCTCAGAATTTTGGTGCCATTCCTTGCTTTTCTGAGAATTTACCAATAATTTGATGTGAATTGGCTTTTGTTTAAAAAAAAAACAAACTAAGGATATGTGTTCCCTACAAGATCAATTAATATCAGAACTGACTTGAATTATGGAATTCAGGTGACACTGAGGTGTGGTTTTTTGGTTTTTTTAAAGTTTAGATTCCATGTTTGGTTTCAGTTAATGGAAGGTAGAATGTGTCACCCATCCAAAATGCTGTATTTAAATTAAGAAAAACAGCTGCAGTCCATGGCATGGTTTGTTTTCAAACCCATCTTCATGTGCAACCAGGACTCATTTTGGTTTGGGAGATCCATCATGAATGTAAAGGGTGAATATACATCAAAAGAATTTAACTGACTCATTGAGAATGGATTTTACATTCAAGCTGAGAGCATTGTACCTTCTCACAAACTCTGCCAATGACACCATCATCTCTTTCACACAATGAACCCAAAGCCCAGACTGTTTTTCCAAAAGTAATGCCAACTTTAATGAGGGCAATAGCTTCCTTCACTTTTTATTATGAAAAATAAGCAATATAGTTATAAATACTTGCATTCAAAACTCATAATTTTTTTTTGGGTCCTAGAATGTATTCCTGTAAAATGAAAATACTGAGTGTATCTTATTGCTGAATAAGGAAAATTGGGGTTGGCACAGTCTCAAGCTGTGCCAGGGGAGGTTTAGGCTCAATGTTAGGAAGAAATTCTTCACAGAAAGAAAGATTGGCTGTTGGAACATGCTGCCCAGGGAGGTGGTGGAGTCACCATCACTGGAAGTGTTTAAAAAAAGAGACTGGATGAGGCACTTAGTACCATGGTTTAGTTGATTAGATGATGTTGGGTGATAGGTTGGACTCAATGATCTCAAAGGTCTTTTCCAATCTGGTTAATTCTGTATTCTGTAAGGTATTGGTCAATTATCAGTCATTTCCCAGCTAATGCACAGAATTTCATCTGCAGATTTTTGAGGATGGGAAAAGGTAATTTGCTAGTCATGGTTTTGGTCTTTTTTTTTGCTGTACTGTAGACTGCACAATGGGCCTTCCCTCTTAATCAGGGAGGGTAAATGAGCAACTAAAATTTTCTCTGGTTAGGGAATGAAAGAACCTTTGGCAGTTAGAATGTATAAATGCTAACTAATGGCTCTTCTCAGGAAGAGCTTCATGACATTATCAAACCTTGTGAGGGAGCTTGTGCTAGAGGTAAGCTGCAGAAGTGCCCTGTGCGTAGCTCCAACAGAAACCTTTGCTTTTCAAATGTAATTCTACTCATGGGTAACACAGTCCTTTCCTGCTGAGGCCAAGGAGCACTGGGGCCGCACAGCCTTTCACAGGAAGTGCTACAATACCAGCCCTTTATCAGATAAAGAAACTTAAATTGTTTTATCTCACCACTGAGGAATAGCAACCTACTGGCTACAGTTCAGCTGAAGCTGGAGAAGTGAAGGAGGGTTTCAATCCATGCTTGCATGTTACTAGAGTAAGTACACCTAAAGTATTTTCTCAGCAGAGAGGTCATGGAGTTAATGAGCCCAGAGGCTGCGCTGACCCCCTGTATCTAAAGGTGATCCTCTAAGAGCAGAGTTGCAAAACACTGTGGGGAAACCTATGATTCCTTGTGCCTTCTTGATGGTAGGTAAACAGAGAGCTTCCTCTTCTGGGTCATTCCTTTTGGCCTCTGCCGTAGCACTCCATTTAAAAGATGAGAAAAAGTATCTTTAAAAACCAGCCATACTCCTGGCACTACTACAGTCACAAGGTCAGAAAGCTTAGTCTTTAGAGAAGATTATTTTGTTTTATGATATTCTTCTAGCCAGCAAAAAATTGCTTTTAGCTTGCATGCACCCATTCATATCACAGGGGAAACTCAAAGACACAGTGGAAAATGTGAATAACCAAAGCATTGATAATGAGGAGGTTTTAATATTCCTGTCAAGACAAATCAGAGAAGGGAAGTAACACCAGTCTTGAAAGAATTTCTCTCATGACAAAGATGTGACCATATAAGCATATAGCTTAAACCAGGAACATCACAGCATCTGAGCAAGCAGTAAATATCCAGTGTCACAATTTCAGCCACACTGACAGTTGAGGAGATTCCAGTAGAGTTTTTCTGCTCTGTTTACCCCTAAAATCTGCCCAGATATAGCCATCTATTTTCTATCCCTTTGTCACATTTCCTGCAGCCACCTTAAGTGGCTACTCTTTCCAGCTTGCGAAGCAAGATATTGTAAACACCTTTGCCCAGGCATACCTGAATGTGGGAAATGAAGGTTCAAACTCCTCTTAATATGGCATGAGAATGTAAATGATTTGTTTTAAACAGGCTGAGTGCTGAGTCGGGATGAGTGCAATGAGTAGTCATTTGTCTTACCCAACCATCTATTATGATTTTTCTATTATTTCATCTTAGACATGACTCCTTTTCAATATTCACTGTTGCTGCAGAAAAAAAATCTATACTGATGACTCATGATTCTTTGATAAAAGCAGCTGACCTGCAAAATACTCAACCAGTAGTGTTGTTATTGCCACAAATTACTTTCTTTTAGGGTCCACTCTGGGTTCCAGTAGAAGGTAGTGGAAAAACATCTGATGTAATGATGATCATTGTTCAGGGTTAGGCAGCTTTTGTTGTACCCTGCCTCTTAGGACTGCTTTTCTGATAGTAATTGGACCCCAAAAGTCATTAAAGGGAAGAAAACTCACCACGTGTTGATGAATTCAAGATTTAATGTCCCATAAAAATAAGTCCTAGGCCTAGGTCTTGACACACTTTGCTTTTTCTCTTATTACTTGCATTCAACAATTTTTATCCTTCCTTCTTCCATGATAATCTGATCTAATTCTTGGTACCAATGATTTCCAGCTTCTTTCCTGGGCCCTGTCACTGTGACTCCAGTGTTGCTGGCTCTGTACCAGTTTGCTTCCTTTGAGGAGGCTGAGTATTTTCAAACTATTATAGTGATAATTACCTTTTTCTTCTGTCTCTTTGTTTCTTTCCCTTTGCCACATCATCCCTCTCCCCTCCCCCCCTGCTTTTACCATTGTTTAAAGACAGTCTTATAAAAATCTATTTCTATTTTCTTTTCTGATGTCCAGATATTATATTTCTATCTATTCCTTCCACACTTTTTCTTCATCTCACATCTGATTGTTTCCTTAACACATTATAATTAGTCCTTTTTAGCTTATTTTCCACTTACTGCATACCAGAACAAAAGTGTGCATTAACAGTTCAAGCCTGTATGCAGCAAAGGTCCAGGGGTCTGTGTGAGATATAACATCATGCTACACTCAGTATGGAGTTTAATTCAGTGTTTGCTAATGCTCCAAACCAGCAGGTGAAATTGCTGTTGTGGACTGAGGAGGCACAGCTGAACTACATGGAGCAGAACAGAGAAGGCAGGAAAGGGGAAGGCAAGTGATGTAAATATGAAGAGGCGAGAGGCACAGAGACCAGTGGACAGTGCTGAAAGTGACTGGGAAGCAATGAGGAGCTGAAGGGAGGATTAGATTAAAAAAAAGAAACCAAAAAAGTGAAATAATATTGATGGAAGGAGAATAAACTCAAAGGTTTCCATCTTTCTAATGCTTCACAGAGATTTAAGAGCAAAGAGCCATAAGAGCAGCTACTGTGAGTTCAGAGCTGGGTGCATAGCTGAGGAGAAAAAAAAGATACTTATTTTAAATGACCCAAGACTCAATGTGCTGTCTGGATTTGTATTTTATTTCATTTTAAGAGACATGAAGTCCATGCACTGCATTGACTGAATCTGACATTCCTTGTTTCTTTTTTTTTATGACAAGAGAGAACTTTTTTCCTTGCATAAAATCGTTGATTCATTTTGTAGAACTCAGGAAGGAGCCTTGAGGCAGAAATTTTTCCCCTTCATTTGGAAAATTAAAATGCAACATGGAAACAAGATGACCTGCTTCTTTAGGAGAGAAAAAAATAATGGGTAAGGAAGAGCATCCAGATGCTTGCTATTCTTCACCTGACCAAAGTAAAAAAGGTTCTTCTGGCTTTAAAAGAAATTGATTTGAAGCCTTACCCTCTCCCCTGCCAATTTATGCTGCAGGTTTTTATTTTCCCCACAGTGAAATTAGCTTTTTCTGAAGTGATACAGACAAAAAAAGAATATTTGTTTGTTTGTTTGCTTTTTAGGGAAGGTACTCTCAGAGAGTTTCCACCTATGCTCCTTCAGATATAAAAAGGGGGGTGCTTGTTAAGTAAACTTATATACTGAGCTGGTAGAGAGGAGAGGACTGCTGACTAGTGCCAGATGAAAAGTAAACAGAGGACAGAAATTCCTCTTTGTAGTGATGCTCCTGAAATGTATAAGGGACAAAACTATATATTTATTGAGAAAGAGCAAAAGATAACCTATGCTCTTAGTGCTAAGGAAAGCCATTCTGGTGACCTTCCTGAAACAACATGGAAATCTCCTGGTTTATGTTACTCATCTATCATAATTTTAATCTCTGTGGAGATTACTCTCATTGTGTCTGAGAAACTGAAAGGGGAACAATGTCCTTGTGACCTGTGTAACACAATCTCTTACTACTGCATTACAAAGAAATGAATATTTCTCATTGATTACATATGTGCTGGGAGAGTAGCACAGTTCTCTTTGCCTGCAGGCTGATTTTTACCTGACAGAGTTTTGGCAGTTTCAGGTTATTTCTGGGTATCCTGCATGGCTGTGTACTTGGACTGAGTGACTGTAGCCATTAACAGGGAATCTCTCCCAGAGCAGGGCTCACAACACATGCACATGCAAAACAGTGTGAAGTGACCTGACTGCAAGTTTGCAATGCAGGCTCAGCCTGTGTGAGGAGGAGGGGGTTGCTAAATCCTAGCAGTTGTCTCATGTCTGTCAGTGGAGGCTGCTGCACCAGCTGCAATGCCTCTTGCTCTGCACTCTGCTCATTCCTGCTGGGGCTAACATAGGCTGTCTGCAAAACAAACAGCAATTTGTTACAGCCTGATGACAAATTCACACATTGCCTACAGTGCACATGTAAGAGGCAAAGAAAGCAATGCCAGCTGGAAGATCTCATTGCACCTTGTATTGGCTCAAGCTGGCAAAAGCTCCCTTATACCTTATCTCATAGAGATGTTTCCTAAGATCCTTGGCATATTTGTTCTGTCCCCAGGTGGGGAAACAATGAAATGCCATGAGATGAGTGAAGAAATCTGTATCTTCATCATACCTTCATCTAGCAGCATATCTAATGGCCTCACAACACACATGTAGCTTTATGTAGACTCTGACAACGGGTAAAGGTGCAATAAATCCCACAGAGCTAGTTTTAATAAGGTGCTTTTTGGAGGCAAAAAGAAAAGAAACTCTTCTTTCATTGCATATATCTGAAGCTTGACCTGCAAAGCCCTTCCAGCTGCTATATAGCTTGGTGAATCTGTTGTCTCTGGGAGAGAAGTGAGATTATTCTCACTGTGATGAGGTTTTAGTGCTTTCCCGGATCAGGTCTGGAGAATGTCTGCTTCTGGGGTGGTAGATGTGTGTCCCAAAGGGACAAGCCAAAAGTCTTAGAATTGAACTTCTGCCAATCATTTTCAATCTTTAGCAGAACTCTGGAAACACTCACTCTAAACATTTTAATTTTCAAGTGAAATACGAACACTACAAAATCCTATCTGTTTTGCTGAAATCTCATCATTTTTGTGAGGGAAAAACTTCTGACACTTCTGGAATGGGAAGTTTCACACTTCTGCTCTATCTTATGTCAGTGCATCTAGGAAACATTTCCTCTTGGTATTAACAGCTCCCAAACATGTTTTACTAAGAGTTGTCTTTCCCATTGCACTTTGCCTCTATCTCAAGAAGGTGCTGCTAGCCACTACAGAAAGACAGCAAGGCATTTTGTGTTACAGGACAAAATAATTCATGACACCTTTTCATGCAATTTATGTTGACATCTTAGGGAATCTGGATAGATTCATGTGCTTAACAGGAGCTGACCAGCTAGCAGCCAGTCACTAGTGCTGTCCCCCAAGGATCGGTGCTGGGCCCCATGCTCTTTAATATCTTCATTGATGATCTGGATGAGGGCATTGAGTCCATCATCAGTAAATTTACAGATGACACCAAGCTGGGGGCAGGAGTTGATCTGCTGGAGGGTTGAGAGGATCTGCAGAGGGACCTCGACAGACTGGACAGATGGGCAGAATCCAACAGCATGAGATTTAACACATCCAAGTACTGGGTTCTGCATGTTTGCCACAGCAACCCCATGCAGTGTTACAGGCTGGGGTCAGAGTGGCTGGAGAGCGGCCAGACAGAGAGGGACCTGGGGGTACTGGTTGATGGTAGGCTGAACATGAGCCTGCAGTATGCCCAGGTGGCCAAGAGGGCCAATGGCATCCTGGCCTGTATCAGGAACAGTGTGGCCAGCAGGAGCAGGGAGGTCATTCTGCCCCTGTACACTGCACTGGTTAGGCCACACCTTGAGTCCTGTGTCCAGTTCTGGGCCCCTCAGTTTAGGAAAGATGTTGTCTTGTTGGAATGCGTCCAGAGGTGTTTAGGAAGAGACTGAATGGGGTGCTTGGTTGCATGGTTTAGCTGATTAGATGGTGTTGGATGATGGGCTGGATGTGATGATCTTGAAGGTCTCTTCCAACCTGGTCTGGTCTATTCTATTCTATTCTATTCTATTCTATTCTATTCTATTCTATTTTCTGTGACAGTGACAATCTGTTGTAATTTTAATATGTTTTTAATCTGTGTTTATTTTTTTCTCACACAAGCCAAAATGAGTCAGAATTCTGTGACTTCCCATATGAACAGGCTTTGCCATTTTCATTTGCTGTGGAAAACTTCTATCCACCAGGAAGCAGAGACACATTTATTCCTTATTGCCTTTTCCTTTTGGAAACACTGAAAATTTTAATTCTCTTCCTCCTTTTTGTTTTTGTGGTTTTGATTGTTTTCAATATCTGGATTTTTTGGGGGACAGGTGTAACCTTTTGAAGATTGCTGTATCCTTTATTTCTGCTAAGGCTAAGAGAAGGAATGATTTCCATGCACAAGAAAGGCATCTACAGTCTCTAATAATGCTACAATTATCCATATCCATGGGATTTCCAAACTGCATCATGCAATATGCTTTGTATCTGAAAATTGGTGCAAGGTGTATGACAGAAATTGATGAAGAGTGGAAGCTGAATGAAGCAAGTTAGATTCATTCACTAATAAGTGTCTGACATTCTATTGACTCCTGAGAGATTGACATTTATTTCTGAATTTGTATATGATTTTGAGTCTTCCCAATTAAGAGACTGCTTCTCTTTTTCACTCCTTCTTGACTTTCATTCCTACAGCTGACTTGACATTATTTCATTTGGGTGATTTGCTTTACAAACGAAGGCAATGAAGGGTTTCCAGGAGAAGATCCCAATGTTGTCCTCCAACAGGTCTGAGGAGGCTTCTGTTCAGGGAATCTCTATTTTCAAGGACATTCTTCAGAAAAGATACACAAGTAATTTGTAGAGGATGGAATGTTGACTGATACATTGATTCCTGACTGATAGAAGGTAATTTTGAGTTTAGGGAACTGAAGCCCAACACAATGTTACAAAGGTCCCATTCACACTAGAGTCATGCTTTTATCCCAAACAATTTCATTCAGCAAGGAAAAAGAGGGGAAAAAAACCCAAAATGTTTTGGTTTCTTTTTCAAATAACCTTCTGACTACCCCATATCCCTTTTGTGACAGTTCTACTGGCTTGGCATAAGAAATAAAATGAAGTCAGAAGTTCCCTTACAAGAAGAAAAAAGTGTATACAGAGAGTAGTCAAAACTGTGAAAGTCAGTATCAGTCTATCACCCTTGCACAGGAAAAGACACCAATAGGATCCCTACTAGTAGTCAATAGACTTATGGCAGATCTCTAAAGGGTTATTACATCTGAGGTACAAATCTGTTAAATTTGTATCCACATTGTGCCAAATTACTTTAGCAGCTCTCTTCAGTGAGTGATATTAATTTAAGCAAGCCATCACATTGTATGGAATATATTTTGGGTGGATAAGCTGAAAATAGATTAATTTAACAGTGTTCTCTCATCCATTGTGCTGGATGCACTCGAGACCGACTTCCTCCGGTATTTGTTTTAACAGATCTCCATTGCATAGGATTTTGTCTGATGGAAGGAAAATCAGTTACTTAAGAAGCCTGCTTGATTTCTTTAACACCTATTTAGTTTGCTGATAGCCAACAAGTGGAGTTAAGCTTTCTTTTCCATCTTGCACAGGACTGAATAGAAAAAGGTGAGAAACACCCTTTAAACTCCATCACTTAATTAGACAGATGGATTTTACATGTGAGCATGAATCAATGTTACTCAGAGATGACTAAATTTTATGGTTCAGGGGAAGCTTCAATATTTGGAAATCTTATTCCTGGGCTGTTTCAAAGACAACTGCAAAAAAAGATTCTTATGAAGGGAGCACTTTAAACAACAGATAAAACAATGCTAATTGTACCTTTTTAAGCTGATTGTAGTAATTGAATGGAATGTTGCCCATTTCATTTCTTCTCTAAAGTGTGCTAGAAATTGAACAAGATGGTGAATCAGATGGCCAGGGAATATGAAAGCTCTATCTTGACTTTCAATAGGGCTGCTTGAATACTGTAACCTGCAAGTCTCTGCAGAGCCCCAGGAAGCTTTCCAGAGGTGTGCTGCTGGTCAGACTGAATTTCATGCACAGAGAAGTCTTCTGTGACATATTTTGGGTCAGTGAATAATTACTTTCCTGAGAAATTGTATTTATATGAAAAAATTCCTTTTCCCCTTGTTCTGCCTCTCACAAAATCGTTTGGGACAAGAGTAAAAATGAAGGAAAGACAGGGAGAAGCAAAGTAGAAACTTATAAAAAGTGTGTCTCTTGTGTTTCTTTCCCCTTATTGGGGATGGAGAGGTTTTTTGTTTGGTTGATATTTTTTTTCTTGTGAGCTTTTTTATATTTCCAAAATACTGCTTTGAAGTCTCATTATTCAAGTTTTTGAGTATTTTGAATTTTATTTTATTTTTTTTTTTTTTTTCCAGAGAGGCAGCAATGTAGCCTGGATAAGGGTCTAATTTTTGAGCTGTTTATCTGAAGCAAGGCTGGGTGCCTGCCCATCGCTGGCTGCAAAGCATGTAAGCAGCAGGTCTGTTCTCTGACTTTGCCTTCGTGCTGCTTCTGTTTGATTAAGTCAGCATCAGCTGGATATCAGGAGGATAAAACTACCACTCCATATGAGTACATTTATTGATGAAAATAGGGTAAATGGAGATTTGAATTCTGTAGCTAAAAGGAACTGGGCTTTTCCTTCAGTAATGGCCAGGCATTTGTTGAAAAAACCCCAACCAACAAACTCCAACAAAAGAGCAGAGTTCTGTGGTATCTCTTCTATACTTACACTTTAAGGACTGCCTCTGGGTAAAGAAAGAGTTACTAAGCCTCATTTAGCTACCTGTTGGACAGCATCACACTGGGCACAGCAGTTTGGTTGGACTGGGTGAACTGGGCTGGTACAGCTATCTCTGCCTAGGCAGGAATGCACAACTCTCCCAGAGGGGAAGAATTCTTACTTAGATTGTGCTCTGTACATAACTTTCCTGTAACTCTTGCAGTGCTCCTTTCTGCTGTTGTGCTGTCGATGATTCAGCAGCCCAGTCCCTCCCAGGGAAGGGTGCCACTGTGCATGACTGTTGTAAAAGCCAGGCACTTTTAAAACATGAAATAAAAAAAGGTAGATAGCATAGACAGTGGAAGAGAGCAGCATAAAATCAGCAAAGTCTGTTCAAGAAAAGGCAAGAGCTATGAGTGAATCTGATGTGAGCAAGGCTTGTATGTGGAAGGAAGACAGGCATGTATCAAGAATGTGAGAAGGAATGTAAGGAAGGTAAAGCAATCTTGCTGAAGGAGATTCAAGGTAGAAAACTGGGTACCTGGCTGGGGGTAAGCTCTACTTCAGTTGGGGTGGCACTGATACTGCTCTGCTTCAGTGAGGCTTATGAAGAAAGCACTGTGTGTTTATGTGAGCAAAGGCAAAAGGCTACAAAGCTACTTGTAGTGGGAGAACAAGGACAAGGGGCAATGGCTTCCAAGGGGAGAAGAGCCGATTTAGATTGGATGTAGGAACAAATTCTTTACTATGAAGGTGGTAGAACACTGGAACAGATTGCTCAGGGGGGTTGCTGGGACCCATCCCTGGAGATATTTGAAGTTATGCTCCACAGAGCTCTGGGCAGCCTGATCTAGATGAGGATACCCCTGTTTACTGCACAGGGGGTTGGACTAGATGACCTTTGGAGGCCCCTTCCAACCCAGACCTATGATTCTATGAAATGATAATTTCAAAAAGGAAATAGTGGTTGCATTTCAGATCATTTTAATTTTTATTAATGACCAGATTTTTTTTGTTGTTGTTCGTGGAGATAACCTGGTACCTGTTAACCATATAGGAAAATATATGTTACAGTATATGGTAGCTCAAATTTTGCCTCCACTTGAAATCACAAGGAGTGTTCCCATTGATTTCAGCAGCTGCATGATTTGGCCCAGTGAGGCAGACATCATTGCTTGCAGGCTGAGTCAGATAAAGCCTCTTACAAACCTCATTTGAGCAAATAACTTGCCTAGAGAGGAAATGATTTCTGAGTAAGCAGCAAGCAAGCAGGACATCAAGCTCTCTTGACCCTAATGTGATCTTTCTGGTATTCGTTATAGTCATCTTTGATTAATGCTTTGTCTTGTGTGGTGAGACTTGTATGAGTCTCTACACAGTCATGGTGGCTATGGCAGAAATAAGGGCTACTTTGTGACCCCCTGAGGGGTTTAGCAGTTGCAACCCAGGTAAGAGAAGGTGCTGCTGTCAATGTTTTTCAGGACACTCATTTTGCCCATTACCAGTACATACAACTATTACCTCACACAGCTAAAAAGTGGAGGAGGTCACAGATCCCCAAAACTATGCCCTTCCTGCATGCTGTGTGTGAGCTTCTGCTAGACTCAGAGGTGGTCTTTGACCTTGGCTAAGTGACTGTTTGACAACTCAGAGGGTTTCAGTTTAAGTAACCGAGGAATTGTTGACTGCTATTTTCAGTTCTGGGAGTGAAAACAATCTGCATTAAATTCAGCAAAAGAGGAGAGCTTTCAGAATTGGCCTGTAATGACACTTTGCATACCAAAGGCTGAGCAATAAAATTCTGTTTGAGATCTGTTGAACCAATTCTGCAAACTTCAGTTATCTGGGAGATTAAGCTTTGTGAAACAAGCCCGCAGTGCTAGCTTGGATTTAAGACTGTGAATAAAGAGAGTTTTATTTGGACTAACTAATCCAAACAGCAGAAAATTACTGCAAACTTCCTTTGAATTATTCCTCATGGATCTAATTTGTGTATTCATCTTGCTCACATGGGAGATATGTTTCTCTTTCATTATTTTGTTAAAAAATCCAGCAGATTAACAGTTGTTGATGCTGTTTGGTTCCTGCTGGTCTTGCACTTTTCTGCATGTTGCATATTTGTGTACTAGCTCACAGTCATGAGCTGTAGTGGGGGTATAAGGAGCTTGGTCTCAATGAGAAGGTTATCCAGGATCCTTTTTTTTCTTTTTTCCTCATTTGGCTTTAAGTCTCTGTTTCCAAAACAGAAATTTCCCTTGCAGGCAGACAAAATGGTGACAGTTTTAGCTTTGTCATCTCCAGAAGTGATCTACCGTCTACTTAGTATATATATGTGCAAAAGACAAAACTTTGGTTTACTTGGATATAATGGATCAGATAACATCGACACTACTTGATATATTGATACAAATTATGACCAGGGTTACAAGAGCAGCAGTGAGCCACCGGTAAAGGAAGCTTCTGAGCAGCCAGAATAATGCTTTTTAGTTCACAATCAAATAAAGTAAGCTAAGGTGAGTGTGCTGTGCAGTCTAGCAGGCTGGTGTGCAAGCAGTACCTAACACACATGGTGAAGCACTGAACAGCTGTCTCTGAGAGATAATATTTCATGGGGACTTTTGGAAGCATTTTTACTGGTGGCTGTGCTGTATGGCTGCTGCTGCTCTCACTCCTCTCTTCTTTCAGACCTAAGACACACTTACATAAGCTGCTGCTCCATCCTGGTAATGGGAGGAAGAAAGGCAAAAATGCTAAAAATGGCTGCAATGCAGATGATCTGCATTCTCTGGATTGCACAGAGGCAAGCCAGGGCACAGGTACTTATTTTTGTCCTCCTCTTTCTGCTTCCGCTTTCCCTCGCTGTGCTCAGCTCATGGCAGAGGTGACACAGCCTGCTCCTGCTGAGCACTGTACATCATCCCACATGCTTTGGAGGGATCTTGCAGCGCATTGCTGAGAAGAGCTGTTGTTCTGGCTGAAAATCACAGCTGTCAGCTGTTATTTGACTACAGATTTTTCCTCTGTACAATGTGAGGTTTGGGAACAGTCACTACTTTGTACTAAACTTGATTTTGTGTGAATTTTATATTATTTTCTTTAAGGATGATTGTTTTAAACCCATTTAACACCCAAACACTAATAAAAAGGAGTAGTATTCTTGAGACTAATACTAATTCTAGATCTAGTTGAGGATGCCCCTGCTTACTGAAGAGGGGTTTGAACTACATAAGCTTTGGAGCTCCCTTCCCTTCCCTTCCCTTCCCTTCCCTTCCCTTCCCTTCCCTTCCCTTCCCTTCCCTTCCCTTCCCTTCCCTTCCCTTCCCTTCCCTTCCCTTCCCTTCCCTTCCCTTCCCTTCCCTTCCCTTCCCTTCCCTTCCCTTCCCTTCCCTTCCCTTCCCTTCCCTTCCCTTCCCTTCCCTTCCCTTCCCTTCCCTTCCCTTCCCTTCCCTTCCCTGCCCTTCCCTTCCCTGCCCTTCCCTGCCCTGCCCTGCCCTGCCCTGCCCTGCCCTGCCCTGCCCTGCCCTGCCCTGCCATTCTATTCTATTTTCTATTCTATTCTATTCTATTCTATTCTATTCTATTCTATTCTATTCTATTCTATTCTATTCTATTTAGACTTTTTGCCTCATTTGAGGTGAACATAAAAGCCTGGACTCCTGGAATTTCTCTGCAGCATTACAGTCCCTCTGCTTCAGAACTAGTTACTCCCCTGCCCAGGAGAGGCAATACTAACCCTCTGGAGCACCCATTATGTAAAGATCTTTTCATGACATGATTAGTGCAGCTTGAAAGGCATGAGGAATGAAACCTCCAGTTATCCAAATAGCTTGGAGAAAGATAGACAGGACTGTACAGTTTTGGAAGGGAAACCCATTTGCCATTATTATTTTTAATAATATGTTCAGAAATATTCCATAATTCTATATTTCTGCAGTAACATTCCTTGTTATGAAAGATAATAAAGAGCCATCTAAAATATCCCTGTCCAGTCAATCCAAGAAAATAAGGGAAAAATTTGAAACTCCCATTGCCTATTCTAAGGTTCTTGGCTTGTTGTGATTCTTGGCATCATATAAGGAAACCTTCAGAGTTGGAGCTTGAAAATGTGATGCCATTAGTTTAATTTGCATTGTTTGTACAGAATGGTTGGTGTGTAGGGTAATGCAGAGGACCTTCCCTCTCCCCAGATAACTGCTTTTCTTTGGCAACATGCAATCTCAGGCCATGAGACACTCACACTCAAACCACAGAATCATAGAATACCTTAGAGATCATCAGCTCCAACCTTCCTGCCATGGGCAGGGACCCCTCTCAACTACATTCAGCTACTCAAGGCCTCATCCATCCTGGCCCTGAGCCACAACCTCCCTGAGCAACTTATTCCAAAGTCTCACTACCATTGTACTGCAGAACTTCTTCCTAAGGTCCAGTCTAACCCTGCTCTCCCTCAGCTTCAAACCATTGTCCTGTCTCTAGACACCCTTATGTAAAGTCCCTCCCTAGCCTTCCTGTAGGATTCCATCAGGTATTGGAAGGCATCTATAAGATGCCTTTGGAGCCTTCCCTTCTCTAGGCTAAACAACCCCAGCTCTCTCAGCCTATCCTCATAGCAGAGGTGCTCCAGCCCTTGGATCATCTCTGTGGCCCTCCTCTGGACTGGCTCCAGCAGCTCTGTGTTGGAGCTGAAGCACATGCTAATGTTTAATTTAACCACTGTGAGAAGTCCTATTGATTTCAGTGGGACCACACACAGTAAGGAAGTTGAGCATGGGTAAAAATATTTGGAGATTCAGATTTGGACTATCTGGTCAGACCCTATAAAACCAGATAGTTCAGGGCAGCTAGGAGACTAATTTATACATTGCTGTGAGGAAGCTGGCACACCATTCTGCAAAATACTTCAAGTTTTCAAAAATTTGGCATTGTCCCAAGCAAGGCTAAACTCTCAAAATGTTATAGTTTTCTGAGGGGAAGAGTTCACTTCAGCGCTGGTGGGTCTTATTCTTGTATTTTTAGCCATTAAAACAATAACAAATACTATTGAAAGAAGATATTGCAACACTGAGAATATTCCCTATTTTCTCCAAACGTTTTGTTTGCAAGGGTTTTCCTCCAAATTTCCTGCTGTGGTTCCCGAGTCTAGCTGAATGACCATAAAAACTAATAGGAAGGATGGATATGAAAGCCTAAAGAAGTATTTTCTTTAATCTTAGTTTAATATTAGGTTAGTATTTTCTTTGGGGATGTTCACACCAGGCTGTGAAACATAATTAAGAGGTGCTTGAGGGCTAGATTTTTAGGTATAGGCATAAAAAGTAGTAATTAACTATCCTGAACAGAAAACAGAATTTGAACCATGTTGGCTCAAGTTGGGGTCTCCACCAGGTTCAGCACTCTCAGAACCCAAGTCTCTTGGACCAACTTAGCACAGTTACAGCACTTCCAAGTCTAGTTCTCACTGTGTGATCTGCACAACACTGCACAGTTAAGGCAGGTTCAGGAAGAACCTGGGCACTTGGAAGATCATTTTCCAAAGGAACCATATATGAACCCTTATGATTAAGGCATAGATCCACATCACCAGCTTGTTTGGTCCAAAGATTAAGCAGCACCTTAGCTGTCTGTGCATCACTATGAAAAACCCCTCTGATTTTCTTTCTTCTGTGCAGACCTATTTAAAATCCTTGCAGCAGCACTACTTTGGTCCACACAGCTCATCCTTAAATAGATCTTCTTTTTCCTGCTAGGTGGATGCACTCAGTCCAGTCTCAAATTTCCCACATCCTGCATCCCTCAATGTAAGAAAATGACCTTGTTAGAGAATGTAGCCCTGGAGAGTGGGGTGCATCCAACTTTTATTTCAGCTCCAGGTGTCCTACTTCTCAAAGAAAATGTGGTTTATTTGGGGTGAGGTTTTTTGTTTGTTTTGGTTTGTTGTTGTTGGTTGGTTGGTTGGTTTTTTTTGTTGTTTTTTTTTACAGGTAAGGGGGTGTTTTTTCTCCTTCTCTTGATTTCTTGCTTTTCTCTCTCTACCCTAAAATGCAAACTACTTAATTAACAGACAGGGAAAGATCTGAGGAATTGAGAAACATTGTCCCCAGGTACCCAAAAGCATATGCATGGATAAGCTTGGGCTCAGAATCAATTACTCAAAGAAGGATATGAATGTGAATCTTTGAAAGAAATGCTCTAATCATAACACTACAAGGGAAGGGGTTTTTTTTGATTCTACCTTTCCATTCTTTCCCTCCACTTTTGTATGGAAAGCTTAACTCCCTAGCTCTGCAAAGTTCATGACTGCAAAACACAAGTGGAGCCTCAGTGTCTTCCGGCTCAGCCACGTGGAGCATTTCTTTGCTCTGTGGCTGCTGCTCTACTGGGGAGGTGTTTGTGTCAGGCACTGTGACATGTATTGCAGAAGTGAGTAAGCCATTTTAGATCTGTAAAGGCCAGTAAGTCCAAACTTATAAAGCCAGATATAATTTAATGTATTTTCCTACCTACAACCATTTATTAGTACAGTAGCCAAATAAACGCAGCAGGTTGCAGGCAACAAAAACAATCTAACTGTTAAAGAAGGGCAAGCTATGACATTTCCTTCTTTAGCATCAAATTCCTTTGTAGGCCTTTTGTTGGTCTTATGCAGCCAGCAGTGCTTCCTGTCCTACTGAGCACTGGGTCAGAGCAGTGGGAATTCTGACTCCCAGAATAGAAATTCTCTGCAATACCTTGTGAATCTTGTCCCACGAGCCCAAACCTCACTGAAAATTAGTAGCATTGGCTCCTAAATCTCTCAGAGGCTTTTGAAAATATTCTTAAGTTGTGAGATATGGGAGCCTGTAAGGACTTGACTACTCTGTTAATATTTGCCATTGAGTAAAGGATAAAGCAGATGTGAGAAATGGGAGGGTAATGAATAAGGCACTTTTAAAAGGTTTCAAAAGCAGCTGAAGGAGGCTGCAGTTTTAAGGACCTGGTGTTTCTATGTTTCTGTTCTACTAACAGGAAACTGCAGAGGCCTCTGCCCAGTTGAATTTGTTTTATCCAACTCCTGTGCTAATCATCTTTAATATGGCCTGTCCAGCATTTGCTTTCTTTTCTCAACAATTCTAGTGTTTGGATTTTTTTTTGGGGTTTTTTGCCTTGGAGAAAAAAAAATCCATAGTAACTGGAGGCTCAGAATCCTTAGTAACTGGCACTGTTGTGGAAAAGTAATTAACTGTAGCTAATTTTTTTCTGAGATGGAATGAATAATCCTTAAAAAAAGAGGATGAATCTTTTCTTTCACAATTGCTCCTTCAATAAACTATTTGTTTAAACCATATTTTTGCCATCCTCAGTGTTGTTTCTTATTTAAAGCAGGATGACAGGGCTCTTCCACTCTTTGGAAAGGCACTGAAGTTGGTACTCCAGAACAGAGCCACCCATTCTTCTTCTAGGAGCTAATTGATTAGCCTTAGAGCCAGAGCTCTGTACCAAGGGACTCAAGTAAGAAGCCTTAGCTTTTCTTTTTAAATGACTTATTTCCCCAGGCTGTCTGTATTAGACATGTCCAGGTGGTCTCAAGTTATTTACAACAGCAGGAACCTCTGTGGTCACAGGATTATCTGCATGGTGAAGCACATTTGGGAGTCAGTATTTTCCTTCTCAGAAAACAGGACAATCATTGTTAGTGCATGTACTCATTTGGAATGCTTTTATGCTAAGAGAACCTAAATATTATAAATCTCACTTTGCAGTCGTCTGTGAGTAATTGATTTCCTTTAAAAAGAAGGTCATTTAAACAAAACAAAACCAACCCAAACAAACAAGCAAAAAACCCCCAGAATAAAGGCCTTGGGTATGTTACCTACTTTATTATTTTTTTTTTTCATGATATGCATCAATCCAGTAAGGGGAACAAATGAATGTTATGTCTTCTAATTAGCCTCCTCATTAACTGTCTGTTCAGGTGGATTTTATTTGTCAAAGTCTGAGCTGTGTGTTTATAAACAATCCACTATAATGGCTTTCCTACAACACTTAACGCTGCTCCTGTTTCCCCACAGAGGAGAAGGAAAAACATTTTAAACAACAGTTACATGTCTAAGAGCATCCATTCTCCAACAGAGCTGCTCACATTGAGGGCCCAGATTTCACAAAGAAACCAGAGGTTTTAGCCCACAGCGGTCAAAATAATTGACTTTTTCAGTTTTAGCAATTATTTCTTTTCAGAGTGTCTTCAGGGTTATTCTTAGGTCTATCTTTTAGACTGCTGGCATCCGTTCAGCCAGGCAGCCAGATGAATGTTTTAAGAGGAAATCTGACAGTCTGCATATATCTCCTGTAGTGCCAAGTGCCAAGAGAGTTACTGTTTTAAATACCTATAGAGATGTGTATATATGCATTTAAAAAATATGGTAGCCAGGTTATGGAGTTGCTTCAGTTTTTAATTTCACAGTTTGTTTTTGTTGAATCATAGAATCATATAAATTAGGGATGGAAAAGTTGTATTAGGTCATTGAGTCTATCCTACTGCCAAAGTGGGATTGTTCCCTGCAGTATATTTTCCAATGTTTTATCCAGTACTTTTCCATTCTCTGGGCTGGGTTTGCACTTCAGCTTTTTATTCAGTTAAGCCTATGTTTTGACATTTTAAGTGCTTTTCTCTGGAATTCACTGAATTCTGTTACCACCCTGTGGCAATAACAATGGTACTCGTTGCTACCTTTCAGTTGTATGAGAAGCTAACAGAAGTTATTTAACCTATGGCTGTGTTAAAAATGAGCCTTGCTCTCGTCTAAACATGAGAAACACTGTAAAATTTACCCTGGAGTGGGTAGAGTTGTGGAATATATGTTTCAATTGCTAAGGACACAAATGCTGTTTATTTGCTATTTTCTTCTACATGGCATAAGTTCTTCCTCTTCCTTGGCTATGACTCATGTATGAAGTGTGTATTTCCTTGGGTCTCTCTTTGACTGTTTAACATTTCTTATTCAGTCACTCACCACCTAAATAGTACTTCATTAATATAAATCAATATTTTTTCCAAAAGCAGGCAAAGCTTTACTATCTTCACGTAAACCAAGCATGTGAAAACTTCTTTCTGTCTGGCAACCAAAAATGGAAAACAGTCAGGAGAGGTCCTATGATGGTAGGACCAACACAAAGAAGTTTATGTTCAGTTAAAGGCAGAGATCATTGCTGCATGCCAGATCCACATTTGGCACCCTTTGTGAACAAGGCTCAGGCTGTGCTAGTGCTATGTCTCATGCAGTTTAAGAATTTCCATGGTATTTATCCCTGCTGGTGCTCAGCATCTGTGCTTGCAGTCCTGGACCAAGACAGAGAATTGGATTCACAGGAGACTGAACAGTAAGGGGCTTCCATCACCATATCCAGCATGAGCAGGCTCAATGTTTCCTTCTTGGTGCCAGCAGGTGCAAAAGCTCTGTCTTGAGACAGAGTGTGTCTGTCATATGACGTGATGTACATGTGTACTCCCTCTGGCTATGTCACACAGCATGTAGGCTCTCTCTGGATGTGCAGAAAAAGGGAAATCTGCAGAGCTATCTTCATTGAGGTCAGAATAAGAGTGTAACTGCAGTGATTAGCAGTTCTTTAGCCTTTCCAACAAAGACTTTCAGCTGTGATGTACCCCTACACTGATTTCCAGCAGAAATAAGAATCAAAAAATCTTTATATAGCAATCTTATAGCAAGCAACCTCCCTGTTAATGAGATGTTAACCCTCGTTGCTTTTAAAACGTGGTGGTTTCTGAACAGAGGGGCTCTGTGGGATTTAATTAGAGTGAGTTAACCTTTTCCCACTGAAATGGTGGCCCTACATGCTTTGCATTTTGAGATTGCTTGTTGCATCTCCATCTCAAACAAACCTCAGTGATGCATTAGTTAATGGTTGAAAAATGCTGTGGGGATGTAAGGGACTAGGAAGCAGAGTATTGTCATTAATACATAGAATTGCTAGTCAGGAGACCTGGGTTCCCTCCCAGCTGTATTGCTGATTTCCTGTAGCTGTGTGCGAAGATGTTGTCATGCCAATAAAGTCTGACTGAACTGTGCATGACCTGGCCATGTCAGCTACATCCAGCCAAAGTATTCAGGACTGCTTGCTAAAGTGTTAGGCACCTCTGTTCAGCAGAATCATTTGGAATCTTTGTCTTAGTTTCATATTACACTGTTTCTGATGTATTTTTCTTATGATTTATGGCACCAGAATTGGCAGAAGCATTGAGTTTCTATTTCCTTCTGTCTCTTGATCTATGAAATGAGAGTGATGAGCATTCTTGTGTCTTACCAGGATCAAGCCCCAGTTTTTCTTAATTCTTTTATGCCTTTGAAACAAGAAGTGCTGGGAATGTGTAAAGCAGATTGTAGAAGGCTGTGTTTTTCCCATCTCACTTTGTCTCTCGCACACATCCTGTGCATTCATGAAGATAAAATCCACCTCTGTAAGACACTGTGGTTCTGCTTGTTTAACACATTTCCTGGCTTAGATTGGAAAAAAATGGCTTGTGAATAGGGTTAGGCTTCACCCACTGAAATTTCTTTGGCAGGTGAAAACATATGAGATCATTTTACACTGCTGTAATCACCATTAAATCCTTCACCAATACCAGTCTAGCGAGTCAAGACAGAGCCTATCTGACCCACTACAAAAGCAACTACTAGTAAATCTACCAGCCATCTCAGTTAAGCCTCTCAAATCCTGTGCCAGGATATTTAGAGAGATCAATTTTAATTTTGTTTCATTGGTCTGAGCCTACAATGTATAATTTTTCCACAATACATTTTTCACTTCTCTTCATATTTTCTGGGGCAAAGGCTAGGGAGCCTGAAGGGTTCATGTCGGCCCCAACATGACTTGACTGAACTGTCTTAATCTGCAGACCAATTTGCTTTACAGGCCCCTAAGGAAGGAACTTGTTGATTTTGGCAGTGTTTACCTTTCTTACAAACAAATTCATCGTATTCCAGACCGGCTGGCTCTTAAAAATCACTTGAGAGCTGAGGAAAAAAAAAAGTCTGCCCCAGGCTGCATCAGTATTCTTTTTCCTGTGTTCAGGGGAAAGCTTTTGTGTTCTCCACAGCTGCTTGAGGATAATCTGTAGAGTCAAGATTATTCACAGAGTCAGTAGAAATGCCTGGTAAAGTTCCCTGAGTTTAGTTTCCTTCAGTGGGGAGAATGAAGGCCCCTGTCAGAAACAAAAGATAAAAAAGGAAAAAAGATAATAAGATTCTTGACCAAGGTGACTGGCTTCTCAACTACACTCATGAGGGGAGGGAATAAAAGAACTGACTTGAGGCTTGCTTCTCACTTTTGGGAACTACATGCCACATACTTAATTTTTTCATTTATGTAGATTGCACATCAAAAATTTTTGGTGTGACTGATAAATAGATGTGTTTAGATTTTATAGATCAGGAGTCTTTAGATTTATAGATCAGGAATCACACCCCGCCCCCCGCATCTTGTTTCACATGTATATCATATAAAATGTTTTGCAGAGCCATGTTGTTCACCTCTGGTTGCCTGGAATCCCACTTTCTCACTAGTTTGTTTCCACCAGAACCAACTATCTAGCAGTCAGTTTTTTAGCTTCTTCTAATGTGTATATATATATATATTTAATTGAAAAAATACAGAATTGTATTTTTGAAGGCAGTCTTTTCCATCTTCTTCAGCAGGCATTCTTCTGGCATGTGTGGGCTCTAATAGGTTATTCTAAAGAAACTGACCTGCACCCTTCACGTGAAGATGGCAATCATCAGACTTAGAGATTTTTTTTTTCCCTGCTTCCTTTACAATTCTGAAAAGCAAAGAGTGATATCATGCTGTCCCTTCAAGCAGAAAATAGTAAGGTTAGAGGAGGATGGTGGGATCTGCACTTCATAAGTTAGGGACCCAATTCTCAGTTCCTCTTGGTGTGCAGCATCTCAAACCTGTTCCCTGCTGAGCTGGCCATTTCGAGTACAATTTTGAGGTGCTAACTCTCCCTTTGGTGAACATTGTCACCTAAATCAGATTCCATGCTGGAGACCAATCACTTTTGGGACTCTAACTCTGTTGTTGGATATAACCCCAAATCGTTAAACTGAAATTAAGTCAAATTTAGAGGTTGCTGGCATTTATTAGCTAAAACTTTACTACCCCTTTGGTGCCTACATAGTTAGACACAATGACCCAAAGGGCCTAGTTTTACATTTGTTAGTGTGCAGGTTGTATTTTCCTACTTTTTTTTTTCAACTAATACTTCTCACTGAGGAGCCTGGTGCTCCTGATGCTAGCAGGTATTAGTTGAAGACGACACCCTGCTAACTCCTACAAAGTTAAGACAGAGGGAGCACGTAACCTTTGTGTATAAAACCTAAAGGAGGTGAAAACTAAGAGGACCAGACAGGCTTTTCCTCCACTATGTGTTTACAACAAAAGGCTTTGGCAAGAATGACTAATATCTGGATTTTGCTGCTATGAGTTAGGCAACTGCAGCTCACCCTTTGCTGATGAGTCCTGCCCACACATCATCCACTGCAGAAAGCCCACTTGTACTTTGGCCACCCCATTGCACAGTACAGATTGCTTGCTGGGAGTATATTAATGCTAACCTACTAGGCTAAAGGATAGGTCTCATTTGCCACAGGTCACATCCCAGCACAGCCCACCAGCTTGTGACTGTCAGCACTTGGAGAAACCTGGTACTGCTCTCCCTTCTTCCAGCTTTACCCTCTGAGGTATTTATAGGCAGCAGTCATAGTCCCTCTCAGCAGTGATTTCTGCTGACTTAATTGTATTCTCATTTGCAGTTTTTTGCTACTGTTCTTTCACTCCTTTATAATGTCAGTAAAAATAACACATTTGGACAGAAGCTGAGTGTCTGCTTGTTTATATAAATTCTTGTTCCTCCAAAGAGCTGAAATTTATTTAGCTATAAGACATCAGGCAGATGTCAACCAAAATACTGAAGATATGTGAAAGGGCAGATGAAAGACTATAGTTCAAAAATCTGTTGCTTCATGATCTGCAAAGGCAGAAATTTCCCCTTAAATCTGTTAAATACCGGCTGTAGAAGAAAGATAGCTAATATATTGCTGCTCTATGCCTATACCAGCTATTTGTGCTGCTGGCTGACCCATAGTTACAAAGTTCAGAGGTGCAGCAGGTAGAAGCAATGCTAGGAAGTATGTCACCCTCACCTTCTCAAAGTTTTTGGCAATTTAATGGACTGCATCACATATCACATGGTTTCATTTCTTTCCATAAACATGTATTAGTGAAAGGACTTACAGTCCTCACGTGCTTCTCCTTTGAGCAGTGCCATGAAAAGCTGTGTCCTTGGCCAATCTGGTGTAGTCATCTGCTTGGGCTTCTGAGCAGCACTCTGCAGCCACCCCTCACTAAGTATGCATAGCTGAATATCTGCTGAATGATAGTAGCTGTTGTTAGACTCACCTCATTGTGTGGTTGCATTTATAACAGGCAATAATATTGATGACCTCATTATTCTGTAATGAGTTAGCATTTTCCAAATCAGTGAACTACTTTTGTCACCAGTTCTGAAAAATTTTCAATCACTGTGAGTCCAGTAATCAAAGATCATCTGTTCAGGCTGATTTTATTAATTCTGGCTATGGTAGGTTTGTGTGGTCATGACAGTGTGATCAGTCATTTCAGCCAGCAGTCTCTGGGGCTGATGAACAGTTCTGGGCTGGAATTTGAGACAGTAGCCTCTCTGGTCAGCTGGCTTGCCACACACTTTCTGTCACCTGCTTCCCTCTCTTCTTCAATCTTTTCCCCATCTCTGACTTATCTCTTTCACCTAAGACTCTATTCTTCAATGAACTCTGTGGTTTCACCATTCACCTGTTTTCATACTCCATTCTTCAGATTTCCTCCTCTCTTTACCACACTCCCTCCAGGAAACTACTCTCCTGCCTATTTTAAACCCATTCTCCAAATGCTGCTTTCCTTCCATAATTGTGGGATTAATGCTATTTGGCATATGCTGGACATTAGGCTGAATCACCACCACTGGTTCACCACAAACAAACAGGTATCAGCACACAGCAGCCGTCCCTAGTCACTGCCAGTCCCCAGTAACCACAGTGAAACTGCACAAAAGTCCCCAGGAGGGATCTCAGGCCATTAGGATTATTTTGAAATCGCCTGGGTTTAAATATTTCCATGAGGATGTGCCATCATTTATCTCTGTGGCTGCTAACCTCTCCAGCTGCACTCCAACATGCACTTCCAACCACAGCTCAGCTGCTTTCAGACATTGAAGTCTCCATGTCTCCAGAGCTTCCCCATGCCCATGTGTGGTTATCCTCTCCCACTTACTCTGCCAGCATGTTTGCTCTGTATGCTGGTTCTGTAAATAGCACCACTGCTTTTAAACACAGCTAGGCTAAGCAAAATAATTTTGGCAGGTTAGGAAATGACTGCATGGGGAAATCTGACTTCCTTCAGCATGCTGGGTAAGAGCAGCAGAAGGGGCAGTAACCTCTTTGAGTGACTTAGCTGCAGGTCAAACGGTACATCCACATGCACTACTCATTGTATGTAACCAGACTGGAGTCTACAGGGCCCTGTGACTGTACATGGCATTGACTTGAAGCCTACCAGGAGTAAAGGAAGTTACTAAACCTGAGTGTGTTTACTTTCTCAATCCAGCCACAGTCTGCTTACTCCATGGGCTAGATGTCTGCAGAGGCACCCTGGCAGCTTTTAAACAGGGCTTCAATGTAGATAGCTATTAGCAGCTGCCTAAAAACCATTTTTTTAAAGTCACCTATTACATAATTCTGGCAGATTTGGGGTAATGTAGAGGAAAAATATCCAACAAGAATATACCAAAAAAGGTTAGCAAATGAAGGTTAAACTAATTTCAGAAAACACAGAGTCAAAAGCACAGCCCATAAGCAATGCTCGTGCACAACCTGTCATAACTTGTTTTCACCTCTATGTTGTTAATACTATTCCTTCAAGGAAAAACTGCCTTTAAGACCCAGAGTGCTTAAAATTTTCCACTCTTCAGTATGCTCTAGAATGTCAAATCTTCACATGTGTTTTTATAAGCTTGGAATAAATTTTCTAAAGGCTGTGACAACAAAGTGACTACGAGATGTTTATTAATTAAAAATAAATCTTGTATTTGAAATAGGAAAAGCTTATATTTTTTCCCCCCAAACTATTAAATTAAAATTCTATTAAATCTATGGAGTTGTTTTCCTAATATTTAGATCCAAAGTCTTCCATGATACTTTTAATTCAGTATCAACAACCAACCCATGATGTTTAGCAAATGCAAGTACAAATAACTTCTGTGCGTTTCACTAATAATAGGATTGTACCAAATTAATTTGTATCACAGTATCACAGTATCACAGTAACTAAGGTTGGAAGAGACCCCAAGGATCATCAAGTCCAACCTGTTCCAACAGACCTCACAACTAGATCATAGCACCAAGCGCCACGTCCAATCTCCCCTTGAACACCTCCAGGGACGGCGACTCCACCACCTCCCTGGGCAGCCCATTCCAATGACGAATGACTCGCTCAGTGAAGAACTTTTTCCTCACCTCGAGTCTAAACCTCCCCTGACACAACTTGAGACTGTGTCCCCTTGTTCTGGTGCTGGTTGCCTGGGAGAAGAGACCAACCCCCACCTGGCTACAACCACCCTTCAGGTAGTTGTAGAGGGCAATGAGGTCGCCTCTGATCCTTCTCTTCTCCAGGCTAAACAATCCCAGCTCCCTCAGCCTCTCCTCATAGGGCTTGTGCTCAAGGCCTCTCACCAGCCTTGTTGCCCTTGGTTGTCCTTCAACCAAAGAAGAACTCTCTGCCTAAAACAGAGCTGGGAGCAGGAGCACTTAATTTAATAACAAAGAAGTACTAATGAGTGAGTAATTTTACATACCAGTGCTCCATCTCCCTGAACTATGAAATAGCGTCTTATATCATGTGAGGAATTCACAGCAAGGAAGCTTCTTTCACATGTCTGCATCTACGAAGCTTTTGTGGTCTTGTTTATTTGTTTGTGGTTGTGGGGTTTTTTGGTTGGTTTGTTTGTTTTTAATAATAGAAGGGGAGGGAAGAGTAATTTAGTCATTTGTCCTGCAGTTAAACTGCAGGAAGTTCAGTCCCTCTGCATGTTTCAGCTCACTGATGGTAAATAGATGGAGACCTCATTCTCTCAGGGTGACAGGTCAGGTAGGAGCAATAAGGTCTATTGGTAAGTCTACTGGTGAATGGTCTCTATTGACTACAGAGTCACCAGGAAATGGAGCACTGATTCTCTAGGCAGTTACAGAAGTCAGAAGTATCTCAGGTTCCTTCTCTGTTTTATCCCATAGCAGTTTAATCCACAAAAAGCCTTGAGAAATACACCAGAAAAAGACTTTTGATGCCCTTTTGCAAGCTGAGTGTTGTAACCCCAGCCCCAGGATCACCTTATTCTTTCTTAATCTTCTTCCTTCTCTATAAGACCTTTAATACTGGTACAGAAAATGGAAAACCTCTGATTGGAGAGTTTTGGGTGTGCTTTTCTCTATCTGTACAGAGGATGTCTAGATAACCTTAGGTAAACTAAAGCTGGTTTTCAGTGATAAGTGCTGTTCCCCTCAAAATAATGAACAGAAGAGGTGGATGTACGCTCTTACTCTGGTCAAGGTTTTTAAAAAGTGAAGGATATTTGTGGCATTGTTTGTATAATGTACTCCTGTGTGGTTTAAGTCATAAGTAGAGGAAGCCTTCATTTGTTGATTTAGCGCTTAAGCAGACCTTGTGTCTTTGAGAGGTTTTAGGAAGTTTTAGGAGTGTTCAAGGCCTATGGGGAATATTTATGGTAAAAGCCTACATGCCTCCTGCTTTGAGTACACTGACTATGTAGGAGTTGTCACACCTTCAATATTGGACATAGCATCTTGGATTTCATGGAAACCCTGCTCTAATCAATTGTTTGAATCTCAGCCATAGAGCACGTGCTATCTCAAACTGAATGTGTTTTTGTTTTTCTGGAGGATGTGCACCTTTACTAGGTTATGGCAGGAACATTTTAAGCTGTAGCTGATCTGTATTGAAATGCATCATTTAAACTCTTGTTAAGTGAAGTGGTGCATTTTGGAATAGAAGATGACCTTCCACAATGGCACCCAAGAGCACACAGCTGGGCTCCATTTCTAAAGAAGAAAGAAAGGCAGACACACAGGCCAGCAGGAACATGTACACACACACAATACCCCCCAAACCAACCCAAACAAACAAACAAAAAATAGAGAAGGAGAAAAGGAAGGTGAGTAAATCAGCCATGAAGTTTTGAAAGGGGTAGGGTGATGAGAGGTAACATTTGTGACTGTTCATAGGTGGACACTTCTTTTCTGTGTTCTCAGTGAGATGAACAGATGCATAAACCAGGCACTGAGCCTGGATTCCTGTGCTCTTCTCAGTCAGACTATCTTGAGTCTGATATTGCAATACTCGTGTGTTTTGCAGCTGGTTTGTTCTTGTCTGTCTGGGCAAATTTGGACTACAGATGCAAGACTGTTTGCAAAAGATCATACATACCCTAACTCTGTGCTCACAGAAGAGTAAACAAGGAGGTATCAGGAAAGCCAGGTAGAGAAAGGAGCATAGTCAGAAACAGAAGACAAGAATGAGGCCTATTTTCATGATCTTTGTAAAAGTTGAAATTGTGACACCTCAGTGCCAAGAACTGGAAATGCTGCAGCTGTGGGAGGCCATTTTTGTCACCATTTGGTCCCAGAGAGAGACCTTTTCTTATACATGTATGTGAGGAAGCTTTTACTATGTGGCTGTGGGAGCCTCACCTGATGCCAATTTAAAGAGACAGGTGATTCCTTCAAGTTGGAAACTAATGTGCTGTAATTCCCCAAGGTATAAATTAATACCAAATATACGTCTAAAAATATAAAGCATTAGACACAGAGAGCTCAGCTTGAGCAGCAGAGCTGTAGTGCTGAGTTCTTCCATAATCAAAATATGCAGGCACCTCAAGGGAATATCTCAAGCTGGCTGATTACCCATTAAAATCTCAAACCTTTGATATAGGCCTATAGAATGGATCACCCCACATGAAGAGGGCTGTTTTCAATTTCCTTTGTATGTATGGGTCTTGGGGTGGGGAAAGAAAGCCCAGTGATGGCAACTCCATGCTCAGTAGATTTGGTTCTTCTCACAAGGCATGTGTAAATGGGGAAGAGGCTCTCCTGTATTATTTTTATTTACTCAGAATCCTTTTGATAGTGCTACTGTCCTGCTTATAATTCTCTTAATTCAGTACGCTGTTCTTCCTTACAAATAGCACAATTTCTCCTGCTGTTTGATTTCCACACAACTGATGTTAGAGCATTCAGCCTTGCATCTTCTAAGCGTGTTCCTGCTACTGCAGAATGAACTCTGCCATTTACAGCCATGTGTCATCTGGTTTAGCTGAAATAAACCCTTGCAAATGAACCCAACTGTACTACTGCTAAGTGTGCCAGTTACAGGGGGATGGGGTACAGCTGGACCCTCTTCTTGTTGCTGTTTTCCATAAATGGCTTTTCATACATAATTTCACTTCCCTGTGTCTTCAGTTCCATGCAGGATTATTTTTTTCTTCTTGTTTGCAGCTCTTTCAGGCAGGGATTTCCCCTCTCTGACACTTGTTCAGTGTCCAGCTTCACAGGGAAAGTGAGAAAGTGCCTTCCCTGAGACACAGCCGCACAACAAAGGGTCAGCAGCTGAGCCATAAAGACAAAGAGCACTTGAAATTAAATAAAGCTCACAGGTTTTTATTTTTATACTGTGAAACAAAATGCAGGGAAAAAAAAGTTCCTTCAGCAAGACATTTCAGTTTACTGAACTGTAAAATGCTTTTTTGAACATTGGAGCAAAAACAAAAGAAAAAGAACAGATGCACAGAACTGGAAGCAAAGCCAACCTGACTGAAAGCCCAGCAACTAAAGGACATAGCCAGTGTGAGCTGGGTTACTCAGCATCCTCTAATGGTGATTCACACTTCCTATTGTTCAGAGCAATAGTCATACACTCTGAGAGACTTTATGGCTTGGTAATTCTGTGGTGCCTAGGAAACTGAAGTCTTCACCTGGAGCTTTTCTGTAATTGGAACATTTATAGTAATTTTTCTTTCCTAGGCAGGTTTTCCAGTATCTAATATTTAAGTCCACTAGGACACCAGTAGACTCTTTTTATGTAGCTACCTATTTCTAGGAATCTTTGAGATTGTTATCCCATGGCTGGCTAATGGGTTAAAAAGTCATTAAACAAACATTCACATGCAGGCAGTGCAATTACAGAAGCCTTTTTTAAACTCAGGATCCCGGAATAAAATCACCTTCAATGAAGATAATGCAAGAGATTAAAGGCCTGTTTGTTCAGGATAGATTTGTTTCTTAAATGGATTTTCCTGTCAGGGTCTGAGTAATCTTAGAAGTGCAACAACTGCCTGTATGCAATGTTACCTGTAAAGCTGTTGGTGAGGAGTAAATTCCTCACAGCTCCCAATAGAGACTGCCTGTGTATATAAAAGATCAATTAAATGCTGAGTTACTGAGTGAAAAGATGAAATTCCAGGGTGAAAATCTATGGCCTTTGTTATACCTGTGGTCAAGACAGGATAGTCACTTCTGAGTTTAAATCTGCAACCAAAACTCCATGAATCAATAGTGGTCATCTCAGTCCAGCCTACTTTTTGTAGTAGGTGGTTTTGATCCTCCCTCTCCTCTTTAGACCTTGAGAACATGCTTATGAAACTTCTAATTAAGTTCTAGCTGCATCCCAAATCTTGTTTAATCCCAGGATCACAGCTAGAGTATGTTAATTTGCAGCCACAAGATCTGGACACTAAAGTAACTTTTTTTTTTTTAAGTCAAAAAAGTATTACTACAGTCAAATATCTGGGTGTTATACAAATTATTTCTAGAATGAAAGAACACAGAAGTTCTTGCTTCTGTATAGAACATTCTATATAGAAGACAGAGAGAGGTTCCTTTTGGCAAACACCAGCATGCCTTTTTGTGTGTTTTTTGTGCTTATGAAAAGCTGCTTTGATAGATCCACATCTGGAGGACATGGCAGAGTTGGTCTGGATCTCAAATTTGAGTCGCAGTTTAAACAATAATTTTAGGGTATTATGTCTTGATACAGCACGCATAAAACTTTACCTTAGAGCAATGATTAGATATTAATCTTACGGGACGTTGTCAAGAATAGTAACTTTGTCTGAAATGATGTTGATTTTCTTGCAAATTTGCCTTAAATATATATTGGTTCTGAGAGTACCCTGCACTCACACACACCTACAAGTCTTCATTACCTTCTTCCAATAACCTTATGAGTAGATCATGAGGCAAAGACTCATCTTTCCATAAGGAGTAATGAGGCATTACATACATGGTAGAGGGGGTCTATCATGACTTGTAAGTTGGAAAATCACTCTTGCTCTCTGAAAATGTGCTTTAGTTCTTTGAAGAGTTTCTTGAAGCAGTTTCACCTAGACTGTTGTAGGAAATCTGCTGCAGAGCAGCATGGAAAGATTGGGCAAGTAATGTGGCAAAAGTGAAAAAAGGTTCTGAGAAGGTGGTTCACTGAAGCAAGGACCAGTACCCAGGATACATGGTGGGTGGTTAGGGCAGTGCTCTGAATGGAAAAAGTCCTGGTTCAGATGGATATACACTGCAAGTGGACTTGCCATCCTCCATTCAGCTCTTTTTGGTAATGTTCTCTCACTCCTTACCACATCAGAGCTTCTTGGGGAGCTATATTTCTATAATAACATCTTAATCCTTTTTCCCTAGGCATATGAATCAAGCAAAGGTGGAAGGAAGTGGGAAAAACACCACCTGGGCAACTTTAAGTGTTGAGAGACCACAGATTTTGCAGATGCATACAAAACCTCAAGCTGCATTCATGAACTGTTGCAAGCATGGCCTGAGGGTCAGGAAGACATCAAACCCAAGGTTTTTTACAGGTGGTTTTGAGGTATGAGGTGAATATTACATGGCTCTGGTAGAATCCTGATGCTGGAATGTGGGCAAACTGTGAGCAGGATTTATTTGCTCTAAATACATTAGTATACTCCTGGACAGGAGGATGATTATAGGGCAGCTTTACACTAGGGATAAATATTTTTCTGTCTAATAGATGCATATGTCAGTGGAATATCTGTTGTTGTTAGCATTAGGGTATAGAGAATAATAAGAAAAGAAGGAAAATACATTATTTCCCACTAATCGGGTACAAAGAAAGCGTCATGAATTGTTTACATAGCAAACAAAATGTTGTAAAGGATTTAGAGGGAAATTACTTAATTCACTAGTCACATAATTTAAGCTTATTATCTAGAAACTAATTTGGGACCACCCATATTTAGACTGTGGTTTAGAAAGACTCAAAAAATCTCAAGAAACTGACTTTAAACAACCAGACAGTTATTCTGTTTTGGCCCTTGCATTTATTTTTGTATAAGAACTCTCACTGATAGCCTCCAGCCTCTGATAATCAGAATAGTAAGTCATAGCAGGGTGAGTAAATACCTATAAATCTTAGATCTGTATAGATGTCTGCTCACCCAAGTATAGTATTTGTATGGCAGATCTAGAACCTATTTTTAAAACTAAGGTAGTATTTCAATGATAACAGCAAGGAAAATGTTATTTAGAACAAGTTATTCCTTCATGTACATATTTATTTGCTTTCCTTATAACCTTCATGTGTATCTTCTGTTCTAGAAGCTACCTAGAGGAGCTTGCAAGTATTTTAATGCAAAATTTTCCAAGAGAAAGTGAAATTTAGTTGAAAAGATGCAATTATTTGGTTGGAATTAATAACAACTACATAAAAATCTAATGAAAATGTAAAAATAAATATTTTACCTAGTCAGTTTCATGTGGAAATGTTAAAGCACTTCTGGTTTCAAAAATTACAGGGTGATGTTAACACTCCAGAAACATCCTGATGGATATAGCCAGGTGGGGGTGGTCTCTTCTCCCAGGCAACCAGCACCAGAACAAGAGGACACAGTCTCAAGCTGCACCAGGGGCAATTTAGGCTAGATGTTAGGAAGTTCTTCATAGAAAGACTGATGGCTCATTGGAATGGGCTGCCCAGGGAGGTGGTGGAGTCACCATCACTGGAGGTGTTTAGGAAGAGACTTGATGGGGTGCTTGGTGCCATGGTATAGTTGATTAGATAGTGTCGGATGATAGGTCGGGCTCAATGATCTCAAAGGTCTCTTCCAACCTGGTGTATTGTATTGTATTGTATTATATTGTGTTCTGTTCTATTCTATTCTATTCTATTCTATTCTATTCTATTCTATTCTATTCTATTCTATATATACTGCTAAACTGTCTTTCCCTCCTACCTTCCTTCCTCTCTTCCTTCCTCCCTTCCTTCCTCCCTTCCAAATTCCTCCCCGCCCTTCCTTCCGTCCTTCCAGGTTACCTCGTTTTCTCATATCCCTCCTGTGAGCAGTAAGTGCATCCAAGTCTCTTCCTCTACCTCTTCTTTCTAGCTGGTTGCTCCATATTTTTCCTGTGTTGCTGTGATTTTGTAAAAATCTAAAAGAATGTGAAGATCCTTGAATGAAAAGGTTTTGGTGTTGTTTTTTTTTTTGTAAAAGAAAGAGATTATTCCTGTAAAGACATTATGATATTTTAAAAAGGGTGTTCTTTCCTTTTTGATAATCTCTTCCTTCCTTCCTGGATACAGGTTTGTTGTTTGGGGTTTTTTTGCATCACAAATAAGCCTGGAGGTCACACTGAATAATCCACGAGTAGGGCTTTGAACTAGTTTTGAAAACTAAGAAGCTTGGTAGATTTTTAGCACTTGCTAGCTTTTCCACATGCCCCAGCACATCTTAGCTTTGGAGCTATGCAATAAAGCATTCTTGTAATGAACTTTGGAACTTTTATCTAAGCATTTCCTGTCTTTCCTTTTTCTCTCTCTCTTTCTTTTTTTTTTCTTCTTTTCTCTCTCACTTTTAAATTTTTTTAAATTTTTTTTTATTTTTACTTCTGCCAGAAATCTAATCTTATCATGCTAACGGCATGGGATGTTCCACAGTTTTTACAACACACCTACAAACGTGATCCAATCTCAATACCCTTTCTCTCTGCACCATCAGCCTTTCTTCTCCTCTTCCCCCTCACTGCACACCCTTCGTGGCCCCCGGCTCAGCGTCGACACCCTGGGTGCTCAGATCGCACCTGGAACCCTCTCACCGACCCCTTTCAAGATTTCTGGGGAGAGATGAAAACACATTTGTCCCTTGAGAGAAACAGGAAGTTCAGCAAGTCAAAACGTTGTCTCTGTGGATCTGGTTGGGGTTATCCACTTGTCAGGAGTGCGTGTTTTTACCTGCCGCAGCGTCAAAGCAGGCAGGAGGTCTAACACATCCGACCACAGCAGTGTCATAAAGAAGGGGAAGCAGAACTTGCCAGCAGCATACCTCAGCCAGGAGATGAAACTGGTGAGCTCCTGCTGCACGTGGGAGCAGGCAAGCTAGCTGGGGCTGTGCAATGCTTAATGCTTTCAGAGTACAAGCAGAAAAATACATTTTAAGCAACAAACTAATAATAGCAGGACTAAAGAATAAAATGGCTGCTGCATCACCCTGTGCAGAGCTGCCTGTATGTCCTCTGAGGGTACTGGTGCCTATCAAAACTCTTATGCCCAGTTTTCAGGGCTTTGTCCCCCAACTTTTTTTGGTCCTGTTGACACCTTCTGACAGATTTTGGAGCTAAGTGTGGCGCTATGAAATGTTGTTTATTTGACAGGAGCAAAATTTATTTATACTCGTATAAAACTTAAGAACGAACCCAAACATGAGCCCTGCAGTCCACAGGGATATGGCTTTGGGCCAGACTGAGTATTTTGGCATAAACACTAAAAATCTTGTAAAAAATAATATCCTGTGGCTTTTGCACTTCCATTATATTAAACTGATTTTCTTTACACACAGTGGGATTTCAAATTAATTTGTAATTATACACACTGTGAGAGGATGAGAAAGAAATGACCTAATTATAGACCAAAAGGATGCCCTACAGCTATCATCCAATTACCCCAACCATCTGAGCTCTTAAGAAAAATGATGGGCTTAATCCTCTCTTGGTCACATCTAGTTGTAATTTGCCAGTGAAAGCTATAATTTCACTTTAAATATTCATTCGCATAATGTAAAACTCTGTACTGATGTTACTTAGAATGGAAACAGATAATGAGAATGGTTACAATCACAAATATCCTAATAGACTTTGGTCTTCCACACATACTCTGTGACCATTCCATGAGGGAGAAAATCATAGCCTTTCAGTTGTGCCCCCCAAATGGTACCAATTAGCTACAATTAGGCAGAGAGCTTTTAAGCTAATGGAAAAGCCTGAAATGCCCCCTAACAAGTGCAACCTATCTCCCAGTTTCAACCTTCCCTTTCAGCAAAGGATGAAGAGATCATGAAGAGCTACTTAGTGGCCTCAGTTAACATGTGAGTTAAGAAGCATCTTTCTAACCTCTTTGTACCTCTGCTCTTGATGCAATGTTCTTACAGTGTTTTCACTAAAATCTTGCATGAAACAGGAAGAATATCTAAGATGGGGAAAGGGTCATGGTACAGAAGAGGTTAGTTTTTTTCTAAAGTATCTCATTTTGTGGTTTATTCACAGTTGCATAAGCTATTTGCACATTAACCCAAAATGTCTTTTCTTCTTCTTCTCAGTTTTTTTGGTGTTTTTGTTTTGTTTTGGCAAATTAAAAAGCAAACAAAGCTGTAAGTGAAATTCTAGCAGAAACTATTGTGTTGAAAGACAACTACAATGCAATGAAAGAGTGTATAATATGGGGTGGGGTAAAGGAAATTTCATTAGTTTTTGGAGGAGGAAGAGATAGTAGTCTCTCAGCTCAGAAATGAGGGCATTCACAAGAAAGCCAGGAAGGGCCTTTTTACAAGGGCTTGTAGGGATAGGATTGAAGCTTGAAGAGGGCATATTCAGACTGGAGATTGGGAAGAAATTCTGTGTAGTGAGGGCGGTGAGATACTGGAACAGGTTGCCAAGGGAAGTCATGAATACCCTCTCCTTGGAGGTGTTCAAGGCTAGGTTGAAGGAGACCTTGAGAAACCTGATCTAGTTGGAGGTATCCCTGCCCATGTCAGGGGGGTTGCAACTAGATGATCTTTAAGGTCCCTTCCAACTGAAACCATTCTATGAATCTATGAAAGACATACTTTTTTGGTATCTGAGTCGACAAAAGACACCATCCTTAAGTATCTATTTGCTTTGCAAATTATTTTGATCAATACCAAGGATTTAACAAACTGAGATGTAGGCTGGCAGACCTTGTGTACAGCTAATAGTTTAGCAATTGTTTAGTAATCGCTGCTTTATCCTTTGTTTTTGTATTGCTCTTGATAAGCTTGTCTGGTTAAAAATTTGGAAGTTCAGTTCATTTCTCTGGTGGAAAGATTGATGGTGGAGTCATTTTTCTTTGAAGCCACTCTGTTTACAAGAAAGTTCAAAACCTTGTTTATTTCAACAAAGAAGAAATCAAATAACCCATGCCAGTTTCCCACCAGCCAACTCTTCAGGCAGCCCAAGGAGTGTCTCTCCATAGATGCAGAGATATATCCAGACAATGTAATGATTATCTCCCCAGAGGAGATGAGGACTAGGTTTTCAGGCAACAAGCAGAAAGCAAACATCCATTTGCCTTTCTTGTCCTGTCTTCAACCAAAGGTTGAGCTGAAACTCCTGCCCAGGCCAGGAGAGAGCAGGGCTCCTGTGGAGCTGGAGAGCAGGAAGGAGTTCCGCAAACTCCTGTCTCTATTGAGGACCCAGAGTTGAATTGTTCTAGTTCATGTTCTGCTGGAACTTTTTTCATGAAGGGTCTCAGACCCTTCTTGTTGCTTCCCAACCTAAGCTTTTTAATACAAAGTAAGACAAGGAAGGAGAGAGAAATCCTTTGCTACAGGAATAACCACAGCTGGAATAAACCACATTTTTTTAGGCATCCAAACTCTTTCTCAACAACTTGTTCACCCAGTAAACCCTGTATATCCCTAGGCCATTGTGGCTACAACCACATCCATTTAACACATATCTCACGGCCAAAACAATTTTTAGCTAAGGGAATTAAAATTACTGCTGCCTTTGGTTTTGTTTTGGCTGAAAATATGTGCCTGTGTTTTGAAATTTTCAGACTGAAGTTGCAGAACTCCTTTATAGATCTCCCTGGAAATAAGACAGAAGGTTACCTTTAATGTAGAATGGTGGTTGCTTGTAGAAGCTTAAACTCAAATCAAGGCTAGAAGAGTCCATTGCTCTGTTTAGAGAGGAAACTTCTGATTTTCATGGGAAAATCTCACTGCAACAGACATAGCTCCACAATGTGCTGAATTTAGCTATGTTTTTGTTTATGTATGTATGTTTATGTATGTATGTATGTTTATGTATGTTTTGTTTATGTATGGGTTTGTAATATGTCTCTCCTGTAAGTTTGTATTTCTGTGTTTGGGTCTCTATATTTCTAAATATTGTGTTTATTTCTGCCTATGAAAGACTTTAAAAATGGCATTTTATTTTAATTTAGTAGTCTGACCACTGTCCTTTATTACATAAAGAGCTTCATAAGTTACATAAGAAAAGAAAGAACAACAAGGCAGTATCTTGTTGGCGATTGTTGATTGTCACTGCTGGCTTAATTTTAAGGCAAACGAAAGAAGCAATGTGGAGACCAACATAACAGGTGTAAAACCACCTGAATGAATCCTGAACAATCTTTCACTACCAATTGCTTTATCATGAGCAGAAGTCATAGTCTTGCCCTGTTGATGGGGAGAAAAAACAACTTCATCTTTTTCTTGTAGGAAAACATTTTACATGGAAAATAAGGCCTGCCACCCCTTGCTGGGCTTATTCTCTGCTGTTCACAGGCATGACTCATGCATCTCTCATCTTGCTGCAGTTCTCTTGAAAGCTCACAGTGACATTTCAAAAGCTCTTCCAAGGAAGTATTGTATTGACCCTGAGCTCCACAGAAGTGACAGCATTTCTTCCCAAGTCTTGTGGTCCTTTGGTGTCTCATGGTCTCCCTGTGCTTCAGGAGCACAGCCCTGCAAAGGAGCAGCTCGTCCAAACTGCTGAGGCTGGAACGAGATGGCTCTGTTAATTTCAGATGATGGACATTCACTCATTATAACACCTCTGTAAGTGTTTTTTGGATTACTTCCAATTAGAATTCCCATGATTTTTGGTAACAGTTCTTGGTTGGGGGAAAAAAAAGAAAGCTTGACAGAAGTTCCTAGGAATAAATAATTCCCTGAGGAACAACTTGCTAATTCAAAAAGGAGAATCTACTTTAAGACTTTTGGAGGGACTGACTAAAAGCAGCAGTTTTTTGTATCCTGATATTTCTGACAAGAAATGCACTAGTTTGCTGGCTCCTCTTCAGGAGTTATGAAAACAAACTCATGTCTGTAGTTCTCATCCTTTTTAAGATCTTCAATTTAGTGAAAGTACCTGACGTGGCAAGTTTAATCATCCTTCTGTCAATAAGAGACAGACTTTCCCAAAGGCAGTGTCTTAATTTTGCCTTAATCTTATATTGTGTGCATGTGTCTCAGTGTGCCTTTTGACTCTGATGCTAACTTCTCAGGTACTCAGTTCCTTAAGAGAATCATCTAATGACTTTAGTGTCTTGTATATCAAATTACTACGAACTTTCCCATCTCTGCATTGTCTAGACTGCAGTTAGAAACAAAACTGCATCTTATACCAAAAATTCTGGTGATTCCCAGGTACATGCACTACTTTGGCTAGCCTGACTTGGAGGAAGAACTCTTTGGACTGTTTGGAGTAGTGGACTTCCTTTGGTCCTCGCACATTTCTTTGTTTTTTGAAGTAATGAGACATGAAGATGCCATGAGGTGGGATTCATACAAAAGCTTATGTATGTAGGTCTATGACAGCAAAGGTCCATGTGAGCTTAGGTTCTGAGTGTCTTAGACTCTCTTCATAGTCAGACCAGTCAGTGCTGTGATGTACTTCATTCTATGAGAGCCGTGTAAAAGCAGGCCAACTGGGCTCTAAGTATTGAGACTAGTAAACTGCAGAATCTGAATGTGAGGCAAAATAAACATCATCCTGACTTTTTAGTGCAGGAAAGTTACACTGTGTTCCACTACAAAAATCCAAAACAAATTGCAAAAGAAAAGGGAGAGCATCTTGTGATATACATTAGCTTTATTTGGGTATGTTTGCTGTGTACTGAAAATGACAGGAAATATGATTGTTTATTATTGTTATTTATTTATAACAAGTGTTGGTTATTTTTTACAGTTCTCTTTTTAGCCTAAATGAATTTTAAATTACGAACTTAAAGCAAAGGATCTGAAAGCATAAGCAGAAGGTCTTGATATTGGAGGGAGTTCAGAGGGGACTGACATGAGTGATTAAGAGGTACAGAGAAATTGATTTATGAGGAAAGATTAAAGGAGCAAAATATGTATAGTGTAAGTTAACTAAGTGATGTGTAAGAAGCAACATGGTAGCTGTCTTCAAATATTTGGTGTATATAAATACCAAGAATAGAGAGGAAATGAATATTTAGGCAAAATTCAGTGGGAAAATGTTCTGACATTTGATATTGCCAGGAAAGACCTGTATGCTGCAAGAGAATTGAAATTGAAAGGTAAGATTTATACACTGTAAGAGGTTTAAAGCCAAAAGGGTCTCACAGAAATTACTGAAACCTACAATGCTTTTTTAATAGTGAATGTTAGAGAAGGTGCCAACCTTTGGAACCACCACAAGAAATTCTATAGAATAATTTAACACATCTTGAACTAAATTGATGGAAGGTCCTAGTTTTGGTGATTTATTTTGTTTTTCCTTTTCCTATGAGAAAATAAAATATGCCATTATGAAAAAAACCATGGCAAGTGAAGTGATCAGGTAGCTGACCTAAGAAAACAAACGAGTTCCTTTTCATGTGTAAATTGTGTGCTCTGAAAGAATCCAAGTAACTGCTGGCTGCATTAAAAACAGTTTACTCCTCATCTGCTGCATGTCTTGACACATTATACAGCTTTTAATAACTAGGAGAAAGGAAGTTCTATATCAAGAAAGTTGCCATAATGTAGGAAATGTAAGTGAATGTGTTCCAACACTGCATAGACTTCACTGATACGGCCATGAGTGCTATTTCTGTTGATTAGATTAACTCGGCTGGTGAACAATCAGGAGATTATATGGCTGGGGGAAAGGATCCACACAGGGGTGGAGCAGATAGAAAGTGAATTGGGATAAAAGAGTAGTTGTAGGACTGCGCACCTGGATCTGCTGGAGGGAAGAAAAAGGAGCAACATTCAGTGTGGTGTGAATGAGTTTGCTTTGTGAGAGACAACGGTGGCTGTAGAGCTGTGCAGAGCTCAGACCCTCCCCTTTGTCTTGGGATATGTCTAGTCCTGTAGTAGAAATTTGTTTAAAAGAGTCGACTGAAGAATCCTTCTTCTTTAGTCGTTTGTGTAGTTTGTCAGAACAGGATTCAAATATTGTCAATCATCTTGAAATCTAACTAGTTTACAGCTTGTGCTCTGAACCTATCCATCCTTTTGATCTTTTTGCCTTAAGAATGCAACTGCATGAGAAACACATTAATAAACTTTAAAGCAAATGATACATGTCAGAAAGTCTGGAAAAAATAATAAATAAAGCACAGAAGTGTTCCGTGTAAAAATAATTAAGCAAAGAATGATTTCTTGGAACTGGAACAGACTTGGACCTTTGAAAGGTGAATCTGGACCTCAGTCTCCAGATTAGAAATATGTTTAAATCATCAAGCGTTCAGGGGCTGAAGTCTAGGGATTTCGTTCAGTTCCATCTTTAATCCTGAAGTAGAAGCCAGCAGCAGCAAGGCTTGTGTTCCAGATCTCAGACTAAGAACACAGTCTTGGCACGTGTACCAATGCCATTTGTGAGTGTATATATATATATATATGAACAAATAAAATATAGTGAAATAATTATGAATGCATAAACCTAGGACACTAGGAAGCCACACTTACAAGCATTTTTCAATTTATAGGCACATTTTCAAGAATTTCCTGTCTTTTGTTTCAGCCAGACACACGGGACTATTTTAATGCTGTTTTATTTGTGTGTTCTGTTTCCTTCACATTTGTTTGAGCAGAAGAGGATGGTGGTAAAAAAGGAGTCTCCACGAAAGGTTTACAATGTTTGTGAAGCTAGGCTGTGGCAATTCCCTTTTGTGCTCTTAAGACAATCATAAAAATGCATGCACAATATTTTGACGTGTTTGAAATGATTGTGTAAACAGCTGCTGCTGATAAAACACCGTGAGTTATTACTTAAACACAATGCATCATAATTCATTCTTTGGAGACACTCTGCATTCTGTTGTGGGCATTATTTACAGGCTTCATTGTAAAGACTTTACAAGGGTACTCTACTGTGCCTTCCCATTGTCACATTTCAAAAATAATGATCTCAGCTTCTGACCATGTAAACTCTGAAACAAAAGAAGAGTCCAATTGTCCCTGTGCATAAACAAGGCTTGTTTACAAGGTTAGGCCTTCACCAGTAAGCCTTGCTTGTAATGTGCATTATGATTACTCAGATTTTCAGGCAATACATATTGATACTTTTTTTTCCCCCCCAGAAAATGTCTAAAAAGAAATTTCATAAGTATTTGAGACTCATCTCTTGCTTTTCTCAACTTTTCCCATTTCTTTGCTTATAAATACCCTTAAAACTATTTGTACTGAAAATGTCTCTGTGTGGTTGTCTTTGTTAATGCAGGTCATGGTGGTGTGATCTGAACATTGTTGAATTTGTCATTAGCTCTGCACTCCTGAAAGAAAAATCAATATTTCTTCCTGCAGCAAAGGGGATGATTCTGATTTGTATAGTTTGGGAATCTGAAAAATGTCACACAGTGCCCTGGATAGTCAGGGAATTTAAACCAAATTCATGTTAGCATCATAAAAGATAACACAGAAAAATACAGGAAAGGAATTCTGAGGTTCTGCGAGACAGATTTGTATCTTGGGGTGCATTTAGAAATGTGTGTCCAGCAGATTGAGCAAGATTCTCTCTCCACCCCCAGTCTGCCCTGGTGAGGCCACACCTGGAATATTGCATCCAGTTCTGGGCTCCCCAGCTCAAGAGGGGTACAAAGATGATGAAAGGGCTGGAGCACCAGAGCACTGCTTTATGAGGAAAGGCTAAGAGCCCCGGGGCTTTTTGGTCTGGAGAGAAGACTGAGAGGGGATTTAATAAATGTTTATAAATAGCCAAGGGCTGGGTATCAAGAGGGAGGGGACAGGCTGTGGTCACTTGCACCCTGTGATAGTACAAGGGCAATGGATGTAAACTACAGCACAGGAAGTTCTACCTGAATATGAGTAGCAACTTCTTTGCTGTAAGGGTCACAGAGCAGTGGAACAGGCTCCCCAAAGAGATTGTTGAGTTCCCCTCTCTGGAGACTTCCAAGACCTGTCTGGATGTGCTCCTGTGCAGCCTGTGCTAGATTCTATGGTTCTGCTCTGGCAGAGGGGTTGAAATCAAAGATCTTCAGAGGTCCCTTCCAACCCCTAACATCCTGTGATTCTGTGATATGCACTCCAACAGTTGTTTTGAGATTATTTAGAACACCCAACTATTTATTCAATTTGAATGGCAAGAGTCTCTCGTTTTCTAGCAGAGGATGAAGATGAAAATAAGTTTCACTTTATGCACACAGACACGTAAAGGGACACAAATTATTTCAGAAATTATAGTTTCCTCTCAGTCCAATTAGGTGAACTGAATGTAGTTATGTTGTTGTAGGGCTCAGGGCTCTGACTGCACATAAAAACTCTCAAATCATAACACATAGTATTTCCATCCAAAACAAAAGGAGAATTATTAAGCCATGGTGGGATTTCATGTAGGATTGGCAGACAGCTTAGATGGCAATAATTTAACACTTGCACCATGAAATTAACATTTACATTCACTTGGTGTAATTTGTCAGACCAGCAGCAGACAGTTGTATTTCTTTTTTTTTTTTTTTTTAATGAGAGCAGGGAGATTTAATTACTTCAATTTAACTAGAAACACCTTTCCTTTGCTTGCTGACAAAGGCTGTAGTGGTGGTTCAAGTTTGTAGATATTTTCTGAGACTACTTTCTGAGACTACTTTCCATAGTCTCCATAGCTCTACACTTGAAGGACTCCAGCTTTCTGATGACCGTGAACTACCAGATAGATTCTTCCACAGATTCCAAGCAATGTGTGTAAATTCCAGCTGTCCATATATCATCTTTTTGCAAGTATGATGGCTGCTATAAACATTTCAAGGAAGTTGCCAAAATCTTCAGCATGGTATCTTTCTGCCCAGAATGTATACAAATTAGACTAGTATTTCTTCTCACAAATTCTTTCCTTTAGCAACAATTTCTGCTGTATTGTGTTACTGTCTAGAAAATGAATGCTGTAGAAGTGAGCCATGGCTCAGCAGACACAAGCTGCAAAAATACATTTGATTTATGTTGCAGTGAATTCTGGTAGGGCAGAATTACCAGGTTTTCATCCAGAAATATAGTTTTTTTCCTGACAGTTGAGAGAAACTTGTTGATAGAATATTATCCTAAGGCTACTTATACATTTAACAAGGTATATATAAGTAAATAAAATGAGATGGAGCCTCCTGTGTTTTAGCTTGCACCCATTGTTCCTTCTCCTATCACTGGGCACCACTGAAAAGAGCTTGGCACCTTCATCTTGACACCCAGCCCTCAGACAGGGTGTCTGAGGTGTCTGATAAGATCCCCTCTCAACCTTCTCTTCTCCAGACTAAATAGCCCCAGGTGTCTCAGTCTTTCTTCATAGCAGCGATGTTCAAGGCCCCAGATCATCCTCATAGCTCTCCATTGAACTCTCTCCATCAGATGCCTGTTTCTCTTGAATTGGGGAGCACATAACTGGACACAGTATTCAAGTTGTGGTCTCACTAGGGCGAGGTAGAGGGGGAATAGAGAATGAAACAAGTAACAAACATATATAGTAGAGATAAGGAAGACTGCAAATATGGGAGAACAGTAATTAGAGCAAAATGGGAAATTCTAGGCTAGTATTATAACACATGTGCTTTTACTTAATTAATGAGGGAGCTTTTAAAATATTTTCCCCTGGATTTGGGTGTTTGTCTCCTTTAAGAAGGAATAAGCAGTAGATGTGTCTTGATTTCCTTATCTCAGTATTATAAGGTACATAATCACAGCCTAGGAACACATTTTCCCTTCACTGGGAAAATGTTGACTCTGAAAGAGTGGGTCCAGAGTTTAGTGCAGTGAAAATTATTCCCATCTCTTTCTGCTTCATAAGCCTTCACTGAGCAGAATTTAAAGGCTAAACACAACTCTCAGGGGTGGGAGGAAGGGGAGGAGAAGGAGAAATCCTCCTACAAGCAACCTTTTTGTATTTACATTTGAAATGGAAAATACAGATGTTGCAGAAGTACACATCTGGGACATGGATTCCATATTTTTGACAGAGACTAATTTTCACTGCTTTTCAGCTAAGTGGCTTAAAATCAACTTCTTTGCCCTGCCTGAAACTCAGGATTTTGGAAATAAAATCGATTGCTGATCTTGCAGACTATGCTGTTATACTTATTTCCTTTCTTTTTTGCAGGATTCTTGTCTGGGTTATAGGGTTTAGGCTGTTTTCTTCTTTCACCACTGTTCCAATGCTCCATTTGCAAAATGTTTAGATTATAGCAGACGCGAACTTCCTCTGTCTCAGAGCCAGCCATGAATCAGGCTGAGAGCTGGGACCACTGGCTGTCAGAGGACCCTGAAAAGCTGCAGCTTTAAAATAACAAGTGTTTGACAGCTCAGTTTACAAAATAGCAGATTGTGGCTATATTGTACTATGCAGCTACATATGACATAATAACTAGGGACTTAAAGTTATTTAGTCTTTTCCCTCTCGCCATAATTTCCAACAAATAAATCTCTCTGGGACAGGAGGTCTGGTGAGCTGTACAATGCTTGCATTTTCCTCACCACAGCTTGTCCCCTCTCTTCTCTATTTTACATGTTAAAAAAGAAAAAGCCCTCAGTGCCTGGTAATCAGAGTTCTATAACATTTCTGCTGAAAGAGACTAATGTGAAGATAAATACATAGACTTTTGGGGTTTTTTGGTAGTCAAGGCATTCATTATAAGTCTTCCCATCAAAAATATCTGTAGAAACTTCTTAATGGACAGAGCTTAATATTGTGTAGTTGAAGTGGAACACAAGTGGTCCTTTTGGACAAGAGCTATGCTCACAGGGTTCCTGTGAGTTTTATTTTTCAAAATCAGTGGCCAGAGGTTGCCTAAATGTAGCTTCATGTGCACTGAAAAAAAACCCTGAAGTGAATAAAATTTAACTACTGGAATGTTCTTCCTTTTCCTGATATAAAATATGATTAAAATAATAAAAGGATTACTTTTTATTAACATGTTTGCCAAAAGAGCACTAGCTACTTTGGTTTTCTGCATTCCCTCTTCAATAAATATGAAAAGGTAACAAATGCCAACATTTTATCAATCTAATTTGTAGGCAGGAAGGGGTTGGTCTCTTCTCCCAGGCAACCAGCACCAGAACAAGAGGACACAGTCTCAAGCTGTGCCAGGGGAAGTTTAGGCTGGAGGTGAGGAGAAAGTTCTTCACTGAGAGAGTCATTAGCCATTGGAATATGCTGCCCAGGGAGGTGGTGGAGTCACCATCCCTGGAGGTGTTCAAGAGGGGATTGGATGTGGCACTTGGTGCCATGAGGTCTGTGGTGACAGGTTGGACTTGCTGATCTTTGGGTTCTTTTCCAACCTTGGTGATTCTGTGATTCTGTAATTTTCCCTTTACTAATATTTAGGCTATTGAAGAAACCCAAGGGACGTGCTTGCTCAATTTCCATTAGATATTCAAATCCCATGTATAATTTCTACTTTTTTTTTTCTTTTTTTCCTTTGAAGACCCTGATCCTTTAGAGTAGAGTCCTTAGGTACTAATTTTTGCTGTAAAGTTAAAATAGTGATGTTAAAATTTTGGGATATACTTTGCAGGTAAATCTACAGGAGTTTAACAGTATTTATACTTGAATATTCTTACCCTTCCTTCTCTTATTTAGAGAACAGGACCCTGGGAAAAATAGATGACACCTACCCAAGTTTGCATTGCATTATACAGGCATGGGTAAATTTTAACTTCAGCTATCTTCAGTTGAGTTCATCATCTTAGGCTCCATCTGTAGTTTATGAGGAGAAACAGGCCTTATTAGGCCATGGTTTTTCTGACCTATTTTAAGTGTGTACTTTAGGATGACATGAATCACAACCTGAACTCCTCTGTCTACACTGAGTAGAACTCCATTGACTGTCAAGGGAACCCAGGATGACTAATTGTGTTGACATCTACACTGAACCAGATGATTTCTGCTCTTAAAGCTGAAGTGTACTCAGTCTATGAGACTAGCCTTGAGCTGAATGTTTTCAGCTTCTTATTGCTACCAATATCAAAATGAAGTGCATCTAGACTTATTGATACTTTCAGAAGAATCACAGTGAAGCATATGGTTTAGACCCCATCTCTTAATGTCTGTGGAGTTGATATAAAGCAAGAGAATGTGTCTTGGGGTTCTGATGGATGGGTTTATGAGTTGTCTCTAAGGACAGTAGTATAGATGTGGCTTTCAGATTTGATAAATGCAGAAAATAATCTTCTGTGAAGGCAAACTTGGGTTTCTGACTAAGAAATTACTCAAACCTTATAATCTTATTTGAGGATATGATCTAGATGATGCTTCAAGGATAGGTCTAAGAGGGTGTCTCTTTGAAATTTTCACCTTCACATACTGCTTGATTCCCCTGATGGCTGTACATGTATTGTATGCCCCTACATCTATTAAAAGAGGTTCAAAGGTATTTCTACAATTGTAGGCTTATAGAGTAAGTCTGACAAACTAATTAGGAACAGCTACTTTTATAAGTTATCTGAACACTTAAGAAATGCAGCACTTAATGTGATCTTCAAGTTTTATAGTCATATCCCTAAATATATTTAAACATTCAACTTTCACTAGAATGGCTGATGTGATTTAGTGGCCTAAATACTTTTGCAGATCTAACCCCTGGACTCTCCTCCTTCCTAAATTCACTGGGATTTTTCTAGTGAGTACCTCTGAAAGTGATTTAAAATGCTTGCATACTAGATGCAAGCACTTGAAAGTGAAGTATTAGGGCATAATGTGTCTGTATATGAGTTTGCTTACATGTACAAAGAAATAAGTAATTATTATCTGTATTTTTTAAGTCCAGGAAGGGTTATGATATACTCTGTAACATTATTTAGTAGATCATCTTACTTGAATAAGGTTGATACAGCAGAAGCCACATCAAACCCAGAGGAAAGAAAATAGTTTCCAATAACCCATATTTTGTCCTTACAATCAAATTAATTTTAGAACACATTTTAAAGGTTCTCTTTAAATAAAATTTTGAATAGATAATTTTTATCAAGCCTACTCAGTAGATTATTCCTTTTTCTGTCTCTGTCCATGGCCTGCATTCATTTCTTTATAATACTTTTTGTAATGAGTTGATTTTTATTTCCCTAGCTTTACATTTGGGAATGTGGTTTTAAAAATAAGTCTTCCTATCCGTTTGGAGAGAAACAATCTATAAATACAGCTATGCACTCACAGGGTTTTAGTACTTGACAGTTTTATTAAAAACAACAAGTACACACAGTGTTAGCATTGTTTCTAAGATGTTACTTACCCTTGTCTGTGAAATATCAGCAAAGCAAAATGGGACATTGGGGTTTCAATTTGCCAAATGTGAGAGGTTATAAAAACAACTTTTCCCCTACAAGATATTTATGAAGAAAATGTGCTTCCAGAATAAGAAATGAGGGACAAAAATGGCACGTTTAGAAACAACTGTAACAAAAGAGTTAATTTCTTGTGAACATTCAAAGTCATTTTATTTCCTTTTTTTTTTTTTCTGAACCTTTATCAGAATAAGTGATTGATGCTTCTCACAAAAGTCTTTTTTTTTTCTTTTTCTCCTCCTCCCCGCCCCCAGCATTTATGCAGCATTGTGTACTGCCAGACTTAATGTCTAAATCAAGGGCAATACTATTATTAGAATTTATTTAGCTGACCTTTTTCTTGACTAACTTTGGTTATCTGAATATACAGCTTCTAGTTCAAACTACTCAGCTACCTCTTCTTGCAGTCAGAGACAGCACCTTGAGAGGAGTGTTGCAACTCCCAGATCATGCACATCTTAGACTGGATGACTCAGCTCCTGAGTATCTCAGTCTAGGTCAGAAGAGCCCAAACAGTCACTGACAAGTTAAACTAAATACAAAAATTCCTAAAAACTAAAACCCCACTCACAAGAGAAATTTCACTGAATGTTCATCTGAGGGATTAAGCACTGAATTTTACAGATTTTGGATGCTTTCTCCCCTCCTCTGCAGCTAACTCTTACATGGTTTATATAGAATCATAGAATCAACAAGGTTGGAAAAGACCTCAAAGTTCATCAAGTCCAACCTATCACCCAAGACCTCATGACTACTAGATCATGGCACCAAGTGCCATATCCAGTCCCCTCTTGAACACCTCCAGCATCTGTGACTCCACCACCACCCTGGGCAGCACATTCCAATGGCCAATAACTCTCTGTGAAGAACTTTCTCCTCACCTTGAGCCTAAACTTCCCCTGGCACAGCTTGAGATTGTGTCCTCTTGTTCTGATGCTGCTTGCCTGGGAGAAGAGACCAACCCCTTCCTGGCTACAACCTCCCTTCAGGTAGTTGTAGAGAGCAATAAGGTCTCCCCTGAGCCTCCTCTTCTCCAGGCTAAACAATCCCAGCTCCCTCAGCCTCTCCTCGTAGGACTTGTACTCGAAACCAGCCTCATTACCCTTCTCTGGACACGTTCAAGAATCTCAATGTCCTTATTAAGTTGAGGGGCCCAGAACTGGAAACAGTGGCCACCATCCTGAACTGAAGCTGAATGACCCACTGGCTTTGTTTTTTCCCTGAATTACTTTTGATTTTTGGCTATTGTCTTTCTGTCTATTGTTCTCCATTTCTAAAAAAAAAAAAAGAGAAGAAACAAGTCTCAAGCCCAGGAAGTAGAAAGAGCACAGTTACCCTCAATCTGTTTATTTTGGTAGTGAGAATAAACTACTGAGGGCATTAATTTATTTTTTCCCTAAAGCAAAGTTCTTTCCCTTTAAGAGGATCATAGTGGTTCATCTGCAGAGTTAAAAACAACCTAATCCAAGCACAAAGCTCCAAGACTTTGGGAAGAGAGAAATCAGGAGGGAAAATAACACAAAAATAAACAACTGGTTAACTTTTTCTGCAGGGAAGCAGCTTTGAAAGGGGGAGCAGATGGGTTAGATTTCTGCTAAATTCATTAACCTTGAGAATATCCATAGAAGTCACAGAATAGGTTACCCAGGACATTGAACTAGGCCTCCAATCTTTCCCAGGGTAAAGTTTTTCCAGCACTTGCAGCATGATGTCAATGCAAAGCTTTTCTCAGACTTCCTGGAACAGTTACAGGCAAATCACTGGAGACACAAAAAAATATCTGGGGCCTCAGCCAACAGCATTCCTCTATGAATACTGGTATCTCAATTTGTTCTTTATTTTTCTTAATTGGCATTATGCAATTTTGAAGATTTACAGCCAGCTAGACTAGGAGAATAAAGTAAACCAAGGCCAGAGCTGACAGTGGCAGCAACCCTTTTACCAGATAGTGGACATAATTTTCTACTGCAAAGTCCACTAGTTTACAACAAAATCTCCCCTTTAGTCTTCTGTGATGTTACAAAAATTCATCAGCTTCCCAGATTATATCTTATCTGTGGCTTGTGTAATGAATGTTTTAATCCACTGGAGCAACAGAATAAACCATAATTACATATATTTTAGTCTGAGGGTATGTTTCTTTTAAAATGTATCCTATTTTAGCATGAAAATCTCAGTTTCTTAAAACAAACAATCCATCAACTATGTGATTATTACTCTATATTTTATGTATGTTGTCAAATCTTCCAATAGCATTTTAAAGATGTACCTCAAAGTACTGCTGTTGTGAAACCTATTGTAGATAATCTATGTAATCATGAACATCTGATTCTAAAAGGGAAGGTTATAAAAGGCACAGAGGGCAGTTAAGCATGTAATTGTCTTTGGGAGATAATGGGAAGTGGGCATGTAACTCCCATCTGTACCTCATGAAAATCTCCCCTAAAGCAAACCTCTGGTTATGCAGGACCCACCAAGAGAAAGGCAGAGCCATTTTCTGAGAGCTTTTACCTTGAAAGAAACAGCAGCTCCTTAACACATTTCACAGAAATGGAGGGGGCAAAGGTGTGTAGATTTGGCCTCCTGGGAGCAATTCCTTAACTGCTTTGCTGCACTTTGTGTCCCTGATATTATCAGTCATAAAAAGTGTTCAGCTTTAGCAGAGTCTGGGAATTTTCCTTCAGCTCTTTACCCATGAAAATATTAATCATTCTGGGTGTAGTCAGCCCCCTGCTCCAGCTGATCATTTACTTGAGTTCTGGTTTGGAAAAGAATGTTTCCTGCAGTTTTAGCTACAGCTAGAGTTAGGTCTGATCCCTTAGCTGTCTTCTTCTGGCTGATTATCAGCTGCACTGGAGGGTTACTCTACAGCTGGTTCTAGCATAGCTGCTCTAGGGCTGTCTACTCCACAGGACTGAACTTTGTTCCCATCCCTAAGCAACCTTCAGCTAATGGTGTTCTAGCAACACTGGGTTCTTCCTTTTTTGCCTGGAAAAATATTCAAGCTTTTGGTTCTCTGCATTTCTCTGCAGTGGATGCTTCTAAAGCCTGAAAATTTTCCCAACTAAACTAAAGTCCAGCTCAGTGTTGTTATTTTTAATTTAATTTTTATTTTGAGGGCTGTTTAGTGGGGTTTTGTTGTTTTGGTTTGGGGTTTTTTGGTGCTTTTGTTTGTTTGTTTTGTGGAGATTGTTTTTGTTTGGTGGGTTGTTGGTTGGTTGGTTTTGTGTGGTGGTTGTTTTGTTGGTGGATTGATTGGGGCTTTTAATGTTGGAGGCCACCACCCGTGTACAGTATTCTAAAATATTTCAAAGTTAAGCTTTCAGAAAGCAGCTCTTACTTTGGTCTCACCATAAACAATAGCAGTGTTCTGGAGAAAGATGCTCAGTGAAAGGATTTTATAGTGTACGGGGGTTTTCTTGGTTTGTTTTGTGCTGCAGAAATATCATACAGTTTCAGACGTGGAGGAGGAGTCCACTGCATGTGATGCTCTGTGTACATAAAACAAAGAAGCAGGTCTTGACAAGCTCAGTAGAGCTTATTGAAATGCTAAATGAAAGAAAATGTCTTGTAGGGACAACTTCTGCCCTCAGTTAGAAACAGTGAATTCATTGTGATGGGTTACCAAATTTGGCCTTAGAACTAGTCCATGTATTTTGTCTGCATATGTCTGGTTTATGTACTTTAGCTGTGTTTACTTGACAATAAAGGCAGAGAAGTCTTCCTCCTGAACTCAGTGGAAGTGTTGACTCTGACCTCTTTTAGAAAAGAAACAGACCAAAAAAGGTGGTTGTTTTCTGTCATGAATTCTGTTATTATTTCTAACTCAAACTGTGATTCTTTACCCTGGGTATAATTGGACTGCATACACAATTATTATGGTTTTTTCCCCCTTTTTGGAGGAAGAAAGCTTGCAATGTCCACAAATCAATTAGACTCCTGTGACTGCTGTGGGAAATGTAAATTTAGAGAAGTCAATACACTCTGCCATTCATTGCTCAGTTTTTTAAAAGACTTGATTACATCCAAACCTTCTCAAATGCATATTACATGAGGAAATTGGGATATGAGGTTAAAATACACAGAAGCAACAGGGTGAAGAATGAAACCATGGCAAAAAGCAGCTTATGTAGGTTAACAATGCAAAGAGGTGAGCAGTGAACTCTGAATAAGAATGAGGGAAGGAGTTGAAAGATGTGCAAAAGAACTCAGCTATTGCTTTTAAAGCTGGCACTTTTATCAGTCTTTCCAAAACTGCATAATTACTGAAGGGAAACCCCTAGACAAAGGACAAGTAACAGAGGTTGTAGATGGGGTAAAAAAAATAATAAATCAGGGACACTTGGGAGCTAGTCCTGCTGTGGGACTGTTTCACTGCGCCCTGTCCAACATTGCCAGTCTGCAGCAGTTGTATGTGAGCCCCTCACTGCTCCATGTTTGCCACTAACAGCTGGGATGACTCCCTTCCCCCTTCCTCTCCTTCTGCCACAGAACAGCTTTAAATTTGTTAAATGCAGCTGAGAGAGTTAACAAAAAGGTTTTTCACTGTTTCCATATTGATATACAGTTAGGTAGGTGGAAGTATTTTTTATTTCTACCAGAAAAACATAGTGACCAACAAATTATGGAGTTAGAAGGGGCTTTGCTTTGAGTGCTTCCTTCAGTGTGGAGCTTTTCAGATGCACAAAACAGGTTTTGCATCTTGGATATCTTGAAAGAGGCAACAAAGACTGATAATATGCAGGCCTGGGAATCACTAGTTTGGCTGTATGAAAAGTTGCCAGATGCAGGAGATGTAGCTCACTTGATTGCTCCAAGAGTCTTTAGGGAAACCGTTGGAGTATTGCATAGAAGCAGGCTATTTGCTTCAGTGTACCTGCAAACAAATGGGTATGTGATGGAAAGTTTGTACCTGAAAGCACTGAGGGAGATGCAGATCTACCTCAGCCTATATTGGGTTTATGCTTACAATAACAAAGGACATTGGTGATTCATTGTTTTTTGGCATCACTTTTTTTCCCAGAGTCCTCCATCGTGACCCCTCCTTTTGAGTAAATATTCCTTGATTTTTATATGGTCCTTACAGAGCCACAGCAAAGCAGCAATTATATTTAAGTAGTTTTGGAAAGCAGGTTAGTTTTCTCTCCATCTGCTTCTTCCCACTGGGCCCACTACACTGCTTTCCTGCTTGAGGAGGTCTGGAGTTAGACCTCTGGAAGAAGCAGCATCCTGTAGCTGGGTTCCCTATGGAAACTTGACTTCCCTGAGGAAACAAGGAGGGAGCACTGACTGTTATAATCTGCTGGAGCAACTCAGAAGACAGTTCTGGAAAAACACTTTGTCAGCTTGGAGCAGCCCTGTTAGTAGCTGTGCCCATGTGCATCCTGCAGCAGGAAAACTGTCCTGCTCTCTCAATGTGTGCATGGTAGTATCCTGCGGTGTGTGTCTGGTAAGGATGCAGCATCCTGGTTTTGGAGAGACTTTGTGTACCTGCTGAGGCAGAGAGTAGAGCTTTGGCACTTATTCAATCCCAGAAGAGAGAGAGAGATTTCCCCACAGCAGGTGTCCTTTCTGCCCTGCTGACTCTGTCTCCCACTTAATTAGGCTTTCTCATGGGTAGTCAATAGTTCGTCTTCTGGTTTTGGATGATGGTGTTTCAAGACATTGTCAAGACCAATAAGACTGCATCAGCTTCATTAATCTATCCTGTAACTTCCCTTGGGGAATAGAGTCACATTTTGATTGGAGATTTTCCTTGCAGTCTTGCTGTTGGAAGCTGGTCTGGGCCCAAGGACATTTAGATCTGCATATGAGAACCTGGGGATATAATTAAAAAGTTGCTTCAATAGTTCTCTGTTGCCATTAGCATAAAAAATATCAATGTCTTGTTGTTGTGTGCCCTCCTTGGGTAACCTCTGCTGTATCTGTCACTGTATATTACTTGTTCTTTAAACAGAAGAAATGAACAAGTTTTATAGGACTTATCACATTATATTCAACTAAGAAGGCAATTTGTGTCCAGCTAATAGAAGTATTTATTTTAATGGTTGTGACTGCATTTAAATACCTAGTTTCAAGTTATAGCAGTTTCATCAACCTGAACAGCAAGGTCCTAGGCTGAATGCTATGAGAACCACATCTGCTGCTCTTTGCCTGCAGTGTTGCAGCTGGCACTGATAACTAACAGCAGACAGGAGGTAATAAAACACATAAAGGCAAATGAAAGCTACTTCTGAGACAGATTTTTGAAGGTGAGATGGTCTTTCTTTAACATTTTAACTTTTCTTCAGCAGCGAAGCACCTCTTTAGATTGTTCATTAATCTAAAAATATCCTAAATGATCAAGGTTTTGGGCCCTTCAGGTATGTAAGGGATCCTTAATGACAGGCTGATTTTTCCTGGTGGTGAAAGGCAAAAGTGGGCATGGAGCTGCCAAAATGATAAAGACTGAAATCACAAGAACCTGAACAGTTATATAGGAACTGTTGATCTTTCTAAATGCTGTTATTGGTACAAACTCATAGGCTGAGTATGCTCCATGTGTTGCAGGTGAATCTAATAAAATCACACACTAATGGCTAAGGCAGTTCAGAGGCAGCTACACAAACATTAACAAACCACTATGGCTAATGACCAGTTTCTGGCATCCATTTTTCAGCCTCTCCTTTTCTGTGGTGCTACTTCCTTCACCAAAGCAAGACAACATCTAGACATACACTGAAGTGACATGACATGGCCATAGCAACAGAAATACAGCTACTTTCAAAGGCAGGAGGTTTAATACATGAGCTTTTAAATGATCATGATCCCCACTGGCAAAAGCCTCAGCGCTTTATGAAGGAATGGTTTTGTTCCTGAAGTGGAGCATGAAGAGATCCAACTAACCATCAGCTCTTAGCAAAACTACCAAGGCAGACAGAAGGCAGGTTCTACTTTGTTAGGCTAATTCTGAATCAGTATGAGCCCTAAACAAACAAAAGAGTGTTCTTTTACATAATGTTGAAAAAACCCTAATGACTCCAAGATTCCCCCAAGATGGGGCAATTCCATTCCTAGAGCAATATTTATAAAGTATATCTTCAAAGAAACAACCACAAAAAATAGAAATTTCAGTGTGGTATTGGCTTAGTAGCTGAGTAAGTCCTGCTGCTTTAGCTGCTATGAAAAAGGAAGCTTCTCTGTAGGATTGCTGTGCAGTCTATGTAACATGGTGAGGTCCCTAGGTTCAGAAGAGTAACACCTGCCCACGCTACTTATCTTTCAGACAAGGAGTGCAGATCAAGCTGAACAGATTAATGGACTTTATCTCATGGCCATGAAATGTTGCTCACCAGCTAGGAAACCAGATAATAGTTTTGGATGATGCATGTCTGTCAGCTGTGAAGTCTGTCATCAAGATGAACTGTCAATTACATATCAACCTGTAAACAACTCTCACATGGCTGCAGACCTCAATTAATGTTGAGCAAGGCAAGATTCAAACAAACGGCTTTCAAAGTGAAAAGTTAGAGAATTAATGTAAGCCAAAAGAATGATTGTCCAACAGGACACTTGTTCTGTTTGTTTGCCTTTTCCCCTTGTTATTGATGGGCAGAATTCCTGGAAGGCTTACACTTCTGAGGCATTTTAGAAGAGCTGGAGTTTTCTAAAACTAGTCAACTCTTGCCTTTTTGAAAACACAGCAGTTCCAACACTGGCTTATCTTTCTTGTTCCAGTTTATAAGCAGTAAGTCTTACATTATCACCAAAGCTATAGGCTGCCTTCCTTGTGCATGTGAAAAAGAAAAGAAAAAATACAGGAATTTAATTTCTTTCATTACCCATCTAGTTCCTTGACTGTGAAGGGTGCAATGCTTTCCTGTGGAAGTTAAGGAAATTCTTTTTCCCTTCTATAGAAGTCCATATGTTAATTAAGGAGCTGCTCTAGAACGAATCTCTGCTGTAAAATTCCAAAACAATTTCTCCATTAGAGACCTCACTTTTGGAAAATTATTCTAGTTACAAGCCTAGGAAACTTTTTAAGGTCCTCCAGACAACAAACTTGACAGGATCTGTTTAAATATACAAACAAGATATGTTGCTAGTCAGAGGAGAACTTCTTTAATAACTTTATTCCACTCTGTCATAACCCTCCTACTCAAAAACCTGAGGATTTTAATGCTAATACCAAGAGAAGCTGAGGAGATTCACACAGTCACAATGCTCAGAATGGGCTAAGCAAAGAATTATTGATGTTCACCCTCTAAGCACTCTGAAAATAAACCAATTTTTTTTGAAGTTAGTTAAAAGCATCTTCCACTAGGACTTCATTTAACACAAGCTCACAAATATTTTAAGTTCCATGTATATAAAGAGTGTAAAACTGACTTTGATTAATTTAATGACTTAGATGTGATTGAATGTGAAAGAAAGAATTTGTTATTGTTACTTCCATCAGTAGCAAGCACATCTAAATTTGGACATACAGAAGTGCTTTGTTTCAGAGCAAAAAAAGGAATATACAAAGGGTGAGCATTGGAAACTGGCCCCCCAAATGCAGAATCCTAAGTGGTAAATGACTGCTTTTAGAGAGTATATACTGAGTGAAGTTCATTTGAAATGAGCAGTGTAAATGGGGCTAGAAACATTGGTAGATGTTGTAGTGTAGTCTTTAAACCATATTATTGCCTCTATCTGTGGAAATATGGTGAGGTAAAGGATACTTTCAGTGATGTGAGACTAGAACAGTATTACTCCAACATTGCAAAATGCTGCCAGAAGCCTGGATGTGTGTGTGTAAGAGCAGAATTAAGGTTCACTGGCTTCTTCATGAGCCTCACCAACACTGAGGAGTTTCTTAAAGATTTTCTTTGACTGTGCCATGACTGGCATGGCTCCACACGTGATAGCTACAGATGGTGCTTTTGTACAGACAAAGCCCAACATCCTCGGGCAGATTTAGTACCAAACCCCTTACACATGAACAATGAAAAGCTAAACTTCAGACAGCCTTTGCCATGCTGTTCTGTTTTGTTTCTTGCCTCACACACTGCCCAAGTACAGCTATCAGCTGGCTATGTATCTTGCCTACAGCAGTGCTGCTGGGTGCAGCACTGTGACTGCTGACTGAAAGGGAATTGCCACCTCAGGTAGTGGCACCAGAGCATCAGCCATGGGGAGTGAGTATGTGACTGTTGCACGTGGCAATGAAGACAGCACCAGTGAAGAGATCACAGCTCTGAGATGAAAACCTTTGGGAGGATAATAATTTTATTTTATTTTTAAGGAATGAAATGATTGAGTTTTGAGGGCCAAAACTCCTGGGGCCATTCTCTGTCTTTATGATGACAGGAGGTTTAGATTTGATAGGGTGTGAAAGATGTTGAGTGGCTCAAATGTGTCTAGAGAAGGGCAACAAAGCTGGTGAGAGGTTTGGAGCACAGCTCTAAGACGAGCAGCTGAGGGTGCTGGGGTTGTTTAGCCTGGAGAAGAGGAGGCTCAGGTGAGACCTTCTTGCTCTCTACAGCTACCTGAAGGGTGGTTGTAGCCAGGTGGGGGTTGGTCTCTTCTCCCAGGCAACCAGCACCAGAACAAGAGGTCACAGTCTTAAGCTATGCCAGGGGAAGTTTAGGCTGGGTGTTAGGAAGAAATTCTTTACAGAAAGAGAGATTGGCCATTGTAATGGGCTGCCCAGGGAGGTGGTGGAGTCACTCTCACTGGAAGTGTCTAAAAGGAGTCTGGATGAGACACTTGGTGCCATGGTTTAGTTGATTAGATGGTGTTGGGTGATAGGTTGGACTTGATAATCTCAAAGGTCTTTTCCAACCTGGGTAATTTGGTATTCTGTATTCTGATAAAACTCAGTGTCTCTTCTGTGGGAAGAAACAGTATGGAAGATTTGCTACCAAATAATGCCCTTGATGTATTTAAATGCAATATTTCAAAATCCAGGTTTAAGAAGTCCTTTTTAGATAAAACAAGCTGTGCCCATAAAAAGCAAGATAGGATGGATTGAAGGCTTAGCACACAAACCTCCTTCTGTCCCCTGCTTCACAACAATTTCCAGCAAAATCGCCACTTTGGACTTTGCCAAATGTGTTTGTACAAGTGGAAAGACCAAGAGGTATAAAACTAGTAGTAAACCTCAGATTGGTTTTGTAGAGTGTTCTTTTGCTGCCTTAGTGCCTGAATAATTTATTGCTTTCTTCTGCACTGTAAAGCAAACTGGTAAAACACGTGTTCTTGCAAATGGGACACTCCCATCTCCTCTGTCGTATATCCCTTCTCCAATCAACATTAGAATCTCAAATCACATTTGTTCACTTTAAATTTTGACCAAATATGAAAGGAAGTGGTGGTGGTGTGTGTGTGTTGGGGGAGAGGTTAAAAAAAATATTAAAATTGTTACTCAAGGGAATTTTCTTTGCTGAACATTTAAAGTCTTGCAGCAAGCAATGAATGTGGGAGAGCTTTGAAAGAAAAAGTCAGAAGAATCCTTTTAAATGGAAAGTTTAAGGCACTATTATCATATGCTCCTGCAGCATAAAAAAACCACCTGAAATTGTGCTTTCTGTCTGAAAAGAATGTCCAGAAATGGTACTGGAAAACAAGAAGTGTGAAAAAACCCTTGAGGGCCAAAAGCCAAAGGGACAAATAAGAGCAGTTTTATAGAGCAACTCTCTAGGTGTTTCTTCATCACAAGCATCACTTCAGTTTGTGCCACAGAGTAGTTTCTGTTCTGTCCATTAATGTGAATGGGAGGTTGACTTTAGTAGGAAGTAAATCAGTCCAGGCTGAGTAGTCTAAAATGTCCTCCTCCCTCAGCAGCTCTGAGCAGCACAGAGTGCTGTGTTAACAAAGTTCCTCAGCTTCTTCTAATCCTAAAGGGAATTTCATATGTCAGAAAAAGGTCAGTGTATTTATTGGGGCTGCTCAATTTGCATTGGAGGAAAGAATTTCACAGCTATATTTCTAAAGATTTTAAGTTAACTAAACAATGGCAGCCATTGTTGACATCAGGAGGCGCTGGCAGCGGACGTTTAGCAACCAGAGCTATATATTATGTATGCTGTGTAAACCTTTACTCTGATGCTCAACGACACTTTAAAATGCCATCAGTGTTATACCATATAATTCTCACAGAAGCTCCATTGTATGCACAAAAGCCTTCAACAGCTTGCACTGCCATTCCTGGAATGGTCCTGGTCAAGACAATCTTTTTAGAAGTACATTTTATCAGTGACCAGATTTAGAGAGTTTAATAGCAATCATTCAAGAGAGGCAAGAGTTAATGCAGATGGAATGGCACGTTTCCTGAGAGGCTTCTGCCTTCTGCTGTGGGCTATCTCACTCAGACCTCCCACAGAGTCAGCTCTCTATGACTATGGGTTTCTTTTATTCTCCTTTAGAACCTACAGAACACTGAAAAATCAGATAAAATATCCTAACTCATTGTTCTCTCTGTCCTAACATTATGAACTTACTCTGAATTTAGTCCCTTCTTGCAAACTCCATTGAAAAAGCTTGCAGTTTTCAGTGGGATTTAAAGACCTGATGTTTTTACCAGAACCAGCTGGTGCTGTTAAAAGAGTAATTAAGAGCTTCCTCCAAGCACTGAAAACCAGGTTGATGCCTGAGAACCTTGAGCCAGGGGATGTGTACACCAGGAAAAGTTAGGCAGCAAGGGGGGGGGGGGGGGGGGGGGGGGGGGCAACATTCTGGAGGGAATTGGAATCAAAACTCAGACACAGCATTGAATCATATATTCTTTATTCATTCCTTGAAGAGACAGCTTAGATGAGTTTGAGTAATTGGGACCTTTCCCTTCTCTAAAATGTTTTTTAGTTATTCATCAGAGTAATTCTGTCTTCCTGTGAAGCACACAAGGAATCACATCCATTTACTCCTAGGTGGAACCATATAAATACATATTTCACAGATTGTTTCTAGGATTTTTTAAAGAAGCTATATCAAAATGTCAAAGCCTGAACTTTGAAGGCATTGTATATAGTGCCATGAATGTGCTCTTAAAGAAAAACACATCTTCACCATAGGATTGAAAGGAGCAGAATGGAGAGAATGAAGAGAGTCTTAACAAGAACTATTCACTGTAATATTTTGTTCTACAATCATTAAAAATAAGCTAAATCCTCTAGGCTCACATCTCCCAGCCCATGTTCCTACCCTGCAGATCTTCTGCTCTGTTGATCTCTGTGAAAGATTGAAACACTATTTAAAACTGACTGCTGTAATAACTCTGTCCTGCAAAGCATTCAGACTTAATCAGTTGATGTGTTTTGTCAGAGAATTTAGGATACTGGAGCAGGAGAGAAGACATGACACATGACAGAGGTATTAAAAACAAAGTTTGTTATCTGAAAACTGCTAGAATGAACAATATTAAGGGATGATTCAAAAGAACTGATAGATTGGTGATGGACTGTTTGGAGTATCTAGAGTACTTGTCAAAACAGCTTAAAAGGTAGGCTAGAAAGAGGGAGAAATACACATTGAGTCATAAGAGAATTACATAACCTCCTTGCAAGAGTCTCTTGAGAAAGCTTGGTTGGAAAACAACAGAATTCAAACAGAAGTAACACAAACCTTTTTAAACTGTCTTCTTTAACAACAACAACAACAAAATCTAAACTACTTAAATGATCACAGAGGTAGTGGGCTGGTGTAGCCACCACTCATAAAATCAGAGAATTCTATGATATCCCTTGAAAAATACCCATAAAGACCCCAGGTTTAATAAAAACAGAAATTACTTTTAAGTCATATTACCAGATCTGTGGTTAGGTGAGAGTTCTGATTCCACAGTTGGCAAAGTCTCTGTCTTTAGGCTTACAGACTTATTCTTTAAGGGGAAACAAAATTATGAGAGGGATTTGATTATGAAAACAGTACAAAAGAGGGGCAGTCTATGAAAAAAAAAAAAGAAGAAATGTCATGAATGTGTCCAGAGAAAGGCAATGAGGCTGGTGAGAGGTCTCAAGCACAAGCCCTATGAAGAGAGGCTGAGAGAGCTGGGATTGTTTAGCCTGGAGAAGAGGAGGCTTAGGGGAGACCTTATTGCTGTCAACAACTACCTGAAGGGTAGCCAGGAGGGGGTTGGTCTTTTCTCCCAGGCAATGAGCACCAGAACAAGAGGACAGAGTCTCAAGCTGTGCCAGGGCAAGTTTAGGCTGGAGGTGAGGAGAAAGTTCTTCACAGAGAGAGTTGTTAGCCATTGGAATGTGCTGCCCAGGGAGGTGGTGGAGTCACAGATGCTGGAGGTGTTCAAGAGGGAACTGGATGTGACACTTGGTACCATGGTTTAGTAGTCATGAGGTCTTGGGTGACAGGCTGGACTCGATGATCTTTGAAGTCTTTTCCAACCTTACTGATTATATGAGTCTATGTTTCTAGGGAGGTATGTGTTAATAACCCAAGGGCATGGCATGGGAGAAGTCAGTCTGGGCATGGAGGTGGTTGTTTCATTTTGTGTCAAAAACCAACCAAATAACTACACAAAAACTCCCTGTTATAATCTATCCCACCCAAACCAATCAAGACCTAGTGGATTTTCTCCATTTGGGAAAATGTGTGTTTTCTGGAACAATCCAGGAATGCTGGTATATTAATTGTCAAGCCACTAAGTACCCTCAGTGACATAAACACAGTGCCCATGGAGATATAGGAAGATCAGAGATGCATAAATATGGGAAGGTAAAAGAAACTGGAACCAAACTTCAAAATGAGTTAACTGTGACTATACAAGCAGTTTACCAAAGTCTAATTACGCAGTCCTTTGGCAAATGCACTGTAAAAATAACTGGAAGACTTCCCCCCCCACCTAGTAAAACTAAAAAAGAATTATTAAAATTAAACTGACCAGGCAGAAAATAATCAGAGTGACAGTGCATATTGCTAGGAATTACTTGCCAATGCTTTAAAAAGTGACAAGTCTTCCTAAAATCATTGGGCCTGACAAATAGCAGTAATAGATGATCCTGTGAGAACAGACAGTCTCTTCAGAAATAGGAAGTATCTGAGAAACCATCCAGCACACACACTCTGCTTTGCTGCCTTCCAGGCACATATGGAGTTTGCTAAATAGAAATGATAACCTTTTGATACTTTTCTCTAAATAAATTTGGCAGTGGATACCTCCCAGTTATTTTTACAGTGCATTTGCCAAAGGACTGCATGATTAGAATTTGGTAAACTGCTTGTATTTAGAATGTGACAAAAAGACTCATAAGTATTCTCAGAGAAAATTCCTCCCATATGAGGATCTGGAGTGCTTAAACACCTGACAAGCTGTTTGTGATTCAGCTCATATTGGCACTAAGAAACAGGAAAGAAGTTTTATCTTGGGAAATATAGTCTTAGTGACAAAGGGACTGTGAACTTGGCAACAGCTGGTTTGAGCATCCATAGAGTATTATGTTCCCTCCTATGCTGTTGTGACAGAGAGATGAACCAAGAGCGCAGGCAGTCACCTGAGCCAGAAAGTACCATTGAATGGCATCTGTTCCAGCATCTCTCCAAAGCTCAGAAAGGCAGACGCTAGAGGTGGGTCAAGAGCACCATATTCCCTTCTACGTGTAGCCTTGAGGATGACGGCTCTGGTAGCTAACTGCTTCCAGAGACAAGAAGTCCAGGCATAGTAGGTGCATGCACTGATGTTGCCTGAAGAACCAATTAAACAGTTTCCACGAGGTTTTGCTCTGGATGCCCTTTGGCAGTAAAGAGGATTTCTCTCACAACACCCTTGCCCTTGCAAGCAGGTGTCATTTCTTTGTTGCTAAGAAAGCACTCAGCCTCTGATGTGAAGAATTTTCAGTTGGGGATGTAAGATGTAAATGAGTCAAGCTCCTGTGAGTTTTAGAATTTTCATTTTGTTTTGCCTTTTTAAAGAAAAAAACATCTTCCTCTAGTTAAAGATGCTAACCCCTTTCTGATAAGAGTAGGATTTTATTTGTCTAGTGCATAGCCTTTGCTAACTGATTCAATTGCTGTTCAAAGAAACTGTGAGGTCCATACATGTGGTGGACTTAATTTGATCTTTCATATTTAATCATCTAGAGATTTCTCATCAAATCTTGGTTCCTGCCATAGCTGTTAGGACGATATTGTGACTTTGGAACCTCACCTTATGCCATTTATAAGTAATTTTTTCTGGTGTCTGTCGTTCTCCATTGGGTAAGGATAAAGCCTGGCATGTTAGCTGCCAGGAAAAAAGGGAATGAAACTATAATCATTTGCAGTTGCAGACTAAGTAATACTTCTACATTGCATCTGTGGCTTAGAAGGTGATATTAGCCAGATTCCTTCTGAACAGGTAATAGAACTTATTCCAGCTACTGAGCTGTCAAAAAGACTTAACTTATAATAATGCCATAATATTTTCACATTTCACCTCCTTCAGTGATTTAAATGTTGATGGTAAACATCCTCTACTTCTAGAACCTTCCTCTTCTTCCTAGAACCATCTCTTCTGCAAAGGCTAAAATCCTATTTTGGGGTCCTTTATTATTGTGAAATATTTAGGATGCTCTTTTATAGTTTGTCTCACTTTGGATTGTGCTTGTCATTTTTTACCCCATATTGCCTGCAATTAGCACTGCAGTAGTAATCTCTTTTACTGTGTGTACATGCAGGCAAGAAAGTATCCTTTGTCCTTGCAAAGAAAACTCATATTCAGTTTTGACAATCTTAACCAGGGTCTAGACTCCAAAAATTGACACTGAGTTGGTTTTTATTTTCAAAAAATCTCAGATCTTGTTCATATAATTGGATTAATTTCCATGGGAGTTGGGGAGTCATTGGATTCAAGGTAGAGCTATAAAATATATATGAAGGAAGAAAAGTTCTCTACTAAACTATGGCCACCTGGTTCATATATTTCTTGATGATGTGTCTCCATAAATCACAGTTACTATTAATGTGATGCAAAAAACCCTTAGAAAATGGCAAGAACTTTTGTTATGGGCTGAAAAATATTTTGGCCATTCTGAGAGACTCTCCCATGCTGTTTCAGTTCATAGTGGCATGAATGCAAAGCAACATGCACCAGAGTGGTGCCTCCAGCAGTGCCTAACTGCAGGACTCAGCATTGTCTGTAGTAGTCGTGGCAAGACTGGTTTTGATCAGCTGGACTCTAGAGCCCCAAACCTGTTATTTCAGTACCAAGCCCTATGGACATTTAGGTATCAATCTGCCCTTTAAGACAGAAAAGAAGATCTGTATGTATGCATTGACCTAAAGTATATGTAAAAGGATCAGAAGGCATGATATTTATTTCATGGCCAACAAGGATTCATACATGAAGCTTGGATTCAAAATACTTTTCTAATTCTTTTAATGTGAATCTCATATCCATTTGCTCATTTGCTTGCACAACCCCTTTGCTTACTACTGCAGGATTTTAATCTCAAGGTTCCTGTGAAACAGTGACTGAAGCTTGACTCCTTGCTGTTTCTCACTAGATCAATATCCCAGACATATTTATTTAACAATTTGCTCTGATTGCTTCTGCTTCCTCTACTATCAGTGTCACCATCAATTTGTATCTGTCTCTGTCTGTGTCTCTATCATGTCTGTCTGTCATCTCTATATCTCTACCTTTATCTTATGGACATAATCTATATATCTGTATCACCTGTGCCAAGATCTGTATGTATCCAGCAGACCATTACTGGTAGTTTGCAGTCACCTGCTCATCTGCCATGACTTGCAGGATCCTGGCAGTGCTGATTTGGCACCTCTCTAAGTAGCACTGCCGTTACTCAGTAGGGATTTTGTACAGTACAGGAACCTATAGACTGGCTGAACCAAAGTATTACAAGAGAGTTTTAAATAGAGTGTAGTCAGTGGGTGCCTGTGGCCTCATTTATTTTTGAAAGACTGTATTGATGTACCTCCTCCCCAGAATTCAAATGAAAATCTGGGAGAAGATCCCTTGAAAGACAAGCCAGAGAATGAGGGAGACCCTCTTTACCCCCTGCATTAACATTTCAACCTTGCCTCAAGTGCTTAGTACAGAGTTTGAGAACAAGGGAAATGATGTCCTGAGGCTTCAAGGCACTACTTTGCCTTTGTTCAGAGGTAGGGCATCCTGTCTATATAGATTACTGTGCTTTAGCAGGAAAAACTCCCTCATGTCCTAAGAAGGTAATAACTTCTCTTTACATCATCACTCTCTCAGCTCTGCAGTCATAATGTTGATTGACCTTTGGTGTCTCTGATACTATGCTTAAAAATTCGTGTGTGCTCACCTTTAAGCACCTACTTATTCATCAGGCCTAACTGTTGGCTAACGAGTCCTCAAATCTGATGTGCAGTGACCAACAAATTAGATAATGGATTATGAGCCCAAGGTTACTCATGTTCAGCTTGTGTTTAATAGTGACAGTTGTCTTCTTTTTTGATTTAAAATTTTGTTCATTTTCATTACTTCTGTGAAGTATTTAAAAACCCATGACACGTCAGAAAAATCCTAGTGATTCGCAGCACTCACAAAAGTGATACTCTGAAGCTGAAAATGGATAATGTTTCTAGTTGAACTCTACACAATGACTTAGGGCAAGTCAAGCCTAAGAAGTTTCAGAATCTGAATGTTTGTAGTTTTTTTAAGTGGGGGTTTTCACCCTGAGGCTAACACATAAAATGCCAAGGCAGTTTGCTGCCTGCATGGGAACCAAGCACGCTGACTGCTATTGAGGACAGATTTATAGGTAGGACTTTCTGAAAGCCAGGGTGGAAGGGAGGGAGGAGAAATCACTCATGGGTGTTCCAGTTATGTGTGTGTTGCATACCATGTGTCAGGGAGGTATAGAATAGAATAGACCAGACCAGGTTGGAAGAGACCTTTGAGATCATCATGTCCAACCCATCATCCAACACTATCTAATCAACTAAACCATGGTACCAAGCACCCCATCATATATATAGCTCAGTATATATATACCTCAGTATATATATATATATATATATACACACACACATACACACACATACCTCAGTAGATTTTTTTGGTTCTAGGGGAAGTTAAAGGTTGTAACCCTTAGGGTTATGAACTAGGTGTACCTAGGTGTATGGGTAAATTATAGTAAATGCTACGTAGAAGTATTGCAATCATACAGGGTAGGGCTTGGGCCAGCAATATGTGCTAGTGTCTTGGTATAACAAATTGTCACTTCTTCCAGTCTTATCCAGAGTCTCTACTGGGTTTGAGTAAGTTCAAGCATCAACGTCTTAAACTTAATATTAGCCCAAAACTAATTTTCTAATAGCCCTTCAGTGGCAAATACCAAGAACTCAAGTTTCATTGTTTTTCCAGAACTTTCTGGAGGCCTTATCCACACACAGAAGATAAGTCCTGTCTCCAGTGAAGTCAATCATAGACTCATAGAACCATTTAGGCTAGAAAAGAACTTCAAGATCACTGAGCTCAACTGTAATTAAAAAAATAACACTTTCTCAAACCCCTCAAAACTATGCAAAAAAATAAATGCTCATCATAGTCCCTGGTCAAATAGCTCTCCATTGGCACTATTTTTGCATGGTTTTGTAATGTCAAGAACTCAGTTGCTAGCATACATAACCATGAAATGTCACATTGAGTCAGTATTTAGTATTTTGCACTTCTGTAACAGATTTATTTATTTATTTAAAGAAGAAATGTAACAGAAAACTTGCATTAATTAATTGCAAAGTTTCTTGTTGCTGGAGTTACCTTTTTGAACAAGTAGTACATCCAGTGCTTTTTGCTACCAAAGGGTGTATTATGAGTGCATGTGTGCAAGTATTTGTTCTTTTATTATTTTTTTTTTAAAATGAATGGAACCTCTGTTGGGAAGGTGGGAGGTCAAAAGTTCACATCTTCCTGAAGAATCATCATGAAAAATGAGTGCACGCAGGCTGGTGTGGTAAAACACTTTATGTGTGGTAGAGCAGCATTAGAAAGTCACCTAGTGAAAACACTGTGTTGTGTTTGGAGTGTTTCCATCACATTCGAAATAGGCATGGAATATACAATGAATTGTTTTATGCACATAATTGCAAATCAGTTCCTCCTTTCCTTACCTGTTAATCTTGTAGCCATACAAAAAATCTATGTGCCCCCTCCCCCTGGTGGTGATGATAGCTCTATAAAGATGCAGGAAATAAAGCTCCCAGTATAATTTTAGGTGTTACTAATCGGATGCTGTAAAAGAAACACAGAGCCAAAATCATGAATTAGAATAGAATAGAATTAACCAGGTTGGGAAAGGCCTTTGAGATCATTGAGTCCAACCTATCATCCAACACCATCTAATCAACTAAACCATGGCACCAAGCACCCCAAGCAGTCTCTTCCTAAATACCTCCAGTGATGGTGACTCCACCACCTCCCTGGGCAGCCCATTCAAATGGACAATCGCTCTTTCTATGAAGAACTTCTCCCTAGCATCTAGCCTAAACCTCCCCTGGTGCAGCTTGAGACTGTGTCCTCTTGTTCTGGTGCTGGTTGCCTGGGAGAAGAGACCAACCCCCACCTGGCTACAAGCTCCCTTCAGGTAGTTTCCTCTGAGCCTCCTCTTCTTCAGGCTGAGCAACCTCCGCTCCCTCAGCCTCTCCTCGGAGAGCTTGTGCTCCAAACCCCTCACAAACTTTGTTGCCCTTCAAAAAGCTTGCTGTTTACCTCTGCTCTAAGAAATCATCTACAGACACCGTAACAGAAAAAAAGGCAAGGAAAGGCAAATTTATGGAGAAGATCATAGAACGGCTTAGGTTAGAAGGGACTTTAGAGATCATGTACTCCAACCTCCCTGCCATGGGCAGAGATAGCTCTCAGCTAGACTTGGCTGCTCAAGGCCTCATTCAACCTGGCCTTGAATACCCTCAGGGAGGAGGCAGCCACAACCTCCCTGGACAGCCTATTCCAGAGTCTCACCACCCTTGTGCTGAAGGACGTCTTGCTAAGATCCAGTCTAACCCTGTCCTCCCTTATCTTCAACCCCGCCTTGTCCAGTCTCTAGACATCCTTATGAAAAGTCCCTCTCTAGCCTTCCTGTAGGACCCCATCAGCTATTGGAGGGCAGCTATAAAACATATAAGGCCCCGAATCAGGCCAGTCTGCACCTTCATGTTGCATATGCTAACAATTTGTGCAAGATGCACAATGATAACCCAGATATCCAACACGGTTGTCCTTGTGTATGCTGCACAAACTTGCACATTTGTATATCTAGTGATTATATTTGCATAAAGTTAGCAAAATGGTAATTATTGATGACTTGGAAAAGTGTAAACTGAAATGTAAGAGCTGCACTTTATGGAAAAGTTTGATTTTCTGCTTTTAAACGCTCCACTAATGAACTTTTCTTGAAACAAAAGGAAATTATGTCAGCTTTGCTGCTGAGACATCATGGTTAAAGGCTTACTTAGTACATTTTGCATCGCCAAGACAAATTTAATAGCATCTCAGGACAAATATTCTATACACAGTGGAGAACACTGAATGCTGAAAAAAATGCTGTAAGGGCATGAGAAGAATACAGACTGGCTGTAGTCCAGCTTCCCAGTTGTAGCTTATTGCTGTAAAATTTCCATATTCTTCCCCTGAGGACAGTGAAAAACTGTGTAAAGTGATACTTTTGGCTTTGAACAAACTAAGAGCACCAGGGAATTCTTACAATATAATGGAAGAGGGGCAGCTTAGGCGATGTAATCTCTTTTCCTTTGGAAAAAGGGGTACATAGACATATTGCTAGAGGTCTGCCTACAACATTTTCCTGGTATATTTAAACTTTGTTCTGAGACATTAGGCAGTTTGCAAAAGGTGCATCTGGGTAGAGGCAGGCCTGGACGTGATTTAGACGTTACTGAAGCTTTTAAAAAGTCTGGTATGCAAGGAGTCATCTGAAGATCTGCCTTTTAAGCTAAGGATTTACTTGGTACCCACTGCAGTACCTTGCATTATAACAAAACCTGGCCTCCAAACCCACAATTAGACAGTGGTTACAAAAGGCACAGTCCTCAAAAAATAGACAGTGGTCAGTAGGTGGATTAAAAATAAAATATAAAGAGGTTTTACCATAAGCAGCATCTAAACCCTATCCCTAAACCTAACCCTCACCCTAATCCTCATCCTAACCCCTAACCCCTGTCCCTCACCCTAACAGTAACCCCTAACCCTAACCTTAAGCTTAAACTTGAACCTAACCCTTAATCCTGAACCCTAATCCTAACCCATTGGTCTATATATGAGAGAAGAAATATACTTTAAAGAATATGTAAAAATCTCAGCAAAACATAATAAATCTTAAAGAATAATGATGCAGTTGTAGGGTTTGATGTCAAGCAAAACGTTTATAAACTGTGTTTGTGATGAGAACAAGGAAAGAAGTCAGGATTCCTTGCTGTCTTACAAGACCCAGAATATTTGCAGCAACTTGCATCTATGCTGGGAAGCAGGTCCCAGCTGCCGTGGAGCAGAGACACGTGAGAAAACAGCTGCATAACTCATTTAAGAATCTTACCTTTGTGCAAAGCTATGGCTCTGAATTTTTGCTGTGCACTCAATTTAGTAGGACCCTGCCAAAGCTAGGGGAGCAGCTGCATAGGAGAGTCAGAATAGAAGCTGACTGCCATCAGGAAAGTGCATGCTGAGATCCTCCTGAGTGCTGCTATGCTTTAGTGGGAGCCATGGGCCACAGCTGAGAACGAGTTTGGTACCATCAAGTCAGGCAAGCCTTAAATGTAACTTCCTTTTAAAACTTACCCCAGGTACTTAGGGTGTTTGGGACATGACAAGCTCAACAGCTTGAAAAACATTTAAAAACTCCCCTACATTCAAATAAGTACTATTAAAATTTGCTCTTGGGATAAACCTTTGTAAAATTTACTCTGGAGTAGAAATTTGCAGCTGAATCAACCCCTCAAAGATGGGCTTTGTCTGTGGAAAATTTGAGAGAAGTTTAATTATATCTAGAACTACTAAAGGATGACCAAAGTAAAAGGCCTGGCCTCTGTGCAAACCAACTGTGTAGAGCTCTTTACAGTATTACGTGGGCAGTACGGAAGTCAGAAGTAAATTTTTCCCTCTCACTTTTTACTCAGAAATCTTTATAATCTTCTAATGAAGGATCATTGTGTAATGTCCTGGAAGAGCTCCCTCAATTTTCCTAAGCAGAGCTTAGGACAAAATCAAATGAGTCTTTGTAGAACCCATCTTGGTGTCACACGAGATCCACCTGAAAATTTTGGAGGGTATCTTGTGTGATATAAACTGACAGGATACACTTGGTTAAGACATTCAGCTTTGTATGGTTAAAGTAGATGGAGGTGGACTTTTACTAAGACTCTGTTCCTTAGCAGGCCTATTTCCAAAGGAGGTGCTGGTTTCAAGTAGTTCTGCTTGAAATTTTTATGTAGCACATGCAAAGCATAAAGGAGGTCTTGAAAGAAGAGCAAAGATTCTGGGTCAGCAAAGGAGGTCCTTTAGGAAACATCTGAGAGATGATATGGGAGAGAAAAAGACTGTTAATGTGTGAAGAACAGCTAATTAGTAAATGCATTACAATAAATTAGTGGAAAATGAATCAGTTGAACTCAGGCAATTGCTGTAACCTACCACATGCTTTGCAGAAGGACTTAGGCAGCCCTTCCACCTACTGGAAGAGGAGACTAATTTTACATGCATGTGTGGCAGCATATTCTTATTTTCTTTTGGATTCTTAATGTGCAGTACATGCCAGACCATATAAGCATACTGTTGTTGCTTTTATAGGAGGTAATTTTGGTGGTGAAAACAGTGGTTTGTCTGACAGAAACACTGGGCTGCTCCAGGGTCTTGAATTTATAAGGAATTTTGAAAAGTTTTGTGGCAGGCTTGAATTTGCAGCTAAATACCAAGCAAATTAGCATTTCCTGTAAGTGAGAAACCCTGCTTTTAGCCTGCATCCAGCCACTAAAGCCCTGAATCATTTCTATTAGCAACACTATGGTACCTCCGTAATAACTGCAATGAATGCTTGCTACTTCACATCACATACTTGCTGACCCACCCTTTAGCTCTCAAGCAAAAAACCCCCAAAGTCACAAGACTGATGTAGTGTGAGCCTCTCATTACTGAAATTGTTCTTATTACCCCCCCCATATCCAAACTTTATGACTGACAACGATGGTTTTCAAACATCCCTGGGAATTTAGAGAGCTCCGCAGCTCAGAAACGCATCAGCCTTGCCACCACTGCATGTCATAAGTAAATAGGCAGCAGAAGAAATTCTAACTTCCAAACAGTCCAGAAGCCAAACAAAATATTACGAGTAGAAAAAAAACAAAACTAAAAATCCAAACATAATTATACAGCTGGAGTTCAGGTTGTTTGGACTTGGAATGAAACTGCTTGCCCAATCCTATCAGGGGATCTTTACAGTTCCAAACCCACGTATGCCTCCCATTTACTATTTCTATTCTGTACCAGCCTGCTATTTTCTGCTCAACTGGTGAGCAGAAGTTACTTTAAAACTTATTTTTCAGTCTGTACTTATCGTCAGCTGTCAGACGACGGTAACAGTCAAAGAGTGTGCTTCTCCAGCTGCCTTTCAGGCAATCCCTCCAGGAGAAGCTTTTGTTATCTAGATGGATTTTTCAGTCTGTTTCAAGAGACCTACCTAGAAAGAGTGTTCCTCAGCTAGCCATAAGAATAGCAAGACAACAATTAAAATACCTTAATGCTTCTAGAAAACGTTTCCACTTCAGGCTGTCATGATGAAGATAGCTTAGCAAGAAAAGCATAAATATGTATAGAAAAACTGTTTCTAATTTTAATCTGGACACATTTAAAAGAGTGTAGGGCAAGGAAGCTATAGTTTGATTTCAGTTTTAAAGTTAATTCTCTCATATTATTGGAATTGTGTTGAGTCTGAGATTATAAGAGAATTTTAGATGGAGAAAGAGGCAGTAGGATTCACAGAAGTTCTTAGAACTACTCTGATTTAAAAAACGTGGGCTTTTTTTTCTGGAAGGGAATCACTAGATGTCCTATTTCCTGGAGCAGAGATGTCCCTTGTCACAGTAGTCCTGCAAATAGCACAGGGTTGTCGGCAATCTTTACTTCCTTCAAGAACATATTTATCTGAACAGAAATAGAAATTGCTGTTCCACTCTTTCTTGACCATTCCCTAGGCTCCCAGGAGACACCCTATCTCTGTATCTGTGGTTTGGCCACAAAGAATCAAATTCTAGGTGGACAGTGGGGTCAAAAATGTTGGTGTGGTTTTTTTGGTTGGTTGGTTGGTTTTGTTTGTTTGTTTGTTTTTTTGGGGGTGGTGTAGGAATTTGCAGAAGAGGAATAGCCAGTGGGTTGGTTTTGGGTGAAGGGAGTACATTAAGTCAATGACAAGCATGCTACCTGGGGAAAACTCATGTTCACCAGTATGGGCACCTGTTTTTGGAAGAGGAATGGTTCATGCACGTAGCCTTATAATAATCAGGGGGGACACAACTGCTGTGTTGGTTTGCACTGTGCTGTGCACTATGCAGTGCTAGAGGGGGGAGTTGTTAGAAATTCTGTCACCACTCAAGAGATCTGTTGTGTTTTGCTTTCTTGTTAGAAGTAAGACAGACCAAACACCAACATGCTGAATTGGAAATTATGAATGCAGTGTAATCCAGCTCTTATTTTTGATGACAGGTACACGAGGACTCATCATGGCTTACACTGCACTTAAGTAAGAATGATGGCATCTTCTGTACAATAAATACAGAATTGGTGCAGCCTGTGACATGGAGTGCTAAGTATTAATTTGACATGATTCTAGATTACAGACTCTGGTGCCATTTACAAATACTCCCTCGGACTAAGATATTATCGGGAGTAAAGTGTAGGTACTGGTACCAAACAAAATAACTAAATGAAGATATTATACATTTATGAAATGTATGTAAAGACTTTATCCATCTTGCAAATTAAACCAGTAAGAAAACACACATCAGTAGACATAAATGTTCATAAGTTTGCTCTTTGTTCTGCACAACTAATGAACAACAGAGGTTTTTCTCCCATAAGAGAAAAATTGATGGCCCTGGCAAAATGCAGAATAAATACAGCCGAAAAAGTAGTAAGGCAGAACATCTCTTGCTTTGTTGTAAGGCTATTTTTCAATCTCTCCTATGCCACAAATATCTTGTTCCCTCATGAGTCCTTCCCTATACAAAACTTTTTCCTGTTTTGCACACCCCGTGCTTGCTATGAAAGCTCTATGATATATATACACATACAGCCATCCACAAGAAAAACTCATAAACTCTGAAGCCTGGCTTTGCTCAGCTTTTATCACAGGGACAATTATTTGTGAAAAAGATTCTTATTTTAATGATACTGGATTCCATAAGTGCGCTGAATTGTTGTGTCAATTACCTTGAAAGAGAATGTGAAGGACACCATCCATTACAACCAGATCTGGAATTAATAGCAGTCACTTTAAGGAGACCAATATTACAGAGGGAGCAGAAAGATTTGCCAGGTACTAATGTTGCCTCACATATCTCCCCATAAAATCCCATTTTCAAATGCTAATATGTTCATCATACTTCAACTATTTGGACTGAAATTTTCCATACTCAGTGAGTGCCTCAGGCTAAATTCTTTAGGAGAATTTCAATAATAATGATTTAGCTAAAGAAATTTTCTCCTGACTGGCTGAACTTGGACTCTTTCCAACTCATAGAAATAAACCAGCTCTTTCCATTCCTGCAAAGAAAGATTCCTGCAGTAACCTAGGAAATGCTCAACAAACCCCTTACTTGGTGAAAGTAAACATAACACTTGTGACTGTAATAAGCAGGGTTGGTTTAGCAGCACTAAGATTTTGACCTTCAGTATGGATTCACAGGTCTCTGTAAGAAATTAAAGACTGGCACCAGCAGTTCTGTGGAACTGGAGGGAATAGAATGCTTGTGTATTTATACTTTATTTTGTTTTCAAAGTGAAGTAATAGGCATTGATCTACAGATATGACTGTATTCTGTCTGGCCACAAGGAAAAACTGTTTGATTTCGCTCTGACATAGACTGATGTATGACTTTGATGTATTTGTTAGAGAGATTTCTAAGAGAAATACATATTAAAAAATAGTTAAATTATTATTTTTGTATTAATTGATCTCTGCAACCTCTAATGAAAATTTAAAATTCCCTCTGACATTTCTCTGCTAGAAAAAAAATGAAAGTAAGAATCTGCCATACTATTAAAATGGGTCTTCTTTCATGTGCATCTTCTACAAACATTAACAGCTCCTGTTATGTTAGTACTACTTAGCCCTGTTTGGAAACCTCATTAACCTCTTTCTTGATGCTTGTGAAATGAGATTTGATAGGTACTTCACTCTTTAAATATTTCTCTTCTGTTAAGCTAAAAGCAAAACAAAATAAAAGCCAGATATAAAGACCTGGGAAACATCTCATCAGTGATGTGCTATTTGTCTTTCAGTAAAATATGGGTAGAAGCATAGCAGTCAGTACTGGGACTGTTTAGCATCTTTATTTGTGATATGAGCGCACTCTCAACATGTTTGTTGACAGCATCAACCTCTGTCGTGCATATAGAAGCATAGAATCAACAAGGTTGGAAAAGATCATCAAGTCCAACCTGTCACCCAAGACCTCAAGACTTCTAGACCATGGCACCAAGTGCCACATCCAGTCCCATCTTGAACACCTCCAGGGATGGTGACTCCACCACCCTTCTGGCTGGCACGTTCTAATGGCTAACAACTCTCTCTGTGAAGAACTTTCTCCTCATCTCCAGCCTAAATTTCCCCTGACACAATATGAGACTGTGTCCTCTTGTTCTGATGCTGGTTGCCTGGTAGAAGAGACCAACCCCCTCCTGGCTACAACTTCCCTTCAGGTAGTAGTAGACAGCAAAAAGGTTTCCCCTGAGCCTCCTCTTCTCCAGGCTAAACAATCCCAGCTCCCTCAGCCTCTCCTCATAGGGCTTGTGCTCGAGACCTCTCCCCAACCTTGTTGCCCTTCTCTGGACATGTTCAGGAGTCTCAATGTCCTTCTTAAATTGAGGGGCCCAGAACTGGACACAGTACTCAAGGTGTAGCCTAACCAGTGCTGAGTACAGGGGCATAATGACTTCCCTGCTCCTGCTGGCCACACTATTCTTGATGCAGGCATTTGACATGCTGGAGGAAAGGGATGCTATTCAGAGGGACTTTGACAAGGCTTGAGATGTGGGCCTGTGCAGAGCTCATGAAGTTCAACAAAGCAGGGTATCCCCCTTGACAAAATCACCTAAATGAAAATATTCTTACAGATGCATATCTAGCTGTGCTTTCACCTTGTGCATTTGTTCAGACATTTGGGCCACCAAGCTCTAGCAGTATCACAATCAGAAGACAGCCCCTATTTCTAGAGCGAGCTGACAGGAGTTACATTTTAAACAGAACTTTCCGTTTAAATCAGTCCTTTTTCTTTACATATATTGAAAGCTGAAGCTACTCAGTGTGCTCTGTTGCTTTCCATGAGCATTTTTCCTGGCTAAGTGACTAGGCTGGTCATCTGATGTCCTTGTGAGAACAAGATTTTATTAAATGACTCTGAAGAGAACTGAATGGGAGATGTGCTAGATTTATGGGGCTTCTGGATCAGGAATATTGATTTTTCCCTCGTGTTAATCTATTTGGGTGCTATCCACCTGAAACATGGCTGAAGTCTGTAGCCTGTACCTTATGTTTTAGTAGAAGAGCTTGTGATGCAACTACAGTCAAACGTCCCTAATATTTTGCAGATGATGTGAACACCAATTAGAGAACACTGACTGTAGTGAAGGGGTTAATGATTAATTAAGTATGATGATATGAATTAAGTATCAGCAGGGTCTAGAGTAATTGATGTCAGGTGAATGGGAAACTCCCCAGGATAATGTCAGTGCCAGAGGGAGTAGTGATTAGTGGGGATAAATGCTGGTGTGATCTGCATCTCATGAAGGCAGAGTTGAAATATTTGTGGGACTGGGCCCAGCTGAGAATAATAAAGGCTTTTCTGTTCCCATACAAGGAAAAAAAAGGAGATTTTGAATCAAAATATATAAGTACAGGCAGAGCCCTTTCCATCTTTAAAGGGTGCAACGAGATTTTAAAATGTATCTGCATAAAGCTTTAGAAAGCAATTCTAAAAGTTCAGTTTGAACCATATAATCATTAATTTGAAGTAGTTTCAAGAAAAGAAAAAAAACTAAGGTTCATTATTTCTATCTTCCACTCATTCCTTTTGCAAGGTAAATTGCAAATATTTTGGGACATCTCCAGTAAACCACATTGAAGAAGTTGGATGGAAAATATTGGTAAGTGTTGTATTTATGCAGTCTTAGATAGCAATAGTTCTAACTTGTTCTTGTATGGGTATGTATAAAAGGGGCTTCTTCAGACAGACCTAGATAATTTTGATTCATTTCCAGAAAAGAAGTTTGTTGTTGGCATTATAGAATCATAGAAAGGTAGAATGGTTTGGGTTGGAAGGGACCTCCAAAGGATAACTAGTTCAACACCCCCACCCCACTCCCCACCCCGTGCTCAGCAGGAACATCTTCCACATCTGACCTGGAATGTCTCCAGGGATGGGGCCTCAACTACCTCTCTAGGCAACCTGTTCCAGTGTTCTACCACCCTCATGCTAAAGAACTTGTTCCTAGCACCCAATCTAAATCTGCTCTTTATTTTCAAACCATTATCCCTGGTCCTATCACTACAGTCCCTCTCATGCCTTCTTGTAACCTCCTGCAGGTACTGGAAGGCTGCTATGAGGTTTCCCTGGAACCTTCTCTTCTCCAGGCTGAATACCCCCAGCTTCCTCATCCTGTCCTCATAGCAGAGATGTTTCAGCTCCCTGATTTTTTCGTGGCCCTCCTCAGGACCTGCTCCATCAGCTCCATGTCCTTTCTGTATTGAGGGCTCCAGAGCTGGACACAATAATCCAGGTGAGGTCTTACCAGAGCAGATTAAAGTAGCAGAATCAGCTCTCTTGATCTGCTCTTATAAAATGCAGTAGAGAATTTATAGTATGTAATCACTTAATTAAAGATGGTCTCATACTTAATGCACTTTTCTGAGATGAATTAAGATTATGCAAGAAAATTCTATTAGTCTGTTACTTAACTTAGGTGTGATTATAATGTTCTTTATTGAGTAACCTGATGTGCTCATCTACACAAACAACTATGTCTTGTGTAATTATTTCACTTTAAAATCTCTTTCACTTCACAATACCTACAAGGGTCATGATAATGGTGTTTATTCAGTTACTATAGGCAAACCCGATGAAGTTTTGGTGTGAATCTGTGCTGATTTTTAGCTGATAGGGCAAACAAGAGAAACAGAGAGAAATTAAGAGTTCCCTGGGGTATTAAAATAAAGGTTTAATTTGCAGAAGTCTGCAGAAATCTGACCATGACGTAGATAATGCAGCCTGAACTTAGGTCACAAAGAAAGGAAGTTGATTTTTGATCTGTGTCTTTGCAATCATAATTTTAGCATTGTTGAATGGTTATCTGCACATCCTGCATATGTTGGCACTGTACTTCTTTTGGATTACATTTAAATCCGAGATGACAGATGTGGTAAAACAGTGGTGAATCTGTAGCTGCATCAGCAGAGATTGTTCTAAAAGTACAGCTTAACTGCTATCTATATATATATATATATATATATGAATGGATTATTGGTGATTATGATATGTGTGGATGATGGGATAGGTGTAAAATATTAATGGTTTTGTGTCTTTTTTTTTTTTTTTTAATTTTTGCAAAAGACACTGTGTCCAGTTCTGGGGCCCTCAACTTAATAAGGACATTGTGACTCTTGAACGTGTCCAGAGAAGGGCAATGAGGCTGGGGAGAGGCCTCGAGCACAAGCCCTATGAGGAGAGGCTGAGGGAGCTGGGATTGTTTAGCCTGGAGAAGAGGAGGCTCCAGGGAGACCTTATTGCTGCCTACAACTACCTGAAGGGAGGTTGCAGCCAGGAAGGGGTTGGTCTCTTCTCCCAGGCAACCAGTATCAGAACAAGAGAACATAGTCTCAAGCTTTGCCAGGGGAAATTTAGGCTGGAGGTGAGGAGAAAGTTCTTCCCAGAGAGAGCTGTTAGCCATGAGAATGTGCTGCCCAGGGAGGTGGTGGTGTCACCATCCCTGGAGGTGTTCAAGAGGGAACTGGACGTGGCACTTGGTGCCATGGTCTAGAGGTCTTGGGTGACAGGTTGGACTTGATGATCTTTGAGGTCTTTTCCAACCTTATTGATTCTATGATTGTATATAGGAGAGGCTGTTTCACTTTCCAATAGACCATCTACATATCACTCAAATGCACATTTTCTCTGATTATTAATTAATTCTTACTTTTTATACACTTTTTAGTTGATGAGTAATATAATTTAGTAGAATATACAATACTACAAGCATTGGAAAGCTGAAGAACCTTTGTCAGTAATTTAAAGCCAAGTCCCACACTTCAAATCCCACATGTTAAGAAACATTCGGGTTTTTTTGACTCTTTCTCCCTGACTACGAACACATAACTCTCATGAACTTAGCTTTCTGGATTCTATGCTGGCTCTGAGATTGGGGTCACTTGGCCAGCAATGCATCAATCCACAGCTGCACCATGAGTTCACCAGGCAGCCCTCTCCAGCAGTGTTTATTATACTTGTGTTTGTAGCATGTCTTGCAGCGTGTCTTGCTGAGTAATGCACACAGCCTCACTGCTGGTGAATTCTGTGTGGATCACTCCTTACAGTGCCTTCATTAAAACTATCATTGTCTAACTTGCCTAGAAAATGAATGGGGGTGTGTGGGGGAAATTCTGCTTTTCTAACACTGGACATCTGGTTGTATAGATGCTCCTCTTCTGCAAGAAATATGGGACAATCCTTGGAAGAGAGCAAGAGGTGACTGAATGAGCAGCCACACAAATTAGTTATGTTGTGGCTATGTTTAAAATGGCCAAGCAAAAGAGACAAACCAAGCCTTTCAACCAGTAACTGGAGATTAAGAAGACAAAAACATAGTGAAGGCTATTTGAGGGCAAATTAAAGAAACCAGTTGATAAAAGTAAAAGCAGAAATAACTGAAGGTTTCAGAAAGTTGTTGGTTTGCTTAATGCCAATACTAGCAACCATCCTGATGCTAGTACTAGTATTAATACTCCAATCTCTTGCTTATTTTGCAAGTATCTTCACTGGTTACCTTGTCTGGAACCTCTGGCTCCACTACTAATGTCTTTTATTATAGAATCATAGAATGGTGTGGGTTGGAAGGGACTTCCAATGGTCATCTAGTCCAACCCCCCTGCAGTGACCAGGGACATCCTCCACTAGATCAGGTTGCTCAGAGCAATGTGGACAATATTTAAACCATGAACATAATTTTGAAGTTCAAAGCTAGGCCAAATTCCATTGACATGAAACTACTTTGGAATTAAAACAACACAAATTATTTCTGCTAGCTTTTAATTATAATTAAAAACATTTTATATGTTAAAAACGTGCCTGCCTTAAAAATTATAGGGCAATGCAATTGCAATAAGAAAAGAAGCTTTCATATTATTTCTGTGGATGTGTCAGTGCCTGGACATTGCTGGAAGAAGAACTGCAGTATTGTTGAACCAAATATTGACAGGACAAAAGATCTGTATAAATCTGGTCTTTGCCTAGAACAACATTTATAAGAGGGGGCATTTGCTATAACGAAAGAATGGATATGTTAAAATGTTTTTCTTTTATCTAATAAACATTACAACAAGGAGAAAAGCTTGACCCTACTTACCTGAGTAAGTCTTTCAGAAGTGTTAGAGCTAAAAAAAATTCCAGGTGAATTGTTCTGGATTTAAACCAATCTTCCTTATTTTGGAGAGAGTTTCATTATTTTTCCTCAGTTTCAGACCTCACATGGAGGAATTACACAAGCTGTATGTGTGGAACACTTGTATTTGCCAAAGCTGTCTAAGTGGAGAGACTTTTTAAAGTACTGATTTCACAGTGAAGATAAGGAAAGGATAAAGGAAATGTTACCACTATTCAAAGTGACTGCATGAGTTGCAGACCTGCAGCTGTGAAATTGAATGTTCAGCATTTAGTTCTGAGAGATAGAGATTGGTGGGATTTTGTCTAATTTACTGCATCTAGACCTCAGGAATTGTCATCAGATGGTTTTAGAAAAATTCAGCTCTCCTAAATCTGAGGGGATAGGTTTGTGGAGGCTCCTTAGCTGATGATACATTGAAACATGTTGAAACACTGATGATATGTTGAAATCCCATTGAAAATGTAAGCTTTGGTCCAAGTATTGGCCTAAGCAAAGGACAAAAGGGGAAAATAATTTCTCCAAAAGTCCTTTTTAAGGATTTGTCTGATCCTTCCCTTGGGGGCACAGAGGTGGAACTACTGTGGAAAGCAGTAGAACAAGAGTAGTGTGGCACTGGAAGTGTGCACATTTGTTGGTAGCCTGGATGAAATGTGATTCTGATAAAGTCATGCAATGATGAGGTCCCAGGCCAGCGTATGCCTCATGTTGTGTATGGAAGTGCACCAGTTCTGGTCCTGGCTCCCTTTGCTTCCTTCTTTCTCTTCTGTGATTTCAGGTGGTACATAATTAATGTGCTGGGCTATGTAATCAGTTCTGATGACATTTTTAGCGTAGTTGAACACATCCTGTTGTGAGAACTTTATTCATCTTACCTGAAACCTCTAGGGATCTTTTACCCACTCTGGAAGAAGATACACAGATACACCTAATAACTTTTATAAACCAAATGTAGCTGCAGCTTCCTGGTAGATGAAACTTAGGAAAAGTGTAGGCCCATGGGGCATTAAATCCCCTGGAGGCAGGCAGGTGTTTACAGGTGTTTAATAGATGTGCCAGTGAAAGGATTGTCAAAAGTAAGCCTTTACTTCTGATTAATAGAGGATATCCTCAGGTACAAATAGGAAATTTGTCAAAAGTATTTTTGTGCCATTCTTATTGATGACATAGCAAGAAACTTTGTTACCTTATCACCATACTTTGTGCCAGGACTCTGTTAGGCTCTTTGGTAAACTTTCCATCCTTCTATATCAGTATCTCCTGTGTCATACAGATAATATATGACATGAACAATGAAGTGTGAGAACTTGTGGCTTGCTCTGCTCATGGCTTGGGTGTGTACACAGAGCAAGTACGCAGCTGAGAAGATTAAATTTGTAGTAGATAAACTGGAAACAATTTTTCTCTTAGAAAACCTTTTATACTTATGTGGTTTTACTTTTACACATTTCTGTTGGCAACCTGTTGCTGGGACTGGGAGCAAGTACCTTCATATATTTAATGTACAGTTTTGTAGGTATTTTTTTGCATTTGGTTTATATTACATAGAAAATTTTGTAGAGCAAGCTTCTGTTTAATAGCACTCCTCATAGTTATTTTCCCCCCATTGCTACATTTTTACACAAAAATGGTTCCACAGGATTACAAGGTAAATGAAACACTACTGCTGAACTAAAAAAAATAGCTTGGATCAGTTCATGCTTTGAGCTTGTCATTTAACACATCTGAAAAAAATAGTTTCACATAAACACATAAAATCACAGAATGACTCAGGTTGGAAGGGACCTCAGAGATTGACTACTCCAACCTCCCTGCCGTGGGCAGGGACACCTCTCAACTCAGCTGCTCAAGGCTTCATCCATCCTGGCCATGAACACCCCCAAGGTGGAGGCACCCACAACTTCCCTGGGCAACCTGTTCCAGAGTCTCACTACCCTCTTACTGAAGAACTTACTAAGATCCAGTCTAACCCTACTCTCTCTCTCTCAGTTTCAAACCATTTCCCTTTGTCTTGTTGCTAGACACCCTTAGGTAAAGTCCATCTGCAGCCATCATGTTGGATTCTAGTTTCAAGCTCTTGTGAAGTGTGCTTCTCAAAGTTACACAATAAATCTAGAAATTCCTGTTAGAAGACAGCTAGTGAAGACTTGGTCCATCTGAAGTCAATGACTAAACTCCCCTTCACTTCAGCAAGGCCAGGATTTCTCTCCTTACTGACACATTTAAAGAAGTGATCAAAGTTTCAGCAATGCATATTCTCTCTCTCCATATCCACAGTAGTTGCTCTCTCTCCAGGTAGAGGGTCATATTTAGAATATTTTGGGCTCTTTAATCTGAATGTAATATGAGAATGACAATAAACCCACAAGATTTTGCAAGTCATCCTGCAGAAGTTTTCATCTCAGGTGAAAGGTTTTACTTCAGCTCTAATAAAAGCAGATGGAGGGAAAAAAAAAAGTAAAAAAGCACTTGCTTAGAAAGTCTACTCACATTTTTCTTTCAAAGGCTTCCTTGAAAGCCAAGGAATAATTGCAAATTCAACTCATAAAGAAGAAAATATCAGTTGTTATACTGGTGAGAAACAGCATGCAGCCAGGTTAGAGCTGAGTCCTTTTTGCCTATTGAAGAAGTGATCACAGGGCTGACAGCTGGAGTTTACTTGGCTGTACAATAAAAAGTATTCCTATAGGTACCTTTTGTTGTATTCAAAATGCCAAATGTAATCTTAATGCACTTTTTTCCTTTTCTTTCTATCTTTTTTTTTTTCCTCTGAGTATTATATCTTTAACCAAGGTAATAAAAAGAACACAGATAAGCAGAAGAGTACAATATGCACCCCAAATTATTAAAGATCCTGTCTAGGGAAATGAAACATTTTCCCCAAATCTATGTTTTATTGTGTTGTTAGCCAGTGAAGGGAAAATCCAGTGATTACTTGAAGGTGTCTGCAAAGATAATGGTTTAAATGCACAGAAAACTGTGTGACAGTGAGGTATCTTGGTGAAAATTCAGGCTGTCTATCAAGTTCTGTACATTAGAACTACCTGAGTACAGGTAGTACCTACTTAAAAACTAGAAAACAGATACCAAAGTATTAAAACTCAGAACAAAAGAAGGAATCAAAATCCCAAACCCTCTGAATGCATAGATTAATGTCTTTCACAATGAGAGTGGAAAATGCTGGAACAGGTTGCCCAGGGATTGTGGTTGAGCCCCTGTGTCTGGAGACATTCAGGATCACTTGAAGTGGCACTGGGCTTCCTGATGTAGTTGGAGGTGTCCCTGCTGATTGCAGGGCATTGAACAAGATGACCTTTGAGGGTCTCTTCCAATCCAATGCAATCTGTTAATCTGGGTGGAAACAGACCTCTACTGCCTGAATGGTCACTTGAAAGTTTGCTATCTGTGATAGCTGTTTGGGTTAGTAGAATGTGGTGAAAATTGCACAAGAATTCTGTCTTGGCCTAACATGCAATTCTTCCCTGAGCTGTGGATAATAATTATTCCACATTTCCTCATATCTCGTGGGTTCATCTTTCTATTTGAAATGGGTATGTGTTAACTAGGCACCAATTTCCTCAGGCCCTTGGCAAACATTGATATACACAAAATGCAAAAGGCTACCTTGAAAATTATTGTAGCAGAGCATCCTGGTGTTTCTGGTGTTATGCATGGGCAGGATAGGTTGTATCACCTGAGGAAGAGCCATGGTTTAGTAGTCATGAGGTCTTGGGTGACAGGTTGGACTTGACGATCTTTGAGGTCTTTTCCAACCTTATTGATTCTATGATTCTATGAAGAGCCCTGTAAAGGAGTGATGACTCAGGGTCCTTTTAAATCACAACACTGTTCCACTGTAGCTGGCTCTCAGAGCAGGAGTGACAAGATTACAGAAAACTCTGGGTTCATCTGGTATGCAGTGGTCAATCAGGCTAGCAGAAAGTGCCAGTCTGGCATAGCCTCTTTTTACCATCTTGATCAGTCTTTGGTTTAAGACCCAATCTATTTTAAAACCATAGTATTCCTGTAACTCCTCACCAGCTCCCATTTCTATGCAGTCTACTTAGAGGGTTCAGGAAAAAAAAGCTCTGAAATTGGCATTGTGGCAGAAGTTTGTCTGTTATAACCAGAGAGGAATGTCTTGAACTTAGTACGTTTGGTTTGACAGATCTGTTTTTGTCCGCTATAACCAATTGCCCATTATAACCATGTCCATCATAAGTGCAGAGTGCACTATGTAATTTAACAGCAGGGGTTAGTACAGCCAAAGCCAACTGTCGAGGCTGGGTGGGAAACTTGAGATATTTTGTTAACCAAATATGTCCTAAAATAATCTTAATTTTTTGAGAAACCATCAATCTCTGCATTCTTGGCTAAGTGCTGCTGTTGAAATTTTCAAGTGATCTATTCACCCTTAAATGTATGCCACACCAAGAAAAGAAAAGGATTTTTTTCCAAAATATCAGATGAGCAGAAGCTTGGCATCCCTGAGCTTGAGGGGAAAATGGTTAAAATAGGAGAGGAACAGATCCAATTAGGTTCTGTGGAGGAAAATGTGAGTTTTTTAAAATAAGAAACACAAAAATATCTTGTGTCTTTTGTATGGAGAATAAATAGAGAAGAGGGATCTTTCTCATCACAGGCAAAATAACTTGTCTGCAAATTTAAGGACCCCAGTAAAAATTGCCACCTTGTGAATCTCTAAGCTTTGTAGCACAAAGAGCAAGGAATGGAATAGGGATTAAGTGCATGGAACAGTACGTTTTACACCTTTGAAAGCCAATGATCTTTAAAAAATGGAGATGAACTTGGCTTGAAGTAGCCTAAATCAACGTGTCCTAGTTTCTGCTTCTTGAAAAAGAAACAAAACTGATTACAAGTAGGGTTTTCTGGGCAAAATGAGAGAGAGAGAGAGTTTTTAACTTCTACGAAACAAAGCGATTTCATTTTACATTTCAGCATTTCCAGTGAGAGTAAAGCCAGAAAAATGTCATGCCAATCCTGCACATCATTCATAAAACCAGCAGGTGATGCAGGCCATCTTGCAGCCAGTAATCCAGTGGCTAGGAAACTCACCCAAGGGCTGGGGGAATGAGCCTCTCCTCTGCCAGTGGAGAAACCATAACTCTACTTTCCAAGAAATATCCTGCGGGAAGAATGATGTTTTACATTTTTTACGATTTTTTTTTTTAGTTCCCTGTTAAAGCAGTCTCAGTTTACGTGTGCTAGAACTTTTGTGCCACTGAGGGTTCTCCCACCTTGTAAGCAAGTCATCCTGAGGGCTTTGGTTGTTTAGAGCCCACCGGTAGTCCTTTTTAGATGTCATGGCCTGGTGAGTGACATGTGGAGAGTGTCATGGATGTGTCCCTTTCTGAGGGATCAGGGCTGACATAGGGTAGAGGGAAGGTAGCAACTTGCACAAACTTAACAGCTTTTGTAACATATGCAGGCATCTACAAGTACCAAGCAATTGTGGAACAGAAGAGCAAGCCTCAGGCACAATCCCTCCTTGGGTGGTAGCCTGTGAATTTGGCAGTGAGGAGTGGTGAGGTAGCTTGTAAGAGAGCTCTGCTGTTCAGGGGCCATTAACCAATCTTTATGTAAACTCTTCCTGAAAACTCAGTTCTACCATACTAAGACAAAAAGAGCAGTGTCTTCTCTGATGCTTCAGAAAGCTCTTCATGAGAGGTTTCAGTAATTTTTTTTTTTCTGTTTTACTGCCCTCAGTTGTTGCTGGTAAGGTAAAATGGATTATAGGAATTTTAGTACTGGCAACTAATGTTTTTCTTTGTTTTTTTAGTCTCTGCTGTGTATGGAACAAGACTCCTCTTCTTGCTGAAAGAGAAGCAGTTTCTTGATGAGAGGTGTTATGCAAGTTACTGTAATTACTTGGCCTGAGCACCCAAGGGAGCTCTTCTGAACCACAATACTGGTTCGTGCAGGCAGGATAAAGTCAAACTTGCTCAGCAGTGAAGCTTTGGAACTGTGACTTCTGCCCCCATCCTGACTAAATTATGAAAAAAACACCACAGTAAGCTCCAGCCTGTTTCAGTCCACCCAGATATAAACTAACTTATCTACTGAAAGTTTATGACAAATGAGATGCAGCCAGTTCCACCTTGGTCTTTAGAGCTGAGGAGAAGTAAAAGCCTGTCTTTGTCCAGTGATAAATGAGATGCTTATTCCAAGATTTTACTCTGCCAGTGAATTATAGTTGGAACTGTTGGGAAAGGAAAAATTGTGGTTGGAAAAAGGAGTGTATTATGTGTGAGTGACACAATGTTTTTGCATGTATGTGGGTGTTCTGAGCAGATCCTTAGGATGCATAACAGAATAAAGATGAAGAATGCTTAAGTGTTGCCAAGTTGTCAAGTGTTTATCTTTTCAGATATATAGTGCTATCGATTGTCCTTCTGACTGGATGGCTCCTACAGTAAGAAAAGAAATGGGGAAAAAAATGGATAGAATCCTGACAGAATAATAGGAATTTTCTTAGAAAATATTATTTTATATATATATATGTAAATATGTAAATATACATCCTGGAGTACTGTGTCCAGTCTGGAGCTCTCAACACAGGCAGGACACGGAGCTGATGGAGCAGATCCAGAGGAGAGCCACAAAAATGGTCAGAAGGCTGGAATACCTCTGCTATGAGGACAGCCTGAGGCAGCTGGGGTTGTTCAGCCTCCAGAAGAGAAGGCTCCAGACAGACCTGATAGCAGCCTTCCAGTACCTACAAGAAGGCTGCTGAGGGACTGTTTACAGAGGCCTACAGTGATAAGGGAAGGGGTAATGGCTTCAAACTAGAGAAGAGGAGATTTAGATTGGATGTTAGGAACAAATTTTTTACCATGAGGGTAATGGAACACTGGAACAGGTTGCCCAGAGAGGTAGTTGAGGTCCCATCCCTGGAGATATTCAAGGTCAGGCTCGCCAAGACTCTGAGCAACCTGATCTAGTCCTGCTGAGTGCAGGGGCATTGGACTAGATGCCCTTTGAAGGTCCCTTGCAACCCAAACTATTCTATAATTCTATATAATTTCTTACTCCATGAAAGGAGAAGTTGTTTTAGTTCGTGATATGAGACAGTATCTTGCAATGACAAAATTGGTGTGGGTGAAACCAGTTCTGTATTTAATCTCTAGATGAGGTTAACCTGCTCAGGCATGTCAGCTCCCTTTCTACAGCCATCATTAGGTTTTTAAGTTGTGGTGCTTCTTTCTCAGAGTTTCAGTGCACTGGCAGACCTGAAGTTTTTCTTGCCATCCATCTTCTGCATCTTGTCAGGCATAGCCACTTACAAAGGGCCTATTTCTGGCAGCAGCAGGTTTGCCTTCTTTCTTCACAAATTCCAGGTGATCTCTCCTTTCCTCATGTCGAGAAATCAGATTTTTGCATGTCTGAAGAGCTGCACTTTGTCTCTTCCCTAATCTCAGGTGAAACAACTGAATTTCCCACTCCAGAATCCAAATTACCTAAGCCCACTCAGTCCTTCTGGCTTGTGCACTGTCTGGATATCTCTGTAGATCTCAGAGGGTGTCTCTCCCACCAAGCAAAGCACTTGCAATCCCAATAATTAGATTAAAACTAGAATACTTCTGTATAATTGGACAGGGAGTGGAAACCTAGTTCAATGCTCCTTCTCTCTTTCTATATATCATCATGAGACAGATCTTGGGCCCCCACTAAACAACCCTCCATTTTTCAAGAATTGCTGTCCTAAATTTGGAAGCTTTGATGTGGCCAGCCTGTGCATTCATACAGGCAGACTTCTGAGCATTCAAGGGTGGTGACTAGGACGCATTTTGAACTCTGTGTGACTCGTACCTAGTGTATTATTTATAAAGTGAGCACCAATGATACCTTCACCGATCTATATGCTGGGCAGAAGTCATATTTTGCAGGAGCTGTGTATATGCACATAGGCACAGATACCAGTATGAAAGCTTCTACCTACTGTATTTTTTTCATGACGCTGTACAGATGGTCTTCTAGATTACAAAGAAAATGCCTCTGGCAAGCTGTGCTCTTCACTGTGATTGATGCTGTGAGGTATAAGCTTAAAGTTTCTCCAAAATACCTCCTTTTCTCATCTTGATTTTTGGACTGCTAATAGAATGGTGTAACACAGAAATACTTCTAAACAAGAAGGAAATATTTGTCATCTGTTTAGATAGTCACCTTTGATATTTATAATCAGCAAGATTTCTTTAGCTGTGACTTAAAAGGGATATCCTGAAACCATGAAGTATTCTACATTGAGCAATGGCTAGTAGCTATTTTAAAGTAAAAATCCAATATGAACTACTCTGCTCCTATTTTTCCCATCTCACCACCCCACACTATCTCCTTCCATGCCAGCAAAACATAATTTCAATATTTTTTATTTTATCATGTTTGAAATAAATTTCAGAATCTAGTAAAATAACTTCCCTGAGGAAGACATTAACAACTACCTGCTTCAGATTTGTGACATGCCTTTGTATGTTTCATATTTATTTTAGTGGCCATTTTCCTCACTTTTCAAAATGCCAAACAGCCTTTCTTTATGAAGACTTTCAGTTCTGAGTGGCACATTAGTCAGTGTCTGACTTGAAGTAATATTGAAAGCCCTTACTTAACAGCTCATTTCATTTATTTCAGGATGCTTGGTTCCATGGTTTAGTTGATTAGGTGGTGTTGGATGATAGGTTGGACATGATGATCTTGAAGGTCTCTTTCAACCTGGTTTATTCTATTCTATTCTATTCTAAAATAATCAGAATATACTAATTTTAGAGTTCAGTTGTTAAAGTAATGTTTTATCTTTTAGACTAGGGAAAAACCAAACCAACCAAACCTGCATCTTTCTGTTGAAGTTTGTAATAAAATATATTTAGATTAAGTTATCTGGTTCCCAAAATTTCATATGGGCAGTTAATGAATGCCAACAGAAAATAAGAGCCTGGCGTGTGGTAAGGGACAATTAATGCCCATGAGTTTCATTATGAAGATCCTACAGTAATTAAGCATATTCCTGTAAATAAAAGTCCAAGAGTTAGAAGGGGAATTTTCAAATAGGTTCCTCTCTTCCTACTTCATCCTGGTTCCCACTAAGTAATCAGAGGTTTTTAAGAGAGGATGAATGAGATATGTGCATGTCCAGTCTTATAAACCATATCTTGCAATTGGTTGTTGTTTTTTGAATGATGGTACAGGAAGGAATTCAATAGAACTGCAGGTCAGATCTGAGAGACAGAATATTATTGCTGAAATTAAACCCAGCAATATTCTTTCTCTTCCATTAGCCGAAAAATCCAAATTCCATTCATTCTTTCCAGGTGAACTGGAAAGTTAAGGACTTATTTGGGAATAGGAAGGGTTTTATTTGGTATTGATCATTTATTTCAGAGATGGTTAAATGGGCTGATTTCTATATCTGATCAAAGGCCTGCCTTTTCTTCTATTGAAGTTAATGACTATGCTTGTATTGATTTCTCAGAATGATGGATAGTCTTCCAAATTAATTCTGTGCTAAAATGGGGCAATCTGTTTTTTACATAATAAGTGAAATTTATGGTCAAACCTGGCTCAGCATATGTTGTTGAAGACTATGCAGGGCTTCAGCAATCAATGCAAAATAATAAAAAATTAAAAGGGAGAAGCATTCTGTCAATAGCACTCCCATAACAAAGGGAATGGTTGTTTTATATTGATTAGCTCCCGTTAAATAATGCATCATGTCTTCACAACCATGTAGGCTCTCACAGGGTTGTTTATTGCAAGCAGTGGCAGTACAGAAATGCTCTTAGTGAGCAAGGAAATCAATACTGTATCTGTAAACACACTTGCAAATGCAGTCCCATGGCTCACCCTCCAACCTGCAGCTGCCCATTAAACCAGAATAGTTTGAAATAAAGCTGGTTGTTATATTCTCTATTTCTGTCTCACACCTTTCTCAACAGCAATAAGCTGCTGAGGCACTCCACTTAGAATCCAATCCATAAGTAACTTGTTTCCCATACTTCTATTCACCCATTAAGAATATAAGAGTACAAATCAGCTAAGCCATTTCCAACACAGCAGACTCGCATATGAGGAGATTTTCTCAGTAGCTTCAATTTGTTTAAACAATAAAAAGAGCACAATTTATTTGCAAAGTTACCAAATGATCCTGGTTAAAAATTGGGGCATTCTCAACTTAGTATAGCAGCCCTAAAGCCACCCTCTCTGAGGGCTTAGCTGCTCACCTCACCTCTCACTGAGTTAGGATCCTAAAGCAATGAAGCTTCTCCGGAAATCTTTGAAGGAGATTCCTTAGCATGACTAAGGAAGATGTTTCTGTTATTCTGCAGCATGGCATGGATGACACCTGAAGAACCAACTGAATGAAGCTACAGGAGGATTTGGAACCAGAGAAATGCCTACTCCTGAGGCATGAGATGCTCTGTCATGCACTAGTGTCATCTGGTTTCACACAGCAAGGAAATGGCACTCTTTCCCATTCTGCAGATTAGACTAAGGGCAATACTCTAAAAGCATTCAGTGAAGCTGAGTTTTCTCTTTAGGAAGTGATTGTTCATTCTAGTATCATTCATCACAATCTGAGACCCTTTTGACTGTTGTAGCCCAAACCCTCTGAGGCAAACTCCCTGAATTTAGGAAAGCTGTGATGCTTTTTCCATCATGACTTTGATTAACTTTACTAGGGTGTGAATGACACAATTAGACCCGGGTGTATCTTTCTGCATATTGAATGAAAGACAAACCAAGCATTGTTTCAGATGATGAGCATTCACAGAAATTAACACTTGTAGCACTGACCTCCTCTAAGTAACAGCAAACAAAAATAATATAATACTAAAAACATCTGATCATTTCAGACAAGCTGTATTAGAATGAAATTCTGTTTATTTGCCAAGGCTGATTCTGTGAAACTATCTTTATACAGTTCCAGGTTATGCTCATTATTGTACAATGCATTCTCTGGAAACAGAAAGTAGTCTTCATTAGAGTGGCTTTTACCCACCTCTAAGTCAGATGTCTAGCCTAGACTGGTAGTCTCCATTTCCCTTATGGTTGATGGAGATATATAATCTTCTCCAGGAGACTGAGACAGCTGTATAATATAGGTGGAGTGTGTAAATTTGTGGAACAGCAAAGGTGTGAAGAGAGGTGGAGACAGGAGAATTCATGTTAAAAATAGATGCTATGAGTAAGTTATAACAGTTGGAGACACAAACTAGCACTGAGCAGTACTGGTTGGTCTCATTTTGAATTCATCCAAAAGAGAAATATTATTTTTGAGATTAACTATAAGTTCACAGCCAAATTCCAGCTAATGAGGGTTCTGAGTCATTTTGAAATGACTCTAATAATATTACTTCAGAGGAAACTGATTGTTAAAGAGAGAAAGCTTCACAGAAATCTGTGGTGACCGGGAGCTGGAGTCTCAAATACTGTACTGAGGGCCATTATTTTTCAATACCTATATAAGGGTTTATTCACTGATCTAAGGATTATTTCACTGATCTAAGAATTTGAATCACTGATCTTGTTCCTTAATTTTTAGTGGGGTCCATGTGACAGAAACAGAACAGGATGAGAGATGATTGAAATTTCTTTTGGACAAGGTATTGAGAGGAAGATCTGGCCCCAAGCCTGGTGGAACAGTATCCAGAAAAACATGCTAATGGCCCCAAGCCATGGGCAGAGCAAGGGAATGGCATCCATCTTATGACCACATAGACATGCTCTGTATTTTCTCCTCTCCTTCAGGAATTTTTTCCAGACAGGGTCATTCTAGATATGAATAGGTACCCAGCAGACCGTGGCTGCAGTCAGTTATGGACCATTTCCATAGCACTTTCGTGAACATAATTTTTACTTTAAAGAGTTCTAAGAAGGTATCTTCCTTGAAATTCAGTAATTACCACAGTGCCTGTTTGTGTTCCTGAGGGAGCTTGTTTAACTCTAGTTTGGCTGTTGCCATATCACACTGAAGAATACAGAGGTACACAGGCAAAATCTGTATGATGAGAGTAGGAGTAAACCGCAGTTAAGAGAAACAATATCTTCCTAAGAGTAGTTTCAGCTTCTCTCTTGCATGGAAACTAGGAATAAGAAGGGACAGATTTCACCCACATGTGGGTTTCTTTCTATCTAGGCCATTGAAAAGACAGATGGAATGAGCTGGGGAGCAGGAAAACCTCTAGTACTGAAGAAATACAACCTCTGAAGTTATGTTTCCATAACCCATCACAGACACCAATGTATGTAACTTAGCTTGCACATTTGGAGGCATTCTGTAACTAGTAAGTGCAAAAATGAAAAATTATGACATCTGTAATGACACCTTAAGATAAACCTCACTGTGAGTGATGTTTAGAAAAGGCAATATTAGAGTTTCATGTTGGTAACCATTAGCCATAAAGATGTCAGTTACTAGTAAGGCTTATTGCAAATTGGTGAGCTGATCCTTTGCCTTGGTCCTGCAGCAAAAGAAATTTTTAATAGCTCCTTATAAAGAGCTAATGATGGGATTTCATCCCAGGGAAAGAAAATGAGCTAAGTCTTTCATTAAGACATTCTATAAGAGTAATGTATACTGCAAATGTATTTCACAACTCATGGGTGAAGAACTGAAGTATTCATTTCCAACACAGCCTTCAAATCAAAACATTTCAGCATTCCTCACTTACTAACATCAGTGGATCGTGTGAACCAGAACGTTATGTTACAATAACCTCATGATTTTTTAGGCACAAGGATCCTTGAATAATAGTTCAGTCTCTGCTTTTCCCTGGAAACTTCCTTACTTTCAACAGTCCTCCTATACTTGCCAACAGTGACCTAACTCAAAAATTATTTGCTACATTTGAGCAAGGAACAAAATTAACTCTTAAGAAAGTGGGTGGCCTGTATCATCAGCAGAGAGTGAAAGAGAGGTTGGACATGTGTCCTGACTGGTGCACTAGCAGGGTTTATCATCATTGTGAAGGGCTTTCAGGCAGTGAAAAAGCAGCCTTTTCTCCAGAGAAGCTACCTAACCTGCACATTACTGTTATGATGTTTTGTCTGCTAATTGGATGCCTTTTCACACATTTCAGGAATTGCCAGAGCTGTACACACACAGTACAAGGCAGTTCTTCCAGAAAGAAGCTTTAATGTAGAGAACACAATTCTCTATATGCCCCTCTGATGTTTGTTTCATTAGTACTGGGCAAACAGATCATTTCAGGGGAAAGGAAGGAGGTGAATTTCTTGCCATAGCCTGCAGGACACGTTCCTTAGATTTGAGAACTGCTCAGACATTCAGTCAACATCATGATCTTCTGAAGGTGCTTAGATTTTTGGCAGGTACATTTATCCATGGAACAACACACCAAAAGAAATCCTGATGGTTTGGAAGGGGTCAGCGAAGGTCTGCAGGTTAACTTAAGCCAAAGATCCGGAGGGAAATTATTCTTAATGAAAACTGACACATATATACCCCTGACAGATTTGGAAAGAAACAAACACATGTTTCATCTGAGTCTCAAAAAGCACCAATATTGAAGCTGTGCAACAAACCCTGAACAAAATTTTCACTGAATAGCATTAGCTGCCAAGGAAAAATTAATTCACACACTTTTTATTCCTACTGCTCTGGTACCCAGCGGAACTGTTTTACGTTTATCTGACCCCATGCAAAACCTTTCTTTCAAAACCGTTACATTTAATACATTTTCATAAGGAACAGTTTGGAGTGTTGCCCAGTCATTGTCTAAAATGAAGCAAGAGCAGAACCTTTAACACAACGTGCATATACAATGCCCACATTGTGTATGAACACAAGAGCAGACATCCTTTAGAAGCAATAAAACTATGTCTGCCTAATGAGCTCCAAATGGTATTTCTTGCACGCTCAAATTTCCCACTGAGGTCCATGGCTATTTGCATGTGTAAAAGAAGCTTGGTAAATGTAGCTAACTATAGGTGCATATTTGTACTAAACTATGGCATCCTCTACTGCAGTGCTCTTTAACAACAGGAACAAAATGGATTTTTCCAGAAGTTAGGTGATGAGGTTTGGGGAGTACGCTCCCACTGAACAGTATTGTTTTTACAGGTTTCTTAATGAGAGGACTGTCTCCTATAACTAAGATGAGTTTTTATTATAATAACAGATAAGCTGAGACAGGAAGGAGCCTGAGAAAGGGAGAGCTGGGCATATCTTTCAGTAGGTGGCTATGTCAGAATTGACTCACTAATTAAAAGAAGTTGAATGCTTTGGGGATGTTACAATTCAGTCCAGACCTTAAAAGATCAGATAGCCTTACGAGATGCCTATCCTGTTGCTCAGTGCCATTACAGATCTCAGACACATTAAGTAAAGCATGCTGCTGATAAAAGTTGTTGCAATGGAAGACACATTTTCATGAAAAAGTCAAGAACTGTTGAGTATGGTGTCTGATAGGAGTTATACTGGTTTGTATCAGCTCAGATTCTGCCTACATCAGAACAATGTTGGTGACTGATGACAATATCTTAAATGGCTGGGAGTTGCAGGGAGTTGCAGTTCATTTTACCCTTCCCCCTTTTCCATTGGTTTCTCCTCTCCATTTCCCCCTTTTCCATTATTTCTCCCTCTCCATTTTCCCCTTTTCCCTTTCCTTCCTCTGTATCTGTGTTGCTGTAATCACTGAGACCATTATTAAAGATGTAGCAAAACAACAAAGAAAGAAATTTGTGGGAAAGAAATTACTGAGAGAATGAGACAGGACAGACATGGTTCTGTAGCCTATAGTATTTGTGTGCTGAACAGAAATTGACCAGTAAGGGTCAATGAAATTCAGGATTACTTATACTATGTGGGTTCTTCACTTACAATGTGGTGTAATGAGGCTCTCTTTCTATTATGAATTCCTTTCTATGTACCTACACAATTTCAGACTGAGATGTAGAATGCTTCCTTTAACCTGCAGTGAGCACTGTAACTGCATGACTCTTTTTGGGAACTAACCTCAGGTCCTCTTACAGGGATTTGTGTTCTCCTCCTGAAAATGGGAAAAGTTGAGTTGTATTTCCCAGCTGCAAAGACGTGTATTGACATGATCCATTTTACACATGATGGTGCACTGCAGTGTAGACATACACATGACCTGTATTGGATCTCTTATGCCAATTCCAGATAGTGCAGAATGAATTTCCTAACAAAATTACTATTGTCTGGAATTTCACACACTGAAGTTCCTGTTAAAAACATCTGGAAATATGTATGTATATGTATGCAGTGTGTTTACAGAAGAAGAGATGATCTAAAGACTCTTATTGATCTAAATATGTTTGAATTCTTGTTTACTCTCATCCTCAAGTTTACTTTATATTCTACACACAGCTGCCAGTAGTTCCAGCCCAATAACAATTTAGGATATCTTCATCTGATTGGAATATGATGATGCTCATGATAAGACTCACACTACTTTCCTGTTTAACAACCTTTCCTAACAGTGTGAACATGCACTGAACTTTCTGTGGCAATCTTTGCAATGTTCTTATCGGTAATGCAACCAGTATTTATTCCTCCTATCTAGTAGGTGGGTACATAGCCAAGTTTGATCTTGGCCTGAAGCTCTGGTTTTGTGTTTTCAGCTGTGATAGCCCTTTCCAGGAGATGGTGACAGTGCTGGTAAATGATTTCTATCCTAAGCATTTTGGGGCTTAAAACACTTTGCTGTAATGGTGGCTTGCTAGAAGCTAGAGGATTTTTTCCAGAGTAATTTTTGCCCAACCACATAATATATTTATGATTGATTTATTTCAGGTTTCTTGTAGCTGTAAAGGCTGTCTTATTTTTAGTTGTGAAACTGGAAGATGCTCTTTGCCATTTCCATTAACTTCTGAAAGCCTTTTAAAGTAAATTGACTTTAAAAGTATTTTTGGTTTTGTCTTAGTAATACAGTCATTGGAAATATGATTGAAAGATGGTCAGCATGGTCACTCTGCTTAAAGAAAAGCCTGACCACATCTCAAGTGTTTCTGAAAGATGGCTGGTAAATCAGGTTTTAACAATGCCTGTGATTGAGATCCCACAATCATCCTAGGTGTTAATGAGGAATTTCTAATTTTAGCTGTCTGTATAGTTCAGACAGTTGCATATCAACAATTAAAAGAGATGCCTTAAAAGGAAAAGCCTCTTGCAAATAGCATGAGGATTCTTCCCTCAAAAATTTATTTCAGATCTTGAGATGAAAAGTATTATATATGTTGCTGCCACCATCACAAAGGTATAATAAGATACAATCACAGAATCACAGAATTAACCAGATTGGAAAAGACCTTCAAGATCATCAAGTCTAAGCTATCACCCAACACCATCTAATCAACTAAACCATGGCACCAAGTGCCTCATCCAGTCTTATTTTAAACACCTTCAGGGATGGTGACTCCACCACCTCCCTGGCCAGCACACTACAATGGCTAATCATTCTTTCTGTGAAAAATTTCTTTCTAACATCCAGCCTAAACTGCAAAATTGTTTTAGAATCATGGAATTCTTAGTGTTGGAAGGGACCTCAAGGATCATCCAGTTCCAACCCCCCCTGCCATGGGCCGGAACACTTCACACTAGATCAGGTTGCTCAGAGCCACATCCAGCCTGGCCTTAAAAACCTCCAGGGATGAGGCTTCCACCACCTCCCTGGGCACCCTGTTCAGTGTCTCACCACTCTCATGGGGAAGAATTTCTTCCTAACATTCAATCTGAAACTACCCATTTCTATTTTTTTCCCATTAACCCTTGTCTTATCCTTACCTACCACCCTAAAAAGTCCCTCACCTGCCCCATGTTCTCCCTTTTCCCCCTCAAATCTCATAACACCTGGGCTCTGTTGGAGTCTCCTCCCACCTCAGGTGTGGCCACTTTGCCCTCCCCACCCACTCCCCTTTTTAATCCCCCCAGGAAAGGCAGAAGCCCCAAGTTGAGCCCGTCTGGGCTGAGGGATCCTCCTCTCATCACTGGTGAGTGCCCATGGTGCACACTGGGTGATGGTGGTGGTGACAACAAAGGCCGGGGGGCCTGGTGGCCCCCCGGTTGTTAGGGAGAGGATTGGCTGCCACTCTAGTATCATCCACAAGTGCTGGCTGTACCTCCTTACTGGGGCTGAGCTCCTCTGTATGTTTAGTGAGTCTTACACTAAATAATAATGTCTAAACTAAGAATTTCATTATCTATTTTCTTTAGCATTGTGAAAATTATAAGAACTAATGGAACTTGCATATGTATTTGTAGACAGTAAGAAGAGTTTTGTTTAAAAACACCTCTCTTGAAGAAGCTATACCTTTATTACTGTCTAGTCCAGAGGGTGGTTAACACGTAGCCACAAAACCAGGCTTTGCTTCTTATGTTCACTTAAAGTGGCAGCTCTTAGCATCACTAATGCTAGCCACTCCACAATGAGCAGGCAATGTCAGTTGTTTTGTTCACAGTAGGTACCATGTTCTTGAGTTTTGTCACCTGGGCAACAGTGCACATATTTCTGTTTCCAAAGGCACTTCAGAAAGCAGTTTCTGCTGCTCTTATGAAAGACTTCCTAACAGATTTTCCCCTGCCTCTGTGTTCCACCAGTTCATGCTGGTTTCAGTAATTCATATTCTTGTATTCTCAGCATTATTTCACTCAACTTGAAATCTGTTTTAGGAGGTGTAAACCGGTGAATTCTGTGCTACCCCACTTGTCTGTTGTGAAAAGCCCTAGATAAGCTGTCAGAAATGAAAAGAATATGCTTCAATGGAGAGAAGCTTCCATAAAAAATACTGTACTGTTAAAACTTTCCAATTCCAACAAGAGTTTCTGATGGTGCTTCTTAACTATCTCAAAACAGATGTTTGAATACAGAGGACCACTGTAGCTCTTGTTATTCAGCATTCACATTCTGATAATACTATAAAGCCACACTGAAGTTGTTTCAGGAGCAATTTAAACAAACACTCTGAATATGTAGGCTCATATTGAAAACTACAGAAAGATTCTCTTTCTCTATTACATTAAAGACCATGTTTCCATAAATGTTTATTATCCACAGACTTCAAGGGTGAACTTTTAGTCTTAGCATAAATTTGCACAGTATTGCAAGGTACAATCACTGGTCTCCTCACCAGACAGTGAATTAAGGCTTGGAGGATTCAGCGGCTCATGCCTCTCTTCCCTCTTTCTGACTGCTGCATGCAGCTAATTCCTCCTGGGAAAAGAAGCAGGCCATCAGTTTGTTTACCATCCAGTAAAGATACCTGGCAGTTTCCTTGCACAAAATGAGCTGCTCTCTTGTCAGGAAGATGTTTGATCCTCTCACAAGCTCTGCCATCTGCTGAATAAATATAAGCATGTGAAAGTTCAAAGTGTTAGTGTGCGTAATAACAGGCAGTGGAACAGTGCATAGTATTGACTGGTGGAATTAAGACATATAGAGTCCCCAATTATGCCAGAGCTAAGCTGCTTTAGGAATGAGACAAACTCTTTAAAAAAAAAGTTGCCCCCTCAGATTCCTTAAAAATAATAATAGAAAAAAAAAAATCAGCATTTTCTCTTGGCTCTCATATGAGTTTTATACTGAGCTGCCCATTTAGCTCTTGCCCACACAAGATTCATTACTATATTCAACAGTAAGTGGAGTAATTTTGGGCATAAATATTGCACAGGCTTATCAGTGATTAATAGAGCTTACAAAGGCATTTTCAAAATACTCCTGTAAGGAGCTGATATATTATCAGCCTTTACTGGGATAGGAAATGCCCATAACTTTGAAGCAGTCATTCAGCAAGGCCTTGAAACGCTTGCCTTCAATACTCTGAACTGACAACGTGTTAGAGATTTGCCATACTGGCTCAGAATCTGTCACCATTGACCTGGAAAATTTCTGGGGATGGGGCCTCAACTACCTTCCTGAGCAACGTTTTCAGTGTTCTACCACCCTCATGGTGCAGAACTTGTTCCTGACATTCAATCTAAATCTCCTCATCCTATCACTATGGGCCTTTAGAAACAGTCCTTCTGCAGCCCTTTTGTAGACCCTATTCTCTATGACTGAGTTAAAATTAATACTGAAACGCTAATGGAAGAATATGGGCAACTGAATGGAAGAATATGATAGCAACTGAACTTTGCTCACCATAAACCAGGCTAGATCATAGGTCTCCATTAAAAAAAAAATAAAAATCATTCTTATAGTGTAACAGAACATATTAAGATTTGACTGTAATAGATGACACAAGTAAGTCTCCTAAACCTGCTTCCTTCAAATTTTATCATTTGATTCCTTGTCACAGGGAAGGAGGGTGGTGGACAGCCACTGGGTTTCCTTCTCCTTTTAACTATAGCAGAGTAGAAGGGGAAGTGTAGTGCCACCCTTCCCTTTCCTTATTTCTTCAAGATTTGCAAGCTGATAATAATTCAAAATTGCTATCTGAAAATTCAGATTATACAGGGAGGATGGAATATAACCAATTCCCAAGTGAATTTTTGACTAAAATAGAAATGAGGGTTAGGCATTGCCTATTTCATAACTCTTACTGGTCTACTATTTGGACTTTTGTACTACTTAAAAAAGAAGTAATTTCAAAAATGGCTATGTGCACATCTTTTTTACAGCCAGATTACTGGTTCATACATGTGGGCTTTTTCTTCTTCCCATTCTAAGCTTGCCAACATCATACCTGGTACTGTGTAGTTGTTTTGTTTGAGAACTCTGGCCAAGCTAGTAAGTCAAACTGTATAGTGTTTGTCTCAGGCTCAGGTGTGCTAGTATGGCAGCATGACTGCTGTCTTCACATCTCCCAGGTGTCCTGTTCTAAGAGCAGAAACAACAAAATTCCCTTCACACCACCAAAATGTACCCTTCATCAATCATGACAGGCAGGAGCTATGTGTTACAGCTGCCATTACCACTGTGTCCCCCACAGACTATAGCAGGGACGCCAGTTGCCAATCATCTCATGCGGGTGGGAAGTGCTGAGAGGGAGACTACTCAAATGTTTTGAGTAGTACTGGTATGAGAAATCCTTGCAGTAGCACAAGATCAGATCAAAAAACTTCAGGATGTTTACAAAGAACCAAGAAAGCAAATACTTCTTTCTCTGAAGGGGAATTAGCCTTTTTACATGCAATATTAAGCAGGAGGGAATTTGTTGCATATAAAAGGCAAATGACAGGCATAAGATATGGATGACAAAGACACAGATGAGCATGGGTTGGAGGATAGGCCTTAGTTTCAGTCATGCCAGTCTCCTTTGCTCTGCAGGCACGCTCAGAAGCCAGGCAGGAAAGCGACTGTAGTAACCTGCCATGAAAGAACTTAAGAGGATATTTGCTTCTCAGACCTTTTATTTGTCTTTGCCATGTTACTTAGTCTGTGCTTTAACTGAGTAGTAGTTCAGTGCACACCTGAAAATGCAGGAGCTGTTAGGAAGAAGGAGCTTAGCATTACTCTGTCCTTTCTCCTCCCCTGATGCTGGGATCTGAACTGCTGAGCCATTCTGCCCTCTGCAGAGACATCTCCAGTAGCTTTGAACAAAGCACAACTCAATATACAGAAAAGAAAAGAAAAGCTAAGAGGATCACTGAGCTTCAGTAACACACTAGAAGGAATTCAGTTGTGCTTGGTCGATGCAAAGCATTCAGAGAATCATTTTACTCTTCTGTGCCTCAGTCATGCATGGGGCAGAGTTTAAAAAAGTGCTGTGTTACCCTATACATTTCTCGAGTTAAAAGGGTGATTTTTATTGGTGAAAATTATTGTTGAAAGACAAATATAAAATTTTCCCCCTGGTATCTAGGTATCACAAGATAAGCTTCATTCCCAAACTCCCAAGTGGTGACTGACTGGCGTTTCTGATTCTATAAAATTCAGTGGTTTTCAGAGATGTGTTAGCATGCCATTCTGATGTCTCTTTTTTTCAGAAAGGAGAAAAGAACAATGTCCCAAACTTATCCTGAGCCTTATAACATCATGTTCAACACCTAACATCAAGCATTAAGGTTCAGTCAGTGACTCCTGGTGGTGATTTGTACAAGTAGTATTATTTTGTAAGGGAGAGCTAAACTTGCTGCAGCAGCTAAGCAGGTAATCCAGTGATCCACATGAGATATTTTTATTATTCACAAAACTCAGGGCATACAAGACCAAATGCAAGCTACAGCTGGTTTTGACTAAGTGCAGTTCAGGCACTACATTATAACCATGTAGTCTGTCTTATGTGAGTAACATTTCAATCCTCCACTAAAAATGTGCATTTCTACTGCAGAGAAGACCTTTTCCTGTGGCTACCAGGGACAGAACATTTCTCATGAAGGTAGTTTATTGCCTTTTAGAAAAATGCAGTATCAAGACCATTTTTTTATCTTCTATGTGTTCTAGATTTTGTATTTTCCTTCTCTAGCTTTCTTAATAACACAAAACATCCCATTACACTGAGGTAAGGATACCCCCTGCATAGGATTCCTTATGCTCTACCAACATTTTCTGAACTTAGGTTTAATTAATTTCCTCTTTACCAGAACCATAAATTGTTCTGCCTCTATCCTACCTGTAGCTGAGGATGTTTAAGATATCATCAGTCACCATCTGATCAGGTTACATTTAGAGTAATTTCAGTGAATTTAGATTGCTACCCAAATATGTTCTGATTTGCCAATATAATTCTGACTGCTGAGGTGAGAGCAGCACACGTGATATTCTTGCTAGTAATTTTCATCCATCCTTAGTTTTCTTTGAGCAACCTGTAAAAGCCTGTTAAACAGTTTTTGGCTAACCCTTCCTATGAAGTCATCAAATAGCCACTCATTGTTTGACCTGAGAGGTCACTTGTTTTGTGGGGATTTTTTGTTTGGTTTGGTTTGGTTTTGTGTTTTAATATCCAAGCTGGATTACTTTACATTTTCTTAGTATGGTGGGATTGTTGATACAGAATGTTCATTTAGTGGAAAGAACATTCCCTTTCAAGTATTATTATTCTCTTCATCTTACTCGGTTATTAAAGGCTTCAGCTGAACCAGGTCAAATGATAATTTTAGCATCTCCCAGTTGTCTGCCTTCTTCCTGTGTGAAATGTTGATATGCCATTACTTTTAATTTATGGATATTTCAGACTCTGCAGTCGATGATCAAATTAGATTATATTAATTTTCCAATTACAATGTTATGCAAGCATTACATTAACTCAAGCTGCATCTGGAACTCTTGGTATTAAGTGAGATGTGACTCGAAGTTTCCTGATAATAAGGAAGATACATGACATTATTTGATCTACCGCAGCAGAACATCAATTATACAGCACTCTTTAGATATCAACCATATAATGACAACTTTTACAACATGACTCCTCCCTTTCCATTTATAGATTGCCTTTTAGCTTTGAGGATGATGCAGTTAAGGGATCTTTCAGAAAGCAGTTACTCTAAAAGAGAGAATCAGCTCTTTCTGTCATTTCTTTACTGTGAAGTGTGGCCTGATGTAATCTGAATGGGAATCAAAAAATGACAAGTCTTTAGGTCCTTCAGGAGAGGATGAGTTTGCACAATGAATGACAGCTCTATAAATATTCTGTGATGGTTTCTTTTGTTATCTGAAATAACCATTTTGCAGATTTTTGCTAGTCAGACCAATTTTTTTCTTTCGTATATCTTTCTAGAAGACAGTCCGAGAACATAACTATTACAGTTCTCTACCAAAAGAGAATAGATTCTTACTGTTAAAATGCCCAAAATCTCAAAAACTGGGGGTTCTTTCAGTTGTGAACTTCATTTATGCTGTCTGCATGTTACTATGTATTGCAGTGCTTAGACATGTGGTATGACTTGTAGTTGTTATTTGTAAGCAATACTGTGATCCTTGTATAAGAGTGAAAGTAATTGCTATTCTGTGCAATAGCAGTCCAGAATGACTGATGAATCTCCAGCCAGCTGAATTATTAGTGTTTTGTGTTTCTAAGTAAGGGAGAGAAATGTTTGACCTTGCTTCTGTTTTAGAAAGAATTAATGTTCTCAGAGTGTAATGCTACCTGAATGACAGGTTTTTTTTCCCTCATAAACCAAATGAAATGCATGCTGTTGCCTAATATCTGATTACAAAACATGGTTATCTGTTAACACCTATATACAGACAAACCACATTAAGTTTAACCTAGTTTTCTCTCTGGGACAAAGGACAAATGATATAAAACACAGAGTTGTGTAACAAATACATTCTGTTCCCTAAAAGCTGCCAGTCTCCAATACAGGCTTTACAGCTATGAAGAATGTCATGCAATACTTTCTCTGGAATAGTAACAGCACTAAGCACTCTTCATTTTCCTAATTTTCAAATGTCTATGACAAATGAAGCCACAGATATAAAATAGGTATATCATAATGAGAGCTGTGTAGACACACTTCCAAATTTTTTAATTATATATCCAATATATATAAAAAGCAGTTTTATCAGGAGTCTTCTATGTTTGGCCAAGATACAGTTCCCTTTTACCTCTAGATAAGGAAAAGAGCTCTGCCCTTGTTTAGTAAAGCAAAGAGAGTGAGAGAGAAATGTCCAGCTCTAGGTGAAAGAAGAGTTTGCAGGCGTGAAATCCAGAATCTTGAAAACCAGTATGTAAATAGAAAAGAACTTAGAAATCTATTAGCTTTTAAAAAACTCATCATTTAATATCACACTTCAGGAACACATCATTGTGTGCAGTCTGACTTACGGGATTCATAATCTGATGACAGGATATTATAGACAGAACAGAATAAACATTCTTGATTAACACCTATCCTGCATCCCCCCCAGGTAACACAGAGCAATCACAGAGCAATCTGCCCAGTAATGGACAAAGCTAACTGAAAACTAGCACCAGTCTACAGTGGTTTGGGTCTGAACCAGCATCAAGACTTTCTATTTCCTGAAAATTCTTCCCAGTGCAGTGTGTGGAAGGAGTTAGGGATCTTAGTATCCCAAATCAATCAAGCTGAACAAGGTACTGCCTGCATGTGGGCAATAGGGATGTTGAAAAGAAGTCTTGTGGTTTCTATGCAGTTTAAACAATCCAGCCCAGAGTGCAAGAAAGTGCTGCCATAAGCTTTGAATCCTATTTTCGTGGCTCAGAATCTTTCTTTTGAGGAAATGAGCAGCCTGTACTCTTTTCCTTTGGAAAAGTATTACTAGAACTTCAATAGTTGAAAGTTCCATCCAATTTTCCTTTGAGTTCCTTTGGCAATAAAATGCACAAAGAAAGTTTCACAGATGTTTAAATACAGACACCCATAATTAAGGATTATTACAGAGTTTAGAGAGCTGTTAAAGTGGTTACTTACTGATGGTCTGCTGAAATGTTAAGAAATGTGTCCCATTTCCTGCAGAAAAGAAGGAGCCTAATTCCAAGAGAAATGGCAAAATGTAAATGAGCATCAACCAAGACATTCATTTACTCTTTGTCCTTGTCCTCTCTTTTCTCTTTTTACCATTTTTCCAACTCACCATAGTTTTTTCAGCTGTTATGAAACTTTTAATCATACATTTCATTACTTGTACATTCTTTCCTAAATCAATATAGGTGTAGGTATTGTTTCATGTAAGGATAGGACTTAAGGAATTTGTTGGAATTCTGTGTATTGTGTACTGTGACATGAGCCAGCACTACGCCCAGGTGGCACTGAAGGCCAGTGGCATCTTGGCGTGTATCAGGAATAGTGTGGCCAGCAGGACCAGGGATGTAATTTTGCCCCTGTTCTTGGCATTGGTGAGGCCTCACCTTGAGTACTGTGTGCAGCTGTGGGTCACTCACTTCAAGAAAGATATTGAGGTGCTGGAGCAAGTCCAGAAGAGAGCAACGAGACTGGGGAAGGAACTGGAGGGAAAGTCTTATGAGGAGAGGCTGAGGGAGCTGGGATTGTTTAGCTTGGAGAAGAGGAGACTCAGGGGGTACCTTACCACACTCCAAAACTACGTGAAGGGAAGTTGTGGTAAGGTGAGGGTTAGGCTCTTCTCCCAGGCAATTTGTGTCAAGATGAGAGGGCATGGCCAGAGGCTGCACCAGGGGAAGTTTAGGTTGGATGTTAGGAAACGCATCCTCATGGAAAGGGTAATTAGACACTGGAATGAACTGCTCAGAAAGGTGATGGAGTTGCTGTCTCCAGAGGTGTTTAAGGAAAGACTGGATGTGGCACTAAGTGACATGGTCTGCATGATGTGGTGGCGTTGGGTCATAAGCTGGACTTTATGATCTCAGAGGTCTATTCCAGCCACAATAATTCTGTGATTCTGTGTATTTTTGTTCTGTCCCTATGCAAATATTTTGGCTTTTTTTCATTTTATTTTTTTTTTAATAAAAAAATATGGCACTTCAAAACTTACAGAGAAAACACCATTAAAATACTTGTACATCCTCTAAACAGTAAGGATATCCACAGATTTTTGTTTTAATGAACAGCACGGTGAAATTATCCACTTTGGGGTCAATAGTTTAATTTGCTGCTCTGGACCACAAGCTCACAAAATTCATGTTATTTTAAACCTATTAAGAAACACATGTGCCTCTTATTTAAGAGGGAATAACTAAGCTGAGATCAATTTAATCAGAATCATTCTGTAAGATAAGCAGAAAAGAATAATTCATAGGTAAAAATAATATCTAACTGCAATGATAGGCTCAAGGTTTTAGCCAGCATTGTTTCCCATGTGCTTTCCTGGTGCATTATTTTGATACAGAATCAAAGGCTAGTGTAGGTCAGAAGGGACCTTTGGATGTCATCTAACCTAAGCTCCTGTTCAAAGTGAGCCTAATTAAAATCTGTTTGCTCTGGGCCATGTCCAGATGAGTCCTGAACACCTCCAAGTGTGAGGATTTCATAGTGTCTCTAGACAACTTCTTCCAGTGTTTGATGACATTCATGATATTTTTCCCCCTTAGATCTAATTGGAATTTCCTCTTTCTCAGGTTGTGTTGCTTTGCCTCTTGTTGCATCACTGTTGCACTGCATTGAAGGGTGTGCTCTGTGTTCTCTATATAACACGTGACCCCACGCAGCTCTACAGGCTGGGGTTGGAGTGGCTGGAGAGCTGCCAAACAGAAAGGGACATGGGGGTGCTGACTGACAGATGCCTGAACATGAGCCAGCAGTGTGCCCCGGTAGCCAAGAAGGCCAATGGCATCCTGGCATGCATCAAGAATAGTGTGGCCAGCAGGAGCAGGGAAGTCATTGTGCCCCTGTACTCAGCACTGGTTAGGCCACACCTTGAGTCCTGGGTCCAGTTCTGGGTCCCTCAGTTTAAGAAGGACATCGAGACACTTGAATGTGTCCAGAGAAGGGCAATGAGGCTGGGGAGAGGCCTCAAGCACAAGCCCTACAAGGAGAGGCTAAGGGAGCTGGGATTGTTTAGCCTGGAGAAGAGGAGGCTCAGGGGAGACCTTATTGCTGTCTACAACTACCTGAAGGGTGGTTGTAGTCAGGAGGGGGTTGGTCTCTTCTCCCAGGCAACGAGCACCAGAACAAGAGGACACAGTCTCATATTGTGCCAGGGGAAGTTTAGGCTTGAGATGAGGAGAAAGTTCTTCACTGAGGGAGTCGCTAGCCACTGGAATGTGCTGCCCAGGGAGGTGGTGGAGTCACCATCCCTGGAGGCGTTCAAGAGGGGATTGGACGTGGCACTTAGTGCCATGGTTTAGTCATGAGGTCTTGGGTGACAGGTTGGATGTGATGATCTTTGAGGTCTCTTCCAACCTTGGTGATTTTGTGATTTCACCTCTTCTCAGAAGGCCTCAGTCCCCTATCTGTTCTGTGGCTTTCTGCTGATGTTCCTCCAAAATGCTGATGCCATTCTTGTCCAGACTTAAGTTCTAGCTGTCACTTGTCAGTCAGTTCTCCTCTAATAATACCTTTGTTTTTCCTCTGCTGCTGATCCCTGTATTCTTGCAAATTACTGGATGCTTTGTGCCACATTTCTTCAAACTGTGTGAGTTCAAACGCTGAGCATAGAACCTTGCGCCTCTACTACATTTTTTCCATGGTTTCTCCATTCAGAATACAGTGGTGCTTGTTTCTGTTTTTTAATAAAAGAAGGGGCCATATTTGACTTCTGCACTGGTGGAGAGACTTTCTGTGCTGCTAAGTCCCTTCACCATCACCTCCTTCGCTGAACTTGGAATGCCTTTAGGGTTCAATTTAAAAGTTCTGAAATGAAATGTTAATAAGAAATTCAGTCAGATTTTCTCTAACATTAGAACTCTTGCCCAGCCCGGGGGAGATAAAACTCATCTTAACTCGAGCAGCTAGAATGAGGGAGTTCTTTTTGTGAAAATACCACATGGTATTAGGATAATAGCCATGCATGTAACACACACAGTAAGCTGTTTTTTTTTCCCCCTTTTTCCTGCCAGACTGACTCTCTTGAGCTTCTGGTATCTTCTTGCCACTGAGTCCACATTAGGCAGGTTTCTTGGCTGTATTTTCATAAAGCATTTCTCTTAATTTCTGTTTTTCTGGCTGTCTGTCATCCACATACTACTCTTCTACTCATCAGGGGATCATAAAGCCATAACCTCTCATCCTATTAAAAATAGACCTAGTAATTAGTTAATATAGAACACTGACAGGCATCATTACACAACAAACGAGTGTACATTTTAATCCCCTAACACATTATTTATCTAACTCATTTACAAATTCATATTTCACAACATGGCTTACATATTCTTTTATCAGTGAGTTATTCACTAAACCAGATAGTTGGTATTTAATAAGCCCTACATATCCTTATCAACAACTGTAACAGGTCTGATGATATAGCCTTTTACTAGGGTAAAGAGCTCTACTCTTGCCAGGTTGCATTTGGGATGGGAAATTTAGTCCATTGGTCAAGCATATATAATAGCAGCACTCACAGTACCAGAGCAAACAGAGAATAAATATCCTTTTGACTCTTGGAGTTCTTTGAGAACGGGAATAGGGCAGCACAATGAAGTCTCTGAGATGAAGTTTTTCCCTTCTGTTGAATTTCTCCCATTTTTCACCACCTTTGAGTAGTTGTCCCAAATAATGCACAAAAAGCTGTTCCAGATCTTGTACTAGAATGAACGAGGCAATTAGGAACTCGAGGAATGCAAGGTCAAGCTCAAGGCAGTGATTAAAGAGGAAGCTTTGTTTTTCATTTACATTTTAGCTCCACCTCAACTGAATCAGATGGAGCAACTAAAGCAATCAGCTACTTTACAGATTTAACAGAAAGAATCTGGATCACTCTGTTGTGTTTTCATACTTGATTCAACAGTGAATATATTGGTGGAGGGAAGCCAACCCAATGCTTACTTCTAAATACTGAAGAAAAAGAAAATATTTTCTTTTTTTCCAAGTGTGACATTAACTGTGAAATTTTGGGTGAAATTTTTGCTGCTTGCTCCCCTGACAGCTTGAAATATGAGTCTTCCTTTTAGTCTGGAGCTCATAATTGGTTCTTTTGCTGAACAAAGATCCTACAAACATCCATCTTCTGTACATGCTGGCTTCATGCATCCTTTCTTAGTGTTCCATTGTAAAGAGAGACACTCATGTACCTGAACATAAGTGAGGAGAGTATGACTTTCGCAATACTATCCTTTGTGCCTTGCCCTTCTTATGGTTTCATCATATTCAACAGCCCTGTGAAAGCCAAGTTCTGATCTGCTCTTAATTTAGATTAGGCTACCAGTCCATCCTTGTAGTTTGTAGTCAAAGTAAGGCAGCACTAAAGCTATGTGTCATTATCATCACCCAGCCTTAGTGTCTGGGTTTTAGTCAGGCCCCAGAAAAAAGCAAAAGGCTTGTGTTGCTTGTTTCTGAGTAGATTTCAGATATCAAAAGTTTAGTTATGTTCCTACAAAGGCATCTTGGTTTGGAGAAGCTTCTAGTAATTCCCATTAGCAAAGAGAGCTCCAAGTATAAAAGTAGGTCAGTAAAACCCAAGATATTTAAATGCAACTCACCATGAACAGCCATATGTTTTACTCTATTAACTGCATCTTCCATCATTCCAAGAACATGCAATCTAAATTTGTCAACACTGGGCAAAAATAGTGCATAGCTATAGCCAAGTCATTGGGTACAGAAATGCTGGCAAAATTAGAAGAGAACATCCCATTCTGGGATCTTGAGTCATGTAAATATATCTGGTGGTAAGGAATCATATAATTTTAACTAAGGATTATATATAGATAAAGATATGACTTTTTATTAATTCTGTGTAATCCAGTTGTTCTTTCCTTCTGGGTAGGACGCCAAAAAAAGGCTTGTTAATTCCAGAGAGTGGATCCAAGATTTCTTGGTGTTCAACTGCAATATTGGTGGACATGGGGATGTTAAAAGCAAGCTAATAGTGAACAGAGTCATCTGAAAGCTAACCCCAACACGGACCTGCATCAGCACTTGCTGAGCTCTAATACAGCCCATGGATGAAAGACTCTTTAATCTTACAGTTCTAATAAGAAACAGTACGAAAGGATAAATCACACAGGAAATATTCAGCTAGGGTCAAATCTTCAGTTCCAGGAAAGATTCAGAATACCACCACGTGGTCTGAGACATAAAAAATAGATAAAGGGATTTTTCAATTATAAAGGTTCTTTTGGAACCCAAAAAGAAAGAAAAAAGTTGCCAAACCAATATTTGATACAAGCCTAGCAGCAGAGGTCTGAACAGCTTGTTATTTCAGAGCATATAGTGTTTAGTTTTCCTTTTCGCTTTTGCTATTAGCACCTGGCACAGTTGCATTCTCTGTTTTGCCAATAAGTCACTGGGTGGACATCTGCATTCCTGTTGCACAGTGGTAGAAACTGTGCTTAGGTTGTGATGGACCTTTTGCACAGGTAAAAGATTCCTCTTCTGGGTAACTTTCATGTAAATGTTGAAGTCGTAACAAAGTTTACAGCCTATGTAATCTTAGTCTTTCACAATCTTGCTCATATCCCGATTCTTGAATCCACTTGGTTTAATTTAAGAATGAGCTTCTTATACTCACACACTGCAGAACTTTATATTCCCTCTACATCTCCCCTAAGCCTAACATGGTGTGCATTGTGAATGGAATCCAACCAAAGTTCAAGATCTCACAGCTTCTCTAAATAAGTTGTCTCATTAATTAAGTAATTTCTCTGTCGGAAAAGTGTGCTTCATTTTCACTTTTAATTCCTCAGGCTGCTCACCTTTTGCTCTTACTAAGCATGATGATGCAAAGGTAAAAGGAGAAGTAATGACTCTTAAAGATAGTATCAGCATTGTCAGAGTCCAAGAGTGATTTCTAGCTAGAGAAGAATTTGTGAGGAATAGTGATTATTAGCAGTTATTAGTCAGAGCATGAAATTTAGGTGGCTTTTCATACATTACCCATGAAAATTCTCAAGTAGTCTTGAGACCACTTTGTTAAACTAAATAAGGTAAGGAACTGAGACAGAGGTGGAGAAAAGTGATCAGCTCACACAACATAGCTCTGCTGCATCTGCAAGACTTCAAGGCTTTAAAATATGCTCTGTTCTTTTGTACACATAAAATCAATGCACAGTTCTGCCACGGTTGGGATGAGATGTAGCACAATAATCTGCATCACCAAAATGTCCACTCCTGAGAGTATATATATGTATGTATTTTTTTTTTCCAGTTGAATTGTGACCTGAGACCTCAGTGGATCAACAAAACAAGTTCCTGGAAATGGTGAAGAAGCACATAGTTTTGTCTGCAAACCCCTGAATTGTACGTAAATGAACACATTTATCTCTGAAAGCAACAATTGGCTGCCTTTTGTAGGGAATATTTGACTGCTGCCTTCTTCAGTGTTTTGCTTTGCAAAAACATGCAGAACATGACCTAAAGATCCGAGGAGGAAGTTAAATTAATAACATTTTAAAATAGTTTCTGATTTTTATTTCTCAAACAAAAAAAACCTCAAGTTGCTTGTTCTTTGAACTTCCATCAATTGTCAATGTTTTACTAAGAGTTTTCCAGGACAGTCAAAAGGAAACTGGACCAGAACAATGGGTAACGTAAGCATTTATCTCCACTACCGTGCATACTGATAAGGAAAAGCCAAGTAATGGTTCTCTCTCATCTTTTTAATTTTCTGTTTATTACCTCCTGAAAGTAATTTGCTCTATTTAACACAGAAAAATAGATATTTTGATCTGTAAATTTCCCCTTGTTCTCATCTTATTATCCCATCTGCTTATTCTTTGTCCTGTACAGAAGCAGCAAAAGCTTTTTTAATTGGTAACATTTTTCTTTTACATATTTTATGTCTTTATATTCAAATTTTTCCCAAAGTGGCAAGGGAAATTTTCTAATACAAAAGACAGTATAAATGCTCCTACAGAAAGCACCTCTTAAGTTCAAAAGAACATTCATGAGTCAATGCAGTATTTCGATATTTACTTGCTTTGCCAGAACCAGAATAGAGTTGTCTCAATATATTAATGAATTTTGACATCTAATAATAGCCCTAGGTGCCTTAAATTGTAAAGTTACAGTAACAGTTACTATTAAAGGACTTGGCTTTCAGGAAGTGAGTATGCAGCACAACCTGGACTTTAACGGGCTCACTTGAGTGTGTTTCAGGGTCTAGTACAGGCACCAAACTGTTCACAACACAGTGCAGGTGAAGGCAAGAGAAAAAGCCTTTTAGCTGTACAGATGTGAGCAATGTCATCTTACCCTGAGTGAGGGAAGAGCTCTTTGTTTTATTTACCCAGCCACTGAGGGTAGGTCCACATGCAGGCCCTTTCATGAAGACCTGAGATTGCAGTTCTTACTCCACAGACTGGCCATAAATCACCTGGAAATTTGATGTCTTCTATTAGTGTGGTGTTCTCTTGAGCTAGTAATTCCTATTGAGATCCTGTAAGAATGGCAAAGATGGAACTTCAGCCTTTCAGATAGAGATTTCCTTTACCTCAAATGTGAGATGTAGCAATGATGCATAGAACAGGCAAAGAGAATGCAAAGGAACCAGCTGCACCTTATTATTTGCCTCAGAATGAGCAGTAGTTGAACTAAAGTAAACAGATTGTGCTTGTCCTATCTTGTTGTAATACAGATTGTACTATGCAAATTATCTTTGGGCCCACACACAGAATACAAGAATTATCATCTAGGACAATCTAGTTTACTGTTATAGAAGGAGTTTAAAACTTTCACAACTTTTAAAGAGTTTCTCAGCTGTGACGTGATGTTGGAGTAGAAACAAATATCTGTGCAGAACATCAGGCAAGCCCAGTATGTTTACAGCATTGTGCTTGATATATGTAATAACTCCCTTGCTACTGTTATTCAGTTTTACTATTCCACTTCCATATTGCCTTTTGGAGAGTTTTGCATTTCAGGGGTTATATGTATGAGGTCGAGACCTAGGGATTTTGTACTTGTTTGTTTTGTCTTACAAACTAAGATGGTGGAAATCTGTGGATTCCCTGTAATATCTTAGTTTTAAAAAAAATAGTTTAATCATGGCAGGTCTGCTGCTTCCTCATAGGCCCACTGAGACATTTGTAGCTTCCTTTGCAAATTGTGACAAACTTGAACCAGGGGCTTGGGCCATATTTGGCCTTTATTAGCTCTGACTGGTGAGTTTTAAAACACTGCATTGCCCGTTGCCCACTATCCATACATATTTGGAACATAGATTTTGGTATCCACATGAGAGCAGGTGTAGCTATGCAGGGAGCAGTGAAGTAGGTGGAAAGTGTTGCCTCATCATTCTCCATGTGACAAAAAGCCTATGTGCTAAGTTGGAAATGATGTAATTGTGGGTGTGTGCAATTTGCTACAGGTTTGCTCCAGCTCTACACAAATACTTAGGTGCCCAAATGACAATTTAGGTGCCTAGATTCAGGAAGGTGATCCAAAACCCCCATGTAATCTGTATAGGTGCCTGAGATGTCAAAGATATTATTTTGGATACCATCCTAAATGACTTCTTACCAGACTGAAGACAAGTCAGAGAGGAAGTTTAACTTGATATTGTGTAGCACCTCAGAGAGATACCTCAGAGGCAATGTCTTATGCCCAAGTCACAAACTAGGACACAAATTAGAAATTGATGAATTTGTTTTCTCTTTCACAGTCATAGCCTCCTTCTCTGGCCCCCATTTTCACATTTGGCTTAAATATTCCTCCTCCAAATGTTGTCCTAGTGTATGAATTAACTTCCTCTACAGATCTTTCTACATCTGGAAAACCTAAATGCCTTCTTTCTGATGTTGGTTTAATGGGAAAAGTACCACAAACCATTCATACCAGCATCAGGTGATCCTCTTAAAACAAATACCCCTTTGTGAGGAAGAAATCATGTAGAAGTCAAAATACACAGAGCTCAACTGAAAACATAGTTTTGGAGCACAGTTAAAGGAGATGAGGGAAAGATAATGTTGTGGGAAAGGAATGTTTCTTCGTGGAAGTAGTTTTTATGGAATAAGTTCAATAGCATAAAATTAGGACATGCCTTCAGCTGGAGGAGAAAGAAGAAGAAAATTATATTAGTGTGTGAAGACTATTCAAAGGCACTGAGCTTCTGCAGTTACTTTTTCATAGCACAAGAAAAAAAATGGATCTGTAACCTAAATGGAGAACTGAGAATGGAAAGTATCATAGAGAGGCTTTGGATGCGTGAAAAAGGAGCAGCTCATTTCTGGATGGGAGAAGTACTCAGACTTTCTAGCTAGGAAACTACAGCAACATGGGTTGGGTTGTTTTGAAGAGCTGTTATATCAGATGGCAAATGTAGGGGGAAGGAAGAAAGGAAATGATCTATCTAGTGCAGCAGATGTGGCATTCAAGTCTGAGGGGTACACATGAAAAATCACTGGACTTAAATGACAGCTGTGTCTTTGTGTGGTTGACTGCAGTGATCTTTTTGCTATTATTTGAAACTGCAAACTAGTGCATAGCTGTGATTCCAGGGTGGACATCTGTACAGATCACCATACATGGTGCAGATTGTCCTTCTGTGGCACATAGCATGAGGCTTTGTCACGTGGATATTGTGAATGGTGCAACCAACCTTCTGCTACCACTGCACTGTAAACAATGGTGTCTAAACTTAGCAGTGATGTAGGAAAATTATCCTCCAGGTACTGCCCCAAGTGGAGCTATCCACATTAATAAGCACTCTTTTTGCATGAATGAGGGATCCACAGCATGGCCCCATATTGTGTATAAGCAAAATGTTAATAAACAGAGATTTTTTTCAAAGTGTTGTGATAAAAATAAATAAATGAAAACCAACAAAAAACCCACACCAAAAAACCAAAGCCTATTAAACCCACAACAGTTACCTAAGACAGCTTCATTTTGGGGGAGACTAAAATGCACATTTGTTTATCTAACAAATATTTAAATGGGCTCAGGAGTTTTTCAGTAAAAGATCTGTTTTTTGAAAGACAGGGACTTCCCACTCTGCACTGTTTTGTATTTAGAGGTATGCTCAACATTGTTCCTGTTCTTACAGTTAATTGTTAGGAGAAACCTTGTTTGTATTTTCACTGCAGTAACTGGAATGTCTTGTTCTGCAGTAAGAACTCCTCAGGACTGTTTGCTTGGCAACCTCTTGAGCTTTTTAGCTAATGCACAAGTAAGATAAGAATGAACAACTTAAATATTTACATTGGAGGTTTCCAATGGTTAGTTCCGATTTACAGTTTTTTCCGAGGGGCTGGAATAGGCACTGCACCATGGTCTGAAGTGTGCAGCTTGAAAGTAAGTCTTTTAGCTCTTAATGTTCCCATTCACAACATGACACTGGAAACCCTTCAAACTTTAATGATAGACCCCAAAAGCAGGTAGACTTGTGGATGTCTAGGTGCTGTTCATAAAACAGCATAGGTGAGAACAGAAACATGCTGACGGCTCAGCTACTCAGTGCACCACAGCCTTATTTCTATATTATCTTCCTGCTGTGAAGGTTATTATCTATATATACTCTAGCACTTTAAATGAGCTCAGTAGTAGCACACTTCATATCAAGCACATCCACAATTTCAAAATGCATAGACTTTGACTAAAGAAACTAAAAGTTCCTTGTTTTTTTTCAGGAGTCCCTTATTAAAGAACAGATCACATAAGAGATGCTTCACAGTAATTCTCAAATATGTCCTGTGTGAAGAATTAGCTTCTACAGAAACATAACCAGAGCAAACAATAAAAAACAGTGAGTGCTTAGCAGAAGTATTTTCAGGATACCATACAGGATTTGAAACACCTGAGCTTTTCAGTATTTGTACACATACATACATGACATTCTCTCAAGGTGAAAGCTATCAGAAAGGACAAGATTTTAATTAACAGGAATGTAGGAAGTCGACACACATTGACTTCCATTTGCTGTTACATGTCTTTGAACAATTTAAACTGGATACATAATATAGCCATCTATAAATCCTTAAACTAAAAGTTGTGACCAGCTATACTTCCTATGCAGGAGGCAAATTCTGTGCTCATATACCAGATGCTAAATCCACGTCCCATTTCTTTCCCCTTGTGACTGAGAAGTGGAACAGAAACTTGAACTACATGGTTCCAAAGGAGTTATATAACCTTGAACCCCTTTTCCCAGCTTGATTCTACCCCTAAATAGTGAAATATTGGTAACTCAGCTACTTTCTGAAGATGTGGATGGTTGTGCAAGTAAAGCTTGTTCCTGTTTGAATCTAAAACTCTACACATTAAGCCTATTCCCAAGGCTCAAATTCCAGTATTAAAATAAGTGAGTTGGAACGGGAGTGAGTGTATTAATATTAACATGAGAACACCAGGCATTCTGTGTTGCATCCATATTCCCAGAGGTGCTATTTGTACTCTCTGCATAACTGACAGCTCATCTTAATAAAGTCACTCCTCCAAATTTGCTTCAGCTAGCTCAGAAAGAGGAAAAATAGTTCACATATTTAAGGATGAACTTACATAGCTGGTTAACACTGACGCTCCTGTCCTGGATTGTGATCTAAATATGAATGACTCTTACAGAATAGGGGATCAAGAGCCACACATAATTAACATGTTTTCTTTCATCGGACATTCTCAGCACACTCATGAGTGACTCTCTGAAGGTCAAACCTTGTGGTGGCCTTGAAAACAAAAGTTTGCCTTAATATGAAGTTATACTCAAATTCACTACTAGCATACGGCTTCCACAATAGGCCCAAGTGAAAACAGAATTCAAAATACTCTTGCTTTAAGGCAGACCAATAATGCTGCTGAGCATTAAAAGTTGATGAGTTAATGTTGATGATTTAAATGAATAGCCCATTGTGAGAGAGAGGAGAAAATAATGGGGAAACTTAAAATAAAAATGCTAGGAAAGTAATTTTGAGCACATTTCCATTCAAACCAAAAGCAAATGTGAGACTTTTTTTTTTCCTCCCCAGGACTCCAGTATGCTTGGGTGGAGGGAGATATGTACTGAGAAGTGTAGTGCAGTGGGACAGAACAGCACTGTACTGGCCTCTTTCACATAACCCCTGGGTTTACTGCTGCTTGTATTAAAAAGATACCCACATAGTAAGCTGTAGCATATATTTGCTCAAACTGATGGTATTCACAGTTGATTGTATTTGAAGGATGAAGTTAAGGCTATGTGTTGTCAAAGAAAGGTTTGCAAAGGTGCACGAAGTGCACAGATAAATAGAAAGCAGCAGTAGTAATGGTAATCTCATGCCATTACTGTTCTTCCTAGGTTACTTCAATATAGAATCATGGGATTGTCAGGGTTGGAAGGGACCTCAGGGATCATCTAGTTCCAACCCCCCTGCCATGGGCAGGGACACCTCACATTAGAGTAGGTTGGTCAGAGGCACATCCAGCCTGACCCTAAAAACCTCCAGGGATGGGGCTTCTTCCACCTTCCTGGGCATCCTGTTCCAGTGTCTCACCACATATAGCAGGTATCTAATAAGTATTGTCTAAGTATCGAGGCTCTTACTAACAATACTTCAGCCCTTGCACACCTCCATAGAATTCATTTGACTTAATTTTCTAGCCCTTTTTTAAAAAAAAGGGTCAGCACTAAAAAGCTGTTCCAGCTAATCAGTAATTTAAACTCAGTCTTCAGTACGTCCTCATCTTACCCTGAATCTTTTCTAGGCAAGACTGTTTTCAAACTGAAATATCCATAACCATACTTTTCAAATGCTAAGGCAGTGCAGTGCTAATATAAACACTGCCTTATCTTGGACTGCTGAGGATTTATGTGATTTCCTGAGCATATCCTGAGCTTGTATCTGCTCACTTACTAACTGATAAGTAGCATGGCACTTCTGAGATGAAAATAACAGCATTTAAACAGACCTCTATAATGCAAAGATATAAATATATTTGAGATTTTTGCCCAGTATCTGACTTTTACCTCCATTAAAAACAACCCCTGTCCTGCTGGAAAAATTAGAATGTAAAGAAAATGCACACACAAGGGAGGAATAATGCATAAAATGAGCTGAAATATCTGCTGCTGGGCTAAATGACCAGCAAGGAAAGACCAAGTAATTTGACAAAATCTTATATAAACATTCAAAATGGAGAGGAAATATTTAACATTTTAAGAGAGGTTATGACAGGGGTGAGTAGGGAAAAAAATAAGAAAAAGGCATATGAAACAAAATATCAGGATGAACCTCCTGCCCATCAGGTCTGTGCAAGTATTTGATGGTGCTTTTTTAACAATGAATATTACATTAAGGTGAAGAGACTACAACATACTGGATTTTAGCTGCTATGTTTAACCTGCAGTATTTGTGACAATTCCTAAGCAAAGGTACAGAAGAGGGAAAGCACAGTCAGAAAATTGTGCCTGTGATGGCACAATGGATGTGCATATTTGTTTGTACCAGGAGGTTTAATCTCCATTTGCCTCTGGATCACTAATGTCCTGCAGATTTTCATGCTTCCAGGCTGTCCAGTTAGGCAATTTATTCAGATATGAACTATCAGCCTATTCCTACCTAGGTGGCTGGAGCCTTACACAGACCTGTACACAGGCTTTTTAAAAAAAGACAAAATTACTTCTTAATTTTTCATATTAAAAAAAAATTAGTCTAGAAAAATCTTATCTTCAGTAAAAATAGAATAGAATTAATCAGGTTGGAAGACACCTTTGAGATCGAGTCCTCCCTGCTCCTTCTGGCCACACTGTTCCTGATAGAGGCTGGGATACCATTGGCCTTCTTGGCCACCTGGGCACACTGCCAGCTCATGTTCAGCCTGTCAACCAGTACCCCAGGTCCCTTTCTGCCTGGCTGCTCTCCAGCCACTCTGACCCCAGCCTGTAGCACTGCATGGGGTTGTTGTGGCCAATGTGTAGAACCCGGCACTTAGATGTGTTCAATCTCATGCCCTTGGACTCTGCCCATCTGTCCAGCCTGTCAAGGTCCCTCTGCAGAGCTCTCCTACCCTCTAAGAGATCAACACTTGCCCCCACCTTGGTGTTGTCTACAAACTTACTGACGATGGACTCAATCCCCTTGTTCAGATCATCGATGAAGTTACGAAAGAGCATGGGGCCCAGCACTGATCCCTGGGCACACCACTAGCGACTGGTTGCCATCTGGATGTGGCACCATTCACCACCACTCTCTTGGCTCAGCCCTCCAGCCAGTTCCTGATCCAAATATTTGAACAGAGAATCCTAGTCCTTGTGTTCAAAAGTTTAAATTGCTTTGTGCAGGTGCACAAAAAATGCCTATTACAGCTTCTTTACAAATCAAATAGTAGCTACTTTTGGAAAGACAATAGAGGACTCCTGGAAGTGCAAATAGAAAATTCATTTTTTTGAAAGGAATGTTTCATTTCAATGAAGTTCTTCAGTGTCACAAGAAAATCAGCTGGATATTGTTAACCATGTGAAAGATGGTTAGAAGGAACCCTGTTCAGTCAAGGATCTTAAAACCAATTCCCATTATTACATTGAAGGAAAAGATTGCTTTTCTGCAGATTCATAGCTGAAAAGACAGCAGGGATGTTGTTTCTTGAGAAACATGAAATCTTAGCAGACACTCATTGGACTGTAGCTGCAGAGCTGCAAAGGAAGCTGGATTTTTGTGATGAATTTGTTTACCATATATAGTTGCCTTCTGTGATGTGAGCATGAGAAATATGAAGAAAGAATACTTGGTTTCTTATGTTATGTTGTTTAAAAATAATATGACTAGTTGGGGAATCAGCAGAACCAGAGCATCTTAATAACCTCTTTCCCACTTCTGATTCCACAAAGTTCGTTCCAACAACCTTCCTTTGCAAGCTTAATTTCCACAGAAGCTAGATTTTGGGAATCATTGGACATCTCCCAATTCCATGGTTTTTTTCCCACAGTTCTTCTGTGGTAACAGCTTAGCTGCATAATTTGACAGTCTGGACATCAGCGCAAACATCCCACAAATGCTGAGTGACTGTTTAACCTAAAAACCATAGAGTGTACTTTAAAAATTTTATTAGCAATCTTTCACTCTCAAGTATTTTTACAAACTGGTTCCCAGTGAAAATGAAACAGCCCCTGAAGTTCCAGAAGTGATTAATTGTACAAACTGTGCGACAGAAATGTTTATCATTAGAAAAGAAAAACATTTATAGAGTGGTTTCAGTAGTTTATAGTAAGGAAAGGTAATTAATAGTCTGTTGCCATTGTATGATTTTTCAGTGAGATAATCCAAAGCTGGTGGCATGGCCAATAGCTTCCATTTCTCACTTCGCCAAACACAAGAATCCTCCGCTCAGTGGTTTATCTTAATAGCAGACATCTGAATGTTTTTCATTTTTCACGTGGTAAAGATCTTTGTGCTGTTTAGGAGTCCAAAGGTAATATTTAGTCTTAACAGCAGATAGAGCAGGGAGCTTTTCTGCCACTTGTATCTTATCCTTAATGCACACAAATTTAGTGGAATATCCTTCAGAACCCTGGTGGTGTTGTGAAGAGCCTTTTTTCAGAACAGAGCTGTGCTCTGAAAGCCTGAGGGTTTGGAAAGGGACAGATCCCAGCAAGTACTGTGTCCTGCAGTCCTAATACCTTTACTGACACTGCTCCCAAGGGAGCTGTGGGTGAGTAGCCAGATGTCCATACCCCTGCACTGAGGAGCAAATGCCTGAGTATGCTGTCAATGGCTCAAAGCAACTGTAAACTTCAAGATCATTGAAGGAGCCCTTGCTTGCAGGTTATGATAAGTGATGACATGACTCTTGATCTCCTGAGGGGAGAGAAAACAGGTTGCTATCTTACCTGCTATGCCCTGTCATGACTGTGGCTGCATTTAGCCCTGCTATGATTCAGGTTATACAAACGGAATTAGCCCTTTGAAAACTGGCGCACTTGTTCTAATGGAGAACATAATGAAAGCATCTGCCTACAAGTCTAAGAGCACAGGAAAACCATGAGGGTATCTCTGTTAAAGCAATGAATGAAAATGCTTGGATAGTAGAGAGCACTCAGAACAAAACTAGGACAGAATGTTAGGAGTTGGAAGGGACCTCTAGAGATCGAGTCCAACCCCCCTGTCAGAGCAGGATCACCTAGGGCAGGTGACACAGGAACATATCCAGGTGGGTTTTGAAAGTCTGCAAAGAAGGAAACTCCACAAACTCTCTGGGCAGCCTTCTCCAGGGATCCTTCACTCTCACCATAAAGAAGTGTCTCTTCATGTTGAGGTGGAACCTCTGGTGTTCTAGCTTGTACCTATCACTGGACACCACCCAAAAGAGCCTGGCACCTTCATCTTGACACCCACTCCTCAGATATTTACAGACATTGATATCAGTGCTATGCTTTCAATTAGATGACTCTCTGCAGTGCTGGTAACATTTTGCATGCAGAAATGAGTAGCACAATAGAGTTAAGAAAGGAACTTCAAAAACAATTAGATGTTCAAAAGCATTCTGTATGAGGAAATACTGAAAACATTGGAACTTATTAGAAAGGTGAGAAATCAAAAGAGACCAGGTAAAGGTGAATAATGTAATGAATAATATTGAGAAAATAAATCAGGAGCTCTCCTTTAGTCTTTACTATAACATCATTTACAATAAAAGAATAAGGGGCTGCCAATGAAAGGCACCAGATCTAACACCTATTAAAGAAAAAAACCTTTTCTTTATTACCTTGTGAAAACCATTGTAACAAAATGTTACTGAGATCAAGGGCTCAGCAGGGTTCCAAGAAGAGGTAGATGTCATATGGGAACACCTGCAGTAGTGCTAGCTAGGAAGGCTCATTTTTGAAGGAAGGTAAGCCTTTTGCTCTTCGTGACTTAAATAAAGCCACAGGAAGTAGCTTCTCACTTTGTGATGACAATTATTTAATTGAAAGATCTCCTACAATTTCTCCCAAAGGACTCTGTGTTGCTCATTATGGTCTGACATGGGGTGGTATTCTCTTGCTTCTGTGGAACAAATTTGCCATGGTACTAGCTGCTCAGTGAGTGATCATGCCTATGTGTCTTAAGAACTTGCTACCTCTCAGATGGGAAATACTGACCTTCAGGTTACATTCAACAACTAAACTTTGTATGCTCCTAGTCCAGCAAAAAAAAATGTGGCTTGAGAGAACCAATTTTCATGTCACACTGCAGCAAATCTAAGCCCATGGGTAGTCTTCCTTGCAAGTTACTCCATTCAGATGAACACCATCAACTTTCCCCCACAGCCTACATGGGCCTTCAAACAATGCAAGGAGGTCTTGAAGGATATTTACCAGTCCCAGGAATACAGAGCAAGAAAAGACATTTCAGGATTTTCATAAAGCTCTGAACTCAGTGCTGAAGTTAATGACTTGTACACCTAGAGTGACTGTGTTTTGGGTGTGTTGGGTAGACCAAAAGCAAAGAAAATCATGATGATTACCCTCAGCTTCAGTAGGTTGGGTCATTGTGGGGTCATGCAGGGTGCTTCTGAAGTGAAACAAAAGGTGAACAGCACAAGAGATTTAAACTGTTGAAGTTCCTGATCTTGTTTCCTGGAAATGCATGTGATAATACCTAGAGAATACAGGAGAAACAAGATCAGGACTTAGGAAAGAAGATAAAAAAAAGGGCAAAAAGGCATTGGCACAACACTGGGTGCTTTGTCAGATCATAGGTCAAGAACTGAGGTTATTCTCAAGTGATTTATTTTAGGGAGTCATTTAGGGCTTCTCATGGTGTGGGAATGTGAGGGTTACCATGCTAGAACTGACTCCTCTGGTGGCCACTGCTGAACAGTGGTGATGAAAAAGGATGCAATGAAATCTACTGGTGTTCAGACCCACTGATACATAGAAAAATAGATTTTTATATATATATGTATGCATTTTAGTACCAATATCATTTACAGGTCTGAGACCCAGCACATTAAGGTTTATAGCCCTTTGCTCTCTACTTTTAGTAATCCTGCATCTGATTTTATTATTTTTTTTCCAGTCAAAGGCCAAATGACTGAAAAACCTGACAAGTTAGGGTGAGCTAAGTTTATCAGGCCAAAAGATGCATCAGTTTGAAATATTAACCCAGCACTGCCTTGGAAACAGTGGATAATTAGGTGAAGCTGGATATGAACACAATGAAGTTAACCACAGAGCTGGCTGGTGTTATCATCTTCCATTTCTGTAGTGCAGCAAGGACACCAGGTTATCGTGATTAGAGCAGCAGGAGAGTTTGTAGAATGAGCTCATGTATAAATAGTTGCTCAAAAATGCTGTGAATGTTTATGAGGCTCATTATTTATTATTAATTATTTAATGGCAGGTCCCCATGTGGGCAGCAAAATCCTGCTGATTTACTACTTATCAGGAATAAATTACCACTTACAACTTGGGGTTTTCATGATTTTCCTTTTGTCATCATAAATAAACTTAACTAATAAGACTGTTTCCTTCTCCCTGTTAAACCGACTGCTGGCAAGAAACTTTTTTGACTAGTGACCTAATATGAGACAAAGTATGGGATAAGTGAAAAGCTGTGTATTTTTCTGAAGTCTTGGGTTGTTTGCAATAGATCAGAGAACTCAGCGAGGGATCATTCTTTGCTTACATTTACAGAGTATTTGTGCAAGACTAGATTTTTGAAACTGCTTAGCAGCCACAATTAAAACCAGATTCTTCTCTAAGGAGCACTTTCAAACTTGCCAGCTAACTGAAGTTATTTTAGTATCTAAATGAGGACCAATAGCTAAATCCCCATTTCAGCACTGCTTTGATCCTCAAAATCCCAGCTCAGCTGCTGTTAAACCCTTTAGGTGCCTCTGTTGCTGCTACCAAGTCACTAAAGATGCCTGTATTTCTACTAGAAGTAAATCCTAATATCCTAAGACAGCTTTCAGCCCTTCTTGATGCTTCAGCCTCAGCAGGATTCAAAACACACATAGTCATCAGTGCATCTTTTGGCAAGTCTGCTAACAAGGAAAGCATAGTCTGATGGACACCAGTACTCTATGAGCACTGTCTCACACAGCTAGCAGAAATTAACAGATGATTTGCTGAGGGAGCTGGGGTTGTTCAGCCTGGAGAAGTGAAGACTCTGGGGGGATCTTAGAGCTGCCTTCCAATACCTGAAGGGATCCTACAGGAAGGCTGGAGAGAGACTTTTCATAAGGGTGTCTAGCAACAGGACAAGTGGGAATGGTTTGAAGCTGAGGGAGAGCAGGGTTAGTCTGGATCTTAGGAAGAAGTTCTTCAGTATAAGGGTGGTGTACATACAGCTTTGCATGTATATACATTATATATTTTTAACTTATATATGCACAGACACAAACACACCCTTAAACATAGTAGTAATTAAAATGAGGTGTTGTATGATACTGTGCCACTTTGGTTCCTCAGATTTCAACCTTTTCCAGGCACGAGTGAAACATATTTTGTATTCCAGTCCAAATATTCATGCATGGCTTCACAAGTTCTGTGTCAACTACATTCTGATGTAATGTTCAAAAAACTTAGGTCACAAAATAGTCTCAAGAAATTTCTCCTGCGATCCAGAATTTGGGAAATCGAGTAAAACAGATGTTACCTTTTAACAGTCATTGGTATAGAAATATCCAAAATAATACATGAAATATTCTCCAGCTGACTCAATGACATGTTACAACACCAAGGAATGAAAGCTGTAGAAAATTAATGCCTACTTAGTTAAGGTAATTCACAGGGATACTTGGAAGCTGTATTAACCAGACCTTTTCTTGTCTTTCTGGGTTTCGTTTGTTGGTTGGTTTGTTTTTGTTTTGTTTTTGGCTTTGTTTGCTTGTTTGGTTTTTTGGTTGTGTTGGGTTTTTTGTTGTTAATTTGTGGATGGTGTTTTGAAATCTAGTTCAATTATACACTTGTAGGAGGGAGTGGCAAGAGTCAGGTAGTTGCACTATAAGTGTGCTTGGAAGTAATTACATACTGGTTTCGGACCACCTTGAAACTGTGCTCATAATGGGGTCCTAGGCTCATCTCTAAAAAATCTAGTGAATATTTGTCAATATTATCTCAAAGGGAGAAATATGTTGACGCATTGTACTGGAAGATTTTTTTACAAGCAGCATTTACTATAACATTTGTGAAAATTCTATTGTTGAACTGGAACTATTTTCTTGCTCTTGATCAGAAAGTTTTGCCCCTGTCCCCCTTCCCTCCTCCTTTCTTCTGCTAAATTCAAAATGAATGTACAGCTAAGAGGAAGCAAAACCTGATATATGTGGCTTTAGCCACTTGTACATGCAGGGGTTTTAGCCCTTTCTGTACTCACATGCATGCTGATGTGGGTACTTCTTTCTTATTACCTGTGAAGACACACACAGGCCATCCCTGTAGAGTTTCTCCTCCCACCACAGTCAAATTGATGTGAAAGGTCTTGCCAATGGGTTATTTAAATCCTGATGCACTGTTCCAGCTTATCAAGAATGCTGGCTATAAATCTCTTGGCACTTATCTTTCTACACTGCCCACTAACGTTTTCTACTACTTCTGTCTGTCCTCATGACATTTCCTGGAGAGCTTAAGCTGAAAGTGCTAATTATTAATTTAGGGCTAGATTCTGTCTCCTACAGCCAGAGGCATGCTGGAGGGAATGCAAAGGGACTCTGATTTGTTATATGCATGTTCCTCACCACTGATACCCTTGCACACCCAGTCCTTGGCTCATACTAGGAAGCACTGATGATTCTTTTTAAACAAACCTTTCCACAGAAGTTAGGAGTTTAGATTGAAAAGGAAAAAGCAGAGAATTAAAGTTTGAAATAATTTGTTTTTCCCAACAAGTTCATTTGAACAACAGATTGCATTAATCACTGATGGGTTGTGGTTTGGGTTTGGGGTTTTGTTTTGCCTTTTTTTTTTTTCCCACATCACAGAAGGGATTTAATTCTAGGAAAGTGTTTCATCATCTTGAAGCCCAGTAAGGCTCAGTGTTATTATGTCAGTATAACAGGTTAACTGAGGCATAAAGGTGAAGTGACTTGCCTAAGGTCATGCAATAGATCAGTGGCAGAGCTGTAAATCATGTACAAGGTCATTTAAATCCCTGCAAAATGTCTTGCTCTATAAGATTCCCCCCCCACTTCTTGTCAAGTATAAATAGTTTAGGCTTTCTTTAACAGGCAGAAAGCCCTCTGCTCTTTCTCTTAATGTATTCCCAAGATAAAATATATTCACTGCTCTGACTCTAGCAGGAAAACTTTCAGGGCAAACAGAAAGAGACTATTTTGTTCAAAGTGCTCCTTGAGTTTCCTGCAACTTCACTGTGGACTAACTTATACATTTTTCCAAGCCTTCATATTTGTTAGGAAGCCAGTTCTTCTTATTTCCCTTACCTTTAAGTCTCTTCCTCCAGTAGTGACCCTTCCTACTTTTCACTCTATTGATTACCCTTTCCATTGACAATTCTTCCTATAACTGTCTCATCTCTTCTTATCCAGCTACAAACCATATGCATATTATGGCAAATCAGAGGGTCTAGCTATGCACAGCTCATGAATTGGGAGAAAATATTCCCCCATAGTGTTTAAAGAAGGCCTTTGGCTTTTACTATACCCCTTTTAATGTTTTCCCAAGATTGTCCTCTAAGAGGTGCTTGTTCAAGAGGTATTTGAGAGAATGAAGATGAGCAGAGAATGAAGAATAAGCAGCTGAATGCTGTTTTATAAATGTCAAATGTTTATACAGTTGTATATCCTTGACTAGTTTGTCTTTTTTTCCTCCCTGCCATATTAGCAAGCCAGATACCTGATGTCTGCATAACACTCACTGATTTTTAAATATAAGAGGGAAGTGGTTTTGCTTAAATGTTGATGCAACACAGTGGAAGAGCTTTTAACAGAAAATGGATTTTCAGATGGCAGAGAAGAAATCATAGAATGGCTCAGGTTGGACAGGGGGCCCATGGGCAGAGACACCTCTCAACTAGTCTCAGTTGCTTAAGGCTTCATCCAACCTTCATTCAGCACCCACCAGGGCAACCTCCCTGGGCAACCTGTTCCAGAGTCCCACTACCCTTGTACTGAAGAACTTCTTCCTAAGATCCAGACTAACCCTGCTCTCCCTCAGCTTCAAACCATTCCCCCTTGTCCTGTTGCTAGACACCATTATGAAAAGTCTCTCTGTGGCCTTCCTGTAGGATCCCTATAAATATTGAAAGGCAGCACTAAGATCCTCCCAGCCTTGTCTTCTCCAGGCTGAACAACCCCAGCTCACTCAACCTGTCCTTATAGCAGAGGTCTTCCAGCTCTTCTAAAAGGTATGTGAGGTAAATTGTGAAGCATCCCCCACTGCAGTGCTCTAAAGAGGAATAGATGTTGTTGCTAGGTTTTCCCTTTCACTTTCCTAGAAGTGAAGCAGGTAAGTGAAGCAGGTAGGAGAGCTGTGTTCTTCATATGTCCCTAGGTTGAGGGATGACTGCTCCTTACAGCTTCCCATATTCTTTGACTACCATTCTGGAAATGTTGCCGTGGCAGGAGAAAACTTTTGCACAGGAATTATGAAGGATTTGTGTAGGGTAGGAAGAAGGCAAGAAAAAACGTGTTTCATTATCTTACAAAGAGCAGGTCAGCTGCAGTGAAGCAATAGTCTGGAGTTTCCAAAAGTTAGGTAGAATAGGGTGTAGTCCTTTTTTGCCTTGAAGCTCCAGAGTAATTTTATCTTGCCAAAGCATGATACTCACAGTTGTGCCTACACAGCATGACTGAGCCTTGACATTCAAAGTTGCTCTAAGCAGGGAGCCTGTCCTTGTTTGATATATTAAATGTTGTGCCTTCTGTATCTTTCCATAAATAATTGACCTAGTTTGAAAAGGGAAATACTTTGTGAACACATGAAAAAAATCCCAACAAAACCCCATCAAGAATCAAAGAGGAGTTCAGACTGGAAGTCTGCACAGCTAGGATTTATGAAATGCAGTTAATAATACTGCATCATGTACGTGCACGCTGACTGAGAAGGTCTCCTTGGATCTGGGTAATATTCTGTTTGTATCAGACACTACTGTTCTTGAGGGCCAGGGCGAGGGCTTTGCTGCAGTCAGTGTGAAAAATTGAACATGCCAAATAGTAGTAGCAATGATGCAAAGAGCTGAGGATGCAATGGAAAATTTCATATTGAAACAAAGGCAAGACTGCCTCTTGGCCTGCTCCTGCCAATGCTTTCTGCAACCGTAAAATTTGGCTGCAATTGCGCAACACAATACTGGTGAGAAAACTCAAGGATTATTACCATGCTCTCTTAAAAGGCAAATCCTAAAGCTGGACAATGAAGGTATGTAAAGAAATGGCAAATTATTCCCCTAACAAGCAGAGAAACACAGAAGTATGAGGGGGAAATAACCAAACCCTCCCAAACCCCTATGATTGTGAAAAGGAGAGAGACATGTTTATGTAAACGATGATCCTAAAATGTTTCACCTGGCAAATGTCCCAAAAGAGGAGGGCCTGGAAATTATTTTTCCTCAACTCTCTCTTGACAGGAGGTTAGCTGCCTTTCATTTTTGCACCATGGCGATTATACTTCTTTTAGTGGATGCCACAAGGCAGCCCTGCTGATAAAAATAAACAAATGCCAACCTTATGGTTTTGAAGTACCCTACAAAGCACACACAAATTAGTAATCAGGGTAGTGAGTTTAAGGTCCCCAAGGTCCCTCTGACTCTTCTGTCCCCCTTCTCTCCAATGTTGCATACAGCTACAGCCCAATTCCTCTCCCCTTCATCATCCATTCACCCCATGACAAGCACACAAAACTTGCCTAGAATAAGTACTGTTATGTTTCCTCTCAAAGCCAAACTGGACTTTAAAGTATAGAAAACTTTCCTGGTGATGAACTCTTTTGTCTTTTCTGAATCCATGCATGTGCACATAAAGGCATACGTGGTACTTTCTGGATGTCAGAGTGGAGAGATCCTGAAGGACACACAGGAAGAACTTGGTAGCTACAGGCATAAATCTACAGTTGTACTCCATCCACCACCTCTTCTCTGCTTTGCCAGCAATGATTGCATGACTTAGTAAACCTAGACAGCTGATGTAAGTAACCAGAAACTGTTTGTTGATTTTTTTCCTGATAAGGTCAAGAAAATTGAAGTTTGTGCCACCTCTTGCAGGTGGTTGTACAAGGCCTGTGTGTGGGACAGCTTTGATTTCTGTACAAAAAGGTTGCCTTTTAGATCTCTTTCCAATGTCCCTGTCACAGTTTATGCAGCAACATTGCATCTCTGTGCTTAGAAGTTGAGAGCGATCCATTAATCCACCCATCATATTAATTCCCTCAGCTTCAGTTAGCTTGTTGAGCTACTTGGTGATCACACCTCTTTAGATTGTTTGTAGGTATGTTGTGGAGTAAAATCATTCAAATGAATCAGTGATTTATTCTAGACTGCATTTTGAGCTAAGAAACATCTCATTAGTATATTAATCCTCATTAGCAAGAGTGAAGCAAAGAATGCAGATCGTGAGTGCTGCATTGAGGAGCAGCCAATGATTTAGCTGGATGTCTGTAGCCAAAAGACTTAAAGTTCAAAATTCACTAGAAGACTGTGAAAGAACTTTAGCTTTTCTACTTTTCTATTGGGGAAAAAAATTAAAGACACTATGTATTGTATAGAAGTCAAAAGCTTGTCAGGTAGTGATAGGGCTAGGGGGAATGGAAAAAAAACCAACAGTGAAATGGGTACATTCAGATTGGATGTTAGGAAGAAGTTTTTCCCCATGAAAGTGGTAAGACACTGGCACAGGTTGCCCAGGGAGGTGGTGGAAGCCTCATCCCTGGAGGTTTTTAAGGCCAGGCTGAATGTGTCTCTGGGCAATCTGATCAAGTGTGAGGGGTCCCTGTCCATGGCAGGGGGCTTGAAGCTAGATGAACCTTGAGGTCCCTTCCAACCCTAACAATTCTATGATTCTAAATCAATAGTTAACTTTTATATCAGTCAAAACATGGCAAAAGTCCAGAAAAATATGTTATTGTGTTCACTATGAAAAGATAGCATTAGCTCTGCCTTTACCAGGTGCAATGGATCTTGTACATAAGACATACAATTAACTGGAACAGAACAAACAGGTTGAATTGATCTTTTTGCAATGGAAGTATTATATCAGTGATTGTCATTTTGGTGAGCGATCTTGTCCTCCAAGTTAATAAACAAAACAGCAACTGTCGTAATAGGTTTACACAACACCCACTGTTCGCTTTTTAACTTGACAAGAAAAAAAAATGGCACCTGTGGGGAGTGAGGAAAAGTCCCAGTGCAGTCAGGGACCTTGTGCCAATACAGCATTGGTGTAGGAGTCTGGTGAAATAGTGAAACAGGCGATTTTTTTTCACACAGGCTTTTGGCTGGCATCCTCAGCTGTACTTTTATGCTGTTTTCATTTTGATTTTCAATCTTCCCATTGTGATCTGAATCACCGACAGACAATGGAAAAAAAATAAATGGGACTACTGGACAAGACCTGTTCAACACCTGCTCTAGAGTAAAAATGTCTCCCAATCCCATCAGAAATCAGTTCATTCTGCTACTGCACACTTCATTTGTAGAATCTTATCTTGAGTCCTTCTTGCCTCAGGTTCTACTACTGAAGCTGAGAGGCCTAGGTTTCCTGCCTGCATTAAGAGATCATTAAAGACCTTACATCACAAGGTCTGAATGGTACAGCAAAGAGGACTTAGGACGTAGTAGATGACATTAGCAAGCCAATAATGAACATTTGACTTTTGTTTACTCTAATTACTGCGCTAGTAGATTGGGGACTCTAGGGCAGAAGGAACCAATTTGACATTGATTAGAAAAATACACTTGAGAATAGACTTTGTAAGTTGACAAACAAATCCCAATTTGGCCAGTTCTAACACAGGATGTGAACATCTGTCTTTAGAGACATGTCCTTCAGGAAGACAGAAATGAGGGGCATGCTGTCCCTCTCCAGGGTGGGAAGAGGATGGCTTTTTTTTCCTCTCTGAATGTATTCACACGTGCATCTGCTTAGATGTCTGGCTGTCCTCATCCATCATATAGGGAAAACCTGTCCTTATTTCTGTGTGCTACAATCCACTCCACAATGGCAGCAGGACTTCTAAAACTTTGAACTTAAAATGTTTTTTATTAAATGGTTGTAATTATTTTGAAGAAGTAAGGTTAGCTTCTCAGGGAAGGGGAAGAGGCCACTCAGGCTCTTCTCAGAGATGGGATTCTCATGAACAGTTGTATTTGGAGACATGAGTGAACACTCTTCATAGAATAATAATGCAAGATATCTGCTTCCCTGTGAAAAATGAGGTGTACAGCACAGGCTGGGACTGGCTTAGTAAAATTCCAGGCATATGTATGTCTTAGAAAAGAGGAAAGGACAGATTTCAGCAGGATTTCTGTAACTTAGCCAGATTTCTTTAAAGTAACTGATGGATAATTTCTAAGTGATCAATTTAGCCAGTTTGTTACAAAACAAAAAAGAAAATCATTAAAAAGGCATTCCTATCAGAAAGCACATAATGCCAACATTTCTACAGGCAGTTTAGAATAGAGTAGAATAGAATTAATCAGGTTGGAAGAGACCTTTGAGATCATCGAGTCCAACCTATCATCCAACACTATCTAATCAACTAAACCATGGCACTAAGCCAGTTCCTAACCCAGCGCAGAGTGCTGCTGTCCAAGCCATGAGCTGACAGCTTAGCCAGGAGTTTGCTGTGGGGCTAGTATCAAAGGCCTTTAGGTGAAATTCTTGACAGCTGTGCAGTCCTGCACAAATCAGTGTTCTTGTTAAGAGCCAAACTGTGCCATTCATGGGAGGTGTATGCCCACATAGAGTCTCCAGCTGGGCAGTGGCAAGGTCTTCTGATGCTGCAGACAATTGCTTTTCAGCTGGAGCACCAAAGATAAAGCCAACCTGTTAGTGCTTGTGACTCTTAATCTGGATTCATGTGGAGGGCTATCACTTCATATTATCCTGGATTCCAGAGTGAGACCAAAATTTTGATCCACACATACATTCTCTTTCCTAGGCTGTCCAGGCTAACTAATATTTTTCAAAAGTTTCTTTTCTTTGTCTTTAAATCCTGAATTTCAGCTATCAGGAAATGAAGGTAGTCATGATAGAACATAATTTGCTATTCTGCAGTACTTTTCACTGCAGGAATATATTTCTATAGCATTTTTCTTTGGCATACAGCTCCTCCGAAGTGCAGGTAGAAAAAACAAAGCAACAACTACAACAACCAAAAAAGGGCTTAGTCTTGTCAAATATCGATTGGTCTTTCCTCTGTGAAATAGATGAAGCTATCTGTTTAAATAAGGACTGCTTGCAGGGTCTACTCCCGAACAAGTACATTCTCTGTCTTCAGTTCACAGTTGGACTGCAGAGTAATGGCTGCTTCTTGAGTAAAAGGCTTGTAAAGGTTGAAATTTGTCTCAGCACAGAAAAGAGCAGTTAGAAACCATTCTACTTGTCTCCATTTTCCAGCTTTCAGTACGTATTCTTTCTTAATGTTAACTTGTTCTAGCAAGAAGTGTCTCTTGCCTGAAAGCAAATTTTGCTCTGTTTCTAGGGTTACCAGAGGAGTATTAAAATAAAATAAAGAAAAAAGAGAAAGAAAAGAAATAAAAGAGTAGCAAACTGCAGATCAGACCAATACTAAAAAGTTTCCAGTTCTGTTTTGCAATACAGAACCAAAGGGCTTTTAATAGGGTTTAAATATAGAAAAATCAGTTTTCCCACCCCTCCCTAACTTTATTTTTCTGTCCTCTAACTATTTTTACTCCAAGCTTCCCTCTGCCTCTGCAGATATAGAGAAAAGATCTATGGATAGGAGTCTGGGAGCAGGATAAGTAAGTAAAACATCCTGCAAAAATTTGGTGTTGTTATGCTGAAAGCAAAATCAAGAGCACAACCCTGAAAATGTGTGTATATCTGTCAGTATAAATCACAGTCATGGAATGGCAGGTTGGAAGGGACCCCATCTGGCCCAACCTTTCTAGGTGATAGTGTAGTTGAAATGAGACGGCCCAGCACCCTGTCAAACTCAATGTCTATATTCCATTAATTCATGTTAATGAACATGTTAATAATGTGTTAAAATGCTGTCTAACCCACAGGCAACACAAGAGCTTGTGGCCTCATCTGTATTTTTTTTTAGCACCTGCAATGTTTTGCTGCTGTGCATAAGTTGATCAGAAAATGGAGAAGAATCTTTTTCAAGTGTAGAAGTAATAAGGCTGACCTCAGGTATTTCAGGTAGCTTCAGCTACAGGTGTTCAAGGGGGTGAGTTTTATAGATCTCATTTGCAGGCACTACCATCTGATTCAAGCTAAACATATGAAGCTGATGAAGGCAGCCGCACTGCTTCTTTAAGAACTTTATTTCTACCTATCTTTGGAAACAGGAATTGGAAGGAATAAATGTACTTATTGTGTGAATTTGATTTACTTCCTAAAAGTTTTTAGCCTTCAAAATAAGTGTCAATATCTTTTACCTCCACACAAATTTAAAAATAGCTTCAACTGACAATATAGACTTATGTAAAAAATTCTGCTGATATTATGACTTCTTTACAAATGTTAGGTTTTGGTTGTTGTTGGGGTTTTGATTTTGTTGTTGGTGTTGTTTTTTTCTACTGAAAAATATGCAGGAAATACATCACTACTGGATATGTCTATAGGATTATTGCTTGACTAGAATCAAATCTCCAGCTGCTGTGAGCGTCAATAGCACCCTGGTTATGATATCATGAAATAGCAAAACTTTCTGGACAGCTGGAACAATTTTTACACTAATGCTGTAATTGGATACATGGAATTGTCTTGCTACAGAAAATTACTTCAGGTTCAGACAAAATACAATGTACTACTTGGAGCCAGAGGTCAAAGAACTTGCTTCCAAATCTGCCAGCCTGTTTTTTACTAGAAATGTCTGGGTCTTGGATAGTTTGACTGGAGAGCTCATACAGAAATATTTTTCTTATTGTGCCACCATATTTATACCATAAACCAATAGTTCAAATTATTATTTCTTTTTTTCTCCTACCTGGAAATCCTTACCTTAGTTTGGACTCATTTCACAACAGACACTTCAAGATACTATTTTCTTTTTCTGAAAAACAAATATGAATATTTCACAAGAAAGAGCATGCAGAAAATTAAGCTTAAGACCAGAAAGATCAAAAGCACTTTTGCATTCTATGTGTCTGACCTGTTTGTAGCCTTTTGCTATTGAAACTCCATCAGCTCCATATCAAGTGAGTAGGTAATGCTGCTTAAAGATTGCCAAATGCCAGCTTGGTTCATTGGTTAATTATTGATGGTTCTTAGTATCATAGAATCATATAATGCTTTGGGATGGAAGGGAGCTTAAAGATCATCCAGATCAGGATGCTCAAAGCCCCATTCAACTTGGCCTTCTTCATAATGTTTTGATAAAAGTGTATTGATTTGGACTGATTAAAGGTGCAGTTTGGAATGTGAATTCTTTCAAGAACAAAATGTTGTTACATAGCCCTGTTATTGACAACATTGAATTTGGCACACAGATAAAAGATTGAATCAGAAGTCCTTGAATGATTTGAAGAAATGAAGCTGCAAAACTTGGCAAAAATGCAAAGTTTTAGGAATTAAATGTGTAAGTGTTTGATAAAAGAGTGGGATCTAAATCTGTCCTTCTAAATCCAGAAGAACAGAGCTGCCTATGACGTTAGTCTGAGTTTTCAACTGCTACACTAACCAGAAAGGAAGCTATTCAAGCTTTTTATGCACTGCAGTATTATTTTTACTTCGTCAATAGCTACTTGAATGAATGTGAAATGAGTTAAAGTGATTTGGCTGGAATTCAGCAATGGATGGGAAATACTCAAGATGCAGTCAAGAAAGCTGCAATCAAAATTAATCCCAGTAAAATAAATATCCCTCCCCCTAAGTGGCAGAAAATAAATAAGATTAACAAAGAAAAATATTAACAGGGGGCCCTTGAACTAGATAGCTCAGGGTGTTGATACTTGGGCTTCCAAATGAAGACTAAATTCTTGCAGCATTTTAAAACTGAGATAAATATACAAAGCACAGAAAACTTTTAACAGGTATCCTTTGTTCTACACTGCACATAACCTGGTGAATTTGGCATTGTTCTAAGATGATGTGCAACATCTGGTGTTCAAGGAGATTTGTTGAGTCTTCATGAACTCTTCCTCAATCTCTTAAATCCACTCTAGCTCCTATACAGTGCCCCATCACTGAGATCATGACAGATTGCTAAGTAAACTCTGATTAATTTGTGCCTCCAAGTGCCAGAGAAAATGGTTCTGAGAGATTGACTGGCAAGAGATGGTGGCCATGGACATTAAAAGGAGAGTTTGCATATAGATATGAAGCTGGATATCCTGGGTGGAAAACTCTGTGCCATAGAACCTTAGCGTCATGTTTTGCTATCTGGCAGCTGCATAATGCCCCAGCAGTTTCTTCCTCTCCCAAACTAACAGCTGTCCAACTAAAATTGGAAATGATTTAGGCTCCCCAAGGACTAATTGATTGACAGGCAATGCAGAAAGCAGTAGTAGTGCCCGTTGTGACTGTGGCATCTCTAGAGCAGTAAGAAAGAGTGAGGAAATCACAGGGATACTCCCTCTGCTGGCATCGGGGAGATTCCTCTTACCCAAAAGGTTGACCTATGCATGTCCAGGCATGGAAGAGAGTTGGCTTGCATGTTTTGTTTGAAATTAAAGAAGAAACATGCTACACATAATGGTATCTATTTCTCTGACTTGTAACCCAGAGATAGATGGTATTGTGGATTCTATATGTTCGTTAGACAGCAAACAACCCCACATCTCTTTGGCACAGTGTATGTGTATGTTAGTTTCAGGTGGGTAAAAATACAAACTCACTGGAGTCTCTGATTTCCCTGGATAATAAAGTTATTCAGAGAGAATTAGTTGACAGCTACACCCACTTGCAGTCATCAAGTCTGCAAGGAGTGGTACAGAAGTTTAAAATGCCTGTATTCATCTCTTTCTCTCCCCAAAGTCTTCATTATAATGCATCTCACTATTTTTAAGAAACTTTCAGTCTACTTTTTGGCAGATGTGACAGGCAGCTGTAACATTGATACCATCAGTGCTGTTCATCCTGCTGCTTCATCTCACGGTAATTCTTAACGCGCATTAATCAACAGTAATAGGAAAGGTGCAATCAATTTTTTTAATGCAGTTAATTAAAAAGAGCTTGCAAGCTGCTATCAGATAAAATTTTGCTTTTGCAATTGCAATTCTACAAATTTTAAACACAATTGTGCTTCTCAAACTTTTTCCTTCATTAACCAAAATATTTTAGTGCACAGGGGAGGGAAGCTTGAACAAATCTCACACAGCTTAGCAAAATGTAAAGACATCCTGTAACTGTAGGGCTTATGTTTTTTAAAACTCAGTGTTCAGCAGGAAGAGGAGAGAGGGGGGAGGCACAGGCTTTGAATGTTTGTTAGAGCTGGACAGCCTTTTCCTACATTTGCTTACCTATTAGCAGTTATTAGCAACATTTTAAAGTATGATTTATATGATACCTTTATAAAATGCTACTTACCATATGCACAAATATGCCACAAGTTAATTAAATCACACGAGTAATTTTACATAAGCCAAGTACAGCTGGAGAGGTCTGTGGGACGAGTAATGAAATCCTTAGCATGCTATTTAATTACCTCCTCGTGCAATACAACAGAAAAATATTGGCCTTACAAAATGATCTAAAGGTCAGGAGACTCAGCCTGCGTGAGACTAAGGACAGTGGCAGGCAGATCAAGAAATACAGCTAAAATATGGAGGTAGTTTATTAAAATGAATGCTTCAGTTAATCTTGTGCAGTAGGGCCAGAAGAGGGAGGTAAATGTTTCCTAATGAAGTCAGTGAACATTTGATGGCCTTGTAGTTCACCTGCAAACAAACTGAGGTTGGAAGGGTAGACCTCTATCCACCTAAAAGGAAAAGCACCTTGGGCTGTGCATTTGTCAGAAGAGATGTTTGAGTTTTCCACTCATTTCTGTACTGGGAGAAAAAGCCTAAGTCCTGTTAAAAAGACTCTTGTTTTGAAATCTAAGCTCTTTTATCATTTGAATGGCCAGAACAAAAGGTTACTTTTAACAAAACCTGGAAAAAAAAAAAAATCTTCATTGGTGAAGAGTAGAGAAGACATGAGCAGTAGCAAATATCTTGTTAAATCCTGAATTTGACCCCAACTGTGAATGGAGATTGATTCAATGTTAAGAAAAATTCGATGTAGTTGCTGTTTTCTGCAGGGACAGCTGCTTCCAGGCATCATACCCATTTGCAGAGTACTTCATTAATGCATCCTACTGGATCACTCTATCTTCTCAGTTGTGGCACCTTTTCTGTTCTGAGAGGTAGCCTGTAAACTTTGCATTGTTAATGAAGAGGCAATGACTTGACCAAAGACATGGCTTCATAAATTACTTGTTACCCACTGGAGATTCTGCATAATGTTACAAATTCGAGGATATTGTCTTTTTCATCAAGGAAGTAGTCTCTGTAGCATGCCTTATGCTTAACTCATTGCCTGTTTTCCCCTATGATCTTTGTCTTGCTCATCCCAAGCATCAGCCTGTTTGTGTTCAGCTCCAGTAACATGGAGCTGGATAGCAGGGCTTAATGATGATCCTCATCAAAATCCTCAAATGAAGGATGATAATCATCAGAGATAAGTAACAAATTTATTTATTTATTTTCCATTTCACTGTTATAAACAGACAAAATGAAGTAAAATGGATTTTTCTCTCTCTTATGTAATTCACCAAATTAATACATAGCAAAAATTCTGTAACTGAAATTGCACTTCTGTTGTCCAAAGGTGAAGAGAACAGAAGTATGAATGTATTGTTTTATTTCTGCTGGTGTCTCTACCTGCCAATAGCCCAGCAGTTTCAATACACATAATAGATTAGCAACTATCACAAAGAGAATTTCCATGTATTCATATAGTGCTTACTTGTAATGATATTCTTTATATTAAAATCAGAGGGGGAAAAAAATATCTGCTTTATGGTACAACAGAGAAGCAGTCTTCCATATAGAATAGAACAGAATAGAATAGAATAGACCAAGTTGGAAGAGACCTTCAAGATCATCACGTCCAACCCATTATCCAACACCATCTAATCAATTAAACCATGGCACCAAGCACCCCATCCAGTCTCTTCCTAAACACCTCCAATGATGGCAACTCCACCACCTTCCCGGGCAGCCATTCCAATGGGCAATCACTGTCTCTGTGTAGAACTTCTTCCTAATATCCAGTCTAAACCTCCCCTGGTACAGCTTGAGACTGTGTCCTCTTGTTCTGGTGTTGGTTGCCAGGGAGAAGAGGCCAGCCCCCACCTGTCTACGACTTCCCTTCAGGTAGCTGTAGACAGCAATAAGGTCTCCCCTGAACCTCCTCTTCTCCAGGCTAAGCAACCCCAGCTCCCTCAGCCTCTCCTCACAGGGCTTGTAATTTTTATCAACCAGTCATGCTCAGTTTGTATGGAGTGTCAGGATGGTGGTTAAAAAACAATTGACAAAAGATAAAATCTAAGTTCCCTCTAAAATGCACTGTCTACAAGAAAATTGTAAAACACATCTGCAAAGAAATTAGGGCAGAACAAAGTCATGCACATAGGTGAAGATTTTTGCTGTAGACATTCTGAGAAATGAATTCAGATGAAGACCTACACTAGGTATTTGAGAAGTGAGGAAATAATGCTTTTCAGGGGAATAATTCTGAAAAATGACAGGCAAGTGAGAAGAAGGTGAACATGGTAAAGCAGAAATGAATTCACAAGTGGGAGGAGAGGGACAAATATTAGATGATAGCAGTTTTGTTTCCTTCTCTATTTTTTTTTTTTTTCTGATATAAAATCATTACTGGAATGGATCATTAAAATACATCAAAATAGCAGTGTCACCAGTTTCTGTGGAACTGCTTGTTTATGAACACTACAAGCAATTAGCAGAGTCAGGATGGTTTATAGCATCTAAGGGTATAGTCCATATATTCAGGGGACAATTATGATCTCTGTCTCAGGCATGCTTTGGCGTAGTAAGCAAAGCTATGAAAGTAAATGCAAAAGCATATTGCCATTACAGTCTTGGAACCACTGAAGGGCTGTTGTATTACTTGCACCATAAATACCTCCCATATACTAAGTTAATCCCTTTGGACCAATGCAGTGTGGCAAAATAAAAGGATCTTTTTGCATTTACTCTAATACCCTTAAATACCACAAAAAAACCCCAAACCAAAACAGCATAAATGTTGAATTTTCTGTCTGTAGATTCAACAAGTGAATTCTGTATTTTAAATCATACATTTGTTAGAATTTATCCTGCTACTTTATTACCTTTGGAAGCAATTTGGAAGTGTTGGGTGCATAATAGTCAATAAATCATATAAGGAAAGAAGAAAAGCATCTTTGTTCTTTAACAAACATAGTAGAGGCTATAAAATGACAGCATTTTAAAAGAAAGCAACAGCAACAACAACAAACCACAAAACTAACAAAAAAACCCCCAAGCAAACAAAAAACCCCACACCAAAACAAACAACCCAACAACAGAAAATAACACCCCAAAGAATAATCACAGATCCAGAATCTGATAGTGTTAAACTGCAATGAGGTTAAAGAAGTGAAAAGTTACCCAACTACCATAAAGCATTGGTTTCAGAAACAGACCAGGACCATATTCACAACAGGCTTCTTTCCATTTAACCCTTATCTTTACATTCTGTTGTGTCACTGATGATGTACAGCAGTCCGTGAAACAGTCATCAAGAGAGCAACATGTTAATTGCAAATAAATGCGAGTGTGTTGAATCTAATCTCCAAAGACCAAATATTTACTAAGAGTTTATGATCAGAAATAGACTTGCAAAATAAGCAAAGTGTACAATATCTGCTTGCCTATGTATGTGTTTGACTTTTTCTTTAATTATTTAAAAGAGCATTAGACTACTGAATGCTAGTACAGCACTGACTCAATGCAAACCTTCATTGCTCTCCAACCTTGCAATGCTAAATACCACCTCCCCACGTCCCCCAAAAAAGGGGGTGGGGGAGGAAAGAGCATTCTACTAAGAGAAAAACATGTGTTTAAAAAGCCTTCAGGATTTGAAGACTTTATGGGTCTTAGTAACATTTAAAATAAACCACATACATAATTTTGAACTTTATCTCATTGGATGAGATCTTTGGCTTGCTTTGTCTATGGTAGATGGTCATATGGATTCCATAATACTGCAAGAATGAGATGGTTCTTCTGGTAATGCAAATCAGAAACAAAAATGTATGAAAATAATTTTCAAATTTGCTGAAAATGATATGACAAAATTATCATATATCACACCCCTGGTGTTACACAGTACCTAATTTCAGAAGAGATAGACTATAAAAGCAGATACAAAGAGGTTTAAGTTGTATATTTTAGAAAGCTGAGCTTGTCTATCTTGAACAACATAAAGGCAGTGCAACCCAGAATGACAGGAATTTGCATTTAAAATATTTAGAATAGGAGAAGCTCCAGTCACCTCTTACACACAGGTTCCAATATTGGAGGTGGTACAGTTTTGCACATTTAAGCCCATTATTGTGTGATCCAATGAATGGCAGAGTCCAGAGACTTCATCAGAGCCTGTGAGAGATCTGTAGCAGAGTAGCAGTACTAAATGACCAATCTGTAAGACCATTTTAATTTTGAATGCAAGTTCCTGTTTGAGATCCATGTCTTTCAACCATGGGCAGTCATGCTTCAAAGGCTACACACTGTTTCACACTGTCCCTAGTATTCTGCACACATCTTCCTAAAAGAGTCAAAACCACCTGACAGGTTATTCATGAGTGCCTCATCAGGTTGTCTGTTCCTACTGATGAAAAAGGGGGTAATAACCGGCTTGTTAGAACACAGAGGGATGACAGTTGCCCTGCCAGTAACACTGCTGCCTTGGATAACGTGTCTCCTAGATCTCCTTATGCAAGACTTCAGGTTGTGCTCATAACCCAGAAAGTGGTTATAGAATAAAGAAATGAAAAAAACATAATGAATGTGTCAGGATCTCAGGACCTATGGTTTTGCTGTGGGGCAATATTTTCATGATGATGTTCCCACAGTCAGTCAACAAATTGTGTTCTTACACAATAAGTAGTTATCATAATTGAAGAGATTTCTTCTCTTGCACAATGTGTTGACTATCCTGACTCAATGCCTGTGAGGGAGAGAGTTAATTTTTCATGTTGGCTCCTCACACAATGAATTACTGTGTCCAGCAGGAAAAAGAAGAGTGTGACTTGTACCTCTGTCTGAATTACTGGAAGCTAAAACTCCTGTCTTCGTTGACCTCTCCCTAGATAAGATTCCTAGTCCCTCTTTTGAGTTCCTGCATCCCACATGAAACTGCTGGATGTTGTCTTTGCAATCAGCCTGTCTTGCCGGTCCACCAAACAAATGTTAAACACCTGTTGGTGACCTTAGACGTTTTCAGCATGCTTCGTTACTGCTGGACCTCGTTCTCCTGCGTCGTTAGTCACTTCAGGACAAGGCAGTGAATCAGCGTAGCTGGCCCTGAGCTGCGGCGTCCTGCCGGCCAGCTGCCGTCGTGTGATTAACCAAAGGCACTGCCAGCACAGAGGCACCAGGCAGTCTACTGGTTTTGCAGAGTAAGGGTGGCGGTGGTTGTAACACTGAATCAGTCATCCTTCTCTGTCAAGTGGTGTCACTTAAACCACACAAACTCCCAGATGATGAAAACCAGACTGCGCCGTTCGAGGGCACCTCGCGTTTGTTGCTACTCTTTATCTCCACCTGCTGGAGTCCGTTCCAAACGTTCTCAGATCCAACCTCGTAGAAGTTGGAAGTACAAAAGCCATAGACGTGATAAGCAAATTGTTATAACACTACTTTAACTATATCTGCTTAGAAATCTGTGGATATGGGCAGAAATTATTTCAAAATGCTAAAATGTTGCAGACGGATTTTTTTCCCCCTCTGAACCTGTATTTCAGCTTTCCCTTTGAAATGAACCTTAATTTCCATCTTTATATTTTCCAATTACAAACTAACAAGGAATTATTAGGATTTATGCAACGAATAAACCAATTCAAACCAAAGGATACTCACAAGGCAGATTTTTTTGTTATTATCAATATTTATTTTAATTTTTTTTTGCATTTGAGGAAGATTGCAGTTTCTGCTAGAACAAATTATGATTTAGCCCTAATATTCCTCTTAAATGATAAAAGATAATATTAATTTATGGACATCTATGATATTTAAAAACAAATAGTACAGATAAGAAAGAATTATTTTAAGTAATGTATGTTACAATATGTTAAGAAGCTCAGAGGTTTCTGTCTGTAGTTAAATAGATCCCAGAGCTTGGAAAGCTGGATGTATGGGAATGTCAGTAGCACTAAAAGTAAGCAGAAGAAAGAATTTAATACATTAAATGGGGGAAGCAGCAAAGGGAGATGGTATCATTTGTTTTAATGGGGGGGAGGGGGGGGGAAGAAAACTGCAAAATGTGTTTGAGAGGTGTTGGGAACAAAAATCTCTCTCTCCTGATAATCATTATCTGTAGAAAGATACTGATTTTACAGTACAATAAAATCTCTATCCTTCTCCCTCCCAAACCTTCCATGTTCCACAGGCTAGTTTTCTTTCTCTTTTCCCTGGGCTGTAAGTACTTTACTATCTGTGCCTTTCTTTACTCTTCCTCTAATTACATCTCCTCTACTCCGTAGTCACCTACTATCTTTTCTTTCAAAGATGGTCTAATTGATACATTTCTAACTAAACTCTGATCCATTGGCCTCTACTAGTATTTAGTTTTTTAAAGTTATTTCAGTCCTACAAAAAGGGCCTGTGTGCCTGAAAGCATGTCTAATTTCTCCAGCCACACCAGGTGGTAGAATAAAAGGTACTGTGTCTGCCTACAGACCTTGTCTTGCTTTGTTAGAGGCCTCCTATGGAGCACCGGTGTGAGTTCAGAATTCCCTCTGCTTGAACCTGAAGTGCTGGGGAGCAATTTTTTGACACAGCATTATAACTGAGAACTCCTAGGAGGATGAGGAGGGGGAAAAAGAACCCCACGCACTTTCATAGACTTGTGTAATGAAGTCTACAGCTTTTGGCTCAGGGTTTACTTTTCAAACAAATCTGCAATAGTACTTTCCATGCTGAATGTTCTCCCAAAGCAATGGAATTATTGGCAGCATTTCAAAACGCCCTGAAAACTGAAGTTGAATTAATATTTCATTAATTTTTCATACTTAAAACCAGAATTTGGGAGGTTACCTGATTGTGGTAGCTGTGGAAAATATTTGAGTTCTTAAACTCATATGGCACATACTCAGATATTATAGTGGCCTGTAGTTTCTGAATGGAGGCATTAACTGTGCAATTATTTACAAGTAGTAAGTGGCAAATGGATAGGGAAGGACACTTACTCACCCAAATCTGATTCACTGCATAACTGAATTGCCATAGCGTGCCATTACCTGCTGTAAGTGTGCTCAACTTCCTCCATGTGAAATGGAGAGCCTCTGTTTCCAACCTCTGCTTCAGTTCTGCTTTTGATATCTGTGTAGCACCTGTACATTTAATCAGCACAGTTTACAATGTATGTTTCTATTGTTACTGGTATAGCCAGAAGGCCACAAAAATGATCAGAGGGGTGGGACACCTCCGCTGTGAAGGCAGGCTGAGAGAGTTGGGGTTGTTCAGCCTGGAGAAGAGAAAGCTCTGGGGAGACCTGGTACTGGCTTCTCTGTACTGAAGGAGTACCTATGTAAAAGATGGATAGTGATTAACAGGGATTTTAGTGATAGAATGAGAGGTAACAAACTGAAAGGGAGGAGATTAGATTAGGTATAAAGAAGAAGGTATAAAGAACTGAAGTACTGAGAAAAAAAATAGCTTTAAAAAAGAAATGTGTACTTTTATATATTCTTTTGCTTTCTATGTACAACCTGGACATCTGCATGTGAAGGTCCAAGAGCCACTTTTGTGTTTTATTTATAGTACAGAGGTAGTTATAGGCTTTGGCTCACAGGATTCCTCATTGGGGATTCACAGAAGCATATTAAAAGTCTTGCTATGAGCTCCCAGCCTTGGCCCTAGTGATACAATCAGGGTACCAGCCAAATAATTTTTGCCTAGAACTTCAGCAGATACAGGGAAACCAACCAACCAATCAAACAAACAAATGAACCCCCCAGTTATTACTAGCTATAGAGTCATTAATTTAATGAGCATATTACCTGTCACCATTCCTATTAATCCAAGAAGCATACCCACCTTTAGCTAAGTCTAAGGGCCTATAGGATTTCACAATTTACACCACTTTGCTGCTTTGAAAGAGACTAATCTAAATAATTTATTTTTGCATGTTAACAAGCTCTTCCTAGTATTGAAATGCAACATTTCCTAGCACAACTAATTAGTTACACAAGTAACTAACAAGTAACCCAAACCACGACAAAATCTCCAACCAACCAATAAAGCAGCAGCTGGAAGGGTAGCTAAAAATATACATTTATCAATGTAGAATCTCCCACACAGAGAGACTGTGCTGACAGTGGTGCCAAAAAAACTTTACCCCAGATGATAGTTAGCAGTTTGAGATGAATTATCACATATCTGAAGTTCTGAGATTGAGCATCTTTTTAGAAGTGTCAAAGGAAATCAGCCTCTGTCTTTGTAAATTCCTGCACATAACTACCTCCAGATAATTCTTTGTTCCACCTCTTTTTTTACACTTCCTTGACACTAGCCTCAATTTCCATGTTTCCTTCTCAGCCCACTTGCTTTTATTTTCACAACACCTTTCTCCTGTTTACTTTCCTCTCTACATTTCTATCATTTGAAACTCAAACTTTTGTTAAATTGAGTTAACACATCCAGTTCCCCAAAGCCACTCTGCTCACTTCACTTCTATGTTTGGTGGTTGTTTTTTTTCCCCTTTCATCCAGTTATGTTCACAGATGCCAAAACCTCTCAGAATAATCTGCCTTTTGGACAGTTAGAAATTAAAGAGCCAATTTAAAGTTATATTAAATAAATAAATATTAAAATTCCAGAACAGATTAAAAGTAAAGACTGGAAAATTAATTTTCTTGGGTTAGTGGCAATTGTTGGGGAAAAGAGGTATTTCTGAGAGGAAACCTTTGTTTACTTTTGACTAATGAGGTTCAAACATCATTAAAACTTCATTACAGTTAGTTTTTAAGCAGTGATTAGAAATTCTTGACTAAAGAAGTACATGCAAGGCACTATGTGAAAAGGTGCTAAGTTCCTATCTCATCCATCCAGTAATGCCAGAGCTGACAAATAGATTCTGCTCTGATCGGAGCCACTTGAATTTATTCTATTCTATTCTAGTGACTTTTGGTGTACCCATATTAAGAAGGACACAGAGCTGTTGGAGTGAGTTCAGAGGAAGGCCTCAGAGATGAGAAGAGAGTTCAGAGGAGGGTTGGAGCACCTCTGTTATGAGGATAGGCTGAGGGAGCTGGGCTTGTTCAGCCTAGGGAAGACTGGGAGGACCTTAGAGCTGCCTTTCAATACCTGATGGGATCCTACAAGAAGGCTTCAGAGGGACTTCTCATGAGGATGTCTAGAGACAGGACAAGGGGGAATGGTTTGAAGCTGAGCAAGAGTAGGTCTAGAGTAGGTTTTAGGAAGAAGTTCTTCAGTACAGTGGTGGTGGGACTCTGAAATAGTCTGCCTGGGGAGGTTGTGGCTGCCTCCTCCCTGGGGGTGTTGAAATCCAGGTTGGATGAGGCCTTGAGCAACCTGTATTAGCGGGAGATGTTTCTGTCCATGGCAGGGAGGTTGGAATAGATGATCTCTGGGGTCCCTTCCAACCTAAGCCATTCTATGATGATGATTATGACAGCGTGGAGACATTGCCCTCTGACAGTGTTCCTTTTGCAAACAAAGATGGAGAATTTGGCCCATAAGTAAATAAAGAATAATTATGAACTCTGAAAGCAGTCTCTTAAAAATAACAAGCTGTACAGCATATACCCCCAAAGTGTGTCATATGTTGTTGCTGCAACTCCCAAGTAAAATGAAGAAGCTAGAGTACAATACCCAGAAACAGGCTAATACCTTGATAATGGCTGTACCCAAAGTGGAAAGTGAAACCCAGGAGTATTCCTCATTTCCTGAGGAGGGCTGGGGGGGGGAGTGGGATGAAAAGAAAGAGAAAAGGAGAGTGAAAAGGCATGATGATTATTAGGAAGTAAACCATCTTGTGATGAAGCACCTAAAAAACTGTGGCAAGCAAGGGAATTAAAAAGTCAGTTCAATGAGATACTCAGCAACATTTTTCCTCTGAAAATGAGCGACTCATCATGCAATGAGAATTGAAAGCATTCTGCTACTCGCATGTAGCCTTCCCTTGAGGCATCTGTTAACAACAATGCATTGTTAAAATTACAGCTCCACCCATTATTAGAATAGAAACCTGCACTCACTTTTTTTTCAGTTAGAACAACTAATTGAACTAACTTTCTCAGTTACAGGGGAAACAATTGAATGCAACCTTTAATGCGACAGCATTTCCTCTCAGAAAACCATGGGATATGAGCTCTCTTTCTGTAGCTTTCAGTTAATTGCACAGAAGAGACTGTAGGAGATGGTAATTATTTAAAATTATTGCTAGCATTGCAATAAAAGATGCCACTCCTAATTAAATCGGAATGTGTTGTAACGCTGTGCGGGAAAGCGGTGATGCCAATACGGTCCTGAAATGTTTTGGGGTCACAAATACTAGCAACAAGAATCACAGAATCACCAAGGTTGGAAGAGACCTCAAAGGTCATCAACTCCAACCTGTCACCACAGACCTCATGACTAAACCATGGCACCAAGTGCCACGTCCAATCCCCTCTTGAACACCTCCAGGGACGGTGACTCCACCACCTCCCTGGGCAGCCCATTCCAATGGCTAACAACTCCCTCAGTGAAGAAGTTTCTTCTCACCTCGAGCCTAAACTTCCCCTGGCACAGCTTGAGACTGCATCCTCTTGTTCTGGTGCTGGTTGCCTGGGAGAAGAGAGCAATCCCCTCGTGGCTACAACCACTCTTCAGGTAGTTGTAGAGAGCAATAAGGTCTCCCCTGAGCCTCCTCTTCTCCAGGCTAAACAATCCCAGATCCTTCAGCCTCTCATAGGGCTTGTGCTCAAGGCCTCTCTTCAGCCTCATTGCCCTTCTTTGGACACGTTCACGTGTCTCAGACACAAGCATGAACTGCAAATACCGGAAAAATTCTACTTCCTATTATAGAGAGTTCCAAGAGAAAGTTTTGTGAAATAGCCACAAATTTAGTTGCCTCTCATCAAAAAGTCAGTTTGTTTGACCTTACATTTAAGCGGACCTGAATATTCTTGGATATATACAGCTTTGATGAAATGGTCTAGAATCAATATAAGGAGTGATTCGTGTTACAGAATCACAGAAAACATCTGGTTGGAAGAGACCTCAAAGATCACCCAGTCCAACCTTCAACCCAGCACTGAAGGGTCAGCACTAAACCATGTCCTTAAGTGCCAAGTCCACATGGTGCTTGAACTCCACCAGGGATGGTGACTTCAGCACTGCCTTGGGCAGACCATTCCAGTGTTTGAGAACTCTCTCTGAAGAAGTATTTCCTAGCATCCAGCCTGAAACCTCCCCTGGCACATCTTGAAACCATTTCCTCTGGTGTTGTCATTTGCCACCAAGGAGAGGAGACTTCCCCCTCCTTGCTGCAACCTCCCTTCAGGGAGCTGTAGAGAGTGATGAGGTCTCCCCTCAGCGCCCTCTTCCTCCAGAGTTAACAACCCAGCTTTCTCAGTCCCTCCTCGTAGGCCATGTGCTACAGTCTAAGCTATGCACCCAAAACTCAGTCTTTCCTTCACAATCTCTTTGTTCCAAATTGTATTTCCCTCTTGCCGCCTGGTGTAAGCTCTTCAGAAGAAGTTTAGTGTGCTCATGGGCTCTAATCTGTCTGATTTCTATGAAGTGACATTTTCAATAAACTCAAAAAAAATCTTAATTAACATAATCCACGGTGCCATTCCATGTATATATTTCAACAATCCACTTCAAGGATTAGAAAAGAAAATGGACTGCTAAACTCAAATGAACTTCTTAAAAAAAAAAGGTTAAATCACTCTTTTCTCTGTGGTTTGTAAATGGTGCTCACCTGGTTCACCACTGTTCATGTTAACACCATTTTAATTAAAAAAAAAAGAAGAAGTTAAATACTCCATTAAATGTTACAACAGCTGCTTGTGAATTCTTTTGCACTGCGTGTGCTACTCTTTTACCATGTTAATCACGAAACAGTGTTAATTCAGGATAAACTTTTATCATGGCATGTTTTGAAGTGAGTTTTACATCTTAAAGGTTTTCCCCATCCCCCACCTCCACACCAGTGGCCAATATTTTGTACTGTGCCATCATGCACAGTACAAAATCCCTCATTAACTACTTCACCTTAATAAATATGGAATACATTTCAATGATGTTTCACTTAGAATCACAGGTCTTCTGCCTTCTAAATTCCTTAGAACAATCATAGAAGAGCTTAACTTGGAAGGGACCTTTGTGATCATCTATTCCAACCTCTCTACCATGGGCAGGGACACCTCTCAACCAGACTCAGCTGCTCAAGGCTTCATCCAGCCTGGCCTTCAATACCCCCAGGGAGGAGGCATCCACAACCTCCTTGGGCAATCTATTCTAGAGTCCCACTACCCTTGTACTGAAGAACTTCTTCCTAACATCCAGTCTAACTCTGCTCTCCCTCAGTTTCAAACCATTACCCCTCGCCCTGTCTCTAGACACCCTCAGTCCCTCTGCAGCCTTCCTGTAGGATCCCTTCAGGTACTGGAAGGCAGCTCTAAGGTCCCCCCAGAGTCTTCTCTTCTCTGGGCTGAACAAGCCCAGCTCCCTCAGCCCATCTTCATGTCATACATGTCATCATGCATGCCATCAGGAAACAACTTTTCTCCTGAGACAAATCATCATGTTTTTAAAAGTGCTGAGGAGCAGGGAAATGAAGGGGCAGAGTCAAATCATTACACATGAGCAGCAGACACACACACACACAAAAATAATTGTGCAAACATAGGGCTGGATACAATGAACTCTTTGGAGCTTCACAGAATATATTATGGTCTGCAGCATAATGGCCTCTGCTTTAGGTATTTCACACTTCAGTACAATATATCTCAGTGAGGCAGGAAAATGCTAATAATGGACACGTATATACTGAATTAATTTCTCAAGGGACAAGTCTGTTCAGCTCTGACTACTCAGGCATCATTCCTTCTAGACTTCAGTTAATTAATGTAGTGCAATTTAAGAAAAGGTGGAAGGGATCATATTGATAAGTGTCAATAGTGTACATTCAAAACATCTATTAATTCTCTTCTGTGTCCTTGGAGGCCTGAGTTAAAAAATCTGTCTGGCAGTCACTTACAGTTAATTGCCAAGCAGAAGACAATTAAAAAAATAAATTAAAAACCTCTCTTGTCTTTTGTTGCTATTTTATCTGTATTTCCTTCCTCCACTCTCAGTGTATCAGAACCATATAGAAACTCAGGATACACTCTTTTTAAATCTATGAATTACCATATTGTTTCTTCAGGATGTGGATGATCATCTGATCCATTTAGATGCCATTATTTTTTGATTATTTGTGTGTGTGTGTGTGTCTGGTTGTGGCATGCTGTCGAAAATGTGGCTTGCACTGTGCATCCTTTATTTTCAATGGTTTTGGTATTAAAAACACATTGATATTAGGACATCCAGGAGCATGGAAACACACAGGTGTTTGAAATCTTTCTATAAACTTAGGTCCCGTGGAAAAAGAAACTTTACTTTCAATCTAACATTTTTATTTTCCAAGGTTAAAGAGTCTCCTTTTGTCCTTTGCTCTTGCTGTGGAGACTTGCAATGCTTTTTGTTTAATTAAGTGACAGAATAAATTGACCAAAGTGATCAGGAAGTGTTTTGATCCAGATTATTGGAATGGAAACTATACTCAGCTTTCCCAGTAACTTATAAGCCAGCATCCTTCTCCATTAGACCTGACAACTACAATTTACTCTGGACCTCCTGATGCAGCTTGTCACTACCAACAGGCCAGTATGTACATGGCCAGAGGTTACAACATACTGATTCATTAGGCTACAACCATGAATCTGCCACTTCAGAGAAAAGGCCCATCCATCTCTCTACATTTAGCTGTCATTCCTACCATGAATGTAATGCTATTACTGAGACAGCCAAGTCCATTGCTCATGCCAGATGTTGTTAGGAATTCAATCCATCCTATCTGCGAACACTAGCCCCTTCAAACAACAAGATGTTGAGTGAATTACATATTGAGTGGTGAGGGGTTTTGGCATTTAATTATCCAGCTGAAAGGAACATGCTTAATTGTTACTGCAGTTACTGGTTAGCAACTAAATAGAGGAATTTTAAGAAGCGATGGTGGAGCATCGGCAGCTGAATAAACGTTTCACAGCACTGCATGGCCACAACACAAAATCTTTATGTCTTTACTGAGCACAAATGCCTCTCTTGTCGGGAGAAATGAGCAGGATTTATTTTTTGTTTTTAAGTAAGAAAAGATGTCATTTCAACAAGCCAAACTCATGTTGCTCAGCCTCCTGCTACCCAGTTTTGGCTGTTGAAGCAGGAATGTTGGCAGGGTGTATGGGGGTAGCAGCGTAGCCTGAGTAGCCAGGGAAATGCCTGTGGGGACTGCTGCATTTAAGAGAAGAAGTAATCCACTTGGAGATGAGCTGGTCCTACAGAAGTCCAGAGACCCAGAATGCTAACACATCATTTCTCCTTATGTCTGCAAGGCAGCAGAACCCTCCACCATCTCTTCATGCACCACTCTGAAGTAGGACTTTGAAACCAAAATGGAGTTAAGCATCATCCTCCCATTAGGCTACATTATAGAAATTGTGCTTCTATACTTGGCTTAAGCTGAAGAAGGAAATATTATGAATATACATGACATTTGCAGAGTAGATGATAATACTATGTCATCTCCTCTGTCTTGTAATATGCCCAGTTACATTTCAATAATAAAGCCTTAAGGAAATTGCAGCTGAAAAGACAACAGTTTGTTCCACTGCATTCTAGCTGGGAAATAAGATAGGATCGGCATGACAGAAACAGAATGAACCTGATGTTTTCTGAGAGTGAACATGGACACTGCCTTTGGTTTTGTTTCAGTTTTTTGTTGTATTTATTTTGCTTTTTATTTTATCTGGCTTAATGATATAGCCTGGAATCTAGGAAGCAATCATCCCATTCATTCACTAACAATGCTTGGTTCAGTTACCAACTTCATTTTGTCGCTCAATAGAATGAAATTATTTGTGGCTTTATGTAGCTTTGATGAGGCCAGGTTTTATAACATTGTTGGACTGGCTGTATTTAAAGGAGAAACACAAGTGTCCAAACTGACAAGCACTGGAGGCTTTTTGAAAGCATTTGTACTGAAATATTCCTAGATTTAGTAATAATTTAGCATAGTTTGTCAGAGCTTTGACTGAAGAGGGCTGAGCAGCTTGTGCAAAAGTTAGGGCTTTTTTTGCAGTTATATATATAATTACTTACAAGGACAATGCCTGATAATTTGATCTAGTCTAGGAGAAGGCATTTTCTGTTCCTGCACCTTATTTAGTGAGACTAATGGCCTTCAGAGCTGAAGGATCCCAATTAGCAGCAATATGTGGCTCCACTAGATTGGCACTCTTGCACATTAAGACCTAGACTTAAATCATTTCACAAATTCCAATGGATGTCACTCACACCAGCACAGGGAATGCTATTCTTTCTTCTACCTCAAAGTTTCTTTCAGAATCTTGATGTAAACAAGAACACTGCAGTCAGCTGCATCTGTTACTCTTCTCCTAATTCTACTCTCCTCATTTTTCCCATCCTAAAGACATAGCAATTATCACTTGAGGTTGACCAAATCTAGGGGTTCAGTCCAGCTTGGTAAATACTAAAACACTTGACAACTAACTCACAGGTCCCCTGCTAAGTATTAAGAGTTAATCTGTTGACAGCCTGATAGCTTACAAAAGAGTGGGAACAGGTATTAGTATAGTTAACTATTTAGGGTTAATAATCCATTTATACAGTGCCTTCTGCAAGACCTGATCTTGCAAGCTGGAAAGAAGCCTTAACCTTCTTTTGCTTTGATGAGGTTTAGCCCTATCAGCTGCTGCACCCCCACAGCTTGTATTCTAGAATGCAGTCCAGGGTGCTAATCTTTGTTTCTCTGGTTTAAAAAATTCATAACAATCATCACAGCGCCTTAAAAGAATGGATGGTGCTTGTATAACTACCATACCTTCATTAAGTGTATAGACCTATCTCCATGGATTCCTCAGTGTAGGAAGTACAGCAGTAACATCCGCTAGGAGCTAACCTTGACTTTGGCTTGACTTAGCCTCACATACAATTACCTGCCCATTTGATATTTAAAAACACACTCACAGTAGCATACTGTTATACTGTTCCAACTCACAGGCAAAAAATAGGAAGGAAATTAAGAAACCTAAAAATGATCCCACCACTTACAGCCCCTGGGTTTTATTCTAGTCATTATCATCCAGTCACTAAATCTGGTTAGAAGTTAATGTGCAGTGGTAATTGACTTTCCTCTTTGTAATGCAGATAAATGATACAATGACCTTTGTGATTTCCCCATTGCCATCAAACTTTGCCAGCTTAATTGAGTGGGTCCAAATAATGCTTATTGATATGGTGATAGGCACTTTAGAAACATAGATACATATGTAATTTTTTTAAATCAATCTATAATCTGCAGTTGATTTAAGTGAAATGGAATTATAAGAAAACGAGAGCTTCTTTTTTTGGCCATCACATGCAAGATCATGGAAATAAGAGAATAGCATTAACAAACTGCTGAATTCCTCTTCAGTCTCATGAAAAAAAAAGTTTAACCAAACATTGAAACTGGGACCTCAGATCATGTCACAAATGGAAAGGATCTATTCAGTATATCTGGTTTAGCAGTTTAATTTTTGCATATTGCAGTTTTGATGATCTCAGAGGTCTTTGCCAACCTGATTAGTTCTGTATCCTATTCTATTCTGTATTTATTTTGGGGTTTTTATTGCAAAGTGTAGAGGGTGAAGTTCTAGCTATTAGTTAGAAACAGATCAATGCACTAAGACATAAATGAGAAAAATGGGTAATTTCCTTTGGACTGATAGTTATGAATTAAAGCATGAAGACTGGATTTGTATAGTCCATTAACAACCCACTTGGTGTTAACCAGGATGTTAGTCTTATACTAAGGCACTTGTCACTTCATTAAGGGTGCAGTAGAAATCAATGGTTTTCCATAGCCTGACAGCAGTATGGCAATTAAAACATGCTTGTGGTGAAAAAGGACTGTATTCACTCTTTCTATAGAGTTCATATTGGTAAGAAATTGTTGAAAAAAAAAAGAGCAGGAGTGTGGGTGGGTAGTGACTGAGGGCACAAAGGAAAGGGAATTTGCAAGGAGTGAGAAATATATTCAAATACATTCAAGGTAGCAGTGGCTAAATGGCTCCAGTCCAGATGAGAATGGTTCCCTTGGAAACATCCTTCTAGTCAGAGAAGTAGTAACTGGCTTTCAGGTCATGCAGACCACCTTTCCACTACTGCAAAAATACAGCTGAAAAACATAAAACAATCAATATAATATAAAAAAACCACAACACCCAAAACAAACCTAAAACCCAAAAAGCAACAACCTAAAAAGAATCACCCTTTAAAGCCCACAGTCTTGCATCATAGGAAGCAGGCTTTCTCTGCCCCCACTATTTGATGCTGTATGCCATATAAAATTAGAACATAAAGACTGTTCTGAATTAGGGCCTCTTATCCTTCATTTGGCTGTATGGATATGTTCGGATTAATACAAGCTGAGAAGCTCTCTCTGTTCTTCTGATCTGTGGATTGTGAATATGTTCTTTTTCTAGCTCCCAGCTACAGAAATAGTCACAATAGAGAAATCTAATGTATATCTCAGATTACATATTTCTGAATTTTATATATATATATATATATATATATATATGGGGGGGGGTTTGGGTGTTGTATAACAGTTTCTAGGGAAAGTTGCTAGCTGAGAAAGCAGAAAAACTTTTGTGTTTGCTGGGTTCATGCTTTGAGTGATCTTGCAGCTGTCTCTTCAGGGTTCTATAAATGAACCTCAGTTTCAAAAGGCAGGTTGCTCTGCACAGGATATTTACTGAAAATCAGTTCTATCCTGCTCAGTCCAAAACAATTAATAATCAGAAGTTTTGCATTAAAAAAAGAAGAAATTCTTTTTTGTGTCTAGTCACTGTTATTAATTTAGTAGTACTGTATCTGAAAGAAAATATTGTTTTCAGACTGGATGTGTAGTCACTGAGAAAAAGACATTTCCTGGCTTATAAGTCATATGAGACCCATCCTCTGGGTCCAGCAGAGGAGAGAGAAAAAGAGGTTTGAATCTCTGATATCCCAGAAGTATAGAGTAAGATTTTCTAGATGGGATGAGGTACCTGAGGAATAGGCTAAATTAGTCACTATGGAATTCTTTTGGATGCAGCTGGGCAGCTGCTGCAGCTACCTGAACTAGGTCAGGCACTTTCCACACCTCCACTGGCTGAAATCTTATTCTATAGCACCCCTATTGCCATTGTATGATTTCCATTTTGTGTATTTATGCCTTCATGCAGCTATGTAGACCAAAGGAGAGATGTTTTCCACTCTATTACATGACTTAGTTGAATCTACACAACACGTATTTATTCCTACCTTCCTAATATTTTTTCTCATCTTCAAATTATCATCAAATCAGACCTTGCTTCTGCCACCTTTGCTATATTTATTCATAACCAGGTGGTTCACTGACAAAACACCTGTGCTTCCCTCAGAGTGCTATGGCTTTGATTTTTTTTTCTTGCCTGAGTACACTGACTTGAGCAATTATTTATTTCAGCTCAGCAAAGCTCTCTTGATACAAAGTACATCCAGAGCATGCTGTAAAGCAGAGCAGAAATTTTCATTTCTAGCACCTCTTTCACCACTTTCTTCCCCCCATTACTGCTTGAGAACCATTGCATGTCAGATCTGATTTTTTTTCTGTTTCAAGAGCAGTGAATTTTTTATGGGTAACAAAACATAACATCAATAGAATCAAGGATAGAATTGCCCAATGTCTATCACGAAGGCTGAGCTTTCATTATTTTGTGGATATTTGTGTAAGCAAAGATCCATCAAAGGCTAAACACGCATTGAGTTGAACAATATTGTTGATACAAGGTACCTTCCACACTTCTTCAGGAAAAAGTAATCACTTAAGTCATGTTTGACAAAGATCATGACAATTAAGGAGCAGCTTGGAAATACCTGGAAGAGAAGATCACCCGTAGTTGTCCCAGCGTTGGTTAGAGTGCTGATGCAGAAAGGATTTATGCTTATGTCCCTCTTGCCATAGTCCTATGATGTGAAGCATTTTAGGGCTAAGATCACCTAAAATTTCCTGTACCATCTTCCCTGCAGCTATTTGTTCCCAGTCTGCATCTTGATTTGCAGTCTGCTCAGCTGCATTAATGCAACTGTTTGTGGCACCGCTTTGGAGACTGAATAAATAATCTGTTCTGAGATAGTTTTTTGAGGGACAGAGTACAGGGCGAGAGGGGGGGTGTGGGGGTGTGGAAATGAAACCAAGGAGAGGAATACTTAAAGGTAGCCCTCGTATAAAACAGAAAGGCATCCTGACACAAAGGCAGCATTCTGCTAATATATAAAAAGGAGAATCACTGGCTAATGAAGGTATTTGCACAGCTGAATAATGCTCTAGTAAGGTCCTTCCAGTACTGGCAATGAGAAAGGTCAAATGTGGTGCCATTTAAGGTTAAGATGGCTTCACAGTCAAAAAAAGAGAAGATTTTAATACTGCTCCAGTAAAAAGAGAACAGATTTGCTTTTCTCAGACTGTGACTTAGTATTCGTAGATTCTTGCTGGGTGAAATCTTAAATTCCATCTAAGTGAAACATTCATCTACTTGACAGTTTGTGGTGAATAGCAGCTTCTGTTTTCTGTCAGTATGAATTATGCATGTTTGTAAAAAGCTTCCAAATTTCAATTAGTGAATCTTAATTTTCTTTCTTAGGCCAGATGGACTTTGTTAACAAAAGGATTGTATCTATATCTAATGGAACCTCAAATTGTTTTAATCAATTTCAATTGAGATAAATATTTGAAGCATTAAACCTGTCTTCACTATTTTTTTTAACAAAGTCAGTTCTGGATATCAACAGCACACTGCTCAGTTTATTACTTTTTTTATCCAATTAGAAAGCAGAATCCCCATGCACTAATTGGCAAGTACATAAAAGAATCTACATGTTGCTTAAGCAGCAGAGAGGCAAGGAAGTTTAATTAAGTTGTAACAGGCAATTTGTAACTAATTACATTTGGTGCTAGATGGTGCTGGTTTACTGGCATGGTGTGGGGGGGAGAAATTCTTGTACATCTTATTGCAAGTCCCAAAATAGATACAACATTTTTCCTAGAGTAATGCCATAAGTGCTAGTGCTGAGTATTTTTACAGCCTTTTTGAACTGGTTACTGTCTTAGAAACTATAGGATACTGTGCATACTGAGGACTCTTGGTTTGCACCCAATCCTATTGCATTCAACAAGGAGTAGTATACCTTTTTCTGAAACTATTTTAATCACACAATTACTTCAGTTTGTTCAGTAAACTTCACTATGTTCATTTACCTCTAATATGCTGAAATGTTGTTAAATCACAGATCTTTAAGTTATTTTCCAGAATTTGATACTTGGGAAGTTTTTGCAGGTAATTCTGTACCCATAACTGAGAAGTATTCATTTTGAGTGGATATGCACTTTTGTTTGTCAGTACTTCTTAGATTTGCAAGGACTTAAAATGAGATTTTAGTGCAAATTTTTAAATGTAGACCTTAAAATCCTTCATTCATTTGCTGTCCAGAAATACATTTAGCTGTTGTGAACATGTATGGAAGTGAATGTTTTTGTGACCATATTTGTGCATGAACAGATAAACATTTATTGCATTCTTTTGGTAAGAATGCTGAAAGAGCATTGGCTCAAAAAGGTACAGTAATTCTCCTGTTCACTAGTGGCCTGAGCAACATGAGTCTTTGAATTCAATACAGCTTCGTGAGTTTCCATTATATAGATCAATCCATGAAGGACCAGGAAAATTAAACCTTGAGTAATAATGATTATAGATATGTCTTCTGAAAGCAGGATCAACTTTCAGTCATACAAAAAGCTGTTTAAAGTGTAACCGTGCTGTCTAGTTTCTATAAACTATGTGTATGAGCTTCATATCCTTCCTTCCCAGCTAGTTCCCTTCAGCCCCACTGAAAGACTCTGCAGCAGCAGCAGAAGAGGGATATTCACATTGCCAAGCCTGGAGTCTGGTAGGCTCCCCGTACTGTTAACAGAGGAAGTTACATTTAGAGGTGATTCCTGTAATTGAAGTGGGAATCCTAATTGCTGCCTAATACAGGCATTCTGAATAGCCCCTTGAAAATATCCACCTTTCTTCACAGAGTGTAGGTAGTCTAATTGCTGAGGTCAGGCTCCTAAAGCTGAGGGGTGAGAATTCTTCCACCTATTCCTAATAACTACACACTATGGCAAATCCTACAGTGAACAGGTGACAGACAGAAAGCTTTCTTTGACTGCACAGCAGATGTTAGATCATTATTTCTCATCAGGAGAATGGTAAAAGTAGAACAAAATACCTTTCTGCAACATTTGTAGGTCATCTTTGTAGTATATATCTCATATATTTGCATATTTTTTTGCATATAGAATATATAACACTAACCACAACCATCAATGGCTTCATTTTCCCTCTTGGTTTGTCATGGCTGTATGGATCAGTTCAGCTTCTTAAGGGGTTTGTTGCTTAGACTAGTGTAATATTTTTGTCTGTGGTGAAGAAAAATCCCTAATCCTTTCTGAAGACTAATAACATCTGCTACACTTTTGGATTATGTGGAAAGACATTAATGGATGCCCAGCATGAATTCCACTTAAGTGTCAGTTTGTGCAAACAAAAATGTGACAAAAATAGAAGTAACACCAGCAGCAGCACATCTGTTTAAAAGCTAATGCAAGCTACAAGTACTTTAGGACAGTAATTTAGGCTATTTTTCAACATTTCCTGTTTGACACATAACCATATAAGATATGTCAAAAGCTTGATTCAATGGAGATGATGTATACCAGCCCTTTCTTTAGTGAGAACAAAGCCATGAGGCACAATCTTTCAAGGTCTGGGGGGATGGTGAAAGGCTTAGTATGGGCTGCTAATTGTGATACATTGCTTCTCCCCTCTAGAAACATGTTCTGAATGTCTTACACTATTAACTGCTCTTTTATTTGTTCAGCACACATCACCTTAGAAATAAAAAGTGATCCAAAGTCACTTCTCATGTTGAAGTGGAATATCAAAAGATAAGCCACTCCTGAGACTGCTGCTGTAACAGAGACAATTACAAGTTGCACAGCCTTAATGGGCGCAGCCTAGTCAGAAGTGACTGCCCATTGGAATGGGCTGCCCGGGGAGGTGGTGGAGTCACCATCATTGGAGGTGTTCAGGAGGAGAGTTGATGGGGTGCTTGGTGCCATGGTTTAGTTGTTTAGGTGGGTTGGATTGGTTGATGGGTTGGACGTGATGATCTTGAAGGTCTCTTCCAACCTGGTCTGGTCTATTCTATTCTATTCTATTCTATTCTATTCTATTCTATTCTATTCTATTCTAAGTGTAGTGATGTGAGTGGCCAGGTGCTCATTCAGAAGCTTATTAGCTAGGTTTGTTGGCTCAGACATAGCTTTGTGAAAATAGGAATTTCTCAAAAGTTACACAAGGGAGTACAGAGACTTGTGGAACTCAAATTCTTGTTTTCTGCTGATTTACACCTTGCTGCATCTGTCTGTGCAACAGAATTTATGTGTCCTAACAGTAAGTTGTTTAAAATATTGAGCAAAAAATTATTTAAAATATTCTAGGACAAAATAGTTTGTGCAGAAATGCTTCTATTCCTCTATTTCCTCCTCTGTAACAACCTTTTGAGCAGCCAAGTCTATTCAAATGAAAATCTGAGGGGGTTATGATTTGGATTCCCAAGCACAAGCATGTACAATAACTCTAGGGTGATGGGTGTCATCTGCTTCTGACTTTTCTTTTAAAAAATTATTATTGTTAATAATGGCTATTATTATTAGAGTATTTATTTATTTGACAAGTGCTGGGTTTGTGCTTCTGCAGGAAATTAGTAAGCAGAAAGTGCACCAAACTGAGCAAACATCTACTGAAAAGGTGAAGGAGATTAAAGTGGTGATATTAAGACACCCTCTATTTCTAGATGGCAGGAAATCAGGCCACTTCTGTGAAGCCATCTGCTCAGTCTACTTCTATGCATATGTAAGTAATGTAACAAAACCTCCCCATTCTTAGTCTTTAAAAATCACTATCAATGGTGTCAAGCTTTTTAGATCAGCCACCTCGCCTGTGACTGACGGCTATTGGACCTGCTATTTATGGGAAGGACAGGGGTAAATCTTCCTCTGTGTGTGCACTGTGTAGATCATTTGTGAAAGTGCAACAGTTGTCTGGACTCCTTGTGTAAATCAAGTGTACTGCACACAGCCAGTAAAACTTCTCCATCCTGGGAGGGAGAGCCTTACAGGGTATGAGAGGCAGAGTTAATCTGCACTGCAGCTTGCTCTTAAGGAACCTCTGAGAATTAAGATGACCAGGTAACTGTAATCAAGCTATCAGCTCCAGTCTAAACAATATATATATTGTATATATAGATCTATAAACAACAATAAAGAGCTAGTTAAGAAGAATAATGGCAATGGAAACAGTGAATTTTACAGACTTTATAATATTTGTACACTTCACAGTGAAGGAGCAAAAAACTTATCATCCAATTAAATTTATAAGTACAGCACAAACCTCTCCTTTCTCAGCTGCCTGCATACTCATTAGTACAGCAGTATTGCCACTGCAGCACCACATTCATTCTCCAGTATAATGCACTATGTGTATAACCTTATGTACACTAGAGGTTTTATAAAATTTGGGTGAAATCTTGGCAAAAAAACTATACCCTTCTTCTAGGGACAGGGAATGAACCTCAACAATCCTTAGCCTCATGTGACTCATCTATTCCATACTGAAAATCATTAACAAAGTTCCTACTGATGTCCATGGTGATAAAATTAAGGCGATTGTTTTTGATTGCCAAGTTACATGGATCAATAACTAATACCTTACTGTTTTAAGGACATAGCCCTGTTGATAAAGCACTACATCAAAATTTCAGACTGAAATCTTTCTTTTCTTTTCTTGGCCTGTGTGACAAGAGCCAGTGATTTCACTTACCAAAGATTATCGTCCTCCTCTCTTCTCCTACCTGCATTTAATTATTGTCTCAGGACACAGGCACTTCTGGTTGAAATATTTTAGAATCATAGAATTGTCAGCGTTGGAAGGGACCTCAAGGTTCATCCAGATACAACCCCCCAGCCATAGACTAGATCAAGTTGCTCAGAGCCACATCCAGCCTGGCCTTAAAAACCTCTAGGGATAAGGCTTCCACCACCTCCCTGGGCAACCTGTGTGTGTCTCACCCCCCTCATGGTGAAGAATTTCCTTCCCAATCTGAATCTACCCATTCCTATTGTTGTTCCATCCCCCCTAGTCCTATCACTACCTGACACCCTAAAAAGTCCCACAGCAGCTTTCTTGTAGGCCCCCCTTTTTGTATAAATCTTTCTTTTAATACATGTCTGGTCGTGATTAGATTCCAGATACTGTAACTAGTAGATAGTGTACATAAATAGTAGAAGGAAAAATCAGAATTGAATTGATGATTGCAATTTATAAACTCACTTTTGTGAGTAGATGTTGCCAGAATCAACATGATGTAGCAATGCCAAGTCTGTCCAAATACTAACATTAATTAGCAGCAGGGTTTTTTCTTAATTTCTTGTAAGAGAGAAGCATGGGTTATCGCATATTTTGTGTCAAATGTGCAGCATAGCTATTTCCTTTATGGAATCATAAGGCCCAAGATGTGAGCAAGGTTGAAAAAATAGATTGAACGTATTTAGGTAAAGTATTATTTAATAAAATAACAAGAGCAGAGATGGAAATGGATGATGAAGTCCTGACCTCTTTGAAATATAAAAATCAATCTAACACAGAAGTTAAGATTAGCCAGTAGCTTGGGATGTCATTAATGTTAAATGCTATGAATCCTGTTAAATGTTGGCAGTCATCGGAATTTTCACACGGGATAAACTGCAAGGAATGTTATACACTGATTTTATCCAAACTTGAGCTAAACAGCAACTTGTATTTAGTGAAGTTTCTTTTGTAAGACAATAGGAGATGACAAGGAGGGGGGAAAATGTATGCAGGAGTTTGGTGTGCTTCCGTGTCCTTTTATGACAGTTTTTCTGCTCATATTGGCTCCTTGGGAAGGTAATAACTGCCAAAGGACAAGCAGCATTTACCAGCAAGAATAAAAATAGATCTTTAAAAATCATAAAGAACTTGAAAAAAAAAAAAAAGAAAAAAGGAGTCATTAAACCTGATCACATTAACACAGAACAGGTTTATGCTCTCCTTAAAGCCAGAGGCAACTTTATGGAATCTGTCATGCAGTGAATCTCACACACAACAGAAATTAAGGACAAGCTCACACTTTTACCCAGCCAAAAGATCTTCCTAATTTTTTAGGCAACAGCTTTCTGATCTGGCATGTGGCATCAGTGCAAGGCCTCCCTTTTGTTCAAAAGCAGGAGGTAAAGGGTGAGGATAGAGAAAAAAACTCTGTGTGGGTTTTCTGTGCCCACAGGAGCCCTTCCAAAGTGTAAGCCTTCAAGACCTCCCTTTGCTCCACTTCCCTAATAAGACATAGAAAGAGGTAATTTGAAGAGGTTTATCCTGTCTTGTGTTGCAAACTCTGATATCTGCACAGAGTTCCAAAATGCTGCTTTGACAAATGTCTTTTAAAGTAAGCCACTTTCTCACAAACTAGAGAAAACTTGATTCACAAGAGTCTTGAGGAAAAAACAGGATGCTGGGAAGGTCTTCCGACAAGAGTGATCTTTGAGTATTTTGTTAACATTTCAACATCTTGGTTACAAGGTTTGCTGCATCCACTCTGTCCAATTACAAAACAAAACAGAACCACAATAAAACTGTCTGCCAAATGTTGGGAAATAAAGGAATGGAAGAGCCAAACCCACAAAGATCCCTTAGGCAACGCAACCTCCAGGACAGACAGGTACACAGACATCTGGAAATTTGAGGAAACATGCCTTTAAATTTTATGAGTTTAAGACATGATTTTAAAGTACATAAAAAATGTAGCAGAATAATGGAATATTATTTGCCAAGAGCTACCCAACTTCCCACGTTTGTGTGCATGCCAAAGTGTAAAACAATTATCTTGTTCTCAGAAAATGTAATGTGCAAAATAATTAATTTCCCCCTCCTTCTTATAATTAAATTTATCAATCTAAAATATCCATTCCTAAGTTGTTCATAAAATGGAACCTAGGAAAAAGCTGCTCACTTCAGTTGCACGGCCTTTCTCTAAATGCAGATAATCATATTCAGCAAGGCTAAATGGAAACACAAGAACCCCTGATCTTTCTACGAATGTGTTACCTGGAATAATTTGTTCTTTGTCTCTTACTTGGCAATTGTCAACAAAAACAACGATAGCATTAATTGCCTTATCAGGCTTGCTTACTCCTGCTGGAAGATTTCAGATTCCATTAGAATCCATAAGCCTTGGCACAGACTTACGGGTTTATTTATAGAAGATTATAAAAATCAGTAAACTACTTGTCAGAAAAATTCTATGTTACCATTTTTTATCTTGTTGAACAGGCTTGCTGTTGCTTCAGATTCACTGTGGGCTATGCTAAAGATGATAAAAGAAAACATTTTAATTTACAGCTTGAACTCGAGCCACTTTTCCCTTGAGGTACACTGCAAAACACTAACAGCTTAAATGTTAATATGAAATCTGTGGATTGCATTAAAAGTTCTTTCTCTCTAAGCATAAAATACAGTGAGAGACAATACACATTATTTACTCCATCAGTTTGGGTTTTGAAGCAACACCCTAGTGATTCAGCTAATGCCACAGGAAATCTTTTTCCCATACATAACAGAAATACTATTTGGGGCTGTTTGGTTTTAATTTATTCTGTTAGTTGGACCTGTTACTACTTTTGTTGAATTCCCTGCTAATTTTACAGTGATTTCATTGAGCCCTCATGTAGAAGTAGTGCTATGGTGATGAGCAAAGTGATGAGCACTTCTATTGTAAATAACAACAATACGGAGACAGAAGAGGCTGCTGCTTTCTGAAATTTTAGATAAAGCAGAAATATTAGAATAAAGCCTTCAAGCAAACCCTATATTGTTTTAGTCAGTTTGTAGAACTATAATGATAATATTTCAGAATGGGCACTGACAACTTTTTTACTTAATTTTATGTCTGAGAGGTTTTTTTGAGGCGTCACAGACATCTGTGTACTACCATTCAAGGGCACTGAAATTTGCATGAACAGTAATCCATGAACAGAAGTTAGTTACTGTCTTCTGTCCTCCCTGAGGAGAGGACATTCTGCTTTGGTTAAGCAATAACACATGGAAAGTGACTGCTTAAAAGCAAAGCAGACCCTGTAAGAAGCTTGTTGAAGTACACCTCTATCAGACACACTTTCACTGTATCTTTTTGGTATATCAGTACAGCAGCAGGAAGCTGGGAACGAAGAGATCACAACATGATGGCTTCACTCCTGCTCATTTACTGCTGGCAGTATCCTATCCCTTCTGCTCTAACTGATAAATAACTGTTATGTAACACAAAGAGTTCACAGGTTTGAAGACTGCCTTGCTCCACATCAGGTGGAATAAATTGGGCCTGTATCTGTGAAAAGGAGCTCAGGTATGGGATATGATCAGGAGATGTTCAATCAGCTGTTATCAGAATATTGCTGACAGATGAACTCATGAACTCTCACTGGTTGTGTGTGGATATTGCAAAGAAGATGAGGGATCACCAGCAGTCCTTTGGCAGGATTCACTAAAGATGGGAACACAAGACAACTGCAGTGAAGCCACAAAGCCCACTGCAAAAGGAGGACATTCATATTTAATCTAATATATTCACTTGGTCAGGTAAGCAGGTAATGCTAATTGTGGCATTTCATACAAATTGAATGGAAAACTTCCAGCCTGTACAGTAGGAAAGCTTGGCAGAAAAAAACCCATGAACTTCTTGAAGTCTCTTGTAAACAAGCAAACCAAGCAATGAAGAGTCCTCAAGATTGGTTCCCTTTATTTAGGTCAAATGAATGATTCACTTTCCAAAGAAACTAAACAACATTTTACAACCAGGCTGTTTGCCATAAGAAAAGTATAGTCATGACCTTCTTTTCTTGCAGTGTGTGTATATAATCTCACAGAATCTTGACCATTTCTTGGGACTACGAGTAAAGGGAAGAATTTCATTAAGTATTGATTGATATAAATTAAAAAAGAGACCCAAACAACAAACCCATACCCCTCAAGGATTTTTCACAAATATTTTGGAAGTTAATGATTTTGAAATTGAATTTGATAGTGAACAAAAAAATAGACAGAATAATAAAGACCTGAAAAAAAGAAATAAATAACAAAGAGTTTAACCATTTGCTCTGGCTGGACTATTCACGACAGGCATCCTAGAATTAACATAAGATCTTCAGGACAGAGCTGAAGAACTTTTGGAACATCAAACTACTGATTTGTCATAGCTTAAGGATATTAATTTAATATTTTATCTGCCATATAATGTCTGGAACTGTACAGCTGGTTTTCCTATCTGATTTACAAACACTATATCATGCAATAGGTCATTTCTTATGCTACTATGACTACAATGAATTATAGATGAATTCTCAACCAACATCTGGTCCAAGTGATACACAGAACTGTATTTTATAACTCGCCCAATGCTCTTTGCTGATAATACTTATTAAGTTACATTTTCTGGCATGCAGATTATATTTATGATTTTCTGGCAAGAAGATTATATATAGCTTTATGTTACCTCATAACCCTGATGTATGTTCTCAGTTTTCTTCACTATCGACACTGGGAAAAATAAAATACCTTAAGTCTCATTTTCATCACCTAACACTTCCTTTAACTTTCTTTGTGCATTCTATCTTTTAGGGCATATGGCTTAGTTACAAAAAAAACCCCAACATTGTTACCTTTTCTTGATGATCTTGCCAACACTGATCATTCAAAATTCAGATTTTTTCCCCCTAAGTACCATTATGTGTTCTCACACATACATATAGTGAAAGGCATAAGTAGTTCCTTCAGTACTAAAAGACATATCAGTAGGTTCAGGATAATGAGGCTGATTCAGTAAGACTAGACCTTCAAGCTACATTTTCCATTCAATGAATACACATTCCCCTTAAAACTACAATGACACATGCATGAATGAACAGCAATGAAGTGGTTAATTCACTAGGAAAAGAAAGAACAGCTGTGGGTAGCTTATGAAAAACTATGTTTGACCTGTCCATCATCAAGACATTTGCTCTTTAGTGCTGCAGGTGGCAGAGTTACTAAGAAAATCAACTTAATTCAACACAATCTTTGGAATGACTTGTTCTCTTGATAGCTTTCTGAACAGTGCACATCTATGTCAAGTCATGATCGTTGCTGACTGGGAACCAAAAGATCATTGCAAAAAAGAGCATTGTGAAGGAGATGTTATGCTCAGCATCTTTTAGCATACGCAAATGAAAGCTAGAATATAAAATCAGGACACTACTGAAAGAAGCATTTCAGCTTTTGAGAAAATAGTACCTCTAAAGACACAGCTGTTACTAGTTCTAATCTATTAGCCTTACGTTTTTAACAGCTAGATCTACTAATGGATTTTTTTGCTGATGCACACTTCCTGTAAGTTTAAAAATTATTTGCAAATTTAATTTTCTTTAACTTGTGTTTCCCTGAAATTTAGGTCAGGCTTACTACATTTAAACAGTCTGCAGGCCCTCGAGCAGAATTCCTATGACAATCAGAAAGCAAGATGGTCAGTTAAACCTTGTGGGAACTACAGTTTCCAGATATCCATAGCTGCTAAAAAAATGTACACTTGAGGAGCATACTTGTTTCAGAAAAGCAAAATAAGGAAAATACCACTTTAATTGACCATGAGACAGGAAAAAGAGAATATATTCCCTTAAGTCCTCTCTTAGAAGTAGCTCCAAGAGCTGCCTCTTGGTAGCTGGCAGGCCTTTTATATTCTTAGATTCATAGAATCACTAAGGTTGGAAAAGACCACAAAGATCATCAAGTCCAACCTGTCACCACAGACCTCATGACTACTAAACCATGGCACCAAGTGTTACATCCAGTCCCCTCTCGAATACCTCCAGGGATGGTGACTCCACCACCTCCCTGGCAGCCCATTCCAATGGCAAATGACTCTCTCAGTGAAGAACTTCCTCCTCACCTCAAGCCTAAACTTCCCCTGGCACAGCTTGAGACTGTGTCCTCTTGTTCTGGTGCTGGTTGCCTGGGAGAAGAGACCAACCCCCTTCTGGCTACAACCTCCCTTCAGGTAGTTGTAGAGATCAATAAGGTCTCCCCTGAGCCTCCTCTTCCCCAGGCTAAATAACCCCAGCTTCCTCAGCCTCTCCTCGTAGGGCTTGTGCTCGAGGCCTCTCCCCAGCCTCGTTGCCCTTCTCTGAACAAGTTTAAGAGTCTCAATGTCCTTCTTAAACTGAGGGCCCCAGAACTGGACACAGTACTCATCGTGTGGCTTAACCAGCGCAGAGTACGGGGGCAGAATGACCTCCCTGCTGCTGCTGGCCACACTACTCTTGTTTCAGGCCAGGATGCCATTGGCCTTCTTGGCCACCTGGGCACACTGCTGGCTTATGTTCAGCCAGCTGTCAGTCAGTACCCCCAGGTCCCTTTCTCTTTGGCAGCTCTCCAGACACTCTGACCCCAGCCTGTAGTGCTGCATGGGGTTGTTGTGCTACTTATTGCTATTAGTCTCCTTTCTCAATCTTCACATCTAAAAAGACCCACTCACATCAGCAGCAGGGAGAGACAGAATATATAATGCATACACTGGAATAGGATACCAGGACATAAGTTGTGTAGGCTGCTGAATCCTTATTATTTAAATCAATGACTTACGTTTGAGATGTCTTCAGGGATTCCCAAAGGGGCTCGTGCACCACTCTTGAAGTTGTCAGTGTGGTGTGGCCTAATGAATCTGGCCATGAACAGAAGGAAGCTACTGAGTTATCTGAGAATGATGGCAAAACTGTGAAATAATTTGGTGGAAAACACTAAACAGATTTTTTTTTTAAAAGCAATTTGTTTGTATACTTTTTTCCTCGACTAGTTTTGAATGTAGCACGCACAAATCCCATTTTGAATTTCACTTAATTTAGTGGGTTTATTTCTCCATTTACAAGCCGTGCCATGAGGAACCTTTTTAGTGCTCCCAGGCTAGACAACTAGTAGAGTTAACCTGAAACACTTAAAGAGACATAAAAAGTCTAGTTTTAGCCAGAAAAATGCTGTTGAGTTTATTGTTGTGCTTACTACTGTAACTCTCAAGGGAAGATCCAGAAGATAGCCTGTTAGTCCAATGTACAAAGTGCCTGCCTTAAAGAATTAGTCATATAGACCTCATAAAAACAGCCATTAATGTCAAAAGATAAGTTTAAGAGGTTTGATATTATACCTGCACTCTAAAAAATGAAGCTTTACACTTTGTTTAGAGAAATGACTTTGTGCCTCTTATCTCTTTCTAAGAAAATACCATTTCCAGAGTTTTGCTCTAGGTATTGAATTTTGTGTGTGGAGTTTATGGAACTCTGAAAGGAAAGTAGATTTGACCAGTGTAATGTGGCCCTGATTGAGTGTTGCAGTTGCTGGAATACATTCAAATATAAATGTGCACAAACCTTGGAAAGTATTCAATTTCATCATAGTGATATGCACAGAACTGGTAATGATGGGGTTAAAAAACAAATACACCAGAGATGTAGGTAATAGGAAACCTGCTGCTATCACAGGTGATAATGAAAATTCTTTAGACCTCTGCAGGTGTAATTCAGTCAATTAGAGCACAAATTGAACAATTTCCTAATCGTTAAAGCAAATAAGGAATATTATGTCAGTCCTCTAAGCCATCATTTGAAGAAAGAAACATATAATTATCAGCTCATCAACCTAAGGGCAATTTACCAAGTCTCCAATAAACAGATTGTAATTCTCTGTATTCTAGAAGTGACCAAGTCATAAACATTTTCTTTTGTGTGAGTAATGGACAGCCATTTGCAAATGACAGTCCTGGACAACTCCAGGATTCCCTTTCCTTATTCAAATGTTGACAAAAACAAATTGCTTGGAATCTAAGTGCAGAGATTAAAATAGTGTGAGAAGAGCTTTTCTTTTCAACTCCAGACGTTAATCACAGGTAAACAAAGACCTTCTGAAAACTCAGCCTGCTGTGTATCACATTTAAAGATGAAGAGGAGCAGTACAAGATGTACTTTTGTTTTCTGAAGATATATATTTTTTTCTTTTGTTTAATGATTTCTTGAGATAGGGGAAGGGAAGAGGGTTTATCTCATATAAAATGGATATATTTGGTCTCTAGGACCACGGAATATCCACATATCTGTAAATATATTGGTTAAATTTCATAGTGAATGATGAAGTCAAGTACAGTTGGTGGCCTATCACAGGTGGTGTTCCTCAGGGCTCAGCACTAGGGCTAGTTCTCTATCTAGATGAGGGGATTGAGGCACCCTCAGTAAGTTTGCAGATGACACTAAGTTGGAAGGGAGGCTCTACTGTGACCTAGATAGGCTGGAATGATGGACCAAGGCCAATTGTATGACATTCAGCTGAGCCAAGTGCTGCATCCTGTATCTGGGCTGCAATGATCCCACACAATGCTACAGGCTTAGGGAAGAGTGGCTGGAAAGTTGCCAGCAGAGAAAGACCTGGGGGTGTTGATCAACAGGTGGCTAAATGTGAGCCAGCATATGCCCAAGTGGGCCGAGAAGGAACGGTGTGCTCAGAGGGACAAGGGAAGTGCTTTCCCCCCTGTACTCAGCACTGGTGAGGTCATGCTTTGAGTACTGTGTCCAATTTTGTGAGCCTCAGTACAAAAAAGAAGACATTGAGATGTTGAAATAGGTCCAGAGGACAACAAACCTGGTGAAATGTCTGGAGAACAGGCATTATGAAAAGTGGCAGATGCAGATGGAACTGGGGTTGTTTAGGCTGGAGGAAAGGAGGCTGATGGAAGACCTTGCTCTCTACAACTTCCTGAAAAGAGGTTGTAGTGAGGTGGGGATCAGTCTCTTCTGTCTAGTAATAAGTGATGGAAGCAGAGGTGAAGTTTAGATTGGGTATTAGAAGAAGCTTCTTCACTGAGAGGGTTCTCAAACACTGGAACAGGCTGCTCAGGGAGGTGGTGGAATCAGTGTTGCAGGGTGGGGGAAGGTTTAAAGAGGCAGAAGTGTGGTGCTAAGGAACATATTTAGGACAAGACTTGGTAGAATTAGATAATGGTTGGACTATTGATTGATCATCTTAAAGGTCCTTTCCAAGCAAAACAATTCTGTGGTTCTATGAATTCTAGTAAAGAAGGTGCATGCTGTCATATCCTGCTATAGCTTTTCCACATACTTCAAATCAAGTCCAAACTACAGTGAAGTCTAATTACTCCTTATTTTTCCCTGGAACCTTGCACTCCCAAGTCTCCAAGTATTTTGCCATTTAACAAAGAGAGAAACTCAGGATGGGCTTTGGAGACATCAAAACAGAGGTACCTGTAAATCATGAAAATCTCTAAGCTCCTGTTATTATCAGAAGAGTCAATACAGTCACAGGGCTGGTAGGGTTATTTAGATCACCCCAAAACAGAGACCTGCATTGGCTCAGACTTGAATTCTCTTGTTCAAAACTCACGCTGAGATTTTACTGAAGGATATGAAAGCTGCTGCCTGAATCTTAAGCACAATTGGATCTTGAAGGCAAAATGACCAAACCCCTCACATAAGCGAGAACAGTTGTGATGTTGCATATATTGGAGATGAGTTTTTAACTCCTCTAGTTCTATACAGATCTTGAAATGGCATGCTGAAGAAATGAATGAAAGCACAGGTTAACAGAATGGCACAGAGCTTCATTTACACTTCAATTCTCCTAAAGATATTTTAACTACCTACTCACATTAAGTAACTAATTGCAATTCCCAATCTACCTCATTGGCAATTCATTTGAAATGCAAGTAGGTAGTGCTTGCTTTACTATTCACCAGAAAACAAGGAAGCATTAATCTTGCTTTATTTGTACCTGTGAGATCTCATGCCAACATTTTCGAGTGTAAAAACTCATGGCATATAAATTAAGCTTAGCAGAAACAGAAAGCCACCTTTTGATGGAAATTTGATGTTTCCCATGCGTGCTGGTCCCCAGGCAGTTTGTACTATAGCTTTGCCTCAGTGAAGCAACTTTATTTGTGAATTGGACTCTTCAGATGAGCATATGCTTAAAATACAGAATTTTAGAATGGCCATTTCAAGTGCTTATATGGTGAAAAATTTTGTTGTCAGGTTTACTGCCATTCTGCCACCAGCTGTTCTTGAGCTGCGCCTGCAAAACTTGCTTAAGCAGAGCAAGAATGGAGGGGAAGAGGGAGCAATTTATTGTCATTAGCAGTCTTTGCATTTTTTGAAAGCAAAAAGTTGCATCTTCTTACTTCTTGAACACCTTGAAAACAGGAGCTTTAAAAATAGTATTAAATTCTTCTTAAACTCTTCTTTACATAAGTCATGCATTCACAGAGTGCATATTTAAGTAGATTTATGAAACTCTCTTGCAGCATAAAGTGAAGGAGCACTAACTGACCTTTGTTAATACTCTTCACAGCAGTGATTCATTTGGTTATATTGATTTTTCTATAATTATTCTACTCTTTTCTTACCCATTGCAAGAAAAATTTCCCCTAAAAGTAATGTCAAACTTGTTGCATAGTTACTTTCTCAGACAAGTTTTGAGGCAAACTCTTGAAACAGAGATATTTTATTTCACACAGGACAGTGAAATTGAACCAACAACTCTGTTTCCTTGTGCAGTGCAGTGCAGCCCACAGTGGACAGGGCAGATTTCTTCTGGACCTTGCCCATGCCTGGTGTTCCAAGCAATAGAATAGAATAGAATAGAATAGAATAGAATAGAATAGAATAGAATAGAATAGAACAGAATTAACCAGTTTGGAAGAGACCTTTGAGATCATCAAGTCCAACCTATCATCCAACACTATCTAATCAACTAAGCCATGGCACCAAGCACCCCATCCAGTCTCTTCCTAAACACCTCCAGTGATGGTGACTCCACCACTTCCCTGGGCAGCAGATTCCAATGAAATGGGCTGTTTCACTTTTGTTACTTTGTGCTTCTATAATCTTTGCTCAGGTGTCAAAATATATTACCAATGGGCAGAGTAAAGCAGTGCAGAAAAAAAAATTCTCCTTCCTCAGTAGCAGTAAATGAAACAGTGGAAATGCAAACCAAGCAGTAACAAAAACAAGCCTTGGGCAAAATGTAGGCTAATAATCACTTTCTCCAATGTGTGACTACCACAGGACCTCAATCACAGAAAGCCAGGTTGGAAGGGAACCCAAAGACCATCTGGTCCAACCTTTCTAGGTGATAACATTGTTGAAATGAGCTGGCCCAGCACCCTGTCAAGCTGAATCTTAAAACTGACCAGTGTAGGGGAATCCACTGCTTCCCTTGGGAGATGATTCCAATGTCTGACTGTGCTCATTGTGAAAAACGTTCTTCTGGATTCCAATGGGAATCTCCCCAGCAGTAACTTGTTCCCATCACGCCTAGTCTTTTCCATGTGACTCCTTGTAAAAAGGGAGTCTCCATCATCCTTGTAGACACCTTTTACGTACTAGGACATGGTAATAATGTCTCTCCCAAGCCACCTTTTCTTCAGGCTGAACAAACCCAGCCTTTCCTTGTATGACAGGTCTTCCAGTCCTCTTGTGGCCCTCCTTTGGATGGTTTTCAGCCTATCCACATCCAAAACTGCAGGCAGTGCTCCAGGTGTGGTCTGACAAGCATTGAATAGAGTGGGCCAATGACTTGTTTATCTCTGCCTGTTGTTGATGCAGCCCAGTATCCTGTTGGCTTTCTTTGCTGCTGCAGCACACCTCTTTACTCATGCTGAGCTTGTTATCCACCAAGATTCCCAGGTCCCTTTCCATAGGCCTGCTCTCCAGTCAGGTGAATCCCAGTCTGAGCTGCACTCTTGGGCTATGTATTCCCAGCTGTAAGACCCTACATTTGTCCCTATTAAACTCCATAAGGTTCTTGCTAGCCCACTCATTCAGCCTGTCCAGGGCTTCCTGGAGGGTGGCTCTCCATTCTGGAGTGTCAACTTCCTCAATCATTTTGGTGTCATTTGCAAATTTCTCAGGTGATCTTGATCCCAGCATCATGTTCACTTAGGAAGATACTAAACAGTGTTGGGCCCAACAGCAACCCCTCGGCAGCTCCACTTGTGACTGGCTGCCAGGCCAAGAAAGAACCATTTTCTTCCTTCTGGGTACAAACTGTCAGCCAGTTCCCCACCCACTGTACAGACCACCTATTGATGCCATAACACATCAGTTTCTCCAGAAGGAGATTGTGGCAAAAGCCTTAGAGAAGTCATAGAATTATTGAGGTCTAGAGATCATCAAGTCTAACCTATGACCTAGCACCACCACATTGCCTAGACCATGTCTCCAAGTGCCACATCCAATCTTACCTTAAACACCTAGGTAGACAATGTCAACTGCTTGCTCTGCTTGTCCAGGTAGACAGTGTCAACCACTTGCCCTGCAGGGATTGAGTGAGTTACTTTGTCATAGAAGGTGATCAGGTTTGCCAAGCAGGAATTGCCTCTGGTGAATCCATGTAGGAAATCAGATAGTATGATATTTTCTGACAGCAGAGAAAAGAAATCAATGCAATATTATTGTAGCAAAGAAATAAAATATTTAGCATGCAGGAGTATGGATCTTTACTCATGCTGATTAATATGCTACACTGTAAAGCAGCTCTATTGATTAATGGGAATGTAAATGGGAAAGCACATTGTTTCAATCAAATTAGAAAGGAAGTGACACAGAAAATTAAAATGTATAAAAAAGGGCCTGAATATATTTTCTAGCCATTCATCCTTTTCCATGTCTAATCAAAACACCACAAGCTATTGTTCCCAGAAGACATAAGATTGATGAACAACTCTAAGAAGGCAGCCATATAAATCCAATCTGCCCAGACTTCTTACAGTCAAGAATAACAAATCTCTTGGTGTGGTTGAACACACTCATTCATATCAGCAATACAATGGATGCATTTGGTCAGAATACAAGGTCCACTTTGCCTGTTATTTCAGTGTCTGATACTGATCAGTATAAGGGGAACCTAAGGAATAAATTCAGTTAAGAGATGTACATGAGCATGTGAGGCTGATATGGATGCCTGGCACACATGGGGCTGAGTTTTCCTTGAGCTGGTAAGAAACTCCATCTGTGCATGTTAGTGACGTGGTGTCAATAGGCAAGAAGAACCTCTGAGGAAAGATGCACAGAAATTTGGAGTGTTTTGGGGTAACTCTGGCAACTGGGGGAGTGCTTTTGGCTCCCTGGTCCCATCACACCTCCATAACTGGCCAGCACCTATCAGTTTCCCAGATACCTTCAAGGTGTCTCAATTAGTTTTGGTGATGTGTTCGTTGCTGTCTGTGCCCTACCTGAGGAGCAGGGCATGCCTCTGATTCCTTGCTTTTGCACTGTTTGCCCATTGATTGTTTCATTATTCTCAATAATGGCTTGATTTTATCTGCAGATGCTGTTTTGGGTTGCATTCTGTTTTGTGGTTTTGGTTTTGTTTTGTTTTGTTTTCTTTTAACATTTGATGCTCTCTTTTGGTTGCAGATGGAAACCCTGGATGAAGTACTTACGAGTCAGGAGGAAAAAGTAACACTTAAAAAAAGTAAAGGAAGATCATGAAGCTTAGAATAACAATTCTAAAACGTCATACTGAAAAGTATATTTTCCAAAGATATTAAACTGAAAACAGTTGAGCCTGGAAAAAGACCTGACTTTGGATCAGTTCTTTGAAAACAAGCATTATCATGAATTTTAATCCATTTTGCAGTTCTTAGCAACCTTATAAAGACCTGAGCTCTGAGATAAACTGCACAATAAAACAACAAATTGCCAGTACTTTAAGACCTGCAAAAAATGACTCTTGACTCACTACCTTTCAGAAATTTCATTATGTTTTAACCACTAGAAGCACGTGTGGGTTTTAGTCTTCAAACTATAAAGTAGCAATATTTGGATTTGCTCCTGCAATCTGGAGTGCCTGAAAGCTGAATGGCACTTTAGCATCACATGCCTATGTCTAGCCTGTCCACAAAGCAACTCCATGTAAACAGAGCCTAGTGGAGCAAAGAACTAGAGGTGATTATGGGACACTTTCCAAAATGTGACTTCATTCTGCACCATTAAATACTGTGGCTAGAGGCTAGAAAACTATTGCAGTTTGGCCTCACTGATCAATTTATTCTCTCTGGTATTAAACAGTGTGCCACATGTCTGTGTTTCATAACTAGCTCAATGGATTACAAGGAAAGGTCATGATACTGAGAGAAGAAAGATGAGATAAAGGGAGCTAAAGCAGGTTTCAGAACAATGACTCTTCTCTGTTGCCCCAAACTTGCATTGCCCTACTCAGAGATCCTCAGGTTTTCTCCAGCTGGAATTAACTCTGTGATGATCTAGCTCTCCCTCTCAGGACAAAAGTGAGATTAAGCCACAAAACCAGGTCTCCATCAGTTTAAGGACTGTGTCAGTCATTTGTGGCTCACAGCAGAGGTGATACTGATCTTATCTAGCTCTTCTGGTCATGTATTTTCCTCTACACCTCTGTGCCAACACAAGCTGCTTTCAGTGTTCTACAAGGACATCCATAATTTGCAGCAGGTAGCTATAGAGATATCTCTATAGGTAATTTAGAGCATGTAACATGTTGGAAAGGGCTGTAAAAGCCATGTGATCCAGGTTTCCCAGAGGACATGTGGAGACCCACAATCCTGCTTCTCATAAATCTATTATTTCAAAATCATTCTGCCTTGCTTATATTTTGAGCCAGATGTCCTGGATATTTTTTTCTTTTTTATTCAATGCATGCATCCTCTTCATCTGTAATACTGGTAGTGACACTACCCACTTCAATGAACACTATAAATGGAAGCTGCTTCCCGAAAAGAAACCCCACCAGGGGACTTTATGCCCTAAATTTTGAACAAAAAGAAGTGAAACAAATGCTTTTTACCCTGAAAATGCTGCTTCTTAGAGTAATTTCTCAGCACATGAGTACAAATATAATTAATTTTCCAAGAGATCACAGCATAAATCAAAGAGGAGATTAAACCATATTGTTTGTTACATGAAAATCCCATGGAGGAAAAATCAGATGCTGAAGACAAAAGGTAATTTTGGGTCACACTGTTTGTTTTCAGATGCTTTTTCTTACCAGTTTCAAAGGAGATTTGAATTGCATATTCAAACCTCTTACTCAATAAGCTACCATTTTGATTTTCAACAAAAGAAAACAGATTTTCTTAAAGAAGACTTTCTGAAAGTCAGAAGACCCAGAGGCAAGAGGTCTGTAGAATCTTTTAAAGGTAGCTGGAGGCTAGGGCTGAAGCTCTGGATTTTGATAACCAAAAGCTCTACTCTAATACATGTTTAGGGGATAGACACGTGCTCCACAAAAAGAACCAAACCTAAGGCTGGGAAAAAAACCCACCCCAAAACAAACCCCCCAAAACCCAAACAAACCAAACCCCTTAAATTATTATATATTGTTCTTAACCTTAATTCCTTGTAATAAGGTTGTCTGAAAGATTCAAATGTATAAAAGCATTGGGGAAAGGGTTTTTCAGCTTGCAAAGGCATACTAATTTTTGCACTTTATGGTGGGCATGTTTGAAAGAGTGTCATATTTCAAAAGGGAATCTCACTTCACTAAAAAAAAACAAAAACAAAAAAAGCCACTGCAGGTAGAAGTGCTATGCCAGTGAGCTGGATCATCACTGTCTTTTTAATGCTTCCTTCAAATGGTGCTGCCCTTTGAAGTCCCTTTCAGGTTGTTCTTTCAATGAACTAAGTAAAATGACAAAAGGAAATTGCTTGAAGACCGTGAAATGAATTTTTTTTTCTTCTACAAAAAAGCAATAGGTTCATTTGTGGCCAACATTCCTTAATGGTCATGTTTTAGAGAAGATGATCTAGGAACCATCTCCCTCAGGAAATCATAAAGAAAAAGGGAATCAGGATTGAATATCTGGTTAGCAATTTTTGTGATGCTTCATGGAATGGTCATTGCATCAACCTCCATACTAGAAATGCTCAGGAAGAGACAGATACACATTTGGAGGCAAAAGGGGTAAAATAATTATGTTAATCCCTCTTGGTCCATATCTTTCTTCTCCATTTCCCTCTGTGAATGTTTCCCAGAGATTTTAATATCCTAGACTGTATTCCCATTGCCTGCATTTCACAGGGCTCAGAGCTGGCATTGTTCGCCTCCCTGTGGAATCTTGGTCTTGCTTTGGATTCAGACCAATCTACTGGGCCATTCTGACACTAGTTGAAGTTTTTCAGTTCACTTCCTGAATTTTGACTGCTTAGTAAATTTTGTGAGTAGAAATGGCAAATTTGCATTTTCTGACCTTGTTTTTCTTAAGGTCGGTTTAAAACCTTCTGCCTTTGTGAGTTCAAAGACATCTACATCTGTAATACAGGAAACCAATCTATTCAATAAATTCTGTATTGGAAGACCAGAAGCTATAAACTGTTTGGATGACAAATGAGCGTGGAAATACAATGTTGAAAGCACCTAAGAGCAATTTCTGCCTCAAAAGTAAGATTTTTGTGACAGTAAATACATGTAAGCAGCAATCCAAATGAGGGGGAAAAAATTACATCTTTTTATTTGGCTATCTGATGGAATTCAGTACTACCCAGAGAATGTAGTTCAGCTTTCAGGAATAAAATGGACCAGAACCTGTCAATAATTTTATCATTATTTTTTTGTTTACTAAACAGTTTTTCAATTCTTTTTCAATTTTACATGTGCAAAAAATACTCTTTTATTATAACTGTTTGGAAAAAATTGGTCAGCTCTGGTTAATGCATCAGTTGGTAAGAGTGTTTTAAAGAGCAATTTAAAATCTTTTGAAGGTTTTTTTATGATATTTTTCTAAGATAAACAAAATCTGTTGTGTTTCCAGATAAGATGCTTATAATACAATATTATAGAATAGAATAAACCAGGTTGGAAGAGACCTTCAAGATCATCGCGTCCAACCCATTATCCAACACCACCTAATCAACTAAACCATGCAACCAAGCACTCCATCAAGTCTCCTCCTAAACACCTCCAATGATGGTGACTCCACCACCTCCCCAGGCAGCCCATTCCAATGGGCAATCACTCTCTCTGTGTAGAATTTCTTCCTAACATCCAGTCTGAACCTTCCCTGGCACAGCTTGAGACTCTGTCCTCTTGTTCTGGTGCTCGTTGCCTGGGAGAAGAGACCAGCCCCCACCTGTCTACAACCTCCCTTCAGGCAGTTGTAGAGAGCAATAAGGTCTCCCCTGGGCCTCCTCTTCTTCAGGCTAAGCAATCCCAGCTCCCTCAGCCTCTCTTCATAGGGCTTGTGTTCCAAACCCCTCACCAACTTTGTTGCCCTTATGCTTTTAAATGGTTAATTGAAAGGGAGGCATTAAGATCCACAGGGACAATATACATACTTAGCCACTAAGTGAAATAGTTACCTAAATTATTGATTGCATCAAATAGAAGGGAGGGAAAATATAGCAAAATTATAGCAAAATTAAAACCACATTAAGTGGATTTTTTTATTTCAGTGAAGAACTATGTTAAAGTAAAGCAACAACTTAAAACTTCATATTTTCTTAGGCTGGATTTGTGGTGCTCCTACACTATTGATTAATTCCAAAGTAAAGGTCTATAATCTTAAAAAAACCGAAAAAACTAGAAACAAAGCATTGTTAATAAATTCTTGGAAGTGTTTGAATATATTTCCCCTTCATTTTACTGCTTCACCAGGTGAATTACTTCCTCCTGAAACCCACCCATTGCAGAGCAGATGTTAAAAAACCAAGAAAAAAGGGGAGAAAAGGATTGCATTGCTTTTGCATAAGGTAAATTCTAGAAGACTGACATTTGGTGTCAACTCTGTGTAAACAATAGCTGCCCTGCAATTGCTAATCTATTTCCTTCATTACTGCTGATGTCTTGAAACCAGCAGAACACCAGAACTGACAGGAAAACAACTCATTTCCTCCAAACTTTCCTGCTGAATAATTACTTCCCCTGTTTATCTGATATGTGGTTCCTGTGGGCAATTTCCATATGTTTTTCCTGTGCATGGGACTTTCTTGGGGGATTCCAAGAAACACCAGGTTTTGCCAAATGCCTCCTCAAACTAAGAAGTTGTTGAAGAGATTAACAAGCAGCAAGAAAGAGATCTTAGAAAATAGTTTCTTTCAGGAGTTTTAAGCCCATTTTTACTAATGGTTAGGTCATGAAAATTAAATTGCATTCAGCCTTTACAGGTGTACCGACTATGCCTATTAATTTCTGCTATTATAAAGAGAATAGGTATCAGTCTTCTTCCTTGTGTACATCAGGTATGTATTTCAGCTCCTTAATTCTGAAAGGAACTGTTGTGATATTTAGATAAAAGAGAAAGCCTTTACCTTTATAAGAGCTTAAAGAACTTGATATTTTCCTCTTCAGTTTTGCAGGAGAGTAGGAAAGCTGCACTTTTCTGAAAACCCTGTTGCTAGCATGCCCTAGGCATGGGCACAAAGCCAATGTAGAACAGGGCTTGGGGACATAGAGGTTCTTCATTTTTTTCCCTGTCTCTTGAGGCATTACATGAAGGACCCACAGTACATATTTGGTGTTTCTGAACAGACTTCTAACACTAGTCATTTTGGCTAGATGCCTACCTGCACCTTTTCCTTTAACAACCACGCTAAAAGAAGTGTCTTTTTCAGACAGCAAGATTTATTAAATGTTAATACTTCTCCTGGCATGTCCCAGGGCCGTGGCTTTGTCTCTGGTGGTTGTCTAAGACAAGGATTTTCAAGAAAACTGCAAGACTTGTTGATCCCATGAAGTATTCCTTGGTTTATAGGTCTCGATGTTGCTAGCTGCTTGTGTGTGTGAAAAAGCTTTTCACTAACATTTAGCAGAAATATCTCTAGTATATAATGGCACCCAGAGGGGTTTTTGCTGGGAGCTATGCATTTTTACACATAGGAGGAATATATAAAACTCACTCTTGACATCAGAATCCTTGTGTGTTAACAACAGTTCTTTGGGATTTTCCCAGAAATTCTCTGACAATCCAGGCTGGGTGAATTTTAATTAATGTGTAGATGGTTAGTTCAGCAGCTTATCAGATGGCAGACACAAGTGTTTCAAACTCCCAGCTTTTTGTGGCTTCTTAGGTAGGAAAATACTGATGCTGGTTTATGGAGATAAATGCAAAGTGATTAATTCAGCTATTTACGTTATTCTCACATCAGAATCTGTTTTCAAATAAAAGGGGAATTGATGATTCATATATCTCTGGAACAAAACTGTAATTTCACAGTATTTTTGCTAAGACAAAGGTAATCTAATTAAACACTCTCCATTGTCAGGACATCCGCTATTTGGAGTTGGAGCACAGACAATTCTGTTTGCTATGTATATACATGGTTTAATGAAAATAGTCTTTTACTGTAAATTAGTAGAACCTTCTGAGCCTCACTAGCATATCTGTGTTGATTAAGTATTTGGTGATACGTGGTTTATAGAGAAGGGAGAACAGTGCAACTTGTCTTGCACCAGAACACAATGTTCAGCTCTGGAGCCCTCGATACAGGAAGGACATGAGCCTGATGCGATGGGTCCAGAGGAGAGCCACAAAAATGATCAGGGGGTTGGAGCACCTCTGCTCTGAGGACAGGTTGAGGGATCTGGGGTTGTTCAGCTGGGAGAAGAGAAGGCTCCAGAAAGACCTAATAGCAGCCTTCCAGTATCTGAAGGGGATTGCAAGAGGGCTGCAGAGGGACTGCTTGCAAAGGCTTGCAGTGACAGGATGAGGAGCAATGGTTTGAAATGAGAGAAGAGTAGATTTAGATTGGATGCTAGGAACAAATTCTGCACCATGAGGGCGGTGGAACACCTGAACAGGTTGCCCACAGAGGTAGTTGAGTCCTCATCCCTGGAGATATTCAAGGTCAGGCTGGAAAAGGTTCTGAGCAACCTGATCTAGTGGAGAATGTCCCTACTGACTGCACAGGGGTTGGACTAGATGACCTTTGGAGTTCCCTTCCAATCCAAACCTTTCTATGAGTGCTGAATTGTGCTCAATGAATTCAATGACTGAAGTTGTAGCAGGGAAGACTTTCAATATGAAAGGACTTACTGAATAAATGAAGAAGGCTAAATCAATTATGAGAGATGACTCTTTTCATTTGGTGAAAAGTGAAGGAGACTGTAAGTTCTCGTACCGTGGCTACTGAATGATAAGACCAGTTACTCATTGCTTTTAGTAGTAGGTGGAACTTCAACAGAAGCAGCGTTTTTATTAGATTCTTCCATCGTCTATCCAGTATAAACTAGAATCTTAAACATGAAAAGTTATTAAATTATATTTCTCTTTAGAAGGGGGGGGGGGGGAACCCTCCTTCAAATTAGGTTTTAATATAAGGAGCAAAATCCTAAATGTAACAGATTTTAATTAAAACTCTGCTATCGTGCAGTTCTTATCTGTATGTTTGTATTAAGAGGATACAGAGAGGTACTGAGTGAAGCAGCATTGTCTTGGAAGAAAATTGAATCTCTTGCCTAATTTTAGCATTGTAAGAAGAAACAAATGGAGTTTAATATTTTAAGCATCTATACTTGAGCAATGAATGAATCTGCTTAAGGTTTTTTAAGGAGATTTTTTTCAGCTGTTCCTCTAAGTGACATTTCTTCCTATGGTTTCACTTAGCAAACCTTTATCTTTAAACACAAATCCCCAAGACAAATGCAAGAATGTCTGGATCTGATACAAATTTAAAAGTGCACATATCTGTCATCTGGGCTGAAGCCTAAATAAACAATACAAATTGTGCAGCAGAGCACAAGATTAATTTCTGAGTTTCAAGGTTCAGCTTTGGTAAAATACCTTGTGTGGAAAAAAAAGAAGGAAAAAATCAAACAGGATTAAAAAAATTAGATCAACTAAATCTAGGATTTCAAACATTAATATCCATCGTTCATGGTTGCCTGGTTATTTTGTGGAGTCAATACCTTGTAAAACAAGAGAGCTTATGTTGTTTTGGCTGTGTGTTTTTCTATCTTAACATATTTGGAAGTCTTTTAAACTCAACTTTAAACAGATTTACATAAGCTTACAGTGCTCATTTCATTTCTGTTACATCCTGTACTTGGGCACTCTTATTTGAGGAATACCTTGTCCTTTTAACAATGCTTACACAAAAAGGTTCATAAATGTAATTCTTCCCTATGGCCTTAAATGTGTCTTTCTTGGAATAGTAGTTTTTCTTCCTCTATTTTTTCAGTGCATTTTGGTGCATACAAATAAAACTTGTTTTAGCTTATAGAGGAATAACCTTACAGGCTTTGTCCCTGCAGGGGCGAGTAAACAAATGGGATAACCAAGTTTTCTTGCCAGACTTCAGATGATGCTATGTACCTTGCCCCTGTACAAAGTCCTTGCTCCTTCCATAGAAGTTATCTTTGACCATGTTGTCTGCTGGGAACACTACCACGCTAAGATGCTGCCTGGAAAGGTCAAGCATTGTGCCAGGGAATATTGTGGCAGTTAAGCAGTGCAAAATAATTGTGAGGGTATTCTTGAGCTTGTTTCTGTACCATGCACATGTGTACTATAGACCAGATAGAAAGAAAGATTGAGTTCACTGCAGGACCAGGAAATGAAGAGTGCAGCACACACTGTAACTGACTCATGAAGAAACTGCATCTGTTAAGGTGGATGATCAGACCAAGTGGTTGGTCACCTCTGCAGTGGGGATGTGTGCTCAGATATGTGTTACCCATCATGAGGATTAATGACTCAAGGTTACCATATCTTCTATATGATCTTCAGTGAAACTAAAGAAATTAGGTTTGTGCTAGATTTCTCCTATTCTTGAAAAGCTCTTGATTTCCAATGTTTCACTCTGTCTCAAGCTAAAAAGTCCAGGTTTGTTTTTCACTTCTTTTTACACATCTCTGCAAGTCTGCATGGATGGATTCTACAAGTACTTGTGTGAAGAGATGGATAAATAGTCACCAGAAAAAAATGCAGGTAAGAAGAGGAATAGCATGAGAGAGAGAATGTGAAAGTCCAAGAACTGATAAGCTCTGGAGACCACTGATCTTGTTAAATCTGAAAGAACTGATAACAGCAAGAGTTGCTGAATCTGTTCAAGGCCACCACACTCACTCCACCCACATCTAAGAAGATGTTGGCAACTATGCCAAAATTACAGACCTGAAGTAACAAAAGAAACTGAAAGAATTTTTGAACATCATCCAGAAGCTGCTGGTGGTACTGTGGCACTAATTATGTGTCATTAAAAGTGAGTTTCATTCTATTAATAATAAAAGGAATTCAATAAAAAAACCCAACAGTTACACCATGATTTGCATGTCCCCTGATATGATCATTTGTCAGGGAAAAGGGAATTTACAAAAATGGATCATAAATAAATTTGCTATTGGGAAGTTTTTCATATATTTAATAGGCATTTGATAGGGCTAAAAGTATGACAAATTTGGCCTGTGTATGAATAAGTTCCCTATCAAAACTTTTATTAAGTTGCTTTGTTTATCAAGAAGGCTCTGGGGGAAAAAGATCTTGGGACACAGGCCATTTATTGAAATGCTCTGTGTCTTTTTGGTCATGAGAGAAGTTGAAAGATGCAAAGTTCAGCTTATTTTTATTATTATTATACTCTGGTTAAGAACTAAAACCTCCTTTGGAATGCCATCCAGTGCGCTGTGTTTTGTACTCATCTACAATGTCCTCTGTTACATGGGTATGTTCCAATGCACTTTGCCTCTGTGCCCAGTGTTTGTTGTTTAATACACTACTGTATGAAGTAGATGTAGCATTATGTGGATTGCAAAACAGCTTTGAGCCAATGTTTTAAACTGTGGCAGCACAATAACTATGAGTTGAGCACCAAAGAATGTGGCAGGTAACCACAAGCTATAATTCTGGCAATTACAGCAATGATATTTTGAGAGACTGGATGGCTGCAGTGGTATTTTTATATTCCCTCTTAAGGTCTCCCTTCAAAGTTAACTGCTCAGTTTTGCATAACTGGGCTGGAGTGGATGTTTAGCTTACAGTTTTTCCAACCCAGCAAGATCACAGGATCACAAGATGTTAGGGTTTGGAAGGGACCTATGGAGATCATCCAGTCTAACACCCCCTGCCAGAGCAGGACCATTGAATCTAGCACAGGTCACACAGGAACACATCCAGATAGGTCTTGGAAGTCTCCAGAGAAGGAGACTCCACACCTTCTCTGGGAAGCCTGCTTCAGTGCTCTGCAACCCTTGCAGTAAAGAAGTTCTTCCTCATGTTGAGGTGGATCTTGCTGTTCTGTAGTCTACATCCATTGCCCCTTGTCCTCTCACAGGATGCAAATGAGCAGAGGTTGTTGCTGTCCCTTCCTGACTCCCAGCCCTCAAATGTTTATATACATTTATTAGATGCCCTCTCATTCTCTCTCCAGATGAAAAAGCCTCAAAAAGATGTTTAATTTGTATGCCTTCTCTCTTTTCTAGTCACAGGCTAATATGTGAGTGCATGGGAAGGAGATGCAAATCCTAGAGGATTATGGCTATTGTAAGTGTTCCTGCCCATGGCAGGGGAGTTGAAACTAGATAATCCTTGAGGTCCCTTCCAACCCTGACAATTCCATGAGTCCCTCCACTTCCAGTCAGTGAGAAGCCTCATGAAAAAACGCTGCTGCTTTCCACCGTCTCCAATGACCAGCTTGTTTTTGTCTCAGTTTTGTTCATGAATTGTAGCCATAAATGTGAGCATTTCTCTTAGATTAAAATCCTGGCTAACTTTAATAGATAAACTGTAATGCATGATGCTCATTCTTAGCAGATTTTTTTCACAAATGGTGACATTGATCAAATAGTTGAGTACCTTAAACTGATGCTTCATCTCTGTTTCATTGTACAATTATTGACCTCCCATCTCTGTGTTTGAGGTTTTTCTGGTTCTTGTCTAATTTTTATTGCTAAAGTGAGTCATATTAATTTTGTTGTATTTATTTTGGCTAACATTTATTGTTTGATGGTCCAGTAAAAGCATGATGCATCACAGTATCATAGAATGCTTTAGGTTGGAAGGGACGTCCAAAGGTCATCTAGACCAACCCCAATGCAGTCAGCAGGGATATCCTCCACTAGATCAGGTTGCTCAGAACCTTGCTAAGCCTGACCTTGAATATCTCCAGGCATGGGGCCTCAACTACCTCCCTGGGCATCCTGTTCCTGTGTTCCAGCACCCTTGTGGTGCCGAACTTGTTCCTGACATCCAATTTAAATCTGCTCTTCCCTCATTTCAAATCATTGCCCTTCATCCTATATTTTTCCTGTAAAAACCACTCAGTTTAACTTTTGCCTTTTAGGATCTGGTGTCTTTTTTCACTGTCAAAAATGATGTGATTCAATGGCCTGAATATATGTGAAAATATATGAAGCCGAGGAAGCCTAAATGATAATGCCTCAGCCCAGCTAATGTAAAGCAAAAGCTAGGATTCATACTTGCCATGCAAAGAGCCAGAGACATTTCATTCACTCAGATGAATCAGGAAACAAACTGGGTTTTATCTATGTCTTTTGTTCTGAGCTATCAGATTTTTTTTAGCTCTTACATGCAGCTACCAACAAGTTTGCTTTTCATATGGTTTTTGTCCCTTGTATTATGGAAATCTGGGAAATACCATGTGGACCAAACTAGTATGGCAGCTGTAAAACATGACAGGATTTGAAAACTGCTGATTTTCTTTTGTATACTGACTACAGGTTTTGTATTTAATCATAGGTTCTATTTTTAAGCATTGCCTGAGTTGAAGTAAAACCAGTGTCTCGGTGTAGGTGTAACAACATTCTAATAATTTCCACATGTGGTGTTTTCCTCACTGTTCTTTCTTAAACTGAAGAATACTTCACACTCACAGAAACATATCGATGTGGAATAATTACAAAGTTACCACTGATATAAATCTTTCTATAAGGTTTCATATCTTAATAGAATATGCAGGCTAGGTAGAGTGTCAGACCTCTGAATGCTGACACAGAATATCAGATGGAGGAGTGTACTTACCTTGGAGTCTGTCCTCCCCTGGACACTCTGACATTATTTAAAAATCCTGTGTAATAAATCAGAGAGCAGGAATCAGCCAATAGAATTTCTCAAGCAGCCTTTTGTTTCTGCATAGGATCATCTATCACCAGCCTTTAAGAGAACTGTATTTAGAAATTGCCTTAAGTGTTATTCAACAGTAATTTTCCCTTCTAATACCTGCAAAATTCATCAGTAAGAATAAACCAACTCAACTGCTTGTCCGCAGTTCTCTCTATCCCTTCCCATTAGTTTTCTCTGGTGGTTTGAATTTTTGAGTGCATCTCTAGGATCTCTCATTGCAGGATAACTCTTTGCCATATCTTAAACCTACAGGAAAACCATCACTGTCCTTTTTGCCAGGATAATGGGAAGTCTCTCCTTGCTTTCACTGCAATGAACAGGATAGAGCCAATCTCATAAATGAATGAAATGTTAATTTATTTATGTGCCCAACTATACTTACTTTTAATAACAGCAAAATCAAAGTGAAGTGATAATATTTATATAGAAAATACAGAATTAATCAGGTTGGAAAAGACCTCTGAGATCATCAAGTCCAACCTATCACCCAACACCATCTAATCAACTAAACCATGGTACTAAGTGCCTCATCCAGTCTTATTTTAAACACTTCCAGTTATGGTGACTCCACCACCTCCCTGGGCAGCACATTCCAATGGCCAATCACTCTTTCTGTGAAGAATTTCTTCCTAACATCCAGCCTAAACCTCCCTGCAGATTGAGACTGTGTCCTCTAGTTCTGGCACAGTTTGCTTGGGAGATGAGACCAATCCCCACCTGGCTACAACCTCCCTTCAGGTAGTTGTAGATGACAATAAGGTCTCCCCTGAGCCTCCTCTTCTCCAGGCTAAGCAACTCCAGCTCCCTCAGCTGCTCCTCATAGGGCTTGTGCTCCAAACCCCTCGCCAGCTTTGTTGCCCTTCTCTGGACACGTTTGAGCAACTCAACATCTTACAGCAGAGGCTGCATTTCAATTAATGCATCCTTCGTATATTTATGTCACACTCCCAGTGTCCTCTTTATACGAATGAGCATGGTGCTGAAGTTGATAGAGATATGAATTCAGGTCCATTGACCTTCCAATTCTGTCCATTATGTATCATTAGAGACAATTTTGCGTTTCATGAAACGTTGTAAACTCTTGTCAGTATATATACACTGCATGATTTCCCAACTGTAAAAAATGTGCTTTGAAATGAAATACGCCAGTTAATCCGTTGCCATCTGTCTTCATTTTGCTCACCCACTGGATCATATCCCCCCACACAAAGCATGTCATTTTTTAAATAAGCAAACTCTCATTGACAAGGAAGACCATAATGGCTCTGAGAGAGACAATGTGGTCTGCGCTGTCAATTGTCCATGTTGCATAGCTCCTGAATTATACAATCAAAGAACTTGTTGCTTCAGGGGCCTGAGGGCTGAACTCAACAAGAATGTCTGCTTGCCCTTACTGAAAATTCTTTGATTTTCTTAAGAACAAAGGGAAAAGGTTACCAATGTGATTTTTATTACAAACTCAATTGAAAATTCTTTGCAATATAATTTTTTTCCATATTTTTCTATGCAAGTTATGTCTTTTTTTTTTTTTTACACAGATATTCTACTCTGAGATATTTTGAATCTTGTAGAATAGAATAGAATAGAATAGAATAGACCAGGTTGGAAGACACCTTCAAGATCATCGCATCCAACCTATTGTCCAGCACCTCCAAATCAACTAAACCATGCAACCAAGCACCCTATCAAGTCTCCTCCTAAACACCTCCAATGATGGTGACTCCACCACTTCCCTGGGCAGCACATTCCAACGGGCAACCACTCTCTCTGTGAAGAACTTCTTCCTAACATTCAGCCTGAATCTCCCCTGGTGCAGCTTGAGACTGTGTCCTCTTGTTCTGGTGCTCGTTGCCTGGGAGAAGAGACCAGCCCCCACTTATCTACAACCTCCCTTCAGGCAGCTGTAGAGAGCAATAAGGTCTCCCCTGAGCCTCCTCTTCTCCTGGCTAAGCAACCCCAGCTCCCTCAGCCTCTCTTCATAGGGCTTGTGTTCCAAACCCCTCACCAGCTTTGTTGTCCTTCTCTGGACACATTCCAGCAAGTCAACATCTTTCCTAAAATGAGGGGCCCAGAACTGGACACAGGACTCAAGGTGTGGCCTAACCAGTGCTGAATACAGGGACAGAATGACCTCCTTGCTCCTGCTGGCCACACTGTTCCTGGTACAGGCCAGGATGCCATTGGCCCTCTTGGCCACCTGGGCACAGTGCCAGCTCATGTTCAGCCTACCATCAACCAGTAGCCCCAGGTCCCTTTCTGCCTGACTGCTCTCCAGCCACTCTGACCCCAGCCTGTAGCACTGCATGGGGTTGCACTGTGTAACACCAGAAAAGGAATTCAAAGCATACCAGGGTGTATCACTAGTGTTTTATATCTATACTGGAATGAAAGCTCCAAGAGACCACATAGTGGAGCCAGTCTCTGTAACAGTTATTTTATAAGTCAGCTTAAGACAATTGGTATTGTTTCATCTTTAACTGACCTGAAACTTGATCTGTGTCACACACAGAATCACAGAATGTTAGGGACTGGGAGGCACCTCAAAAGATCATCCAGTCCAACCTCCCTGCCAGAGCAGGATCAGCTAGACCAGGTCATACAAGAATTCACCCAGGCAGGTCTTGAAAATCTCTGGTGAGGGAGACTCCACAACCCCCGTGGGCAGCCTGTTCCAGTGCTCTGTCACCTTCACAGTGAAAAAAATTCTTTCTCATGTTCACATGGAGCTCCCTATGCCTCAGCTTCCACTGTTGCTCCTTGTGTGTTCATTGGGCACCACTGAGCTGAGCCTGGCTCCATTGTCTTGGCACTCACCCTTTACATATTTATAAACATTAATGAGTCACCTTTCAGTCTTCTCTCCAAGCTAAGTAGCCCCAGGTCCCTCAGTCTCTCCTCATAAGGAAGATATTCTACTCCTTTAATTATCTTTGTCACTCTTCACTGGCCTCTCTCTAGTAATTCCCTGTCCCTCTTGAACTGAGGTGCCCAAGAGGCTGTCAAGGGTGCAACCTAAGGCAATCCTTGCTAAACTATGCTCACCCTCATATGAGCCAATCTTTCTTCACCCTCCCCCTCTTTCTTATATATAATCCATCTCCAAATGTCTCCTGTTTAAAATATGATTAATTACAAAATTTCTTCTGAAGCCACAAGAGCTTGAGTGACAATGAAGATAATGTAATGGATTAGAAGTAAAGTAGTATCTATGAAAAACATTGCCACAAAGTGCAGTGGATACAGGAGTCCACTTTGTTCCCGAGCCTGATTGCCCTTCTTCATCTGGTCATCTGGGGAAATTGCTCCTGTGTGATTGTCAGAGACAACTGAAAGTTTCTGTGTGGTTGACTCTCTATGACAAGGATTTTTTCCTTTCTTAAGGAGAGAAAAGCTCAACTGTTCCTCTGCAAATGTGACTATTTGAAGTATTTTTAGTGAAACTCAAGGTTTCCAATAGAAGAATGAGAGTGACATCTCTTCTCTTGTGTCAGATTGGTATTAACCTCACCTCTTTGAGTGTTAGGGGGAGAGAAAAAATATGAGGCAGCATAGAAGGACCATAATGGAGGAAACTGAAGTAAAATTTGATCATAAAGATTTAATGTTTTGTTTAGAGGCTAAGGAAATGAAACATTTTGGAATTTCCAAACACAAATGAGTACAGCAATCCATTTCTTCTGTTGAATTACAAATTTCCCCACCAAGAAAGTAGTTTTCTTATGCAGGTTTTTAAGATATATTGCAAGAATTAAATCACCTTTGAAAAGGAGTAAGTCAGCTAAAAATATTCTTTTTTATATGATAGTGTTTAGATTGATTTTTTTTTAAAGAAATATTCTTGAAGCTCTGTTTATCATGAAAAGTCACTTAGAATAAAGAGGTATTTCAGGCACTGTAGGAAACAAGACATAGATGTTTTGGGCTTAGCAGTGATTGGTGTTGAGTGTGACTTAGCCATTCTGCAGCTTGCTGTGGTCTCAGGGGAAACTTCACAAATAATCACAGAATCACCAAGGTTGGAAGAGACCTCAAAGATCATCAAGTCCGACCCATCACCACAAATCTCATGACTAAACCATGGCACCAAGTGCCATGTCCAATCCCCTCTTGAATGCCTCCAGGGATGGTGACTCTACCACCTCCCTGGGCAGCACATTCCAATGGTGAACGACTCTCTCAGTGAAGAACTTCTTCCTCACCTCCAGCCTAAACTTCCCCTGGCTCAGCTTGAGACTGTGTCCTCTTGTTCTGGTGCTGGTTGCCTGGGAGAAGAGACCAACCCCCTCTTGGCTACAACCACCCTTCAGGTAGTTGTAGACATCAGTAAGGTCTCCTCTAAGCCTCCTCTTCTCCAGGCTAGACAATCCCAGCTCCCCCAGCCTGTCCTTGTAGGGCTTGTGCTTGAGGCCTCTCCCCAGCCTCGTTGCTCTTCTCTGCACACATTCAAGTGTCTCAATGTCCTTCTTAAACTGAGGGACCCAGAACTGGACGCAGTACTCAAGGTGTGGCCCAACCACCATGGGCCTCTCTGATCAGAGAACCTAGAAGAATCTCATTGTAGTCAGAATAGGACTGTAGCTGTCTCTCCATTTGTTTTTTTCATATTGCTGGATTTCATGCTACTACAATAAAAATTATCTTCACAAGCTGTGAATATCTGAGTTCTGTACTGCTTACTACACAGCAGTCCATTAAGGCTAATATATGCAAATGAAATATTTTATCTTTATTTTATCCTTGGGCATTTGGCGACTTCTCTATGAGCCTGAGCCACTTATGAGCCAGAACTAGAACTTATTAGCATGCGAACAAATGTGACAATATTAATTTGTAAGGTGGAGCAACCAAATCAGCCTCATTAATCTATATCAACCACCAATTTTTTAAGTTGCTTGGCTTTGTTTGTTTTGTTGTTGGCTTTTTTTGTTGTTCTTTGTGTTGCTGATGGGGGATTTGTTTGTTTGTTTTTAATCTATGAAACTCTTGGGAGACCTTATCCAGTAAAAATAAAAGCTCTGCAGACACCACTTTCTGTGAATCTACCCACTGTAGTTACTTGTAGCATTTTCAGTCCAAACAGTATTTGTATAATGTATTCACAAGACAAAACAAGGCTACCCTACAAAAAAAAAATTAAATAATTAAAATCAAAAGTTAAAACAGTTGTTCAACCTTTCTTTTCACTCTATCTTGTCACAGAATGAAGTGGTGTTACAGAAAGAAGTAGCAGAAACAAAAGCTTCAGCAAACTTCTAAAGGCCAGAATTCAATGTTCTTTGTGACTTACTGTAACGGTTATTCATTTTGCTTTCATGTATTTTTTTAAGTTTATTCCCTAGATACAATCCCAACCAATGCATTGACTTAAGTGGCTGATATTTTCAACAAATGTTAGCTCAAATCTGCTTGGATTGGTTTTCTTGCAGAAGTGTACAGATACGGCCACATTATATAGGCATCTGAGTTTTCGGAAACTAATATGTTACAGATATAGAGATAGACTTGTAGCTTTTCAGGCTGTGGGCTTGAAAGTGTTTCTGCATTTTGTCAGATCAATTTGCCACTTGAGAACAGAAAGGGGGAAATGAAGAGTTACTGTCACAATCAGCTACTGAAACACATGATTTCATTTTAATATTAGAAGGTTATGTTCACAAGCGCTGATGACTTCTTTTTTTATAACTTGGAGGAAACAAGGGAAAGGTGTCACGAGTTCTGAGCATCTGGTTTCTGTTTCTGTGTTTCCTATATTTCTAAAAGTCATTATGTACCAGTTTAGAAGGCCAAGGAAGAACAAATGATACAACAGAGAAGCCAAAATGAGTCCTTATGTTCCCCTTCTATCTCCTATTGTTTTTAGAACTACTGTAGATACCAATTACAATTTTACTTGAATACTTTTGGCTTTCCCCCCCCTTCCATTCAGGAAACAGATGAATGGGGATATTGCTGTCTGTCTTGTGGTAGGGAGGTAGCAATTCATCTTATACAAGGCTGCAGCGACTTTGCAAATCCATCCCTCTACCCCACCCACTTATAAAAAAACCAAACCCACCTTTCAAAGAAACATGGATTTTAGTAGAAGAAAAATTTGAGGAAATTCCCTTTTCCAGTTTCCTTTTGATTCTATAAATGTCTTTCCTAATTAGTGTATTTCTTTTTCCTACATTGGAGCTGTTATGTGTACATTCAAGCATCTAAAATGACTGTGACTGTATATGTAGTGAGAAGACATAGAGACATCATTTCATGTGTGCTGAAATGACCACGAGTTTTAGCCCATTATACACAAATACAGACCCAGATTTTGGACTTCTTTCAGGAGGTTTCTCTCTCAGTCAGCACTTCCTGAGGCGGTACTCAAAAGTACATCCTGACACATGGGTGTCAAGTGGAGTGCCAATCTCTTTTCAGTAATATGAACTAATAAGACAAGAAACAACAGGTTCAAGATTGAACATAGAAGATTTCACCTCAACATGAGGAGAAACTTCTTCACAGTGAGGGTGACAGAGTACTGGAACTGGCTGCCCACAGAGGTTGTGGAGTGTCCTCCTCTGGGGAGCTTCAATACCCACCTGGATGTTTTGACTACCCTAAGCGATCCTGCTCTGGCAGCAGGGTTGGACTCAATCTCGTGAGGTCCCTTCCAAACTCTGATGTACTGTGATCCTGTGATCTAATTTGAGTTTGTCTAATTCTCCGTCTTCAATCTGTGTCTGCCTTAACAGTACTGAGTTTTAGTGTTACATTCCAACATTTTGCTATTCAATCTGGTCCTCGATCTGCCCAGCTCTGTGGAGCCCATGAGATAACTGAGTTGCTGGCAGGAGAGATCCTGGATTAGAGGAATTTATTTTCAGGCATGCCTGTGAAGCGTCAGTCACACTGTTAGTTAGCACTAAGTAATCTGAAATTGGCCAGTGTGAGCAAATTCAATTGGAAGCTGGCACTTCATCTTTAATTCACTGTTCTGCATGCTGTAATGATATAATTTTACAGCAGTGTGAATTAAGGTTGGAGTAGGATCAGGCTTTAATCTGACTTATCTGTTTTTTGTCATTTTAATCTAGTTTAATGGCATGTTTAGTTTGGAAGACTTTCCTAGTCATCTTAGGGAATTGCCTTCTATTTCATCACAGTATTTGATACTGAAATCTGAAAAAGATGTCATCAGAGTATATAGATATTTCACACACACACACACCAGATAGCATTGATAGTAGCACACATCTAGGACAGAGGATCTCTGCAATAGCTGTAGGTAGATTGAACTCTGGACCTTCAGCAGCAGAAGCTAAAGCCTCAAATACACTGAAAAGAGACTTTTTGAACTCAAAGCCTGCTAATTTCATTGATGCCAGCAACAGATGATGAAATAATCATTAACATTAGCAAGGTATCCTGTATCCATAGTCTACAAATATGATTCTGCTTATATTGTTTTCACGAGTGGAGTCTTTCATGAAGTAAGGGCTCAGCATACTTCCCTAACTTCACGTTTTGCTGGACAGGCTTCCCTCTGAAGTCAATGGTAGATTTATTTATACTCACTACATGTTTTTTTCCAGATCTTTTAATCAGTAAGATAGTTTAAATCCTACCCCATGACATCATTATAATTTTTTTCTACTTAGTTTTTAGATGGACAAGAGGAAATTATACATTATCCAGGCTGTGTTTTTTCCTGGTTAGATAGCCAAGGCCACAGTAGTGGAAGGAGGGTGATAAGCAAAATGCTGAAAATCAGCCATCGTGCCACATGTCTTGACTCCAGAACTTTTCAGTCAACAGATTTTATCATGTTTGGACCCAGTACTTAAGCTGGGAGTGCACAGGCTAGCCAAAGGGAGGCTACAACAAAGCAGTGAAAGAAAAGCTGTGTGCATGGCCAGAGCCCATCCTGCTGCTGTTAGTTTCTTGGGAGCTGCAAGGCAGGATGAAAGATCAGTACTGCTGTATGCTGTAGGCAAGGACCACTCTGAACTTGTACTGGAAGTAGCCTGTGACAATGCTTCAGAGGAAAAGAGCTGGCTGTAGTAATTCCTGTTCTGTGTTCTGTGCTCCACAAGTAAAGATATGAGTGAACTTGAGAAGCAACTGGACCTTCACAGGCTGAAATTATTTAGTATCAACTGTCTATGACTACCTTAAAGCTACCTTAACACCTTAAAGTTGGGGGTTAGCTCTTAAAAAAAGGAACAGAGTCAAAATTTCTGTGTAGGTTAGTTTGGTTATTTTTCACCAGATATGACTGTCTGGTTTCAAACTGGAGCCAAGACCTAACATTAGCTTGCATGTTTTACTTCTGAACAGAACAAAGTGCTATTTAAACACAAAATGAAAGTATGAGGATGTTGGTGCACATCTTCTACTTGCACTTATTCAAAAGCATTTTGTGCCCTCTGGTGACCATTTAGAGCTCCATTTGGTGAGATTAACTGCAATCTTTTTTGATATCAGGACTCTACCAGGACTAGTGATAAGATTGCTATCCATAGGCTGGGCTAAAATAATAGTTTATCTTAAAAAAACCCACAAAACAGTAAAAGGCAGAGCTAGCTCTTTATACCCTGGGTATCACATGCATTTAACAGATATTAATTTGAGTCATGCTGGCTTTCCCAGTTCTGTTTTGGTCCTGTAAGCAAGCTCTAGAATTGATCACGGGATCACTTTTTGGATACAAAAACTTGACAAAGTCAAAAGGTCTCTTACATGGGAAGAATTTGCCCTCCCGTGTCTCATGTTTGGAAGCCACACATCCTCCCAAAATGTAGCTGCATTTGGAAGTTAATTATTGTACAAACAGCATGTAGAAGCAATTGAAACCAGTCAGCAAATTCAGTCTTTTGTGGCATATAAGCAGATATATGCATGAAAAGTTATAAAATGAATATGTTTGTTAGCAGTTAAAAAAGAATTTGAGGTTAAAAGAGACATAAACTAGCTAGGATTTATCTGGGTAGTTGGAGCTGTCATCAAAACTCTTACAAAATTTGTCATTTAATAATAAGTAGTTTTTTATTTAATACAAAACTATTAACAACTCTGGCACGTTGTCATATCACACTGAGGCACTGCTCCAGTACAGCAGGGGGAAGCCATCATAAACTGTGCTTTCTCCCTGAGATTTTCTTTTGCCATCCAAATACTACCCTGGAGTAGACTAGAAGACAACTGGTTCTTGCCTACACCACCAAGAATTTTCTGTATCATTGCAATGTTACTTGTTAATCAAGGCTGCTGCCAGGAAAAAGTTTGATGTGTCTCTCTGCAAGTAATTCAAAGCCCAATGAGATCAACTGAATGACTCCTGATTTTTCTAGGTTGTGGATCAGGATCTAAAGGAAAGGTGCCTGGAATACTAAGACTAAGAAACACCCCCCCCCACCGAAAAACCACAGGCAATATCTGTTCCCAAGTCTGCCATGGATATAGCATTGCCTTTTGGGAAGTGTCTGTCATTTACTGAGATAATAGTAGTTAAGCTATTAAAATGTTTAGAGAAGCACTTATGTTTGTAAAAAGTTTGTAAGTGAGTTAAAGGTGAATTTTAGTATTGTTAGCAGGTCTATTTTTAATAAATCCCCCTTGATCATAAGTCATTATCCCTCTGAGACTTCATCCAAGGCTTTTTAGTCAACACTTTCTCCTGCAATCCATATTAATTAGCAATATTGGTCTGTTGACTCTACAGTATTTACCATTTTCCTCTCTGGTTTCAGAACCTGTAATTAAAGCATTCCTAAGAGAACTGATTAATGAATTGACCTGAAATGCCTTATTATAGATCCTAAACAAAACTTAATTTAAAATGTACTATCAAGTTTTGGTAAAGTTTAGCTGGAAATCCATTGGAGCCTGCTTCCCCTTCCCCCAAATCACAAAAGGCAAAGAAGCACAAAGTATAAAAGTCTAAATTTCCTTCTACTTATGTGTGTAAATCAACCTCAGGAAGTACAACATTACAAAGGGTGGCTCATGTTAGAGAGTGGCTTCTGCTTATGCAAAAGATTAGTTTCTAATCCTACTATAAGAAGGACAGAAATATATTTATACTCTCATGCTAAACTCCAGTGACTTCATTAAAAAGTTCTCATTATGGAACCGACATTTCCTTCTTTGTTTATTTATATCACCATTCGCAATCTCACTTTACCCTCACCCCTGCCTGCCAACTGTATACAAGTAACACTAACAGAAAACTTTTATAAACAACTTTCTTTTTTCTTGTCATCACCAAGACTCTTTTTTGTTATTTTTAAGAACCAGAGCTCTGAGTTCTAAGGGAAAAGAAAATGTAAAGATCCTGCCAGAAACCATCCTCTAGTTAACATGCAATTTGTAACACAGGCAGTTTGGTTAGGCAGGCATTTTCCTTCTCACACTTCTCCAATTAAAATGAATGAAAACCATTCCTTCAAATATTTTTTTTATATACAGGATTCTTGTTATGGGATACAGAGAGAAGCAAACAGCTGTTTATGGAATTATAATGATGAAAAAGAGAAAGAGCCATTCATGGCTGGATCTGGAGAGGGGTGAAGAGAGTGGTAATATGATAAGCTGAAGTAATTTTCTTTATGCCTTGGGGAAAGATGAGAGCAAAGCAAACCCAACGTGGGAGCACACAAAGTTTGATTACTTATTTTATGTACATATATATAAAAGTTTGAATTAGATATCAGCACTAATGTAACTTTAAAGGTTATGCCTTTGGACTGTGCTCAGGAGAAGACTTTCATTTAACCACATAGCTAATGAATGGATTGCTGTGAGATAACAGTCATGTGTAGCTGAATAATGCATTGCTTTGGTGCTAATAACCAGATTCCATGGAAAACAGTTTTATGGAGAAATGGCAGACACTTGATGACTTCTCAACACTTCCATCTGGAAAATACCACATGCATTTGTGGTAGTCTACTAAAGTGGTATCACATTACCTGAGAACCAGCAGGTGTCCAAGAGTATGGCATTCTGCTCAAGTATTAGCAGAATATATTATTCTTAAGTAATAACTCTCACAACTTTCCCAGTAATCCTAAGGTGTTTTTTTCACGGAGCTCCAAAGGTTATCATCTTGGATGTGACACCTAGCAAATGAAGACACCCCTCCTAAACTATGTGTCAGATGTCTGTTATCAGACTAAATTTATTGTCATTTATGGTTTACCATCATCTTATTCACACTACTGAGCAAAAGCCCAGCACCAATATCCACAGTTTTACACCTAGCAGAGGTGAAGTCACTAAATGTGCTATGCACCATGTAAGCCTCAGTGTTGATGTTTCCCACATCGGCACATCAAATATAGATAATTTTACAATGTGGTAATTCATTTTATTCAGGCTGAATGGTGATAAGCTGTGCAAGTCTGCTGATCTGCTGAACAAAACAGGGCCACTGATATCAAGTTCATGAGAGAAGATACAAAAGGACTTTAAATATTTAGTATGCAAATAGTTAAATGATGTTGTCATTTTAATTTCTTTTTTTTTTAACCTATTTCCTTCCTCAAGAAACTTTTAGAAAAGAGCAATTCAGCTGGGGGAAACTGAAATTCAAGATGCAGGAAGAATTCTTGCGATTCCACGTTGCAATGCTCACTCTATGGCATTGTGAAATATTTCTCATTTTATTAATTGGAATGACCCCACGAAATAGAACCAGTGACTCCTGAATTTTCCAGAGAATGAATCTTTTCATTTCAACTGATGGTAAGTTACCCCCAGAAAATTGAGTTTGTCTTCATAATGAAGTTATGAAATCCACTGCTGAATTCATTACGCTGGAGCAACTTTTATTTCATTACAGTAGCAAACACAGCAAATTAATTTTCTCAGCTCGGCATCAGTATGTGTTTTTAATAGAGAGCGCTATTATGTGGGAACAATTAAAATCATTTACATTTGGAGAACATTGATTATGAATGATGCTATTATCCCATTAATATAGCGAAACCAATCAAACCTGAATGGTAAAGAGTTGAAATTGTGCATTTAAACTAACAAGCAAATTATGCACAGATGTAGACAGGAGTCTGGAACTTTGGTATGAAATGTTGGCTGTGACTGGCACACACAATTAGCAAATTTGCACTGTCCCTTAAGGTCTAATTAATCGTTGTACACTGTAAGATGGGAAGCTCCATACACATAATTACCCATTCTGTGCTTGCTTCTCTGTTCAAAATATTACTTTTGTTGTATTTAATTATGGGTGAAAAATGATGAACGTCACTTTATCTGTGTAATCTTATCAAGGAATCACTCTCCCTGCCAAGAAATGCCAGCATTTCAATTCTTTACAAAGGAATACAACTTGAGGATGTAAAATAACATTTTGGATCAATGAAGAGCTGTATGTAACTGAATCTTTTGTTTTTACTGAAATAGGAAAGTAAAATCTTGCAGTCCTACGATGCAATATAGATGCTCTCCAGTCAAGAAAGTGCAAGTCTCTCTGCAAACAGAGTTCTTGTTTGCTATCACTGTCAGAACCCTAAAGTTCTCGTGCTTCAGACTGATCATGTTTGAGGTTAAAAAAATTTACTCCCACCTGCAGATAGCAAAAAGCTCATTGAAATTATGCATGAATCCGACAATATATTTGATATATTACCCTTGAGGCCTTACCTTGCCTGAAGGTGTTGGCCTTGCAGCAGTGGGAGAAAAAAAAATATGTAATAAATAATTTCTGTTTAATAAAAGGTGTTGACTCTGGAAGCTATGAAAATAATCTTCCAAAGCTTGGTGGCTAACTCTGCAGGAAGGCTGCTGCTTTATAACCCAATTCTCTGAAAGAAATTTAGGTTTCACCACACTGTCCCAGGAAAATGGAGCTGGAAACATATCTTTGGAGGTCAGCTCATTCACTGCTTTGCCCTAAGGCATGACCAATGAATCCTGAGAGATGTTTGTCTAATCTAGCCTCCCTGAAATGGGTACTAGGGAGGGTTTTTCATACCTTTGTCAGTTTTTAACTGTTGCAATTGCCTGGAAGTCAATAAGGGGTCTACTTGTGTGTCATCCCCCTTTACTCTGACAACAGTCATTTCCCTGGCTTACCTTCAGCTGTTGCATGACCTAACCCGCCAGCCCAGGTTGTGGATCAACTCAGTTAGTTGTAACATCCTAGCTAAGAGCCAAAAAGGAAGGTCATTCTCAAGGGGAAAGATGAGGTCTTTTTTTTTTTTTTTTTTTTTTCAATCAGAAACTAGAGAAGGGTTAGTCTGTAATCACATCATGAAAAAACTTTCTTGACAACACTGTAATTTGGGTATCAAAGATGAAGTCTTTGCATACTGAGTAGACTATTAGTGAGGCTCTAGTTTGACTAGCTGTGAGATCATGATAATCACAGAATTCAGCAAATCACTTTTTTCCCCCCCTTCTCATTAACTTCAGCTTTTGCCTGGATTAGTTTGAACCAGCTGTAATTCATCTAGGCTTTGGTCTCCTTCCTGCACTGAGCGATAACTGGTAAACAGCACCATCTGCATGGAACAAGAAAGCTGAGACTTCTCTTTCAGTTCAAGATTGTTGTATTTTGTTCTGGGGTCTTTTTTATGTGATTGTTTATTTGTTTGGGTTTGTTTGTTTGTTTTTCCCTTTGCAAGCAGCAAAGCAGCACCAGCTGAAATGAATCTTTATGATGAATAAACAATTGAGTCAGTCCTTGTAAACACTCAGCAGGATTAGTGGGAAGGGAAAAGATTTACACTAAGCAGGCAATCGTTCTGTATACCACACAGTCAGAGGAAAGATGATTGCTTGCCTATGATGTTATTGGTACTTCACAGCCTGGCAACCATGTCTGCACCACTCATGGTGTCGTGTCAGAATGTCACCTGGGGTGAATTAGTGTCATCCTACTATCCATCTGGTTGCTTGGAATATTTCTTTCAGCAGGAAAACACATGAATGACTGTAATGAAAACATGCATAGCTAAAATATAGATGTGTTACTGCATGCTTTTTAATCTTTCTAAATCTGAAAACAAAGGCAAAACATCTCTTCCTCAACTCAGAGTAGTAATGTATTTGTGAGTTTCTCTCACAATTTAGCTTTGTAGCATAACTGGAATTGTGACTGAGGCCATGTAGCAACAACAAGGGCATTATCACATCAGATTGCCTTCATAAACTAACAAGAAATTGTTTCCTCCCAGCCCAGATTACAGTTGGATAAATTCTGTAGCAAAGTTGGTCAGACATAGCAACTCAGAAGCTGAAGGCAGAGAACAACACAAGCTAAACCACAAATAAATCACTTACAGAAATTCTAGACTGAATTAAACTCTCTAGTAAACCAGTTGCTGTGACTAAAAAAAACCAAAGCAACAACCACCAATTAACACCCAAACAAAAGCCAATGAAATGAAGACAGTCTGGTCATTTCAAATCATCATCCAAATTAAACCAAACTGCATGTCATAAACTTTGGTAGGCATCAAGGCTTTGTCAGAAAAAAATTAATCATCTTCTAAGTGTACCCAGTCATTAGCGAGTAGTGTTATTATGATTAGGAGAATTTAGCAGTAAATGGACTGTTTTTCAAAGTGTTTTTAAAGGGAAGATCTTCATGGAAGAAAGTTAAAATAGGGTTTTCATAGGGAAAAGAATCTGTTTAGGACAACACAAATAAAACAGCTATTATGTACTCAGCTCTTTGGGTTTTTTAAGGAGATTGCTAACAAAGCAAAATAATTTCTTTAAACAAAACTAATAGGTCAACATTCTTAATATATATAAGTTCTACCAACCCACAGAGAATTTGAGAACATTTGTGTAGAAGTCTACAATACTCAGATGTTTCTTTCCAAACTTTTATTCTTTTTTTCTCCCCACCAGCAATAACTTGAGCAGTTCAGTCACTTTTGGTAAGTCACCAGGGTCAGACATACACTGATTTCCATTGTTTACAGAGGCAGCTCCAGCTTTAGGCTTCTCCATCCTCAGAGTCACTCTTGATCTGACAGTCACAGATTTCATTCCATGTGGGATGTGTTGCTGGAGTTGTTTCTGCACAAGTGCAACATGAGACAACTGAAATACAGCACCATGTGGCAGTGACCAAACACCACAAAGTGACAGTAAGTTGCCTATCAGTCCATTTCAAATGCTATATATCCTAATCTATTCTTGTTTTTTTCAGGTACCAGCTTTCTATCATATGGTTGTCTACCATTATCACCTATTTATCACACCACCATCTTATCCTAGATGTTACTCTTGTCGTTCAAACACCCAGATATAATTAAACAGCTACACAAATGTAAGAACTTCATGAGCAATCCTTTTATACTGGCCATCAAACATCATATTTGGTGGGCAGCTAGATCTGGTTAATATTCAGATGTAAGTTAAAAGCAAATCCCAAATTGCCATAGGTAACTGCCATAAGAGTGGGTCACTTACAGAATACAGAATTAATCAGGTAGGAAAAAACTTTCAAGACCATCAAGTCCAACCTGTCACCCAAAAGCATCTAATCAACTAAACCATGGCACCAAGTGCCTCATCCAGTCTTTTTTTTTAAACACTTCCAGTGATGGTGACTCCACCACCTCCCTGGGCAGCACACTCCAATGGCAAAACTATCTTCCTGTGAAGAATTTCTTCCTAACACCCAGCCTAAACCTCCTCTGGCACATCTTGAGACTATGTCTCAAGCTATCCTTGTCCCATAAAAAGCAATATTCTGGCTTGATACCAGGATTGAGAAATTGCCTTTTTTTTCACTTTGCTACCAATTTCAAACAAATTGTTTAAATTAAAGATGCATCATGCTTTGTCCAGCTCCTGGATCCATTAGAGACCTGAGATCACCTTATCTGCACTTGCTGTCTTCACAGATGTCTTATTCCTTGGTTGAAATCATGGTGAGCCCATTCTTGTCTTTTTTAATTTGCCCTCTGCTCCTTTTTACTCTTGCCCACCTCCACCCCCACCCCCCCCAAACTGTAGCCTCTCCAGTCTCTGTTTTCCCATTACTTTTCTGTTAGTCTTTAGCTGGTTTGATTCTTGTTTCCCACAGATTTTACAGAATGACTTACCCTTTGTGGTCCTAGTAAGCAGGTCCATTGTCCACACAAATCTATGTGTCTGCTAGTCATTGCTTTTATCTCTGGCCTGGAATCTTGGCCAGACTTTTGGTTCATGAATGTTATTTGTCTTGGGTCTTCACCTGATACTGTTAGTGTTCCTAACTTCTCTTCCAGTGGAAAGGCTGTCCTTGATGTCTTTTTAAAGAAGTCTTACCCTAATGGGTTGCTCCCAGATAGTTTCCAGATGTTTTCATGAAAACAGCTTCAGATTACTTAAACTGCATTTCTTGAATCCTTCATTTGCTATTTATGTCCTCAGTTGTACATAGGCATAGCAACTCTATATAAATTAAATGGAAACTTGTGCATTCAGTCTTGCAGAACTGAACACTTGAGTGCAGTGTACATGGTAGTTGTTAACCACTTTTTCTCTCAGCTTCCTATCTGAGATCATACAAAGCACCTCAGAACAGAAGAAAAAATAAACAGATAATAGGAGGAGGTCTAGATGACCTTTGGAGGTCCCTTCTGGCCTGGACCTTTTTATGATTCTAAAAGAGACTGTAAACCTTTCTCCCTGCTAGCACTCTCTGTTGTGTCATATGCCTTATCCACACCATGGAAGAACAGTCATGTAGCTGATCAGCTCTATCAGTCCTGCTGGGAGCACATCCACAACCACATTTATCTGTGAAATTAATTACTTACTGTTCTTAAGCCACTGGGAGATACTTGGTGCCAAATAGAAATGTTGCTGGCAGTATTGGAGAAAGACTTTGTTTTGGATGAAGACAAAAATGCAGGCAGGGGATTGGTCTTGTGGAGACAATGACAGGGTTGTCTCTAATTGAAACAGAACCAGGATTCCTAAATCCTAACAATCCTCATATCCCACCCCTGTAGGGAGTTGACAGCCGTGAAACAAGGATGTCTTTCCTCATTCCCACCAAATGACCAAGCAGATATTCTCTGGAATCCTGCAATAGGATCTTAAAGTTTCTTGCAAGCCCTGATGATAGCAGAATGATTCTTCAAGAGGAGAGCTCTTATTTTCTTCAAATAAATCTAGGGAGCTGAATATCAAACACTAAAAAAGCCCCAAAAAGCAAAAAAATATATTCAAGGTTGCAAAACTTGGGTCCAACATGCCGGCAATGTTCGATGTTAGGTTATTCAGAAAGGCTTAAGTAGTAAATCCTTTCTCAAGGCACAAGTACACAATGCTTACTTATGTGGTCACATGCTTCTCTGTTTCCTTCCTGGGAGGTGAGCCCTATTTGTACACTGGAAGATGAAACAAGTGGTTGTCTGTATGCTTTCTGCCACTGATTCCTCCTTTACTGGAAAAACTGAGATATGAGTTATCAAAGGCCAAAGGGTGAATTTCAGTGTCAGAGGTTTTCAAGAGAAAGGGTAAATAATAAAGGTCTCCCTCTCTGGTTACCTGGATAAGTTCCTGTGTGAGCTGGTATAGGTGATCCTGCTTTGCCAGGGGTGTTGGACTGGATGATCTCTTGAGGTCCCTTCCAGCCCCTAACATTCTGTGATTCTGTGATAATATTAAGAAAATAAAAACCTCTTCAGTGCTTTGTCTGAATAAGGATACTATGTATGGTATTAGAGGAAGAAGTCAGGCTAATCTGCATAGAATTTGTGAAAGCTGGATCCCTTCTTTCCACGTAAAAGATACATATATTAAATTTAGAAGTGGAAGAAGACATAATCAGAACAGACAGCCGATTTAACAGAGTATCAGAGATGCTCTGACATCAGATCATTTTAATTTTCAAAACTTCTGAACTATGACACCCTTATTAATGTTTTGATGTGTTTTGAAATTACGAAGTTGGAGAACAGTTTCTGTGATTCTAGGCAAGGTCAGCCAATGTCATGTTTTAGGAAGGCTATGAGAATGGAAGGAGAAGAAGTTGTTTGCAAAATTACTGCTGCATCACACAATCTGTGGTGTGACACATGGCATAGTAAAACAGAGAGCCCACAGCAAAATCTGTGGCATCCATGTCACAGGAAAACTGTCTGACCTCTATCTGTGTGGAAAACTTAGCACTGCTATTTCTCAAGCTTTCTTCCAAAGATGGGTTTTCATTCCAGACACTTGCATGCACTTTATGTTAGGCTAGGAATGGAAGCAGTATTTCATCCCCTGCACACTGTGTCCTTATCTCTTTTGTGTTAAACAAACAGTGCCCAGAGCACTCCTAAAGTGTATGCACTGACAAGAAATCAGCAGCAAGCACTATGTTTAGCACAGAATTTGTAGCTAGCAATGGATGACCATATTTTCACAAGTTTAGTACTAGGCATAAAAAGTACCTTGCATGAGACTGCTGCAGGGGAAACAGGTACTATTCCTGTCACTGACCAGTGTACAAAGTACAGAAACTCTGATTTCTCTGGGCAGCAGTGTCAGTAGTTTCAGTGAGATCTAAGTGACAGATAATTTCTATGACCTGAATCTTAGAGTTACCAAGGTTGGAAAAGGACTCTAAGATCACTGAGTCCAACCACAACCCAACTGCCATGACCACTGGACTATATACTGAAGCAGCACATCTACAGCTTCTTGATCATCTCTAGGCACGGTGACTCCATCACCCCCCTGGGCAGCCTGTTCCAAACCTTCAACACTCTCAGTAAAGAAGTTTTTCCTAATGCTCAACCTAAACCTCCTCTGGAATGACTTCAACTCATTTCCTTTTGTTCTATGACTGTTTATGTGGGAGAAGAGACCAACCCCAGCCTCATTCCAACCTCCTTTCAGGTAGCTGTAGAAAAGAGCTTGTAGAGAGGAAATTTTACTTACAAATGGTAATGTCTTTTTGTCATCTTAATTTCTATTTTGTTTCTCCTCTCTCTATTTTTTCTTCTTCTTTTTTCTTTCCTTTAAAAAGAAATGAAGGGATAATATTCAAAATATAGTATCAATAAGACAAGTAGTGTCTCTGGTTTAAACCTGTTTAATCAGCTGCAGGCCCAGCAGGAATTAATTTGTTCCATTGCTTTCTCTTCTCTAGTTTCTTTGATTAATGCATTTCATTTCATTTCATTTCATTTCATTTCATTCTGTCATTCTTACTTTTTGTCATGTCCTCTTTTATATTTCTTCCCATTTTAGGAGCAAAGCTTGAATAAGTCAGAACAGCATTTCAGGTGTGTTACAGAAAGCATTGTAGAGAAAATGCTTCACTCTAATGTTCTTGAAATACCTCTTTCTTCAGAATTATTTGCTTTGTAGAAGTTTCACTTTTATCTAGGATTTGATTCCTAGACATTTCTTTCCCTTATATCCTCCCTCCCCCCCTTTTTTATTGGTGGTTTATTTGTAAGACATTAAATAAACAATATGTCTTTCATTAGACTTTGTCAATGTTGTTGTTATTTTTTTTTCCAGAAGGATGAAGGGAGTCATCTAAGCAAAGGTCAGATGAGACAGAAGGTCTCAATCTGATTTTTGAAAACAAGTCTTTCTAGGAAATAGGATAAAGTTTCCTGCTGAAGTGTGGCTTTCAGAATATGTTGAGCTCCTGTAGTTCCTGCTAAGTGCAGAGGAATATGTGCTTCCTAGGCAGCTCTGAAAAACTAGCACAGTGCCGTTCCACTGCACCTCTCCAGTCTGGGCCAAACACAACAGGAACCCAAGTTCACACATGGATTCAGCCACACAACTTAAAGACAACCTTTGTTTTTTTAAATCATCCTCTTTGTTTGGGGTTGGATTCTTTAAAATCATTTAATAATGTTCCCAAATGGAGCAAGTTTGGAGACTTCTCTTCTCTAGAGGCACTGTCATGGTTCACTGTCATGCAGCTGCTCACACCACTGCCCCCCATCACCACAACACCTTGGTGCGATGGGAAGAACCAGGAGAAAAAGGCAAACATCTGTGGGTTGAGTTAAGGAGTATTTAACAGAACAGCACAATGAGGTGATAACAATCATGGAGAACAAATTAATTGATCAAAGCCTCCCCCACTTTGGCCCAGCCAACCCTTCCCTTATGTAGCAGACATGAAGTCAGTATGATACTGAATGCTCGTTGGCTTGTTCAGCTGCCTGTCTTGGCCGTGGTCCCTTCTATCTTCTTGTGAAGGGGATTAAAAAACAACCCAAAAACTTACCCTAGCCATACCCAGCACAGGCACCACAGAGAGCCAGTAAAGTTCTTGCTGATTGAGTATTTCAGTCCTAAACAGCAACTAATTTCTGAGATGTGCATTGCAGTCATCCTGAAAGGAGCTAACTTACTGTTGAATGTTGTATCTGGTCTGCACACAAAAAATTATCAGTATCCATCCATTAATGAACCTTAAACTTTGTCATCCCAGATGATATTCCCATTCTCAAAATGGCATAATTGCCAATAAGAACAGTTTAGACTGAAGCAAAATGAAAGGTGTCATTGGGTGATGTATCGTGAATTTAAAACCGTTTAGGCTGTATGGATGCCACTTTGTGTAAAAGTTTAAAGTTTGAGCTAACCACTTTGTATTTTTAACATCAATAGAAAGGAAAAAAAGGTCCCTCCAGAAGGTGATTCAACAGCTTATTTTAGACACTTATCCCAGGCTGAGATGAATCACGCTCTGAAAGTGCCTATGCACATTTCTATATATCATCCCAGCTTGGGAAGCCAAGTGCATGCTTGTCAAAATTCTCACTTCAGATTTTCATTTCTGTTCCTGTCTTCTGATCATTCAAAGAAAAGCTAAAGAACAAAACAAATAACAGCTGAGGAATTCTTTCAGATTCTTTGAACAACTGTTTATTATTTGTTTCTAGTTTTCAGTTGATTTAATCATCAGGGTAGCTGAAAAAGAAGCTGACTGATGAATTCTTTATTTGAGCTGTATGAGACAAGCCTTGTCAGGGCTTCACAGCATCAGGGTCAGGGAGCTTTCTTTAGTATCAAGAATGGTGTTCACCAGGAAAGTTGATTTATTTTTTTAAAGTTAACAGAATAATCACAATAGCCATAACAATAACAATAGAATTATGAATTTTACATACACCGGAGAAAGAATCTTACTGTTCACAGAATCACAAAATTGTTAGGGTTGGAAGGGACCTCAAGGATCACCCAGTTCCAAACTCCCTGCCATGGGCAGGAACACTTTCTACTAGATCAGGTTGCCCAGAACCACATCCAGCCTGGCCTTAAAAACTTCCAGGGATGAGGCTTCCACCACCTCTTTGGACAACCTTTTCCACTATCTCACCACCCTTATGGCAAAGAGCTTCCCAACATCTAATCTAAATCTACCCTCCTCTAGCTTGGATCCATTCCCCCTAGTCCTATCATTAAATTTTTGTTTGTAGAGAAAAGAATATTTAATTTCTTTGTGAAAAGTCATTTTTTCAAGATACTAATACGTATCATCACGAGAACTGACAGAACTGCTAATATTGTCTATTAAATCCAGAATCGTGTTGCTTTATTAACTAGTGAAAATGGAACTTATGGCTATTAGACATTAAAAAAGCAATCAAGCTGACAAATGTTATGGATATGAATAAATACTTTCAGGAGTTCTTGATGGGCAGCAACAAGTCAAGAACTGACTCCTTCTCTACCCTGGTGAAGGCATGTTGGGTGTGTTGTATCCAGCTCTGGGCTTCCCAGTTAAAGAAGGACAAAGACTTGCTAGAGAGGGTATAGAAAAGGGCTACAAAGATGATGAGGGGAGTAGAACATCTCTCTTATGAGTAAAGACAGAGAGAATTGGGGCTTTGGGGAAAAGAGCAACGTGAGGGAGGGTCTCATCAATGCTGATCAATAATTAATGGGTGGGTGTCAAGAGGATGGGACCAGGCTTTGTTCAGTGGTGCAGAGTGGCAGGACAAGGGATAACAGGCACAAACTTGAACATAAGAAGTTCCATCAAATCATGAGGAAGAACTTCTTTAATTTCAGGGAGACAGAGCACTGGAACAGGCTCCCCAGAGAGATTGTGGTCTCCTTCTCTGGAGACATTCAAAACCTGCCTGGATATGTTTCTGTGTGACCTGTCCTAGTTGATCCTTCTTTTGCAGGGGTGTTGAACAAGATGATCTTTCGAGGTCTCTTCCATCTCCTTACATTCTGTGATTCTGTGAAGATTTAAAGCTGTTTCTTTACTGGACAAGTTCACAAAACTGGTGATGGGTGATAGCTTCTGTTCACATGATGGCACTGAAATCTGAAATCCTTTGGTATATGTTATCATTATTTTTAAACTTTTGCTCTGTTATGGACTAAAGAGCACATTGGACCTACAGCAGAAGAATGTTGGCCTTCCAAACCAACTTATTGCCAGAAAATTGGACAAATTCAGTGTGGTTAGACCTGGGATTTTATTTTTATGTTTGAATAGCTTCTAGATTTCTACAGGCTGTGGACCTGAAGCACCTCAATTATATAATTAGCTGAGGCCTTGCACTGTAAACAAAAAGCATGTGTAGCATGCCCAGATCCTCATCAATAACAGAGGTCACTAGCAGTGAGCAAGGCATGTCCTTTGCCAGAAAAGCAATGCTGCTGCACCTGCACTGAGCAGCCTTTGAAACAAGGGTTAATTGAGAGGTTAGCATGATGGTGCACTAAGTAGTTGGAGATGATATTGCAGCAAAAACAGTCACATATGCAACATATTTGGTGCAAACCCAAACAAAGGAAACCTTTAATAAGAAAGCAGAGAGGGTGTCATTATGTGTGTGGTAAGAGTCCTTTTAATTATGTCATAGTAAAGTACTTCCTCTGTGCTATATGCAGTAGGCTTGTAGTCAACAGATTTGTTGCCTAGTGAATTAGAACCAGATTAGGAAATGCTGCTATTGCACATTCATCTTATTCTGATATGAGTCAGTAAGGATTAACTAGATTTGATTATTCATCAAGTGCTACTGGGATCTCACATACGACTGTATGTGTGTGTGAGAAAGACAGAAACCAAGAAATAATCAGGACAAATCTCATGCAGAGCCCCTGATTTGGCAGTGTGTGCAGTGTCTGAACAAAGGGGGCTTTGCATTTGGGACTGGAACACTGGGGTCAGGTTTCTATGGGTTTCCAGGTGCCTACAGATGTTCAGAAGTGTTTCTAGAATTCCTTAGGCAGGATAAGACTACTTTGACTTTGGGAATGTGGCCCTCTGAGTTTATCAGCAATGTTGGGTGCTGAATTTCTTTAGGAAATTCATAGTGTTTAAGAATTGAGACCCAGGTAGCTGCCTTTCACAAAGCCAGTTCTGCTTCTCTGTCCTGTTCTGCTCAGTCACTTCGTCTTGCAGCTTTCTGAGAGCACACAAACCTCGTTCAGTTCATTTTCTCAGTGCAAAGGGGGCCCATCTCTCTTTTCAACTCTACCACACAGTTTTAAAATCATGCTCTTCAATCTGTATTACCTCAAATCCAGTTGTGCTACTGTCTGCAGTTCCATTTCTGAAGGTGTGAATCCTATTATTTGGAATTTCTTTTAAACACATCAGGAAGCTGGAAATATTTTGTTGAGGTTTTTTTCTTTGAGAAAAGAGAAGAAAAGAATAAAGAGAAGAGGAGAGTCTTGGAAAGGAGAGAGAGAAGGGAAGGTTTGGGAAGGTTTGGGAAGGTTTAGGAAGGTTTAGGAAGGGAAGGTTTGGGAAGGAAAGGTTTTTCTATTAGCCTTGGCAGATGTGGAGGAAACTGGAATGTTTTCTTCAGTCCCTCAGTAATGCTTTCTCTGTGCTGGTGGCAGGCAATTAACAAATCTTGTGGTTAGACCAGGAACAGATGGAAACTGGAAGAGCAGGAAGGATGCAATGAGGACATAACCATCACAGCGTTGGTGGTATAGTGGTGAGCATAGCTGCCTTCCAAGCAGTTGACCCGGGTTCGATTCCCGGCCAACGCAATTCGCTTTTGATACCTGGTGGGAAAGAGCAGAGCAGCCATCCAGAAGATCCTCCACAGGTTGAAGTGGGTCCAGAGTGACGTCCTGAAATTTAATAAGGAGGGAAGTGTGAGGTCTTGCACCTGGGGAGAAGTAAGCTGCACAGATTGGGGACAACCCAAGTGGAGAGTTGACTGGCAGAAAAGGATCTTAGGGTCCTAGGTGTACTCCAAGTTGGACGTGAGCCAGCAACGTGCCCTTGTAGCAAAGAAGGCTAAGGGCGTCCAGGGTAAAGTATTGACTGGAGGTCGAGGCTGGTGATCCTTCCTCTATATTTGCACCTGGAGCAGATACTCAGTTCTGGACTCCCCAGAGCTGGTGAGGAATGGTCATACTGGAGATTACATTGGGTGAAGAGCCACAAGGATGGTAAAAGTGCTGGGGTGATTCCAGCCTGAGGAAAGGCTTGGAGCTGTTTAGCCTGGATGAGCTCAAGGGGGAATCTATTGATATTTACAGACAGCTGAAGGAAGAGTGCAAAGAGCATGGAGCCAGGGTCTCGTTGGTGGTGCCCAGTAGCAGCACCAAAGGCAACAGGCAAACACTGAAAGACATAAGACACTATTTTTACTGTGAGGGTGACTGAGCACTAGCACAAGTTGCCTAGGGAGGTTGTGGAGTCTTCATCCTTGGGGATATTCAAAAGCTGCCTGGAAATGATCCTTGACAACTGGCTCTAGGCATTCATGCTTGAGCATGGAGGTTGGACCAGATGACCTGCAGACATTCCTTCCAACCTCAACCATTCCATGATTTGATGATTCAGTGCATTAAGACAAGGAGTCAAGCTAAGGCAAGAAGCCAGGGCAGAGAACCAATATAAGATGTTGATTATTTCTCTAGGAGTTGAAATGGCACCAGGAGCTGGGCTGGGAGACAAGAGAGTCAAAGGAGGAAGTGTTCCTCTAGCAGAGGTGGAAGAACGTACAAGCTACAGTTCACTACAGAGCCAGGAGCTAGTGGTGCCTTCAGGTGCCATCCAGATACATCCCAGTCTGGGGTTAAGTACCTTCCAGGAAGCCCCACTCGCTGAGTACCCCTCTCCCACCCAGGTCTCTGAGAGTGCTGGCAAGTTTTGGTGATGCAATCAATCACCGTCAATCCTATTGCTCAGACTCCTGTGGCACTCAAACCATGACTCTTGACAACCCTTTTAGGGAAAATCTTCTATCCCCAAGTAATTTGGAAAATAATTTGTGTTACATTTTCGAAACCTGTTCAAGTGACACAACTGTAGACAGGATCCACTCACATGACAGACTGCAGTGTGTGGAAGAATATCTGATTATATGATATGTTTGCTCTTTTTGTTTCAGTCTGTCCTTTCTCCCTCTCTTTTTTTTTCCCCTTCCCCTCAAGAGAGAGAAAATGCACTCACAGGTTTATTGCAATCAAAAGACGGAAAGGGCTAAAGGAGCTGAGCAAACCCAGGAAGAAGTTCTCGCCATTTGCACTTCATAGCTACCTAAGAATGGCTAATGACTAGAGTTCCTATGAGGAGTGGAGAAAGGCAGATAGAGGCTGTGAAAATGTAGTTTAAATAAAGGTGATAGATTTACAAAAAGCTGATCTTTGAAAGAGGATCAAATCCTCTGTCCTTCAGGACGAGAGAGGTTCTGGAAGCAGTGGGTGGGAGCTATGCCAGCAGGAGGTAATGGATTGAAAATCAAATCAGAGGGGTTTTACCTGCACAGATTCTCATTGCAACTTGTAGGCTCCTGAACCTAAGCTGATGTGTCAAAGTGATTGGCCAATCTACTTGAAATTAATCAGATTGTTGTTGTGAAAAACATCTATTCATTTCCTTTGTCTGCTGAAGTCTGGATGTCACTAGAGAGAAAATCTTCACATGAAAGCCTGGAAAATGCTCCAAAATGGGGTGCTGAGACTTTTTGACACAGAAGAACACAAAGCACTCCATTTCAGATCAGGGCCAGAAGCTGGTGCAATGCTAAGCAAGGCATTGCGTCTTGTTTGGAAGGAGAAAGGGGGAAAGAAGAGAAAGAAGGAATGAGATAAAGGGAGAAAAAGCAGGAACACATAGATAGACGCCCAGAAATACAGCCACATGGCTTTCTGAGTGCATGGTTTGACTCACACAGCAATAAAATTCTGTCTGATAAATGCATAGGAATCCAATACATTTTTCCCTTTATTATTCTTTTTTTACCTTCTCAAGAAAAAAGGGAGAATTTTTATACTCTAGCATATTACTGGGCTATCCAAAAGGGAAAAATAGACTTCCAAGAATCTTACCAAAATTCTATTAACACATAGGGCTTTCTCTGAACATCAAAGTAAGCTACAAGTTAATTCACTTGCATCCAGCTGCATTTGGTGGCATGTTCATCGTACTGAGGAGGCCCTTTTCTGCTTCCATCTTTCACTGCCTATGTCAAACAGTTTACAGAGAGGCAATATAAATTTGGGCAGAGCGCTAGGAATCCCATCAATGAGTTTGGGAGTTTACATTGTGTTTGTGTGAGGTCACTATGTGTTGTCTTCAATGATCAATGGCCTGGCGAATGCTTTTAAAGCCAGAGGCTACCCTCAGCGCCCTTAGTTACTCCATGTTAGGTTATGTTTTATTAGGAGAGCTCAGGCAATTTTTCTCTTGCATTTTTATGTAATGGATTTGTGAGTGTTCAGTGGGGTTTGTGGCATTTTCCTGTACTAACAACAAGAAGTCAGGTGACCAGAAAGATAGATGATATTTAACCTAGTGGTGACAGATGTAGCAGAGGTGAAAGGGTTATATCTATTAATAAACAAAGTTTGAAAACCTTTTAACACCATCTTTCACATCACTCTTATCTGACCTTTAGCACAAGATGACTTCCACAGGCTTAACACAATGGAGAGGAGAAGGAAAAAAAAAAAAAGCTAGCAACTTGTGGTACTTTTCCCCCCTCTTTTTAAAAACACTAAAATTAGTCATTAAGAGTTCTATGTTGTCTTCCTGAATGAATGACTGAAATGGTGGTGGTGCTGCAGTTAGGATGAAAAAAAAAAAACCACCAAAAAAAGTGGTAGATTTATTTTGGTCCCAGTGGGTGCTGACATTTTAACCCACTTATCTCTGATTTATTCAATCCTTGACAGTCCCCAAAAAGTGCTGCATTTTGCCTGAGGGCTCTGTAGGTATGGCAAGTTGATGTGTGGTTTTTCTTTGTGTTAAGGGGGTGATCCCCTCTGCAGTCCAGTGGATGAAGCATGCAAAAAAATGGAAAAGAAAAATATTCATTATAAGGACTTTTCTCCTTCTTTTTTCAGGTTGCTTGGGTTAAAAACAAACCAAACAAGCCACAAACCAAACACTTAGGATTTATTTAATATAAACTCAGCCTTTAAAAGACAATGTTTAGGTGATCAATAGTAAACAACAGATTGTTGAAAAGTGATTTGTGTAGCATGATAAAGCTGAAAGTAATATGGGATAATTTGAAATAATTATTTATTTCACTGTTTTTACACTAATAAAAAGACCTCAGAGCATATATAGATATGACTATCTTGTTTAAGACTAGATGGAATCATAGTTTGTATTTAAAAACATTGACAAATTCCAACTCATTCAATGGCACATGGGCCAGATCTCAGGGTCTGAGGTTTGGTTTTGTGCTGCAGACAGATCCTGGTCTAAAACGTAATGTCATGGAAAGAGTGGTGAGATGTGTTGGAACAGGCTGCCCAGTGAGGTGGTGGAGTCACCACCCCTGAAGGTGGTCAAGAAGCATGCACATGTGGTGCTTCAGGACACAGTTTAGTGGTCATGGTAGTTGGGTTATGGTTGGACTCAATGATATTAAAGGTCTTCTCCAACCTTAATGATGCTATGATTCTACAGGGGTGATTTTCCCACTTATTCCCAGTTATCCTTACTTCAGTGTGCAATACAGTCAGTTCTTGAGACCTCCCCCTACTCAAATTTGGATCTGATGCCCATATACTAGGACCAGAGAACCACTCATGATAGCCTAGTGCATCTCTCCTTCTGGAAGAAGTCTCTCTTCTCTCTACTTTCCCTTGCAATTCCTGCACTTGTGCCTGTAGAACAAAGGGTTTCCATCTCATACTCATATTGTCTCCATACTCACACAGGAGAGGCCACAGGGTTCATTGTGGCATGGACTGTTCTTGTTTAGCTGTAGGAGAGTTCAGCTCTGCTAGCTAAACCCATTGACTCATCTTCAGTGTAGTAGTGTCCTGGCTTCACCCAGCCTGCTCTCAGAAGCAAGCCCCCTCACACACACATGGGTGCGAAAACAACCCCCAGAAAATCCTTCTGGGTAGAGATCAAGAGCTTACTGAGATGATAGCCATACAATTACCTTAGCAGAAGCTGTGTGGGTTTTTTTGTTTATTGAGCTTAATATTGGCCTGTCAAACTCATGTTTGGGTTTGTCAACAAATTATCTAATATCCAAGAATAGTGGAACATCCTGAAACTAGCCACATTAAGCATCTAGCAATCACTAAAAGTCAATAATTCACATTTGAATATTATTTTAATACCCATTCTTTCTCAATAACACAGGTTTCACACCATGCCCCTTTTCCACCCCACCTGCCCCTTTTTGCCCTCAAATCCCAGAGCACCTGGGCTCTGTTGGAGTCTCCTCCCACCCCAGGTGCAGCCACTTTGCCCTCCACACCCGCTCCCCTTTTTAATCCCTCCCAGGAAAGGCAGAAGCCCCAAGCTGAGCCCATCTGGGCTGAGGGATCCTCCTCTCATCGCTGGTGAGTGCCCATGGTGCACACTGGGTGATGGTGGTGGTGACAACAAAGGCCGGGGGGCCTGGTGGCCCCCCGGTTGTTAGGGCAATGATTGATGACTCCTCCAGTATAATCCATGGGCACTGGCTGAGCCTCCTTACTGGGGCTGAGCTCCTCTGTGTGGTATCTTGGCTGGTTGAGGGTCTTGCCACCGGCTCTGGGATTGGTGCAAAAATGGTGGTGGTAGAGTAAGAGCTGTTTAGGCAGGGTGGAGAAGGGTGTAGGGGAAGCAGAAGCTGCTTTGGGAAGATGATGACTGGTGGTGGGGGTTAAACTAGATGACCTTTAGAGGCCACTTCCAGCTCTGGTGATTCTATGATCTAGTTCCAACCCCCTTGCCATGGGTAGGGACACCTTCCTCTAGACCAAGTCAGCATCTTTAAGGGTGTATTTTCTTTTAATTGCACATAGAAATCAAAACCTGATGTGGTAGCTATGATGAACTGCTGGATTTTGGAGTTGAAGCTGCCTGATTTTGAAAATAAGGTCTTCTGTATATTGACATAAGGAATGAAATGATTACACAAGAGTGAATGAAAATTATTGGCACAAGAACCACTTAAAATCCCACTGAATTTGTGGAAAGGGTTGGGTTGTTTCAATAGTATTGCTCAGCAAAAGATAGTCTTTGTCTGAAGTGCAGGTAGTGGAAACACCCAAGTAAACACATAACTCAAAGACAATTGTCTTAAAATATTAAATGTCATTCTAGAAAGAAAATTCCATAATCCATGCCTAATTTTGCAGCCTGACACAATGAATTTTGATTCAGAAAAAGGGTAGGAAGGATGCTCTAGGAGAGTTGGGCTACATGATCTTTGGCGGTGCTTTCCAACCCCAACCACTCCCTGATTCTGTGACAGGCATATATTAATAGCTAGCTTTGCTTCCAAGCACACTGAAATACATGGAAATAAATAATCCTGTGTCTACTGATGTAGTGTTTTTTTCCCCAGAAATACGTTAATTTAAAGGTGATTATTTCAGTGACTAACCTCAAAATTTTCTGAGTCTTAAACAGATTTCCTTTACAAGCCTTCATAGTACCTCAAAAATCAAGTCTGGCTTCTGAGCCAGAAAAATGGTAACTGCCTTAGTAAATTAACAACTTGTTGGAATTCTGCTGGCCCTCTAAGAAATAAAGGTAAATATGTGAAAAAAGATGATTACTTAATTTACTTCCTCTTTAGCAGATCTTTTCAGTGAGGTCAAAATGAAATGTGCATTGTGATATAAGAAGAAATACTTTATCACTACAAGATTGTTTCAAGCCTTTCTGCAGCTGCAGTTGAGAGTTTGCACACATGTGGAAGGGTTAGGGTTTGTATTCTAGCATCTCTTTAAAGTGACAGCTGAGGTTTTCAGTTACAAGTCTCCTTGTAGAGCCCAAGCTGCTCTTCTTATTTCAAACATTTTATCCATGCTTCCTGCACAGCTTGAAGATTGATAGTTTGGGACACAATAGTTTGAGTTGTGGGTATCAACTACAGCACAGGATGTTCCATCTCAACACGAGGAGGAACTTCTTCACTGTAAGGATCACAGAGCACTGGAACAGGCTCCCCAGAGAGGTTGTGCTCTGGAGACTTTCAAGATGAATTCCTGTGTGACCTGCACTAGATTCTATGCTCCTTCTCTGGCAGGGGGGTTGGAGTCTGATCTCTGGAGGTCCCTTCTAACCCCTAAAATGCTGTGATCCTGTGAGATTCAAGGTGAGGCTTGACAGGGCTCTGAGCAACCTGATTTAGTGGAGGATGTCCCTACTGACTGCAGAGGGGTTGAACTAGATGAGTGTTGGAGGTCCCTTCTAACCCAGACCATTCTGTGATTCTGTACTCTGCAGGTTTTAATGGACAACGAGATCTCTTCTCTTTGGAGAATCATGACTAGAATCATGAAACCCCTCAGCTCCCTTAAAACAAAGTATGTTTATCAGTAAGTTAAAAAAGCATGGTGGCTTGGGTGCTTATCCAGCTCTTATTCCCATAATATGAGAGCAAGTCCAAGTCCTTAGTGTATTGTGTGAAGTAGTTAAGAACTGTCATTCCCAGTGTTGCAAATGGAGGAGAGAAGGCAGTGCTGCTACATTCTGTCTGAGGCATTAAAAAAAAAAAGCCACTTGAGTGCCTCAGGAAAATCTGTGGCAGAATGCTTACTCAAATCCAAGTTTTCTAATGGTCTCACCAGTGTGCTGTTTTTCCTCTCCTGCAGCTGAAATAGTTATTTTAAAACTGCAGCTATACTTTCTGGTGCCTCAGAACAGTTTCCCTTCAGCAGCTTCTACCCATGCCTTGGATACTGGCGCCTATTAATTTCTCCCTGTGGCTTTGCAGATCCTTCTCTCCGCTTCTTTCATTCCACCCAGCTCTAACTGGAATCTGGTCTTGTGCTTCCCAGTCTGCCTTTCAGCGCTGGGAAGTGGAAAGGACAGATCATTAATTCTCAATGGCTTTCTCAGCAGGTAATCCTAGCCAGATAAATTAGTTTGTATATAAAGCCCTAGGTCAGAGGGCTTTACTTTGTGGACAGTGGGAGGGTTTGACTTTCCGTGCAGCCAAGGCAAGCCCTTAGAGAAAGCCTCAGCAGAGGCAATGTTTTTGCTGGCAATTAGAGCCAATTTGGTGTAAAATTATAGGTCTTGTGGCTTTGGATGAACATGCTGAAACAGTTCTCTCTCCCACAGTCTTGTGGTACAGACATACATTGACAACAGAGCCCTGTGAATCCTTGAGAGATTTCCATGGGGGAGCAGGGTAAGCAACATCAAGCTCTTGGCACTCTAACTAGATATAGATTGTTTGGCTGGCTGCAGTGCTTGAAGGCTTGGGTTACCTGGTACGTGGTACAACTGGTAACTCATTACGGTCACAGTGCTTTGGGGATTTGTGATCCTCTTCGGTTTCTTGTGGTTATGTACTTGAGAGCATCCCCTTGCCCATGCAGGGAAGGTCATTTAGGTGTCATATCAGCCTCCTGCTGAGATGCCAAGAGAGGTCCTGGGGTGGCATGAGAAATGGAGGAATCTATTGTTGGAACAAGTCCAGAGGAGGGCACAAAGATGATCCAAACACCTCTGCTATAAGGCCAGGCTGAGGGAGCCCGGATTGTGCAGCATAGAGAAGACTGAGGTGGGACCTTAGAGTTGCCTTCCAATACCTGAAGGGATTCTATGGGAAGGCTGCAGAGGGATTTTTTCATGAAGGTGTCTAGAGACAGGACAAGAGGGAATGGTTTGAAGCTAAGGGAGAGCAGGGTTAGACTGGATCTGAGGAAGAAGTTGTTCAGTAGGAGGGTGGTGAAGCTCTGGACTAGGCTGCCCAGGAAGGTACTGGCTGCCTCCTCCCTGGGGGTGTTGAAAACCAGGTTGGATGAGGCCTTGAGAGGCTGAATCCAGTTGAGAGGTGTCCCTGGCCATGGTGGGGAGGCTGAAAAAGATGATCCGTGGGTCCCTTCCAACCTGAGACATTCTGTGATTCTTTGTCCTCCCTTCCATCTACTTCAGTGTGAGATCTTGGTCCAGTCTGTGCCTTCCTGAAGCTTTTAGTCACATTATATATTAGTAATAGCCCCCTGGGAGATTCAGTGGTGTAGCTTGATCAAAGCAGGGTTAAAGAAGTTAGTGTGGCATTAATAAACCTGAAATATCTGTCCAAAAACTGGGTAAAGACCCAGGTCAATTAGGACTTGCTGAGCTCCCTGATGCCACAGATGATTGGTTGCAGGTTTTTGGCTGGATAATTTAAAATCCTATCACATATGAGTGCCCTGCACTGCTGTTATAGGAGCTAAACTTAGCCATACTTTAACTAGAATATTGTGTGTTCTGAATCTGTCCAGATAATTCAGTTTGACCACCAGTATGGAACAATTTTTCATTCAAAGGCTTTTATTTTACATTCTGTATTAAATTTATTTAATGTAGATTACCAGCTACTCCAGGGAGAATCAGCTGCCATCAGTGTTTAGTTTTGTCTTTGCAGAAATCAAATTAAATAACATATCCAGATCCTTAAAGCAAAGTGGCAATGTCTGTTCTGGCTCCATTTTCACTTGCTCAGCACTTTTTTTTTAGGAGGAGAAATTTCTTCATGCCTTCCCAGGAATTCACTAAAGCCTAGTTTGGATTCCCTGACAAGGGAGCCTACTGGAAACTCCATAATGTTCCAATTTTCCCCTCTTCACCACAGATGTATTTTCTACCTATGGCAATTATATGGATCAGGATGGATCATAAAATGATATTCCCTAAATTTAATTTACGTTCTCTTATGTATTTCCAAGTTAGGTTTTGATTTTGATGGGAAAAGACATACCCTTAAACCCATCAAACTCTCTTTAAAAACCCCCAAATACTTATTTTAAAGCAGATTTATCTTCCAACTGTGAAATATGAATAGAATCTTTGCAGAGTCAGCAATACAGGGATCTCTGTGGCACTAAGCTAAACTCATTATTTTTACACCTCATGAAAATGAGTTCAGTCAGGGCTCATCCTGGGCTTGAGCATAACAACCAGACAGTTTGCCAGAGATAACCAGATACAGTAGCTTCAGGAAAGTATTACTCTGCCTTCAAGTTGAATCAGCTTCTTTTGGGTTGCATATTTAAAGAGATCCAAGATTTCTTGTATGATATTAAGTGGAAGCTCTTTCAGAAAATAATTAGACTGTAATGGACTCCATTAACCACATATCCAAAGCTGGGCAGGCTCCTTGGGCCTCCTGGAAACTGTTTCCTGCAGTGTCTTTTTGGGATACCTTAGGTTTATAATACTAATAAGCACTAGTTTTGAAACTTATTTACCTTATTTCTTAGGTGAGGCTTCTGGATCAGAACTGTCACTTACGCCTTTTTATTATATTCACAGGCTTTAGAGTGAACATCTGTCATATTTGCTACTGCAGATGACCTTCAATGATGGCCAAAAAAGTAATTGTCTGTATGCAAAATGAATGTTTGGAATTTGTAAGTGCACTTTAATTGGATCTCAAATGATCAGCATGAAAGAATGCTGGGGTTTTACACATGCTTTAGAAAAAAATTCAGTGAGCTTGGAAATTTCAATATCAGCTGGAGAAAGCACAAGTGCATGCCCAGCTATCTCTACAGCCAAAACAGAAAAATGTCTATGTAGCACAGTCTAAAAAACCCTTGGTTTAGACACCCTTACCGACCTATGCGTGAGTAAACTCAATGGTAGCCTGTTGCATCCTGGAATGCACTGAAATATGCCCAAATTTTGGCAATGGATTAACACTTCGTTCAGCAGGGAGTAGAAGTGGCCTCACTGGGGACATGAAGACACCGATACCTGCATTACTTCTGTCTACATGGACATTTGCTTAATATAATCTGTGGGTAATGAAATATTCCAAATCAAATAATGTTCTGCCAATGCAAAAAGCCATCTGTAGCACCTCAAAGAAATTTATTTCTTAGGTAGGCAGAAAAAACAGAGGCTGTGCAAGCACAGGGGACCAAAAATGTTTTCAGATGTTGGTCGCTGCTCTAGCGAGGCATAATTGTTTAGGTGCCTGCCTTTCCTGTAAAGCTGACCTGTGTGCTAGCCGCTAACCTCCACCTCCCATACTACCTGGAAAGAAAAAAAGGAGTATCTATTTTACTGCATTAAAAATATGGATATCTAATTAATGGGTTTTTTTTCAATGATGAACTAAATTTTTGCTTTGGAAGGAAGTAATATGTTTGAAAATGTTGTGCCTGTTTGTGTTAGATCCTCAGTGGATTGAAATCAGTTCCAGTCCACTGAATTCAGCGGAGTGGCACAGACTTTCTGAGAACTGGCACTTTAATTTTAAACTAGTAGCAAAAAACTGCCTGCTCTCCAAACTTATAAATTATTGACACACAATCAGTGAGACTAGGCAAAAACTAATTGGCCCTTCTGCTCAATTCTCAGTGGTCCAGGAGAGGGTCATTGGTTTCACAGAGAGGTTTTTCACTGAGCTGTAGGCTGAAATATTCCCAGAGTTTTAACTTAACAAATTCATGTTCTTTGTTTGCTTTTTAAATAGCACATATCAAGGCCAAGCCTTGGCAAAGAACAGCGAGGTCAGGATAAGTGCTTGGTAAGAAAAAAATGTGAGACTTGGAATTGGATTGCAACATGGATTTGATCTTGAAATACTATCTTAAAAAGCAGAGGTGGAATTTCAGCTTCTTGTAACATTTGTGGTTGTAGATCTAGGAATTTGTCTATGAAGTTAAGTGTACATATTTAGAGTTATCCAACTGGGTATGAATGTATCAGTTATGTACCAAGTACACTGATCTAGCTGTGTAAATTCAGTGCTCTATATGGGGGGAGGATGAAACACTTCTAAATGGGATCCACAAAAGTGATGCACGAAGTAGAGGTACTCTTACTATGTACAGAGAAAAGTGGAAAAGCTTGCACACAGCACCCTAGAATGGGTCTGGTCTCTCTTACTGGGCCACCTTCATGGGATTCATACAGGAGTTGCCTGATGAGTCAGCTTAGCAGCTTAGGGTAAAATAATCACCTTTAAATTTCAAGACTGTTTGAGATCATCTTTCACTAGAGGTACAGACTTCTGAAGGAAGACTTCAAGTTGAGAGGCAAGAAGTGTGCTTTCTATAATTACTTTTAATAATTTTATTGGAAGCAATGCTCTAGTCCTTCACACTGAAAGCATACAGTCCAAGATGACTGCAATACTGTCATATTTATTTACCAAATTAAAAATCTGCTCCAAAGGAGAATGAAGAAACTTATGTATTCATGCACCAGGAAAGGTTCCTCAATTCAGAAAGTCTCACTCTCTTGTAAGTTATGAACAGTCACAAATATTTCAGAAGCCAAATATTACACATCCTCAGAAGACGCTTGTCAATACTTTCCATGTTTGTTGTTCATAACCTTTCTCTTTGGCATCATTTGGGTTATACACAGATGTAAGCAGCAATACTACTAATAGCGTTGGTGTGATAGAGGCTTAAAATAAACGAGGACTAGAATGACTGCTTTGAAGGGAGAAATAAAATACTGCAAAGAAGAATGTATATATGGCCTCTTTATTCTGTTACAATAAAATGATTAAACAAAAAATCCTGGTTTGTTTATCATTTAACAGGATTTTGGTATTGTGGCATATTCTCAAAGCTATGGATGCAGACTGCAGTTTTGATGTGTACACTTCCAGTGCTTTTCTGCCATGTGCAGTCTGGTGTGATGGGCAGTCACTTCTGTAAAGATGTGGTTCCCCAGGGCTTTGGCAGAACCAGAGGCACCCCTCTGCTCCTGCTGGCTTGCTTTACTGCCTAACTCCTACTGTACCAACACATGACAGTGTTATGGAAACTGGAATTTCTTGTTATTTTGGAGCTGACATATAAGAAAGAAAGCCAATACCATGAATATTTGTATGAAGCAGAGATTCATCTTTTGAAAGCAATGAACTATTAGCTTCTCTTGTCCTGACCACATGCTGAATTAGGTTAAATACATTCTGCCAACCTAAATCCCTTTGGCAGTTTCAGCTGCTCTAGTTACTCTCTCCTTTTGGAGCCAGACTCTACCACTGAATGTTCATGTTTCCACTGACTCATGTCCAAGGGCAGATTTGGCTGCTGGAAATGATTTTGTACTTGAAGTGCTACTGGCCCAGAACTGATTTCCTCCATCCAATGGGTAGCCCTGTTGCACTGAAGCAATGACCTTTTTATTCATACAGAGTATGTAGAAAAGGAACAGGGAAGAGGAATAGAGAGTAAGTAATCATAGATGTCTGAATTATGAAGGCTGCAGAGAACATTTGAGTGTAACAGGGTCCTACTGACCTTTATAAAATGGAAAGGCTGTCATGCTTTTATAAACTGCTGACATTTGCAATCTTCAACATTTGGACAGTCATAACCAATAATTAGGGACTTACTAAGTATCTCCTTATGAAGACAAATTCTTGATGAGACACAGATGCTTGTCGGCACCTTACCCATGTTACAAGAAGTCTAAGGAGCTGAATATGTGTACTCCAAGCTATTTTGAGGGGTTTTGGCATTTCTGTTTAAAGTGCTGATGATTCTGTGAGGCTATGACCAATGCAAATGAGACAGTGAGACTACTTACTGTAAGCATTGCATACCTACTGTATTTTGCTGCTTCTCTTCTCCTAATTAATGATACGTGTTTGCTTGTATGTTTCTTTAAAGGGCAGAGAGATCTTGCACTTTGAGTTAAATATTTTTAATGAAGCTGAGGGCCAGTCTCTCCTCTTACTTAAATCTGCAGAAATCATGAGTCTTAAAATAACACAAAATTTGGCAATAAAAACCCAGAGTGTGAGCAGAGAAGGCCTTGGTATGATACTGGAACAAACAAAAAGTGAGAATGTGATTTCTTACTAGGAAGCTGAATGATAAAAAGGGATTATATAGCAATTGCTGGTGGGTGGAGAAATAGGGAACATGAGAGTGCTAAGCACCATCTGTTCATGCTGCTCTTGCACCATTAGGTAGGAGTTTCTACTGCAGACCTCTAAACATCTGGCTGTACTGCTAAGGTTGCAGGCTGCACCCCTGATTAGGAGAAAGCTTTAGTTTTGCAGTCAGTTTTAACTCTGTTTCCTTTCTTTTTTTTTTTTCTTACATACTTTGCTCCTAACCTGACCTCAAGTTCTGCCTGTTAACTAAAACAAAAACAATTTGTGCAAACTGCATTTTTGGTAAAGAGAATCGATTGAACAGCAAATATAAATGCATCCTGTGCTTTGCTCTTATTAAATTCATATTGGAACTAATCTGTGACCTGATGCAATGGGCCATCTTTTGTTGGCAATTGACTCTGTTAATGGATATCACAGCAACCAGCAGAATAACTGCCGTAAGCTGAGACCTCAGCATGCTTAGTGCTGCACAGCTGCACATCAGGGCAGTGTTCTTTTTCTCAGAGTTTGCATAAGCAGGGTATTCATGTGGGAATGCATCATTTCCCTTATTCTTCTACATTTTGAATGTTTGGGCTGTTTTCAGCTTAGAAATCAGAAGACTGTTAATAACAACAGTAGTAGTAATCATCATTGTCATATTACCAGTAATAATAACAGCAATAATTTCAACAATAATAAAAACTCTGTTTCTGAGATGTTGAAAGCTTTGCAGCATTAAAAAGTTCTTGGAGTTTCCTTCTTTTGAAATAGATATTTTCTGGAGATGAACACACCTCTGTTTTAAACCTTCACTATTTCCATAGCAATAGCACTCAGCTTGTCTCCTGATCTCCACACAGTTTCCTATACAGACTGTATCTTACTATAACCTTTGAAATGTAGTGGAAAGAAGGAGGTGGGTTTTTTTTCCAAACCTGGATCCAAAGAAAAGGTTTATTTGGGAGCTAAAAAATGTTTCAGTAGTGAAGCATTACTTTGGTAGCTAGGAAAAGCTTTTCCATATATTTTTTGACTGAACAATATCTGCTCATCTCCAATTCGCTCATCCTATAAACACCATTACCTCTTAGTGACATCTGCTGGAACAGATAGTATTGAAACATGTTAGTGTTTCCTCCACACTTGCTACCTGCCAGCATTTTAGCTCCCAAGGGAAAAGTAACTTACTCTGTATTTCTGAGCAATACTTGGCCAGTTCAGTTTTGAATTTTTTTCCTTATCCCACAGGACAACTGTTCTCCACCTCCTCCTTGTCCTTACCTAAAGGGAATGATCCATATGCCAGCATGACAAAGATCCAGAAAGTCACAAAAACTTCATTGTAAGGCTAAATCCTTAACAGGGCTTGAAACAGCTTGCATGAAGGAAAAGAAAAGCTGTGCATTAAAACAGGAAGTCGTTAAAATGAATCATTCATCGGAATCCAGTTTATCTGTAGAGTTTATGCTTATTTTTTGCAAGCAGATTTACATTTTCAAGATTGTCATCTTAAGCTGCATCCTCCACACAGCCTTTCTTCTGCTTCTTGCCAAGAAAACCAGCTGGAGGGGTTTTGTAATACAATAAGATGGGAACCTGTTCTCTGTTTCCTTCATGACACTGTTGCTGTGCACATCTCTTTACTATTTAATATTGGCTCTTGTAGCTGTAACTACAATTGTACATTCTGATGTATTTTGCACTTATTGCAAACTAGAACTATTTGCTGTTATCACCATAGAAAACTGGAGACTGAATCTTTTTATATCTGGGCATATGTCACTAAGATTATCAAGTCAAAAATCGATGAAGAGTTTTTCAACCTTTCCTTCCTGATTGCTCCAGGTTCTCATGAAAACGGTGCATTAGACAGATCTCTGTGTAAATCAGTGAGTAGATGTAGTGTGTAGGAAGTCAAGAATTTGCTCTGAAAAATAACAAGTCATAATGTGTGGTGTTTTGTTTTGGTTCCCCACCCCCAGCTTTGTCAGGTTTTATTTAGGACAAACTGCACTTTAAAGCAGATACCTAATTCTTTGCTGGTTTATGTCAGGTGAAGTGAGTTATTTCTCTCAGTGACAACAACAGATAAAAGCTTATATGTTTGCAAAGTTCTAGAGGAAAGCCAAGACTTTCAAGGGAAGGAAATATCCTTTTGTTACAACATCTTCTAGAGTTGCATTTTAATGTCTTTTCTAAGCATTTTCTGAGAACCATCTTTTCCTGGTTGTTTTTGTTTGTTTGTTTCCCCCTTATTTTTTCATCGGTCTGAGGTGGGATAACCAGGGTGAACACAGTACGTTAGCTAAAGATCACAGTATCACAGTGCATTAGATGTTGGAAGGGACCTCAAGAGATCATTGGGTCCAACCCCTCTGCCAAAGCAGGATCACCTGATAGCAGTAGAATTATCTTTTTGTTTATGCTCCGCTCCATTCCTTATATAACTTGATTTTTTTGACAACATATCACACCATACAGAGGGTAACAGGATTCAAAGAGAATCAATTAGCACTTCAAATTTTTCCCATACTCCATCTGTTCTTGTAGTACAGGTACAAAAGCTGATATTACGGAAAAACAAGACTCTAAAATTAAATTTTATTTACTTCTCTGCAGTGGGAACAAGTAGTTTGTCTGAACACTTCTGTAGTGGGAAAAAATAGCGATTTCTTTAGTCTTAAATACAAGTCCCACTTGACTCACCAAAGTAGCAAAGATGAAGGCAATTCCTGTATCATACTCTGCAATTTTGTTGAGTTTCCATGACTTCTGCCTCTCTTTTATGACCCAGTGTATGGGTTACTATCTTACATATGTTACTATGAGGAGTCTTCTCCTTTGGAGACTTTCAAAACCCACCTGGATGGGTGATCTTGCTTTGGCAGAGGAATTGGTTTCAGTGATATCTGGAGGTCTCTTCCAACCCCTAACATTTTGTGATTGTGTGATTCTGGGACTACGTTACCTAGCATATGTAGTTGGCATCTCAAAATAATGCAAAGAAATCAAACCCAGCTCATTATGATGGTCACAGCTGAAGCCAGGAGCTTCTTTCTTCAATAGAAGCCAACCTGCTTTTTAAAGCATCCCTGATTTGCTTCTACCAAATTTAAAACCTGATATATCAGAATGATTAATAGTGAAAGATTAATGGTAGGATTTCTTTCCATTCTTACCTTCCAAACTTCATGAATTCAGTGCATGCTGAAAAGCACCTGGCTGCAACAAAGGAATGATTCTCTAGAAGCACACTACTCTTTGCTTTGTCCTAGGGGAGCTGAGGAAGCTGTCTTAGACCACATGACTAGAAAATATAGAAAGATTCAAGTTAGGTGAATACTTCATTTTAGGTTAATTCTTATTACAGTATAATTTTCTGCCTATAAAGGTACAAGCTTCTCCACTAGCTATATATTTAAGGGACTTTAGTGTGTTAGTGTTGGGTCAATAAAAAAAAAAGGCCTTAAAAATGAGGCAGAGTTTCCAGTAGCCTGCCAAAACTGTGATTTTTATCTTGATGACTACTGCTAGAGATAGCTGCTCTTGTATGCTCCCATAGAGCTCATAACTATTACTGCTTTTATATTTGGACAGAACTAGAGAATTCTAGTTTTTAGTTGAATAAATTGTTTTTATTTGGAACATTTTGAATTCAAAGATATTTGACAGGAATAGAGCTTTTCAGCTCGTTCATGTTGAAATAGTCAAAATCATAGAATCACAGAGTGGCTTAGGTTGGAAAGGACCTCAGATCGTCTGCTTCAGCCTCCACACTTTGGCCAGGGACACCTCTCAACTAGACTCAGCTGTTCAAGGCCTCATCCAACCTGGTTTTCAACACCCCCAGGGGGAAGGCAGCCACAACCTTCCTGGGCAGCTTATTCCAGAGCCTCACCATCCTCCTACTGAACAACTTCTTCCTCAGATCCAGTCTAACCCTGCTCTCCCTTAGCTTCAAACCATTCCCCCTTGTCCTATCTCTAGACACCTTCATGAAAAGTCCCTCTGTAGCCTTCCTGTAGGATTGCTTCAGGTATTGGAAAGCAGCTCTAAGGTGTCCCCCCCAGTCTTCTCTTCTCCAGACTGAACAACCCCAGCTCCCTCAGCCTAACCTCACAGCAGAGGTGCTCCAGTCCTCTGGGGCTCTTGTCTGAACTTTCTCCACCAGCTCTGAAAAGCATCTCAGTCTAACATTTAAATTTGTTAATTATTTTTAAATTGATATAATTCTTTTTATTCCTAGAAATTGTTTCTTGAAGAGTTCCTTGGACTTTTTTTTGCCTTTATTTTTTTTTCCCCCCATTGTGGTTTGGAATAAAGTGGATTCCAAAGCTGTAAATCTATCTGTGAAAAGGCAATTTCAATGTTCCTATGTTTCGAGATTCATCTGCCTATGGAAGCTTTTGACAGTGTCTTGCCTCTGCCATTTTGTCAATTAGAAGTGTCAAAGAAGTGTAATTTACACTTTAATTCATGTTTTTCCTTTATACAACCACAGTGATTCAGAAACATACTTTGGGAACCAAACTAAGCTACATTTAATGTTTTTATAACCTAGAGAAATAGAAATACTTATTTGAGTGCCATTAAATGCTTCGAAGGAGAGGCATTTTCTTTCCCTGCATTTATTCGCCTTATTTTTGGCTGCCAGAAATGAGAACCTACAAAAGCTGCAATTAAACTCCACAGTTCCACGAAATGAAAAATAATTAAATAAATAAATAGAATTCTGTACAGCTGTTCTCACAGAGTACTTCATCTCCTTGAAAAAGTTATTTACACTCTTGTGTTCACAACTATATTAAATCCTCAAAATAACTACGTTGACTGCCTGCTTTAATTCTTGTCATCAAAATTACTTAAAAGCCACTCTGGTAGCATAAACAATTCTTCAAGGAATTTACATATTCCCCAGCATGAGGAAATCCATTTAGCAACACAGAACACAAGATGTCAACACTTTTCAATCACATGCTAATTAAACTGAACTATATGTTTGCAGAGTAAATGTGAACAAGAGGCATAAAGAACAGCAGCCTCCACAACCATTACTTATTTTCAGAGAGTGGCTACATTTTAGTTCTAGTCTCTGATTTTGTCCATGATAATTTAAAAGGGATACTTCTAAACAGCCACTATTATTTTATGGAAATCCATGAACAATATTCTGCTTTGAAAACATTTCTGCTTATAGCTCATCTTATTTTTTTCTTCATAAGCGTTGCCTTACTTAAATGCAAGGACCTTTGTTGATAAAAAGTGCATACATAAGCATTGCCATTTCTTCAGCTTTAGTCATAATCTTCTGTTTGTGTTTGAAAATGAACCTTTTAATTATCAGGTCTCTAACAGGCTCCTCTTTCATCCTTCCCTGTCTCTCCAACTTTCTTTTCTGTAGAAGGTGTAATTCTATGCTGTGGAAAACTGTTTACTCCAATAAAGAGCTAATTTACTTGTTCCTGGGACCTGATTATGTTGACATTAAAAATCCTGTTATCCTGCTTTAATTATATAAATTTACAGAACTTCAACTTAGACTCAGTTTAAAGGAATTCTAATTTGAGATCCTGTTGAGTTACAAGCTTTGCCTTGGCTTCACATCTGTGAATAAAGAAAATCCTTTGGTGTGATTTCCTCACAGTCACATTGAATTTATACATCTTTATGTAGATTCCCCCCTGAAAAAATGGGCAGCCAACTTCAGCAACTTGGCTTGTATCTTTGCTTATGGAAAAGAGTTGAGTCCTTGGCTTGTCTAAGTTTCAATTTCTCTGCAGGCCTGCCCAGATCTACTCAGAAATGCCCCTGGGCACTGTGCTTCAGGGAAAAGAAAAAAAAGATTCTATGATTTTTGTTTAGAAATTGGCCTTGTTTCCATAATCACATTGTTACTGCCTCCTTTTTCATTTACTCTTGTCCCTTGTGGAGCTCTGGCTGGGTGTTGGACAAGTCCTACATTGCACAATCAGCAATCCATGCTGATAAATGTTCATTGTATGTTAATTTACCTAGAGAGGACATTACACAATATTCTTCAGAAAGAACTTTTAAAAAAAAAAGCATAAATGGGGTAAGAGTTCATAGTCAAACTCCTCAGCTGAGCTATAGGAACCCTGGGAAACAAAAGGAAGAAAACATTTTTTTTTATATAAGGGTATATACATTACCAGTGCCTGATTTTAAAAGGTAAGAAGCATCCAGGTCATTAAATCAGGAAATGGTCAGCAATTGTGAACCATAAGTGTTCAGATACATGACTGAAAGGAGGAAATCAGGATTTTAGCTCAGAGAATATATATGAGTGATTCACTGTCAAGCAAAAGCATACAAGTAGCTGCCTTGCTAGGTCTGTCCAGATGTCTTCTCACTCAAGTCTTTACCAATGATAGAATAGAATAGAATAGACCAGGTTGGAAGAGACCTCTGAGTAGACAGAAACCTGTGTGAAGCCCACAAGTGCTATGAAGGTAAGAGGCACCTTAACATACATTGGAAAACAAGACTGGAATTCATAATGACAATAGCAAACAGGAGAAAAACAGAACAAAGTGGAATAAAGCCCAGCAGAGAGGCTCAGTGTAGGAATCATTGCACACTGCAGCATGGAATGAAGAGTCAGGGGTTGATTTACTTCCTTAGGAGGGAAGATGGAATATTAAATCATGAGTATGAGATTCATGGAAGAATTGTTGCAGCATGAAGAAGCGAGAAGGGCAATTGTCATCAAAACTATTGTTGGAGGGAAAATAATACCCTTCTCTCCAGTCCATGATGTCTATGACAGGGAGAAATGTGCTTTAAATTAATTAAGAAACAGACATATTAGGTGTCAGAAAAGTATCCCAAGACTGGAAAGAATGTCCAGAGAAGTGTGAAGTCTCCAACACTGGAGTCTATAAAAACAAACTGAAGACATAGTTTTGCATGTCACTGGAAGGGCATTCCCGTACAGGTCCAGATGGAGTGGAAAAGCCATTTTTTATAATTCTGTTTCTGATTTCATCTTGGAAAAGAGGTGTACAAAGATCCTCCCCTCCCTTAAAATAAACATCTCCATATTAAGTTGTATAAATTCTGGCCAACACCTAGGTCTTCTGTTCTTTAATCAAATCTCTCTTAATCTACTTCTATTGGACTCTGCTTTGGCATTGTGTCAAGGTTCAAATGTTGATGGTTGTCTAAAATTGTATTTTCCCAGTTTGTATGCTTAGATAAAAAGTTTCCTCATCCCCATAAAGCATGGCATTGAATGCAAGGTCTAAATTTATGTTGCTTATAGCTCAGTTCTAACTGGATAGAGGCTGCAAAATGTATTCATAAAAGATTTACAGCTGTTGATTTGAAGCTTACTGTTTCTGGTATGTTTAAATTTTGCTTTCAGATTAACACCCTGTGCAGTTACACTCACTCTGCTGAAGTTACACCAAGCATAAAATTGGCCCAATATCATTTAAGCAGCCCCAAATGAAGATTCCCTCAACTATCAGGAGACCTGGGAGGGGAAGAGGGGGAAAGAACAGATGTTGACTCATTATTCTTTGGGGACTTGTTTGTTTTTTTCATGACATCAAACAATTGTGGAGAATTCAGCTGTTGTTAAGGCAGCTTTATTTTAATTGAATATATAATTACATAGGAATGTTGCTTTGGAGTGGCATTGCTGTCTGAGGAAAAAAAGATATCTAAAGGATGGTGGAAGCATATTTAGCAGGTAATGCTTGCTGTAAGCACAGCATCTTCACGTAAATGAACAATAGATTCCATTTGGAGAAACATTTCAATTAACTCTTTCTCTTTTTTGCATGGACATGATAGTGACAGCAAGGCTTTGGACTTCTGCTGGCATGGTATGAGCTACTGACACATAAAAACTACCTTTGTGATCCTTCTACAATCCGCTCCTCTCCTGGACCCCTGCCAAATCTCTTGAAGTGTTTGATATTTCATCCATACCCTTGGGGAATGTCTCTCATTCACTTGATGGCTATTTTATATTACTGCAGCATTATAAAGGACCTTTAAGATAGCACTCATTGGGACATTTTCCTATGTCTGTATGGGGAAAAATCAGTTCACATGAGAATTGAATTTTAAATACCAGGGAGGAACTTTTCCAGCACATTTATTGCTAGGCCTGGGAAGCATGTACTCCACTACACGCAAAGTGGAAGGAAAAGGGAAAAAAGGGCTAAAAGGGCATAAAGGGAAAAAAGGGCTATTACACATTGCAAATTAAACATCCTATGAGCATATTCTTGAGAGAGCTAAAATCAGTGATGTTCTCCAGCCAAAACATATGCATAGTTAGACCCACTTGTATTTTCTTAATCATTTTCCTTGACTGAAAATGTGATGGACTTGACAGATTAATGCATATAGACTCAGGCAACTTCTGGCTGACCATATTGTTCTCACAATAGGCTGCAAAAACAATGATAAAAATGTAAAACAATTTTGTCAGATGTCAGTCATGTAGCATCAACCTCCAGGAGAAACTGAAGTTACACATCTTTTCAGGCTCTGTAAAGAGATTACGGTCAAAGCAAAAGTGCAGAAAGTGGTTATGCTAATGTCTGGTTTTCATCAATGCCAATGTTTAACTAATGTCCTGGCATAATCATAGAATCCTAGAATGGCTTAGGTTGGAAACAACCTCAGAGATCATCTACTCCAACCTCCCTGCCATGGGCAGAGACACTTCTCAACTAGATTTGGCTGCTCAGGGCCTCATCCAGCCTGGCCTTGAACACCCCCAGGGAGGAGGCAGCCACAAACTCCCTCGGCAGCCTATTCCAGAGTCTCACCATCTGGAGTAACCTCTGCTTGTATTGGGCTGATGTACTAAGGACACACAAACTGAAAGTCTTCCTTTGTTTCAGCAGTAAGGACCCCATGGTACTCTTTATTATCTGGAAATTGACTATGACTGCTGTCAGGAGCACATGATGGCCAAGGTGACCAAGATTTATGTCACACTTCCTTTAATCAGTGCAATAATAATACTCTATTCCTTTGCCTAATGGACATTGTGCCCTGTGAAAAATATTTGTGTGCCAAATAAGTCCTCATGTTTACCAGTTTCATTGTACATGAATGTCATGAAAGCTTTTAGTCCTCAAACAGGGTCCCCAGAAATCCAAACATCTGCAAAAAATCAATTTACTTACATAAGGAAGTTGGATTGGATGGAACAATCTAGACAAGTAAGGGTTAATCCTAAATTACATCAAATATTTCTGGAAGCTAACTTCTGCATTTGGCAAAGCAAGTATTCAACAATATTTCTCCCACATCACATTTCTTTTTGTGTGTGGCTAGAAAATAAATGCACAAACAAGGCTCCTTCAGTATCTTCCAGAAAAGTTACTTCTGGAGACTTCTTAACCCGGTTTGCAGATTCCAAAGAAGAATTATCAAAACATCTAGAATGTCTTTTCAAAAAGTCAGCCTTAAATAGTTTCTTGTCTAGATTTCCACATTCAGTTACAGGAACAGCCACATACATGCACATCACTTTAAATAATGTGAATTGTCATGCACACCCCAAATAACTGACCCCTGTGAATGCTTTGGATATTTGAGCAGGCACAAAATGTGCACATACTTTGGTGTAACTGGCTCCAGAGAAGTTAACTGATTACTTTTACCTTTAATTACCCTGTGAACTTATCAAACAAATAAACATGGTTTATTTGACTGGGGCTAAAGTAAGCTTACATCTACCTGGTGCCTCCTTTCTCATCACTTGGATTAAATATCTTCCATAGTTGTTGTGGTCTTTCACAAAGATGCCAGAGTCTGTGCTTCACAAGTTAAACCCAGGAAAACCTACAAAGTGCTGGATTCCCAGGGCATTAGTGTTAAAGCTAAGGACTAAACAAAGCAAGGAACATGCTGAGCCAAAGGAAAACACCAATTACCTCAACCAATAATAAAAGTAAAACAGTTTGTGGGAGTAAATGGAGCATTGTTGAAATCATGATGACAGTGAAGAGGGGGGAAAAAAAACCCTGTCTTAGGATGCTTTACCTCTGAGTAAATAATTTGCTCTTCTTTGCATTTCTCAGGTTTCTGCTCATATCTATTTGTAATCTAAAGCCAAATAAGTGAGATCAAACCCAAAGATTGCTTGTTGATTGGAAGTGAATGTAGTTCAGAAACTGGTATTAACAACATTGCTTAAAGGCTTTTATATCAGAGCTCAGGGATTACAGAAAAATACTTAATCAGAGACTAAAAACCAGAACCAGAAACAAGTTTTCTCTGTGCTATGACATAAAAATAATTTTGTATCCCTTCAGTACTGAACTCCACTTACAGTTACATGCATGTTGCATCTCCTGGAAGCTAGTAATGTAAAACATGACATCAGTTACACTGCTGTGGATCAATGAAATATCCATGCCTCCCTTTCCTCTTCTGCCTTCACAGATTTATTAAGTCTGAGACTGTTCATTACCAGATAACCTGATGGCTGACTCAACTTTTGTTTTTAGAACTTTATTTTTATTGTTTGTTTTTTTTTTCTCCTTTTCCCCTGTTAACCATCTACTTGAATACTGCAAGAGTATATCCTTTCAGTCAGGGTATGCCTTCAGCATGTGTTCCCAAGGCTCACCTGCCACTTTTCTAGTGCTTTGTTTCAGAGAACCTAGAACAGACAAAAAGCTATCAAGACTTTCCATCTAAGGTTTTTTTTCCCCCCCAATTTCTTCTCCTTCCCTCTTTTAATCCATCCCATATCTCTGCACTCTCCTCTCAGTACGTGTTCTGTGACTTTATTCCTGCACTGTTCACCTGTCTTCAAATACAATATACTCCTGTAAATCATTCTCTGCAGGTTACCCATCAGCTAGTACTACTCTTTCAAGAATCAGTACTTCTATCTAAACCAATATCTGATAATAAAAGCATAATAGAGTGAAATACAGAGATAAATGATAAATTTGGATATGAAAACAAATACCATTCCTGGCACAAAGAGAATATGAGAGACACAACAGTGTGCAAAGCAGGCAAGTCTCTTTTCCATGTTGCTATTCAGAGAGAAAAATCAGAATCAAAGTGATGATAAAATGATAACAACTTCTTCCTTTAAACAAACAAAAAACCAACCAAACAACCAAATAAATAGTATTGTTTATTTATTACATTTCAGTACAGTCTAGAGACCCAGGAGAGTCCTGGCCACCGAAGGGGCTATTCAAATACACAGTATGGGACAACTCTATTCCAACAATAGGTTTAATATATTGCAACAGACATTTACCAGGCTGTAGATAACAGTGTGGCTTCTTTTCTGTGTATCAGTGGAGAAACCCACCAACAGTATACCAAGTTAGGTTGCCATGTGCTTAAATGAGCATAAACAAGTAAGACTTGTCTAATTGCAATGCTTTCCTTCGGTTTTCTTGCTATGTGTATTGCTGCTACTATGGAAAGGATCAATAAATGAAAATGAGCCTTGTACTGATCTTGACTGCATCTGTATGAAGCAAGAGGAGAGTTCATTTTGTTTCCAAAGTCCCTAAATCCATGCAATATGAACCTGGACTTCAGGCTTTAGGGAATATTTGATGTAAGCTGTTAGTAGAGAATTTGCATTTTGTTTTTTTTTTCCCCTTTAATGTCACTGTGTGAAGTTCAGTAATATTGCTATGCAAAAATACTGATTTTAAAGACAGAAGTGTGTTTAACAGGCTGAGTTTCTCCCCTTTGTTTTGCACACTTCTGGATGCAGAATGTGAACTTGACTGCCTTGAAATTAGTTGGATTTTTGCTCTGGAATGTCCTTCAGGCATAAAAATCTGCCTTTTACAACAGCTCAAAGCACTTTCCTCCAACTTATTTGATTTTAAACTAATGCTAAAAATCTAAAGAGAGCCCCCTTTTGGTTTAAACCCCTCTCAGGCCTATATTGTGTTTCTGTCATAAGAGTGATTCTGAGGGGGACTAATTAAAAGTCCAGTGAATGTGTGAGGGTTAAACTCACAGGCTCTGCTCATTAACAGTCGCTCACCTAAGAATATTTTGAGACTTCTTTTTTGTGATGGGAAGGAAAGGAATAAGACTAGACAACACTTAAAAACTCACATTTTATTACACAAACAAACATTTCTGTTGTATTACTAGGCCAGCAGCGATGACAATATCTAATTCAACAAGAAGATTCCTCCCCTTCCCCTGTGTTTCTTATTGGAAAATAACAAAAGAAAACAAACAAACCAAAAAAATCACTAATGAACACCCCTTCCCCCAAGAAATAAGGAAAATCAGAACCATTTTGTTAATTGTCTTTTTCCTGCTGTTTCCATGGCAATACTGGCTACTAGACTTCACTGCAGAGTGACAGTCCAACAATTCACACACTACACCCTTTCAGGCACAATGAATGGCTGTGAAAGAGGCAGAACAGGCACTATTCAGGAAACATGTGATATCTACTCAATGCACTACCTTTCATCCACATTTTCCAAATTGCAGTTAATTTAATTCTAAACAAATGGCTAAGGGGTACAAATGAGGATTAAAAGGAAAAGAACATCTTGAGCTCTAATGGGGACGGTTTGTGTGAAGAACAATACAGCACTTTCTTCTGATGCCAAGGCTGCTGAATTGAAAGATGCACTTTCCCTCTTCTTCTGAGGCCTTAACTTACACTCTATATCATAGTGAAATAACAAATTTGACATTTTTTCTAATGAAAAAAATTATGTAGATTTTGGCATTCCATTTGGAAATATTTTTGTTACATAGAAATGCAATCTTGACTCTTCAAACTAAGAAGAAACCTCCTGTATCTTTCAAGTAATTCAGCTTCCTTGATCATGCCTCTCATTTGATCTGTTTTCTGAAGGTATTGTTTTAAGTCCCATACAAAAAGCCATGACAAATACTTTCAGGTCACCTTAAGGAGCCATTTCAGACCTTTTGAGAATGTTGGTGCCCGGAAGGAAATTATTATTCACATTAGATTTAATGACAGTGAGACCTTTTTTTTTCCTCCCATGTGATTCTTTATATTTCGATGTGCAATGAGTATTATCTTTGCCTAAAACCAATCAATGAACATCTTGAATTTTGCCATATTCACTGAAGCATGAGGCAGGATGCTTGAAAAGCTTCCATATTTGGTAATTTCTAGCATGACATCATAGGCACTGTGTCAGATCTCCTCATGATTTCGCTTTCTGTGCTACACGCATTTCACGCTGAGAATGCAGACGTGGTAAAGGCAAGCATGGCAGGATAGAAAAATAGCTTTAAAGCGAATTTATTTTTCACTGATTTTTCCCTTTTCTGTCTTAAAACTTGAAAATTATTAAAACCAGCAATCTATGTAAAGCATGTCCTACTCAGGAAAAACACTCTTCATTGGAGTGATATTTTTGTCCAACTGATGTATGCAAAATGGCTTTTTAGTTGCAATTACTATCAGCAAGAAATTTTGTATTAAAAATGGCACCAGAATGAGAGTAGAGTGACTTTGGTATACCTTTCAGGGTCATTTTAGAGCATGTAATCCAGATTTTAGCACATACATTGCTGAAAAGTAACAAGGATAAGCATGCATGTAAGAGATAACTAAGTCTGAGACTGGAGGCCTAATACCTTTAGCCTAGGCTGGAGAAATGGCTCTCTATGAGCTTGTGATAAACATGGTCTTATGGAAGTCTGATGTTGATATAAACATGGAAATAGATGTCTTTATATTTCCCAGGGTCTACCTCATTTTAATAGCTAGCGGAAAGAACTTCCTGGCTTCCCTTTCTTATCCACAACCCTCTGATGCCCAGAGAATGTGCACCCAGTGCTCTGCTTGCATGTCCATGCAGTCCCTTGAAAGGAGAACTCTAAATACATTTCCTTCAGTTTCAACTCCTTTAGCCAAGAAAATTCAAAACTTCAGAGCAAAGTTCAGACAAAATAATTCTCTTTCACTGCCACCAGCAAAACTCCAGTCCCCATGAAATGCAACTAAAAAACTAATAAAAATAGCATCTTACTCCTCAGAGCTGACTTCACTCTTGCTCAAATTTTAGCCAAGTCTTGAAAGTCTAGGGGCTTCCAGAGAATAGTGGTTGATCTTGTAGTGAAACCTGAAAGTGGATAAGTATTGTCAGGCTTTTGATCTTTTTGTCAAAAACAAAAAGCATACATTCCTCTACGATACATGTTGCAAAACTGGTTTTATGATATTAGAGTTTCATCAGGCATGAAGAATTCTTTCCTTTTCCTTTTTTTTCCCTGCTGGAAATATCTGAGAAGGTAAACATGGAAAAATTCAGAAATGTGTTCCCTTTAGCACACAATCTTGGAGCTACTCTTTCTCCAGAGCAACATTTTGATTTTTGCAGTGAAAAAGAGGAAGGAGTGTGTGTGGGGGGGTGTGTGTATGTGGGGGAGGTGTGGGGTTGGGGTGTGGGGAAAAAAACACCAAAACAAAACCAGCAAAAGTAACAAATCAAATTAGTAGCAAAGCTACTAAAACCCACCAAGACAACTGAAGCAACTGTCTGGAATCCTATCTACAAACCCGCTAAGCTTTTGCTATATTTACATTAAAGTCACTGAAACACATTTGCATGTCAACAAAACAGTGAAAAAGCAATGATTTTCATGCCTCTAGCAAAGCACTCTATTCCAAATTTAGTTCCAAATTCTGTAGCAGATCAGGCCTCAATAAGTTTTGCCAGACAATTTTGTTGCCTGCTCCGCAGGCTTCAGTTTCTGCTTTTCATTTCCACTATGGCTTGTTTACTCTTGATAGAACGACAGATATGTCTTCCTCTGCAGGTCACAGCTCTTATCAGTGCACAGATCAGCCTGCAGGAGTATCTGCAACCACCAAATTCATTGGTGAGCTAACATACCATTCATGTGAGAGATACTGGGCCAGTTGCACAGCTGATGTAAATCCGTGCTGTGGAGCAACAGTGATTTACAGCAGCTGAGAAGATGACAGGTATCATCCACTAGCCAAAACAAGTCCAGCTGACCAGTGATTCCAGCATCTCTTTCCAAATGTATATTCCCACACAGAATAGGAGTCTGCTGTCAGGTCATCTGGGTGTACAATGGTTTGCTGAATGTTCCCATTCCTGGAGTGTTTTTTTTTCTCTGTTTACAAAACAATCTGACTCTTACATTAAAATAAGGATTTCTAAGTTATTTCTAAATATAGAAGCATTTTATTAAAAGGACTTGTATGACTAAGGAATGGTGTTAGTTTTAGTCTTATTTTTAATGAGAAATCAACAAGAAGGCAGTATTCATAGGAAAAAAATGTTTATTTCTTCCCTTTTCCTCTTTTGCTTGGGCACAAATATGTAGATTTGGGGATCTTTCACTGGCCAACCCTCGGTCGTTCTCAGAGTGGGTTTTCCTGACTGACCTAAGCCTCATCCTGGTTCTAATATAAAACAGCTGAAAATCTTCTACTCTGAAGGAAAAAATGGAAACAAGGCAAAAGATATTGTCACTAGACACATATTTGCTGCTTGTAAAGTAGATATATGGCTCCCAGGGCTCACTTTAAAACCAAGGCCAAGATCTGACCTCAGTATTTTTCTCTCTGAGCAGATGCTTAGCTATGAATTCACTTGTCACTTAAGAAAGGAGCCCTTGATTTTATTTTTTCCCTACTTCCTCTGCTCTAATAAGAAATACTATTTTAAACCAATCGCATCCACATTTTCTAGGTAAGGATTTTTTTCTAACATCACTAGGAGCATAACACTTCAGGAGACAGACTGTATGTAAAGGCTGTAGCCATCACTTTTCACTAATTGGAATTATTTTTTCCCCAGAAGATTGCAGTTGATTGCTGTGCAGTTTCTCAAAAGCAGTCCTTGATTCAGTTTTGAGGGTAAGTATTCCTATTCAAGACTGTAAGCCTGCTGTAAAATCTTAGAAAGAGGTGGAGAGAGGAGCCAAACTGATTGATGGACTGCAGAGGACTCTCTGCATATTGCTTGTGCTATACAAAACCAGTGAGAAAGGCATGCAAGCAGAAGTTCAGGGACCATGCTGTGGCTATAGTTCTGAATCTGTGCAAATACATGACCTCACTCAGCTTTAGAAGGATGGAGCCAGCTCCCAGTGTCCAGTAGGTTATCTATTCAGAAACCTTCACATGGTTTCTCAGACTCTGTGTCACCACAAGGAATGACACACTACTGGTAGATCTTATTCATCAACTTTTTACCCTCTACAGCTGTGTAAAACATTCACAGTGAAATAAGAAACCAGCCATGACTCTTGTGGTTTCAGATTTCCTTATAAATTCAGAGCTTAAGTGAAGGTCATAGTGATTTGCTAATGTTTGTGAATCTGTTGAGAAGAACAGGTTGAGTTTCAATGATCTGAAGTATGGGAAATGAATGGCTTTTCAAATGATACCAAATGATAGATGAATACTAGATCTGACAAATTCCCATGTTTCAATTTGGATTAGTTTGGAGTCTGATGCTTGGTAGAGTGCATAGACACTGATTAAAGAGAGTACTACCAGTAATGCAGTAGGTGTTTCAGTAAAGAAAGTGACCCTCAAGGGGAAACTAACATGCAAATCTTTAATGTATAAAGGATTTGAAAAATAATGATCCAAAGTGGCTATAGGGAGCGGATCTGATAGAGCAATGTAAGTATGGAAAGCAGTTGAAAGGATACTGCCATGAAGAGAAATAAGAAGTCTCAGATGAGACTGAAATATTAAACACATTGAAATTAATGAACGTAGACAAGCACGGAGTCAGCAGCAGAGACAAGAATGAGCCAAAGTGGTTTGTTAGTAATCATGAATATTTCATTCTTGTGCTACTGACCTTCTCAGAAAACTTTCTATACAAGTGTGAGCATTTTTCCTTGTGGCCATGCTGTCGGGGCGGCATTCTGCCTCACCCTCACCTACAGCAGAACACACTAACTTGCTGCAGCGCCAATTCCCGTTGAATAAATAGAGCTCTTATAGAATCATAGCATCGTTTGGGTGGGAAAAGACCCAGTTATGAACGTTTTTTTAATGTGTTTGTAGATACAGAGACTGACTGTGTTCTGTTATTCTCTACGAATCAACGAAGCAAACAGAGCAGTTGGGTTAGGGCTGAGATCGGTACTTTGCTCTGGTTCCACACTTCCCCACCCCTGCAGTAGGTAGGGCACAGGGCCAGCCCCTGCCCCGGCCGAGGGCCAGCCCCTGCCCGACTCTTTCCCGCACCAGGACGTGCCGGCCGGGCGCGGCGCACACAGGATAGCTCGAGCGCGACACCTGGCGGACGCGGCGGACGCTGCCCAGCCTGGCCGAGCCTCACGGCTGCTTGGCTGCGGGAGTACAGGGTCTCCTCTGGAAAGACTTTCCGACAAGCAGATGGGGAAGTGGCCCTTTGGGTTTAATCCAGGATTAAGGAAAACATCAACAAGTTGTTTTGCTTTTCCCGTTTGTTTTCACTTACGTATAAATTTCTCTCTTGTTTTCCTTCCCCTCTGCTGCTCAGCATTTGCTGCACAGCTAGCTACAGCTTGCACCTAAAAAAGGACACATGACCCTTTCTCCAACTTGTCTTTTACTGTTTCCTTCAATCCCTCAAGACGTCAGAATAAAGAGGCTTGAACAAGGCATCCAGTCTGCAACATAAAACTGCAGAGCTGGAAAGCAGGCATGGATCTGCATCCTGAAAACAAACTTTTGAGCCCTTTGCATTGCTCACCCCAGCCCCAGTGGAAGCATCTCAGAGGGCTTATACTTTCTACTATCTTCTGTTTCCTCTAGACCATGAATTTTCTACTGGAACTGTGAGGAACCAGCCATAGTAACTTTATAGGCCCCATGGTCTCCCTTTAAGAGATGTGTTAAAGCCGTTAACAGAACTTGAACTGAATTATACTTTAAACTTTTCTACAGTATCTTCAAGTATTGTAGCAGCTTCAAAACTCTGCTACAATAGATAGAGAAATAATGGGGTTGTACATGCACCTTAGCTTATTTTTCTGGAGTCTGTGACTACTGACATTAAAAAATCCAATAGCACTATCCTTTATTTTCTACCTTTGTAGCATTACCTGTCTCAAATACATTGCATATGCACTCTCCCAGAAGAGAGCTTTGTTGTCTTCATCATTTTTTACAAGATAGAACAATAACCCAGACACTGCTCAATTCTTCAACAGAAACAAGTTGTATAAGTTGCTGCAGTAAAAATAAGCATAAACCAGCAGACTGGCTTGGTTTTACTGTTTCATACTGAAAATTATCTTGAAAGTCTCTGCCTCAGTTGTTTCCATGTCCGTGGGAAACTTGCCAAATACTATATTGACTCTCCCACTATCATTTGCATACATTAAAAAAATATAGGCCAGACTCTTTGACTATGGAATAAAAACTGTGCCCACATACATCTCAAAGCAGGCTTGAGAGCAAGGATTTGGTAGTTTCTTATCTTCTTTAACAGTTCTCCTAGAAGTTAATGTTCCTCTTGAACTGAAAAAGTTGTGTTGTTTGGTTTTGCTTTGGTTTTTTGCATATATAACTACTGTTTCTGAAAAATACTGCTTAAATATTGAAATGATGACTTCAGTTTTCCACTTTAAATTTTACAGCTATAAAAGAACAGCTTTCTCTTTTGCTTATTTGGAAACAAACAAACAAACAGACAAAAACTAAGGTAAAAAACTTCCCCATCTGAACATTTTCTGACTCCCAATACCGAAACCTTGGTTGTTGCCTTTCAGTGTTACATGATAAGCTGTGTATAAAAATAGTCCTAATTTATTCTGAGGCTTTTGAGTTATGTGCAATGGAAAGAGAAGTTTTCTCTTGTTTTAAGCAATGAGGTGCTTAGTTGATTTATTAAGCGAACCTGTATGTATTGCTGCTAACTCTTCTGGCTTTGTCATGAGTTTATAGTACTTCTCTTAAGCAGTCATTTCTTGGAACTCTGCAATTCCATTATACTCCTCACTTTTTAAAACAAAAGTATATTATTTTCTAGACATCACACAAGTGTAAATTGTTTGTGAATATAAATTTGTATCTGTGGCTGACAAAAGCTGAACCAGAAAGAGCAATTAAACATATTTCATATTTATTTTAACCAGCTTATATTCAAACCCATTGTAAAAGTGTTTTTAAGCAGATTACAATACTGAAAGAGTTGAAAATAAGTTTCTAAATTAGACCAAGATAATTTTGTGGTGGGGGGGAGAATTGGCTAAGTACATAAAATCTGTTGCTTTTTCAAGGTTAAAAAATCCCCACCTAAAACGCTAATCCTTCTTGGAACATGCACTATCACTCCCCTCTCCTCCACCCTCAAATAAACCGAACTCTAAGAGACAATCACTGGCTTCTAGTGGCAGAACTGCAAAGTAAAAAATATAATTCAGAGAAATCAACTTTTTAAATAGGTGGCAGTATTATAAAAGATAGAATTACTTCTTACTTGCTCATCAGTGTAAAGAAGCAAGTAAAAAAAAATCAACTTTTCATTGACAAAGTATCTGTGCAAGGGAGGAATAATAGCTCAATGAATTGGAAATATATAATACACCATCAGTGAGTCTTTGGTTGGTGTGTTTTTTTAATTGAAGGCAAAGATGTGCACTCAACCCTGACTAATACATCTGTAAGAATGGTTTTGGTCAGACTGGAAAACTTTTATTTTCCTCCTTGTAATACAGAAGGACTACAGCTGTTCCTTGGTTATGGTGAACACCATTGTCCAACTCCACAGTCAGTGGTTGTTATTATCTTCTCTGTGCTAGAGATACCAAGTCTTCCCAGTGTCAGAGAAAAATATAGCTCTTTGTTTGGTATCAATATTTCAGACCATTCTTCCCTACTTGCAACTCAGAAGGATCTCCATGAAACCCCTGGCTAAACCAAAGAGTAAACCTCTGATCAATTTGAAGCATCGCAATAATGTTTTCCCGTGAACACTCAAAAGACTAAACTGGAAATAGTTTGATAATAACAGATCATCCCAAACATACAAAGACAAAAATCTTCTCAAATAAGTTGACAAAAGTGCTGTATGCCACTGAACGTGACATTATAAGAGCCTTTAGATGTTACTTCATTAAATGACCTGGCAGAAATATTATGGTGCTTCATATAGCCCTATTATGGGAGTAATGTAGAATACCCAACTAATCCTGCAAGTCAGAATTATTTACTTTAGGTTTCAAAGTGTGGTTCTCTAGTCAGAAACAAAAGCAAGACAATCTCCTCTATTGAATTATCTACAAGAGTGAAAATTAGAAGCTGCAGTTCTGGATGGATATGTCAGAGTTATCAGAGATAATTCTGGGGTTGGCAATGATTTGGCAGGCCCTAAAGTCTATAAAGGAGTAATCAGCATATGGGATATTCTATTACCAAGAGATGGGGGCAAGAATTATTTTCCAGTGGCTGAAAATTCCTCAAGGGAAATATTTTTCAAGCAAGGCCTTGTTGGATCTTAATTTCTATCCTTTAAAATGCAGAAGATTAACAAATGCCTGCCATTAAGGCAGGAACCTGAATTTATTTGGCATCCGTACAGCCTTAGGGATTAAGATAAACAAAAAAGGATTAATAATCTCCATAGATGGTCTGTGTATGCTATGGTCTGTGTGTCACAAACACTGAAAAGGTTTATGTTCTCCTGCCCAGGTCAGGATAACTTAATTTTCTGTTGCTACATTAGCAGGTGAATTATCACACTTTGAATAAAATGGTTAAGTTCAATATGTATTAATCCCTGCCCTGGGTAACAGAGGCTGGTTTCAAATGAAGCTTGCTATTTGAGTAAAAGCTCCAAAAACATATGCTAATAAACATTTTTTTGTTTCTTCCAGTTCCAAAACTAGAGATATTTTAGTCTTACCATGGATCTTGCATGCAGGTTTAGATTTCACTCTAATGGTGATTTACCATCCAGTCACCCATTGCCAGGAAACTCAGTGTTGCAGTCTTAACTGGCTGACTGAAGTGACCTTTACTGAACTGCAAGCATGACTAATTATTAGGAAAGTAGTGTGCAGAAACAGAATTTAAGAGATTTATATTGTTTGGAATACACATTTCCTATAATAACAACAGCCCTGGTTTTGCATTCATGGCCATATGAGGCAAAGAACCATAAAAATGAAAAAAAAAAAAAAAAAGAACAAAAAAGAAGGGGGGAGTGTTTACTGGAAGAATTAGATACCTAATGAAAAAAATCACTGAGTTTAGCAGTCCTGCTAAGTAACTACTTAGTCATATGAGTGTGTGCTGAGTTACTCCTAGTCAGAAGACATACAAATGTTTTCTCAAGCTGCTATGTGCAATTTTAACTAATAAGGCCTGTAATACAGATGGGCAAACCTCAGAAGGTTCAGAGTTTGGACCCAGTTCCAGTAAGCACAAATGTACATTTGAGTGATTATCTCCTCTCGTGTCTGCAAAATTGGGCTGGAATTCTGACAAAAGTGAGCTTTCTCCTCCTGGGATAATTCAACAGTTCTAGTTGTGAATGCAAGGCAAGCTTTTTTCTCTTGGGTCATTTATCACTTCTAGTCATAACTGAAAATGCAGATGCAGAATAAAAAACAAAACCAAACAAATATAGACACTCAGAAAAAAAATAAATTCTTTCCTTAAAAAGAAGATTTCTGATATATCTTTTGTGATTAATGTATTCCTGGTGTAACAGCATGCATATTATTCAAATAAATTAAATATTAAATTGAAAGACTATTGAATTCATTATTAAATTAAATATTAACCTAAAAGAAACAGTCTACACCTGGCATTTTCAAAAATGTCATTTAACATACTTGGATACAGGCTTGTGCAATATGGGATGAAGAAGGGAGAAAATAATTACATTTTGGCGCTTTTTTCAAGTATTCTCTTAATTGATTATCTGATAACTGAAATTGAATCAATTATCAAGGCCAAGAGGCTCCTAAATATGATCACTTTTATTCACTCTTTATGAAAGGAAGGCTATTTTCCAAGGTTTGTTATTTTTTTCACAATAATAAATGATACAGTTTACTGAATGTTGCAAGGTTTAGACTATCATGTAAATTTGACTCTCCAGAGCCAACATTTCTAGGCATTTTCTATGGTTTTATATATATACACACACATATATATATGTGTATATACACACATACATATATGTATGTATATATATATATATATATATACACACACACACATATATATATATATATATATATATATAAAATGCTATACAGATGCAGATATTCACCAGCCCAGTGTGAACATCGTGATGCTGGAAAATAATCCTGCATGCAGTGACTGCTGCCTAGGAAAAACAATAAAGGTAGACCTGCATGGGGTTTAAATTGTTTAGAAAATATTCTGTGTGACAAGAAGCAAAGGGAAATAATATTTGATACTCTTTTAACTGAAATCTGTAAAATCTAAGGTTATATGACCAATTTTAGGCTGTTACCTAAGTTAGGAAAGTCAGTAATGGGACCTTCCAAAATCCCTGTATCCATCGTACAAAGGGAGGTGACTAAATCTCTCTGTACAGGCACTTACCTTTCTCCTTTCCTTAAGGAAAATGTCAAATGTAAGACTTGCTAAAATGTAGTTGTTCCCATAAGGTGCCTAAATTCATGCATGGGAAAGTCAGAAGCAGAGTGGCTTTGTATCAGCTTTCATTTGCCATACTTGTGAACACTGAACTTGAGAGAAAATCTTGGATATGTTAAATAATTTATCATAGTTGTGTATGACTAGAATGGTTACCCTACTTGCATATATGCTGACACATTTTGAGTATCTATTCAAGTAAGCCTATCCTCATAAGAAATGTGGTGTTCCTGCTCTAGAACTAAACATGTAAAAATCACCCCAGTGAACATGGGTGCTTTACCCCACCCACTCTTTTTGTGAGCTATAGGTGCTTCAGAAAGAAGTCCTACAAAAAAAATGGTATCCCAAAAAGATAAAAATCTGTCATGGTGTGACATTAGTGATGCTTACACAACCTTTCTTTGTGTCATTAGACCATTATGCTCAAACAGCAAATACAATTAGATGGGCTGTATTCAGACTGGTTCAGCCAGATTTGATAGAGACAACTTTGAATTAGAAATTAAAGGTTTATAATGGGCCGGGGTGACTTCAGTGCAAGTTACACAGTAGTGGTTATTCTTAATTATCAGGAAGAGTGTGGCCACCGGGAGCCAGGGAGGTCATTCTGCCCCTGTACACTGCACTGGTTAGGCCACACCTTGAGTCCTGTGTCCAGTTCTGGGCCCCTCAGTTTAGGAAAGATGTTGACTTGCTGGAACGTGTCCAGAGAAGGGCAACAAAGCTGGTGAGGGGTCTGGAACACAAGCCTTGTAAGGAGAGGCTGAAGGACCTGGGTTTGTTCATCCTGGAGAAGAGGAGGCTCAGGGGAGATCTTATTGCTCTCTACAACTACCTGAAGGGTGGTTGTAGCGAGGTGGGGGTTGGTCTCTGCTCCCAGGCAACCAGTGACAGAACAAGAGGATACATCTCAAGCTGCACTAGGGGAAGTTTAGGCTGGATGTTAGGAAAAAATTCTTCATAGGAAGAGAGATTGGCCATTGGAATGTGCTGCCCAGAGAGGTGATAGAATCACCATCCCTGGAAGTGTTTATAAAAAAAAGACTGGATGAGGCACTTAGTGCCATGGTTTAGTTGATTGTATGGTGTTAGGTAATAGGTTGGATTTGATCTTGGAAGTCTTTTCCAACCTAGTTAATTCTGTGATTCTGTGATTTGGAAGAGGTTTCAAAACCTTTGGGCAAAACTGCAAAGCTAGAATGATGTCTTTTGTGGTTAAGACTTGAAAAATATTTTCAGGATACTGATACTTTGTAGAGGACAAGAACAAAGGAGCTCTATTGGAGGGCATTTTGAAGCTGGGAAAGCTGCATGCTTATGCATGCAGGCCAATGGTCTGCTCAGCTGGGTGGCAGAGCTGGAAGAGGAATTGGAAAGGTTGAGGATTACCAGAGAGTGTGAAAGAGAAATAGAGTGGTGGAGCCACTGCCTGACTATCACAATCCAACAAGACACATGGAAGAAGAAAAAGGTTGAATTTAGTATCAGTTTGGCTAAGAAAACTTGGTCACTTTGGGAAAAAAATGATGCAGTGGAACAAATGAACAACAAATGCTATTGTTAATTTCCTCTGATGGAAAGAGATGCAGAAAGGAATGGCTAGGAAGGAAAGAGGAATAGCATGGAACTGCAGAGAGGGTTGGACTAGATGACCTTCAGAGGTCCCTTCCAACCCAGACCATTCTATGATGATTCTATGATTTTTGGCAATGAAAAGTTGTAGAGCTTATTTGTAATGTAAAGCTGAAATCACAGAGACAAGGGGACCTCCCTGGGGCTTGGAGAAAGCCACTTTCTTCTCTCATCTCAGGGATAAAGAAGTGAGCTGGTCACTAGCACTGAGGCAGATGCTGAGACAGAAGGAGCTTTTTGATGTCTCTGTAGGAAAGGTACTGAAAAAAAAAATTATATTCCTGTGATATTTCTGTGAGGAAAAAAAAAAGTACAAAAAATGTAAATAGAAAACAAAGCTATCTCCAAAGAAGTCTTTGGGAAAGAATTCTCCAAAACAAGACACATAGATTTGGGGAGGAAATTGAAAATAGCAGGTAGGTTGGTATATTATATACAGCTCTCAGTGGAACACCATAGGATGTGTACCTTACATGAAATCAGCCTAGACAGCCTGGATGTTAATTTAGTGTCTGGAAGTGCCTGAAATTTCTGAAAATGCTTGAGGAACCTCTCTCAACAGCAACTCTGTTAATTATTTGAATGCTATATATAGGAAAAAATGAAAAATAGGTTTCCAGATGGCATGAGAAAAGTATGGGGTGGGGGGGGGAAATCAACTCTACAGCTGTATCTTATTAACATCACCTTTAGAAACTTTTATAAGCTGTAAAATACAACATGCCAACATTAAGTCATTTATAATTAAGCTTTCATTTCAAGATTCCTTTAAAAAAATAGACATAAAACTTCTCTACCAAAGATGAATAATTGGCTTTTTTATAAGCCTTGCTGACATAAAATAATTTTGAGTTTTAAGGACAAACTATTTTAAGCACCAAAAGAACCCATGGACTCTTCTATAGTTCAATGCCATAGAAATGGTTTGAAATATCATAGGAAATAACATTTTCTAGTGTGAATGAGCACAGAATACCTGAAGTTAGTGAAATTCCAAGAAACCAAATCAATGAAAGGCCTATTCTCGTGCTTTTACAATGCTTTCATTGCTTTCTTCATTTCAAAGAAAAGAAGAATCTTCTACTTTGTGAATCACAGAATCACAGAGTCACAGAATCACCAAGATTGGAAGAGACCTCAATGATCATCAAGTCCAACCTCATGACTAAACCATGGCACCAAGTGCCACGTCCAATCCCCTCTTGAACACCTCTAGGGATGGTGACTCCACCACCTCCCTGGGCAGCACATTCCAATGGGCAATCACTCTCTCTGTGTAGAATTTCTTCCTAACATCCAGTCTGAACCTCCCCTGATGCAGCTTGAGACTATGTCCTCTTGTTCTGGTGTTGGTTGCCTGGGAGAAGAGACCAGCCCCCGCCTGTCTACAACCTCCCTTCAATAAGAGCCTCCTCTTCTCCAGGCTAATCAACCCCAGCTCCCTCAGCCTCTCTTCATAGGGCTGTGCTCCAAACCCCTCACCAACTTTGTTGCCCTTCTCTGGACACGTTCCAGCAAGTCAACATCTTTCCTAAACTGAGGGGCCCAGAACTGGACACAGGACTCAAGGTGTGGCCTAACCAGTGCAGTGTACAGGGGCAGAATGACCTCCCTGGCTCCCGGTGGCCACACTCTTCCTGATAATTAAGAATAACCACTACTGTGTAACTTGCACTGAAGTCACCCCGGCCCATTATAAACCTTTAATTTCTAATTCAAAGTTGTCTCTATCAAATCCAAAGACTGACCTGCTTTTTAAGACTTTCAAATAAAGGCAAGTTCACTTTCTATGGTCTTATTTGTATCTTCTCTATCTTTAGACATTTTAATGGATTATGTGAATTTCCTGGGGGGTGGGGGAGGATAATACCACCCCCACCCCCACCCCCAACAATTATCCAATCTAAACATCTGGAATCAAAACACAAAACTTGTCAACCAGAAAAAAAATATCTTTATATTTCAGACATGAGTCCCAGATGCAAATGCAGAATGCAAACTCTAATTTTACTGAAAAGATTTCTTTTCCCACTTCTGTTACCCATAAAATACCTGCATGTGTACTTAGGCAGAGAAAAAGAGAAAAAGACTAAACCCAAGGGACTTCAATGATCTGCAGAGTTCTGTGTTTTCATTCACATGTTTGTGACAATCAACAAAACAAGCATCTAGGTATACTGGCAACTGTCCAGATAAAGACAACTCTATGTTTTGTGTCTTGCATGGGTTTTTTTTAGCCTTAACTAACAAACAAATCTAACAAGGTGTCTATTTTACACTCAAGGCACTGTGGAAGGTAGAAGCAATTCCTGGTTTTTAGCACAGAATTCCCTTTCAAACCCACCATAATCGACAGCAGTGTGCTCAGGTGACTAACAAAGCCAATGGTGTTCTGGCTGGTATCCGTGGTAGTGTGACCAGCAGGAACAGGGTAGTGATTGTCCCTCTGTACTCGGCATTGGTGAGCCCACACCTCCAGTACTATGTCCAGTTTTGGGCACCTCAGTACAAGAAAGTGATTGAGGGGCTGGAGCAGATGCAAAGAAGAGCAATTACATTGCTGATGGGTCTAGAGAATGAGTCTGATGAAGAACAGATGAAGGAACTGGCACCATTTAGTGTGAGGAAGAGGAGGCTGAGAGGAGACCTTATCACCCTCTGCTTGAAAGGACAGTATAGAGAGGTAGATGCTGGTCTCTTCTCACAGGCAGTTAGTGATAGAACAAGAGGAAATGACCTCAAGCTATACCAGAGCAGGTTTAGGCTGGACATTAGGACAAATTTTTTCACAGAATGGTCAGGCATTGGAATGGGCTGCCCAGGGAGGTGGTTGAATCACCGTCCCTGGATGTGCTTAAAGGTCATTTAGAAGTGGCACATAGCAATGTAGTTTAGCGGTGAACTTGGTAGAGTAGGGTTAATTGTTGGACCTGATGATCTCATGGATCTTTTCTAACCAGAATAATTTTGTGATTCTATATTTCTGTGCTCCTGTAAGCCATATATTACATGAGATGATTCCTGTCTGGAGCAAATGTTACAAAATGAAACCATTTAAAAATACTAGACAGGGCCTTTGGATACACACCACACATATATCAGAATTAGATAATTCACTGGTGATATCTAGTAAAAAAATGAGTGAAAAATAATTCTTTTTATACCTTTAGTCAGTCACACATCAGGAATTTATTGTTTTCATTTACCTTTTTCTCTTTTGGAAAGACTAAAAGATAAGGCCAGAGTCTCCTCTGGGAGCAGTCTGTTTATTCCAGCAGATATCAGATTTAAATCAATGTGCTCCACTACAGATCTGACCCACAGGTTTGTATTTTATAGAAAAGAAAAAACATCAATTTGAATTACTACACAACTTTGAGATTTGAACTGGATTCACCTTTCTCAGGCCATGCCTCCCCAGCTGGGCACTGTCATATTTAGGCTTTTAGTAGAACTAATTAGTTCAATCACAGTGTGAGCTAATGCAACTGGATGTGCTCCAAGCTGGAGCTACCTCATACCCATCTCTCTCAAAGAATAGACAGAGGACTGTGCTCTGCCTGTGTGTCACCTCGCTTTAAGCCTCCAGCATAAGCTTGCCTCCAGCTTCACACTCCAACTCATAGTGTGACACTAGAAGTGGAAAAATCTGAACAGGCTATAAAGCTATAAAAATATTTTTTGTCATGCTCCAATGGAGCACTTCCCATCCTTTGTTTTAGATGAATTGCAAGTATAAACTCTGGCCAATCTCATAAATGCATTGCATGACCAGAGCCTAGTTCTGTGCATGATTTTCAAAATTTAGAAGTGATGTGAACAGAGGAACAGAACAGTTTTATTGCAAGCAGAGGACAAGGGTAATGATTTGCTTTAAGCTACAGAAAAAATTCAATGCATGTTAATATTCAAGTGGCTAGGACTAAACCCAAAACAGTGGAACTGTGCAATTGTGCAGCTGTGGCAATGAGTGGACAGCAGCTCCACACTGAACTGATAATTACACTGCCAGGAGCTTTAGACTCAGGAGAGTCAATCCGAAGTAACAAACACAACTACAACAAGGAGCATAATCAGATGGTACTGAGGAAGAGGAGGAAAGTCAGAATCACAAAATCTTAAACCTAGAATGCTAGCTCTCTTCATTGTCTTAGGGTCTTCTTTATGTGGATGAAAATACATCATGGAAATACAGCAAAGAAGAAGGGAGAAAGAGCAAAACAGTCAACCTGACCTCAGTTGAAGATGTGAACTTCCCACCACTTTGTGAATGGGTACAGGGCTGGCCATGCTGGGAATGTACTAGTTGCATCTACTGTCCCTGGTCATTGTAATGTGCATCACTGATACCCCTGCCACATTTGCCCAGGTCTTCAGGAGAGGAGATCAGTAACTTACTTCCCACAAGGAATGCAATGTTCTCTGAAAAACAGCTACACTCCTAAGCAGAAATTATTTGAGGTTTAATTGAGATTTGTAAAATTCTCTGGAGTCCTCAAACTATAAAAGCACAGCTTACAACGAAAAGCAAATGACAGCACTTTGCCTGAAAGCTCCAGTTGAGCTTTCTCCTTCTCACTCAGGGCTGTGCAAATAGCAACACTTGCTGTGGTTTGTGGTGCAGTGAAAAGCATTCAGCTTGTCACTCAAATGGCCTTGCTGCTGCAATGAGGAGCTTGTTTGAGCTGCAGAACTGAGGCCACAGCTCTGCCCGAGGCTTATTGTTTCCTTCCCTCCCCCTTCCCTTCCATGAGTGGCTGGGCTGCAATCTGAGACAAATAGTTGCACTGTGTCTGCTCGCTGCATGAGACGAGGTGAGCTGGGGAATGGTGCCTGCCAGGTTCCAGATTGATGGTGTGTCGAAACCCCAGAGCAAGATACGTTGGCAGCAAAGTGATCCTCCGTGGGGAATCCAGCATAATATGCTTTCCAGATTTCTGGGCCAGCTTCCAACTACTCACTCCTATGTAAGCAACAGCTATCCCTCATGAGGGAGAAGAAGGGCCTTTGCACTTGCTGCTGCTGACTGCCCTAATAAATGTGTTTAACATATGTATGTTTATAAAGCAGCCATAGGGAAGCAATTTGACTACCTCTTTCCCCATATATCTTCTTCCTGCTTGCCTGAGGGCTGGCATGATGCCAGCTCGAAGACAATGTAGTATAAACTTGACAGCCATCTATTCATGCATATGGTCAGACAGAACACTGCTCCTTTGAGATTACTCCTCCTATGCTAACCACTCTGCCAAAGGAAATTACAATACTCTTTCCGTTTTCTGATGCAGATAATCAACATCATAATATTCATCTTATCTCTGATTATTGGAATTTTCTTAGTCTCCAGAGAAACTGAGCTATTGTGCCTCTGTTGTCCACCAAATATCTGAATCTGTTCCTCAAATCCATCTTTCACATTAGTGTCATGAAATCTCTCAAAAGCCTTAGTTTATAGTTACACTTCCCAGGATAACTGTGCATAGAGAATGCTCTGTGTAGCAGAATCTAAAGTCCTCTGTGTCTCTTAAGAGCCTTTTACCAAGGGAAATTCTCACTTCCTTCCTCCATAATCTGTAGTGATTTCATCAAGTTATGACAACTGTCTACACTGGGTAATGCCCTCTGAATAATTCTTTGCTGAAATCTTAAAGGAAAAAAGAACATAATTAAAAAAGAAAAAGTCATACCTTAGTAGAAAGTAAATTAGTTGCAGATGATGTTTTTGTGTAGGAATATAGGGTGCCCAGGCTAAAGAATTTAAGTATACTCTACCTATAGTGATTAAAATGTTCAGCCTATGCTGCAGTCATCAGAGAGACAGAGACATCTGTGAAGGCTGAAATAAACCTCTTTAGAGAGATGTTTAAAATAGGTAGGATGTGGAATATTCTAGGAGGAAAACTTTTTCCAGGGACTATACAGGCAACCTGAACACCTAACAGTAAAGTTCTGTATTTTAGACAGACGAATTGGTTGAGACTAATTCAACCCTAGAGCTGTACTACATTTATAAGAGTAGCCTAAATTTAGCAGATCTCAGCAAATCCAACTTACAAAGAATAGTTCTGTTCTTCTCCTGAGGAGCTCTTGGGATTACCTCACAGGTAGCTCCAGGGTTGAAGCAATGAGGCTGCACTGTAAGAAAGCAACCTAAGATCAGCCTACTTTAAAGAATCACTTGCCTGAGCCTCCTTATTGTTCCTAGCTTAGCTAGGAAAAAGTGACAAACCCCCACATCTTCTGGCTCATGGCAATATTCAGCTCTAAGGAAAGAGACAAAGACTGTGGAGGTACTTTTCCACCCCAGGATGCAAGTACCATACCACAGGGTATTCAAATGTTACCACAAATCATAAAAAAGGTCTACAAGTATGAGAGAGTATTTTTTGGTGTTTTTTTTTTTTTTTTTGTTGGTGGTGGTTTTTTGTTGTTGTTTGGTTTGGGATTTTGTTTGTTTGTTTTTTCCTGAGATACATAAGCTAAATCCTGAGCCTATTTCATGTATAGCTATTGTGGTGGTCTTAAAACCAACTGTGCTGTAGGTGAGTTCTTGTAAAGGAAGGGACATCTGCATCTTGTCTTTCCAAGACTACGTAATGATGCCACTATCAACAAATGGGTACTCTGCATGCTCAGAGGGAGAGGTCAATTTGCTTTGAGATGGACTGACCATCTTGAATTTATCCAAAGAACATTTGCCCTGATTTTCTCTTTCTTTGGCCTCTGATTCCCTGTTTTCATCAACCCCCATGTTCACCACCTGTGATGAGTGACATATACTTTTTTAATCTGGGTGTTCAAGTTAGAATTTAGAGTCTATCACCTTCCTCTTCAACATATGTGGGAGTGAAGAAGTTCCTACAGAACAATTGATTGACACTTGGGGATACTTAGGAAAGCAGCTATCAATGGAATGAAAAAGCCATTATAGATTAGACACTCAGTTCTATTTAGCTGTTCAAATCCCTACAGAGAACAAAAGCATGTAAAGGAAAATAAGAGATATTTGAACATTGGCTACCTCTTTCCCTAGAAAAGCACTTCCTTTGCTTTTTGGAAAAAGAGACAATTTATGGGGCTACTTTCAAACAATATATTGTTTAATAGTGGTGTACACATCCCTATTATGTAATTTAAGCAAAAGCTGAAGGAACATTCAATAGGATTTTGAGTAGAACTACATTACACTGAAGCAGCTTAATTACCAAAAGCTCGCACAAGAGCTCACACAAGAGTGTGAGCTTTAGGGTTATAAATACAGTTTCCCCATAATGTGCACTCTTTTTTTAACCCCTGGACCAACATATTTTATGTCAACACCAAAAATAATTGAACACTGCTGTAAACTTGCAATGAATGGATTATTAAGATATTTTGTTTCATAAGTACTTTAGTTAATTTTCTGAATTCCCTCACAAGCCTTGCCATTTCTTTCATTAACTGTTTAATATCTAGTTCCACTGTCTTACTTTAAGAACACTGGACTGAATTGAAAGAGAAGTGATTTATATGTTCTGTGCAAGCCACCATCATAAACTCACAAAGAAAAACTACATTCTTGTAATTAAGCCAGTGCCCTGAATATTTACTAATAATTGTGGTGATGTATATACACACACACACACATAATGATGATAAATGAAATTTGTCAGAACTGTTCCAAAATCTGAACTGGTAATGAAGAAAAAGTGTTTGCTTCTAAAGCAAAATTGACACACAGAAATGTGAACAGAGACCTGAACAAACTGGGGGGGGGGGGGGGGGGGAAAGAAGAAGAAATTAATCATGTACGTTAAATTAAAAGCCATTTCTGTTGGGTAGCTCTTTCTCAAGTAGTCTTTATGAAGTAGTCACATAATTTCTGCTGATTTTTTCCCAGTACGTTTGCATCTATCTGCATTAATTTTTGGAGATACCTTCTTTTGGCTAATGTTCCTAAAAACCTCTCCAGACAGAAACATTAATCCAGCAGTCCTAAAAACATCAAGCTGCTTTACTAGCATTACCCTGAGTGTGAAGAGTATCACATTTGTGGAAGTTTACTCCTAAGGAAATGATTATAAATGGCCAATAATACTTTGAATTCCCTCTGAAATTTCCCACAGGTAAGAGAGAAATGAGTAAGTGATACTAAGCGTATTTCAGGACTGACTACAGTTTAGTTTTAATCTAGCTTCAGTTAGACCCTTTCACCAGTGATGCAGAGCTGTCTTGATGCTTGCAAACTGGTCCTTTCCCAAATGACACTATTTTTAAGTGGTGATGTGACTAATAACAGGAAAAAAATCCAGTAAACCTTTTTGTAACCATTTGTAACAACAAGCACAATTTCTCTTTAAGTAGCACTCGGTGTCTATTGTACATAAAATAACACCAGACAGTTATTCCACAAGTAGAAATCTCTCACATCTGGGAAAACATTCAGCAGTGGGCAGCTTTTTCTACTATTTGTTTCTTTAAGAATGTGAAAGATATTTTCCACCTTTGTCCCAACTGTCTATATTATTTCTGCTGGGCTTGTTACCGTTCCACTTAGCTGCATATTTGCCATAGAAAGATTCTTGACCTTGGAATAACACCCAAAGGTCTAATATAGCAGTGTCCTCTGACTGACTTCTGAGGTAATAAAGTGGAAAAGCTTGTGTAACTTGAAGGCACTCAGTCATATGATTCTGCAGTGGTCTTAATGCCAAACTCTTTCTTTCTTTAAAAAAATCTTTTGGAAATATGAAGACTCTCTGCTTCTTTGACTCACCATTGCTGCCTATGGTTATTTTAAAAGGTCTGTTCTTACCACAGAATCATAGAATGGTCTGTGTTGGAAGGGACCCCTGAAGGTCATCTAGTCCAGTCCCCTCTGCAGTAAGCAGGGACATCCTCAACTAGGTCAGGTTGCCCAGAGCCCTGTCAAGCCTCACTTTGAATGTCTTAGTGCAAACTTAACATTCATGTAGATTTCACTTTAAAAGTAATGATTCTTTAACTGAACCAGCATGAATGCTGGGAGCTATTTTACTTTCCAGTTGATGCAGTATATTGCATGGAATAAGAAGTTTTCTACAGGTTTTGGAGAAAAGCAGTCACTTACAGGAGGAGGTCTCAAGTGCTGACCAAAATATCTTGTGCTTCACTATACAAAGTATTTTGAGAACCTCCTGGTTCCTTTGCAAACTGTTGGAAGAAACCTTGCTAGCTTGGCTTTTCTGCAAAATGGGTTCTGGTATCTGTGATAACTGACTAACAAGAAGCTTGTTACTCACCTTGCACTGAATGGGAAGAAATCAGCACAAGAGTTGTGCTTGTTCAGCAGCCCCAGATTTAGGAGTCCAGAGTGTTAGCGAAGAGTTTCTCCCCATACTATATTCAGAATCAACAACGGGCAGCATGGCAAAGATCAGATCTCAGGTGAATGTATGGCTTCTGGCATGCCAAAATTCTAATGCCCATAACTCCCTCTTGAGATTATTTTTGTTTGATTTGCTTTGTTGTGGTTTTAGTTTGGGTTTTATTTTGTCATTGGTTGGTTGGTTGTTTTTTTCATTCCCCAGACCCCACAATGATAAATAAAGAATTCTATCAGTGTATGATTTTATTTCTAGGGAAAAACCTTGTTGGATTTTTCAAAGTGGTAGGTCTCTACCAGAGTAGAAACAGTGGGTTTCAGCTGGCTTATTTTTCTGCTAAATGGAAAAACCTCTTTCACTTTTCATGGAAATGAGCATGGATTTGCTGTGATGTTATTTTTTCCCAAGTACCTTTGCCAAGGTACTGGGGGAAAGGATAAAAAAAGTGTGAGAGAGAAGCATTACCTATGTGATATTTCTCCTTTAGTCTGCATTGCTTTCTGAAATCTAAAATATTAATAGAAGCTGGCAGATGAAAGTTCATGCACAGACTGAAGTAAATAGGCAGTGGAAGCTAAGAGGAGGCAATTCTCAAATTTACTAGGAATTATGAGTGTTGCTAGTTCTAGCAGAGCTTTTGGTATGTGTTTTAAAGATGATATACTGAGGAACTCAGTTGATATAAATGTAAGAAATTGGAGCCTTTTACTGTTGTTCAATAAACCACCACATCTCTCAAATACTTCACAAAAAAGCTGTCAGCAGGATCAGAGCCTATGATACCTGGATTTCAATTGTATCATGCTTCATAGATCATAAACATTTCAAATTAGCTGAATGGTAACCTTCAGATCTAATGTTTTCTTTAATGTCTTAGAACAGCCATGAAATATGGAGTCTTGTTTTCTATTAAAAGAGAAATAAATGATATTTGTTACCTGTGTGGATGTTTGGTTTGGAGCCAATCACAGTTAAACATATACTGCGCTATTCTATCCAAGATTAACTCATCTTTCCTAAACAAACAAACAAACAAATTAGTTAAGTTCTTCTTGGGTAGGGTATATTGGCACTACACATGCCATGTGGAATTGAAGGAAATATAACATCCTAAGAGAAAAATAAGGAACAAAAGGGAAGAGCTATGATGAATTCTGTCTCTCCATCATCATTGAAAACAGTTCTTTCAAGCTCAGGTTTTATCACAAGGATTTGGAGTTAGTTGCTGGTTAGTTTATCCAAGCAGCTACAAATACAGCCTATTGCACTTCATAGAATCACAGAACCACAGAATGGTAGGCTTTGGAAGTGACCTCTGGAGAGAATATAATGCAATCCCCTTTCTAATGCAGGTGCACCTACATCAGGTCACACAGGAACACATCCAGGTGGGTTTTGAAAGTCCCCAAAGAAGGGGACTCCACAACCTCTCTAGGCGGCCTGTCCCAGGGTTTGAGCACCCTCAAATGAAAGAGTTTTCTCCTTAAGTTCAAGTGAAAGCTCCTGTATTCTATTTTGTACCCATTGCCCCTTGTCTTGGGGCACCACCGAGAAGAACCCAGCCCCATCCTCTAGTCCTCCACCCTTTAGATATTTCTATGCCTTTATAAGATCTCCTCTCAGTCTTCTCTTTTCCAGACTAGAGAGCCCCAGATCTCTCAGACTCTCCTTGTTAGAGGGATGCTTCAGTCCCCTCATCATCTTCATGGCCCTCTGTTGGACTCTCTGCAGTAGTTCCCTGTCCCTCTTGAACTGGGGAGCCCAGAACATGGGAAAATGTGTGTTGTCAGGGTGAGTAAATGTGCATCTACTCAGTAAAACAAAGCATTTAAACCAGAAAAAATCTGAAGATGTCTCTATATACACTTTAGAAGCATCACTTCTAAATAATATCTGCATCTTGTACAAAATATTTTAAAATATGATTGCAAAATACTGAATTGGCTGAATGATGAGAGCTTGATCAGACATTTCTAGGAAGCTGGAATCATTTCTCTAAATGTTTCCTGTCTTCTTGTTTTATTTGAACTGTACTCTGACTCAGACTAGACCATCAAACATTTTCCCCAGACGTAATGCAATTCTCAGATTTTTAAAAGGGGGAAACAATCCTGCAATAGGGAAATAATTGTTCCTATAAGTGCCACGTGTGATATGACTCTAAGGTTCTCCTTATTGCAATTCCCCTACTCATTCTGCTTTTAAATATTTTTATTAATGAACAAACTTCAATGAGACTGAATATTTATTTCCTCTCTTTCTCATCTCCAACTGCATACTGGGGGGTAGGGGGAGTGGATGAAAAGAGAAGATATTAATGCTGTAGAAACATAAACAAACCAGTAACCCCTAGAGTGTTCTCACAACATTCACATTTTTTTTTTTCTGTTACCCTTTTATTTTCTAATAAAGGCTTCTTTACTGGAATACTTTACTTCCTATGTGCCTTTTACCAGGCACGGTGTTGGTCTTGTATCCAACACGCAAAAAACTAATCACATTTCTCCTTTTCTTCTTTAGCAAGGTCTTAAGTTGAGATAAATGTGATCTGTGGCAGATGGTGGTGCAGCTAACGAATCCCAGGTCAGTGTGGGACCATGTGAGAATTGCCACCAGACAAGGTCAGCAAGCCTGGCCCCCATTCAGCTAATCGCAGTGTCAAGCTCTACTGCTGTTTGGCACAGTGGCAAAACTCAGCCTTCAGCTCAGGCCCATATGCTGGGAAGAGCTTTCTTCACCTGAGCTCTTTTAATAACCCTCCATCACTATGAAATATCTGACCACTAGGGACTTGCCTGGCAAGTCTAACAAATTAGGGCTGCCATTACAAGTAAACAGCTATGCCTGCCAGTTATTTCCATCTGCCCAGCACTGCCAGGTTCATTATGTGCATCAGGAGATGGAGTTAAACAGATGGCAGGAAATGTGCTTGGCCCTTGCACTCAGGAGAGGAGGACGAGAGGCAATTGCTTTGCATAACATCCCTTTCCCTTCATTACTTCACATTAGAATATGTAAATAAAATCATCCCAGGAGGAATTGAGAAAGCAATGAGCATTGAAACATAGGGGTGCTGAATGGAGGGAGAGAGAAAGGAAGGGATGAAATTTCAGCTTTGCAAAACAGAGTTTGCTCCCCCAAACCCTCAAGAGATTTCAAGGACTGCTTTTATTTCTAACACACTAAATGAAACTCTTTCTGAACATGTCTCTGTCATTCTCTTTCCCTGGCTGTCTCCAAAGATTGCAGTAACCTGTCAATCAGGCAGCTTGCAGGAAGGCCTGCAGTGTGCATATGAGAGCACAAGGAGTGTGCAGCATTCAACAGCCAGATTCTGCCCTCTTTTTTTTTGTTGTTTTTGGAGCTGACACTGGAAATGCAGCCAGGCTGCAAGCTGGTGGGGAGACATCATTAAACACTGCCTTGCTTAGGAGCAAAGAGCATCATACAATTTTCATATGGCAATGTTAACATCCTTGAGTTAAAGTGGGGATACAAATAAAACCACATGGAACTGAAACCTCAAAGTAGGAAACATTTCAATGCTATATCCTGCTGCAGACCTGTCAGAGGATGCTGGGTGTTTCACTTTGTGCTTCTGATTCTAAACAAAGACAAATAAAGATTAGAAACAAACAGTTGAGACCACTAGGCATGAGGCTGTCTGTGGGAGTCATGCTGTTTGAATCAGAACTTTCTGGAAGAGTGGCATTCTTATCTATGCATTTCTCTTGTGCTTAACATGATGAGAGCCGCATCTCAGCTGAAGCCAGCAGCTGTTGCTGTAAAACAAGGAATAAAAAGAAAGGAGTGAGAGAAGAAGGCTGACACACAAGGGAAGCAAAATGGTCTGGCTTTGGTGGACTGGTATCAGTATGGATCTGATGATCTGACCCACTAAGTTATGTCTCCTCCTCACATACTAAGGAAATAGATTACATAACAAAAAGCAACCAGAAAGGTAAGACACAGTGGCAATACTCTGTCTAACAAAGTTAGACAAAGTTATCCTCTTTATTGAAACATCTGGAGTTCACATAACAACTGGAAAATATTCAGTAGGATTTAGCCAGCTAAAAATGAAATCTGGGTATTTTGTCAGAGGCAGGGCACTGCAGAATCTAATCACACTGGGTCCAGGATACGTACGAGTCATATTTTGGATTCTGGACAAGCACTGGAGAATGAAGAAGTCTGTGAATATGATGTACTTAAACATAAACAAAAGTCAGGAGACTACCAGGCAACAGCTGCCAGCACACTTTTTCCAAATGGGAATTATATACCTGAATTAAATACCCAGTAGTAACAATCTGGTGTCGCCTCTGCTCCAGCTGAGAGCAGATGTTCAGAGGCCAGCAATAGATGTTGCATTTTAAAAGAATGGTGAGAAGACTCTCATTTTCTGAAGACAAGAAAAAATGTTTCACACTTGCCAGCTTTCTGGCTGTTGATGGTAAACTGCTGGATTTCAGGATGGCTAGAAGCCTGGGCTACCAAATGTTCAAAAATCCCAGATAAATGACCATGCAGCTCTGCTGCACGCCAAGGGGAAACCTGTTCTACTTTGCACAGTTCAGGCTTTGTGATACAGCAAGCTCGTCACGTATGGGCAGATCTCCGAGCATCTATGATAGGTCCAAAAAAATGAGACACATAAAACCTAATGCCTGTGGACCTGCCAACTTTGACAGGTCTGAGTCTGGAAGCTGCATGCAGAGTGAAAGGGCTCCTCTGTGTTTGCGGTGGCAGACAGAGCTATAGCCAAACTTCAAGTCTCAAACCTTCCATGACTTCTCTCTAACAAAATTCAGAAAAGAGGAGTTGTTTTTCCTCTTGATCATCTTTATCACCTTAAATAAAAATAACTGCACATCCTGTGAGGAAAACATGGTGCCAGTGTATTTTCCATAAACAGTTTTTCACTTCTTCCTCAGTTGCTTTCCTCAGTCGCTTCCCTCATTATCCAGTTTCCTTTTGCTGGGTCAAAGCATTCATTAAATTGAGCACTTAATAGGTATGATTATGTTTTTCTTTTTGATGGCATGATTATTTTTTTCCTACACTTTTGTTTGCAAGAATTGAACTTGTATTTTACTGTCTTTTACCAACCCATGTTTCCAGCTTTTGAAGCATTTCTGCCCAGTGACTCAGGCACCCATGACACCATTGCTCTTAAGAACAGGATTGAATCTTTTCACATCTCCCTCCTTGCAAGTTTAGATGTGATTTCTGGGGTTCTTGTGTCCTGCACAGGAATTGCCCCCACATTAAATACAGGGATTGATTGATATTCTTGGTTCTAATTAGTGTAAGATTTCTTTTGGACCTTCTAGACAATTCTCTTTCTCACAGTCTAGCATCGTAATTAATTCTGACACATGCTGCTCTCATTGTCAAAAGTGATTATACTGTGGTCACTATTACTTAGAAGTTTGACAGCAGTTCATAAAGCAATTTTTTTATTTGGGAGTAGAGTGATCTGAAGTTAGATTTTTTCTTCTGGTCTAGTTTGGAGCTGGTGATTGCTTTCCTACAGCTGCTTTTTGTGCATTTTTTTTCTTATCCCTCCGGCAATGCACTGGTGCGTGGAGTTACTGGATTTCAGACTGAAGTAGGAAGGGGCATGCAGATTCATTCTCCACTGATCCCAAGGGTGTGCTCCGAGTGTGTGATCATGGACAGGGAAGCTGGAAAGTGGGGATACCACTAAGGAAACTACTCTTGCTCTTATTACATTGTGTTGCTGTTCACTCCTTGCCATGAAGATCTGCAGCTTTTCCTCTTTAACTGACAAAATGAAATATATGCGCTTGCAGGTTTCCTTAGATGAGCCAGGCCCAGGAAAGGCCTGCATCCATCATTTCAAAATGAGATCTAGATGAAATGACAACGTGGTTGATATTTGCTTTCTCTTCCACTAGCCAGTGCATCTTTGTCCCTTGCCTGTCTCTGCTGTTATCTTATGTCTTAACAGCATCTCATGGTAGCAACATGCCTGTATGCTTGTTTAAAGAAATACAGGTAGGTAGAAAGACACAGAAATAGATAAAGCAGACCACTATAACTGGAGGACATATGTGAAAAGACAGCTTAAAAACTTGATAGCACACCAAGCAGACATGCAAACACCATGTGAAGTTTCAAACACACATAATCCCTAATGAAACCCCCCTCAGTCAGGCTTTATGAAACGCAATATGCAGAATATTTTCTCCAGTGCTTTCTTTTATGATCAAATGGCAAAAGTTTCTGTCCTGCTATATTGTTATTCAGCATCTCCAATCACCACAATTTATTTAGCATTTGGACTAGCAAATAATCCTGTATCCTTTTGCAGATACTGGACTTTTTCTCTGGCTGCTGTTTGTTTCAGAGTCCTGGGTGGGGAGCAAACTGCTAGTTTGGCTTTACCAAGGTGTCAGGAACATGTGGAATCACCTGAGTCTTTTTTGTTCTGCCATTATCTCTGCAACACCTTACATCACAGTACATTCAGCAAAGCTTCTTACAGGAAAATCTGTACTGTTTCTCACTATAGAGAGTCTCAGGTTTTATTTTTATTTCTCATTATTTTATTTTTTCTCATTACTTCTCATTAAAGAAAATGAGGAAATGAAGGAAATAAGGTTTTGGAGTAGGGACCACGCTCTGCAGCAAGACCTTGCCTGAAAGAGAGAAAACTACTGCAAGCACTACCACATCTTTAAAGTTCTGATACCACCTTTGACTTCTCTAGTTAAACACCCTTACATTTACTCAGCAGTTAAACTGATCTCATGTAGTTACAAATGGCAACATTTATTCACATGAAGCTATTTAGCATAGGCAAAAGCCCAGTAGATTGAAACGACTGCACATATTTTATGTGAACTATGACCATCGCAGTTTGTTTTTCTAGAAAGAGGCAGCAGACATAAGTTTTTAGTTTGGGTTTTTTTTTTTATCATTTTTGCCTTATTTTGCAGCTTTATGAAGCAAGTCAAGATTGTGCCTTGTCATTAGCAGGCTGAAACACCTTCTATTTACTGGAGATTAGCCACTCCAGAGAGAGAAGGTTTTGCTGTATCCCTCTCTGCTGAGACAGCTGTAATGGCTACGTGCACCTGTGGCACAATAACCACCAGCAGCCAGCTAGTATTGTTTATTGCTAATGAGGCATATAATTGCTGCAGTTAATCCAGCTTCTGTGGTTACTAGGTAGAAGGAAGAAAACTACAGTGAAACTGGATAGGGTAACAGAGTGAGCAGAGTGTCTCCAGCATTTAATTTAGCTCTAACAAGGCAGTTAGTGTTAGATCTCAGCTGATTGTTAGAGTACTTACTGATGTTAATAAGCATAATAATCAACTATAACTGGCATAAATTAATTCAGCATTACAATACAGAAGTAATAAAATGGGCAATCATTATGCTCTTTAAATTATATTAATGTGCACATTCAACCATATCAAATGGTTTAACTGTTCACCAGGACAGCAATAGTAAATTAATTTGAGAGAAATGCGATGCAGCAAACAAACCCTAATTGCCATTTAATAAGTATGGTAATTTCTGTTTAATTTGGCTACACTGTCCTGTTGAAAAGCAGAAAAAAACCCCACCCTAAATTATGTAGAGTTAGGAAAAAAATATGCTGAAGTGGTTCAACATGACTAATTGAAAGAAAGCTCTGCAGTTCAGTGGGCTTATTTCTCTAGGTTTGGTTCTTTCTAGACTAGAAAGTCCTTTGGCCCTCAAAAGTCTGCTTTGCTCAAGTTTTGCCTTTGAAATTGATCCAGCCAACAAGCAACTGGCTGGGAGTCTTCAAATATCTCAAGATGATATTGACTGAGTGTGCCTAAGTGTTTCATTAATTGATTAAGGGACAGGAAAAAAAAAATACAGACATACCATACACATACCCTCCATCCAAAAGTCTGAAAACAGCAATACCAAGCTTTTAAAGATGCCAGTTTAGGGGATGTTAGAATTTTTGTATAGCTGGTATGTGCTACTCTCAGACAAACAAAGGCCAAGTTAAACAGATTGTGGATTTCAACCTTCCCTTAATGCTTTTGAAGCATTGCTGCTGTGCACGTAAACCAAAGGCAGGGACACAGTAACTAAAGACCCAAAGCAAGGAATCTACAGCAATTCCTGCTGCAGTCCCACAAGGGATCTAGATGTAGCTAAGCTCTTGCATCAGGACATAGGGAAGTTCCTGTTTCAAATACATCCAACTCAGGTAAGGTGTGTTTCAGTTGAAACACGGGGCAATATGTTTTCTATACTTTTATTGTGTCTTCAAAATGCTACACATTTCACATATCACCATAACACAGTCCCAGCCCTCTCTTCAGATTTCAATGTTTAAATACAAGTGGAGAAGCCAGTTGTTATTGCAGAGGAGAAAGGTTTTTGAGATAAGCAACAATACAGGGACAAAATAGGTGGAAGCTTGAAGAACACATAGGTTGATGAGGAGAGAGAGGCAAAGTCCTGAACTTTCTGTCTCTGTAATCTCTGCCACCAATGTAAAGCCCAAGATTCAGCTGAACTGTGAACTGGTTGCAGTAATAAATGTAATCTTCTTGAAGTAATTTGATATCAGCCCATTAAGAAGCTATGAAGGAAACAATAGGGCTGCCATATGTATCTTCAAAAAGAGCAGAATACACCATCTCTCATTTCCATCTACTGTTTTCACCCAACTGGAAAACGAGTTTTGAAAAGTCTTTGTGTTTGAAATTTCTACTTGATTGCAGCTGTGCTGCTTTGTGCTGCTAACCCACAAGATGCTTACGAGATTCAAAGCTGCTGGTTGTAACCAGTTTAAGAGAAGCTAAACACCAGCCTTTTGGCAAAGTGCTTTAACAGTCAGGTAGTTGTTCCTCTGAGCTTTTTCCAAACAACCCCCAGGAACAAAAGTCAGAGGGAATTCTCTTTCACTCAACAAGACTAGTTGAACATTCAACTACATCTCCTGGGGGAGAGTTGGGGGGGAAAATGTGTATAAAACTAGCCAGGTTTAGAGACAGTTAATGGCCTCTTTTCTACTGGGGACTGGGGAAACTGGAATTGTCATTATGTTGTCATTTTACATGTTCAGTAAAATACATCTTAATTCCCAGTGCAAGAATCAGCATTCTCAGTGGATTCTTTTGGTAGGAAGACCTGTCCTTTATGAGCTGAATCAGATTTTTCTTGAGGAAAACAGCAGCATGTGAGCATTTTAGAACTAAAATGAGTTCATACTACATCTGGTAGGAAAAATAAGCCTAATACTGTATTTTTGAATCTCCCAAAGCTACTTTGTCTGATGTCAAAACCAAGCACAGCTGCAGTGGAGGACTACTTGCTTCTCTTCCTCTTTGTCTGAGTCTGTCCACAAATACCAGACCACAATATACTTATGTGTGTGATGTAGCCAGTGTAGTGACTCTGGATCACCTTGTGAAGCCATTTGGTTTAATTTATGTTGAACTCTTGCTGTTCTTGGCACCTTGTTCTGGGTCATAGGAGAGGAACTGTGGCCTTCACCATAGCAACGTTCTCACACACCTGGCATAATACACTTGCCAGGACTGACTTATTAAACAGCTCATCTGTTGACCCTGAGAGAAACTAGCCCATTGCTCTTTGCTGTCATATGAATTTTTCCTTCCAAATCATCCTCCAAAATGACTGGACCTTCTGTACCAGAAGGTGTGCAGGGGCACAACCACTTCCCTACTCCTGCTGGACATCCTGGTTTTGATCCAGGCCAGGATGCTCTTGGCCTTCTTGGTCACCAGGGTACAATGCTGGATCATGTTCAGCTGGCCGTCCACCAGCATCCCCAGATCCTTTTCCACCTGTCTGCTTTCTAGACACACTGTCCCAAGCATGCAGCATTGCTTGAGATTTTTGTGACCAAACTGCAAGACCCAGTACTTGGTCTTCATCCCATTGACCACAGCTCATCGATTTAACCTGTCCAGATCTCTCTGCAGAGCCTTCCTACCCTCGAGCAGATCAACACCACCACTCAATTTAGTTTGGTTCCGACAAAGAATTTCTTGAAGTTGGATTAATTCAAAACTGTTGAATTTCATTAATCTCAATCAGGCCATACTGAATGGCAATAAAGAAATAAGTGAATGAACGCATGGATGAATGAATGGATAAATGAATAAATAAATAAAAGAGAACATCAGTGTGACAAATAACTGTTTCATAGTGACCTCACAAGCACCTTTAGTCCTTCCTTCAGATGATGGGAAGTGCCTGCTGGTTACCCAGCTGGCTCTATTGACAGGTGTTCGGTGCCATCTAGTGGTGCTTGGAAGAGGCAGTTTCTAAACGCATGGTTTCTATGTTCAGTTGCTGTTTGACACGTGAGAGGGGAGGTATTGTAGGATCTTTCTGATAAGAATCATAGAAACATGTCCCTTAGCACTATTAATGCTTTCTTGTTTTGCGTATGGGACTTTTTTCTGCCTTTTCAACAGACTATGAAGTATGATACTGTTAAACCCCCGTTTTTTCTAGGTGTGTAACTGCACAACCCCAGAGGAATGCTACATTTCAGACACTGTATTTACTGTGAAGCAATAGGCTCAAAAATCAACCTGTTACTTTTAGAAATGACTAAAGAGAACAAGAGATTCTGACCAGTAATTGAATCAGTTATCAGAGAGGACTTTGTCACTCCCCACTTCCCCTCTCTCCCCCACCCTGAACCTAATCTAGACATCACCATTCCATCTACAGCAAACAAATCTACTTCTGCTTCTTTTGTCACCATTATCCCCCAGATTCAGAACTGAGGTGGCATATTGGCTAAACATTATCTGTGCATGGCAAAGGGGTTGGACCTAGATGATCCTTGAGGTCTATGGTTCTATTAATGTGATTGCTCTTCACAGAAAACATTTCTTATTTATATGAAAGCCTGTGAAGGGACTTTAAGAGCAACAGGAGCCCCGCAGTAAAGATAAGCTGAATTAAAACCTTCTGAGGTAATCAATGTTTGTGATGGAAAACGGACAGCTCCTGCCTGTACTGGGTATCTCCTGCAGAGGTTTTGTGACTGAGAATCTATTGGTTGCCATTTGCACTTGCACAGTACGAGCATTCCTCCAGCTATCTGGGGTGCACTCCCATTAAGATCTGGCAAAAGCTATGCTGCAAGCAAGTAAATGGCTTCTGAATGCAGCAGATTTTGCTATCTTGCCTGCCTCCTTCTAAAGCTCAAAGATTAAAACTTATGGCTAGTAGCTAGTGGTAGGGAGCAATACACATTACTTATGACCTGTTAAGACTGAGCATGTTTGATACCTAAAGATTAAGAGACAAGCAGCTCTTCATGGGAATACATTATCACTGTTTTTCCCCCTGTAGCATTTGTTCATAGTCACAGAGGGAGTGCACTTGTAACGTTTCAATAAACTGAGCATTACTAACACCTTATTTCCTCCGCTATTTGCTGATAAAATGAGATCCCTAATCAATACAGTTAATTTCCTGGAACAATTGGATTGTAACTACCTTAACATACTTCTGCCTATAGTCAGGAGGGAATGGTGCAGTTACATCTAGGGATATTTCTGTCAAATCCAGCACTCACTGGATGTTAACTTTTAGACAGTCAATGGGAAACCTCTTCTGACTGCTCCCTGAACTGCACTCTGTTTGTTTTTTTTCTGTAAACAATTTGAAATGTTTTAGAAATTAGGTACCCCTTTCAGACCCAAAGATAAAGTAATGGGCTTTGCAAGCAAACCTCTTCCCTGTAAATGCACAGGTACAGAGAAGTAAGGCCCAAGCACTAGTAGTAACATGAATGTAGATGTCTGAGGAACGACAAAACCAGTCATGTTTGGAAGCATTGAACATCCAGTCTGCCACTTCAGATTATTTCCCTCTCACCAATTAAAGCAACAAGCACAAAGACAAATCTTACACAGTTTATAGGTGAGAAGGAAAATGTAAGAGACAGGTCTACCCTCAGACTTTATCAAAGTAGGCTTGTACAAAGCTAGGTCTTTCATGAGGGGTGTTTCTCTAAGAGTTTCAAGAATTCCCCCCAAGACATTCTGTGAACTCTCACAACATCATCTTCAGGTTTTTCTTCTTAGACTGCTTCCAGTCTGAGACTCATGAATCTGATTCTTTTTTCATCTCACATGGTGGACATGATAAGTTAGCTGCAAGACAATGGTCCTAAGATGTAAGCCAAGACAGCGGTAAAACCAGAATCCTTCCCCATTATTCATTCATTTAGTCACTTGAACATACTAATCTGCAGTCCAAGGAGAAATCACAGGTCTTTGTCTTCTCCTCCAGCAATTAAATATCTCTATAAGCTACTTTACCATACAAGCTACCTTACTTATTTTCTGTTGGAGAAAACTAATCCTGGTCATCCTTCTGCCAAGATAGGTCCACTTCACTTGTATTAGTAATGAAACAGTAAGAAAAATAAACTGTTTCTCAAGTGACACTTTTTATACTGAAATGGCCACAGTTCACAATCACTCTTCTTAGCAGTACACTTACAAGGAGCCTTTTTTGCTTTAAGTAATAGATATAGGGCACCTTTATTACATACACATGCAAAAAATATATTGCTTTGATTTAGCAGGTTACAAGACAAGTTCTGAGAATGGAGACATTTAATATGGGGATATTTAACTTTCATTAAGTCCCAAGAAAATTCCTCTGTGTTTGCTTAGTCTGGTGTTGTTCCCAACATATTAATATGTACAGAAGAGTCTCTCTGGGAAGCCATCTGGTATGTTATAGCACTGTATGTATTATCTTTCCTTGTTGCCAAATACATGCATTCAATTAAGGATAATCATCTGCTACTTCTATGCAGTGATACATGCCCCATCCCATCCCACCCACCCCCCTCCACCCCCATCTCCCTTTCCTGAGTAGTTGTAGCCAAGCTTTGCATAATCACCTTAGGAAACCTTGGTGCTGAAAAATTTATTTCCTTCCTAGATAGCAGCACACCAGTGGGGTCTGACACAGCCCTTGCTTATTGCTGAAGAGGAAGTGGAAATACAATAGCATTGCTTTCTCTCACACATTCACAGCTGGGATCCCAAACACAGTCAGCAAAAACAACCAAAAAAAAAGTTACATAGCCTGCAGAAATGTCACCAGGACTTGAGAGGTGCTGATCTAGGAGTAACAATTGTTCTAAGAACAGCTGGTGTCATCCGTAGAGATTTAGCAGTTCCACCAGAGAAACACTTTAGCCACTTTTCCTCACAGTCACGGAAAAACTTATTTCAGATGTGACTGTGAATGAAGGCAGAAATGATTAATTGAAGGCTAAAGCAAATGAAGAGAAAGGCAAAATGGCACTCAGGACTGCCCAAAGACCAAAACAAACCTTTTAGCATAATTGTGTTACATACCAAATAATAAATTAAAGACAAAAAGCATTTTAAGAGGAGAACAATTACCGGAAAGACACTTCCGACACATTTGCCTTTATCAGTCACCTTTTCTTTCATATCTTATTAAACAGGCAAATTTTAACCTAAGCAGATCTACATTGGCAAGTGAATATAAATTCCCCACTCCTCTGGCTGAGGTCAGGGTAATGCTGAGTGAAGACAGTAGGAATTCAAAGCAGCAGTACCAGAGAACACCTTTGCATGGCCACACACCAGAAGCCACAGACAATTCCAACACTGATAGGAAAATGCAAACTTTCAGTAAAAGAAAACAAAAACAAAAAAACAACCAACAAACAAATAAACCCAACCCCAAAATAAATAAAAACCCCACGGAAACCACAGCATATCTGGGAAAGCCAAATGGAGACATGAAGGATTTTACCAGTCGATTACATCCCTGAAGTGACAGCCAGGCCTGCTTAGAATAGAATAGAATAGAATAGAATAGAATAGAATAGAATAGAATAGAATAGAATAGAATAGAATAGAATAGGAGTAGACCAAACCAGGTTGGAAGAGACCTTCAAGATCATCGCGTCCAACCCATCATCCAACACCACCTAATCAACTAAACCATGCAACCAAGCACCCCATCAAGTCTCCTCCTGAACACCACCGATGATGGTGACTCCACCACCTCCCCAGGCTTCCCATTCCAATGGGCAATCACTCTCTCTATGAAGAATTTCTTCCTGACATCCATTCTGAATGTACAGCACTAGTTCTGCCAGATCATCCCAGGCAGTGAGTAGGATACAGTGATAAAAAGGTGAGAAAAATAATCTTCTGGAGACTGTAAGACTAATGTCTCCCTCTCTATGCTCCTGTCTGCCTGGCCTGTGGCAAAGCCTGCAGCGAGGCTCCTGGTAGGTTTGAGGCAGGGTAGCATACATAGCTTATATGTCACTTTATGATTTCTCTTTCCAGCTCTGGCACCAGCCTGACTGCTCTATCCCTATGGCACTTTGCCAGGCTGAGGACCAGCTTGCCTGTGTTGTTTGTGTGCATCCTTGCTCTGTGTCCAGGCTGGAGGGAAGCAGTGTGAGGTGCCAGTGGTGCTGGGCTGCAGGACTTATCCCAGTGTTGGTATACTGAGAAAGAGTTTCTACAGAGAGGAGATGCTTCTAGCTCAGAAAACAAAAAAGATTCTTCTCCTACCCTTATTAGTCCCTCTGGGGAATCATATGTCAGAGCTAGATGTAGCTCTTGGTGATCAGTACAGAAAGTGTTTCATCATAACTGGGGCTGTTTAGTCTGGAGAAGGCTGAGAGGGCATCTGATCAACATCTATAAATATCTTAGGGGTAGGTGTCCAGATGAAGGTGCCAGGCTCTTTTGGGTGGTGCCCAGTGACAGGACAAGGAATAACAGGTATAAGCTGGATCAAAGGAGATGTTTCTTTATGGTGAGGGTGCTGGAGCACTGCAATAGGCTGCCTAGAGAGGTTGTGGAATCTCCTCTGGAGACTTTCAAAACCAGCCTGGGTGTGTTACTGTGTGACCTGCCCTAGGTGACCCTGCTCTGGCAAAGGGGTTGGACTCCATGGTCTCTGGAGGTCCCTTCCAAACTCTGACATTCTGTGATTCTGTGGTAAGTCTTTGAGACCACAAAACTCAGTTTACTTGAGAAGTCTGAACATCTACTAAACATATCCACCTCACAGGGAGACAGAACAGACCGTTAACTCATTTTGAACACTTTAAAGAGCCTGTCTTTACTGTAGAAAGGGGACACACAGATGTTGGTTTTATGATTAGACAATAGTCAGCTTGATAAGATTTATGGTAGATCTCCTAACATTCAGTTGTTATGTGGGTTGTGTTGGGGTGGTTTCAGTGCAGACAAACAGAGCTTTTCAATGCAACAGCACACAAAATGTTACCTTACAGAGAAAAGGAAGAAAGATGTTTGATTCAAGTTATGGCTAAATTTGAATACAAAGCCTGTCTGTATAGATGTAAGCTGCTTCTCTTGTATAAAAACAGAACAGTGAGGAAAAATCAGCTCAATAATTAATATGTCTCAGTATCTAAAGTCCCATTAGAGCACTGAAAAGTGTTCTTAAGCCAGGTAGCACTGAGAATTCCTGGAACCATCTTCCAGTTCTGCCTGTAGAACCTAACTGCTCCCTGCACGCAAGATAGATGCTCACAGGTGTTTAGTTTTTGACGCTATAAAGTAATTCTTTACTCCCTCTTGTGGCTTTTTTAGCAAAGTATCTTTCTTCTACTGGGAATCCAGTTGGATTCTATTTTTCATGGCATAAATTCGATGTTAAATAAACAGGTCATAACGCCAGGGTCAAGAGTTTCATTCTTTAAATGTATTTCCTTCCCAAATGCAGTAGATTGCAGATAGATTTCTGTCCAAACATCTCCACACTTCTATTTCACATTTCAGTAATCATGTCAAGTAATTTGAAAAATATTTCAGCATAACTTTCCCAGCAAGAAGAAATTAAAATGCAATTATGTTTTTCAGGGAAAACCAAAACTTTTCAAGTATCAACTTTCTCCAATTAACCTTTTTTTTAACTTTATTTTTAATAAGCTTATGAGAACAAAAACATCCTTAATATAATGATTTTCGTTGTTATTTTGTTTTGTTTCTATAATCAAGTTTTTAGGAAGCAAGCACAATATCTGGTCTGGCTACACCAGGCACAAATTGTATTTTATTTTTTTGTGGCTTGTATTTTTGTATTATTGTGGTTTTGGTTTGGGTTTTTTTTTCATTCTCTGGTGTGTGCTGAGTGTGAGCATATAGCTCATGAATTCCTGAGAACAGGAATGAGCTGTGGCACTTGCACAATGAGGGAAGTGACAGAATTCATTATTTCTGTGGCACGTCAGTCATCACTTTCCCTTCCTGCTGCTGTCACACAGCACACATCTCCCACAGATGCAGCATACTGATGGGAGAGACTCTCTCCAGCTTTGTTTCTCTTTTTCTGTTTACATAACACATCACTAGCAGGAAAAAACAAACCAACAAAACCAACCAACAAACAAAACCCCAAGTGTCTTTTTTACCCTATATTCATTATATCCATTTATGCTAATTTTCAATTGCTATTTGTAACACTTCTTGAAAAATTAGGGTGCAGGAAAAGAGCCAAAGGCCAGAGGCTTTGCAAAGCATGCATGTAGCTGAGCCCTTGTAACTCAGTGTCTGCACACTGATGGTTACAGGAAATAGGCAAAGGTAAATCAACCTTTTTTCACTGAAAAAAAGGGGCTTAGGCTATCCCTAAATCACACCTTTTCACAGTTGCCACCAGCTAGGAATGTGCACACAGGGAATTACTCTGCCTCTGTTGATACCATTTTAAACCTCTGTTGGCTGGTCATGAGTCTGAGTTTTAGGTCGTTTTGCTGGCAGTCTCTACAGATGAAGCTGTTACCAGCTTTCATCTCCTCTAAATCCATTCTGTTCAGATCACTTTGCTGAACCTCAGGGTTTTCCTTCTTCAGATTTCTTTTCTCTGGTTCTTAAATTGCAATCAAATATATGTTGGGCATGGCCATATATATATGATGGCAACACAAAAGATAGTTACTTTATTCCTCAGATTCTTGGCTATGATAGTTGTAAAAACAGGGGCAAAAAAAAAAAGGGGGGGGGGGGGGAAAGAAGAGCAGTGATCAGAAGGTATTTTATTTAGACTTGGATTGGTTTACATAAAATGCTCTATATACTCTATTTTTGCTTATTTATAGTCAATTGATTTTCATTCCTGCCTAAAGTAAGAGCTCTGGAGAAAGGGATTTCTGCTACATGCAATCTGGGCAGGAAGCTTGGAATTCTGTGGCTCCTTCTCTCTGCTTCTGCTGCAGAGATATTTCTTAGAATCTGGTGCTGAAAAGCAGACCAGATTATGAGGTCTTTCTGAACCAACAGTGAAGTCTATAAAACCTGACTCCCACTGAAATACACAGCCTGTGAAGCTTTCAAGACATGACTGCTCATTTTGAGATAAAACAAGCTCAGTTGTGATTTCTAGCTGTGAACAATGCACTAAGAAAAAGAATCAAAGTCTGTTTGCTTATCTATATCTTGATGATGACTAACTACAGAAGACAGAAATCAGAGGATGAGATAAAGTCATGGAGTGAATTTGCCTGGAGCCTTAAAAAAAGAGAGAAAAAAAAATCACCACCACCCCCCCCCCAACCAACAACGCTAAGTACTCTGATTTGTCTTAAAATGCTTCAAACTTTGAAGAGGAAATCCAAGTAGCCAGGGCTGGGTGATATTTGTGTTAACATAAGGAGTGCTTCTTTGTCTTTGGAAAATAGGACTTGGCATTCACTTCCCAGTCTGCTGGGAGAGGGGTTTTGTAGTAATTTTATCTTAGAAGCTCATACTAACTAACTGACTTTATTGTAATAAATCATTTAACATGGAGCTGTCCTTTCAGAGCTCTTCTGCTGACACATATCTCAACCCAGCACCACACACTTCAGAGTAATCACACCACCAGCGTGGCAGACACCAATATCCTTTTGGTTTTCAGTTGAGGAATAGCACGGGACAGAGAAAGCCAGTTGTACATCAAGACGTTAAAATATGCACAGAAGATTTCTCCTTAGGGAGTTCCTAGATACAATTTTTTGACAGGGCAGGTGCATAGCCACTGGGTTATTTATTAGACAGCACAAACATGGAGAGCTACAGTCAAGATTTATCTTTAATTTTGAGTGTTCTTTAGAAGCGACAGTTCCACTGGGAGGCAATGACTGCTCTGAATTTCTTTACTTAAAGAAAATTAGCAGTTAACATGTGTAGGAGACTTTATAATAATTCCGAAGGCAGAAACAGCCTCAGTGATCACTGAAGACAAGGGACAGGAATTCATTGAGGATTAATGAAGAAAGGATGAGACGAGAGCATCTTTTTCCAGCTTACTTGCTTTGCATGAGTGAGAGCTGCTGCAGGGAGTTAAGGTAAGAAGTAGTAGTATTTTATCATTCTGTTCATTGCCATGTATGGATATTTGCATAGGAACTGAATAGATTTGCATAAAAAATAATGGCACAGCAACAATTACTAGAGGCTGATGGGGGAAGGACTAAGCAGTGCACTATCTTTGTGCTCTAAACTGTGGTAAATTGTAACAAGCACACCATCACTTAAACCTCAGTAAATGCACATTTAGATTCATGGTCATCATTTTTGCTCCTCTGCCCATCCAAAAGTAAAAAGAAAAAGTAAAATCAAAATAAACTTTTAAAACATGTTGACCTAGCCTTGATGTCACAGTGGACTACATGATGCCCTACCCTGTGACCTTTTTGCTGCTAAATGTCAAGTTGCACCAGAGGTGGTTTAGGTTGACTGTTAGAAGAACTTCACTGAAAGGATTCTCAAACACTGGAATAGGCTCCCCAGGGACATGTTTGACCCCCATTCCTGGAGGTGTTTAAACAACACAAAGATGTAGTGTTAAGGGACATTGTTTAGCACCAGACTTGGTAGAATTAGATAATGGTTGGACACTAGGATCTGTTACAGTTTGAGGTTCCAACCCACCGCAGGACCTTAAACATCTTTTCCAACCAAGCAATTCCATGATTCTATGTTAGTCTCACCAAGAATGCTTTCAGACTACTACTTTACTATTAATAGTATTAAATGAGAAAGATAATACAGAGGAATACAGTTAACTTCACACCCCCCCCCCCCCCCATTTTGTGCTTCATTGTTGCAGTGAAGAAATCTAAGGAAAGAAAAAAAGAAACCCAAAACCTAAAAGAAACAGTTTTGATGTGAGGCAGCAATTGCTTAGATATATTAAAGTCCCTTCAATTTCCTTTTTTTAGATCCTGACTCCATTGATCTATCCAATTGCAAAATTTTATTATTTAGTCTGTAAAGGAAAGACTTCAGGTGAAATACACTTCTTTACAAATCCTCAGATGAGTCCTTAGCAGTATCATTTAATTATTGCCTTCTTCTCGTTTCTTGCCCTCACAGTGCATTTTGCTCTCTTCTGCAGATTTTCTGTTGATTCTTCCTTTTCCTTTTGTAACTGAGGGCTCACACTGGAAAGATGTGGGTGAGAATGTAACAGCTATTTTACTCTCAAAATGAACTAATCTTGGCATCTGTTTTTTTGACCCATCCTGTGTGCAGCTGACCCGCACTGTAAATCTTATTTGAACTGATGTAGCCATTTCAACCTTGGGAGATATGTTTTAGTACTTTGGACTCATGGTGAGTTTCAAAATACTGAGCCAAACAATACTGAATTTATCTCTGAATTATCCACACTTCTACTGACAGCAGCCAGAAACCTGACAAGTGCACAGACATTTGGCAATGGCAATTTATGACTAAAAGCTGCTTTTGGAACTCAGGGCTCCGCTTGCCCTGTGGTGCCTGGTAGTTGCATTTGCTTAGTTTGACATCTTATTTTCAGGTGCCATTGTTTTGGTACTTTCACACAAAGTAACAGAGTATCTGACAGCAGGAAAATTTTTCAATGTCCCTGTTTTTAATTTTTTAATTTTTTTTTTTTCATTTGCAGGTTCTGTATAGTGCTGGTAGAACAGTTGGAGTTGTTTGCTGAGAGCAGAGAGATTAACAAATAGAGCACACACAGCGAGAAAAAAATGCCTGTGCTGGTTATGAAGAAAGGGTGGAGATGTTTTCTTTGGATCACTCTGATTCCATTACTCTTTAAATGCCTCAAAAACCCCTAAGAGTGACAGGATGGCCAGTGGGTGTAAATAGGATTTTGACAGGAAGGCCAAGTTGTCTTGACTTTAAAGCCAGATTTTCATAGCAAGGCTGTCATTGTCTGAGGGGTTTGAATTGTGTGTTTTCAGATATCCTTGGATTCACTACCCACTTTCCTACTAGGGAACTAGGATTTCTTTATTTTTGCTTTTGTTATAGCTTGCAACAACCACAGCTATCTCTAGTACAATATAATCTTTTCAGCTGACGTCACTTGGATGCCTACTTGGGTGCCTTCTTGGATGGCATTTGCCCTTTTGGTTTTCATGACTCTATTTAGAATTTGGCATGCAGTCACTAAAACTTTCATTTCTGTTTCTCATTTTTACAGGCCTCCTCAAAACATGGACAATTTGCAAGTCATTTGTCCCACGTTATAAATTTGTCATGAAAGCTTTAGCTAAGTTTGATGTGACTGACGGCCCATGAAATTTTGGAAGGTTTTGTGGATATTTTATTAATGCAGACAAATGTTAACCATATGCTGGCCTACTTAAATGCCCTGTAGTGACACTACTCAGATGTGATTTAGATTGATTATGTCTTGCCAATAGAGTTATATCAGCAGGAAATTATTTGTAAAGCCCCCCTCCTAACTTCATTACTTCCATTTCCACCCTAAATTAAACTAGTTGTAATAGCCTTTATAAACAAGAATAGAAAAGCAGGCAATTAATTTTCAGAAGATGCCTTTTGAAGGTTTTCCTCTCTAAATTTCCTCTCAATAAACTCCTTCTATGTTAAGTCTCAGGACTTAACCCAAAATCTGTTGTCTTTATTCAAAAGAAATAGTTAATTCTTCTTTTATACAATAAGGTCTTTCAAATATTCTTCTGAAGGAAAATCTTCTTGAGATCCTGTTCCTACTCATTATCCTAGCAAGTTTGTCTGTGCTAAGATATTTCAGAACACTTATGGCTGATGTCAATGTATGACATTATTTTCCATATTTGTCAGTGACCTTAACTTCTGGACAGCTTCTCCTGCGTGTTCAAAAAAGAGGATTGGATGTGGCACTTGGAGCCATGGTTTAGTTGTCAGGAGGTGTTAGGTATTAGGTATTAGGTAATAGGTTGGACTTGATGATCTCTGAGGTCTTTTCCAACCTTGTTGATTCTACGATTCTATGATCTTATTTCTAAAGCATATTGAAGTCAGAAAGATTTTGGTGACAATGGCATTGCTTTCTCTTGAAAAGCTCATCAAGTTGTATTCAATTGTCAAGACTGAACATGCCATCAATTACACTTGCTGAAGAAACCAAACCTTGGAGTCACAGCTGATGTGCTAGAATAAGGAAGAAGCAGCTGCCTACCTTCTGTGATCATATAATTTTGTAGCAATAGAAATAAGATTAACAAAAGTACCAAGAACTGGCTAATTAGCTCTTTTGCATACTTTTCTTTGATAATACTGTTGCTAGCTTTTCTTCTTAGATAATCATAGAATAGTTTTGGTTGAAAGGGAACTCTAAATGTCATCTAGTTCAACCCCACTGCCAGAGCAGAATCACCCAGGGCAGGTCTCACAGCAATGCATCCAGGTGGGTTTTGAAAGTCTCCAGAGAGGGAGACTCCACAACCTCTCTGGGCAGCCTGAGCCAGGGATCCAGCACCCTCACAGTAAAGAAGTTTCTCCTTGTGTTGAGGTGTGGCTCTGGCACCCTCACAGTGACCCCCACAGTCACACCCACAGTTGGCACATAACCTCTGCTCCAGCTTTCATCCATTGCTTCTTGTCTTATCATTGGGTATCACTGAGCAGAGCCTGGCTCTGTCCTCCTGACACTGCTCTTCACATCTTTATCAACATGAATGAACCCAGAATTGGACACAATTTTCCAGATGAGGCCTCACTAGGGCAGAATAGAAGGGGGGAAGATTCATACCTACTGACCTCAATAAGGTTTAAACATGTGTGCGCTTGCTGGATAGGAAAACTCCCCTGGATGACGGCTTACATGACAGGCTGAATCACATGAGTGATGTATAAATCTGAAGGACTGCTGAATCATAACCTGTTTATATTTTGGTTCCATTTGAAGTTTTTAGCTTTCATTAAGAAATTGGATAGACAGCTAAGCAACACTGGGACAGCAGGCAGCTGAGCACAGAAGTGTGGACAAGCTTTTGTACATGTTTACGAAATTAAGGTGGGTAGTCCAGGCATTCCTCAGCAGGAAGGAAAGTAATATGTTATCATTAAAAACTCACACTTTCCAGTAAAAAAAAAGACAAACCAAAAAACCAAAACCAAAATCAACCCACCCCTACCAGATAAAAACATACATTGAAAAACATAACGAAAAATATGGTGTTAAAATAAAATGCATTATCATGACACATCTTTTTTACTATTCTTTGCAGTAATCCTTGTGTACTTTGAACCTGGAGTTAGTTTGGACTGATACAAAGTTTTGCATTGCTTTGTGTAAAAGCTAGGTGCCACTAACCGTTGCAATACTTTCCATCTTGCTCTTTCTACATATCCAGGAGGTCTTAGTCTATAAATATTTCTCATTATATAAACTACCCTTTCTTTAAACTTAGTGGCTCTGGAGTATTTATATAATCCAGGCAGTTTCCTAATATGGACAACTTTCAGTTATCCCAGTTACATCATATTTCCTTATTACATCCATATGTCTTCATTGCTGTGTCATACGATCCCTGCAATTTGTGTGGAAAAAGCTGATAGCTCTCTTTCAGCTTATTTCCACTTCCAATTTCATCTTTCCATCTCTGAACTCCATTTGAAGTATTTTAAACTTTTACTGCTGATTTTTCATTACTGAGGAGTTTATATCTTTGTCTATCTCCATCATTTCATTGCAATAATATTTCCATTTGGTTTACAAAGGGGTCTGGCACGATTCCTTGTGTCCCACTCAGCATGGCTCCTCTGGCTGTGCAGTACTGCTTTTGCCAAACTGTCTGCCCAAAGTGATGTCAATGCCAGTTCTAGTGTAGCCAAAGAGCCTTTGCAGTCTTGACACTCTGCTGCAGATTTGACAGTCTCCCCAGTGCACTTCTCCATGTGAAGCAATGAAGTTTAGAATTCGAATTCGAATTCGAATTCGAATTCGAATTCGAATTGACCAGGCTGGAAGAGACCTTTGAGATCATCGAGTCCAACCTATCGTCCAACACCATCTAATCAACTAAACCATGGCACCCAGCACCCCATCCAGTCTCTTCCTAAACTTTTAAGGACCCTGCTATATTTCTTGGCTGGTTTTCCACTCTGACATGGAGTACACTCGTAGCTTTCATGTCAGATTACAGAATATGTATTTGCAAGGAGAAATAAACCTGTCTGACTCTGTAGCATGGCTCCTCTAAGCATGGAGGTTTATAGAAACCTGAAGATAAGCTGTGAAGTATCAGTCTTGACTTGCGAGCAATCTACTTGAAGAATGTTTTAGCAGCAAGAGGAAAATAAAAGGATTGAATGACCTAAGGAAATGAATTCCAAGGATCAATTAGAAATCTAGTGAGTTGCACAATACAGTTACTACACTGCTGAAATCAATTGTCTTTTATACAGACAATATGCAAGGATAAACCTCTTTGGCCAGATGTAAACTAGTAACATAAAAACCCAGTAAATTAAGATGTAAAAATTCAGAGAAGCTTGCAGGTATAAACTCTGGGTTTAAGATTTCTGCTGTCCAAACAGCAAAGCTGTCAGGAAAAATAATAAATCATAAATCCTGAATGTTGTCTGGAAGGTAATAGAAAGGAAAATGAGCAGTTCTAGAAAATCAATGACGAATCCAGGCATAGCAAAAAACCTAACAATGGGTACAGAAAGTTTGCCAACAGGATAAATGTAAACGTGCAGTTCTCTATTACCTAAAGCTGGGTAAAATTTGGAAATGAGACCTGAAGTAATATTTCTTGTTTCTTCATTTTTGTACTCATGGATTTTCTTGTATACAAGGTAACTTGTGAGCCCAGCCACAGCCTGACTGACTTCAATTGCAAACTCTGTCTGCTGGAAATTCTTCAGACTGATGCGATGGGGGGTAGCCGTTCTTCACTGTGACAGAATGATCCAGAAATGATAAGATTTTGCAGTTAGAAATGTCCAGAACTGTCCTTATCCAGAAGAAACTGGCACATGAGATGCTCAGTGTTGTCAGTGTGTGGATACACATGAATTGCTCAAGCTAATTTTCTTCAAAGAGAGAAGATATTTCCTATTTAGCCTGGAGAAAAGGAGGCTCAGGGCAGACCTTATTGCTGTCTGCAACTACCTGAAGGGAGATTGTGGTCAGGTGGGGGCTGGTCTCTTCCCCCAGGCAACCAGCACCAGAACAAGAGGACAGTCTCAAGAAGCACCAGGGGAGGTTTAGGCTGGATGTTAGGAAGTTGTTCTTCATAGAAAGAGTGTTTGGTCATTGGAATGTGCTGCCCAGGGAGACGGTGGAGTCACCATCACTGGAGGTGTTTAGGAAGAGACTGGATGGGGTGCTTGGTGCCATGGTTTAGTTGATTAGATAGTGTTGGATGAAAGGTTGAACTCGATCTCAAAGGTCTAGTCCAACCTGGTTAATTCTATTCTATTCTATTCTATTCTATTCTATTCTATTCTATTCTATTCTATTCTATTCTATTCTATTCTATTCTATTCTATTCTATTCTATTCTATTCTGTTAATTCATGCTTTGTTTTTAACTGAAGTTGTAGTAGATGTATGGAACATGCAGAGGAGTATAGAAAAAAAATGAGATATCTTGCTACACACTGTGAATTGTAAAAGGCAGAAACTTGGTGTAGTCTAAGATTAGTGTGTGCAATGTGGTTAAAACTAGGCACACTTAATTTAGCTGTGAAATATTGTTCTCATTAAATTAACCTCTTTACTCGTTACTGTATAACTTCATTCTATTATTCCTTTTGAAGAAGTACAAGTACACAGTTATCTTCCTGTTATTTAAATGCAGCCAGACAATTAAATGAGTTTCTCTTAAATGAGTACAGGTATTTTATTTCTCAGTCTAGAAACTTCTTCACTGTCTCCTCTACTACTTCCAGTCTCCAAGCTATTATTAGTGTCGTATGACTATGTCTATGGAAGTTAAAGAACCAGTATTTTACCTAACTAGCATGCTTTAGACAGCCAGCAGCCCTCAATACTTGTATTCCCAGCCAGCTCTGTTTCAAAATCAGTCTGTTATTCTGTGAGCCAGAACTTCAAAAGATACATGCAGTTTCTGAAGGCTGTTTAGACTGCAATGCAAAATTGGTAGTGGACTAAAAGAAAGACCTTAGTTCAAATATGAAGTGATTAAATCATTAGGTCCTTGAATGTATTTCCTTCAAATCTACAGCTTCTCTAGGTTCTAGTCATTCTTTGTATTATTTCTGCCAGTGTGAGTTGTTACATCTCTGATTCTGTTTGCATCTAAAGACATATTTAACAGCCGTTATTCTTCTTACTTGAAGTCCTATAGAAGATCAGGGTCTTTGGGGATAGTTTTCAGTAGGTACTCTGTACAATTCTCTTTTTAGAAATACTCTTTTCTTAACTAGTTCTGTTGCTAGCATTTTTCCTTCAGTCACATTTTGTAGGATTCAGAAGAAATCTTATGGTCAAAAGAGTTACATCAGTGTGCAGATCACATGCTCAACAGGAACATCTGCCCCTTTGTGTTATCTTTGGCAGGCCAGCCTTGGCACTTCAGAGACCATGGTGTGGTGCACAGTGATGTAACAGTCTGGTTTTATGCTGGACAAAAGAACATCAAACCCTCCTCCCTCACTCTCTGTTGTCACAGAGGTAGTTTGAGTTCAGAGAGCTGTGGGCAGATGATGAAGGAAGTATTTTGGTTGATAATGTCCTGCCTTCCTTTGAATTCCCATTTAGGGAAAAGATATTAGGTAGGCTGTATACATTCCATTTTCATGCTCCTGTGACCAACTAAACACATTGTAGTTTCATGTGTATTACTCAGTGATGCTGCCTTCCTTTTATAGAAACTAGATTTTTCTATATATTGTTGATCTGGAAAAATCTACATTTGGTCTTGCTTTTGTCTTCTGCAGACTATGGGACAGAGTTTGCTGTAACAATTTCCCATTGCTTCCCCAATCCATTCTAAATCCATTGTAAATCAAGATTAGAAACCCTCCAGAGGGACTTCTTAGGATATCAGGTAGTGATAGGACTAGGGGAAAGCTGGAGGTGGGGAGATTCAGACTGGATGTGAGGAAGAAGGTCTTCACCGTGAGAGTGGTGAAGCCCTGGAATGGGTTGTCCAGGAGGTGGTTGAGGCCCTATGCCTGGAGATGTTTAAGACCAGGCTGGATGAGACTCTGGCCAGCCTGATCTAGTGTGAGGTGTCCCTGCCCATGGCAGGGGGTTTGGAACTAGATGATCCTTGAGGTCCCTTCCAACCCTGACTGATTCTATGATTCTTCTTCTGGGCCAAATGAGAAATGACAGGGACTGCTGAGGTTAAACACCTCTTTCTAGATGTAAATATTTTGGACAGTATTTTGCTCAAGCCTGTCTCTAAGGAGCTGCAGTAATCTTTGCAAGTTTCATTATTTCAATTCAGTATTTCTATTTTAACATAAAGATGTTTAAAAGTCTTCAACTTACTGTGATCCTCACTACACAGACAGCATAAACCCTGTCCCTTTCAGAAAAAAAAAAAAAAAAAGGGACAAAATGTTTCTATTTGTGCTTCTGATTCTTTATGAATACTAATGCTCACAACCACAGATTAAATTAATCTCAGTTGCCTCAGTCACACTTGGTAAATGAATCATAAAATAGTTTCATCTTGATATGGTAAGTTGTCCTTGACAGCAAATTAAAATCTTAATAAGTGCCCTATTCAGCAAACACACACATCCACATATTCATCATTCCTAGTCCTGGTCAGGATTCAGATTCATTGTTTCTTCTTAAAAGAAAGCTGAATAGAATTATATGTTGTTTCTTCAAGGCCTTGTTATGGTATACCAGGAATTTTAAACCTTAAAGAAAACATTTCTGGCACTGCCTGAGAATTTTGACAGGGAAAGCTTCAATAACATATTGAAAGCAAAAACAAAAGGAGGAGAAACCCAACAATTTTATCTTTAAATAGTGTTCAAAGTAATGAATTTTATTTTTCTCATCTGTGCTGTGGGCTTTTCATTGTTTATTGCTTGTAAGGAGAAGTTGACTTACCTTGAATTAAAACTGGCTTTTAAAATCTAGACTAGACCTTTGTTGACTGTGGAGGTATGCTGCTTTATACACATCTTTATTTAACCTGATTAATCACATTTTTCTACCCAGTTAAATTGTGTACTGGGTATTGTGCATGTCTTCACATAGAGATTTAATAGCACAGTAGCTAATCCTCAGGGGTTCTACTTTTATAGCTTAACTGTGAGACACAGCCTTCTTGTTGCCAATTCTGAAGCAAATAAACCTGAGGTTTTGCAGGCTGTGGCTTTGTATATCTTGTGAAGCCTCTGAAGGGATGTGGTATAGCATCAATGTCCATGTCATAAAAAATCTGAGCTTTGCCAAATTACATAGAATTGTTAGGGTTGGAAGGGACCTCAAGGATCATCTAGTTCCAGCCCTTCCACCATGGGCAGGGACACCTCATACTAAATCAGGTTGCTCAGAGCCACATCCAGCCTGGTCTTAAAAACCTCCAGGGATGAGACTTCCACCAGCTCCCTGGGCAAACTGTTCCAGTGTCTCACCACCCTCATGGTGAAGAATTTCTTCCTAACATCCAATTTGAATCTACCTATTTCTAGTTTTGCTTCATTCCCCCTAGTCTATTATTACCTGACACCCTAGAGAAATTAGGAAGACAGAAAACACCACAAATATTTGCAACTCTTTTCCAAACATGGACAATTCAGTTCCCAAAAAGCAGACTTTCTAAGGCTTGATTATAAAATTAAGGAAAGTTTCAGATCAAGTCACATTTCTTTGAATTTCACCCAAGTCTGGACAAGGTTGTTTCATTTTAAGTTGTTTTCCTGAAGGACAATTGCACTATTACTTGTTTTACTTCCTTCTTAAACTTTGTTTCACTCCGCAGGACAGGCAATGATGCCACAGTCATTCTCAGGCATTGTTTATGTGGGACAGCATCTGTCAGGAAAACATAAATCCTTTCTTTGCTACCAAGAAGAAGAAGAAGTAGAAGAAGAAGAAGAAAAAGAAAAAGAAAAAGATATCATCATTAAAAGATTGGATTGTGATGTGTTCAAGGCATGTGTGCTCCAGAGTCCTACAAAACAGGTCTCTTTCTTCAGTGCATCTCATACATTTGCACAGGGAGGAAAACACTTCCTTCTTGATTGATGCACACTGAAGTAGTACAAAGAGGGAACAGGCAGATATTTTAAAAGGAATTTAAAGATTTGTTTCTTCCTTTAGGTGGGGCACACAACCTTCAGTGCAGTTATGCATTTGTATGTCTCTGAATTGGTGGAAGAGACATTTGCAAAATCAAGTTTCCTGGTTCTGTGAAGCTTTCTTTCTACAGGAGCTTCGAGTGTATGGGCAAAATCTTGTGTTTAAGGAAGAAAACTCTCCTTTTGAATTAAGGCAGCAATCATCACCTATTTCTGCAAATATTTCCTCAGCTGGAAATGTGATCTTAATGGAAATTGCTGGCAGAGTCAATGTATTTTACTGCTAACCTACTGCCTGCCTTCCATTGGCAGAAATTCTTAGATTAGTAACTGACAGTTATCCATTGCCTGTGCTGACTAATATTTCCTATGCTCTGCTCTGCAGCCTGCTCTTTATGATTAAGTGACCACATAGAACCATATTTGTTACTAAGTTCATAGCATTTTCCTTAGTCAGTCAGCTAAACAAATACTCAGTATCTTTGAAGGCAGGGGTACTCTTTATTGCTTCCACATATGGCTCCAAAAGGATGTGATACAGAGGAACACAATGTGCCTAAGCCAACAGGAAACTTAAAAAAAGAAACGTGTACAAAAGCTTTAACAAATTTGTTTTTCTTCCCACTGAGTTTTCTTGCATTATTCACTCGAGAAAAACAGGCCGGCAATCTAAATCCTGAAGGAGAGCAGGAGGTGGGGAGAATATAGATACAAGAAGAAAGTTCAACATAAAAGTGCTGAGTTGGCACAGACCAAATTGTCCTCCTCTGCATTTTGGCCAAAGAGAATCATTTGGGATACGTTTGTGTTTTTAAGGAGAGCACTGAGTACTTCATAGTTTATGCAGTGAGACCTGAAAGCCCTGTGTTTGTAAACATTGCTGGGCTTCTGAGAAAATATAGGGCTGAACTGTACCATGGATGTATTTACTCAACATTAATTTGATCTAAATGCTTTGATTTGATATATTTCATAGAACCTTATTTCATTAAGGCTGGAAAAGGCCTTTAAGGTCATCGAGTCCAACCACAACCCAACTAACATGACCACTAAACCATGTCCTGAATCAGCACATCTACAGCTTCTTGAACACCTCCAGGGATGGCAACTCCACCACCTCCCTGGGCAGCCTGTTCCAAACCCTCACCACTCTCAGTAAATAATTTTTTCCTAATGTCCAATCTAAATCTCCCCTGGAACAACTTAAACCCATTTCCTCTCATCCTGTTGCTGGTTACTTGGGAGAGGAGACTAACACCAACCTCACTCCAACCTCCTCTCAGGTAGTTGTAGACACCAATAAGATCTCCCCCCTGCCTTCTCTTCTCCAGACTAAACAACCTGAGCTCCCTCAGCCACTCCTCATAGGACAACCCTCCAAACCCCTTACCAGCCTCTTTGCCCTTTTCTGGACACTCTCCAGGACCACTGTGTCTTTCTGATGCTGTGACACCCAGAACTGAATGCAGACCCCCCAAAAGAGCTTAGAGAAATCATCTCTACATAGAGATTTCACTTCTATGAGTAAGAATTTAACATCTTCATGGCATTTCTCCAACTATCCCTTTCCTGCAACACTGTGGGTCAGATGCCTCCAGCTTCTGAGAGTGATGGTGGAAGTAAATTATCTGATCTTGTTTGTGTTTTGGTTTGGGTTTTTGTTTGTTTGTTTTGTTCTTAAATAAATTGTCTTATGCAGTGGTTTGCCTCTAAGGAAAAGTAATCTGCCCTCCCCCACAGTTGTCTTTGACTCAAACCCATTCACAGCATAATGCATAAGCAGGTCTCTCAGGCTTTGACTTTTGTGTTTGTTGCAGATCTGGAGGAGTACTGATGAGAGCAAAGGGAAGGTACCTAGGAAAAGTTTCTGGGTAGGAAACTTGATTGGACTAAGTGCTCATTGTAGGTCCCTTCCAAGTGAAATATCTACTCCCACCAACACTGTCAGGTATTTTTCTTGGCCAATGAAGAAATATGAAGAAACATAGAGCCAGATAAATGTCTTCTATGTGCCAGGGTCTCCATGGAATGGAAAGCAGGGCACTACACTGTGGTAATAGGCCTGGTTTATTTCCTGCAGGGTGAGAGGGTAGATTTTCTCCATGCACTTCCAACTGTCTCCCTTGATTTTCCTAACTGTTGGCTGAGTCACTGAAGCTTGGTGCAGTGCCGAATATCCTGTCTTCAATTAGTTCTTGTCTAATCCAGGAACCCAGTACTTCAGCTGCCCTGGAAAAGTGTTTTCTGTGTTGATGGCTCCTATGCATTAATTGTTGTTCTATCCACTATGACAATTTTATACACACACACACACATACACACACACATACACACATATAAAATAATAATTATTATTTTAATTGTGTGTGTGTGTGTAAAAATGTGATTCTTATATTTTGCTTCTGCTCAACAGTGAGGCTAAAATTGTTTTTCTTGGAATCTTGGCTCACTGTAGTCTGATGCAGATGGAAAACTTTGCTGCTGTTTTTATCACACCTATTGAAGCAAGTATATTAAAACGTTATACAGTATCAGTTTTGACCACGTATTTTCATTGCACTATATCCTGTATAATACTTAACAGCTTGTTTCTAAATTCCTATGATAAATCCAGATTAGCCTTTTTTGTTAGGAATCATGTGCAAAAAAATTTATCTTCATATGAGTGTCAAAGCAGATTTAGGTTAAGACACCAGTGTGAGAAAACAGGAATCATCCTGGTTTTAAGCATGTTCTGGGTACAGCTACACTATTTAGAAAGTGTTTGCGTCCAAAATTGCTGCCCTCCCAAGCTGTAGAAGAAATGGGAAGAGAAAACACACTCTCTTCTCATGAATCCAAGGACTGGAACACCTCTGCTATGATAATAGGCTGGGGCAGCTGGGGTTGTCCATCCTGGAGAGGAGAAGAACCTGGGGGGACCTTAGAGCTGCCTTCCAATAGCTGAAGGGATCCTACAGGAAGGCTGCAGAGGGACTTTTCATAAGGGTGTCTAGAGACAGGACAAGGGGGAATGGTAAGTTTAGACCGGATCTTAGGGAGAAGTTCTTCAGTATGAGGGTGGTGAGACTCTGGAGTAGGCTGCCACGGAGGTTGTGGCTGCCTCCTCCCTGGGGGTGTTCAAGGCCAGGTTGGATGAGGCTTTCAGCATCCAATTTTAGTTGAGAGGTGTCCCTGCCCATGGCAGGGAAGTTGGAACAGATGATCCCTGAGGTTAATTCCAACCTAAGCCATTCTACGATGCTATAAACCTTGATGAATATTACAAGGTTTGATTAGTATTTGCTCAGTTCTAGGACTGCAGTAAGTGGGATGTATATTGAAATACTCATTTATATTTTCATCAAGCTACACTGTTTGAAAGGGAACTGTTTGTCCACTCCATTGAACTTGTGAAAGAAGTCTGGAGGACACATAGTAAATAGAGGCCTATTTTAAAGATAAACATGTCATAAGGAATCTGTCTGTTCCTTGTGGCACAGAAATACTGCTTGGTTTTTAATATATGACATCTCCTGCTCTGGCAGTTTCTGAAAAAGCTTCCTAATCCAGGCTAATTTTAATGCAGTAGCTCTTATATTCTAAGCCTACAATACAAAATACAGGCAGCTGTAAGGAAAAGTATGATATTTATGAAGTGCAAGCAACAGTTCAATAATTCAAGTCCATTAGTCATTTACTCAGATCAACTTTAAGTCCATCCAAGGCAGATTTATGAACACAGTTCCTAACAAACGGTAGTCACTTTCCACTTCCTAAATCAGCTTAACATTTGGAAAAGTTGGAAAAAAAAATGCAAGTCTGTGTACTGAGGGACTTGACCTCTTTATGTCTTTTGTATAAATGTAAGAATTGTTTTGGGTTTTGCTTTGTATTTGCTGTTTGTGGCCACAAACATTCTTATGGTGGTGCAAATTTATTGCCGTCATCGCACCTTCTTGTGATTCTTACTGGAGAATGAAGTAATTTCAGGATTCCTTTGTTTTTGTTTTGTTCTATTTGGTTTTGTTTGTTTCTTTGCACTGTGTTATTTTTTCTTCCAACCATTCAGCTTTCTTCAGAGATTCAAGAATATCACCCTCCAATTAGTCCAACAGCAACAACTAAAGGCAATGATGATTAATAAGAGTGACTTCTGGCCACTCAAGCAGTTAAAATGATCAATGGGTCTCCAGGTTGTACATTGTGCTTTAGCAGCTGATGAGGAATTCCAAAAGTCTGGAAGCATAATATAAAAAGAGCAAGATAATGTGGTTGGAAGGTATTACTAATGATGACATCATGTCTCTTACAGCCAGACGTGTAGAGCAGTGCTGTATCATACATGCCAGATCCGAACAGAGTTTGAAAAGGTGCTGGAATCATTACAGATTTGAGAGGAAAAATAGCCTACTAATCATGGAATAATATTTCATGGGAGGAATAAAAGGCTCAGTATTCTGTTTTTATCACACTATCCCAATTCTTGCAAGCACCAGCAAAGAATGGTTCCCAGTAACAGGAAACCACAGCTGAGACTTCCCATCCCACTAGCCTGTACATACAGGAGAAGATCTGTCTCAGATTTTTTTAGGTTTTAAAATATAGAAAGCAAATAAAAACCCAGAGTCAGCTGAATGAGGAGCTCTGCAGACCACTGAAATGGTTGCCAGTACACAGGCTCCCCAATGTCTCCATATCCTTCATCTCAGCACCTGGAGTGATCAGTACTGAGCTCAGAAGGGAGTTTGAGTGTGTTTTAAGTACACAACTAATCCCACTGCTACTATATGAGTAAGATTATAAGTGCCTGCTTGGACTAAGATATAGAGGGACAGCTACAAAAAGCTCTAGTTCATGGCCCACACAGCATGGACACACATGAATTAACTAGGAAAGGAAAAAGGCAGAAAGGAAGCAAGGAAAATCCAGGATGGAGTTAGGATGGCTCACAGAATCTGATTATCTGGCTCACAAAGAAAGTTTAGAGTTCCTATTTCACAAATTGCTAACAATCACAAAATTACTAGAGTGTGGAACCAGGGGAACCTGTTTTTTTAATCTGTTTTCCTGGAAACCTGGAAAGTACTGATTGGTAAATATAAATTTATCTTGGACAGACAAAAAGCAAAAGGAAACCCATCATGCAATCCTTCCTTTGCATGTCTTTATTCAATTTGCTTCTAGATCAAGGTTCAGAAACCATGAACTGTTGAATCAGCAGAGGGCTTGATAACATGAAAAAAAACCCAACAGGTAAGGAAAATAGATGTGTGCTTTAGGAGGGCTCTTTAAAATTGCAGCTACATTTCTGCTAAAGCACTTACAATCAGGCATGCTTTACCATAGCTCAGTTCTTCCTCCCTCACAATCAGCAGCTGGCTCACAGCTGGGGGAAGCGTGGCGGTGTAAAAGGTTTGGAGTGACGTTGTGTGGAATCGTGTGCCAACTGCATCGTAAAACCTTGTGGTAACCAACAGCCTCTCTGCTCTTTTAACAGCAGTGTGCATTCTGTGCCTCCTGTCTGGGAACTGACAAGCAGCTCCTGATTGCCAGGCATCTGTCACTGGCATGAATGGACAATGAAAACCTACTATCTAGCTCTGAATTTAAGGACTGTTGGCTCCTGCATTTATGGAGAACAGCTCTGCTTCCAGTAAGAAATGATTCTGAAAAATTTACCGTCTCAGATCTCTTCATCTGAGGACAGGCTGGCTGCTTTGAAAGGGAAATATCTCCTAGAGTGATACGACTCTCGCAGTGGCTGTGAGCACTTGAATAGAAGATTTATGCCTAAATATATAGACTGTAAATCGAGGCTAGGCTTGCAATACAGAAAAAGTACAAGGGAAATATATTTTCCCTTCTGAAAAAACAGGCAAGGAGAAGATGCTGGTGCTGGGCTGCTGCTTAGTGAGGAGGATGCCAGCACAGGTAAGCGAGTGCCTTGGCAGGATCTGCTGCATTTGCTCACCCTGTTTTGCAGTCTGTTGATGTCATGATGTCATTGGACCAGAAAAAGAGATTGCAATGTGGCCAGCAGACCTGAAAACAAGCCCCATAAGGCCCCCAGGACTGTCCTATCAAGCTGGACAGAAAGTGTAGTGAGCTGCTGCATGAGATGCTCATGGCAGCATCTACATAAAAGTAAAGTTTTGCCTACATAGACACCTTCAGGGAAAATTTTGTCCAGTTTATAACAGGATGCAGATTGAAAATAAAAAGGCAAGGAAACTGAGGAATCATCTGAACTGCAAGAGTAACTCAGCATTTCTGCTGGTGCAGGAATTTCAGAATAGAATAGAAACTCCTGAGCTGCCTTTGCTGCACTGTCAGTAAGGGTAGCACAGAATTACAGAATGTAATGGAAGGGATCTCAAAAGATCATCCAGTCCAATATCTCTGCCAGAGCAGGATCACCTAGGGCAGGTCATGCAGGAATGTGTCCAGGTGGGTTTGGAATATCTCCAGAGAAGGATACTCAGCAACATCTCTGGGAGCCTTTTCCAGGGCTCTGTCACCCTCAGTGAATAAGTTATTCCTTATGTTCATGTTCTCTTCCCTGCTGCCTGCTTTGGGAACACCAAAGTACTGTGGTGTTTAGTGCTGCCTGGAGCTCCCAATGAACCATCACAGTCCCTGACTATCAGACTGCACTGTCAAACTTTTTTCATTATGCTGGAAATCTTTTGGGTTTTTTGCATAGAAGAGATGACCTGGAATGCTCCCCTGCTGTTGTGTGTGGACACCATTCATGTATGCCAAACACTGTTCAAAAGCAGACCACATTCTTCAGCCAAAAATGTACCCCAAAATATGTATGCAGTTACTAATTTCTGATAAACTAAGTAAGTGTAAGGTTTCTGAGTGTGGAAAAAAAAAATTAAATTGGTATCTGAGGAAATGCCAAAGATATGGCAAGTGGTCTCCAACAGATGTTTAGAGGAATAGGTATCGTGCTTTGTAAAGCAACTACATTCCATGACATAGTTTCTCTTTATACTCAGGGTGGTTTCCTACTTGCTGGAAAGAGACAGAATCACAGAATCACCAAAGTTGGAAGAGACCTCAAAGATCATCAAGTCCAACCTGTCACCACAGACCTCATGACTAAACCATGGCACCAAGTGTCACATCCAGTCCCCTCTTGAATACCTCCAGGGATGGTGACACGACCACTTCTTATAGCTGACGACGCTCTCAGTGAAGAACTTTCTCCTCACCTCAAGCCTAAACTTCCCCTGGTGCAGCTTGAGACATTACTTATACATCATCAAGTGATTATTACTGTCAGGTTTTTTAGTTATTAGTAGCAATGATGTTGGTCTTAAAAGATGAGTAGAGATCATGTCACAAATCAAGCTTCATGTCCTGAATGAAGACAGACTGCTGCTATTCTGCTTCTGTTTGATGATTAGTGATAAACAGGATCCACCAATTTTTTGACAGTAAGGCTGAAGTGCCAAAGGGTCTGGAGGAAGCAGAAAGCAGGTTTTTTTGTCATGCAAATATGTAACTGTAACCTGCCTGGGAGATCCATAACAAATATAAATGGAGGTGATCATACTAGCATCACTGACATTCAGATGAACTTGGTCTTCATCAAGATTTTCATAGTGTTTCTATTTCCATGCATCCAAACATTAGGTAGCTCACAATGGGATAGAAGTACAATATAAGACTGTGCTATTAAATTCACATTTCTGGACTTAAGATATCTAAAATCTCAATGGACAATCAATCTCAAAAATGTTTAGTGACAAGGAGTCACACAGTGACTTCTAGTACAGCATGAAATTATTGATCAAAACAAATGCCAAATGTTCAAGCACAATGCTTACATTTCCACAGCCTTGTAAACAAAACCCCTTGATTGCCTGTGTAGTGTTCTATAAAAAGAGAAATAAATAAATAAAAGCCCACATTCTGGCAAGCCAAATGAGCTATTACCAGAAGATGGCAGTGATGTCTTTTTACAGCTGTAGTCACCAGGCCGTTTACAAGAATAACCTAATTGCTGCATAGTTATATCATAGTGAAAAGGGGACATTGGTATAGTCAAGCCCATTACCTCCTGGTATCTATCTAATATGGTACAAATTTTCAGTCATTTTCAGTTCTGTTACTTTTCTACTTTCAGACCACGGCTGGTTTGGAAATCAGCCAAGCTCTAACAGCATGAATAACATTTTATTTGTAGCATTAACAAACAGTTCAGCACACACCTTAAGTTTGCCTATTTCCAGATTAGAAGAAACTGGTTGAAGACCATTTTCCTGTCACTCCCTAGATCCAGGCAACTCTTATTTTTTTGCTAATTTAAAGGAACTGTGAAATAATTGCAGAAAATATAACAAGGGTAAATTTAACATTTAAAAAAATGTATCTTTTTCTTTAATTTTATTTTATCCACCTCATAACTATATATTTCAGTTGCCAGATGCTAGACCACAATGTGTTTCATTAGAGGGGAATTCCCTAACCTCAGCAGAACGATGCTATATTTGCAAAGTGCCTTTAATTTCATGTAGCACTGAGCGTCTGACACTCTCTATCCCTGATGACGCAACGAGCTATAAAGAGAAAATCAAGGTTTCTGCTTTTAATATCATAGGTCACAGAATGATACCATCCAGAGCTCGACAAATGAGTGATTTATGGAAAGAATGTGATGCCTTTTGCCATAAAGCCTGTCACCCCTTACACACTTCATTGTCTCATCAAGAGTGAGTGTGTCTGCTACTGCTAGTGCTGCCGTGAACTGAGAGCCTTTCTGATCAAAGGTGATGCTGCTTATCAACAATTCAGCAATAATAATATGATCTGCCCATCTAATTTTTCTTGGAAGAATAAAGGTTTTAAACTTGTGTTGTACAAATTAACTGAAACACTGACCTAAGTGTTTTTCTTTTCCAGTTACAACTTCCCTAAGCTTCTTATTGCTATGTAAATCTGAAAACCCCAAACCTTAGCAATGGATTGGAAGCGCTGATTCTCCTGAAGCCCCCTAAGCAAACTGAACACTGAGCTGCCATGTCAAGCCTGTTAAGTCATTTGAAGGAATTTGGGAAGTCAGCACACTTGGGGTAATTTCCTGGCAATTCATCTATAATGTCTACTGCCTGTTCTGATTTCTGACACGTAGATATATTATACCCAACTGTGACCAGCCTGCATAAACAGCAAACTCTTGAAAATACAGAATGGGAAGAAACAGGCTTGGTTAGTCCTCTTAGAAAGGTAGACAAGTCCTATTGAACTTAAAATGACAGATTATCAGATCATGAATGTCTGAGTCTAAGGACAGAATGTGAAACATGTTGATAATGTAACACATGTTGATAATCTAGCAGTAATATTATGGGTTTTTATTGTCTCAGAGTGTTTGCCAAATACTTAAGCACCTGAAGCAATCCTAGAGCACACAATTAATTTTCATGTTTGTCCAACAGAAGCTTCTCCTGTTTATTTATAAATAATGACTTAAATACTTTCCAAAGTATGTTTGATTTCATTTGAATTGACCAGGCTGCTGGTGCATATTTTAAGTCATGCATCTTTTTTTGAAAGGGGTAGATATGTCATAGGATGTTTGGTGGGGGTTTATTATAAAAGGGAATTGGAAGCTTTTAAAAGATCAAGGGCAATAATGCAAAGATGTAGGTCAGCTGAAATTTGAAGTTCATGGAGCACTCTGAAGGTTTTAAATGCATCTCAGTAGGTAATCTGCGGGTAGGAGTGCAGGTCTTTGCCATGTGGAAATGTCTTTTCCTTTTGAAGTTGTAATTCCAAACTCCAGAACAGTTGTCTAGCCTCAAAACTTTACCCTTTCAACAGTGTCTGAAGACGTGAAGTTCTGATGGGCTTTTCATCAGTAACATGACAGAAACACCACATGCCAAGGAAGTGCATACTTATTTGATATGTTTCTATGCACTAAATTATGAAATTAAGAAAACTCATTGTGGCTATTCTTTTTTTTTTTTTTTTTAAGGTGGACAGAATAGTTTGTTGGGTGAAAGCAGCCTGCTTCTGAAAAGGGATGAATTTCCTTTACAAATATATTAATAGATGACTGCCTTCCTCAGCCTATTGAAACAAATAGATTTTTTACTGTAACTAGTGTATTTCAGGTCCCACTTAACTCCTTCTTTTTCCTACTGTGTGATACAGCATCGATTGAAGCCACACAGGTTCCCATTATGAAGCCCAGGGTCTGGTGATGAAACTGAAAGGACCATTTCTGTGTTTTGTTCTCTCATTCTTTTAATTTTTCCTCCTGTTTCCAAAATTCCAATTATTTCGATTCCTGGATAGTTTTTGTTTGTTTGTTTTTAATTTTCATACCTTTTTTTCTTGTAGGAGTAATAAAAAATAATAAATAATCAAAATTCAAACTTTTATTTGTATCTTTTCTCCAAAGCACCTCATCCTGCATAACGCTTTTGATTGTGATTTTAGTCATCCTATTCTGTTTGCAGCTAACAGGGATGTCATCCTGAAGGAAGAAAACTTGAAAGAAATATTTTGGTGGTTGTGTATAAACTGAAATCATATGAATATGCTCTCTGGTGAGGTTAATTCATACCAGCTTCTACAGAGACTTTATCTAATAAAAATCAAATGCAAAGTTCACTCTCTGATGGCTACAGAATTGGATTGTGCAGAAAATAGGGGGGAAAAAAAAAAAAGGGAAAGGAAAAAGGAACATGGAAAAGGTCTCTGTTAAAAAGAAAAACACTGACTGAAGAATCATTTCTGCATTGTGGAGACCTTTCTTGAAAAACGATGACCCTGGTAACTGGGCAGACAAAGAACACACTATTAGTGAGCATTAACTTCAGGACTGCAGCCAAGGGACAGATATTAGGAAATGAATAAAGCACTAAAATGCTCTTTCTTTCTCAAGATTGTAGAAATATAATGGCAAATTAATTAAGGGAACCATACAAACATGTATTACGATCTTGCCTATTCACGAGCTAAGAAAGGTTAGAAGAGGTCAACATTTGGATGCAACCCCCTCTTGGGAGCATCCAGAGCAGCAAAGTCCAAACTTCTTAGACTAAAGGCCAAACACATCATTCAGTAGCATCAAAGGGATGATATTCTCTTTTGGGGCAGATTCCATTCTCTGTTCTTTAGATAGCTTAAATGAAGAGCAGGGAGTTGAAAGCATAAGCCAAGTTTTCTAGTGGAAATTCATGTGCCCTGCAGGAAAATAATTACTTATTATTGTAAGAGAAGAGGTAAAGAAAGAAAAACAATCCAAAAGCTGAAAATGAGAAATTCTCAGTAGTGAGTGAATACTTCATAGGATTACTGTTGAGACTCCCAAGGAAAATGGAGAGGTAGGTTTTTCAACTGTCCTGAAAAATAAAACCAGCTCAAAATTGTAGAAATAATTCTAAAAGGTTGACTTAAAAAAATGGTTAGAAAGGCTAAAACTATATTGGCTTATGCTATGCTTTGGTTAGAATTTGTTTCTCTTCAATTAATCTCTAAAATCAAACTGTCTTAGAGCTTGTTTTCTTGACTCCCCAGTAATTACTGTACAGGAGAGAAGCATGCCTAAAGGGAGGGTCTGCTATTTGCATTTTTAGATACTACTTGTGGACTTGTCTTCCTGATGTGCCTGTCTCTCTCTACAGAGTTTGGAAACAGCTTGATGAATATCTTAGGCTTGAGGCAGAACTTTTTGATGATTAATGTGGAAAATATCCCATTCTCATTATCTGTATTCTCCATTCACTCTCTGAAAACATGGATGATAGCAGGACCACCTCACAGCAGCTCCAACTTCAATAGGAGAGCTATAGATGATTTATAGTACAAACACTAGTAAGACATGTGGAAATTTATCTGCTGATAGTGATACAATAGGAAACTGAAAGAAACCTTAGAATAGTAAAGCTTAATAATGTTTTTCATATCCATATTCTACTATAGTCCAAAAAAAGTCAAACTACCTGCACAAAATACCTGAAATTGCTATTTCAAAAGCAGTCATTGATCTGCCATTACAACTGTCATTTAGAAGAAGTCTTTTGTGTGGTATCTTTCATTACCACATAAGTGAAAGAAATGCTGCAGTCACCATAGTGGTTTGAAAGGGGCAGCATTGTAACTTTTCATTCAGCTTCCCAAAAGGCATTACTTCTTCCTGCAATCCTTGTTTTCGTTATACCTTTTGACTTGGAAAACACTGACCAGTGGCATGAAAAATAATGGTAAAGGCAGGGTATTTTTGACTGAGTCCACTGCTTGATTTAATGAGGAAGACCAACCATTGTCTGAATTGTTACAAGTCACTTTGACAGTTAACAAGAAAAAAAAAGGAGGAAAAATTCACTTGGTGCCTCTTCAGTTCCCTTTCTGATGTTTTTTTTAACCATAGTTATAATAGTATCCCGTTTCCCTGACCTGTATAAGGAATGTGGGCTCAGTTACTTTTTCGTTTTAAAAGTCAGAGATTCCAGCTGGTAACAGCAGCTTTTCTGCTCTTTGAAGTAGAGATAACAGATAATATTAGATTTACAAAAGCCTAGCAACATTTATTAAATTTTAGAAGCCTTCCTTCTAAATACACAATATCCTTTAAAAACTTGATCTAAGGGGGATTATGAAAGATAGAGTACAGTAAGAGAAGAGAGGCTGCTGCCTGGTGTAGCTCAGAAGCAATAGAGAGCACACTACAGAGTATTTGTTCTTCAAGTGATTTTCATTTGCTGCTTTATTAGTTATTTTTAGATAGGCTGTACAGTTTGAAACTGAGAACAGCGTTAATCTGACAAGATATATGCATCTGCTAGAATTGATCTACCAGCTCGTGGTATTCACTAATGTGGTGCCCCAGCTCTCTGTGTAGTGAGATTTTTCCTCTTCTGGAAGAGATGATGAAGAGCACACAGAGGGTCACACCGAGGGGCAGGGAGGATAGTCTCTTTTGAACAGGCAGGCAAACACACATCCTTACAGAGGAAATTTGATGGTAGCATTTCTTTTCTCATTTATGCACATAACTGAAATTAAATGAAAAGGTTCATACTGCTATTCAGAGGACTAAAAGGTGCAAAAGTAAAAATATGATTTCATTGATGATAACCAATAGGAATAATGCTTATGTGGGTACTCTTCTAATGAGATTAAGGCGGTGATAAGCAACATGGAGCTCTGTTAATGTATCCTGTCAATTTATACCATGATAATAATTAAATAGAATCTGTTTGAGTCTTCACATTGTGCTCCACATTCACAAAGAGGCAGACTATCTATAGAAACCTAAGACACTGAAGGTCAAAGATTTTCTCCTCTTTCTTTCTCACTCCTTAGGGAAAGTTCTGCTCTTGCAGCAGAAAGATTAAGAAGCTGAAGCCAAAGCTCTGTGCAGTCAAGGAAGGTATGACTTGAGCATTCAATCCCTGCTCTTCTCATGCAGAAGAAACACACAAAAGTATGTGGGCAGGAAATGGCACAGTGTCTCTCTTGTGCAGTCATTACAGAATCACATTACCTACAAACTATGTAATAGTGGCACCCCTGTCCATGGCAGCGCGGTTGGAGTAGATATCTCTAAGGTCCCTTCCAGATGAAGCCATTCTGTGAATATTCTATTTTACTTAATTTGTAAATATGCATTTATGTGTTTTACTTCAATCTATGACAAAGTTTTACCAGGTATGTCTTGTTGTTCTTCTTTTTTTTGAGGACCAGTATAGGATGTGGGAAGCCCAGCTTCCAGCCTTTAGTATTCCTGTGAGAATTCAGTGCTGAACATGAGCCAGCAGTGTGCCCAGGTGGCCAAGAAGGCCAATGGTATCCTGGCCTGTATCAGGAATGGCGTGGCCAGCAGGAGCATGGAAGTCATTGTGCCCCGTACTCAGCATTGGTTAGGCCACACCTTGAGTACTGTGTCCAGTTCTGGGCCCCTCAGTTTAAGAAGGACATTGAGACACTTGAATATATCCAGAGAAGGGCAATGAGGTTGGGGAGAGGCCTCCAGTGCAAGCCCTATGAGGAGAGGCTGAAGGAGCTGGGATTGTTTAGCCTGGAGAAGAGGAGGCTCAGGGGAGACCTCATTGCCCTCTACAACTACCTGAAAGGTGGTTATAGCCAGGAAGGGGTTGGTCTCTTCTCCCAGGCAACCAGCACCAGAACAAGGGGACACAGTCTCAAGCTGCGCCAGGGGAGGTTTAGACTCGAAGTGAGGAGAAAGTTCTTCACTGAGCAAGTCACTCATCATTGGAATGTGCTGCCCAGGGAGGTGGTGGAGTCACCGTGCCTGGAGGTGTTCAAGAGGGGATTGGACGTGGCACTTGGTGCCATCATCTAGTCGTGAGGTCTATCAAGACAGGTTGGACTTGATGATCCTTGGGGTCTCTTCCAACCTTAGTTATACTGTGATACTGTGATGATTCCATGAAAACTATTTTAATAAAGGGAAAGATGTGCACAAAGGTCTCTCCTAAACCAATCATCAAGTCAGCCATGAAGTGATACAAAATATATCCTAACTGAAAGGTTTGCTTTTGGTTACTGTTGTTTGATGTTTTGGTGTTGGTTTGGTTTTTTTTTAATTTAATTTAATTTTATTTTATTTTTGTTGGTTTTTAGTTTGGTTTGTTTTGTGGGTTTTGGTTATTTTATAGAAAGGCTGTGGAGAATATGACAAATCTTCCAGTCAGATCTACTTTCATGTAAACAAACAAACAAACAAACACAGAAACCAGAAAAGAAAACAATATAAAGGAAACAAAATATTGCTGAAAGAAAATTTGCACGAGCTCTTTCATTAAGAGCATTTACTAAGGCAGCAGTTGCAAGATAATTGACTGATGTAAAATTCCTGGCGAATCCAACTTTCAGAGCACTCCAGCTTCAGATGAACCAGATGTCTGGTGCATATGCAGAATTCCCTAGGTGACCTGTTTATGAATACTTGACACCAACAAAGACATAGGAAAAGACGTGAATGTTGAACATTCATTGTACCTGTGAGCCTTATACTGCACGTGTTCATCTTTAGGGAAATAACTGGAAATTTGAAGTAACTCATGTCTTTTGCTCCATCTCTGCCTGATTCAATCAGGAAAGGAAGAATTTGTAGTGTTTTACTGGTGCATCCCTGATGTTTGTGTCATTTTGTCGTTAGGCAGTTATAGCTGAGGTTTACAGCCTGCTGTAGGACTAAGGGAGAACAATATTTTCTTGGGCATGTTTCCTTCTGTGAAAGAAACCCCTTATGCCTTTTCAGCTTAGCCTCATCTGAATGGAAATTTGAATGGTATGCTAGGTGTTTGGCTGAGCAATGAAATGTCGGCCAGTTTGTCACGCCAAATGATCAAATTCAGCACAACAAAAAGGGTAGTGAGTGATGCATTCCAATCCAGTCATAGTATGTTAAAGTTTGACTACTCCAAACTCAGTCTTCCTTTAGCTATTATCAGTTTTGTGAGCTTTGTGCTTATATTACTCTTTAGCCTACAACTTGTGTCAAATTTACAGGCTGTCATGAACCTTAGCATGTCTGAATGACTGACCACTGCAAACAAATCTGGTTTACACCAGCTAAGCCTCATCTCTTGATCATAGATCAGCATGGGCAATTAGACAGGGAAGTGTAAGAGTTGCTGACTTATTATCTTACAGATCCCATTTGTACTCTCTTTCTTTCAATGTACTTTATAGGAAACTTGGCATGTTTTACATGAATTCCTCAACTTTCAATAGATACAAAGAATTGTAACATTCCTGAACACTTATAACTGCTAGCATTACACTGCATGGCAGTTTTATTTAGAACTAAAGTTACTTGAACTTTGAAGTCCCTAAACCTGAGTTTCAAAGAATAAATCAAGCGTGACGTTTGAATGCATATGTAATTTTCTTAGATGTCCTGCTTTTTTAGGTACAGTCAACACAGCTGTTCCATTCCTCCATTCTAGAATTACACAAAGATTTTTTCCAGAACAGGTGTCTATCCCGTGTTCTAGGTAAACAAAGACTAAAATTAAAGCACAACACAGAATACAAAGCTTAGCATTTTCCCTTTAAATCTTTTCAATGTGATTAGGTTTCTTTTGCATTATGCTGTGTACCTACTTCTAATAGCTAAGATCTATGATACTGAAACAATAGTACACAATGTGAATATTAACCTACATCAACATCCTGCTTATAGTGATTTCATAGAATCATAGAATCACAGAATGGCTTAGGTCAGAAGGAACCTGAGAGATCATCTACTCCAATCTCTCCTCCATGGACAGTGTTACCTCTCAACTAGACTTGGCTGTTCAGGGCCTCATCCAACCTGGCCTGGAAGACGCCCAGGGAGGAGGCAGCCACAGCTTCCCTGGGTATCCTGTTCCAGAATCTCACCACCCTCATACTGAAGAATTTCTTCCTAAGATCCAGTCTAAGCCTACTCTCCCTGCAGCTTCAAATCAGTCTCCCTTGTCCTGTCTCTAGACCCCCTTTTGGAAAGTCCCCCTACAGCCTTCCTGTAGGATCCCTTCATGTACTGGAAGGCAGCTCTAAGATTCCCCCAGGGTCTTCTCTTCTCTGTGGTAGACAACCCCAGCTCCCTCAGCCTATCCTCATAGCAGAGCTGTTCCAGCTGTCTAACTTTAAATACTACGTCTATCCAGAATTTGTGTATTTATGGTAAATCATTTATCAATGTAGAAATTCATGCTAAGATTATCAGTCAGAGAGTTTGGCAATTTGCTGATGAGAAACAATGGTCAGCTGAATTACAGCTTTTTTTGCCACAACTAATATAATTTTCCTGAATGTCTTCCATTCAAATAATTTATCAGATCATATATACCATCCAGATGCGTTTCATGGACTCACATGTGAACTGAAACTTACAGCTAATTCATCAACACCTATTATCTAAATTAGATATTCTTTAGCTTTTGTTTATGTTTTACACACCACTGCAGCTCTCAGTAAAGAAATTAGGTCACAAATGAAGCAAAGAGATTAAAATATGAAAACATTTTTTTCTTGCAACTTTCTGAATTTTCATGGTTTTTGAGGATAATAAGGATACATTTCTTTAATATATATATTTTTTAAGTTCTTCTTTATTCTTTTATTCCTTTCCCTTATGCATATGAGGCAAAACTATAGTAGGCTATACATATGGACTTTCCTCCTACTAGATAAGCCTTTTCTGTCTGGCCTACTCCTTCACAAGACTATTTATGCAGAAAATGACACTCACTATCACACTGCAGATCCTTGGTTTCCTCAGTCTCCATACCCTGTGCATTCTTTCTGTCAACTAATGTTCCTGCTTCCAAGCATAAATCCCAAAATACCAATGCCATCTTTATGGAAACCCTTATAAAAAAGAGAGAAACATGGGCTAACCAGCTCTTCCAGAAATGTCTGGATAAGATAAGTTGCTTACCAAAAAGCATTTTATATCTGTCATTTGATGTATAAACATAAGCTGAACATGGGAGGAAATTTCCTGAGGTGGAGTTTGGCGCTGAAATAGTTTCCCAATGAAAGCTGTGTAGGAAGCCTTTAGAGGCTTAAAACTAGACAAGGGAAATAAAAGACTGTAGGGAAAACATTCCAGTGACAGAGAGTAAGAACATGTTTAATAGGTCTTTATTTAAAGCTCTCACCTCTGTGCACTCATGATTTTTTTTCTGCCTGAAAAATTGTTAAAGTCTTCTTTTTGATAAACAGAATGATTCTGTTCTCTAAAGCTATATGATTTTAAATGAAGGGTAACTAACTCAAGAGCTTTGAGTTAGTGCTCTTGAGATGGCACTTGAATGAGGATAGAACAAAATGGAGCAGCAATTAAATAAGTTTTAAGGATAAGGATAAAAACAAAAAAAAATTTCATTTAAAACGCATTGATGTCATTCTTCCAAAGCTATATTAGTTCTGAAGAACATTAAACATGGTCTACTAAACTCATTTACTAGTTATAGCAAACTTAACCCAAACCAAACAATAATTGCTGAGATGTCTGGGTCACCTCAACTTCTCTTGAGATGTGGAGCGATGATGATTTTGTTCTGTATTTGAACAACACTTAACACAATCGTGTTTTCTTCCATCTCATAGTGTTATGCCACAAATCAATAGGAAATAACAACCTAGCTCCTCTTACCAATACCAAATTTAGAAAAGTGAGGTGTATATATATTCAAAAAGATTTGATTTCTAAAGTAAGAAAATAGATAAGTTTATCCACAAGGGTAGAGAGACCAGATGTAATAGTGAACATGAAGCATTGTTCTCAAGAAGAGACAAACCTACCATTTATTTATTTATTTATGGATATGTAATTAAAGGACTGCATGTGAATTTATTAATAAAAGTAACAATAATTTGGAGGACCTTGGTAATTCTCCCAACAGAAGAGAAGACTCTAGGGGAACCTTAGAGCTGCCTTCTAGTACCTGAAGCGATCCTACAAGAAGGCTGCAGAGGGACTTTTCATGAAGATGCCCAGAGACAGGACAAGGGGGAATGGTTTGAAGCTGAGGGAGGGCAGGGTTAGACTGGATCTTAGGAAGATTTTCTTCTGGTGAGACTCTGGAACAGGCTATTCAGGGACGTTGTGGATCCCTCCTCCCCGGGGTTGCTCAAGTCCAGGTTGGATGAGGCCTTGAGCAGCTGAGTCTAATTGAGAAATGTCCCTGTCTGTGGTGGAGAGATTGGAGTAGATGATCTCTGAGGTCCCTTCTGACCTAAGCCATTCTAGGTTGCTATGATTCCTCTCATATCACAAAGAAAAGAAAACACAAAACCAATACAAAAGTTAGAAGTTAGAAGCAGAGAGACAATCAATTTCAAAAAGAGGAAACTTCCTCTCTATTTCAAAAGGCTACTAATTGAATTAAGCTGATATAAAGGTTGTCAAATCTATGCAAATTCAGCACTTATAGCAGTTGAATCCTAATTAAAATCACCAATTTATGTGAAAGTTATTTAAGCACAATTTTACCTGCTTTCTGTGCTTTCAATTGCACAATCAGAAATGACAAAGTTTGAAAGAGAACCTATGAGAGGGGTGATCTCGTTGTAGAAGAGATACTGTTTCCTGAGTTCACAAGCACTGGAGTTATTCAACAGGCTTTAATTAACTAGGAAGAAAGAACAGTGAGTTTCCCTGAAGTCAGATGATTTCAAAAGCACTTCTGATATGCAGAAGATAATTATTCTGCAAAGGATAAAGGACCAAAGAAGAAAGAGAGCAGAAATCAAGAAGAAAATGATTGAAGGTAAACAGCGAGAGCAAAGAAGGGCATCTTTGCCAGTATAAGGACAACAAGGGCTTTTGAAGTGAGAGAAGGCTAAAGAAACATTAGAGAAAATGGGTTTAGCAATATACTGGGAGAATGAAATTAATTACAACTTCAAAAGATAAGTGATAATTTTTTTTTTTCTGTTAACTTGTCTATACCAGGATTATAATAAAGAAAAAGAGATCAGGAGAATTCGATAAACTATTAAAATATTTTTATTACTGAAGTTAGATTTACTTTAGGATGTTATTAATTAAGACAAATTAGTGTGAGGTCCTTGATGTCAGTAAAAATACATTGATATCCATCAGCTGAGGTAACTTGTACCCAGTTATCTGCATATCTTAACTTTAATAAAACTCTTCTTGTTGTCTAATATCCTTTTCTGTGATCTCTTTGTCTAGTTTCAGGAGCTGACTTGTTCTGTAATGGTGTAAAACCATCTGGCTACAGTTATCCTCACAGCAATTCTGGTTTGCGTTCTCACTTTTGTACCAAGTTTGGGATAATCTTGTACTTGGTAGGCTGGAACTTTTGATGCCCACATAAGCAATGTATACAAATCTCATAGATGAGGAACCTTTAAAAGCTGGAAGTTCATTAAAGAAAATGATCTTTGATTTTGTTGTTGTGGCTTTGACTGGTTGAAAACTTCAGGAGGATCCTTTAAAAGCTGGTGGCTCAGTAAAAAAAATGATCTTTGATTTTGTTGTATCTTTGGTTGAAAATGTCAGGAGAATGGACTTTGAAGTATGATTTTTTTTTTCTGTTACTTTTATTAGTTTAGACAAAATACTTCATGTTTATGACATGAAGCACTTTCTGACAAAACTTGCAGTATCCTTCTGCCTAAAAATGGAAACACTGTAAAATAATGTGCCTTATTTATTTAATGCTCAGAATTATAATTATGAGATGAGTCAAACTGAAAAGCTGCACACTTTTAGGAAGAAGTTAGGAAGAAGTTCTTCACCATGAGGGTGGTAAGACACTGGAACAGGTTGCCCAGGGAGGTGGTAGAAGCCTCATCTCCGGAGGTTTTTAAGACCAGGATGGATGTGACTCTCAGCAACCTGATCTAGTGTGAGGTGTCCCTGCCCATGGAAGGACGGTTTGGAACTGGATGAACCTTGAGGTCCCTTCCAACCATAACAATTCTATGGTTTGATGATTTACCCTGGTGTACACACCAAGGCATCAACTGAGGAAACATTAATATATAAGAAAGGAAAATGAGATGAACACTGAAGCCATGCAGTAATCTACGATGTATGTGGAACCTCATCCAGGCATTCCAACGTCTTCAGCAAGTATTTCACCAGTATTTCCTGGCTTTTCACAGCAAGGAGTTCTATGAAATGCAGAAAGGATGTATATCTTGATGCTGAAATGTTAGATATTTCAGGTGGGACATTAATGTATCTTTAACAAAGTGTCCAAATATTAGATGATAAAGTCTGTAAAGGTTCCTTAAATTATGAGTGGAAAGTGATGGAGTACTTGTCCACATGGTGACGCATTTTAATATAGTTATCTGAAACAGATCGGAGACATCAATCTCAAATGCCTATTTCTTCTCAATGATTATTCAGAGGTCCAAGGCTGACTAACTCAGACTTTGAAATATACCCATTAGATATCAAAGATTAAGGAAGAGAAATCCCATTGCATAAGCTTTGTTTTCTGGCTGTAAATGCAAGCTATACCTACTCCCCTATAGGGGTTTTTCGGTACTTTTAACCACAGACCAACTACTCCATGACCCTTCTGCTATCAGCAGCTGGTGGAGAAACATCCTGCTTCATAACAGAAGAGGAAACCAACAAGCAATGCTCAGCTACTATCAACCAAGCATCATTTTGTTCTCTTTCAAAAAGACATTTTATGAAGATGGTGGAGTTATTGCTAAATAAAATCAAAAGGATATCACTGCAATCCCTTGACAGGAGAACTGCTATAAAACAGGGCCATTGAGACTGCTATAAAAAGTGAAATATCTCTCCTCCCCACCCTACTGTAATACTGTCTGTACTGAAGAAATGTAACTTTAACAGTAATTGCACAATATGTTACTGCATTAATGCTACCCTGAATAAGGGTGATTACATTTTTAAAAGTCTTTAAAATAGCATATTTTCCTGATAATCTCTGATTATAGTTTTGCTTCACCATCTGTCTAGCTAAGTCCTGATTCTTTGTTAAAGGCAAGGAATGTAAGCAGATGCAGATGGCATCAGAATCCAGGGTATCTACAAAGATTTGCATGAGCAGAACAGGCAGCACATGGATAAGGTTACCACAGAGTGGATTTGCATACCAAATAGCAAAACAAAATAGGGGAAAAAAACCAAGAGGCTGCACTAAGTATGTGGTATACGCCGTGATCACACTAGGCTATGGTGTTTCATGTGCTATTAAGGCATGTATATCACATCAAATATTAAATGCTTGTAGAAACAACAGAAGGTACTGAAAGATACCTTTGTTTCCTGGAGTTCTTTAGATGCCCTAAGGGGTTAGAAGAACACTGGAAATCTGTTACACAGCTAACACTATCAGAAAACAAAGTTAATACACTGTTCTTTTAAGAAATGTATTATGTTTACAGGATTTTACCCAGTAGGACTTCAAGTCTTTACAGCTTTATGAAAATGAATGTTGCTATGTGAATAGAAAACATGGTAATCTAATAAATAACAATTACAGAAATACTTTGGTCTATTTGATCAGTTCCATTACATAGCTACATAAAAACCAAGAACTCTGTTTCGTGCTAATAGTTCCTGATTGTTTTTCTTGTTGTTTAAATGAGAAAATAAGTCGTAGCTTTTCAGATCTGTAAGAATTGTTGGCTTCCAGAGCAATGCAACAAAAATACTGCACTTGCTGCTGGACTCCATTCTTCTGAGCAAGTAGCAATTATTTCCCTCCCCGAATGAAAAACAAAAAAAAAATATGAATAAACTGATTATGTTAGTAAGAAAATTTATGATTTATCTACCAACCAATATCAACCATGATGCAACATTTCTTTCTGAGTTGTTTTTCTGCCATGATGTATCAAAACATATTCATAGTTTCAATGAATAGACTTTCTGTCCAAACCATCCCTAATCGAAAGAAAATGAGGAACAAAAGTTCCCACCAAAGCTGGATTCTAACTGTATAATTCTCTTTTCCAGGATACTTTCTGGTTAGAGCTCTCTGTGTTATTCAGTGGAAAGAAAAAATATCACTAGGATACTCAAACCACTGAGATTCCTTGGGAAAAGTCTATTGCTGAGGGTTTTAATCTTCCTTCTACTACTGGTCTTGTACCGAGGACCTTGTTGAACAAAGGAGAATTATGCTATCTTTTACTACTTTGCTTAGAACAAATCATTATTCCATAATTAGGCTGGGTGGCATTTTCTGATTCTTATTCAAGCCTTCCACTGAGGTGACAAGATCTTTTGGTATTTAATAGCATGTACCATTGTCTGTTAGATTTCTACCTGTGCACCTACCAGGCTAATTGCTTAGAGCAGGTTCCAAAGACATGGGATTTTTTTAGCCTAATGCACAAGATTTTCTCTTATCTGGTAGCAGCTAATTCCCATAACATGGTTCCAAATAAAATAAGAAGCTTTCACTTTTTGACCCTTTTACTGCTTTTTATTTTCTGCTATTATATTGCTCTTGCACATGCAAGTCCCTCTCTGCATCTGTTCCACAAGGATTCTCCCTCCATGTTTAATAGACATGAAACAGTTAAGCTGTCTCTGTAACTAAGATACTGGTGGCATTACCACCCTCACATTGTGTACAACCGGAACTGTACCATGTTCAGGCAATTCAATCAAACTGATGTGAACTTTGAGTGTTTATTGTTGTGATGCTTCTGGTTTGCCCTTCAACCATTTTTTTTTTCCTCTACAATGATATGTGCCAAAATCTAATACACTTTCCAGTCTCTGTCCCCCTCTTTCCATGGGCTATAATATCACCTAGTAAAATAAATTAGCTCATTTTAGGAGTAATATTAACTTTCTTTCCACATTTAATTGCAGATTACCTGAGAAACATTACATGCATGTTAAATACAAGAGAAAACAAACAAACAAACAAACAAACCCCAACATCTTGACAGTTTTGTTTTCTTCTTAATTGTTCCGTTATGGATTGAAAGTCTCTACAACATGATGTCAGATCAAGGAAACAGAGTGGAGATAGGGTTATGCAGTAGCACAGCTAAATTTTGCCTTTTCATTATTGTTCTTTTAGATGATGTGGCCATGTTCAAAGAACTGCAAGTGGTCATGTTGAAAGAACTGCAAGTAAGTGGTTTAAATGAGATAGCATAACAAGGAAAAAAATTACACCCGTGCTTCTCAGAAAGAGGTAAACAAGTCTGTACAATCTGCAAAACATCACCATACTGCAGATATGTTTAGCTAAGCAAAAGCAATTTAAAAAGTCCATATGTATGCAGTGCCATCCCATTCCTCAGCACAGATGTTTCAGAGAAAGAATACAGAATGACTTGTCTGGGAATTCAGCTAACCCCTTGACATTCACCCAAGTCTTTAGCAGGTGACTTACTAGGTCTACTGTGGCTTAAATTTCCTTCCACTTAATCTTTTCCTCTAGTAGGTTGCAGCTGTAGATATGTGATGGAAGAGTTGCATTTGAATGGGTTATTAGATTATATCACCCCAGATTTTCTAGCGAAAGAAATAACATCAAGCCTGTGCCAGTTTGTTGCTATGCATTCACCATCTATTTTCCTTGATACTGAGGGGAAAAATATGCATTTTAAAAGTAAATACTACACAGACTTTCTCTGCAATCCCCTACTGTGAGCTCTGCAAGAATAATTTTGTGTTTGAAGGATTAAAAATCTCAACAATTCTAGGGCAGTGACAGCAACTGAATTACATCTTCTGAGGTTTAGTATTCTGTCACACTAGATATTTAGTCAGATTCAAAGCTGTCTGAACACGAAACTCCAACTGGCTTCTCACAGAGAATTTTTCCAGATATACATAATTTACATAAACTTCCTTTCTTTTCTCCAAGGGGCTGGTGTTAACAAAAATAATCAGGGGGTTGGAACACCTCTCGTACAAGGACAGGCTGAGGGAGCTTGGGCTGTTCAGCCTGGAGAAGATCTCCAAGGAGATCTCATAGCAGCATTCCAGTACCTGAAGGGGGCTACAAGAAGGCTGCAGAGGGGCTGTTTCCAAAGGCCTGCAGTAATAGGATGAGGGTCAATAGCTTCAAACTAGAGAACAGTAGATTTAGATTGGATGTTAAGAACAAATTCTTTTCCATGAGGGTGCTGGAACAGGTTGCCCAGGGAGGTAATTGAGGCCCTGGATCTGGAAGGTAGCACAAAGGTTTTGTGGCTGGACCTGTTAATAGGATGAAATCTAAGAAGCAGGATATAATCTTCCGCTGTGCACTTGGGTTTAGGATACTTTAGCATCCTTTTGCACTCTGCGCTTTTGCAGAGATCAGCTGAATTTTGTGTTTCCAAAATGCTGGCAGGAAACTGTAGAGTGCTGTGCAGTATGGTCTTGCCTCCCATGGTTTTTTCTGTCCCTTTCTCTGGGGATGGCAGAAAGTGGTCTGGTTGGGATTTCCTACCTGGTCTTCTAGGTATTCTTATCCAACTAGACTAGAGCTAAGGTTAAAAAGAAAAAGTAAATTGTGCTTGAAATAGCACTTAGTGAATCCTGTTGGTAGTATTTGAATATTGTAAATTCCTTTTTTTATTCCTTAATTTTAGCAATAACAGTAGTGAGAAAAGAATATTCAAATAACAAATTATTATTCTACTCTGCAGCTCGAGTTCTCATCTGTGATTTTAAGGATAAGAAACTAAAGCAATGGTTTCCTGTGACTTGCCCCTAATTACAACTGTGTGTTCAAGCAGGAGAAAATAAAATGATGTGTGCTGGCTTTGTCCACAGAGGCTCAGCATGAGGCAATATAAAAGAGTGGGAGCTCTGTGATGTACAATATATCTCAGCAGCACAAGCAAATCATAGCCATTTTCTGGTAGCTGTATTGTGAAGGAAAGGATGCAAACAGAATTGCTGAAACAAACATTTAGCCAAGTGGACTTCTGTGGGTAGGCACAGGTTGTTGCTGGCTGGTTGTGATTTCTGTTATTTATTTGAAGTGGCACAGAAGAGATGCAGCAAATTATAAAGCTTCATTTTAAATTGGATAATTTAATGTGTTTATGTGATGTGGTGAGGAAATGAAAATTAAAAACATTATATAAACCCTCCCTGGAATGGCATTGACAGGAGATGAAATTCCAAATCTCAGATGCATTCAGCCATTTGGATTAAACCTGAAATGGCAGTTACTTTTCCAAATACATGGTTAGAGTCTTTGAATATGCTTCTGAACAGAACAAGGGCCCTGACATCCAGACCTCACATTGCAGGATGAGTCCGATCCTGCTTCCTTTGAGGCCTGTGACAAAGCTCCCATTGACTTCAGAGGCACAGCATTGTGCCCAGTACAGGGAGACATTATTCCTGAAGAGCAGTGTTTCTGGAAACCATAGATATTTGCATGCCTGAGCTATGCAGAAAAAACAAAATGTCTATTTACATGTGATTTGTCACAGTGTTTGTGGAGAAGATTGCATTTGTGTTCTCCACATGGTGCAAACTTGAATCTTTCAATGGCTTGCGAATTTTGATGGACAACATTTTATTTCACAACAGACAAAGATTTGCAGTATCAAGCTGTCGTTCCTGGACAGATCTCTCTTTCCTGCTATAAGCAAAGAAGTCACCTAAAACAGGCCAGCATTTTTGTTAAGATCTAGCATTTAAACCCCAACCCTTTCTTCTGCTTATGGTCCAGTATCTTTCCAACTTTTCTTTGCACCTCGTCGGAACAGATAGTATACATATAAATCTCATCTTATCTTCAAGAAAGAGCTTGTGGAGAACCATTAGTTTTCTACTTATCACACATCTGCATCAACTTTGAGCATAATTCATGTGTTGACAATGAGTTCAATGGCCAGCCATTTTTATGTGAGGGACTTCTGGAGGTGGAATACAGACTAAATGAAGAGTAGATTAGGTTAAGAGGGAATTAAAATATTATGTTGTTTTTTTTAATCAGTTGATATCCCAACAAATTCTTGAGGTCAATTTCATGCTAAAACATATTTCTGAAGCAAGTTTGAAACCATATTTTCTTCATAATAAATGGCACCTTTTTGTGGTGTGTTCCCACATCTTTATGGTTCTCCCTCAGATAGGCTCTTCTACAAATGCTTTCAGGAATAACTCTTTTTACCTCTGTGGGCATAAAGGAAAGAACTTCAGGAAAACTAAAGACCTATGGTATATATCATAAATACTGTATAGTACTGAGTAGCATAGGTCATCACTTAATGCTATCCACAGAGCATGCTAGTTCACATGATAAAGATGAACTTAAAAGAATTTGCTGTTTTGAAGAAAGTAAATTGCCACCTGGAATGGAATAATGAGACTTCATTCTACCTCATGCGATATCTCAGATGAGGAATATTAGAATATTAGAATATAGAATATTAGAATATAGAATATTAGAAAATTAGAATATTATAAAATTAGAATATTAGAATATAGAATATTAAAATATTAGAATATTAGAATATAGATTTACAAGACACATAACCCAGTGAGAATCTAGAATACAGCAGTAAAAGGCAGATGTTTTTTTCAAACCCTTTGCTCATGTGGAATGGTTCCCATAAGAAAAGAGAAATGAAGAACAAGATGTTAACTCATTTTGACAATAGATAAAAGGTACTGTGGGAGTGTTCACTTATTTTTTCAAATTACTCTTCTTGACTGTCCTAAGAAACAGTAAGAAGGGGGAATTTCTTTGTAGTAAAGAGGGGTCAAGTTAGGCATTAGAAAGATTGTTCTGGTTCTGCTCTTTATTGTGAGTGTAATTTGAACAAACTGGCTGGTGAATCTGCAGATTCCTATTATTGGGAATTTTGTCAGAGTAATTTTAGACAAACACCTGCCAGGGAAGTATCCCAACTCTTCTATGACTGCATTGAGGAAAGATAATGACAAAATAAAGCCTCTACAGAGAAACTTCAAACGACAGAAGGAGAAAAACAGAGCGGGACAGGAAATGGAAGTGAAGGTGTACACTGGGGTTAAAAATGATGCTGAATAAAGCAGATTGAGCCAGTGAACTTTCCTGAAGGAAGATTTTCAGTGTTTTATTTTGAATTTAAAAAGGTGAAATTTTCCCTTGTTCTATTAATAATAAAAGTACTTTGCAATTCTGCAGTGTCTTCATCTTAGGATTTCAAAGAACTGTAATGATTTAAGCCTCTGAGTTTTCCTCCAAGCAAGATAGATGACCTCCAAGTGTTTCCCTTTGTATTTCAGTCTGGCTACCTACTTTCAGATGTCATCGTTCTCCAATGGAATGAGGAAACTTGAGTAACGAAGGAATGGATATCTTTCCAACTGACTACATGAAAGCATAGTTTTCATGAAGGCAGCTTTCCCATCCTGACACTTAATGCAAGCACAGTGACCCACATACATTCAGAATGGGACTGACAAAAATTACGTTAACCACTTGATTTAAAATCAACAGCTGACTTCAAAAGAAAAGGAGTGACAAAAATATCTTTTTGTAGGCATAGAATATTGCCATATTCTCTCATTAATATGGTAAATAGTCATATTGTGCACATTTTAACACATGACTACTTTGAAGTCTGGCTTCAAAGTAGACAAGTAGAGCTACATGCTTTTGCTGTAAATTTCAGAGCAGGGAGCATTCTGCACTTCTGTCTGTTCATCTACTGGTGTCCTGAGCTATCAATCTTTTAAAAGTAAAGTGTCCATCACCTTAATGCCACCAATTCACAGAATGCTGATATGTTTATAACTGAGAAAGCAAATGAATATTCCATTATGAATAAATACAGTCAGATGGAAGAGATACTAATATAGATTCCCCTGCAGAAGACCTTTTTATTAAGATGATTCCATATGATTATAACTGGAGCATATCAAATGCTGGATGTGGGGATATGTGGGATGTTTTGTTATTTTTAGGAGCTTTCAGTCTGAACTGGTATGTAAATGGTAAAATCCTGACATTTTCTAGAGAAAATGAATTCAAAGAAGTTTTCATTTAAGAATAGTTTAATTTCTTTCTCTTCCTTTCTTATTCCACATTTCTCTCTGTCAAAAAGTAAGAGAAAAAAAAATCTGAAAAGGTGGAACAGTTGGTTTGAGAACTTTAAGGCCAGAAACATCCCCGAGAGCCTCCCGGGATTCAGATCATCACCTAACAGGGCCTGGGAGAGCAGTATCCCTGGGAGATTCATAGTGAGATCCAGAGTGTTCTCAGTCCTGTGCAAACCCCACAAGGTTATCCTGGTATGAGCTTCCATACCAGGCTCCCTGCTCCAGCTGAGCAGCCTGAGACAGTTGCCAGCCTGTGGGCTGTGGCTTGTTCCTGCAACTCATGTCCTTGGATAGGAGAGGCTTCTTGGCTAAAGCAAATCTGTTTGACAGACCTCATTTGGAAATGTAAGCTCATGATGCCCCCAGAGCCTGCCAGTACAGCAGGCAGATTTATACTAGAAACCAGATGGCATTTTGGTGGGAGTCCATCAAAACCACCATTTTGTCCTAATAGTTGCATTGCTGGATATATGTATATGCCCCTAATATGTTGTGCTTCTGACATGGTCCTGGTATTCCTGACCAGCAATGTGTCAAATATGCAACTAGTGTACACTGTTCATGGCCAACTCAGTAGCCTAGATCTATTTTTTGCTTCCAGAATCTTTAATCCCCCCTGCCCTTCCTTCCTTCCTTCCTTCCTGCCTGCCTTTCTGCCTGCCTGCCTTTCTGCCTGCCTGCCATTCTGCCTGCCTGCCATGTATCTAACTGGTATCCCTCTGGCATTTTTGCCTGGAACTGAGTGAGGTCAGCATTTGTTTGAATACTGTTGATCTACTGATAATGTTAATGTCAGTGTGCTAAGATGGAACAAGCAGGTCTACCAGAAAACTCCACCCTATGAATCATTAATAAGACTTGCTGTAGTTTGCCTCTGAGGATGACAGGCATTCATGTGTGCTGCATGAATCACCTTCTTGCTATGATGCCTGCCACTGAAAGCCCTAGCACGTTATTTAACAGTTACCAGAATTGCCTATTATTATTATTATTGTTATTGCTGTTATTCCATAGAAGAAAATCACAGTCTGAAGCTAGTTATTCATGGCAGACCTCCCCACTTAGCAGGAAGTACAATGAAGAAAGCAAAATCAGAAATCCTCATCTCATTGTATTAGGGGTCACAGACTTATGCCACCAAACTCAGTGGGACTATTTGTGCCAGAAAACATGGACTTGTCTTTGTCTCATTCAAAACAAGGCAATTACACAGCTCTCTCAGCAAGCTATTTGTTTAGCAGGTAATGATTATAAAAGTACTGAACTCTAGTTCAGGCACTTGAAAAGCTGGCATTAAGAATAAAGCTGAGAGGTATCTGATGATTTCAGTATTTCAGGCCACTGATCTCCTTTATTTTTGTCCCTAAATTCTATTTAATGCAGCATTTATTTGTGAAAGAAGGAAAAAGGGCACCTAAAAGGATGGTGCTTACTTGTGCTTTAAGGGATTGATTTGCTTGAGACTTCTGCATCAGAATGTCATCCATTAAAAAAGAGCTCTGATGTTTTATACAACAAGGAAGTACCATTGTATGAATACATAAATAGCTCTTTTCAGCTTATTTTACATGAAGGCTGTGCACAGAGTGTGCCATGAGGTTTTACTTGCCTTTGAAGCTATCTTTGGTGCTGTGCTAACAGCCAGAAGATTGAACAGCTAGCCACACCCTGCACCTTCAAGTTAAACAGATTAAACAGTGTCCAGTTTAGCTCTCTGCCTGCTCCAAATGCAGCACACGCCAATAAACACAGGCCTGTTTCATCCTTGTGGAAGAAGCAATGCCACTAACTGCCTCTGCCTCAGCTGCATTAATGTGCATGGGGAAACAAACTGGACAAGACAGATAAAGTATGTGACAGCTAAAAACAGATAAGAAAAATGAGAATTGTCTAGCTGAAAATGGGACAGTTGGAGTGCATGAAAGTGGAGCTGGAAAGCATGGTTATAGAAGTGCAGTAATGAAAACACCAGTTAGTCATAGAGAAAATTCAGTGGTTTTGATCATGCTGAATCTGTGCACCACAAGATTTCAGTAAAAATTTTGTAAGCTATTTCTTCAGTGTTTGACCCAGTCATTACAGGTTTTTTTCCTGCTGTTTCTGCAATAATAATGCTGAGAAGGTGGTATATCTAGAGAAAAGGGTGAAATCAACATGTACTTGAAAACATGCTTCAGGAATGATCTATCCTGTGATGTCAATAACTGATTTATGATTATTATTAATTAGAAACTTGCTAATTCACTGAGGATGTGAGAAAAAAAGGCTCTCTCCTATTGTTCAGTGTTCTTTAAATTTGAAAAGGTGTAGAGTACATCAGAGACTTCAGTGATGGCACTTCAATTACAGCAGGACTTTCCTGAAAAAAAAATTAGACTGACCACTGTGAAAGAATTTCTGATGACTGTCAGCAGTAAATATAAATGCTAAGAACATACATGGGCCAAAGAAGTACTGTGAGGTGATGAGTAAGCACTGACTCAGCTCCCCTTGTAGGTACTTGTTGATGAAGGTGCTGATATGAGAATGCCCATTTGAAGGAAAATGCTAAGCTAGCCAAGTCTGTTCAAGCAGACCTGCTCCACTGTCTTTTTGTTTGCAGTGAGAGCTGAAAAGAACACAGGTTGCTGTCAAACCACAGCAATTCCTTGTGGTATAGTAAGGCTCTAGAGTGTTAACCTGATGACTTTAGATTTTGATTCAAATCTAATGGTCTTCAGGACCTGGAAGATGATTGGTTCTATTTCAGAGGACTGCAGTGAGCAGAAAATGGCTGCAACATATCCTGAGAAGAGAGCAAATATTGCAAACATTTGTGAAAGCAAACTCCACAGCACCTGCGATCCCAAGCGATGCTGTCACTCTTCCTGATAGCTGCAGTGTGGGGGACTGGGTTGTTATTTCGCATCCCTGCAGCTTACTTATCCGAATCAACCTGTCAAACAAAGACAACAAACCCCCTCCAATTAACTTGGAATGAATGTGTCTATTCCACAGGAAGAGCTGGATCTTCTGTTCACACAGATTAGGATATAGGACGCTTTGTGGAGAGGCTGCAAAAACAGCAGAAAGAGCACTTTTGCCAAATGAGAGATTTGTGGGAAGGCCCTGCCCTTTTCATCTCCACATGTTAGCTTTCCTTCCTCTAACTGGGTGTGCATTTCTCAGACTATAGCTGCAAAGAACAAGCTTTAAAACATTGCATGAAATATTAAGCTTACTGTGTAGCTTAAGAAAAGAACATTTTGTGTCAATTAAGGCCACCTGCTTAATGTATGAAACTCTAAGGACCCTTCTTATCCTGAGTAATTTAAAAATATATTCAATAAAGAATCTGGAATATTGGCATAGACTTAGTTTGGAGTGCAGAGGAAGATAACAAAATCCAGAAGTGCTTCAAGGTAATTCAATATTTACTATTTAAGAAAACCTTGTGGGTTTTCTTAAATCACAGAATATGGAAGCACCATGAACTCATGGTACTGACATGATCTTAATGTAAGGTAAGTAATTTCTTCACTCTGTACACAGACAGCTGCAAGTGTGCAGGGTGCTCTTTATGTGCCTCCAGTGAAAAACCCAAAGCACCAAATGTATCAGGTTTAAAATAAGCAAAAAGCAATACTTTTTGCATACATGGTTAAACTGAGGAATTCACTTCCACATGGTTTTATTGATATCAGAAGATTATATAGGTTGGAAGATCAATCAGAAATTGTCAGAATAAAAAGGAGGTAGAGCATATTAGGTGCAATTACACCACCTGTGACTCAGCAGGTCTTAAAAGGGCAGAATGGAAAACCACTTCAGGAGCATTCTGCTCTCTTCCTCAAGCATCTTGCTAATGGCCACTACCAGAAATGAGGCAGTTGCTTAGCTGGAACCTCCTAGCTGCATGTGACATTCATCAGCCAAAATCAAGCCTATGTGGTATATAGAAGACAAATATTTTTTATCCTGTTGGGGCTGAACAGCAGAATTTAGCTCTTAAGGTTTCAAAGAAATTTCTATAGTAAGAAAAAGGTACTGGTAATAGAAGTATAAATATATCATTCACTGAATTTTAATTTAACATAGCCTTGAAGAAGCAGATTTAAGGAAGGATATGCCTCTGCGTTTTTCACCACTTGTCATTCAGTATTTTAATCCCAAAGGAAATTAATCTGTGTGTGAAAGGGTCTGACAAGTCACACATGGAGGTGTAGCTAAGTGATTTTATTGACGTTAAATTGTTATTGCATGGGGCTTGAGGGAAACTTCCCATTTGAGCAGAGAGGTTTGTTATCAATGTTTACATTCAATTTCAATATCCATTCCTGCTATGAAAAACATGGAAGAAAATTAAAGTGAATTCAAGTCCTCAGCCAGTGAGGCAAGAACTACCTTGACTTTAGAGAAGGGATTTAAGGAGGCTGTGCTTCACAAATCTGAGATGCAGAATTTTGAGTTGTCAGTTTTTAAGTTGGGTCTTCATTTGTGTTTGTTTGGGGGGGGTTGTTTGTTTGACTTTAAATTGTGTGTGTGTGTGTGCTTTTTTTGGTTGGTTTGTTTTGGTTTGATTAGGTTTTGATTTTTTTGGGGTGGGGTTGTTTTGGATTGGGGTTTTTTTTGGTTGTTTGGGGGTTTTGTGATTTTTTTTGTTTTCCCTTTGAATTTCCTTCCATTCTCAGTAGCAAGACATGTGCCTTATTACATCTGGAGCAAGTTCCTGGAAAACAGCTTGCTGGATAACTAGAAAGAGCTGTTTGTTTGAGAAAGAGACATGTGAAGAAAGACAAGAGAATATTTTTTCCAAATGTTATTCAGCACAGTGTCTCTGGCTTGAGTTACTGAAAGCATCTATTTCATAGCCTCTCATTTTATAGCTATTGTAACAAAACTTTTCCAGAGTTGCTGAAGTCAAACATTCCCCTGTTTACAAAATCCCATTCCTAAAACTCTCTTGTTCTTTAAAGAATTATTGGAATCATAGAATCCTAGAATGGTTTAGGTTGGAAGGGACCTCAGAGATCATCTACTCCAACCTCCCCACCATGGGCAGGGACACCTCTCAACTAGACTTGGCTGCTTAAGGCCTCATGCTGCCTGGCCTTGAACATGCCCAGGGAGGAAGCAACCACAACCTCCCTGGGCAGCCTATCCCATAATATGTACATTTCTGGCTGTAAACAAGAATATTAATAATATATTGGTCTGTAAAGCAAACTCCTAAGCTTTCATGTCCCTATCAGTGAATTTTCTAATACTCTGCTTAACTTTAAATAACTACTAAGAAACTGAAATCTAATTGTTTTTTTATACATTTATATATATATATAAAATTATATATTTTGTACACCCTTATCTTAACTCTGCCATGTGACAACATATTGCTCAACAGGCAAATCTAAGAGGACTACGTTTCCTGAGACTTACACTTCTATTTCCCCACCTGCTGAAATTTCTATAATACTTAAAAAGAGGTAAATCTCACTTTAGTTTTGTTTTCAGTTTCTAAATGTAGTGTGAGTCTGGAGAACCCCTAATAAAATTGTGTTTCTGCAACTATTCCTAGCAGTGGCATATGTTAACATTTAGTATGCACTGAAGTATTGATCATCTGCCTGAAGAAATGGCTCAAAGTTCATTGCATTTAAAATGATTCCTCTTTGATCCCTGACACTGAAGGGAAGATGGAGCAGGTTTCAACAGCTTCAGGGAATGACTCAAATTACACAGCATTTTCAAACCTTTCTGCTCTCAGTCTGGCAATCTTTGCCTGCAAATACTATTGTGGATTTAAGAGTAATTAAAGGAGTTTTGAAACAGTATTTACTAACTTGGAAAGATGAAACTTGTTTTAGAATCCTTCTTTATTTCTGCAGTATAACTGGTTAGAAAAGATTAATGTGACAAGAAAGCATTGAAGCAGGTTCATTTTCACATTTTTGCTGCAAAAAAAACCAACAAACATTTGGACTGGTGACATAAGGGTGCATTATTTATAACTTGGTGAGCCCATGAAACCTCAGGCCCTCAGGGAAGAGATGCAACATACAGAGGGGCTCAAGACTGAGGTATGGACGTACCCATGGACACTGTTGCACAGGCTATCCATGAACGGGAATTGTGTTGAAACTACGAAGTCATATCAGTTGTCTACATTATAGTGTTCAAAGGGCTAATAGAGCCTTACAGAGTATGTTTGAAAAAGAACTAAGTCCATAGTTAATATATTTTTACAAGATTCATGTTTGATGTCATTAAAAAAAAAAAAGTAAAAAAATCATAATCAAATGCTAAGAAATCATTACAGCATTAACAATTTTAGATTCAAATGGCCTTTTTTATGTTTCCTGCAGGGAGAAAGTGTCCACTTGTGTCTGATGTGCCATTTACTAAGAATTATCCACCATCTGTAATGTTAGGACTTACTCCAAAATCCCTTGAAGTCTATGGAAGGATTTGCATCAGCGGCAGGGGACTTGCATTAGGCAGCTAGTGCTTGGAATTTTGAAAGCTGAATGCATTAAAATCAAATCCTTGGAGATTTAAAGATGTGGGTATTATGAAAGGGTTTGAACAGAAGACTTTGTGAGTAGTGTCGTTGTGATTCCAGTACTGACACTGTACATATCCAGATTCTTCAGCAGGATATAGTCCTAGTCCTGTTTTCTTTGTGACTTTGAAAGGATGATTTCCAGGAAGCAATGCAAACAGGAAGAAAATAAAATAAACCAGATATATCATTTCCCTCTCCCCACCCCCCGATTTAATACATAAAAACTAAACTTCTGCTTAAAGTCAGAATATGTTTGCAAAGGATATGTATTCTTCCATCATACTTGGATGATTTGTGAATCAGGTCTAGGGAATTTCATTTTACAGTTCAGATGCAAAGCCCTGAAGCGTAACGACGTGTCAAAATTTAAAGAGAACACAACTTTCATTAATCAAATTCAACTTTTCACAAAAGTAATAAATGAGAACACAGTGTGTAAAATACTGAATTTATCATTTGACAGTGTAGTTTCTACCAGCCCCATCATTTTCTCCACCATTAATTAGCATTTCTCTATCATTCTTTGTCACGCCAGGTCGACGTCTGATCATCTGTAAAGTTGCTATTGTAGTGGAGTTTGATATCCAGGCTTATTTTGCCTAAAGGAATGGAATTTTGCCTTTTCCCAGTCTTTCATAAAAGGATGAAATTAAACTAAGCCTAATTATGAAATTAAACAGCTGTTCTCTACTGAAATAACAGAATTGCTGCAAAATATCAGGAAATCTTTCCCTAGGAACTTAGCAACAAATGTGTTTTCTTTCTAAAATGAAATGTATTTTCTTTCTAAAATGACTTATTTGTCTCTCTCTTAATGTAAAAATACAAAAAGATTTTAAAAAAAATTACACAAACTGAATATTTGGTGATTAAACAGGAAAGGATGCTCAGGAACAAATAAGACTATGAGATTTTCTTCTAAATAAAACCCCCACAAACCACATTTGGCCAAAATTGTACTTAAATATCAGTGATCTCCTACTTAGTTGAAATTAGATTGAAAGGTCATTTGAATGAAAGTATAAACTCAGTGAGATTTTTGAGTAAAAAATATCCCAGTTTTTGTCTTTCACTTTAAAAAGCACTTGATCTTGACCTAATTCACAGAATCACAGGATCACCAAGGTTGGAAGAGACCTCAAGGACCATCAAGTCCAACTTGTCACATGTTCATGCTTAGTTGTAATAATAAAGCAATTATTTTGTCATTTAAATGTGTGGAAATGCTGGTTTTCAGGTGACTGCTCATAGCTGCAGTGTTTCTGGAGAAAGAATCATGGACTGGTTTCTTCTTTCTTACATCAGTCACTGACCTTGATTACCCTCCATCCTTTCAGATTGCAGCCATTCAAAAGGAGTAGAAGCAGTGTCTTAGTGAGTAGCAATAAATGGATGATACAGAATTCAATTTACAAATAATTTAAAAAAGAAAATATAATTGATGTTAATCACCATGAGTTCAGGAAAATAAATCATGTCAAAGTAACTTAATATTTTTTTAATGAGATTAAATATTTGGCTGATAACTACAGCGCTGTTGCCCAGAGAATTTCCAGAGGTGAGGTTGTAATCCTGGAAGTGCTTAAAGCCAGATTGGATGGGACCCTGAGCAGGTGTCCTAGGTGTCCACCTAGTAGGAGGTTGGAAATAGATGATCTTTATGATCACTTCCAACTCAAACCATTCTGTGATTCTAGGATAATATAATTAGATTTCTGATTTCACTTCACATGCCCTTTTGATAAAGCACTTGAACAATATGCTAACTGCACATTAATTGGATTGAAGTCTGTTAATTGAGAGATCTCTATAACTAATGCTAATGACTAATCAATGAGAGGATGTTTCTGAAACAAAATCTCCCAGAATTTGATTCTTCATCCCATGCTATTTGGTTAATGACCTAAAAAGCATAAAATGATCTCCAGTAAATTCCACAAATTACAGAAACCTGGAAGACTGCTAAGTGATTGTTTAACACTAACACCACCAGGAAAAATGTGAATTTTCAATATTGACAAAATCATGCATCTAGAAATTAGGACTATATTTGTTGGAAGAGTTCTGAAGAAGCAGCTACTCTGGAAAGGACTCAAGTGTCTGGATTGAAAATTGTCTTCAGACATGCAGTGGAAACTTCCTAGTCTTCAAAGCATGTTTTACAGATAAGAAAAGTCAACTGAAAATGTCCTCTTACCCATACTTAACATCTCTAAAAAACCTCTAATCAGGTGAGAATGGTGAACTGTGTTGCATTTACACTGAAAAAAACTAAACATGAAAAAAGTCAGAGATTTAGCACTGTACTTTCCAGACAATTGCAGCTTTTCAGTATAATAATTTTGAGGTTGTATAAGCTGTCTGAACTTTTAAAAATACTAAAGTTCTCAGAAATCTAGGACTCAAAAACACTCTTTCAAATTTAGACTCCTTTATGAGCATAATTAAGATATATTTTTGTATATGCATGAGCTGGTTTGTATTTGTCTGGCTAATATGTTTTGTGGAGATTTATAAATTGTTGAGTCATTAGAAAGATAAACAATTAAAGAATGCTATGATCTCAGGTTTGGAAAGATGATGAAGGCAGTTCATCATAAGCCTGCTCCTTCCCCAAAATTATTTGGAAGTGGTTGATTTTGAACAGCTTAAAAACAAGTGCCAGGTTCTACACATTGGCCACAACAACCCCATGCAGCGCTACAGGCTGGAGTCAGAGTGGCTGGAGAGCGGCCAGGCAGAGAGGGACCTGGGGGTACTGGTTGACAGTAGGCTGAACATGAGCCAGCAGTGTGCCCAGGTGGCTAGGAAGGCCAATGGCATCCTGGCCTGCATCAGGAACAGTGTGGCCAGCAGGAGCAGAGAGGCCACACCTTTAGTACTGCATCCAGTTCTGGGACCCTCAGTTTAGGAAAGATGTTGACTTGTGGAACATGTCCAGAGAAGGGCAACAAAGTTGGTGAGGGGTTTGGAGCACAAGCCCTATGAGGAGAGGCTGAGGGGGCTGGAGCTGCTTAGCCTGGAGAAGAGGAGGCTCAGGGGAGACCTTATCGAAGGCAGGTTGTAGACAGGTGGGGGCTGGTCTCTTCTCCCAGGCAACCAGCACCAGAAGAAGGGGATACAATCTCAAGCTGTGCCAGGGGAGGTTTAGACTAGATGTTAGGAAGAAATTTTTCACAGAGAGAGTGATTGGCCATTAGAATGGGCTGCCCGGGGAGGTGGTGAAGTTGCCATCATTGGAGGTGTTTAGAAGGAGAGTTGATGCAGTGCTTGGTGCCATGGTTTAGTTGATTAGATGGTTTTGGATGATGGGTTGGACGTGATGATCTTGAAGGTCTCTTCCAACCTGGTTTATTATATTGTATTCTATTCTATATAGAGAGAAGTCTGATGGGTATAAGACTTCCAGATTCAGTGTGATGATTAAAAAGACTGAAATTCACATGCGTGAAAATGAGAGTAGCTGTATTTTAATACTGGTATGGTTCAGGAATACTCTGCCTAGAATTGGTATGTGTGCTTCAAGAAAGGTGTTGATAAATATAAACCAGTTCAGAGAAAATCCACAGTAATGATTAAAGGCTTAAAAGACAATAAAGAGGGATGTGAAGAAGTTAATCTATTGTATTTTATCCACTGAAGGTTAAGGTGACTTGTTCCCACACTGTATATATGTGTCTTTATAGTGCAAAGTGTTGACAGCAGTGTGTTTTATTCAGCTGGTGAATAAATGGATAATGATCCAACTAGTGGAAACTGAAATTAGACAAATTCAAATGACACAAAGATGTGTATGCATTTATTTTTTTAATGAGGGTTTTTTAAACAACTTTCAGAGTTTTCTTTCCATAGTAGTCAGATAACAATTCCAAATCAAGTAGTCTTTTCAATCATAAAGTCTCCTTTTACCCTCATTTTCTATCATGGACAAGCTGTAATGTCTTCTGACCCACTGGAAAGTGTTGCAGTTGGTGGATTTGCACTAATATCTTTAATGAGGGCTAGGTATTCCTGCTGTGTTTTAATCACTGTACACTTCATCATTTAAGTCAGAAGACAGGGATCATAGCATGCTGTGAAGCACAGCTGAGGGATCTTACCCTAAAGGTGTTATTAAGGATATATGACACCTTAATGCTATTTTGGTGGATTAATTTTGAACTGAGCAAAGTTGTATGTTTGAGCAGACTTTAAAGGAATCATTCCAGCTCACATCTTCCACTCTTGAGAAGGAATTCTAAAATCTTTTCACCATCAGTTTGTGTTCCTGGAAGAATTTGCGCTGATTTATGGCTGAGGTTTCCAGGAGTTAATGTGATCCAAACAATAATCTCCTAGTTTTGATTAATGTGCTTTGTTAGATGTTATTGCCCAGATACTGTCTGATTCTAATTTTATGTAATAAGCAATAAGTAGACAGGAAAAAGGTTTTTAAAGTAAATGTTATGAATGCACATGCTTATGCAGCATGCGAAAGCAAATAGAAAGTCTTCACAAAGTCAAATGAAATTCAATGACCAAATTGCTTTAAAGTTTGATATTTGTATAGGTGATGGATTCCCATGCAAGGGGCTATGTATAGTATCTAAATAATGTTATATATTTAGCACAAATACAACACAAGTATCCATGATTTCTGATAGTGGGGAATATTGGTGGTTTTTTTCATCCCACTACACACTCCAGTGTGGATAGAAAAAGTAAAGATTAAAAATCCATAACCAGTGAAACTGGGACTAAGATGAAGATAGAAATCAGCTTGGAGCACACAGATAAAAGAAAGTAAGACTATTGCAGGACTTGGCTACCTCTCTGATAGCTGATCAAGAGAACTGATCATACATGCATTCCAAGCTTATTTTTGTAATATCACAGAATCACCAAGGTTGGAAGAGACCTCGAAGATCACCAAGTCCAACCTGTCACCACAGACCTCATGACTAAACCATATCTGACAAAATGCATGAGGAAGCAGACATTGCATGAAAGAATCAACACATGAAAGGAAAATCCTGGAGTGATAAAGAAGTGGCAGGTAGGAGTAAGGAAAGTGTTCACAAAAATTTGAGTGTGAAAAAAAAATTCTCATTTTATCTGAAGCTGTAAACAATAATGATGGGATGCAGCAATCACATGATGGAGGCAACTCTGCTCTTTCATGCTGCCAATCCTGCCATATAAACATGGAATATGACATACTTTAACCCTTTCCCATATCTGCTGTTCTCATAAGTATTTTAACATTTTGGTTGCCAATATGCTATGTGGGTTCCATGTGTCCAATGTTCTTTCAGTCATATCTTGATCATTTGTAGCTATGAAGTTTTCCCAGGTAACAGCCCCAGGTATCTGTCCCAAGTGGGTTTTATGTTTATATTGGGGTCAGTTTTCAGTGCCTGAGTTGGAATTGTCTTGGATTATGGCTTGCAGACAGGAAGCCTGGGACATAAATTGAATGAAGCAATGGCTGCTTTAACCCATCTCTCAAATGGGCAGTCAGAGTCATACAACAAAGTTGTCATCCTCCAGAAGTGAGAAATCTCATGTAAGCTGTTTATTGATCGCATGAAGAGCCCATGTGAAGTCCTGAGCAGGGAGGGTCTGGGGATCATTTGGCAGAGCACTAATTCAGCAGATTGACAGCACAGCAGGGATGCTCCTTAGAGTCAAATAGTGAAGATGGCTGAGGTCCAGCACTCAGAATTGGCCCTCAACAGTGCATAATGCACAAATGAAGATGTGGTTTCAGGGGATCAGGATCCTTGGACACTCCACTGTTTAAGTTAAAGAACAGTCTAAATTTGGTAGAAAAATGCTTATGGTAATGTAAGAAAAAATTCCTTTCCAAACTACCCTACTTTGGAAGCTTGTAGCCCCCACTTGAGCAGCAGTGATGGCATTAATTAAGAAAAGGAGTTTGTCATTTTACTCCAGTGCACATTAGCTTTGTCTATCTAATATTCCTAATGGATGTGTCTGTGTAAAGGCCCACAGATGGCTCCAGCAGTGAGGAGGAGGAAAAGGAAAACACATAATCTCTAAATGTCAGGGAAGAATAAAAGCCAGATAAACAAACCAAACAAGATGCTGACAATTGACACTACCCTGCGGCAGGAAGCTAAACCTTTACCTTTGCAGTAAGATTCTAATGCTTTGTTGTTGTTGTTATTGTTGATCACCACAAAAAAAGAGAGCTTTGCCAAGGAAGAAAGATCACTGTGGAGAGTGCCAAGCTACGCAAAATGAGTTCCAGTATTTTACTGACCAGAATACTCGATTGTTGGCAGAGCATACACGAGTAACTATTTGTGTAATTTAGGACTGGATGTTCTCAGAAAATTACAATTTACAGGATTTCATTCAGGCACAGCCTACGAGTCAGGAGAAGTGATTAACAACCTCCACTACTCCCTCACAAAGCAGCATGCAGTAAATGGTCATCGCCTGTTTTTCTATCTCTTTGCATTTCATTCAGTCAGATTGAGTCAACCTGGAGAGAAACATAGTAGAAAAAACAACAGTTTGCCTCTTTTATGGCAGTAGAGGCCCACAGAGCAGGGGATTTGTGTGAATCACAGAACCAGAGAATGGTTTGGATTAGAAGGGATCTTTAAATGTCATCTACTCCAACCCCTCTGCAGTGAGCAGGAACATCTTCAACTAGATCATGTTGCCCCTGAGGCTCAGAGCTCCATACAACCTCACCTGGAATGTTTCCAGGGATGGGACATCTTCCTCCATTCTGGGTGAACTCTGCCAATGCCCATTGTTAAAGACCTCTTCATTCTCTCTAGTCTGATTTGTAGATCCCCTAACTATTTTGGAGGGTGGTGTAATGCAAGATTCAGAACAATGTCACAACAGGACTCAAAATCTGGATGAAAATTCAGAGATGTTTCAGATATTTGTTCTGCATTCCTCTTATGGCATTACAGAAGCACACTCTCCTTCACTCTCCACCACATCATTGTCAGATGTGAAATGACTCAGTGTACTGCAAGGGACTGTAAGTGACACATCCATAATACTGTCTGCATGTGAAATGTTTGCAGACTGTGCACTGGATATTCACTTTGGGAGCACTTTCTTATTTGTCCTACTTAAGCCACAAAGAGATCTTCAAATAATTGGTTACTTAGCCACTTCCAATTATCTAAATGATTTTAGTTTATTACCTTAAGTGCCAAGCTAATGATTATTGGAGGTGTGAGAAAATGTTTTATTTCCCAAATTACAGATGGATTTTATAAAATTCTGGTAAGAAACCCATCACCTCCTGGTAAATTTTCATTTGTAATCACTCAGAAAAAAAGAAAGTAAAACCCAACAAAAACCTTTTATATTAATTGTTACTGTGACTACAAACAGTCTTACAGGAACTATATAATTGTCAGTGTTCTTCCATAAAAATGGAATATATTGAAATGCCAGGAAAGCCGAATAAATACACCAATCAGTGGTATAGAATAGATTAGAGTAGGGTAGGATAGGATAGGATAGGATAGGATAGGATAGGATAGGATAGGATAGGATAGGATAGGATAGAATAGACAATGTTTGAAGAGACCTTCGAGATCATCGCAACCAACCCATCATCCAACACCATCTAATCAACTAAACCATGGCACCAAGCACCCCATCAAGTCTCCTCCTAAACACCCCCAATGATGGTGACTTCACCACCTCCCCAGGCAGCCCATTCCAATGGTCAATCACTCCCTCTATGAAGAATTTCTTCCTAACATCCAGTCTAAATCTCCCCTGGCAAACCAGAACACACAATTCTGATTTTTTTTTAGATGCAACTAAACCAAATTTTTCTTAAATGTTGGCAATAGATACAATACACATTGAAAAATAACATCTCATATACCACTGTAGCCATGCACTTCATGAGCCCTTGAAGTGGTGAATGCAGTGCAAAGGCATTGTTTGGTACAGAGTGCGATTGCTAAAGGCATGTAGAAATTAAGAATCCAAATTAGCACAGACCCAACACTATTAAGGTCTAAATATAATTTTCCAATTCTTGGGAGCTCTTCAGTGTGTTTTGGAAACCACAGTGTCTTTGAAAAACTGGTTCTGAGCTACTCTGTGCCTCAGTTCCATGTCGTCAAAGCAAGATCAACACACTTCTCTGGCCAGTAACAGAGCTGTGAATGTAAATGCTTTGGATATTGCAAAGATGAGATATCTGAACTGATTAACAGACAATTGCCTTTGCTTACACACCAAACCCTCATTTTGAAAAGGCATTGGAGTAGTTGCACTTAAAAAAGGTTTTTCCTTTCTTTCTTTTACCAGTAGTCTGAGGGGAATCTTTTACCAAGCTGGGAGAAATCTGTGGAATTGCTTAAATATTGACTTTCTTTGTGATGCAAAAAAGAAGCCAGAATCTAAAGCATGTATTTTGGTACTGCAATTTATCTCCATATTTCCCATGAGGAAATATTCTTCCACAGGCAGTTTTATTCTGCAAAGATTGTGACATAGCCAAAAGTAAGCCTCTCATGTTCAGGATAAGTGAAAACATTGGATAGAGCATTCATCTGCTGTCCAATTTCTGATCTTCTAGGAAAGGCCCCCTCCGATCTTTCCTTAAAACAGAGCAGATCAAGCAGCAGACTTGCCTACACGCCACTTAAATGGCTTTCATTTAAAGATCATTGAAATTTTCAGCACTTGTTCCAGAGCCTTTGACATTTGACAGGCTTTTAAGAAACAAAAGCAAACTTGAAAATCATGTTTTGTTTTCCGTATGTGAAAAACACGACTGGCTTTGTTGAACTGTAAATATCATCAAACCTCATCCTCCTTGCTGTGACATTCTTAATATGCAGTATTTCACTGAAGTTATGTGCCACAGACATATTTACACTAACTCAGACACATTCACAAGGCAGGAATGCTTCAAAAAGGGGTTCTTTTTTGTCCTAGTGGAATGTCATAAATGTAAGCTCTTTCTTGGTGATATAGGGATTTACCCCCTCCCTATACATCCCCCCCCCCTTTTTTTTTTCTTTTGTTTGTATGTATATTACTAATTAAAACTTCATTTTTATTTAAGCTGAAATATTGAAATGCAGATTGTTCTATTTCTGATATAAAAACAAAACAAAACCCAAAACAAACAAACAAAACCCAACCAAACCAAAGCCCTAACTGAAGGTCACATTATTATTCATGCCATTAATTTGATTGCTTTCTTATTGATGCTTTAAAACAGAGGAACTTCACATGGTATCCCAGGAGGTGCAAGGATCCTTAACCCATCCCTAGAGCAACATGGAGTGGCTGGAGAGCTGCCAAACAGAAAGGGACCTGGGGGTACTGGTTGACAGTCGACTGAACATGAGCCAGCAGTGTGCCCAGGTGGCCAAGAAGGCCAATGGCATCCTGGTCTGTAACAGGAATAGTGTGGCCAGCAGGAGCAGGGAGGTCATTCTGCCCCTGTACACTGCACTGGTTAGGCCACACCTTTAGTACTGCGTCCAGGTCTGGGCCCCCCAATATAAGAAGGACCTTGAGACTCTTGAATGTGTCCAGAGAAGGGCAACGAGGCTGGAGAGAGGCCTCGAGCACAAGCCCTATGAGGAGAGGCTGAGGGAGCTGGAATTGCTTAGCCTGGAGAAGAGGAGTCTCAGGGGAGACCTTATTGCTGTCCACAACTATCTGAAGGGAGGTTGTAGACAGGTGGGGACTGGTCTCTTCTTCCAGGCAACCAGCACCAGAAGAAGAGGACACAGTCTCAAGCTGTGGCAGGGGAAGTTTAGGCTGGAGGTGAGGAGAAAGTTGCTCACAGAGAGAGCTGTTAGCCATTGGAATATGCTGGCCAGAGAGTTGGTGGAGTTGCTGTCCCTGGAGGTGTTCAAGAGGGGATTGAACATGGTCTAGTAGGTATGAGGTGTTGGGTGACAGGTTGGACTTGATCTTTGAGATCTTTTCCAACCTTGTTGATTCTATGATTCTATGAATTGAGGTAACACTTTGCCAGAACTTAATGCATTCAGGATTTTGGAGTTAAGCCCCAAAGCAGTAAAACCACACTGCACAATTTCTGGCAGAAATATGAAGAAAATACGTTCCCTCATTTAGATGTGAAAAGGTTGATCAGTAACAAAGGCCAGTATGTACCTTCTGCATATAAATGCTATAAGGCAAAAAGAATTAAACCAATAAGATGCAGACAAAACAATAAACGTATGTTCTTTCAAGTGAGCTTTTGCTACTTAAAGGAAAAAGGAAATTTCCATTGTACAAAGGAAAAATATATGTGTAAAGTTTAGCAAAACATAGTCTCTGCCTAAATGACTCAGGAACTATGACATTTAGTAATTTTGGCTTTGTTTACTTTTCCTTTAATAATCTCCATTATTTAGCCTCAATGTAGTTAGCAAGTGGTGCTTTTTGTTTGAGCAAAGATTACAGCGTTAAAAGCTCAGAAACAATTCAGGAGAGTATTTGTAGTGTAACAATTTCATGTAATCTAAATTGTGAACACTCTGAACATAGCTTCTCAGCCAGCACTGGTTACATCACCTTACATTACCCTTATATGTTTATCTAGAGACATCTATGTCTCTTCCACAGAGTTCTCTTAGTACCATTCAGACTGTCAAACTCTTTTCCAGTGTCCAGTATCCATTTTGACTACTCTTGCATGAAAAGCAAGGCTGCTTATTTCAGGAAAAAAAAAAAAAGAAAAAAGAAAAAGATAGGTAAGACAGAATAAATCTGAAATATAGTGACCCTTTTGCCTGTATATTCTGCTTCTGAACTGCAATGCAAAATGATCTAGGCTCTGGTAACAGAAAATACATTTGCATTTAATGGTGTAGTACCAGCATAAGACTGTGCGAGTCCTGCTCTGACTGAGCTCGGTATACATTGTATTAGGCATTTCATACAACTGTGCTCACTCCAGTTCTGATTTTTTTGGCCTCATTTACAAACATCACAACTACTGAAATCAATGGAGTAAGGAAAATCATATCTGTACCTGGAAAATGTCACTATTAGACAACAGTGCCATATGCTATCACTAAATTGTTATCCTTCACTACAGGACTTGAATGCTCTGTTTGCAGGGGAATTCAGAGCAGGCAAACATCCAGTGGGAGGCTGAGACTGAAATGGCACTTCCCAAAAGAGTGCTCAGAGACTGACTAGTTTCCATGTGGAAACAAGTTTCTTAGTGTTTCTGTCACCTGTTGTACCTTTTTCTACCTCATACAATGCAATTACTATGTCTTACAGACAGGTTGCCGAGTCCAGCTGAGAACTGTGCAATGAATGATCATTTCCTTCCAGAAGGAATTGTCTTTGAGTCAGAGCACATAAAAAAAGTACTTTTGCTATCTATATCCCTTCCCAGATAACAGTGATTGTGACAAGGCACAAGATCAGTCAGTTTCACATCATGAAGAAAAATCTTTCTATGACCCTGGAACTGCTGCTACTGGCCATTGGGTTTAGTTTTAGCACTTGTCACATCAGCATGAGGGATGTTTGCACTCACTTAAACTGTACTCAGCCCTTCTGTGCTACTATTCAATTAGGTGTTTCAAAATGCCCTACACCGTGAAGGAAGCCCTTTAGCAACCTTTAAAGTATGAAAATGCTGTTTGTGACTTTTTTTCCTAGATGGAGCGAACCTCTAATTGTGGGTTTCATCATCTGGAAGTACTGAAAGCCCTGATTAACAGACAAGAGATGTGCAATTGTTCCCTTGTGAAAAATAGATTTATGTTTTGAAAGTTAACCTTGACAGATATTGAAGTACCTTACAGGAGTGGTTATACAAAAGTTTAACCTGAGTGTTTACCTCAGCCTGTCACTGAAGTGGAACAGTACCAGAAATTCATGACTTACTGGCAACTTGTTCTGCTTGCTTAGTATCAAGCACCAATATTGCATTCTCCCTGTAAGCTCCTGGTATAGCATCTTTTCCAGCATATCCATTTGTAGTAAATTGCTTTGCCAGAACCTCCCCTTTTATGATTGCGCTGAACATCTCCTTTTGAAATGTGTTTTGCCCTTAAATGTGCCAGAGTATATACATGGCATCCTGCCAGGGGAGAGTCAGTATTATATTTGGAAGATATTTCTCGTCAGAGTCAGTTTGGTTCCTGGGGGAAGGCATTTTAAAGGTTTCATCTCTGCCTTGTCTGCTTTTGAGCATTATCCAAAATTGTCACAGTTTTCTGATAGATGCAGAGGTAATTAAATATGTGAATGATAGCATTAGTGGCTTTTACTTTTCCATTCCATTCCATTCTTAGACACATTCAAATTACAGAGTAACTCTTTTTGGTACTCAGTGTGAAGTATGTGATTATTTTTTTGCTGCTATTGTTTTGAGTTTGCTTTTTTTCAGCCTACGTTTCTTTCAGCCTACCTTTCTTTCACCTATTTTTCACTGCTTGGAGTGTACCTATCCATAAACTATAATCATTCTGAGCACAATCTCATAGGGCAGAAGCTTAGTTTTGATTAGGAATGTTTCAATCTGCTTGAACCGCTTCCTTTAAGGAAACAAACAAACACACTCACACACAAAAAAAACAACCACCAGTGAAATGCTCATTCAGCCACCTATATATCTGCACTAAAGTTAGCATTTAGTGATCAGTTATGTTACTCCCCTTCATACAAATTATGTTTTTATTGTAGATTGTGATATTTTGTCCAAATTCTAGTACAATATGATAGGAAGCTTTTTAATGTGTGAGTGTATGCACTTAGGTGATTTATTTCAGAGCTTTAGATCTGTTATTACTGTCATTGTACATGACATTAACATATAGATCTGTACTATCAGAGTTTATAAGTGAAAGCAAAAAGGAAACCAAGCAACATTCTGATTAGAAACTGCTTGTCCTGGAAATATCTCTCAGAATAATGCTCAAGCTCACTGACCCTCAGGTCAACAGACAGGGCAATATATATTCAAGTAGAATTAATTTGCTATAAAAGTAAACATATCCAAAACTAAAGTATTTGGAGATCTCGATGATATCTCTTTTTTTTATCTTAGTCATTTCTGTTCTGCTTATATCCCTAGCTATGAACATCAGCCTAGGTATTTCCTAGCTATTGTTTAGACTGAGCCAAATATGAAGTGCTTTGAACCTGGGTCAAAAAGCAGGAACTGTAAGTTTCAAGTATGAATTATTAATGGTTGTAGACATCTAAGGTTTAGGCTGAACGTTACAGTAGCTGCATCTTTCCGCAGTCATTTATCACATCTAACCTAAAACCTCTTGAAGGGGATTTAGGTGGCTTCCTCATACCATGTTCTTTGGCCCTTTTAAAAAAAGATTCACTGTAGACTCTCAAACAAGGGGGTGTCTAAATATCTTTGGCCTTGATCTAACTTTCACATGATAGTCTCTTAAACATCACTATTATTGTTATTGCTAATCATTTAATTGGAAGTCTTACTACTTGCCTGTATCTTCAGAAATAGAGCTCTGGCTGTATGGTTTCTGAGAAACAACAGCCAATTTCTGAAAATTATACAGATTTACTGCTGGTTTGAGCAGTAGCAGAGGGCACAGAATAACTTCATTTGTAATCAGAGGCAGAACACTGCATAAAATTCCCAGACTTGGTTTATTTTGTTATTATTTCAGTACAAAAGAAACCACAAATTTACAAATGCATAAACAAGAACGACACCTGAATATGAATTAAATTGCAAGGAGCACTGCTGACAGGAGTATCTAGCTTTCAATTTCAGAGACAGCTTTGTTATTTTTGCTTGAGACAGCTGTATCCTTTAGGGACAGAACAGAAAAGAAAGCTCAGAGCACCCAAAACACTGAAGGGCCAACAGTTTGGAAAATCACTAAGAAACATGAAATTCTAGGTGCTTGGAAGAAAACAAAGCCTAAAGACACAAAGAATATAAAACAATAAATCAAATGTTTTCTCTTGAGTGTTCTTCTCAATCCCTCTTTCACAAAGCAGGTAATTTTTCATCATTATTACAATTGTTATTAATAGAACACCTTCAGTAAGAGTGCAAAATTAGAAGCAGCAAGGCTACATTCCTGTTCCTTGGCACTGCAGGAAAGCACAGAAGTCAGAATTCACTCTGGCTGATGTTGTTTTCTGTTTCTTCTCAGACAGTGGATCTCTGTTCTTTGCTCTTATCATTGCATGGTCAGCTCAAGGAAGCTGAGTGTTTACTAATGGTAACAGTTCAACATGTACTATAACCCATTGTGATTTTTGGCTCATCCCATCAGATTTTTCTGAGGGTTTTTTGTCCATAAAAGGATTTCACAAGCTGTGATTGCAATATTCCAGTCTTTATTAGTCTCACTGAGAAGTCTTACTTCTATGCATAAGATCAGCCCTCGCACTGTCATAAACTGGAATAAATGAAATTGTTTGTACAAGCTTGGTTGCATATTGACGAAGGGTGGTTGAGTCAGTGTTGGCTTTCTGGGTACTTATTACTGAAGGGAAGAAAGAATATTGACATTTTATTCAGAAAAAAATCATAATAAACATCTGAAAAATCTCTGCTCTCCATTACGTCATGAGTTGTGATTTGTGGCACATGCATCAACTATTGGTGAGATGTTACCATGGGGCTGGAACACCTCTGCTATGAGGATAGGCTGAGGGAGTTGGCGGTTGTTCAGTCTAGAGGAAAGAAGACCCTGAGAGGGCCTTAGGCTGCCTTCCAATACCTGGAGGGATGCTACAGGAAGTCTGCAGAGGGACTTTTCATGAGAGTGTCTAGCAGTAGGATAAGGGGGAGTGGTTTGAATCTGAGGGAAAACAGGGCTAGACTGGAGCTTAGGAAGAAGTTCTTCAGTAAGAGGGTGGTGAGTCTCTGGAACATGCTGCCCAGGGAGGGTGTGGCTGCCTCTTCCCTGGGGGTGTTGAAGGCCAGGCTGGAGGAGGCTTTGAACAGCTGAAGGGAGGTTGTAGACAGACGGATGTTGGTCTCTTCTCCCAGGCAGCCAGTACCAGAACAAGAGGACACAGTCTCAGGCTGCTCCAGGGGAGGTTCAGGTTGGAGGAAAAAGTTCTATACAGAGAGAGTGATTGCCCATTGGAATGGGCTGCCTGGGGAGGTGGTGGAGTCGCCGTCATTGGAGGTTTTCAGGAGAAGACTTGATGGGGTGCTTGGTGCCATGGGTTAGTTGTTTAGGTGGTGTTGGATTGGTTGATGGGTTGGACGCAATGATCTTGAAGGTCTCTTCCAACCTGATTTATTCTATGTATTCTATGAATCTAGTTGAGAGTTGTCCCTGCCCATGGTGGGGAGGTTGGAGTAGATGATCTCTGAAGTCTCTTCCAACCTGAGTCATACTAGGAGTCTATGATACTCATGCAAATACTTTTTGTCCAGAGTGTTTAAATTAAGATAGTTTGTTGAATATGGTTTTCTGGAAACCTATAAAATTGTCACCTGGATATTTGGATAAAACTTCTTGGACCAAGGTTGGAACTCATTACAATGATACTGTTTTTGTGTCACTTAGAAACTCTTATATAGGGCCTTCTACCTTCTGTTTACAACAGTTGATTATTAACTGCTTTATACATCATTATGAGGCTGGCTGGATTATGCTGGCAGATGCCTGCATTTCATAACAAAGTAATTCCTCCAAGTATTAAACATGGCTAATTATACTAAAGGTAGTTTGTGAACTAGATTACTCAGTGTCTGGATTAGAAGCAGCAACTCCAAAACAAAGAGGGGTTTACCAAAAAAGTAACAGAGTCAAATAATGGCACATTTGCTGAATCTGGTAGTGCTGCAAATAGAGGTGAGAAAGAACTGAAATAATAATTATTATATTCAGGTTTATGTCAGGGCAGTGTCTTGGTAAATTCAAACCTTGTAAAGTGAAAGCAGCTCTCTTGAATTCTTCCACCAAAACTTCTGGCCAAAACCCAGGCCCTATGATTTTAATGTCAAAAAGAACAGAGATTAATTTCTGTTTTCATTTTTCAGCTCTCTGTGGTTGTTTCTTTTGGCACAGGCTGGATTTGGAAATACAGAAATATCACAAGGAAGACAGAAAATGCAGTATTTCATGCAGTATTCAAGGGAAAGTAAAAAAGAACTTTCCAGATGGGCTTTCTCAGGGAAATTATCCTTCTCCCTAAGAAATGGGTCTAAGTAAAAGCACTTGTTGCAAACCTCTGAAAACCTTTCCTTCACAAAACCTTTGTCTTTGTTCCTCCATTTCCCATTAGCATTTCTTGTATAGATTCAGGATAATGATGTCTTCACAAAGCTCATCATTTCAAGGTCACAAATGCTTCAGCAAAATTCATTCAGTGCAAATTGCACCGGTTAATATACTCTGAATTCCAGGATTCTGCTAACTCTTTAAAGGGTATGTAGAAAATGCAGGTTAACACATGATGAGATGCTTCATTGCAAGACAATTCTGTTGTCTAAGTGGTAGTGAAATTCACACTTTATGAAGATTTTTTTTTTTAGTCTTATGTCTTGTGTTTCTGACACTCTGCAGCTGTTTGCTCTTAAGTGCAACGAGCCTCCCTATGCAGGTCATTTGATCCCTCCAACCCATTTGATTACAAGAGTAATATTGGAAAAGAAAGATCCTGTTGGTATTTCATTGATTATCTCAAATCCATTATATACCGGGGGGGGGGGTGGGGGGGTGGGGAATAGAAAAAAGTTAGAGGGTTTAATTTTAATGTGTTCTGTGTGAAATAAATAAGGGCAAAGATGAAGAACAGGAAAATATTACCATTCTAGAATGAAGGGAGAATATTAATAAAAGGAAATTGGACAGTTCAGTAACAAACAACACAGTAGATCACCACTAAAAATTAGCATAATTGGCAGCTGGCATGTTCAATATTTCAAAGTGGTAGGAGGTGCAGCAGACCTTTGGTAGGCAGTAGTGGGGTTCAGTGCTTAGTCCCTTAAATATGATCAATGATTCTCTCAAAAATACTGGCTGTAGATAATCACATATGAAAGCCATTAGAGATATTTTTTAGCTGCTTATAGAAAAAAGAAAGGCCTGCATATTAATTTACCATGCTCTTTCATTAGTTTTGTGTCATTTGTTTCATTAGTCATCTGCTGTTTCACACTGATGTCAATGACACAAAACTAATTTCTAGCTAAATTGTACTGGTGAATTGCACCCCATTACAAGAGTAATTCCATCGTGCTCATTTGTATTAGGAATGAACAGTTGCATCAAAGCTGTTGGCTCTATCCACTTTATCCAAAACACCTCCTCTGTGAAAAAACAAACATTTTCTATGAAGGTTAGATGGTATCTGAGCTGCATTTTGAAAATCAAGCAGTAAATATCCAAGTACTGTTTTATTTTGGCTGTGCCTTTCGGGATGTATCCCTAATATGTGATTTATGCAAGCACCCTCCTATACTCTTCTGATGTAGATATTTACAACTATCTCATAGTGAAAACTCACTAGTCTGAGACATTAAAAAGCAAACAAATAAATAATCCAGAAAACCAGCCCTGGGAACTTCAAGAATTTACTAATCTGAGTCATTAGAAAGCACATAAACAAGTGATCTGGAAACCCAGCCCTGAATACTTCTTGCCAGCATAGTACAAAGAAAGTGAGTTACCACATCTGGATATAAATCTTGATGTCAGCCCTCACTTAGGGGGTTAAATAGTCTGTTGATGTCACCCTTATTAATTTTTTTCTTCTATGTAGGGGAAACACTCACCTTGTTTGAAGTCCTTTCTGTAGGCTTTTACAGATTAAGGTCTTTTTTTGAGAGGTTCTGAATTTGATGGGAATTCTTTTATCTGGAGAAAGCATGGCACATTCTTGATACGACATAACTAGTTCACTACCTTGATACTTAATGCTGCACAGAAAGCATTCACAGAATCACAGAACCAACCATGTTGGAAAAGACCTCAGAGATCATCAAGTCCAACCTATTACCTAATACCTAACACCTCCTGACAACTAAACCATGGCTCCAAGTGCCACATCCAATCCTTTTTTGAGCACCTCCAGTGATGGTGACTCCACCACCTCTCTGGGCAGCACATTTCAATGGCCAGTTACTCTTTCTGTGAAGAACTTTCTCCTCACCTTGAGCCTAAACTTCCCCTGGTGCAACTTGAGACTGTGTCCTCTTGTTCTACCACTGGTTTGTCAAGTTATACCCCCAAAAAATTCCTTAAGATATACGATGGGGAGCAGAGTTTGAGTTCTTCCTTTTACTCTTTAAAATAATTAAGTGCCAACTTCAGTACCTGAAGGGGGCCTGTAACATCAGGGCTTTGAGAAAGAGGTTGTAAGAAAGGAAAAACAAAAAAATATTCTCTATTGCAACAAAAAAAAGTGTTTTGAGAGAAAATTATAGGGAAAGAAATCTAGTTCCAAAAAAACCCAGAACTTTCTCCATAACCCTGCAAAATTCACCCTCATAAACTAGTTCTGGAAGAAGTGCTTTATATAAGATGAACAAGTGTCACAAAATCTGGCCTGACACCTCCAGCTGAGACTGAACAGCCACAATCTCCTTCTCTTATTTCCCTTCTATTATGTACTTAGAAAGTGCACGGTAGGCAACTGTGTAATAGGAGACAGAAAAGATCGTATCATTTGTGTTTGCTCTTCACTTCTACTTACATTTGATTAAACAATCATTTAAAGGGGAAACATATTTTTAGTCTCACAGAATGACTACTCTTCATTCTTTAGATGTAGGCAAAACCCAGGGATTTTTCTTTTTTTCCCCTATGATTCCAAAATGGCTATGTTTTGGGTAGCTGCTATCAAAAGGAGTTCAGTACTTTTCCAGTCTGCAGCAAGCTGACAGAGTAAATGATAATGTCTTAAAAAGAGTAAGTTACTTCATGGTGAAATACATAGCACAAAATGACATCATGTGACATATTAAGAGATGTCTAACAGGCACATTTTTAATCAGCTTGATGGTAACCTTTGAGCACTGGTGTGAGTGGCTCGGAGGTGAGCAAGCTCTGTAGGCCACCACTGTGCTCTGTGGGAAGTGCTGTGTGACTGATTTGCTAAAATAGTGCATGATGCTGTTCTGTGTCGTGGATTCAGAGCTGTACTAGGAAGGGCAGTTTTTGTCTCTCTCCATGTTTGCAAGGTTAAGACATTGTTCCAGCGCAGGTCACTGACTCCTTGTGCCTCGGCCATAGTTCATAGAGAATGGCTTAAATTGGAAAGGGCCTTAGAGATCACCTATTCCAACCTCCTGACCATGGGCAGGGACACCTCTCAACTAGACTCAGCTACCCTTGTACTGAAGAACCTCTTCCTAAGCTCCAGACTAACTCTACTTTCCCTCAGCTGCAAACCACTCCCCCTTGTCCTGCCACTGGACACCCTTATTTAAAGTCCCTCTGCAGGCTTCCTGTAGGATCCTTTCAGGTACAGGAAGACAGATCTAAAGACCCCCCAGAGTCCTTTCTTTTATAGGTCAAACAACCCCAACTTCCTCAGCCTATCCTCACATGTTCCAGACCCATGGGATCATTTTTGTGGCCTCCTCTGGACTCCTTTTCATTAGATAAATGTCAATAGAAAAGATTATGAAACGTTACAAATGCAAACACTCACATATGAATATGGATTCAATAACAAGTTTATTTAATGTTCAAAAGTTATTTGTGTTTCATCCTGGTTAAGATGTGGCTCCTTAAAATGGTATAAGAAATAAGAATTAAGAATTAAGTCCAGGGATTTCAGTGGCATTGAAATGGCAAGAGGATTTTGTAATTAGATTTCTACTTACTTGTTTTCCCAACAAGTCCAGGTACAATAGGAGGCTGCAGTGAATCAAATCTAAGAGTGCATTATGACAAACTCATATGATGCCACCACATACCAATAATGCAAGAACGATAAGAACCATTGTAATTCATGCAGTTAGATATTTTTTTTCTTAACTTTCCTAATGCTGAGAAGTCACAAGACAAATTAATCTTGAGTTTATTTCCACTCCAGCAGAGTTAAGTCAGGGGATACATTTGCTCTGCTCACTAGCAACACTGCTGTACTTGGTGTACTTTGCTTTGTGTGTGACAGAGAGAAACCTGATGGTATGTGAATGATGAAGTTTAATATGGTTATCAGAAGGTCCTTTAATGACTATAATAATTCCAAATCCTGAGCTTGTCAAGCTAACTGCTTTGCTTTCCTTTAATTATAATTAATGATCACGCTGAAGACAGAAAAAGAGAACTAAAATACAGGAAGAGAAAGATGAGTTACTAGATGGGACTTCATATGACCTTATACTGCTATAAACAATTAAAAACCCCAATCATTTTATTTGATTAGATAGTTTACACTCATTCTGTTCCAACATGAGCTACTTTCTGATCATGCCATTAATCATGTTATTTAACTGAATATTAATCTAATGTCTCTTCATTATGAATAATGCTAGGGGAGACAAATTTGTCTCAGTGATCAGACCAATGACCTTTCCAATTTCTGTGATGGTAATAATTAAAAAGAGGTCTTTTTTTTTTCTACATTTTATACTGAACTTAGAATTACAATTGTGGAGGAAGAGCATCAGACCTTTAGAAATAAGAACCTTTTTTTGCAGTACCTGCTTCTTTTATTGAACAAAAGAGCAGAATACATGCCTCAGAGAAACCTTCTGACTCGCATGGGACAACTGCAGTCCTGGCCTGTATCGGGAACAGCGTGGCCAGCAGGAGCAGGGAGGTCATTCTGCCCCTGTACACTGCACTGGTTAGGCTACAACTTGAGTACTGTGTCCAGTTCTGGGCACCTCAGTTTAGGAAGGATGTTGACTTGCTGGAACGTGTCCAGAGAAGGGCAACGAAGTTGGTGAGGGGTTTGGAACACAAGCCCTATGAGGAGAGGCTGAGGGAGCTGGGGTTGCTTAGCCTGGAGAAGAGGAGGCTCAGGGGAGACATTATTGCTCTCTATAACTACCCGAAGGGAGGTTGTAGACAGGTGGGGACTGGTCTCTTCTCCCAGGCAACCAGCACCAGAACAAGAGGACACAGTCTCAAGCTGTGCCAGGGAAGGTATACACTGGGTGTTAGGAAGAAATTCTACACAGAGAGTGCTTGGCCATTGTTGGAATGTGCTGCCTGGGGAGGTGGTGGAGTCACCATCATTGGAGGTGTTTAGGAGGAGACTTGATGGGGTGCTTGGTTGCATGGTTTAGTTGATTAGGTGGTGTTGGATGATAGGTTGGACGCAACGATCTTGAAGGTCTCTTCCAACCTGGTCTATTCTATTCTATTCTATTCTATTCTATTCTATTCTATTCTATTCTATTCTATTCTATTCTAAACTGAAGTAGTTAGTTTGAAGTCATTTACAGGAATCACAAAACATAGTAAGTTACCATGAAAGCATTCTTGTGTATGTGAAGTTTGTGTGTGAAACAATAAAATAACCAATTAAATCCTTTACTTGGAATCTGCTTGGATTTTAGAGTTTTATAGTGCTGTGCATTTTGCTTTGCTTTGTTTATTTTTGTTTTGACTATCTACACAAAAAATTAGAATTATATTGCGAGTCTTTGGCATTGCTCTTTTTCAACAACTGTACATCAAACACTGTGCTTTAATGGAATTTTAATAAAAGAAAAGGATTCATACTTCCAGAATTTTGGTTAAATGTGCAAATGAGATGTCATGCTGCTCAAGCAGCAGCTGTTGCTATGGTCAAGCAGTTGAGGTAGGAAAAATGTCCTTTTAAATAACACATTGGATCTTAAAACTTAATGTTGTGGGATTAAGTTGAATTGTAGCGTTCAGAAAAAGGAAATAATAATAAAAAAAGATAATTAAAATGCCTAATTTTTGAGGTTTTTCTTTCTAGTGTAACTTTAGGAGAACCTCATACTGCAATTCAGGACATATTAATTTATGTAGAAACACTTGGAGCTGTCTTCTACCTTAGTCACTGAGAAATCATTTGAGAAGCTTACAATAGGTAAAGAAATTCTAATAAAAGAGTGACTGAAGATGTAAAATCATCCAGTTTAAGGTCACACTCTGTGTTTTTTTCATGAGCCTGGTACAAGAAGAGGTGTCTTTATGTCTCACTTTAGGAACAAATAAGGTTTACTGGACAAGCAGTGAAAGAAATGGGGAGTTTCATTCTCTGTGCTGGTGGGGAGCAGGAGGTAGGCCATTTCCACTAGCTCTTTTTGCATAGGAACAAAATGCCTTTGACAAAAGGTGTCTGACAAAAGGTCTTGGTTTTGCCTATTATTTTAGCTGTTAGAAGTCACCTGATTTATACTGACTGAAATGGGTTAGTGGAATGATCTCAGCAGCAGCTTGGAGGTGGATGAGGCAGAGCTGCAGTCAAAAGACACACATTCCCAGGCTTAAAATCTACTTTCCAGAACATCATAGAAATAGTTGCATTTATGAAGAAATTAGGTAAAAAGACAATTCTATGACCTCACCCATTTCACAGCACAAACACTGAACCCTCCCTGGGGGTGTTCAAGGCCAGGTTAGATGAGGTCCCTTCCAACCTGAGCCATTCTATGTTTCTATGGTTGTATGATTTCCTCTGCATGTTTAGTAAATCAAGTATGATGAAACCTGGCAGTCCACAGTAAAAAACTGGTCCCCCCTGGACCTTACTCAGTGTTTATATTATACAGTGTTTCATTCTTGCAAAGAGATTCTAATCATAGTTTCCTGTTCCAACCTCTGATGTCTTCTCAGTATTTTGGTTGACCTATTGTTACGTGAGGCAGTCCTATAAGTTTAAAGGTTTTATTTCTTTATCATTAATTTACAGTCCCCTCACCAAAATCTCCTGAAAGGAATTAACAGGGGGAAAAAAGTCATTAAACAGGGCCATATTTTATTTACAGGGATTTTTTTCTGTGCTGACAGTATCAGAGAATACAAGTAGGGGTAACAGTTTACACAATAGCTGAGCTTTAGAGTTTCCTTGCTATAAAATTTGCCTTTGACTTCAGTGGTCAAAGCAGGGGATAGAGACATGAAAGACAAATGAAACTGAAGTTGGTGAAAAGGAGTTAATAGCTACTGCAGTTGTTCAGCACAAGCCTAGCAGAGGTCTTATGCTCTGGTTCAGTTCACAGGTGATGGATACTTTGATCAGGTCTATTTTTTGAGATATTCACTTCACTAACTGTATTTACTGAACCAATTTTAACCGTGCTTAGAACGTATTTAAAATATGTCATGGCTTTCTCTGTGCTGAGTGTTTTGTTTTGACCAAGGGTAATTGCTATTTCTACAAATGTCAGAAAAGTGTCATGTTTTCACTAAAGTGTAAGCAACATTGTCAACTTAAGGGCACATGTTCTATGAAGGACATTTTACTGCTTTATTAAAAGAAAAAAAATACAAAGAAACTATATATATATATATATATATATATATATATATATATATTTTCACTCTGTCCCAGGCTGGAGTGAGTGGAAAACACTGCAGAAAACAAATATTGGAGAAAATGCAACAATATATTGAATGAAGTGATTGCATCTCTTTCTGCTTGAAAGAGACCAGCACAGAGCCACAAAGACACTGAAGCCTGTGGAGCGCCTCCCCGCTGAGGAAAGGCTGAGGGAGCTGGGGCTCTTTAGCTTGGAGAAGGGAAGCCTGAGGGGTGACCTCATTCATGTTGATAAAGGGCAGTGTGGGGAGGATGGATAAAAATCAGTCATTCAGACAATCTTGGACCCAACTTTGTCTTTCCTCTGTATGCTTAAATCTATGCTAGCTCTCTAGGCATATTTCAGTGCTCTTACAACAGGATGTGGTCAATTCGTAGTCAATTTTCTCACCCGTAGCATAGGTTAAGTGACCTAACCAAGGGCTAATCTCCTTTCTAGATGAAAGCTCATCAAAAATGCCATCTGTCTATTGACAAATATTTAGGAGGCAGTCTTTATACCATGTCTGTGACATTTTCATTAAAAGAAAAGGGAGGGCTTGTATGCAGGAGCTAAATGTGTAGTGATATAACTGAAGAATTGTTCCAGTGGTTGGGTTTTGAGAAATTAATCAATTGTATGATGCATTATTACCCTGGAAGCTCATGGTCCACAATAGGATTCATTCCTGTGTAACCTGCTCTAGGTGATCCTTCTTCGACAAGGGGGTTGGACTCGATGATCTTCAGAGGTCACTTTTAACTCTACCATTCTATGATTCTATGAAGTTGTTATAAAAGAGGCTAAGAGAAATTATATATATCTGGGAAATAAAAGTTCTACTGAAGTAGAATACTGGAGTGTATTCACTGTATAAAAAAGTAAACTGAAAGGATGTGCTTAGAGTTTCTTTCAGTTTGGAGGTACTCTAGTGTGTACACAAAGCTGCAGGCATACCCTGCTAACAGCATAGCCACCACAGAGCAATTAAAATGATTACTGCCTTTTACACCTATTCTGAGACTCTACACACAGTGAATGCATGCCTAATTTGAATATGGGATTGAAACCTTAGCCTTGTAACCCACATTTCATTTCTTCATTTATACATTTTTTCCCCTTTCACTATTGTATGAAGATTTTATGAAGGTTTTCTTTAGCTCCTTCTGTGAATTTGGGAGAAGCCCTTTCATTCACTTTCAAGTACACAGAATTATTAAGCTTCCTAGCTCAGGGAATGTACCCATGAAAGATGATCTAGAAAGTTTTGCCAGCTCTCATTTCCATAATGCATCTTTTGGGGTTATAAATATAGGTGTATGATGTTTCACAGCCTTTTCTACCTATTTCATGGCTTATTAGTGCATCTCTAATGCATTTTGCAAAGGAATGGTGGATCAATAATTCCATTTTACATATCAAGAGACTAGGAGAAGGAAAGCCAAAGTGAATTTTTCAAGGTCAGCTGGAGGCTAGAGGCAGAGCACAGGTCTGCGATCCCAGTTGGTTTGAAGAGGCATCTGTGAGGGCTTTCTCTCAGATGGGAGAATAAAAAAATACTGTCTTCTGATATCTGCTGCCTCATCTCTATGCAAATGTGACACCGTGTGCATGCCAGGTGCACACATGTACCCACATACACGAAATACATGATGTGTAATTTCTTTCTTATTGAAAATACTTTCTGATACCTTGGAATTTTTTTCTCTCACTCATCCTCTGCTCCAGCACACTGAAAAGGTCTTGACAGTATTTCATCTCATTCATGTGTTATCATTGCTACTGTCAGGAGATTTTGGATAATAAATGCAGTGCTTTACCAACTAAAAACATTTTCTTTTTGTACTGACACAGACTCGTCAATAAAACCCCACGGCATGTTAACTTCCCATCTCTCAGATGTGGCACACTGACATTTACAATGCAGAGAAAGGTAACAAAGTGTGAAACAGATCATAAATCATTTAAAGAGAGTTAAAAAGAGACTTAAAACAAAAGCCTCCAGGAAAGGAAGGGGGGAAAATAGTGGAAAAGTGAAATGGGCACCAAAGATTATTTTATATGAGAATGAAACAATGACCTTTTCACCTAGCATTATTCACATTGGTTTGCCTTCCTCAGCCTCTGCAGTCCAGAACAATTCAGGCTGTGCAGCATGCTGCATGAGGAATGAACCTTTTATTTTATTATTACCCAGGGCATGATACCCTTGAGAGGAATGACAAAAACAAGTGAGAAGAGAGCAAAAGGGAAAGCAATAGTCGCTACTGGTTTGGGATAATAAAAGCAAGCAACAAACATAATAACATACTTGGAGGGAGTCTTCAATTCAAAGTTCACAAGGCAGGCAAATGCACTTTCTTGGAAACTTTTACATTTCAAAATGTGTTTTACAATCTTTTCACTCAGCCATTTAAATATAGGCTTTGCAGATGCCTGGAAATGTAGGGAGGGAAAGGGGCACACTTCATCATAGCTTGAAAATGTGAATGTACAAACAGTACTCTTCACGGAGGCGCAGAACAGAAGGTTGGATATTTATATGATCAGCTCTAAATCATGATGTTTTACAAGCAAGTTCTGTTTTCCATTTAATGGAGCTAAGGTTGTAATATAGACTTGTAACCAAAATCAGAAGTTGCATGTCTGTGTCAGAACCCTCAACCCTCCACCCCAGAAAAAAAAACCACAACCAAACATATTTAATACCACGACTAAGGGAAAGTATTTTAATATGAAGTACAAATGATAACAATTAACAGCTGTGAGCAGCCTGTTAGAACCCTTTTATAGACAAGAGAAGTAAAGACTGGAACTAGGAACTAAGACAAAGAAAATATAGTGAGGTCACCGATAATTCAGCTGTGTCTGTGCATATGCCAGGTAGTTCTTAGTGAGAACAATAATGTGCATTTTGTTCTCAGATGCTTTACAGACACAATAGTGGATTCTGAAACACTAGGGGTTGTCTGGAATCTAATTATTGCTAAAAAACACAAAGCAAAGATGTGCAACAATTTTTGTCAGGAGGAGAATAAATAATGATATACCCAATTAACTCTGTAGAAGGCATTTTAGGTAAACAGACAGACATTAGTAGACTAGAACTTGAAGATGACCTCCCAGTTAACCATTAGCTTTGCTGAGAATGTTAAGGAAAACAACAAGAGGCTATTTCTTTGTGTGAAATAGATTCAGGCTTGATCTGTGTCAGCTGTTGGGAAGTGAGGAAAGCCTCAGCAGTAACAGAAGAAGAGACTTAAACTTCCCTCATAATTTCCCTTGTAATTTCTACTAGTTTCAAAATAATCAGTGATTTTCCAGCGAGGTATTCTCTGGCTGAAAGCAATAATCTGTCTTCCTTCCAAGATCTGAGAGATAAAAGACTCCTAGACATCAACATTGTCCAAAATGTACAATTCTGAAACCACTTTTGTTTTTTTTTTTGCTTTACTGGCTCTGAAACTTCTTATAGTTCTCCATGGCATGCCTTTTTAGACCTGGAAATGAGCAGTAGTGTCTCTTTCTTGCTAGTCTTTTAAAGTCTCCTGTGGCTTGCAGTCTGCCATCACAAGCTGGTCATTTGACTAGAGCTTTTTTTCATCTTTCTCCCTGCTACTGAGAGTGCATTTTGAATTCCACTCATCACCCCAAGATTTATTAGGCTACATTTGCCCAGTCTGCATCTGTCTAAGTGTCCAACAATGTCGTATTTCACAGCAGGGCATCCTGTAACTATGCAGGATCTGGATACAAGACTGATTCAGACCACTGGTGAGTTGACTCTCCCACCTAATAGCAAATGTTCATCTTTTTCTAGTGCTACTATATTGCTCATGTCTACATCTGATTAGTGGCTTTCAATATGGTAGTCAATTTCAAATTTCCCCCAACTAGATTGCCAGTAAACATCCCTACAAGTACTGCGTGGTAAAAACAGCCTCTTGTGACATTTTCCCAGTTGTTTAGTTTCAGCAGCAGTGGTATGACCATAGAGATGCTGAGACTAATGCAACTGCTAAATCAGAAAAAGAATCATGATTATTGGTAAAGTTCATTATAATATCTTAGTCAGCATTTTAATTTCTGGATGTGAAGCAGTTTAATGGAACTGGAAAGATACAAAACACCATTTCATTTTTCCTCTGTCTTGTAAATCAAAGACACTATAAAATTACAGCAATAATAAAGGTACTAATAATGCACTGTGAATCTCTTTAACCAATTATCCCATTTCCTGCCTGGCTATTAAGCTATGCTCAGAATTCTCAGGGAAAACGCATTTGCATTGTACAGTAAAAGGCAAGTTTAAATGCATTACATGACAGCCAACGTATTAATGTCACTTGTGATCAGCAGCACCAATTGCCTAGCTGAGAAACTCATGGACAGTCAAGGCAATGAACTGAATTATTCAGTGGGGAAGATTTTTGTGCTCTGTAGGACTCAGTTAAGGTACCTAAATGTAAGCTGCAACAGTGACCTGTCCTTTAACATTGGATTAGCTGGTGCCCTCAACAAAAGAAGGACATGGACCTGTTTGAGGTCCTTCAAGAGAGACAGGGCTGTGCTGGAGAGAGTCTAACAGAGTTAAGAGGATGACTGTAGGACTCAAACATCTCTGCTGTGAAAAAAGACTGAGAGACTTGGGGCTGTTTAGTCTTGAGAAGAGAAGGCTGAGAGAGGATCTTATCTATAAATATCTCGGGGTAGCTGTCAAGATGAAGGTGCCAGGATCTTTTGGGTGGTGCCCAGTGATAGGACAAGGAACAACAGGTACAAGCTAGAACACAGGAGGATCCACTTCAACATCAGGAGACACTTCTTCAGGGTGAGTGTGACAGAACATTGGAACAAGCTGCCCAGAGAGGTTGTGGAGTCTTTCTCTGGAGACATTAAAAACCCACCTGGATGGGTTTCTGTGAAGCCTGCCCTCGGTGATCCTCCAGGGTTGAACTTGAGTTTCCTATTCTTTTTCAGAAATAAAGTTATCTCAGTTTCAAACCTTTAGTGAAGTTTATTGCAGTTGAATTGGGAAGCTAATTGGGTTCTAGGTCAAAAGTACAAGAGTGACATAGTAACCATAGTGGCTAAGTAACACAATGTTAGAAAGGAACTGAGGCATCATGCTGTCAGCATGACTGAGAAAATCCATTCCCATTGTTATGCATTTTCATATCTTATCAGCAAAGAACAATACCTAAAAGGATTATTTGTCAGGATATAAATTTAGATTTATTTTGGCCCATCTTTTCAGTTTTCATTATTAAAAAAAGATTATTTGTGTAGTCAGTGTGAGTTCTGCTCTACAGAAAATTCAGTTTCTGGCTTCTAAGAAAATCTTGCCATGTGGTGTGTATTGCATGTCTTTCTGAGATTGTATTCCAGTTACTTTTTTGATGTCCATAACTAATCCTTTGAAGGGTTCCATGTTTTTATGAGCATATTTGTTTCATGAGAGTATTTGTTTGTCTGTCCATCTGTAAGAAAGGGAAATATCCAGAGTGCAAGAAAGATCTGCAGTACTTTGTGCAACAGAAAACACAGAGTCCTGGATAAAGAAAGAGCCAAATCTCCAGTAAATATAAGCCCAACATATTTGAGAAGAGCTCATGACAGGCATACCTGTGGGACTGAGATCACAGTTTTTGTCTTCTAATTACAGCAATCAGGAACAAGAAGAATCTGTTTTGGGAAGTGAGGCCAAATGCATGAACCAAAGGACGTGGTGTTCTGTACTATTTCTCCAAATATTTTTCTGTTCTTTTGTATTTAGGGGGTGAAGCTATTTCCATTGGTGTATGTTCCCAAAATGTATTCTTGGCATTGGAAGATCTGGAACCAGATCTCAACAAGTGATTTGAGAATGCTTCTTTGTGAGAAAGCATATCATAGATTTCTCTCTCTCCCTTTTTTTTTTTTTTTCCTTTCAAATATCTGCTGGCTTATAGTAGGTGCTTGACTGACTGTTTTGAGTAAAGTCATTATTTTTTTACCAGTACAGGAGACAGTAAAGACCTCCACACCATTAACTTTTCTTCCTATAACTCTGTTACCAATGCGAGGATGGTATACCCTGAATTTATTACACTTCCGTATCTTACGATGCTATTATTCCATCTCTACTCAGGCTAAGCATTATGTTTGTAATACAGATGGTGAGAGTTTTACCTGCTCTTCTGCAGAGCTAGCCTCTTAATGTACACTTAATTGTAACTGCTACTACTCTATAAAATTTCATAGACCCTGGTGGATTAAGTCTAGTTATTAATTTGCATAGTTTTATGAAACATTTATTGGATTTGTCTTCTTTAGTGTCTTAGCATATTACTGACAGAGATAGTCTAATTTGAAAATAACAACAAGGGACTTGGAAGCTTTATGAGGAATTATAAAACTATTCCCCAGTGGAATATTATAGGAACATGGCTTTTCAATGTAGTTGTGCTGTGACATTCTAGAAGTATACTTTATATTGTTAACATGTGAAAATTATCCACATCTGCTTTTTTTTCTACACTAATTCCTTACATGTACACTGTTTCCTCTGTGCTTCTGACTTTGAGAATTGTTCAGGGGGGAGGAAGGAAAGCAGGATGATCTTTTATTAGTAGTCTAAATCATTGCAAACCACTTCCTTTAACTCCCTTGGAAGCATTCTCCTCTTCCCTACCTCTATATTGGTACACAAACAGCCAAACATTATGTGGAGGGCATAGCTCAATAGCCACGAAATCCTGCAGTGCTAAAATTTCCCTTTGCTATGGATCTCTGTGATATTTCTACATTATAAATATTTCTTAATTAATTTTAGAATATTTGGTGTTGCATTGCCCAACAGGGAAAGAAGATGCTATAACCTGCAATTTCACCATTACTCTTGCACAACTGTAAATAAAAATTTAAATAGCTGCATTTGTTCCTCAGCAAACTCAAAATTAAAATACAGAAGATTGAACTGCTCCTCTTTGCACAATGGAATGCTTGCGATAGCCCTAGGCTATCACTTGTGGTGTTGCGTCTGACTTGTATAAAATTACCTCCTTTCCTCAAATGTTGCAAAAGAGTATTTGACAAGGCTTCATGCTCCTTTGAATGAAAGGAACTGTAGTTCTTAGTGGACACAAAGTTGAATACTAGTCAGAAAAGCACAGTTGCAGCAAAGAAGACCAGCAGCTTCCTGGGCTGTGCTAGGGAGAACATCAGATGAAGACAAGTGATCCTTTCCCAGCAGAAGAGAGAGACATACTGGAGTCAGCCCAGTGAGAGGCCATGAGGGTCATTAAGGGCTAGAAGCATGTGTGGTGGGTTGAAGTTTCACCCAGCATTAACTTTAGCCAGACTAATTCAGTTAGAAGCAAATGAGGCTGTATTTACAAGCAAAAACTACACTCTACAAAGGAATGCAAATAATATCTACAAAATATACAACATTTACAATATTATACAGATATTTACAATTAGCAAACAACACGGAAACCCCAAACCCCCCTGGTCAAAAAGAGACCAAGGAAGCTGCTCCACTGCCACCCCCCCACCCCCCTCCCCAATGCTCCCTTGTACCAAGAGAGAGATAGAGAAGCTGGGAGAAAGCAGTGTTAGTCTTACCTCAAGGTCAGCCAGAAGCGTTATTTTCTCCCAGGCAATGCAGAACAACCAAGATCAGAGGAGAAGAGAAAAGGAATGGGAATAAAAGTGAAAAGTGAATAGAATAGAATAGAATAGAATAGAATAGAATAGAATAGAATGAACCAGGTTGGAAGAGACCTTTGAGATCAAGTCCAGCATATCACCCAACACCATCTGATCAACTAAACCATGGCAACATGCACCCCATCCAGTCTCTTCTTAAGCACCTCCAGTGATGGTGACTCCACCACCTCCCTGGGCAGTACATTCCACTGGGAAATCACTCTTTCCATGAAGAACTTCTTCCTAACATCCAGCCTAAACCTCCCCTGCTGCAGCTTGAGACTGTGTCCTCTTGTTCTGGTGCTGGTTGCCTGGGAGAAGAGACCAACCCCTTCCTGGCTACAACCTCACTTCAGGTAGTTGTGGACAGTAATAAGGTCACCCCTGAGCCTCCTCTTCTCCAGGCTAAGCAACCCCAGCTCCCTTAGCCTCTCCTCACAAGGCTTGTGCTCCAAACCCCTCACCAGAAGAATTGTTATGATACAGCCTCTCTCATCCCAGACATTTTTCCAATGAATTTGTTTAGAATAATGTTTTGTTTTCCTTTTTACACCCAAGAGTGATTTATTTATATTTGTCTACTTTTCTGCTTGAAATCTGCAGCTAAATTTTAAAGGCATAGTCTAAAACTGCCACAATATGCCTCACATGAGGAGAGTCTGGGAGAGCTGGGACCATTCAGACAAAAGGGAAGAAAGGTTAAACCATATTTCTGCCTACAAACTTACAAAATTACTCCAAAGTCTGTGATTTGAACATCTTACAATAGAATTTAAGATCTTAAAATTTGAGTTTTGAGCAAGGTCTGACTGAATCTGTGAGTATTGAAACAGCATCATGTCATGTACTTGGCCTGCATGACATGAGCCCCTTTTATCGTGATGATTTCTTGAACTGTCTGCATTCTAACATTGGGCTTACAAGGCAAAAACAAGATATAATGAAAACTCACTGATAACTGGAAAGTTTTAGGGGCACAAAGCCAAGAAATAAACAAAATTATGATGGGCAAAAGTTGGAATTTCTCCCACAGCTTTAATTCTTCATCTCTTTAATTCTTTTGTGTGTTGTTCAAAAGTGGCTCAGACTTGGAAACACAAGTCCCTTTACATGGTGCTAATCACTCAGACAGAGTCTTTTGTACCCCTGCCATCAGCTTCAGCTGCGTAATCTTTCACAGCATTCCTGACTGTTTTGGTTGACATTGTTCATCGCATCAGTCACTCTTTCTATTATTATTTTTTTTGTAGTTATTGAGAATATTGTAGAACAGATCACCTTCATCTTGCTCAGAAAGAATGAAGTCCCTCCAAAGATCATGAAACGCTGCATTATGCCTCTGGTGTATCATTGCACTTACTATACTATATTTAAAATGTTGTGCCATAATGAAGTTATTTTACAGCTTGGCTTTTTTCCTTTTAAATCCTTACATCTTAGACATTAAACATGCATAAATCCATACAGTGTGAGTGTGTTCATCAGCATGTAGCAGACACACACACAAACTACCAGATAAAAGTCTCAGGTAGAAGGTGATAGAACTTTACTAAGTTGATGTTTTGTACTCATCAGCTTCTTCTGAAGTCTTTTAGATCCAGCTGTTGAAAGGGTTGCCTTTCAGTTTAATTAGTATTACACAAGCAATGCCAGATTTCAAAGTCTTCTCTGCAGCAAAAAGGGAATATTTCCAATGTTGCTACTGAATTGTTCTAATGTAATCAGGAGAGCCATTGTGGTTAAATTCCAAAGTTCTCAGTGAAGTATGCAAATCTGATCATTTTCACAGCTTGTTCCAGTGCACATTCGATTACTTATAGTTCTCTTCATATGAGGCTTCTCTTTGCTTCACACAGGTTTTGTTTACACGGGTGATAGCCCTTCATCTTTTCAATGAGACAGTTAATATGAACCATCCAAACTGTCCTTTCCATACCCTCCAAAATGCTGTTATTTGCAGAGCAAATGTTTTCATTTCAGAATCTGCAGTTTGAGGATTTGAATATGCTCTGTTCTCATGAATATTAGGCTGTGGAAATATACAGAGTGGATCATTTTCTCATCACTGTAATTCCAGCAGCCACACATGTTAGGAACTCATTTGGCATAAACCAACCATAAATTCATCTAGCTTTAAGACTGCATTTGAAAGTCACAGGGAGAGTTTAGGAACCAAATGATTCTTCGGGAGACAAGGAGAAATAGAAAATAATTGAATGAGGATTTGCAGTTCTTGGGTGTTACAGACAGCACATATTATCTTGGCAATCATACAGTGACACATTACTATTCTAAATATTCAGCTCTTAGTGTTAAAGGGATGCTGTGATAAATTGGAGTAAATGTCTAAGACTTTCTATATATGTAAAGATATCATTAATCAAATTCAGATAATTCAACTGAAGATGGTTGCACTTGTATAATTCATTTGCCAGGAAAAAGAATATGAAACTTTGCTACCTAAATCCAATAAGAATTTTTTTATCAGGTTTCAACTCATTTGCATGCCTAATCTTAGGTAATTAAATAAATATTCCCCAGAATTTACCCAGGAATATATTGGAAATTGACCCGTGATAAAAGTGAGTTCTTTGTCTGCTGAAATAGGATTAAAGTCTTAAAGGTAAAGTAAAAAAAAAAAAAAGAATTAGCACAATTAAAACCAGAATAGATTTTAAACCTAACCAAATTTCATGGGGTACTTCAGGAAACAAAATTTTTAATAAAATAAAATGTTAAACATATTAAACCAAAAAACCTCTCATATGTCTTTGATTAATATGAAAAGGAGATAGATGTTTTTGTTTGGGCTATTTTTTTGTTGTTGTTCTATTTTGGTAGTCTACTGAAGGACTCAAGGATTATGTCTGATAAAAATGCCCTAAATAATTTATTCTGGAATGATCCCAAGTGTTCTTTCTGGTATGCCAGATCAGATCCATTAAGAAGTGAAATGTGACCATCTCCAAATGTATTCTGCTTTACTGATGCGAATACATTTTATGAAGAGGTAGCTGAATATAAAATAGGCTTTTCTTCTCTTTGATGAGATCTCAGGTAAAAGCTATATACAAAATCAACTGGGTGTGGGGGATTTTTTCATAAGCTGTTTCACCCAGCTAAGTTTCATTTCTGTAGTGAAGGCAGAAGGGAATGGGTAAGCAGCATGTTTTGCCTTACTCTAGGGTGGCGTTTTCTTTTTTGTTGCTAAACATGAATATTGTAGAGTAGCAGACTGCACACCCACAGAAGTCTCATATTCTTTTTCAACCCTCAAAACAGGAGTTAATGATAAGGTCAAACTCCAGGCAGTTTTCAAATACATCCCTGCTCCAGTGTAATCACAAATGCTGGACACGCCTGTTTCATCCTCATGTTGAGCTTTGGGATTCCGGCCAGTAGGAACAAATTTCCTCTGCTGGTTACCAGCCATGATTTCCTTGCCATTGCAGGACTACAGCCATTTCCATCTGAGGTGAATTTCCAGTGTAAACCAGTCCAATATTCCATGAACCTATTGCTGCATTCAAACGTGAGTTTACCTGCTTTCTTCATACCAATGTTCTAAGAGACACTTCTTTTTTATTTTCCGTCTTTATTTCTGACTTTTAAATTCAGTACATCATCTTTTAGCTCTTACTATGATCTATAAGTAACTTAATTAAAGAAATTCAGGGTTTGTATTTGTTTCAAATTCACAACAAATTACTTTTTTAAAAAGAAAGATTTAATTGAGTGGAGAGCAGCCTTAAAGTGACATTTCTTTCTAAGTTTGAATAATATTAAAGGGTAAGATGCGTACTGCCAGACGTGCTCAAAAGTTGCTACTTTGTCATTGCGTTTCTCTTCCAATTTACTCTTCAACACATTCAGTGTTTTGATCACAGTGTGTAGACTCGACTAAGACATAATTAGTAGCTCAATTTTAACAGACAAAGAAGTCTCATGGTCTAAGGAAACAGCAATCAGAACAGGCTTCAAGTAGTTCACACCACACACAAAAACCTGTTTCTGCAGTAGACATTTGATTCTTGTTCTGTAAGAAACCACAAAAGCAGAACTAATAGGAACTTTGCATTAGCTCAGAGCTCTTTGAAGTGTACCTATGGTTATGTGAGCATATTCAGGTTCCACTGGGGAAGGTTGCAAGTGCAAATTCTCTTTTACTCCCATTTTCCACATCCAGAATGGTAATAATTTTGTCATGTAGTCAGCCATGTATAACGAATTTATTGCTTTCATGCAATAATGCCATGGAAATTTTCAATAGTTAAATACATTTTGTTTTATTCTCTCAAAAAAAAGCCCCAAAAAACCAAAAATCCAACCCTGCTAAGGCTGATAAAAATTTCTGATTATCACTGGGCTCTGATCTGAGGATCTGGTATCTGTTAGCAGATATCTATGGACAAAATGAGTCTATGAATAAATCTGTATGCAAAGCACCTCAGGTTTGGCATGTTTACACCAGAATGGGGGGGGGGGGTGGGGGGGTGGGATTAGGGGGGAGATTAGGGGTGGGAAGGATAAAGCTGAGGACCTTAACAAGTGCTGGTTGCTCTTTCTACTTCTACTTCTTTAGCAGCAGTGAAACTTTCAAGAATGGTAACATTACCATACCTCTAAAAATAAAGGGGAACTCTCAGCTATTGCCTGAACAAAGTAATTTTGTTAAATTGATGACTTTACCAAGGTCTGGGATGATTATGAAACAATTCTCATTGTAATCGCTCTGATATTCCATTAGGACATTCCTAGTATTATCTTGGATCTGACTGACTTCCCTGAGACTAGTGGTGCAGAAAGGTGTTGGTATTTCCTAACATCTGCAAGATCAAAAGTTCCCATTGCATTTTAGTGTCTGGATACGTGAGGTTACTTTTCCATTAAGATTGAACCACCACCATGGTAGCCAGCAGCACCATTTGGAAGAGGACTTTAAACAACAAAGTGTTAGATTTCTTCCATGGGCATGTAGCTGATAAACATTGCAGGAAGACAGAGGACAAATGCACTGTGCCCAGTTTCAAACAGGACAAAAATCAGAGGCTATCTTGCATATCTCCTGTCATGCCTTTTCCGCTGTGCCAGGCTTATCTACAAAACCACTCTGGTGAGAATCTGTCATTGATCATGAAAGTTGTAATTAAGTGGTGTCTTCTCATGCCGTTAAGAGGCAGCACAGTGTGAATCTGTGTTAGTTTTATTTCCACTCCTTCATTTCCTACACTCAAAGCTGTGTCTGTGAGGCTTTCCAGGGATAGGGCATCATCAGATCACTTCCACTACAGCTTCTCTGCACAATGGAAAGGGTGAATACTGCACAGCTGTAAATGAAGGTTTGTAGTGGAAGGTACACAGTGGACTACTTTGCAAAATCAGAGCCTTGCAGGATACAAAAGAATTTATGGGGTGGTGATGATAGAGAGAGAGCTGTGAATGAATAAAAGAAAGGGAGATCAAAATAAAACATTAGGATCCTTAAATAAATAATGCAAATCCATTAGTTCATTTTTTTTTTTAAGCTAGATGCAAATGTTTTGTGTTCCAAATGCTTTTCTTACACTGCAGGGTAGACATCTTCAAGTTATAGCTTGGATACAGAGAGCTCTGCGAACTAGATTCTCTAAAGATTTGTATATCCTCTGTCAGAATGGAAATGGGCCAGAACCTAAGAAACTGTCTTTTTTTCTTTTTTCTTTTGTTTTTCTTTGGCAAGCTTACTGGACATGTCAGAAGAGGAAGGAATGAATTAGCAAAGGAAGGGAGTGGGTGTGGTGGAGCGGAGTTCAAATCCAATCATTCTTTATTAGCAGAATGGCCATTAAAGAAATTCTTTCTTATAAATACACTAACTTAACCCCTCTAAAATGCTTTGCTAGTTGCACATCTGAGAATTTTTAGCCAGCGTCACAACAGGGATGGGCTGACTTCATACAGCTGTGTAAATTTTCATTGTAATACAGAAGGCTGCCGTTACCACAGTTAAGGCATTGGCTGTAAAATTAGCAAACTTGTCATTTATTAATTTCCTGCCCTATTATTCATATTTAATGGGAGATACTTGACTTTAAGACTTCTGGATGACACTCTCACGTGTACTTTTCTTCTTAATTTAACTGCCCTTTTTGCTCTCAGGTTCACCACAAATACTGAACTGCATTAGGGATCTAGTGCAGAAGAATGTTATTATTGGATTATCTCCGGGTTGAAAGCAAGGTTCTAACAGAATTTATGCTCCCCAAAGAACAGTAGTGTGATATTTTTTGAAGAACAGTACTTGTGCTAATCCAAAACATGCAAGGAAATTTAATGGCCAGCAAATGCATATTTTGTGATGTTTTTCTCTGTCAATCTCATGCTTTCTAGAGGTTCATTTGATGACTCACTTAGATACTAATACATCTGTTATTTTTAAGGGAGTTTTTCCTTGGAAAATTGACTCAGAAAAAGAAAAGCTATCAAGAAAAGCTGCCTCACTGGTGAAAAGAGAGTAAAGGAGGTGAAGGTAAAGGTTTTATTTGTCCATGTTTCTTTGGGTGTTGCAGAGTCTAAAGATCTCTAACATGATGCTGGAAACAGAGACAGCAATAACAAAATTTCGCCTGCAGCCAGACACCTCTGCTCTTTACTCTGGTTGCTCAGACAGAAAAACTTCAAAGATATTCTCTAGCTTTTAGTCTAATTTAGACAGATTGGTTTACAATTTAGATATCTACCATTTTTCCTTCTTGGCTTCAATTTCCCCTAGTTTTAATCCTAATTTATTACTGGATCTAGCCACAAGTAAGATGTGTTTACAACCGTGCAAGTCCATGAATGAGGTAGAGAAAGAATCCAGAAGGTTAGAAATGTTTGTCTTCCTTTCCTCATTGCCTGGTGTCTATGACCTTACACAACCAAAAGAGTTTCTTTCACTCCCTGACCTCTTTCTTACCTCTCTTCTACTTTCATGAAGGATAATATGTGGGATTACAGGTTTTGGCTTTCCACTCCTTGCAGCAAATGGAACATTTTAACTGTGCTGTTATGCCCAACTGGGTACAGGATATAAAAATCTGGGCTTTTGTGGTTAACAGTGGAGCCTGGAGTACAAACAAGTCTGACTATCTGTGATTTGACATCATTAAGAGAAGTGATTTGTGGCCTTCCTTGCCTTCTGTCACTAAACACTTGTAAACAGATTTTGGTCCAGTGTTTACTAAGGTCTTCATATCATCTTCTGTACAGAATGTTGTGCTGTTATTGAAGCCAAGAAAGAGACTGTGGCTGAGATGTGTTGATGATGTTTTGGCTGCTTTTCAAGAAAGCACAGATGCTCTGAACACCTTTCTGGAATTCTTAAGTACTAAAAGATGTACTTCCATTAAAATATATAAAGGAAATGGAGAAATAAAGCTTAATGTCTTTGTCTAAACAAATATAGCTGAATGCAGCTGATGGAAAGCTCCTAATACGTTCCAGTTAGCCTTCCTGTACATAGAAACAAATATATTCACTGAAAACTAAGATTCATACTCTAATTGGCAAAATAAATGCTCTGGAGACATCTGAACCAAAGCCCAACCAACTGACAAACAAAAGCCCCCAAACCCTTCTTCAATATCAGTTATTTTGAATCAAGTTCTTAACAGGAGCAGAAGCATTTTTTCAATCCATTACATAACATAAGGAGAGGTCTCATATTTGTTTTTTTGTTTTGTCCTTTTTAGGGGGGGTGGTGGGGGGAAGGGAAGTGTTTATATGTTTGTTTTGTATCCAACAGGTGAAGAAACATCAACCTTTACTTTGTGAATATGAAGGGAATGGGGTCTTTTTTGTTTGTTTTGTGGGTTTTTTTGTTTGTATTTTTAGAAAGTATCTATTAGCTTTGAAAAAAAAAAAATAGAGGGCTGAAATCAATCTTATTTAGTAAAGCCTTAAGGAACCACAGCAACCATCTATCTTTTCTTTAACTGCTTGTCTGGTAATCACCAAGTAAGAGTGTGTCTATCACTTGAGATGGAAATGAAGTTGCAATTAGAAAAAGTGCTTCAGGCATTTACTGTTGTCCTTAAACTAAGCACAGGGAAACTAACATAGGTAAAAATACAAACTGATCTCAAACTGATCATAAGGTTAAACTGAACTTGAACTAATTACATTGAGGTTTTTATAAACTGAGAAGACATACTGCATGACAAGGGAGGGAAAAGTAATTATTGCTATAGTGCTGAAAAAGGCAAAAGTCTTAAAAAGAATTCCTGAGAATTTGTGAGGTTCCCAGCTAGAACCACAGGATATAGTAAGCAAAAGAATAGCCAAAATAGAATATCTAATTTCACTTAAATCTGTAAAGCTAGGCTGTCTTTACAGAATATTTACCTCTTTAGTCTTTTTGACGCCAAGTCAGGGTTCTGAGGACACTAATGGAACTTATTGGCCAAGTTCTCAGCTGGTCTCCAGCTCTGCTGTCATTCTACTCTTCCTGGCCATCTCAGGGTTGTGTCTGCTTGGCCTTTTCACCTGCCCACAATGGTGTACAAGGCATTTTGACACCAAGTGTCAGCTGGAACCTAGCACTTTCTGCCTGTTTGCATGCTTGCTTTCCCAGTAATTCCCCTAAGGACTCATGCTGTCAGCCTCTTCCCTGAGGAATGAATAAGCTTCAGAGAAATCTATCTTTGCTGCAGCTCCTGATCTGTGTCTTCAATAAAGTGATGGCCAAGAGGAAGCAGGGCAATCAGGCCAAGGAAATGGAGGGTTTGCATCTGCATGGAATGAGGCAGCTCAGGATGTGGTGGATAAGCCACCCCTTGCAATTGCCCTAGCAATGCCCTGCTTGAGGCGGCACTTCCTGTTAGCAGGGTGCCTGGTCAGCATCTGTGCAGGAGGAGGAACAACCACATTGCTGTATCTGCTCTTTTCAGCTGAAAACATGCTCCCCACTTGCTGTTAGCTCAGGGAATAGGACACACTAAAGCAGAGAAACAGACTTGTAGCTGAACTTTGCTTATATGCTTCTCTACAGCAGTTAACAACCCTGCTTACCCTGGTAGCAGCTTCTTGTCTGAATGCAGGTCTTGCTTTACCTTGTCCACAGTAATTTCCTTCCTTGCTAAGAGATCCATATTGTTCTTCTTCCTAAGTTAGACCAGTGACTTCAAAAATCCTGCTTCCATTTTTACTGGGAGACAGTCTTTAATTTCTAATCCTTTCAAAAGCCAGACTCATCTCTGTCCATTTAATTTATGGTGTGGGATGATTTTTTGTTGTTGTTGATTTTGATTGTTGTGTGGTCTGGTTTCTTGTGGGTTTTGTTTTGGGTTTGTTTGGTTTTTTTGGGGGGGGGAGGGGGTTCATGTGTGTGTGTGTGTGTGTGGTGTGTGTGTGTGTTGGGGGATTAGTACTAGTACTTTAAACAAGGTTCCTTATTTTGGTTCATTTTCTTCTCACTGATCTTACCTCTGGGCTAACCACTGAAGTACAGGCACTAGACTGTAGCTCTGTAACAAGCAAAGATTGGCAGCTTTCAGAGTTACAGTCAGGCTTAGAAAGGTGATTATGGAACTCTCCTAAGTCATGTTGAATGGGGCTCAGAGCATCCTGAGGATGTCCTTGCTCACTGCAGGGCGTTTGGACTAGATGACCTTTAGTGGTCCCTTCCAACCCAAACCATTCTGTGCCTCTGTGAATGAAGCAGCAGAAGAGAAGACTCTGCAGCTGCTGGAACAGTAACAGTGTAGGTTGTAACAAAGTCCGTTGGCTACCATTTAGATCAATTGTAGCTGGGCACAGAAGAAACCCAACAGCTCCTGGGTCTGTGTAGCTAAGGAAAATCTGGCTGAGCAGTTTAACTGAAGTAATTTTTCCTTCTTTCTTTTATCCTAGTTTCTTATTTGCTTTCTAGCAGGCATCAGCACTCCTGGGAAAACTTTCCTTGTATGTAATAAAACTAAGATTGCTTTTGTGTAGCTTTTGATTGCCAATGTTTTTCCAGCTTTCAAAGAGCCCTACTTCCATACCCTTTGCAGAGGAGCATGTTCTTGTTATGCAGTTTGGTTTAACTCCAGGATTTGTAGAAAATATATTTAGCTTTTTCTTTGTTAGAGGAAGGAGAATAAGTGCATGTCTTTAAGCTACAGTGTTTCTCAGTTTCACTATTTAGGCTGTTTATCTGAGACAAGGAAGCCATTTTTAATCCATGCTGCTTTATTTAACCCAGAAGAAATCTTAAAACTGGGCATCTTGAGCTATAAATGCAACTCTAGAAATAAAGAAACTGTATCTCTTAAATTTCTGTCTTCAGTTCATTCTTGTAGCAAGGAACTTCACAGCTAAATTATTTGGAAGCCAAACATTTCAAGTGCTTTCTCATGAGAGCTGTATCTGGTTGCTTTTATAAGCTTCTATCCAGCATACACTCCACTCACTTGCTGAATAAAACTTTCAAAATAGCTTCCAATGATCCATTAAAATTCACTAAGAATACAGACCGAAAGGTAAGTGACCCAGGAGATTAATGATGATTTACCTACTCTGCTTGTCCTCTTCAATCCTCACAGCACTTCAGTCCCCTAGCACTCTAGTGTGCAATATTTACCAAACAGAAAGATCTACTGGTTCTTTAAGGCAATAGCACAGCTGCTAATTGAAATTGTTGGATCTTGTTATAACTGACTCAGCAGAGTAAGTTTGCAAGTACTTTGGAACAAGGCTATGGAGTTTATATTTCTTAGAGAAAAAGGGAGATGCTTGGCATTTTGAGAAAGGTATTCAAAATATTCAGTCCTCTTAACTTTGCTTAAGAATTGGACCTAACTTTCAGAATGTCATATGTAAGAAACGCTGAAACTGCTGAGTTCTGCACATACAGAAGGCATTTTTCAAAGTGCTGCATCTGTTAGTCATCCAACTACCAGCAAAAACAGATTAATTGACATTAGGAATACAAAGTTGGCTCACAATAATAAAACAGAAGACAATTAAGCACATATCCATCAGTTCCTCAGTAATACTGTTATGATTAATAATGTCAACAATGAACAAACTATTTCAGAGTGAATGTTTCTTAATAAGGTTCTTTCAGTAGATGTTAGTTCTGGTTCTAAGGAAACTGTCATTCATTTGTGGCAGGTTTGCTCTACAGCCTAGCCCACAAAACATGCAAAGAACTTCATCCTGGATGGAAGAATCAACCAATCAACAAATAAATATGTTGGGTTTGATAACTGCTAGATCATTCTGAGACCTACTGTAGCAATCGTAATACACACACACTTTCAGCTTGGGGATACTGAGGTAAAATCAATACTGAGGCATTTTAATCCATGTTATTATAAAGCCAGTTAGGACTTTCAGTTGCAGAAAAATAAATAGCATCTTTATGGAAATGAGTAACTTTTTAAAACTGTTAAGAGTTACCCAAAACTGAATGGTGAGTAACATTCAGCTCTTATCCCCCTACTTTTCAGAATGACAGTATCTCACAATACAGTTTATTCTCTCATCTCTTCATTTCGGTATTGGAAACAAAGATTGCTTTTTATTTCATACACTCCTGATTCATTAAGGAATTGCAAACTAGTTCTTTGTTTCCTCAAAATTAACACATTTCTCATGGCCTTTTATTTAACCAGTTTAATATTCTGGCATAAATAAGCAAATACATAAATGCATACATAAATAAGAAAAAAAATAATGAAGTAATTTATCTTTTTGCCATCTCACAGGATGGAAGCAGAGTGGAGGTTATTGTTATCTACATCACTGCATTACATCTGAAGCCCTTTAATCCCTGGTTTCTCCTCAATATTCCAAGCTCAGTTCAAACATTATTTCCTTCTACAGATAAATTTGGAATGTGCCCAGATTGAACATCAGAGTGGGTGGACTAATACAACTGAAAATCATTGCCTGAGCTGATTCTGGCATTTTAGTTTGTTTCATGATTAAATTTAGAATGCAAAACCCTAAAAGCCAGGCATGCTGTGTGGAGAAAAAAATGGTCTGAAGTCCACAGTGTTAAATGTCTAAGCAGTAGATTATATCAACAAAGTCTGGGTCACAGTCCAGGGTCTTGTCAACTTTTACATAGGCACAGTGCTCTTCTAAGCTTCTTGCACTTGTTCTAAAGTTCTGAACTCAGAACTACTTGCAAGCTGCAGGGCTGGTGTTGATGTTGGAGAATTTGCTGGTACATAATTTTATATGTTGGGGCACTAGGTATGTTCTTCAAAGGATAAATCCATTGAACTAAAAGTAATTTCATTTTAACAACAACAACTACTGCTACTGCTACTTAAAAATCTCCAAATACTGACATAAAGAATCCCAAATCTTTGGGATGACTGCTCTAATATCTATGCTACAGAGTTGGAATCCTTCTACATTTTCTCTCTGCATACTGCATTTTCAATTATATTCAGTTCTGTAGGAAAAATACATAAATGAGAGTGTTGGAGAACAACCAATGGCCTGGAGGAGGTAATGCACTGTTTTTAAAAAGTCTTCTCAAAGAAACTGGTGATCTAATTTCCTTCTCAAACTATGGCCAGAACTGGGTCTAGAAATGTTCTGATCATGAAGTTATCATAGACAAGGGAAAGACATCACTTTACTATGTTTGAATGTGTTCAATTTATCAGCAATTCAATATTCATTAAGAAAATAAGTTAAATCAAAGGCTGATTTTAGCATCACTTAATGTGACAAGTCATTTATTAAAAACAAGGACTTCATGGCAGTTTTGAGGACAACAAGATTTAAGCTAACTTACTACAGAGTATCTCCAACCAAAGCATCAGTACATGCATAAACCTTCCTGGGCAGCCCATTCCAATGGGCAATCTCTCTTTCTGTGAAGAATTTCTTCCTAACACCCAGCCTAAACTACCCCTGGTGCAGCTTGAGACTGTGTCCTCTTGTTCTGTCACAGGTTGCCTGGGAGAAGAGACTGACCCCCATCTGTCTACCATCACCCGTCAGGTAGTTGTAGATGGCAATAAGGTCTCCCCTGAGCCTCCTCTTCTCCAGGCTAAGCAACCCCAGCTCCCTCAACCTCTCCTCATAGGGCTGTGATCCAAACCCCTCCCCAGCTTTGTTGCCCTTCTCTGGACACGTTCCAGCAACTCAATATCCCTTCTAAACTGAGGGACTCAGAACTGGACGCAGTACTCAAGGTGTGGCCCAAGCAGTGCTGAGTAGGTACTTTTCTGTTTCAGTCTAGCTTGAGCATTGCAATGCTCTGGTTTGTGCAACTCTTGGCCTTGAGGGTGCTGGCATCCTTTCATCAGTTACACAAACCCAGAACTTACTGGATCTTTGATCTTGATACCCCCCCTCAGGGCTATGATGCAAGTAAAGTGTAGGAGGTCACGAGAGGGATGTCCTGGATGAGGAGGGGATTAGAAGCCCTCAGCTTCCCTGGTCTGCTACAGAGAGTAACTGTTATTGTCCCTAGAGCACAAGGGAGGCAGGATCCAGGTACATGAACCAGATGTCTCAATTTTTTGGTACCCTGCTTTTTGTAGTCTGCACTTTACCAAGGGGTTGTTCATTGGCCCAGAGAGGGAGTCACACCCTGTACTGAGCAGCCCATGAGTAGGGTGGAATCATACCACCATGTATCTGCTTTGCTCTAAAGGGGAATTATTGGACAGGCCAATAGCATCCTGGGCTGCATCAAGAGCAGTGTGGCCAGCAGATTTGCTCTGGTGAGACCTCACCTGGAGTACTCTGTACAGGTCTGGAGCCCTCAATACAGGAATGACATGGACCTTGATGGAGTGGGTCCAGAGGAAGGCCACAATAATGATCAGCGAGTTGGAACAACTCTGGTATGAGGACAGGCTGAGGGAGCTGGGGGTGTTCAGCATGGAGAAGGGGAGGCTCTGGAGAGGTCTAAGAGCAGCCTTCCAGGGGCTGGAAGGGGACCTACAAGAAGGATGAAGAGAGACTGTTTACAAAGGTCTGTAGTAATAGGACAAGGGGTAATGGCTTCAGACTAGAGAAGAGCAGATTTAGATTGGATGTTAGAAACAGGTTCTGCACCATGAGGGTAGTGGAACACTGGAATAGGTTTGCCTGGGGAGGTGGTTGGGACCCATCCCTGGAGATATTCAAAGTGAGGCTTGACAGGGATCTGGGAAACCTGATCTCGTTGAGGATGACCCTGATGACTGCAGAGGGGGTTGGACTAGATGACCTTCAGAGGTCCTTTCCAACACAGACCATTCTATGATTCTGTGATATCAGGAGGAAAGGCTTAGCTGCTTCATCTTAGAGACCATGTACCTCAGAGACCAATATGCCTGCTCCATGCAATTGCAACACCTGATATGGTGGTTGTCAAGGCTCCCACTTGTCCCAACTCCAGGCTGATTCCTGCTGAGCTTTCCAGCTGTATTGATCATTCGAGCTGCACCTCTCTGTCTTACATACAAAAGCTGTCTGTGGCAGTCAGGTTCAGATTAGCACTTCAACCAACAACCAGCCAACCAACCAACCAACCAGCCAACCAACCAACCAACCAACCAACTCCGTTGGCTGTTATGGGACATTTTAGCCCCTTACTGCACCCAGCCTGCTTTCCTCGAAGTGTTCATCTGTGTTTCTTGGACTCATGTCTGTGCTTGACATTGTCACCTCCTCATCAGCATAAGGTATGGTCATATGCCACAAAAGATCTGGCAGAAACTGAGAATTGTATAGTAAGGTTGGACTCTGGATTTTGGACTTTGGTTACAGAGAAGCCCAGCAGTTGAAGGGATGTTCACATTTTCCAGTGCCTCATGTAAAAAACTTTTCTTCTGCCACTTCAAAATCTAGTATTATCTGAATCTTTCCATTTGATATCACACAATTTTCTCTATGCATATTTAGTGTCTCAAGAAACAATGTAGATTATATTTCTGCCAAAAAATCTAAGGATTCAGACTGAAGCAATCTGGTATAAACAACACCTAGCATTAGTCATTTCAGTCTCATTAGTTCCTTGTAGCTTTATGTAAGCTACAGATGGGACTGACCTACAAAATTTGGTTTAGTCTGGATTTCAAAGTCTTCAGATTTGGGAAGATTGAATTTGTTTTTTTCTTTTCTTTCTTTTTTTTTAACTCATGATATCTATAACCAATGTATAGCTCTTTCAACATTCAGTTTTAAAAGAACAAGTCTTCAGTCCTTGCAATTATTTATTACTCTTATTTTTAAGCCATATTTGTTCTCATTTTACTGAAATCACATTTCTACAGATGTCTGTTGGAAAACATCATTCATGAATAGTCATGGACAGGTAGTAATATCATGAGACTGTAAGGGATAAAGAAGGTAAACCAGTCATGACCACGGCGATGTTTCTGAACACTACAATGTGTCTTTCAGTGTAAACCCAGAGAGATGTAACCTAAATCCCATCTATACACATGTGAGTGAGTGAGATGTTTGAATGAAACCTCTAGTTGGTTAGCAGGCATTTACACGAGAGCTTAATTTCAGATCATATCCTGTAGAGAGACTAATTTAATCTTATCCTGCAGAGATACTATTTTAAACCTTGACAGTTTTTAAAGTACTGAAGAAAGAGCAGTATTTTGTGACTTTCTGGGCTTAATGTCTTTCAATTAAATTTTGTGACAGAGGTACCTCAGAAAGCATCATGTTTACATGCAAAAAATACACTCACGATATAAATCACACAGATTGAATTCAGTATTTCATTAGTTCTGTGAAAGAAAGCATATTTCTAGATATTTTTTCTGCTTTTAGGATTATGCACAGTTTACATGCTTAATTTGTTGCTCAATTGCTTGGGATATTTTTCCTGATTTTCAGTTTTGTTATCTTTTTTTTTTTTTTTCAGTACTCAGAAGGTAGCAGTCATGTAGTAAATATAGAATCATAGAATGTCTCAGGATAGAAAGGACCTTAGAGATCATCTACTCCACACTCCCCACCATGGCCAGGGCCACCTCTCAACTAGACTGGGCTCCTCATCCAACCTGGCCTCAAGCAACCCCAAGGAGGAGGAGCCACAGCCTCCCTGGGCAACCTGTTCCAGAGTCTCACTATCCTTGTACTGAAGAACTTCTTCCTAAGATCCAGTCTAACCCTGCTCTCCCTCAGCTTCAAATCATTCCTCCTTGTCCTGTCTCTAGACATCCTCATGAAGAGTCCCTCTGTAGCCTTCCTGTAGGATGCTTTCAGGTACTGGAAGGCAGCTTTAAGGTCCCCATGGAGTCTTCTCCAGTCTTCTCTCCTCATCCTACCCTCACAGCAGAGGTGCTCCAGCCCTTGGATCATCTTTGTGGCCCTCCTCTGGAGTTGCTCCACCAGCAGTGTGCCCTTCTTATTATGGGGACTCCAGAACTGACACCAGATTCAAAGTGTCTTGTAATAAACAAGAGAAGAGATTTAGAAAAGCAGAATAAGAATTTGTGAAGTCTCTGTGTAGTGAGAAGGAGAAAGGAGATGTGTTTGTTAGGTTTGCAGCACACAGTGAAACTGTAGGCGGTCGTCCAGGTGGGTGATGCTAAGCCAGCAACCTGCCATGCTTGTGGCCAGAAAAATTTTATGGGAGAATAAATTGCAGAGTTATTTTGAACAAGATAATTTATCTGATAGTTCAGTGAGGGATTTTGCTACCTATGCTGGAAGACTTGAATATTACTTGGTGATCTCAGTATTATGTTTTGCTGAGTGTAACGGTCACCAGACCGACAGCCTGGTAGCACAGCCATGCAGACACTATTAAAGAAAATGACAAAACTTTTGCTGAGACTGTGGAAATTCTGCAAAATTACCTATCCCCAAAGCCACTTGTGATTGCAAAGGATTTCTGCTTTTATAGATGGAATCGAGAAAATAAAGCATTTGCTGAATATGTGACTGGATTAAAGCAATTAAATGAGCACTACCAGTTTGGAGGGAGTTTAAATGATACATTAAGAGAATGGTTAGTGAATGTTATGCAAAATAATGCAATCCGAAAGCAGTCTTTGATGGAAGAGGAACTGACCCTGAAATGTGCAGTGGATGTTGCAATTTCAAAGGTGCCAGAGAGTTACAACACTTCATGAAGCTTGTACAACAAATAAATTAGATAGGCCTAGAAAGCACAGCACAGAGAACTGAAAGATTGGGTACCTCCAGTGGGGGGGAGGGGGGGGCTGAAATCTCTTTATAATAGTGTTGGTGATTCAAGGACAAACTCTGAAGGAACTGCAAGTAAAAGATACATGCAAGAAATTTCTGAGTCAGTGAAAAAAATATAATTACTATTCCTCAGTAGCAATTATAAAGGCTGCTTGATGTACCACCTTGCAAATAACCACCATAAGGCAACAGGGGAGATGCAACATCTCTGATGTAGTTACTTTAGAAAACAAAAAAGAGAGAAATAATGCTTGCAATGGAGCTGAAAAGTTTAGAAAATCAAGTGGACCAGTAATTCTGAATTGGGGAGAATAAGGAAATACAATCGATATTTTGGCCACTTGATAATGCCAATCATATCCCTGACCAGAATAGAGGCAAATTTTCTGCCATTATGGCAAAGAATAATTTCTGGGGAAAAAATTAGAAGGATGGTGGAAAAAAGGCTTTGCAGGTGATTTCAAAGAGTTCATTAGTACTATGAGTGGAAACATCAGCAAAGCCTGAAGATGGCTTCTTGAAAATATAACAAGTTGGTAAGTGAGGCTATCATCTCCTCTTAGAAATTAGGGACATGTAGTGAACCTAATTCTAGTGAATAGGGCAACTTGAAATGCTGGATTATTCACAGTAATCTTGAAGCTCAAAGAAGAAGTCATTAGAACTTATGTTCTTATTTTGCAGTTAAGTCTATATTTTTAGAGCTCTGAATTAAAAACTTTGTGGCTCTACATGCAGAGCTGATTAAATTTCAGCTCATATATTAATATTCCAGGAGATGGACACACAGTAAAGTAATAAAAGATAGGGTTATTTCACACAGAGCTAGCCATGAATAAAAAGCTCTTCCAAGTACAATATGAGCAGGCATGCTGTTAGGATGCCAGTTGGCTTCATCATATGGAGACACTGCTGCCTTTAGTGTCTGTTTCTCCACAGACTGACACAATAAACTGAGGCTCCAAAAAGCTAAGGGCTTCCTAACTGCTCATTGACACAAAATAGTGGTCTCCAAGTACTCTTTCAGATGTCATTACACTCTATCATGTCAGTGATCCATGGATAATAAGAGTGTCTCATGTAAATCACTCGGGGGTGTTCTGCTGGCTTGTTAGGTTCTCATATAAATTTAATAACAGATTTATTTTATTTCCCTGCTGAGAAATTCAAATTGCTTGAAATGCTTTAGATGTAGCCACAAAAGCAAAATGGTCTCCAATGTTTCACAGTGATGTGTGCATCCCTGCCTTTCTGTTCTCCAGCTCCTTTCTCTCTGATTTCCCTCTTTAGTTCAGAAAAGAGCATATTTCACCCCTATTTTATCCTTCACCAGTATACTGCAGCTCAGCTGACAGGGCTCTGAAAATAAAATAGAAATGGGTAGATTCAGATTGGATGTCAGGAAGAAGTTCTTCACTATGAGGGTGGTGAGACACTGGAAGAGGTTGCCCAGGGAGGTGGTAGAAGCCTCATCTGTGGAGGTGTTTCAGGCCAGGCTGGATATGGCTCTGACCAGCCTGATGTTGTGTGAGGTGTCCCTGCCCATGGCAGGGAGGTTGGAAGTAGATGATCCTTGAGTTCCCCTCCAATCCTAACAATACTATGATTCTTTCCACCTATGTGTTTAGTCCCTCCTTCATCTACTCCTGCCTGACCCTGTCTGGCACCTCAAGGTCTGATCACCAAGGTCAAGTTCTTTGTGGACAGGAGAACATTACCACTGCTCTGCTGGCTACACAAGACTTGTGTGCAGCAGCTTTCATGATGGAGACTTCCTACTCGCAGGACTTCTCACTAGAACACCTTGCTTGAAACTCAGCAATGATGTGAACACACCCTTCCTGTGCCATAATGTGTCATTTAACCTTCCAGTTTCATGTGGAGGGTGTGTTCATACAAGCTTAATAATTGTGTCCTGTACAAAACATAACAACAAAACAAAACAACAAAAAAGTCACTATTGTTTTTCTTCTATCTATACTGGGAATTGTGAATACCAAAATAAAGATTAGTGAGGAATACTTGGTGAATACCAGAAACACATCATGTCATTTCTTTTGAGCAATTACCTGAACTGAAATTTTTCTATTGGATATACAGAAAAGTATCTATGCCATTTAATATCCAGTCCATTATCATCAAAAATTCTATGTCTTGTGTCTGGTTTTCAACTGACTTTGAGATTTTTGGATCAGCTGCCTTTTTGGAGAAAACCCTCTCTAATCACCCCATAACAACTAAAAGCTGCAACTGCCCCTGACATATTGGATTTAATTAGGTAAAATCAGCTGAGTGCCAGTTGTTTTGCCAAGTCTGCAGAAATCTGGATGCTTCAAAAAAAGCTTTAATGATTCATTGTTCTGCAAATTGCTGAATGATACTTTTATGCAAATTATAAAAGATACATAGAGTTGGAATGCAGATTTTCATTCCTGAACTATTCAGATTACTATATTTAAAAACAAAACCCCATTAGAACAAGAGTTTAAATTTTAAGAAACTGAATGATCAAGCAGATCATATTTTCCCTTTTAACTTAATTTAATTAGAAGTAATTGGCATTGGAGGTCTCTAAGGTAGTTGAAACAAAATTCACTTCTTTCCAAATTTCTTTTGTAAGGAGAAGATTTCTGTTTCACAGAACTATCAGCATATAGAACTACATTATGCTTGCTGAGTGTGATGGCTCCTGAGCTGCTGGCACATGGAGGTTTTGTTTCCCCATCAGATCTGGGGCCAGTCCTGCATACAGAGCCCTGTGTGGAGCAAGCAGGCTGTGTCCAGCCTCCCTCTGTCCCACAAAATGGGTCAATTGCTGTTTTCAACATAGCTCCTCAGGTCCTCTGGAGAAGCCCCCACTTCCTTCTGCCCAGCAAGAGCCTGCCCTTGGTGGGGAGAGAGCCTCCAAGGAGCTCAGCACACAGCCAGGGACCAGCATTGAGGGCTGCTGATGTGGGAGATGGTTAGGGGGAAGGTTGCAACCCATCAGGTCTTTCAAAAAGGGTGAAAAGCACCATTAATTCTTTTTCATTTATTTTGACTAAATCAATGCTAAAATTTAAACTATGCACAAGGTCTTCAAAAATACCTGGAAGTCTTAAGAATTGGTGTGGCCTCACTGCTGGGGAAGACAAAGAAATGGTCATGGAGGTGTTGAGTAGAAGGTTGGACTTGATGGACTTAGAGACCTTTTCCAACCTTAATGATTTTGTGATTCTGTGAATACAAGCTATGTCTTCTATAAAAGTCTGGTACCCTGATGACTCACATGATAGAAACAACACACTCAAAGAGTTTGTGTGGTTTGATGCTGCTACTAGGAAAGTTAACTTCCTTTATGTTGCTTTCTCTGTGTGTACTTTGATTCATCTGGTAAGAACATTTCTCAAAGCTGACATCACTCCACTGTATAAATTATTATGACATGTGACAATCTGCTTGCTTCTCTGAAAACCTTGTTAGGATGTGTAGCATGAAGTCCATCACTGAGTAGAAATGCTGACTGATGACTGATGTCCACTGTAAGCTTCAAGTTTATGACTCTCCAGCAGGTACTCATGAGAGGAGAATGCAATCAGAAGGAACCTCTTCTATCCTAAACCACATTGGTAATTTTGGAAGTTACTGACTCTGGAGGGGTTTATCTCTTTGTGTGTTATAGCCTAGATCAGTAGTTATGCTCATCTGCATTTTAGACAGCTGCAGTTAGATGAGATACAGCCCATCTTAAATATTTTTATTAATTTACTCTAAATCACCAGATCTCTCAGGTGGTTTCTGAATTTTTCAGAACTTCTCATGTGGCTTTTTGAGCTCAAAATCATTGCTTTCTAGAACTACGGTGTTGCCTTGTATATCACAGGGTTGGGTTTGCTTTTTGGTGTTTGGTTGGTTGATTAATTTATTTATTTAATTTTATTGTCCCTTCTGCCTCCTCAGAGCACCTGCAAATATCTGTTACTGGAGCTGTCAAAGCTTATGAAGCTCAGGAGCTGGCTTCCAAACTTCATAGAGGGATCTTGGTAAATCCAAAGACTCAGATGCGCCTTCTACTTTTGCCCTTTTCCTTACACTGGAAGTGGGAGCAGCAGTTTCCTAGGCAGATTTATTGGGAACAATAGAACAGCATAAATACCAGACATATGACTGTGGAATCTAGTGCATCACCTGACCCTTTACTAATTTCTGTTAACTCCTCATGAAGAGAGCCACAGCCATGCCTGATACAATACCCATGGTTCCAGCCAGATATTTCAGTACTGATGGTGCTCTATTCCTTTATCATATTTTTTTAACACAGTCTGTTTGGTGACCTACTTTTACTATCTTTTTCCTCTAAAAATAGCAAAATATAACTGATATTTTGAAAAATGTGTGGAAGCATTCATTCCATGTGAATTCATATGACTTTGATAAAATGTGAGTTTAGGGGCAAAGGAAGTCAGAGTTCTTTAGCAAATAAGCTTACTTGCTCTTATGTTTATTCATCATTCATTTGTTGTGCATCATTATAATGAGTAACCTCTCTGTATGTGGGAGTGTAGTGAAACAGTATTTTAAAAGCAAAATAGGCAAGGATAAAACTGACAGCACCTTGTTTTATTCTCCTCTCCTTGTGTTTCATAAGATAATTGCCTGGTTTATAGCTATGATTTCTCTCCAACTGGAGAGGAACTATGGAAATGCTAGACTGGGGCCTCCCTCCATAGTTTCACAATTTGATCTTAGCAAAGTCAGAGTTGTGTCTTAAATGTGAAAATACTCATGACTGGAAACTGCTTTTGTTCGATGGGCAGAGTCCAACATGATGCCATTTAACAAGTCCAAGTGCCAGGTGCTGCACTTTGGCCACAACAACCGCATGCAACGTCACAGGCTGGGGTCGGAGTGGCTGGAGAGCTGCCAAACAGAAAGGGACCTGGGGGTACTGATTGACAGCCAGCTGAACATGAGCCAGCAGTGTGCTCAGGTAGCTAAGAAGGCCAATGACATCCTGGCCTGTATCAGGTATGGTGTGGCCAGTAGGAGCAGGGAAGTCATTGAGCCCTTGTATTCAGTACTGGTTAGGCCACACCTTGAGTACTGTGTCCAGTTCTGAGCCCCTCAATTTAAGAAGGACATTGAGACTCTTGAATATGTCCAGAGAAGGGCAACGAGGCTGGGGAGAGGCCTCAAGCACAAGCCCTACAAGGAGAGGCTGAGGGGGCTGGGGTTGTTTAGCCTGGAGAAGAGGAGGCTCAGGGGACACCTTATTGCTGTCCACAGCTACCTGAAGGGAGGTTGTAGCCAGGTGGGGGTTGGTCTCTTCTCCCAGGCAACCAGCACCAGAACAGGAGGACACAGTCTCAAGCTGCACCAGGGGAAGTTTAGGCTGGAGGTGAGGAGAAAGTTCTTCCCAGAGAGAGCTGGTAGCCATTGCAATGGGCTGCCTAGGGAGGTGGTGGAATCACTGTCCATGGAGGTGTTCAAAAGGGGATTGGACATGGCACTTGATGCCATGGTTTAGTAGTCATGAGGTGTTGGGTGACAGGTTGGACTTGATGATCTTTGAGGTCTTTTCCAACCTTATTGATTCTATGAGTCTACATGTTAAACAGTTTATGGACAAAATTAAAAAGTTAATGAGGAAAGTACTTTTCAGCTTGGCTCAGCTGCACATAGTCAATCATTGTGTGACATTCTCTGCTTGTCAGAAAAAGGTGAGGAGGCTGTGTTTTAATGAAAGATTAGACTTATTTTTCAGTCCTTAGTGAGTTCAAGACTTCCCTGTTATTCCTGAAAACATGGTTAATCCTACAATGGAGTTGAATGAGCTTTTAAAAGCTGACAGAAATATCCTGGGCTGGCTGTATGCTATTTTTGTTGGAGCCCTATAAGGCACCTGGAACCAGTAGTTTGTCAGAAGTGTAATTGTGTGGTGAAGAGAGGATGAGAGTTTCAATGCTGCCTTCTTTCCAGATTAAATGGTCACCTGTAAAACACTGGCTTTTCTCTGCTTTAAATTTAATAATGCCATTGCCTTAGTGGTCAGCAGTCCTTTGAGACACTGGCTCCAGACCAAACTCCTTAAGGATAATCCCAGCTGTCAGGTGTAAATCATAACAATTATCATTGCTCCGCATTCAAACGGAGAACATGCTGAGGTGTGCTAATTGCAAGGGATAGCTAGATCTGGATTATAGCGACAGCAGCAAGTTCCTCAGATCTAATATTTCTGTTGCTTATGTTTTCTCCTCTTTTCACTAAAATAAACTGTGAATTCAAGGTTTCTCTTAAAAGTTCAATAAAAAAATAAATTCTAAATAGGGAAATTACTGTTCAGCCACCATGAGATACAGAATCACAGTTCTTTCTGCAGGGAAAAAAATATCTATTGAGAAAAATAATTTACATGTAGATATACCCTAAGCTTAAAATCTGCATAGAATCACTGAGGATGGAAGGGAGGTGGAGTCACCATCATTGGAGGTGTTTAGGAGAAGACTTGATAGGGTGCTTGGTTGCATGGTTTAGTTGATTAGGTGGTGTTGGATAACAGGTTGGACGCGATGATCTTGAAGGTCTCTTCCAACCTGGTTTATCCTATCCTATCCTATCCTATCCTATCCTATCCTATCCTATGCTATCCTATCCCTGGAAATCCTCCAGTCTAACCCACTGCTCAGAGCACAATCAGCTGCAGAAGCCTTTTGGGTTTTTTGGTTTTTCACATTTTTTATTTCTCCTGTATACCCAGGGCCACTGACAGTCTGAAATGTGCTGACTTACAAGCAGCCTAGGTAACTGAAAATCATTACTACAAGAACATCCCATTATAGCAAAAGTCCTCTATTTTTGTCTTTGTCTGCATGCATCAGAAACTTTGCAAAAGAGTGAAGTTTTTTTTTTCTCTGAAGAGCAATGTCTTGCACATATTGCAAGCATGTTAGCTGTAAATAATATTTGATGCTATCAGGTTTTCTCTTTTGTTAGTATATCAGGCGACATAATGTTATCAAGGTGTCTATAAAAATGATTATTGATGTAGCTACAAAGAGGAAAGGTACACTATTAAATTTTGTGTAGCTACATAGCTGTTCAGGATAATAAACCAGACTTACCAGGAATACAAATAACTTCTACAATGAAATATTTAACTCCATCGAAGAATCTCTTTATCAGGGAAAAAAAAAAACAAAAACAAAACAATCCTGCAGACTCTGGGAAAGACAATTACCTGTTAAATCTCTTAAATCCAAAAAAAGCATAAATGCCATAAACCATAATTCTTTCTAATCAGATAATCTATTATCCTGACAACTCCCCCCAAACATAAAACAGATGAGAACTGGGAGCTGTCCCTTTCACAGGCCTATGAGACGGTGTAAAGCCCTGAAAACACTGTGTACCCACACAGGAGGCAGGCAAAGATCTTCTGTTCCACACATGAATGCTAGACTAACCCAACAGGGGTTGAACTTCAACCTACCAGGGGCTGGGGCTGCTCTGCCTGGAGAAAAGAAGACTCCAGGGAGACCTTGAGCAGCTTTCCAGTACCTGAAGTGGGTCTGCATGAAGGCTGGGAAGGGACTTTTTACAAGGGCTTATAGTGATAGAATGAGAGGGAATGGATTGAAGCTTGAAAAAGGGATTTAGACTGGAGATTAGGAAGAAATTCTTTACAGTAAGGGTGGTGAGACTCTGGAACTGGTTGCCCAGGGAGGTTGTGGATGTCCCTTCCCTGGAGGTGTTCAAGACCAGATAGGACGAGGTCTTGACCAACCTGGGTTAGTGGAAGGTGTCCCTGCCTTTGGCAGGGTTGTTGGAACTGGGTGATCTTTCAGGTCCCTTCCAACCTAAACCTAGGACTGAAAAAGATATACAAGTTATTGCTGTCCATAGATATAAAATTCCCCAGGCAAACAGAATCATTTTGGCTATATCACCTTAATTTATGTTGGTTGTTTTGGTTTTTTTAAAGTTTCTCTTCAATCAGTTACACATAGTTCATTTGTAAATGCTCACTGAATTTTGATATTTTACTTTTAAAGATTACTTTATGTTGTGGTAGGTTTTTTGGTGCTTGGTGTGGTTTTTTTGTGGTGTATTAACAGTGTGCCAGGTGGCCAAGAAGGCCAATGGCATCCTGGCATGCATCAAGAGTAGCGTGGCCAGCAGGAGCAAGGAAGTCATTGAGCCCCTGTACTCAGCACTGGCTAGGCCATACCTTGAGTACTGTGTCCAGTTCTGGGCCCCTCAATTTAAGAAGGACATTGAGACTCTTGAACATGTCCAGAGAAGGGCAATGAGGCTGGGGAGAGGCCTCGAGCACAAGCCCTACAAGGAGAGGCTGAGGGAGCTGGGATTGTTTAGCCTGGAGAAGAGGACACTCAGGGGAGACCTTATTGCTGTCTACAACTACCTGAAGGGAGGTTGTAGCCAGGTGGGGGTTAGTCTCTTCTCCCAGGCAACCAGCACCAGAACAGGAGGACACAGTCTCAAGCTGCATCAGGGGAAGTTTAGGCTGGAAGTGAGGAGAAAGTTCTTCACAGAGAGAGTTGTTAGCCATTGGAATGTGCTGCCCAGGGAGGTGGTAGAGTCACTATCCCTGGAGGTGTTCAAGAGGGGATTGGAAGTGGCACTTGATGCAATGATTTAGTCATGAGGCCTTGGGTGACAGGTTGGACTTGATGATCTTTGAGGTCTCTTCCAATCTTGGTGATTCTGTATGTGAAGCAGACAATTGATCATTGCTGTAAAAAAAAAATAAATAAAAGGCAAAGTGGAAAAGTGTTATGAAGATAAATACCTTGAAGTTCAAAAGATGCCTTTCTCCCTAATATTTTATGACGTATTTTGCAAAGCAAATACAACTGTTTACTATAAATGTCATTCTGTCAGCATACTGCTGCAAAATACAGTTGAAATACTTGGCAAACCTTAGCCTTCAGAAAAATAAACATTTAGCATACTTAGACACTTTGATAAATGTTAAGAACTTTTGGGTTCTTGTGATAACATATCTAGAACATTGTCTAGAACAAGAGTTTCAAGGAAATGATTTTTTTTTTGTTTCTTTATCAAAGCCTTGTCACTAGAATTTGTCTCCCTTCACAACACCACAATTCAAATCTTCTACTTCAGGAAAATCCTTGTTCTCTTAATTGAGTCTTTTTAAGGCAATGTACTTTACTGATTGCTTTTACTGCAATCATATTAGTCTGGCACAGAATTAGGTACTAACGGTGTTTCTTAACATTAAAATGATCATTTCAGAAACCAGACTGATAATCATATTTGTCTCTGGCCAGTGGAAATTATTAAGGGAATGAGATTGCTTGCAAGGATTCCTGGTCTGCAGATATAAATTTGTTTGCAATATGGGGAAAATGGTATCTTTAAAATGGAGGGGAAATACAGTTAGTAACCACAGACATGCTTGATATCTTAGTGAATCCTCTGTGATATAAGAGGTCCATTTCTAGAAGAAATATTTGGGGGTGGGAGGGGGTGTTAATTAAATATTTTTAATTAGAGATGTTTTATCAAACTAAGGAAAACTCTACTTGATCTTACTTGATATCAGAAGTGAACTGGTGAAGGACTTGTCCTGCAAGCAGACTGAAAATTCATAACTCACTGTCTAAGCATTGATGCAGAGGTTGAGACTGAAATTAAAACTGTTCCTGAAGACAGATTGACATTCAGGGCCAAGTTTATACCATCCCTTACAATTGATGGGAAAATTTAACTGGATGGGCTCAGCTGGACAACTTGAAAAATTATTTCATATCCTGAGCTCAAATGATTAATAAATATTTGATTCTTTGCAATAAATCACAGGATTATCAGGCAGAAATGAACAGTCATTTCTGTGATCTAACACTGAATCAATAAAGAATTTTATATATATATATATATATATATATGCACACACACACACACATATATATGTGTGTGTATATATACTGAAGAAAAAGTGAACACAGAAAGATGCAAATGTTGGACCTATCATTGAACCCTTGGATAGGATAGAGCAATCTCAACTTGCCATGCCCATGGGATGCCCATGATGTTACCTCTCCTGCTTCTTCGTGCAACGTAATACATGCCTTGACCTAGTGCAGGACTTTTAAAGATAATGGGGAAATAAATCTTGGTTGTTCAGTACAAAATGCACAGATTTTTGGAACAGGAATTTTGATTTCATCAGGCATTAATTTGTTCTATTACTTAGAGTAGCTGCTTTTAATTCCCAATTTAGTGAGACCACCTCTGACTCTGAATAAATAGGGAAATGGTAATTTTAAAATGTAAGGAACATCAGATTGAATTCAGAGCAGAGTCCAGTCCTGCTCCACAATGTCTTGTGAAGACTCCAATGATTTAATTAGGGTGAATAATATAGATCTCCTTTACAAGTATGCTGTATTTGCAGACCTCAAGCCAGCATTATCATGAAACTCCTTCTTTGTCCTCTATACAAGTCCTTTATAAGATATATTGCCATTGTAATATCTTTAAAAACAAAAATGCAGTCTTCTAGAACAAAGAGCACTTTTATGAAAGAGGGGGGGAATACAGCTCTGCCTTAGGGAAAGACAGCAACCTGTATGCAGCAGGTTGCAGGCTTGAGTAAACTGCCCATCTGAGCCACATCACAGACAGTGGACCAGAATTTAATTTTTGCTCCTTTGCCTTTGTTGCAGCATACTAAAGAACAACCCCTGGATTCCTGCAGGCAGTCAATGAACTGCTTATTTTGTGCCTCTATATTTTGTGCCACACAGAACCTGCACTAGATAGCTGCATGCTTTGTCCATGCCTGAGCCAGCCCTTAGTTGACTAATGCAAGGTTAGGATGGAGACCTACCCTACAGTATGCATTGGTCTGTAACTGTGCTTTGTGACCTGAGCAGAGACTTATACACACTCTGTAACAGAGAGCAATAGGCACAGCTTTATGTTGACCTTTTCCTTCTTCCTGCTAGACAGCTCAGTTTGCTCTTTGATAGTTTATCCATAATATGTTTCACACAATCACAGAATTAAGCAGGTTGGAAAGACCTTCAAGATCATCAAGTCCAACCTATCACCCAACACTAATCAACTAATCAACTAATCAACATGGCAGTAAGTGCCTCATTCAGTCTTACTGTAAACACTTCCAGGGATGGTGACTCCACCACCACCCTGGGCAGCCCATTCCAATGGCCAGTCTCTCTTTCTGTGAAGAATTTCTTCCTAACATCCAGCCTAAACTGCAAAATTGTTTTAGAATCATAGAATTGTTAGGGTTGGAGGGGACCTCAAGGATCATCCAGTTCCAACCCCCCTGCCACGGGCAGGGACACCTTACACTACATCAGGTTGCACAGAACCACATCCAGCCTGGCCTGAAAAACCTCCAGGGATGAGGCTTCTACCACCTCCCTGGGCAAATCATTCCAAGTGTCTCACCACCCTCATGGGGAAGTACTTCCTAACATCCAATCTGAACCTAACCACTACTTTCTTTTTTTTTCCCCCCATTCCCCCTAGTCCTATCTTTACCTGACACCCTAAAAGTCTCTCATCAGCCCCATTTTCCCCCTTTTTCCCCTCAAACCCAGAGCACCTGGGCTCTGTTGGAGTCTCCTCCCACCCCAGGTGTGGCCACTTTGCCCTCCACACCCGCTCCCCTTTTTAATCCCTCCCAGGAAAGGCAGAAGCCCCAAGCTGAGCCCATCTGGGCTGGAGGATCCTCCTCTCATCACCGGTGAGTGCCCATGGTGCACACTGGGTGATGGTGGTGGTGACAACAAAGGCCGGGGGGCCTGGTGGCCCCCCGGCTGTTAGGACCAGAATTGATAACTACTCCAATATCATCCCTAGGTGCTGGCTGGGCCTCCTTACTGGAGTTGAGCTCCTCTGTGTGAAATCTTGACTGGTGAAGGTCTTGGCACCGGCTCTGGGATGGGTGTGAAAATGGTGGTGGTAGAGCAGGAGCTGTTTAGTCAGATGATATTATACTAATTACACTATTTTTACCTGGAGGCCCTTTGAGTCTGCTCTCATCATTCAATAAATCTCTGCATTTGTGCCTCACTTACAAACCATTTCTTCCCCTTCACTGCTTCCTTTCAGAAATAAGGAAGGAAAGGAGGGGGGAAAAAAGCAATAAAGCATATCTGGAAAATGTATTCACTTATCAATCAACTCTGAACAGGAAGCCTTCAGGAAGAGGGGCAGGTTGGAAAGTGAGAATCACTTCTTATGAATCAAAAGACAAATTTCATAAAGAGCAGACAGAAAAAGACTGCATCTTCTCCATTGTGGTTATGTTTCATGGTGGTAAATGCAGAGCGGGGGAAAATAAGTTCAATATGGCTTGGAAATCTCAGTCACAGTTCTCTACAGAAAGAATCACTGAGAAAGGGACATTGTGACAAGGGAATGCTCATCCTTCATCCAGAAATATAGAATTAACCAGGTTGGAAAAGACCTTTGAAATCAGGATCATGTTCACTCATGATCTGCCAATTGTGTTTCAAGCCCAGAAATCCAACCATATCGTGAGATGCATCCAAAGACATGTGATCAGTAGGTCCAGAGAAGTGATTCTCACCCTCTAATCCTCTCTGGTAAAAATTCTGGCTCCCAACAGAAGCAGGATATGGACCTGTTGGAGTGTGTCCAGAGGCAGCCACAAAAATGATCAGACAGCTAGAGCACCTCTGCTGTGAAGGCTATTAGGCTGCTAGAGTTAGAGCTGCTCAGCTTAAAGAAGAAAAAGCTCGGGGGAGACCTTATAGCAATCTTCCAGTAGCTGAAAGGGGGCTCCAAGGAAGCTGGAGGAAGTTTGCAAGGACAAATAGTGATAAGGCAGGAGGCAGTTGGCTTTAAACTGAAAGAAGGTACATTTAGATAAGATACAAGGAAGAAGTCCTTCACCATGAGGTGAAGGCACTGGAATAGACTGCTCAGAGAAGTTGTAGATGTCCTATCCCCAGAATTATTCAAGGTCAGACCTGATGAGGCTTTGAGCAACCTCACCTCAGATCTTACTTTTTGTAATGCAACAATCAGTCTCATTGCATTTCTTGCTTTCTATTGTTGCCTTTTTGGATTTCCAGGTGCTGGTAGTCCTGCTCTCTAACTTGCTGACACTCTACAGTATGCCTACAAAGAGTGCAGATATCACTAGGTTATGCTGCATCTGTAATAAAGTAAAGAAATTTCTCTTCCCCAGGAGCTGGAGAAATAATGGAAGACATGATGTACTTGCAGTAAAGAGGTGACTATGAGGCAGGACCATCCTTTGCTATAATCAGGTATCCTGTGTATGTGGAGTCTGAAAGGACAGAGTGTATGATATCTCCAGGCACAGACAATCCATATACCTGACATATGGATGTCAGGCAAGAATAAGTGAAGCAGTCAGCTGGATTTAAGCCTTCAGAGTTAAGAAATTAAACAAGACGTTGCCACTGTTGTGCCTTTTCCTATACAGGTGTTAGAAAGAAAACCAGCCCTACATTTTCAGCTCTATTAGTCTGAATAGGAAACCAACAGGGTATACTTCACTGAATAAGTAATGGTTTTAATGAAAGTATAGGTGGAGGAGATCTTTGAAGATGTGTGTCCAGCAGGTCTAGGGAGGTTATCCTCCCTCTCTGCTCTGCCCTGGTGAGATTTCACCTGGAATACTGTACCTGGTTTTGGGCTCCCCGGCTCAAGAAAGGCAGGGATCTACTGGAGAGAGTTCAACAGAGAGCTGCAAGGATGATCTGGGGACTTGAACATTTCTCCTGTGAAGAAAGACTGAGAAAACTGGGACTGCTTAGTCTTGAGAAGAGAAAGCTCAGAGGGGGTCTTATTAATGTCAATAAATATCTGAGGGGTGGGTGTCAAGGTGAAGGTGCCAGCCTCTTTTCAGTGGTACCCAGTAACAGGGCAAGTAACAACAGGTATAATCTGGAACACAGGAAGCTCCACCGCTACATGAGGAGAAACTTCTTTACAGTGAGGGTGAGAGAGGCTGCCCAGAAAGGCTGTGGAGTCTCCTTTTCTGGAGCCTTTCAAAATCTGCCTGGATGTGTTCCTGCATGGCCTGCCCTGGGTGATCCTGCTTTGGCAGGGGGTTGGACTCCATCTCTAGACATCCCTTCCAAACACTATGATTCTATTAAAACCTTTTTCTGGATTCTTTCAAAGGTGTTTGTATGTGTTTGTGCACTTAGGTATGGAAAAAAGCTCACAAAAAAAGCCCAGATGTCCAACTGTCCAAGTAGAATGACTCTCTCCAGTTATAAATATACAATATAAGCTTTTGTTTATTTGTGTAGGTAACTGTTCAGGTGAACTGTAAAACCATGTTACAGTACAGTAAATTAAATGCATTAACTCAAGAACAGAAAACTCCAGGCAAATTTACCAGCTTATTGTGTTTACACATGAGCATATGTGTGCACTGCATCTTCAGAACAGCTTTGGTTTGTCCCAGTCGTCCCTGGTGTCTTACTGAGAACCAATTACTCTGTTTACTTGGTTTGCTGATGTATTTTTTTTTTTTTTAATTAGAAATGGTTACATCAGCTTTTGCCAGCCCAAATTAACACTAGGAATTGTGATGACAGGCTTCAGAAGACAGTAATGCATCTTGAAACATGAACCTTGTGCTTGGAATTTGAGTTTCGGTCGCAGCAAACCCTTCCAGATTCCTTACCTCTTGCATAACACGGTAAATCCTGTCATCTGTTTTCTGATAGCATCTACTTGTAAGGCTGGAATGAGTAGTGCAAACATTCCTGAAATCTCTCCTTTTTGTCATACCACCAGGCTCCTGAGCAATCACAACTACATACCTGAAAAAGGATACACTACTTCAAATATTTACAATATCTTACTGCAGCAGCTAGAAACAGATTGTACCAGCTGAGTGGGAGAGAAAATAGCTTAGGAAAGCTTTGTTTTCATTCTTAAGTCTCCAAGTTCTATAAACCTTGCTCTCTTTTTTAAGTAAACTTGTCCTAACAACCCTATTGTACTTTGTTTTGAACTGTTTCTCAAGCTCTCCCTGCTGTGGCACTTAAGATAATCTAAAAATTCTAAGTTATATATTTAAACTCCCTTGCTTCTTTGTAAAAAGCTGATACACAACAGATGACTACAAGAGCTTAATGCATAAATACCTCAGAAGCACACAAGTTGGTGCAGTACTCCTCAGCAAAGTTGCTCATGTTGGGGCCCTGAGCAGCTGAGTTGAGTTGAGAGGCATCCCTGCCCATGGCAGAGAGGTTAGAGTATATGATCACTGAGGTCCCTTCTGACCTGAGCCATTCTAGGATTCTGCATTATTTAGCTTGCCTCAGCAGAAAGGAGTAGATTTTTGTTTTCCAGAAATTCTTGCCTTTCTGTTGAAATGAAAACAAGAGCAAAATCCAGAAACAACCAAGCAAAAAGACCAAGAAAGCAGAACACACCCCCCCCAAGAAATAATTCAATTACAAGTGGACTTGTTTTACCTGTATCACACTATAGCTCAACTTCCAATGTTCAGATTTTCTTCCCAAGTCACAGCTTTGATGAAAGCAGGAGTTTCATCAAAGACAAAGATTCAGATGAAAGGATCACACAAAGATGAAGCAGATATATGTTGTACAGACATGTCACAGGAGGGACATTGGCTGAGCTAACTATCGACAGTCACATACGACGCAGGGCACAGGCACTGAACAGATGTCCTGCTTATTAATGTACACAGTTCTGAGCTTTACACACACTGACCTTCTCAGGCTGGGAATAATTCAGTTTAACACTTACTGTTATGCAGTGAATGAAGGAAGGTTGTAATTAATCTTCTTAAAGAATGAAAAAGGCACAGAATCCACTTACCATTGAAGATAAGTAGATTCATTTTTATTTTTAATATGTGTTTATTTATTCCCTCAGCCTGCATCCCAGTAAACAACATCTCACCTGTGTTACTGGAGAACACTGTGCTGAGACAGAAAGTGGAGTGACAGATGGATGGATTCTTCAGTAACCTATAAATGAAGCAATAAAACTAAATGGCGTTTCTGCTTATGAGATTTCTTTGGTCCCCTTACTGTCACTTTAGTGGGTCAATAATTTTCCTGTTTTCTTGTAAACCGTTATTACTGTTTCATTTTGGACACTGTTAAAGGCTACAAAAGCAGTGTGATGCAGCATTTGAGAGTCAATAACCTTTGCTATTTGCTGCAATCTTATTCTGGGTTTTGAACAATACCTATTTTTGGATCAAGGCTCAAGAGACCAATGAGCTTCTCTGTAGAGTTATCTTGCGAAAGATAATGATGGAGGTATTTTCTCATCATTGATTGCAACAAAAGTCAGTTTTCCGGCTGTGCAGTGTAGCTGTCAGAGTTCAGGGAGGACATACATGAAGAAACACATACAAACGCCTGAACCAGAAATCTGAAACCTGCAGGCATCATGTCAGCTTTCAGATCCAGCTCATACTATCAATAAGTGCAAGTGGTAGAGGTAATTCACTGTTGGTCACCCCTGGCACTTGTAGCCATTATTCTTTTTATGTTCAAGAACTCCGGTGTAGAACTTGGTCTTGCATGGTCTTTTCAGGCAAGCTCTTGTGCATATGCCCTCCAAATGGTAGACCAGAGACAGATTCCTACTGAATTTTCCAGTCTTTGTCAGGCCTTTGGTTGGGTTGTCTTGATTCTAGGTCTGGAAAGCTTAAAAAAAAATAAATCTTAGGAATCATTAAAAATGCTTCACTTTCTCTGTGTAATGCATGGGTAACAACTGCCTAACCTATCTTACTTAACCCATTTCACTCTGACTACTAGATTGTCTGCAAGTTCTTTTCTCTATTTCTTTCATTTGCACAGTAATGTATAAAGCTTTGCAGGAAAAAAAAAAGAATAGAGAAAAGAGAAAATGAAGATTCTTGGACAGTCTGTCTTCTGCATGAGTAAACACTCTGCACAGTGGTGATGCAGTAAGAAAATTCATAGCAATCCACTATTTGATGCTTTACTTCTTCACTGAGGTTTTGACATTTTACTATCATTAAGCTATATGGAGCTTACATGTAAACCACTAACTTCTGGCTTTCTAAAAAGGGGCTTTTCTTTCTTTATTTTTGTGGCATGTGTATTAAATTATCTAGCTGCTTTTCTGACTATGGGGTTGTGGTTTTTTTCTTTTGAAGTTTGATTCTAAGAGTGGATGAAAGGTCTTGTAATTTGTATTGATGTAAGCCAAGGATAGAATTTGTCCCCAAAGAGTTTATGAGGCTTGTTATGAAAACAGAAAGTACCTGAAGTGTAAATCCTTACAGCAGGAGAAAACCATATACACATGATATGTGATGACAGCATTGCATAAATTATGAAACCATCCTAAAGTATAGTTTAGCACTCACTAGGTCACTCCTGAACTAATTAGGAAATATTTCAGCTGACATCTTCTGTAGGCCATGAAAGAGTGTGAAGAGGCAAGAAGCAACCAAATGAAGCCACAACATAAACGTATAGGAAAAGAGATAAACGTTGCCAAAGTGATGAGAACAGCATAAAGCAGAACTGAAATAATTTTTATTGCTGTTATTAGGGTTTTTCAACCACTGTATTCCTCCTTTATTCCTTCATTTCTCCTCCTCTCACAAAAAGGGTGAGTAAGAAGATAATTTTATCCCTTCTGATGTCAAAGCCAAGCATGAAGCTGACACTGTTAGATGCAATAGTTCAAGACTACCGAGGAGACAGTAAAATTTGCTGACCAACCTCAAACAATTTTCAGGAATGATTCCCTTGTGCCACGCTGTTTTAGGAACCCAGAGAAGTGCTGTGATAAGAGACAGCATCTTGAAGTCTGAAAATCCTGGACACTCAACGTTTTCAGTCCACAGATCATTCCACTTTGATTCTCCTGGAGGCTTTTTGCCTTCCTTTTACCTTTACTTTCATGTTAGGTGAAGGCATTCAAACTAGATTTTTCCTCCCAGAAGCCGTCAATTCTTTTCAAAAATGTCTCCCACCTTCTGCAAGTGGTGACTCCTCATTGTGACACCGCACACATTCAGCTTTGCCTGTAGTGATGTGTGCTGAGCATACAAATAACACATCCTGGCATTAGGATGATTCAAAGGAAAAGCTTCAACTCACTTGAAGATTTTAAAGACTCTACACTTTCTTATTCTTTTCATATTGCTAAGAGTGACCGTGACCCTAACTTGGGTGACCGTGAGACTGTAATAATCCTTTAAAGATTGACATGAAACAACCAGGTTCAGTAAAAATTATTTGGTGTTTGTATCAGCTTTGAGTTTAGAACTTCTGGGCCACAGCACCAAATGGACATATTTTTTTTTTTGATCATTCAGGTTACCCAAGTCACTGCTATTATTTTGACATGCTCTGGAAATAGGAACATAAGACTTGGATTCAGTGCAGTCGAGGTAAATTTAGTTTTCATTATACCTCTGCAAGAGACTCCTAAACAATTAATTATTCTACCTTGTGAATGACAATCTTTTTTGCTTCTGACTTCTTGTATGGATGGAGTTTTAACTATTTCATTGGAAGTCCTCATTTTAACCTTGCTTGCGTTAAAATCTTTGCTTTCTTCTTGGGTTACAGCATAATTCTGGTCTACTGAGGTCCTGCTTCACTTCTAAACCTTGGATCAGAATCACTTTTATATTTTCTTATGAAATCCTGTCTGCCAGGATGGTTACCTAAATTTGTCCTGGTTTTTGACTTGATTTTTGCACACATTTAAGTCGCTTCCTATTCAGGTTCTTAACCAGCAGTGGAGAGGTGGATGCAAGTGCACACAATACATAGTGGGCTTTGGTTTGATTAACTAGCAATCATCTCAATCTTTCTGCCTTCTTATAAGACACAGGTAAAAGAAAATGAGTGGCAGATGTGATTTGCATCACCCAGTGCACTTTTCAGTATGCCCATTTCCAAAGGAGTAAATACCAGATATGATTGTTATTGCAGCACTCAGACAGAATGAGCTACATCACTCATTTCTGTTAGAATTAAAGAGAAGATATCCTGTCCACATAAACTATAACAAATAAATATTCTTACAATGTAAAGAACAAGCTTGTAGCTTTCCTGTCTATAAGACATTCTTCACACTGTACTCATCTATGTATTTGGTGGCATTTTATATAGTACATCCTACATTTTCAGTTTACAATGGTAAAGTGTTTGGCTTATATTGATATTTAAGTAATCTATGCTAAAAGACATTGTTCTAATAAGCTTCATACACTGGTCTCAAAAGCACTGCAAACTGGAATTGTTTAGTCTGGAGAACAGAAGGCTGAGAGGGCATCTTATCGATCTCTCTATATATCTGAGGGGTGGGTGTCAAGACAAAGGTGCCAGGCTCTTTGGGTGGTGCCCAGTGATAGGATAAGGAACAACAGGTACAAGCTAGAGCACAGGAGGTTCCACCTCAACATGAGGACTAACTTCTTTACTGTGGGCGTGAATGAGCTCAGGAATAGGCTTCCCAGAGAAGTTGTGGAGTCTCCTTCTCTAGAGACTTTCAAAACCCACCTGGATGTGTTCTTGTGACGCCTACTCTAGGTGATCCTGCTCTGACAGGGAGTTGGATTCAATGATCTCAAGATCTCTTTCAACCCCTAGCATTCTGTGATTTTGTGATTGGTAAATGTCTGATATAAATCTGTTCAGTCAGCACCTGTTCATACCTTTTCTTCTGTTTATAATAAGAAAACCAAAGAAATAACAAAAATCTATAACCTATTGCCTGAGCACAACATATGCTTTTCTGAAACTACAAGGCAAATGAAATGCTTGTGATAAAATTTTTGACATCTCTGCCAAAAGCCACGCTTCGAGTTGATTACTGAAGTGCATGGCATCATTTGTCAAAAGTAGCTATTATTTCTCAGTAGTCCTGCACTGCAGACACAAAAAGGCTGTGGTTCCTGAAAGATGTACACAGACAAATGTTTACATCTGTTCATATCTGCAGTCATTGCTCATGTGTGACAAAAAAAACCCCACAAGATCCTGAAGACTTCATAACAATGCTGAATTATTTCGTCTGTAACTGTCCAATTAGCATCTTGATGCCACGGAGAGAGATATTAGCGCCATATGGACTGCAAGATGCTGAAGACACCTAGCTTTATCTCCTTATGAAGAACAGATAACACAGTCATTCAGTGATTCTAATATCTGATGGATGTGAGAATTCAGCTGACAAGTAGCTGTTTCACAGAAAAGTCTCACGATGTGAGAGACAATAGAAACATGAGGTGGAAAAGATCCTTCTACAGCCTCATGCAAAGCCACTGACAAATGTGTGCACTGTATTGTCTCTTCCCTTCCAAACTTGAAATCCAGTTAGACTTCTTAGCCTCACAGTTAAAGGGTTTGTTTAGATTTAATTGAAATGAGAGTTAGAAACATTTAATTTGAAAATTTATTTGTGGATATTTTAAGGTTAGTTTTACCTCCCAATCATCTTCATGGCCCTCCTCTGGACCTGCACCACTGGGTCCATGTCCTTCCAGTACTCCAGCTGAGGTCTTACAAGAGCAAAGTGGTAGAATCACCTGTCTTGATCTGCTGGCCATACTTGTTTTGATGCAGCCTAGTCATCAGCCTGGATTCCTCTGAGAATCTATTCAGAAACCATTACTGACCTGTCTAGAAAAGTTTTTATTTTGTTTTGTAGTGACTTTATGAGCAATACCTGGGTCTCCCAACTCTCTCTAATCTTAGCTTTCTTCACTGAAGAACTAGCCAGCACAGGACAATGCTTCCTTAAAGGTTATTTTAGTTAGCAGAGCCCTTAGTGCTTACAGAGGCAGAAGAAGGATGTTTCCCCTTGATCACATGAAGGCTTCATATGGTGCCTTGTGTGGACCATCTGTACTGGGATGCAGCTTGTTTTGTGTAAACAAATAGGACTTCCAGGAACTGAGGCTACAGATCCTTGAGGTATTTTACTCTCAGTTCTCAGCTGTCTGCCCTTATGGATTCAATTAATACTAATGAAATAAGCTTTAAAATATTTGAGTTTATATGTCTTAAAATTAGCTTAATGTTACTCAAATAATGATTGGAAGTAATAGTACCTGCAATGTACTATTTATAATCTCCTTTGGAGCTACTATTGTGTAAAACATAATTAAAGAGTTTCTAAAATGTGCAGTACAGTCTAGGTCAAGTAAATACATAATCAGGGAGTTTTTAATGGAACTGCAATTAATTAATATGCCTCCACTGGAGCCATTAAAGCTGATTAATGTTATGGCACAGAAAGAGAATTTGTAGCTAACAAATCAATGACCCAGTAGACCGTATTGTCTCCTTTGGAACCATTACACTGTACCATATCAAAGCCTCATTAGAGAATACTTAATTTAGTGATCATCAGGCCCAGCAGCATTAGTTGGCCTAGGCTGATGGTGGATGTGTATAGAAGAAATGTAAGATACTGCTCCATTGGGGGGCTAGGTCTCCTCCCACTTACACTGCTGTAAATCAAGGGTAAGTCTGCTGGAACCAAGGAATATACATGATTTAGGGGGAGGGAGAAACCAAAAGCAAAAACTACTTCAAGGGAAGAGTCAATTCTATTGAGAATTTTAAAAATTCATTTCTTATGCTTATCCAATAGCTCATTTCTAATGGATTAACTGAAAGATTTGATATTTCTTTTTAAGCTAGAAAGGGAACCCACTCAGAACTCATAAATATATGATACGGAGGCAGAGAAAGGCAGCAGATTGCATATTTTCATGCTTTATATATTTGGATTTCATCTGAGGTTTAACTTGGGATCTGAATTTTCAGTTTGCAAGTGCAGCATCTCCAGGATGCATTTTACTCAAGACTGATGATGCATACTCCTAGCCCTTGCACTTTCTAGACACAGATTTTGTCCAGAAATTCAATGACTAATTCTCATTAAGGATAACTCTTTCTCTGATTTTCATTAACTTCAGTGGATTTACACCTGAGATAATTCTCTTCTAAATACCTTAATATAGAATAAATGTTCACAACTGCAATAAACAAGAGTCCTTTGAGAACAGTGCAGGACAAATATTGCTATCGTTTACAAAGGCTGAATCCAATTCTTCGTCTGTTTAAATTCCAGACAGACTTGTTGTGGGAGGTCACTTGCCATGGGAGCTCTGCCATCCTGATGGGGGAACAGCTCTGGATATACAGTTTACTGATACTAACTTTCACAGGCTTTGTTACACTGCAATCCCTTTCAGACTGCCCAAGATTTATGGACCAGATTCTTCTTTTCTAGTCCTTTTTGAAGCATGGAGTATTGTCGGACAGTCTTGCTCAGAAATGCAGATAAGAGTTCATTTCATTTACTTTTGATGTGTTGCAGATAGTGTGTATTGTTTTACACATTGGCTTTTACAACACAAGGAACTTAGGGTGCAGCTAAGGAAGAGGCAGAGGATTTGCTCTTTGGTACCCACCTCACAATTTCTGCAGCCATGGATTTTACAGAAGGTTTGACTGATGTACAATAGAGGAATCACAATATTAGTTTAAATTGCTAAATTAGATTTAGATTGTCATTACTTTAGAAATCTAAATCCACCTTTTGAGACAGCACAGAGTTAAAAGGAAACAACACCTCCACTGATTTTTTGTTGTTGTTTAAACAGAAAGAGAATGCTAATGATATTGGGCTAGTTATTTTAGAGTTTATTCCCTTAAACATCAAAAACATGAGAGTGCTTATGTAAATGCAGATGTCAATATGTATTTCAGACCCATAGATTTCAGATTATTTTAAAAAGCAGCTTTTCTAACAAGTCCCATCAGTTAGATCATACACCTACAGCTTCACATAAATTCTTTTAATCCTACTCTCCTCAGCTGAGCAGTGGACCCTGCCTCATGAGAAAAATTCATGATACACCAGCTAAGTGTGAGTTGGCCATAAACTTGTAGTAGAGCCAAAATATGCCCATAGTTCTTTTTTACTGGTTGGATATATATATTATATATACACACACACACACATATATATATAAAATTATATATATAGAATAAATAATCAATATATAGATATATGGCACTTGGTGTCATGATCTAGTAGGCGTGAGGTCTTCGGTGACAGGTTGGACTTGATGATCTTTGAGGTCTTTTCCAACCTTGTTGATTCTGTGATTCTATTCTCTATATATTATATTTTTTATATATATATAAAATAAGGTATATATACACTTGATAATGATGGGTTGGGGTTTTTTTTTTGATGCTTCCCTTATCTTAAAAATTTAAAAAATATGCAAGGTGACTGGAATCAGGAGGGGCTATTCCCTGCTTTCCATAAGATTTCACAAAATATTTGAGAAGTGTTGCTGCTAGATTTGGCAGAATCACGAGACACTCCCTAGTGTGAGGGAAATTTGCATTTGTCCCAACTCTTGTTGGACTCTGTGATCTTAAAGGTCTTTTCTGACCAAAACAATTCTATGGTTCTATAGACACTACAACTTGTGAGCTATATTTTTATGTTTGCTTGTAACATGCCTTTATTTATTTCATTTATTTCTTTTTGCTTCTCTCCTCTAAATGTACCTTCAGCAAGGTTCAGGAAAGAAATGCAATGCATAAGATGGAAAACATAATACATTATTAATAAAACTTGAAAGCAACAGCTTAAATGGTAATCTTTAAGTAAACTGTAAATCCCTCCAATATGTCCTGTGAGTTATGTAAGCATACTGAGACAGATGGAGGATACAAATTAGAGAGAAGCAGGGAGAGAAAAATCAGCAAAAAACATTATGAATTGAAAATCTATTCCTTTGTTCCTTCTAGGTTTTGGGGTGTTTTTTTCCCCTAGCAAAATAGAAACTATCTTCTCAGCAAATACAGCAAAGAGAGCACAGAGGACTTTAAATTCTCATTTAAGTCATAGTAATGCAAATCAGGAATAATTCTGTGAAGCTCGGTAGAATAACACTGTGGGGAGAGAAATGAAAAGCAAGCTCTAAAACTCAGCTCTGCAAATCAGTTACAACAGCACAGACCAGCTACTGACCGCTACGTTGAAGGGAATGTGGATCTGAATCCTTTAGTCCACTTAATAAATATTGATAGAAAATTGGTTCTGTAAACACAATGAGAGGGTTTCTGAAGGGCATTAACTAATGTAGCATCCTTCCCATTCTTCCTCTTTCCTCCCTGAGTAGTACTGCAGAATCTCCCACTGTTCATCATATTTATCTACAACACAAAAGCATTGGACTTTCCCAGATAGAAGGGATCACCATGCCACTGTGACACCTGTCACAGCAGAAATTTCTGAGCTCTGAGAGGCTTCCTGAAACACAGGAAGGGTGTTTAAGTAGCTTTATGGAACTAGCTAGATGGAACTAGCTTAAGTACTCAGATGTTCCAGTGAGACACTGGAACAGGTTGCATGGGGAAGGTCATGGATGCCATGTCCCTGGAAGTTATCAAGGCCAGGTGGGAAGAGGCCTTGAGCAATCTGGTCTAGTGGAAGGTGTCCCAGCCCATGACAGATGGTTAAAATGAGGTCATCTTTAAGGTTGTTTCCAACCCAAACCATTCTATGATTCTATAATTCTGTGCATTGAGTAGAATGAGTAAAGCACTTCAGTGTCCAACACAGACGCAGTCTTAGCAACCTGATGAAGGCTGTTCATGAGAAAAAGTTTGGGTCTCCCATCTCTCATACTGGTATTCCAAGGCCAATGGATTGTGCTTTAACACCATAAATTCCCAAGTAGTTCTGTCAGAAGTTGTTCACTTCACATGTTGTGCCCTAGCACATTTTCTTCAGTTCTGCATTTATGAGTAAAGAAGAGAGAAACAGTGAAAATCTTTCTTCTGCCATTGAAATCCAGTTTCCCCACAAAAACTGAATAATCAACCAAACCCAAGCAAAACCCCATCACAAAGTGAACAAAGCAAAGCAAAAACTTCAGAAGGTTTAGCTCACAGTGGAACTGTTTTATTTCCTCCATGCCTTCTAATTTTATCCCTTTGCCATTCTCTTCGGCCTTTAATAGAAATCCTGAGTAAATAGCAGATCTTATGAGCATTGACAGAAAGGTGCAAAGGAACATAGGTTTACATGATATATCATAACAGTAGTTTGCCAATATCTACCTTTAAATTAGCCTGCCTAAAACCTGTTAGCAGGTTTTGCCCTTCATGAACCAAATTCAGGTCAAAATATCATTGAAATGCAAATGTCCAGTGCTCTATGACAGCAGTGAGTTGTGCTTTTCAATGCTTTTGGAAAGAAAGGATGCTCATCCAAAGCTTTGAGAATCCTTGGCATTACAGTTATGATTAAACTTATGACAAATTTGGGTGGTGATAAAGCCCTCTTTCCTGAATTCTATACATGGAAGTAGTTTAACTGCTCCTTAATCCTCTCTCATTGCCTTTTTCTACATGGTTTACACTGAAGCCAGCTGAGCTGGCTGCTTATGCCTCCAAAACCATCTGATGACTGGCTATAAATAAAATACTACTCACTACAGTTTAGAGCAAAACTGTGTGCTGTCCTAACTAACCTAGACTATGGATTTTTTTGCAACATTGCATTTGCTGGCTCTGTTTCATTAATGACTAAAAGCCTCACCTTCTTCTCATCAGCTTCCCACAAGCCCATTCATTATCCTGTTTGTGAACTGCTGAATATAAATGAGATTTACAAAGCTGCCCAAGTTGATGGGCATTGGACACTTAACAGATCTCTGGATTTATTTTACAGGACTTATTGTTATAATTAATTTATGAAAATAGAAATAATGAAGAAACTTCTTTTTTTTTTTTTCTTTCTTTTTTTTTCCCCCAGATGATATTTGATGTCCTTTCAAACCTAGTATTTGAGATTCTGTTTCATGATTTTTACTGCTTCTTTGCTATTCCCCAGTAATGAGAATATCTGTAGAACTGATGACTTCCAAAAACCCCTGTCCACTAAACATTGGTATATTTTTTTATCCTCACCTATAATCCAAACACAATAGTTTATAATAGGAATATTATGCTTAGGGGAATGAAGTATGGTATAAAACTTTAGCAGGTTTGAAGTTAAAATCCCACTCTTTTGCATAAGGCATCAATATGCAGTTTGGCTCAGGATGTCACATTCTGTTCTGCTTATATTCTGATATTCTCTCTACATCTGGTTTAAGCAGATTGTTTAGTCCTTCTCTAAATGAGGAATGAGGTAGGAAGGTATTGTGACTTAAGTAAAGGTGGAAGCAGACTTGAAGTTACCTATACATTTTGACAAAAAACAAGGCCCAAACCAACCAACCAACCAACCAAACCCCAAAAGCTATGGAGAGTAGTAAGAGCAATTGAAAAACAAACAAACAAAACCCAACCAACCACACAAACCCAAAATGCTATGGAAAGTAGTAATGGCAATTGTAAAACAAGCAAACAAAAAACCAACCATCCAACCAAACACAAATTAATAGTAATTCAGGATAAAATTACAAAATAAAAAAAAAAGAGAAATATTTTCTTTGAACTAGTAGAGAACATTTCATTTTATTGTATCTTTTTTTCTTGTGAATGATGATCTGTTATGTTTTCCTTGTTAATTCTACACCAATTGCACATCTAGGAAAGAATTTTCTTTCTTGAGATGTTTTAGTAATTAACTTGAAAACTGAGATATTAGGATATCTCCTCAATGTTAAAATGCATAATGAGTGTCCTCTAAATATAAATTTTATTGCTATATAGTCTAAAAGATCTTTGTCTTCCACTTTTTTCCCCTCTCAGAACAACTAAATAAGTGCCTTTCAGGGCAGATTAGAATTTCCTCTAAAGATTGTCTTGAATTAAGATCAAACTTAATTTCCTTAATCTATCTTTGAAAGTTCTGAAGCAAGTGAAGTCATATGACAATAATCAGCTGAGAATAAGCCAGAATAAAACCATTCAAAGGAGGTCTCTGAAATAGGGCAGATAGTGTATTAATTATCATTGTGGTTTAATATGTAAGGAAAAGTAATCTAATGGGTGTATTTCCTCACTAAAGAAGTTTATATGATGTATATTTGATGTTCAAGGAACCGTGAATATTGCTATTTTCTAAAAGCATGGTAGCTGAGAAGCTGTTCTTTCAGCCTTTGAATTATGACTCATCTGTGATTTAAATGATATATCAAATGCACTATCTAAAACAAATTCTCTACTCTCTTTTCCTCCCTTCAAGAGTTGTTTCCCCCCCCCTGCATTTTCTAACCAATAATCTCTACTGAAACTACAGATCATTTGTCAGTTATGTGCAAATGGTATTTATCAGCTGTTGTAAGCCCAGAGGAAGTCACTGCACAAATCAAAAGATTCAGATCTCTCCCTGATCTTTTTTTCTTTCTTCCCCCCCACTTACTGTGGGAGTAGTTTAGCTGTGCTAGATAAGCTTTGTGATGGTCTTGAACATTTATCTATTACTTCTACAAAGGAAGTTTAATAGTTCTTTGAATACATGCATGATTCTGTAAATCCTAATTTCTTCCTGAATTAGATTCTCTCTTCATAACTCTCTGGTCCTTGGGCCTCAGAAGTAGATACACTTCCTTGCAAAGTGCAATGGACTATTGTTTCCTGAGTGTACCTTCAGCACTGTATGTTCCTTTTATTTTTTTTTTTAATTTTATTTTCTTTTCTTTTATTTATTTATTTATTTAATGGTTTAAAGTTAATTTTATTCTAATTTTATATTATTTAATTTATTTAACTTTTAAATATCATTTATTTAAAAGAAATATTTATTTTACCACATTGTTCGTCGATTATTAAAGTTTAAACATTTTTGGATGAGTTCCCAGATAATATGCTATGATTATTATTATTTTTTTAATATTTCAAAATAAAAAGTATATGTATATTCTAAGTTATGAACCATTGTAACCACTAAGAATTAATAGTTGTAAATTAAGGCTTTTAACAGCTTTGCACTTCTCAGATTCCCATCTAACATGATTTGGAGTGTTAAGCTGTGTCACAGTGGTTATCAACACATAAGAGATTCAGCCCTTCATTTCTAATTTCATCTTCAGGTTTCCTTAAAGTGTAACCCTCTGATTAATGAAACAGCTGCTTCCTTTTCATCCATATCCTCCTTTAAAGAGATCTCTCCCACCTTCAGTTTGTAAACACAAAGCATTTGCTACACAGGTGCCTCGGACAACAACGGTTTTATTGAATGTCTTAAGAACACACATTTGGGGTAGCATTTGCAAAACTGCTCTGAGCTTAGATGTCATTGTTTTCTTGTAGTGATTGTCATAATCTCCCTTGCCAGCCTGCAGTACATTTCTTGTTAAGCCCTGTGCATGGATATTACAGCTCAGATTTCCCATTCAGCATCCTAAGTACCTCGTATGGAATTACCATAACCGAGAAGAAAGCTGGGTTCCACAGCAGGCTGTTTTGTTGCTCTCTTTGTGAATGGCTTCTTTTCCACTGGCAAACTTTCTCCATTATGAAAAGCCCCCTTAATTCTCTTGAAAACCAGAACTACAAGCCCAGATCCACTTCCCTCCTGATCTTGGGAGGGAGCCACCATCTTTTGCAGAGCTGTGTCACCCTGCTGTTCCATCCCGTGATTGAATGGTTCTCTGGATGAATGACTGTTGTGTCTGCAGACAAATCCCATTGTTCATGCAAAGAGAGTCTGTCCCAAACGTGTTGGAGTTGGTGCATATGGTGCAGTCGGTCTAAGACACAGAGTTACTTATTGAATTTGTGCCTGATGCCTAGAATAATAGAGCTTAGGCAATAGGTCAGACACAGGCCACAGAGTACAATGATATTTTTGCTTTTGAATTTGCCAAAATTATGTGGTCTGCAAAACATGCCAATGTGACACGTTCAAATCTCATTGACCTCAATCTGGTGATTGTATGGAACTGTAAAGAACTAAACATGACTCATGTAGTCCACAAAGACTGTGTGGGATCGTGAATTAAATTGGAGTTGATTTAAATATTAGCTGAATGTATTTCAATGGGATCAGGATGTTGATTGTTTTGGCTAAGTAATTTCCACTTTTCTTACAAGGAGAATCAGTCTTCATCTAGAGGAGACTATTTCTTGGAGAATCAAGGTGGAAAAATCAAGGCAAGACCTAACACTCTGCTGACTTTGGAGCAAGCACATATCTTTTATTTCAGTCAGCCAACCACCCTGGTTTTGATCGCCCAAGTAGTGATGATTTCTATCATCACTATGACTTGGAACATTGCCAGTGAAGTCAGCAGAAGTTAAGCATGCACAATAAGTTTTTCTCTAGTAGTTAAGAATAATGCATGAATGTAATTACCTCAACCAATATTTTCTGGGACCACTTTATGAATCCAAAGACAAATGCAGAACTGTTTACAAATACCTGACCACAGTAAAGTAGCTATCAATTACAATTAGCAATTTGGCTGGAAACTAATATTTGCTTTAAAATTAATGTTGATTATGGAAGCCTAACTGGCCAAAAGGAAAAGCTAACTATTGTTCAATGATTTAGATAAAGTGCATTTTGTTGTTGTTGTTAGGAAAAATAATACTTACAATAAAATTAATGGCTGAATCAGTCAGAAATGCTAGCAATCCCATTAGAAAAATTGCTTCCAAAATTGGAAACTGCACTTAACACACTAATTTGTATCTGACTTTTTCTTGGTCCTGAAACCAAAGAGCAGGAAATAAGTTGACGAATTGTTTACAGTGACTTGTTAAAATCCATTTTCCAGTTTTTGCACCCTGAAAGTATCGCCGATCAAATGGCTCTCAGACTAAGAGAGTGCTAAGGCTGCATTTACATTGCTAAAGGAAGGGCGTAAAGGAAGGAAGTGAGCACAGGCTGAAGTTCCATCGGAATGTATCTATTCACTTTAATTAGTAATTAAATGTGGCTTAACAAAGGATGAAATAGCCAACAACCCACCCCATTCGCTGGTAAGAACCAGTGACTGGAACAGGTTGCCTAGGGAGGTGGTAGAAGCCTCATCCCTGGAGGTTTTTAAGGCCAGGCTGCACGTGGCTCTGAGCAACCTGATGTAGTGTGAGGTGTCCCTGCCCATGGCAGGGGATTTGGAACTAGATGATCCTTGAGGTCCCTTCCAACCCTGACATTTCTATGATTCTATGACTGTCCCCGGATGCATTATGACTCAAAAACATGGTCTTTGGGTTTTGGTCTACATATGCTTGACATCATAGTCAAACTATGAACTCTAAGCTCTCCACACAAGTGAATTACAACTACAAGAATCTGGAATGAATTTGGGAAGTAAATTCCAAACCTTTTTTTTTTTTTTTTTTTTTTTTTTTTAATCCTGTCACATCCCATGATATATTGGCTAAGTGGGTGAAAATGCTGATGGCTGCTTTAAAACCTGAAGGATTTATAGAAGTCCCCTTTGGTTTGTACAGCCAGAGAATGCACAGACAATTCTTGTATCAATGAAGCAGGTTTAGCACTGGCTTTGAAGAGTGGAAATGTTTCTATGATGCTTCATTGAACACATGTATTTAATCATGTAGTGATGAGATTACATCATGGAACTATGTTTGTATGATCAATTCTTAGCCACAGACTCTTACTGAGTTGGCATTTTAATGGTTTAGACTTCTGAAATATTCACCTTTTTCATTTTAATTTGCTTTACTTGGGGAGTAATGAAGTAAATCATTGCTATTGTCACCTTAGCCATTTATCTGATCCTGCTTCTCTTGGCACTTTGTCCGTGATTCATTTGCACATGTGACATGCTTGTTGTGAAAGGCAGCTGAACAATTGCGAGACAAAGGTGTAGTGGAAGGTATACCAGGGCTAAGGATTCAACAGCATTTTGCATTTTGTTTAAAACATCTCCTGGCAGTAGTGCATTTGCATTTCCTGTGAAACTGAAAATTACACATTTGCAAAATGGAGTGAACTCTGTGACCTGATGAGGACTTTCCCACCTATTATTTTGGAAAATAAAGGTCACTTGTTTCTCAGCAAGTGATTGCTGTGTTCCCAGATGCAACAAAGAACCCCAACTATTGTTAAATATGTGTCCCTATTTATTAATTGACTTATCTGGAGTAAACTAGAAATAATAAGTCATGTTAACCACTGTGCTGAATATAATTATGAACAGTCTGGAAAACAGGTTAAGGCAGGGAGACAGTAGAAATTAATTTAAAAGGTATGTGTGTTTCAAAGGTCCAAAGTATGCTGTATGGGAAATGTAATCTTTTGTCAGGGTTCAGAAGTACAAATCCCAAGGTAGAATAGAATAGAATAGAATAGAATTGAATTGAATTGAATTGAATAGACCAGGTTGGAAGAGACCTTCAAGATCATCGTGTCCAACCCATCAACCAATCCAACCCACCTAAACAACTAAACCTTGGCACCAAGCACCCCATCAAGTCTCCTCTTGAACACCTCCAATGATGGTGACTCCACCACCTCCCCGGGCAGCCCATTCCAATGGGCAATGACTCTCTCTGTATAGAGCTTCTTCCTAATATCCTCCCTAAACCTCCCCTGGTGCAGCTTGAGACTGTGTCCTCTTGTTCTGGTACTGGCTGCCTGGGAGAAGAGACCAACATCCATCTGTCTACAACCTCCCTTCAGGTAGTTGTAGAGAGCAATAAGGTCACCCCTGAGTCTCCTCTTCTCCAGGCTAAGCAATCCCAGCTCCCTAAGCTTCTCCTCATAGGGCTTGTGTTCCAAACCGCTCACCAACTTCGTTGCCCTTCTCTGGGTCTTCCAGAGATTAATTTCTCTCTGAGTCTGCTAGCAGCCAAAAAAATAGCAGATCTCTAGCTAAATTCTGGAAGAGAGAAACCGGTATTGATTATTGATTTGGGCTAACTAGTTACTTGATTTTTAAAGGAGGACAGATACTAACCTAAATGTTTTAATTGTTTGTTGTGTTCTATAATTTTCTCCTTCATCACTAATTTACACTCCTGAATAAAAAGACATTTCTAGGAGGAAGCCATCAAGCAAGTTTGAAGTTTCTCATGGTGAACTGTAGGAGCCAGGACTGCTGAATTGATTAAGAGAGTTACATTTTTAGGGTTTTTTTTTAGAGTATGTTGACCAGATGTCCTTGAATTTAATTTATTAAAGCCAACACTCCTCAGGTTGATAAATAATTTATAGAGGCATTATTGTAGAATTTTGCATTTGGTGACTTATTGAATCATTTTTTATTAATATAGGTCTTTTAATTAAATATTTAAAGCTTCACTACTGTATACAACTGCTTTAGGAAAAAAAAATATCTTGCAATCAATATGTTTGGAATATCATATCAATAATCACAACACATTGTGTTCCTAATTCCCAGTCACAGGCATTTCTGTCATCAGTGAGGTGTAATTCATTTCTAAATAATGGTGGCAATGGAGCTCGTGGAAAATAGCGGGACATGAATTTCTGTTCCTCATCTTTGTACTAGACTAAATAGAAAACTTATAATGTTTCCTTTTCTCCAGACATTCTAGAAAAATAAATAAGTACTGTATTCTTTAATTAGCATAAGGCAAAATGGTTGAGTTTTGGCTATTGTCTTGCTCTGCACATCTTGTTCACATAAGCCCTCTTATGGGCTTCCACAGCTATCTCCTGGCCAATGTTAACCCTTTCACATTTAAGTTTTGTTTGTGTAATTATCTGAATTTTCAGAAATTGTGAAAGTTTTCTTGGGTGACTGCAGAAACAGAAAGAGGATCAGAACTTGTGAAAGTAAAGAAAGCATATATATGTGTTTATTCAAGAACTTTCTAGTCTGGCTTGAAAGAAAAGCCTGCCTTGTTTCTCATCTCTACCATAGAAGGACTTTTGTCTGTTCTCCAATAGTAAAACTGTCTATGGTAGTTGGAAATTCCTATATTCACCTATAAGTAAAAGCTTAAATAATAAAGAGTGATCTCAATAGCACTAAGAATAACCAATCATACCAAAACTAATTGAAACCCAGTTAACTACTTATTTACTAAGATTATCAGGTAGACAAAAATTTGACAACCTACTAGGATTGCTTCAAGTCAGTTTGGTTTTTTACCCATATTGATTATCTTTCAACATAATGGCAACACTACATCTAAAAACTGCTCGTCTCCAAATCTCAAGGTTATACAGATCCCTGAACTTCCATTGCTGAAATATTTTTGCAAGGAGATATAATGATTCTATACCCTACATTATTCAGGCAGCATATCTGTTGGTTTGCCTGCATATTATAATATGCTAGTGTGAAATTTCTCAAGAATGGTTAGCAACAACAACAGCAACAACAACAAAAAAATCCCCTCTTCTACTTGTACAGAGGTTTGCTTAGGATTGTGGTTTCCATGGAAACTCCTAGAAATAGCAATTTCTTGCCAACCTTTACAAACCCAGTGCGAGCCTTTCCCATCTAGACATTCTTTTTTTTTGCTGTAATAAACTCTAACTAGTTAGAATAACAGAAATTGAATTGATGCAGATTATTAATGGATTGGTTTTTAATAATCTCTTTATTTTTAGGTGGAAATGAAAAAGAATTCTATCACTGTCCTTTCACTGGCAAGTAATATGAAGAAGTACATTATAAAAGAATTTTTTTTTTTTAAAGAACTATAACTATAAACAGCTTTAATTGCAAAAGTTTTTGTGCTGCATTTTAGCTCACGATTTGATAGGAAATGAGTCACACAGAAAAGAAAAATAAATATATACCTAAGAGAGCTATTAAAATAGCTGCAGCTGGGAGGTGTAACTCCATCATGAATGAATGAAATAGTAAAAAAAAAAAATTATCCTCTCTGAGGAAGCTTGTCAATGAGAATGCTGGTAAACAAGTCTAAGAAAAAAGGAAACAGATGCTAAGAGATAAGAATGTGCCTGTTCTGACAGGGAACAACACCAGTATGCTTGTGTGACGGATTGAATCTCTGTGTCTGTAGGGGGAACTTATTCAGCTGTTTCCTTACTACACTCAACAGTGAATCAGTAAAACAAGATTTTGCTTTTCAGCTAGGAAATGACACTTTGATTCTGTGTTATAAAGGAAATGTCCCTTTTGTTCTCCATGTTAAATTCCCTTTTAGGAATTCAAGATGGCTGGGGTGCAGCCAGGATTTGGAGAAATAATTTTTTCAAGGCTCAAAAGACGTGTATTGTTACAAAAATAACCGAGTGGCTGCCAAGGATGGGACTGGTACCAGACTTTGTGGAGCTTGATTAACTTCCTGGGCTAGCCAGGTGTTTGAGACTGTTCACAAAGAGGTCTGCAGAAAACACAGTATCTGGATGCCATAGACAGAGTCTCGTTAAATTATATAAACTTGAAATAATGGCATTCTCACCTCTATCTTAGAGTTACCATGAAGCCGAAAATAAAATACATAAATGAAAAAATGTAAAATTCTTTCTGACACAAGTTGCTGCAAACGTGCAAAATTGCATTTTATGTGGTTTCTGTGACTGTGATATATGTGAAACTGGGATTGCTCTTCAGTGGCCTGAACTAGACAATACAACGATCCAGAGCTGTGAGAAGTCTGTGATACTGATCACTCCTAGAATAAAGCAGTCAAGGAAATTCCCTGTTTCAGTCTACAGGCCAGAGAGATCATGTTATCAAACGGTACTAACTGATTCCTACCTCCTGTGTTGAGTTTAGCCATGAGACCAAGATTATTTTCAGTCCATGCTTGGGTTTCCTGGTTTGCATGTTCAGAGTCAAGCATGTGCAGTGTGAAATATCAGGACTCTAAAATGGGAGGAAATACTGAGAACTGTTAATGGAATGCCATAAAGTCAGACACAGCATTTTATTGTTTTAACAGATATAGGTGGATCTTTGACTCCCTTATCAATATATTGCCTGACTTAGTTGAGCTTTCATTGAGATCACTACCACTTACAGACAGTAGTGACCAACACCGAGTCAATAAAATTTCTTTCCTGCAGTTATGAAACAAATATTATGGATTTAGAATTAAGCTACCATGTAACTCTACAATTAAATAGTCTTGAATCTTAATGTTTCAATCAATAGAACTCATCTTCTTCTGAGGCTCAGGGGTAGAGGAGATCAGCTTTAAATATTGTTATATTCTGAGAAAGACTCACTTAACGTCTACCATTGCTCTCTTTTTGCCTGCAATGTGATCTGCATCTGTTCGCAACAACACATCTGCAGTGAACTGAGGGCAATATTTCACATATGGGTATAGTTTGATTAAGTTGACCCAAAATTTCATCCTGCTTTCTTCTCTGATGTTGCCCTGTACAGCTATATGTTAGGGCATTTATTTGTCTTTTTTTTTCCCCTCTTTTTTTCATTTGATCAAAGAAAGAACTTTACCTGCAGTTCCGTAATAAAGTTTGAGTCCCTGAGGTACAAATTCAATCTCTTGTGTTAACAAGGCTGTGGAGAAAAGACTACAAGGAAAATAACATCTGTTGAACAATTCTTGGACAGGGTTCATTTTGGAATGAAATGTTAAAGTCCTCCCTCAGCATTGTTAGTTTTTGTGCTCAGGGCGAAAGTCCAGACAGTGACTTTAGCTCAGAACTAGAGGGAAGGATTAAAGCAGAATGAACCTCAAGGCCCATAGGTGATCGACTCCTCCTGCCCTGAAATTCAGGAGAACCAATGGTGCCAATCATGCACCAGTCATCTTCCATCAGAAGAAGTGGGAATAAGAGTGTCTTTTAATCTGTTCCCCACAAACATGCTATGAGTAGCAATATTGAAATGCTTGCAGAGAAATAAGAGGCTGCCTTAAAGGCCATTGAGGAGCAGTGAAGGCAATATTTCCAAGTTCTCTGCACTGTTTTTGCCTTCAGCAGTGATTTAATTGCGTGGAGGGAGGAATGGAAAATGTGATAAGGAACTTTTGGTTTCAGTGCATTAGACTGGCTCAAAACAGACTTGTTTTCTACAGATGTTCAAGGCGTGAGGGCCTATGGTGGACGCTTTCTTTCAGAACCATAAACTAAATTATACAATACCATACTTGTGAAGAGCTAAAACAAAGGCTTAACCTTATTCAAAAGTGGCAATTGCTTTTTTACCTTTCAGCTTTTGGGCTGAGAGCAGGATTGATTAGAAGTGCAGTGTACTTTGAAAATGAAGCTAGTACCAACTTGCTCAAACAAAATTTCTCACGGCTGAAAATGTCACTCCATGATGTGATAAAAAGGTTTAAAGCTTTGAAATAAGATATATTTTGTGTGATTTTTAACAGCTCTGCAAAGAAACCATGGCAGAAACATAAAACCTGCAGAAAAAGACAAGCTCTTTGCAGTAACATCTTGTTGAATTAATATTAGACCCCATGCATTTTTCAGCAAAATATTAATCCATTGCATTTTAACTCAACTGATGCTTACACTGGATGCAAATTAAGTTGGACTGTAAAGCAGCATTTCAAAACAGCAAGTCTCCTTGCTGCGGAGGAACAATATTTCGTGCAGACAATCAGCTATTGCTATAAAGACATTTCCATTTCCACTGCTGGCATTCCTGCAGCATGGAATTTCTAGAAATAATTACTTCAACTGTTACATATTTTCCTACATCTGAATTATCTTCTATTTTAACCAAAAAAACCCAAACCACCCAACAAAGGCCAAATCAAACAAAAAAGTCACTCCATTTGAATGTGCCCCGATCTTAAATACTAACAAACAAACAAAAAGATGAAACAAGAGGGAAGAGAAAGCAACAGGTTTTAACTGCTCCTTTAAAACATTTTTTTTGCAGATAATGGAATTCAATGTTTTATCAGCTTCACCTAAAATTGCCCTAGTTTGAGGTTAGCAAGTTGGACCTAGAAAGATGAGAATTTTCTATCAGTGAAATTCAACATAAGTGGACTTCAGTTTCCCCTTGACGGCTGTGACAGGGAATGTTTTAATGAGGGAGTTATAATAACCCTATGAACTGAGAGACCAGGAGGGAAAAAAAAATAACATTCTTCCTGATTTCTTTCAGGCAGAATGACAAGAAAGGAACAGAGGTGGCAAGATGCCATGCCTTCCAAGGCTTTGGTGTATTGTTTGCAAACTTTATGCTTGCTTTGATAAGAAAAAATAATTAAGATAACAGATTTAGTGCTAAAGAGATTTTAAACTTCTCTATTTATATTAACTTCTAATGCAGAGCCACTAAACCTCTCTTGCACTTGAGGTTAATTTAGATTTGTGGCTTTAGAGGAACAGTTCAGTAGTCATCTACAGAGTATCAATTTAGGTGGGAGAATTTTAGATAAGACATGCAATTATCTTAAAGTCTGATTTCACAACCTGTTCTGGGAGAAGAGATGTTGCTAACATATCACTATCCTGTGATGTCAGATTGGTGTCTATAATGAATTCTTCTCAAGGTGCATTTGTCATATATTATGGTTATCTTTCATTGATGGATATGCTTAGCAAGTGAGCAGTTACTCTGAGAAGATTAATGCTACAGAGGTGGAACAAGGATAGGAAAAGGGCTGATCATGCAGAAATGCTGAGCATTCTGCAAAAGAATATAAATGTAGCAGGACCTTTTTAATCTTTCTGTTAAAAGACATGATATACCTGCTTTTAACTCAATGGGATTTTTAAAGGAAGAAATAAAATCTTCCTCAGGAAATTTTCTGTGAGCTTGTGCTTTCTGCAGCTTGGATTACAAATTACTGAAGTCTTTTTCACCAACTATCAAATGCTCTTTTCTGTGTCCATTAATGATTGGACCAAAACAGCCTGGAACATAGTAAGGGAGATTACCCAAATTTCAGAAATTTCTGGGAACTCTAAAGAAGACTTTCCTTCTTATGAACAACCTTATTGACACTCCAGCAGATCCCTGTCTCTCTTGAATTGGGGAGCCCAAAACTGGACATAGTATTGCAGGTGTGGTCTCAGCAGGGCAGAGCAGAGGGGCCGGACAACCTCCCTAGACCCTATGGCCTTTTCTTAATTCACCCCAGGATGTCACTGGCCCTCTTGGACACAAGGGCACATTGCTGTCCCATAGAGATCTTGCTGGCCACCAGGACTCCCAGGTCTTTCTTCACAGAGCTGCTTTCCAGCAGGACAAGCCCTAGCCTGTACTGGTGCCTGGTGTTGCTCCTTGCCATGTACAGCATTTCGCTCTTGTCTTTGTTGAACTTCATAATATTCTGCTTCAGCCAGCTCTCAGCCTGTCCAGATCTCATTGGATGGCAGCACAGCCTCACAGGGTGCCAGCCACCCCCCTCCAGTTTTGTATCATGTTCAGCTCTGCTCAACTCTGTGATTCCTTTCTCTTCCTTGTAATACATGATTTGCAACATCTAAGAAACATAGTCTGGATTTGCCCTTTAGCTTCCTGGGATTTGATATGCTGTCACACATTCACATCTTAATGGAATATTCCCATTGTTCCTGTTTTCAGCTAGCAAGCAGTTACAGAGCAACGATGAGAGTGATCAGTTTTGTCTTCATCTCTTCAAGAAAGTGTATGCTGATGATTGTTAGCATGCTCCAGGAATGAGGAAAACCTGGAAAGGCTGTCCCTGAAATCTAACCATCACTTCAATAAGGCAAATATAGACTTTGTCTGATATACTGTGGAAGAGGAAGATTCTGCACAACGTTATGTCTGATGCTTCCAGAATTTTTCACATTGTTTAACTAAAGACCCTCCACCTGCCTAGGTCTTCTCCACATCCCTGTTCAGTTCTTCCTAACTCCAAGTCTAGTCTTCCTTCAAAATGTACTCTCAGTCCTAAGAGTGCTACTATTCACACACCAAGCAAACTAAGCTATGTGCTAAACTGATTCTTTAACAAAATTCCAGGGCTGTCTCAAACTCCTCTTCAGACACCCTATAGCTAAAAATTACAGTAGAAAAATTCACATATTTCATATGCTGAAGCAGCTTTCTTCTTCTTCAGTATCTCTCTTGGGCAGAGCCTGAGCTTTGACCTTAGATGGTGTAATTGTAGTTGTAACACCTCTATTAGCAGAGTTGGATGATGAGCATATTGCTGCAGTGTAAGTGCAGAGGTGACTGTGCAGAGAAATAGTTTTGTGGATCTGCTAACAGATGTCAGCTCAGATGGACAAGGTGGCCTTTTTTGTGGGTGGTGAATGATGCTGTGTTAGATAGGTAATATTGGCTGTGGTAGACAACTGAGCTTTGCAGGCTGAATAAATCCTGAATCAGGATTTGGTTTGGTTCTAGTCATACAGTGTCTTTATAAAGCAGTGCAAGTGAAAATCCTTCACTGGCTTTTTGTACAGTTCCTTACAGAATTAAAAGTCATACCCCCTCCCATTGCATTCAGCTGGCATTTTTCTGATTTTAGCAACGATTACATCATTGACTTGATAGAAAAGAAAACAATGATTATGGCAACTAAATGTCAAATATCAAAAAGCATGCCAGTGGGAACTGAAAAGTGAGAAAGGGGCAGTTCACCTGCCATAAAAGTGACATCAGAAAAGATTATTTTTTTTAAATGTTACTTGGAAGATATAAATCTTTTTCTTTATTCTCTCCACGAGTGCCGCTGTTGTGGGCTTGATGAGGATTTATGGAGTCTAGCTTAATTATTTCTTTACCCTTAGATATATTATTAGCTTCATTAGCACTTTACCTAAATGATCTGAAAATAATAACGAGATTCTTAAAGATACATTTCTGTGCTATATTGCATCAAGAGCACAAATCTTTGATGTTTTTTTTTCAAAGCTTGCAACCAGCACTATCATCTCATAAAATACAAACCTTTAAAAAGCCTGATTTCCACAAGGTCACAGTATCTCCAGAAAAACAAGTGATAGGAAAAACTATAGAGGTGGGGAAAATGAATCAGGCTATTAGAGGAAATACTAAATAGCTAAGGTTTTTCAACTTACAATATACCGAGTGGTAAAGGTTAGTTGGGTTTACAAAGGTTAGGGAGAAAATGACTAAGGAATTTGATCTGTATTTCTAACACAATCACCACAAGTAATTCATGGTGAGTTCACTGTTCAAAGGAAATACTTCTGTGTAACACCAACTCTGAATGAATAAGCTTGGCCTATTAAACTAGAGAAAAATCATGCACTCAGTTGCTAAGTTCAGATGTTTGCCCTATGTAACTCGCTGTCTTTTCCAACTTCAGGTTGTCCCTGGTGATACGCAGAGGATTCTTGGACGCTGATCAGGGAACTGCCTTTTACATGGGCTGTGTCTCACATGTAGGGTGAATGATGGCAGCTTAGCTGGGCTATGAAGAGAATTAGAGCACATGCACTAGACCTTCAGAGTTGTAGAAAGGACTCTGTGTAAAGACTGCAATGATACTGGGAGTTGCTAATGCTGCTTATACCTCAGCTTTAGACTAACATTATGATTGTTGCAACAAGCTCTCTGTGAAAACCAGAAGTTTGGAACTACTGAAGATATTGTCCCTAAAGGCCACATTCAGTTTGATTTTAACTACCCTAACATCCTTTCCCAATAGGGATTTGTATTTTGAAACATTTTACCTACTCTTCTTATCATACCACAAGTGGGTGAAGGCAGTAAGCACCCTCCCTTTTGTGTTTAGAGTATTCCTGTGTTGAGCTTTTTTAATACTGCACAGCCCAAAATTCACCTCAGACATCTGGTACCAAGCTAAGACACAAATAGTTTTCTCAGTATCATGGGGGACCACAAGACTAAGTGCTGTGTATTAGGTATATGACCAAGTTACTTATGAAGTTGAAGAGGATGTAAAGCAAACCATGACATTTGCCTTCAAGAGTGACATTCTGACTCCTTTTTTACTTAGCAGTTAGAACATATCCATAGAAACCAAATATTGCAGAGACTAGAAGCAAATATGTGCTAAAGAAGGAATTAGATAAATGCATAAATATGAGGAAAGAAACAGTTCAGATACAACTTCCATTCTGGAATCCCCTAAGCACATATCTATTGGAGGAGGGAAGACATTTCAGAGGAAAAAAATCACCCCATGAAAGTATTCCAGGCCCACTCTCCTGGCAAGAGCCTGAGATACTGAGAGACCTCTGATTTGACCTAATGATATTAGACATCAGAATTATTGAATGTCAAATGTAAAAACTATTGCTGACCTCTCTCTTTTAACATTCCTCTCTTAATTTTTTTTAATGAGTAGATATCACATCAACTTTGTATATTCTGAGTGCTACATTAACACATCCAAAACTCTCTAATCAAGCCATGCTTTAAATCCTTTGAACACATCTGTTTTCTGCCAGCTGAATATTGCAAACAGATTCTATTGCCTTTCTTAGTGCCAAGAATGTTAGTAAAAAATAATACCTTAGCTTTTAAGTATTTCATTCTTTCCAAAACAAAATGCATTTTAGCTAATGACCACTGAAGATGTATCTTCCTTTAATTATTCAATTCCTTCTATTTTTTAATTTTTCTTTTCATTTTTTCTTTTTTCCCCCCCCTTTTTCTTTTATTTTCTTTTTCCTTTTTTCTTTTATTTTCTTTTCCTTTTTATACTATAGCCTTTTGGGCCACTGGTTTGCTGCTCTACAGCACATTCTGCTTTACAGTTTGCACCTCACATTCTGAGGACCACAATTTATTTCCCTGGGTACGTTTTTCATTTGCACCGTTACTCCAACCTGTTACTGAGGTCTTTCATCATGTCACAGGACAGTCTGTATGGTACTGTGTGGAGAAAAGCTATTCTGTCTTGAAATGCCAAGAATTCTTTTTACACTAACTTTAGACCTCGAAGCTTAACCTAAGCAATAGAGTCTTTAAAGAAAAAACAGTATAAAGGCCTCAAGACTGGAAGCAGAATCCTACATTCCAATTGCTGTAATGGTAGCCTGCTGATTAGTGTGTTATGAGTTCAGCTCTGCATAAACTTGACATAGGCTGTTTCTCTTAATCCTGTAGCCTTGACTCCCTCATTTTAAGATGGGCCAAATGGGTGTAGAAGTTCTCCAGTCCAAATACTGTTGTGCTGATAGGAACAAGCAAGCAAACAAATAAAAGCCCAAAACTCCTACCTTTCATGCCAGTTTTCAAAAGGAAATGTGACCATAGGTGTAGGTCGGGAAAAGTCTCCAACAAAACAGCTTGCTCAACAGTTTTCAGTGATAATGTTGGATAAATATCCTGTCATTTCCATTTCATAATGACATTTTTGCTGAGCTTTATATTAAATTGGTTAGATTCTCTACTGAAATCACAGAACAACAGAATGTTTGAGGTTGACAGGAACCTCTAGAGGTTATCTAGTTCAACCCAACCTGTACTTGGAGGAGGCTGTCCAGGACCATGTCCAGTCAGCCGGTGAATATTTCCAAGGAAAGACTGCATAGCCTCCTTGGATAATCATTGTCATGCAAGGACACCCTTAGAGTAAAGAAGTGTTTCATTATATTCCTGTGAAGCTGTGTTTTAGGCTGTGCTCTTCTCCTTGGGTCTTTGAGACAACTTGTCCACAACTCAGCTCTATCTTATTTTCAACCTTCTTTCACATATTTGTACACACTGATGAGCTTCTCCCTGAGTGCTCTCCTCCACACTGAGCAATCCCTTTCTCAGCCTTCCCTCATATGGGAGAAGCTCCAACCCCTTAATTATTTTAGTCACCCTTTGCTGGACTCTCTCCAGGAAGTCTCTCTGTTGCAGGGCACCTCAAAATTGTATACATCTGTATATGCTCTTCTCATGTTTGAGTCTTGCCAGGAGCTCCATGTTCATCCACATAGGCCTCCTTATAGTTTTGCCCAGCTTCCTTCTCATTGGGATGGGGTCCTCTTGGGCTTGGGGGAGGTGATCCCTGAACATTAAGCAGCTTTCCTAGGTCTGTTTTCTCTCCAGGGTCAATGATCCATGCTTATTTCGTTGTCATGGTCATGTTTATTTCAATTTGTATTTCATCCACATTTATTTAACCCATCAGATGGTTTATGTTTCTTTCATGAACATGATCTGGTAAAAGTATCTATCTTCCATACTTTTTCAAATTACATTGTATTTTTAAAGAATAGCCTTTATTTGCCTTTTCTGATTAACAGGTAATTAAGTACTAAAGGACTATTTCTTATATAAAACATATGTTATTAAAACATCCCTCTTTTTTCTGTTATTCACACTGTATACAAGTTTTAAAGAGGAAATCAGTGATTCAGATAGAACTAATTAGTGGCTTAATATCACATAAAATTCATTGCAGAGACCTTAAATTTACACCACTGTACATGAGACCAGAATTTGTCTTTTGGCATTTGTCACAAAGAGCAATTCAAATGGCAGTCTCATGCCAACCTAATGTAAAGATGAAAAGCATTCATTCCAGTCCATGATTTTAGTACTAAAGCAGTGCATGGGGAAAGGTCATCACAATTAAAGGCATAATGTAAAAATGAAACTGTGAGCAAGTGTTTGTGCTTCTTCTCTCTCCCAAGATTTATGTGATTGACTCTTAATTGGAGACCTAGGGTTCCGTTTCACAGCTTGGGCAGACAGGCTATTAGATCTCAAATGAACAGGGAGAAAATAGTAATGCTTTGCATGCATGTGGTAGGGAATTAAAATACTTTTTGACCTTCTGTGATGGTTAGTTAAAGGGAAAAAAAAGTTTAAAATGCAGAAATTGAAAATATTCTGTGAATATGAGGTGTGCAATACTTTATGATGGCAAACTGGACAAAATGAAGCCATCAGCGCACGTCCACATCATCACATATAGGCACTACGTAAATCATGGAATCATGGAATGGTTTGGATTGGAAGGGACTTCTAAAGGTCACTTCATCACATTTCTAATGTCTTCTAGTCTAAACCCATCTGCAGTAAGCAGGAGCATACTCAACTAGATCAAGTTACCCAGAGCCCTGTTGAGCCTCACCTTCAGTATCTCCAGGGTATGAATGAATGTACAGAGGGATGGGGAACACTGGCTTTTCAGCAAACTGATGGTTCTTTCTTGCTGCCCCTGGGGTCTCTTTGGCTGCAAAATAGCCATGGAATATAACATTTTATCATGGCTTTAAGCTTCTTTGCATACCTCTGAATGTGAAAATATAAATTTCTGCTTAGTGTTACTTGGTAATTAATGTGAGGCCAGATGACAGGAGGTCATCTGTTGGCCAGAACTGTAAGACTGGGCCCCTTCAAATACAGGTGAACACATCCTATCATCCAAAACCTACCAAGGCAGAATATATTAGTCAATCTGGTGTATACTGCAAATCTTCAGTGCCTTCTTGGATTCCTTGCATCTCTATCCAGAATGGTGGGAAAAGATTCTCTGTAAAATACCTTTCTTGATTGCATTATACAATAAAGCATAGTGGATAAATTAATCATATTTTGACATATTGTGACATCCTACAAGATTTTTTTCTTTCCTTTTTGACTATGGGACATAATAGATGCACTCTCAGAATGGTTCTTCCTAGGTTATGATAGAAAAAGAAAAATACTTGAATACTAGCAGTTCCAGACTACATCAGCTGTAATGTAATGAAGTCCTCACAAATCAGGCAGCCTAGGGCAAGTGGCTTATTTTTTTCCTGCTTCTTTCATATGTAAGTAACTTCTTTCAGCTCTGTAACTGAGCTTCTAGGCTTTTACTTTTTATGTTCACCATTCAGTTTCTGAGGTTTCTATTTTCTCCCAGCATATTCCAAGGCCAGTAAGAAAATGGCTCCCAGAAATGTAATGACTGAACTTCTCAGCTTTGCATTTTTTGTACTGCAGTTGAGGATGCTCAACAGAATATTAAACTGGGGAGTTATTATTCCACTATGTCATCTCCACTCTTCAGAGGAGACACACATACACACGGGGAAAAAAAGGCGTAGCAATGTGGCAACTGAACGGTGGGTGGATAAGCATAGATAGATAGTGTGCAACTGAAATCTAAATCCATCAATCAAATAAAATTAAAACCATAGTCAGCACCTTGTGCCATAATCTCAGTGAAGAGATAATCAAACCATTTGCTTCAGGTGGGAAGAAGGCAAGTGTGCTTAAACAATCTTGTGTTATTGATCCAGTGCAGTTCTGAAAACAGCCCCTGCAGTGTAATCTCTACAGCTTGATAAATTGCATTAGCAAATAAGCTTAGACCAGTGAGATTACCTTCTGCAATGGTTAAGTAAAAGAAGTGAAAAATAAAATGGCAGCATACTTTAAAGAAGGAAAGTCATGGACTGGAAAATATAAAAGTGGTATCTATATGGTTTCCCTCAGTGGAGTCCTTGAATAGGTCACCATTTTGAATGTAACAAGCTCACACATTTGAGTAGAATAAAGCTCTACAGATGTGGAAGATGATGTCCAAAGAGCCTCATCATCCCATGTGGCCTCTCAGTGTGCCTGCACCAAAACCAGAACTGAGTTGTCCAAAGGTCAGGCCGTACCGAGAGTTCCTTCAGGAACTCCTTGCTAACAGGCACAGGGAAATGCCAAGACACCATGGGGATTTCAGGTCCTTCAAAGAAAATATTAGCTATCAAAAATCTCAGCTCGCTAACTTCATCTTCAAGTCAAAACATGAATAAACTGAGCTGACAAGAAATTCAGCAACTGGCAGCATGTATAGACGCTCTCACATCCCTAGGTTAAAATATGAATCAAAAGTAGGCTGAGAAAATGCTGCCACACGCAGCTCTGCTAAGTCACTATATGAATTCTACTGAGTATGAATGGGGTAATTTGACAGAGCTTGAATATTTTCTTTGTAGGTCTCTGCTACTTTATATAAGGTGAAAAAAGTGGCTTTTCAACTTCACTGATTGTGTATTTTATTTATTCACTGACAAGTTTTATCACCAAGTCCATGGCATCACTTTGTCTTTCAAAGTTTTCAATGAAAGCTGTTCACTTTCACAGGTTGGGCATTTTCAGCCATGGAGAACAGCAGTTAAAGATTTTTCTTATTGTAGTTACTTTATGTAGACAGTTATGGTGTGTGGCATTATCATGAAGGGATAAATTGGTAGAAATCAGTTGGGTCACTCATGTGGTTCACTCATGTAAGTGAACTGTTTCTTCCAGCATCATAAGTAACTGGATTTTAGTTTTTGTCTGAACAGAACCTGTCTTCTCATGCATTTTATTTTGCCCCTCTTTATTTTAGAGACAGCAGGGACTGAAGTTCACATGATTCCCCTTTTAAATTAGATCAGAGCTGGGCTTGCTTTGAATTCTCTAAAACATAAGCAGAAAGCTCTATGGATAATATTAGCTTTGCTATCAAAGGTCAAAGCCATGGAAATCAGTGAGGTTTAAGCTATGACAGAAAGCTGTTGGCTATTACTAGACACTGAAACTGATGAAACTGAAAGGGAAGTGAGACACTGATAATTTTAGAATTGTCCAGAAACCTTCATGCAGTTCTTAGTACTATTGCTATATTCCACAGTCCCAAATCCCTCCACTTTCCTATTTTTCCTTCCTAAAGATTGGTTTTAAAGAGATGCATATTTCTGACCAAAGTGAAGGGGACCTTTAAGTCCCAAAGCATCGTTTCTGCTTTCATTATTTGCAGATTCATCATCACATTTATGCCACGCTGGAGGCTGCCTTATCACGGGCCTGATCTGAGGGAGAAGAGAAATTCTCTGCAGTCACTATAGAGCAGGTACTGGATCCAAAACTTCTTGGATAAAACAATCAAATCTTTTGACTAAAATGAAGAGGAGAAAACCATAGAAGGAATGAGACAGATGTTAGAGGAGGTACCCAGTGGAAGGTAAAGCAGTGTGAGGAATTTGTTTCCCTCCCCTGCAGAAAACTGGACACAGGAGGATGCTGTGCAGCTGCCTGCAGATGCAATCCTCTGCAGATGTACGTGGCAGTTTCAGACCCTGGGGATCCTGAAAGCAGCTGTGGGGAGCCAATACACATCCTGATGTTATTTTTTTGTTCTGCCATTTGCAATCCTGCTGATACTAAGGAGGTATTTAAACCCTCATCCTGCATTACACAAGAGGAAAGTTTCCTTGTGATGGGTATTCTGGAGATCAGCACTAAAACTTTCTATTAATTTAAATAGTTTTATGCTGCCATTTTACTCACTGTTCTTCTCTGCAGTTCCAAGTTCCTTCTATTTCTGCTTCTTTTTCAAACCCCTTCCTGCATTTTTCAAGCCACATTCCTTGCTCTGAAGTCTGCACATCAAAGAATTTGCTCTGTAAACGTATTTTTTTTTCCCTCTGAGTTCAGCAGAATAACTGAGGATGAATGTGAATGGCAAACACAGAGAAGACTCTAAGAGAACAACTATGGGAAAAAAAAAAGCTAAGCTTTTCTCTTGGTTTTTGCTAGCAAACAGATGAAAATTATGTGAACTGAAAGACTCATTGAGGCCACAGCAGTTGGAATGGGCAGAGTAAAAGATTGTGCAGAGTAAAAGATTGTGCATGAAATAGTCATGTTGGGAGATTTCACAGTGACATTGATGGCCCAATCCTGTCCCTCATTCTCTTGCAAAAATGCCAAAAGATTCTGCAGATTAGTGCAGGGGTTTTGTTTGGTTTGTTTTCTGGTTTAGACAATAATTTTCTCCAGGCAGAGATCAATTATGTCTTCTATGTTCAGATCTTGCATGAAATCTCCTATTGAGCATGTTAGGAAAGATTATTCCTGAATTTGAATTTCTTTTTGATTACAAATTAAATTATTTCAGCTTGAAGTGGACCTTTTGTTGCTAGAGTTCTTTGGAAGCCATGTTTGTTAAAAACTGGAGGATACCTCTGCAATTGAATCAGATCATCTTGTCAGTTTTTAAGAAGAAATTTCTGCCAATTTCAGCAGGGACAACTGCTTAAAAATTACTCATGCGGCACGCCAATGGAAAATAATATTAGTGAATTAGTAAAGCTGCCAGCTAAGCTTTCTTGGAAGAGGAAAAGAGGGTGAAGTTTCTTTTTAGGATTTCCAGGACTAGCTCTAAAATATCAGTCATAACAGAATCCAAGAGTGGATAGACCTTTTCACCGATCTCATTTAGCATTTTCTCTCTAGTATGTTTTAGCTGCCTTTATAGCTTCTTTAGTGAGAATAATCTTACATAATGTGCTAACTCTGGCAAAATACTGAACTGCATAAAAATAGCCTTACCTTGAATTGCTGAATGCAGGCTTATATAAGTAATTCAATGTGGAATAATTATTCTACCACAGAATCATCAGCGGCCACATGTGCTTCATGTAAGCAAATGGCAAGATAGAAACTCACTGTGTTAAGGAAAAAGTCTCTAATTGGCTCTGAAATTTGTAATACCTAAACTGAGACTGTGCACTGTACATCAGGTAAGAGCACAATTGCTACACTTGGTATCAAGAAAGTCTTCAGGAGAGAAAGAAAAACGAGAGCATGTGAAATTGGCTAATTCCTTGAGAAGCTTTAATGCAGAACTATAAAGGGGGGAGAAAAAAACCCCCACCACCTCGCTTCAAACTTGTGCTGCCACAACAGCCCATAGAGAATAGTCACTTGTCAATACAACCTCAAAAGGAGTTTACCTGTGGGAGATTCATCATTTAATAGAGAGGAAAGGAGGAGGTGTGCATGAAAAATCAGGAGCACAAAGGATGTGATGATTCAACAAAACTAAACCCACAGCTTTGCCTATTTACAGTAGGACTCTGTTCTTTATTTAATCACAATCTGCACAGCAAGCTAGCATATGGGCTAGGGGCAAGGGGGGCATGATTTGGCATCTACTGACTAATTTGATATATAGCACATTTTTCCTATCTTCTCAATACATATGATGCTGAAAATTATTTGAAAATTAATGAGGAGAGAATTGACCCCCCTTCTTTTTTTTTTTCTTCTTGCAGAGCATGCAGTTCATTGCACCTGGTTGTGGGGAAGGAAAGTGGAAAACAATGTGCAAAATTCTTAAGGACACATTTTTAACCTGGTTATCACAAAGAAATATTCTTAATGTTACATTTAGTGCTAGAATGCACTAATGGTAAAGAGCAAAAAGGGAGAGAAAAGATTTGGAAAGGTGGTCATGGGCTGGGACACCTTCCCTCAGACCATGATACTCAAAACCCCATATAATCTGGTCTTGAAGACTTCTAGGGATGCGTGCTCTCTTTCCAGTTCTTCACTGAACTTCATACTGGTGAACTTACATTCAATGCCAGGCTGGACAGGACTCTGAGCAGCCTGGTTAAATATGTTCCTGATCACTGGAGAGGGTTTGGGTCCCCAACCCAAGGCATTCTATGATTCTATGAGGTAATCTGAATCTACCCTCTTTCCTTTTAAAGCCTTCTTATCACCGTATGCTCTTGTAAAAAGTCCCTCCACATCATTCCTGCAGGTCCTCTTCAGGTACTGGAAGACTGTATGTTCTCCCCAGAGCCTCCTCTCCTCCAGGCCACACAATCTTCAGCCTGTCTCCTTAATCATCTTTATGGCTTTCCTCTGAACTTGTTCCAACAGGTCCGTATCCTTCTTACACTGGGGGCCCATGAGCTGAGCACAGTACTCTGGGCGGTGTTTCACAAGAGCAGAGCAGAGGGGGAGACTTCACCTCCCTCAACCTGTTAGCCACACTTCTTTTGATGTAGTGGGATTTCTGTGCTGCAAGCACACATTGCCAGATCATGTAGAGCTTCATGTTCAGGTACTGTAAGTTCAGGGGGCATTGCAGTGTCACCTGCACCTGAAGTGATGTGTCTGCTTTTAGGTAGAGACCAACATATTTTACACCTTGCATTTACAGAGCATGGAGAAGGTACTCCATTTAGTAAAAACAAACAAAGAAAGAAACAAAAAGACACTGAATCCAGCTGCAACTAGATCAAGTCTTCAGGTGTTCTGAAAACAATTCTCAAAAGATGTTTTTGTTTGAGGACAGTGAAAAGAAGAACTCAGAAGATCACTGCGGTTATCAGCCCAGTGGTCAATATGTGGTAAATTAGGACAAGACTGTCTCCTTCCACCTTCTCTCCCCACTCTTTAGGCACAAGAAAAGACAGAATAGAATAGAATAGAATAGAATAGAATAGAATAGAATAGAATAGAATAGAATAGAATAGAATAGAATAGAATAGAATAGAATAGAATAGAATTAACCAGGTTGGAAGAGACCTTAGAGATCATCAAGTCCAACCTATCATCCAACACTATCTCATCAACTAAACCATGGCACCAAGCACCCCATCCAGTCTCTTCCTAAACACCTCCAGTGATGGGGACTCTACCACCTGCCTGGGCAGCCCATTCCAATGGCAAATCACTCTTTCTATGAAGAACTATTCTATTCTATTCTATTCTATTCTAGTCTAGTCTAGTCTAGTCTAGTCTAGTCCAGTCTATGAAGGATGGAGTTTTGCAAAGCTTGCTTGCCATGCCTGAAATGAGCTACAGGAGTTGTGTACAGTGTGTGCATGGTGAGGAACTGATCCTCATGGGATGAGCCACAGGCTAGCCTGGCTATAATGAAAGATGTCTCTTCCTCTGCACTTCTGGACTTTTTGGGCAGGTCATCCAAAGCAAGTAAACCGGTAAATGTAATTCTGCCAAGCACTAGCAAAATGAAAGATGCTAAAAAATATGATCTTTGGAATTTTTTTTTCAAGCATCAATTCAAATAGAAAAGTTGGGAAGACATGCAAGTGTTGCTGTCAGTCATAAGCTGTGAGGACGCCAGTTCCATCTTCCTTTTACTTCTGACATGCTTGTGTGTTGCACACTTCCACCCCAATTCATGGCAGTCAACTTTAATGGGATAAAAGACTTCAAGAAAAAACAGACTGCAAAAACTGCTTTCAATGACTGAGAATGAACACAAAAAATATGTCTGGCAACATTCCAGAAATGCTTGTGCTTAAGTGGAATTGGAGGAAAGCCAAAAAAATGTGGCTGCTTTGCTCTGAATGCAAATATTATCACACAGCTCTCATCATAATGTGGCAAAAGACAAAGCCATACTCAAGGGAGCAAAGACAACATCTAGTTGCACAAATGCCATGGCTCTGTCCAGTTTCCCTAGCCAAAGCTGGAAAGTGAAAGCTACTGTTTTGACTGTGCATGGGTTGAAAACAAAATAAACCAAAGTCTTTCTCACTGGGATTATAACGCAGCTATTTCTTACCACAGCTCTGTCCTGCACAGCGTCCCTCTGCCCCAGCTTTGACAAGTGCAGTTAGGCCAAGCTGTCAATGCTGAGGACTGTATTCAGCTCTCATTTTTCGCTCAATGCTTTAAAATGAAATTAAATGTTCCTCTAGTTCATAGCCTGTGTGCTCAGCTAGTTCCAGGGCAGACTATCAGCACTAATTCCCAATGAATCCTCAGAAGAACAAATAATACTTTTTCTCTCTGCTCTTTAATGTGTGTGACTACATTCATGCATTTCTGATAGCCACTACTCCCTTTAGCCAGGTTCAAGGGACCATTCCTAATGGAATCAGTAGAAACTGAACCCAAACAACTGAGGGCAGAATTGCTCCAAATTGCCTTCATCTCAGATTGAACCAGACTCACCTATCATTTATGTTACACAGCCAGGTGGCCCTATTTCCTAGCACTGCAATCAGAAAACTATTGACCAGCAACAATACAGCTTTCACTTCATATTACTAAAATGAACAAGCCCTGCAGTGAAACGTTTTTTTCATAACTTTCAGATGATTCACTGAAGTAAGAATCCTGAACTTAAAGATGAGGAGCCAAGCATGGAGATGTCAAACTGATCTGTGAGAATTAACTATCCTTCAGCTTTCCAAAAGCTCTTTTTTTCACTGAGGAGTTGTACTGAATATAGATCTTGGTTTACAGAACTGGCTTCTGTTTAGGAGACTTCAATACCTTGGCTTCTTCTCTGCCAATATTCCTTTTTGTGCATGGGGTGCTTCACACCTTAGTGGATTTATGCAGTCCTGGTTTGCTGGTTTTAAAAGCTCTATAATAAGAAATCTTGCAGAGGTTACTCCAATTTCTATTTATTATTGTATTTATTTATTATTTATTATTTAATTATTATTTATTCTATTTATTAGAGGACACAGTCTCAAGCTGTGCCAGGGTAGGTTCAGACTGGATGTTTGGAAGAAATTCTACACAGAGAGAGTGATTGTCTGTTGGAATGTGCTGCCCAGGGAGGTGGTGGAGTCACCATCATGGGAGGTGTTTAGGAGGAGACTTGATAGGGTGCTTGGTTGCATGGTTTAGTTGATTAGGTGGGTTGGATAATAGGTTGGATGTGATGATCTTGAAGGTCTCTTCCAACCTGATCTGGTCCGGTCCATTCCATTCCATTCCATTCCATTCCGTTCTGTTTCGTTCCGTTCCATTCAGTTCCGTTCTGTTCTATTTATACTTCTGTTTAAGATTATGAGGAAGTCATTCTTCATAGATTTTATATGGTCAGAGATAAGTGAGATGAATGCTTTGATAAGCCTATTTGCCATTCATGAAACCAAAAGCTTTCTCTTTCTATTGTAGCTTTAGATATTCTAATCAACAACTAAGGCGCAGTCCCCCAGTTTGAAACTACGTGGTACTCAGTGTAACAGAACACAACTTCAATGTGTATATCTCATACTGCATAACAATTAGGGGAAAAAATTCTGGAGGGGAAAAAATCAAAACCAAAATGAATAAAGATGAAAAAAAAAAACCATCTTAAATTTTAAACCAGTTATTTTTAGGTTCCATTGATGTTTGCCTACTGCAATGCACTGCCCTGGGTGCAGAAATTGGTCAGAAATTTGAACTTGCAGATGCTGTAGGTTATTATTTCCTCCTACACTGTAAGTTAGTTCTCTAGTGACCTAGTAGTTACCTAGGAAACAGATTTAGGAAGGAATTATTAGTGATTGTGTAAGGACAGATTTAGATTTTTGTTATTGGAGTGGATTTTGTATATATTTTTTTCCCACTTTTGGAGAGATTGGAAAGAATTTTAGATTGTTTAATGGTGACGAATTTATGAAATCCCTCCTAGCCTTCTTTATCAGTTGAGCTTCATTATGGCCTGCTAAAACTGACAAGGCACAATAAAAGAATAAGATTTTTTGAAAAGACTGTGAATAAACTCTACAATCACACACAGATATTGAGCTGCTCCTTATAACAACTCTGTGGATGACACTGATTTATTCTTGCCATGAATATTCATAGCACAAGTTTCCTTGCAGCTTTGGCTGATCTATTAATAAAAATCAGGAATTCCTCTTATAAACACACTCAGGTGATAAGAGATATCTTGTATTCAGCTCTACACCCATGTCACATGAAATTCTGGTGATTTCAGCACATCTATTTAGACCACAATGAGCAAGATACTCTCAAAGAAATGCTCACATTATCTTGTGCTGTGTGGTGTAAGGTAGAAATCATTCCCACTGCATGTCACTAAGATAAACCAAAATTCTTATGCCGTTGTGGGTTGTTCTAACAATTAAGAGGATATTAGATGAGGAGATTTCAGGGAAGAAATACACAATATCTTTTAGATATTAAGGAGTGCATGTGAGGTGTTCAAGGCCAGGCTGGATGAGGCCTTGAGTTAACTCATCCAGTGGAAGGTGTCCCTGCCCATGGCAGGGGTATTAGAACTAGATGGTTTTTAAGATCTCTTCCAACCTAAACCATTCTATGAATCCATGATCTGTGAATCTATTACACCTGCCTTTGATTTTACAAAGCTAGACCCACATAATAATTAATCAAAATTTTGCTGCTGAAGAAATAGCAGATCTGTTAAGCTTAGGAAAAATGAAGCATGGTAGCCTAATAGTATATTGTAAGATTTTCAGTGTATGAGTTCACAAACTCAAGAGTTCACAAAAGCCTTTTCTTTATAACACGTCTTTCCTCTGCTTGGCTGTCTGCTGTCATGGACTCGTTATCTGCACCAGCACAGTTAAGGTGTCTGTAATGCCTTAAAAAACCAGCTAAGCAGCACAGTTGCCATCATTTAAATTCAGTAAATTCTTAAAATAGCTTCCCATAAATGCTGGTGAAACAAAGCAGAAAGGCCAAAAAAGTGTATTGCCATATGCTTTAAAACCTGTACATACTTTTTATTTACTTTATTGCTTGCCAATAATATGACTGTGCAAAATGTATGATAATAAAAATATATAATCCAAGGCTCATGATCACTATTTGCAATCTCAGGCATCACCAGAGATGCCTGCTGTGCAAAGTTGGAAACTCACCCAAAATATTGAAAATGTTTGTTGACATTTTCTGCTTCTCCCCTTTCCTAACATTTGTTTGAAATGTGGATGCACAGAGTCACAGATTTGTGTGTCTACTGAGCTCTCCCAAGCTGCAGTTTTCCCTGGCTGGGTAACCTTGGCACAAATTTTGTTCACTGTGCTCCCAAGCCAGGGAATCTGCCCATCTAACCAAAGCCACTAAAACAGCAGCACTGTTGTGTCTAGCAACATTAAGAAGAAAATAGTTTCTTTTAACTGGAACAAAGCATGTCATTTCCACTTTCCCATTCATCCCCCTCTCCCATTCTCTTCTCCCTTCCCTTTCCCCTCCTGATTCACACAGAAAAATGGATTTGGAACTAAAGGTCAGAAGGGTAAGCACTGGACATATCTGAATTTAATTTAGCTTCTGCTGTCCTTCCTTTGCAGAGGAAAGTAATGTTTTTATATATTAAATTAAACTGTTGGGTTTGGGGGTTTGTTTTACAATGGTTTATCTTTTAAAGGAAAAAAAAATCAAATAAGGCTTGACATTTTAGCATATGTAAACACATTGTAATGACAATAATTAAAATATACCCTTTCATCCAGTGATCTGCACATGAGAATAACCTTTGTTCTCTGCTTTTGTTGCTAGTAAAATCAATTATTCAGAAAAATAACATTAATTACAATTAGAAATACCACGCTGGAAGTTTTATTTCATTACTGCAGGCTCCCACAAACAGAAAAATGGATTGAATTGCATTTACTCCAGACTTAGCCTTTTGTAGAAAACTCCAATCTATTTTTTTCTGTAACAATATATTTAACAATGGGAGAAAGACTACAGAGAAGCTCTACACCCCGTGAGATAAGGAAGCAATTTGCTCAGGTGTGTGAGTGGAAAATAACTCAACATATGAATGGACTGCAGTAGTTCTGTGATTCAGTTTTACAAAAGGCATTGTAACTAAGAAGAAAATGCTTCCTTCTTTTTATAGGCAGCACATAATAGCAAGAAATCAACATCTACAGCTGCTGAAAATCAGATCACATTAAATACACCACCTCTTCAAATGCCTACAAAAAAAAGACACTCTCCATGGACTTCTCCAGTAGTTCTGGAAAGAAGACAGTCCCTGATCTCATCTGGACCTTTCATTGAGCATTTAACAGTGGTACTGGGGAGTGACATTGAGTGCTGTGGAAATCATAAACTTGATATTACATACTGCCTGAAAGATCTGTCTGTAAAGACAGAGTTTTGCTACCTTACAGGACGCTAGGATGCTTGTCAGCACGTTGAGAACAAAGAAGATCCATAGGATCTCTGGATTACCACCTCTTTAGTTGTCTTTTCTAGTGCAGTGGTGGAAGGGAGATCTGTCCTGAGACAGAGGTGTGTCTGTTTAAAACTCTGCTTGCTATCTGTCTATCTATCTAGACCTACCTACCTAACCCCATTTACCTATGCTCAGTTCCTACAGAAACTTCACAACTGCTGCTATGCCTACATTTTGTGGAATATTCAGCCATGTTTCAGGCTTGGGCTATTGCACACATTCTTGGTATAATGGAAAACTGATGTATTTTTTAAATCAAACTGAGAAGGATTTAAGAGTGTCACTGTAGACAATCCAAAGCATTCATCTAGCCCTGCTTCCTGTCAGCAAGCATATTCATTCATGATATTGTCTTTGAATATAATGAACTTTGGGGATGGTGATCTACATCTGTGGAGAATTTCAAGACCCAACTGCACAAAGCCCTAAACAACCCCATCTGAATTCTGCGCTGACCCCATTTTGAGCAGCTCCTGAAGTCCCTGTCACCCTAATGACACTGTGATGCTGTGATTTCCTGAGTGAAGGCAATACCCTGAAACTTCTCTGTCTGGATCCTTTCCTTATGTTTTGAATTAAAAGAAAAAAAAAGAAGGTAAAAAAATATCACTGAAGAGCTCCAGAGCTTGCTGCTTAGTCAGTCATCCTAGTGCTCCAAATTCCTCACTAATCATAGTTCCCCATTTTCCTCCGCTTTGAGTGGTGCTCAAAAATATTTTGTGCAATTAATCAGCATGATTTGGTGATTTGCAAAGACCAATGCTAACTTTGCTTTCCCTCTTTTATCATTACTAGGAGGCTTTCAGGATGTCTGTCTCTGCTTTGTTCTGATCAGGAAAAACAGAGAAATGAATACTTGTTTGTTTGGGGTTTTTTAATCTTCCAGTAGTATTGGAAAAGTGATAGTGTTTGTCAAAGGAATTTAATTCATCTCTTCATTACTTTTTCTTTCAGTTGTCTTGTATTTTCTTGAAGTATTTGAAAGGAATTATAAAGTATTTTGTTTTCATGTACTTTGTACAAAAATAACTACTATATTAATATGGCTTCCTGTAGCAAGCAACAAATTGACTGAATTATTTTCTTTAAGCCACTGTTTGAAAGAACGGGTAAGAAAATATCAGGTTTCATAAGAAATCAGGACAATTTTATTCAGGGAGACTAAAAAACATCCAGCATAAGTCTGTTGATAACAATATAAATTATCAATTCAAGATTTCAAACTGAATCAAGAATCATAGAATCAGAACGGCCTAGGTTGGAAGGGACCTCAGTGATCATCTACTCCAACCTCCCTACCATGGGTAGGGACACCTCTCAACTAGACTTGGATGCTCAAGGTCTCATCCAACCTGGCCTGGAAGACCCCCAGAGAGGAGGCAACCACAGTCTCCCTGGGCAGCCTGTTCCAGAGTCTCACCACTCTCATACTGAAGACCTTCTTCCTAAGATCCAGTCTAACCCTGTTTTCCCTGAGCTTCAAAGCATTCCCCCTTGTCCTGCCTCTAGACACCCATATGATAAGTCCCTCTTCAGCTTTCCTGTAGGATATCTTCAGGTATTGGAAGGCAGCTCTTAAGGTCCCCCCCAGAGTCTTCTCTTCTCCAGCTCCCTCAGCCTATCCTCATAGAAGAGATAGACTCTTTCTTAGGAATCTATCATTCAAAATTTAATTAGGTCTTGATTTTCTTAAATTTATCTAACACTGAGCCTTTGGGGAAATACCTATGAAATTTAATATCATTTCATATCCTCACAGGGAATTCTAACAGATACCTCAAAAAAAATTAAAAAAATTAGAAGTACCTTCTTCCCCAAATGTATCTAATTTATGTAGAAAAAATACCTGTAGGTATTCACTTCTTGTAAGTCTATTATAATCTTCTTCAGTACTGGGAAAGGAGTTTTCAACAGGTACAGAAGTTTTCACAGGTTATTGTAATACAGTTCATGAAGATTTTCTTCTTTCTGCTACAGAAATATCCACAAGTCTCTTTAATAAACCATAAAAGAACTCCAGAACAGAACATTTTCAAAGTGCTGTGGATCTCCAAGACAGGAGTTGTCGCTTCCAGCCCCTCTCCTATAGATTGTCAAGTCTCATGTACAACTAACACCTGGAGAACACGCCTGGGAGACCTAATAGCAACCTTCCAGTACCTGAAATGTGCTACAAAAGGGCTGGAGATGTCCTGTTTGTGAAGGCCTGTAGTGACAGGATGAGGAGCAATGGTCTGAAATGAGAGTAGAGCGAATTTAGGTTGGATGTTACGAACAAGTTCTGCACCGTGAGGGTGGTGGAACACTGCAACATGTTGCCCAGGGAGGTAGTTGAGGCCCCATCCCTGGAGATATACATGGTGAGGTTCTGAGCATCTCAAACCATTCTGTGATTCTATGCTTTACAACAGTCTACACTACTACTGCTGGTGGTTGTGACAGTGGTTTTCCTCTGCTTGCTTTAATGCTATAACACAAAATCAGCAGAAATGTTGAAACCATGCTCCGTATACCTTCCAGTTAAAGCTGTATATCAGGAACAGAAGTACTTCTTCTCCATCAAAGTACTGGGCCTTATGGTCCCCTTGTATATTACATAAAATTTAAAAGAGACTGAAAAAAAACCCAATTTTTTATCTTTTTGGTGCTTGAGAAAAGATTAATTTATTCCCCCTTAAATAGCTCTTTGCTTTTCTTAATTTTATGCCTGATGAGTTCAGAGATTCAATGCAATCTGGGAGCATCTTCATTATTTAGAATGCAGCCATGTGCACCACCAAAATAAAGAAGTTTGATGACAAAAGCAAAGATGACTGACATCTGAGATCTTTTTTATTGTGCTAAATAAATAGTTGGGTTTGTTTTATCTCTTGAGTATTAACACCATGATGTCCTTTTCTTCCCACTTTTCATCCTCTGAGGGTTGCTGGAATCTTTCCCTTCTTCCATTCCAATGCTTCTAAATTTTACAGTAAGTTCTAGAGCCTTTAGACTCCTTCTTACTGTCCCAAACGCAACCTGATCGTTGAGTTTGGGACAGAGCTCAAACTGCAGAACAAAAGTAGCTCATTTTACATCATGGCAGGGAAAACTCACAGGCATGTTCCATAGACATTCTCCTTCCAAGCATTTGTAGCTGGGCAGAAAGTATCACAAGGAGGTGGATTCAATGAAGTACAAATTGTTTAATTGTTTGCATCTGTGTTGCAGAACAGTCCAGTAACGGAGCCAGGAAAATCTCAGGCCAAGTTAAGAGCAGATCCATGTCACCCTCCTGGAAATGTTGATTCCATGACCAGTTCCACCTGTCCCAGTACCTCGTAAATTCCTTCTCCTTATTAGAGAGACAGTAAAAACTTGCCGCTATTAATAACCAGTTCCATGCTGCTCTGTTAGCTTCATCTTCCCTTGACTCCAGCATGTAGCTTTTAACTTGTTTGTTTATTTGGGGTTTGCCTCTTTCATTTTACCCATTCCTTACATTCTGGAGGGAAGATAATTGCACAGTTACTCTAAAACTTGTCCAGAATGCTCCACAGTGTATCATTAATATTTTACTTAAAGGCTTCTCCTCTGGCCAGTAGCACCTTGCTCCTGTATATGCTCAGGCCATTCAGCTGGAGCAGGCATTCAATTGCAAACAGAGGATTCTTAAAATGCTGTTAGCACGAAAAAGCTTAAAATATCAGTTCCATTTAAAAAGGCAAACTAGCATTCCTAAACTGTGACAAGGAGCGCTGGTGATTCATCAGACAGAAGAGCATATTTTTCCCCACCCTGTTGTTTGCTCTTTTATTAAGAGCAAGAAGAGGTTGCAAATTTTGCCTTAAAACTCTTCAGGTTTTCTTTTCTTCTGCTAAATAAGACCCACATCAGAAATGGCTCTGAGCATGGTAACACTGTGGGTGTTTCATTTCCATAGGAATGGTTAATGTTTCTTCCTTTGTGAAGCCAATCGTATTCATTGAGACCATTGGGTGGCTTTTCCTCATTGCTAGTTATTAGCATTTCATAGGCATTCATAACTCACAATCCACAACAATATCTTAATTATGACCACTTTGCTGTTTGCTATCACACTTTGCTGTTATAAATCTCTCACATTTTTTCCCCCCAAATAGAAGGAACACCCCATTATATTTCTCTGAAGCAGGAAAAGGCTGTGCTGCCTCTTTCTATGATGTTGTCTGACACTGACTGTACTGCCTCAACCAGGTGGAAGTCCTTGCTCCACTGGAAACTCTAAATCCAGTCTGAATACTGGTTAAAGGCTTTTTGCTCTCAGGGGAAAAATTATTTGGTGGGTGAATTGCTTAGTTGTAGGTACATAGCTGCAAGCTGATTCTGCATATTTCTAGTTGCTCCTATCCACATTGTTTTCCAACTGGTGATTTTGCTATTCATTTCTGTGTTCACAGTTCATTTGCACACATTTTGCCAGAGACTGTTTTCTTGAGCAGACATTTTGTACAAGTACAGAGAATGGATTAAACCCAGTTCTCCACTGTGCTATGGATTGTGTGTTCTCTAAAAAACACTTTATAGACATGAACCCTTCTTTTGCTGTCACTTAGCTCCTGAATTCTGGTTCCTATGCTTACCCTGTCATTTCTGCTCCTCTACAAAAGAGAATTGTGATACAGTTTTTAGTTTTGTGGGGTTTCTGGGTGGTTGGTTTGGGGTTTTGTTTGTTTGCTTGTTGTATAGTATACTAATGGTATTTATGTTTCAGATATGCCATATTCCTTCGATAGCTGCTTGAGACACAGCACAAGAACGAATTACTCTGAACTTTCTTTCTGTCTCCTGACAGGTCTGCTTGAAAAGCAGCTTGCCTCAAGCTGAATTCATTGTTATTTCACTTATCTCCAAGTCAGCAAGAGGCAGTTTTACAAATCTCTAACATAAGGCATGGAATGGAATTCAACGGCAACATGGATTTTCTTCTTTTTATTTGGCTCTGGCCAAATTAATGGAGGCTGATAGCTTTCTAATACAGACAGAACATTTTGGGCTGTTTTCCTGGAACATTATTAAAATCAGTCACCCCTGTGAGACAAATAGTAATCTCATAAAGAATCAGTTTGCCCTGATTTATCTTTCCCTGTATATACTTCAAAATACAATCTTTCAGGTGAAAGACTATGAAAGTTGATAGCATTTAATGAGTTATCTGAGCCATGTTCATATTTATTGACCATTATGATTCCAGTACATTTCTGCTAATAAATGCTATTTAACTAAATATGCAATTATCTTAAGACCACTAAAAGATATTCCATTTTCACAAATCAGAATGCTTCCCCCAGCTTTCCAGGGCACAGTGCTGATCTCAGACACATTTTCCTAATTATATTGTAGTGGGTAGCAATCAACTTCCACTCATGGGTTGGCTCCCATCTATGCATTTATGTGAAAATAGCCCAATTTTTAAAGGATATGCCCATATTAGTGATCTACTAATAGATCACTAAGGCTCTCAATGACATGATCACATTGTCAGGGTGGTCCCTACTGCAGGTTGTCTACTGCCACTTCAGGTCCTGTGCTAAGCACCATAGGACAAAAGGAACGTTCTCTTGCAGTGCTTTGAGTATGGTCATTCCTTTGCCCCTCAAGAAGTGGAAAAAAAAGAAATAGCTCAAATATGAGCTCTGTCATTTGTCCTCAAACCTAGAAAAGTTCATTTATCTCTTTTTTTTTAGTAACAGGAAGGATCTTCAAGCTCTTTTCCAACCAACATGATTCTCTATCATTCTATGACTGACAAAAGTAGCCAAGGTCAAAATGCTAAGCTTAAAAGTGCTTGAAACACTCAGTGATACTTTCTGGCATTGTAACACAGCAAGACTGGTTAGCTTGAGTTGCACTACTGGATCCCTAATGTAATTTCACAGTTACTAATGCACAGTAAGTTTCTTTTATTATTTTCTTTTTAGTTTCATCAAAAAGGGCAGATGAAGTGCAACCTGCTATTGTAGGGATTTTTAATCAAATGCAATTATATAATTAATGATACAATACTAAGCCATGGCAGTCCAATTACCATTGATTAACATTTCTTCAGGGGGCTCTAGCTCTTCATAGTGAAGACTGGCAGCGAATGGATTCCTATTAGGCAGTTCAGAACCCCTTGGGCTGTGTCATAGACAAATAGATTTTCATATGCTTGTACTGCTCTTGTCATACTAAATGGGTTAGGCTTATCCTCTTGAAGCCAACTTAAACTTCTGCATGAATGCAGTAACTAGCAAATGCAGATGTCTAGGTGCAGCACCAGCAAATTTCAGGGTAGGAAATGTCACTGTAGACAACATTGTTAGAAATTATATTAATCACTCTTTTGGGCAGCTGTCCCTGGAAATAAATGAATTTGTGGTTAAACAGTCAATAGTTTATACTCACATAGGTTGAAAGGGAGCTACAAGAATGGGAACTTGCTTTGTAGTAAGTATATCGGCAATAGTATCAATCTGACTTCCTCTCAGATAAATACTTCTAAAATAAACAAGATGCATATCTCAGACCCAGTAGTTTTAGAGATTTATGGAGAGACAAAGATAAATGAGAAGGGGGGGAAAAAAGGAAAGCTTTCTAATTATCTAAAAGTAACTGGCTATATACAACCTCCCTCCTCCAAAAGAAGAGAATAACAGAACATAGTGACAAAACCTCAAGTACTGCAAAGCAGTAGTGTTCTGTGGCGCATCCAGTCAGAGCCTCTGAATGGCCTGGCTTGCTTGAGGGGAGGTTAGGTAAGAGAACTGGGGAACAACACCAGTGAAAGAGAAAGAGAAATGTTTTATAGAGCTATAGGTGTGAGGAGAGGACATGACTCCATTTCTCCTGTTAGCATTCTTGGGCTGAAGGCAGGGTACAGATACTCTGGTAACTATAAAGGAAGGAAATACACTTTCTTCAGCTGTTAGTCCAATTTAGTCCAAAAGCTATTTGTTCCTTCTGCCACTGACATTATTACACAGATTGTTCCAATTACAGAGCTATAGTTTCTTTATGAAGATGGCTTTAGTTTTTACAGCCGAATGGACGTGTAAAAAAAATTGCAAAATCAAATATCTATTGTGCCTATTGATTGTGTATCTACCATCAGCCATAAAACTTAATCACTATCATGAAATCTCTTCACAGAATTAGTACTTCAAATCTCAAAATGAACAAACTGGAAGAGTCTTTTTTATGGCTCACATACAAGTATCAGATATATATGTATTGTTAAAGGAAGAAATTACATGATTACCATTAATCCTATAGTGAAATTGATTGTTTTTTTTTTGTTGTTGTTGTTGTTGTTAATACATAATCCATCAGGGCACAAATTGACACCTAACAGAAGTTTATGGATGAAAATCGTGCTTGGTCACAAAGGCCTGATTTGCAATATGCACTAGTATTGATTACATCGCCAGGTACAGAGCTGTATAATCAACAGCAAAAAGGGTTCACATGAATCCTGGTGTCTGTATCTATTGACAAAGATAAATATTGACATCTACAGAAATATCTCTCCCAGTCAGTGTGAGCACTCATGAATTTCCCTAAGCTTTCTTTAAGGTCCACTTTGATTCTGAAAAGTAAAGTGGGTCTCTATAAATACTTTTGAAAAGAGCCTTCTTAATATTTTCTTCATGGATTAAAACTTGAACAGGTTCTGTCCAATCTATTCTAGACAATAATGCTAGATAGTAATATGCAAATATCACTGCTTTTTATTGCTAAAAATGCACAGAGCTTAACCTCACTGTTCACTGCTACCACTTGCAGTCAGTTTTCTAGAAAGACACCAACTTAGTTATGTTTCTCTATTGGATTCTTGCTCATGACAACTGAAATTTGCTTAGCTCTGAAAAGGGTGTGGAGATCAGCAATGATATTCAACCTTGAATGTTGATACCAGTCTTAAACATCTATAAATACATTGTAAAATAAATTCTATTCATTATTACATCTTTAAAAGCCAAACAATGCTTCTTTAAATGCACTTGGTTTGAAAGCAGGACAGGTCTACACTGGGTTAATCTCATGGCAGGGTTTCTGTTGTGTATTTCAATGGCATGTGAACCAAACTATCTCCTTGAAAATTCCTCCTACTTCTTGTACCACAGGCCAGAAAGGATGTAGCTGAGCAACCACGAATTCCATTGTTCTTCCTGGATATCTTGCATGCAAAACTACACAATGTCAGCTCAAATTTAACATTAAAAACAAAATAAGATCTCATTCTGTTAACCTCATTTCCCATTTCAAAATTGTGCAATGCAATCAAGCTGTGTCAAATGCAACTGAGAAGTGCTGTTCTCAAGGTCTGAGTGAAAGCAGGATGAAACATCAATCCTGTGTTAAATACATTTCTCTTATTTAAAACTGCTATAGTTTCTTCCTATTTATTTTGTTGGAGAACATATTCTTGGTGAGTGGATTATACTCTGTAATGGCAATGGAGGATCTACTATACTGCAGCACACATATAGGCCATGCAGGTGAGGTGTTTCCTCTCCTTCCCAGTCACCACCATCATCCTCCAGAGGAAAGCATCAGATGTCCAATGTCCTGTGACATGCAGATTACAAAAAATCCTTGTATGCAGACAGGTCCACTTTTAATCCCAGGCAGACATGTTAAGCTTTGTTTGGCCAAATTTTGACATGAGCAATGCAGACATCTGTATCTGGGCTCATCATCTAGATTTTCTTTCTAGTCGGAGGAGACAATTAGGCATTTCCAGAGCATAAATCATCATGCCTGTTTTAAAGTACCTAATTCTGCCTGCTAGAGACAGAAATGAATGAAGCCATGAGTTTATATGCAGATACTTGCTTTGGTCCTGAAGGAATCTTGACAATGCCTGCACCCAGAGAAGACCAGGTGATGAACCTGGGTCAGAACTGAACCCAGCCTGCGTTTCCTTGACAAGGGGTAGAAGGTGACCTGGGGAGCGGGGGGAAAAAAGGGGTTTGAAAAGAGGATTCAGAAACTGCAGAGTGCGGTAGCATACAGGGAGGGAGTTGGGCAGCCAGAAATGGGGCCTCTGGGGTCATCCCAGAACTCTCCCCCTGCACAGAGCAGTGAAGGGAGATGAACATGACCCCAGCACTGGGAGGAAGAGGAAGGCATCACCCTCTGACCTACACTGAGCTGGGGGAATTTAGTCTGGAGAAGAGGCTGAGAGGAGACCTCATTTCTCTCTGCAACTGCCTGAAAGGAGGCTGGAGTAAGGTGGGGGTCTGTCTCTTTTCCCTAGTATCAGGTGGTAGGATGAGAGGAAATGGCCTAAAATTGTGCCAGGGGAGGTTTAGGTTGGATATCAGGAAAAAAATTATTTCCTGTAAGAGTGGTCAGGGATTGGAACAGGCTGCACAGGGTGGTGGTGGAGTCACCATCCTTGGAGGTGTTCAAGAAATGTGTGGCCATGGCACCTGGGGACAAGGTTTAATGGCCATGGTGGTGTTGGGTTGATGGTTGGACTTGATGATCTTGGAGGTCTTTTCCAACCAAAACATGCTTATAGAAATCCAAAGGCTGGTGAAATACACTTTGACCTTGGAGACCAGTTTAACCCCCTCCCCCAAATAAGCAGCTCTAATTTTCAAAACTCTTCTGTCCACAATGAAAAATTAGTCAGAATTACAAGCAATTCTGTGGTATATGTTGGTAGATTAACATGACTGCTAAAGCACATTGAAAGTTAATTTCAGTTTAACAATGTAATCCTTGAAAAGTCTTCCCATATTGCCTAGAGTACTGGGGAAATGGGTCAGTGAGGTTGTTTATGGAGCATAAGCTGACACAAGCAGAAAGCCACTCTTATCAGCACCTGAGTATAAAATAACCACTGCCTGCAGCTCATCCATACGTGATTCACTGCAGGAATTCAGCAGGTGATTGATAAGGGGAGTACACCAGAAATGTAAGCAGGCTGCACAGAGAAAGAATGTAAACAATTCAGCATTCCTGCCTTCATTACCACCACGGAAATGATAACAACCATCTCTGTTGACATACTTTGCAGCTCAGCCTTGCCTCTCCTGTGCATGTAGACACTAAACTGGCTACAGATCCTCTTCAAACTCTGCTCTTCCAGAGAGGGAAAAGAAGAATAATGCCTCCCACAGTCCCCTAGCACACCAACATGGTGATAATACTGATCTGCTGGTCCTCCAGAAGCACTCATAGGAGCAGAGCTGGTCAGCCACACAAGCCTAAATACCTACACCTTGTCTTATTCTTCCAGGCAATCCCAGGAAGAGTTTAAAGCTCTGTTTCCATCTAGGTTGTTAATGCAAATGAATAAAAATGGGATGCCAAGGAAGACATGCAAATGTTGCTCCTTTGAGCAGGTCTCTTACTGTCCTGCAGTCTAGATCCTCCCGCCAGCCTTGAGGAGATAAAAAGGGGTAACATGAAGGGACAGACTTGCAGGGCTGCAGACAGGAAGTGAGATATGTAGTAGTGCCTATTGAATAAAACCAGATTTTCAGTGGAGAGGATGCTAGAAAAGATAATTTCTGTAATAGCTGTATGGTATGACAAAGTTAATAATGAGTAGGAATACATTGAGAGGCAGTGGGTCCTCCTTCCTTTTGTATTGGTAAAAAAAAAAAAAGAATCATAGCTGTTAAATATTTTAGTTACAACAGAGGATTGGTGATTTTAAATTATTGCACATTCATTTGCTTTAGCACTTTGGAAGAAATGAAAACTCTACTGGTAACATCAGTATATCCCTAAAAGTCAGATCTGCATTCCACGTGCCATTGTCTCCTATTACTGAGGACTACACTGACAAATTACAGTAATGCTGAAAGTATGTGGACTGCTGAACCATTGTCACACCTTAAATTGATACTGCTGCTTTCATCTTGCTTATTTTGTTGTTTGGGTAGAACTGCCTTAGACGAGATTCTTGTACATTTATACCAGACAAGCTCTGCAAGCATCAGGCAATCATTTCACACAACCCTGCTGGGACGAACAAGATTGTCCCAAACAGCTTCCCCTCCTGTTTTATACAGATTCTTCGCATTCCCCTGTTTATCAGCAACCACAGTTACTCAGCAAAGCATTTGACCTCTGGAATTTTTTGACCTTTTTTTTTTTTTTTTTTTCCTCAGAAGCTTGAATTTATTCATAATCCATGTCCATGATTCCTTCTGCATATGGATGCTAGTGCATAGATATGCAAAGTCCAAAAAAGACTACAAACTCTGCCTACAGCAGACAACCTTTCTCTGTGTGTCTGCTCACTTTGGGAAAGTGTTGTGAGATTCTTAATTCTGATCCTTTCTTGCTTTCATGTGATCAATGAGGGTGTGATTCACACTGAAGCGAGAGAAAAAGGAGCTGCAGAATACACTGCCAGAACCATGCTTTGTTCACCCAGAAGTCTAGACTGCAGGTGGTGACCTGTAATTCTGGTATGCCATATCTCGCTGAGAGGTGCTTAGGTCTCAGAGGACTCCAAGGTTGTTAATGTGATGCTGAAGTTTAAGAATTAATTCAGGGCAAATCTGGAGAAATGCTAATCTGTAATTCTTAACAGCCATACTGCACAGAGGAGTCAATCTGCAGTAAAGACTATAATTAACATGATGGGGGTGAGATACTGAGGAAGGGCAAGCATGGATTTCCTATAGGTTAATTATGCCTAAACAAACGTTCTGCTGTTCGTTGGTGAGATAGTGGTGATGTAGATAAAAGAGAGGTGGCTCATAAAATACAGTTGTGTCTTCAAAATGCATATGGAAATTTAACTTGCTGAAGGCATTTTTGAGTGAAAAGTAAATGGTCATTGGGAAGATGCTTACACGGAAAACACTTGGTCAGAAAATGGAAAACAAAAGACACAGTACATTGTCAATATTCCCAATGGCTGAAATGATCAATAGCATACTTCAGTGATCTGTGCTGTTAACTTATCCATAAATTATCTAGAAAAGGGAATAGCTGAGCTGACAAAATCTGATGGAAAGTCATTGAAGATGGGGTTGCTCAAAGCTACAAAAAAATGCATGCTGAGTATGTAGCAGCATCTCAGAAAAAACTGACCAAGTACTGGCTATACAGAATACCTGATAACATGGAAAATGAAGCTTGGTGTAGATATACATGAACTAATAGCAGACAAATGATCCTCGCTTGAGGTATGCAATAATTGTTTACCAGAACTACCCCTGAAGGAGTTTTAGCACCAAATACTGTGGAAATTGTTGACTCGGGGCTGAAGTGCAGTCAAACAGCAAAGGAGGAGAGGCTGAGGGAGCTGGGGTTGCTTAGCCTGGAGAAGAGGAGGCTCAGGGGTGACCTTATTACTCTCTACAACTACCTGAAGGGAGGTTGTAGACAGACGGATGTTGGTCTCTTCTCCCAGGCAAGCAGTACCAGAACAAGAGGACACAGTCTCAGGCTGCGCCAGGGGAGGTTCAGGCTGGATGCTAGAAAAAAGTTCTATACAGAAAGAGTGATTGCCCATTGGAATGGGCTGCCTGGGGAGGTGGTGGAGTCACCATCACTGGAGGTTTTTAGGAGGAGACTTGACGGGGTGCTTGGTGCCGTGGGTTAGTTGTTTGGGTGGTGTTGGATTGGTTGATGGGTTGGACGCGACGATCTTGAAGGTCTCTTCCAACCTGGTTTATTCTATGTATTCTATATTCTATTCTAAAATGTTGAGCAGCCTTTGAAAATAACAGAGGACAAATCAGGAAGCAGCATGTTGTTATCATTTTGATCTACTGTTTACTTTTCAGATGCACAATCAAAGTTAAAAAAGTACTTCAGTTTGGTTTTATATATATAATTTTTTTTTTCTCCTTAAAAAGCATTTAAAATAATAACAGCAATACCTCTGTGAAGTTAACTTCTTATGTTAAGGCCATTTGAAAGGTCACAAATTCCTAAGGTGTTGCATGAAGTGTTGGTAGTCCTTGCTAATTAAAATAACCTCCTACACACTGGGGGTGCTTTTAGAAACACTTGTTTCCAGCCTTTCAGAAAATGAATTTTCCAGCTAATGGTAAATCATCAAGTTGGTTCCCAATTATACACAAAGGGAAATTCACTTTTGTCTGTTTGTTTGGTTTTGAAGTGTTTAGTTTTGTGGGGTTTTTTTCCCTTCCTCTTCCCCTGTTTTTTTTACTGGATGCAACACAGTAGGAGAAGCAGCAATTGGAGGTGTTGAAACCAGGCTACTACAAACTAATTGCAACTGCATTAGCACCAGAAATGCTTTAAGACCAATTAATGGGGAAATTCACTAAGAGCTCCATTATCTCTTTAAAAGAGCTTTACACGCTTATGTCATGCAGCTCATAAATAACAGGGATCTAACAGGAAATCCCTCTGTAAATTGTTCTTCAGACTTTGTAAGAGTAGATGCCAGTCATGAAGCTGTTGAAACATAAGTTTATGCTCAGAATAAAAGCACCATGGAGTGAATCATGATCTCATTTTGGAAATTCCTGGGGTTTGAAATGGAAGGCTTTGACCAGCCTGGTTTGTGTTACAGACACACTAGGGAACTGAGATTTGAGTTAAACAAGGGGGATGTCAGCCACAGCTTATTGGTGGCTTAAAGATTCTATTAAACTTAGATGCATTGGACAAAATGAAAAGGTAGATCATATGCACATATAAAGCCACACAGGTAAATGAAGGAATGCAAATAGGCTAATGATCCATTCTTCAGTAGCAATCAGTGAAGACAATACATAATGCACTAAATTGACTGGTTTATAAGTCAAGAAGCACAAAGCCATCCTGGCAACACTGTACCCACCAAGTAACTGATATATGGTTGCATGAATGAGGAAGCTTCATTGGTTCTGTTGGTATTTGGTGTCAAGTTTAATTGCCTTATTCTATATGTTTGTGGTCAAGAGCGATCATTTCGGTAAGTCCCAAAGTGACTTTCATCACATTTGAGATACCTAGGGGGAACCAGCAGGGAAAATGCGTTGTGTTTTGTTGGTCTGGTATTTTGTCTTAGTATAATGTTAAATAGTCTTAAACAGACTTTATGAACTCCTATCTGGGGATAGCTTAATTGCTCTTAACTATCAAGAAGGTATAAGAAGAGCTAACCTAAGGAAACAATCCATGATTCATCTTATTTAATACAATTTCTCACAGTGCTCATTCCTGCTAGATAAGAGACTTTGCCAAGAGCAGTTGGAGGATAATAATATACACCAGACCTTAACAGGAATATGTTAAGGTGTTGTGATGGGGAATTGCAGCATCTTTTATTTATTTTTTTTCCCCACCTTCTTAATATGGAATGATAATTTGAGTTATCTATAGCTGTAACAGTACTCTAACCATCATGATTCAGATTTCAGAGAACAAGACACAGGATCTTCTCTCTACTGATCCCCTGTATCAGGGGTATATATATATTCTGTGCACATATGCTAGGTATAAATATAGATATTTAAGAGGTGCTTCCACTGAAATGTGGTTATATGTGGTAATGAATCTGCTCTTCAGTGACTGCTTTCACTTCCTGTTGTTTAGGATTGCTCCTAGAGAGGAAAACAAGGCAATCATTTTCCCTAGGGAAAGAAAGTGAAGAAAAACATTGTGGAAATTGTATAAACTCAGCACTGTGGTTACTGTCCACAGCTTTGCAGTGGTTCTGTTTTAGCCTTTGGGTGTCAGGCTTTCATTTCATACTGCCAAATACTTTCTGAATTCTTGGAGGTTTTTTTTCTCCTGCATCTGTTAAAATTTCACTCTCTCTCTTTTTCTTCCATTTTGCTGCCCTGACCCCTCTATATCATGCTCTAGAAAGTGTGTCCAAGTTGAACTTACACCGAAGAACTGCCAACAGGATTATCAAGTGGCAACACTGACTTAATCTTATTGTTCCTTCAACAGATAATCCTAGCTCTGGTTTGCTAATTTTTACAAGAATTACTGAGAGATGCCTGGTCTCGTTTTGGTCAGTGCGTGCTTGGATGAAACCATCGGGAGATACTGTATTTGTCTTATAGAAACCAATGAGACAACTTTCTCAGCAGAAGAAGAATCCAAAGAGTAGCAAACCTTTAATGTTTGTCATGGTGCTCTTTCTTCTCTGTTAGTAGACACCACTAACACCAGGAAGTCTTTGAAGAAGTCTTCTCTTCATGCATGTCATCATGTTCACAACATACAGAGCATTAACAGTAGCATTGATGATAGTAATCTCTGCCAAATTAGACATAGACCTACCTGAGGGAACATCAGCTAGAAATGTATCTGTAAATCTTTTTTTCTCTAATAGAAAGCTTACCATCTTAAGTGCAGGTTTGAAATTTCAGTGAGTTGGGTGGAATGCAGACTACTCTCAATGGACATAAATCATAGAATCAACAAGGTTGGAAAAGACCTCAGAGATCATCAAGTCCAACCTATTACGTGATACCTAACACCTCATGACTAAGTGCCTCATGGCTCAAGTGCCATGAACACCTCCAGGGACAGTGACTCCACCACCTCCCTGGGCAGCACATTCCAATGGCAAATTACTCTTTCTGGGAAGAACTTTCTCCTCACCTTGAGCCTAAACCTCCCCTGGCACAGCTTGAGACTGTGTCCTCTTGTTCTGGTGCTGGTTGCCTGGGAGAAGAGACCAACCCCCTCCTGGCTACAACCACCGTTCAGGGAGTTGCAGAAAGCAATAAGGTCTCCCCTGAGCCTCCTCTTCTCCAGGCTAAACAACCCCAACTCCCTCAGTCTCTCCTCACAGGGGTTGTGCTCAAGACCTGTCACTAAATGAAATCTTTACAAATAGTTTTTGATGGAAGGAGGTATTTTAAACACAGATGTACATGTACTCATTAAATAAAGAATTAAAGTACCTGTAATAAATTAGCTGCTGGGTAGTATTTGTTCATTGTTATTTGGCTCAGTGTTTATTTTGTAATGCTCTCAATTATGTGAGCAACATCTATTGTGGTTAAACTGTAAGATGGTTTTTAACATAATATTACATAACAGGATTATTATTGCCTTCTGATTTCTGTTAGATTCTGCACTGGGTCTGAGAACTTTGCACCATATCTTGTGTCCTTAGCGAAGAGACAATGATCTGAAAAAAAAATGTGATATAACAGCAAAAATGCTTGTTCATAAATTTATACTAAAACACTTGTAATAAAGTTCAAGGTGTAACCTGGAACCCTTCTGACTCCTGAGAGGTGTATGAAGCTTTGTACTTATGATTGGTGCCTTCTTCCCATCTGTTATTCTTTTACATTTCATAATAAAATATTCAAGGCATTAAAGCTTCCATATAGCCTGACAATTAGGAAGTAATCTGCAACCCAGTTCTGGTGCCAACTGGAATTTCAGTATGAAGGCATCCATCATCTTGAATTCCCCATTTTAAATCAGGTGGTCTACTAAAGTACTAAACCACTAAACCATCGAGACAGTCTACTTTGGCTTGATGAATGCTTCATTATGTGCAAGATGAAGAGAGGGAGAGCAACATTCTCTGAGAAGCTGAAAATGATCATGATCTCTACAAAGCCAGGGCAACAATTGTGAAGCTTTTTGAGTTTCCAGGGTCCTAAATCCACATGAGCCCATGTGTTGACCTGTGAATTTGAAAATTCTGGAAACATTCAGGCAAGTTGTTTAGGAGACAGACTCCAAGGGTCTTTGTCCTCTCACTTGTTCATTTTTTCATGATAAAGAACTCAGCAGATACCCTGGCATGTGATTAGAGGGGTTTGAAACATTTTTGATATGAGTAGATCCATTAAAATCCTGTCTGTCTTCTACTGTAATCTCACTGCTATCTCTGAAAAATATTTTGCTTTCACTAATTCACCAAAACTTTTCACATTTTCAAGCCAACTGTTTAGTTCATAGGCTTAACTCATTACAGAGTGTAGCTAGACAGTGCAATGATACACTCCATAAAGGAACATAACAGACCATGTCATTGGCTTCTAATACATATGTGCTTTGCTGGAGATCATCTCTCTTGATATTTATGTAAACTGGGATGCCAGGGTCTTATTGCTTTGAGTGGGAGGATGAGAGGATCTGATCAGCGTGCCAAGTTCCTGTAACTCATCACTTTCCATTCTCCGTCAAGTGGCAGTCCTCTAATCTCACTGCCAAAGGTTGCTTTCTATTTCCCCATCCCAAGGACAGGGTAAAATCTCTCTTACTTATTACCTTTGTGCTAGATTATCTGCTGCAAAACCTGTTTCTCATTTGCACTTGGTTTGAACTGGTGGCCAGCTACTAATAAACTGTCTTTCTCACTCTTTTTCTCTCTTCTTATTTGACCTCCTGGGCCTTTCCCCACCCCACCTTTGAACATACTTCCAGGTGTCAGCAAAAACTGGGCCCCCAGCCATGTACAATAGGCAGTGGATGCTGAGTCTCATTTTTCTTTCAGCTGGATTGAAGTACAAGACATAGAATGGGTACTGTTTGGAGTCAAATTTGCTTAAAAATGTATGTTAGTGTATTATACTGCATTTTTTTTCTGTGATATTGGCAATTAGATTCATGTAATATCCACACAGAAGACTTCAGTAACTCTGGAAAAATCAACACATATTGCAAGCTAGCATGGAACAAGCAGGTATAACTCTGGGAAGATAAATATAATCCAGTTGCTAACACTGATTTCTTTAACATTTTATCAAACTCCCTGTTGTAGCAACAGTCTTATGCTGTTTTTTCCATTCTGCTTAACCAGCAGATGACTCAGTGTACAGACCAAGATAATGCAGGACAATTATAGCATTCAAAATGGTTTATGTGTGATTACTCAAAGCTTGTCTTCACTCTGTTTATTGGCTACCAGCACACTAAGCTAAATGCAAGTTAACAAATTCCTAAAAATACTCCAGGGATGAATCATCCCTTTCAAAAGGGTTCTGGAGAGTGTTTACCACTGTGAGGGTAAGTCACGGGGTAGTAGGCAAGCCAATTTCTGTTACAGAAAGAGACAAGCTTGAGTCAGCCAAATGCTATGTTGCAGATTCTGAATGCTTTGCCTGGAAGATGGCTATTATGAGTTAATGTCCTCAAACTTGGGCAGTTAAAAGAGACTGCTAAAGCATTTTCCCAAAGCATCCACTTGCAAGCCTGCTTTCTGTTGCTTTCCTTGGAAATCCAGGAATGAAGATTTTCTAACCTTTACAAGAGTGACTTCCAAATCCTAAGTGAGTCACCATTTTCAGAACAAAACCTGAGGAGTCTTATTGCCTGGAATTTAGATGCTTGACTTTCAAGACTGATATCTGAAACTGTGTGTTCAAATTTATGGCATAGCTGTGTGCTTGAACATTCTCTGCTACCTACAGAACAGACTGAAGTACTTTTTGACAGGAAGGTATTTAAGTGCTGTATCTGTTCCTTAAAAAAACTTCATGTTTAACTGATCTACAATTACAGAAGAGACTGTTAGAAATAAAATGGATAAATAATAGCAATAAAAATTAACAATAACAAACTACAACAATAGCATTCAGATTAAATTAACATTCATATTTCAACCTCTATCTTGTAATAAACATCTACTAAACCATAAGATTCATTTATCTCTCCAGAAATGCTTACTACATTCCACTCCAATTTAATCTGCTTAAACATTATTTGCAGTAAATTAGAGACTGATGAAATGAGTAAAATCTTAATTTCTGGAGATCTTTCTGTTTGTTAAATAATTGTTCAACATTTATGGTTTGATCTCTAGCAAATAGCATGCGCAGACCTGCTGTGGTGTGGTTCAAGGTGGTGTCTCCCGTCCTGCTCAGTAGTGCTCTTCTGATGAAAGCTGCCATGCACCACACATCTGAGAGATCCTTAGTGTCCCTGTGGCTGCATCACAGCCTCAATTTCATCACATTTTGGCCAACTTGATCACCCATCTTATTCAGAGAGATGGCTTGTACATATATGTATTTAGCAGCACATTTTTGATAACTCAAACTTTAGGCTGTAAGAATAAAATCCTGAAGATATCACTTGATAATGAGATTATTGATCACAGTTAACTTGAAGTCAAGGCTGAGTCTCCCATATTTGAATCTTAACTAGTTGCCAACTATGTCTGTACTCTTTAGGAGAGAGCTCATCTATTCCAACCTCCCTACCATGGACAGGGATACTTCTCAAATAGACTCAGCTGCTCAAGGCTTCACCCAACCTGGCCTTTAAGGCTCCCAGGGAGGAGGCAGCCACAGCCTCCCTGGGCAGCCTATTCTGGAGTCTCACCACCCTCTTACTGAAGAGCTTTTTCCTAAGATCCAGACTAATCTTGCTTTCCTTCAGCTTCAAACCATTCCCCCTTGTCCTGTCTCTAGACACTCTCATGAAAAGTCCCTCTTCAACCTTCCTGTAGGATCCCTTCAGGTTTTGGAAGGCAGGTCTAAGATCCCCCCAGAGTGTTGTCCAGGCTCCCTCAGCCTATCTTCATAGCAGAGGTGCTCCAGCCCTTGGATCATCTTTGTGGCCTGTTCTGGACTCTTTCCAATAGCACTGTGTCCTTCCGATGCTGGGCACACCAGAACTGGATGCAGTATTTGAGGTGGTGTCTCAGCAAAGCAAAGTAAAGGGACAGAATAACCTCCCTTGCCCTGCTGATCACACTTTGTGCCTTCCACCCCCCCCCCCCACCCCCCCCCCCCCTTCCTACTTACTTTCAATATTTTTTCTCATTTTCTTATTTTCATTCTTGTCTTCCCCATCCGCCCATACCTGGCTGATTTTGTTTTGGATGCACATGTGTTAGCAGATCATTCATGAATTCAAAATCAAAGGTAAAAACCAGTCTGCCATGCCTCAGTATATCATGATTTGGTCATGACTGGTACTATTTTAGTCTGGATTGGTTTGTATTTCTGATACTCTCAAAGAATTAGTAACCTTTTGTCCTCCTAAAACTGGGAATAGCTAAGCAAACTAATGGAGGAGAGAACCTGACTCGAACTGTTAGACTAAGCAAACATGACAAGGAAATCACTAGGGCAGGACAAGGAAATCACTAGGGCAGGCTCATACATATGCACTGTCAAGGTGTCATCCTGACAAAGTGTCTTTTTTCACTACAGTCGCATATTTTTATGCTGTCAGCAAGTTTTAGAAGTGAAATGCATGTATTTTATTGTTAGAATTAAAAGGAAAGCTTTAAAATCCTCATCCACAGCCTTTTTTCCAACAAGGTATTAAGTAAAAATGCTGTTAATGCAAAAAGAGAGAAGACGTGCAGGGAAAGGTCAATGTGATAGGTTTAAAGAAGTGGTGCTGATGACTCATTAAAGCTAACTGCAATGATGATTTTAAATAGTGTCTTTGATTCCACTGATATCCTGCAGTCTCTCCGGCAAGGATCAAAGACACTGGGGTCTTGACAGGAGATAAACAAATGCATAAAGTTCACGAGTGCTTGAATACATCCTTCTTCTCTGAAACATGCAATTACATCCCCTTAATTAAAACTGCCTTGTATTGCTGTGTGTGCAGTAGGACTGTGAATTAGGAGGCTACAGTGCTAGAGGCTTGGTTTGAGATGATGATGACGATAGAAAGAGGAGCTGGAGTTCAGACTCCTTGGGACTGTGGTTTCTGGTAGTCATGAAGGTCTGACCACTGGCAGTGGTTTTAATGGAAACATTTGATACATGTCTGACTATACTGCTCAGGAGTAATTGAAAAAGCAGTCTCTTGCAAGTATTTTGTATGTGGCACTATCTTGACTTTGTTTACACTGTAAATGTAATATGTACATCCTTTTCCACAGTAAGGAGGAAACTAGCCAGGTTACTGCATCAGGTATTTGTGTATCAGATGGTTATCCATGCACCAATACACTGATGGTGACTGGGAGGTGGTGGAGTCACCATCACTGGAGGTGTTGAAGAGGAGACTGGATGGGGCTCTTGCTGCCATGGTTTGGTTGATTAGATGGTGTTGGGTAATAGGTTGGACTTGATGATCTCAAGGGTCTTTTCCAACCGGGTTAATTCTATTCTATTCTATTCTATTCTATTCTATTCTATTCTATTCTATTCTATTCTATTCTATTCTATTTGAATAAAATACTTGTGGTAGAGATATACTACAGTTTCAGATGGTTTTAAGATTATCCTGCTGCAGGTTAAGAAACATATAAGGAGAAAGTAGACCCTAAGCCGACCAAAGAAATGCACATTTTAATACAGTAAATTTGCTTATTCCCTGTGTTGGCTGAGGAAGGGAAAACCAGCCCACGACTGTCTTCCACCCACCTGGAGCCACTGGCTGCATTCCCTTCGTGGTCTGCAGGAACATTTTGTTAATTATCCTGAAACTCTGCTGTGAGCTAGTAACAAGTGTGTGTACATAGGAGAAGAAAAAAGTAGGGGAGGAGGGAGTAGGGAACTGAGACAAAGTGTGAGCACCCCAGAAAATGGAGAAATATTGCAGAAAATTCCACCCCTCAAACCAAACAAAACAGTTTAAAGAAACTAAACTTCCATCTGATAACCTATAATTTTTAATTGTTTGATAGGGAAGGTATTCCTGGAGGAATTTCTAACTTCAAGAGTAATTATGAGGAACATTTTGAGTCCTGATGCCTTTAGGCAGCAATTTGCTTCTGTTTAGTTTTTAGGTGCTGTCAGGTCGATGAGATCTGTGGCTGTATTCACAGGCAATTGTATCACCTATACCAAGGAAAATACGTCCTAAAAAGCTCTTCTTCTCACCCATTTTTCAGGCAGAGTAATTCATCCAGCTGTTCTTTTAAGGACAGAAGATTGAAAGTGTTAATCAGAGAGATGAGAGATTCATTAAGAATGACGACGACAGGGAACAAATTTCTCCTCTTTCACACAATTTTATTTACAGCCACTGATAGTTTTGTAATTGTTATTTATCATATTTCTTTGCATAACATCAATGAAAACAGCATAAACCACTTATTTATGTTCAGCACAACCTTCAACCCTCCCTCCTTCCTCCTGTGCATCTGTCCTGCAGCTTTTCAAATCTAAGTGCCATGCCCACAGGTTCATAAATATCTGTCCAAGAAAATTTAAGTACATACAGAATCTGTATGTTGAGATTTTGCAGGAGATGGTGGGGATGTGGAAAGGGTTTGTTTGCTTGTCTTTTCTTTTGCCATCTTTGTGTATTCAGTTTGGCTTTGTGTGTATAATGTTCATAACCAAAACTTACCTTTACCAGACCTTAAGGATTATTATTTATTTTTTTTTACTTATTAAATATCTTGGAATCAGGGTTGTCAATATGATTTTTCCAAGGATTTTCTATGGGTATTCTATAGACTACTTTAAAATATTTGAAAAATGTTCCTAAAATCAGCAATCTTTCTATTTTAGGTCCTTAAGTAACATACCATCTGTTTATGACACATTATAGTCTGGCTTACTAAAAGGCAGGGAAATTACTTCTCCCCTTTCAGTGGCAGGCTGCTGAGCTATGAAGAGATAAAGGACCAAACCTTGTCTCTGACAGACTTTATTCAGTCGTTTCCACTGCAGGATACAGATGTGCATCTTATCCTTGGAAAAAGAATCCGAGTCTGCCAAGATCCCATCTGCACATCAAGCCTTTTTTTTGTCTGTTTTTTTTTCTTTTCTTTTTCCTGTGGGAAGAAAGAGGCACAGAGGAAGGAGCATCTCTGCAGCACGCTTTAAGTGTTGCCACAGGAAGTTTGTATCAGAGGACAACTTTCCCTGTGTCCAAACAGATTGATCCATCCTTCTCATTAGGGAGAACTGCAGGACATCAGTGCATGGTGTTAGAAAAGGGATATATAATATATTTCCTTTATTAAAAATTATATGTTAATATTAATCAAAATATTAATGGCCTTTATTAGTGTGAAAATTGCCAAATGTATCAGAAGGTTCAATGAACAGTTAGATACATTTGCAATGGGAATGTACAGGATTTGGGCAACTGCAACCATTTAAACAGTTTTATGCAAACCGGGAGGGACTAACAGAAAGAGAATACCCCAGGAGTGAAATGGCACTTGACCACAGTGAGGGGGGACTCAACAAGAAGAGTTATGCCAAAGAGGCAGTTAATTAATAACTCACAGCCAGCTGTACCCAGGTAGGGAGTGCTGCTGCTGTGTGTTAGAGGCTTTGGGGTGCTCACGTGCCAGGCAGGGCAGGTTGCCATCAGAGATGGCACGCAGTCTCAATGGCTGGTCTGGCTTCAGTGGACAGCAGCCTGTTAATGACACTTCTTGCAACAGACACTTGCTTTGTCCTCGGTGAATTGAGGCATGGCAAAATCCTGGTCACAAGGGGAAGCAGGCTTGGTTCTGACTCCTAAGCTTGTGGGTCCTTCTGGTAGCTGGCAGTGTGTATGCTCACGGCTTTATCCCAGGCACTGGACTGGGCAACTCAAGGCTATGCAACTTGAGGCAGTTTTAAGCCAAAGTCCAAGTGGGTTCAAGCACACAAGGCTTGAGCAAGGCTAAGCAAGGCACAGGCAACTAGAAATCAGCCTGTATATAAATCTTTCCTGAGATTGTTTGGACCAATATGACATGAAACCAGCACATAGTTACCCAATGGGAAGGGGTTCTGCCAGGGTGTGGCCAGAACACATACCCTTACCATAGACACAGGGTTGTTTACCAGACCTGCATGGTCCTGTCCTCTTTGTTCTTTTTCCTGCGTTACCCTAGCTTGCTGCAGGATGGAGGTGGGAGAGTGGGACCATGTCTAGACACCTTAGTGTCTGGGTTTGTGCTGGGGACCTTTTGGCCCTACCATGACACATAGAAAGATTAATGCAGACAAACATCTAAAAGCTACTTCAAAAAGCTGCTTTATATTACCAGTTGTAATCACTGTGATTATTGCAACTCAGCACTGTGTTAGCATCTCAAGGCTCTAGCTCCATATTCCAGTGATAAACAGCAAGTGAGCCCATCCCAGCCTTGAAGTGTTCAGCCACCAACACAGAAAGAAAATGTTTTCCAGTGTGTTGCAACAGATGGCAAGCTGGATTGTACTTTATGACTGGACTGCCTCGTAATGTTTGGCAAGTGACTTTATCACCTTGTACCTGTTTCCTATTTACAGATTTGGGTGATGACTATGTCAGCCCACGTTACAGACCTGCAGATGCAAGGAGCTGTTAAACTGAAAAAATAATAAACGGAAATTAGGAGAGAGCACTGGCAAATAAAGCAGTGCTAAAGAAAACATCTGTAACAAATCTGGAAATATAAGAGGTCTATCTGGGCCCTTGCTATGGTTTCAAATTTTATTTTATTTTTTGTTTTTATGTGAGAGCTGTAAAGTAAAATCTTGTATAATCTAGCAAATTACTCATCTGTGCGAAAGAGAGTTCTGCAATGGTTCAGGAAAAACAAAGTCAGTGAAGGTGAAATTGGGAAGGTAAATAACTAGCAAAATGTTCAAATCCTAACTCCCTGATTCCTCAGAAAGCATATGACCCTTTTGTTTAAAAACAAAACAAAACAAAATAAAACAAAACCCCAAAAAAGCAAACCAAACCATCCTGACATTTTTAACACAGTCTATGCTACAGATCTAAGTCTTGAAAGCCACCCAAATAAAATGTTTCTTTATAATGGACTTAAACTTCTTCCTTATTCTGCCAGAAGCCTTCAAGGGGAAAAAAAAAATGTGATAAAATAAGAGATTAAAGATAATATTAACTTGTTCCAACTTCAGTGAGTGAAATAAAGCCCATAGTTTTTAGGTGAAGAAATCAGAATGGTTTTAATTGGTTTTATAGTTTCTCAGTCTATCCTTAAAAGAGGAGTGAAAAATCACAGAATCACAGAACTGTCAGGGTTGTAAGGGACCTCAAGGATCATCTAGTTCCAGCCCCCTTGCCATCGGAAGGGACACTTTCCATTAGATCAGGCTGCCCAGAGCCCATTCAGCCTGGCCTTAAAAACATCTAGGGATGGGGATTCTACCCGCTCCCTGGGCAACCTGTTCTTCTTTACTAGGAGAGGAGGCAGAAAAGCTGAAATTTTCTATGTGTTGTTAATTTCACAGACAAAACTGGAAGGAAATCTGAAAATTAATGGAAAAATAGAACAGTCACATGCTGGATATTGTGTCTCATGTGGGAGCACACAGTGTAATCAAGCAGCATTAAGGTGATACTAATCTGTGCTTAGTGTGGGGTTTCCGATAGCATTGCAGCCACTGCATTGCTTACAACAAATAGGACAAGATGTGAAACCTGCAGACTCCACTTCCTGATTTACATGGCACCTTGGCCAGGGTATGAAGACTCAGTGTGTCTTGCAGGGAAGGCAGAGTAGAGATCCTGGGCTGGGACATGCACACCAGACAATTGAACATCCTAGCTTGGACTGTAGACAATGCTTCAGCATTAGCGCAGCTTCACACAAATCAAGAGCTCTCTGGCAGGTTTTGCAGGCTTCTTCAGACTGCTAGACTGTGTGTAATGCTGTCATGCTCCTTCTCAACTAGAGTTCAGAGACATCACCCCATGAAAGTGCAGAATGGAGTTTGCCATCTCTGGTTGCTGTGCAGCGTTGTTGTTTGCTGAGTGGCTGTGCCTGGATCACTGCAGCAGACACTGATGGAGCCTTACACTCAGCAGATCACTCTGCCAGTTGCAGGGCTGCAGCCCAGATCTTATCACGAGATCTGTAATAAGAATGAAGAGACTTCAGGCAAAGAGCTTTTACTAGCATAAAATCTGTTCTGTGTTAGCACAATTATTGTTAGTGCCAGGGCAGACTTAGCCAGTGGCAGTTAAGGAATATCTGCAGTGTGCTCCACTATACAGTATAAATACAACCCCCATGGCTCTCATCCTCCCTCTGTTCCTTCTGTTTATGAGGACTGAAACAATAGGCTCAGCGGTTGTACGGAGACACTTAAAATGGAGCGACAGTAATCCCGTTAAAGTGCAACCAGCCATGGCTGTTCTTTGGTAAGTAGAAAGGCAAATAACAGTCATGCCACAGATTCCCACTGATAGGTGGGGTGAGGTGGAAACACTTCTGCAAACTGGTGATCTGGACGCAGCTACTCCAGCTTAAAGCAGAACCATAGGCATAGAGACCTTCTGTGCTCATCTAAATACACTTCAGTTGAGATTAATTTGCAGCATCATAATTTCAGTGAATAAATGTCTAGTTAAAAAGTATTTGACATACCTGAGTATAAATATTACTTAAAAATAGCAAGCTTAGTACAATAAATTATTTTTTCTCAAAGGCCTTCAGGCTACAGTTCCAAATTGGATGGATCAAGCTTCACCATACCCTGTGACCACCACGATTCCCCTTGCACAGATGGAGGCATCAACAGTGAGACGAAAAGAATTATTTGTTTCAGATCATGCAAAATCTTATAACAAAGCTGTGATTATTTGGTTTTACAATTCCACAGCAGAGCCAACTGCTGCCCTTCAAGCTGCTCCGACTGTCATTCTTTGAGTCATTTGCATTTGCAGTCTGATTAAACATATGCTAAACTGTACTGCTCACCTACAAATCAAATCCATAGCGTTCAAATGGACTATATTAATTTTTAATACAACTCCATAGACTTTATACTATGGGAAAAAAAAGGATGCATCTTTTGGCCTCCAGTGAGTTTGACTTTTTATGGGGAAAGCAATATACTGTTTGTTCCCTGTCCCTATGAATAACAGTTTCCATCGTTACTGTCCTTAAACAGCCAGAAGGTACATCTGTACTTTTCTGTCCTACCTTATGTAACCTCACCTTTAAAAAAACTGTAGCAGTAAATCTCTGACTAGTTTAAACATATCTCAATTGCATTGTGAAGCTGAGCGTCACATTCATAGCTATTCATACCCTTCCATGTTTCTTCATTATGGTTACAGGTTTCTCCCATACAAAATTTGAGGGGATCAAGGTACACCGAGCTCCAGTATCTACAAGAGCTCTGTACTTTTGCACTTCCATTGTGCCAGGCCACCGCACATATACATTCCAATAGTCTCTGGACAGGATCCAGCAATGTGCACTCACAGCTCAGAAGTCAACCTTATCTTGTGCTGAAAAGCCAGCAGAGTGGGCAGCAGGTGGAGGGAGGGGATTCTGCCCTTCTGCTCCACTCTGCAGAGATCCTACCTACAGGACTGGGTTCAGCTCTGGAGTTCTCAGCACAGGAGAGAGATGAACCTGTTTGGGCAGGGCCAGAGGAGGCCACAACGGTGATCTGAGAATGGAACTCCTCCTGCTGCGAGTCTGGGCTGAGCAAGTTGGAGTTGTTCAGCCAGGAGAAGAGAAGGCTCCAGGGAGAGCTTTTGGTGGCCTGTCAGTACTTAAAGGGACCTAAAAGGAAGCTAGGGACAGACCCCTGTACTCAGACCTCTGTACACTCCACACCTGGAGTTCTGGGCCCCTCAATTCAAGAAAAATGTTGAGGTGCTGGAACGTGTCCAGAGGCCGGCAACAAAGCTGGGGAGGGGTCTGGAGCACAGCCCAATGAGGAGAGGCTGAGGGAGCTGGGGTTGTTTAAACTGGAGAAGAGGATGCTTAGGGGAGACCTTATTGCCATCTACAACTACCTGAAAGGAGGTTGTAGCCAGGTGAGGGCTGGTCTCTTCTCCCAGGCAACCAGCACCAGAACAAGAAGACATAGTCTCAAGCTGTGCAGGGGGAAGTTTAGGCTTGAGCTTAGAAAGAAGTTCTTCACAGAAAGAGTGATTGCCTGTTGGAATGGGCTGCCCAGGGAGGCAGGGGTGGGGTGGGGGGTTGGATGTTGATGTCCCTGGAGGTGACATGCTAAAATGTGGTGTGCACAAATGTGCCTCTTGGTGGTACTGTAAGTGGGAAGCACTATTGAATGGAGATTATGAAGATATTTTTAGTGTGGTAGTTCCTTTTCCTCTGCTATGTTTTTTTTCGTAAGGAACCAAAAGCTCTTTTTCTTCTTAGGAGAGAAAAACTGCAGCTAACAGTATTGACTCTGGACTGATCACAATAGGAGTTCCTATTTAATAACCCACCAAGGTGAGGAAAAGCAGTTTACACTTTCCGGAATTACTTTGCCTTCAGAAAAAGGCTGCCCTTAAAATAGATGACCTCAGCTGCAGCAATTCATACCTAGCTCAGCCACTGAAGGCCACATTAGCAAATAGGAGAGTCTAAAATGAACAATTTTCTTCTCTTGTTGTTTTGAGTAACATCTGATAGACATCAGTAAGTCTCCAGTTTGATGTATCACTGCCAAATGGCAGAGATCCTTTCTCTGAAGTGTTTTTTCATACCTATGCATCCTTACTGCCTAGGAAAGAGACTTAAAAATCAGAGGTGGTGGAGTTCTCCTTCCATTGTGGGACCCAGTTTCTTTTTGTGAACAAGTCACTTGAGACTAGATTCTTGCTAAAGCTTCAGGTGGAGTGAAGAAGGAAAACTCCTGCCTTTTTATCTCCTCAGGGCTTCTGCTCTAGTATTCCTTTAGGTGAGAGTAGCAAAGCTTTAGTGTGTCACTATATCAGTTCTTGTTGATGTGGCATGTAGATAAAGTTTAGACAAAGCCATCAACGGTAACATGCTAAATATATTAGGCACAGACATGGAAGGCAAGAAATTCTCTGAACTCTGGCTGTGATGTCCATTCTCTGTGGCCATACTTGATAAAGAATTACAAAACATACTCTAAGGGACAGGGGTTGCTTCAGGGATGGTCTTTTGCTTACTGTGCCTTTTATTAAGTAGGGATAGATGCAACATTACTTTCCACAGAGAAGTTAGAGTGAAAAGGATCAATGAGCCTTTCATCTAATGCTTTTTCCTGTTGGGTTTTTTAATTCATCGTCTCTTTTTTCATGGCACTCAATTTTCCCAAACACACGAAGGAAAAGAACACTCAGGCAGTATCAAAGTCTCTGGCTTTTTCTTATCTTTCAGCATTTCATTCTGCTTTCTCTGGCTTTAATCCCTGGGTAAAGGGGGGAGAATCTGTGTGCTGAACACAGGCAGAAACAGAGAGTGGAAGCAAATCTAACCTCTGCCTACCCCTATGAAGATTGTTGACAGTCTATTTCCAAGAATTCTGTGTAGTTCATTAGCTTAAAAGGATGTATTATTCATGTCATACTATTCCTGTGGTATGTGCTGTTGGACAATGAAGAGATTTTTTTTTTCTGACTCATTTTTGTTACTTTTAAGGCATTTTGCTAGTTGACTCATTCCTGTGTGACCTGCCCTAAGAGGTCCTCCTTTGCAGGGGGGGTGGACTCAATGATCTCTGGAGGTCCCTTCCAACTCCTAACATTCTGTGATTGTGTGATTCCGTAACTCTTCCTCCTCCAGTCCCCTCCCTGACTCTTGCACTTAGAAGTGTTACTTTTTTTGTCCAACTGATATGGCTACAAACATATCCAAAAGCGCACCAAAGTGGGATTGGAGGAGGTGGGGAGATTTATTTCAAGAAGGCTGTACCAGATCTGAATTGAAATGCTGGTGGAGACAAAACCACAGACACCAGTTCATTAATACAAATTGAGCAAAAGATGAAAGCTGAGGCACACCAAGGACAAATTTGAATCACAGGAAAAAGCAGCCAGATTTTTTTCCAGGGACCTGAATCCTTAATTATTTTAGAATAGAATAGAATAGAACAGAACAGAATAGAATAGAATAGAATTAACCAGGTTGGAAGAGATGTTCGAGATCAGCGTGTCCAACCCATCATTCAGCTCCATCTAATCAACTAAACCATGTCACCAAGCACCCTATCAAGTCTCCTCCTAAACACCTCCAGTGATGGTGACTCCACCACCTCCCTGGGCAGCCCATTCCAATGACCAGCTCTCTCTGTGAAGAACTTTCTCCTCACCTAAAGCCTAAACTTCCCCTGGTGCAGCTTGAGACTGTATCCTCTTGTTCTGGTGCTGGTTGCCTGGGAGAAGAGACCAACCCCCACCTGGCTGCAGCCTCCCTTCAGGTTGCTGTAGACAGCAATAAAATCTCCTCTGAGCCTCCTCTTCTCCAGGCTAAGTAACCCCAGCTCCCTCAGCCTCTCCTCATAAGGCTTGTGCTCCAAACCACTCACCAGCTTTGTTGTCCTTCTCTGGACATGTTCCAGCTTAGATACTCAAGTATTCCTGACATGAAGGCAAATAATTTGACATAGTGAGAAGTGCTCAGAAGTTTTTTATCTGGTCCCATATTCCAGGTTTTGGTCACGTACATCTCACCATTTGCCTAACCTTCTTTGAAACCACACTAGGGATAGGGAGCTCTTCAGCCTGCAGTAATTTCAGAAACAGGACCTAATAAACCCTAGATTTGGTTAGGTTTGCTAACCATTTGGCTGCTGAATCACATTTCCCTTTGCTGTGTTTTACCCACATTGTTGCCAACATAGTTTCATGTAAGTATAGACTAACTGATGCATGTGTACATTCATTTTATATACATTTTTTTCCTTTTAAAAAGAAGTACAATCCTTTTTTTTCCCCCATTGTGAATATTTCATGTACTGGAAATGAAGTTACAGTGGAAGATAAAATTAAAACCTGCAACCGAGTATTAAAGTCAATAAACCCTAAATATGTACACTGATGCTCAGTTCTTCAGTCACTCTTGCACAGTATTCTGTGCCTTGTTTATTATTACTCATCTCTGCAAAGCCTGATCGTCTCCCTCTTGTTGCCAGCAACAGTGTAGTAATGTTACCGGTGTGGGCTATTTAAGATAGAACAGCATCTCAGAAGGTCTCTGTGAATGATTGCCATCATGCACAGCACTACTCTGTGAAAACCCCTTCACAACATTAGAAGAGGACCATCACAGACAAGGGAAATTACACAAGAATGAAGATCCATCACTGAGCAGATCCTGCTCTTTAACACTGTGGGCAACTTGCTGGTGTTTCAACTGCACCATTTTCCCTCTAGGGTCTTTGGGACTTCCATGTTTCTTTCTGTGGGAGAGTGTCACACCAGTCTCAAGTAGGACAGAAGCTTAAAGTTCATTGTCACTTGAATGCTTCAGCAACGAATGAAAACAATGCATAGGGCTGTGCCTATCTCATAGTCAGGATGAGATCTGAGGCAAAGTTCCCTGAGTTAGAGGTTGTCATAGCTCTGAACTGGTTACTTCAGTCTCAGTCCAGATAACCTGTGCAAATCACAGCTGCTTCTGAGATTAGGTAAAAAACACGTGAATTCATCTACAGATCTGTGTGGTCACCACTCCATCTACAAAACTAAATTGCTAGAAAGCATCACTATGCCTTAGAGAATCAGAGTACTGAGTTATAAAGCACAAGGAAAATACAACCTGTGTATGTTTTACTAAGTGGAATACTCTTGCTTCCTTTCTTAAAACAGATTTATAAAATCTCTCCCCAAATTTGAAAACTCGATCAATTCTTGCTTTACTGGCAAAAGTTAATTGGTTTGACCTAGGCATGCTCATGTAGTTAACAATGCAAGAGGAATCCTTCCTTCAGACAATCATATGGAAGACTGAAGATTTAGTGTCAACGAAATGAAGTTTCTTTCAGGTTGCTGTAGACTTTATAAATCTGAAGGAAGCACTTCTCAGGACTTTTAACTTGGATCTGAAACTGTAACATACGTCCTACTTCCAATGTGACCTTTAAGGGTTTTTTTGGTGGTTGTTTTTTTGATCAGCTGCTGTTCACAGCAGGGAAAAAATGGCAGGAGGAGGTTTCTTTATGGCAGAATAAAAGTGTGTTTATCTAAAGAAAGAGCAATACAGAGTGCAGACTTTTATTTCTCTTAAAATGACAGGAAATGAGAAAAAGGTTCTCAAAGAGCCTTTGAGGAACTTGAATCACAAACTCATCAATGCTTGTGGTTAATTTACTTATTTTGTTCTTTGAGAGACATTTATTAATGTATATTTATCCTTCAGGAAAGGCTCAGGCTTATATAAGCTATAACTTATTTCTTTAGTGGTAGCAATGGACTAGCAGTTCAATTTTATTTAAACAGAAACTAATAACCTATGGGTCTCTGTCTCCTTGAACTATCTGGGCAAGTTCATTTGATGAGAGCATTACAGGCCAGGAGCAGCCACTGTGGTAAATGTATAACACTGCCCTGAATCACACACTTACCACGACATGTAAGTTGTGTTTTTGGAGATCCTAATTAATCTTGACTTTGTTCATCCCTGAGGGAATTATGGCAGCCAAAAACCTGCTATAGAAGTGCAAAGAAGTAATGAGGTAATAAGGTTTAGTGCTGAGGTACTAATTCCATCTTTATTTTGGTCAAGGAGAACTGGTAGTACCACACATTATGCCTTTCTGTAACCACATGTCACCCCCTAAGTGGGAATTATAGTGTTGCTCCCATGTGCCTTGATGTTCAGTAAAGTGCCTCAAGGACTGCGATAAGAGATGCACAATCTCTTTGAAGAACCCTGTGCCACTGGCAAAGTTTAGGCAGATGTGGCTGAGGTTCAGATTTCACAAAGAATTTGCAATTTAAACTTACTGATCTGGCCAACAATATGCTGAGGAGAAGACTCAGAAAAAGTGAGCTTCATTCCAAGGCCAGTTGTTAGTTTTCTGAGTGACTTCGGTCACTTCTCCCCTCGCTTATTTCTTTGCCACTGAAACATGAATGATGGTGCTCTGTGTTGTGGACTCTCTGCATAGTTTCAATACTAGTAAGTAGATTTCAAATGCTGCATTTTCACCTCATTGTGTCCTGTTCCTCAGTTACATATGTAGTTCGCCACACACCTCAGTTGTGAACTATCTCCATCAGTATGTAGCATGCTTTGTTCAGACTGAAATGGGCAACTTTTGAGTGAGTGCTGCACTACAGCCCCCACCAAGAGGAGGTTCACAAGCTGCAATATCAGCAAGTTTTCATTCATGCAAACTTGCATCCCCCATGGATGTTCAGAGTCATTTCCTATTAAATTCTGGACAAGGGGAATTACTGAGCTCACGGAGAAAAACATGCAGCTTGTGATTCAGCTTAAAGCTCAGACAAGAGAGATTTATTATGGCTTTTTAGAAACTCATATGACAGCCAGTTGGTGGTATTTTTGGTAGGGTAGAATTATGCCTATTATCTATGGAAATCCACAAAACATAACTTTCAGTAAATGGGTTTCAAATACTTCACACTCAGCAGGAAAAAAAAAAGTAACTGCCAAAGGAGTTATTTAAAGTTACTGAAAACACACTCTGTGTAGATAAATGCTAAAAGATGATGTAAAATTTTAATATTCCCTGTACTACACTTCTGTCAGATTAATTTACTATATTAATTTGACTATGGTAAATCACTGACGTCTTTAAAAAGCAATTTCTAAGTTTGCGGAGTACTGTATCCTGTTTGCAGCAGTACTAACAAATGTCCAGGAAAATCTCAAATTACAAAGACTCTGTGGCAGTTCAGATAGCTCTGCTTCCACTCCTCCTGTAAAGTTTCCAAGCAAATAGCTCTTCAATGTTACTAAATTTTAAACACCCTAATTTTAATTCATTTGACAAAAAATACATTAACCTTTTCTGAGTTCCATCCATGGAGTATAGAAATTTGCTTATGAACCAGCAACACCAAAAAAATCCCATACAAAGTCCAAAATGACAAAAGACACCAAACCCCACAACACTTCAAGTCATCTTAATATAAATGGAAGCAATGCAATGAATGACAAAACTTCAGCAGTGCTAAGGGACATTTGGGGTTTGATCCTTCACAGAAAATATCAGCTCAATGTTTGCACCTCTCGGTGCTCACTGAATTCAGAAATGAGTCTTCATGTCTTTTACATTGAAAGGTAGCTATGAAATCAATATCCAATATAGTTAGCACTCAGGAAAAGCAATTTTAATTTCATGATTTCTACAGAGACTTCATACAGAAATAGCATTACTATTTAAAGGTAATACATAGAGAAGGATAAATGGATTGAAAACACTGTCCCTAGAGGAATATGGAATCACAGAAGCATAGAATGATCTGGGTTGGAAGGAATCTACAAAGGTCATGTAGTGCAAGCCCCCTGCAGTCAGCAAGGGACATCCTCAACTAGATCAGGTTGCCCAGAGCCCTGTCAAGCCTAACCTTGAACATCTCCATGGACAGGTCCTCAACCACCTCCTTGGGCAACCTGTTCCTCTACCCTCAGTGTAAAGAACCTGTTCCTAAACATCCCATCTAAATCTTTTCTTCACTAGATTGAAGCCATTGCCCCTCATCCTATCACTGAAGGCCTTTGGAAACAGTCCCTCTACAGCCTTCTTGTAGGCCTCCTACTGGCAGGCTGCTATCAGGTCTCCCCAGAGCCTTCTCCAGGTTGAAAGACCCCAGCTCCATCAGTCTGTCCTCATAGCAGAGGTGTTCCAACCTGCTGATCATTTTTGTAGCCCTCCTCTGGACCTGCTCCATTAGGTCCATGTCCATTCAGTCTGTAAGAATCAGGAATATTCCACAGTTGGAAGACACTCTGGATGTACAGGATGCAAAAGTACTTGACCTTCACAGTGGGCAGTGCTACTTGTCTTGCTCTGCACCTTTCACAAAAGTTCTCAAGTGAGAATAGTTTTGTGTATACACAGACCCTGGAATATAAAATCAAACTTTGATTCACATCTTTTAGTTACCCAGGAGAGCTGTTTCCAAAAATGCTAGCATTTTTGTGAACTGAGATGGTGGGAGAATATACATAGGAATTTGAAATATCACAGTTCAAATCTAAAACTCTCTCACCCACATCCTGATATTCAAAAATCATTCACAACCAAGGAACCTGAGAGGGGTTGTTATATTCAATGTGTAAATTTTAACTGCTCTGCATTGCATACCATAGGCCTCCACATGTCATAAAACCTGCTGGTGAATGCTTGAAATCCCAGAACTCCTGAAGGTATAACTGCCCACATCTTCATTGGTCAGTTACCGCTAACAATAGCAATTAACAATCAACTTTTAGCACATAGACACTTCTCACATACAGCTGCCTTATACACTTACTGCTAAGGTTCCCAGTGCTATTTTACAGGCCTGTCTCATTTCAAGAGTACTGTTATCAGACAATGACAAATCCATTGGTTCTGGTTGTATCATGCTCTGATGCTCAGCCATCTCAATCCATTATCGTTGCTGTCTGAGACCTTCTTGAGGGGAAAAAACCCAAGGCACAACAAAATAACTCAAACACAGGCATTTTGTTTATCTCTCTTTTGTTGGAGATATGGAGAAGGCTGTTACCCATCTGTTCACTGTGTATGTCTGAAGTGATACTCTCAAGTGACTGGAGGCATCTTAGGATACCACTGCTGTTCAAAATATTACTGTGCTCCACTGGAGACATGCATGTTTTTATTTCCCCTGGATGACTTACTCCTAGGACCTCTCATTAAATGGATCATTTTACATTGCTTTGTTTGTCTCTTCACATATCTGAAAGTCCCCAGAGGGTGAAACATCAATTTTCACGACTTTTGGCATTATTTTGCCAGGTTGATGCTGAATAAAATACCAGCAGGTCTCAATTCTGAACTCATTGGTGCTTTTCTGTAATTTAATATCACTAAATATGGCTCTGAGCTTGATTTTGAATCTTTTGACAAGGCCTTTTTCTATTTTCTCCTAAGTCATTTGAGTGGACATAATGGTGACTGGAGGTGATACAGAAAAGCCTCTGCTTCCCTGAAAACTGTTTAAACTCACAATTAAAGTGCACTTTCCCATCCAATCTTACAGTTTAATTTGTACCATGTTTAATCAAAAAGATTTTTTTTGTGCTCAGGGTGCTTCTGCTGAATTTTGCAGCAAAATTCAGGAGCAAAAGAAGCCCCAAACCAAACCAACCAACCAAGATAAATATAAAAGCTAGCTTTTACAAATCCCCCTAAAAGATGTGGTCCTCCATCAATCTCACAGTGTTTTCTGACCTTAATGTTGGATTGAAGAGAGTCACCATCATTGGAGGTGTTCAGGAGGAGACTTGATAGGGTGCTTGGTTGCATGGTTTAGTTGATTAGGTGGTGTTGGATGATGGGTTGGACACGATGATCTCAAAGGTCTCTTCCAACCTGTTTTATTCTATTCTATTCTAACACACAAGGAAAATAAAAAGTGGATAAAGCACAGTGGGGTTTTGGTGTGTTGTTAGGTTGGGTTTTGGTTTGGTTTGATTTGGTTGTTTTTTATTCTTTTTTATTTGTTGTTTTGTTGTTTATTTTTTTATGGGTTGGTTGTTGGGGTGGAATTTTTTAAGTTAGTACTTTCAGTCTCTGTTAGCAAGCACTGAAGAATCCTTACTTGTGAAACATTTCTGATATAGTTTTGTGTGTGTTTCATTTCATTTTTAGTTTTTGGTTGGTTTTTTTTTTTCACCCCAGGCTGAGACTGGGAATGAAGCCACAGTAAACACCATGAAGGTCTTTATAATGCTTTAATGTTTGGGACATTAGAGGGCCTTGCTCCATATGTATTGTCAGCACTATTCAAGTCATAAATAGAATCAAGCTTTTTAAAACCATGTGGTACCAAATGTACGCCTTTAGGAAAGGCATACATGCTCCCCCCCCTGCTAAAAGGATTAGCTATCAGCACAAGATACAGTCTGGAGCAATCATCCACACTCTTACAAATTAAATGTCATGTATATGACATAGAAAATCCTTACTGTGGGATTCTCTGTTGTGCTATAATATTACATAAGACACCACATAACAGGGGCGAAGTGCTGACTCTTGTAAATTTGATAGCAAAGCATTTTTCATTTCTATGAATCAGAAGCCTTGAACGTTTCCAGTTCTTTTTCATCTGTTCCAGCTGTCTAATTTATTTGTACTATTTGTGGGCAACAGAAGGAAAAAGAAAAGTCAATTTTCTGAGATTCCTGAGGTTAAAGCCTATTAAGACCCCAGTCTAATTAAGAGATAGGTGCTGCTAGTAAGTGGCTTCTTCAGTAAATTAGTAATTCCAGGTTTCTGAAAAGATATAAATGCCAACTCATGCATTGCATATTGGTTTAGTTCAAGAAGAAAAAGAAGAATCTTTCAGAACTTAGTTGCCTGCAGATTACAACTGGAGCTGGCATTAGCTTGGGAAAGCTCACCACCAGAGCTCAGAGGGAGAATGTCTTTGGTTCACCTCCTTGTGTGTGTTTGTGCGTGTGCATGTGTGAGTGTACACGTCCTCGTGTTGGCTTTCAGTGTGCTTGGATACTGAGAGTGTAAAATTAGTTTTGGTTTTTCACAAGTGCTATTCAAATCACAGTAAAGGACTGAAAAATGCATTCAAGTAGTCACATGACAACTTCTCTTAAAGCTGGTATTTTTTTTTCAGTTGTGTAATGTTATATTCTTGAGAAAAAACACTGCATCGCTTTTTAATTTTTTTTTCCCCCTTTTTTCCCCCCTTTTTTTTTTCTTTCTTCCCCTTCTATGGAAACAAAACAAAGCTCTTGGCAAGGCATCCTGCACTTACAGTCCTTTTCCTTCTCCTTTGTGAAGCATGATGTCACCACTTGGCACTGGGAAAGCCATTGTTTCGGTGAGACTCCCATAAATGGCCTTTCTGTGCTCCTGATTTACATGTTAAGAAATCGGATGGGAATTGCTTGCTGTGGTGACTCCCACTTTCCTTCCAGTTAAACATCATTTGGTAGTAAATATCCACAGGATACATTGTTATTCATGGTACATCCTGTCTACCACCTAAGCACTCTTTCTTGTTGTTTTCTGGAACTCTCAGTTTGAACTGCATTTGCAAAATAAAGCTCTTCCTCCCTTCTCTCCTTTCTCCTCCCTCTCCTTCCAAACATTACAAATGTTGGCTCTGATATTTGAACATTTCAATCCTAGAACAAAGACAACTTGTTTCTTTATTTCAGAAGTTAACTCATAACGGTGGCACACTTCCAGAGTGGTATATTATTCCTTACAGAATTGTATTTACTATGCCTCAGACAAGTCATGGCAAAGCTCTTCTATTTTGAAATTGCTCAGGGTTTGATTCATTTATTAATCAAGCATTCCCTTCTGGATTACCAAAAAAAAAAAAAAAAAAAAAAAAAACCAAGGGAAAAAAGGAAAGGAAAAAAAAAAGGAAAAAAGAAAGAGTGGGATTAAATTAGCAGATAAAGGAGGTTTTGTGAATAAAGGGCTGGATAAGATTCACAGAATCTACAGTTCTCCTATAGTTTTCTTTTAGGGTTTAGCGAACAACTTTATCCAAATGTTTCACGTGTCAAATAGGGAAAACATTTCCCTGCGGTTCTGTAGAGGTTTGGTTTGTTCTTTGTGGTTATTTGGGTTGTTTTAGAAATACTTAATTGATTTGAATCTCTAAGGCACACGCTTCATATGTGTGCAATACTGATCGCAGTGGGTTTCTGATCTCAACTGAGTCCTTCATGAGCCATTGTAATGAAATAGATACTAAGAACTAAATCTCACATCCCAAAGAATCTCAAAGCTGGTGAAAGTTCAGATCCAATCAGAACCATTTTTCTCTCTGACAGGATAAGTACATTGTAAACAATGGCAAAAAGTCCTCAGACTTCCAAAAAGTCAGTGCTCTTCACCACTGTGCCACATTATTTGGAGTACTGCTTAGATCTATATTTAGGTTTCAGGCAGTTTTCAGTTGCAGGAAAAAGCTTGATGATGTGATTACTTTTCTTTTTTTTTTTTTTTTAAGCTTTTAAAAATATGTCTGGGATGAACATTTACCATCTGCAGTTGTTAGAATATGATAGGCAGGATCCCTGGTTGATGTAAGTCAACGTTGCTCTGATTTACACCGTATTAGGTTTGGCGCTCTGCCTTTTAAATAAAAAGGGAGCTCAGATATTGTTGTAAGGACTGCTGTGAGCTATTTTTACTTAGTCAACCAAGAAAAAAATATCACCACCCTAAATAAAGAGAGTTTTAACAAGTCCTGAGTAGGTACTCTGGGGCTGTGAAAAATCTGTTTCTTCTCAGTGAGCATCTGGAACCCCCAGCAGAGATCTGGCCCGTTCCCATACGCTTTTCTTCCAGCAATAACACAGAAGAGTGGCAGTTTCTCATCAGTTCTGCAGAGCAGAACTGTAACCTCAGGAAGGAGTGAATAAACATCATTGCCAAGCAGCAGCTCCTGAGGAGAAAGGTGAAATTTCACGTGCTTAGTTCATGTGGAGAGAGGAATGTTGACCAAGTTCATCTGAACAAATGGCAAAATATCCTGGGCTTCATTAAAATTACTTTCTCCTTCTGAGGGCTTGACAGCCACTTTCTGTTCCGTGACAACAACATTTTCCAACAACAAAATTGCCAAATAATGCTGAAGCAATCTTTATGGAAATAATGATTAAGCAACTGGCTTATAATTAGCTAGACAAAGGAGACACTTTTTTAGACACACTTTACATTGCAAGTAGTGGATAAGGTTGTAATTTGTGTTTTATCAGACAGCACGTGTGCCCAAATTCAATGTTAATTTCATATTCAAAAGTCTATTTATTGTCTTGAGGGTGAGAAGTTGATATCCTTTACAATTGTTACAATCCAGCTAATGAAACTAAATGTTATTATTTAATTAAGAACTTCACAAAGCAAGAGATATTAGTGTGTGCAACATTTTTCTTCTAGGAGATAATGCACGCTTCCAAGTGAGACCTCTGGAAGAATACAAATGAACTCATCTGGAACTTGGAGTTAAAAAATATAAATACAATGAAGAAAAAAAGATAGAGAAATAGGAATCAGTGGAAAAAAAATGGGAGAGAGAAAATAGATATGGTAGAAAAAGTTTTACACACTATGGAAAGTAAGTTACAAGGATTTGAAAACATCTGGAATACATTTCTGGAATGCCTTTGAAAAACAAAGCAAACCACAGGAGAAAAGTCAGACTAAGTGTTACTCAATTCTTTTCTTCCTTTCCTTTTTATAAGAGGGGAACTGAAAAAAAAATGTTTGATGTTAATGGAAAAATTCCTTCCAGTATATGTGTTCTGCCTTCATGGGCCTCAACTGAGAAAGCACAAACCTTATTTTAAACATTTCGACAGCTCCTTGAAAATCAATGGGATTACTCTTGTGCTAGAATTGGGTGAATAAAAAATGCCTGAGTGAAAGCCTCTTTCCAGTGATTTTGATGAGCTTTGGAACAGGCTAGCTCCAAGTGCCTTGCCTTTAAGATCCTACACCTTGAAATTCACAGCATTGAAAGTGGGATTTTCCAACTGAGCAAGAGCTATAGAAAGTATAGCCAGTATTGGCTCAAGGTCCAGTGAAACACATTTGTCTTCATTCAACCTCAGAATGCAAAAAGTACTAAAGAGCTTGCAAATCTGTAAAGTACCACTTAAAATAACAACTTTTACTGTGAATGGAAAAAGCATCCAAAAGTGAAGGTTTTCAGATCTGTACGCATGACACATGGCTTGTGTCATGCTTCATTTTGCAGGTATACTTTGTGTTGGTCAAAAATTATTAACTGCCCTTGATAAGATATGCCTCTATCTTTAGCATAAAATGTAGCAATTCTGGTGTCAGCCAGAAGTGAAGGTTTTTGTCTGAAATAGTGGCTTGAATCTCCTCCATCCCATGGTTGTGAAAAATACAGTGCTACTCAGAGAGAGGCCATGAGCGCATCCACAAAGATGATGTCATGAGAAAAGGATCAGGCCCAATGTTTCTGAGGTCTTCCAGTCTGGAGAGCTTGCAAAATGCTGTGGATTCTGGACCTGAAACAAGCTGACATATTCCAAAGGCAGTCAGTTTGCTCTGAAAAAAACAAGCAAAAATATTTGAAAAGTAACACTCTGGGGAATTTTGGATCTTCATGCTTCCCACGCTCCGTTATTCCCAACCCACTGTTTCCTCCTGGAAATACTCAATATCTTTTGTTGCTCTGGTTACCAGCACTAAGGAAGGGTTATCTTTGTGGACATGCTTGAAAGGCCATGTTCTAGAAAATAGACATCTGAGGCATGAGGGCTGTAACTGGTCTTAGTGGTGATCCTAACCCATCATCTGTGGAATAACCCCGGCCACTGTCACTTTTTGTGTGAGAGGAGGCATTTGCAATGTGTCTGACATTTGTCATCTTTACTAAATGAATGCCTTACAATTGCTATCCCCCCAAGCCCCAACAAAACAGAGTTCTGCTTCTCAGACAATTCTCTGACCCATCAAGTTTTTGGTTTTGAAAATGGAAGCTCAAAATTCTCATCTCCAGTATCAGTTGGAGTTAATCACCTCCAACCAAACATTTTAATTCATTAGATTTTTCAGGTCATAAGCGGAGAACCCAGAATTTATCTTACATGGATTCCATGTGGGCAGAGAATTTCTAGCAGTGAAGTCATTTCTGTACAAAATCTGAGAAGTTAGAGTGTACTCCAAGAAAACCAAACAAGATTATGGTTTAATTCCCTATTAATTCTCCAGACTGACTACCTGGATGGCGAAACAACAGTCTTCGCTGTAGAAAGGCACGCTGATTTATTATTGTCTCAGCCAATGTGCAAAAACCAGACCATTTCTTTGGCCTGGAAGGGGCAAAAGGCTTTGGTACCTTCTGGTTAGAGCTCTTACATTAAAATCTCAGTTACCCAAAAGCCTTTGTCTTGTACATTAAGATGAAATAGTATAAAACTTATAAAAAGATGTGTTTTATGGTCAGGTCTAACGCAAATTCAAATCTTTTTCAAAGTTGTCAGAAGACCAGCTGTTACTGTAATGGACACTTTCTGTTAGGTCTGATCTTGGCAATGTATACTTATGTATATCAAGAGCTAAAAATAACTCTGCAACCAATTCTTTTCCTGCCAAAATAATCTATACTAACTCTACACAGTATCTGAGCCCAAACATAGCAAATAGTTACAGTGTAGTTTTCTTCACTTTGACAGTTTAAATTATGGGCCCTTCTTCACCTAGAATTTTTGGTGATTTGTATCTAAAAGAGTCACAAGCAAAGTCATGAACTCAGGGCAGTCCTACTTGAAAAGCAAATGTAACTTGCATTATTGTTAGTTAAAGTACAAAAGGTTTAATGGAGTTTAATGAGCAGGCCTTGTGATTATAGCATATTCCCAGTAGCTTGTGTCTATTATCTCATAGCAACCCTGGGACTCTGTTAGTGGAAACCTGTGAGCTTTTCCCTTCTTCTGCCACAGCCTCTTTGACTTTTTAATTCACTGCCTTTCTATTGCCTTTGGAAGAAATAGCAGCTTCTCAACTTTCCTTCCACTCACTGACTCCCACTGTGTATCCTGCTTCAAACTACAACATAGAATTACAATGGGCATGAAATTCTCTTTTTCATATCCATTTGCCAGGTGCAGTAACTGCATGATGAGTGTGAAATACCAGGGGAATCCTCCTATGAAGTGGGTATTGAAGAGACAATGAGCACAGATAGCAAAATTATGTTTCTCTGATCTTAACAATCCTGTCCTTTCTCTGCATTAAGCAAATTATTTCTTTTTTTCCCTGTATCTGCTACAGAATGGGTGATTATGTCTTGCAATGAAATGCTGTAATGAAAAATGTAATCTTCAAGTCAGTTCACAAGAAGTTAGGGCAATTTTTAATGATCTTTAGTTCCACTGCTGTTTTTGTTATTGGTAAGTGGTGTAGAAGAACCATTTAAGCTTATGGCTAAGCTGAACAATAAGTTACTCCCATGCTAACCCCATTTACTTCTGACTTCTGCCACAGGCACTTGTGCATCCTGTGTTGCTCTTTCTGCCACATTCACTTCTATTTCTCAAGAAAATAACATGTTTGATATAGAAAACAATAAATATGTTAGTAGATGCTCTTTCCTGGTGAAAACTTTGCTCATAAAATTAATACAAATGGAAATATATCTCTGTTAGATTTTCAGTCACCAGAAAGCATAAGAACAGAGTGGTGAATCTCTGTGCTAACAGAAAATGTAAAATGGAAAATGTTTCGGTTTTGGGGGGGGGTTGTTGTTGTTGTTTGGGGTTTTTGTTTGTTTGATTTGTTCAGGAACTAACAACTTCAGAATCTTTTATTTTGGTGGAAGTGGTTTTTGTTTGTTGGCTTATTTTGGCTTTTTTATTTGTTGCTGTGTGTTGTGGGTTGGTTGACTTAATTGTTTTGTTGGGTTTGGGTGGGGATTGGGGTTTTGGGTTTTTTTGTTTGCTTGAGGTTTTTGGGGGGGTTGTTGTTGGTTTTGTTGGGGTTTTTTTAATAGGAATAGGGAGTACTGGAAAGCAAGGTGAAATTATTTTTTTGCAGAAGTGTCACTGTGGTGCTTTGTGACACTGTAATTGTGCCAGATGTCCATTCCCTTCTCTGACTAGTTCACCAGGGCAACATGTATTAAAACTACTGTCTCAGTAAGAGAAAAATGCTGTGATGCATACATTGAGTGAGATATAATTTGAAAAGTATGTGACAGAAGAATATAGTTATGCAAATACTAGTGCACAACTGTTTTAAATAAAAATCTTAGAGTAAAAAAAAATCTACATTTTCAGCTAAAAATTAACAGCCTTTTCCCCCCCCTTTTTAACTAACTATGGTTCAATGAATATTTTCTGTCTAAGGGTAGGCAAAAGAAACAGCTACCTTGAAGTCAAATGAATATTTCTGAAAACTCTTTCTTCAGTATTCAGCCAGATGTAGCTTACCACTATTATTCATTCAGAAACTCATTGAATTGAAGAGGCAGACATGCTGTGAGTGTCATGTTAATTGGTAATAATGCTGTAAAGCTAGTGGCAGTACACATTTGACTGGAAAGAAATTGCATAGCAGAAAAATGTCAGTGAGGCAAGCTGAGGTCTATGGGAGTGACTTTCATTTATTTGCAGGATGAATGTGACTTGGTCATTCAGGTTCTGCAGTTAAACACATGGCCTCGACTCAACTTGAGTTTAATGGGAGCAACATCTCATACTGGGGACAGAGCTAAGCAAATATCATAGACTTAGAATGTTAAGGGTTGGTAGAGACTTCCAGAGATCATCCAGTCCAACCCCCTGCCAAAGCAGGATCACCCAGGGAAAGTCACACAGGAACACATCCAGTTGGGTTTGGAATGTCTACAGAGAAGGAGACTCCACAACCTCTCTGGTCAGCCTGTTGCAGGCCTCTGAGACCCTCACCATAAAGAAGTTTCTCCTCATGTTGAGGTGGAACCTCCTATGTTCCAGCTTGTGCCCATTGTTCCTTGTCCTGTCACTGCGCACCACCAAAAAGAGTCTGGCACCTTTATCTTGACCCCCACTCCCCAGATATTTATAGGCATCAGTCAGATCCCCTCTCAGCCTTCTCTTCTCCAGACTAAACAGCCCCAGGGCTCTCAGTCTTTCTTCACAGCAGAGATCTATTGAAACTTTTGGCCTTCCTGTCAGTTAAATAACTTCTAGCTCAAGAACTGATCTATGAATCTGGCATCGGATTACTGGTGATAAAAAAGCTCCTCCTGCACAGGTTATTTTGACCCTAGGAAAGGGAACTCATATGAGAAATGTTCAATATCTAGATTATTTCTCAAAAGGCAACACAGATTTGTTGGTCGTCAGTCACTGATTCATTCCCATAGAATGAAGGAAACTCCTCGTACAGAGGCAGAAATACTGTTGGCTGTTTAATTCCTTACAATTTCAGCTCTTCAATGTTTTATTTATGAAGTGGTAGAATTTAGTAGGACAAACTGACCTAAAATGTGCAATTCATTATTATCCAGATTTCTTTATAACTTTATTCATTTTGAGAAAATTGCAGGAAGCTCAAAATAATTCCTCTTGAAATGAAGTAGCTGATACTTTACATTTATTACAGCTGTGAAGCCTTCAAGGTAGATGAGTAATAATTTTTCATTCTCAGCAATAGTTTTATAGAGAATGCTTAGAGACTTGCAAAGGATGATGAACAGGCTGTGCATTCCCATGTAATGGCATCATGCTATTAATTCACTCCAAAATAAGTTCACCATTCACTACCAACTAGGAAAGAAATGGAAAGACTTGGCATTTTGCTCAAATTATCTGCTTTCATAACTATTCATTTTCAAGTCAAGGCCAAAAACTTCTCTAAAAAAAAAAAAAATAGGAGCAAGCCTACAGGCTATGTTTACCATAAATGTGCCTGTACTCAATCTTTTTTGTTAAAAAATAACAAATATTTCAAAACTAGAAGGGCATCAATTGATAATACAGTCACAACAAATCAAGGGGGAGCTTTAGAAACATACTTAAAGCTCAAATAGTCAAATGTTTGAAATCTATAGCTGGTCTTGACAAATAAATAACATTGACCTTTTTTATTGTTTTGGGGTTTCTTTTAATGTCTGTTTGTTTGGGAGGGCTTTGTTATGTTTTTGTTGGTGTTGTTTCAGGGTTTTTTACCAGTTCCTGGTTTATTTAATGGAGAACATTAGCGTGAATGAAGCTGACAGGATTTGGTTTTCCAAAATTTTATACCTCTGCAATAAACACAGAAAATGGGTATGGTAAAAATCATCAGTGGTCTTAATCAGATGATTTTGACAAAGTTATTTGTGTGATGGGAAACCTAAAAGTTATAGAATCATTGAATCGTAGCATGTACTGGGTTGGAAGGGATATCTAAATGTCACTTTCCCTGCTCAGATCCCCGTCAAGACTGATCTTGGGTGTCTTCAGGGATGGGGCCTCCATCAGCTTCCTGGATAACCTGTTCCACTGTTCCACCACAGTAAAGAATTTCTTCCTAATGTCTAGTCTAAATCTACCCTTCCCTAGCATAAAATCATTGCCCTTCATCCTATTGCTACATGCCTGAAGGGAGGTTGTAGACAGGTGGATGTTGGTCTCTTCTCCCAGGCAGCCAGTACCAGAGCAAGAGGACACAGTCTCGGGCTGCACCAGGGGAGGTTTAGGTTGGATGTTAGGAAAAAGTTCTATACAGAGAGAGTGATTGCCCATTGGAATGGGCTGCCTGGGGAGGTGGTGGAGTCGCTGTCACTGGAGGTTTTCAGGAGAAGACTTGACGGGGTGCTTGGTGCCATGGGTTAGTTGTTTAGGTGGGTTGGATTGGTTGATGGGTTGGACGAGATGATCTTGAAGGTCTCTTCCAACCTGGTTTATTCTGTGTATTCTATTCTATTCTATGCCTTTGAAAACAGTCCCTCCCTAGCTTTCTTGTAGGCCCCTTCAGGTACTGGAAGGCCTCTACAGAAAGTTCAGAAATCATTATTTTAATCAAATTTGAGTTACTATTTTACCAGTTCTCAAAACATTTGGGTTGGTTTTTTTAAACAACAAGATGTTGTCTGGAGCTATTTAGTAACTGAGTTTTATCCTCCCAGAACACAATTTAGAATGGAAGAAAAGGGAGAGGGGAAGCTATGCAAAGTCAGTTGTATATGAGAGGCTATGGAATTAGTTAAAACCTGTTTATGGAGATATTGGGCAGCAGAATCCCTCTGGGCAGTCTGAAGCTGTAATTAATGCAAAGATTTCCACTAACATCTTAAAGAAGAGGATACAATTTAAAAGGAAAGGCAACTCAGAGCTGATATAGTGGCTTTATACTCATAATGTATGTCATAAAAGTAGTTAAATAACAAAACTCTTAGTAAAAGTACGTGACTTGAAATTCAAAGATGGTTCAGGCTAGAGGAGCATTTTGTTTAGTAGGATGTGTTAGAAATGTGCTCATTCTCTCCTTCCTCAGAAGAACATTGTTGTTGAATGCCAAAGAAAAAGCAGGGAAATAAATCTTCAAAGTTGTTTCAAATGCAGTTTAAACTGACTAATGGAAGGCTTTTAGATGTTACAGTGGCTTTCAGGAAACCTGCCACATCCTACCTTTGCCCCACTGATAAAGTCACCAACAAGTTCAAGTTGTCACAGCTTTAGACAAATTTCAGTATTTTTGAGTTTCTTCACTGCATCCTGCAAATATCCACACTGACTTTGTGAAAATGACAGGATTCTTCAAAGAATTTTCACAGGAAGATGCTTAACTTGGGATATTACACTTCCTTAGAAACCCCTAGGTATTGATTAGTCATATAGCCCTCAGCAGGACTGGCTGTTTCTCAGAACATTGCATTAGTCATTGATCACTGTGATCTATAAGTTAAATGAAAAACGGAGCATGTAGTTTTTCTTTTCATACCCACAGCCTTTATCACCAGCATCTGGAAGAAAGACATAGATCAGCATCACATTCTGAATGTGCATTTTGGGACATACTCAAACTGCTTCTTCTCACATTTGCATTGTCATTATCAGTCCATTTTATTTATTTATGTTATTTATGATGAAATTTGCATATGATATAAAATTTGAAACAGCATTCAATGCAGCAATTGGTGTTTGCAATTCAGTTCTACAATCTTGTAAGCTCGGGGGGGTGTGTGTGTGAAATCACCATCATAAATAAAAACAGAGCTGATGTCAGTTTGATTCTGTGCGTGTAAAGCGTTATGGGTTACAAGGATTTAATAAGGGAGCTGTTGAGAATTGTGCTGGAATTGAGAAACCAAGAAAAACAATCTGATTTATTGAAATAGACTTTTATTTAATCCTCTACCAAAATTATGAAGGAATTTAGAAGGCAGCCTTCAAGAGAAAGGATGACTTTGTTGTTTCTCTCTGTCCTTCTGTCTTCATTGTCTTCTCCTGTAAAAGTATCAGCATTCAATGTTTATTACTGGTTCAATTCTAAGTATGATTCAATAGGGTGGATGTTGTGTACTGCAAAGCTCTTCAACGTACAGAATTTCTGCATGTGCTGAGGTGTCAGCTTTACCACAAATTACAACACCTTTGGCTGTTTCTCCTTGGTGGTAACTGTCTCTTTATTGCAAAATGTTGCCATAAAATACACAAAATGAACAACTACATCTTCCTAATCACCTGTTTATAGTAGACTGTGTAGACTTTGTGTCCATTTATATATCTATATATATAATTTATTTTCTTGCTTTTGTATCCTTCCTACCAAACACACTTCTTATGTCCATTTTCCCAAGGCGGCTTCAGGTCATAATCAGAAGCCTGTCAACTGAGTTAGCAACATTTTCAATACAATAACAGTATTTGCTTGCTTAGAGACTTCCTTGTTAGTGTTTCAAAGTGCTTTATAAAACCTTAAACAGTACAGTCAGACGTGGTTAAAATTTCCTTTGTTTGTTTGAGTACTTCTCCCCACTTCCTCCACTCTCCCCAGGGATGCAGTCTAATTAATGGCAAATGGGGAAGAGAGGACTATGGTTGTGCATCTCCCCCCGTCCTCACAAGTCCGGTATGTTCCCATGTTTGATGTCATAATCCCAGGAAATGCCTCAAACCCCCCAACTCTCCATTAGGATCCATTCTGTATCCATTCTGTGTCAGCCCTGGTGGCTGTACAACCCATACAGGTGATTGGTGGAAACCACCATGGCTTCACCAAGGACAAATGGTGCCTGAAAAATTTGGTGGTCTTCTATGATGGGGTAAAAGAGTCTATGGACAAGGGAAATGCACCTGATGTAGTTTACCTGCACTTGTGCAAAGTGATTGACACTGTTCCCTCTAACATACTGGTGTCTAAATAGGAAAGACATGAGTGGACCACTCAGTGGATAAAGAATTGGCTCGGTAATCACACTCAGAGAGTAACGGTCAATGGGTCAATAACTAAGTGGAGACAAGTGACAAGGGTTGGTACTGGGACCAGTGTTATTTAACATCTTTGTCAACAAAGTGAAGAATGGGATTGTGTGCACCCTCAGCAATTTTCTGATGACACCAAGCTGTGTGGTGGTGTTGACATTCTGGAGGGAAGGGATGTCGTCTGGTGTGGCCTTGACAGGCTCGAGAGGTGAGCATGCACAAAGATCATGAAGTTCAACAAAGCCAAGTAGAAAGTCCTGAACATGGGTCAGGGAAATCTCATGCACAAATTACAGGCTGGAAGGAGAATGCACAGAGAGCAGTCCTGAGGAGAAGGGCTTGGGGATGTTAGTTGATGAGAAGCTCAACACAAGCCAGTAATATGTTTTTGCAGCCCAGAAAGCAAATTATATCCTGGGCTGCATGAAAGAAGTGTAACCAGCAGGTCAAGGTAAGGATTCTTTCCCTCAATTCTGTTCTTGTGAGACCCCCCACCTGGAGTACTGTGTTCAGCTCTGGAGTCCTCAACACAAAAAAGACATGGAATTGTTAGAGCAGGACCAGAGAAAGACAAGGCATAATGGCTTCAAACTTGAAGAAGCTAGATTTAGGTTAGACATTAGGAATAAATTCTTCATGGTAAGGCACTGAAACAGGTTTCTGAGAGGAATGGTGGAGGTTCCAACCTTAGAAGTGTTCCAAGCTAAACTATTCTATGATTCTAATTCTGTATCTATTCCTGTCTCCTTGCAGCTTATGAATAGATAATTGCAGCAAATATATTTTACTTCTAATGATCATTTATTAACTACAGCTGCTATAGCAAAGCAGATAAGTATGGTAGACCCTGATTTTGGCTGATTATAACTTTGTGAAATGAAAAGTGAGATTGGCCAAGTCAGTTTTCTGCTAATGGGTATCTTTTTTTTTTTTTTTTGGTGGCATTAAAAAGAAAAATATTCACCTGTTACACAGAAAGATATTAGAGGAAAAGATATTTCTGTGCCCATATAAAGAATACTTTAAAAAAAATAAGTGCTCTAAGGTTCGCATAATGTGAGAATCAAAAATAGTCTGGTAGACTATTTTCCTTGCAGGGGCAGGATTTTCTCCATGTAGATGGAAACTGAACAGCTGGAAAGAACTGGCCCTGTGACCCCCAGAGGTCTAAGAAAAAGCATGATCCAATACCAAAGAAATCCAGTGTTCAACAGAATAGCTGTTTGAACTCCTCCCTACTTTCAGAGGGCAGTGAAATGGAGTGGCACTTACTAGAAAGTTAGAGACGGAAGCTGCTTTGAATAAGAGCTGGGCAAAGCCACCTGGACAGGAGAAAATGGAGAGAGAAAATAAAACAGGGAAAAGGAGTGAGCAACCAAGAGCTGCTATCTGTGTAAATACTATGGGTCTGATTAGGTTCAAACACCTGAGTTTCAGCACCTCTGCCTTTATATTGCATGGAGAGAATCAAGCACTTTGACACCCCTGAACAGACTGCTGGGATGGGTTAGACAGACTTCTCCCCACCGGGTAGAGCTTAATGGACTACTTCACATTTAGATACCTACAACAGGGTGAAAGAAGTCTGACTGACACACACCTTGAAACATTAGATGGTCACAATGCTGGGCTGCCCCTTGCATATGGGGTTAGACTTCCCCATAAAGGCCTATAAGGGTAATTGTCACTGATTTTTCTACGTTGCCTTTCTCACCGCACCCCCCCGCCAAGAGTCTGCTTCCTTCTATGCAATGGCAAACAGTGCCTGAGAAATTAATTAGGATCATGCAGCAAATCAGTCTGCTGCAAAGTGGCTTCTTGCCTTATTAGACATAGAAGTCCAAAGCTGTATAGTCAAGAGGAAAGGATGGTTTAATCATTAAGACAGATGAATCTTGTGAGAATCCAGATCCTTACATGAGTGGCATTTTTGATGGAGGCAAGAAATTAAAGATTTTCACCAGTAGCCACTGCTACTCATTACTAATTTTCTGACTGCCCAACCTGGGTCACATAGGGCTGGATTTTCCAAAACTGAACACTCACAGCTGCAAATGAAGTCAGCTATGTTTGAAAAGTGTTCTAAGATGCATTGTTATTTCTAAGCTTGTGTGTTTCAAGCAGCAAATCCAAAATGAGTGTATAAACTCAACAACATTGGTATTTACCCATGCCTCTGCTCTCTCTCTGTTCCCAATATATGAATAATAGCTCCATCCAGCTCTCAGGAGCAGTGTGAAGTGAAAATCACCTCTTGTGTAAAGTATGTCAACTCCTCACACAAAAGACCACAGGAATAGCAATAATGGCCTTATGTTTCCTTCAGAACTTAGCTAGTGTGCTTTAAATAAGATCAAGAGCCACATTACACTAGCAAAATAGAAAGGAATATGTAATAACATTCATTCATTGTGTTAGACTTGGAAAAGAATAAAAGATTTATCTTGTGTCTCTAACTGACACACATACACAGGCAGCCTGGATGAAGACTGAGCTGCCAATTTCCCTTTTGAGGGGCTAAAAATTAAAATTAAAATATTATTTTTATCTTCTTTCAACATTACTATTTACTTTGTGTTACTGTTGTGTGCAAACCTTCCTGTGCTGGGGCCTAAGGGTGGTTTTATTACATTTCACTATGTTTGGTCTGCAATATCAGTTCAGTTGGGGATACTGGCCATAAGATTTGGATAACTCAGGTCCCAGATCCATTCTCCATTCAGAACAACAGAAAGATTTCCAAAATACTGAAAGGATTTTGCCTTCTCTGCAACATAAAGACAGTCAGAGCTATCGAAGCCAGTGAGATAATTCTGGAACTGGAAGTGGAACAGCTGTGCCAGGCACCCAGCCCAGGTTTCCCACCGCCCATAGGAAACATGTAGTAATCCTTGGGCTCTGCTTGGCATCACGGAGGCCTCATCTGGAAATGGAATTCTTGTTTGAACACCTCCCTTCAGGTGAGGTTCAATGACAAGCCAGATCAGAACAACAAAGTCAAGAAAACATGAGAGAAAATACTGGGAAGAACTGAGACTGTCTAAATGAGGGAAGACAGAGGGAGGTGGGGTTTAAGGTGTGTGTATAGATCACATAAATTTCTGCTATGGACAAATGGAAGAAATTACTCCCATTGTGCAAGATAAAACCAGTAAGAAATACATGAGATGGAATTTCTGTGGGATGCATTTTAGATATCAGGAATAGCTTCTAATGTAAGCAAAGCACTAGCAGTGATTCACTAAGCCAAAGTGCTCATGGCACTTTGGAAACTTTTATTACAGTAAGTCCTCATGAAAAGCTCATGAAAGTATTTCAGGGTGATCAGAGGGATGTTTGAGGTGAGCTATCTGGGATCTGCCAATTTTATCATTCCACACTTCTATGTTTCAGCTATAAATCTTTTCAGTAAGGCAAATTAGCTTATGTTAAGAGCTGCACTATCATGATTATCATGTTTCAAGAATCCCTGGTACTTGCACTATAATGGAACTGCAGAGATAGGAGTTATTGTGTCCTGTGGTTACATTCAATCATCCAGGAGCTATCATCTAGCTTTTCCTGGTTAGTCCAAGAAATAATCCTGAAAATAGCCCTGTCTAGTTGTTGTCAGCATAGAACTGCTATAAATTACTAGTTTCTAAGATGAAATAAATTACATGTATGTGTAGATATTTATACACACATATCATGTGTATATTGATATAAACATAATCGATTCTTTGAGGTTGGAGCAGATGACCTCCAAGTTCCTTTCCAAGCTGAGGCATTCTAGGATTCTGTGAAAACCATTGCTCAAGTCCTTAGTATAAAATGATCATGTCAGAGTGCTCCCCTGATATTCAGTAGCCTTCACATGGCAGCAATATTCAAATATATTGAAGTCCAAAACCACTCATTTTGAAGGGGGATAATTTACACACAATAAATGGGTGGGAAATTTTTTATATACACAAAGCTGCGCTTCCAAAATAAGTTTCATTATTTAAATTCCATCCTCAATCTATGTAGTTTGTCAAGCCCTTCAGAGTGTCTTCTGTTATGTGAATGACAGATTTTAATTACTTGCAAAAATTTCTGATTATTCAGTGTACACTGGTTTGGTTTTTTTTGAGAATCTCATTTGAGCTAGAGGTTAGATTTTAAGTAATGTTTTGTTTTCTTAGGTCACTCATTCTAGCTTCTTCAACCTTTCCCAAGTCAGTAGCTCTAGGCAGACCCGATGGGCACCATCCTTTCAAGAGAGATTTCCACTCTGAATTCCAGGCAACATGTTATACACATTCTTCGTTAGCTTTTGGCACAGAATTAAATCTTAAGCATTTGAAACTCATGTGTATTGGATCATACAGCACTTAAAGCTATGCATTGTTCTTTTGGAAGCACTTCAGATTTCCCACACCTTTTCACTCTATCTGCATTTCAGTGAGTAAGAACTGAGTATCTTCCTTTAGGCTATATTTCTGTCCCTGCCCATTTTAGTTATTAAGTGTCTTTACCTGTTTAACTGAAACTAAAATAATCCAAAATACAACAGTATAATATTCTATATCCTATAAGCTCTTCTCTGGAGCCATTAAAACCTACCTGGATGTGTTCCTGTGTGACCTGCTCCAGGTGGTCCTGTCTGGCAGGGAGGTTAGACTGAATGATCTTTTGAGGTCCCTTCCAACCTCTAACATTATGTGGTTCTGTGATTCTTTGTGGTTCTTCATGATAATTTCAGGGGATAGACAGTTTAATAAGTAAATAAACATCAGTTGGGAGGTGAAAGAAAAGATGAACTTCTTGTCCTTGGTGAACTTGTTCTGAGAATATATAAGGAAAAACTTCAATAGGCCTTTGGAAATAATCATCTCCAAAGCTGATATATGAAGCAATTGATTGATTCCTTATAAAAATCAACGCTAGAATTTAGTTCCTGGATGAATAATGCAATAATAAACAGAGAAAATGCTCCTGTTATATTTATTTATTTATTTAAATGAGATATATTGGCTGAAGACAGAATGAGAAAACTCTGGAAAACATGCAAGTAAACGACAAGATTAAAATGTGTTGTCTAATTTCAAATCCCTCCGCAACCAAAGTCTGTTTTATTTGTAGCCTCTAATCATAAACTAACGAGGGATGTTCTGAGACAACGAAGAGCAGCTTTGACATTTACTATTACATAAACTTTACACATGAAGCAGCACTACATCTGGACTGCTGTGATGAAGTTATGAATTTCAGCACCAGAGATAAAACATCTTCCTGAATCCAATAAAAAGAAGAAATTAATTTCTCGCTGATATTATTAGGGCCAAGAGAGAACAGATTTGAACAATCAAAGTGAGATTTGTTTACATTCATGGCAGCACCTCTGAGGACAGACTGAAAGAGTTGGGGCTGTTCAGTCTGGAGAAAAGAAGGCTCCGTGGTGACCTTATTTGTGGCCTTCCAGTATCTGAAGGGGGCCTACAAGAAGGATGGGGAGGGACTTCTTATGGTATCAGGTAGTGATAGGACTAGGGGGAATGGAATGTAGCTGGAGGTGGGGAGATTCAGACTGGACATGAGGAAGAAGCTCTTCACCGTGAGAGTTGTGAAGCCCTGGAATGGATTGTCCAGGGAGGTGGTTGAGGCCCCCATCCCTGGAGGTGTTTAAGCCCAGGCTGGATGAGGCTCTGGCCAGCCTGATCTAGTGTGGGGTGTCCCTGCCCATTGCAGGGGGGTTGGAACTAGATGATCCTTGTGATCCCTTCCAACCCTGACTGATTCTATGATACTATGATTTCTTAGAACCCTTTTACTGTCAGTACAGTGTTTGGAGGCCACCACGTTTTCACACCTGGCCGTGATTGACCACTAGCTCCTGGCAAGCTTGTTTTCTCTGATGACTGGAAAGCAGCCTGGCTATACAACTGTGCTTGGGAAGGTAGCACATAGGGCTGGAGCAGGTTGCTTATGTCTTAAGAAAAAAAAAAAGGGGAAAAAAAATTGCTGCTTGGCTCCCAGCTAATAATTAGAGCTCTCCAGTGCTCGTAAATGATAAGAAAGTTGAAAGATGTTAGTGTCGGCTTTGAAAGAATACAATTAGCTCAGTGCTTTCCTTCAGCCATTTCTTTTTGAAGTTTCTTTGCACAAAATGCTAAGCAATTTCCTTTCCCTTTTTACATCAATAACCCTACTCAGTGGAGGACTTTGTCTAACTAGTTTTCCATTGTCTGCAAACAAATCAAAGGAAAATAAAGTTAATTAACCGAACGAAAATGTGGCTGAGAAAAAAAAGGGACACACACACACACTATTCAGTGCTGGTTCCTTGGCTCTAAAATGCTGATTGCGTTTAGATAGCTGAGTGAGGCGTCTCTAACCTAAAAAGCTGTTACTGTGACTTAGTGACAGGACTGCTGGTTATACGGGTAAGCCTCGGGCCAAGCTTGAATGACACAGCAGCCCCAAAATAAACGGTAACCTTCTCGCGTGTAACATGCCCGTTTCAGTTTGGGTTACGTGCAAAGCATTGCTTCTGGGATTGTTTCAGCTTTGACTGTAAAGCACGAGGTGTGGAGGAGGAAGATCAAATCTCACCCTTGCTAAAAACTGTGCCTGTGACTCAAACTCCAGGTTATCTGGATTTGGTTGGATGAGCACCTCTCTCTCAGGAAGCACAAAAATAACCTTGACTGCAAACATAGTTTTGATAAAAGATGTCTTTGTAGTCCTTGCTGGGAAGGAGAAGGCTTTTATACACCAATTTCATTTTAGTTGCATGAGCAGATCACATTTGCTTTGCCCTGCCTTAACTATTAAAAAGACATTTTATGCACACTGGATTCCACTTATTTACCATATTTTACTGGTATTTATTTACAGATTTTCAGAGGCGACACATATGAAAGTCCACATGTTCATGCTGCCCAGGTAGTGGAATGTTTGAACACTTTTGGGTTTCAATGGATGAGAAGACCTCACCTAGAAGGAAGAAGCTGAAGTGGCTTTACATATTGTTCCATACCTGTAGCCTGACTTTCTCCGATGACAATGAAGTTTTCCTTGCCATAAGTCTTGTCAAGGGAATGGTGAATTACAAAGAGGATTTTCTCAAACTCTAGCAGAAAAGTATCTAGAAGAAGAATCAGAAGTGAAAGTCATCCTGGTGTTACTGGAGACAATACAATACAACCATGAAGCAGGGTTTGTTGCTCTCCCTCCTCCCTGGATGCCCCTGTGATGTCTATACCACTGCAGCAAACAGAGCCAGAGCTCAGAGCCTGCAGGAGGGGGCTGAAAATGAGCAAATTACACAAGGGTAAAGTCCCTAAACCCCATCCTAAACATGTTTGGCTAACAGACTTTTCCAACTGGAGTTTTCTATATTTAAATTATATACAGGAGTTATTAGCTGATGTTATTGATCACTGACTTCAGCAGAACTGGGCCAGCAAGAGGTGTGAGGCTGAAGCATGGATATTGATAACTCTTCCAGTGCCACACTGGTGCAGAGAGGGCAAGCACTTTTGAGATGCATGCACCCCTAGCATGTGCCAGCTCTCCCAGCCATCCCTAGGATCTGCTCCTGCTGCCAGCTGAAGTCTGCATGACCTGATGGCAGTATCAAAAGCCTCTCACCAATCCAGTTTCATCCTGTGAAGTGCTGCTATTCCCCTGAGAAGAAGTTGCCATGAGTAGGAGGAAGGAAAAACCACACTTGTTGGTACTCCATTATAGGACACTGATAACTTAAGCAGTGTGAAGTTTCCCACATCCTTCTCAGCATCTCAGTAGCAGATTACTGATTACTGGTGGTGTCTGGGAGAGTGGAGATGTCTTAGGTGTGTGGAAACGCAAGTAGATAAACTTTACACTGATGATGCTTGTGAATTACACTCTAAGCTCCTCATAACCATATAGAAAGCGTCCTATTAGCAAAAGGTTTCCAGAATCCTCTTTGTGGGTTTAAAAAAATAAAATAAACCAGAAACTCAACACAATTTGGCTTTTGATGATGTAATATGTTTAAGCCATCTGCTGGAATAATTAGCCATGATATTCAATCCTCACTTATCCTGTAACATAATCACGGTGATATAATATTATGGAGTGATTTTGAAGAAAACTACTGCTGCAGTCAGTCAATATTTTATTCTGAAGTATTAAACCATGTGCTTAAGAAAGATTTACTCAGCACTCAACAATTGCAAAAGTGAGTACGAGTAAGTTTTGCACTTTTTCTTCAAGTCATGTTTCTAGACACAGTGCTGTATGCACTTGTCAGGCCAAGGTGAAAAACATCCTTGATTCCTGCAGAAAAGAAAGCTAACTCTTGTCTCAATTTCTCTTCATCAAGCCCATGGCTTTCTGTGTTGTTAGTCTGTCTAATCAGAAATGAATCTAGAAAGGGTAACAGGAGTTAATTAGGCCCTCTAATTTTAATGTGACCTGACAGTATGGGAGTGCAATATTCATGTGTACAGTGATTTCACTTTCTTTTTTCCTTCCTATTTTTTTCTTTCTCTTTTCTTTTTCTTCCCTTTCTTTTTTCTTTGTCTTTTTTTTTTTTTTTTTAATTCATCTGTGTATGAAAGGGAAATGAGCAGGTCTTTAATCACTGAGGGCTGTCTGATCCTTATCCAGATACTCTATCTGCTGATGGTAAGCAAAGAAATGTACCACAGGTCACACCTGCTGGGTCAGTGCACTCTTGCTGGCATGGCTGCACACTGCATGGCGAGTGTAAAACTGGCACAATGCGGCTGTGCTGTGAAAGATCAGCATGAGTGCACGTGGGCTGTGTGGCAGAGCTAAGTTGCAGCACAGCTACCTCAGAAATGAAACTGGGAATAGAAAACTGAGCTGAGCTTCACCTTTACAAAACTCTTCCTTCTTTCTTTTTTTCTGCAAAGAGAAAGTGCCACAGAGGAAATAAAGAAGCTGGCGCTGGAGCTAAAAAGGCAAATAATGCAGAAGAGCTGGCTGTGCTGCCTCGGCTCCTTTTTCTTTGTGTACAGGCTGGTAAAACTCCTCAATGGAGTTAACCTCAGCAGAAAGAATATCTTAAAAGAAAAACTGGCATTTTGGATTTATGAGGGATTGATTTTTAACTGTTGGGTTAAGGGTCATCTGCCAGTTGCTGTTTTGCTAACATTCATATCTGTAATGTGATGTGACTGGTTGTGAAGGAGGGAAAGCTTGTGTGTCCACTGAATGCAGATGTAATCCAGCCTAACCCAGCTCTCTGAGAGATTGGCTTAACTTCTAAAATTCAGCTTGTTTTAAACTGGAATCTCTTAAGAAAAGATTTGTAATGTTTGCATGTTCTGCTGCTTTGTGAAAAAAAAATAAATTGATTGATTCTGGAATTTCAGACCCAAATTATCATTGGGGAGGGACAGAGAGGTAGGGAAAGTTGTTTTAAAGAATTCATTTGTTCAGACCAAATGACATTAACATCAATTTCAGCATCAGAAGTGAACCTTCCTGACATTTCAAACTGGGTAAAGACATTTTAGCACTTACACCCTAATCTCTTGCAGCTCATGAAGCTTTTAAGTTCCAAAAGCCTGTTGAATTCTTGGACAGTGAAAAAAAAATACTGCATAATAGTTTAGGGCAGGAAAAGGATTCTGTGTTATAGTCAACCTGTATAAAGGGGGAGAGAATGGTTTAGGAGTTTCAGATCTGATAAAGCTTTGCCTAGTCATTGACATTAAGATCACTGCTTCTACAAGAATGTTGTCCTACCCTCTTGAAAGATGTGCTCAGAATCTACAATTAAAATTAAACTGAAAATAATGCCATCCTCATCACAACATTCCCTAACTATGTAGATAAGGTTGATTCAGATGACAAACCCCATCTAATGAATCACCAGGCTTCTTTCCTGCACTGCCTAGGCAGGTCATGCTGCCTTGAATTCCAAGTTTTGCTACAAAATAATTCTTCTGCCTATGAGACAGACTGGAGTAATAACTCAGTGTTGGAATTAATTTTATTAAATCTGAGCTGGTCACCAGGGATTTCTTTAAAGTCAACAGAGATCTAGGGATTATAGTCAACAAGAATAAAAGCTAAATATAGCCAATAAGAATAAAAGCTAAATTAGTTTCAACATAAGGTAGGAATTGCTCCCTAAAAGAGAAATGGATTTTCCTCTCCACTGCTTGCAAGAGTCACTAGAGGAGCAGCTGAGCTGTATGTGCTGGATGCTACAATTCTGCAGTTACCTGGGGTGAAAACCCTTCACTGTGTCAGAAGTGGGCAGAATCCAACGGCATGAGATTTAACACATCCAAGTGCCGGGTTCTGCACATTGGCCACAACAACCCCATACAGAGCTACAGGCTGGGGTCAGAGTGGCTGGAGAGTGGCCAGGCAGAGAGGGACCTGGGGGTACTGGTTGATGGTAGGCTGAACATGAGCCTGCAGTGTGCCCAGGCAGCTAAGAGGGCCAATGGTATCCTGGCCTGCATCAAGAACAGTGTGGCCAGCAGGAGCAGGGAGGTCATTCTGGTTAGGCTGCACCTCGAGTACTGTGTCCAGTTCTGGGCCCCTCAGTTTAGGAAGGATGTTGACTTGCTGGAACGTGTCCAGAGAAGGGCGACGAAGTTGGTGAGGGGCTTGGAACAGAAGCCCTATGAGGAGAGACTGAGGGAGCTGGGGTTGCTTAGCCTGGAGAAGAGGAGACTCAGGGGTGACCTTATTGCTCTCTACAACTACCTGAAGGCACGTTGTAGACAAGCAGAGGTTGGTCTCTTCTACCAGGCAACCAGCACCACAACAGGAGGACACAGTCTCAGGCTGCACCAGGGGAAGTTTAGGCTGGATGTTAGAAGGAAGTTCTACACAGAGAGAGTGACTGCCCATTGGAATGGGCTGCCTGAGGAGGTGGTGGAGTCCCCATCCCTGGAGGTGTTGAAGAGGAGACTTGATGGGGTGCTTGGTGCCATGGTTTAGTTGATTAGGTGGTGGATGATGAGTTGGATGCAATGATCTTGAAGGTCTCTTCCAACCTGTTCTGTTCTGTTCTATTCTATTCTATTCTATTCTATTCTATTCTATTCTATTCTATTCTATTCTATTCTATTCTATTCTATGTACAGGATATCTATCACATCTTCATTTTCCTTTGGGGTTTAGAATTATTCTGTTAGAATTGAGTCCCTCTGAAATCAAAAACCACAGACTCATGTTATTACCAGGATTGGAAGGGACCCCAAGGATCATCTAGTTCCAACCCTTCAATAGATCAGGTTGCCCAGAGCCTCATCCAGCCTGGCCTTAAAAATCATCTGTGGAATTTCACATGCAGGTTCTGGATCTTTTTGTAGAATTCCTCCAGAGCTGAAATTTCCTTGTTAATCTCATCAAACATTTCAGCAGAACCACTTAGCTTTATTCCATGCTTTATTAAATATTAGAATTTCTGTGAGATTCTAGTCAAATATGATAATTTATGTATTCTCTTCTGTTTAATCCTCAGACTTGAATACCATTTTCTGAGCATGCCTGATATTTTTCCTAATTTTATTTGAGCAGTTATGCATGTTTATATCTACACACCTATACAGCAATAATTATACAGAAATAGGGAAATAGTAAAGAGACACCATTCGTGTCTAGACAAATAAACCCTGAATTTTAAAAGTGTAGATATAGGTATACAAATGCCATTACTTCTGGGATTACTTAAAGGAACAATGCCACAGGATATGAGAGGCAATTGTATTAGGTAGGAGGACAGAAAATAAGATGTAAGGAAAATCAGCAAACTTTAGATGAGTCTGTTGAAAAACATTACTAAAAATAAAAGAAGGCAAACTTTGGAGCTGTGGTCGCTTCATCAGTCTATGGGAAAGCAGAACAAAGGGATCACAAAATGTATACTTAAAGGATAATGATTCAGAGCTCATAAGGGAATATGTTATTGTAGTATGAGTAAAAAGTCTATGGGAAATATTTTCCTTGGGAGAACAGGAAATGCCTGAAAAAACTAAGCCATGGGGTGCATTAAAGACAAATGTTTCCCTGGGTCACCATTCCTTTTACAGAAAAAGAAAAGAGGAATCTATTAAGTCAGGAATGGACAGTAAGATCAAGGGAAGTTAATGAGCTGGAGGAGAGCCTTTTAGAGCTGTAATAATGCTCAGACCTATGGGCTGCCTGAAATAGGATTCTCTTTTCCTGAAAACCATTGATAACTTCATGCAGCTGTTCATTAGATAGTGCAGATACCAAAGGAGAAATTGGAACCCTGGATGTGTTAGATTAGCATTTTCCTTCTATTTCCTCCATTTATTTTCCAGATGGCATACTGTTTCCCTATTATGTTTTATTTATACAAGGCTAAGCCCATTCCCCTTCCAACTCTATTAACCTCTGTGGAACAACACCAAAGATAACTGTGGTCCATTGATTACAGAACCTTCTTTGATATTGATTATTTTCTTTAGGATGATCTGATTAACACAAATTATTGCAGCAGATGCATATCGTAATTCGTAATGAAATATTTTATCCCTTTGAAGCCAGACAGCCTTTCTTCTAGAGTCTCCATTTGTAATGCTGCTTTTTGGGATCTTTGAGTCTTTATTGTTTCAAATAGCAGGTATTTGTAGGGGCAGCTAAGAGATGTGGGGGATTAACTCTCAATCCTCACCACACTTAAATATCTTGCTGGTTTTGTCTTTTCTTAGGCCACTAGTGGGAACGAATTTGGTCACCTTATCCTGTGACTTATTTACAAAACTCAGGGTAATGTCATGGAAATGGATACAGTTATCAGTCTTACTTCAAAAGTGTACTAGAATTGATATGATAGAAATCTCACAGACTAGTATTTGAGATCATTTTCAGGGTTATATGAGATGCTTAACATTGGGCTCCACTACATTTGTTTTTCTTTTATTTTTTTCTCTCAAGCTCTGAATTTCCTCATCAGAAATATGAAGTATATGTTATATTCATGGAGAACCTGGCAAAGGGAGAGGGATATGAAAGGGAGAGTGTTTAACATTTAGTTGGTTTGAACAGGACTCAGCACTGAGCATTGCTTTTAAAAGTTGCATATATTGAAATAGCTTTTATTTGAAGGGTGTAGGAAAATAGCCATTCTCTGGTTTGATGCTTTGTGAATCAAAGGACAAGACCTTCTTCTCAGGTACTGCTTTGGAGCCATGTGTGCATCTGCGTGCTTATGATGTGGGGGCAGATAGAGCAGAAATCAGATTGTCCTGGATATGTATGGCCTTGAGGATGGACTCAGCTGGCTTATCTTCACAGCCAAGTAAACAGTATTTCAGGAAAAGAAAACAAAATTGAGACTGAATGCAGACAGATGTCAAGAGAGAGACAATGTGGTGGGGCATATGTTATGCATTCTCCTGGCACAGCCCCTGTCCTCCCCTGTGAGAGGTGCTGGTGACCTGGGGGAAGAGAGGGAAGACAAGCACCTACCTACATCTGAAAAACCTGAAAAGTCTGGAAAAATACCATGCTCAAGGTAACCTGCTGCTCAAAGGAGCTCATTATCTTAAACCTAACACTGCCCATCCTGCTGCTGAGGTAGCTTGGCATCCTGTTCCATCACACAGCTGCTTGGGGCAGACAAACACTCCATGGCTGTTGAGAGAAATCCTGGATACCAGCATGCTGCAGAGGTGTGGAATCATTACTATGCACTATAAGTGATGAACAGTCTTTGACAGATGGCCAAATTGGAAATCAGAACAAAATGTTGTTTTGACATGATCTGAAATGTAATATTTCTGACCCCTCTCACCAAAATGAGAAAAACCTAGAAGGGGTGGGGGGGTGGGGGAAATCTGAATTGATTTTTCTTTGATGAAAAATTATTTCAGTGAATGGCCTTTTTTTTTTTTTTGTCTCCCCATTCTTTCCCCTTTTCATTCTTTTTGATTAACTTTATGTAAATTTTTTTGTTAGAGCATATAAACCAGGAAAAAAACAAAACCAACTTTGTAGCAAATGAAACAGTCTGATTTCCTCTGGAGTTTTTTGGTATCTTATTCTTTATTCTTTTTTCTTTTTCAGTCCAATCTGCTAATTAGCTGTACCACAGATATAGTCTGCTACAGAAAAGATGCAATTTTAGTGGCTTAGCAGCTTGAAGCATTATATTTTATTCTACACAGGAGAGTAAAATATATCTCTCATGAAGCAACCCCTAGTGTACTTGAGACACGTGCCTTTTGCAGAGATAATACCATTTGATAGCATTGCTCAGGTACCACCAGTCATCTTCTCCTTTCTCATAACACTTACCAGCCTCAGAGGACACATAAATAGCCAGGAAGCAATTTATGTCTATTTCTTAATGTATTAATACAGCTATCTTCTTTTACTGCAAATGGTCCAACAGAGTTTTCACACTTAAGCTTTCTAAGTGGGATTTAAGTGATTAGAGCTTCTTTGTTAGTCTGTGGCTTGGAAAGGGTTCTTTGGCAGTTAATCAGTGTACGTTGCACAGCTCACTTACAATATGCATAGAAACAGAAAATGTTTAGACCGTGAACAGCTGTACTTGGTCCTGTGTTGTAGTTATTACCAAAAAGAAAAGGGGGGAAAAAAAAGGGAAAACAAACAATTCCACCCCCCACCCCAAAAAAAAACCCCTCCAAACCACCACAAACCAAATCAAACAACAAAACCCCAACAAAGAACCAAACAAAAAAGCAATAAAAAGCAACTTTAAAAAACCCCAAGCAAGCAAAAAAGACCACAAACCACAAAAAAATTCACCTAAACCAACAACAACAAAAACCCCAACAAACCCCCCCAAAAACAGAGCAACAGCAAAACAAACAACCAAACAGCACCACCTCCCCCTCCCCAAAACCAAAACAAGTAAATGAATAACATCAGAATTCCATGGACCTGAGACACCAACTACAAGCAAGGAAGACTACTTAATCATAATCTATTAATCTAATAAAGAGTAGGTGATGTTAGATGACAGGAAACAAAGTGTCTGCTTTTGGAAGATTTTTTGGAAGACTTTTTTTTCCCCCCAGGTGTCAGCAGGAAAGAAGCCTGGAAATTTGAGAAGCAGAAGGTATCCATAGCTACATAACCATGGGCGAAAGACTGTTCTAAATTGGTTTTACTGTGCCTGTTTTGAGCAAGGAAAAAAAACTAATAAAAGTAAGAATAGGAGTCAACATTACACCTCTAGGTCACACGACTTTAACATCAACTAAGGCTCTTATCTCTCTCCTAATATGAACTTCCATGTAACTGAGACAAGTTTCAGAGGCTGGAAACAAAGCTAGAAAACCCCAAACAATTAAAAAATACCAAGCTTGCACAGTGATGGCAAATTTAGCGACTATCACTCCTCCCTGGAGGGATGATGTGTTCTACCAGGTTCTGTGCTTAGAAAAGTGTTTCCTGCCTTTCCAAAGAGTATACATTAATTAGTGGGAGAGTATGCCTGGAGCACTTGGAGATGCAGTGAATTGAAAGGGGCCTAAGCCAGGTGCTGCCCTCCTGGTCTGCCTTCACCTCAGGGTACCTGGCCACCACGGGACCTGTCAGCCACATCTCAGCCCTGGTAGAGGCTCCACTGCTGGGAGTGATGTGAACATTCCCAAGTGAAATGCTATTGTCTGTGCTGTATATATAGCACAGTTGCCTCGCAGATGAAGTGGTTATAAGGTGTCACTGTGAACATCTATGAATCTGGTAATCTATACAACACTGGGGCAATACTTCTCTGGCAGAAAGCTCTAATATGTTAGCTTGCTCACCTCATTGCTTTGGGGCAGAGGCAGGACATTCTTTTTTTACCACCTTTCACAGAATTTGAAGCTTTTATGCCTGGTAGAAAGCCAAAGCTGAAATCACAGGTTAATCCTGTTATCAGGTACACACCCTAATGCACACTTTGCAGAATTCACCTCCATGCTTTCCCCATGTGGGAATCATTTCAAAGGTTTTAAATTGAAAGGATAATATCAGCCCCTGCGTCTCTTCTTCCTCTTCAAAACCGTGCTTGCTTTTAGAGTCTCCTATCTATGCTGGCCAATGAGATTGGCTTTCTAAACTCTGCAAAAATGAATGTTTTGAATAAGATATATGGGTGGGTATGCAGAGTATCATCATAACAGAAAAGAAAAGAAGTCCAAAGAAAATAATAAAGAGCTGGCACCAATTTTAGTCCATGAATTCTGAAGTAATTTTGCTTCAGCATTTCAATAAAAAAATTTCAGGACGGACTAGATGCTTCACTGATTTCTAATGATGCATTTTATGTGAACTGGAATTCACTGCTCCTCTGCCTACATGAACATCCCATGAAATTTCAGTGGAGTATAAGCATTTCAAAGAAAACATGTGGCTGGAGCAGCAGGTTTGTAACCGAAGAGTTAACTAGCCAGAGTGACTGTTGTTAATGGAAGGAAGTCAGTTGTAAAATTTAGTGACTAGTAGGTTAAGTATTTTTAAGCACTCAAGTGCCACAAATAGCAACCTTTGAATTTTATGTAGTCAACAGAGAAATACAGGGTCCCAAATTAAGTATTCTAGTTTAAATGTGAAGGACTCCACCCCTTTAGAGTCAGACAACATTAATATTTGAGGCATAGGACGTTTCATGTAAATATGAGGAGAATTTTTTACCCTGTGAGGGTGACAGAGCACTGGAACAGGCTGCCCAGGGAGGTTGTGGAGTCTCCCTTTCTGGAGATGTTCAAAACTCGCCTGGATGCATTCCTGGGTAATCTAGTGTTGGTGATGCTGCTCTGGCAGGGGGGGTGGACTGGATGAGCTTTTGAGGTCCCTTCCTGCCCCTGAAATTCTGTGATTCTGTGATTTCCCTGGTCCCCTTCTTCCTCTACTGAAAGTCCTAAGTTTGCCTTTGTGACCACTGAAAACATCCACAAAAAGTGAATCCCTTTCACTCTTCAAAGTGAGCAACACATCATTAAGCAGTGCAGTCAACCCAAAGCCATGCTCTCTAGAAAGATTCAGACTTGTCTCCTCTTTTTCTCTCCCTGAGTACGATGGGCAAGTAATCATCACTGTAAAGTGTCTAGATTCTTAGAGAGCAGAGTAAACCATGGAGACACACAAAGCTAATACAAATTTCTTGCTATTGCGCTTTCTACTGAAGTCACTGAAAATCTAATTGTAGGTTTCCAAGCAAAGCAACACATGCCAACATGGTAGAGGACAACTGGAAGAAGAATCCATATTGTGAGCTGTAATAACAACGGACAGGTGTACAAGAGATTTCTGAACTTTGGAACATGCCCCTGAAACTTGGCACCGGATGATGTTTGCTCCTGGGCTGGCATCCAGCAGAGAGTGAGAGGGAGTGGAACTGCTGCCATTAGTTACGCAGCATGCACACTTTCAGATGCACTGGAAACTCAAGTATCAGAATGAAACATTTTGAACTCACACTATAGCAGCTGCCAGACAAGAAAATATGATCACACTGTTGGGTGGAATATAAGGGGTCTTTAAATAAAATAGAAGGGGCAGTTAGATTCACACTGAGACAAACAAGGTTGAAGCCATATAAACAAAACCCATCAACTGAAATAGTGTGTGAGTGAGCAGCACAGGAATGTGTCATTAAGTGAAAATCTTAAATGAAAATAATAATGGTGCAGGAAGTCTCTTTTGTGTGTTTGTGTTTGTGTGTGTGTGTGCACTGCTTCTTAGAGACCGAGCATCCCCAGCCTGGATTACATTCTCCTTGTATTAAACACTGTTTATTGCAATATAACATTTAACATGCTTCAGATCTGCTTCAGTAGACTATAGGAATTTACTTCACCTGCTATTTTTAGACATCTACCATTTAGAAGTCTGCATCAGGGTCGGTTCATTTCAGGTTCCCCTCAGATTTAATAGAGCCACTTTTAGGATGGAGACCATTTGAACAAAGGTAGATGGAGGGTGTGTGTGTGTGTGTGTGTGTTATGAGTTTTCTTAAACTCATGAGATCAGGTGAATCCCTCTGAGACAGATTTCACTTGCAGTAAGTGTTTTTATACAAATGCATTTATATTTAAAAATAGATTTTCCAGTTAAATAGTCTGAACAAAAAGTTTCCTGGGGCATTTACAAGTGACTCATGGATGAATCCTAACCTTTAAGTACTCAAAACTGAACTCTTCCTGTAATTACTGTCATCTGGAAAAAAGCCATATCAGATTGTGTGGGATCATTTTCTTTTTGACAGCACCAGGAATTTTCTGATGAATAATACAATCCATATTTTTTGCACTCAGTTAGAAATCTTTTTCATCTTTGTCCTAATGGTAATAATAAATCAATAAATGGGAAAGAGAACTTGAAAAAAATATATTGATATAAAGATAAGTTGAAGAAAATATTGTCATATATGCTATGAGGAATATATTGTCATATATGCTATGAAACCTAAAGGAAAAAATGTGTGGCTTGTTCAATTTCTCCTATGCTTGCAGCTCTAAATAAATCTACAAAATGCTAATATTTAAAGAGCAGTGTGGAAATAAGTAGAAAGGCTGCCTTGGGTATAAGCAAAGGCTGGCTAAAGAATTCAAAAAGCAAAGAGATGTTCTAATCAGGAAAATGCTTAAACACATTTTCAATGTTGAGTGCCCAAAGGAATCAAAGATATGCTTAATGTTAAGCACATGCTTAAACACCCTTCCTGCTTGTCAGTGTTTTTTCTTGAGCTGAATATGAGCCTATGTCTGGAAGAAAGAGAAGAGAATACAAACCATCAATAAAAACACACACTTGCACTTATTTTGCTTTGTTCTCCTTAGAGCTCACAGAGTTTTCTAGGCTCCTGTCATACTTTTGAAAATGAAACACTGGTAGAAAAGAAGCCATCCTAAACCACCACATAAAAATTCATACCAATGATATAAGTGAAGGATCTGTCCAAATAAATCAGCAAGATAAGGGATCACACAACTCTAATCTTTATGAGGTAATTGTGTAAACCATCTTAGAGGACAGTAACAGCAACCCAAAGAATGGGATCCTTCAGATGAGTGAAAAAAGAAAATAAAATATCCAAGATATAGGAAAGCCTTTGTCATTTATAAGCACTAGGATGAGTTCCAGCTGGCTCACTTTGCTAATCTCTGCTTCATTCTCTGTGACATTAATTATCTGCATTTGACTGGCACTCATCTATTCCTTGTTTGGACAGTTTCCCCATTAGTGGCCCATGGACACATGGTCTATGCAGTAGTTATAGGGCAAAATCTTGCATACATTGGCCTAGATTGTAACAGAGTGCTGGCTGTGAAAGTCAAATAGCACTGGAATTTGTGGGGAATATGTTTACCCACACATCTGAAGTTCCAGGAAACATTTTGTAGGGGAAAAAAAATATAGAAAATCCTCAATCCTTCATTTTCTAAGTCCTTGTTTTTTCACCTGTGAGCAGTGTATTGCCAAGGAATTGGCAAAAGCTTTTTTTTCCTCTCTTGCCACCAGAATACAATGAGTCCCAAGAATTACTCATTATAAAAGTGCCAGCAACATAACCATAAAGGGCAACTGGATCTTAGGAAGAAATTCTTCAGTAGGAGGGTGGTGAGACTCCGGAATAGGTTGCCCAGTAATGTTGTGGATGCCTTCTCCCTGGGAGTGTTGAAGCCCAGGTTGGATGAGGCCTTGAGCAGCTGAGTCTAGTTGAGAGGCATCCCTGCCCATAGCCTGAGCCGTTCAAGGATTGTATGATTCTAGGATTCTATGACAATGAAGTAATAGTAGCTTTAAAAACCATAATAAGGCCATGCAGACAAGGACAGAGAGATGAAGCTCAAAGCACAAACCTGGAGCAAATCACACCATGGCAGCAGTGTACAAAGGAGTAGGTGGGACATTTGAAAGTGTGAAAAAGAACCATGCTGTGCCTGGAAAGGTAAGTGTTTGAAAGTACAACAATTGTAGCCCTGGTTCATTCAGAAGAAGTTTGCAGGTAAAAGGACTAAATTATTTCTAGGAACTATCTCATGTGTTCATAGCTTGACATTCCCAGTTTAACACTGTGGTTTGCAGCTCTTTGTGTTCTGATGGTTTTGCTCATCCAAACTCTTCAATCCTCTTCTGTGCTCATGAAAGTTTTGCCTTTCATATGACACAATAGAATGTTTTAATCTTACTGGTTTAAATGGGCCGATACTTGCTCTGGATATTATGTGTAGATCCAGCAAATTATATTGGTCTGCCTTCTTCTTAACTGTCCACAGCCTGTAAGTAAGTACTGATGCTTTGGAAAGACATTACACTACTGTCACATTGACTAGAATATTAAATATCACCCTAAATGGCATTAAATCAGCACTACATGTACATTTCCCACTATGAATATAACCAAATGAGCTTTACCTTATCTGGCTGGAGCATATAAACTACATCAGTTGTATAATGATGATAAAATGAAAAATTATTGAAACACTTGGCTGCTTCCTAGTGCTTTCCCCTGGGCTGACCAGTCCATTCCAGCAGTGTTTCTTCCTGGCAGTTCCTGTGCTTAAAAGAAACATGTGTTTTGTATGTGGGGCTCATGTGGAATGGAGAGGAGTGGGAAGCTGCAGTAGTCATTGTGTAAAGAGCCAATGCCTTCCAGAAACATGCTGTTGTTTCTGGAAGTGGCTTGTTTGACTAGAGGCAGTTTCCCCGCAGTAGATCAGATCTGTGGCACTCCTCCTGGAGTACTGTGTGCACATCTGGAGCTCTCAATATAAGAAGGACATGGACCTGGTGGAGAGGGTCCAGAGGTGGGCCACGAAAATGATCAGGGGGTTGGAACACTTCTGCTACAAAGACAGGCTGAGGGAGCTGGGGGTGTTCAGCCTGGAGAAGAGGAGGCTCTGGGGATACCTAATAGCAGCCTTCCAGAAGGGGGCTACAGGAAGGATGGAGAGAGACTGCTTGCAAAGGCTTGCAGTGACAGGACAAGGGGCAATGGGGTCAAACTAGAGAAAGGCAGGTTTAGGTTGGATATCAAGAAGAAGTTTTTCACTGTGAGGGTGGTAGAACACTGGAACAGGTTGCCCAGGGCAGTGGTTGAGGTCCCTGCCCTGGAGATATTCAAGGTGAGGATGGGACAAGGCCCTGAGTGCCTGTTCTAGTTGAGGATGTCCCTGATGACTGTGGAGATCCCTTGCATCCATTCTGTGATTCTTGAGACTCTTGAATGTGTCCAGAGAAGGGCAATGAGGCTGGGGAGAGGCCTCAAGCACAAGCCCTACGAGGAGAGGTAGAGGGAGCTGGGATTGTTTAGCCTAAAGAAGAGAAGGCTCAGGGGAGACCTTATTGCTGCCTACAACTACCTGAAGGGAGGTTGTAGCCAGGAGGGGGTTATCTCTTCTCCCAGGCAACCAGCACAAGAACAAGAGGACACAGTCTCAAGCTGTGCCAGGGGAAGTTTAGGCTGGAGGTGAGGAGAAAGATGTTCACAGAGAGAGTTGTTTGCCATTGGAATGTGCTGCCCAGGGAGGTGGTGGAGTCACCATCCCTGGAAGTGTTCAAGAGGGGATCGGACGTGGCACTTGGTGCCATGGTTTAGTAGTCATGAGGTCTTAGGTGACAGGTTGGACTTGATGATCTTTGAGGTCGTTTCCAATCTTACTGATTCTATGATTCTATGATTCTACAATTCTACTTCAGCTCTCCATTTCTTGCAGGGTTGAGTAGAAATCTGTTGAAAAAGATGTAGGGAATTAAGTAATTACTAGTGGACCCACTCAGAGATAAATTGCTTTCTATCAGAAGGGTTTGAAGGTGGAAGTAGAACAGATTAATTCAGCTGTCGTGGCTGCATGGTAGGAGGGAAGAATTGTGAGCACGCTTAAGGAACTCAACTTTGTGTAGAGACTGGTAGATAAATCAGTCATGCTAACATAGCAGATAACAGAAAAATTATCGTCTGGCACTCACCTCTGTAGCCAACTAGCCAAAATCAACTTCTTTTGTCAGATCTGGACAGAGCACAGTTCAACATAAATAACATTAATAATTAGATAAAGAGCTGGGAAATCATTCCAGCCAGATTCTAATGGTTTTAAATAATCAAGTGCAGGGTCTACATAGAATTGTGCATTTCAGGTCTGGCCGTTCTCAGCCAGTCTTAAGTTCATTTCTCTCCACTGTGAATTAAAATGGATACAGAGGATCACTTTCCCTGTCACTTTTTGACTCTGTGATGCTTTCATCACCAGAGGAACTGCTCTTGCTATCAGTTTCTAACTGCAAGCAAAGGAAAAACAGATATATTTTCCAGAGCTTAATGAAACTTTTCAAATGCAAAACTGTTCCAAAGTAAAAATCAGTATCTCCAAGCTACATCCATATGAGTTTTCAAGGAAAATGCCACATTTGAGATATCAAATTATATCTGCAGTGGTAGGATTCATTGCAGAAGTGCTGAGAGGCAGATGAAACCACAAATTATCTTCATACAAAATGTATTGGTGAGTATTGGAAAGCAATGGAGCCATTTTCCTCTGCTGTAATAATGAAATGTTCTATAACAATCAAACAGGATCTGGTTTTTCATACCTGTTTCTAAGGGTCCTTCGTACAGGTACCAAGCCCTCATGCTGACTCACCTTCCTGTCAAACAGATGGGTCCTTTAGCTTCCAGGAGTGTGGGAAAATGATGTTGTCTCTGAAAACCAGATGAATGTAAAAGCAGAGAAAACAGCAAAGGAGAAAGCTGGTGTTGCACTTTACAGCTTCTTTCTTTTTTTCTTCTTTTTTTCTGTTGTCCCAGACAGCATAAATGGCAAAATGAAGAAAAGGGGCAGCTTTAGCAGAGATACAACAAGGGCATCACCTGACAAAATCACCTCTCAGTAACATGGCTGCTCTCATGTGCACATGCCTCAGACAGGCTGCATTTCACCTACCTACAGTTTGTGCAGCTGATGAAATTTCTTGCTTGTCCTCAAGCGAGGATTTGCCTGGAGGCTTTTTTGGGATACACTTTCACTACTTCTGGCTAAGCTCATGGCAATAAGATTACCATTAACAGAATTTCTCCCATACTAACAGTTCATCTTCTCATTTCCTCCATATGGAGACTGGATATCTGCGCAGCTTTTCCGCTCCCACTATCAGATTTTGTTAGCCCATGTGTGTCTTACTGTGAGAAGAGATTCCTCCATGCTAGACAAATACCGCTGCAAAGGAAGACTTCCATTAGGCATTTCATTGAGGAGGTTAAGAAGATTGATCAATTATGGACAAAACTCACTGTTTAGAAGAACATATTCACAAACCATGATGATACAAAACTGCGGGGATGGCCGACACTTGTCAGGCTGTCCTGCCATCCAACAGGATCCAGACAGTCCGGAGAGCTGGGTGAAGATGAACCTCATGAAGTTCAATAAGAACAAGTGTAGAGTCCTGCACCTGGGGAGGAACAATACCAGGCACCAGTACAGACTAGGGTTGTCCTGCTGGAAAGCAGCTCCATAGAGAAAGACCTTGGAGTCCTGCTGGACAGCAAGATATCTGTGGGACAGCAATGTGACCTTGTGGCCAAGAGGGTCAATGGCATCCTGGGGTGCATTATGAAAAGTGTGGCCAGTAGGTCTAGGGAGGTTCTCCTCCCTCTCTACTCTGCCCTGCTGAGACCACACCTGCAATACTGTGTTCAGTTTGGGGCTCCCCAGTTCAAGAGACAGGGATCTGCTGGTGAGAGTCCAACAGAGAGCTACAAGGATGACTGCAGGACTGGAACATCTCTGCTGTGAAGAAAGAGTGAGATACCTGGGGCTGTTTAGTCTGGAGAAGAGAAGGCTCCAAGTTGACCTTATTGTGGCCTTCCAGTATCTGAAGGGGGCCTACAAGAAGGCTGGGGAGGGACTTCTTAGGATAGCAGGTAGTGATACGACTAGGGAGAATAGAATGAAGCTGGAGGTGGGGAGATTCAGGCTGGACATGAGGAAGAAGTTCTTCCCCATGAGAGTGGTGAAGCCCTGGAATGGGTTGTCCAGGGAGGTGATTGAGGCCCCATCCCTGGAGGTGTTTAAGCCCAGGCTGGATGAGGCTCTGGCCAGCCTGATCTAGTGTGAGGTGTCCCTGCCCATGGCAGGGGGGTTGGAACCAGATGATCCTTGGGGTCCCTTCCAACCCTGACTGATTCTATGATTCTATGAAGATCAGAAGAGAAGAGAAAAGAAATGGCAAATGGAAGTGTGAAGAATTGTTATGCTACATCTTCTCTTATCCCAGACATTTATCCAAAGAATTTTGCCTAGAATAATCTTTTGTTTTCCTTTTTACACCCAATAGAGATTTATTTATACTTTGCTACTTTTCTGCTCAAAATCTGCAGCTAAATTTTAAAGGCGTAGCCTAAACCTGCCACACATTTCAACATATGCTTTTCATGTAATCTGGCCCCTACAAGCTTTGCGATGAGTGGAGCCAAGTTCAATAACTTTCCCAGAAAATAAAACTTGGTGGAATATTTTATTAGAGATTTTCACTGTAATGGAAGCCTGATGTGCTCCAGAGTGCAGCACTTGGCACATGAAAATAATAAAGCATAAGAGGGATTACCAGCACTAATTTTATGAAGTCCACTGGCACTAAGTCTAAGAGCAAGACTGCTGTCACCAGATTTCAAGGACTGAGATGAAGCACTCTTTCTTTTTTTTTTTAAGCAGAAACAAGTTTTGTGATAAAGATGTCTTTTAAGTTGAAAGATTATTAAGGAGAAATGAGGGAAAGTGTTTTCATGTTCAGAGCTGAAAAATGCTCTTTGAAAATCAATGTCTTTGAAGAAGTTCATTTCTTGGCCAGGTACAAGTGCTGTGGGCAGTCATTTACTAAGGGGTTACAACAAAATAGAAGCAAAATTTGTCTTATACTGGTAGAAAAATTTAGCAGTATAAAGACATTGATAAGGGAGTACACTTCTGACAGCAGGAGGACTTTTTTCCTTCAGTTTTGCCTTGGGGGTATTTGTTTCATTTTTGTTACTTTCAACAGAATTGGTGGTGTGAGTCTGGGTTATTCATATGCCTTGGAGTTACTGGTCTCACCTGGACTTTGCAATCAGCAACACAGATTCTGATAAAGTCGACTGCTCACAGAAGTGTGACTGTGACAATTCAGAAGCAGAGCAAAATGCTTTACGCAAAACAGAGCATATTTATACTGCATTTATGCTATGTTATTCTAAATCTGGTATATCTCTGCAGCTAAAAAATGGAAACTGAGGCTCACTAATATCTTCCTAAGAGACAGGTAGTCACAGCAAATCTCATTATGAGATTGCTCAAATTCTGCCCCTTTGAGTACCTAAATATTCTTGAACCACGTCTTAAAATCAAGCAGTTATGTAGGTGCTTTCAGGAAGAGGCATGGCTTTTGGCTTACTCCTGTTGGAAAGAAGTGAAAAAATCATAACGATATTCTGAGAAACAGAGATATGAATAGAATAGCATAGCATAGCATAGCATAGCATAGCATAGCATAGCATAGCATAGCATAGCATAGAATAGAATAGAATAGAATAGACCAGGTTGGAAAAGACCTTCAAGATCGTGTCCAACCTATCATCCAACACCATATAATCAACTAAACCATGAAACCAAGCACCCCATCAAGTCTCCTCCTAAACACGCCATCACGTCCCCAGGCAGCCCATTCCAATGGGCAATCACTGTCTCTATGAAGAATTTCTTCCTAACATCCAGTCTAAACCTCCCCTGGTGCAGCTTGAGACTGTGTCCTCCTGTTCTGCTGCTGGTTGCCTGGGAGAAGAGACCAGCCCCGGCTTGTCTACAACCTCCCTTCAGGTAGTTGTAGAGAGCAATAAGGTCTAGAGGTTCAATGCATAATATGTATCTGATTAGAAAAAAAATAAATAAATCATGATTTAATATTTTAAAGAATTTGTTGTTTATTTAAAGAAACTTTTGTTTATTTCTGTATCTTCTCCTTTTCAGGGCTGTAGCATCTGTAATTGTATTGAATTCTCTTTTGCTAACAGTGGGTGGATGGGTGAAGACTAGTGTTATTTTGCCTGGGAGGAGTTTGAATAGTATCCAATCATGGAGATGACATCTCATGGTTTTGTTTGGGGTGTTGGTTAGGTTTTCTTTGTTTGTAACTGATAAAGGGAATTAAAATCACACATTACATCCAATTTCACCTATTCTGGATGAATATGGGGTGTGGGGTTTTTTTCTGATTTCAGGGTTCCTTTTCTTAATGTCAGTTGTCATAGAAACGTTCTTTTACTACTGACCATAAGACACCATGACATTGAAGAACTTTGCTTTCCTGATTACAAAAAAAAAAATGTTACAATTTTCTAGTTAATTTTACATCTGTCAGTCTGGAATTTGTCAGTAAACTCATAATGAGTTTGATAACCTGTTGCAAATATTGTAGCTTGATGTCCCAGGAACTTTGCTAGGTTGCCAGATATGAGGTCACTCCACTTTCCCTTATCTGCTGTGCATGTGAAATTGGTGCAGATGTAGCTCTTGAGGAACAGGATGTCCACTAGTTGGATTCTTATCTTTCCTGGCCCTCAAAGAAGCTTTTTCTGAATCAAGATTTCAAACCATTGCTCCTCGTCCTATCACTGCAGGCCTTTGTAAACAGTCTCTCTTCAGCCTTCTTGTAGGTCCCCTTCAGGTACTGGAAGGCTGCTATTAGGTCTCCCTAGAGCCTTCTCTTCTCCAAGCTGAACACCCCCAGCTCCCTCAGCCTGTCTTCAAAGCAGAGATGTTCCGGCCCCCTGATCATCCCTGTGACCCTCCTCTGGACCTTCTCCATCAGGTCCATGTCTTTCCTGTGCTGGCAGCTCCAGAGCTGGATGCAGCGCTTCAGGTGAAGTCTCACCATGTGGCAAACAGGCACCAGTTTCAGAGACAGGAGGGGAGTTTTCTAATTCTGGTGGAAGGGTGATTTGCTTTGGTGTATTTTCCATCAAAGTCAGGGTAAACCTAAAAGTTAAATACCCTATCATCAGTTCCTTTAAAGTGTAAGTGTTTTCTGAATTAATTATACTCCATTAATCATTACACAAGTCAGTCATCCTTGTTCCTACAAACTAAAGCATGAATGTCAGAGCACTGCAAACATGGTAGGCAGAAGGACTAATCATGGTCAGTTAACAGACACTCACTCAGGATTCAGTATCTGAAGGGGGCTACAAGAAAGCTGGGGAGGGACTTTTTAGGATGTCAGGTAATGATAGGACTAGGGGGAATGAAAAAAAACAACACAGAAATGTGTAGATTCAGATTGGATGTTAGGAAGAAGTTCTTCCCCATGAGGGTGGTGAGACTGGAACAGGCTGCCCAGGCAGGTGGTAGAAGCCGCATCCCTGGAGGCTTTGAAGGCCAAGCTGGGTGTGGCTCTGAGCAACCTGATCTAGTGTGAGGTGTTCCTGCCCATGGCAGGGAGGATGGAACTAGATGATCCTTGAGGTCCCTTCCAATTCTAACAATTCTATGATTCTCTAAAATATTCCTAATTAATTCTGTTTGCAAAATACTGAACAACGGAAAGAGGAAAAAAAAAAGGGATGGGGGGTGGGGGGTGGGAAGGTTATTTATATCTCAATCCCAACCCCTTTATTTATTCCTTTTTCATTATCAGTATTGTCGCTTTTCCATTGCTTTTAGCCATTATTGACATTTGAGCATTTATCTAAGTCTGGTCCATTTTTGCTTTCTTTTAAGAAGATTACTACTGCCAACCTTCCCTTAGGAAGCAAATAGATAACACCGGTCACGACAGAAATGGCTAACATGACCATTGAGATAGTATAGGAGATTTCTGTTTATAGAAAGAGAATGCTTAATGGTGAAGAAAATCATAGAAAGACAAATCAAACCAAACCAAAACCAGAACAAAAACCCCAACCCAAACCAACCTCAAAATCACACAAAATAAAAAAAAGAGTTAATGCTCCTTCTAAGTTTTGTTGTTTGGTTTTGGTTATTTGTTGGAGTCTTCTTCATCCAAATTTAAAGCAAATCACCACTAAATCTTATGGAAATAACATTTTTTCCCTTTTTTTTTTGATGTTTCAAAGCAACCAGAATCTTGTGGAAAAAAAAAAAAGAATCTTTTCTTTAAGGTTTGTTTTATTATATTTTATTTTACTTTTATTTTATTTTATTTTATTTTATTTTATTTATTTTATTTTATTTTATTTTATTTTATATTTTATTTAGTTTTTATTTTTATTTTATTTTTTATTTTACTGTGTTTATGTTTTAGTTTATTTTTATGTTATTTTTATTTTATGTTATTTTTATGTTATTTTATGTTATTTATTTAATTTTATTTTATGTTATTTATTTTATTTTATTTTATTTTATTTTATTTTAATTTAATTTTATTTTATTTTATTTTATTTTATTTTATTTTATTTTATTTTATATTTTATTTGATTTAGTGTTTATTTTATTTTATTTTCTATTTTATTTTACTGTGTTTATATTTTAGTTTATTTTTTATTTTATAGTTTAGTTTAGTTTAGATTATTTTATTTTGTGTTTTATTAAGGAAACAATCAAGGAAAGGGTCACTATTACATTTCACATGAATATTATAACATTTTTGCTGCATGTCTGACAAGCATCTTGGGACAATCTATTTGAATTTTACCCTCTGTGAGGGAGGTCATACAAATGTGTCTTTGATCCATAAAGGATTGAATATTCTGTATAAAATGGATTATTTGGAATTTCTCTTTTATTTTCCTTTGGGTTTCTTTTTTTTTTTTTTTTTTCCTTTTTTTTTTTAAATTCCAACTCCAAAATCACTTCATCTCACTTCTTATCCATTCACATTTAAGTCTAGTATCTTGCCAGGCAGCTGTCACTTCTAACAGCTACTTTGAGAGAGCTGTGTCAGTACGGGGCTGGGCATAAGCACACTGTGATTTATAGCAGCAGCAGCCTGTTGGCAGGATTCATTTGACTTAACTTGCACCATGTAAAAGGTAGGGCCCTTCCCCCGCCCCTGTCCTCCAGGGTCCCTTGTTGTCTTTGGAGAGAAGCAAACATCTCCAGAAAGTGATTTATTTAGTACTGAACTGGATATTATATAAGTGTGTGTGGGGAATAGTCATTTTCCTTCAGCAGCAGTGGGAAGACAGGCAGTTGTTACTTTTACATGGCTGAAGCCTGATGGAATGGGTGTAGACTCCTTTCTTTTTCGAATGGCTAGGAGCATGTACTAACCGTTCTGAGTCAGAAGTGAAGCTTTACCAGGGATTTTTTGAGTGAATATCTCAATTCAGAGCCTACTTGAATCACATGAAAAATAAGACCTCACTATGCCTGTTCTTGCAGGAGTTGCCTTTGACTTCCCTCTATAGAAATATGACGACAAGGAGCTGTGAGCAGACCAGAGCTCCTTCTCTTACAGAAGGAAGAGGAATTTTATTTTCTTTTCCATAAATTGAAGCAGAAATGCATCTCCTGAGGCCCTTCCATCTTCTTGATTGATGAGTTAAAAAAAAAAAAGGTCTTCCAGCTGTATTGATCTCCTTTATCTACTAAATATAAGGATGTGGATCAGAGGATGTTGTGGAGGAAGGAGAGTGAGAAATGAACAGGTTCTTCTCTGTGTGCCAAAAGATGGAGCCAGAAGTGCTTATATCTTTATTGTGCATTTTTCCTCATTTCAAAATATGGAACAAGAGGGGAGCCAAAGTTTGTTATCCCAGTGTGCTGGGAGCTGAGGCAGTTATTGAGACCCCTATGTTTGGCTTATTCTGAAGGTTCAGGACAGCATTTACAGAGCGGGTGTAATGCATACAAAGGACCTGAGCCAAGTCATGGAGCTAATTATGAGTCTGTTGACCTCGGAAGGCTTTGGAGCTGTTTCTAAGAGTTTAAGTCATTCCTGTTTATCCCTGCAACATTCAGAAAGGCAAAGAGGGAGTTGTGAGTTCTGCACAATGCACTCGTTGTACAGTGCAGACAGGTAGGTCCCAGTTATTTATTTCTGTCTTGCCCTGACACATCAAAACAATCTGTTACAAGCTCCTCCTTCCCCTTCCCCTACCCTTGCAAAATATCTACCACCACTCTTCATTTAAAAGGCTCTAGGATGGTATTTCAGGAGTGATTACTATCCAGTGGTCATCTGTGACAGCCTGTAGCCTACTATTATTTGCAATTTAAGTCCATCACTGATATTTTATGACTACATCTGCAGTTACTGTCAGCTGAACAATATTTAATTGCTTGACTCACAAACTCTGTCTCGTCGACACACAGTCTCTGGCCTGATCATGCTTCTAGTGGCATTTGGAGCTTGTTTCCTTTCTTAATTTTCCTTTTTTCCTTTTTTCTACTTCTAAAACCCAGGGCTTACTGTAAGGTCTCCAATGGTTCAAAGTAATAAAGTCATAAAATAATCTAAAAAGGCGATAAACAGAAGAAATTGGTGTCTGGTACATAGGTTATTTAATGGAAGGCAGTAGGCTTCATTTCCAGTTAAAGAGACATTTTATCTTTCTGTATTAAAAATAAATAAATCTGTTGACCTATGCACCCTGTCCCCATCAAGTAATGGTAATGACAGGTCTAAATTTAAAAGCATTTGTTATTGCAGCTTTCTTTGAGTATCAACCCAGATTTAGAAATGGTTTAAGATGTGCCAAAGTTTAAAGGATTGTGCCTGTGTTAATATTTCCAAAACTATGACAGTACATGACAGTAATAGTAATTGGCTTATTTTCAGATCTAAAAGTAGAATTCATATTGTTGCAGTCGAGTTGCAAGCATAGTTTAAAAGCTAAATAGAAAGATCCAGTGGCTACCAACTGTTGAACTGCAGGACATAACAGTCCACAAAAAACATTTAAAAATAGTCAAGGGCTCCTCATAGACTCAAGAAATAAAATGAAAAACAACAAAAAAAAAAAAAAAGAAAAAAAGAAGGAAAAGAAGGAGGGGGGAAATAATAATGAAGACTCCAATCTCAGGGTTTTTTCTGCTCTTAAATGAAATTGAATATGAAGGAAGCATACAAAACGCTCTATGGATTTAGGTGGAAAAATGTTAGATAGCTCTTACAGGCTTTTCAGAACATTTATGTGATACCTAGATGGACTGAATAAAGGCACCAAGCTATGACCTTTCATTGCCTGACTTATCTTAAAGATCTCCCAGTGATGGCATTTCCACAAGCTCTCTGAGCAGTCTGTGCCAGTGATTCAACGTTTCCTAATAGGCAAAGCCAACACCTCTCGCTGCAACTTGACTCCATCACTGGAGATGGTTTTACATCTCACAGATGTAGAGAACAAGTTATTCTTCTTTTGCAACAGCCAAGACTGAGCACAAGTTTCACATTAGTCATGTGGCTAAAATTGTCCATTTAACAGGAGATGCAATTACAAATCCTCCTCTTGCAATCCCGTAAGCCAACTACTGGAATTTGTATCAGTGGGACTACAGAGATGATAAAAGATTAGTTTGAAATCTGATGAACTAGAACCTACACCTTCAGGAATAACAACCTACTAGAGAAGGATTCACATTTGTTTGGAAAGAAGTGGAAAAGTCTCAAATATATTAATTTAAACTTTATTTATTTATTTATTTGCAACCCCACTGTTGTGCCTCTGGCAATATTCTTATGACTCTCTCTCTATATAAATATGTATTTTTATTTCAAATTACTTCCTCTTCACTCTAATTTTGTCCTGTAGATTTTTATGCCAGGTAATTGCTTCTCTAGACTCATAAAAATTGTCAGGTTTTGTCTAAAAATATGTTTAATTGTAACTTTTCAGAAGCCTTGCTTGTTACTGCAAAATTAATCAGTAGGATCAGGGAACTAATTTTAATGATGATTGCAATTTTAATGGTGGCATATTTTTAGCTGAATCTAAAATGCAAGAGGCTTTCTGGTTTGCTGGAACTTTAAGTGAGTACAAAACTGTAATACATCTACCAAGCACAGATAACACATTATCTTAATTCAAATTATGAAGGTATTTATAGAACAGACCAGCAAGTGGCAGTACATGTTGTGCATAAATCATGAATGATAAGACTAAAATCTTTAAAATGAAACTAAATAGACAGCCAGACAAGCTTTCATGTACAGTCTTATTCATTTTAGCTGTCCTGTCAAGATTTGTAAAGGATCCACTCCACATGACCCTATTTATTTTTCCTGGAAATAATAGCTCTCAATTTTAGGAAAGATAGGAAACAACTGTCCTGTAACTGGTGGGATATATTTGTGTCTCAGTTAATCAAAATGTATGTACTGTAAGCCTAATATTGGCTCAAAATGGAAAATGGAATTTTCCAGAGACTGTAGTGCTATGAATTGCCATGACTCATAACATATTCCAATAAATAATCACTGCCTGTGAGTAGTGCATTGTAATGGATGCTGAATGTCTACTCCAATGGTCTTTGACCCTGGTATATTTTGTGTGAACTCCATTGTATGCAGTTTATTTTCATAGCTGAAATGTTAGATGAAACCATATTTACTATTACAGATTTGTTCAAAGTCAGTGTAATACATTGCTAGGCAACATGAGGCAAGGAGAAAGGAGAGAAAGAAAATAATAAAATGAAGTGTTACCTTCATTCAGTGAGTTAGCTAAGAGAACAGATATTAAATGGGTGTGTTTTAATACCATATTAGTTTGAAAGCCCTGGTGCAGTTGGTAAAGTGTTTATATGGAAGTGTGCTTCTCTTCTCCAGCAATATTTAGATGAATGCACTGTGTGACTGTAATGACTGACACCCTCTGAAGTGAAAAGAATGTCCACACCCTAAAGACAAATGTAGAGAGAAACAACAGAGGGAATCAAATACTTTGTCCTGTTCTGGTGTCCCCAGCATAAGAAAGACACATAGCTGCTGGAGTGAGCCCAGAGGAGGCCATAAAGATGATCCAAGGGTTGGAGCATCTCTGCTATGAGCCCAGGCTGAGAGAGCAAGAAGTTGTTCAGTAGGAGGGTGGTGACAGTCTGGAATAGGCTGCCCAGGGAGGTTGTGGCTTCCTCCTCCCTTGGAGTGTTCAGGTCCAGGTTGGATGAGGCCTTGAGTAGCTGAGTCTAGTTGAGAGGTGTCTCTGGTTGTGATGGTGAGACTGGAGTAGATGATCTCTAAGGTCCCTTCCAAACTAAGCCTTTCTAGGATTCTATGATCATCATAGGATCATAGGATGTTAGGAACCTTTGAAGATCATCAAGACCAACCTCCCTGCCAGAGCAGAACCATAGCATCTAGCATGGGTCATGATATTTTGGAAGAGCAGACCATATCTGATTCAGTATGTGTGAAGGAATATGCCCTTTTAACCCCTTCCCTGGCAGTTTAGGGTACTGGCCAGTCTTAAATACTGCTAGTTGTGAGTCTGAGTGCTGGCATATTTATACATTATCTGTTGAATGAGACTGGCAACCTTTACTATGTAGCTTTCAAGGGGAGGCATAGAAATTGCTTTCCTCTTCATCCCTGTTCCTGATATTGCTAAGTATGATGACACTTTTTTCTTGTGTAAAAGAATGCTGTTCAAGGAGCAGCCTGTGGCATTTGTTGGTGAAATGCAGCTAGAACTGACCAGGGTAGGGGGAAAGTGTATTACACTGTTTGAATTTCAGAACAAAATTCTGCATGATTATGTTACATTTGCAAATGGGCCAGAAGCAGTGGTGGTGTCCTCTGATGCAGCCATCCAGAATGGAAGGAGTACATTCAGGTGCAGGATAGCTAATTTTCAGTCCATTTTCTGACTGATGGGTTTTATTTCTCTCCTTTCCCCCCAGAACTGTGTCTTCCTTTCTGTTCTTTAGCCTATTTTTAGGCGTCCTCTCTCAGTCATTCCTTCCGAGGATGTTCACCTTTATTGGAGTGACTTTTGAGAGTACAGAAAGAGGTACCACAGTTTTTTATATCACAAATGGATATCATTAGGCTGAGAGGGTCATTCTTACTTGCTCTCTGACTAAATATGTATCCCATGCAAAATGAAATATACCCAGAGGGAGGAAACCAGAAATACTCACCTGCATATGCATAAATGTACTGAGTGTATGCATTTTCTCTGTGCACTTGGAGATTAAAATCCCTGTCTCAGAAACTCCTAGTTAGAAGATTCCAAGAACTAGATGATGGGTGCAGAATTTGTGAGAAATTTTGGTTGTTGACTTCTACTGGGGATATTGCACTTAGTGGCAAAAAATAGTTAAGCAGTACCTGAAGACATGCCTGTGAAGCACAAAGCATAAAACACAGGCAAACTAATGTTCTCTACTGAGTCTTGCCCAACCTGGCTGAGAAGTCAGTGCCATGGCTTATAACCATAAAGCCTCACTGCATGCACACAAGGCAGGTAACACTGCCTGCCTCATCTGGTACTTAGGAAGTCCTTCTCCATAAAGACTTTGATAGAAACCTTTTCCATAAGGTTGTTTCTTACTCTGTCTCTTCCCAGCCTCTACTCTCCCATGGGATTACTTTATCTTGCACGCAGAAAATCGCACTTTCTCTTCTCAAATCGCCTGCATTTTCTGCTGACCTGCTTCCTAAGTTTATTGAGGTCTTGAGGACTGAGTCTCTGTTGTGTTTTGGTGAGCTTTGCTGGTCCCAGAGACTACTTCTGAATTCAGGGCTTATATTCTGTGCTGGAAGTTTCTGGAACACTGGTATCTTTGTATTCCCCACATTGCTATGCAAGTTAAAGCTATATTGCCTGAAGACCTAAGAGAAGGGTGCCTTGAACTGTATTTTATAATATCTCCCTCAAAAGAAGTGATATAATTTCCTTCAGACCTAATAGAAGGAAAAAGCTCAAGTTTTGTTACATCAACTCTCCAGCCAAAGGGCTATTAAACAAAAGGTTGGAAGTTTTGTGCAGTTAGGTGCATTCAGAGTATTTCTAATAGCACAGACTCTACAAACACTTTATTTAAGATCCCACAGAAATGAAACACAAAGAAGATAACCAGGCCAAATACGAAGTATAACTTTATTTGTTTACAAGAATATTTGCCTCCACATTGGTTGCTATCCCATTTGAGTTTCTAAGTAAGTTAGGAATGGTTTGGGTTTTATTCTGACTGTGGGTCTCTTAATGTCCCCTCAACTATACTTCTGCTGCTTAATTCCTATGCTAGATCATTGCTCAGGAAACTTCTGAAATTGATGTTCAGTGTTGCATCAGCCAATTCCTGAAGAAATTACCCTTCATTTTCTGGGGGTCTGTAGACATTTACATTACTACTGAGGACTTTGGCTAAAATGTAGCATATAGTCTGCAATGGCTGCATTTAATGAGTTAGAAAATGTCAATGTAAATAAGAATCAGATAAAACTAATGCAGCTCTGCCTAGGGGCTTATCATAGCCCCTAGCTACAAAACAGTGGATAATCAGTTACCGTGGCTGTAGCGTCATAGTAAGGATTCCAGAGTTTCAGAACAGAAGATTTACAGCACCACATAAATTCTTCTGCACTTGCTATTACTTTTGTTTGCTATTACAAAGGTAAGGGAATCCCCTGAGTGTGTGGTAACTGGCAGTGTTTGTTTTGGGATACATTTCAGACTGTATATCCAGGTGGTGTTTTCCAGTTCAAAGCTGAGGTCAATAAAATGTCATGGAAAATGTTAGGAAATTCTTGGTTGGGCTCTTTCTGTGCCTTTAGAAATCTGAATAAGACTTTCCTAGTGGTACAATATCTTCTTTGTTCTTACTTGCCCAGCCTTTACCCACCCTCTATTACATGGCAAAAGGAGATTAAAAGGAGTACATATCTTCCAGTCACTCTCCTCTGAAGCAATGATGTAATAGCAAGAAAAAAAAACACCTATGTGAAACAAGGAAAAGATATAACTGAATTTCTCTGTTAAGGTTCCTTCCACAAGAAAAAGGGAGATGAGCTAAAATGCTTCAAAACAATCACATCAAAGTAGAGAAAACATTAAAAATGAGGAGAAGCAATGAACAATACACACACCACCTCCTGAATCACAGAATCACCAAGGCTGTAAGAGACCTCAAAGATCATCAAGTCCAACCGATCACCACAGACCTCATGAGTAAACCATGACACCATGTGCCACATCCAATCCCCTCTTGAATGCCTCCAGGGATGGTGACTCCACCACCTCCCTGGGCAGCACATTCCAATGGCTAGCAACTCTCTCTGGGAAGAACGTTCTCCTCACTTTCAGCCTAAACTTCCCCTGGTGCATCTTGAGACTGTGTCCTCTTGTTCTGGTGCTGGTTGCCTGGGAGAAGAGTCCAACCCCTTCCTGGTTACAACCACCCTACACTTTCTGGCAGTAGTACTTACATTTAACCTCCCATTTTTTGAGTTTAACACAAAATACTATTTTCTCCTCAAGTCTTAGTTCTCCTAGCTCTGCTAGGACTGTAAGTTGGACAGGCAACAAAAGTGCTAAGCTAAGGGTCCTTTCATGAATGAGAGGTCCAGCAACAATTTACTGCTATTACAGGAAAAACTGGAAGCCAAAAAGACAACTGCAAATGGTAACAGGTCTCCATGAACAGCTCCTGGAGCCTGTGCTGTTCTCACTCTTGCAGTATGCTGTAATTGTTATCTGAGCTTGCAATGGGTCATAATCTGAAACTTCTTCATTAAGTATGTTCAGCAAAAACCTGTGAATGCAAAGTAAAATCACAATCAAGTGAACTGCATGATTCATGAATCAAATAAGAAGCAGGCAAAAAAAAAAAAGTCATTTTTTAGGTCAGCATGTAACAACTGCACTAGGGTCTGCTGTTTTCAACTGAAAGAAAAATGGAGGCCTAGGAAAAGTATATTGCTGAAGGGCAGGGGGGGGGAAAAGTTATTCTGAGCCTCTAAATATAGAAATCTCTCCTGTGCTGTTTTATAAAAGATATGACCAGCTGCAAGAGCCATCCAGATCAGCACATTTTTTCATGATGTCTTGACCTTTTCTCTTATATTGAACACAAATCCCAAGGCAGAAGGGATCTGTCTCCATGCACATCTCTAGTAAAACTGGGGGGGGGGGAAGGGAGCCCACAAATAAATAAGAATTAAAACAGAAAAAAATAAATCTTTCCCTTTTTTTTGTGTCAAATGCCAAAGGAGTGTTCTTAACTCAATGTCATTGCATGCTTGTTTAGATTCTAGTATTTAGTAAGGAAGAAAGATACAGGGATTGAAGCAGAAATTAATCTATTTGTTGTTTGTTTCTAAATTTGGCCCTAGATGTGCTCTAGTACTTTAAGTATGTAGATGAAGGACAAGTGTACAGTCCTGCATCTGGGGAGAAACAATACCAGGCACCACTACAGACTTGGGGTTGTCCTGCTGGAAAGCAGCTCCATAGAGAAAGACCTTGGGGTCCTGCTGGACAGCGAGATCTCCATGGGACAGCAATGTGACCTTGTGGCCAAGAGGGCCAACGGCATCCTGGGGTGCATTAAGAAAAGTGTGGCCAGCAGGTCTAGGGAGGTTCTCCTCCCTCTCTACTCTGCCCTGCTGAGACCACACCTGCAATACTGTGTTCAGTTTGGGACTCCCCAGTTCAAGAGACAGGGATCTGCTGGTGAGAGTCCAACAGAGAGCTACAAGGATGGAACATCTCTGCTGTGAAGAAAGAGCGAGATACCTGGGGCTATGTAGTCTGGAGAAGAGAAAGCTGAGAAGAGATCTTATCAATGTCTATAAATATCTGAGAGGTGGGTGTCAGGATGAAGGTGCCAGGTTCTTTTGGGTGGTGTCCTCTGACAAGACAAGGAAAACAGGTACCAGCTAGACTGCAGGAGCTTCCACCTCAACGTGAGCAAACACTTCTTTATGTGAGGGTGCTGAGCCCTGGAGCAGGCTGCCCAGAGAGGTTGTGGAGTTTCCTTCTCTGTAGACTTTCCAATCCCATCTGGATGTGTTCCCATGTGACCTGCCCTAGATGGTCTTGCTTTGGCAGGCTGATTGGACTCAATGATTTCTGGAGGTCCTTACTACCCCTAAGATTCTGTGATTTTGTGATTCTAGCCATAGGCTGTGTGCTTGTTGGATGTGCAGTATGAGTATCCTGAATTTCTGCAGGCTCCCCAGTAAGTCTTTGTTTATCTACAGTGGTACTGGAAGTAACTAGCATGTTTTTAGGAAGCCCACATTCTGGTTAGGTAGGAATCCAAGAGCTAGAAACCAAAGCATGGTCAGGCACATAAAAGCTTATCTCAGATCTTACTCTCTGGGGTACACCTACAGTCCAAATTGAACATGCAAATCAAGCAGGTGCTCACAGAAATGTTAATATTGGTATTTCAATACTTGGAAAATGTAGTAAAAAAATGATACTGGTGCAGTGGCAATTATTGGAGGAAACAGCAACAAACAGATGAATACAGATTAGTGTGGATTGAATTCTTGCCTCTGGAAAAATATTGCATGAAATCTTTAATTCTGTTATGAAGGTATAAAAAATATGCTGAAATCACTGCAGAAACCCCTCCAAATAATTCATGATTGCACAAAATGGATCAGAAATTGAAGCCCACTTTAGATTAGTACGATACAGTAGCAATCCAAACTCTTATTCCATATCTACTGTGTCGCTTGCAAACTTCCATTAATGTCAGTGGTGCAAGATAAAACTCCTGAAGCTTAAACACTTCAGTCAATATGTTGCTAGTGATCTATTTGTGCAGATAGGGAATGAGCTTAGACGAGGTGACCACTGAAAAGCCCTGTTATCACCTCTCATCTTTTTTGCTTTATAAACCAATGTCATGTGAACAAAGAGTCATCCATAAACTGAAGGGGAAAAAAAAATATGAAAAGAGGAGCAGGGAAATCAATAAAAATGTAAGAAGGCAATAAAAATCAAAACTGCTTAGGAGAGGAAAGGTTGGGAGATATAGTAAATACATAACGCACATCAATAAAGTGAAATGTATACCTCAAAATAAGGAGGAGGATAGAACAAAACATAATATTAAAGACATTTTTCAAACCACAGATTTGAAAACTAAAAGTGTTCCTGAATTTTCTGGCAAGCCCTTAAAAATGGGATCAACTACATTGAATGCAACTCTAATCTCCCCCCTGCCTCCCTCCCTGCCTCGCCCCCCCCCCCCCCCCAAATCACAGTTTTATTTTTGTTTGAGAGTGGGTTTGTTGTTTTCTTCTTGGGATGTTTGTTTGTTGTCTAGTTCATTTCTCTGTATTTGCATTTGCCATTTGGAGTTGTTTGCAAACATTGTGTCTGTCAAAATTGTCATTAAAAAATAAAAGCCAAGTTTCATTTATGATTTCATGCTGCCAGAATCTGGGTCTGTAGAAGATTGTCAGGACTACCAATGAAGTGCTAGGTTCTCTGAAAGTCAACACAAAACTTTTGAGCCATCTCTTGATTCTTTAGCTTTACACCTTCAGGAAACCCTAAGCCTAGCACTAATCCTAAAGGATATTGAGACTCTTGAATGTGTCCAGAAAAGGGCAACGAGGCTGGGGAGAGGCCTCAAGCACAAGACCTATGATGAGAGGCTGAAGAAGCTGAGATTGTTTAGCCTGGAGAAGAGGAGGCTCAGGGGAGATCATATTGCTGTCTAAAACCACCTGAAGGGTGGTTGTAACCAGGAGGGGGTTGGTCTCTTCTCCCAGGCAACCAGCACCAGAACAAGAGGACACAGTCTCAAGCTGCACCAGGGGAAGTTTAGGCTGGAGGTGGGGAGAAAGTTCTTCCCAGAGAGAGTTAGCCATTGGAATGTGCTGCCCAGGAAGGTGGTGGAGTCACCATGCCTGGATGTGTTCAAGAGGGGATTGGATGTGGCACTTGGTGCCATGGTCTACTAATCATGAGGTCTTGGGTGACAGGTTGATGATCTTTGAAGTCTTTTCCAACCTTGTTGATTCTGTGATTCTAAGCCTAACCCTTATCCCTGACCATAACCCTTACACCTTTAGGAAATGGTAATGTATGTGATGAACTTCTTGTATGTTGTTGTCTTCTCTTAGGTTTGCCTTTAAATAGAAGCTGGACATGAGTCACTTCTATTTATCAGTAACAACATGCAAAGTTCTCCCACTTAATTTCTGGAAAGGTGAGCTATATCAGAAAGATTATTCTATTCCTTATTGGAACATAGGTTTTTTTAGCTGTGATTTGACTTCCCTCTTCTCTCACTTCACAAGAGTGCGTGTGACAAGCATTGCTGTTCTACATCCCAGTGAGTTGGACATGACGAGATCCCTCATCCCTCTGAGCACTCTCCAATCACCGAGGCCTGGGACTGTGCCAACACTCAAAGTTGATACAAATGATGCACTGGTATCTGCCCATCAGTCATGCAGCAGCAAAAACCTGAACTGGATACTTCAGAAGAGGGAAAGGAGAATTACAGCCATCCATAACACTTCTCAGAGGTGATCCTGACAGTACTGTATTTTAAAGTTGAAATGTCTTTGTCTTCACCTTCAAACAAAAGCTCTGCGTTGCAGGCCTATAAATGCATCTTTGTATTTTAAGTCCTTGGTAATTTGGCACAAATTATGCACAATGTTGCTGCTGGATCTGCCCTTGTTCAAAATAACAACCCACAGGAACAAAATTTTTTAATTTAAACAGCGTGTTTTAAAGAATTTGACAGTGAAGGGAGGACTTGATAGACTTGTGAAACCTATAAAATTAGGATGCATATGTATCTTAAAAATAGGATAACTTCTCTGCTTCACAGGAGAAATCTAACAATAATCAGTTGATAGTGTAAGGGGATGAGAAATTTCATGGGAACCCGATGAATGTATGGAATTATCACTCAGTTTCAGAGCATTGTTCATGGAATCAAGATCGTGCCTGTTAAGCTGCCTCTCTTATCGTTGCTTTTATGAGAGTTTAATTTTGGCAAGCATTCCTTACCTGAGGGATAGCTTTTTAAAACATGATTGCCATTCTCTGATTATTAAGACCACAATTTAGTTTCAGCCAAGGCGATTATTGAAAAAGGTTTGTTTAATTTCCTGCCTCGGAGCCATCCACATGGATTGCAAAGGAAAAGAAAAAGAAAAGGAAAAAAAAAGAAAAAAGAAAATCTTATTGCACTTAATTTGACACCAATCAATATGATTGGCAGGCTTTCCTATGAAAGTGGCTAATATTAAACACATGCACTGCTTGAACTGTCTCTAACAGTCTTATGTCTTAAGCTGGTCCCCGGCAGGGTAGGCATGCCGTTTCTCAGGGAATGCAGATGATAGGTTTAACACCAGATGTAGTTGCCCAGATTTCCTCTTGAATGCCTTCAAAATTAGCACCATTTCTAAAAGGGCATAGTCAAAGAAAGCAGTCCCAAATGACCAATCCTCTTGGAAGATCACAGAAACCATTTCCTAATGGAGGAAGTACTGGAGGATGGAATATGCAAAAGCATATTGAGCGATGCTTAGTAGATACATAGGGGAACAGATACAGAGAGGAGTTTAAAGAAGGAGTTGCAGAGCTTGAATTATTCAATACAGAAAAGCAGCAGACACTACTCAAGTTATAAAAGAAAGAAGGTGAAGATGGAGAATAATTATCTTTACTGGAAAACAGGAAAGTCTAAGGAGTAAGAAAGGAATGGAAGAGAAGAAAGTTGAGGGAAGGCAAAACCCACAATTGCTAAGGCTAGAGAGAATGAGGTATTTCTTGAAGAATTCAGCCTCAACACAAGGAAGAACTTCTTCCTGTAAGGATCACAGAGCACTGGAGTCTCCTTCTCTGGAGACTTTCAAGAATCCTCTGGATGCACTCCTGTGAGTCTTGCGCTGGATTCTATGGTCCACCTGGATCAGGTTTCCTTAGTCCCTGGGGAGAGCAGGGCTCTTGGAACTCCTCCCCCCCCAGTCTCAGGATGGACTAACCCACCACAGTCCTGCTCTGGCAAGGGGGTTGGACTTGATGATCTCCAGAGGTCCCTTGCACCCCCTAACATCCTGTGATCCTGTGAATTTACCAGTCAGGGAAGGAGAAAACAGAGAGAATAAGCTGAATCTCTCACTAGGTACAAAATTACTCCAATGATAATGTGATACCACTGTTTTAATATGAATCATTCTGATGAGTTTTTTAGTTTCAACCTATTGCCTCAAGGTTTGCCTTCTTTGGAAAAAATAATTAAAATATAATCATATAATGTAACCACATTCTGAAGTCCAACCCACTATGCCTTGCTTCTCATACAGAGGATGGGTTAAAGCCCTGCTACTGGAAACACACACAAGGCAATTTTAGTTTGGAAGCCTACCAAGCCAAAGTGGGGACAGGAGTGAGAAGGGACTTCACATGAATCTCCAGGCCGGCATTAATCTGCAGACACATTTAAAGAACTAATGACATTTGATGCACTCCAGTGCATTTCAAAGACAAATCAAATTGCTCTTTAGAAGACTCTTTATGAACGGTGGAGGAATTACTGGTAGAGTATGATCACAACCAACTGCAGAGAAATCCTCTTGTTTCTCTATCTCCTCATGCTCTGTTATGACAGAGCTGTCAAGCTGAAAATGGAAATAGCCCTGTTCTGCACTGAGATTCTGTGTCTTCTCCAGGCAAATAAATCTATGTTAAGATGCTTTGGGAGAATCAAGTTCACTTTTTACTTGTGTCTGGCATAATGCTGTTCATGCAGAATAATGACCTCTTCTCTCTTGCAGTACCAGTTTAGCACCATGGCTATCAGTTCTCCAGTCTTCCCTACTGGAATCTCCAGTTACCCCTGTCCACAACTATACAGTTACACTTTCCATTCATGAAGCCATTCCATTTCCTCTGTTAGGTTACAATGCACCAGAATGCTCCATTACCAAGCATGCTATGGAGCAAATGGTGTTTCAAAATAATCCTGTCCTCACATCCTTTGACTGTGTTCCAGGTGTTTTTCTTCCTGATTTAGTTATAGAATAAAATATTCCTGCAGGAAATGGCCTGTGCTGATCTAGACAGTCATATAAATGTCCTGTTGGCAGATGCAGCAGCCACAGCTGTTATGATAAAATGCTTGCTATGGTAACATGTCTTAAAGAAATACGATGATTTAGATGTATTCTTCTCTGTCATTCATGTATGTCATTAACTGCCTGAGAAGAGATTCAATTGCAACGTATTCTGTGGCATTTCTTGATCAAATTGCTGGCTTTAAGCAAGGTTTTGTTCCAAGGTTTCAAAAATTCCATGTTACTTCTATAGCCATGTAAGCAGAATTATTTACAAAACAGCAGTTATGAACAGGGCTTTTCTCCTTGACAGTTTTAGAAAACAGCAAAATTTATTGCTTTTCCTTTTTCCTCTTCCTTTCCCATTTCCCTTCCCCCCTTCCAATTCTCAGTTTCACACATTAAAAACGGGACATGGGTAAAAGGAACAAACAAAGCCTGTACATCCCTGTCTGCTTACTAGGAGGCTGGAGAGTGGCCTTGGGGCTACAAATGTTTGGCTTTTGGAAAGCCCACAGGAGTAAACCCAGGAGGCCACATCTGTGAGTGTGTGAACGTAGAGGAGCTGCCCTCCCACACAACAGCAATGCCTTCAGAATTATTCGCTCTGTATGGGAGGAGAAAAAAATACTCTGTTTGGTGGATCACTACGGAAACCCAGATGCAGGATTGCTGCCAAAGTACAGCAGACAGTACAGTTTGTGACTATGACTCAAAATGACTAAAGCAGTGGAATCTAGAATATCAGCAATAGTGTGTGGCCAGCAGGAGTAGGGAAGCTATTGTCCCCCTGTGCTCAGCACTGGTGAGGCTGCACTTCAAACACTGTCTTCAGTTTTGGGCCTCCTCACTGTAAGAAAGACCCTAAGGCTCCAGAGTGTGCCCAGAGAAGGGCAACAAAGCCCGTGAAGGGTCTGAACAGGTCTTATGAGTTGCAGCTGAGGCACTGGGGTGTTTTAGTCTGGAGAAAAGGGGGTTCAAGGGAAACTTCCTCACTCTCCACAACTCCCTGAAAGGCAGTTGTAGCAAGGCGGGTGTTGGTGTCTTCTGTTTTGTTAACAAGAGATAGGAAAGAGGAAATGGCCTCAGGTTGCACCAGGAGAGATTTATACTGGAAATCAGAAGAAATTTCTTCACTGAAAATATTTTAAAAAACTGAAATAGGTTCCCCAGAGAGGTGGTAAAATCCCCATCCCTGGGGGGGGGTGTGTTTCAAAGATGCTGAGACGCAGTGCTAAGGGACATGGTTTGACACCATACTTGAGAGTTAGAAAATGGTTGGAATTTATGATCTTAAAAGCCTTTTCCAAACAAAAAGAATTTATGATTATATGAAATGATGTTGATAAAGAAAGAAAATATAACAAAAGGAGGAATGTGCTTTTAAAAATGATCTTAGAAAAAAATTGTAATACTCCCTTTAGGCATCCCTGGGAAATGTAACTATAGGTTATTTCACACCTGCGGTGCATTGAGGTTAGACAAATTGGAAATAAATGTGCTTCATAGAGAAGGTTACTATAAATTATGTTTTTCTCACCATTTCTAAACTGTAAGCAATCTATCTATTTAGAGATTTTGTTTCAAGAGGTCTTTTCTTCTCTGTGATTCTTTGACATCAAGCAGTGTGAAAAGTGGCATTGCATGGGTGCATGTGTAACTGCAAATGAGTTTCCCTTGGAGCTCTGCATTGCCCTTTGCTTTTTACTAACATTTTCCAAACTATCAAGCATATAAGGATAAAAAAAGCACATGACAGAAGTCTCCTGGTTGTGCCACATACAGGCTACAGCCACCCCTCAATCCCACGCAGTTGCTGGATTAGACTTGCATGCAGAATTGCAGAATAATTCTTTTTTTCTGAAACAGCTGTAAATATTCTGGGATTTACAGATTGCATATGGTTTGCCAGAAAACCTGATTTCGGGAATATCTCAGACTCACAACAAAATAACCCCAAAAATACAGAGTAAACCTAGGAATTTTCCTTATATAAGAGGTTATTGGATTCACTGCAGCCTCTCTTTATTAAAGCAGTTCTGCTCTGTGGCATGCAATCTAAGAAAATGCTATTTCATTACAGAATAGATAGAAATAGATCTTTGGTTTTCAGGCTATCATTTAACTTTCTTCTTTTTTTCTCCTTCTTCTTTTTTTTTTCCCTTTCCCTTAGTGCTATCATTTATTATTTACTGCAACACCTTAGTCACAACAAGAACAAGCCACAATGATTTGCCCATTTAAAAGCTGTCAATGGGAGGCAGCATGTAAACAGAGCTTTAACACAGTTCTTTAAGACAGCAGAGATAGAAGATTGTTGGATAAAACTTCCACCAGTTACAAGTGTATTGGCCAGTGGTGGGTCTGTTTGTCTGTTCTTGTTAACAGAAGTGCAAACATCCTGAAAAATATTGTTCTGTACCTTGTGTATAGTGCACATTTTATTATTCAGTTCCTCTGGCTGGTAGCTTGAAACAGATGGGACTCCTGGAAACCAAATATTTAACCCAGTAGGCCAGTAGCTAATATTTGAAATCATATTTAGTGGAAGTATAATGGCATTTATGCCATCAATAGTTATACAAACCTTATGCCTGTAACATTTCTACCCAGCTTTCCATTTTCATTTGTTCATAATTTTATGAAAATATGCCCTTTGTGGCTAAGAGTTTCCTTACTTTGTTGACCTCAAATATATTCTTTGTGGAAGCTTAGAAGGCAAAGAAGAATCTTTTCAGCTGTTTTTAAGAAATGTGGAGTTAGAAAAATATGCTCTCCTTTATGATTTTTGTTTGTGGGTCCGTGGTTGTTGGGTGCTTTTTTTTTCTTCTTTTGATGTCAATCAGAAGCTACTCCCTTTTGAAATAAAATTAAAGTAAATAAATAGTACACTCAGTGAAATAACAGTTCTCCTAGCTGGGGAAAAAAAAATATAAGAAATTAAAGGCATAATTAAATTACGATGTTTTAAATTACTGAAATTCTTATGCTAAGCACCTCAGTGGATACCAATTAAAGAACAAATGTGTTAGTAAGGCATTGAGTTGAGCTGAGCTGTGTTCGAGGGTCCGTTGAGCTTCCTCTTGTTTGAGAATCTCACATGTCTTCTCCTTCTTAGCAGCAAACAGGCTGAGAATGTTACAGTACTGCTAGGATTTTGCACTTGTGAGGGTGTTATTGAAACAATTATACAAGTTTTATTTTTGAGAGGTTTTTATTATTTTTTTTTCCAGGTAGCAGAGGCCCCTACTTGAAAGAAGTGAGGTCTTGCCCTCTACTATCCCACAACTGCTTCATTCAGATTTCCATTTTTCCTGAATATGCGACTTCATGATGGAAAGACACTTTGTTATAGATGGTGTGTGAGGGTAGTAACAACGACAAGCCAAGGAGTGCAGGAAAGTAAAAGGAATTGTGGCAGATTTCTTGGAGTAAAAAGTGACTGTCCAGTTCTCTAGTAGACATAACCTCTTCCTAGTTGACATGTCAAAAGAAAATGGACATTGGCTGTGGCAAACATTAACACCACTGATATGGTGTTAAGGTGTCTGCCTTCCAAATTCAAGCTGGGTCCAAATGCCCGAACATAAGACAATAGAAATCCCATAACCTTCACTTTGGAGCAGATCTTGTACTGTGCTCAAAAGTTACCACAGTACTGGACTTGCTACAAGATTAAAACTTGCACTGTGTTTTGAACATAACAATAAAATGATTCTTTAATAAGAGCAACTTCAATATTTCTAATGAGTTCATCAATGCAGCATTTTGTGGCACGAAGGTTGCAGATGTAGCAACTCTGAATAAAAGTCAAACTTTGATAACTCAATTGCAACAAAGGGCCAAAAAGTGTAGGAGGTAACAAGGAATCAGTCCTTGATCACACAGGCTGTGCTGTCTGTAATTACAATTGCTAGACTCTACTGATTGCAGAGTAAGTTCCTGGATAGTATTGATAGCCAGCCCAGGGCTACCAACTGATGCCTTCATCACACCTGTCCAAAGAATTTTAAATAGAATAGCATGTCTGTCTTTTAAATGTATGGTACAGCAGCTGGGAAATTGCCTTTGCAATTCTTTATTCTTGTGTTTTCTTTGCAATAAATGAGCTTAGAAAGAATGCCTTATATTTCCCTGTCTCATTCACATTTTGAGTTATTGAATCTGTTCACCATCACAGCATTTGCAGATGCAGTTTATAGAGCAGTCATGTAAAATCTTATTTATTTAGCCGTTAGTGCAAACTTGAAAACTACAATGCACAAAAAATGTGATGCAATTGACACAAAGGGAATGGGAGAACCATACAATGAAATTAAGGATGAACAACTCATTGGCCAGTCTTCAAAGGCAAAGAGAAGCCAAACAAGCAGTCGTGAGTTCCTTCAAAGATTCTGTCACCGAATGGTGGAAATTGGTGGACGAGTATGGCAAAGGCTTTGATGTGTACAAAATTCTAGCAGTCTACATCAGCAGCTAATTCAGAAGAGAGTAATCCATTTTTCTGTCTTTTTTAGGTAATGAAATGTGTGACACAACAATTATGTTAATAGTATTTTTACTAGACAGAAAAAGAAAGAGGGAAAAAGAGAAGAAGCTATTATCAAAATCTAAATCTCCATTGCTTAACTTCTACAGAAATCTCAAAGTATTTCTCCTCCTCATTGATATTATAGATATAGCTGGCATTTATGTCAGTAGTAATGGAATTGTGCTGTCTCCACTTACAGCATAGTGCTTCAGCTCTCCAGGGATATAATTCACTGTCAATTCACATTAAAGCAAAAAGAACTTTGGATGAAAAATAATTTTCTACTATTGTTTCTGTGGCTGATCTACAGTAGCTTTGCTTTGAACCACAGTACATACTTTTAATCAGTGATTTATATTCTGTGCTATATAACTAAATCACATACATGAAGGGGTCACTTTCCTTGTCTCTCTCTTTTTTTTTTTTCCAATAGTGCCACATCCAAGAATGGTCTGTAACACAAAGAGGGACTCATCATAAGGGCATCTAGCAACAGGACAAGGGGGAATGGATTGAAGTGGAGGGAAAGTAGGGTTAGACTGGCTCTCAGAAAGCAGTTCTCCAGTGCAAGAGTGATGAGACTCTGGAATAAGCTGCCCAGGGAAGTTGTGGCTCCCACCTCCTGGGGGGTGTTGAAGGCCAGGTTGGATGAGGCCTTGAGCAGCCAAGTCTAGTTGAGAGGTGTCCCTGCATTGCATTTTGTGTACATCATTGTCATTATTAAATATTACTGAGTAAAGTAAATTAAATATTTTGCTGTCACCTCATTCTGGTTTTGAAGGTTTGATTTGTACCATTCTCATCATGAGTTTTGAATTGCCATAGATCTGTTATTTATTTTAGCAGTCATTTAGACCTCATAAATATAATAACCATAACAGGACATGACTCACAATTGTAAAGCTTACAAATTAAGAAAACTTATCTTTGATCTCTTTACAGGATATCTGCTTTAAATCATTATGCCAGGTTTAATTTGCTGTTTTGTGTTTTCAAAGAGAACTATTTTCAAAGGAACAAGGAATATTTTAAGGAGTAAATTAGAGCAAAGAAGATTCTTCTAGGAAATTATTGGGTTTTTTTTTCTTGCTGGGGATAACAGAGTCTATATCATTCCTAGAGAATCACATACATTAAGAATACCTCCTAAATCTACTATATATAGTTCTACTCCAAGCTTTAAATGGAAATGAGCAATTGATTTTTATGTTTGTAATTTTTCTGGTCTCATGAATTGCTTTAGAGAAGAATTTATTGTGCACTATGTGAAATGAAGCTTGCTTTACCAATATGCTAAAACCTAAACCTGGATAAATTATTCATTGCCAAAATATTTAGTTGCAAATATAGCCCTTTTCCTATTAATTAATCATAGACACACTAGTCATGGTTTGTAAAATATATGAACTAGGCCTGATTCCCCATTTTGTTATCTTAGCTGCTGGGTGATGTACTAAAACTGTATTTATGGCAGAACAGGGTTACAATATTACTTAAAGAAAAAGAATTATATTTCTCATTAATACTTTCTAAATAATGCTTATGCTCTAATAATGCTTTTTCTAAATATATGACTTATCAGTTATTTACCAACTCTTTAATCACAATGCCTGCAAGGTAGTACTTTTGGTGTGTATATTTGTCTCCATATATTCCATTGCACCCTATGGATCATTGTTTTCGATATGAGGCTTTTTAAAGCTAGAAAGAAGTCATTATCACAGAATCACAGAACCACACAGAATCACCAAGGTTGGAAGAGACCTCAAAGATCATCAAGTCCAACCTGTCACCACAGACCTCATGACTAGACCATGGCAGCAAGTGGCATGTCTAATCCCCTCTTGAATGCCTCCAGGGATGGTGACTCCACCACCTTCCTGGGCAGCCCATTCCAATGTTAGGTCCAATGAGGACTCCTGGAGTCAGTTTTCAACACAGGTCAAATTTATTTGTGTTTAAGTCTTGAGTTCAAGCCTTTTCCCCAACTAAAGAGGCAGTTCTGTATGAACAATGGCCATAGCAATCTCACAGAACAATCTCACAGAACCTCAGCTCTTGCATTTTGTTTGCAGAAACATGTGTCAGCCATTTTTATTAATTATTTTTTACCCTGTATACAGTCAAAAGAGAAAGAGGAAAGGGACTGACAAGAGTGAAAAAGATTGAGTAGTCTGCTATTTTTTTTCTGTTGGCATGTTTCATATATAATCTGAGTGGTTTCATCTCTGATGCTTAACTGTCAACACCTTGATGAAATATTCAATAGATCAAATTCCATCTGCACCAGAGCACGCACCAGTTTTACTTGCAAAACATGAACATTCTCCATTGTTATTGTTGTTGTTGTTATTATTATTATTATTATTACTGCTACTATTATTACTACTATTATTATTATTACATACAAGCTATTTGACCTATAGAACTTTCCAGGCTTTTCCTTAAGTACTATTTAGGAAAGAATTTGTTAACATTAGATTTTGATACACCTCATCCTGCATCTGTTGATGATACAATGAAGTTCCCAGTAGTACCTACATGAAGAACTATACCATCAATCCCATCTGAGAGACTGGGAGTATGTCTGCAGCAATTTGTCATGAAGCCCAGCATGAGACACTTGCCTTGTGGGGAATAAAGAAGAGACTGCCAGACCTACAGCTCCTACTATCCTCCTTGAAAGTAAGGCATTAGTAACTTTGCAATTTGTCTTTCTTCTACACTCCAGCTTGACTTTGTGGATTTTCTAGATGCATATTCATGTGAAGGGAGGAATATTGGCAACATCTCTACCTATATTTCTCAGGAGTAAAGAACTTATCTTGGCAGAGGGATAAAAAATGGACTATTAATTGTATTGTTAAAGCAAAAATGCCTGAGGGTAATTTAACACTTAACAGTTGTTCTATACAAGAGCAGGAATGTGAACTTCTATTGTTTGCTTTAGAGTATCAACAGTTCAAATAGCTAAGAAAATGTTCTCTTACACCTTCCGAATAGAGAGGGTTTAAGTATACATTAGACACATATTTTGAATTACCGATAGCTTGGGCTTTAACGAGCTGAAGAACAAAGAAACACATCGAGAGACTGTCTGAATCATGTTCAAAATAAAACACTCCCTATACCTGGCCCTAGAGATTTATAGTTGTATTCTGGAGTTTATCCCAATCTTTGGCAACTTTCCTAATATATGAGTAATACCCCTGCAAAAACCTTGAGCGCCTTGCTTTTATGCACTAAGGTTTGTCAATAATTCATGAAGGGGATTATTTCTTGCAAAAGCAAAATTATGTTTCCCCAAGACCCAATTTTAAAACCTGAAATATATGGGAGATTAACTAAACCAACAGAAAAACTTATATCCTTTTACACTTCTAGCATTGCCTTTGTACTTAAAATATCCCATGGCAACATAAGCCAATATTTTGAAAGTACAAAGACACCGAAACAGAAGTTTGCTTTTCAGGAGTGCTGAGCACTTAAAATATAGTGACTGCTTAAAATATAAGTGATTGCTCAGTGCGGTTGTAACAAAGACTGCTATATTTAGACACTGTGTTTGAACAACCTGCCTGTTGTCATCCAGAAGTAAAACTGAGTTAAAGGACCATCTCCACTGAAAGAAGCCTCTTGTCAGTGTCACAGAGGGCTTTCAAACCTGCCATTTGTCTGACAACTATAAATTGCCCAAATTTTTCTCCTCACAGATCAAGGGGAGCTCTACATGGAAGATGAACATCAATGGTGTCACTTTTCTTCATTTAGTGCTATTGGTTAGGAAACTTTGCTTCTGTTGGGAACTTAAGCAAATTGGTCTTTCCTACAGAAAAGCAAAAAACCCCCAAACAGCTGCTTGCCCCATTTGCTCCACTTCAGTGTGCTCTAAATGTTGATAAGAGGAATAGAAATCACTAAAGAGGTATTTAAAAAGTGTTCTGCACTTCAAATCCTCATATTACATGCCTCGGAACAGGAATTTGAATCCAAGTTTCCAGTGTCCTAGACTAGCAATTTGATCCACAGAGCATGAACTATTTGAGACTCTTGAAGTGTCTCCTGGTGAATTTTTCTCACTACCATATACCAGATTAATTATTCATGGATGTGAGAATGAGAACATTTAATCTTGTTAATAACTTACCCTTACATTATATAGTTACACACCTTCTGTCTTTTATGGCTACCAATTTTTTCCTCTCTCTTCTCCTTCTCCTTTGGCTAGCCAGTGATTATTTATTATTCCATACTGATGTACATTCAAGTGGAATTTGAAGAAAAAAGTGCATGCCTAGGTCACTTCTTGCTTAAGTTTCTCAGTGGATCCAGCCTCAGATAAATAAATTCTTATGTAGGTACCACACTGAAGAAGAGTTGTAGGCAAAGGATTGGACTATAAACATTTGCAGAATGTGTTTTCTAAAGCAAGTTAAAACAGATTTTTCTTAGTGGTATAGTCTAGGGCAAGATTCAGTACATTCTGAGCAGACACCTAAAGTAGGACAAATGGATCATGGCCTTAAATAATCTACAGCTCTCTTGTAATGGCAAGGAGACCCTGAGAAACATAAGTTAGTGACTTCAAAAACAGTGTAAACCAGCATGCACTGATATTGCTCAGCAACTTTTCTTGAGATCCTTGTTGGGATTCTAAATGCCCTGAGTTCCTTCTGGATCCCCCATGTATCACTCCTGCTTTCATGTTCAAACACTGAAAAAGCTACCATTTAAAAACTTTTCCCCTTTCACTTTTAGTACTGCAATAATCTTGAATCCCAAATGGTAGACGATATAGACAATCATGAGGAGTATTCCAAGGACAAATCCACAGCACATGGGTATTCATTCTTGGACCTCTGTTTCCTACTCAAGCTATTCTGCAATTAAAATGATTAGTAAAGTGAGAACAACTGAGCAAATGACCATTTGTACAGGATTTGGGGGGGGGGAGGGGTGTGCAGAAATCAACATTGTTCAGATAAAGATTTACTTAGCTGTTAAAAATTCCTTGCAGACAAAGAAAATATGATGCCCAATGGCATCATTTACATTTAGTGTTCTGAAAGCAAGCAGGGATCTGGGGGTTTTTTGAGGTCACTAGTCTTATTTTTAGCCTGGAAAAGAGGAGGCTCAGGGGAGACCTTATTGCTCTCTACAACTACCTGAAGGGAAGTTGTAGACAGGACAGGGCTGGTCTCTTCTCCCAGGCAACCAGCAGCAGAACAAGACACAGTCTCAAGCTGCACCAGGGGAGGTTTAGACTGGGTGTTAGGAAGAAATTCTTCATAGAAAGAGTGATTGCCCATTGGAATGGGCTGCCTGGGGAGGTAGTGGAGTTGCCATCGTTGGAAGTGTTTAAGAGGAGACTTGATGGGGTGCTTGGTGCCATGGTTTAGTTGATTAGGTGGTGTTGGATGATGGGTTGGATGCAATGATCTTGAAGGTCTCTTCCATCCTGGTCTATTCTATTCTATTCTATTCTATTCTATTCTATTCTATCCTATCCTATCCTATCCTATCCTATCCTATCCTATCCTATCCTATCCTATCCTATCCTATCCTATCCTATCCTATCCTATTCTACTCTATTCTATTTGTGAGCAGAAGTATTGAATGATGGCACACACAACTCCTCCTTTCAGGCACCCAATTTTGACCTGATAGAATTTCCGCTAAGGAGATTGTTTTGCCGGGTGCTCGAAAGCAAAGCTGCATTAGTAGCAGATGTGGGTTTTTACATTTGCAATGCCTTTCTGTCTGAGTAGTGATAGCACTGATAGATATTTTGACATGGCATGCTGACAGAAAACAGGAAAACAGACACACTGAGGATGAGCAGAAAGATCGCTGAAGTAATTTAAAAAAATAAAGACTGTCAAAAGCAATAACATGAATACACTGATCTCTATTACAGGTGTCATGAGACAGTCGAAAGATTCTGTGTGACAGATATCCAGAATAAACTACTTATGGCGTTGCATCAAGAGAAACAAACACAATGGTAGCCTTCCAAATGTCCAAAAGGCTTGCAGGCTTGATCAGCTGCATTAGAATAGAATAGAATAAACCAGGTTGGAAGAGACCTTCGAGATCATCGAGTCCAACCCACCATCCGACACCATCTAATCAACTAAACCCTGGCACCAAGCACCCCATCCAGACTCCTCCTAAACACCTCCAATGATGGTGACTCCACCACCTACCCCAGGCAGCCCATTCCAATGGGCAATCAGTCTCTTTATGAAGAATTTCTTCCTAACATCCAGCCTAAACCTCCCCTGGCGCAGCTTGAGACTGTGTCCTCTTGTTCTGGTGCTTGTTGCCTGGGAGAAGAGATCAACCCCAACCTCCCTTCAGGGAGTTGTAGAGAGCAATAAGGTCTCCCCTGAGCTTCCTCTTCTCCAGGCTAAGCAACCCCAGCTCCCTCAGCCTCTCCTCACAGGGATGTGCTCCAAACCCCTCACCAGCTTTGTTGCCCTTCTCTGGACTCATTCCAGCAAGTCAACATCTTTCTTAAACTGAGGGGCCCAGAACTGGGCACAGTACTCAAGGCATGGTGTAACCAGTGTTGTGTACAGGGGGAGAATGACCTCCCTGCTCCTGCTGGCCACACTGTTCCTGGCACAGGCCAGGATGCCATTGGCCTTCTTGGCCATCTGGGCACACTGCTGGCTCATGTTCAGCTTACTGTCAACCAGTACCCCCGGGTCCCTTTCTGCCTGGCCACTCTCCAGCCACTCTGACCCCAGCCTATAGCACTGCATGGGGTTGTTGTGGCCAATGTGCAGGGATAAATGTATGAGCTGACCTATTATGTGCGTTTTCCACTTCTTGCGCTGCATCCTTTCAGATCATTTTGCTTTAGTCCTCTTGGAGCTGTAGGAAAAGTAAACCAGTTTTGAATAATTTAAAAAGCCCCCAAACACCAACAACATAACAGCTGAGCATGAGAACTCAGAAACTCAAGAGAGCCTCAATTACACTGCTTTGGCTAATTGATTACTTTTTATCAACTGAGGATTGGGCTCAGCTATAGTTGCATGCATAGAGACCAGGTTTTTTGTACCAGATTATGATATCCTATTTGAATATTTCATAAATCCTGCCAAGAAACCTCCCATGTAACTCTAGCCTGTGATCAATAAACCGAATATGACATAAAAAGTATTCCAAGAGATGATGAAAATGCCATTTCTGTCTTAGTAGATGGATGAGAAAACTTCTTATTGTGTCCTTAATTTTTAAAAAAGTCACAATGCTGTGCTAATAAATTGGTGTGGCCTTTGAAGGATACACAGAGAACTCCTCTCCTTCAGTTCACAAATCCCCCAAGTGTTTGAGAATTACCAATGCCTTTGGGACACAGAAACGCAAACTGCTGGTTCAATGTCAGCTCTGCAAAAACTGTGAATGTTTAAACAAATAATGAGATAAAAAGCAATGCATAATTAAAGAGGTGGTGGATGTTTTGTTTTTGTTCTTTGGTTGGGTGTTTTTTTTTTCCAGAAGTCTGAGTTGCATTTATTTTAGGGATGGCAGCGAAATACATTTGCACCTGTGAATGCTCCAAAGGTGTCATTTTCACAAGCCATGCTGCACAAATAGGGCCTAAGCACATAATGCATTATTAAAAGGGTTGTGCATTTGAAAGAGAATAAAATTACACACAAATAAATCTTATATTTAATAATATATCAGAATTGTTAGTACATTGGTCCTCAAGAAGCGATTTAAACAAACAATCAAGCAACTCAGGTCAGTGTTTTGTGCCCTGTTTTCTTTTGAAATTGTATTTATGAACAGTCTAACAAAGATCATATTGCCTTAGTGTAATTGGACCTATTTAAAAGATGACAAAGGAAAGACCTGTTCTCTGCTTTGTAATTGCTCTGGTGAAGATACCAATCTGAAATTGGTCCATATTAGTACTGCAGCAGCAATACTGAGCTTCCCCAGGCAATCCAAGCATATCCTAACTAGCTCAGTAACATAAAGGATGTGGACTATTTGCCATAATTTGTGTCAGGCTCAGAATGTGCTCCATCTCTAAGGTAATACATCAGACAGCAGAAGCTGGCTTCCAGACACAGTCACGGGCCTTTCTGATTTGGGTAAACCACTGAACACAAAAAAACACTGCAAATTCTTGCAAAACATGAAATACAAGCCACATGACTTTAGGTCATTTCCAGTACCTCACTGTGAAGCTCAGACTAAGAAACTAGTCCCTTCAGTTACTTTATTCCTCATTAGAAACCTGCTTTTCTTGTTCAAGCCATAGAGACAGAAAGGTGATATGCCAGCAAGTAGTGTGCTAAACCAAGAGCAGATCTACAGAACAAACAACTTCTTACTGAGACCCCAAAATCCTGAGCACCTGCATTCCTGGGTTGCAGTTCAGACTCCCTCTAGTCTGCTTCTGTGAGCTATGGGTCCATTAGGAGGTGAAATCATTAGAAGTATCTCTGGAGAACATCTTCCAGTTTAACTTCTATTTGAAAGGAATCTGATCCCTGAGATGTAAGAATCCAGGTTACTAATGCAAGGGTGAAAAGACTGCAAGGATAATCACAGTAGTGCATGCCTGACCTGAGCTGACATTCTTCTGTGAACACCACCGTAAGTAACCACAGCAAGTGGCTCATTCTACCTGGGACTGACAATGGTGTTTCTTTCCTTAATCAGGGACAGAAATCCTTAACTTTAAGTGTGGTGATTCTGGCCTAATATATTGATTCTGGCCTAATATGTTGACCTCTTACATTGTGGACAAACTTCTGGCATGTATTGCTCTTGTTCTTCCCTGAGTCCTCAGACTGAAAGAAAAATATACACATCCTTTGCTCTACCTTACCCTCTGTGTAATTCATTTCAGTGATAAGCAGAGCTGGCAATACCAATGTACAGAGAATTGTAAATTCTATTTCTCAGTTTTACCATGTGAAATATCGTGGATTGTATCAGCATAGTTAGGAAATATCACTGACATAGTTAAATGTCTTAACTCACACCTATCTGCATCATATCCATGTAATTATCAGGCCAGGAAAGAAGTGAAAGACTGAGTAGGAACCTAAATAAAGACTGATGGCCTTTGTTTCTCTTCCTTTTTCTCTCCTCTGCATGTGTTCATTCACACAGGCGACTCACCAGTTGTTGTAGTACAATTACTTAAGTTAACAAGAAGGCTTATGGAAGAGAACCAATGCCTGTGGCTGTAGAAAGAAATCTTAAGAAGATTTGGTTCCATGCCTCTCATGAATAAACCTGAATGACCATCATGTACTTGACTCATGAGGGTCTGATCAACTGGCTCTTTGGTGCTGCAATGTGTACCAAATGGCATTAACTCCTAGCGTAATTAAAATGCTGTGAAAGGAACATACTCAGGGTTTTTTTTAAATTAAATCTTCTGTTCTAATTAAAAGTCATTTCCAAGAGGCCTCCACTGACACTGGCTAAGGCTGTGAATGTTCCCTGGTTTAATTACATGCAAAACTTAAGATTTCTCCTCAGTAATGTCATCTAGTCATTATCTCTTTAGATACCTGTAGTTAAAATTCAAGAATCAGTCTTAGTTTTCCATTCCCATATGCCTCAGGAGTGATTTTGCTTTCTAAATATATTTTTTGTCCAGGTATCCAATTGTCAACCTAAATAATTCTCTGCAATTTTCCCTTGAAAATCAATAGTCCCATCAAGGCCATGCATATGTGAACTGTGGTTCTAACACTACTGCCAGTGTTAGATGGTGATGATAAGAAGAAACCAATGGTGTTCTTAGACAAGTGTAAAAGGAACCATCTTTTGCATTCCTACGTTGTTGTTTTTTTGCCAAGGCTTTAGTTTTGGGGCCAGTTTCAACACAATGGCAATGACACAATGGACAAGGAAATGATGATTCCTTTAACAACCACAATTTTTTTTTACTGCAGATTCAGTTTCTTCCCCCTCCCTGTCTTTGTGTTTTGTTTTTTTTTCTGACATTAAACACATTGCAACACAGAGTAAAGCAATCTTGACAGTATGGTTCCCCTGGATGAGTGACTTAGATGCTAAACACAACTTCCTGAAGGAGCAATGAGGTACTTACCCCTTTTGTGGTTTGGATCCTGATGTATTTTATTTTGGCTGTTTCCATTTGGTTAACTACTTTTATTTCTCCATTTAAATAAGAATAAAGCTTTTCCTATTTTTTTTCCCCAAAAGGTAACAGTGGTGTGCAAATCCCATGCTTTGTCCACCTGTGTTTACTCATTGACTTACACCTGGAATCATTTATGCCACTCTGCACAACTTCTGTGAATTTGGACTTGTGGTTTTTAATCTTTTTCTTTTATTTTCTCCCCCCACAGTGCTATATTAAATTTCTACTCCATGAAAAAGGTCTGACCCTATTTTTCCCCATTATTATTTATAATTCTTTAACTACATTAATAAATTCTCAGGTTAAAAGAGATCAGTGGGATCTGATTTTCTACTTAACACAGACCAAAGAATTGCAAATGTCTGGGAAATTTCTATCATGCCACTACTTAAAATTGTAGGCAGATGGTCAGCATTATATATTCTTTTTCAACACACAAAAATATCTCAAATACAGGCTCTGGAAATGTGTTTTTGAACAGAGATTTAGCCCTTTGTTTCCATGTTAAGATCAAGTGTCAAGGTCCATATGATAATTTCATGCCAAGTGAAGAGAATTCTCTTTCTTGCAATTCAAGATATTTTAGAAACACTGAACTCAATCTTCCTCAGACTTCAAAACCAGATATGTGTTTGAAGGACTTTTTCTCTATTTAAATGAGATAAAGCAGAGCTCAAGATACTTTTATCATTGGTATCATAGTGTCTTTGATTGTGTAATGTATTAAGGACAAAGGATTAGATAATTCTTTGGACACTAAAATTTTGTCTGAAGTCATACCTAGAGAGACAGCTGAAGAAAAATGACAGTATCCTTAATCACTTGAGTTCCTTTAAAGGACACAGACATTAGTGTCAAAACCTATGCCAAAAGGTTTTTCATAGAGTATACTAAATGCTGTTATAACTATTTCTTACAAGACTCCATATTGTATTTCACAGAATCCTAGAATGGCTTAGGTTGGAAGAGACCTCAGAGATCCTCTAAGGCAACCTCCCTGCCACAGGCAGGAGCACTTAACAACTAGACTCAAGGTCTCATCCAACCTGAACTTCAACAACTCCAGGGAGGAGGCAGCCACAAACTCTCTGGGCAGCCTATTGCAGAATCTCCCCACCCTCCTACTGAAGAACTTCTTCCTAAGTTTCAGCTGAAACCTACTCTTCCTCAGCTTCAAACCATTTCCCCTTTTCCTTTCTCTAGACACCCTTAGGAAAAGTCCCTCTGCAACCTTCTTGTAGGTCCCCTTCAGGTATTGGAAGGCAGCTCTAAGGTGCCCCCAGAGTCTTTTCTTCTCCAGGCTGAACAACCCCAGCTCTATCAGCTTATCCTCATAGCAGAGGTGCTCCAGTGCTTGTATCATCTTTGTGTCCCTCCTCTGGACTAGCTCTACCAGCTCTGTGTCCTTCTTATTTGTAATCTCTATTTATGAGGAAATTCAGCATGGTGAACAAACACATCAGCAACATAACAGTAAGTCTGTAACTGATTTCAAAGGCACTGGTTCACACTAATATACTATTAGATGTAGAGCCACTCTACTAATACCAACTGTAACTGCAGTCAAAATAAGATCAACATACATCTATATTTATGTCTCTCTCAGTATCAAGCAGTCTGCTTGTGCATGTGAGCAGTTAGATATAAACAGATAGACTTTCAAACACATCTAGACTGGGCAGGCTGAACACTAGGAATGAAATATTTATTATATATATAGGAGCCACTCATGGTGAGTAGTCTGCGTTTGCATGGAAGCAGCCTTGCTGAAATAAATCCTTGGTGCTCTGGAGTTTGACTGTGCCCTTTATTCTGATATTTGTCCACCCTTCTATAGAGTCCACATCACAGCAATCAAAATCTCATCTGTGACTTCTATTTTATTCAATACCTTATTTTGTTGGTGGTGTTTCAGCATTATTATAATTCAGACAATTCCTGAAGGAAATTATATTAATAGTGCACGAGCACTCGCCACCCTGACGTGGAAGAAGACTAAAAAGTATCTTAAATTATTAAGTTTTCTACACCATCAGCTTTTCAGTGAGCCCAAATATTGAAGAAAGCATATAGGAAAGTAGGTCAAACATCTTCAAATAACTACAGGAGAAAGCCTCCAGGGGCAGAAAAGAGAAAACCAAAGCACAGAATAATACAGAATGAGAAAAGACTATAAAATAGAACACGAATGAGTGAGAGTACTATAGTGAAAAGACAGCAAAATAAAACAATCTCCTTTACTACTCAGTAAACAAAAATATCAATGGGTGATAATGTGAAGAACACAGCTTTCAGTGCCATTTTTCCGTCATGCTTCAGTGTAATTTTAAACGGTTCCAACTGATTTTAAAATAACAAAAAAACAAGGGGCAAAAAAAATCAAACTGGAATAGATGTGTGTCTTCAGATCAGATGAATCTGGTGAAATTCATTCTTGATTGATTAATGAAGGAATCTAAACCACCTCTAAAATATTAATGAAGAATTTGGAACTTATGGAGGATGAATGGTGTTTCTATGAATATATGTAATGGGGTTTTTGGTCCCTAATTTTAAGCATTGCATATACACATGTAAATTACCTGATTATTTACTCTTATCTTGTATTCAATCCACATGTATAACATTTATGTGGCTCTCAGCAGGGATTACAAGGTGTGCCTAATTTGTAAATGGGTACCTGACAACATCATAGAATCCTAGAATGGTTTAGGTTGGAAGGGACCTCAGAGAGCATCTGCTCCAACCTCCCTGCCATGTTCAGGGATGCCTCTCGACTAGTCTTGATTGCTCAGGTCTAATCTGGCCTTGAACAGTCCCAGGGAGGAGGCAGCCACAACCTCCCTGGGCAGCCTATTCCAGAGTCTCCCCACCCTCCTACTGAAGAACTTCTTGCTAAGATCCAGAGATGTCAGGTGCATAGACTATGACATCTGTACTTGAAAATAACCAGTCCAGGTTAGAATGTGGGTGAAGCTTTAATTTTAACTGTCTGCAGACAATAAGCTAGTTAAACACTTTAAAACTGTGCACTGGTTATCTCTTCTATTGCTGTATTCATGTTTGTACTGAAGTCTTACTAGTGGCCTGAGCCAAGTCCTGATCCCTTGGGAATAGACTGGAATTTTGTTTTTTACTCTGTGGAAATACAAATCTGACTAACAGGGCTGAAGCTGGGGGTTTTATGTGCCAAATTCAGAGGAAGTTGTCTGTAACTGAAGACTTAGACCAATTCCCACCAAACTCAGTAGAATAACCTGTTGATTTCTATGCAAGATGCAACAAAGTCTGAAAGCAAAAGTCAAAGAGCATGAATCACAACACAAGGACACTTTCCACCTATTTTTGACATGCAACAATTCTCCACTATGATTTTGCACTCTTGCAGACCAATACTGTATAAATACATTGAATTAATTCCTACACACTTCATTTAGACAGATGGGTTTTAAAATCATACTTTCTATAGTCCTTGAGAACTCAAATGACTTGAGAATATTGTCACACATCTGAAAGAATGATTTTGTATATATATGTTAGGATATCCCTGAAGCAGCAAAAGAAGTTTTCCAGGGTAAGACAAATCTATGCCCAGACAACAGCAGGTCCAGTAATAAGGCAGAGAGAGTGTCTCCAAAAATGTAAGGCTTTTCAACACCATTAAAATACTTGCAGCAAGTCATACATTTGGAGATCATAAAACAATGAGGCAGTCAAAGAAATAATATTCTACAAGGGTTAAAAGTAAATCTGTAACGGACCCAGGGCTGAATGGTGTTTCAAAGTTCATGAGAAATAAATGGTTTCCAGTAAGCTAAGCCAGGGATAGCTCCTTAGCACAGAAACCTTTCAATGAATGCCAAATTGCCTATAGCTTGGCTCTTGCTAACTATCCAAGCTAATTGTTTGTTACAGACTTGAAACAGGTATGGACAGGAAACAGGTGCCTGTTTCGTTTTACCACGTTAGTATAGAGGTACTGTCCAAGTGCTTTGGTAGTCTGATGATGAAAAGAGATTTATTTAAAAACTAAATCCCCTGCAGACAAAACTTAGAAGCTGACATTCATTCTTAGGTTCATCTGAAGAAGCACAGTTCTCCTAGTGACATCAAATGGAGTTTCTCACGTGATAAAAAATGTTGAGATTTCACTGCTGCAAGAGACTGCACCCTGCATCATGCTCATTATGAAAGCAACTGCAGTTTAGTTGTGATTCCAGAGACCAAATATCTGAGTTTGGGGTTTTCAAAGGAAATAAATGTTAATAGCAGATTGCTTCTGCTATTATTTTTCACTCTTGGTAAATATCCTTATTTTTTGTAGACATGTGGATGGCTTCGCTGCAATCTCAGACTCAGACACTAAACAAGCCTGAGATTCACTCGCACTTAGATGGGCAGCTATTAGAGATCTGTGGTGAGACAGACATGGGCAAGAAGTCCCCTTGGAAAAATAATTGTCTCACTGCAAGTTCTGGTATATATTTGTATAGCATGCTTCAGGGTGTAATTCTTTTTTTTTTATACTTAATTCCGTTCCCTTGATAGCTTCTGCCAAATCCTGATCTCCTTGGAATAATTAAGAATTTTTCCCACTAAAATTATTGGACAGAATCCCATTGAGTCTGACGACTTTTCAAACAAGGTCTCAGAAAATTCTGTTTCAAATTAGTTATCCCAATATATTCACACTCCCGTGGCCTATAAAATGGGAAATCCTGAAAGACCATTTATTGTTAAATACTGGAAATACAGAAGGAATTAATTTCTCATGCTTTTTCATCCCCCCCCCCCCCCCCAAAATACCCCAAACACCAGACAGAACTAACTAGATTAGCAGAATAAAAGAATTAACATTCTAAAACTCACTTTTAGGAACACCAGTGCTCCAGCAAACTCACGTCTTAGCATATCTGAAAGGCTTGGTTTGGACTTGTCTGTGCACTGAAGTACTGCAGACCCACTGACATTTATAGGTTTGGAATTGTCCATTGGCTGTAGTGCAATTGTAAGCCATTTCTTACACAGAGGCAGATGTATGTTCTGTTTAAGGACATTTTAATATTTAGCAATAAAGAAGTACATTCTTCCTTCTACTTGTATTTCCTACTGGGTAAAGGGTCCTGTTCTGCGCACATTTATCACAGTTCACTATAACTGGAGAAAAAAGAAACATTATCTATCTTTCATTCGTATTTTGTATGAGTGTTTGTGGCCTTTTGTGTGTGGGTAGTGGTGGTGTTGTTTTGTTTCGTTGGGTTTTGTTTTGGTTTATTTGATTTTTGTTGTTGTTTTCCACCTCACCAGCTTGAGCATTGTATTTGCAATGCTGTTTTCATAAAGGGTGTGCCAGCAGACTTTGATGTGTTTTTCCTCTTGGTGCTTCACTGCTTAAAGGTTTCATTTATTCCCTTTCACTTGGAAAAACAAGGTCTTTATTTAAGGCTTCTCGACACAGTGGTAAATTAAGGCTTACGTTGATTTGCGTTACCGTCACTAAATACTGAGAGGCATAACATCTCAGAGATATCCCCTGATGATTCAACCCTTCAATATGCATAAGTTTCCTCTGGGAATTCACGTATCTTGGAGCATTTAGTCCAGAGATTGGCACTACAGGAGGAGCTAATCCAAATCATAAAAATACTTCTCTAAATATATCTATTTTCCAAATCAGTATTGAGAATAAGAACTGGAAATGCACATCAGCTTCAAAAAAGGCTTTAAAAATTCCTTTGAGTACCAAAATCAAGGCTTCATGTCTTTCATCCCTTACTAGGGAAAAAACCCAAGCAAGCAAACAAACAAGCAAACAAAATCAATAAAACAAACAACAAACCCCAAACAAACAGCAAACAAACCAACCAACATCAAAACCAAGCAACCAAAAGAAACAACAACATATTTACCAATGAATTGTGACTAAAAAAGCACACTTTCTGCCTCTGGAATTCACCTGTCTGCACAGAAGCCACTCAAAATGCCCAGGGGCTCCTTGAATAGCTACTGCAAAATAACACAAAATAAACTTCATAATGGTACTAAATATTTTGCATATTGACCTCTTTTGTGAGATTGATTCTCCACATCTGTTATCAATAGGGCACAGAGAGCCACCCTGGGGTTTCATACTGACCAGAAGAAATGTCTTTATTTCATGAAAGCTGCTGTTTTCACTAGGATCTTAAATGGCCACTAGCAACTAAAGCTTATCAATCTCTTTGTGCTTTTCCAAGCAACAGCAAGACTTCTAACCAATCCAGGATCACACCAAGCATCACAGACTAGGATCTACCCAGAGACAGAAGTTTCATCAAGAAAGATGGATGGTTTGAACCTAGGTTGGAACCTCAGAGGGAGTCAGCTATGTGTTCTGGGGGGACTGGATTTTTGTCTTTTCTGATGTGGAAGGAGTGGGCACATAATTACTGTTTCTAGGAGTGACACTTGCTGTATCCTGCCGCCACCAACGCTTGCTGGTGTCCTACATGTCCTAGTGTGGCCTTTCTGGAGATCAAACACAGACAATGATGACAGTGCTAGCCCTACTGCTTACTCTGTGGTCTTTACTACCCTGAAGGCCTTCTTGTGGCCTTCCAGTATCTTAAGGGGGGCCTACAAGAAAGCTGGGGAGGGACCTTTTAGGATGCCAGGTAGTGATAGGACTGAGGGGAATGGAGCAAAACTAGAAATGGGTAGTTTTGGATTGGATGGTAGGAAGAAGTTCTTCCCCGTGAGGGTGGTGAGAGACTGGAACAGGTTGCCCAGGGAGGTGGTGGAAGCCTCATCCCTGGAGGTTTTTAAGGCCAGGCTGGATGTGGCTCTGAGAAACCTGATCTAGTGTGAGGTGTCCCTGCCCATGGTAGGGGGTTTGGAACTAGATGATTTTTGAGGTCCCTTCCACCCCTAACAATTCTATGATTCTATTATTCTGTGCAAATATCCTTCTAATAAACAAAAACCTGATGTAGAGGGTTTCCTTTTTTCTTGCACTATGAATGCCTGTATCATGTATTATTACCAGTCACGGTAACAGATGTCTTTTTGCAGGCATCTTTAAAACAGTAACAAAAGCAGCTTACAGCTCCTTTCTCTGTGGAAAATTCATTGTCAAAAGAGCCCCCAAAGCAGAGAGTGGTTACAGGATGACACCAACAAATGGAAATGCATCATTTATACTGGTAAATACCAAATAGAAGGAGTCTACAGAATGAATAATAATCACTCTTCATTGGTTTTGACCTATACTATAATATAAGTTCCAGTTTTCATGAGTCATCCTAATTAGAGCAGTAATTGAAATTGGATTTGTTTTTTCCGTCATAAATAGGTCATCCATTAGAATGAATCATTTTATCTTCTCGCAGAGCTGTCCAGGAGCCATGCAGCACACTGGGTTCTTCAAGCACTGTGTTCTGGACAATCAATAAGACAAATTTATGAACATGATTTGTTCAGGGAAGTAATTCAATTGTATGTAATCTGATCAGAAAGGATTTAGAAAAACGAAGTTGGGAATTGGGAAATGAGTAAAGCAGACACATTGTAACACAAAAGCAAAGCAGTAACATGAAGCTACCGAAATGTTGATTCAAGCTCTCAGAGACAGGCCTATCTTCCTGGCTCAGGAAGCTCTTTGTATTAAACTCTGGCAGAAGTTACTCAGTGCAGCCAGGCTGATACTGACAAAGCAATCTGCACCATTGTGACAATACTGGCACGAGGCCATTCACTGGGCTCCTGCTTTTTATATTTGCTGATTTTCAATTGGCAAAAAGTTGTTTATAGTTCAAGGAGCTGCTCCCCAGTAGCAGTGCAAAAAGCCTCCTGGATCATGGGATCACAGGATGTTAGGGGTTGGAAGGGACCTCTGGAGATCATCCAGTTCAACCCCCTTGCCAGAGCAGGACCATAGAATCTAGCACAGTCTGCACAGGAATGCATCCTGATGGGTCTTGAAGGTCTCCAGAGAAGAAGATCCACAACCTCCCTGGGAAGCCTGTTCCAGTGCTCTTTGACCCTCATACAGAAGAAGTTCCTCCTCATGTTAAGGTGGAACCTCCAATGCTATAGTTTATATCCATTGCCTCTAGTCCTATCAAAGGGTGCATCTGAGCAGAACCTGTCCTCTCCATCCTGACCTCCAGCTATCAGATATTTATAAACATTTATTAAATCCCCTCTCAGTCTTCTCTTCTCCAAACTAAAAAGCCTCAGGTCTCATAGCCTCTCCTCATAGGGAAGTGTTCCAGTCCCTTAATCTTCCTTATAGCCCTCTGTTAGAGTCTCTCAAGTAGATCCCTGTCCCTCTTGAACTGAGGAGCCCAAAACTGGACACAATAATCCAGGTGAAGTCTCACCAGGGCAGAGTAGAAGGGGAGGAGAACCTCCCTTGATTTGCTGGACACGTTCCTCTTAATGTACCCCAACTAAATTATCTCATGTCCTGTATTTATTTATTTAGATAAGAAAAAACATGAATAAATTAAACCCCTCATATTTACATTTTACATTCAAAGGTACTATTTCCTGTTCTCTGGAGAACTCTTATGTACCCAGAAGAGAGTAGGCAGGCTCACAGGACACAAGCATGAGATGAGATTTACAGCTCAGGTGTCCTGATTCCCAAGAAATTGCCCTGCAAGATACTTGAAGAAGCATATTTCTAATTTACACCTGCAACTTTTGCAATAAAAAAGTCTACAAGTAAGAATGGACACTTTGCAAAGACTAATTTTGCAAACAAATAAACGCATTTAGCACAAACACAAGTGGAATAGTCCTGCTTACTTATCAGTAAGACAAGATCATAGAATCACAGAATGTCTTAGGTTGGAAGGGAACTTGGAGATCATCTACTCCAACCTCCACACCACAGGCAGGGACACTTCTCAACTAGACTCAGCTTCTCAAGGCTTTGTCCAACCTGGCCTCCAATACCCCCAGGGAGGAAGCAGCCACAACCTCCTTGGGCAGCCTATTCCAGAGTCTCACCACCCTCCTACTGAAGAACTTCCTCAGAACCAGTCTAACCCTGCTCTGCCTCAGATTCAAACTATACTCCCTTTTCCTGTGGCTAGACACCCTTATTAAAACTCCCTCTGCAGCTTTCCTGTAGGATCCTTTCAGATATTGGAAGATCCTTTCAGATATTGGAATTCAATAGTGAAATATAGTTGATGATAAAGTTTCAGCACTGGTTAGGCCACACCTGGAGTACTGTGTCCAGTTCTGGGCTCTTCAATTTAAGAAGGACATTGAGATTGTTGAACATGTCCAGAGAAGGGCAACAAGGCTGGGGAGAGGCCTTGAGCACAGCCCTATGAGGAGAGGCTGAGGGAGCTAGGGTTGTTTAGCCTGGAGAAGAGGTGGTTCAGGGGAGACCTTATTGCTCTCTACAACTACCTGAAGGGTGGTTGCAGCCAAGAGGGGGTTGGTCTCCTCTCCCAGGCAACCAGCACCAGAACAAGAGGACACAGTCTCAATCTGAGCCACGGGAAGTTTAGGCTTGAGGTGAGGAATGTGCTACCCAGGGAGGTGGTGGAGTCACTGTCCCTGGAGGTGTTCAAGAGGGGACTGGATGCGGCACTTGGTGCCATGGTCTTGTAGTCATGAGGTCTGTGGTGACAGGTTGGACTTGATGATCTTTGAGGTCTTTTCTAACCTTATTGATTCTATGATTATAATGCAGAATAAAAATAATGTGACTTCTAATATTAAATACAGGTGAAAAAATGGTACTTACAAATCTTCTTGTGCATGTTTACTAGGACCTAAAAGCTGTGAAAAGTATCAACAATGTACGCTTTAATGCAATAAACCATTTAAATCAAGGAGCATATTCTTAGTCTCTAGTATACATGTATAAAATTAAAGCTAATCAAATTTGTGCTTGGTGAAATAGTCCTGCAATGATGAAGTGTTACTTTATATACTGGATTTAAATTAGCACTGTTAAAATTACTGAAAGAAAGATGTTGCCTCATTTGATGTTTCATGATAAATTCAGACATTAGATGGGCTTGCCAAAGTTTTGACTAATTTTCACTGGCCACAGGAGGAGAATTCAAGTCCTTTCATCTGTTTTGAACAGTTACGACCAGAGTAAGGTTGAAAGATACTGAAACAACTGTGCTGTCTGCTCTTGCCTTGACACACACCAATCCTCACCTATTTCCTGGAGAAACAAAGGGTAATTTAATCATAAAATAAGTTCATATAATATGCAATTTTTATATATACAAAACAATTTGCCTGGTGATACAGGGAAAGAGCAAATTTGTTAGCCAGCTATAAACACAGGCCAACAAAGAGTCTTTTGGATCAGAAAATGTTCTCTGATGAAAAAGGGAAGCAGGTCTTTAATGCTCACAATGATCACTTTAAATCCAAATCATCAAGACTGTCTTGGGCCATGCCTGCACTGACTTTGGCAGGTAATTATTGTAAGAGTGGTAATCTCTGTAAATGCTTTTTAGTCTCATTGTCATAGTATTATAAATTATTCAGTATTATCCATTTGGTTTATTTGCTGATAGGGGTGGGAAGGGGTGGCTGACATCCCATCAGGCTATGCTGCCATCCAAGAAGAGCTGGACAGGCTGGACAGCTGGGCAAGGTGACCCTCATGAAGTTCAATAAGGACAAGTGGAGAGTTTTGCATGTGGGGAGGAGGAACACCGAGCACCAGTACAGACTAGGGATCACCCTCCTGGATAGCAGCTGCCATGAAGAAAGACCTTTAAAACTCTTCTGGATGCATTCTTGTGTGGCATGCCCTCAGTGATCCTTCTTTGTCGGGGGGGGGGGATGTTGGACTCCATTCTCTCTGGAGGTCTTTTCCAACCACTAACATTCTGTGATATATTTGGTGTCAGCCTAAGTAAAAAGAAAAGAAAAAAACAAAAACAACTAAGTGAACATCAAACTCTGGCCAACCTTGTTGCTTGTCTTTGTCCTTTTAAAATAGGTTCAGTAAAAAATTCTTCTTCAGTGAGCGGTCAATACGTGGACGGATTCCATGCATCATAACAGCTTTGAAAGACAGATTGGATTTACTTTGTTATTGGCATGTAGATTTACACGTGCAACTTCTGAAACTCTTGTGCTAATGCTGTAGGACAGAGCTTGGCATTCTTTCAGAATGGCAAAATGCAAAGGTTTCAGGGTCAAACTCATAGAATGTAGTTAAACATTTTTATTATTTCATTTTGAGAGAAATGTGCCAAGTATTTGTGTCTTATAGGACTTGAGTATATTAAATATTAATTTTGACACTGTATTAAATATTCATAGATATAATATGTGACAACCTTGACTTCATATAAGTCTTGAAAAAGGAAGCCTCTTTTCCTTATTTTTGACATCTCTAGTCAAGATTTACCTACCTCTGTTTTTGAATCATCTCCAAAGTTGCTAATTATTATACCATAAACATTCATTTTTATTTTATCTTGCCAGAGTGAAGAGAGAGAGAGATAGATATTAATCTTCCTCATAAAATATTAACAACTGGTCTTCATTTTACAGTAATGGGTTTATTGAGAGGTTTTAAGTTTCTGCAAAAGAAGATGATATGACTGAGGGGAAAGGAAGGAAAATGAAATGAGACATACAGCTTTAATCCCAACTAGAAGAGAGGGGGAAACTATGAGCATTCCAGAATGGATTTGTACTTGTAAAAATACCACATCAAATAATAATCAGCATAACCCTCCAATCTTACTTCAGTTTAGTCCCTGAGGAAATAACAGAGATTGACAGTTCCAGGTTAAATTTAAGATCATTGCTACTGCCTTTTTTTTTTTTTTTTTCTTTTATAATGCCTCCTATGGGTTTGTCAGGAAAAATAATGGGTTTGAGCAGCAGATTCCAAGAAGTTCTATATAAAGATGATCAGAAAGTACAGGTGGTACTTAAGATAGCAAAGTAGCAATGTCTCTATGGCAAAAGTGCTTGCAATGGGCTACTGAATTATCATGTAGATAATTTGTTAAAACAAAGATAATTAGTGGCTAAAAATGTTATTGTAGGTAGATGTACACAGTGTACCACATATTTAAATGGATTCCTTAGCCTTTCTCAGTAATTACTGCATAAAAGTGTGCATTAAAAATGCAGCACCCCTCTGGAAAGAACAGATAGAAAATGACTGTCATCTTAGCGCTGAATGCTGGGGACTTTTTGAGGTTGAAACAGGAGAAGACATTTCATGTCTATGGGCAGGTACTTCCCCCTCAGATTTCCTGTCAGTATTGGAAATTTCCCTTCAGGAAATCACTTATTCTGTAGTTTTTCCTCCATGTTTGCAGAGTTTATTTGTTTTTCAGCCATTTCTAACAGTTGTGGTTCCAGCACAACATTGGACAAGGATTTAAAGCTAATTATTTCACATTATTGTATTTTTTTCCCCTCAGTTACCATAATCCCTTATTGCATTAGAACTGTTTCTTACTGTTTGCAGGACCTGTCTGAAGAAAGCAGCAGTGAGAAACAAGATTTTGCTATAGAAAGTAGCCAGTGGTTTCAAAGGAGTTACCTGTTAAATCACATTCATTTTTTCATGGGTAAGGTTCATTTCACTACTGCATCTGCAATGGGCTTCTGGTTGGAATCAGCTGACTGATCCCTTTATAGATAATGGAGGAACTTCCAGTGAGTGATGTGAGGACCTCAAGCTGGTGAGTCATTATGGTCCTGTGCCACATGCAAGAGAAAAAAAATACCACCCAAGTTGTGTGAATCATCTCGGAAATGCCTACATAAAAATATCTTGGAGATCTAACCCACATGGGGCATCAAAATTTTAGGTGCCTGAAATTAAGTTAGATGACAGCTAGTGTCAGGTGAGTGTCAGAAGACAATTTGAAACCACAGCATTATCTTTTCTTTAAAAGTGGTTATTTAAATGCAAGACATTATCATTCTTTCCAGTTTAAGGGAAAATCAAAAGGGTTAAATGAGATAAACTACTTACATCATCAGATTAGGTATCTAGTTTCATGGCACAAAGAGAGTATGGAATCTAAATATCTTCATAATCTTGCTTGTTCCACATTTTTCCATAGAGTATGTCACTTCTGATGAAGAGCATGTGAGCTTCTTTTGCTCTGATAGTCAGAACTTAAGAGCAGTCTGTGGCAACACACAGCGCTGGAAATGCATGTGTTTCACCCAAACCAGTTTACATGAACATTTCATCAGAGCCACAGAACTCCTACTGAATGATCTAAATCTCCAGATGTGAGAGTGAGACATCTTTTGTGTCACTCCTGAGTCTTGGGGAACCAGTGACATGTGTTGTCTTTGGAGTTCCCCTTTACGTTTGTGTTCTGAAGTTAGTTTGCATAGCTTGTGTTTCAGACATAGAAAAGCATTTTGTAATATGGGCTTCTAAGATGCACTAAAGGTTATAGCAAATATCTAAAAACTCTATCTAAAAATATCTAAAAACTCTATCTAAAAATATCTAAAAACTCTAAAATCCCCAGGTGTTTATTTTGTTTTGTTTTATTGTTTTTTTTTCTTATAGATTTTGATCATGAAATAATTTTTCTGTGCTATATCCTTAACAAATACAAACTGTTATATGTATCAAGAGTACGAAGACATGGAGTATTGACCCTTCAAAAGTGTCTTGTCTCTGCAGATAAGAGTTATGAAAGAGCAGTCTGTGATATTTGGTGAATTTTCTTGCCTATGAAGAGGATCCAAGGGCTGGAGCACCCCTGCTATGAGAACAGGCTGAGGAAGCTGGGATTGTTCAGCCTAGAGAAGAGAAGGCTCTGGGGGACCTTAGAGCTGTCTTGCAATACCTGAAGGGATTCTAGAAGGCGGCTGCAGAGGGACTTTTCATAAGCCCTTCTGCAAGCTGAACGACCCCAGCTCCCTCAGTCTATCCTCATAGAGGAGGTGCTCCTGCCCTTGGATCACCTTTGTGGCCTCCTTTGGACTCACTCCAACAGCTCTGTGTCCTTCTTGTGATGAGGGCACTAGAACTCAATGCAGTATTTGGGCTGGGGTCTCAAAAGAGCAAAAGGGAAGAATCACATCTCTTGACCTGCTGTCCAGGAGGCAAATTGTGTTGGCCAACAAGTAAATTGTGTCATCTCGTATGAGTGTGTAGAATAAACCTAAGCTACACTTCACTGTGAAAGGTGAAAAAAATCACATCCTGATATAGTATACTGGAATTTCTATTTTTGCCTTTTATTTTGTGTATTTTTTTCTGAAGGTTTAGGCTTTTTGGATTTAATGAAGGAACTGGAACTACAGAAAGATATGTTTTGTGCCAGTCTGTCCAGGCCTCTGAAGTAGGATGCTCTCAATGGAGCTTCTAAAGGAACATGTAGTTTTGATGTGGCGAAATTAGCAGGGTGTGTACAGATTATTTCTCTTTGATGTTCCCTATCAGCAATAATAGTATCATCCAGAAGAATATGAATACATTTAAGCACAAACAAATGTTTGCCTAGAGAGATATGAGATGGCCTTAATTGAATAAGGCTGAACAAAATGACATTTTACCCTTTGCTAACTTCACATCTCTGTTGTTTTTTGTTGTTTTTTTCTTCCCCTCCCCCCCCCCAGCATTCATAACATTTTTCACTCTTTTTCTACAACACTCTCAAACAGACTGAATCAACTTTATCATGTCTGTATCCCTTCCTCTTATTCATCTTTCTGAAGCAAAGAAGCGGTGTGACCCATTTTCCCAATCTTCAGATCTGGCTCTGGCTCTTGAAGTGAATAAAAATTGAGTGAACTTGTGAAAACGCTGCTAATGCTTTGCCAGTTTCATCCCCCACTTCCTCCAGCACTCCTGGGTATGTGTAATCTGGCCAAGGAGCCTTGTCAGTTTTGAAAGGCTATAAGCTTTTAACAACCATTTTCTGCTGTATTTTGCATGCTTCCTAATTTTTCATCTGCTTTCGTGAATGCCTGATTTGGATACAATTTAATCTCTTTTCTATATAAAGGCAGATGTAGGTTAGCATTTCTTCTCTCTTTTTCTCTTCTAAGTCCCTACTGTCTTTCATGTACTCTCAGAATTTCTCTCTGTGTGGTTGATAAAGGAGAATTAACTCTATGTGCTCCAACAGAAAGTTCATGTGCTTTAAGCCACTCGTTAGTTTGCTAACATCAACCACTCCTTTATACTGAGGAACCCTAAGATTAAAAATAGAGGTAGGACTGATGAACCTTTGAGTTTTGTAAATCATTTAGAAACTGCAGTTTAATTTTGAATCTGTAAAAAGCAGCACTTTTCAAAGAATGGTGTCATTTTCAAAGTGTACTTCTCCCTCTCCCCCCAGTTTACAGGCAATCTATGCTAACCAATGAAGACAAAATGAAATCACAAGGGGAAAAGAAAGTAACGAGGAACAGATTTTAATAAGTGGGAGAGCTCTTCATCAAATATCATCTGATGCCTCAGTGCTGTTTTTAAGTAGACTTTCTTGTAAGATTTGGAAACTCTCTCAAGTTGTCATCTGATTAACAGATATTCAGATCAGGAATGTGATGCAGACATAAAAACCACAAAGCCAAGAACTGAGACTCAAGAAATCTTTGGTAATTAAAATATTTTCCTCTCTGCCATCACCATGAAGCTTGGAATGTTCAAAAGGTCAGCAACCCATATTGAAATAGTTCAGAGGGTGGTAAACAGGTAGTTTCTTAAATGTAATGCAAGCCTGATCTTGTTGCTGCTATCCTAGATGATCATCAGATAATTTGGCCATCAGGTAATTCCAGATTTTTTAGCTTTTGTTGTGACCATAAATGTTAAAGCAGCGAAACAAAACTGAAATTCTATTATGTTCCTGGGGAAAAAAAAATAAGATAAAAAAGAAAAAGAAAAAGAAAAAGAAAAAGAAAAAGAAAAAGAAAAAGAAAAAGAAAAAGGGAAAGAAAAAGAAAAAGAAAAAGAAAAAGAAAAAGGAAAAAGGAAAAGGAAAAAAAGGAAAGAAAGAGAGAAAGAGAGAAAGAAAGAAAGAGAAAGAAAAAGAAAGAGAAAGAAAGCAAGAGAGAAAGAAAGCAAGAGAGAAAGCAAGAAAGAAAGCAAGAAAGAAAGAAAAAGAAAGAAAGAAAGAAAAGGTTTTTATTTCAATCTATCAATATTTTCCAAGTGAAAACAGTTGCTAAAGAATATTCCTGCTATTACATTCTGAGGTCAGAATTTGACCCTTTCTGGCTTCCACTCCTCGTCCTTATCTGCTATGCAGTATGTTGGCAAAGGAATGGCAAAACCCTCACTGACTTCCAGTGTCAGAAGCAGTGTGATTAGCATGTAAAAATTCATTATGTCATGGAAGTCAATGGGCATTTTACTACAGATAATGAAGGGAGCAGGAGTAAACATACAGAAAGAGCTAAAAGAAGCCTTCCACTATTTGCCTGACAAAACAGACAATCCTCTGTACTTTACTCTTCGAGTCACCTGGATTACATTGAGAAATCCTATCTAGTGTTAAAGAGAGTTGTCAGGATGGCTGACTCACTCACTCACCACTGGTATGATCTCAAATGATTTGGAAAGGCTATTACAAAATAAATGGGCATTAAAAAGAAAAAGGATTAGTCTGTATAAGCTGGTTAGCACATCAGAGGAAGATAGAGGGGCACCTAGACAAATAAGCAATGAAGCCTTACAGTGTCTTGGAAGTGATTTAAATGCATCTGCTTGCAAAAGCACTGGAGTATCTTTGCTTTGACAGAAGAAAATATGCATTGTGCTTTTGCAGTCTCCTGTGAAGAGGCTCAGAAAGGCTCCAAGGTCAATAATTTAAGTCATAGATTTCTCCCATTGAGGGTTTCTGAAGCTTTAAAACCTAATGTACTATCATCTCTATTATCCCATTAAAATGACCTCTATTAAACTACCATTTCACTACTCAATCTAACAGATAACGTAGAATGATCAGAAAGGACGTGGCTGTCCTGTCTCTCCCATGGAAACATAGCATAAAAATTCAAGCAGGGCTTGTAGCAAACCTTGATAATTACTTATGTGTTTCATACTTCCACACTGGCAGTCAGCTCACAGTCTGGTGGGTTTTTTTTGTCTCTGTTGTTGTTGTTGTTGTTTTCCCTTTTTCTTTCTTATGTAGCAAACAATTTTGTTTTACCTAATATTGCTGAATACTGTTGGCTGGCCTTTTCTCTTGTTGACTGAAGAAAGAGAGAGTAAACCAGCAGTTTCTGTACTCACAAGTGACTGTCCAACTGCTATTCTTCTATCTCACAGCACTCCAAAGCTTCAAAAAGAAAATAAGTCCTCTATCCCAGGATATTTTACTAGAGGATATTAATAGCTCATCTCCTCCTGCCAACCCATGGGTTTTTTTCCTCTATTTTTGACAAATTCTTCTGTTACTGAACATTTGAACACAATTGCTGAAAGGTCTGTGCAGAGTGGAAGTGGTATCCCTCCAGCACCACTCTAAATATTTGTTCACATTACCGTGCTTTGTTCTCTTATTTTACTATTGGGTTGATTGGTAGTACTGAGACTCTTTCCTCTTCTGAGAGGGCTCTTAGGGGTTTGTCAACATATAAATATCTGTGCTAGCTGGAGCTGAAACCATTCCAAACCAGCCTGCATACCTGAAGCAGAGTATCTGCATTAGCACTACCTTATGCTTGGACTGATTGATCTCCCTTAAGACAACAACTCTGTAATACAGCTTGCAGAGTTGCTGAGAAATCCTTGCAAGCATTAAGCTATGCTGTAATAATGTCACTTAATGTTCCTCTATTTGGGGTTTCAAATACATTGTAAAGCAATAAATGTTTATTAGAGACTTGGTTGGTAGTAACAGTCCTTGTATTCAATAGACATCTTTACACACATCCTTCCTTTTTCTGTAAAAATACCCAAAATATTATTTTTCTAAGCATTTTTTCTGGCCTCTGTAACCGTTTGAAGTTCAGATGTTTGATCTTTGCAGCCTGTTGTGTTCATGTCCACTCACAGAGTACTTATCTTGCAGCAGCTGCCTAGATCTACATTACAATTTGTGCAGGACAGGAGACATGATTAATGGGCACTTGGTGAGTAACAGACACTGGTGAAAAAAGGGAATGAAACAATCTCATAACAAACAGGAAGGGCCAAGGGCACACCTGTCCTGTTAGCAGTAGCCAAATAACAACTCTTTGATTAGGCTATGTATCATGGGTTCCTTGAAGTCATAACTATTGAGTGACATAACACTGAAGCCCATGAATCCTCTCCTTCAGAATTAGAAAAAATAAATCAGTTTTTCTTCTAAAATGTACCTACCAAACAATTTTCAAGCTGCCTGCAGTCAATCAGATCTGAGAAGAACCTTGTAAAAGCTTGTTGCTGATTATGTGGCATTAAACATTTTCCCATTTATTATTTAAAAACCAACCTTTCCCTTTGACAAAACATTTCAAGGTATTACTAAATCAATCATTTAGCCTACAACATTATCTCTGCAAAAATAAAACAAAACAATGTTTCACTGTCTCTTGGCTTGAAGTCTGGTTCCTTAAGGTTGCACCACATCCAATCAAAAGAACACTGAAAGACATTAGCGCTGAAATTAAACAATATGAAGCCAGCGAAATGCTTCAGAGGCAACAGTGTACAGTAGGTCATACTGCTGGTCTGTGAGCATCTCAGAGAGGAATTGCATTCAGAACAAATCAGTCCTCTTGAAGAGATGTACATTTGCCTCCTGCAGTCAGAGCCTTTTCTTATTTGTAAGAAATATGGACACATCAGCCTGGCTGGTGAAAATGAAACAGTCAACTGTTCAAATCATTATTTTGTTAAATGTACATTAAAAAGTGTGCTTTGCTAGACAGATATGATGATTGGATGGGCTCTGAAATTTATTGTCCTTGAGCACATATTCCTATAATTCAGCAGGATGTGTAGCTAATAGGCTTATAAAAAAAGCCACATTAAAATAGTATTACTTAGATGACATGATTGCATTTCAACAAGATCCAGCTCATTTGGTGCACTGATAATTTACTCTAAACTCTAGATATACTATATTAACCATTGCCCAGGCAACTTTGTTTTTTGTCCTGTGCATGGCTGGCCTACTTCGTGAGTGAAACACAGGTCCTGATGGAACAAGCTTGTGCTTTGATGGCATTTCATGAAGCACATTTCTTACAATTGCAACCATCAAGTGGGCTGACCCTGGATCTAATCTTTTCTACCCTACAACCATAAAAACTGACAACCATGATGGTCTCTGCTCCAGAGAGTGGGTGGAGACTGACAGTGCTGTCATCAAAAGAAAGTTAGCTCAGCCTTACCACCCAGGAAGGCCTCAACAGAAAGGAGATTACTTAGAAGGCAGAGTTCTTTTAGGCTGGTTGCTTGAGCTACTTAAGGTTTTTTAATGGGTGTGATGTCTTGGCTTTTTCTTCATATGGAACAACTAGATTAAAGAGTGATTGGGCAGGGAGAAAACAACTGTGTTTTCTAAATTCAAGCTGAGATAAATCAACATCCTGGAAAACCACATGTTCACAGATGATTTGGCTCAAAACATGAACTCTTGCCACATGAGAAGGTTCAAGGTTGGATTACCTGTCCAACCTTTTGTAGGAATGCAGTTTTAATAAGCATCTGAGAGGGCAGAGAGAAGAGCAAAGAGAAGCTTGCTGGGTTTCTGCATAACATTAGACATATTCTGGTCTGTTTGTGCATGAGCACCAACTCTCAAAGGTGTTTGTTTTCATCTGCCAGCTGGAAGTAAAAAGCAGTGGTTGCAAGCAAGAGTTCATCAAGAAGTTAAAAACTGGGGGAAGTCAGGAGTGACTTAAACAACAACAACAAAGCAGAAAAAAATTAAAATGAGGAAATGGGATAACTTAATACATGACCTTCAATATGTACATGCCTGCAGTATCTTCTGTCTGCAATGAGAACTAAAATATTTCATATATGCACCAAAGCACAGCTATTACTCAGAACATTTCTAATGCAGGACACAAAACACCATTCACAAAGTTACAGCAGGATTTCTTGCGTGGGTGGGATGAAGCAATTCATACTGGAATCCAGCCAAACCAGCTAGAATTAAAATCCCTACTCCTCTGTAATAGACACCTGTTCTATCATACTCAGCCAGTTTCAGTATTAATTATCATGTGAAGAACAACTTCTATTGCATTGTGTCCCCAAGTGTCTGAGGAAGGGAGCGCTGTTCAATTCAGGCTAACAGGGACAAGGACCACTAGCATGGTACAGATGATTTTGTTCTGGGTCGACTTCTAAGAACTGGTCCAGTCCAGACTATCTAAAACCAATAGAAGTGGTGAAAACCAGCATAATGTCATTAATTTACAGAGGAGTTATGAGGGACAGGGGGTTGGAGCACCTCTGCTACAAAAACAGGCAGAGGGAGCTAGGGTTATTCAGCGTGGAAAAGAGGGGAGGGAGACCTAGGAGTGGCCTTCCAGTACCTGAAGGGGGCCTGCAGGAGGGGTGGAGGGAGACTGTTTATAAAAGCCTATGGTGATAGGATGGCTTCAAACTGGAGAAGAGCAGATTTAGATTGGATATTAGGAACAGGTTCTTTACCGTGAGGGTATTGGAACACTGGAACAGGTTGCCCTGGGAAGTGGTTGGGGCCCCTTCCCTGGAGATATTCAAGATGAGGCTTGATGAGGCCCTGGGCAACCTGGTCTAGTTGAGGATGCCCCTGCTAACTGCAGAGGGGGTTGGACTAGATGACCTTTGGAGGTCCCTTCCAACCCAGGCCATTCTATGATTCTATGATTCTCTGTATGGTTCTGTGTGGATGATACATGCCTGGGAAAATCATGTCATAGTCTTGTGAAAAATAGAAGGAACTAAGGTTCTGTGTGATATTTGGAAGGTATTACCTCTTGCATTTGGAAGATATTTCAAAAATAGTGCCTGGGAACTTTAGCATGTGTGATTTGGCTTGGAATCAATGAGCTCAGTGGAGACATGCTGAATTATGAGCCGAGGATGTGGGCTGAAACTGTGGCTGCACTGCAGTCACTAGCAAATAGCCTACTTATTTTAATGAGGCAAGAATTTCATCACTGGCTCTCGCAATAAATCTAATAATAGGTACTACAACTTTCCCATGTGAAAATACAAATTACTACACTGGTTATCATGCCCTGCTTGTATCTAAATTCTTACAATATCATCTGAAGAAAGCATGGCTTAATCATGTCATTGTATTGCTTAAATGGAATATTTGAGGTATGAAAGTAAAAGAGAGAGAATAAGCTCTTTATTTTAAGGACTATATATGCCTTTGGAGCATTCTATTCTTGGGTCATATTTCATTATTGCTACTGTGACTATTATTATACCTAATCATATTATGATTATTTTACTGAATGTGCTTATTAGAACTTCTTAATTTCAATGATATTTTGACTCCCCTGAATACCTGTGTTAATTTAATCTTATTCTTAAAATAGCTATTAAGTATTAGAAGGACTCATGAAAGCTCTTTTTGAGCAAAAAAGGCACCTAGGCTAGAAGCAAAATTTGCGAGCTTAATTCCAGCAATGGATGGGATATATCTTATGTCATAACAAAACCACACAGGTTTATTGAGCCATTAACTCACTAGAATACTTAGGACATTCACTGGAGGATGGGAACATGGCTGTAAATGTCCTTACTGCTGCAATCAGGAGATTCAAACTGTGTGATCTTTCCTCTCAAGAAATTATTTGAATTATCAGATCACTAATCACCTTTTGATGGGGCTCGTTCTCTTCCCTCTATTAGAGCTTTCATACTTTCCATTGGAGAAAGCAAAGCATTACCTCTCTGTGCGGCTTATGAACAGGGTTTTGCTTTAGAAGCAGAAATCTGGGGTGTGTCAACTTACTGTTTAATTCCTAATACAAAATGAACAGCATCACATGGAAATACTCAGAACACTACTCTATGCTGTCCTTGCTTATCCTCTCTCTTGATATTGCTGTCCAGTTTGTTTATGCATACACCTCTGTCAGGAGGAGGAACTCAGAATTAAACCTTCACTAAATGAATTCCTTACCTAGAAAGAATTTCCATAGAAGAATAGATACCTCCCTTTGTCAACATTTCTCTGTATCAGCTCTTTTGTTTTCTTTGTGCCTTTTTTCATGCCTTCTGAAATTAAATGCTTCAGCTGGTGCTTAAAGACTTTTCCCTAATTCTTACATTGCTCTTCCAGTAAAGCCTTGACACAGGGTTTCACCCTCAGCTCATTACATAAAGAGGCATATAAGAAGCCATGAAAAAATAAGATGTTTTTATATATAGCTACAGATTTATGAGTATGGTATAAGCAAGCATGCACACAGGCAATTGCATTTGCTTATGTACCCACCACAATCGATTTAGACCACAGAAATAACAGTGTCATTACCATCAATTATAATAGACAAGCTACAATAATGAGCTATGTGTGTATCAGTAAGACTAATGCACACAGTAAGGAAAGCAAAAAGTAAATGCTGTAGTCTTTCCTTCTAAGTGGGGATTGTTCAGCAATTTTCATTAACATTCAATTTTGCATGTTCATCATAATTTCTACTATTTTAACCAGTGCAGAAACAGGCCTTCTCTTGCTCTTCTCTATAAAAACATGTTAAGAAAGCCTTGTGATCTCCCACAGTTTCCTCTGTCTCCTTTTTGTCTCTTGTTGGTTACAGCCTAAAGCTCTGGAAGGGAAAACAGATAGCATCTGCTCAAGGGTGTGAGATTACATGAAATCATAATCTTCTAAAAGAGAAAATGGAGAACATGTACTTTACTTGCCAAACTTTCACAGTTTACATCCAGCTAGGGGGGGTTGTGTTCTTTCTTTCTTTCTTTCTTTCTTTCTTTCTTTCTTTCTTTCTTTCTTTCTTTCTTTCTTTCTTTCTTTTTTCAGCCACATGCTATGTCACAGCTCACAAATATGTTCATGGTACAAGTGGGTTCACATATAAAAGTTGTAATAATGAAAAAAAGCATAATTGAAAGGGGATATGCTACAAACAGATGCCCTTTTTATTTTGGGAAGCATCTAGCCTCTGAGAGCTGAAGCAATCCCAGATTTCATTTCTACTGGAAGTCCCTTCTGAAAGCCAGATAGAAAAATTACTAAGAAATCCAATCCTGTTTTCAGCAAGAACCAGAGATTCCAACTGTTCTGGCTTCATTCCAGGTTCAGATGTGAAAGACTTTCCATGAAATTTCATTACATGGTGGTTAGTCCATGAGGTGTTTGTCAGCTGCAAATCATAGAAGCAACTATTTTGACACTAAATGATGGGGCATTCAGTAGGGAAAAAAACAAACAAACAAACAACACCCCCCCCCAAAAAAAACAAAAACAAACAAAATACAACAAACAAAAAATAAATTAATTATTGATTTCATACAACTTATTTAACATGTCTGCAAAATAAAATGTCTGTTGTTTCTCAGTCCTTCAAAATATTATTTTATTGAGGAGGAGCACAAAGATGATCCAAGGGCTGGAGCACCTTTGCTATGAGGACAGTCTGAGGGAGCTGGGAGTGTTCAGCCTGGAGAAGAGACGACTCCAGGGGGAACTTATAATATCTTCTGATAGCTGAAGGGATCCTGCAGGAAGGCTGGAGAGGGACTTTCATAAGGATGTCTAGAGACAGGAAAAGGGGGAATGGTTTGAAGCTGAGGGAGAGCAGGGTTAGACTGGATCTTAGGAAGTTCTTCACTATGAAAGTGTTGAGACTCTGGAATAGGTTGCCCAGGGAGGTTGTGGCTGTCTTCTCCCTGGGGGTGTCTAAGGCCAGGTTGGATGAGGCCTTGAGCAGCTGAATCTAGCTGAGAGGTGTCCCTGCCTATGGTGTCAGGCTGGAATCAATGATCTTTGAGGTCCTTTCCAACCTAAGTCATTCTAGAATTTTAGGACTCAGATATACAGCTACCACATGACATTATTTCTTTACCCTGAGGAGCACAGTGTTGGATTTCCACTCCTGGTATCAGCTAGCAAACTCTGTTAAAACTTAAAGAGAATAGCTTTTATATATAAGATTGGTAATACTGATCACTAAAAATGTTGTCCCAGTAATTATTGGGAGGAAATATCCAGGCTCCTGGTCAGGCTTATTTCTGTAAAAAACAAAACAAAACACCAAACAAAAACCCCCAAAACAAACAAACAAACAAACAAACCCCCAAAAGAACCACATCCTGCTGACACAAGTCAGTTCATCTGCATGTAATCAAGGATGTGAGACAGGATTGTTCAGAGGTCACCCATCCCAACAAACATCTAAAGAGAGCAGGATCACGCTCTAGAAATGTTCTGGTTGAGAAATAGTTCTCTGCAAAAGGATTCTTCACCTAAATATCTAACTTTGAGTTAGATGTAATGAAATTGAATGGAATGTGATTGTTTCTTTGGAAAGCTGCTAATTATCAAATTCTAGAAATGAGAATTAAAAGCAGAACATTGCTTTGGCTTTCATCTTTATAGCTTTGGGAATAGAATAGAATAGAATAGAATAGAATAGAATAGAATAGAATAGAATAGAATAGAAGTAGAGCAGAGTAGAATAGAATAGAAGTAAAGCAGAGTAGAATAGAATAGAATAAAACAGGTTGGAAGAGACCTTCAAGATCATCGAGTCCAACCCATCATCCAACACCACCTAATCAACTAAACCATTGCACCAAGCACTCCATCAAGTCTCCTCCTAAACACCTCCAATGATGGTGACTCCACCACGTCACCCGGCAGCCCATTCCAATAGGTAATCAAGAGAGTATGCACAAGATCTTCAATGAATATAGCTCACATACCTGACTCCTGTGTAGACACATTCCATTTAGTCCTGTGAACTAAATCCCACTTATAGTGTAAAGAGAATAATTTCTCACTTTTACATGTGTAGAATTTTAAGGAATACTCTTTAACAGGATTAAGATGCCTCTAATCTTCTTTTGGCAAACTGAGTTTAGGATGCTTACTAAAGGATTAGGATGTGTCAAATTTGGTCTCCTTCAATGTATGACTTCTGCAATGGACTTACAGTGGCTTGTCACTGTGATGATGCACCAGCATGTGCTTGGTGTCTCCTGCTCTTAAAGACTGCAGCATGTGAGCTGAAGCATCCACCCGTGGCTTGCTAGCTCACTTGTGCAGGGAATGATTTGGAGGACAGTCAGGAAGGTTCAGCAGGGGGACGTCTATTGCACCTACCTTTTCCTTTCTTACCTCCCACTGAAAAACACAGCAAAGCATGCAGAGAAATATTTCTCTACTACATGAAAATAACCAAGAGGATGGAGCAATGGAACTCAGGGAAATGGATTTAGATGTACAAAATTCCTCCTTCCTGCACACTTTCACAGGAAGCAAAAGCCATGATCCTCGTGGTTTCCAGAGAGCAAAGGATATATGACCACTCAGTCCCAATGAAACTGTATGTAGTATAAGATTCCCTGAGAGAACTGGTACGTCTATCAAAGGATGAACAGTTCCCCCAGCATCTCCAGTCCTTCAGAATGCTGTGCTGTGTTGCTTCCATAGCAACCAGCAGTACTCGGGATGGGGCCACAGCACTGCAGAGGTGCTTGATGCTTGGCAAGCTGAAGACACAGTGCTACAAGCTGAATTTCTCATTTCCAGCCATATAACTGTGGCAGATTGGAATAACATAAATCCTGCCATAACAACCATGGGACTGTTTAGTTGCTTGTAAACCACTAAAGGGATAGGAGAGAAGAGGGGAAACCAGAAGATCTATTGAGGAGTATTTGCTGCTGCTGTGAGCATGAGAGGAAGTTCTGGATATGTATTTTGGAAAACTATGACCTTTCCCAGAGGGTTACTTAAATATTTGAAGCTACAGTGATCTCAACTATGCACTGATGTATATTCTTATCGGAAATTACCGTAGAAATTATGCTTATGTGGCACTCAGCAAAGCACATGTTTACAGTTCATTTCATTTTCCTATTGAAAATGTATAAGCATATCACTTTCACCTTGAAAAATACTCACACAGCAGGAGAAAAATAGCATAGTTTATTTAGAAAATGTTTTCTGCAAGAATATTTCTCTGTATCTTCCAACTTGATGGGAGGATATGACCTTAAAAAAAGGCAAGCTGTCAGTAAAGGAATGGGAAGTAGAAATGTCACAGATCTTTTCATCTCAGTTGGTTCTTGGAAACTCTTTCCCATCCCTCATTTCCCACATTTTCCAGGGATTTTGATGTTCAAAAAATCTGCTTCTTTTTACACCCTAAATATTGTTACTAGTACTAGCTGACCATAATAAGCCTTGAAGGGTTATCTGTGCAACATGTACTTCTTATTTATTTGAGTAAAAAGCTCCTATTATTCCTGGAAGCTTAGATGTTTTAATGATTCTATCTACAGCACCCTCCACTCACAAAACCTGTATCATGTCACAGATGAAAGGGAGGAACACTGATAGCTGGAAGCTGAAAAGCACTGGCCAGAGCTGGGGTGGAGAAGAAACCAGGAGCATCTTTTTTTTTTGTATCAGGATATACAGCCACAGAAACTAGTAAATGCAGAATGTCGTTGGAAAGTGTAAAATTAGATATTTAGTCCCCAAATTTAGAAGATGTTTTAAGGTTCAAAGAAGTTACAGTCTGTCTTTATTTCACAGAATCACACTGAATCAGTCAGGGTTGGAAAGGACCACAAGGAAGGATCATCTAGTTCCAACCCCCTGCCATGGGCACCTCACATTAGATCAGGCTGGCCAGAGCCTCATCCAGCCTGGTCTTAAACACCTCCAGGGATGGGGCCTCAACCACCTCCCTGGACAACCCATTCCAGGGCTTCACCACTCTCATGGTGAAGAACTTCTTCCTCACGTCCAGCCTGAATCTCCCCACCTCCAGCTTCATTCCATTCCCCCTAGTCCTATCACTACCTGATATCCTGAGAAGTCCCTCCCCAGCCTTCTTGTAGGCCCCCTTCAGATACTGCAAGGCCACAATCAGGTCACCTCAGAGCCTTCTTTTCTCCAGACTGAAGAGCCCCAACTCTTTCAGTCTGTCCTCATAGGAGAGGTGCTTCAGCCCTCTGATCATCCTCATGGCCCTTCTCTTGACATGTTCCAGCATGTCCATATCCCTCTTGCAATAGGGGCTGTAGGACCCTAGTAAATGTGCCTGTAAATGCTGAAATAATTAAATATAGAATGTGTTTTGGGTTTTGTTTTGGTTTGTTTACAACCAGTGTAAAACAGGTTTATTATTAACTGACCTGCCCTAACAGGCTCATTCAGCAGCATAATCCAGATCTTACTTCAGCTTTAACTGAACTTTTAGGATGTGCGTTAGTCACCCAGAAGGCAGGTGTACACATTCCGTGGCTAAGATGAACTGAGCCAGTTGGCAGATGCTGGGTTTTACCAAAACAGATTCATGTTTTACTGCTGGTGGATAAGAATGTGAATTTCTCCAAAATAATACATTAGGGAAAAGAAAAAAAAACAACAAAAAAACAAGAAGAAGAAAATTTATTTCAAACAATACCAACATGGATCCCCTGACTTCAGGACTGATACTAAGGTAGCACTCCCTTGCATCCCCTGAAACCCACCTTTCCTATCCTTTCCAATTGAAATTCTCAAAGCACAGTTTGGAGCGTGCAAAATATTCTATGAGTAGCTGCACACAGCTGTTAGCAGGGAGAAAAAGCTGAAAGGTGAGAAACTATAGCAGTGAGAAAGAACCAATTGCAATAGACATTTTTATCTGGCAGAAAATGCACCAGAATAAAGTAGGCAAGCGGGAAACAGTTGTGAAGAGCAATGCACTAACAGGGTTGGATGTAGTTAGAAAGGCTTGGGGGTATGAGTACATGTGTCTCTGCATCTTTGCTCCCTTGAAGTTTGGGTAAAAAAGCCACAGATTGGTACAGCAGTGTTGTCTGTGAGACACTGGGAAACGAGAAAGAAATCTACATTACAGCCAGGCTAGGAGAGAGTTAATTCAACAAGAAGCTGGGAGGGATCACTGCCAGGTTGCTGAACTGAGCCAGGCAATTGGATATTTGATACTCTCCTTAGTTCTTACCTGCTATGAAGGCTGATCTGGGCAAAGGCTCCTGATTTGAGTGCTGCTGTTGGGCTCACCAGGCCAGTGAGCACCAGTATGTCACTGGCTTTATATATTATTTCATTAATGTTATTGTTATTACTGTTATTTGCAGGGAAGTAGGGAAGTGACCATACCTGGAGGTGCTCAAAAAATGTGTAGCCATGGCACTTTGGGACGTGGTTTAGTGGCCATGGTGGTGTTGGGTCTTCTGTCTTTGTCTTGCTCTTTAGATTCTCTTTTTCTCTGCCCATGGAATATTTGTGGGGTTTTGATGGTGTTTTTTTTTCCTTCCTGGTTCTCCTTCTCATCTCACTGGGGTGGTGGGGGCAGGAGTGAGAGGGGCCATGCAGTACTCAATAGCTAGCTGGGCCTCAACTACAACATGTGGTCTGACAAGTTTTCCTTGTTCTTAAACAGTGAACAGTTACATTTCTTGTGGAGGGAATTTGGACATCTTGCTGAATTTCAAAGGATTTCCCCCTCCTGAGCTAAGTTGCTCTGCAGGACACATAAACATGTACTGACCTAACTGGTAACTGTAAGAATAGCACCAGCAAAACGTCACTGAGCATGTGGCACATTTTGGGCAAATCTAAATTAACATCTAAGGTAATTTAAATGTACAGAAAGTTTCTTCCCAAAGCACAGAGAAATGTGAGCCCTGCAAGGTATTGGAAATTCAACTTCATCAGCTGCAAATTTGCAAGCAATTCATAAGCTTCAGTGTTTTTTAGAAAGCTGTTTCACAAGTGGATAAAAAATGTTCTCTATGTCAGTAATAAATGACAGGCGAGGCATTTTGGCAGCGAATGTTTCAGCCATCCTCATGAAATGGATTAATATTTCCCTCCTTACATTAATTCGTATTACAACATGTACATGGGAGAATGATAATAGGGTCCTTCCCTCCTGCTTGTCATGTATAAAATATTGTAGCACTTCATAACATTAAAAGGGTGAGTAAGGCCAGACATTGCTTAAAAAGAAAAGAGAAACTTAAAGTTTCAAAGGTAACATCTTCGGTGTGAAATGTAGTATTCATGAACACTGTCAAATACCAACCTCATCTCAAGTGCTGGCTCCTGCTAATTCTTACTGACAGCTGTTCTCATGCTTACCTAGAGACATTTGGTTTTAAATGTCAGCCTGGTTGGATCTTACTTCTTTCCTAAACATTCACCAACAAGACGAGGAATATGTTCTTTAAAAATAAAAAAAGAAAAAAGAAATTATGTGCAAATGTGAAATGTGGGAAATGTTCTGAAAGGAGATTTCAGATTAAAAAAATATCCCAAGTATATTATTTCTCTCTGTACATCCTGAGAATGCAAAATAAGGGCTCCAAGTATACAATATCTACTGCATGTGGAAGGGCAGTAGTCTGCTAATAAACCCGATATACTCACGTCAATACATGAGAGGAGGTGAGGTTCAATCAGACAAAGTGCAAGGTCCTGCACCTAGGCCAAGGCAACCCTTGACATCAGTACTGGTTGGGAAATGATGAAACTGAGAGCAGCCTTGAAGAAAAGGACTTGGAGGGTGCTGGTGGATGAGAAGCTGGACATGAGCCAACAATATGTGCTTAGGTTGGACATAAAGAAGCAGCTCTTTACAATGAGAGTGGTGAAATACTGAACAGGTTGCCCAGGGATGTGGCTGAAGCCCCATGCCTGGAGACATTCAAGATCAGACTTAATCTTTCTCTGATCTAGTTGGAGATGTCCCTGCTGAGTGCAGGGGTTTGGACAAGATGAGAGTGAGGTGAGGGTCCCTTCCAACCCAAGTGTAATCTGTAAACCTGTGAATCTGTGTGGGCATGAACAGACTGATCTCAACCCTTCCGTTCCCTGTGGCTCTCCAAAGAATTTACTATCTGCTTGAGCCCTGCATATTCAGTGGCCACTACAAATACTCAAAACAGGGGCTATGTAGTGCTATGAGAGAATTAGCATGCGGTAGTGAGCAACCAGAGCACTCGAGTTAAATACAAACAATCCTCAAATTCTTCTGTATTAAACATCAATTGTTTCTCTGCATGTCATGATTCTTCTGAGTTTCTTCTTGAAGGTCAGTATTTTCCTTGATGGATGCCAATCCAGTTTGGAGATCTGTGCAAAAACCTGTCTTGCAGCTTTCTCAAGAGTTTTTGCAACCATCACCTGCTGGATGTGTAGACATAGACACAGTATTATAAGCTGCTCCATGAAGGACCTACAGCTGCTGCTGGCTCTCATAGAGATTTGTATGTATTCAGTTTCTCAGACACGTCTGAGCTGTGCTTTTTCATTGCACTATTGCTGATCAAAATGCAACTTTTTTTTTTACTTCTATTTTTTTTTCCCTCTCCATAGGAATATGCACAGCTGAATTTATTCCCTAATTTAAATTAAAAACAGGACTCAGTAACATGGCTGATCTAAGCAGACTTCAGTGCACAGCCCGGAATCTTAAGAAGACTTCCTGACTTCTAGTAGGTCACTGTGTCACTGGCATCTGCAGATACAAAAAAAATAACATGGCAGATACATAAAACTCTTTCATCAGCAGGAGCAGGGAGGTCATTGTGCCCCTGTACTCTGCATTGGTTAGGCCGCACATTGAGTACTGTGTCCAGTTCTGGGCCCCTCAGTTTAAGAAGGACATCGAGACACTTGAACGTGTCCAGAGAAGGGCAACAAGGCTGGGGAGAGGCCTTGAGCACAAGCCCTATGAGGAGAGGCTGAGGGAGCTGAGATTGTTTAGCCTGAAGAAGAGAAGGATCAGGGGTGACCTCATTGCCCTCTACAACTACCTGAAAGGTGGTTGTAGCCAGGAAGGGGTTGGTCTCTTCTCCCAGGCAACCAGCACCAGAACAAGGGGACACAGTCTCAAGCTGCGCCAGGGGAGGTTTAGACTCGAAGTGAAGAGAAAGTTCTTCACTGAGTGAGTCGTTCGTCATTGGAATGTGCTGCCCAGGGAGGTGGTGGAGTCACTGTCCCTGAAGGTGTTCAAGAGGAGATTGGACGTGGCACTTGGTGCCATGATCTAGTCGTGAGGTCTACTGAGACAGGTTGGACTCAATGATCCTTGGGGTCTCTTCCAACCTTAGTTATACTGTGATAGTGTGATACTGTGATACTGTGAGTGCCAGTTTCATATAGCAAACACTTAGCTAAACCATTTCCCCACAAAAATCTAGCTTTTGTTTTACATATTTTTCTCAACTTCTTTATTTAGCAGTAATTTCAGATGGACATGTTGCTGAAGTCAATAAGGTCAAGAACTTATCTATTTTAAAAGGCTGGGTTATATGAAAACAGGTTTAGTATCCTTACTAATACATACTGCAGGAGTTGATAGTTTATGTGTTTATCCTGTGTGCTAGTTACAGCATAACTTGCAAGATAATTAATTAAAGCTATATAATCAAGTGTTAGACATGAGCTTTGCAGCTGGAGACTAGGTAAGATGACAATTGCAGGTAACAATCCATCTACACATTTAGAAATGATAGGACAATAGAAGAAATTAAGATTAAAGAAGGCTACTTTAGATGGGAAGTGGATTGTAATTAATGACATAATCCAATTTGTTTTCCTTGCTAACACAGAAATAAATATGACCATTAGCATATGTTCTGTGTACACAGAATCTGTGCTATGTGCAATTAAATATTGCATTGTAACATAACTAGGACTAGCTTAAATCCCATTTCAGCTGTGTGCCTAAAGTCATTGGAATTGTTTGGTTCTAAATCTCCTAGCAATTCTAGAAACTCAGGCTTCCTAAATCCTTGCCTGCCATTTCTTCTACAAATCACAGAAGTATCAGCTGTAATCTTCAGTCCTGAAAACCTCAGAATTGCTAGTTTGGCTTGTCAGCCTCTAAAAAAACCTATGTGAAGCTGATAGTTCAGCCCGAATAGACCTGGAATTGAATACAATTATTGATGGGAGTGTGATGTTTTGTACCTAGGGATGATTTTAGTTCTCTCACCTGCAGCTTCTCCAAAAACTTAAGTAGAAAGATGACTTCAGCAAGAGTGATGAGGGTATGATGATTTCTTGTTATACGCACACACCTTTGGTGACTGGAACACTTCAGCAGTAGAAGTCAGGTACAAAATCTTTATATAGGAAAAACATGATATTTTTACTCATATTCATGATGTTACTAGCTATAAGTCTTTCTTCTTTTAGTGAAAATCTTAACACTATGTAAACACAGGGTATTTAAGGGAAAAAAATGAAGCTAGGCTACTTTCAAAGCTACAGCAGGAGGTTGGGAGCTCAGAGATTAACTCTCTGCTACTTTGCATGATAGCAAAGCTTTTATGTCTGTATGGCACATAGATCTTTTATGACTGTACTAATGGCTAGATTACTGAGGCCAGAAGGCAAGAAGAAGGCATGCAGGCTGGTTCCAAGCTTTCTCCTAGAACGTACACTCTCCTCACAGTTCAGTTCCAGGAATGAAATGACACCAGTATAGTGTGTTTGTGGTTAACCAACTAATTGCTTATATCATGCTGAATCATTCTTTGTGATCCAGTCAGGTTTGGTTTTGTTGTTTTGATTTTGGTTTTTATTTTCTTTTTTCCCTTTTTCTACTATATCAAATTTCTGTTGACATCTTCTGTAAAGGATTTGCTCTTTGGACCTATTTAGACAGAACATTTTTAGTCATTCTCTTTTTATACCTTTTCATTAGTTTGCTGTAAAATGCTATAGGGCCTTCTTGTAACACCTTAATGGAATTCTGGAATGTTTAAATATTTGACAGTATATAAATATTGGTGTTTCATAACTTCAAGGTATCTTTTTCTCACAATCCTTCCATTCCAGAGCAAATTTCACTGACAGGATGAGTTGTGTTTCTGCAACAAGCCTCAACATTTCTGTTCCCATAAATTAACAAATCACATGGAGAAGAAAACTACTGCATAGGTTGTTTCTCAAGAGCTGGGAGAGGCTTACCCTTGGAAAGCAACACTGCAAGCCAAGAACGGTATGTATAAATGCACTTCGCTGGGGACATTATTCACTTCACGGAGACCCATCAGCCCTCCAGGCAGATTCCTCCCATGTTTTCTCAGCACACCCATAAATCTTGAAATCCTTCCCACTGAAAGAAAAAAAAAAAAAAACCCAAAACAAAAACCAACCAACAACCCAACAAGTGATGCTTACTCTAAGGCAAGCGCAGCAAATCAGCTGATACAGCTAGGCAGACCTGCTTTTATTAAAGACAGATGAATGTGTGGGTTGATCCCTGAGAAAACATCACAGGCTTCTTGCTGACAGTGATGAAGTCTTTTGACACTTGAGTTTTATTATTTGCAACGTCCAGTCTTTTCATGTTCAAAAAGAAAACACAAGCTTTTTTGAAATCAGCAGAGTAGGGAGACAAAGGGGCCTTAAAAGTACCTACCACAGACTGAACAAACAAACTTTCCAGAGGAAATCTTCATTTCCAGAGCTTAAGGAGATCCTTGAAGCAAATGGTGCTGACAAAGTGTATCTACATCCTCCATTTATTAATCTGTATTACTTCTTTTAGTGCTTCTGCTGTTGAAGCCAACTCCATGATTGCAATGCATTTGCTCTGGAAGGATTTCTGCTGTATCATGCACTAGGGAGAAATAACTGTTGAGTACAATTTAACTCTCTAAGCTGAGGAGGAAAAAAAAAAGAACAGTAATTATTCCCACTTGCTTGCCTTTCAGGAAATGTGCATTTTAAAGGCTCATGTAACTATAAAAGCACTTGCATGCTGAGCAGTTCTGAAAAAATTTTAACCAGTTTGAAATTCATGATGTTTACAGACTCACAAGGACCACTGGCAACGACGATGCTTTTAGATCCACTGTTTACTTTTCATAAATCAGGAGTGATTGAAACAGGGAACAGAAGCTTGAATCTCATAGATCAGCTGCTTACATATGGTTTCTCTGTATCAGGATCATAAGCATTTGCATTATTGGAAGCTTTCATGCATAAGAGGTTTCTCTCACACACAGAGCACTACCTGCTAGTCAGCAAGTCTGAGGAACACTTAGATGCAGAAAACTCTTCTGTCTTAATTGGAGAAATAATTGTTTGTGGCCATAAGTTTCATTCTTAGCCTGGAGAATCATACAAAATATTCTTCACTTCCAGGAATGTGCCACTACAGGTTGAATATAGAACAGTATTTGCTGGAACAGACCTTTGGAGGTCAACCAGTGCAACACTCTACTAAAGCAGGTGTACCCTCAAAGTCAAACTCAGTTGCTCAGTGCTCTTCCCAGTCCATTTCTGAGTATTTCCAAAGCTGCAGATCCCTCAGTCTCTCTGGGCAACCTGGTATGGTGTTCAAGAACTCTCATTCCCTTTCCCCCCGCCTTCTATCTATTTAGAATCTCCATTGCTGTAATGGAAATTCTCATGGCCATAGCAGACAAATCCCTGCCAGCAACACCAGCCACACAGCCAGATGCTGATCTACAGGATCCACAGCTCCTTTCTGGCTGTTCCCCTTGACCAACAAGGTTGAGGATAAAAATGGTTTCTCTCTGCCATTCATTTTAATCTCAGGGGCCACATAGTGATCCTTGGCCCCATTAACAGTATCACTGATACCCACAAGGACAAGCAGCAGTCATTAGTAGTCTTTTTGTCCAGTTCTTATATTAAAAATTGTATATATATATGTATATACACATGTATATACGCATGTATACACACATACAAACTAGGATTTTTCTGTTGAAAGACAAAAAATGAAGTCAGTTGTGAAATTACCTCTTCTACAGCACTGAAGTAAATTGTCTTGTTCCCCTTTCAATCTTTGGACCTTGGTTGCAAAGACTATAAAAAGACACGCAGTATAATAATCACCTGTTGAGGTTACAAATTTCTGTGTGAGGGATAGCTTCATGTTCCTTTCTAGAGACATCTCCTGAATTGCTACCCTGAAGCTATTTCCACATGAGTTCTGAATTTCCCACCTGGCTGTGCTGACAGCTTTTGAAGCACTCTTCTTTGTGATGTGCCACATCCAGCCCAGAGAAGGCTCTGTGCTCTGGTGAATGTTTAATATCCATTTAAATGCCCTGACCACTTTCAGCTTTCCAGCTTCCTCTGTCGAAATTAACATAAAAAATGGGGGTTTTTGCTTAAGTTCCTTCCCCTTCCACAATTTGCATGCTTTGCCAGTGCACATTAAAGAGTTCATAAAAATGCATCATGGACCCATTTGAAGTATGTGATTAACTGTTAATATGAGACATTACCTCGCAGTGCTTTGACAGAGATGATCACGTTCAATTATATTTGATGATGGTAATTCATAATTATCATTTTGGCTACATTTGAAAAATGCAGGATGGCTACTGCTAGATATTCAAAACTTCTGTATAAGCTCAAGAAATAAATACTGATGTCAGTTTTACAAATGTCCTGGCGTGACCGCTGCGACTGATCTGTCTCTGCTCATCTCAACACCGCAACTTGGACTGCTGAAGCATCTTGTAGCTAAGCTATATTCATAAAATGTAACAGTTACTCCTTATAAAACATTCTGGGCAATTTTTTATTTTCTCAAGAAACACTCATACAGAAATGGTTTTCAGTAAAACATGTCTTGACATGCAAAAGACAGAATTGGCATTGGCCATGGAGGCTTTTCACCCCTATCTTTCTATCATAGAAACCTAGAATGGCTTAGAATCATAGAATCAACAAGGTTGGAAAAGACCTCAAAGATCATCAAGTCCAACCTGTCACCCAAGACCTCATGCCTACTAGACCATGGCACCAAGTGCTTAGGTTAGAAAGGTCCTTAGAGATCATCTACTCCAACCTCCCTGCTATGAGCAGAGACATCTCTCAACTAGACTTGGCTGCTCATCCAGCCCCAGGGAAGAGACAGTTTTATATTGAAACTGAAGAACTACATTATGCCATAAATTCAACCACTGTCATGATTTTACTGAAAAAAAGTCCTAAAGAATTGTATCCAGAGAAAAAACATTCTAAGGCCTAGCTTGTGTTCAATTAGAATAGAATAGAATAGAATAAACCAGGTTGAATTGTAACTACAGAAGCCAGATATGGACTATGGGGAAAGCTGGAAAACCCAGGAAACTTCTGGACTGCATTGTGCAGGTTTCTCTGGAAGTCCATTTATGACTCCTTATTTCTGTCCATTCTGGATGAGATGCATAGAGCATAGGTACACAGGACTTTAACAGGACTTTTAACAACAGTGTCCAGCAATAGGACAAGAGGGAATGGTTTGAAGCTGAGGGAGAGCAGGATTAGACTAGAGCTTAGGAAGTTCTTCAGTACAAGGGTGGTGAGACTGTGGAATAGGTTGCCTAGGGAGGTTGTGTCTGTCTCCTCCCTGGGGGTGTTGAAAGTCAGGTTGGATGAGGCCTTGAGTCTAGTTGAGAGGTGTCCCTGCCTGTGGCAGGGAGGTTGGAGTCAATGATCTCTGAAGCCCCCTCCAACCTGGGCCATTCTATATAGCTGTACTTTCAGGGAAGAAATCAATCTATTTGCCTAGTGTATGCTATTGGCCCTGAACAGCGAACCACAATGGCTTTTAAATGAGGGTGATATTTGGCAGATGTTTTCTGGTTTTCAGAAGTATTTTGCAGTCAGGAAAATAATTCTTTTTTTTCTTTCCACAGCTAAATGTGAATAAGGCTTTTAATAAACACAGGAAAGTACAAAATGAATATACACTTATAAATGTACATGTTTGGTGATGCATATTTAAATAGTTATTGAAGCTTTTAAGTAAAGCACAGAAGTGAAAATAAATAATCAAGATATTATTATTAGTGTGCAATGTTTATAATCTCCCTTCTGCATTAGAGTAGAGTAGTTTTTTCTGTCTTTACTTCAGAAATGATCTCTGCATTCATTGCATATATTGGCAGCCAAGGTGGACTGGGGTATTATCTCTACCAGCCATTTATGTTGGCAGTGTTCTCTCCTTGTCTAGTTAATTAAAGAAGAAAAAGTATAAATTCATGATAGTGGCCAGTATATTAATGAGTAAAGATGAAGACCATAGTTCAAGATTCTGTTCTGAATAAAATGTTCACGAAGCCACCATTTGACAACTAGTCTTGTACACTGCTGTCTTGATACCTTGCCAAGGTTGAAATAAGCCACAGAATCCCCATTATTATATATCTAAAAATCATACTTTAAAGAAATCTTTAGATGGCAATTGCCTTGCAGGAGGCATCTGAAAAATCTTATACCAAAGAGCATGGGGAAGAGAAGGAGTGATAGTAGTGAATGGAGCCTATTTGGGAACCACCTTGCTAGAGGAAAATACTGAAATGAGCTTTTACCCTATGCTGTGTGTTACTCTGCCTGCACCAAGCAGGGATAGGCAGACATCCACAAAGTAGAGAGTGAAAAGGAGTGTTTGAACATCATTTCACTCCTCCTGTGTCACACATAATTCCCTGCACTGGCTTGTAAGAAGATCTGGCTTAGTTAGAAACAACATTTCCTTATACCACAAGGAAAGCAAAGAGATAAGTTGACCGTGTTAGTCACAGTACCAAATGGTTTCACTTGTCCCTACATCCTTCCTCTTTTTGTAGTGCAAATCAAGAGGCAGACACAATTAAACCTTTCACTTCAAACTCAGAGTTAATTTTTCAATTATTTCTAATGAACTGTTGGTCAATTTACATGTGTATCAGGTCCTTTACACACAGACTATAACTGCTGTTAGCCATGAGAGTAATAACATTGAGGCAGCTCCTATGGGGGAAAAAATGTTAGCATTCAGCTTCCTAATTATTAACACGATTAATCTTCTCTCTTGCTGTTTTTAGAATTCCAATGAAACTATTTAAAAATTTAGAACCTGCTCTATGGGAAAATGAAATCTTAATTGGGCAGAATGTGCAGATTTTCTACACATAAATGAGGGTTCAGGTTAACTACTCCTTGCCAATGCTATTGTGAACTAGAGGGGCTGCTCCTTCTACTTCTCAGCAGAAACAAGAGACCCGGGGTTCAAGTCTCCAAAGAACTTTTGCAAATGTTGGGCAATTATAATAATTATCCACAGGATGTGTGTGCACAGAAGCAATATACAAATGCTGCAAGCTGGATGCATGATTGAAAATGGAACCATTCAAGACTTAAATGCCACAACAGTAGAAGATGTTAGGATAAAGGCCTCGAAATTGCTGGAGTATATCACTCACTTGCTCCTAGTCAGCTTAAATATAAAAGCCTTTCTTTGCCCCTGTTTGTGGGTTGTTTGTTTTTTGTTTTTCTTTTCTATGAGGACAATTCCCAATGGAGGTAAATCAGAGTAAACACCATAAGAGACAAAAAAATAATAAAAAATAGCAAAGCAAATAAATAAAGTTTAAGTTTGACAAATTTACATGTGGAACTCCCTGGATTAGGCCATGGGTCATTCTCTTTAACTGTTCTTTCCTTTTTCTCACACAAATCCCTTCCAAGCTCTTCTGCTTTGGTGCCCACAGAAAGTTATGCAACCACTGATGAGAGAACTGAGTTACAACCAGGGGATTAATTTTATCCATTAAACTTAAGTATGGTGATAGGGAATTTCTTACAACCAAGTACAATACAACTGCAGTGATGCTAATGACACACATGCTCACTCTGAGAAATTCACCCTCTGAAGCCTTTGACAAGAGGGGAAACCCTGGCTCCCACACAGTCTGCCAGGGAATTTTTGCCATTGCCTGTGAGAGCAGGATTTCAGCCTATAGCTACAAGAGAATTTCAACATCAGCACCCGCAGAGCTCCATCCTTTAGATGAATCACAGAATGGTAGGGGTTGGAAGGGACCTCAAAAGATCATCCAGTCCAACCCCTGGACCCTGCCAGAGCAGGATCATCCGGGGCAGGTCACATAAGAACTCATCCAGATGAGTTTTGAAAGCCTCCAGAGAAGATGACTCCACAACCTCTCTGGCCAGCTTTCTCCAGGGCTCTGTCACCCTCACAGGGAAAACATTTTTCCTTCTGTTCCTATGGAACCTCCTCTGCTCCAGCTTGTACCCATTGCTCCTTGTCCCATCATTAGAGATCACTGAGCAGAGCCTGGATGTCTCCTCCCCATGTTCCCCTTCACATCTTCATCAATATGAATGAGGTCACCCCTCAGGCTCCTCTTCTCCAAGCTAAAGATCCCCAGCTCCCTCAGCCTGTCCTCAGCAGAGAGATATTCCACTGCCTTCAGCACTTTTGTGGCTCCGTGCTGGACTCTTTCAAGCAGTTCCCTGAACTGGACACAATATTCCAGATGCAGCCCCACCAGGGCAGAGTAGAGGAGGTGGAGAACTTCTCTTGATTTACTAGCCACACCCTTTCTAATCCACCCCGGGATGCCCCTAGCCTTCTTGGCCACAAGGGCACATTGCTGGCTCATGGCTATGCTGTTGTCCAGCATCATTTCCTTTCCCCAGAGCTGCTCTCCAACAGGTCAATCCCCAGCCTATACTGATCCATGGAGCTGTTTTTTCCTAGATGCAAGACTCTCCACTTGTTATTATGCTTCTCTTTATACAGAAAGCTATTTTGTGGAAAAGGGAGTACTCACAAAGGAGGAGGGGGAGAGGAGTAGTGGTGTGTTTCTCTTTATAGAACAACTTCCACAGAGATTAAGTTAAAAGTTCTGCTGCACAGGAAAAACTGAGTTTTAATACAATTGCTGTAACACAAAGAGTATATATAGCAGGTATCATAGCTCCACAATTTGCCTCTTTCTGAAATCCATTTATGCAAGGAGCTACTTAATTCAGTTGTAAACTGAATATTTGTAACATCTTGCTGAAAATCTGGTTGGGTGAAATGAGTAAGTTTCATACCACAGTTGCCAAACTTTTCCATTCATGACTCCACTACTATCTGTATTTCCAGGCTTGCTTCCAGATTTTTCTAGTTTAGGAAATGCTGCTTTGAGACTTCAAATTAAAAGCATATGTTGAGATTTGGTCTGACCTTTAGAATTTGAAAAGTAGTTGCAAGAGATGATGAGGGCGCGATAGATGGAGGGGCAGGAAGAGTCAATATGAAAAGCTTTCCCTCACCCACAAACACAATCTTCATTCTAATCACTTTTTACTGTGTTTTCTTTTTGAAATGAAGCTTTCAGCACACTGCTCTGTGCATACATTTGTGTGTGTCAATTTATCAATTTTTCCTGTTGCTCATTAACAACTTTGTACCCATTGGCCAATTTACTACAGCAACAACAAAACTCTCGTTCATTCACATTTCATAAAAGAAAAGGCCAAGCAAAGGAAGAAGGATATTTTTTAGTGGTCTCCATGCTGCAAAGTAAGCTTTTACCCATCACTGGTCGCTAGAGGATCCACCCTTCTGAGATCTCTCTTGAAGATGCCACCTCCAGAACAGCACTGCTTGTTCATGCCTTCTTTTAGCACCAAGGAACCCATCCATAAGACACAAAGTCACAGGAAACCAGGCTTTATTAATTCCTCCAGACAGGAAGCAGGTATTATTAATTAATATTAGGTTGATAGCTGGAGGCTAAATGTGATACAAATGTGGCAGTGTCAGGCTGGATGCCAGTAGAGGGAAGCCAGAGGGTTCAGCAAAATCAGGTAATTTAAAAGAGCACATCATATTGGTCCCATAGTGTCTGCTGGTGCCTGGAGGCATGCACTGGGGAGGTTAATGCATGATAATCCATTTTGCACCCACTATAAAGAAAACTGTCAGCTGAACTGACTCAAGGCACCAGGAGACAAACTCAACTGGTTCTGATGGCATCTGCAAATTGGAGGAATCTATAATGGGGTTCTGTTTATGTCTCCAGAAAACACTCAGACAAAAATGGTTTTGTGACCCTCCTCTAGTCTCCTGGTTTCTGTCACAAAAGCCTGTGAACCCAAATGCTCTGTGTGACATATTCAGTCTTATCCTTGAAAATTTAATTAAACTTAGCATAAGGTGACTCTTAGCTTTGCCAGTGAGCAGCATTGTGCTCTGTATCAGTTTCCATCTTTGGATTGGTTTCCTATATAAGTAAAATTCAAATTGAAAAAGCATTAAAATTGCAAGTTTAGAACGAGGCTGCATTTCACACTAAGGTCAAAGCTACAGATATTGCAATTTAGCATCACCTGATCTCTGAAAAACAATGGGAAATAAATGAACAATCATTTCTGCAGCTGTTTTGCTCAGTAACAGCACTAATATAGCTGTTAGACCTAGGCAGCACTCATCATCTCTGGCAGAGCAAGGAAAAAAAGCTGCCAAGCTAAGTACCTGATAAGCTTTCACATTCAAGTGTTTGCATGTAGTATCAGCATTTCTCTAGTGCAAATGACAGTAGATGACAGCTGTCACCTAACTGCCTATGATGCTTTGAAGGATCAGGAACTCCCAAGAGGTGGGTTTAGGGACAATTTTTATTCCACCAGTGAGTAAACTTTGTCAGCTTGCTGGACTAGAGAGAAGGAATCCCTCTGATGCCCACAAGGAGGGGGGGAAATTATAGACATGATTAAAGAAAGAAGTAAAACAAAAGATTAAGCCTGAGTTTTTCATCAGAGACTAAGGGAACTAACTTAGTTCAAAAGAATTTAACTCCTTCAGGCTCTTTTGGAATTCCCAGTCTGCCACCATATTGTGACACTGATGACTGCAGTTACTCAACCAAGAAGAAACACTAACGGAAGTTTGAGTAAGAGGACACCTCCACGAGGCTGCATTTTAAATAGCATTGTGTTTATCACTGCCTCATGACATACAACTCCATTATTTGTTTTCTTCAGGGACCTTTGCATTGCCCCTCCGCTGTCAGGGGATGCACACCCACACCCTCACACACCATTCAGCTCTTCCTCCTCAGTTCAAACCCAAACTGGAGATGCTCTGGCTTTCCTTCTTAACTGAGATTTGCTCCAGGCTGTCACTGGCTGTTAAGGAAGTTTAAAATTACTACACTACCTCACAGAGGGATACACTGGAAATGTTGTCTCCAAAGTTTATGATCTGTCTCATCCTGACTGTCCCTTCACACAAACTGTACATGAAGTTCATGGGACCACTGAAGAATAAGTGCTTTTCTGAAATAAGTGGAAAGGTGTTTCTGATTAATTTAGATACACAATGACACCCTGTGCCTTCTATATACCTTCTGCTCCACGCTGAGCAGAGCTGCAGTTACTTCATACACACACAAGCTATTTTCTCTCTAGTGTTCACAGAGGGTCAGCTGCATCCAGAACATGTTGAACATAAAGGAATATGTTGTATAATTAATCTGTCCATGTAAAGGTAAGCCTAATGCACACACGAAAGAAATGATCAGCTTGACTGGTAATTTACAGGGCATGTAGAGTAGTTTGGATGTGTGGCTATCATGCTCACTCACTGCAGTGAGCTGATCTGCATGCATGTGGGGAAGAAAAGTCAGGATGTCTCTGGCAGACTAAATGGAAATACAGATCTTACCAAAGTTATGACCATCTGGAAAAGTCAGGGAAATGTTGAAAACCCATCAAAAATTTCCTGCTAGACAAAGTGGACATATATTATGAAACATGTGTAGTAGAGCTGAGACCTGGGATCAAGGAAAGAATGCATCTCTTGGGAGGCTAGTCCTCCAGGATCCGAAACGACAGGAAAATGGCTGACATCTGAACTGAGCTTTGCCTTTCTACACAGGAGTATGAATCTTATAAATGTCCACCTTCATTACAGATGTTAGATTCCTCACTGAGACCGTCTTCAGGAACATTTCATATCTTCCTTAAATTGGTGAGATATCCCTCCCTTTTAATTTACCACTGTCTGATAGAAAGGATGAGTCAGTTAGAGCCCTTCAACTTGCTTCATTTCTCTGCTGTCATTTTATTAAGTTTTCTACCATGGTCTTTTGCTTTACAAGCATAAGACATAGCACCTACAGCTGTCAGATGGCATTCTGCAAGAAATATCAGAGCAACCTGAGACTACTCTTCATGAAAAAATTGCATGAGGGAAAGCATGCTAAGTCTGTCACAACTAAATTTATCACAGAATTTAAAGTATGGCTTTGCTTACTTAGCATGATCTCCAGCACAACACACATTACTGTTTTCCTTGCCAGGTTAGTTACTTAAACATATTTATAACTACATTGTGGGGGGGAAAAAAAGGGTACTTTCAGGTTGTTCCTGTTCCTCTTTTACAAACCTTTGTTTATCATTTCTTTTCCCATGATATATACAATTGAACACATCATAAGATAGAGAGTAATGCCTAGGCACACATTTTGTAGGCTTTTCATGCTTAGAGGAAAAATACTTTAAATTCTATATCCTATATTTTCCCTTCCCTTCCCTTCCCTTCCCTTCCCTTCCCTTCCCTTCCCTTCCTTTCCCTTCCCTTCCCTTCCCTTCCCTTCCCTTCCCCAAGGACCTCAGCTCAAGGCAGAATAGTGTCAGATTCTCAGCTGTGTGCAATAAAAGGGCAATACAATGAACTATTTCTAAAATTCCTGCTGTGAGACTTACAGAATAACATTTCTTTCTTTGGGGATTCTCAGCAAATGTCGGCTAATTATTCCTGACATTTATTCTGAGGTCCCAGAGTGAAGGAGCACCTGACCAGCTAGATTTAATAAACTAATAATAGCCAATTTAAAACATTTACTGACTTCTACGTTGGAAGGTAGAGCCAGAGGGTTTCCCTCATACCTGAGAACATTGCAGCTGTGCTTTTGTATACTTTGGGGATACCAAAGGTAAAAACAGGCATTTAGATGCTGTAAACCCTCCATGAAATGTCTACTTGGTGGGCATGTGCTGCATGTGAGCCTGGAGAGTAGTGTGCTGCTGTATTTTCAGTGTCTAAGCCATAGTGCACTTAGTATATCATCAGTTTCTTATTTTTGTCTATACAGTGATGCTTCAGTATTTCTTTCGATAGTCACTGGAGGGAACCTGAGAGGACTGTATATAAGAAGAGCATTGATTTTCATTTTTAGCTATCAAAATGCCTAGGCTTTCTGCACAAAGCATAGGTCTTTAATTGCACTTAATGTAAAGGATCAGCAGAAGTCCAATCAGCCTTCTGATTAGGGATCTGCCCCACCAGAAAAGCTGTGTAGGTGGTGGAGGGCAAACCCAGAAGCAGACACTCCTGCCACGAAGCTCCAGGTGCCTGAGACATTGCTACACCAAGGGATGAAAAAGCCATCCTGCTGCTGACAAGGGTGCTCTGGAACCAGAACTGGTAGAGCTGCATCAGCACAAATCCCCACACTGGCTGATTAACTTTAAATTAGATTGATTACTATATTAAATGTTGTATCACAGGAATTCTGTGTTAAAAATAGAACATACATTATGGCTTGCTTTAGAGGAACAGTAGAAGGGAACAATGGAATATATTTGATATCCCACCAGTAAGATAACATCACTGTGTATTTTTTAATGCTTGTGTGTGTAGGATCTCCTCAGGCTTGCGACTTCCACCTACTCTCTCCAGTGTGCTGTGTGGATGTTTTAGATAGTGTCAGTGTTAGCTCAGGGCTTTCTCTCTTGAGTAACTTTGTCAAGCCTAGCCTCTCCTTCCCATTCCAACAGTGCCCATTGTCTCCTTTCAAGGGATGTAACAGCCACAATGGAAGAAGATCACGATCAGTGCTTTCTGCTAACTGGAAAAACATTACCTCACTTTTTCATTGAACTGTCTAAGCATCCTACATCAGGGAATTCTTAAATATTTCATTTTCTTTATAAAAAAATGGAATGTCACCCATTGGAATGATAAAGCCCAATATCAGAATGGCCTAAAGAATGGGATTTTTCTGTTAAAATATGCTCAAAGGGAGGATTTGATTCCCTGGCTGAATGTGCTGAATGCTAAAATACGAAGAAATAAAGGAGGTTTTCTCCTCCTTTCAGTGTACAGCTCTTGGTGTATAGAATGCACAATGGTGAAAACTTGTAGGCAAGATCAGTGAAGGAACTAAACTTTTGGAGAAAAAAATGAAATCAAATGTTTGGTATTGCCTAGAAGAGGGTAATTCTCCACATGGACAAGCAAGAGCTCAATAACGCCACTGGCAGAAGTTTAGGTAAGATCTCAAAAAGATACTTTCTTATCTGACACATATTAAATAAATGGGAGTTAGTTTCCCAAGCATTTTCGTATATATGGCTTCAAGCTTTGCAGGTGATTACAGAGAAAGGTAGAAGCTTAAGGACTAAGACTCTGGACTCACTTACATAAAAGTACACAGGTTATTAGTCAAGCTAAGTTTTTGGCAAGGTGTAGCTTTGAATTATTTGACCTGGGTTACTGACAGATTCAGGCCCAGACTTTTGGTCTTACAGGAAAAGAAAATTTCTTTCCTTCAAGGAAAGGATTTTTTCTTTTAAGTCTCTCTTACTGTTTTACTCCATTGAAAAAACTGTAACTTAACACATATAAAAGTTAAATGTTCTGTTGATGGAGAAATTGCTTATGAAGGAATGCAATTATTTTCTTGGCTGCTTGTTTTGATTCTTTTTCTCCCTGGCATTACTATAGGCCTTCCAGGAATTTAGAGCTTCAGAGAACATTGTTTTGTTTATGGGATAATTCATTCAGCATTTCAGTTCATTGGTAAATCTTCCCTTTAAGTTTCCGGTGCCTACCATTAATCTCAAATGTACAGCACTGCAGAGAAGGTGGTTAAGCAGCTTACATGAAGGCTAACTAGCTGCATGCAAAATCTGGTGTTTCTTCTATGACAGCCTGACAAGCTTGCTTTTCTATTTAATATCCAGGATTGTGGCTCATTTCATAGCAATGCAGAAAGTCTTCCCCTTCACCCTATGAATATCAGTTTTGTCTAAACCAACTTATTAAAAAAGATGAAAGACATTGGTCTTCAAATCTATTCTTTTTTTTTCAAACAACCCTCTCTGAAGCAACCTTCACCATGTGCCTGGTGATAAAATATAATCTCTTTTCAAAGATATTATGTATTCACTTCATGCATTTTAAGCACTTGGAGTATTCAAGTGCACTGCCCTCCATGAGGAAATGTAGTGTCAGCTGGATTCTGCATATGCTTCTCTATAATGTTTTCATGATAATGCAAATACATCCTTCCTCCTTTTTGTCACAGCTAGGCTTTCAAATTCCCACTTCCAAACCTTAGCAGACATAGGTTTCATTAAGAACAGCAACACAAAGGATGTGAAAAACACTCAAAGTGGTTAGCACCTGTGGCATTCCTGAAAAGGGGTAAAGCTTCAGGGCTGGAAACACAAACAACTTATATGGCTGTTTCATCAGCAACAAAAATGATGAAAACATGTTTTTCAGCTTTTCTTAACCCTCTCTGCAATACTCCCATGTCTTTCTCACATACTCCTTTGCTACCTTCACTCCCTCCTGCATCTTCCACATATTTGGCTGGGTGAGTGGCAGCATATGCTGCGACAGATTTACAGCTGCACATGTGCTGACTGTCCAAACATATACGTGTGTTGACCAGCCAGCTGGCTGTTTCCTCCTGAAACAAGAGGAGTCCTGGATTGCAATGGCTTTTCCTTCAAGGGAATGCTAATTAGGGACATCATTGCATGCCTGTTTCACTGGAAATGTTCAAAACCCGCCTGGATGTATTCCCCTGTGACTTGGCACAGGGAGTTGGACTGGATGACCTCTGGAGGTCCCTTCTAACCACTAACATTCTGTGATTCATAAAAATTGAGTGGGAATTTCTAATTCTTGAGCCTATACCTCTGTCAGGCTTGGTTATGACTGGACAACAAGCTCCAGGATGGCAACAATAGCCAGACAGACGGTCTCCATGGTCACACAAGCCTCATTTCTTTAGGAAGCAGAGCTGAAATAATTTACTTCTCCCTCTTACATCAAAGGATATTAGAAACATTTACATCTTTACTGTGGGTTGTTAAATATAAAGCACCTCTTCTATTTGCCATCTTCTTTTCTAAAGACATGTTCAGATTTCTCACTGAAGCCAATGAAAAGTTCAGGCATGGGAAGGGTAGCTAGGTAGAGAGATGTACAGAAACATACCTGGATTTGAAGCAACCAAAGGATTTTTCTACATGCCTGCTCAGTGGTTTGACATCACTTCTTCTTAGAGAAACAGAATAGTATTCACACACAAAGGAAATTCTGAAGAAAATCTTGCCCAGAAAGACCAAAGGAAAGTTAGGTCCCCTGTTGATCAGTCCACACCAGAGGATTAAAATTATTCCTCTAATTCAGACCAAGATGAGCTTCATAGGCTTAAATATAATGACAGTGGAAGATTTAAGAAGCATTAGTAACTGTGGTACTGTGCATAAAGATGTTCTCTTGAAAATGTCAATTTATTGGAAGCATACATTCTTCTTATTTCACCCTGAAAGCATGTGACAAGTCAGAAAGTAAGGCTTTCACACATTGATTCACTATTTTCACTAAAGCACGTGTTCTGATAAAGAGGAAAGGGAATATCTGTGGCCTTTCCTGATTAATGGCATGATGCCTTGTCTACCTCTAGACATCCCTCATTCAGTCATTTACATCTGAGGTGGCCGTTATCAAAATCTTTACAGCTAATGGGAAGAAACAAGCTTGGATAGGGTTTAGCTGAGTTGGTTTAGTTCTTTTAAGATGATAGGAGCTGAGCCCTAAAATTGCTCATTTATCTCCATTGATTAGAGAAGTCATAAAAAATATTTCAGCTATACATAATTTTGGCCTAGATATAAAAATTTTGCAAAATATCAATATTTTGAGAAAGAAATATTGCTTAGATTATAATGAAATTTAAAGGCATTTTTCATCAGCTGTTTTTTTCCAGTCATTTCACTGATTTTTTTTTTTTTAACTCTCAAACTGATTCCTGAGGATAAAATAATCTCTCAGTAGACCCCAGCTCTTCCTTAGGAATAGGAAAGAATTAAGCTCTTGCTGTTTTCTCCAAGAGCTTCCCTAAACAGTGTATTTACATCATAGAATCCTAGAATGCCTTATGTTGGGAGGGACCTTAGACATCATCTCCTCCAACCTCCCTGCCATGGGCAGGGACACTTCTCAACTAGACTCAGTTGCTCAAGGCCTCATCCAACCTGGCCTTCAACACCCCCAGGCAGGAGGCAACCACAGCCTCCCTGGGCAGCCTATTCCAGAGTCTCACCACCCTCATACCGAAGAACTTCTTCCTCAGATCCAGTCTGACCCTCAGCTTCAAACCATTTCCTCTTGTCCTGTCTCTAGACATGCTTATGAAAAGTCCCTTTGAAGCCTTCCTTTAGGATCCCGTCAGGTACTGGAAGGCAGCTTTAAGGTTCCCCCTGAGTCTTCTCTCCTGTCTGAGAGACTACATATCTTCATAGCAGAGGTGCTCCATTCCTTGGATCATCTTTGTGGCCCTCCACTGGACTCTCTCCAACAGCTCTGTGTCCTTCTTATGATGTGGCTACCAGAACTGGTCATAAGAAAGCAAACCTAAGCTCTACTTGGGCTTGAACAAATCATGTATTCATCTCCTCACTCCCAGCTCTCATTTGATACTTGCTAGACCTCTCTGTGGTCTCCTGCCAAAGGAATCACATTTTGATTTTAGGATGCTTCAATAGAGCAATCTTTTGTCCAGCATCTGTTTTCATCAGCTTGCTTAGCTTTTCTGCCTTGAGAACTTTGAAAATGTCCAGTGAATGAGCTGCCCAGTGGTACATCTTCATGCTCCTTCATCACTGTGGAACTTATTGGTGATTTCAGTGAGCTCACAAATATAGAGGGGCTTGAGCCTTTGGAGAGTTGTTGCTGCAACTCTAATAAGAAGGTGTTGATAAATCTTTGGCAGTTCTCTTGCGAGACTGGCTCAAGGTTACTCTTTTTGCTTTTTTTTTCCCCACTGTACTTCCTGCATGTTATTTGTGATGCTGTATTTTTGCTACTGTACAATTAACTGCAGGTATTTATACTCTAAAATGAAATGCCTGATCCTCTTCTGCATTTACCCCCCCACCATTTTATACCTTCAAGTAATCATTTTGTCTGAGGGTATGACGCATCTTGCTTATGTTCCTAAGATTCCCTATAGCTGTTCTTCTTTTAAGAAGGAAATAGACTTCCGTTCCTCATAACAGTCTTATCTTGATTTTATTACTGTAAATTAATTATGGGAGAATGACGAGTCATCAGGACATTGTGACTGTAGAAAATTATATTTATTCAAATTAGTCTTACAGGAGGTTAAGGTTCTCTTACACCAAAGGGGTTTGGGTTGTTGGGTTTTTTTTTGTCCCCTGACATTTTAGCACTCTTCCCACATTGTTGCTTGTGGGTCAGAATGTATTTCTCCTTGTCATGATTTAAGAAGTGAGTGCACACATGGAATAAAAAACATGTATGTGAGCATAGATCATCAAGGCTAGAAGCACAATAAATTATTTCTTCACGTGACTAATTGAAAAGATACTTCAAAAGTTGGATTTCTAGATTTCTGTGAAGGTTTGGGTTGTTGTTTTTTTCTTCTCTAGAGCCAACTGAAAAAGCAACTGCACTCTGCTTTAATGTGTTTGTCACTGTCTGTCCACTTGTAGCTATCAATCAGACTCTGAGACTTCTCACAACATGTCTTTGATTAACCAAAGACATTGCCTCTGTGTTCATCTGGAATTTGGAGAATGTAGCCAGTCATGTAGATGTCTCCTTCCCAGTTATATATAAAACGAAAATACAGCTATTCAGATGACAACTCATGAATTGTACCATACTGTACAACAGCCTTAGGGGGGAAATAAACAGCACTGTACACTTGAAGGGAATTTGACTGCAATGAGGGGAGCTGATGGGGTGGAGGGGAGCTGTAGGCTTTGCAAGCCGCAGTTTTCTTGGAAACAGATGATACTGCAGAAGGCAGATGCTTTGGTTTGAAAAGCAGCGTGTTATGCAGATGAACACTGGGCTTTACCAAGTGTAATATCTGAAAGGAAAGAGCTATCAAAAATAATTATCTAACCTCAAAGTCACCTCTGTAGTTTAAAAAAATAAAAAATTTACATGTTGCTACTGGTGCCTCATATGGTGGCATTTGAAGAGCACAGCATTTGAATTCACTGAAGTTGTTCACATCCACATAAAGCAGAGATTATTTCCTGTCACACTGGTAGGCTCCCAGAATGCCAAGTTCTTTACGCTGCATGAACAGATTGCATAATTATCTGTTGACTTTCTTGAAAGGAGACTTGGCAATGCAGCATGATTAGGTTTTCCAGAGTTGGCAAAGGTCTAGGTGACACTTGAGGATCCTATTAGTGCAGTTTTTAATAATGAGCAGAAACTCATGGGACTTTATAAAAATACATAAAACCAACCACATAACAGAACCAAACCCATAATGATGAAACACCTCAAATGTGAGATATGTGTTTGGTTGATTTGGCAGATGATGTCAAACTGACAGAGTTTGAGGGTGGATTAAGACTACTATGTGGTTTCTGTGCAGATGAATAAGTATCCTGCAGATTAAGAACTGTGGAATCTTGGTATTCTGGCAGTGTGTTTCCATAGGTTTGTTCAGAAATTCTTGAATTCTTTGAACCATTTTCACTTCTGATTGGAGATCAGGCATTGCAAGGTGTATATGAAAGCAAGTAATTGATTCAGAAGGGAAATCAGAGGTTAAAATTGCAATTTTCTCCAAAGGAAGCCTCCCATGTTTTGAATTTTTAGTAGCTGTCTGTGTATTATTAACAACCCTACTTAGATTTGACAGGCAAGTAATAATGTGGTTATTCATCTCAAAGACAGTGGACCAGAATACATTTCTGGCTCTATAAATGCATTTTAAAAGCTGAAAGACAAATTTCATTGCAATAAAGAACAGGGATTTGGTAAATGTAATCTTTGGGGTTTTATTGGTAGATAAATCTTTCTTTTTCTACAACTGCTGGTTAGGGTTTTAGAAAGTTTAATAAATAGAGTAAGCATCCCCCTATTTATTAGTAAGCTGAGAGTGTGGCATGCTTTTCAAAATATATTGGGTCGATCCATTCTGTGTCTAATGCCACTGAACCCAGTTCAGTTGCACAGATCTGGATCTGGTTCAACAAAAAGAATTTACCTTTCCTTGAACAATATTGTCCAAAGTTAAGGACAAATGATGCTAAAGGATGAAAGTCTGTTCCCAGCAAATCCTACTGGAATTTGTCCATAGGTACACAGAAGTGCCCAGCTGATGCCCCAGTGTATTTTTTGTATCATCATCATCCCTACATGCAGGTGCAGTGGTTTCCTCTCCTAGAATATTTTGTAGAGAGTATATTCCTTACACTAAGCTGACTTTTGTTTTTTTTCAATAGAAATTTGAGATTTTAGGTAATAAAAATGTGAATAAATAAAAATGATACAAAAGTTACCTTGGTAGACTGAGGTAGATTTCATAAAGTAACTCTGCACACTTGTATATGCAAATGGCAACTAGAAACTAAATTTTACTGCCAAAAATAGAGTCACAGAATCAACCAGGTTAGAAAAGACCTCAGAGATCATCAAGTCCAACCTATTACCTAATACTTAACAGCTCATGACAACTAAACCATGTGTCACATCAAGTGCCACATCCAATTCTTTTTTGAACACCTCCAGGGAATGGGACTCCACCACCTCCCTGGGCAGCACATTCCAATGGCCAATTACTCTTTCTGTGAAGAAGTTTCTCCTCACCTCAAGCCTAAACTTCCCCTGGTGCAGCTTGAGACTGTGTCTTCTTGTTCTGGGGCTGGTTGCCTGGGAGAAGAGACCAACCCCCACCTAGATACAAGCTCTTTTCAGGTAGTTGTAGAGAGCAATAAGGTCTCCCCTGAGCATTTAAGCATTTCATTTTTGAAAGGTAAAATACAAAACTTTTGATCTGAAGCTGGTTTATTTTCCTCAAGCATTATAGTTTTAGAAGCCTTTTTTTTTTATTTATTTTTGTAATGCTAAACCAATATCCATTTATTTTTCACCTCTATTTGCCTCTAATTCTCATTATTATTCTGACTTAAATATCCATTTAAAAAAATAAATTCCTATCCTCCTGTTTCTTTCTCTATGTTCTGGAAAGTTTAGGCTCAAGGTGAGGAGAAAGTTCTTCACAGGGAGAGTTGTTAGCCATTGGAATGTGCTGCCCAGGGAGGTGGTGGAGTCAACATCCCTGGAGGTGTTCAAGAGGGGATCGGATGTGGCACTTGATGCCATGGTTTAGTAGTCATGAGGTCTTGGGTGACTTGATGATCTTTGAGGTCTCCTCCAACCTTATTGATTCTATGATTCAATGGAAACACTAGATGCATGAGTTAGCATAACAATAACTGAAATAATAGTATAGATAACAATAACTAAAGCAATTAAATATATATATATATGTATATTATAGATAACAATAACTGAAACAATAACTGAAATAAACATGATGGAAACTGTCCAGACACAAAGCAAGTGTAGTATCCTCATACAGCTTATTAAATAAAGATAATTCCTCAGTTATATAATCTAATAATGAAGTAAATGACAATATAAAGTTGTGATCTAATGACAGCTATCTTCTGTGTGGTTTGTAGCAAGAGAGTGTTTTTATTTCTTTTTGCATCTGTCATTTTAAACTCGGTAGTCATAAAATATACAGTAAAAGAAAATACTTGGAATTTATTCTTGTTCTCCCCAGGGAGTACTAAATTCTGGTTCATTGTCACAGTCTGCATGTTATCCCTCCAGCTGAGGAACTGTGTGATGAAGGCTTATCTTGTTCTTGTGAGGTTCTACCAGAATGAGCACATTGTTCACCCAGCCTGTGAAGGAAGTGAAGTGGAATTTGCTCTCTGGTTATAATAGGAATTGTGTGAAGTCTCAAAAGAGGGGAATGTCTCTTAATTCTTTGGCCTTTTATATGAAGAAACATTAGCACCACAATACATTTGTTGCCATAACATATTGCTTCACTTTCCACATTGTTCAAGTGTGTTTAGGCTCTTCAATGCTGTGGAAAGAACAAACAGATGCATGGGAGTGGGAATGCTAAACGGCATAGAGAAGCAAGGACAAAGTTGTTTCAAGCACCTGATTGTCAGGTGGGTAGCAGGCATAGTCAGAGCTATGGTCCAGCTGGGATTATTAGAGACCCACTTTTGTTCCTGTCCATTCCAAGTGGTGAAGCCATCTGGAAATGTGACATAGCTGAAGCTGTGGACTTTAGAACTTCTGGATTGACTTCCTTGATTCTGCACTTGCTCCATTTGTCTGACATTTCTAACCCATTCTTCAACCACGGGCAGGGTAGGGGGCCAAGTCCCAGAATTTCTGTAAGAGACTTCATATAATTTGCAGAGTCACTAGACCTTGCTTTCTTAACGCTTCTGTAAGCCATCTGAATCTTAGTCTTTTCTAAACACAGTACCAAATTGTAAACATGCAAACAATGCTTCACTTAAGTTGTTGCTTCAGATTTTCTCTGGATCATGCAGCGATGAAATATTCTGTCTTGTGACAGCTGTTTTTCTGGCAGATTTGCTGGACTCAGTCCAGTTTTGAGTGGTCAAATACATGTGAGAACCAACAGTAGTGCTGTTAGATTCTCTGCACTTGAAAATGTCAACAAGGAGGCCAGAGAATTAAAGTAATGAACCAGGCTCATTTTTAGGTTTTCCTTCTAAAGTATGGCTAAAACATTTTGATAATGCTAGTCTGGGAAGTTTTGCTTGCCTGTTTTACACTAGAATAACTTTCCAGAGGTTATGACAATCAGTTTCATTTCAAAGCATGTCTCAAAACAGAAACTCATCTATGAGGAGCAAAAACCTACCAGAAACTCTCTCTCCTCATTTTTCCTCTCCTCGCTGCAGTCACTCTTATCCTTTCTCTGAGTAGCTGCTGGGTCACGAGCTCTTGGGAAACAAAACACAAAAATAGGATGAAACTGCAGATGCTAATTATTTTTTTTTTTTGAGAGGAAAACAACAGTAGAAAACAATCCTCTGTCTTCTTTGGTTACCCCTTCATCCCACATATGATAGATCTTTGACAAACACGATCATCTTCACATTTCTATCAGTCTTACAGTTAATTGGAGAATTTCAAATTGAAAGCTACCAATCTGCTATTTTTCACAAGTACCCAGCCCTCACAGAAACTAAATTTGTGTAGCACAATCTCTCTTGAATTCCTAAAATCAGCTAATCTATAAATAATGCAGACAGAAGGCACAAAACACACTTTATACCCTTTTATCCACCTGCTATCAAGTCAATGCACGTCTGTTAAACTAAATTGTTGGCAGCAAAGTTAGAATGAGCTTTCTCACAGTGATTAGATGTCATTGCTGGCTCTGTGTCTAGTAGCATATGCTACTAGAATATATCTGCCCTATAAATGGGAAGAGTTACTATATCAGCTATCATTTCATTGAACATCAAACTGATTGTGCTCTCTCTTCATGAGGTCAGAATTACAAAGGGAAGCATAAAAAGGATGCAAGTATTTCCAATATCCACCTAGCTAGCAGCATGTCTAATTTTGCATTCTTCTTTAGAAGTTGACCAGCATCAGGTTGCTTAGAATAAGGTCATGTAAACCACATGAGGGTAACAATGTATAAAGTTTGGTAGCATAAATCCATGTCATAATCTTCCTTTGTGCAGGGTCATTACTGCAATACATTTCAGTGAAGATCAAAGGAAGGAGCTGGAGGGTGATGCTAAAATGATTCATTGGGTGCCTGCAGGTCTTTCTCCCAGAATAAGAGAAAGACAATTTGGCATAATAGGAAGTCTCTGCTATGCGATACCCAATTCGAAACTGACATAATTCCTGTTAGCACTACCATTTCTTGTCTAATTTTTTGTATCTAAGCATACAGTTAAACAACAACAAAACAAAATACTTCCAAGTCAACCAAACAGCAACAACAAAAAAGGGCAAAACACATATAAGCCTAATTTCAGAATTTCAGATGCATCAATATTTAGAGAGTCTTCCCAAAACACCTGAAGATTCTGTCTCTGAATCCTAATCCTTTAAAAGTCCTCATCTGAGAAACTCACCACTGAGCTCCGACCAGCAGATGACTTTATAACACGACTCTCATGTTTCAAGAACAATCAAGAGAGGTAACTTCCCTGTTCTCATAATCATTTATTCATTAGGTATTTCCTCTAGTGGTGGAGAATTCAGGGTCATTTGTTTCCAAGAAAACACGTTCCAAGGGAACATGCCACTCATAAGGCTGTAGTTTTTTCTTTAGTACACCTTTTCTTTGAGTGCCAAAAGATTCCTGCATGGCCTCACAAAACCAACATAAACATATTTTATCGACTGAAATATTGTTTACAAATACTTTCAACTCTTCTGCCTTTTAGGGACTGACACAAAGCTTTTTGAAAGGCACTCATAGCCTTCCATTGATTTAGATGACCTTTTCACCGGCTCCTTGGAGTGGCTTGAGGGGAGAATTAATCTGTGATCAAGATTAAATCCTAAGGATTTCTAAAGCTACTCAAACAGGAATTAATTCTTCTGAATTCAGTGGAGAATGCAGTATAAAATCCAAGTTATTGAACCAAGGCTGAGACCCAAAAGTGGTGCTAGTGTAAAAGCTTATGCTGTTATTTTATTTTCCTTTATTTTCTCTTCTCTGGTTTTGAAGTATCCAGGAAGTCACAAATTATCGCATTTGTTTTCAATAAGGGATATTTTTAACTACTTACCAGTTCAAGGTTACTTTAGCTGTTCTCACATGCATGAGAGATAAGAAAGGATAGAACTGTTCAGCATCACACTGAAAATACTGTGTTAGAACCATACCCACTCATGTGAGGACTGCAAATCTCTTAATCTGGCTCTTCTCTTATTAAACTCACACTCGTAAAGTGTTAATTCCTTCATTAAACCCACTTTCAGATTTCCCATGAACATGTAATACCTTCCTGTTCTATCCTCTGCCACCTTTGCCGTGCTTCCAGAATCAGCAATGCAAAAATCAATAGCTAATATATTTAATTGCCAGGAAAAGCAAAGTGATAGCAGAAGAATCACGACAAGGTCATTTTCTCAGTCTCAGGCCACCAAAGAGACGCAAACACTTGCCAGCAATGAGGACAAGGAACAGCCTTGGATTGTGTCAGACTGCTCTGCTACTGTGCTGCTTGAACCACAGTGTGGATGTCAACACTCAAAACACCTTCTGTGGTATAAACACACACACATGCATAAGCATGCCCATAGACTAATCTGGGTTTTGCCACTGCACTAATTACTGCTTATTAGAGCTGTTGACTTTCCAGATGACTGCATTTAATGGGTGTTCTCTTGTAACATTTGATCTTAAAACTTCTTTTTAAATGTATCTTAAGCTGGAAAATGAGATTTTTCAGTTCTAGCACATTTAAGACACAGACAGGTCCTCAAAATCACGTCTTAACCTGATTTACAAGAGCTTTTTTTAACCTGTATTTAGAGACTGTAAGGCTTTCAAAGAGTCCTGGGTACACATTAAGTCCCATTAAGTACACGTTAAGTACCATAGGTAAAAAAGAAGTTCAGCCCTGTACCAGAAGCAAATATTTCCAGTGGAAAAAAAGAGATTTGGCACAACAGATTAACTTCTCTGTGAGCACTTCCAAAATTGTACTTTTATTAATGTCTTTCATCTCAGCTGACAGGATCATTCATCACAATTAAAGAGATAACCTGCATTAGTGAGGTTTCTGAAAGGGAGTAGTGAAATTAATTTCTAGATGGCCTTTGTGTATACAGCAGAGTTTTCAATGCTTATGAGACGAAATACCACCACCAGTGATCGTAAAAGTCTCATCTTTTCTTTGGCTAAAATAGAAAATAGACCAAGTGAGACTGCCAACAGTGATTGACTGCCATGAGTGGTCACATAAATATGGATGCTTCATGGGAGCATGTGTACTTCTCTAGATACAAGCCAACAGGTATAAGGAGTTTATTATTAGAGTAATTTGTCGTAAGCAGAATCATACAATCATAGAATCAGTCAGGGTTGGAAAGGACCACAAGGAAGGATCATCTAGTTCCAACCCCCTGCCATGGGCACCTCACATTAGATCAGGCTGGCCAGAGCCTCATCCAGCCTGGTCTTAAACACCTCCAGGGATGGGGCCTCAACCACCTCCCTGGGCAGCCCATTCCAGGGCTTCATCACCCTCATGGGGAAGAACTTCTTCCTCACATCCAGTCTGAATCTCCCCACCTCCAGCTTCATTCCATTCCCCCTAGTCCTATCACTACCTGAGATCCTGAGAAGTCCCTCCCCAGCCTTCTTGTAGCCCCCTTCAGATACTGGAAGGCCACAATAAGGTCACCTCAGAGCCTTCTTTTCTCCAGACTGAAGAGCCCCAACTCCTTCAGTCTGTCCTCATAGGAGAGGTGCTTCAGCCCTCTGATCATCCTTGTGGCCCTTCTCTGGACACGTTCCAGCACGTCCATATCCCTCTTGTACAGAGAAATGTTTCTCTGTGTGTAGGATTTGCCTGCTGCTAATTTTGTATGTAAGGCTGGATGTCATGAAAGCAACTCATTGACACTGAGCATTTTCAGAGCTCCACAACTGCAGCATCTACAGCTGCTCTTACTCCTGCCAGGTTGTCTTTATAGCTAATGCAAAGAAACACACATATTTAAGTTTTAATTCTTCTGGCCCGTTTCAAACAACCACTTCAAGATGTGATGAATCCTACCTTAGGCTCCATCAGCAGTAGTTAATGAAAACTGAAGGATGCCCATGATGACTGACTCAGACAAATTGAGCCCAAGAAGCCTAATATGGTGAAATCATTACGGCTTCCACCACCAATTTTGCAAAGTCTTGCTGCATGCATATGGATAATTTTATTTGTTCAGAGTTAAGACCTCTAAAATGAATTCTCTTTCCAGGGGTCTGGGAACCTTGACTTCTCAGTGAAGGACAGTCATCAGAATGACTGTTTTAAGCAGGTGCCTTTTGGTAATATTGTTTCTAATTTCCCTGTGTGTCAGCTATTCCATATGTAACATGTGAATCATAATATTAATCTTATTATGACCTGGTTCGACTTTATTCATTCAGATTTATAAAGTGCTTGATAAACTCAAAAGGATACAGATGCCAAATGTTATTAGCTGTGCTATTCTTCTTTATTACTGCCACCTCTTCACAGGCATTTTCACCACTGTTTGAATTTTGACCCCTCTTCATCTCTCCTTTCTAAATAAATAGGATATTTAACTGTCCATCACTGTGCCTCGATCCCTCTGAGTTTTCAAGTCAGTACATTTGTGATTCAGAGCACACCCTACAATGCCCTTTTCCCACTCTCCATTGGATGTGCCTTCCATGTGCTATTAAAGATTCAGCATCACAAGCTCTCATTATATTAATTTTAAGACACTTTTTTTTTTTTATCAACAGATGAACAATCACGATGATTAAAAATGCTTCTCCTCTCAAGGGCTTGTACAGTATTTTGCATTCTCTGGCATGCTGATTAGTTATGTTGATTGAAAACGAGTGAAAAACAGAGACAACTTATTAGCCAGTTGAGTTAGCTGCTACTTACATTAATGAAAATGTCTGGATACATGCCTATTAAGAATACTTGGGAGATCAGAGGTTGAAAAGTGATTCCTTTGCTTCTCACTGCTGACAATTTGGAAAGGATAATATCCACAAATGGCAGCTGAGGCAAGCACAGCCAACACAAGGAAAGCTGCTGTGCTGGAGTTCAGTCCAAAACAGCATTCACAAAGAGCTACTCTGAGTGGGTGCTTCTGTGCACCCTGCTGAAGGTTGGCATTGCAGGTGCTTTGGCAGCAATAATATTTACCAGCACTAGCAGCTCACAGCAGCTCCATTACTCACTACTAGCAACACATCTGTCTCTTTATTGCCAGGCATCCATGGAAATAATGGAGGGGTCAGAGTTGCTCTCTTGAAGAACAGCTTTGAGTCCTTCTTAACAGAGACTTACATGTCATTATCTGAAGGGGACCTACAGGAAGGCTGGAGAAGGACTGTTTAGAAGGGCAATGGTTTTAAATTGGAGCAGGGTAGCTTTAAGTTGGAGAGAAGGAAGAAGTTCTTTACACTGAGAGTGTAAAATATTGGAACAGGTTGCCCAGGGATGTGGTTGAGGCCCTGTCCCTGAAGATATTCAAGCTCAGACTCGATGTGGCCCTGGGCAGCCTGATAAAGTTGGAGATGTCCCTGCTGACTGCAGGGTGGTTGGACAAGATGACCTGTGAGGATCCCTTCCAACCCAATGCAATCTGTGAATTTGTTTATTTATAGGGACACCTCAGAATGCCTTCAAGGCAGCAAACAACATTTCATATATATATATATATATATATATATTTCCTTCCAGGAAGCTTCATGCTGAACACAAACCCCACTCTCCCAGCTGTGTACAGTTAGCAAGATGCACTGGTGGCCCATGGCTGTGGGAGGGAGGGAGAGGGTAAAAGACATTTTGCTAAGAATCTTCTTTCACATTTGAAATGGCAAGGATAAAAGCAGTAAAGTGATTTGCCCAAGGTGATGCAGTAAGTGCCAGGAACTGAATCCAGATCTTCTGAGTCACAGCCCAATGCCTTAATCAGCTGACCATGTTTCCAAGCATTTGGCTTTACAAAATCAGTTGGCCTGATTTACTGGCAAAGGCTTACGATAGTGAATTTTCCCACTACAAAAAGTCAATGACCTAAAAAAAAAGGAATTTTTTTTTTCCTGTTAACTGGAAACATATTGTACCTGAGAAATCCTGCAAAATAAATGCTGAGGAAAAAGGCTGGCAATAAAAATCAGGCTTACTGGTAGCACAACACCCATGCCAGTATCACTGCAAGACCCAGGTGGCAATGCCTTGTCATGAGGAACTCTCCATTAGAATGAAAAACAAGGGTCTTGTCATCAACAAAATATTTGGTTCTTGTCAGCTACTATTTCATAGAATCATAGAATGGTTTGGGTTGGAAGGGACCTCCAAAGGTCATCTAGTCCAACCCCACCTGCAGTCTGCAGGGACATCCTCCACTAGATCAGGTTGCTCAGAGCCTTGTTGAACCTGACTTTGAGTATCTTCAAGGATGGACCCTCAATTACCTCCCTGGGCAACTTGTTGCAGTGTTCCACCTCCCTTGTGCTAAAGAATTTGTTCCTAACACCCAGTTGAAATCTTATTAAAACAATAGGAAAGGGCTAAGAAAGAATTTGGAGAACTTTGCTTGTGACCCTTAGATCACTGCATAGTCACTTTGTTTTTTCCAAAATATTTAGTTCCATCCAAACAAAGAAAACAGAGTTCCTCCTGTCTGCTCTAACTCTGTTGAACAGATTTTAAACAGAATATGTACTAAAATCTGCCTGAATAAGAGAATAGTCATTATTTATGGCAATTAATATTCAGACTTGGTGAGGAAATAATTTTTAATCTATTTATAAGATTTTAAATTATTTTTTAGATTAAAACCTATATTTTAGATATAAGAGGGGGGGTTAGAACTAGATGATCCTTGAGGTCCCTTCCAACCCTAACAATTCTATGATTTCCATATAATTTAACTTGTATTTTCAATCATGTCCATATCCCATGATTGTTTTTAGCCTGGTCATTTACTCCTTTATGAAAATATATATTTAGACTAAAATATATTCTTTATCTGCTCATCTGGACATTAGATAATTGCTAATTTCACCTTAAAGTTCTGGGTTAGTGAAAAAAAAAAAATCAATTGATATATGGGAGTTTAAATACAGGCCTTCTAAATTAGCACAGAAGAATTGAAATAGTTGGGGTTTGCTTGTTCTCATGGCCTTCCCAGGGTGAAAATTGGTATTTTATTTAACTGTGCAAAGCAAGATGAACTCTGCTATTCAGAGCCTGAACTGAGAACAGCTAATTAGTAGGCAGTTTTCCTTTACAATCAAGGTCCAAGTCTTGTTTTTGTAACACAGCAGTCCAAAACTTACACTAAAGAGAGAGTGCCAGAGAGACACTTTATCAAAGCCTTCTGTTCTACAGGTTTTATTTCTCATGAATGATGGTGGTGATCTCCAGAGAAGAATCTCATATTGCTCATTTCACAGGCACACAGCACACACGCACTGCAGATTCAATAACTGACTGTAATCATTTCTTCAATGGGTGAGAAACTTCTGCAGTGCCATCCAGAAGCATTTTATAACCATGCATAAGCTTTATGTCTGCCATTCTTTAGTTTCTACTTAGGCTAATGGACAAGTGTTAGCACATAGGAAAACTGAAAGCAGAGCCCCCTTCTTTTTGTGGTATTTCCTGGAGAAGTCAGCAGTGTACTGAAAGCAGCATGTGTCTGCTGCTATGCAGCATGGATGTTTCATTTTCTCTCCTTCTTATTATAGTTACTACTACTATGACTACATGTGCCTTGGGAAATGTGTCTTTTGTCAGTGCAGTGTCCATGTGCTTAGGCAAGGACCATCTTCTGAGATCCTACTAAAATCTATGGTCAGGGAGAGAAAACACACACAACAGAATACAGAATACAGGATTAACCAGGTTGGAAAAGACCTTTGAGATCATCAAGTCCAAGCTATCGCCCAACGCCATCTAATCAACTAAACCATGGCAGTAAGTGCCTTATCCAGTCTTATTTTAAACACTTCCAGTGATGGTGACTCCATCACCTCCCTGGGCAGCCCATTCCAATGGCCAATCTCTCTTTCTGTGAAGAACTTCTTCCTAACATCCAGGCTAAAGCTCCCCTGGCACAGCTCGAGAGAGGAATTTTCTCTTCAGCTATGTGGCTAAGGCAGTTATTAGATCCAGCATCCAGCTCTTGTAGAAGAAGATAGCCAAGCATCAGCTAGAGGGATTAAAGTTTCCTTTTCTATTTTAAAGAAGGAAGCCTTGTCTGTCAGTCAACTATCAGACCAAGCTAATTAGCAATAAATAACCCTGTAAGTAAGTAAGCTTGTACATATTGAATATATAGCTCCCTAAAATCCTGGTGGAAGTTCTTCATCTAGCTGTTGGTGGTTAAAGAAAGCTCACAGGATTTGCAGGTTGTTGAAAAACAATGTGATGGGAAAGTTTTATGGTTTAGTGCATAGACAAATCCCTAAACTGAGCTACAGAGAACTTTAGATAGTTTAGAACATGCCTAATATGATAAGGGAGAGGGGAACTATAAGATGCTCTGTTTCAGACATGGAAATTACTTTCTTATTAGATTTTGAGTGATTAAAAGTCCAGTAGAATAAAACATTATGAAATAAAGTAAAAAAAGAAAGCTGGAAGTACTTGGAGGGGAAAAAAAAGAGAGAGAGCTTCAGATCCATCTGTGATAGAAGAGAACTGAGTAATAATTCCATGTCATCTGCCTCCATCAAACCAGGATTTTCTGTGAGTTTAAAAAGAGGATAAAACAAATCAGGGAGCTCTTTATACTTGCATTGTCTTGCACTGCAAGGTAGCATGAAAGAGAACTGAAAAAGAAGTGGGCCAAAAGCAGAGTTCATCTCATCCTGAGTTAGCAGGCAGCAGATCAAATTTACACCTGAAGAATAGGCCGCTCTGATAAGAGTAAAATATGTGCCCTGTGAATTAGCACGAATATTAAGCAAGGCAAGATAAAAACACATCTCATCTCTGAGCACAAGAAAATATCATTGTCTAATTTCCTCTGAAATATGTCATAAACGTGACTTTTATTCAGCGTTTTGAACACAGAATGGATCATATTGCACTCCTCGGTAGTATAGTTATGCAATTCAATGGGGGATGAAATGTCATGATTTAATAAATAGGATAAAGATTAGTAAAATAATCTAATCACTGTTCTCTCTTATTTTCAGTCATCACTGAGGATGGAAAAGAGCAGGAGAGGAAGATTAAGGCTTTATGCAGATATGGGTCAGTAGCCCACAGCTTTCCTGGTTTTTGTAAGCGCTGACATCCTTCAGCACCAAGATCTCAGAGAATGAGAGGGATTGTAAATGAACTGTGCACTTGCCTCGGCAAGCAGCAGTGGGACTGTGTTTCTGCTTGCAGGTGGGCACCCAGACAGATCTGCTCTGCTACCAAGAAAGTGCACAGGAGAGTTCTGTGGTGCCTGCACACAGCAGTCCTGAGCTGTGTTTTTGCTGCTATTATGCCTGTTTATGGCTAGGTTTGAGATAACCTTTGAAGCCTTACGTTGCATGTGCTCCTACCAAGGTCTGGCTGGACTGTCCTCAGTGTCCCATATTGCTTCACAGTCATGTCACACAGCTACAGTCAGACAGAGAAGTAGCCTGAACTTGGGCTGGGTTCAAGCTCAAACTCTCAGGTATTTCCTAGGTGTCCGGGTACACTCATTTATGCCTCCCTTTGGAGCTACAGCATTCCCAAGGGGGCCCATCTTCTTGGAGGTCCATAAGCCATTAAGAATATGCTATAGGAAGCAGGGCTGTGCAAGGCTGTGTCTCACTGCGTATTTCAGAGGAACATGTTGTCTGAACGCCTACGCCACTATTCCAAGCATCAGGCATGTTGAATTAATTACAGGCATTTGATGGTACCCAAATGAGTCAGTGAATTCAGCAGCCACACAGGATGCCTTCTGCTTTCACACAGTGGAGAGGCACAGCCTCAACCTGAACGTGATCTCTCAGCAGTTTTGAGATCCCTGGTGCTACACCTGACTTCCACCAACATGTCCATGTGGAGAATCAGATATATAATCTGCCATAGTGCTCTCATGTGAACTGCTAACAGATGGCATTTTTTCTGTCTAAAATATGTGCCTGTAGCTGGTTTCTTTCACACTTCTCCCACACACACACACGTTTGGAGGGTTTTTTTTTTTTTTCATCAGTTATTCACTCTGCAGCCTCAGGTTGCCATCAAGTCTGAAAGTCACTGCACAGTCCAGATGCTCATGAATTTATCATGCTACCTGTTCAGCCTCTGGCCTAAAGATTAAAAGCTTCTTCTGGGTTCATTTCAGTCCTAACAATGTAACTGTACAACACATTAATGTTTTGCCTCTGTCACCATGCCAGCGATGACAAGGACTTACAAGGGCAGGTTGATGAGTCATAAAGATATCTCACAGCACATCTAAGAGCAAATCCAGATCTTAAGAGCAAAAGTAAGCTGGACATGGAAAATCAGTTCAAAGCTTGGAATTTGGGTTAAAAGAATCTGTGTATTGGTAAATTCCCTAAAGGTAGGGTAGAGCTGGTTTCTTTAGAAATTAATAGCTGTGGTTTGTCTAGGGAGCATTAGCAGAGCTCTGTGGGCACAATTATGGTATGGAGTCAGAAGACCTGCATTATATAGTTCTCATCTGTGTTAGTTCTCAATGTTCATCACAACCAGACCAAGGTGTATATAAAGAAAACCACCTGTTTTTCCTGTCTAATGTGCCATGCTTACAAATCACTTACTGAAGAAAGGTTTCTGGATGGAACAATGGTGCTGTTCAGCATGACCTGAGCTGTACTGCCTGGCAGAATCTGTGGCCCTGTGAGGTGTGCAACAAAGGAAGGTGAATGTTGTCACAGAAAAGCCAGAGGCACCAAGTTGTGAAGCAGTCTGGGGAAAGAGCAGGCAAAAGGAGAGGTAAAAAGGCCATGGCCCTGTTGGTGCCATTGCCTGCAGCAGAAGATTGAAAACCCAAGGCATCCCCTGCCATTAGCGTGAAAGGAAAGAAGGAAGGTTTCTTCTAGGACCTGAGGAAGTATGAAGCAGCAGTAACTGATCACACTTATCATGCTTTCCTACCACTGCCCTCACCTCTCAAATCAGTTTTGCATCTGACTTTCCATTCCAGCCCTGCTGTTTCTTGCTTCTGATTCCTTTTCCTTAACAAGAAGCCAAAGAAGGCTCAGCCCATACTGCTCAAGAACCTTCAGGCAGCTCTGACGTGTGTTCATGTGATGTTTAAAAGCCCCAACAATCATCTGACATTGTCAGAGCATGTGCAGATGAGTTGAACCCCTGAGGCAACCCAAGATAGTATTTGTTGAGTCTCAAAAGCTGTTTACTGTGAAAACATAGAACTGCTCCATGGAAATCTAATGTTCTGCCTTATATCACATGAATGCTATGTCAATGTTGCTGCTTTTTTCCTGTTCAATCTGTTGTACTTATAAATCATTTACTGAACAAAGGTTTCTAGATTGAACAATGGCAATGTTTGCAGTATCAGCAAAGACCTGTGCTGTACTGCCTGGGCAGAATCCCTGTGGTCCTGTGGGGGATGAGATCAAAGAAGGTGAATCCTGCCATAAAAAAGGCAAAAATATGTGTTACTGATTTCTCTGCCTTTTGTATGCTGGCATTTAAAAGGCTTGAAGGTAATTTCTATAAACTTCAGGAAACCTTTGTCTTAGGTGAAATTTCTGAGAATGTTTGAATCAGACACTAGATGAGCTGCTGCCTTTGCTTAAATTATTCACAAAATTGTGAATTTTGGGATCAAAAGCTTTGCATTGAACTTTGTGTGGTTGCTGGGCCTCATATGGTGAAGTTAGCAGAGAAGAATGAAGATTCTTGAGTCCCCTCTCCAGCCTAACTCACAGATACTGCAAGTTTGTGTTTGGCAGATGTTACCCCTTTGTCTTCATCAGTTATATAAAGGAGCTGCATCTGCCCTCAGCACAACCCTGACAGTCAGTGTAGCCATTAGAAACCTTGGGTAGAGAAGGAATGTTACCTTTCTTCTGTGTTATCAGGGAATTTCAGGAGACGTGATGTTTCCTGCATCCACTTCTGCAGAGCTGTCCCTTCAAAGGTGTGTGTGTGTGTGTGTTGAATCAAAGCTGAGCTGTGCAGCATCTAGTATGTGCAACATCTTTCTCCAGGGCTCCCCCAAGGAGTGTTGTTCTTGAGGATGCTGCTGTGTTATTCCTGTGACTGTTTAACAGTTTTCAGGCCTCTGGGTTTTTACAGAAACCATTAAGAATGTAAATCTGCATTCTTTTTAGAGGAGTCATCCAAGATGATTGCCCATGGTTTCAGCTGGGGGTGGTTGAGAGAGAGATCCTGCAAAGTGTATTAGGAATACTGCAAAGGTTCCATCAAACTGGTTGGCAGAGACTGCTTAACAGCTCAGAGTCTGTCTGAGGGCTCCAGAGTCTAACATCAACTGTCAAATAGGCCTGTTTGTTTCAGAAAGGGTAGACCTGTAGGTACAGCCCTTGGCTGAAAAATAGGCTGCAAAGCTTAGAAAAGAACTTACCACACTGATATGAGGTCCTGTGTTTCCCTGCACAGGCAGGGGAAGCCTTTTAGAGATCCAGACCTGGGGATTTCCCTTCTGCATAATTTGTTTTCCTCATGAATCTCCAGCCTAAAACAATAGAGGATTTTCCAACAATAAAGGGGATTTTCAGCACTCTGAGCTTAGTCATTTCCCATTACTCAAAGGAAGAAAATGTGAAAAAGTTCCAATTTAGAAAGTCTCTGGCTGATGGTCCAGCCAATATTTATGTATCTGCTTTCACAAAGTACTGAACTTCAGAACAGCAGGAGTGTTGCCTCTCTCTGAAAATAACATGATGGCTTAGAACAATTGTTCAAACTGGTATAGTAAATAGCTTCCAGCATAGAGTAACTGGCAGTGGACGCTGGAGTTTCCATAGGAACAGAGAATGTTGTCCTGGGTTTATTTTGCTTTTCCTTTGATATTAAAGGAAAACCTCTTCAAACAGTTCCAGTGTTGGACCTTAGACTGTAACTACTGTTGCTACAAACCTACCCATATAAGAATGCCACTCTAAAGGCTAGAGTGACTGTAGCTTTAGGTGTGTAAGGACCTGCTTAACAAGCATTTTTTACTAATACTGTGGCTTATATTAAGTTCAGTTTAGCTATGTCTGAGCATTGAAAACTTCACTTAAAGGAAGGAAATTTTGCATGCCATTCCCATGGTTCCCTCTTTATCATCTTCTCTGTCTGGAATGCCTCTAAGAAAAAGGAAGTCATTATTTTCAGCAATATTTTCCTGTGAGCTCCTTGAACTTAATTCATATCTCAGCTTATCTGGGTTCTGCTTGATTTTGTTTAGTTCACTTCTGTAAATCAGCCTTTCTGCTAAAGTATCTGTTCTTCAGATACTTGTTAGGTATCCCAGTGATGAATGGATAATACTTGAGGGAAATACAATTCTTTAATTTGATAACTTTCATCTTTCTTTCTTTTTCTAAATACTAACTCTAGAATCTGTTTACCCAAACGGAGCTCTATAAACTTCAAGCAAGCAAACACAGTTAAAAAAAACTTCCTCCCAAGACTGCAAGAGCATAAGCAGTCACCAGAACGATGGAAACCATGAGGTAAAGCAGGATTAGCATATTACAGCTTGCCCGATAAGGGCTTTTTCCTACAGTATGCCCAAACAAGATCAGAACAGCTGATTCAGGGCTGTCCAAAAGCGAAACATTTTCCATATCAGTGTCTTATCATCTGATGCCTGCAAAGCACATGTCCTAAAACAACAACAACAAACATTCTTTCACAGTTCTAAGCAGTCCTTGTTCTTGAATCAGATGATAGTTATTTGATCTAGGCATCCTGAACCAAAATAGCCCATGTGTTTGCCTTGTTGCAATTATAGCATGTTCTAGAAGCTGTAAGCTACTGAAGGTATGGAAAGTAACTAAATAAGACTAAAGTAAGTAAATACATCTCTGTTAGTAACTAAATATACCTCTGCTACCTCTGCTACCTCTCTACAGGCTGAGAGAGTTGGGGTTGTTCAGCCTAGAGAAGAGAAGACTCCAGGGGAACCTTAGAGTTACCCCCCTCAAGCAAGAAAGAAATTGTTCCTAATATCCAACCTAAACTTTCCCTGGCACAATTTGAGGCAGTTTCCTCTTGTCCTATCACTTGTTAGTTGAGAGAAATGATCAACCTTACCTCACTCTCAGTTCCTTTCAAAGGAGATTCTACAGGAAGGGTGCAGAGGCATTTCTCATAAGTGTGTCTAGCAACAGGACAAGGGGGAATGGTTTGAAGCTGAGGGAAAGTAGGCTAAGACTGGATCTTAGGAAGAGGTTCTTCAGTACAAGGGTGGTGAGACTCTGAAATAGGAATACCAAGGAGGCTGTGGCTGCATCTTCCCTGGGGGTGTTGAATGCCAGGTTGGATAAAACCCTGAGAAACTGAGTCTAGTTGAGAGGTATCCCTGCCCACAGTGGGGAAGCTGGAGTTGATGATCTCTGAGGTCCTTTCCAACCTGAGGTATTATGTGACTCTATGATTCCATGATTCTATGAAGTAATGCAACATGATCTGGTTAGCTACCAAGAAACGAGTAGGTTTCTCAAAATCATGAACCAAATAAAGCCAAATTCAGTAAAAACAGTCATCATCAGTGTAGATATTATATGACTGAAAATAGAAACATACAGTAATAGAAAAAGAAATAGAAACCCACATCCAAAGCAATTAGCTTTGTGCACAGTGGGAATTGCCTGTGGGATATTAAAGTTTTGCAATACCTGTTGTAATAAGAACTGGTTTGAGACTAGATGCTATTACATAAGAAATAGTAAATATTACTTAATACTTACACTTCAGATAAAACACACAAACAGAAATATGAATAAAATTTGCATTCATTTTTTACTGTTTCACCCTTTTTGTTCTCTTGGAGTAGTCCATGAAAACATGAACAGCCTTGGTTACTTCAGCTTGCCTAGGCCAGGCCTAATCATTAAGTACATCACTGAAGAGTAGGAGCACTGATTTCACAGTGCATTTCAGAATTCTAAACAAGCCTCAGTCCTAAGTATTTCCTCTTGAACTAAAAAAACAGGTTCTTAGCATGGGATTCATTTAATGTGATGCATCCTGTCAAAGCTGGTTTTATAAGCACACTGAAAGACTAATAAAAAGAAATCAGCACTTTCTGGTGGTCATCTGAAGATGAATAACAAGGTCTGGTAGAATTCCAGAAGTGTCTACCTTGATATTGATTGCAGAGAATCATAGGGGAACTTTAAGCATATGATGTGAAGAGAGATGTCTTCAAGAGGTGTTCGATCAGGTTTAATGTATGATGGTGACATATTTGTGAAGTCTCCTTCTCTGAAGGCTTTCAAAATCCACCTGGATACATTCCTGTGTAACCTGCCCTCGGTGATCCTGCTTTGGGAGGATGAACTCAATGATCTCTGGAGGTCCCTTCCAAACACCTAACATTCTGTGATGCTGGGATTTCTTCTCATATCCTAAGAGCCTGCATGTCCAAGAAGACAGAAAAGTTGGTGAAATACAAAATGAGAAACTAAGATGAAAGAAGCTTAAAAAAAAATATTGATTTTGTATTACAAAAAACAACCAACCAACAAAAAACCAAACCCCCACCTGTACAACAAGAGCCACTAGGGTTTAACAGCTTCTTGTTTGGAAACCCAGAATAGCCTACCCTTGTGTAATGGTCCTTCCAAAGTCATGGCAATAAAACTTTACAGTGCCACTCACTGTCACGTCGTCTATAGATACTTCCATACAACGTAAAGCAGTTTTAAACACCATCCCCTTCCTACACTGAAACCTTGTGTGAATCCTCCCCCAGCCCATGTTTGTTTAGAATACATTTTTATAGCAAAGAAGTAAGCTCAAGAACGTGCAGTGATATATCTTGGGCATACAGACTCAACAGTAGCTGCAATGAAAGCAAGATGGCAGGAAAATAAGAGATCTGGACCATCTGGGTGAAAATATGTGGCTTTTAAAAATGGTTAGTGGAAGGAAAATTGACATCTATCTGGAAGCAAAAAGTTTTGAATTGAACTGAGAGTTTTGTCACTCGCTCACTGACTTTATTCATGACACTGATGGTTGCTTTTCAGAGCCACGTGGTGCCCACCTCTTTTTCACCGGCAAGGAACTTGGGAATAGGGCTAGCATTTTATATCCTTATCTGGGGATGATGTGTAATCATCAACTATTTAACAACTGTGGAACAAGCACTAATGAGTTATTGAGTTATCTTTGCCTTACGAGTCATTTAAACAAACTGTTAGATTAGCATAACTGCTACAGTACAACTTCCCATCTCAGCTATGCTATTTCTGATCATGCCTGAAACTCGGGAGCATTATTCACACACAATATTCAGTTAACTGTATAAAAAGTTTTGTTTCCTTATTCAATGTTAATAATGTTTGTATTCTTGCTTAGAGGAACATAAAGTCAAAGATTAATTACTAGTGTTTACAAATAAAGTTAGTAGCTTCCCAGTGCTGAAACAAAAGGCAGGCTTGTGTATGTCATTGGAAAGGCAAAGAGGAACAGGCTTGTCATGAAACCAATAAAAATGTGTTCTGTTCTAGTTTTTTTATGGTTTGTTATTGCACTGAAACTCATCTAGTATTTATCAAGTGATAAAAAGGACAACCAAGCTCTTTACTGGAAAACTGAAGCTTTGTTGCTGTAGCTGATGTCAAATAGGCCTGCTAAGTGGCACAGTGTCAAAGACCTTCAGAATACAAATCAAATCTCTTTTCATGACAAGTTAAAATTTTACTTTGGTATTGTTTAAAATACTAAGCTCAATTCTGATATAATTCATGATGAAGTTCCAAGAAACTCACATGGAAGTCAGTGACATTGCAGTACTCTTTGTCTATAAACAACAGGGATTGCTCAAAAGGTACCTGAGAAGATGATGGAATACTGAAAGTGGGACCCCACCAATGGGTGGAAACAGAAGTCTCTACTTTTCAAAGCTGCATCTTTGTTTGCAGATGAAGAAGTTATCATGAGGTAAAACATTTCATGGCAGCAACTCACATACTGGGAATGTCAGGTCACATAATTTATCCATTCAGCACTGCAGTTAACATGCTTTCACTTCACCTCTTGATCAGCTATCTCTAGATTCAGTCACATTTTCCTCCCATTTCATTCCCTCATGTGTTCTCTAAAAGTAGTTGATCAGGGTGACAATTTTGTGGTGGCCTGTTACCAAGTGGAAAGTTTCTATCTACAATGATTTTTTTTTTCCTAGTACCTTAGTGTGCCTGGCTTGAGCTATCAGAGCAAAATAGTTTGGGCTAAAATGAGGTTTCATTTCTATAAACCCAAACAAAATAAACTAAACATACCAGAAATAAGAAGATAATCATTGTAGAAAGCTGATATGTTTGAAATAGCCTAATGTAGTCCAAGGGAGTTTATTTCTTTTGAAGTATTAGAATATCATTCACTGAAGTCAAAATAATCAGTGAAACATCCAGGAGCTGCTCACCTCACCACATGTGACTGCAGAGCACTCTCCATGAACTCAGTTCCTCAACTCAACAGCTGAGACAGAGACGAGGGAAAGGCAGAGCTGTTGCTTCCTAATGCTATCCTCCAACACCAAGAGCAGATGGAACAGGAGGGAAAATCTTCTGTTTGGGTGATATATGGTAAACCTATCTGAATGCATCCCAGATGCATGGAGTAAATCAAGGATCTAAGTGTCAACCTAGAGCCAAAATGGTTAAATCCCACGGATAACTACGGTGGGTTTTAATATATTAGGAAACCTCTCTTGTTGGCTCTGAGATGATACCTCGGCAGCAAAACTAAGAGCCCATCTGTAACTTAAGGAAATCTGCAGCAGGAGAGAGTAGGAAGTCCCTTCAGAAGGCAGCTTAGTGAAAAACCATGGGACCTTTTTTAAAGTTTTGGTTATCACTGAAAGCTGAGCAGGATTTCACAGCCCAAATAAAAAGCCATGAAACAAATATCTTGCCTGAGGGAGTCCCCTGCTCCAAAGTCTTTCTGAAAACAATAAATGTGAAACTATACTTAGGTTATACTGAGAATAAACTGTTACAAGCCATCACTTCCTCTCTCTTGTTTCTCTTCCACAAAACTCCAAAGTATTAGTTAAATGTATGTAGGCTCACATGGCTCCCAAAACAGCTGAAGTGGAGGAGGTGTTGCAGAGTTGAGAATGCAGCAAAGGAATCAGAAAGGTTGAGGAAAATGTAAAAGAGGAAAAAGAAACAGAGAGATCTTATTCCTGGATTTTCACTGTCCCTGGACTGGTGAGAAAGAAGAGTGAGAGGTGTGCAGCACCCCTCCTGGGATTACTGATCTCTATCACTGGCACCCAACAAAAACAGGACCTGGAACTGCAGCATGCTGAAGATGCAGCTGGGGGAAGCAGTACCTCCCTGTGCCTCTGCACCTTCCAGCCAGCAGACCACACAGCTGGAAGACAAATATTGTAGAGGTAAGACAGTGATCATTGAGAAAACACTTCTCAGCTCCCAGCCAAGCCTCTGCCTGCGTGCTGGCTCTCTAATTTCTGAAAAAAAACTACAGACAGGCATATCACCTCTGGAAGGGATTCACAGACATGACATGTAATTTGATAGAATGTATAATATAAGTACTTATTCTTTTTCTGTTGGATTTCCCATATCATTCAGTACAGAAGCTGTGCTTAGGAAGGCAAAGGTTGGTCACCGCTGTTAGTCTAACATCACTTGCTAACTTTTCTGATGGCACCTGCACTTGCTTGAATGATTTTGAAGGCAGATTTCTGCATACTGTTTCTTTTCCATATTCAAATAGAACATCATGATCAGATCCATTTCTAATGTCTTTTAGTCTAAGAGAAACCTGCCTGGACTTAGTCCTATTTCAAAGCACAAAAGACAAATGCCTGTGAATTTATTCTGCTCAAGAAATCTGATTTAGTATGAACACATTCCTTAAGCAGAGCCAAAAGAACACCTCCTGATCAAACTTGTGAATACCTTTTCTCCTCAGACACAGAACTATTTTCACTTGTATATAACACTACAAATGAGAGAGAATACTTCCATGCCCTACAGGGAAAAAAATGACAACTGATTGTCCATTACCAAGCTACAACTGAGTAAATACATCAAATGAACACCAGAGAACAAGAGGCAAGCCAGGCTATGAAAAACAGATACCTGGCTGCAAGCCTTGTAAATCTGCTTACCCAATTCCTTTAGCTGTGTAGCAATACCCGTACGCAAGAGGAGCTGTAAGACCTCATTTGTGCCATAAAGAAATGATGGGAGTTTACAGTTCCTTACATGTCCAGTCACTTCTCATGAGCAGTATGTGAGGCCCTGCCTCATATTGTTTGGTTGTTTTTTTTAAAAGAAAACCTTTCCTCTCAGATCTGCCCCAGGAATCTTTCTCCCATCCATCTGCATGCATCAGCCTATATTCCAAGACATTGTACTGTGCAGTCTCCACATGCAGATCCTGTGGAAAGCTACCTGTTAGAGGACACAGTCTCAAGCTGTGCCAGGGGAAGTTTAGGCTGGAGGTGAGGAGAAAGTTCTTCACAGAGAGAATTGTTAGCCATTGGGGCTGCCCAAGGAAGTGATGGAGTCACCGTCCCTGGAGGTGTTCAAGAGGGGATTGGATGTGGCACTTGGTGCCATGGTTTAGTAGTCATGAGGTCTGTGGTGACAGGTTGGACTTGATGACCTTTGAGGTCTTTTCCAACCTTAGTGATTCTATGGTTCTATTCTATGTTCTCCTGAACCTCCAGCTCCAACAGAAGGACACTTCTCTTAAATCATTGAAGCTTGGCTGCTCTAAAAATACAGCATAAATACCATGGAGGTGTTACTTGTGTATAACGAATATGAGAATGGGCAGCTTTGCTTAGCCATGCTTAAGCTGCTGGAAAATCTAACATTTGCACTCTTCTGTGTCTGTTATCAAAATATTTCCCCTCTGATCCTGATCAGTATGATGATCCTACAGGGGAAGAGAAAAAAAAGTCAAGCAGCTAAGAAAATTCCTATAGAAAACCAATATTTTACCAGCTGGAATGCTTTTTACTTTTAGCTAAAGAGGGAGGCAAAAATGCTCAGGTTTCAGCACTGAAACCATAAAAACAGCCACAAAAAGGGAGAAATAAAGATCAATAGTGAAAAACACATCCTTTCAAGGATGGGGAAATGAAAAATGAAAAAACAATAGTTAGTGCTTTCTGGGTTAATGCAATCAAGTCCTACAGCTAAATGTACCAATCTTACCTTTCCTCATCAGTTACATTTCTCATTTGTTTACCTCATTAACCATTAAGAGAAATTCAGTAAGGTTCACGGTCTCTAACAAACGGCCTCCAAAGCAGGCTTGATTTAATTAGCAGACAAGCTTTATGATTTAGTTGTAATGGACTTCCTATTGGAGATAATGTCCTCTCATTTTATTCTGTTGCCAAAATAACCCACACACTGTCTGCACTGGTCTAAATGCCATAGAAATGCCTAATTTTCTACCACCCTACAAATTTGAGGAGACATTCCACTTAAGTTAATAGGCTTTTCAGAGTGTTAGAGGACTCAAATGCAACCCAAAGAAGAAAGTGCTGTTCTAGAAGGCCAGTATTTCTTACTCTGCAGAAAAACTGTGTGATGAATCTCTAGAAGAATGGCTGAACTAATTGGAAATGGTGAACGTGAAGGAGATAACTGAGAAGTGCTAATCCATGGTGTAAACAAGTATAGCTGCCAAAAGAAGCCTGACTGAGAAGTATCACTTCATGAACTGGCTGCTGTGATGCTTGGATCGTCTGTGGTAGATGTAGATTGCAGCTGCTAAGAAAGCTCTCACTGGCAAGGTAGTGGAGAGACTGAAAATTGAAATTGATTTGTGATTTTTGAGTTGTTTGGGGTTTTTTTGTCCAGTATTGTCACTTGTGCCACTGAACAGTAGCAGCATGCTTCTTTTCCTTATGATTCAGAACACAGCAGTTGTATTCCAGGTCCAGAGCTGAGCCCTACAATAAGCATTGTCCACTTGGAAGTGAAAACATGCAAAAAGAAACAGCAGCTTAAAGCTGTTGAGATATTTTCTCCACACTGATGACCTTTCTTTCACAGTTCTGAAAGCATATCTTCTGGTTTGGTCAGCTAAACCTAGAAGCTGTTTTCTGAAAGTACTACGAAACTGCTGTGCATTTACCCAAAGCTGCTGGCAGGCTGCCACCGTGGCTCTCTCTCCCAGGAGTACAAGGCAGCCCTGCTTTTCCAGCCCTTCTTCAACACATTGATTTTTACCATTGCATGGTTTGGGCTCTTTGTGGTTTCAAAAATGAAAAAAATGTAGCCAAGCTTTTGTGAACATCCCCTCTTGTTTACACCTTATGAGAAAAGACAATTTTACAGATTCCTGGAAGTGATGGGGCCCCTGCACTTGGCACTGGTGAGGCCACAGCTTCAGTACTGGGTTCAGTTCTGGGCACTATATGATAGGGAAGTCATTGAGGTCCTGGAGTGTGTCTGGAGAAGAGCAACAAGGCTGGTGAGGGATTTGGAGAGCAAGGCGTATAAATAGCAGCTGAGGGGGCTGGGGTTGTTTAGTCTGGAGAAGAGAAGGCTGAAGAGACCTTATTGCTATCTACAGATACCTGAAAGGAGGATGAAGTGAGGTTGGTATTGGTCTCTTCTTCCAAGTAACCAGTGATAGGATGAAAGGAAATGGGTTTAAATTGTGCCAGGAGAGGTTTAGATTGGACATTAGGAAAAACTTCTTTACTGAGAGAGTGGAGAGAGGTTGGTAAAGGAGGTGGTAGAGTCACCATCCCTGAAGGTGTTCAAAAAGCATGCAGATGTGCTGCTTCAGGATACAGTTTAGTGGTCATGGTAGGTGGGTTAGACTCGATGATCCTAAAGGTCTTTTACCAGCCTTAGCAATTCTGTGATTCTGTGATTCTCTGAAAACAAGATGTCTGAAGAGAACAATTTCTGAAAGAAGCGTCCTTTAGTCTTGGTCCTGTGATTAGTTCTGGTGTGAATGGCTGCCTCAAAGTCAACATTTATACGCAACAGGACTAGCTTCACATGAGATAGATTTGAAGATGTATGATCATATGATTATGTGCATAAGAGAGCCTGCAGCATTTATGAACCTAAACCAAATCAAAATTCATTACTTGGTTTCTACATATCTCAGATGTCTTTTAAATAGTAATAATAATAATAACAACAACAACAAGAATGTCAATAATAACAACTACAGCAACAGCAACATCAGTATCAACAATATCAACATCAAAGTATATCACCCTTTAATTAGACATCTTAATTATACCTAATAACAATTATTAGAAATATTAGAGGCTACTGCAACCCTTCTTTTCCAGACTCTTATAGTCACCTTACCTATACTGTAAATTTTTCATTGTCCTATAAAAGGTGTATTACAAATTAGCAGGAGAAAAGCTGATGGCACCATCAAGTAAAATTAATGCAGAGAATAACTAACACTAACTTTAACATTGTTGAATTTGTATTCATTTGTACTCTTGGTGTGGTGGCTTGAAAGTTAAAATTATATGTATAAATTATTTCTATATAATAATATAGATATTATATAATATATATTATATATCTAAAATTATATTGCATAAAATCTGTGGTGTGTAACTGGAATAGATTTTTATATATTTATTTATTCATAAGACCAATTATTTTGGGCCAGTTCTTCGGCCACATCAGAATTAAACTCATCACATTTCAGAAGTCTAGAAGTTGGATATCCAAATCCAAGCTATTCTCATTCCCCTAACAGTCAGTAAAGAGACAGAGGCATCCCTTGAGGGCAGTTTATCTGATCTGTCCTAGACATCTATCTTAGAAAGAGATGAATTGCTGCCTGGAGATGGTATTTCTCTCCACTGACTATTAAAAGAGAGTGTAGCTGCTGTCTTAGTCACTTTGTAGCTTAGTTACCGTGCTAGATGCCTAAACCAGGGCAGATGGATCTCTTTTTAGGTGACACTTTTACTTTTTCTACATGCCAGGTTTAAAAGAGCATTAGAGGTAAATCAATGTGTTTATTTGCTGTCCCACTTTCTATATATGTACATGTGGACATCTCTTTTGGAAGCTAATGAAGTATTTCTTTAAATCCTTTTCTCATAGCTGTTTTGGTTTTTTTTTTAGTAATTTCTCCATCTATACCAACTGCCAGATATCTGCTCAAATGCATGCTTGCCAGTGCTTGGAAACCTCACATTGAATAGAATAGAATAGAATAGAATAGAATAGAATAGAATAGAATAGAATAGAATAGAATAGAATAGAATAGGTTGGAAGAGACCTTCGAGATCATCAAGTCAAATCTATGGTCCAACACTATCTAATCAACTATCTATGGCACCGAGCACCCAATCCAGTCTCCTCCTAAACATCCCCAGTGATGGTGACTCCACCACCTCCCTGGGCAGCCCCAGTTTTGGGCTCCCCAGTTTAAGAATCATAGAATCAACAAGGTTGGAAAAGACCTCAAAGATCATCAAGTCCAACCTGTCACCATAGACCTCATGACTACTAAACCATGGCACCAAGTGCCATGTCCAATCCTCTCTTGAACACCTCCAGGGATGGTGACTCCACCACCTCCCTGGGCAGCACATTCCAACGGCTAATAACTCTCTCTCGAGCCTAAACTTCCCCTGGAACAGCTTGAATTGGCACAGCTATATCCTCTTGTTCTGGTGCTGGTTGCCTGGGAGAAGAGACCAACCCCCTTCTGGCTACAACCTCCCTTCAGGCAGTTGTAGACAACAATAAGGTCTCCTCTGAGCCTCCTCTTCTCCAGGCTAAACAACCCCAGCTGCCTCAGCCTCTCCTCCTAGGGCTTATGCTCGAGTCCTCTCACCAGCCTTGTTGGATCTGCTGGAGAGGGTCCAGCAGAGGGCTACAAGGATGATTAGGGGACTGGAGAGCTCCCTGATGCGGAGAGGCTGAGGGTCCTCGGGCTTTTTAGTCTGGAAAATAGAAGACTTAGAGGGGATTTAATAAATGTTTATAAATATCTGAGGGTGTCAGTCAGGAGGGAGGGGACAGGCTCTTGTCACTTGTTCCCTGTGATAGGACACGGAGCAATGGATGTAAGCTGCAGCACAGGAGGTTCCACCTCAACACAAGTGGGAACTTCTTTACTGTAAGCGTCATAGAGCACTGGAACAGACTCCTCAGAGTGGTTGTGGAGTCTCCGTCTCTGGAGGCATTCAAGGCCCATCTGCATGCATTCTTCTGTGACCTGAGCTAGGTTCTATGGTCCTGCTCTGGCAGGGGGGTTGGACTCGATGGTCTTTTTGGGTCCCTTCCAACCCCTGACATCCTGTGATCCTGTGATAAGAGAGCATAGAGTACTAGAGGCTGAAATCTTTTTAAAGTAAATGCAATTCCACTAAAAAAGTTCAGACAAGGGAAAAGTAGAAACATGGGGTTTGGGAGGTTAAAAGACTGGAGCAAAGGATCAGGAATGGTGTTTATGGAGTAACTCATTACCTTTCTTTTTTTTTCTGCCTGTTTTGAAAGGTTATATGAATTGTTGCTCTACTGGCCTTTCACATCTGGTGCTTAAGGTTTAGAACTCCCCTGTTCAGCTTTCAGGACTAAAATCTTGTTTACAGCAGTTATGCTACAATAGAGAGGGGAATAAGGAGTGTTTGCCTCAAACCAGCTATAGGTCTTTCTAAGCAATAAAGTAGCCTAGGGAGAGTCTGGGGCAGAAAGGATGGGGGGCTTACAAGGAAGGGACAAACCAAGAAATCCCCTGACCTTTCACATATAATATTTAAATATTTAATATTTAGATTGGACATTAGGAAAAAAATTTCACAAAAGGAGTGGTCAAGCATTGGAATGGCTGCCCAGGGAGGTGGTTGAGTCACCAACCCTGGATGAGTTTAAAGGTCATTTAGATCTGGTGCTTTGGGATATGGTTCAGGGGTGAACTTTGTAGAGTAGGGTCATCAGTTGGACTGGATAATGCCAAGGGTCTTTTCCAACCTGAATATTTCTGTGTGGGTCTGTAAAGGTGTGCAATACATGTTTTTTACTTCTCTCTTCATTCCTCAGTTTCATTTAGTTCTACTCTGAACCAAAGTTGAAAATACAAGATTGAATAGAATTAAATAGAATGGAATAAACCAGGTTGGAAAAGACCTTTGAGATTACCGAGTCCAATCTATCATCCAACACCATCTAATCAACTAAACCATGGCACCAAGCACCCCATCCAGTCTCTTCCTAAACACCTCCAGTGATGGTGACTCCACCACCTCCCTGGGCAGCACATTTCAGTGAGCAACCACCCTTTCTATGAAGAACTTCTTCCTAACATCCAGCCTAAACCTCCCCTGGCACAGCTTGAGACTGTGTTCTCCTGTTCTGGTGCTGGTTGCCTGGGAGAAGAGACCAACCCCTGCCTGGCTACAGCCTCCCTTGAGGTAGTTGTAGACAGCAATAAGGTCTGCCCTGAGCCTCCTGTTCTCCAGGTTAAGCAACCCCAGCTCCCTCAGCCTCTCCTCATAGGGCTGTGCTCCAAACCCCTCACCAACTTTGTTGCCCTTCTCCAGCAACTCAACATCTTTTCTAAACTGAGGGGCCCAGAACTGGACACAGGACTCAAGGTGTGGCATAACCAGTGCTGAGTACAGGGGCAGAATGACCTCCCTGCTCCCACTGGCCACACTGTTCCTCATCCAGGTCAGGATGCCACTGGCCTTCTTGGCCACCTGGGCACACTGCTGGCTCATGTTCAGCTGGCTGTCCACCAGTACCACCAGGAAGGTCCCTTTCTGCCTGGCCACTCTCCAGCCACTCTGACCCCAGCCTGTAGCACTGCATGGGGTTGTTGTGGCCAACGTGTAGAACCCGGCACTTAGACATGTTAAATCTCATGCCCTTGGACTCTGCCCATCTGTCCAGCTTGTCAAGGTCCCCCTGCAGAGCTGTCCTACCCTCTAACAGATCAACACCTGCCCTCAACTTGGTGTCATCTGCAGACTTACTGATGATGGACTCAATCCCCTCATCCAGGTCATGGATAAAGATGACTACCAGCAACACCCAAAGGCTTCTTCTCCATCACCAGCAGAGTCATCTCCTCTGCAGCCAGATATTGACCATGAAACACTGAAAGAAATCCAGAAAGGTTAGTGAAGAACATATTGGTTGTCAGCCTGGGGTATTCAAAACTTGGAAAATGGCTTGCAGCAACACTGCAGAAAGTCATGCCCTCAAACATGTCTATAGAGTCCCATGCCTAGGAGGAGCAAGCAAACAAAACCAAGCAAGGGGAGTTGCAGATGTTAAAAAGCAGAGTAGTAGCAACTTGTATTGTTCTGGAATTCTTCTAAGCAAACTACATTTTTCAATTTACATTCTGAATACTGTCTCGTGTGTGTGTGTGTTTGTCTCCAGCAAAATGGGTGATGTGAATCTTTAACAAGATGCTGCCTTGCAGTCGTAGAACTCAGACAGGCAGACTGAGTCGCTCTATGCCATGAGCTCCCACATTTCACAAGTTCCCTCTCCTGTTGGACCCAACAGCCTGTCTCTGACTAAGTAATTAAGCATTAAATCACATTTAATTTCAAAGGGTTAGGCTAACAAGCAATTTGAGTTGCATATGATAACTATTTTGTCCTTTATGTGGCTGACATATTTTGCCGATGGCAATTTTATGTTTATTTCCAGTTCATTGATGAGAATATCGAATGCCACAGAACGTGACTATTATGGGCATGCAGACTAGGAGGATCCCATTTGATGATGAATCCCCCCACGGATGGCTGGCTTTTTCAATTTGTATGGCTAATTTTTAATCCCTTCAGTATTAATATTATATAGAACTAATATCTTTACCAGAATGTCAAGGAAGCTAACTATATTGTCAATTACAATAATGCCTGCAGTAGCCAATCAATTGGAATGTTCCTATTGATTTCAGAGGCTGAGTGGAAGAGAGGGGGGAAGCAAAAAAACAAAAAATAAAAAGAAAAATAACAGTTATGTCTATAAAAAATAAGCTCAAATGGATCTTTTTCTTCCACAAAAATGCAGTGTGAGAAGGGGGAGGTGTAAGAATTAGTGGAGCTTGAAAATCAACATAAGATAAAATGTGTTTTAAAATGAAATAAATAAAATTAAATAATGATGCTAAACTGCAATAAATAAAAACTAATTACAATAAAAGAAAATAAACATGCCAATGTTTTGTAATCAGACAGGTGAACTTTGTGGCTTAATGGGTGAAATTCTCAGGGGTTGGCTTCCCAAAAAGCAGATGGATTACTCAAAATGAGCCAGTGCAAGAAAGTTCAGGCTCAAATTCACCAACATTCTTTAATGCAGACAACATGAGAGTGCTGGATGAGAATATAAGTGACACAGTGCTGGTGTTCCCAAACATTTCCTGACTACAAGGTGAACATGAGCTGTGCCAGGTCAAGTCCTGCATGTTGACCCAAAGAATTCAGTAAGTCTTATTTCATTTTAATGTTGGTAAGAGAGGGGAAGGTGACAACAAGTTAGAGCACAAAAACTCTCCTCTTCCTCTCCTCTGCCCTGATGAGACTACACCTGCAATACAGGGTCCAGTTTTGGGCTCCCCAGTTCAAGAGAGACAGGGATCTGCTGGAGAGAGTTCAACGGAGAGCTATGAGGGTGCCTGCAGGACTGGAACATCTCTGCTGTGAAGAAAGACTGAGAGCCCTGGGGCTGTTTTGTCTGGAGAACAGAAGGCTGAGAGGGAATCTTATCAATGTCTATAAATATCTGAGGGGTGGGTGTCAAGATGAAAGAGCCAGGCTCTTTTGGGTGGTGCCCAGTGATAGGACAAGCAACAATGAGTACAACCTGGAATACAGGAGGTTCCACCTCAGCATGAGGAGACACCTCTTTACAGTGATGGTGACATAGCCCTGGAACAGGCTGCCCAGAGAGGGTGTGGAGTCTCCTCTGGAGACATTCAACACCCACCTGGATGTGTTCCTGTGTGACCTGCCCTAGGTGATTCTGCTCTGGCAAGGGGGGTTGGACTTGGTAATCTCTGGACATCTTCCAACCCCTAACACTCTGTGAAATTTTGTGAAATTCCAAGGTATTAATGCCCAAGTCTCAACGGGCAGCAGATTTCATGCACTGTTTTTCTTGAGAAAATTATGTTATGTGCCTACTCAGAAAACAGAACCTTAGATGAGAAAGGCTCTTCCTATGTCACCCTATCCAATCCTTCCTCTCAAATGATGAATAATTAGATCAGGGACCCTTCTCCATTAGGACTCAGTGAGGGATTTGTCAGTGGCTTTCTAAACTCCAGGACAGCCCCAGTCACTTCTGGAAAACATCTTCTATTCACTGGAAAGATAAAGAAAAATAAACACCCCTGAAATTTTACCTTCCTAAAAACTACTGAGACAAATTCATTAGTGGATTGTGCTAATCATTATGCCAGGGAATTACATCCATGAAGTCCCTAACCTTGTTGCATATTATCACATCTGCTGCCCTTTCAATGATACACTTGAATTAATCTCTGAATAACAGGATCACATCTCCTTAATTAAAACATTAAATGACTAAATAAAAAAGATAAAAATCTTTACATTCTTTAATTAAAAGATTCAGCAAGTGTCTAAAGGGATGCATAACTATCCCTGGAAGAACTCCAAGATATCATGTGTGGAGGGGAGAAGCAGTGATGTTTTAAATTTCATTTCTTTTAAGGGAAAGTGCAGCAATTGGCAATGACATTGGGACAGAATCTGCCACACCTATGCATGCTGAATAACTACTTTAAAACAGCTCCACTTAACTCAAGTGTAAAGCCATTGCTCAGAGGAGATCCTAGTCAAGATAGTATAACTCAAGGATTATGCGGTACACAAAGTGTGTTTTCTTGCCTGATTCAGGAAGAGCACCCACATCAGCAAACATGTAAATTGAATCCTTGGACTCATTGACCATTAGCTCCCTTCACAGTTGGAAAAAACCCAAATGATTTCTCTGCAGCAGTTGAGAAATCTGTGTTTTCAAATAGGTCATCAGTGCCTTCTAATTTTATTCTAATACATGTCAACAGTCTATTCTAGATGGCAGCTTTCAAATTGGTGGCTATCCAAGCTTTTTTTGTTTAAAATGCAATTCCATTTCATTACTGAGAATATCACTGTTGGAACTATGGCATCATTAATGCCATGATTTTGGTTTCCCTATAGATTTTTCTTGATCGAGTACCGTCATGCACATGTATCTCTTCATAATTGCCCCCTGAAGAAAACAGACATGGAAACCAATCTTGAAAACAGCACTAGCAGGTAACACATGGAAGATGAACATAAATGGGTTTGTGTTGCCTCTTGGATTTGTGCAGCATGATACGTATGATATATGTGATGCTCACAGACAGGATTAGCTGACCTCAACTGACACAGTAACGATACTGTTACGGAGTCCCTAATGGTTTCTTTGAAGGTATTGCTATGCTTAGCAAAACCACAAAGATTTAATAATGAAGATACACTTAAAAAATAAAAAAAAAGGAAGAAAATAAAAAGCTGCCACTAGTATTACATCACTTCTCCTTTGGACAGGTTGCATGGCATGTGAACTGTTGTGATGTAAATGACTGTATTTAGCTTCTGGGGAAATCTGGAATATTATGAATGAAACTTCAGTAATGAAAGAGCCAAAGGAAATCCATGACTCATTCACAAATGAGAAGTCACTGGAGCATCCCTAACTGCATGTTTTCAGATTTCTTGTTGGTCTTTTATTTCCTGGGTACTTTAATATATACATTTATAAATACTACAGACTAGAACGTTAGCTGAAGGCAGCTGCAGTGTGTGTATACACACTGAGAACCTGAGCCCAGTCTTTGTATTAAGTTTGCTTGATTTCTCCCCAAAGGTGCTGTTGGGAAAAAAAATAGCTGCCTGGTCAAACTCACTAGTGCCAAAACACTGCTAAGTCAGAAGTGTGATAACAGTAATAAAAGTCACCTGTTGTGCCTGAACAAAGCATTAAAGTAGGATACTATTAAATTTACACATGGTGTGTGTTTTCAGGATCTGCTCTTAGTCCAAAGTCCTTAACTATTGTTCCCTCTTTTTCACAGTTCAGATGTCTGCAGGAAACCATGTAAATGAGTGAGGTGTGCACTACCAGCAAAACTTTTCAATACCACAGAACTGCTTTTTATAGCATAGAATCATAGATTGGTTTGGGTTGGAAGGGTCCTCCAAAGGTCATCTCGTCCAACACCCCTGCAGTCAGCAGGGACATCCTCCACTAGAGCAGGTTGCTCAGAGCCCTATCAAGCCTGACTTTGAATATTTGCAGGATGGGGCCTCAATCACCTCCCTGGGCAACCTGTTCCAGGGTTCCAGCACCCTCACATTAAAGAACTTGTTCCTAACATCCAATATAAATCTCCTCTTCTTTCTCCTCAAACCATTGCCCCTCATCCTATCCTTTGCAAACACCTCCTCTGCAGCATTCTTGTAGACCCCCTTCAGCTACTGGAAGGCATCTACTAGGTCTCCCTGGAGCCTTCTTTTTTCCAGGCTGAACAACCCCAGCTCCTTCAGCCTCTCCTTGTAGCAGAAGTGTTCCAGCCTCCTGGTCATTTTCATGGCCCTCCTCTGGACCTGCTCAATCAGGTCCATGCCCTTTGTTGAGAGCTCCAGAGCTGAATGCAGTACTCCAGGCATATCTAGTGCCTAGTTCACAATGCCTTGTGAAAACTGCTGGACAGTCATCTGGCAAAGCATGTGGTCAGCAAACTCACAAAGTAAGGCAACAAGCACAAGAAATCACAGCAGAGTTCCCTGGAGTTCTGAAATCTCATCCCCTACCCTCTGACAATTTGTCAGACATCTGTGGAATTTGAGTTATGCCTAAATTGCATTGAAGAAAGACTCCAGATTCTTGATTACTAAAGGTGTACATACCCCTGCAGATCTAGTCTGTAGTACCTAGCATATACATATTTATATTTGTGTAGGTATGAGTTTCTGTGGGGCAGTGTCATACTTAGATGAGCTAACTTAGCTTATCTGGGAAGCGAACAGGAATTCAAGGCCTACTGTATTAATCTCAGCTCCTCAGGAGCCAGCGTGCAGCTTCTGAAATAGCTTTTGGTATAATTGAATCATTTGACCTAAACAGTATTTGGAAAATATGCCTGATGCTAGACTAGGAGGCTTGAAGAGAATGTAAACATGGTATGTAACAACGAGTGCACAAACCATTTCCAAGGGTAAGTAAAGGCAGAAGATAAAATGTATTCCTTGTACTATCACCAAACTACTGTTCCTCTACTATCTCAGTGATATTGGTGGAAGTATTTGTGACTCCAGCATTGCAAAGATTTGTTGTGTCTAGCCTGTTTTGCCAGGCATTAAATAATATTCCCCTTCTCATTTTCAAGAACTATGTCTAATCTTTGTTTACACTAATGCTTCCTTTGTTGACTTTTAACAATTATGTGCCATTGACGATTGTTTATTGTTGTTTAATTAGGAGGTGGATTATTCCCACGTTTTAATGATTACTGTACAGCAACTTGACAGAAATGTTATTCCCCAAACCACCAAGCACAAATTGGCTTTGATTTATTTTACTTAATCTTGTTATGATGGTGTTATAAGCTCTTCAAATTATATTTTTTTTTAATTAATTACAATATCTCTCAGTTTCAGCTCAGTAATGTACTAAAGGAAACAAATTGCCCTTGCAGCTGAATGCTGTTCCTTTAAGAAAAAGGAAGGGAAAAAAAAAAAAAAAAGGAGCAGTTGGATAGTAGAACAGATATGTAAGAAAATATAAATCAACAGCACTGAGCCTGCAAGCATGAAGTATCCATTTGCTATATAGTTTGGATCATCCAAGTAGACTAAAAGTGCCCATCGTCTGTTAAGTAATTCTCAGTATTAGATGTAAAACCTAAACCAAGAAATTATTAATAAGGGACAACTTATAAATGCTGATTTTTATGTAGAGAAGGGGAAGGCATCCACCCTTGTTAGCCAATGCAAACACTTGTTTTTTTTTTCTTTTTCCTTTTTTGCTTTTTTTTTTGCCATGAAATATTGATGATCACTAAAATAATAATGAAGAAGAACTGCACAAGCTAAAATTTGCATGAGATAGAGCAGCAGCCATTTTCAAATGCAGTATTTCACATAATAACTGGGGGGGAAAATTACAGGCTAACATAAATATTGTATCAGGTAACAATAGGCCATATGTAAAGGGACTGTTTCTGTGCATTTCTGACTGTGTGTGTATATATATATATATATATGTATATAAAATATAAATTTCTTTTGAAAAGGTGTTATTGGCCTGGGTACCCTGCAAACTGTATATCTGAGGAAATGTTACAAAATGGCCAGGTGCTGCACTTTGGCCACAACAACACCATTCAGAGCTACAGGGACCTGGGGGTGCTGACTGACAGCTGGTTGAACATGAGTCAGCAGTGTGCCCAGGTGGCCAAGAAGGCCAATGGCATCCTGGCATGCATCAAGAATAGTGTGGCCAGCAGGAGCAGAGAAGTCATTGTACCCCTGTACTCAGCACTGGTCAGGCCACACCTGGAGTCCTGTGTCCAGTTCAGGGCTCCTCAGTTTAAGAAGGACATTGAGACACTTGAACGTGTCCAGAGAAGGGCAACAAGGCTGGGGAGAGGCCTCAGAGGCCTTGAGCACAAGCCCTATGAGGAGCGGCTGAGGGAGCTGGAATTGTTTAGCCTGGAAAAGAGGAGGCTCAGGGGAGACCTTATTGCTGTCTACAACTCCCTGAAGTGTGGTTGTAGCCAGGTGGGGGTTGGTCTCTTCTCCCAGGCAAGCAGCACCAGAACAAGAGGACACAGTCTCAAGCTGCACCAGGGGAAGTTTAGGCTAGAGGTGAGGAGAAAGTTCTTCACTGAGCGAGTCGTTAGCCATTGGAATGTGCTGCCCAGGGAGGTGGTGGAATCACCATCCCTGGAGGTGTTCAAGAGGGGATTGGATGTGGCACTTGGTGCCATGGTTTAGTCATGAGGTCTGTGGTGACAGGTTGGATTTGATGATCTTTGAGGTCTCTTCCAACCTTGGTGATTGGGTGATTCTGTGATATTGAAAGAAATAACAAAAGTTATAGTTAAACCCCGAAATATACAACTGGAAGTTCCAGTTTACAAATAGTTTCAAAACTGATCATGGCAATTACTGAGATATTAGGTGGTGGTTATTCAGATGTTGCTGATATAGCTGCTGATACAGTCTTTTCATAAAAATAATGCACCTAAATTCTTGCAAAGATGTAAGAAAAAGTGACAGTGAATTCATTCTTAAGGAGGTGGCATGCTCAGGTAACAGATTCTACTGCCTTCAAGAAAAAAAACACGAACCTCATATTCACTTTGGTAGTAACTGGACCAAATTATGGATATGGAAATAGAGATGAAATGTAAGGAGTCTTCCTAAAGTCTGCTGGATCTGCTTTGGTCTGCTGGAGAAAGTCCAATGGAAAGCCATGATGATGATTAAGGGAAGGTGAACATCATAGAATCATAGAATCAACAAGATTGGAAAAGACCTCAAAGATCATCAAGTCCAACCTGTCACCCAAGACCTCATGACTACTAAACCATGGCACCGAGTGCCATGTCCAATCCCCTCTTGAACACCTCCAGGGATGGTGACTCCACCACCTCCCTGGGCAGCACATTCCAATGGCCAACAACTCTCTCTGTGAAGAACTTTCTCCTCACCTTGAGCCTAAACTTCCCCTGGAACAGTTGGAGACTGTGTCCTCTTGTTCTGGTGCTGGTTGCCTGGGTGAAGAGACCAACCCCCTCATGGCTACAACCTTCCTTCAGGTAGGGCTTGTGCTCCAGGCCTCTCACCAGCGTCATCTTCCCTACAATCAGAAACTGAGAGTCCTGGGGCTGCTTCATCTTGAGAAGAAAAGGCTGAGAGGGGATCTGATCAATGTCTATCAATATCTGAGGGGTGGGTGTTGAGTGGAGAGGGCCAAGCTCTTGTTGGTGGTGCACAGTCATAAGCCAAGGAACAATGGATACAAACTTGAACATAGAAGGTTCCACCTTAACATGGGAAGAAACTTCTTTACAGTGAGGGTGGCAGAGCCCTGGAGTAGGCTGCCCAGGAAGGTTGTGGAGTCTCCCCTGGAGACTTTCAAAACCTACCTGGATGCATTTCTGTGCAGACTACCCTGGATGATCCTGCTTTTGGCAGGGGGGTTGGATCGGATGTTCTCTGGAGGTCCCTTCCACCCCCTAATTTTCTGTGATTCTGTGATTCCATGAATCTGTGATCTCCTTCTTCCAGGAGCATGCAGTCATCACAAGATTCAATCCTACATATCCTAGAAACTATGTAAAGATATTTCTGTAAGAGAAGATTGATATAATTTTAAGCCAATTCCTTTTCAGTAAACTAAGGAGTCATCATAAAAATGAATCACTCTTCTGTTTACAGACATTAAAAAAATGGAAGGAAAAATGTATTGTGTATAATGTTGTTTAAATAGGTGGATATATTCTGTAAAAGGAAGTGGAAAGTGGAAGATAAAATGAAATGTCAAGGTTATGATTTAGCTTATGAGGAATATATTTAGATTCCTAAATCTTCCTTCTGAAATCTTCCAAATTACTTATAAAAATGTGCCTGAACTACAAATCAGCATAAAAAGAGTTCTATTCTTTTTCCCAAGTATCAGTTTTGCCATTGTAAGTTCTTTAATCAACCTCTTTTTCTCTTTTTCTTTTACTTTTTTTTAAACTTTATTTATTCCCCTACCACCTTCTCTCTAAACATAAATAGTGCTGGGTTAGATGATCAAATTTATTAAAGGAATATCTGGCAATATTGTGCACATTCCAAATGTGTAGGTGTTCTGTATGTCTTTGTGATATATCTCTCTATGAATCTAAGCATATATGATGCCAATGACAAATGGCAAAGTGGATCATTAATCACATCACCTGCCCTGCAACATTAATCCATACTCCAATTCTTTATATTGCGTCTGTTTACACAACAGCTTTACAGTCACCAAGTGTATTAAAATAGAAAATCCATATCCTTTATCCCTGAATTAAAGCGGGATTAAAAGAGATAGAAAAAGGTGTTGGTGCTGCCAGGTCCGTACCCAGATACTGCTGTGTCAGGAAATTGTCTCACAGAGTCCATTTATTCCCAGTTGTTTGAGTCTTTGCTGGTGGAGAACATTCTCAGATAATCTTCAGCTGCCCAGGCACTATCATTAGCATCTCAGCAGAGTGAAAATATGCTCAAATGAAATCAGTAAAGGGGAGAACCTTCTGCCTTAACTCCTTTACCTAGGGTACTGGCTTCTGCTCTTTGGACCATATAAGTGAGTTAATTGATAAGATGAAGATGCCAGTCTCTTTCAGTAGTGTCCAGTAATAGGACAAGAACTGGGAGGTATAAGCTGGACCACAAACAGTTCCATGTGAACATAAGAAGCTTCCTTATGGTGAGGGTGATAGAGCAGTGGAACAGGCTGCCCAGAGATGTTGTGGAGTCTCCTTCTCCTTCTATTTCAAAACCCACCTGGATGCATTCCTGTGCAGACTGCCCTCAATGATCCTGCTTTGGCAAGGGGGTTGGACTGGATGATCTCTGGAGATGCCTTCCAACCCGTAACATTCTAGAATGCTATGGTTTCCTAAGATGTTGAAGCCAGATGATTTTCTTGTTATAGGATGACTAAGACAGGCATGCTTCAGAAAATAAGAGACCTTTTGTTTCTGTGCCAGGGCCAGATTAAGCTAGTTTATTCCTGTCCCTGGAAAGAGATCTTTCACTCAGTGTTTGTAACATAGAATAGAATAGAATAGAATAGAATAGAATTAACCAGGTTGGAAAAGACCTTCGAGATCACTGAGTTCAACCTATCATCCAACACCATCTAATCAACTAACCCATGGCACCAAGCGCCTCATCCAGTCTCTTTCTAAACACCTCCAGTGATGGGGACTCCACCACCTAAAGGGTGGTGGGTATCTATGAAGATCAGGCTGGTTTAACCCCTGTTATTCTTAAAGCACAAAAAGCATCCTTTTCTGATTTCCCATTGTAAAATCTTCCACTTTGTTCACTCTGGTAGTCCCCTGCTGCAACATCTTTTAGTATGAACACAGTCAGCAAGAGCTGTGCATGGCACTGCATACAAAATCTTACCAGTGGCTTTGTTAAATTCTCCTATTTCTTTGACAGCTGCTTGCCCAGTAGATACTGCAGACACAGTTGCTTCTGCATGATCACATCTCATTAGTGGTTCACTGATGCCTCTGGATGCATTTCATCACCAGCGGATAAACTGACCGTTTCAAGTAACGGTTTTTGGCTATTTGTTATTACATGCAGGATCTTCAATTTTTTGTGCTGTTTTTCTTGCTTACTTAAACAAATCTAATAACTGATATTCTGAAAGGGTAGATATGATTCAGCGTATCTTCTTAAGTCTCTTCCTCATCTTAGTTTGGTGAACTCATCTACTCCTCCTCTTGTATCACATTCATATCTATTGCTTGTCATGCAAGTTTCTCCATTAAGTTCATAGTGAGTACATATATATATATATATATATACATATACATAACATGACATAACAATATCTGGACTCTAAACTCCCATTCATCAAAAATTGATCACTTCTGAAGAAATGTGGTGTCTTGAAAGGAATAAAAAGGGAAAGACAGAGTCATCTTCCACTTCATAAGCACTTTCAGGTGTGTAGTTGAACTATACATTTTGCTACTCATTTTGTATTGCTTCAGTCTTGTAGTTCATGCAATAAATTAGCCAAGTTTCATGGTTTTCCAAACCATCCCTTGCTATTACCCATGTATCCATCTCATTGATCCACACTGCTCCCTGACTGAGAGTTTGCAGAATATCTTGGCAAGTTACATAGTCAGTTAATTAGGTGTCGAAAAGAAGCGTAGATAAAAAAAAACCCTGCTGCCATCTGTCCTCTTTGTCTCCTCTGCTCTTCTTATTCATTCACATTTTTGCATGTGTGAGGACTTAAATATATTGTGCAATCTTTCTTTGCCTTGCCTTGCCTTTCCTCTTCCTGATCTTTTCCTTTCCTCTTCGTTTTCTTTTCCTTTCCTCTTCCTTGCCTTTCCTTTCCCTTTTCTTTTGCCAGTAAAGAGAGAATAGTATTTTTAAATGGATAGAATTACTCCTTACCTTTTTATCTGGGATGTTAGCTGGGAGGAACCAGTTGAATAGATTCATTTAGCTTGGACTGAAAGGAATGCCTCTTGGAAGTACTGAAGAGAGCATCAAATGGAAAGAAATACAAAGGCTATATGAAAGATAAGATTTCTGACAATTAGCTCCTGCTATCTTTGCAGTTCAGCAGGAACAGAAAGTCTCTCACAAGGGGACAGATTCTAGTGGAAAGAGAAAGAGTGGGGATAATTCATCATGTCTTGTCCTTCAGCGACGCTGTTCAGGGGTATGACTGAGCCTTTAAACTTCCTTTAAAATTGTATGGACTAGACTCCACCACTTACTTCCCATACCCCCCATCTCCAACACTATAAAACTACTTCAGTGCATCCAAAATATTCCAGATACCCACTCAAAGACCACAGGCCTTCTGCTTTCACCATTTCAGGGAGAAGAGTTTATTTCTCGTGTCCAGTCTCTGTCTTTCTCTGTGTAGTTCCAAATGACATGACTAGCAATCTCTTTACCTGAAGCTATAAACAGGGGAAGGATTGAGGGGTGAAAGGGATGCAACCTTTTTTTTTTTTTCATCACTACTGAAGACATCAAAAGTAGACATGGAAATCTATGTAGACCATAATGCTGAATACAGAAAACCCACAGATAAGCAGCAAAACAGCCTTTAGTGGAAGTCCTGGAGAGGACTTGCTTAACTCTGGACATTACAAGGGAAATGGAAAACAATATGGAGCCAGAGAACACTTGTTGAAAAAGAGCTTCTGTTCTGAGAAAAAGCATATAGTAGCCTACATAAGTATGACTTAAGGTGGAATAGTCATTCATTGGATTCAGAATATGACTAACTGCTAAAGGAGGCTTTTCAACACAAGGAGTGAGTCATCTGCACAGCCTTGGGCATCCACAACTTAAACATCTGAATCTAAGAAAATTACCTGGGACACCACTGAGATTCAGAGGATAAACCAGACATTTCCATACTGCAATCCATCTCCAGATAAGCATCTAACTGGGGCAAACACCCATACATTTGCTTTTTGGCATACGAAGGCAGCTTACATTGGCTGAATTAAATTCAAATATCTCACTAGCAGAAATCTAAAGCTAGGTGTCCTAACGTAGGTGAGATGAAACCTACTGTCCCACAAAACTTGACATAAGAAACTGGCATGGCTGTGGCAGATTTCTTTGTCACCACTGTGTGGGAAGGTGCATGTTTATTGCCACTGACAATGGAATATATAGAAGGCGATTGCACTTCTAGATTGGGCACCTGATTTGAGACTAAATATATCTTGAGCATTAACTTTGGCAATCTGAAGCCTGAACTGGAATCTTCAGCCCCAGTTTCACTAATGAAAAGGGGTTTGTGCCTTAGGAAGGACTTCAGGATATGCAGCAATACAGGAATGAAACAGTTTATGTGGTATCTAATTTGTTCTGAGTGCAAAAGCACATGACTCTCTAGTGGAGTCCAACTCTGAGATCACCCTCATGCCCACAATATTATCTTCTCCTATGCTTCAGACTAATGAAATGATTTCCTCCCTATCTTCATGAAATTACCCCTCCTTTTTCTTCTTCCTTACTCCAGTCATACTTGCATTTTAAGAATGAGGACATCTGCCCATGATGTGTATTTAGACTTGTTCAGAATAACAAGAACACTGATGTTCCCCTTCCAAATGGATGGAGGAGCATTTTATCCCCCTGGTTTTTACACAGAAAATGGACAGTGGTGTTGGAATTAATATGGCCAGGCCTTTTCCACTGAAGTCAGTGCAAACTGTAGTCTGAAGGGCTAACTGTGAAAACGGAGCAAGAGTGGACATTTCTATCTTGCATTCAGTACAGACAGAACATACAAAGTTTTGAAGGTTTTACAATCAAATATCCAGCTACTAATGTCCTAATAATTTTCATCAGGAAGTGAGCTGGTTGCACTGGTACTGCCCACCTCAGTTCTCAGATTCTGGGTTGCTTCCTCACATGCTGCTTCCATAGGAAAGTGAGTTGAAGCAGGCAGCCTGTAAAATGCTCCAAATGGTAAAGCTCTGAATAAAGCAGCTAAGATGTGCTAAGCAAGCAATTGTAAAGAGGGCAACTCTTTCAAAACAGGGTTCAGTGTTTCAGGTTTTTCCAGCTTCACATTGTTTTATGTGACAGAATGTCTTTAATTAGGTTAGCAAAGGCTGAGATAATGTCTGTGTTTGGCAAATGTGTTCTGCAATGGCCTAAGGGCTTCTTTGTGGTGCTGAGCAGCTTCAGTTCCCGTGAATGCTCAAGACTGTGCAGACTAAAACCTCTATCCTAAGCAAATGATGACTGCATCATTAGTAAGCGGTTAATTACTTTCTCTTTTATCTTAACTGGATCGTGGCTTTTTTTGGAAGGATTTATATTCTTTGTTTTATCTCACTTTCCTGTTTCAGTCTTGAACAACAGACTCCACTGTATAGTTGCAGGCCCTTCAGCACCTTCTCCCAGATGAGTAAAACCAGACAGCGTAGTAAATGTGTTCTCCTTGGAGAAGTGATAAATAAAACATCCACCTGGGTTCCTGAAGAGGGTGTACAAATGTACAAAGAAGGCCCAGGTGTTCCTCATGTGGGTAGTGAAACATTTTCAGCAAGCAGATTGCAGCAGCAAAAGTAGAAACTGCAGCAAGACTGGTGTCACTCAGATAATGTGGGCTTTAAATTCTGCTTTACAAAATATTACCATTTTCTGTCTTGTTTTCATTTTGCCTATTAGAAAAATATGTATGCCTTGGGTAGTCTTCAAGCCTCTCCTCCTTTCCACATGTGGGGTTGTGTAACAATCTCAGACCCCATACCTTTTAAGGTATGTGTACTGCATTTGACTTGAATAGCAGTGCTCACCGGCTTAATGTCATGCACCTGCCAAAATGTTCAGCTGAATCAGACTGTTAGAAGAAACCTCAGCTTTAAATATACCTTACAATTTAACATTTAAAAAAAGAAATCTAAAAGATTGTCTGTGCATAAAGCAAACACACTCATGCCATCACCTTGATATGATGGATTAATTCTCCATTAAGAGAAGCAGAAGGAAAACACTTTCACAACCCCACTCCACACCACCCACCAGCCCTGGTTAAATCCTGGAGTTGTGTCTATGATTGGTAAATTAATTGGACATTTTGTCATTCATTTTAATGAGAATAGAAACTGCTTTCAGAGAATGATAAGATCCTTCACCTGTGTGTTCGTGACACTGAATGCAGGGCAAAGAAGATATTTAAAAACCTTTGAGTCGATATGAAACAATGAATTTGAAGCTACACTGTTAAGGGATGTTTCTCCTCTGCTGACACAAGATGTCGTTCAGGGGATCTTTTCCAGCTGTTTTCTTCTGAGCAGTAATCTGCAAACCCTGTTGTGCTGGGTAACACAAAAGAGCTAATGGATTATTTGAAAATGGCTTTCTCTAACTGCCATAAGGGTGCTATACAACTAAAGGCTAGCCTCTTGATTTCCTCGAGGGTGAAGGGGGAATAGCAGGAAATACAAAACTCCCATTCCAAAAATCAAGAGGCTATAGAAAAATAAACATTTAAATTCATACTGAGACCTCGTTGCAGTAAACCAAGAGCATTTTAACAGTCTAGTTGAGGGATGTCCTTGCCCAAAGGAAGGGTAGGTTGGCGTAGGTGATCTCTAAGGTCCCTTCCAACCTAAGCCATTTTATGCTTCTGTTACTAAAATGCAGTGTTGCTCCTTTCTTTTCAAAGAGTAATTGAGAAATAAATTATTATAAGGAATATAATTGGGGAGAGGTATCTTGTTTTTTCTCTTTTGCCTCACATGAAACAGGAAGGTTGGTGAGGGGCTTGGAGCACAAGCCCTATGAGGAAAGACTGAGGGAGCTGGGGTTGCTTAGCCTGGAGAGGAGGAGACTCAGGGATGACCTTATTGCTCTCTACAACTACCTGAAGGGGGGTTGTAGTCAGGCAGAGGTTGGTCCTTCTCCCAGGCAACCAGTACCAGAACAAGAGGACACAGTCTCAGGCTGCACCAGGGGAGGTTTAGGCTGGAGGTTAGGAGGAAGTTTTACACAGTGAGAGTGATTGCCCATTGGAATGGGCTGCCCGAGGAGGTGGTGGAGTCACCATCACTGGAGGTGTTCAGGAGGAGACTTGGCAGGGTGCCTGGTTGCATGGTTTAGTTGGTTGGGTGGTGTTGGATGATAGGTTGGACACGATGATCTTGAAGGTCTCTTCCAACCTGGTTTATTCTATTCTATTCTATTCTACTCTATTCTACTCCTATTCTATTCTATTCTATTCTATTCTATTCTATTCTTTACAGTATGGATCAGAGCAGTCCTTGGTTTTACATTGTTTCACACTTATGTACTATCAGTAGTTCAAGAATAAATATATCCATAGAAAATTAAATTTGGCTTAAATGTAGACAACCCTGTGTGACAAATGACAGAGATTTTTATCATAAGACAAAAAGAATATTAGCAATTAAAAAAAAAGAAAATCTTAGAAATTACTAAGAAAAGTCAAATGCTTTAAGGATAATTAGAGCCTAATTAGAAATAGAGATGCTATCAGTGTGATAATAGTTGCCATTTTATTCATGCCAAAGCATAATTTCTCTCAGTGACACAATGTAGTTCTACCCTGAAAGCATGCAGTCACAAATTGCTCACAGCAGTTAGTGGTTGAATTAGTAAAATAACTGTCTTTTGTTTTCCATAACTAGTTCTTTTCTAAGTACTGATCTGATCGTTTAAATTAATCATGGGGAATATTTATGAAAATTAGCATCAGATGCTAGAGAGTTTGTTGTGAGGAATAATTTACATCTGAAATAAACTCCATAGCCATAAAAAAAAAAAAACCCTTCTGGATGTTATGGAAGACAATAGGAAAAAATTGTTACAGGGAGCAATATATGAAAATGCTTTGGAAGAGGAGAAAAGAGCAATATGCAGGGGCTGGAGCATCTCTGCTATGAGGATAGGCTGAGGGAGCTGAGGTTGCTCAGCCTGAAGAATAGTCCAGGGGAACTTCAGAGCTGTCTTCCACTATCTGAAGGGATCCTCCAGGAAGGCTGCAGAAGGACTTTTCATGAGGGTGTCTAGAGACAGGACAAGGCGGAATGGTTGGAAGCTGAGGGAGAGCAGAGTGAGGTAGCATCTTAAGAACAAGTTCTCCAGTAGGAGGGTGATGAGACACTGGAACAGGCTGCCCAGGGAAGTTGTGGCTACTTCCTCCCTAGCGGTGTGGAAGGCCAAGTTGGATGATGAAGAGGTTGGAGTAGATAATCTCTAGGGTCCCTTCCAACCTGAGCCATTCTATGATCCTATGAATATGTTCCGCTTTCATTGTCTTTGCCCACCTCTGTTCCTCAATCAACCACATAATAATCATGCAGACACTCTCTGATACACAGTTATTAACCTAGAAAGGGACTTGGGGAGACTGATTGACAGCTGGCTGAACATGAGCCAGCAGTGTGCCCAGGCGGCCAAGAAAGCCAATGGCATTCTGGCCGGTATCAGGAATAGTGTGGCCAGCAGAAGCAGGGAAGTCATTGTGCCCCTGTACTCAGCACTGGTTAGGCCACACCTTGAGTCCTGTGTCCAGTTCTGGGCCCCTCAATTTAAAAAGGACATTGAGACTCTTGAACATATCCAGAGAAGGGCAATGAGGCTGGGGAGAGTCCTCAAGCACAAGCCCTACGAGGAGAGGCTGAGGGAGCTGGGGTTGTTTAGCCTGGAGAAGAGGAGGCTCAGGGCAGACCTTATTGCTGTGTACAACTACCTGAAGGGATGTTGTAGCCAGGAGGGGGTTGGTCTCTTCTCCCAAGCAAGCAGCACCAGAACAAGAGGGCACAGTTTCAAGCTGTGCCAAGGGAAGTTTAGGCTGGAGGTGAGGAGAAAGTTCTTCACTGAGAGAGTTGGAATGTACTGCCTGGGGAGGTGGTGGAGTCACCATCCCTGGAGGTGTTCAAGAGGGGATAGGACATGGCACTTGGTGCCATGGTTTAGTAGTCATGAGGTCTTGGGTGACAGGTTGGACTTGATGATCGTTGAGGTCTTTTCCAACCTTATTGATTCTGTGATTCTATGAATATGAAAGAGGCTTTGTCTCAGATTGGTTTCTTGGAAGCATCTTGGCTATTGTCACTCCAGACCACATACAGATATCAGCAACAATGAGTGCCAAGACTTTTAAGTCTTCAGGCCAGAGATTTCTACCCATCTACATATGCAACTGGCAAAGGCTACCAAATAATCTCCTTGTATTTTTTCATTAGCATTGACCGTTTGGTTCCATACCCAGAGTTCCATATGCTTTTGTGAGACCATTTGCCCTCAAGTATCACTAACCTATTTGCAGGCTAATAGGCTTCTTGATCTAAGCTGAAAATTTATTCTTGGCTTTACAGTAATAATATTGACCTGAATATTTTAATGCCTCTAAGTAGCAATGGAAATGTGTTTGTGAGTGTTTATGACCTTGACTGATGCAAGTGCTTCAAACAAAATTTCAGCATAGACTTGGACAGTCAGTGTCCAAGGAATGTGAACTCTTAATGCTTCATCTTCATGCTCTGTAATTGTTCTTCCAAGCATTTATCAGAGAATACTTCTGTGGTCATCTCCTAGTTTTTGTTCAGAATGTGACTCCCTGAAAAAAATGGTTTGATGCCAAATTGATGTTAAGAAGATAGAGAGTGACTTTTCCAAACCACCACACTCCATTGTAAAAGAATCAGATGAGAATTCAAAACAGTTGAGCCTGCAAAGCTTGGCACATTTCCCCAGAATATCTAAATTCAAATCCTCTTGCTTGGCTTTTATTAGCACTAGCAATATGAAAGATTAAAAAGGGCAGCTTACTAAATATTTGCTTTGGATTCAGGACTTAATACTTGCTAAATTCTTACCATTTCTTTGGAAGCTGTCCAGTAGGATGTGACTATCCTTTATCTAGGTATCAAAGCTGCAGACAGTGAAGAAAGTCTTCTCAGTAATAATCTTAAGTAGCTACATCACACATAACAACTGATTATTTAATTAAAGCTGTCAGTGCCGGTGCACTCTATATACACACCAAATGTGCACTAATTTGTCAGATATATTCATTAAGAAAAGAAAGAGCCAAAGAAGGCAATCCCATTTAACACATATTGTTCCAAGGAAGTTACATGCAAGAGCTGAAATTGCTCACTTCAAGAGTGGACAATTATCAGGTTACTGTTCTGTTCACCATCAGAAACAGTGTTCTCCCAACCTCAGTCTTCTTTGGCATGCTTTCATTTGAGTTATTGCTTACACAGTTACTGTCTAGAAGACTGTGCCAGGATCTGTGAGTAACTACTGCCTGAGCAATAGGTATTTGTGTCCACAAGCGCTTCTGGGATGCCCTCCTTTGTTCTCCTTTATTAACCATTTCATTGTGGACGTCCTCCCACCTTTCCCCATTGAAAGACCTCAGACAGGATGCTCTTTGTTGTCTGTCTTACTCCTTATTCTTTCTCTTGTCATGGTGAACAAATCTTACCTTTTTATTCCTTTATTTCTTCACTCTCTCTTAGTACAAAGAAATACTGGCTTGTAATGACCTAGCACCAGGATGACCTGGTATAGGTGATCCTGCTTTGGCAGGGGGGTTAGACTAGATCTCTCGAGGTCCTTTTCAGCCCCTGACATTCTGTGATTCTGTGAAATCGAAGATTTCATTTTGTTTTAATTGCCAAAAGAGAAACTTTTCACAAGGAATTGTTCACAAGATCTCTCTGGTTCAAGGTAAAATTTTACATTTACCTCAAATCCAGAACTGTGGAGAATGTCCTTGTTGCTTGTCCTGGCAAAAGGCAGTGTGACCAAACACAAATGCAAGTGTGAAATTTCTGCATCTCAGGTGACTATATTTGCCTGGAGCTGTGACTTGCATTCTTGGTTTCTTAGTTAACCTCTACTAACTAAAAGGATAAAAACTGAAATATATTCTATATCAAAGTAAATCTAAGGGAAAAAAAAACAAGACCAGGAAAAATAAAACCTTCTTTAAAAGAAAAATGTTTTAAAATATTCAGGTAAGCTTTGCTGCTCAGAGTCTTTTTGTGAATCTGCAAGTCTCAAAGCTGTCTTTTTCCTGGCTGTATCTTTTGATGTAATAAAGGACATCCTGCCTCCTTTCAAAACCCTGCATGCTGGTTCTATTAGACCAATAAAGCAACTTTGCTAAATAGTAGTGCAGAAGTAGTGCTCAGAACAGCACAGATACAAATATGTGTGAGATGTCTGCACCTTCAACCAGCTTTCAAAATAAGGAAACATCCATAACATCAAAGCTGAGAAAATTCAGACGTAGACAGAAATTAGTTGGCCATGAATAATTCTACCAACAACTTCAACAGCTGATACACATGCAAAGCATCTTTTCCAGTGACAAATACAAGTTAAATAATAAATTTACCAGTAGTTCTCTTATTATCACTGTCCAAGAAGAAAGAAATCCCATTCCTGTTGGATACAGTGACATTATTTATTCTGTATTAATTGAGAACAGACATTTGCAGGCTGATTCATCCCAGTTCTTTCAAAAATCTTCTTCAGGGAGAGAAGAATTTACTATATTCAGTAATCTACCATAATAACAGTGGGATGCCTATACAACTAATACTTCATTTAACTCAAAGCAGATGTCCACAATTTAGTCAGATTAAACCCATCCCTAGTGACAAATGTCATGTTAGAAGTACCTTTAGAATCAAATTTTCCTACTGTTTGTAAATGCCATGCTCAATCATAATTTATAAGGGGTCTTGGGGAAGCATTTCAAACAGCAAAGCTGTATTAGAAAAGCAAAGGTATAATTTTTTTTTCTGGTTTGGTATTATAATCTATTTCATACAAATAATAAGGGATAAAAGATGTGGAGTTCATTCACAGGAAAGGTGGTGGTTATTGTTTTCACCTTAAAAGCATGCAAAAGGAAGCTACAGGGATGCCTGCAGAGGTAGACTGAAATTACTTGGGATTCTTTTCAGTATTAGAACAAGAATACCTGGATTTATACACAGTATTTTCCAGGCTTCCCCATGATTAACAGCTTGGTGCTGTTATCAGCCTCTTGGATTCACTCCCATTGTTCAGATAGGGAAGACAGAACATCTTTTCAGTGAGTAGCTGTGACTTCAGTCTCAGTGAGAAATACAAGAGCTGTCAGGTGTCTCCTGAGTGCTATTCCAGCTTCAACATCTCTGTAGTAGATGTGTACTGTTTGCTCTCAGCTAAAGAAAAAAATGTTCTGAAAAATAGTGATAAGTACTAGCCCTAAACTGTAATGTCTTATTATAAAAATGGTTGTATATAACATTTTAAACTTTCCTTACTATCTTATATATATATATATATATATATGGAGAGAGAGCGCATTACTTTATAAAGATGATCTCAATAACTACTAGGAAGAGTGCTGAGGTGTTGTGATGAAAAGTGTCAAGACAGACTACTAGACAGAAATTCTAAGAGCCATGGCAAAAATTTCCTTTCACATCTTTTTAGAAAGCACATTTCAGAGAGCTTCTGACATTGGTGCAGTGAATGCTTCATTTCCTTTCTCCTGGCTGCCCAGATGGGTTGTGGAGTCTCCTTCTCTGGAGACGTTCAAAACCTGCCTGGATGTGCTCCTGTGTGACCTGCCCTAGGTGATCCTGCTCTGGCAGGGGGCTTGAGCTGGATGATATATGAAGATCCCTCCCAATCCCTCCCAATCCCTAACATTCTGTGATTCTATGATCCTGTTATTCTGCCCTTAGAAATCATTTTAAAGCAACTACATTTCTGACTCATCTTTTAAACATTTTGTTTTAAGTTAATGTATCATTTTCTTACAACATGGCATAAATATTTTAGAACTGATGTCTGAAACAGATGAGGATATTTCTTCCCCCCCCCAGTTTCAACAGAAGAGTGACAGTTTGTGCCCAATATTCATTCTCAAAGTTTCAGAAGTCTTTTTACGATATAATCACAAATTATAATTGTGTCATTATGCATAATTACTCTACACCATTACATCACATAATTGGATCAGTTCAAGTTCTAATTGCATGGTTAGAGAGATTTACTCTAAGTATATTTGGGATATAATTGTGCTAATTTCATAATTCTGGGACCTGCAGAGTCCAAATCTTCTAAGATTAATGTTTACTTTTGTGGCCCTGTCTCACAGCAGGATGATCTTAAAATGGTTGTATATCAGACCCTATATGTTTTCACCAGTATGTTATTAATCTCTATTTCTCCTTGTGACACACTAAACCGTATTTGTACATGTAAAGTTTAGAGCATTACTTAGTGTATATCAATGTTAGACCTGCACATACAGGCTACCTTGGTCTAGAAGTGAAAAATAGTCATAGTGATCAGCACATGGACAAAGCAGATGGGTAGAGACTACAAGGGGCAGAGCCAGCTGATGTGCAAGTGACAGGGTCAGCTTCTCAGTCTTGTAAGCGAGCCAGTTCAGAGAACCTGATGTGGTATTACTGGGACACTATTAATATCCTGGTACTTTAATGAAAGATCCATGGGTGGGCTTGTGGCAGCACAGACACCACCTGGAGTGCTGCCAGCTCTGTAGACCAAAAATCATCAGTCAAGCAGCAAAAGAACCTGACACTGACCTTATGATATTGGCATTGAAAGTAATCAGATTATGTTTTGTATTCTGTCTTTTGACTTTTAAATGACCACCTGTGCTTCTTCTAACAGTAGTTCTTATATGATGGTTTCAGGCTGAAAAGTCAGTAAGAGGTACAACCTTCCCTATTTCTTCCTTTTTATTTTTTCCCCTTTAAGCTACTGGAAGGACATTAATTTAATATTATTATCTTAAGTTTTCCATTTTCTCCCTGTGCCTACAGAATGCGTCAGGAAAATGTTTACTATATATTCACAAAAGCGCTAAAGTAGTAAGAATTGCTGTATTCACTATGTTCGTACCAGAAAGATCAGAAAGAATGCTAAACCAGCTTAACCTTGGAAAAAATAATTTCATCAGCAATAGTTTCCAGCAGTGATAAATGTATGTCTTAAAACACCATCATCTTCTTCAATGCAAATCCCAAAATGGCTGCAGGTCACAGAGGTGGACTTCTGTTGGAGTACGTGGAATCCCAGAATGTATCTGATTGGAAGAGACCTTCAAGATCATCCAGTTCAATATTTGACCCAGCACTGAAGGGTCAGCACTAAACCATGTCCCTAAGCTTCAGGTCCACATGGTGCTTGAACACCCCCAGGGATAGTGACTCCACCACTGCTCAGGGTAGTCCATTCCAATGTTTGAGAACCCTTTCAGTGAAGAAATATTTCCTAACATCCAGCCTAAACATCCCCTGGCACACCTTGTAATCATTTCCTCTGGTCCTGTTGCTTGCCATTGAGAAGAGGCTGCACCCTCCTCTCTCCAACCTCCTTTCAGGGAGCTGTAGAGGGCAATGAGGTGTGCCCTCAGCCTCCTCTACGCCAGACTGAACAACCCCAGCTCCCTCAGCTACTCTTCATAGAACTTGTGCTCTAGACCCTTCATAAGCCTCATTGCACCTCTCTGGACATGCTCCAGCACCTCAGTGTCCTTCTTATAGTGAGTGGCACAGAACAGAACACAAGAGTTAGCATTAGGGGTTAGGGTTAACACTTAAAGTTAGGTTTAGAAATAGGGGGTTAGGATTTGGGTTTAGGCTCAAGTTCAGGTTCAGGTTTGGGTTAGTGTCCAGGTTTGAGTTAGGGTTATGGTTACAGACTCTGCTATTCCTGGCTGAAGCTTACATATTAATCAGTAATTTATATCTTTTGTAGATCAACTTAACAAGGAGCTAATTATTTTCTGTAAGGTTGCAATTATTATTTTTTGGTGGTGGTGGTTTTATTGATATTCCATTTAGCTCCCAAGAAAAACTGAAGGCCTGTTATGCTATGCATTATACATTTGCTCATAGAATGAGCAAATCATTGAGTGTGAATTACACACTAAATGGACACAGCAACATGTAAGAAAGGGAATGGAAAAACTATGATATGAAAAAAAGACTCACAGCAGAGGCAAAAAGAGAACTGTCATTGTCTTCTTCCAGGCTTTTCTTTATTGTGGTTTATAGTCTCCCTGATTTTAATGATCTGGACTCCAAATTTGCCAATAAAACCAATCTTAAGAAGGAAGGTGGTATAAAGTATAACAAAAACATGAGGGTGCACTCTGCTTTCTTTTAAGGATATATTTCCGTTGTGCTGTTCAAATGAAATTACAAGCAATAAGAGCATTCTTTAGTCCTAAGAAACCTTCTCAAGAATGCTCACATGGAAGACAGTAGGCTCTGAAAATGATAATAAACATCCAGACTGATAGGGAAAAGAAAGAACATTTCTTCTGAAATGGTATTCAGAAGAACTGCTCTGATAGATGGAAAGAGACCAGTAGGTTGAGAATTAATTCTCACCCTCGACAAAGGTACAGCATATGGAAGCCTAGATTAAAGCTTTTAGAAAGGATGTTGGCTTTACTGACTTTTTAAATAGGCTTATTTTTGAATTTTTGTGATTCTGCTGGGCTGCCAAATCTGGTGGCAAGCGACCAACAATACTAATAGTCTAGCTGTCTACAAGATGCAGCAGTGATCCTAATTAAGACCTGCAAGTGAAAGCACGAGCAGTTGAATGCAAATGGCAAAATTCATCTGATTATTTATACAAGAATGAAAATTCTCTTCTCTTGATTAGATTCCTTGTTGGAGGCTGAATTTGTAATTGACCATTTCTCTGGTATTTTGAGAACAGTAATTAGAATGAGCAGCTTGAACTTTCTTTATTTGAGAGAAAATGATGAAAACTAGCAGAGTGACAAGATTCTCCGTGACATATGTGACACTAATAATATTTCTAAGCGTTGCATTTGATCTCTCCTTTTGAGTGATGCACAAATCCAACTAACAGTTTGCTTTTACACTCTCCAGACGTGGAGAGTGGGAATGACACAAGGACTGTGAGATTTAATGTCTGCTTTCAGAAGAGGCCCTTTCTGCTCCCCAGTAACTAGTAGCTGTGAGTAGACACTGCACCTGATGAGCAGATTTTCAGCCTGCCAACGTATTCTATAAAAACTTTGGGTTTGATCTTTGTATACTGAAATTTTCTTCAGCTGGTACTAACTACACCAAAACTTCTATGCCAAAAGATGGCAGAACCTATCAAACAGAGCTAAACCCAAAAACATCACAGCTCACAGCTAATCATGTTGGCCTTCCACAGAGATCAGCTCCAGTTTTGGCTCCTGGTGCTGCTTGAGGCAGGTGAAAGAATGGACTATGGACCTGAAAAATTAGCAAAAGATGACATATGCTGGAGGATTGCTGAGACTTGTCAGCTTCTTTGATGGCATCACCCACATGAAACAGATGGAAAAGTAATTGTGAAATTCCTATACGTTGATTTCCTGTCTGTGGTATCAGCTAACTAAACAAATAAGAACTTCTAAGCCATATGGTAGTTCTACTGGCTCTTGAGTATTTACTCTAAGGGAAGGAGAAAAGTGATCTTTATTCTATAATGCAGAACTGATAAGGCACCGTTAATATTATTTTCTTTTACAGTTGTTGATGAGCAAAAAACCCAGAGCTGATGCCTGGTTTCAACAAAGACAGCTGAGGATTTTGTTTCTTCTATCCCCTGTAACGGCTGCGTGCTGTAGACTAGAGAAATTCAGAGGCTGGCCAAGTATGGATAAAATGCAATAAATTCCCATCAATTCAGGAATTGATGGGCTAGCAAAATTTATTTGAACATACTGATTTGGATACATTTTATAGAATTACCAAAAAATACTGACTGGAAAATCCACTCTCAAGCAAAGCCCCTGCTGCATCCCAGCATACAATGTGAAATTATACCTACAGGCGTTCCAGCCTCTTCCACAACACTACCTTCAGCTTTTCATTACAGCAACAAATTTTTTTTTTGAGCTACAAGTCAAAATCCTTTATGAAAGAGGTGCTGTCAGGAAATTTAAAAATATTGATGGAATGGTTTGATGCTTGTAGAAGAAGAACATATGGATATTTTTTCCCCCCTCACTTCAAACAGCAACAGGAAAGGATTTTCTAAATGGCCACTTCTGAACCAATATTGCCTCCATCAACTGAAAAGGTTTTCCTCTGCTTACACTGTTGAAGATAACTTTGCTGAAGTTGAAGAAGACAGAATTCCTTTTTAAAAAAGGCATAGTTTATTTCCCCCCCGACCCCCTGCCTCTTTTAGCTTGCAGACTTTTGAGTAAAAGAGATAAATACAAAAAATGTTGATTTTATTCTCGTAAGGGATTGTTATAACAAAGGAGTTAAGTTAGCTCAGAATTAAAGTTTGGATGTCTTCAGGTATTGAAGCTCTTTTCTGTAGGCAGTGTGATTGCATCTTTCAGTGCTCAGAAAAGGTAGCTTTACAAAGACTGTGTTGAGGCACCTTCTCTCTATAGGCCAGCAAGCTGAGGAGTTTGTTTTTGTTTAGATGGAGAAGTGAGCAGCTGTGACATGCTCTAGTATTGGGTGTCTGACCCTGTTACAACTTGCCTGCTATTAAATAAATTCTCTTTTGTTAGTTTATCTTCACTATGAATCTCTGGCCATGGTGAAAGCTCATTGAAATTCAGGGAGACTTTCTCTCTCTCTGTTTTCTGGTCTCCTGGGACAAGCACTGCTGGTGACCTGCCTTTTAGGATGTTCATTGCTTTTATCAATGGAGGCAGTGTTCACTTCTCTTTTCCTGCAGTCCAAGGCAAGCTGCTTAGACAGGGTGCACTCCAAGTCTTTACACTGTGGTTACAGTTAATGGAAATAGTCCATAATTTTTCTGATTGTTATCACACTCAAAGATCAACAGAGATCAATGCTACAGGGCTACATTCTGATGAAACACCAGAAGCTTGCAGATAGTCCCTCTTGAAAAGCATGAGGAGTAAAGAAGTGAAGCAGCAAAATGTAGGGGCAATGAGTGGGTAATGATGGCTGCCCAGGGTTATGTCAGGCCCAGGTTTGCAAGAAAAGCAGGAACAGAGGTGAATTAATGACGTGATGAACTGTTAGAAGGAGATAAGGAAAATTAAGTAAGTAAAAGGGGCATCAGTAGAAAGACAGAGAAGTAAAAACAAAAAGCTTCCAGGAAAAGTGTACAGCAAGGATGGAACTAGTGCCCAGTGAACAGAAGATACAGTGAGAATAAAAATTAAAGAACCTCTTTAGAACTATTTCTTATTTCCCTTCAACACAGATGAGAACCTGGCAACAGAATTTGGAGGCAAGAGGGCAAATCTGTATAGAGCACTGAAAGATTTTAGTACCCTGTAAGGAGGTAGTTCCAGGAAAGAGATATAAATATGAAAAGTTTTGGTGATCTTGATTAGGAAATGACTAAAGCAATTCAATATTGTTAGAAGAAAAGTTTCTCTTTGCTTGTGGATCTGTTTTGGGAAATTCCCTTTTGTCTTCCAGCTTTGTGTTCTTCTCTCCCCTCAGTAACTGAATGGTGAATGAATTACTTTAATGACAGCATATTAATTTAGAAGGTGAACAGTCCTGATTCAGAATGGTAAGAGAAAAGTTATTGAAAAGTGAAAAGATGTATTATCATTTGTCAAAGTTACCTATAGCTGGTAAATTGATTTTGTAGCCTTCAAACAGATGGATTATGCAAGTAACTTTCTAGTCTTTATAGGTATGAATGAACACAGCCCAAACAATAATACACTGAGTCTCAGCCCTAGAGTCCCTAAACTGTGTGTTACTGGAGTATTCTGACCTAGGAGTTTGATGCCAATGCTCAAGAGAAAATAAAAAAATGAGGTTTACAGCATTTACCAAATGCACTGCATAAAGGAGCAGTTTATTGTTAAGGACACCAACAGTCACTGTCTGTCAGATCATTTAACAAGTTAAGTGAGCTGGCGTTGCTTGTCCAGAGATGTTTCATTGATCAGAAGAACATTTCTTTCACTATCTGCAGTTCCATAAAGTAAAATCATAAAAAGAAAAGACTTTCACTGGACATATTTATTTTGACAACAAGTCTGAGAAATGGCTGCTGAGAATGCACCATCTGGTACTGCTGTTCTGAAGATGAGTCTAGATTTCCTTTCTGGACCATGCTCTGAAGTATCCCAGAGCTGTGTGTTCCCTGCTTGACTTAACCACAACTCCAGTTGGCCTATGAACATGGTTTCCCTTGCACAGAAGCTACAGAGCAGAAAGCAGGACTGCATTTGTCTGTTGTGTACTGCTGTGCAGTCCAGAGATTACTAAACTACATATCCCACACAAGAACTGGGAAGCGCTTCCAAATCCATAACATTCATAACCTAAGGAAACCCAAAGGGTTACATTTTTGCAGTGAAAATCATGACCTCTTACTAAGTGCCTTTCAAAAAGAAATAAGCCAGATGTCTGCATGGCTGGTGCTTTATTTTTCCTTTTTTCACAGATAACTCAAATAATTGATTGTACCCTGAATCAGTCCCAGAAGTGTCAAAAGGCTGAGAAGCCAAAGACACTGATGGTGGTGTAGAATTTTGACAGGAAACACTGTCCATTCTTCCAAAAGTTCGCCACAATACAGCGCTTCCCTCATTTTTATCTCTCATCTCATCTGTGACAAAGAGATTAACTTATATTTTGTTCCTCAAGTCTGATACTTATCCAGCATTGACTCGTGCTGTGGATGCCTAGGCTCCTATCCAGCTACAAAAGGGCCCACAGATGCTTGTTTCCTGCTTCAGAACAAGCTCAGCTGCATTACCTGAATGAAGCAATACTGACAGAGGAGTGGGGGGGGGGGGGGGGACGAAAAAAGAAAAGATAAGCCAAATTTGGTAGTAGGAAGCAGGATCTGGGTTGACAATTATGACAGACAAGTAAAGACTACAGTTATTACTGTTTAATTGCCATGGCAACTGAATATGGCCTTTTTGCTGAAATAATGTCATGGTAACACCTTACTCATTGCAAAAAAAAATAATAATCAGTCAAACCTAGATCGCTGTCGGGGCTGCACTCAAGTGAAAACCAGAGCCGTGGAAAAGAAAGGTTAATAAAATACACAGAACAGAAAACAAGGTTAGAGGTGATGTTTTGCCTGTGAGGCGCTTTTCAGAATGCAGGAGAAAAAGATTAGCTGCAGAGACAAGATGAACATTAGCTCCCTGCTTTCTCCTTCCTACCAATAACCTTGCCAGAGTTTTTCCAAGGCACACGACAGTCCCTGCAGCCACAAGGCCACCTTCAACCTTGTTATCTCCCCCAGTTTTCAGTAGATCTTGCTATCAATTCTTTTCCTCGCAATCTTTTGAAACAGCCGCAAATTATAATCGCTTCACAGCCTCATTAGAAATTTGGATCTCTCGCTAATCTGACACCTTTTTCATGTGCTTCTTTTTCAGTTACTGGGGAAAACAGAAAGTTTGTGAAATAGCAGTTGTGGTGCTGGCATTGCTCTTCTTAGAACTTTGGTCTACGACTGTAGAAACCAACGGTTTGAGCTGAGGGAGAGTAAGCTTAGATTGGATCTTAGGAAGAAGTTCTTCAGCAGAAGGGTGGTGAGAGTCTGGAACAGGCTGCTGATGGAGGTTGTGGATACCTCTTCCCTGTGGGTGTGGAGGGCTACGTTGGATGAGGCTTTGAGCAGCCAAGTCTAGTTGAGGTGTCCCTGCCTATAGCAGAGAGATTGGAGTACATCCCAATCTATGCCTTTCTATGTGGCTATGACTCTGTGTAGGTCTCTAAGGTCCCAATCTATGCCATTCTACGTGTCTGTGACTCTATGTCCATGAAGAAACTGTACCCATTCATTTTGACCTATTTTCTTCTTTTATGTCATTGTTTTATTAAAATAGAGACTAGTCAAATAGCACCATGAGGAAAATAAAATGCTCCATCATCTCCACTCAGTTCTTATTATTGTTTGCTATGCATCTCCTTATATTACTTTTTAATATTTTATAAGCTTTAAAATAGCTGAATCTGAAGAAGTTCCTTTATTCCTACTGAGAACCACACAGGAACAAAGAATGATTGTAAAGCTCAAAGCCAGAGCGCTTTAAGGTACAGGAGAAATAATAATTGATAAAACTGACTAACAAAAGTCCAATCACTTACACTTCTAGCAAAATTTGTCTGATTTCTTCCAGTTAAACTCCTTGAGAAAAGTCATTGATCTGGGTGAGGTAAATGTCTCAAGGATTTGAGTTCTATAAATGCATTTAGGTCATTCAGCCCACTTGGCTTTTGGAATTTTTACCCCATAGACTTTTTGTTTTACCAAAGAGTTTCAATTAGAATCTTGAGATTTTCCTTAATACAAAAGGCATAACTGGCTATGGTAACTGACTTCCTATCTGTTGATAGCAATTTGGGTCGAAGATTTGTACAGATCCTTATGTTCATAGCCAGGCCCCATTTAATTTTTTAAATAATATTAGATTTCCTCTTAACCAATTCTTTCTTCATGAAGCATTTGTTCTTTACAGTCCAATGAACATCCTGAGTCCAGAGATGCTCTAAAGAAGATTAAGAACTCGGTTTGCTCTAATTTCTTAGGCAATTCTGCTCAGTGATTTGCAAGATGAAAAAGACTGAATAGATACATTGAGTGTCTTTGGAAAGCAATTTATGAAGCCTGAGTATAGTACCACTCAAAAAAAAAAAAAAAAAACAGGAAAAAAAAAGGGCCACATACATATCTGTAAGTCTCTCTCCTTTATTCTCTCTCTCTTCCCCTTTGGGGAAGTATCTGTCATTCATCTAGTGGCAAACCCGGCCCTAACCCTTGACATGGGTGTGCAGGGTGCCACGTTTTCTATATCCCACAATTTATACCTTAATCAACAAGAGTACTGTGTCCAGTTCTGAGCCCCTCAGTTTAGGAAGGACATTGAGACACCTGAACATGTCCAGAAAAGGGCAACAAGGCTGGGGAGAGGCCTCGTGCACAAGCCCTATGAGGAGAGGCTGAGGGAGCTGAAGAGGAGGCTCAGGGGAGACCATATTGCTGTCTACAACTACCTGAAGGGTGGTTGTAGCCAGGAGGGGGTTGGTCTCTTCTCCCAGGCAACCAGCACCAGAACAAGAGGATACAGTCTCAAGCTGCACCAGAGGAAGTTTAGGCTTGAGGTGAGGAAAAAGCTCTTCACTGAAAGAGTTGTTAGCCATTGGAATGGGCTGCCCAGGGAGGTGGTGGAGTCACCATCTCTGGAGGTGTTCAAGAAGGGATTGGACATGGCACTTGGTGCCATGGTCTAGTAGTCATGACGTCTTGGGTGACAGGTTGGATTTGATGATCTTTGAGGTTTTTTCCAACCTTATTGATTATATGATTTTATGATTCTATGATATCACACCAAAACCCAACGCTACCCCCCACCCCCCCACCCCCCAAAAAAAAAAGTCAAATACTGCAAGGCTTCTTATTCCAATTCCACCTGAGTTTATTTTATATTTTTTGAAATGAATAAAAGTAATCTGTTATTTTCACATAATAAGCAAACTAAAGATGATTTATTTAGGTTCACAGAACTGGCCACAGCCACTCTTGATGAATAGAAATTAAAATTATAATGTTTCCTTGAAAAAATTCTCATTAAGGCAGTCAGCTGCAGGCACTGGTCAGAGTATTTAGTTTAACACCAATATCTCAGAATGCTTCTGTTTCTTCAGGGCTACTTTTAGTTAAATGGTTTTTGCCTGGACTGTCCATCTCTGACTTGGATATGATTTTATGGGAAGTAACCCTAAGGAAATAAGGGAAATCAAATGATCCTGTAATTTTTCTGCTGAGACTATATCTACTCAGGAATCTTTCTTATAATACATGATCTTTTTGCTACAAAGTTTAAGAGCAAGACATTGATTAGAGATTATTTAAAAATTCCTAGCCTGCTTATTTAAAGTCTTGATGTTATGGTTGCTAAAAGAATGAAAACTGTCTGCTTCACATCATGAGATCTGAAATTAATGAGAAACTGGCTGTTTGGCTGTCTTGAAATGTGGCTTTCAAAACTGAATTATTACCCCCACCTAACCATTCTGAAAGTGTCACTCTAAACATTGTTTAACACTTTGCTCTCATTGTAGGAATACTGAATATTCTTCTTTTCTTTTTCTCTATAGCTGCAGACATATACAGATGAAATAATTATCTATTAAAACTCACTTTTTCCAGCCAGTAATTTGTTTGGTTTGAGGACTGTCAATGCAGAATCTATATGAACCTCAGATTTCAAGGACCACTGTCATCAGATAAAAAGTGCACTCTATTCTACTTCTCCATCTCTGTTTCTTCACATAATTGGTACCACCTCATGATGGGGAATACAGGTCAATGATGAACCTGTTCTATGCACTTATGTCTAAGACTTCTTGGCAAAAAAAGCAGTATGAAGCTTTGAAAGCTAGGGAAAGGGAAGGAAGAATGATCATCAGAACTAATCCTTTTGAGAATCTTTATTAGCTCAGACAAGCCATTAATTGCCTTTCTAAAACAGACACTACTATTAATACAGTTGGAAATATTAATTATTTCCAATGATTAGGTAAGACTTCAAGAGCTCAGCAATTTTTTTATTACTAATGAACTTGTAAAGCAATCCTTGTAGAGTCGGCAGGGCCTGGAAGTGAATATTTTTATGGCATTCACATGACAGAATGCAATGCACCAAACGAGAGGGTTTTTTGCCTTTGTATAAGGTAGTACAGGTGGTAAAATGCCAAATGTGAGGTACACATGCACAAATTCTGATTGCAAATAGACTAAAGGGCCTGAAGTTGCATTAAATCTCAGTATCACCTCTTTATAAGCTTTTATGCAGAAGTCATACCATTGTCCTTTCAGTTTTTCCAGTAGGTAGAATAGAATAGAATAGAATAGAATAGAATAGAATAGAATAGAATAGAATAGAATAGAATAGAATAGAATAGAATAGAATAGAATAGAATAGAATAAACCAGGTTGAAAAGACCTTCAAGATCATAGCATCCAACCCATCATCCAAAACCATCTAATCAGCTAAACCATGGCGCCACACACCCCATCAAGTCTCCTACTAAACACCTCCAATGATGGTGAGTCCACCACCTCTCCGGGCAGCACATTCCAATGGACAATCACCCTCTCTATGAAGAATTTCTTCCTAACATCCAGCCTAAACCTTCCCTGGTGCAGCTTGAGACCGTGTCCTCTTGTTCTGGTGCTGGTTGCCTGGGAGAAGAGACCAGCCCCCACCTGTCTACAACCTCCCTTCAGGTAGTTGTAGAGAGCAATAAGGTCCCCCCTGAGTTTCCTCTTCTCCAGGCTAAGCAACCCCAGCTCCCTCAGCCTCTCCTCATAGGGCTTGTGCTCCAAACCCCTCCCCAACCTTGTTGCCCTTCTCTGGACATGTTCCAGCAAGCCAACATCTTTCCTAAACTGAGGGTCCCAAAACTGGACACAGTACTCCAGGTGTGGCCTAACCAGTGCAGTGTACAGGGGCAGGTAGCTATGCTTAAACCACTATCAGTCTCACCACATACACTAGCATGGTTCCAATATGGTCTTGTAAAATCTCACCTAATAAACACCTAATAAACACTCTGAGTTTTAAACCGTACTTAGATCTGATAGATCAGCTTAAAGCAGAGTTGTTTGAATTCACTGCTACAAGCAGCTTACAGACTCCCCAAATATATGTCTATATTTAAGTTCAAAATGGGAATCAGGAAATTCATGAAGGCTAAATATATCAGTAGCAATTAAATTAAGTGGCTGCAATCTGGCTCAAAAATTCCCTAGACAGTAGATTGGAAGGGCCTTCCAGGGAGAGATCTGTGAGTTTTAACAAGTCAGATATCTTCTGGTGTCCTTAGCAAATATTCCCATTAAACAAGCAATCCTCTTAAGGGTGAGAAAATGGTGAATCAAATTAAAATTCTCAAGAAATAGAATTAAGTGCAATTCATTTCAAACCAAACCAATCAAAACTCCAGCCACAACGCTGGAGATTTTGTTAGCACAAAGATATTGTCCATTTCCTTATTTGAGTATTGAACATAACAGGAAACACTCCACATAAAGCAAAGTATTTGATAAATGAAACCACCTCCTTTGGAGATGCCTCAGAAAGTAACTGTAAGTTATTGTATATAGCAAAGTAGGGACATCTGCAGGGAGCTGTTAACAATTTACTCTAATTTGTCTATGCTTAGCTACTTTGCTTGCTAGATTACACTGCTGGATTTCAATGGGACTACAGTGCATTACCCACAGTGTGTTGGAAGCTTACATTAAGGACTGGAAGAAAATCTGTGCCCCTAATGAAACTGAGAATTTTGGCTCTTCATTTTGTCAGAAATACAAAGGCTAAATTTCTGCTAGGTATTTCCATTTGCTGAAGACATATCCATTTTGGATGTTCACATTGGACAGGTTTCAGGTGGGACAGAAAATTCTTTTCTCCAGACTGTGCAGGGCCTTCTCTGCTACAGAGTCATGAAGACTGGAAACTGATGTATCTGCAAAAGCAAACCTCTAGAGACCTCTTCTATACCAGGGCCCCATATTCTCTCCAACACCTAGATCAATATATTGCTATGCAAAGGCACGTACCTAACTCTCTCACTCTTTTTGTCCTGTCAGGTATCTCCATCTCTAAAGCAAGAACTCTAAATCACATGAGAATATTCATCTTTTGTCGGGCATCAGACAAGCAGGATGAGGGGCAATGGCTGCAAGCTGGAGCATAGAAAGCTCCATGTGAACATAAGGAAAAACTTTTTCATTATGAGGGTGATGAAACACTAGAACATGCTGCCCAGAGAGATTGTGGAGTCTCCTCTGGAGACATTCAAAACCAGCCTGGATGCGTTCCTGTGTGACCTGACCTGGGTGATCCTGCTCTGGCAGCAGGGTTGGACTGAATGATCTTTTGAGGCTCCTTCCAACCCCTAACATTCTGTGATTCTGTGACCAGCCAGATATCCCACTACTGACAGAAGAAGGTTCCACATTTGAACTTCTGTAGCAATATTAAGACCTGCTAATGACTTGGTTCCTCACTGTAAAGTGTGCTCTCCAGCCACAAGGAGGTAGTTTCCTCCAGGTGACAAACATGAAACTTCTTAAATTAACAAAAAATAGTTGACAAAAACAATTGTATTACTGTGCTGATCATGCCTAATTCTTTACCAGTACCTAAGGCAGCTAAATAGCTTCTGCCCTATAATTTATATTATTTCTTTGAAGGAAGTGGGTTTGTAGGTGCTATTTGCATAAATGTACTCTTTGTTATCAGAATAATTTCCTGCTTTTGAAGAAAGCACTTCAGAGATGAGCATATAAGATAATAGTATTGCTATGAAAATCTAATCTCTGCACCAAAAAAAAATAAAAGGAGATACTTTGCCTATTCCATCATCTGAACCCCAATGAACCTTTTGAGTTTGTAGTTAAGTCCTGCAGTGCTCCATAATTTAGGTAAATGTTTGTGTCCTGTGTTACTGCAAGAAGTAATTCTGGCCTTCTCTGGATCAATAGCAATATGTTTTCAATAAGGAAAAGATTTTACCTGCAGTTTGAAATAGGGCTCAGAGTATCTTGCTTTACATTCTGCTCCTCATCACATTGTTCTGTTGATAGACAGCTTGCATTGAACACTTCTTTTACTTACACACTATACATATTCAGAAGACCAAAAAACCTTCTTTTCAAATAATTGTTCTCATGGTTAGACAGCTGCAAAGCTGACATGTTGAGAGCTAGCTGGCTGTTCAGAAAACTGACAGGTGACTAAGGGGCTAATTTCATACTTAAGCTCACCTCACTGAGTACAAGATCACACAAATCTTGCTTAGGGGCAAGATGTCATCTGGCCTGAGATTTAAGATTGAATCCAAACCTAAAATAAACCAAAAGAAAAGGATTTAGACACCTATCTGAGGGAAGGGGGATGTTTAGCCCTACATCCAAAATAGTGTTCCCCAAAGCCCCTGCTCAGGTGCCACATAAACATCAAAGGCACCTAGTCTTCACAGTTGTTGACTTCTGTGACCTTAAACTTCCCAAAGAGCTTAACTCCACAATTGCATAAGTGCTTATGTTTTTAGTATGGTTAAACATTGCTCTTGTAAAACTCACACTGGAGACCAGCCTGGATGTCAAACAAAAATTCTTTCACTGAATCACAGAATCACATTCAGGTTGGAAAAGAGCCTCAGGATCACCATGTCTAAACAACCTTTAAGCACATCCTGGGTGGGTGACTGAACCACCTCCCTGGGCAGCACATTCCAGTGCCTGACCAATCTTTCTGTGAAATTTTTTCCTAATGTCCAATCTAAAAATCCCAGAGCACCTGGGCTCTGTTGCAGTCTCCTCCCACCACAGGTGTGGCCACTTTGTCCTCCCCGCCCAGTCCCCTTTTTAATCCCCCCCAGGAAGGGCAGAAGCTTTAAGCTGAGCCCATCTGGGCTGAAGGATCTTCCTCTCATCGCTGGTGAGTCCCCATGGTGCTCACTGGGTGATGGTGGTGGTGACAACAAAGGCCGGGGGGCCTGGTGGCCCCCCGGTTAGGTAGGAAGAGCATTGATGACTACTCCAATATCATCCATGGGTGCTGGCTGGACCTCCTTACTGGGGCTGAGCTCTGCTGTGTGATATCTTGGCTGGTGGAGGGTCTTGCCCCAGGCTCTGGGATGGGTGCAAAAATGGTGGTGGTGGAGCACTTTAAGTTCCCCCAGGGTTTTCCTAACCTAGTAAGCTTTATCAGGGTAGAACTTGTGTGCATAGACCAGAACAGACTCCTGGAAAGCACAAAGTGTTTTCACAGCTACTGGATTCTCAGAGAAGGACATGCTGCAACTATGCATTAATTTCGCGTATATTGGCTTTCCCAGGAAGTGGGATACAAAAGCTAAGTCCTTTCTCTGCCAAAGGGATTTCTTTCTTCTTAGGTCAGTGGCCAGAGCTAGTAGGCTATGCAGGAAATAACTGAGGTTCTTAGGGTCATTGAAAAAGCACATAAAAGTCATCATGACTCTTCTGAGAATGACACATCCTTTGTAACTTGGCTACTAAGTGAGTGGCTACCTCATCTGTGCTTTCTGAATCCTGCATTCCTTTCTGCAAAGTGACAAAACAAGCTTCAACAAGCACATGGAATTTATCTTTCCTCCCCCACCTGCCAATGTTACCTGAAGCTCTGTGGTTATTGCAGTTGCCTGAGGATAAGCAACAAAGAATGGAAACAATACTGAAAGCTGAAAAGAGCTTCAAACTCAGGCTGTGCCCTTTGGAGATGCCATGTACTATGTGGTTGAAAGTGGCTGTGGCTGGTATCTACTTCAGGCTGAACACACATTTTCAGAGATTTGGTCTTTGTGATGAGAGCAATCATCATATAATATGGCCATGTTTATAGTGGGAAATCCTTCATATACAGAAGGCATGAACATAGAGATAAAATATACTCTTGTGATTCCTATGTTCTTTAGTAACCCAGTCTCTTACAAACCTGTTTCCATGTAGAATCCACAAATACAACATATGCTCAGTTATGGAAAATAAGGGATAAATAAGTTGGTAGCTAATAAACCATGGTCAAAGAGAAATTAATCCTGCTAAAAATGATGATACAACTGGTCATGACCAGTCTCCAGATCTGCCAGCCATATCCTGTTTATCTCTGAACCACATGTTTGGTGCCTCTATTATTAGCCTCATGCCTCTGGCTCTTGTGTGGTCTATCTGTCCCTTCACAAAGAAAATGGAAGAGATTAACAATCCATCAATGTGAAAAGAGATAAAGACTCAACAAAGATTTAAATCATCCTTTAGTGATACAACATTTTAATGGTTTTGCTTGACACAGAGCTCAAAGATTGCTAATGACTATAATAGAGGCCTAATACTAAGTTTCTGACTTCATTCAGGAACAGCCAGAGAATGCAAAGTTAAGGTCAATATTCAGTGCCTAAATCTCTTGGCATCATATTTTTCATGTCGGTATGATCCAAAATTGCTGTCAATGTATATTTCTTGGCTTCTATCAGCTTAAGACAGTACTTTGAGATTTAAGTGTAGGATATTATGTGTAATTTGCACGTAATAGACCTTTTTGTGTCCTCATGGGCTATGAATGTCAAAAAGACTCAACATTCCAGGAATACCATAATGAACTAAACATGAAGCCGAATGCAGGGGGGAGGAGGGGGGGGAGGGAAGTAAAACACATCAAAGATGAAGCATGTTTTCAATCAGTCCCTGATTCAGCTAGGAACGTCAAGGTTGTATAATAACCTGCAGACCAAATTCCCACGCACAGCTGTATGAAGTAAAACAAGAGCAAACAAACTGTGAAAGCCATGATTGTCACTGAGACTCTAAGGAAACTAACATTTATTTGAACCCTTATCTGTTTCAATGAGATTTTATTTTAGAGAGACACCAAAAGTGTAAAATAATTATGCATTAGGCACAGAAAAGAATCCAAAACTGACCTCTTTTGGACTTCTATCTAAAATGACTTTCACAGCATAGCTTAACCACCTAAAATTCAGTGATTTTTCTCTGTGTCCATAAAATTGTATAATACCTGAATATGTCAGAAGTGTACATGTTTGTAACAGATGTGTGTATATGCAGGCATATATATCTTTGTACATACATATATAGATGTAGAAATAGAGTCATATCTGCATATGCATTCAGATGTACTCTTGTACATTTTTAATATGAGAACCATGGAGTGATTTCTTGGTGAGTCAATTAAAGCTCACCTCATTGGGGCTTTGTTCACAGCCTGACATTCACTTTTGGGTCACTCTGTGATCTTTTAGAGGAGGAAGTAACTGTACCTATACAGAATTTTTGTTTTGAAGCAGATGCTACGAGAAAGAACTTTAAAGAAATTACACTGAAAGTTCATAGAATCCTAGAATAGCTCAGGCTGGAAGGGACCTCAGAGATCATCTACCCCACTTCTCAACTAGGCTCAGCTGCTCAGGGACTCATCCATCCTGGCCTTCAACACCCCCTGGGAGAAGGCAGCCACAACCTCCCTGGGCAACCATCCTCATACTGAAGAACTTCTTCCTAAGAGCCAGTCTAATCCTGCTCTCACTTAGCTTCAAACCATTCCCCCTTGTCCTGTCTCTAGGCACCCTCATGAAAAGTCTCTCTGCAGCCTTCCTGTAGGATCCCTTCAGGTATTGTAAGACAGCTTAAAGGTCCAACCAGAGTCCTCTCTTCTCCAGTCTGAACAACCCCAGCTCCTTCAGCCTATCCTCAAAGCAGAAGTGCTCCAGCCTTTGGATTATCTTTGTGGCTCTCCCCTGGACTCACTCCAACAGTTCTGTGTCCTCCTTATGCCAGGAACATCAGAATTGGACAAGCTGATAAGGCCAAAATTAAATTCTTGATTATTCAGAACAAACACAGTAAATTCTTTTTGATCTTTCTTGACATTGCTTCTATTTATCTGCTGTTATGCTTATATCATCAAATTTTTGTTTGCTTACCATGTGTGTTAGGGGTTGACTCATGGGAATTCATATGCATGAATGTTTGTGCTGCAACAGTTCATGTGCTTGTCTTGAGGGTTGATGTTGGCATGGGACTTTTTCCAGCAAAGGAGAAACAGTGTCACGTCTGAAAGAGATGACCAAATACTTAGACATGTAGTAAACAATAAACACAGTGAAAAGCTTAAAACAACAGTCACTCTTTTTAGCTTGGGAGCTACTCCTTAATACTGGAACAGAGCTGTGCGGAGCATTGCACACAGACACGGTGCCCACAGGCATATTATGAGCAACTGGCAGCCAACCTTTGACTGGAACATGTCATTTGATGAGTCATTTCAGATGCTGAGCAGACTGGAACGTGTCAGAGCATCTTTGTATGCATTTCAAAGCCAGCTAAATTTGCTGGATAAGCCATTTTCTCCTGAAACAGATCGCCCAGTGTGAGACGACACTAAAAGAATTTGGGCAGCTTCCTGCAAGTTGTTGGTTTTTTTTCCTGTTCCCCCCCCCCCCAATTTACTCTGAAGTCTAAAATCCACCAGCAAAATGAGATACAGGGAAATGTTCAGCCCTGTGTAGCAAAAGACAAAGGATGACACAGTTACACAAATAAAGCTCCTGGTGATATTATTTGTCAGTGACTAATTTTCAGTGCTTTCCCCACTGCTTGGCTGAACTTGTTATAAGTGGCAGTGTGACTGACTCCACTTTAATCCTGGTTTTAAATAGGTGCAAAAGGAGAATTAATAACAGGAACAGCCAAATAACACACTTGGTAAGTTTAGAAGGAACATAAATTTCAAGCATTATATACAGTATATTAACAACAGAAGAGTTTTAGAGCATATAGAGCAGCTCCTTTAATGAAAAGCAAATATTGTTAACATTCTGCATTCCATTTTGCTCAGCTGAATGCTTATGTTAATGTTAAACATGTTTAATATTTACAGACCTGGCTGGTTTGGATTGTTTATTTAGTTAGGTTTAACATATGTTCAAAATCCTGTGCCAACAGTGACCACAAAATGATGGTCAGAGAAGTTATTTGACTTAGATTAGAAACACTACATCCTGTCTTAGAGCATGCAGATGGGCTAGATGAAATTTTAAGACCTCTCTCAGCTCAGTGATTCAAAATGTCAGATCGTGCTTGATGATCATAGTTTGATGACTATAAAGAGTAGACACAGAAGCTTCCTTCATCAGCAGCCTTTCACTTGTGCCTTGTAGCAGTTTATTCAAAAAAAAATCAGTCACTGACCAGGAAATCATCTCTGAAACCTCAAAAGCTAGAGTAATGATGAATATTTAGGTTGAGTCTGCTCTTTGATTATTTTTTTTCCCCAGTTAGAATGATTGATAAACATCCCTCTAGCGAGTAATAATTCTCTGCTGACAGATTACTTCCTTCTTAGATGTTTTGAATCAAACTATCACAGACATTTTGATCACACTTCATTCCTTTACATTAATGCAGTATAAAATCCTCCCACAGCTACATATGTGTCAGATGGAAATATTGTATCTAATTCATAAATATTTATTTATAAGAAATCTTACATCTGAAGTTCCTTGGACTGCTAACAAAGATGTAAATACAATAGATTTTTCTCCTTCAGGAAGTCTAAATACTGATTGTGCTCATTTACATCTTAGGAAGCTCTTCAGTATGAGGGTGGTGGGACTCTGGAATAGGCTGCCCAGGGAGGCTGTGGCTGCCTCCTCCCTGGGGATGTTCAAGGCCAGGTTGGATGAGGCCTTGAGCATCAGAGGCTAGTTGAGAGGCATCCTTGCCCATGGCAGGGAAGCTGGAGTAGATGATCTCTAAGATCCCAATCTGAGACATTCTATTCTGCAATATGGTGCTGATAAGGGGCAGAGAAGAGATGGAGAACAACCTTGTTAGCTTTTATTTTTACAGATCCCCAGAGAATGCTTGACAGTTTCAGATGTAAACAGAGGTGGCTTTGCTCCAAGCTTTTTTCTTTTTTTTTTTACCTAGCACTGAATGCAGCTTGGTGGTGTCAAATATTGCAAGGGGAAAGAGGATGAATGAGAAACCATTGTAACTGTCTGTCCCAGATTTCTTCACAGGACAGCTTTCAAGGGGTGCAGTTTAAAATGCAGTGGGCCAGATGCAAAGCTGCCATAAGGAAGCCTGCTCCCTTTGAAGTCATACACTGAAGAGTTTACTATCTCCAAACAGGTAACCTAGCAATTCTATGACAACTAGTTAACGAGCTGTCAAACCTTAAACACCAGTCATCCACTTGCCTGCATCCAGGCAAGCAATATGCAGCCAGAACTATATGTGTAGCATTTAAGCAACTGCCACAGATGGGGGATTTAGCACACTTGCTGAAATCATTCCAAGAATCCCTAAACCATATTTGAGCATCAGCAAGTGTATATAGAAATGCTTAGTTATCAAGAATGCCATCTAGTGTACCCTCCAGCAAGGCTCAACCCCAACGAACTCTGGATGTAGAAATAAAGTGCAATTATTATGAACTGTATGTCACTCTGGGTTGTGATAGACAGGACCATTAATAACAAGCAGAGAAAAATCAGACGGCTGAATCTACTGAAAATCACCTGGCTTTCCACAGCAACTTTGAGTGCTTTGTTCTAAAAGACTGCATGAAATTCTTTCTATATATCATTATGTAAAACTATTCCCCTTCCATCCAGACCAGCTCACTAATTTTTAACTAGGCTGCCCAAGGAGGTTGTGGCTGCCTCCTCCCTGGGGGTGTTGAAGGCCAGTTTGGATGAGGCCTTGAGCAGCCAAGCCTAGCTGAGAGCCATTGCTGCCAATGGTGGGGATGTTGGAGTAAATGATCTCTAAGGTCCCTTCCAAACTAAGCCATTCTAGGACTGTATGGTTCTATGTCTTGTGGCAAATCTATAACCAGAGCCACCCACCCTTCTATATCTCTGGATCACTCTAAATGTAGGGAAGAAAGCATTTTGTGGAATGAGGCTCCTTGATAGCTCCCTGAATTCTGAGATAAGCATTAAGCAACTCCAGTAAAGAAGCTTGATGCAATATTAGCTGGCAAGTGGTTAATCTTAATCTTGCTACCTCACAGTTGCTCTGGTATGCAATAACAAATTGCAAATACCTAAATGTTTTCTGCCATCCACTTCACATCGTTTAGTTCTTCACACACAAGACTCGATGACTGCACTTCATCTTTGGCTGACTTCTGTGATAGAACAATCTGTGAATCGGCAGTATAGGGTTTCCATTCTTACTCTCATTTCAAATCTGCTGGCTTGTGGTGTTTTGCTGCTCTATTTCAACCCTGGGTTTTGTCATCTATGGACAATGCTACTGTGAATTATTTGCAGGAAAACCTCTTTGCTTTTATAGAGCTCATATGCATTTCCAAGAAGTCTTGCTACAATTCCTGTGACGTTCCAGCTTGCATTAAGCAATTGCTCACACACATCTCCTATGTTATCATTGCTCATGAAAAAGCATTAGAATTTCTGTTCTACACTATGTTACACAGTAAACAATTCCTTCACTTTTATCTATGAAAACAAAGGTTATTTACTATAGATATCCCTGCCCTAGTGAGACCACATCTAGGGCTCCTAAATTCAAGAGACAGAGACCTGCTGGAGCAAGTCCAACAAAAGGATGTGAAGATGACTGGGGGACTTGAACATCTCTGCAATGAAGAAAGACTGGGAGACCTGGGGCTGTTTAGTTTGGAGAAGAGAAAGCTGAGAGGGGATCTTATCAGTGTCTATAAATATCTGAGGGGTGGGTGTCAGGATGAAGGTGCCAGGCTCATTCTGCTGGTATCCAGCAACAGGACAAGGAAAAATGGATACAAGGTAGAACACAGGAGGTTCCACCTCAAGTGACAGAGCACTGGAACAGGCTCCCCAGAGAGGTTGTAGAGTCTCCTTCTCTGGAGACTTTCAAAACCCACCTGGATGTGTTCCTGTATGACCTGCCCTAGGTGATCCTGCTGTGGCAGGGGGCTTGGACTGGATGATCTCTGCAGGACCCTTCCAACCTCTAACATTCTTAGTGAGGAAGGAAAGTATAATGAACAGGGAACTAATCCAGCATTTTAATCACTCTATACTTCCTGTATGGCTTTTATCCTTTATGGTTTCAGCTATACTCTAACTTCCTCCTCTATCAGTCAGAGGTGAAGCTGCCACTACTGAGTTTTGTGAAGGTAAATAATATGAAAAACTGTGAAGTGTTTGAACAGAGTAGTAGTAGAAACAGGTAATATTTTAGACAGATCTGATGCCTTGCCCCACTTCCAGCAGTGCTAGCACCTGCTCTCATCTCTGTAACATATTTGCAATAAGCTTTGTCAACAGCACTTCCAGTTTGTTTTAAATCCATTAATGAAAAGACTAGATGCTTGAGGTGTTTAGTGAGATTGCCCAGAGCTTGATCTGCAGCTTAGCTGTCAGCTACAGCATACCAATGATGCTGCCAGAGGAGGAGAGAAGCTGCAGTGTTTGCTCTCTCAGATGGCTGCACAAACACTGTGAAGGCTGACACCGTGTATACTACTAAAGAGCATGGAAATTGTAGTTCAATAAACTGATTTAGCACAGGATATGAAGTGTTTCTCACTCCTGCGTAATTTTCATTGAACTGAAATCCACATATGATTTACAAGCCCACTAGTAAAAGTTTGCATTAAGAATACATCTTCACTGCTGTCAATGAAACTGACCCATTTAATGAAAATATGCAACTTTAAGTCAGTAAGGAGAGGGATAATATTACTTATATTATTATTCATTATATTACTGTTTGTAAATTTGAGTTAAATTATGTCTTAGCAAAACACCAAGGCATCAGCATCCTCATGCATCCTTATGATCTATATTTTCCACCATGAGAATGGAAAAAGCGAAGTAGAATTACAGCTTTTAGCACCCTTCCTTAAACTGGAAGATCCTTGTCTGCTGTAGAGTCTCCTGGCAGATTCTATACTCTTTCTCGTCCTGATTAATACCTGGGCATTTAGCAAGAAAATGGAACTGGGTGAAAAGCGACAAATATTGAGCATTTAGGGAAACCGTGCTGAAAGACTTGTCCTTTTTTTATTCAAAGTCTGTCCCTGCTCACATTGCAGAGCTCTTGATGCCCCTTCAAACTGCTGTTATATGACAGGAAACACACTCCAGCACCATTAGTCTTGGAAGCAGCCAGAAAGCATCTCAGCAGGGGGTATGATTTGCCCCATAGTTATTAAACACTGTAAACAGTGAATGAAAGCCTCCTGTTAAAGGTAGGTGAAGTGAAAATCTGACAGAAGGCTGCATCTTTCTGGGAAAACCAGCTGCATCATGAAACTCAAGGGTAAAGAAATACAATAGGTAGGAGTAAAATGACAAGAAACAAAGGAGAAAAAAAATATTATTTAACAAATAAGTGAAGTTTTCTGCATAAGTCAGAGTGCATGAGAATCAAAGTTAAAAAAAAGTGGTTTCCATATGCTATCTCTAAAACACAGGATTCTACAAAACAGCGAATAGAATAGAATTAACCAGCTTGGAAAAGACCTTTGAAATCATCAAGTCCAACCTATCACCCAACACCATCTAATCAACTAAACCATGGCACCAAGTGCCTCATCCAGTCTCCTCTTTAAACACCTCCAGTGATGGTGACTCCACCACCTGCCTGGGCAGCACATTCCAATGGCCAATCCCTCTTTCTGTGAAGAACTTCTTCCTAACATTCAGCCTAAACCTCCCCTGGCACAGCTTGAGACTGTGCCCTCTTGTTCTGGTATTGGTTGCCTGGGAGAAGAGACCAACCTCCACCTGTCTACAACTTCCCTTCAGGTAGTTGTAGAGAGCAATAAGGTCTCCCCTGAGCTGCTGCTTCTCCAGGCTTAAGCAACCTCAGCTCCCTCAGCCTCTCCTATGGCTCATATGAAAAAAAAATCAAGATATGCTCATAATTCTGTCTTTAAATATATCATGGCATTTAAAAAGACTTGAAACTACACATATAGACATGCAGAATAACTCAGTAAGCTCGTAGGCATGAAGGGACTGGAGAGCTGATCCATTTGTTGCCAAAACTGGTATGGCTGCTATGACTTCACCTTGTCATATCTGACATTGATTTATGTCAAATTTCCTCCATTTCTTCTTTCTAGGGAACTGATTGACTTCAGCCAAGCAACCTCCCTGAGATCTTCACAGCCTTTGTAAAGACAAAAGCAAATATTCAGCTGCACAATGAAACATTATCCAGGTCTCCAGGTGGCCTCATTTTCATATTCTCAAGCTCTGGTGTGACTGCTGTCCCAACATGATATGTAGCAGGTCCACGACACCTGAGTGACAAATGAGTCTGTGTTAGGGATTGCTGTGGCAAGAATTTTGTACCCCTGTGCAAAATGAACTCTGTGAACTCTCAGGCAACACACAAGGCAAGAAAGCCCCAAGAAAGTACAAGCTCATGTAGTCCTCTGATTGCACTAACAGAAGCAGCATCACACCTATTCTAGTGGAGGGTGTCCCTGCTGACTGCAGAGAAGTTGGACTAGATGTCCTTTGGATGTCCCTTCCAACCCAAATCATTCTATGATTCTATTAAGTTATGTTTGGCCCAACTTCAGCCATTGTTTGTTGAGGGCTGGAGCACCCCTTCTATGAGGACAGACTAGGAGAGTTGGGGCTGTTCAGTCTGTAGAAGAGAAGGCTTCAGGATGACTTTATTGTGGCCTTCCAGTATCTGAAGGAGGCAAAGCTGGGGAGGGACATTTTAGGGTGGCAGGGAGTGACAGGACTAGAGGGAAAGAAAAAAATAGAAATGGGTAGATTCAGATTGGATGTTACAAAGAAGTTCTTCCCCATGAGGGTGGTGAGACCCTGGAGCAGGTTGCCCAGACTGGTCATAGAACCCTCATCCCTGGAGAATTTTAAGGCCAGGCTGGATGTGGCTCTGAGCAACCTGATCGAGTGCGAGATGTCCCTGCCCATGGCAGGGAAGTTGGAACTGCATGATCCTTGAGGTCCCTTCCAATCCTAACAATTCTATGATTCTAGGAAGACAAAGTGATTTCTTGTCATTTTAATGGCATTAATAACAATTAAGAGAGAAAATTTAAAGCAGCACTGAAGATGTATGTGTATATATACACATATATATCCCTGTAATATCAATAAATATCCTTTTAATATGAATAAATAGCATGTGCTTCCCAAATGTGCATTCCCAGCTGACAGGATTTGATTTTCCTTCTACCAAAGAGACAAAAATAGAGCATGAAAATAGATATGAGGCAATATAAATGGTGATCACATTATTAGATATCTAGCAAAGGTCAACATTTCTGACTAAAAGATCTTCATGTGAGAATGCATAGTAGGTTATCTACAAGCTTTCCTGTGGAGAAAAAAACCCATTCTGAATAAAGAGCAGATCTCGAGGTTCATAATGGTGGTTTCCAGTGATTTCAGGAATTCAAATAAGAAACATTACATAATGTATGTGATCCAAGGGATGGAGCACCTCTGCTATTAGGATAGGCTGAGGGAGCTGGGGTTGTTCAGCCTAGAGAAGAGAAGACTCCAGGAAGACCTTAGAGCTGCCTTTCAGTATCTCAAGGGATCCTCCAGGAAGGCTGCAGAGAGACTTTTCATGAGAGTGTCTACAGACAGGACAAGGGGGAATGGTTTGAAGCTGAGGGACAGTAGGGTTAGACTGGATCTGAGGAAGAAGTTCTTCAGTAGGAGGGTGGTGAGACTCTGGAATAGGCTGCCCAGGGACGTTATTGCTGCCTCCTCCCTGGGGGTGTTGCAGGCCAGGTTGTATGAGGCCCTAAGCAGGTGAGTCTAGTTGAGAGGTGTCTTTGTCCATGGCAGACTGGTTGGAGTAGATGGTCTCTGAAGTCCCTTCCATCCTAAGCCATTCTATGGTTCTATGATTGCTGTGAAAGTCACCATTTTTAGCGGCACTGTTTTCCACACACTTTTTCAGTAGCATTTTAAAAGCTTGAATGCAAAAAACTGGATGCAGTTTGATTCCTGAAAAGCTCAGCAGCAACCCGTGATTGTGTTTAAAACAAAAGAAAAAAGGTTGGTCGAAAGTTGGAATGCAGAAAATAACAGTCACAAAAATTGTTCAAGTAATACACAAAATACCTTAAAATTCCAGGATTGCAGACCTCGGCCTGATTAACTATCAGACAGAAGGGCTAAAGGTGACTTGACTGACAGACAGTAACAGTGACTCATAGAATCACAGATTTTTACATAGTTATTTTAGGAAAACAATTGAAAGACTTTGTGCTGTCTTCTATTTCCTCTTAGAAAATAAATAAACAAGCAAGCAAATAAATAAATAAATAAAAGCTGTTTGGAAGAAGCTTCCTAAATCATGCATGACACAATGGCAGGAGAAAAGAGAACATTTTTCTCCACTCAATCAGAGCCCCAAAACACTAACTTGTTGGCATTACAGACACAGAGGGGTTTTTTTTCAGTCATCACCCACTTTGTCACTTCTTAGCTGAGTGACAACAATTGAGAAGGCACAAAACAAAAGTAAGCTTTTGTTCTCAAAACATTTGAGGACCCAAAAAAGCCAGATGGAGCACCATTTGCCCAGCAGGTTGGTGGGTTTGGGTCATAGCCACTGCCTTTTTCTTTCTTCTTTTTTTTTTTTTTCTGCTTTTTGGAATTTATTTATGGAGAGAGGAGTGTAAGATGAAATCCAGAGTGTCTACTTTGTGCCTGGAATGGGAGCTGGATGGAATGTAGGCAGTGAAGTCCAAGAAAGTGATCCAGAAAACGCATGCAGCAAGTGGTTGTTAAAGCCAGCAGACACTAACACTCCAGAAACACCTTCCCGTTCAGCCTATGATGCTTCCCAGAGGCTTCTCCTTGCATCCACATCCCACTTTGTCTTCTTGGTCCTTTAGGCAGAGGGAAACACATGCCTCCGGCTGAACTCTGCTGCAGGTCAGTGTCGCTGCATCATCACGGTGGAACTTAGTTCAGCCAAGGAACAGCCTCTTCAGCAACGTCCAGGAACTGACCTGCCAGATGAGAGTGCTGCTGCTGCCTGCTTTCGAGGTAATTTGTCCTGCAGGTTTCAGGGGAGCTGCATATCACTTAACATTGCACTCAGTCATAGCTTTTAGCTTTGCAAGTGCTGGTACCAAGGTTTCCCTCTGGCAGACACTTGGCAGGGCTGAGGGCACTGATGAGCCTCCCGGTCCCTGCCCAGCCCATCAGGGCCTCTTTCACTCTGACCACAGCCCAGGATACTGTCAGCCTCTGAGGGCCAGCATTCTAGAACATGAGCCATAGCCCTGCTCTGTTTTCCCATCCATGGGCTGATATCCTAGTCTGTTCCAAGGGAGGTGCCCCATGCCCAGGCTGTCCTGCTTCTGGCTGAGGCTGAAGTGGCCTCTGACCACTGCCCTGGGGAGCTCCCTCAAACCCTGGTTGACCTCTGTGGGGAGCCACCATCTCACAGGGTGTCCTGACAGGTGGCCCTTCACCTGTCACTGCCCACCACAGGCTTCCTCAGTCTGTTTCAATTGCTCAACCTTCCAGCACAAAAGAAAATAGTGTCTGCCCTTCCCACTGCTCAGTACCTCCTTGGCAACACGAGATGGTCAATACAGAGACCAAAGAGAGAGCCACTTTCATCAACTGACTTTTTCCTTTTTGCTTCTCTAGCATTAAAAAAAAAAAAAAAAACCAAACAAAACAACAAACAACTCCACTGCACCCCTGAGAGAGAAAAACAGCATTACAAACACATTGAAGCAAGCTGTCACTGCCCTAAAATTTCCTTTTTATGAGCTAAGGAAATTCCACAATTCCAGAATGACAAGCACAGCGCTTCTGAGAAACCCCTGTAAACTTTGACTGCTTGTAAGCTTGTTGGTTTAGCTAGGTTTATTAATAGGAAATACTGGGGGAAATGATGGGAAAGCCTGTTTTCAGGAAATCCAAACCAATAGCGAGATTGAAACTGAGGGAGTTTTCCCTGCAGTAAACCAAACTCCTAAACCCTTTAAAGGTTCACTCATCGTTACACAAATGCCTTGACATAAATCAGTCAAGCATAATGAGGCAATAAAGTTTAATTCATTCACAAATATCCTGGCAATCAGCCATGCTGGAAAGAAAATTCAGAGGACTAAACAGGAACTTCTGAGGGTTTCCTGAAGCATAATTTAGGCAACTTTTGCCAGAATCTGACAGGATCTCCTTAATCCGGAACTATTTTCATCCATATTATTATGTTTTGCCACAACTGAGAACTCCTTGCAGAACATTTTTGGTTCTACAGTTCAGCTTACTTTAGTAACCCAAATAATATTTACCAAAGGTTTACAAGTGACTTGTAAAAATATACTTGGCATCAAAACTCCAAGCTTGGCACATGAAAGACTGGCATAGGAACTGCCCCAATGCATTTTCTCTCCCTTCCCAAATTTTGCATACAAATAAACAGAGGGAGCCTGAAATATTTGTATGTATATATATATTTTTTAAAAAAATCAATCAAGATCATATTTCCATACAGATTTTTTTCACTTGTGTAATTCTGAAGTGGGATGAATACCATAGAGCTCATACTGATGTCTTCTGTTAGGTTAAAAATACCTACAATTTGGCCAAAAAATGGAAATTTACAAGTCATTTCTTAGTCCAGATGATGGAGAAACCACATTTGAGCTTCCTACTGGTTAATCATTGCTTTAGTTCTCTGAAGTGGGCAGAACACCACCAGCCCTTGTCATTTCCCTATGGCAGAGGCATAAGGAATAGGAAGCAGCCAAAAGAAGATGAGCTCTGACTTTGATTCATCTTATATTGACTAACGAGGTCCTAGCTAGGCTTATTTTTCTTTTGTTCCATCCTTCTACTATTGAGTCTTTGACTTCAGGAAAGAACATGAAGTGCCTGGTTTCTTTGAGCAATGAAAGGCAAGGAGGGGACACAATATATATGCCGTGCAAAGAGGTGGCCCCTTTCTGGAACCCTCCATATTATCACACCGTTAAGCCAACTCAACATCACTACCAAAGTATGCTTTAGGCAGACTGAGGGTCCTGTCATGAAACATATATCAAGAGAGGAATTAATTGAGAACCTTTAAAGAGGTACAGAGTTGTAGGAAAGAATAATCCCAGGGTCTAGCAGACCTCAAGAATTCTCAACATTTTAAGGACCAAATCACATAAACAGTCTACTTAAAAGTCAAATATTCAGCCCTTTTACTTCCTTCCACTATTGCTTTGCTCTCTTTCCACATTGACACAAAGAATGATGTGAAGGAAACAGTGAAATTCCTTGAGCTTTCCTACTCTTGGACTCTTAAACAGATTTTTTTCCTAGGAAAGGGAAAACTTCCCCAACACCCAGAGGTGAAAAGAGGGGAAAATATAGTCGAGGGAAAAATAGAGTCAAGGTAAAAGTTGTTTAAAAGATTTTTTTTTCCATCAAAGCTCAGAGGGGACTCTGGCAAGAGGCAATCATCTGCATGGAATCAGAGAATATGGTAGAAGGAATGTGTGAAGGAAAGAAGGACCTCCTGAGATGAAGCCAAGAAAGGCAAGTTTTTTACTTCTGTACAGAAATATTACCCTTTAAGGAACTGAGGCCTGGGGAGTTTTTAAAGCTATTAAGCTGTAGCCTTTCAGGTAGCCACTGAGGAGTAGACTGGGGAGAAGAATTAATGAGTGACTCAGATTCCACATAAATCCAATTTAGGAGCAGTTTGGGCAGCATGAAAGGTTTTTTTTCCCCCCTCTTCTTTGTCTTTGAGAGCTCAGACATTACATAGGATATAGACACAAAAAGACCCACTGGTCTCCATAAAGACCAACTAGATGACAATCAGTGGTTTATGGGAGTTCAAACATGATATGCTTGTGATGCCTTGTTGATGTAAAAGCCTTCACTCCCTGAGCACTGTAACTCACCCATCTTCAGGAGTTCAGTAAATTCTCCCAAGTAATTTAGGAGCCTACTGGCTAAAACCCATGGCAGCATTAGGGTGGTTCAATTATTGTTAGCATGAAACTGCTATGGAAGTTCACAAGCTTTTCCTGGTTTGGAGATAATATGACATTAATACAATATGGATTGAAGAGATTCAAACCCCCTGCCAGACACAGGCTCACAGTATGCATACAGACAGCTCCTCCAGTTCTACTGACGGGTAGTAATTTTTTAAATTGCTGTAATTCTGGCTGGATTCAGGGCAAAGGTCTCATACTTTGCAGCTACAGAAATGTGTCTCATCTTTTAATCTGAAATTCTATTGCTATTTCAGTAAGACAAGGTTAGACATGACAGCTACAGCAACACTATCACTATTGTCATTCCATTCCTTTTACTTTGAAACTGTTTTACCATCACTTTTTCTGCCTTATCAACTAGCAGAAAATCATGCTATGACTTTAGAAGAATATAATTCTTTGCAGTAGGATGCAGTGTGTAGATGCTAATGATGTGGTGTAATTCTCCCACATTCACAGAAGAAGAGGCTAAGGGGACACCTTATGGCTTTCCACAGGGAAAGGGAGGTTGGCGCAAAGAGGGGGAAGCCTCTTTTCCTTGGTGTCAAGCAACAGGACCAGAAGAAATGGCTCCAAGCTGCACCAGGGAGGAGTTAGGTTAGATATTAGGAAATATTTCTTCTGTGAAAAGGTTCTCAAACATTAGAATGGTCTGCCCAGGGCAGTGCTGGAGTCACCATCCCTGGAGGTGTTCAAGCAGTGTGCGGTCCTGGTGCTTAGGGACATGGTTTAGTGGTGACGCTTCAGTGTTGGGTTAAAGCTTGGGCTGGATGAGCTTGGAGGTCTCTTCCAACCAGATGTGTTCTATGCATCTGTTTCTATATCCCTTCAGTTTTTTCACTCTTTTAAAGAAAGTCATCACTCCATGAAACAGAGTACTCACAGATCTCATCACACATCTGTGGCTGGGTGGCAAGAATCTTGCACAGGCCTTTTGCATGTATGAAACTTCAGGAAGAGGCAGTCTTTGCAGCACTCTTTTCCATGCTTTCCCAATGTCATTTTAAGATTATTATGATTAAATATCTCAGCAAAAATGCACATTCATCTATGCATTTACCACAAAAACAAACTTCAAAAACAATTGCTTAAAGCATACTTGAGATTAGTGGTTCTCTGTTGTGTTAGAAGGCTCCTGGCTTTTGAAATGCCTGACCTTTCAAACGAGGGGAAGGCTGTGACTCTGACTTTGGTGTTGACAGGATCATATCTAGGTTGCAGATTTCCCTAGTTTGAAGAAGATGTTGGATCATCATTCCCTTCTAATCCAGGCTGATTTTCCACACAGAAACCAAATTTCCTTAGATCATGCTGCTGCTTTGATCTTTTATCTCTCTTTAATTAAGAACTCTGAATCATCTTTACCTTGTCAGACTATCTGCTACCCCTGATTCATTTTTCCCTTGGTCAGATGAAAAAAAGGTGACTTTTGGCTGCTTTTAATTTTTACCTTTGCATAGATGGTCTAGCAAAAGTGACTAACATTTTCCTTTTTATTCATTTTTAGTCTTTTTTTTGGCTTTTTGATATTTCCTTACAAAGGCTGTAACCTTTCTGTCCTTCTTGCTTCAACTCTTACAACATTACCAATAAAGCCATTTGCTGCCTGCATGTAGCAAATTCTTATTAAAACACTTTAGGTTTTTAATTTTTTTTTACATTTTATTTTCCTTTGCAGTACAGAGCATGCCTGGAAAGGGTTTGTTGTGTGTTGGTTTGGGGTTTGGGTTTTTTTGTTGCTTTTGTTGTTTGTTTTTTGCAATGGATACTTTTGGCCTCATTAAATAATTACAAAATAAACCAGAAGGAGCTGGTTCCAACCATTATATAGGAGATAAACAGTTTGTAAAATGTAGCCTAATTAAGTAATTACTCAATAGACCAAAACAATTCTGATCTGCCATGTAGGTAATGTGCAGTTTTCAAAAACTACCTAATTAAAGTAATTACCCAATAAAGCTGATGGTTCTAAATGAGTCACTTCTTTTCTTTGGGTACTTGGTGCCCAGATTAAAACAACCTAATTGCATTATTTCTTTAAAGAGGTATTCTGATACATCAATCAACCTACTAAGGTTTTCTCTCACTTCCATTACTTTGCATCTTTTTAAGGTGCAGCTCTATGGAAAACATCACAGACTTCTGTGATCTCTGGGTGTCTAATGAGGGTTTGATTCAGTTCCATGTAAAAGTCTGGGATGCCTCTTCAGTGACAGTGTGACTCTTCCTATACTTTCATTTAAAGATGAAATGTCAGAGATCCCTTTTGTAAATGTAAGCTCTCTGGATGACACCTACTTACCTGATCCTAACATATATATATATATATATATTGCTCTGCTATGAGGACAGGCTGAGGGAGCTGGAGGCGTTCAGCCTAGAGAAGACTCCAGGAAGACATTCAGAGCTGCCTTGCAATACCTGAAGGGATCCTAGAGGAAGGCTGCAGAGAGACTTTTAATGAGAGTGTCTAGAGACAGGACAAGGGGGAATGGTTTGAAGCTGAAGAAGAGTAGGGTTAGACTGAATCTGAGGAAGAAGTTCTTCAATATGAGGGTGGTAAGGCCCTGGAAGAGGCTGCCCGGGGGGGCTGTGGATGACTCCTCCCTGAAGTTGTTCAAGACCAAGTTGGATGAGGGCTTGAGCAGCTGCATCTAATTGAGAGGTGTCCCTGCCCATGGTGGGGAGGTTGAAGTAGATAATCTTTAAGGTCCCTTTCAATCCAAGCCATTCTGTGATTCCATGATTCCATGATTCTATGATTGGAAGTGCCAGAGTGACACAGTCCCACTCTAATAATTCATACATTTTAACAGCAAAACCTTCCTCATATGAATGCATTTTGTACAAAAAGGCCCTCTGCTTGGCCTAGAATCATTTCATTTTATACTACCTCTCTCCTTCCCTCTCTCCTCTCCACACTCCTCAGCATAAAAGGAAGCATCAGCAAAAGCGCAGTTTTGCCAATATGACTGTGCTTACACAGGCGATTTCAGCAGCACAGTTCTGTCAATCACACATCACACTTTACCACTCTCCTCATCAGCATAGCTGTTCCAGCAAAATTTTGTATTACAGACCTGACCTGAGTCTCATTACAGTGGCCAAGGGTCATAGGCTATAAAGTCACAAAGACATGTTTGGAAAACAGCAGTGCCCTATCTTCCATTCATTTTAATTGGTTCTGAACTTACAATCGGAGTTGACATTGTTTTCAAATTGTTTTTACCAAGAAATCTTCATGTCTACTTATGAATTGTTTAGGTTTTTCACCCACAGCTACTTTTGGATCTCAAATATAGGGCTATGGAAGGAGAGAGTTGAAGGAGCATTCAGAGGAAGATACCTGAGTAGAATCCATTCATTTTAATTGGTTTTGAAGTTAAAATGGAAGTTGACATTGTTTTCAAATTGTTTTTACCAAGTAATCTTCATGTCTACTTATGAATTGTTTAGTTTATTTTACCCACAAAATTCTCTTCCCTTTTCAGCTATTTTTGGATCTTAAATACAGGGCTATGGGAGGAGAGAGTTGAAGGAGCATTCAGAGGGAGATACCAGAGTAGACACAAGAAAATGGGATACATTTTTATATCAACCAGGCGGCCAAGAGGGCAAATGGAATCCTGGCCTATATCAGGAACTGTGTAGCCAGCAGGAGCAGGGAGGTCTTTCTGCCCCTGTACACTGCACTGCTTAGGCCACACCTTGAGTACTGTGTCCATTCTGGGCCCCTCCCTACCTGAAGGGAGGCTGTAGACAGGTGGGGGCTAGTCTCTTCTCCCAGGCAACCAGCACCAGAACAAGAGGACACAGTCTCAAGCTGCACCAGGGGAGGTTTAGACTGGCTGTTAGGAAGAAATTCTTCATAGAAAGAGTGATTGCCCATTGGAATGGGCTGCCCAGGGAGGTGGTGGAGTCGCCGTCATTGGAGGTGTTTAGGAGGAGACTTGATGGGGTGCTTGGTTGCATGGTTTAGTTGATGAGATGGTGTTAGACAATGGGTTGGACATGATCTTGAAGGTCTTTTCCAACCTGGTTAATTCTATTCTATTCTATTCTATTCTATTCTATCCTATCCTATCCTATTCTATTCTAAATAAACTGAAAGGTGCTCAAGAGACAGAGGAAGAAAAGGACCCCAAATTCAGTCTCAACTTCCAGAACACTTGTTTTACTTTGGTGGAAGATGTAGCAGCTTGTCAGCCTAAAGAACCGTAGGGGGGTTTTTATTTAGGAACTTCTACAAAGCTCTGGATATTTAATTTTAGTCATCCAAGTGTGAATTCATTGTATTTATTTTTAGAAATATACTTAACCTTCCGTGGCTCTTTGCACTGGTGGATGCAATTAAAAGGCATTTGTTATTCACCATTGCATTTCCGATACCATAATCAAGCCTGCAGCACACGTCTATTTGTGTATTAACCTAACCGAGTCCAAAACATCACAGGCATCGCATAAACTAATTGAGGTCTCTAGCTATGACAGTGAAATCCCAAGTCCTCACTACAGTGTGACAGCTTTACTGTTTTTAGCATTGAAAAACATCTTATCTTAACAGTAGACAACACACACAGCTGTCCAGAGGAGCTTTGATTTGGAACAGAGTGAAGGGCATGTTGAAGAGCCAACAGCAAGATGAGAGCCCCAAACCTAAATCAAAACCAGATCTATTAAAACAGTAAGCCTACTTTCAGGATTTTCCCTTGCTTAAGATTATCCAAAGTGACAACATGCCAAAAGAAACAGTTTTGTTTCAGTCTGGAAAAAAACACATTAGTTAGTAATGCAAAACTTATCCTTGTTTTTACAGTATCTACAACTGAGTAAGTGAGATTATAAAACTCAAACACAGAGATTTTAAAATGTTTATATTTCACAGACACAGAAAAGACCATGGCTATGATCCCCACTTGCCTTAGAAAGAACTTGGATTTCCTGTTTGCAAAATCTCTGCAGCAAATAGAGCACCAATCCAGATTTTCCACCAAAGAGCATTCAATGTCATGGTTTCTTGAAGAATTGCCTTTTTTCTTCTCTTGCCATATCACCTATTTAGATAAGGGGAGATCTTTGACATACATGTCCAAACTGACTTTTCACTTCCTGGGACAGCACGTTTGATTCTATGGTTCTCTATTCTCTGTGTGTGTGTGAAAATATCCTATTATGTCTTCTTTGTGGTTGCAAGAGAGAGGGCTTATTGAATATAGGGTCAGGACATACATTTTGAGGTATGCACAGACATAATCACTTTCTTCAGCTGCCAAAAGGAAAGCAGAGTGGCACCACCTGTGTGTCTTCTGTTTGTGAAACTGAGGATGGGATGACAGCCACGTTCTCCAGTTTTCTTGCATCTCAGTTGAAAGCATAATATTCTAACTTCTTCCAGCATTGAGATCAACCCTGAAATAATTTTTCCTGCCATTTCTTGGTGGCTATTGCTCTAGAGAATTAGAGGAGGGAAAACCTGATTAATTTAAATAACTAAATAAATAAACTGAGGGTAAAAGGCAAAGCTTACAATAAGAAATCCCTGATTTCCATTCCAAGTCTTTTCTTTTTTCCCCTTTGCTTTCAGAACTGCTCAGTGACCAGATTGCCTTAAATGACTGGACCAGAGGATCAGGGATCTGCAAGTTTTTCTTGTATTCAAAGCAAAGTAATTTTTAAAAAGAACATTTAGGCTGTAGAACCAAATGCCACAGAATCTTGAGGATGTCAGATGTACAAGCAGGCTCAAAAAGACATTAATCAAATGCACAGAGGATGGGCTCATTAGTGGCAATTAACCATGACAGTTCAAATCCAACCTTTTCCTTGGAGAGTTTCTGCATTAGTGATCAGCCAAAGATGGGAAGCAGTGTGCCAGAGAAAGATACACTGTACTTGCCCTGGCTCTTAGGCTGCAGTTTCACAACAGTTCAAGATGATATAAGCACTACACTAACTCCCACCCTGGGCATGCATATCAGCTTTGTCCCTTTCTCCAGCTGGCCCCGGAAACCCATTCAGTTGAAAATTAAGTGGTGTCAGCCAAGTCAGCTTCCTGGTCTCAACACATAATCACAGTTGCTTCATTTTATTTTTTTCCCCTGTAATCTTCTGCTAAGGATAGATTGGTGATGGTTTATGAAGCCCTACAGACCTCTGGTCAACTCCCATGTAATGGACTTAATGCTGTGTTCCTCTGAGTCATGCCAACCTCTGCACTATTCTCCAGTGGTGGGAAGGTAGGGAGGTAGTTGTGCTGGCTGGACTGCTGAGTTTGTGGTAACTATCCACAATCCAAAACATAATCCATAGCTGCACAGGATGAGCTAGCTCGCTCTGCTCGCAGGATAACAGGCAACTCGAGAAGTGATTTGCTTCTGCTGAATTGCAGTTGTGCGGTCTGAGCTGGTGATCTCTCCATCATGGCAGCCCTGCCACTGGTCTTTAGAAATAATTCCTTGTCTGAGCTTTCCAGACCTTCTGGCCTTTTTCAGCATTTGTTTTGTCTTAAACTTCCCTGGAGGTGTCTGGGTTTTTTACCAACAATCTTCTACACCGACATCTAAATTACTTTTCTTCAAAGGTGCTGTTAAACTAACCCTTGATTTTATAAGCTCGTCAGCTGAGCCTGTGGTGAGGTCAGTTTGAAGAGCTCCTGGGATGTGCATGTGTGCAGCTGTGTAACTTTTCCCACTTTGCAACACTTCAGGAGGAAGCCATCAAAAATATAGCATTGTGAATTATTTTCACAGCATATGGGCCTGGCTGCGCTGTGTTTTAAACCCCACCCCACTTCAAGTGCCATGCATATTTTCTGCTGCGTTCATTCACTGCTGAACTCCAGTGAGAATGGCAGTAGTGTCCTGAACCAACAAAAGCACTTATTCATTTTTACCTTGAAGATTGCCACTATTGGCACTGAAGTCAATAGGGACACAAGGGTTAACTGTTTAAACAGATGTCTCAGAGCTTCTTGACTTGAGAACAAAAATTGTTCCTATTTCTAAATCTCTGGACTGTTAAGTAAAACTGCATAACTTTGTTGTTGTATTCTCTGAAGAATGAGAAGTCTCAAAGGGAGATGGCTGTGGAGGAAACCAAGAATTATCTGTGAAATTACAATCGTATTCAACTACTTATTACAGCCAAGAAAAGGAGGAAGAAAAGAAAAAGACCACAGTAAAACACCCAGACAATGTTTCCTATTCAGGGTTTCCAAATGTTTAAATGTATCTTGAAGAGCTGAAATGCTATTTCATGTTATCATTTTTACCATAGTCAAGAAAAGGCTTTTTTTCCCCCTTATTATTAAACCTTAACAATATATTTCAGAAAAATAAAATGTAAAGAAAAGAGGATTCAGATAACACAAAGCAATTAATAATTGAAAACCATTTTTCATCTTGGAATTTGAAATGTTTTCCACTTGACCGGAAATTTAAAATTAAATTTGCATTTTTCTGTTCCGGAGCTCGGCTTCAGAGTTCTACCATCTTGACCTGATAGTGGTAGCAGAAGTAGTAGCATCCTTGTGGAGTATTCCTTTGTCAAGGAATCCATTTGCTAAAACTAAACTGAAAGTCACAGAATCACCAAGGTTGGAAGAGACCGCAATGATCATCAAGTCCAACCTGTCACCACAGACCTCATGACTAAACCATGGCACCAAGTGCCACATCCAATCCCCTCTTGATCCCCTCCAGGGATGGTGACTCCACCACCTCCCTAGGCAGCACATTCCAATGGCAAATGACTCTCTCAGTGAAGAACTTTCTCCTCACCTCGAGCCTAAACTTCCCCTGGTGCAGTTTGAGACTATGTCCTCTTGTTCTGGTGCTGGTTGCCTGGGAGAAGAGACCAACCCCCTCCTGGCTACAACCTCCCTTCAGGTAGTTGTAGAGAGCAATAAGGTCTCCCCTGAGCCTCCTCTTCTCCAGGCTAAACAATTCCAGCTCCCTCAGCCTCTCCTCATAGGGCTTGTGCTCGAGTCCTCTCCCCAGCCTCATTGCCCTTCTCTGGACATGTTCAAGTGTCTCAATGTCCTTCTTAAATTGAGTGGCCCAGAACTAGACACAGGACTCAAGGTGTGGTCTAACCAGTGCTGAGTACAGGGCACAATGACTTCCCTGCTCCTGCTGGCCACACCATTCCTGATACAGGCCAGGATGCCACTGGCCTTCTTGGCCTCCTGGGCACACTGCTGGCTCATGTTCAGCCAGCTATCAGTCAGCACCCCCAGGTCCCTTTCTGTTTGGCATCTCTCCAGCCACTCTGACCCCAGCCTGTAGTTCTGCATGGGGTTGTTGTGGCCAGTGCAGTGCAGTGTTGTTCTAACATGCTCTAGTGAGTGATGGAGAGGAGTGAGATAGAGATGGAAGGTGGCTTTTGGTAGATGACGTTGTACCTGGTGGGTTGTTGTCTTTTTATTTCAGCACTCACTAAGGATTTTACATCTTTTAGCCCCTTCAGCTCTTTTTTTTTTCTTCTTTTCAGTGCCACCTCTTTTCTCTACCTGCAGATATACTCCAATGAAACCAATGAAAAACTGTAGCGATTGCCTGACTTTTTTTCCTATTGTCATCTTTGTTGATGTAATCTTGGATTAGTTGTGTGAGAAGGCAACCACCCTTGACTCTCTCTGCTGCTGTCACTTACTGCTCTGCAGAGTGGATTCCCAGTGTTACAAGTTAGAACAATAGCAGTTCGCATCCATTTATCACACAGACAGCTGAATACACATGGTTCAAAACATTAGAGAATCAACCTCCAAATCCTTCTGCAGCAGTTTTGTATTCCAGCTTCAATGGTTCTCTAGGCCCTAACGGACCAGAGAGAAACATATCATTTTAGAGCACAACATACCACACAGAGCACTTGTGAACCATGTCCCTGCACCTGGCATGGGAATTGGACTAGACACTATTTAATGGTTCTTTCCAACCCAAACATTCTAGGAGAATGTAATTCTCACAACAGTGGTAATGAGACTTTTATGTTTGCTTTTACAGTCAAGTGAGACCTGGGCTGCATCAAAAGAAGTGTTGCCAGCAGGTCAAGACAGGTGATTCTGATACTCTGCTCTGGTGAGACCTCACCTGGAGTACTGAGTCCAGCTCTAGACCCTCCAACACAACAGAGACAGGGACTTGATGGAGCAGGTCCAGAAGAGGACCACCAGGATGATTAGAAGGCTGAAGCACCTCTCTTCTGAAAAAGTTGAGGCTGTTCAGCCTGGAGAAGAGATGGCTCTAGGGAAACCTTACAGTAGCCTTCCAGTACCTGAAGGGGACGTACAGGAAGGCTGGGGAGGGACTGTTTCAAAGGGCTTGTAGCAATAAAATGAGGGGCAATGGATTGAAACTGGAGCAAGGAAGATTTAGGCTGCACACACCCTGCAAGCTGATAGTGACTTGAAGTCATTCCTTGGGATTCCCAGTAAGAGATAATGCTTTGTTCTGAATGAAACTCAACCTAAGGTGTCTTTCCCATTTTACACTCCACAACCTAACCACAAGGCTGTTTGGGTATGGGTGAGTCTTTTTCTTCCTGTATTGCTCTTCCATATCTCTTCCCAGGATCTTAATTTCTTTGAAACTTACATTGCTGTGGGAAGCTCCCATTTCAACAACATGGAATTCCCCACAGAGGAAAATTCTGTCATTAAAAAATTCCCAGTTACTGCTGATATCATTCTGCAAGAAATCAGTTCCTTAATTACCACTGCGTGAGGCTCCCAAGTTCTCTGTATTAATGAAAACCAGCTATATCCCCTGAGGACTTCAAAAGGCATTTCTCAGGGGATAAAGGAGAAGACCCCTAAGGTGTTGCAGCTGTTAATTGTAGCCCTGGGACTGCTGATAACATTCACACAAATATATGTATTTAAGAAGTCTTTAGATAATTTTTTTTTTTCTTCATAGTTAAGGTATTTAAAGAATCCAATCAGGAAAACAAAACAACAGCATTTTCACACAATCATAGAATGGCTCAGGTTGGAAGGGACCTCAGAGATCATCTACTCCAACCTCACCACCACTGGCTGGGACACCTCTCAACTAGACTTGGCTGATCAAGGCCTCATCCAGCCTGGCCTTCAACACCCCCAGGGAGGAAGCAGCCACAACCTCCTTGGGCAGCCTGTTCCAGAGTCTCACCACCCTCCTACTGAAGAACTTCTTCCTCAGATCCAGTCTAACCCTGCTCTCTCTCAGCTTCAAACCATTCCCCTTGTCCTGTCTCCAGACACCCTTAAGAAAAGTCCCTCTGCAGCCTTCCTGTAGGATCCCTCCAGCTATTGGAAGGCAGCTCTAAGGTCCCCCTGGAGTCTTCTCTTTTCTAGGTTGAACAAGCCCAGCTTCTCAGTCTATGTCACAATTAGATCATTCTATGGGCATTTCACAAAGAATACAAAAACATTGTAAGTCCTTACTGTGAATTTCTGAATAACAAACATCCATAAAAAGCTGAAATTTAAATGGATCTGTAGATATTCTGCAAGCAGGAAAGGGAATGGAATTAAATAAATCAAATACATTATTCAGCACAAAGTACTCTCCCAAGTCCCTTTTTTCCCCCTTTATCTAGCAAACTACAGAACCAGCCTTTGCTTTCTGGGGATTTCATTAGTATGTGGAAGATAGACTGTAAAAAACCTTGTCCACTAGGGAAGTATTATCTTTTACTGGCAATCTTTGAATGCTACAGAAAAATGACCTTTTACTATCAAAATATTCATGTCTTCATCTCAAAGAAAGAATTTCAAACTTAAACCACATATGAAAATTGGATATAATCTTTCTTTGCACTCTGTGGATATGGATCCTTTACAATGTCTGTGTGACTCTCTGCTTTACGTACACCTTGTACCATGCTATATGATCTAGGAAGACTCGTCTGGAGTGCAGGTGGGAAAGTATTGGGTTGAAATCCTTCTCTTATTTTTTTGGCCATTTTTCCAGAATGAGATTTCAGTGGTGCTGTAGCAATCACAGCCATGTTTGCCCAGGGCTTTTGAGGTTGGTTTTTGGGAGTTGTAGGAAGCCTCTTAAATTGGCAGTGAGATGCAGCCTGGCTCGGTTCAGTGCAGTGACCTGGAACATGGGAAACCAAAGCTTGTGTAGCCCCAGACGAGTGTTCCACGTTTTGGGAGATGCTTCCAGGCCCTTTGGTTAGAGCTCTTCCAATTTGTGTGGGTTACTAAGGCTATGGATAAGAATTTGAAAACTCCTAAATTGAATTATTTTCCTCAGGTATGCTGTAACTCAGGAGCCAAGCACAAGCTCTGAAATTCTTGCATAATCAAGCTGATGAAATAGCTTGGCCATACCGTGAGGGACAGTCCCAATCCTTTCCCCTCCTACCAACCTCAAACTGTTGCTGATGCCTTTGAACTGAATCTAGTAGTCAGCAAGCTGATTTAACACACTAAACAAGCAGAAAAAAAAGTCATTTATAAAGCAGTTGGTGACATTTTTCTTGATTTGGCTTAGTCAGCTCCTGTAAGAAATGCATATGCCACGATTTAATCTTGAGCTTCAGTTCTACTGATATCCACAGGAATTCAAGAGCATGCCTAAAATTCACCAAAAGCTTTTTGCCTTTTTTTATTTTGGTCATGAAACCGACAGTTCATCACAAGGAATGAGGAGAACACAGAAACTGGAAACTCTTCTCAGATATGCCGAGAACAGAAGGCTTAAAACGGGTCGACACTTCTTTTACTCCCTCTCTCTGAAGATACCAGCTCCTTTCTGCAGGGGAGACATTCCTTTGAGAGCTTTAAACATTTAGATATGGGCCTATATCTAAAAAACACTACACAGGCCCAAATGAAATCTCAGGCTGAAGCACCTAATGCTGCATGGTTGAAATTCTGTTATAAAGTGGCTGCTGTGAGCAAGAATTCAGAAGTTAAAAGAAAGCATAATGTTTTTAAGAATTTGCAATTAACACCATTTCCTAAACCCATCAGTGTGGGAGTTCAAAAACCAGCATTAATATTAACACTCCCACAGTAACACTCTGCAGCATGAAGATTTTAGATTAGCTTCGTTTTAGAAGGATAAATAATAAATTGAAGTGCCAAATCATTTTGTGGAAGGATTCTGTAATGCAAGTGCCTCTTAGAAAAAAAATAAATAAATTAATGCTGAGAAATAACAAAATCTGTGTCTCTGGTGAGTCCTCAGGAACTACACCACAATTTAGAATAGATTCCTTCCCTTGTTGGCTTTTTTCTAGGCTACAATGCACAGAATCGCAGAATCACCAAGGTTGGAAGAGACCTCAAAGATCATCGAGTCCAACCTGTAACCACAGACCTCATGACTAAACCATGGCACCAAGTGTCATGTCCATTCCCCTCCTGAACACCTCCAGGGATGGGGACTCCACCACCTCCCTGGGCAGCACATTCCAGTGGCAAATGTCTCTCTCAGTGAAGAACTTTCTCCCCACCTCGAGCCTAAACTTCCCCTGGTGCAGCTTGAGACTGTGTCGTCTTGTTCTGGTGCCTTCCACTAAGGGCTCTGATTTGCCAAAGGTACAAAATTGATTTTGCCATACTTCAGTCACCAAAAATCCACCAACCATGTAGTATAAAAATGCAGTGTTGAGGTGTAAACTGAAGACATGAGGTGCTAATAGACTTGGCTGTCTTATTTCTAGCAAAGAGTATCACTGAAGACGTTAAAATCTTAAACTGACAGAATCAAAAATGTCAGTACTTCGCTACCAGAGGAAGGGAGCTCATCTCCTGTGAGGACAGGCTGAGAGAGTTGGGGTTGTTCAGTCTGGAGAAGAGAAGGCTCCGAGAAGACCTTATTGTGGCTGTCCTGTATCTGAAGGGGGCCTCCATGAAAGCTGGTGAGGGACTTTTTAGGGTATTAGGAAGAGAACAGATCCAAGCTAGAGGAGGGGAGATTTAGATAAGATGTTAGGAAGAAGTTCTTCACTGTGAGGGTGATGAGACACTGGAACAGGTTGCCCAAGGAGGTGGTGGAAGCCTCATCCCTGGAGGTTTTTAAGGCCAGGCTGGAAGTGGCTCTGGGCAACTTGCCCTAGTGGAGGTCTCTTCCAACCCTGGTGATTCTGTGATTCTGTGGTTCTGTGTCCCTGCCCCTGGCAGGGGGATTGGAACTGGATGATCCTTGATGTGCCTTCTAACCCTGGCAATTCTGTGAGTTATTTTGCTCCCCAGATTCTAAACCTCACTGTTAGGATTCACTGGGATTATTCAGTTAGTTACAAGTTAATCCATTTTGTTTTCCCCAGGACTCAGTCCTGACTAGTGACTGAAATAGCAATATTTTTTAATCATTATTTCAAGTTATTATATTTAGGATGGTGTTTTTGTTCTACTTAACCTTTTAATAACTTCAGTACTGTGAACTTCCAGTATCGTGAACTTTCAGTATCTACAACTCACAGTTTGGGTTTCAATTACATTAAGGGACTCTTGTCTCTGTCCACTTTCCAGAGTGCTAGGCACAACAAAACAGCAATCAGAAAGCAGGGAAGATAGGATAAATGGCCAGGTTGGATGAGGCCTTGAGCAGACAAGTCTAGTTGAGAGGTATCCTGCCCATGGCAGGGAGGCTGGAATAGGTGATCTCTAATGTCCCTTCCCAACCTGAGCCATTCTAGGATTCTGTGATTCTATGACTGGTCAATTGCAAAACAGAGATTCACACAGAATAAAAACCTCTACAAAAGCAGGGGTGGGATTGTTAAAATGTAGTATTTATTTTAAAAACACTTTAATAGAAGTTACAGCCCCTTTTAATACTAGAAGGAAAGGTTTTTCTCCCATACAATCAAAACAAAACCTTGATTTAATTTACTGGAGATTTTTGAGAGAAGCAGTGTCACTAAAATTCCACTGACTCAGGAAAAAAAAATGACTAGATTAATTGCATTCAGTCACAAGAACACAGATGCCCTGATTTGATGCTTGCACAAGGAGGGTCATGTGTCTTTATGATTCAATAAAACACGAGTAGTATCAGCTGGTGTCCAGAAGCTGGATTCTTCACATGTGATTATAATTAAGAGTAATGAGCGCAGTGAATTCACAAGCAACTTCTCCGTCTCAGAAAATGCAGAATGAGATGATAACTTTGATTAATAATCTGTGTCATTTGTTGCATGGTTCCATTTCTTGGTCTCCAAAGACTGTTTTATAATTGAGAGAGCGTCTTCTGACAGCTGCAATCTGCATCACAATGTTGTTTTCACACATGAGACAACACTGATTACCAGAACACATCCAACACATTGTAACAAGAATGAATACAGCATAGCTGCAGAAATTCAACCCCTGTACACCACACTCATGATCTTGCCTTTACCTCAGTCAGACAGATGTTCTTCCTCCATCCCAATCCCAATTACCTCTTCCAACATCTTTAAACATTAACTTTATTCCAAGCTGCATTTTTGACAATATGTGAGCATATTATATTGATGTGAGCATTTGATATACACTGGAATAAAAGCAAGGGCTTTAAAATCAATGACATTACACAGCTGACATAGCATAGACCTGGAGGCTGATCTCTCACTTTACATAGCTGATTGAGTGGATCATAGAATCATCACAGAATCATAGAATAAAGCAATGTTTTCTCACCAAAGGATAGCTTCTTTTACTGATTTACCAAACCAGCACAGATCTTTAACACAGAAGTAATTTTGCAAAGTGCACTAAGTGGACTTAGCTACAGTCAGGCAGGCTTAGGCAGCCCAGTTAGAAACAGAAGTCTTAGAATCAGACTTCAGCCCAGTAACTGAAGGTTGTGGGAAGATGAAATGAGTGCCTAATAACGCTTAGCCTTTAGAGGATTTACCAGAGCAGTTAATATAGATCAGTGTGTAACCAGAAGCAAGAAGCCATGCTCTGGAGTTACAGCAAAGGCCCCAAGTGAACTATGCTGAAAACAAATGCGTGGTCAGAAGGCAAACAGATGCAGAACTCTTTTGCTGAAACAGGGATACAACTCAAACGCAAAGACTACAGCTTCAAAGGAGCTATATATCACTAATACTTGGAGACTACATGAACTTACTTCAGCAGGGGAATGAATGGAGTAGATAAACATCTAAGCAAATAATTGAAGTAAAGAAATTGATTCATTTGGTTTAGTCAGCCTTTTTCATATGGGTAGCCAAACTTACATATAGGCTAAAAGGTTCTGAGGGATGGAGTCCAATGTATTCACCACCCTGAAATTCTGGAGCTATGGTGCAATAGCGGTGCAACTATTAAATGGTGTGAGTGCACAGATTCACAGACTGCATTGGTGTCAAACCATTGCCCCTCATCCTATTGCTACAAGTCCTTCCCCAGCCTTCTTGTCGGACCCCTTCAGATATTGAACTGTAACTATAAGGTGTCCTCAGAGCTTTCTCTTCTCCAGTGCACACACATAAGTACTTCAAATTGTTGCAATATTTAAATGAGTATTCAAATATTTAAATGGTTGTTTTATTGCCATATTCACAGTATGGTGCTTTGGCTTTGGCTGTTATTGTAGTCTGTTTGTTTCTCATGCTGTTAGAGAACCCTCAAAATTGCTATGAATGACTCCTGGAATTTAACCCTCAAGCAGTGAGATCTCCTGGCACTGCATACAGAATTTTATTGCATCATTCTGCCAGCATTATTATATCATGCATCTGGAAACACACACACACATGCTTATATATATGAATTTGATTACTCCCATTGAATTTCTCACTTGTAGAGAACTTAGAACACATGTCAGGATTTGTGAGATCAGAGACCATGACTTTTGGTAGCTCATCACTGAATTATCTCACTGCGTTCATTTATTGCTTCTGGGCCCAGCTGCATCCACTGTCTTTCTGCTGGCTTACCATCCCCACTGGAGACATGGGGAAACTATGCCTGTATCCCACTGATTTGGGGGAAAAGTATGGTTATGAAGTTAACAGCCACCTGAAATCTGAGCTGAAACATTGGACTTTGCTGTGAAGTGGCTGAGACAGAGGATCGCAGTCGCATGGTGAGGTCAAGCAGAAACACAGAACAAAGAGAGGTGGTTAAGTAAGATCTTAAACTTCTGCTCCTAAGTAAACTAAAATCAATGCCTTAGCTGCTAGAGATTTATGTATCTGGTAGTGTGACTGATGCTTTGCACTTATATGAGGAGTACTGTATGAATGAGTGTGTACACTATTAAAAATTATGTTTTAATATGGAAATATGAGAAATCATTAAAAAATAAAGCAAAGCTAACAGAAAACTGAAAACATTTTATGCTGCAGTAGTTAAAAATGTGTTGAGAAATTACTTAAAAACTGCTCCTCACCCCAATGGCTCTGAAAAGGTAAATATGACATTAAAAATGCAGATGAAGAAACAAGATGTTATTTATCCAAGAAGAACCTGTCTTGGAGGAGAAAAAGAGACAGAGCAAAGGGACTGGGTTATAATTACACCTTTCTAACACCTGATCTTTATATATGGATATGCCATTTCACTGCTCCATGGGAAGCTGCACTGGAGCTGGATGTGTGTTCAGATAAAAGCAGAAGATGTGGTGAAGAAAGGGTAAGGAATTCCCTTTTTGGTGAGCTTTCCTCCTGAACACAGGCACTGCCTTCAGAGGCCTGTGCCTCCAAACTCACCCTCACTTGTAACGCTTGCTGTAAACTGACAGGAAAAAGACAACACCCCCTCAAAGCAAATAACAACAAAAAAGAACTCCCTCCTTGAAAGTCCTGTGCTTAACTGAAACCAGGGGAGTTATTTAACGCTGTAGTACCACAGTGATTAATATTATTTTGAGACTTGACTTATTGCTCTAATAAACATTAAAAGGCCATTGCCTACTATAAAGGATAATCTTACAAGCTGATAATTAGTGTTTGCAAGTGACTAATTTAATGGCAATAACCTTAAAAGGCTCTGAATTGTCAAGCGATCTCTTCACTGCTGCAGCTTGCGCTAGAGCCGGTCTGATGAGAATTGCTTCTTCCTCTGAAACCAAAAGATCTCGTCTGCCAGATTCAAGAGGGATAGCTCATTTCAAAAGTATGTCCAGCAGTTACAGCCTCCATTTGAATGAACAGATCTTCTTGCCTTGATCTGTTTTACTGCTGTGCTTCCACTCTTTGTTTGCAATTACCGTCCGCACTGCTGTATAATTAATTAAAGCATAGGTGAGCTCAGCTCTTGTAAATTTGTTATCTATTCTATCGCTTGCTGTCTGGCCCAATACCCACCGAAATCAGCCTCCATTGTGCTTCAGCTGCAGGGGCTGGATGTCAGTCCACACACTGCAATACAAAGGATGACTAAGCCCAAGCACACATAAACAGCTGTACACTAATTCTTTCCAGCCTTCTCCTCCTCTAAAGACAAGGGATTTTCTCATGCTAAAGAGCAACCCAAACTGAAGAATGAGTTTTGACTCCAGTGTTTGTCATGACAAAAGCACTCTGAATAATGTACTCTGATATATGTGTATATATATTATATATATTATTATTATTTTATTTTATTTTTAAACCTGGACACCTCTGCTTCGAATTTCCCCAGACAGTTTTACTCTGGTGAGGGGCAGCGTCTGCCTTTTAGAGAGGTTTAGCTTTAATCGCTTAGAAGCGTGTGAGTCATGCAAGAAACATCTAGGATCGTTGAGCTAAGGAACCTTGATCCCCCTACGCAGATCAGGACAACTAGGTCCTGACTGGGGCAATTCACATGTTCTCAGCAGCAGAGAAAAACAAGCACATTCAGTCAGATGACAGGATTGCATCAGATTTCATCTGCTGTGCAAAGGTGTTCTGTCCAAATAAGCAGAAGATCCTCAGATACAGCATACACCAAAGCCTGGCATTCCAGCATTGTATTTTTATCTCTTTAAAATGCCTTATGGCTAATATAATCTTTTATTCAGCACTACCACCTCTTCAATTTTTCATTTCAATCTCAGAGCTAACGTTCTGACTGAGGCTCCTCTTACTAGCTGACATGCAGCAGTAAAATCCATTTTGGGGGCAATAGACACCGCTTTGGGTATTGTACATGACAGTAAAATCATGCCAGTGCCTGTTCTAAAAAGCCCCTAGTCTGAATCTGTGACTTCAACTCCTGTTTATTCTAGCCGGCAAATGCGCTAAGCGAGCAATGACCCTAAAGCAGGACTCTCCAGTGTCTGCCCCCGCAGCGCATGAGGCAGTATACAGAGGCCCACACAAAGCTGGCCTCCACCAATCTGTGCTGTAACATGGTGCGAGAAGGTTTTTCATGCCAGGCTTGGCCGAGGGCAGATCATGCCCCTGGCTCGAAGTGTCAGCTAGCGAGACCCCTTTTTGTGTGTCAGGTGCAGGGTGGCTGGCAGCAAGGCACAACACAACATTTCACTGCAGTTCTGAAAGGTGAGGGCCCAGCTGTGGGAGTGAAAGGAAAAGGGGAGATATCCAAATGTGTGGGTTGAGTGTGCAATGTTTTATGAGTGAGATGTGACAGGGACATTGAGGGTTAACTATATGTTGTCTTCCAGTTTCCTTCTGCAGCTGGCAGAAGAGAGGGCTGAGATTTGACTCCTGTTTCAGCCATCTGTTACTGCGGTGCTGTCTTCTTGGGAATGATCTCCTCCTCATGGGGGGTTTCCTTTCATGGGATTTTAATAAAGAACAGCATGGTTTAAGCAAGTCCTGATAGCCAGTGGGTTTTCAGAGCTTTTAAGGAAAGACAAACCTTTGGCTTTTAATCCAAATACATAGAACTTCCCCTGCCCTGCTCTGACTGCTGTGATTAGGAAAGTCCATTTTCAGCATTTCCTTTGTTTATCATGCTATGGTATGAAATGTACTGAAGAAAAGAGACCTGAATGTGGCTTTACTAGCCAGCAAATCAGTGCCAGTTTGACCATTCAGTAATCAGGTCAGCCAAGAAGCTCCAGATTGACTCATGAGATTTAAAGTGTACTTGGAGGCCTTTTGGGCTTTCTTTCTGCTTTCTCAGCACCTTTTGCTCCACAGCTCTTGCTTGCCTGAAATTTCCAGCAACAAAAGCCAGATAACTTTTACTGTTTACTATTTAGCAAAGCTAAAGCCAATGTAATACATTACATATAGGTGATTTTAAATCAGCCATCAGCTATTGTGATATAACAGCTTTGGGAAAGAGGCTCAGCTGCAGAAAAAAAAAAGGGGGGTGGGGGAGTGGAGAAGGAGGTTCAAAATGTAAAGCAGTGCAGAAATTTAAAGTGAAATGTGGATTAAATCAAACTACAGTCCTATTCTACTCCTTTTTCTTTCTTACAGTCCACAATAAAGGGAGGAGCAAAGCAGGCAGCCAGCCATCTCAGATATTAAGACCTCTAGGACACTTGAATGAACACACCAGAATAAGCTATAGTCACTTCAGGCTTGCCGTAATTGCCAAGGAGTCTGTAGTAGCTACCCAGGTTATTTTTCTCCAGGCGAGAACAGTGCAATGTGCACTGCACAGGTCTGCTCTGATGCTTTGAGTCTCTTTATATCCACAGACACGACATCAACTCACAAAAAAATCAAAAAGTTAGTAACTTGTGATAGCTGAATAGAAATATGACATAAAAGACTTTGCTTTTGCATGGTTTCCACCCAACAATCTCTTAAAGTGACATTTCCTGGAATTCTGACTTGGGTTCTGGTCATATCGTGCTGGTCATATCATCCAGAGACATGTGACAGTGCACTGCACCTGAGAATACAACCTCCAGGAAATGCAGTGGAGATGCAGTGTCCTCTAATGACCTGTAGTCAGAGGTTCCTATGGCACTGCATTTTTTAGAGAGGAGAAAAACTGTGAGTGAGGACTTCTGTTCCTAGAAGCAGAAAACTCTCAAGGCTTCCCTCACCTCAGCAGTTTTAACTGTGGCAAATAGTGACTGCAATATCTCCACAGAGTAACTCTGAGAGCAGGCAGAACCTTGCACTTTTAGAAAGAATTATCACAGTTTGGAGAAGTGCCTTGGGCAGCACTTGCTAGATGAGGTATTTCGGGAGATCTGCTTGGGACACAGCTTGTGGCTAATGTCCTCTCCCAGCAAAAGAGGCAGGCTGAGCAGTTATCTCCCTCTTTACTCGGCACTGCTGAGACCACACCTGCAATACTGTCTCCAGTTTTGTGCTACCCAATTCAAGACAGGGATCTGACGGAGAGAGTCCAGCAAAGGCTACGAGGATGACTGGGAAACTGAGGGACCTGGGGATGTTTAGGCTGGAGAAGGCTGAGAAAGGATGGGGTGGGTGTCAAAATGAAGATGCCAGAATCTTTTGGGTGGCACCCAGTGATAGGACAAGGAACAAAGGGTACAATCTGGAACACAGGAGGTTCCACCTCAACACAAAGAGACACTCCTTTATGGTGAGGGCGCTGGAGCCCCGGAGCAGGCTGCCCAGAGAGGTGGAGTCCTTTTCTTGAGATTTTCAAAACCTACCTGGATGTGTTCCTTTGTGACCTGCCCTAGGTGATCCTGCTCTGGTAGGGTGGTTGCACTTGATGATCTCTGGAGGTCCCTTTCAAGCCCTAACATTTTGGGAAATGGGGAGGAATTCCATTTTTGAGCTTGCTTCCCCTCATCTCTCAAGCAGAGATAATGTCAGGTCTTCATCCTTTTGCCTATGGTGACAGAGAGAATCATCTGATGCTGTGTTAGTAAAATCATACTGGACTTTTCACGGACAAGTTGAATGAAAAGAAACATCATTATCTCAACAGCCAGGGCTGGCTAACATATGTAAATTTTACACATCCCCTGGTAGGCCTCAACATCCTGTCTGACTTGAATGAAGATCAGCTGCTGAGGAGGATGGTTTTGCTTCTGGCTAATAGTGGATCTGACATGAGTTCTTCACACAGTGAATGGCCTGATGGTGGCTTTATGGACATTTAGTGGAGCCTACTTTGAAATCATTTAACACTTTCTTGATTTACCCAGGTGAGTTTTAATCTATATTTTACTGGCACTGAAAGATTGAATATTCTTATGATTCTTCTTCTCTTTCCAATCTATTGCACTCCCTAAATATAACTTCCCTCATGTTATCCATGTGTGTAACATTTATTCAGCCTCAATGAACCATGTTGGGTGACACTTTATATTTCACAATGCTTTGTCAAGCCAAACACAGAAAATAAATCTAAGTCCACATGCACATGTAGAATTGGACAGTGATGCTTGGATCATCTCTTGTAATCTGAGATCCAAAGATATGAACTACTTCAAATGCCACTTCCCATGGTGGGAATTTGGTCTGGTTTATGGCTTGTGTAGCTGAGATTTAAAAAGCAAACAAACAAATTCAAACCAAACCAAGTTGTTTTCTATAATTACAATATTTTAAGCACTTACAGTTATATTTTTTAAACAATTCAAAATGTTGAGACTGATACTTTGTGGTATCAGAAGATTCAGGGTCATAAGAAATTGACACATTTAGCCAGGTGCATTTTCAGGTGAGGCTGCTATTATTTCAACTAAAGGATCTGATGTAAAGAGGAATATGCTCTGGATTCTTGTTCTTGTTCTTTGAATAATAATAATAATAACAACTTAATAATAACAGCAATTACTTTAACTAATTCCTTGAACCATAACTCTTTCATCTAAAACAGAGTGAATCTTACTATCTTTTTTTATTCATGCAGGTGAGATCTGAGGCCTACAGGTAAAGCTACATGGTCAGAGTAAAAGAGGAGTCAGAATGGGGATTTTAAGCTTCTTAAACTATTATTTCATATTTTTGTAAAGACTTAATGAAAATCTGACAAGGCAGTCATCAAAATGTGCATTTCTGTATCAACTTGAATATGCCATTAAAAAAAAAATAGCTTAAATGTTGTTTACATTCTCTTCCAATTAATATTTACATTTTGCTGACAGTAGCATAGAATAACAACTTTCAAACAGAGTTATTGCTGTGGAGTTTGTTTATGGCACACCACGTGTTACCATGGAAACAACCACACTCCGTATCTATGGTAACCAGCCACAGTGGTGTAAACTGTGATACCAAAAGGAGGAAGTTACTAAGCTGAAGTTACTAATTCTAAGAAAAACTTGTCAAAAGTGAATGTTTCCTGTAACGAAAATCTGTTTCATGTCACCGGGCAATCTTCACAAGGCTTTGTTTCGCTCTCAGGTCCGCTGCAGGATCCAAGTTATTCACATATGGAGCCCTGCTGATGTCAAGGATGTGGTGTGTGTGGGGGTGAACATCTTCTCTTAGCTAAGGGACTTTATTTGATTCAAGTCACTGACCACAATTTGTGAACATCATCACACAAAGTCCTGCTATGGCAAACAGTGATATTTTTCTACATCATATTAAAAGAAAAACAACCACAACATTACCAGTTGGGAGTGGTGGTGTTTGGGTTTTTTCCCCTGAGTTTTAATCACCCATAGGAATTCTTTATGCCATTTAAAACAAACCAAATAAAAACCAAAGAAACAAACAAATGAACCCAACCAAAACAAAAACAAAAACCCAACCTTGCCACAGCACAAGGTGCTGACATAACCCTACATTAAATATCCTCCAAAGATGTTCAGCCTCACCATCTGGAGATATTATTGATCTCTCTCCATTAACAGTCAGGTGTTGGTAAGCTGAATTTCACAGTAGTTGAATGACTAAAATAGCTTTTACAAATACCACCCTCCTGCCATTCAAACCAAGTACACCACCTGAAATTATTTTAAATTGAAAACCAGAATATTCCCCAAGGAAAACTGCTTTTGGAATTGTTGGAATTCAAGAACTCAGAGCCTCTTTTCCCCCCCCCCCCTGTGAATTATGTGATAAGTGCATCCTGATTACAAGCTCTTGCTGGAAAAATGATCACATAGGGAAGTTAGATCAAGACTTTGTGTGTGGATGTAAATATACATACATATGTACTCTTACAAATATTGGAAAGAGATTTGATCACAACTGACAAATATAAGCATATTAGAAGAAATCATAGAATCATCAGATCATAAAATGGTTTAGATTGGAAGGGACCTCAGAGATCATCTACTCCAACCTCAACACCACTGGCTGGGACACCTCTCAACAAGACTCAGCTGCTCAAGGCCTCATCCAACCTGACCTTCAACTCCCCCAGGCAGGAGGCAGCCACAACCTCTTTGGGCAGCCTATCCCAGAGTCTCACCACCTTCCTACTGAAGAACCTCTTCCTCTGATCCAGTCTAACACTGCTCTCCCTCAGCTTCAAACCATCCCCCCTTGCCCTGTCTCTAGACACCCTCAAGAAAACACCCTCTGCAGCCTTCCTCTAGGATCCCTTCAGGTACTGGAAGGCAGTTCTAAGGTCCCCCCAGAGTCTTGTCCTCTCCAGGCTGAACAACTCCAGCCCCCTCAGCCTATCCTCACAGCAGAGATGCTCCAGCCCTTGGATCATCTTTGTGGCCTTCATGGCATTTTGTGTTCAGCACTCTGTCACAGATCAGTATGAGCATTGGGGCCCAGTTACTCAAAATTTGTATCATTTCCTGTAACATTAGCTCTGGTCCAAGAGGGGAAAACGGCCTACATGAACTTTGAACCACCAAGGATACGATCCTGTGTTTTCAGATTTCCTCCCTAAATCATTTTCCTTTAACAAGTATTCAGTTTCATTCAGTTTCCCCTCTTTAATCCTATCTGAAGACAATTTACTGTATTAACCATAGTAGGTGCAAAAGCCTTGGCTCTAAATTTACCTCTGCTAAGTTCAGAATGCCTTCAATAGAGCAGAAGGTTTCTAGCAGGAATACTGCAAGGAGCTGCTTGTATATATTTATACACCCCATAAACTTTATGGACTCTTCATACCAAATGAGATTGTGTCTCAGTGCACATTTGACCTACATACACCTGGTGATGAGAGCTTGGATTTTAGCTGGGTGCAGCACACATGGCCTTCCATAAAGCAATTAATCAGAAGTATTACACAGCAGCTGCACAAACCTCTTTTTCCATGTCATAAACTAGGTGACACACAAGAGCAGGCAAATTTTTGCTTAACTTAAACACTGTGGACAAAAGGTTGTAGAATTTAACACCATTTTCTGTTCCACTGTGCTATTACGCCAGTGTAAATCTGTTGAATTCAGCATCCCTGTGCTGGCAGAAACCCAGGGAAATAAACAGTCATGTCCAGATGTTAATATTGCTGTTAATTATTTTGCAAAATGTGTTGCAAAAGCTAAAATTTAAATGAGGACCATGTTGGGTTCTTTTCAACCAAAGACAGGATCCCCCCCCAAAAAAAATCCCAGCGGTAAAAGGGTTGAATACAAATAGCTCAGCTTGCAGTAAAAAAATTTTGCACTGAAATGTTGAGCTTTTAAATGACATAAAATAACAGTAGCAGTGCTACTCTCTGAACAATTCAGACTAATTCTTGAATTAACACCAAAAAAAAGTAGTTTTGCAGCATTTTTTTGATGGCAGAATAGCAACATAAACTACTGAAACCTACAGAAAGCTTTCTAGGAACACACTGGAGCTGTGTATTACATTCCATTTTTTGCTGCATCCTCATCAGTGATCCGGAATAATATTAGCTAAGGCTGAAGGTGATAAATTGGGGCACATTTCCAACAGGACAGAAAGAAATACTATTCCAAAACGCTTTTTCAAGTGAGGCATATATGCAGAGAAAATCAAGGCCAGAATAACCTGGGATTGCTAGTGGAAGAATAAATCATAAAATACTTTGCAATAGTAAAATCCAGAAGAGGATAGGTTTAGACTGGATTCTTTACAGTGAGGGTGGTAAGACACTGGAACAGGTTGCCCAGGGAGGTTGTGGCTGCCTCCTCCCTGGGGATGTTCAAGATCAGGTTGGATGAAGCCTTGAGCAGCTGAGTCTAATTGAGAGGCATCCCTGCCCACAGTGAGGGGGTTGGAGTAGATGATCTCTGAGGCCCCTTCAATTCTATGATTCTATGATCAAGGCCAGAATAACCTGGGATTGCTAGTGGAAAAATAAATCACAACATATTCTGCAATTTAAGGTGCCAGCTGTAAAATCTCTGGGGGTTTTGAGCAGCATTATGAGAGATTGTCCTCTTCTACATAAATTTGGGTCCTTGAAAGTTGGATTACTTAATCCTGTGTATATCTGGGTTGATTGCTGCATCAGTGGTTGAAAGGGCCCAGAGAAAGCACATCCTGTCTTCATTTCTGGGTATCACATTAAATCTGGCTCATCATCTCTACTATGGCTTCTTGACTCATACCGAGCGTCACATCTAATCAGATTGTTCATGAAGTAATGCTGCTTTCTTACTCTATAAATATTTGGTGAATAGTTTGGACAAGTGATACTCAGCTGATGATTTGTTTGCAAACTAATCATTCCAGCTATTCAGCACTTGGTCTTTGCTATTCACATTTGGTCATCTAGGTCATAGAGCACTAAAGACATCCAAAAAATTATGATCATTGTTTTTGGAGGAAGATTACAGTTTTGATATATTTTTGTTGTTGTTATTATTACTACCTGCCTCATGGAATGAACAAAATGACAGTTGTTTTGTTTGTTTCTTTCCCTGAAATATAAAATAAATTAAGAAAAAGAGTATTTTCATCTCTTTTCTGGCCTCTGACTAGGTAAACAAAATTTTTTGAGAGCAAAATAATGAGTGGAAAATGATAGCAATCTATTCTTCCAAATGTCATTGAAGCAAAATCTACTAATAGATCTTGAGGGAGAAGAGTTCTGTACCACTGCAGATTGTGCTTTTCATCCTATTTAAGGATAAGAAGAGAAAAAAAACCAGCCAAAAAAACCCCAGACAAAACAACCAAAGCATTTAAATGAACAATCACTTACTTGTGTGCAAGTTTGTGGATGAAAACGAGGAAGAATAATTTTTTTCTGACTGTTTCTGATACTAGCCTCCAAAATATCCAATTTTATAGTACACAGAGCTGTGATTTTAAAGGCAACCCATTGGACTATGCCCACTTTCATCTTTTCAGTCATATTGTAAATGAACAAATGACTGCAGCTTCATGAGTAACCATTCATCAGCTGAGCCTAGTGAAGTGACCCTGTGTGTGCTGCTGTCCCACCACAGCTCCCCAGTGAAACATGGTAGATTGAAGGCCTATTTTAGTCATTGATTGCAAATGCTTTGGAGCACTCAACACAGCCAGCTGACATGCTTTAGTGACTCTTTCAAGCACCATAGCCTGATCACTTGCAGCTATTGTATACAAGCATGGATACAGGACCTGGATGATTATTCTTGCCTACATTCATTTGTCCTTAGCAGTTAAATGGGGCCAGACTAGAAGACTACTTTTCCCAGGTATATCTAAAAAAACCAATGCAGTAGACATGAGATTTAAAAAGTAGTCTTTTTTACACTCAAGTCCTAACAACAGTAAAAATAAATCCTATTTTTCAATTCACAATACCCATTTCATTTTATCCTGAACAACATGTCCTCAAAAATGCTCTTTCACTTCATATTTGGTGACACAATAGATCCTTGCTGTGATCTGCATTGTCTTTATCAGCCCTGAAAATGCTTGTTTGCTCCCTTTTGAATGAAAATATGATGTATTGGGAAATCACAGTGGAATTATCAAGAAGGTAATTCAGCCACTGAACCTATAAGATGTTTCTTAATAATAAACCAAGTTTTAGGCTTGGACACAGATTTTTTTTTAAGAATTAGAAATGTGGTAAGCTGTAAAAACCACTCCAGCAGAGTACTTCTATATCACAGAACCACAGAATGTTAGGGGCTGGAAGGGACCTCGAGAGATCATCTAGTCCAACCCCTCTGCCAAAGCAGGATCACCTATACCAGGCCACACAGGAATAGATATATAGAACATATGAACATATTCTGTATAGACAGAATAGATGAACCTCAGGTTTATGAAGTTTCACGTTAACACTCCCCTGCCTGTGCCTTAAAACAAAGACATCAGAAATAATGAGAGGTTCCAGCTGTGTGTTGTCTGTCTCATGCAGAGGGAGGACAGAGGGAAGGAGGAAAAATAGCAATGGGAGACAAAGTCATGCACATAGCAAGTATGACTCTGCAGAAGCAGAAGAGAAAGGATCTTGTGATTAAGTTCCTCTGATCAGTTGTTAACAAATACTGCAAATAAAAAGTGGTACTGAAGACAGGAAATGCTGTACAGCCATGAACTTCAGCCCAGATGATCCCAGAGATGGTGCCACAGGGACAACAGGCGTGAGGAGAGGCAGGACAAACTGACAGATTTGTACATAAAGCAGGGTTACAGATACACAAATAGAGATTACAGATGAAGATAATACTTGCATCAAGGCTTTCTATGAATTAATCACAAAACTTGATTCTTAACTGTTTTTTCCCTTCCATGTCATTTCTGTAAAAGTGAAAGAAAATACTACACTCCCACTGAAGAAGCTGAAAATCCTGAGTTGATTTCATTGTGAACAAAAGCCATAACTAAGAAGAATGGACAGCCTAACATACAGTTGTATTGAGCATTGTGCTATCAAACAGTACGTTCATGCAGACTTGTGTTTCTGTTGGGCTCTGCTGTGAACCTGAGTACCTAAAGATAGTAGATATCACCTGAATTTAGTCAAAGACGACATTCACCTTGAAAGTCTTTAATAAATCTGCATAACAACATAGCCCCAAATCCTTGCAAGTCTAGTGGGTATCAATGTGTGGTTGCACAAACCACCTCATTTTTCTATGTTTGTGCAGGTTAGAGATAGAGATTTAAAACAAGGTGGAGGGTGTAGGGGGGGAAGGGTTAGAGAAAAAGATTTAAAACAGGAGGGGAAAGTTAGAGTAACATTTGAAATAGGAAGACAAATTAAAGTGAAGCAATCAGGTTCAAAGTTCCTAGCAATCAAGAATTCTATGGAAGTCATTGGAATTTTCCATTTACTGAATTTAAATAAAGAAATAAAGAAAGTCAAAGCTATCTCATACTTTTTAGAAAGTCAAATGTAAGAATCCCAAGCAGTTTTAGCACAGTAATATATATATATAGAAATGTATATTGTCAAGATGAGTAGCAACACAAAATGAAGAAAAATGACAGCTACCACACAGAAGGCAATGACCAGGAAATAACATTGGCTGGGAATTTAAAGTTTCAAACTGTCACCTCATCTGAGCTCAGGTACAACCTTCCATTAGGAGAAGGAGGTAGGGAAAAGAAAAAGGAAATAATTTACAGGGAAATCTGACAGATTTACAGAAGTGATTTTTTGTTGTGAGAGTGTGGCAGTGGAGAATGGACTTGCTGATCAGGAAGATCCTTCTGCAGCAAGAATATTAAGTTTCCTTAGGGGAGACATGGAGAGAAAGTGAGGGAAATAATAACTACTGCAGGTAAAAAGTTAAGCCATCAATATCAAGCTGAATTTCATGAAGAGAAAAAAAACAAAAACACGTTAATTTCAAAGCCTTTGGCTTTATTTAAACCAGCAAGAGTTTGCTAGAACAGACACTAAACTATTTAACCCATAAAACTATTCAAATGGAAGTCAGTCTCAAATGCCAACAGCTAATTTGCTCAGATAGGTGATACCAGTTGGAAGAGTGGCAAAAATGTTAGGTGAGTTTACCCCTTGGCTTTTGCAAGTCCGTTAAGGCTTTATTATAAGCCCAGGGATAAATCTGGTGTAAACACTGGTTTGTATAGCCCATCTGAACAAATAAAAGGTTGTCTTAGCAACTTTTTTTTCTTTTTCATGCAAAACAGAATTTCTGATGATTTTCATGCTCATAGAAAGCATGAGTGAAAAAATCTGCTCATCTTACACTACAGCTTGTCACTAGGCACTTCACAGAATCACATTTTTGTGTACATCATCATAGAACCATAGAATCATACAATGGCTTTGGGTGGAAGGAACCTCAGAGATCCAACCCCCCTGCCTTGGGCAAGGGATGCCTCTCAAGTAGACTCAGCCGCTCAAGGCCTCATACAGCCTTCAACAGCCCCAGGGAGGAGGCAGCCACAACCTCTCTGGGCAGCCTATTCCAGAGTCTCACCACCCTCCTACTGAAGAACTTCTTTTTCAGATCCAGTCTAACCCTGCTCTTCCTCAGCTTCAAACTATTCCCCCTTGTCCTGTCTCTAGGCACCCTCATGAAAAGTCCCTCTGCAGCCTTCCTCTAGGATCCCTTCAGGTACTGGAAGGCAGTTCCAAGGTCCCCCAGAGCCTTCTCTTCTCCAGGCTGAACAACCCCAGTTCCCTCATCCTGTTCTCATAGCAGAGCAGCTCCAGCCCTTGGATCACCTTTGTGGCCTCCTCTGGACTCGCTCCAACAGCTCTGTGTCCTTCTTAGGATGGGGACAAAACAACAACAACAAAAATAAATAAATGGCAAGAGAAGAAACAACACAAAGCGTGGAAACTACTCTGACTCCATTAGAGCCCTGGCAAAGTAACAACTATAGCAGCTTTGACATTTCAGAAAAAGTTTCCGTTGTGGTTTTACACAAGAACCAGATCTGATTAGTTTCTGATGATCTTATTCTCATTTTAGAAGGAAATAAAACCTTATGTAAGTTTTATAGGAACATGAAACACATTCAGCAAATAAAGAGAGAAAATTGTGGATTTTTTTTCTTAATGTGGTAAGAAGAACAGCACCATGTGACACCCAGGCTGGCCTTTGCTATATTTTAACACTTTGGCTGTAGCCTCCTGTTCCACACAGGGAAAAAAGAAATCATCCACAGTGTGAGGCACAATATGGGGCATATCTCAGAATCATAGAATCACACAATCTCATAGAATGGTCTGAGTTGGAAGGGACCTCCAAAGGACACCTAGTCCAACCCCCTCTGCACTAAGCAGAGGCATCCTCAACTAGATAGGTAGCCCAGGGCTTTGTCAAGCCTCACCTCAAGTATCTCCATAGATGTGGCCTCAATTACTTTCCTGGGCAACCTGTTCCAGTGTTCCACCACCCTCATGGTGCAGAACTTGTTCCTAACACCCAGTCTAAATCTAGTCTTCTCTAGTTTGAAGCACATATGAAGCATCAGATTCCACCTACTTTCAGGCAGCTATCCTCAGCTGCTGAATTAACTAAAACCAGCAGGGGTGAGAGTGAGGTACCTCCAGTACCTGATATTGGCAATCTGAAGTCTTCTTTCCACTGACTCTTGGTGGAGATTGTAGAACAGTCTTCCTAGTGAGAGCACTTCACCTCTGAGGGATGAATCTCAGTTGGGAGGCACTGTAGCCTGGTATATTTCACTATGTAAGTTTTCCACTTTATTAATGAATACAGTAACACGGATTTTCCTTATGTAGTCCCAGATTTCCTACTATTGCTTGAAGAGCAACTATGAAGATGAGAGGAGCAAACTCTTCAACACAGCAAGGGACAGAAGACACAAACTGCAGCTTGGAATGTTTCAGCTGGTGAAGCAGACACATCATTGGAAGGATGAAGAAATGCTAGAAAAGACAGCCCCAGGTGGAATTGCCATCTCAGGGATGACAAAACCTTGGCTGACTTGATCTAATGCTGGTGACAAGCCTGCCTCAAGCAGGAGATTGGAGTGGAGAGATTGAATGGCTTTCAGAGATCCCTTCCCACTCACATTTCTTTTCTATGATTTCTGTGGTTCCATGGAGGTTTCTTCTGCCAGTATCACAACAGATCTTAAGCAAATCAACACGTAAATTTGGTCATCACATTCAGAAAAGCACAATAAATATTCTTTCTATTAGTGAAAGGCTTCAACAGATGTGTGTTTTGCATTGCTTTATAAAGACATAAATAGATCTCCACGGAGAACACGCTGTGTTTGTGTGAGAGCACAGCTTCTCCTCTGTCCAGCCCTTCAGAGCCATGGCTACAGCACAACTGCTGCGCCCAGGTGCTTAGTGCCACAAAGGCAATTTGCAGCCAAGAGGGCAAACAACAGATCAGCCAGCACTTACGATCTGCATCCATCTTCAGTTTCAGTCTAATACATACTCCTGCAAACGGTTACGTGCAAATGGTCCCTGAGTAGCATCCAAATCAATGCTGCCTTGTTCAAGTGTTTTACACTGGAAAAACAGATTTCTTTGAACTGCAAGAATGTCAGTTCAGTATGAAGTCAGCTAATGGAATGAAATGAGAAAATCTTACCTGGGGAAAGCTTCACTTTTCATATGTGGAGTCACCAGATGTGAATCATATATGTCATGTGAGCAAAGCATAAAAGCAAAGATTATTTCATAGCAGGGGTTAAAAACAGAAATAAAAAGGGAGGGACGGATAATTTTCTTTCCAGTGATGCATTTTACTGTCAGTTCTACTATAAAGGGAATACATCAGTTCTGGTATCCAGGAAAAAAAAATACAAAAAAACCCAACTGACTGAACTAAGCTTGTTTCAATAAATTAAAAACCCTCTACAAGTCAGTAGTTTGAAGAGCTGGTAGGAGTCACTGCTTGACTTCCAAAGAAAGAGCAGCATCTGTAGGGGTGAAAAGTCAATCCCTCTGGGCTCTGACTTACTGAGAGAAAGGTTATTCCATAACAGCCTGTCAACCTTCAGCCAAAACCACCACTGGCATTTTTCCCTCCTGGCCTTCTTTAGAAGATCCCTTCTTCTAGAACTTGGAGAGGACTTCTAAGACCTTGCACAGGTCCTGCCCTGAGGCATGACTATCCCATACTCCACTAGCTCTCCTCTTAGTGAGCAACTCTCACTTCTCATCGTTTGGGTGAGGCAAAGATTACATTATATTTTTTTCTTAAAAGCCTCAGCAGAATTCCAGCCTCATTTCTGTAACCTACTCAAGAAGCCCTCCCAGGGCTCATCCTTATCCAAAACTGAGGTGTCTGAGAGATCTCTCTGAACTCCACATAGTCATTCTCCTCTCACAGTGTCAGATGAAGTCATATAGCAGTATTTGAGTGATAAATTAATCACCTTTCCAAAGAAAATAGGAAGTGGGGGTTTTTCTGTTGAAGACAATTTTTAAGTAAAGATTGATTTTTTTTTAATAAGCCAAAACAATTACTTTGATTAATCATCATGTTTCCCCTTAAAAACAATCTTAGTGATTTTTTAAGCTGAATGTTGGGAATTTGGTGTCTAAGCATTCCCCATTGTTTTTTTAATTATTATTTTGTTAAGCTTAATTTTGGGAACTCTGTCTAAACTTTCCCCCAAGCTTTTACCATGCACGACTGTGAAGCGCAGTTCAAAGACTTCACATGTTGCTGTCCTCCTAACACCGTTGGAGGGGGGGGGGTGACTGCTGTCTAACACTAGGAACGGATTCAACAGTCTGTTCATTGGCACTGAGATGTCTTACTTTGGGCAGCCGAGCTTCTTGTCTCAGTTCTTTGTACCTCAGATTATCTACCTCTGAAATGCATATCAAGTTCTTTATCTCCCAGGGCTGGCGGATTTACTTCGTTTACTTTTGCAAAGCACTTCACACTCCAAATGAAACGCGCCCGTTTAAGTGCAATGTTTTACTATCCCCCAGGAGTAAACGCTGCTGTCCTTGACCCTGGTGTTGGACGGGACGGACCCCATTGCCACCCAGGGATTGCGCAGGGGAAAGGCAGCGTTGAGACCAGACGCTCAAACCCCACTTGCGCAGCGCAGTTTTCGCTCCGTGACTTTCCATTCCTCCGCCCGGCAAAGCCACCAGAACTTGTTGCAACTGGCAGCTCCGGCACAGAGCGGCTGTGGGGACTGGATGACCGGGGCCAAGGCAGCGCTTTGCTGGCCGGGGCCGCCCCGGTGCTGACTCATTCCGCGGGGCTCCCGGTGCTTCCCTACGGGAAACGGGGCTCCCAGGGACCCAGCACGCACCCGGGAGGGCTGCCTGTGTTCAGCGACGAGTCCGGGAGGGAGCAGGGAGGTCCGGGAGCCTCCGTGCAGGCTGCGGCGGCAACGGGCGGGACGCGAAGCCCCCGGGGCCGGGGCAGAAGCTGCCGCGCAGGCAGGTGATGGCTGCTGGGGATTTGCACTGCCAGGGGACTGGCAGCGATTGCACCCAGCGCCGGGAGCTGTTGACAGCTGAAGATGAGCAGCTTAGGCAGAAGGAGAAATCCTCTGGACTTACAGTAAGTCCTGTGACACTGCATCATTTGACTCAATTAGCTCAAATGACTGGGATATAATTGAACAAACTCTAACACGAGTCGTGACTCATGCCGTGCCTCCACTGCCCATGTCAGCCTGGAAAATGGATTCACAGTCTGCAAGTGAAAGTTAACAGCCAGCGGCAGCGCTTGGCATGTCAGAAGGACGCTTCATACAAAAGGCAAAGATAGAGGAGGAAAGGGTTTGGTGAAACTCTGGATCTGTCCACCGATTTCAAAACCAAAAGTGAACAGGGGTTAGAAAGAAGGGACCAAAGGGAGGAAATATGGTAGGTCAACCAAACCAACAGAGACAAGTTATTTCTGGCATCATAGCTGGTATCTGTGCTTGGCCGTTGATGATTAACCTATTAGTTATGTGTGTGTGATGCAAGAGGCATGGTAAGTGGTTTGCTTGCTTATTCAGCTCTCCAGCCTGTTCACTTTGTCCAGACAAAATCCCCAACATAAAAGGCTTATCTCACAAATTAGCCAGCACAGTCATCCCAGGATTTTATTTATTTTAAGCTGTGGGCCCCAGCATGACAGACACACCCACTGAAGAAAAACATAGAAATTTAAAAAAATAAAAGAAAATAGAAAAATTACTCTTTGTAGTGGGATTTACTTGTTTCCACCCCCTTGTCCCCCTCCTCTCCCCCCACCCCCCGAGTTTTGGATGCTGTTTGTTGTTGGTTTTGTTTGTTTGCTTGTTTCCAAAAGTGGTAAAGAAGTTGCTGGGCTCAATGTGCTGGCAAGACTGACAATAGGGGAAACCCAAATCTGGCTCTGTTGGTTGGTGTCGTAGCAGGATCCAGGTCTGCTATTTGGATGCACACTGGTTGTGGTGCAGGGGAAGGTGTGAAGTGAAAGAAGGGTTGGCAAGAAGCGAACTAGAAAAGAGAGCTAGGAATACTCTGAAATAGTGTCAAGGAAGTGAAAACATTAAATAGTAAGCTGTAGCAAAAAAAAAAAAATAAAGAAAAAAAGAGGGAGGTGAAGGGGGAAAAATACCAAACTAAAGGAAGAATAAATAAGAACATTTTTTTACGAATGAATGAGTCAAAAGGGATTGTTGCAGGTTATAACTCCGGTCCTAGCACTATAAAAATTCCTGTCTGTATTCGTAGTGGGGTGGGCAGCAGGGATGAGATACCTGCCATGTTGTAAAACAGCTGAGGCCCTGCAGGATGTGCTGTTTTGGTGTGTGTGTGTGTTTTTTTAAGAGCTTTGCCCTTCTCAGAACTGCTTAATAACTGTAATTTTAAGTAGTCCAGAACACATGATAGTGTGAATCACGGTTCCTGTGGCAAACCTGTGGTAAGAAGTTGTGCCAGCAGTAGTATAACAGCTTATTAGAAGGTGAACATATGCTTTCCATTCAAACATGGATATAGCAAAGGCATTTTGAAGACTGACAGTCTGTTAATCAAAAGAATATGTTTCTGTTCGAAAAATAAAACTCCTTCACACACCGCAAACACAAATTAGTCCACCTACTGCTTTTGGTTATTCCCATTAAACTAAGTTGGTTGGTTTATTTTTCTTCTACAAGGGGACAAGACTAGGAGTACTCAGATGTACACCACACCAAAAATGTGTTATCTCTTTAATTAAAGAAATACTCCCTTAAGTTAAAGAAGGTGGCCGAAAGCACTGAGATTTGCCATTCGACAGCTCATCAGAGGCTTTGAAACGCTTTTCAAAGACTCGTAATTTCAGACTGAAGATTTCTGCAGATAGATATAGAGGGTCACATTCTTAGCTGGTACAACAATGAGGTAAGTCTAATTAGATTATTATAATTTATGATCTTGAGACATTTTTGAGATAGTATCCTAATTGAAGCTTCAGATACTTTTCCATTAAAGGCTTTCCTCCCACGAGACTAGCAAAGTCTCTTACTTTCTTACTTTCTATTTGTTATTTAAAATGCAAAAGTAATAGATTCTGAGTACATGAATCAAAAGTGGTATTTCTCACTCAAGAGCATTTTCTCTAAGCCTTTCTTTCATTTCTCTGCAAGACTGATTGTGGGCAGCCCCTTAGCGCATTCAGTTTGTGTGGCCAGCCAGCAAGTAATCTCCAAATCAGCAATGCCAGGCAGAAGGGCAGTGATGATGAATGCTCTGTTGGGACAGTGGTAGACTAAAAGCAGAGGGGAAGTTACTGACAGGTCAGGGGCAAAAAGCTATTTTGTTCCCATCGTTTATTGCCTCTCTTTGTAAGTGTGATATTAGTGGCTTCCCAGAGTACTGACTGAAGTGGCTTACCTAGTGCCAGTTAATAAATCTGTTGCCCACACTGATCTCCTGGGTAGCAATTCAATTCCTTAATCAAGAAGCAAGCACAGTTCTTTCTCTTACCACTATTCGCTGTCTCAGACTCTTCACAGAGACGCCATCATACTCAACAATGTGCTCAAGAAATTCATTTTGCCTTTTGTACCACTTGCTAGTGGTGGGTGTGGATGTATGTACAAGCCTGGGTAGAAGAGCCAAGTACCAGGTCTTTCAAGGTAGTCTCTTAATTGGAACTTGAGATACTTCTCCCTTAAAAGCTTCTAAGACTTTTTGGAGAAACAGTGTTCTAAAGGACATGACCACTTGTTTTTCCTATCTGAAAACTGCAGTCTGCCCTGTCAGAAAAGTTTTCTGTAGCAATTCCAGGATTACTTTTCCTGATGATAGAGGAAAAAAAAAAGCAAATACAATTTTCTGATTTAAATGGCAATTTTTCTCTCACCTTAAGGAGTCAAAAATGTATTCTCTGCCCTCCATAGGTCTACAGCGGAGTTTGAACGTGAACCAGTTTGATTTATGAATTTTAATCCCAATCCTGTCTCTGAAACCTCAACTTTTGGATGAGATTGTGTTGGAGGTGTTAATAATGCAGTGATTGCATTGCTTCTTAATGCACTGCAGGGCATTTTCTTGTCCATGGGCCTGTAAAGCCAGCATTCAATGGCACTTCAAACAGAAGTCTAAAGGGCTGAATTCTCCACAGCCTTGAGTCATCCTTCCATGGGTAAATTTTACACCTGTGCTTTATTCCACTGAGTAAGACCAATCAAATCATAATGCTATCTAAAAGAATGTATAAAGCAAACAGGATCTACAACATGGTTCGGAGTAAGGAATTAGTGCTCCAAAGGTTGTCCTAATATGTTGTTAAACATAACTACAGCATTTAACCTGAAAAGGAAGGCATGGCCTTGCTACTGAGATGCTGTTAGGGGTGGTTTTACCTTTACTCCCATTTAACAGAGCTCTTAAGCAATGCTTTTGGCTCCAGAGGGTTCTCTTTTTATACCATCCTGACTCTCTTCCCCAAAAGTCTAAATATCCTCCAGTAACGGACTGAGAAACACAATCCATGTGTTTTCTGCCTGCCAGAATAATGATGGTACCAAAGCCCGGTCTATGTATTCTATCCAGAGAAGCAGAAGCAGAGCCCAGATAGGTCTAAAGAAATATAGTTGTACCAAAATCACACAGTTTACATCAGCTGAAGGTCTGCCCTGCCATCAACAGCACAGTGCAGCTTATACTACTTGGAGAGGTAAGAAAAACAGCAACAACAGTTTAAAAGCCCTCATTCCCCTGTGGTCAGAAGTGGAATGCTGGAATCATACTAGTAAGCAACCACATTTAAACATAGCTGTGGCTGCCATGGCTTCAATTCTAATGTGGACAGTACCTAATTTAGGAAGATGCAGGAGAAGCTGAATGTAAATGCACATAGGCAAATATAAATGACTGGCGCTGGTGTCGCTTTCACTTTGTTATTAAAAGCAGTTTCAGTGCTGTGAAAGCAAACAGGCATCAGGCAAGTGGAACTGGCAGCTGCTTTTAGCACAAGGACAGAGATCCTCTAATTTTGACTCTTTGTGAATGCAGCATTTGAGCGTGAGACAGTGATGGAAGCAGGGAAGGAATCTTGCCATCCTCTGAATACAGGCAGCTCCAGCTGAGATGGAATCCTGTCCTGGTTTGCAGGCAGTCACTTTGATTTTACACCACACCAGTTCCTAGAGAAAAGCCAATTTCTTCCTTATGAGAACTATTTTTTTTTCCCACTAGGAACAAGGCTATTAAATAATTGCAGAACACAGTGTAGGTGAGGGGCACTTCTAAGCTGTAAGGTAAAGGTCATTGTCATCTACTAGAGGGCAGGAGACTTCAGGAGCTGGGTGTTTTCACTGTCATAGTATGCCACAGTAAAAGGTTTTCCCTCCCATGGTGAGTTGCCTGAGCTATTTGGTCAGTCACAGCTTCCTTAGTTCATTGCCTAAACCAAAAATGAGGACCGAATGAGCTTCAGTGGTACAGTGAAGGTGGGAAGACACTGGAACAGGTTGTCCAGGGAGGTCATGGGGTCAAGAACAGGATGAGGCCTTGAGCAACTTGGTGTAGTGGAAGGTGTCCCTGCTTATGGCAGGGGGCTAGAGCTAGATCTCCAAGGTCCCTTCCAAGCTAAACCATTCTATGAGTCTGTAAACCAAGCTACTCTAACTCCCTAGAATGGAGATGACAGTCTGACCTCTGCCCTAAATGCCCTCCTGCCACAAAGGGAGACCAGCTCGAGGCAGGGGAATTCACCACTGAGCTATCACATTCCCTGCAGAAAGGCTGGAACTGGTGGCTGAGCTCAGGTAGAGGCTCTATCAGTGTGTTGCCTTCACTAGTTGTGGATGTTATTCAGTGTAGATGAAAACCCTTTCACATGAATTTCTACAGAAAATAATGCCCTTTGCTTTTAAACTGGGGACCCTACAGCTCGTAGCAAAATGTGGTGCTATGAGCCTGTATCATTTTCGGCAGAGAGTTAATAAGTGTACAGGTTGGCCTGGTCGCCGCTCCCGAAGTAAATTAGAAGTGTCTTTTGTCAAAGCTTTTAATAGACTTTTTGGATTGGAAAAGTGCCAAGATGGTCACAGGATCGCATGACTCAGAGGGCTGCTGAGATTTAAAAGTGTCCTAAAAGTTTAAACCAAGAAAAATAGCTCCACTGTGTCGGTTTCTAAGAGATATAAATGCGGGTTACACAATTCAGACCCAGAAACTCTTTTCAGTAATGAGCAAAGATCATCATCATAGCTGACATTTCTGAAATGTTTGAGAAGTAAGTTCAAGGTCATGTCTGAATGCAAACATGTTACAGGCGGTAATTATCATGAGTTTGTTATATTTACTGGTACAAAGTATTCAGAGAGTCATGCATCAAGTAAACTAATGGTCTCTTACTGAGCAAAGTTTAACATCAGGCAGTGTGCTATGAATTCTAAAACATTTGTTAATGTCAGACCCAGAAATTGTAATGAGAAAGAGATCAGGATTATGAAAGATTTACGAAAGGGGAGAGGAGGGGAGAGGGAAAGGGGAGGGGAGAGGGAGAGGTTTTTAAGAAACCCCAAGTTAGGAACCTTTTCTGAAAGCATATTATTTAGATCCTGCTATGTAGCTGACAGGATGGGAACCGCAGAAGTGATTCAACTTGTGTTATGCATATCAATATCTTACAGCTCCTCAGGGCAGGTAAATCTCTCTCCTGTTCATTTCCAAATGTGTACATTTGGACCCACTGTCAGACTGAAAGTGCGTGGCTGAAAGTGCTCCCAGCCTTTCCAGGAGACCTCTGTGAGTCATGCACAGGTCTAGTCTCCTGACACAGGATCCCTTTGCTAGAGGCAGTTTCAGGATTAATCAGTCTGTCGTCGCTATGGGCTACAACCTGCTAACAAAAACCTTGGACTTCTCACTGATTCATTGTAGTAGCTTCTCTTATGTCACAGGATTTTAATTTAACCAATATAATCGCCTCCAAGATGTTTTGTGGTTGTTTTTTTTTTAAAGCAGAAGTTTTTTTGGCTAGAGTTATTTATTGATCCCCTGGCCTTTTTCTACTACTTGTTTGATATTTGCACTGTGCTAAAAATTTGGCTTGGCCTTCTTTTGAAATCCCTGGCACAACGTTACTGATTTCACAGTGGGGACAAATCCTGGAGAACTGTCCAGGAAGATACATTCATGTCTGTGCTGGGGATGGCAGCCAGACCTGCAGACAGAGCCAAAGGGAGTTTAGGTTCAGGATCGCATTTGTTCAAGACATCTCTAAAAGCAACACAGTCACATGGACTTCATCGCTCCTTTGTGGTATGGCCCTAGCACACAAAGCTCAGAGAGGTGATTTTCATTCAGAAAGAGGAAATCCAGTTAAGTGCTTAACCAAAATGGCATTGTTTTGGTTATTAGAGATAAAGGAACAGGATAAGATGCAGACCTGAATGTCTAGACCACATGTGAAGAAATTGAGTTAAGCAGGGAAGTGCAAATACAGCAGTGGGATCCATGAGGGAATCAACCAAGGTGTTAATTCCTAGCAAATAATCTTGAAAGGTGTGGTTCTGCAAAGTATCTCAGCACTGGTTAGATATTTCGCTTGGGCAGGCACAGGCTGCTAAGAGCAATCTTTTGGAAATCACAGAAAACTTAGGCTAGCCTCCAAGTAAAGGTGAAACAGATCTGCTGTCCAAGAGATGTGATTGATTCTTCATGCAGCTGAAATTTTTGCAAGTGCCCATCCAGTGAAAGGGTGTCCCAACATTATTTCCAAAGCCTTGGAAATGACCATTACAGTCATTGTAACAATCCTTGCCTTCTTCCTGTGACAGTTTTCATTGGCAGATCTCAACGTGCTTTACAAAAGAAGTCAAGATCATTAACCCTGTCTTACAAACAGGATAAATAAGGCACAAGGGGGAGGGAGGGGGGTAAGATATGTCCTGAGGTCAGACAAGGACTCAGGCACAAGCATGCACAATACCAGGCCAGTAATCAGCTGTGTAGGTTCCTAAACTAGCCCCTCTGCTCCTGTTTTGAGCATCTGGTGGTTGGTTTTTTAAAGGCCTATAAACACAAATGTGTTACTGGTAGAGCACTTACTACCTGGTAGAGTCCAGGATGGATCATCCACATTGCTTCACATGTGCAAGTATTTTTCATTCCCCACCCAGCACTACTTAACTGGCAATCAATCTTTAACAACATTAGAAGCACCTGTGTCTGTTTAAAAGCATTTCCTTCTGCAAAGCCACTCCTGAGCATTGTGGCATATATTGCATTTTTAAAACAGAGCATTGAAGTCAGTGGTTGTGACTGGAATTTGTCTGCCCAGAATTTATTTAGTGCAATACTTGAAGGTGGTGGGGAAAGGCCTTTTAAAGTTGAAGTTCCTGGAGACACGGGAAAAGAACAAGATCTCAATTTCATTTATTATTTTTTTAAAGAAAATTATAGCCCTGGTTTATGAAATAAAACTGGAAAATATGAACTTGGGAGCTCTGAAAATAGGAGTGAATGGAAAGCCTCCAATACTTGTGCACTTTTGCTTATTTACTCACTTTTTCATAAGACTTCCTGTTTCAGGAAACCTTGCTCATCATTTTTGATGACTCAGGACTAGTGACTGTATAGCTCCAGAGAGGAGTTGTAGTTTTTTTTTCCCTTTTTTGCTCTGACATTCACATTTCTTATGTGACACCCATGCAGGATCATGGATTTGGTAGATCAAAATGTGCAGGGGACGAATTTTGGCCGGGGGAGGGAGCAACACATTTGCAGTGACTGGAAAGGGTTTGGATTTGAAAGGTGCCAACTTTTCGTGAACACATGTCCAGATTTTTGTGTCTAACTCTGGTAATAAACACAGCAAATAGCTCTGAAAGATAGGGGGGAGGGTAGGGAGGAAGATGGGGGATGAGGCAGTGCACTAAATGGGTGCACATCTCAGGTTTGAACAGTTAGTCACTGCTTGCTTAAAGGCAGGAAGCTAAAATCTAAGTGAGCTTACAACTCCTTTGAAAACCAGTGGCCTAACTGTTAATTCTTAAACATAATCCCCAGTGCCATGCCTCTAGAAAGCTGTTTCTCTCATCCCTCGCACACAGCAAGGAGCACATCAATACACTCTTCAGAGGAGATGGATGGAGAGCTTAATTCACTTTGCAAATCTATGGAAACAGCACTTTAGCACTTGGGCGCAAACTGTCTCTGACATTGAAAATTAGTAAGGGAAAGAAGTGGCGAAAATGTCAGGAGCGGGAGGACTTCATTTTTCTCTTGTTTAAAATGTCATCTGTTATCTGCAATCAATGCAAGGAGACAACTTCCCATACCATAATGATTTACAGTATGTTTATAGGCACAGATAGAAGTAATCACAGGGTTAGGCAAACGCCTCTTGGTGAATTCTTCAAGTGTCAGAAGTGCTTAGTTGTGCCGTTCTCTCTCCCCAAGAATGCAGGGGAGATCAGCACACAGACCTGTGCTATTGCTGCATCTCCATACACAAACTCATCAAATCTGCAGCCTGCCTGGCCTCAGCTTTGTATAAACAAATCCCATTTCCAGATGCCCATGACTTTAAAGAAATGCTGCCTTTACCACTGAGGAAAAGGCAATAAATATTTTTCACTCTTTTCATATCCAAACAAATACATAGGAAAGGAAATACACTCATGGTCTTGGTGCTGCATTTAATGTTTGAAACTTTCCATTGTTTGGAATTTCCTGTTTGATTTTCCTTGAAAATAACACTTCCATTCCTGATTTTTGTCCTTGCCCAGCGAGAACTCATTGTCCACGTCTTTTAAATGGTACTGAGATGAATGAGTCCCAGTTTATTCATTTCCTTTGTGTCCACCAGAATTTGGGATAGCACTGGATACAATATCTCCTCTGCCCCCAGAATTCCTGTTTAATATTCCTTAGCAACAGGACGTTGGATTTTTCACTGGCTTTTGTGGCCATCCAGCTCCACAGACATCACGTGCTCTCTCCCATCCCATGCTCTATGTGAAGCAGGGAAATGTGGAAGTTAAGGGCAAGTTAAAATAAAAACAGCTCAGCATTTAACACTCCTGAGAATTTGTCAGTCTGAGGCTCAGAGCACAGAGGTAGAGTAAGGAATGAGTGCCAGGGTTTTCACATCTTGGGCCCGTGCCACAATAACTTACTTGTCCTTCCTGTCAGTGAGAGAATGATGGCTTTTAATAAACAAAACGATTCCCAAATCTTGCAGCCACTCCCCGTCCCATTAGCACGGTGGTTTTCCAGAGGAGTTACTCACAGCGTCCCTGTGACCGCTGCTGGCAAGCTCCACCTCCCACAACAGGGAAAGGCACAGAGTTTGTATAATGTTCAAAATTAGAGCTGGTCAACAATTCCCATCTGAAGCCATTTTTAAAGAAAAACAAAGATGGTTTATGTTCTTACAAATGCTGTTTCTTGCATAGATTCAATTCCAGCTCTTCTAATGGTAAAGTGAAAAACACTTTTGTATTTCCTTCTTCTTTTTCTTTCTTTTTTTTCTCTGAAAGCCTAGAAAACCTGAAGTCTAAATCTTACACACTTACAGATATTCTAACCAGCTCTTTCTAGCAGGCCCTTTTGTCTCTCACGATAGCCATTATGAAGCACCAAAAGTGTAGTGTCCCTTCCTCACTGCGCCTTCCTCAGGAGCTGTGCTTGCAGTCAGTACATCTGCTCAGGACCTACCCCACAGTCAACTCCTGCCCAGAAGCTGCCATCTCTTCCATAGCACCACTTTTCCCTCCAAAGTCTGGTATGTTGTGATACCTACAGGGTATTCAGTAGGCTAGAGCACAGGTATTCAAGTAGCTCTATTTTTCACACCCAATAGTTCTCCTCAAAATAAAACATAGGTTTTGGTCCCTGGCATTTCTACAGTGCTCACTCATCCTCTCAGTACTTATCTGTTCCCAGCTCTGCTACTTGCCTGAAGAGTGACCTTGAAAAGGCAACTGTGTTTGTCTCTATTTTTGCACCATTTCTTCTGTTCCTGTTTTCAGGAGCTTCAGAACAAATATCCAAGAAAGGGATTTTTGTGCCTAAGAAAACCATCATGGTAAAGCAGAATATATATATTAGCATTAGGAGGGGAAAATAATCTGAGTAATAAATAGTAAGTAAGTGGCATGACTTGAGTTATAAATGGTGAGGTCCTGCCCTCTGCTTATTTTACTACTCCATGATTTTTTTTGATTCCCAAATATCCTCCCAAAATAGAACATATAAACATAACTCACGAAATACAGAAAGGGGGGAAAAAAAAGAAGACTATGAGCTGATGCAATAGAAAAATAAGGGTTAATTCACAACTCTAGACAACATTTCAACTCCCTATGTGCATTGCATACATCCACTAATGAAACCAAACTTGGTGCTTTATCTATGGAAGTCATGATGTTCCTGGAAATCCTTAGTACTATTTTGGAAAGAAACCCTTTAAGTGAGGGGATCAGGCATTTTCCTTCTGTTACAGCAAAAGCTTCAGGTTTTCTGATGGATAAACACAACTTGAGTTTGGTGAATCATAGGTAACAAAGAGAATGTATGTGGAGAATGAACAGTCCATAATGAGTGGGTTTTCCTAGTCTCCTTTGACTAAAGTACTGAAGGCAAAGGAGGCAGAAAATGCAAAGGTTTGAGCAGCAATGTATTTCTCTCTGTCTCAGGACACGGAGATCACTCTGGTAGTGGCCACTTATGCCCTTTTGGCCATTTATTCATAATGGTGCAAACTGTACCAAAGCTTCTCTGACACAGGCCCTGAGGCAGCTTAGAAATGGGCTGTTAGGTCACACTGAACACTGAGTCTACAAATCACAGCATCTGTGAGCCCGTATTCAGGTACAGAGTTTCTTCAAAGAAAATGAAATTAATGAGATTACTCACCTGTGTAAAAGCCATATTCATCTGCAGGAGAGAAACAGAGCTCTGCATGCAGCAAGAAACATCCTTTTTGCCCTATACAATCCCTCCTCACTCTTTCAAAACCAGGTTTCACATTTTGCTTTACCTCTTTGTCACCTTCATGTCCTTCATCCTGAACTTTCCTCAGCTCCTATTTTTCCTGTGTCTATTAATCTGCTTCAGACACTCTCTGTGACTGTCACCTTTGTTTAAATTCTCATATACATCACTCTCCTCTCACCTTGACTGCAGCTCTTCCTTTTACTACAACATCCCCAAATTCCAGAATACAGCATTTGTAAAAGTATGCTGCCTGATTTGTAGGATATTCAGGAAGATCAGCTCATCCTGTTCTGGCATCGGTGATCCTGCTTTGGCAGGGGGGTTGGACCAGAGGATCTTTTGAGGTCCCTTCCAGCCCCTAACATTCTGTGAATTCCACATACTTCTGGATCAATTTCACATTGCCTGTCCCACTGCACACCTATTGCCCAGGTCAGAATTTTAATCCATTTATTGTGATCTGTTTCCTTCCCCATCTGATACATTTCTCTCTCTCTCTCTTTTATTTTTCCTTTTCTTTTTCTCTTTCCTTTTTATTAATAGACTGTTTAGAAAACCCAGTTCCAGAACATCTGTTGTTATCTCACTAAATTTTGGAGCCAAATTCATCTCTCCTGCCGCATTTCTTTTTGAAGTCAGCAGGATTGTGTCCATTTGCTATTATTCTGGTCTTAAATAGCAGAGGGGCAAAATATATTTTACTCTCCTGATTTCTCTTTCTGCAGTTCTGAATTTAGTTTGGATAACTCTATGACATATAATGGTTTATTCTATCAGTTAGATTACAAAATATATATATGAAAGAGTTGATATCAAATCAAATCGCCCTGTATCTCTGGTCCTGTAAATCCCTGTCTTATCTTTGTCCACATGATACATCTTAATCATGGAATCACAGCTGAATATTAAATATTTGTACATGTAAGCCCCAAGGAATGCTACATTTATTCTCCTTTTTTTTCTTTTTAACTAGGCATGCTATTAATTAATGCATAGCAAAATGATTAAAAGCATTTTTCAAATAATGAACAATACAGAGACAGAGGAGTTAATTGATTGATTGGTGCATGAGCAGGGTCCTAATGGATTAGCATTTGCATATTAACACAGATCCAATCTCTCTCTCCCTTAATGAGCTCCTTGCCACATTTTGTCTTCTTTTAAGCAGCAGTGAGCATGATAAAACAAACAAACCCACTGGACTGGCTCCTTCTCAAGGGGCCAAAAGACAGACTTTCAGAAAGGCCTTTCTCCAGCACTGATTTATATGAACCTTCTGTGCATTGGTGTAATAGCTACATGGGGACAGTCACACTTTATCTCAAGCTACCTGTGAAAGGAGCCATGCTGAAATTTACAACTGCTTATAAGATGCTTACAACACAATCTTCTCCACAATGCTGTTGGCCACAGCTGCTTTTGCTGCAGAAGAGGTAGAACAGGCTGTCACCGACCAGCTTCTTCCATTTGTGCCCTTTTGGCTGCCATCTGCAGCCAGACAGTGCATGTTCAGCAGTCCACAAAGAAAGGACCTGAATCATTTCAGGGAGGCAGATGATAATTTTTAGGCACTGGGCTTGCTGAGAAGGATTTTAAGCCTTCTAGCATCTCCAGTACTCAAGTGCAATGTAATAAAGACAAAAGCAGGGAATGCATCTCCCACCAGGAGCGTGACCACTGTAATGTGGCCAGTCTGTTTTCCTTTCAAAAGCAAGGTTCAGTCTTGTTTATTCAAGCACAACTACAAGGAAAAGGAAAAAAAAATAATCAAATGAGGCTGCTTTGGTAGCATACAAACCCTAAATATTGCTGTCCCCAGATAAATCTGTGTGACTTTGGGCACAATACTGTGCAATATGGCAGTGCATAGAGATCTCCTTGACTCCTTGTGTACATACCAGTATGTATATAGCTGTGACCATGTGTTGTAGCCAAGTCAGCTGGCAGTCTGAGGGACTTCTGGCACCAAAGTTAATACCACAATATGGAACTGCACTATGCCCTATAAGAAAGTATCTGAAACAAGCTCAAAGGTCTGTAGCACACCACTGGTTTGAGCCATGTAGCCATGCCTTTCGAGTTCTTGGCGGACAGCCTTCATTAAAGTCAGTTGGCATGGCTGTGTTACAGTCCTTTCCCTGTTTACCTAGGATGAGGATCTGGTCCATTATGTATTTTGGCCATGGAGTACAGCTCTGCCTTCTGCTCAGCTGGCTGGCTGTGAAGACAGCAGTCACTGGGTTTTGAACTTGGCTTTTGGGGTCAAGCTGGGTGACGCTGCAATGCCTCCATGCTTGGGCAAGTTTCCAAAGTTTCCAGGAAACCCATGTGACCTTCTCTTACCTGAGATTCCCTGGGATTGTTTCACTTTACTCTGATACCTACAGGAGTCAAAATTTACTGTGGGTGCACAGAAAGACTCCATCAGGTCCCATGCCAGCCTGTGCTCTATCTGTGAAGGGGAAGACCAGCAAGGAGCCAGCAGTTGAGCTGGGCTGTGCTGTCTTCAGGGTGAAGTAGCACACAACCAACTAGCTGCATATGTCTGTGTTCATCTGTGAAGAGCCTCTGCTGATTGACAGGGTTCATAAGATGTGAAGGTTGTTTTCATCTAGGTCTTCATAAGATGTAAAGGTTGCCTTCATCTAGGGGACACTGTTTACAAGCAACATCTAGAAAGTGGGATCCTTTATGGATCCTGTGCTGAAGGCTTTTAAGCCCAAATTTGAGCAACAAAGACAATTAAACCACTTAGGGAGTTTGGGTGTTTGTTTGTTTTTTTTACCCAAAGAGATTATTTCAAATGGGTTGTTCTAAATTAATTGTAAGTTTATCTGTGTCAGTTTAATACAGGTGGTGGCACTCAACTTTTACTTCACTGTATGAACACATTTTTAGATTCCATCAAATTGTGCTAATCCTTTCAATTCTGAAAGAAATATGAGTAAAAATCTCCAATGAAAAAAGCCCCAAAATAAATCCAAACCCCAAACATCCCCTTGAGTCATTATTCCAATAATGTTTATACAATGAATTACAATTACTAGTTGTGCATTGGTGATTAATGGGGACTGTCATGAATTTTTGGAAGCAGGTACTGAAGTATTTTGTTACTCTAATAGTGACTGTTAATATCTGTCACTTCTTTTTTTCCCATGATAAAATTAGAATCACAGAATCATAGAATCAGTCAGGGTTGGAAGAGACCACAGGGATCATCTAGTTCCAACCCCCCTGCCATGAGCAGGGACACCTCACACTAGATCAGGCTGGTCAGAGCCTCATCCAGCCTGGTGTTAAACACCTCCAGGGATGGGGACTCAGCCACCTCCCTGGACAACCCATTCCAGGGCTTCACCACTCTCATGGTGAAGAACTTCTTCCTCACGTCCAGCCTGAATCTCCCCACCTCCAGCTTCATTCCATTCCCCCTAGTCCTATCACTACCTGGTATCCTAAGAAGTCCCTTCCCAGCCTTCTTGTAGGCCCCCTTCAGATACTGGAAAGCCACACTTAGGTCACCTCGGAGCCTTCTTTTCTCCAGACTGAACAGCCCCAACTCTTTTAGTCTGTCCTCATAGGAGAGGTGCTCCAGCCCTCTGCTCATCCTCATGGCCCTTCTCTGGACACGTTCCAGCACCTCCATATCCCTCTTATAATAGGGGCTCCAGAACTGGACACAGTACTCCAGGTGGGGAGTCATATTCCAGCCATGTGCAGCCCTCTATCTATCACCTATCTATCTAGCCCCAAAATATTGACATTGATATGAGTTTTCCATTGACTTCCATCAAACAAGAAATAAATCCTGTGCAGGGGCCTGGCCAAGGTTTCTACTCTTAGTCACTTTTTAAAACTTTTTTTCTTTTTTTTCCAATGTTACTGCAATATAGAAGAAAAATATAAACAGACCTGAAATGCCACATACAGCAAATATTAAAAAAAAAATATATTAAAAACAAAAGCAGGAAAAGTAGAGTCTGCAAACTTCTTTGCTTTCATTTTCTAATCTGCCTAAGGAGCTGCTCAAACAATTGGGACCTTTCAAATTTTGATAAAATCTTGTTTTCCAGAATTCTGCAGCACTGAAAAAGGCATAAAACCCACAGCCAATGTTTGTGTGCTTTTCCATTCCTCTCTCTCTTTGTGTTTGGCCTGCTTTAATATTAAATATTTCTTACTACGGAGTTAGCCAGCAAAACAAAAAGAGGAAACACTACTCCAGCTTGGTTTCCTGAGGTGTTGAGAAGGCTGGTGGATAAATTCCCACAGTGTGTGATGTATCTATGATCTTGCCACTTCACAGCCCCTTCTCTCTTCCCAGCCTCCCCCATGCCTGTACTGCATCTGTGCATAATCAGGCTGCTAATGTGGAGAACAGAAGCCTTCCTTCTACGCTGTCTTATCTCAGTATCCTTTGTTCATGCCAAACAGCAGCTTATGAATGCCAGTCGCTTTTCTCTATCTTGCAAAGGTTGTGTTTTTCAGTTCCAAGGGGAGAGACCTATCATTCCCAAACAATTGAAGAGATTTGTATCTGAACATAAACAAACAAAAGCTGTCTGCAGGGAACATGGAAAATGTTTTTCTCTAGCACAGCAGATCCCACACATGCCACCCGAGTCCCAAGGGCCCTGGTGCAGCTTCTGCACTGGTCCCCCCTGAAGCCAATTTTAGGTGGTGGGAAAGCACATCTTGGGACTGGAGGGAGTGAGTGCAGGGGAGAGAGGGCTACTGTTTGTCCTGAGGCACCCTCTCTGTCCTTGTAAGTAGGTGTCTGGGGCTGGGCCACATAAAGTGGACACAGGAAGAAAAGGTAAGCCTCGGAGCAGCAGGAATCCCAAGATGCTGCCCAACCTCTTCAGAATGTCCCAAAGGAGCAGGGAATGAAGGGGGAAACAGAGGGCAGCAGGGAGGGTAGTAAACACATGCAGGTTTGGAGCTGGTGGACAGTCTATCCATAAGCAAATTGATGGGAGTTCACTGTTCATCTTCAACAAGATACATAGCAAAGCATTACTGAAGTCCAGTCCAAGACCATCACCCTTATACTGATGTCTGATAATACCTTCTCCCACCCTTAAACTTTAACTCTTCCTGTAATTCTCTTCAACTCACAACATGATTCTTTGCCTTTCTACTTAAATATTTTTTTCCTTATGATATCTTTTCCCTCCTGTTGGCATTTCTTGCTCTGCAAAGAGGAAAACAAACCTGTCTCAATCCACTGTCCTCAGAATTCCTATTAGTTCATATCTTCTAATTAGAGATCTAATTACACCTACAGGCAATTGGGTTACAGTTTGTGCCCTTTCTTTTCGCCATGAAGTGTCCAGGACTTTTTTGATAGGTAGTGGGCCTGAATCTTTCAAATGAGAAACTGCTTTTGCGCTGTGTTCACTGAGAAGAAGATGGAGCTGTAACATAATCCTGCACCATCCAATAGCAGCACTGCAGATAGGAGATATGAAGCATTAAACAAGACTTAGCAATGGGCAACACAATTGTCAATAATTAGTTCTTGCAGGGAGCACTCAAAGCTGGTGCAACTGCTGTGATTCATGCAGTGAGATGTTGGCTCAAATGATCTGGAAATGGCTCTTCTAGTCTGACAGCTTTTACTTTTGAGGGAATATATCATTGTCATAGAATCCTAGACTGGCTCATGTTGGAAAGCACCTCAGAGATCATCTACTCCAACCTCCCCACCACTGGCAGGGACACCTCTCAACTGGACTCAGCTGCTCAAGACCTCATCCAACCTGGCTTTCAACACCTCCAGGGAGGAGGCAGCCACAGCCTCCCTGGGCAGCCTATTCAAGAGTCTCACCACCCTCCTACTGAAGAACCTCTTCCTAAGCTCCAGTCTAACCCTGCTCTCCCTCAGCTTCAAACCATTCCACCTTGTCCTGTCTCTAGGCACTGTTAGGAAAAGTCCCTCTGCAGCCTTCCTGTAGGATCCCTTCAGGTATTGCAAGGCAGCTCTAAGGTCCCCATGGAGTCTTCTCCAGGCTGAACAATCCCAGCTCCCTCAGCCTGTCCTCACAGCAGAAGTATTCCAGTCCTTAGATCATCTTTGTGGCCCTCCTATCCTTTCAAGCACCTCATTACAGCCTGTGTTATCTGGCTTGTATCCTTCATGGCATGGCATTGTCATATTGTCAGCTCCTGAGACAGAGACTCATCATCTCAGAATGCTCATCAGTTCAGAACTGTGCTTCTTTGGGAAAAGCAAACTAAATTATCAGCACCAAGAACTTCATAAGAGAAGCTGGCCTTTTGTTCCTCCACTGAGGAATTATACGTCAGGAATAATTAGAAAGTTTGGTTTATTTCCCACCAGACCTTTCCCCGCCCCCCCACCCCACCCCCCAATAAAATACAGTATAAGACAGTCCTTAAGAAACAGACACTTCAGACAGGACATGATACAGAGGGGTCTTTTAAGATGATGAATGCATCTCTAAATGTAAACATTGTTTACATTTGAATGTGAGCACTCAGGGAAGCAAAATATCAGAAAGCTATGATCTGGCTCCTGCGGATCTCCCGAGCTTTCCGTGACTGGCGTTTTTCCCTGTGGTAATTTATACACTAATATTCCCTGTTGTGAGAACATTGGCAGGCTGGAGGAGAGAATAGCTCCAATTTTCACTTTAAGGTGGCTGGCTTGCATCCAGAAATGGCAGAAAAGATTTGCCACAGACAAAATAAAAAAAAAAAAAGATAAAAGGGAAATTCTTACCTAGAGAGTGTTAATGACACTATGCACAGGTAGAGAAAGACACCACACAGATAAATTGGGTTAGCAAGGAGGAAATGTTTAGATTACAAGCAAATAGAACAATTAGGTCTTACCAAAAACTATTATGAAAATGACATAAATGAGAAGACCATCTTGCTAACCCTCACCATTCAGTGGACACTGGCAGCTGTGCAGGATCCCTTCTCAAACGGTGGAATTTTTGATCTAGGTCAAAGGTTTCCTGAGCTACATGAATCAACAGCTCTAGCAGGTTTGCAGCTACACACTGAACCTCTTTGGAACTTCTCAAAATAGAGTAACTGCTGAAACAAGATACAGTAGCCTTGCTGGCTGCCTAGACACGGTTCTGTTTTAATAAGTGTCATGGATGCTTTGGGGCATATCAAAAATAAATGGCAGTAAGTAGGTAGAAAGCCAAGCCTCTGTGACTTCCAGCAGAATTGCAATGCAAATAAACTCCACTGAAGTCTTTCACAACCTCTCCAGGGTTATCTCTACCCCATTGTTTCCAGACAACAATTTATAAACTTGGATTTGCTGATTATCCTTGTCTGGACAATAGACTCCAGCTGCTAATGCTTTATGTAATGTCAGACTTTGACAAGTGATTAACAGACTAAACTAACTAATTTCACCTTTACGAAGGTGCTGCAGTAAGTTCGTTTTACAAGGTCTAATTTTCTTCTATCAGTTTTACCCCTGTGCAGTTCCACTGACTTGGCTGAAGCTGAACACCATTTATTCTAGTACACCTGACAAAAGCAAATTAGGACCAAAGGATTCAAGATGCATGCAAAAAGACACTTCAAAAGTCCTGAGCATGTTGAGTTTCAGATAAAATCCTCATGAATGAGGGGAAAAAAGATAATGTATCAAGCATTGTTCCTGTTGTCTGCCCTTCCACTCTTCTACTGCCTCACACACACACACACACAAATAAAAGTCAATATTACTTAATGCTTTAAATAACACAAATATATTTAACCATATGTATTCAAGGACTAGACTTGGCTGACAAATTTGTATTGTTGAAAAATTAGCATTTCCCTCTCGTTTTAGCCCTATGATATTATTGTTTTAAAGTCTCAATTTGTCTATAATGGGCAACCAATAAATAATGTATTCATTACGTGAAGCACATGAACTCCGGAATGTGTATAGAAGTGTATGGGGAAGAGGTTTTGCACGAGAAGGAAGCACTAAGCATACGGGAGAAAATGAACACCCAGGAGAAAATCTGGAGATACTAGTGAGATATGGTCAAGACATTCAAACCCCCTTGTAAGGTCACATTGATTTCTTTTCATTCAGGAGACTCTAAACTGGTTAGATTGTAGAGGAGAGCTAAACATGTGGACAGAACTTCTTTGAGGAACATTTTGTTTCCAGCTATGTACATGAAAGGCATTTTCTGAGGAAAAAAAACAAGTTGTTGCAGCCACAGCCTAGCAAAGCAAACTCACTAATTAACTGCAGTCTGCACCACTTGCACTTAGCTACGTGCACTGGCTGACAACACTGCATTCAGTGCTGGTTTGCAAACAAATTTAAATATTCACTGCACAGCTTCTGGGAAAGAGGCCATCTTTCTTCATGCTGGAGCTTTGGGATGTAACATTTATTAGTGACTTATGTCTCCTGCCTTTGTGATGCCAGGAGAGTTAGCAGCATTTTGAATCCTCATGTGTGTGTCTGTGTGTGTCTGTGTGCAGAGAAGGAATGAGGAAGGGGAAGAACTACCATGAGGGATGTAGCAGAGAGAGAGCAATGGCAAGAGAAGCCTGTACAGTATTGGTTGGCCCTCTGGAAAAACAAATTCTCTTGTGGCAGATGCAGAGGTTTTAAAATCTCTTCATGCTCTGTGGAAGAATGAAAATGTTTTCTATTAAAAATATTCAAATGTAAATAAAAGCAAAGATGAACCCCACTCTGAGTATCTAATAACCAGCCTCCATCTTTCAGTCTTCTCTGTCTCCCAGTACCATTTGGCCTTTCCTTTTCTGCCAGGCTCAAAGCCTTCACTCTGCTGATCCAGGAAAGGAAAGGAAGGAAAGGAAGGAAGGAATTCAGAATTTGGAAGGAATTCAGAAGGAAAGAATTTGGAAGGAAGGAATTTGGAAGGAAGGAAGGAAGGAAGGAAGGAATTTGGAAGAAAGGAAGGAAGGAAGGAAGGAAGGAAAAGAGAAAGAAGGACAGCAAAAGAAAGAAAGAGACTAAACCTGTTAGAGTAAGGTTGAAGTAGACACATTTTTGTAGAACACTGATCTTATTACTGAATGAACAGTGCTCATCCCTAGGGGCTGCCATAGCTTAAATCTCTGCAGAAGGAACAGAAATCATTTATAGGCTTGGTAAGACCAAGTTTTCAGAAATTTCCCATGGCTGACTGAAAGTCATCAGTTTGCAGCTTCTATTTTGTTTTATTCATTGTGATTCCTCTAACGTGGGTGCCCTCTTCTGCAGGCATGCTCCAGCTGCTTTACGCTGTCTTTGACTGACTTCATGCTTCCTAATAACATTTGAGGAGTATGCTATGATGCTATAGGTACTTGAAGTGATAAATGAAGTGATCCTCACAGTGCATAAACTTCAAGATGCTACCTTGTCTTTCTATAAACGTTAGGTACCATTATACGCTCCTCTAGGCCATGGAGACCATTTCTGCTCTTTAGTGTCTGACATAATTTGACTCTAATTTCCTCTACAGAAGGGATTAAACTGGAAGCACCTCCTACCTCCACCTCTTGCACCTCTTAGAAACATTTGATGTATGAGTTAATTTATTCTGTCTCATAATGAATCATTTTCTCTCTCATTGTAAAAATGTACAATGTCATTTACAATGCCCGTGTTCATTTTACCATCAATACAGTAAGTGACATTTCCTGTAATTAAGTAGAAATATTACATTAAACAATTAAGATAAGCACATAACACAAGTGAGAAATGAAACAGAACTAATTTGCCATGAACATGCCAGTGCCCATGAAGATGTTAACTTTGGTAATCCACACTGGAGGCTGCACAACAAGGCAAAGAACTACAATTAAATGACGTTACTTGTAATTTGGGAACCTCAGGTATCCACCTTTAACCAGCGTTAAAAAGCCACACTGCATCCAGTTCTGGTGTCCCCAGCACAAGAAAGACACAGAGCTGTTGGGGTGAGTCCAGAGGAGGCCACCGAGATGATCCAAGGGCTGGAGCACCTCTGCTATTAGGATAGGCTAAGGGAGCTGGGATTGTTCAGCCTAGAGAAGACTCTGGGGGGACCTTAGAGTTGCCTTGTAATACCTGAAGAGATGCTAGAGGAAGGCTACAGAGGGACTTCTCATAAGGGTGTCTATCAATACTTCTTGTTTTCCTTGTTATTCTGTTTCACAGACGTTGATACTTTTGATCTTATTCATAAGTTCATAGAATGGTTTATGTTGTTTAAAGATCATCTAGTTCCAACCCCTCTGCCATGGGCAGGGACACCTTCCACTGGACCAGGTTGCTCAAGGCCCCATCCAAACATGCCTTGAACACCTCCAAGAAGAGGGCATCCACAGCCTCCCTGGGCAAGCTTTCCCAGTGTCTCAACACCCTCACTGTAAAGAATTTCTTCCTAATCTTCAGTCTGAATCTGACCTCTTCATGGAGTCATAGAAAGCAGGTCCTCTTCATTCAACATCAAACCATTTCATCTTTTTGAACTCTGCCCCTGAAAGCTTTTTTCTTGTTTATGATCACTCTCATTACCTTTTCTCTGAGCACACTCTAATATATGACATACAAATTCAACTCGTCATTCTGCTAGATTCTTAACACTGCTTGTGACCTACCAGGCACTTAATCTAAAGCATACAAATAGTCTCTCTGCTCTCAGTGGGACTTTTTGTGTAATTAAATCAATGTTGAAGATGTTGCTAGTTGATGTTGCCAGGCACGTTTGTGCCTACAACCAAAAAAAAACCAACCCCAAACCCTAAATAAGCCACGTGCAGTTTTATTACTCACCCTAGAAGGACATTCTGCGTAGCTACTGATTTCAGCCACACACACATGTGCTTAGAAATAAGCCCACAGTTAAGCCTTTGCTTCTTCAGACTAATGTCAAGCTGCATATGTTTGCTCCCAGAAGACCACACACTTACTACACGAACACACTGTGACAACAATCTGCACAGGAACAAAGTGATTTTTTGGTTGGGAAAAAATGACTAAAGAGAGAGAGGGAAAAAAAAAAAATAATGCAAAAAGCAAACTGAATTATGAAACCAAATTACAGCTAAACACAATGACCATAAATACTTTGAGCCACAGGCAATAAAATATTGCATCATTAATAAAGCTAAGTGGAGAAAAATTCTGCTTGTCACTTTCATTTATAACTTAAATTTTATACTTTAGCCTTACATGTTAGCTCAGTGCATTATACAGCTCCCAAGCAATTCCCCTCTGGCCCCAGCAATCATGAGTTACTGTGGTTTCAGAAAGCGGTGAACTGGGTAAATGGAAACTGATTTTCAAGGGTGAAATAAGGGCCCAACTCCAGACTCTAGCAGTTCTAAGGGAAAGATGGTTAAGACAGAGAAACAGCAAGGGAGAGATGATATGTAGGTTGAAACTGTGAGTTCTCATGGATGTGGGAGACAAACCTGAGAGGAGCTTGTGGAGCGTACATAAGCTGTTGTGAGATTAATCATTCATGAGTTTGCACATGACAGCATTAATGGATACAAATAGTGCTGCTCTTGACCTTCCCAGCAATCCAAACACCAAGCCCACTCTATGTCCTAGCTTGCAGAGGCCATTCAAGAGGCTCAACAAATTCAATGAGAACAGGCTGAAAAAATTAGGTTAAGAGAGCTCTTAATTCTACCACTTTGTTCCAAGAAAAGCCAGGAAGAAATAGTGGCAAATTAGCTCAGTGAGTTATGCAGTGTAAGGGGCTGGTGTAACAGTGGTGTTAGTGAAGAAGCATCTCAGTAGCAATGCATTTGGCTTTCTTTAGTAGGCATAAATTGGAATAACCCTGTTTATAACCACAAATAAGAGATATGGCTGTTCGGAATCTTGTCCTCTGCATTCTTGGTATGTCTCTAGTTCAAGCACCAAATCTGGGGAGATTTATTGGGTAGGGACCCAGCATAGTCCTTCACAGATGAGCTAAATTATTCAGGGAGGAGAAAGACAAAATTCCTGGCATTACCAGCTTCAAGAGGAAGCAAAAAAAAAAAATCACTTGCAGGCCTCAGGGGAAACAAAGATCAAGGGATGCAAAAAGGACTAATAGGCTAAATGTTAAGCTCCCCAAGAGAGCTGCCTTCTACTCAGTACAGAAACCAATCATTACTACCAACTCCTGTCCTTTCAGCCATTTAAAAGAGGATGGCATGTCTCCCAGAGCCAGACATTAGTTTTGGTTTTATGGTATGAGTGAGTGAGCAGGCAAATAGATCTTTTATTATTTTACTGCACTTATTTTCTTGTTCTATGCTTTTATGTGAGGGCACCTTATGGACATCCTGTTGTAAACTGCAGAGTCGTTTATGGTTTATTCCTCTAATATGTTTCATACTGAAGCTGAAAATTCTGTTGCAGCAGACAAAATTCAATCTAAGAAAGTGGGCAGCCCAGAAATAAAAAAGAAAAATAGCAGGAGGAAATTCACATCAGCTGCAGCTGAAAGACATTGGTAAAGATCCTCAGGAGTCTTACACTTACCATCCAAGGGAGTAAATGGAAATGTTGCTTATGACTTTGAGCTCTCATGCTGGTACTTCATAACATCTATTTCATTTATCCAGGAGCAAAAGAACCTTCACAACACTACCCCAAAACAAAGAACATGCAAGAATACTTAGAATTCACAAATCCTTTGATTAAACTTGTGCCATTATGCTTCTTTATTGGCAGTGTTTGTACATTCATTAATACATTCAACAGCAACTGCAATTGTTTCCACATTCTTAGTGATTTCCAGTATCACCACTGCTATTTTGTTCCAACCTTCTTAATTTAAGCTCTGACTAAACCACATGGGACTTCTTTGGATCAGGAAAGATTGATCCTGGCAGGCTGGAGATCAAAAGGAAAGGTTTATTATAAAGATAAACGTGCATATCTCACTTAGTATCATCTGAACCTCTTCAGATTACTGGATGCTTGTGTGAAAAATTACTGTTTGCTACATTGACCAACCCAGTTCATTTCTGCAATTAAACTTTTCTCCATAAACAGGGTTTAAAAGTGTTTCTTGTAACCTATACAGAATATACCTTTTTCTTGACTATTACATGCCATAATTGGGCATCTTTATGCACTGGCAGGCTGTAAGGAATTAATCCTGTGCAGAAGTTCACTCTTCTACTGTAAATATGCATGAATTTAGTCTTAAACCTAGTCTTAAATGTTTCAAGTAAATTTTAATGTGTACTTTTGTATTTTTCCTTGAGGGACCTAAGCCTTCATTTTATAGATGGAATCATAGAATTGTTTTGGATTGAAGAGACCTTCAAGATCAAGTCCAACCATTAACCAAACACTGCTAGGTCACCACTAAATGATGTCCCTAAGCACCACATCTACACAGCTTTTAAATACCTCCAGGGATGGTAACTCCACCACTTTCCTGGGAAGCCTGTTCTGGTGCTTTACCACCTAGTAAAGGGAGTACTAAATATTTGAGCCATGAGAAACACCACTTGTGACCAGCCACCAACTGCATTTAACTCCATTCACCACAACTCTTTGGGCCTGGTTTTTTTCATCCAGCAAAGCATTTGCCCATCCAAGCCATAAACAGACAGCTTCTCCAGGAAAATACTGCCAGTGGTGTGAAAGGCTTTACTAAAGTCACATTTGCTAACCTCCAGTCAGCTAGAGGATGGCTAGTCCATTCAAGGACTATGTAACCTGAAATTAACTTTCTGACCAAAGCAAGCAGAGAAAACTGCTTTAGCAGGGCAGAGTAGAGGGGGAGGAGAACCTCTCTTGACCTACTTGCCACACCGCTTCTAATACACCCCAGGATGCCACTGGCCTTCTTGGCCACAGGGGCACACTGCTGGCTCACAGTCATACTGTTGTCCACCAGGACCCTCAGGTCCTTTTCCCCAAGACCTGCTCTCCAACAGATCAGCCTCCAGCCTATAGTGGCACATGAGGTTGTTCTTTCCCAGATGCAAGAATCTACACTTAGCCTTGTTGTACTTCATTCAATTTTTCAACTTGTTCTGTGTTTTTTTTAGTGTGCTTTTCTCCATATGTCATCTTCTTAATGTGTTTTGTTTCCCATTATTCCAACACATCTTTTCTATTTAATTAATGATTTATTTTTTGTTTTTCTTATGGGTCTCTAATTCAGTATTCTTCTGCCATCAGACACCTGCTTATCATCTCACACAACACAGAAGTCTTAAAGAGCCTTCCTGTGTTGGAGAATTATCTGCATCATGATTTACATAATTTTCATCAGATTCTGTCTCCCTTCACCACCCCAGCATCCACACAAGCATTTTGCTCCAGCTGTGCAAAGTATATATTGTTCTTTCTTCCTCACTGGCCAGCAATCTGGAACAGTCAAATGCCTAATCATGGGCCTATATAATTTGTGAATTAATATCACATAATATCCTTGCAGATTGTTCTCATCATCTCTGAGATTTGCATGTACTTTTCTGGGTAAGATTCATTACACCTCTACAATTCACTATATGGAGTCCAGTTACACAGGCTTAAAGGAGTCAATGGATACCTACTAAACAGTCACTGGAGCATAAAGCCACACCTCTTCTCCTGAATTAAACATCTAAAGTATGTTAGAGTTCATACACACTTACAGTGCTTCTGCCTCTCAACTGAATTTAAAGGCAACTCACCCAGCCAGCCAGCTGCAGGCATTTGTGCTGTGGACTTTGAAATTGTGATGGCCACATCCTTGTTTTCCTTAGCAGTCAGCAATGAAAAGTGTTAATATCACAATGTGATTAATAAATTAGAAACCTCTCCAACTAAAGTTTTAGGCTGGGGAACAATCTTCTCAGGAATGTGGCAGAAAACTCTAACATCAGAGGCTCATCAGGGCAAAGATACAGAAAATGTGTTTCTGTGACTAAAAATATTTACCAATGCTAAAGCTTCCTAGGAAGAAGTTTCTTGTTACTGTCTAAACAAAAATGACCAAACTAGTCCAAATACATAAATGTTCTATAAATATGTTCAGAGTTTCTATTCCATATCTTCACATCACCATAAGATTGTTATGCTGACATAGCAACTGTAGTAAAATAGGGAAACAAAATAACAGAAACTGAAGCCACAAACGGAAGACCGGCTCTAGGTTTTTTCCTATTTATTTGAGATGGAAGCTTTTAGTTAATTGGTAATAATTACCTTTAATTATCAGGTGCAAAGAGTATTCTCTATTAGCAGCAACTCTTAAGGCAATTAAATATGAACACTGTTAAAATGCGTCCTCTGTCTCTCAAGAATCTGATGTGAACAATTGTTGGTTTCACTAAATGTGCAGTCGTCTGTGGTTGAAAGCCCTTCAGATTCCTCAGGTTGTCTCTCTGCTTTGGATCCTAAACAAAACAAAACAAACCCAAACAAACAAAAAAGGCATAAATGAGGCACAGTTCCTAAGGAAGGAAAAGGTCTTAAATCAGGCTCAGAGCTTAAGGAAGAAACCAGTGGAGAGGCTGCCCTTAGTTTTAAAGCAAGTGTTTTAAAACAGGGAGAAATTCCTCCCAAAATAGAAGCCCCAAATTAAAAGGAAACATCAATAAACGTTTTGCTTCATATCTTTTCTTGGAAAAGTTTATTCCCATGTCCAAAAGACTATTAATAGTGGTGGTTACCTCACTACAGTGAAAACAGCTGAGCAATATGCAGAAGTAATGCGTTCTTAGAGCAGTACTGAGTGAGCAACCCAGTAATATTCAGGAGTTCTTATTCCTAACCATCTTTTAACTCAAACTTGAGTTAAACCAAGCTGCAGCACTGCCTTTGTGTTCGTGCAATTAAACAAGCACTCGACAAACAAGCACTCAACTACCCCAGATGCAAAAGTTGCAAGCGAACTTTGTTTTGCCTGTGGGTCCCAGAATCACACAGCATTATTTCAGCAACGGGTCTGAGGCACTCTGCTTGTGCTGCAAAAAGAACTAATAAGGTTGTCCAGTTCTGTAGCAAAGAAACCAGAATGTTGTAGCTTGAAATGTAAGTTAGTGACAACAGAGGCAAAGGTCATCTATGTGCAATCACAATAAACAAGTTGTTGTCATCTAGAAATGATCCTCCTCAGAGAGGATAAAAATGTGGGTGTTAAGAGACCAGCAAAACATGTTTTAGACACTACTACACCCTCCTTTGAAACACTTGGAGTGATGGAGCTGCTGAGAGGTGTGTCAAAAACACACAGACAAAATGTTACAGAGACAAGGAAGGTGAAATGCAAAAGGAAGCAATTGCTGAAACCACAGTGGAAAAAAAATAATCAACCAACCCTCCCCAAAAAACCAAATCCCTCCCCCCCAAAAACCTCCAACCAACTAAAAACCCCTCAATGTTCACCCAAAGGAATTTATGCACAGCAAGTTTTTGACCTCACTTAAGGGTTTGTCTTTCTGTGTAAGAATCTGTTCTTACAAAGAACCACAGAAATTACAGCAGGTATTCTGAAGAGGAAAATTGCAGTAGATGATCTTCTGTTGCAGGAATTAAACGATTAAGCACCTTCACTCCATGAGTGGTGCTGTACATTCCTGTAGAGTACGGTGGCAGATCCTTAGCAAATAGTATGGTCACTAGCCAACTCTGCTTTCTGAGAACTCATCTTTGCTAATGGGCCCTTCATTAATTAATAATGGGCTAAAATGCCCAGTGGTCTCTCTAATGAAGACAAGATAATCCAAGATCTAGACCAAACTATTCACATGGTAGAGATGATGAATCTGGCTTAATTCATTCTGTGGGCTAAAGAACACAAACTCATATACCTCAAGCTAGTGTCCAAACTGGAAGCACACATGTCCTGCTCAAAAGCAGTATAGTATGGCACTGTGCCTGAGCAAAGCCTTGTCAAGAGCAGAAAGAATAAAAATAATTTATGACAACATCAGGAGTCTTTTATCTGCCCACAGTGTGTAAAACCATTCATGAAAATAAGAATCAGGACCAATATCTCTCACTAGATATATGCAACACGCTGCTAAAACTCTCCAAAATCAAGGTAGAGATTTTTTAGTGATACCTACTGTGTTTTATTCCCTTCAACTTAAATAATAACCAAGAGACTCACAGCAAAATGCTCCAACACCATTAGCAATACAATTAAATCACAGCTGCGTTAAACATCTCGTCAAGAGCTCAGCCAACCTACCAAATTACTTCTCTATCCTTTCATTCCCTAGAAAGCTTCCACTAGGTTCCTGTCCATGTAATTTCCTTAGCCTTCTTTGAGAGTCCCTGAGCAACTGTAATAGAGCCACGGAGGACTGAAGGCATTTACAGGAGCCTGATACAGTTAAAGGTATTCAGTGCTGATGCACAAAGAAGCACAGAGCTATATGGCTTTGGGGGCAAGTCAGATAAGGGAGAAATAACAGACTGCAACTGCGTAAAGCAACTACTGTCTTGTACTTTGACTTTCTTTTGATAAAGCAAAGTCCTGCTTATTACACATAATTTGCTGTTTCACTCCCAAGGTCCTTCTCTGGGCAAAAATTACTTCCCCTGAATCATAGATATCAGAGAAACAGATTACTTCCCTCCTGGAGAGTCAGAACCCTGAGTCATAGTTCTTCTTCCAGTCTGTGGCTAAGGTATTCCACTGCTGGCCCAAAGTCCACAGAGCAAATGCTCTGTAGCAAAGATATGAGGCCACTCTTCTGCCATGGCTTTTACACAGACAGTGGACAAATACCAGCCAACAGACCTCTCAGGAGTACTCCAGCTGCTAATGCAGCTTCACTCTCACCCCACTGACACAATCTCAGAAGGATCTATAAATAACCCAAAGAATTCACTCAGTGCTGAAATAAACACAAGGGGCCAGATTGTATTGGTGTAACTGAGAGGAGGGGGAAAGTATTTGGGCTGTTGGTCTTCATCTTACAATCGGATTGCAGCAATCTGCAGATGTCTGTAACACACTGCCCCCAAGTACCATGAAGAAATAGAAGCCAGCTTTTGTGTCATCTGGACTTACACTTGGTAAGCAACAAAGCTAAAGATCCTTAGCAGATTCATAGAATGGTCTTGGTTGGAAGGGAATTTAGAGACCATCTAGTTCCAACTTCCTTGCCAGGGGCAGGGAGACCAGGTCTCTCAAGGCCTCATCCAACCTGGTCTTAAACACATACAGGAAGGGGGCTTGCGTGACCTCCCTGGGAAACCTGTTCCAGTGTCTCACCACCCTCACTGTAAAGAATTCCTTCCTAATCTCCAGCCCAAATCTCCCCTCCTCAAGCTCAAAGCCGTTCCCTCTCATCCTATCACTACAAGCCCTTGCAAAAAGTTCCTTTCCAGCAATGCTAATGTCTTCTTACCCTGTTTCTCTGAAATGAGAAAAAGCATTCAGTTGTCAAAGTAGTGTTCCTTTTTACACTTGGATTCATCTACTCTGAAGACCACACAGCTAAGTCACCAGCTTGACCTTCATCACTTTGGTCATCTGTTTACTAAGCCTCCCTAGTACTTCTTGCCTCATCATTTTCATAGAATCATAGAATCAATAAGGTTGGAAAAGACCTCAAACATCATCAAGTCCAACCTGCCACCCAAAACGTCATGACTACTAAACCATGGCACCAAGTGCCACATCCAATCCCCTCTTGAACACTTCCAGGGATGGGGACTCCACCACCTCCCTGCACAGTGAACAACTCTATCTGTGAAGAACTTTCTCCTCACCTCCAGCCTAAACTTCCCCTGGCACAGCTTGAGACTGTGTCCTCTTGTTCTGGTGCTGGTTGCTTGGGAGAAAAGACCAACCCCCTCCTGGCTACAACCACTCTTCAGGTAGTTGTAGACAGCAACAAGGTCTCTCCTGAGCCTCCTCTTCTCCAGGCTAAACAATCCCAGCTCCCTCAGCCTCTCCTTGTAGGGCTTGTGCTCGAAGCCTCTCCCCAGACTTGTTGCCCTTCTCTGGACATGTTCAGGAGTCTCAATGTCCTTCTTAAATTGAGGAGCCCAGAACTGGACACAGGACTCAAGGTGTGACCTAACCAGTGCTGAGTACGGGGGCACAGTAACTTCCCTGCTCCTGCTGGCCACACTATTCTTGATGCAGGCCAGGATGCCATTGGCCTTTTTGGCCACCTGGGCACACTGCTAGCTCATGTTCAGCCAGCTGTCAATCAGCACCTCCAGGTCCCTTTCTGTCTGGTTGCTCTCCAGCCACTCTGACCCCAGCCTGTAGCACTGCATGGGGTTGTTGTGGCCAAAGCACAGCACCTGGCATTTGGACTTGCTGATAAAGAAGACCCAGAGAAAGAATGTCTGATTTCCCTGCAAAGAAGCACCCCTGCATAAAATAATACAGTCTAAAAATATTTCACATTCCCTCTGTCCAAGCAATGCCAGCAGCCATACAGTGGGTGACATTACTGAGAACAATGCCGTCTATTCAAATGTGTGCAGCAAGGATTTGATAGACATGCTTCCTCCAACACAGCAACTTCACTGAATGAGCTGTTAGCTTATCTAGCTTCCCTGCTTTGAAGGATACAGTTGGAAAAAATCAAGCACATACCAGCAGTCCTAGACTCGAGTTTATTAGCTTGAGGAATGTTTTCAATTTGGCACTGAAAAGTACCAAAAATATAACAGCTTATTCTATTTGCTCAGCTTCCACTGATTGAAAGAAGTGACAGTGAGCAATAGTTTCCCATACAGTTAGGAGCAGTTCTGCAGACAGCAATGAATTTCTAAGAATTCTCCTTCTTACTCCATGTTATATAATCTTACCCCTTTGTTGTATTCACAGCTGACATCTCACAACACTTAATCCTACGGAGGATGCCACCTAACATGGATATATCATGCACATGTGGTACTTATCTCTCTATATTTAGGTCTGCAGCTGATGTTGATGCCACTAGAAATTATTTTATCAAGAAATCAGTCATCCAGATATTTCTGGCTATGAAAAACTCCTGCTTGGACAGAACAACTCACAAAACTAAGTAATCAAACATGCTCTATTATACCACAGTATCTAAATTACCCAGAAGCTACTCTCTTATGTTTAGTGGGGAAAAGAGTGAAAGACCCCCCAAAAAACAGACCTTAGTTGATCCAGATCAATCTTGCTTTGGATGCTTATATTGGTAATACACATAGGTGTAGTCCTCAATGGAGCTGAAAGTCATGACAATTTACATTGTACCCTCTATGACTATTTCAAAGTATTCTGATTATTTATGTCCAGTTCTGGGCCCCTCAGTTCAAGAAGGACCTCAGAGAACTGCTTGAAGGAATCCAGTGCAGAGCCACAAAGATGCTGAAGGCAGTGGAACATCTCCCTTCTGAGGAAAGGCTGAGGCAACTGGGGCTCTTTATCCTGCAGCAGAGGAGTCCAAGGGGTGCCCACATTCATGTTGATAGAGATGTGCAGGGCAGTGCGGGGAGGACAGAGCCAGGCTCTGCTCAGGGATGTCCAATGACAGCACAAGGGGCAATAGGTGCAAGCTGGAGCAGAGGAGGTGCCACAGAAACAGAAGGGAAAACTTTTTCACTGTGAGGGTGCCAGAGTCCTGAAGCAGGCTGCCCAGAGAGGTTGTGGAGTCTCCTTTGCTGGAGACATTCCAAACCAGCCTGGATGTGTTTCTGTGTGACCTGCCATGGGTGATCCTGCTCTGGCAGGGAGGTTGGACTGGATGATCTTTTGAGGTCCCTTCCAAACCCTAACACTCTGCTTCTGTGATTACAGGCTGTATGAGAATTGTATGTGTTCTAGACAACTTCCAGCTGTCTAACATTAGTCTAGTAATGAAAGTGCATTACTAAGTCAATTAGAAACCCATTGAGGTCTGTTGTAAAGATTTTATTGATAACAAGAGGTTTTCTGCAGCTAAAAATCTTTGCTACAACAAGAGAAAAATTAGTCCTTTTGTAGAATAACCATAAACTGACAAGATCTAAACAGCACAGTAATCCCAGACCAGGGGGAACACAGGCAGTACCTTAACTTGGATAAATCTTTAAAGCACCACATGAACTGCTTACGTAGTTTCAGTAGATAGATGGAAAAGAAATGGCTTTAGGCAGCTGTACAGACAGATATTAAAATCTAAACAGCTATAATATCTCTATTGACAAATGAAAAGGTGACAGTTTTGAGTGACGTCAGTGGTATTTTTCTTGAGTACACTACAGAGAGCTTTCAGCATGCCTGCAGATATGCAAGCAATCAGCACCTACACATCAGAGTTCAAGAAGCCATTTCAACTACACAGGTTTATATAATCCAAAATGTTTTGTTGACTGTGTGGTGGCTGATGATGTCTTTCAGGAGCATCTTATGATGTGAGGCAGCTGAGCAAGATATCGAGAATGTCACAACTTAATCCTGCGGCAAGGGCTGTCCTGCTCAGAAGTCCTGTTTAATGAACTTTTAAACTGCACTAGAAAATTAAAGGCAATTCTGAGTGCTCATTTGCCTTGTTTATACCTTCTTTAGGAAACATCTGCTAGCCATTCTGCTGCTTATTCTCTCCCCACGACTCTCCCCCCACCCTGCTACTGTTATTTCTTACATTGCTTTTGATTCAGGGATTGAAGGTTTAGGCAATATTTGCATCCTTAAAAGTTGGCATTTCTGGGTGTAGCTGAGGTCGCCTAAGCAATAGAGAGACTAGCAACTGTTTGTTGGAATGTAACTGGGGGTAATGATTTTTTTTTTTCCCCAGGGAGTAGAATTGTGACCTGCTTACATGGCAGGAACAGAAGGGAGCTTTTTCTGAAGATTTTACCCCTCTGCAACTATTCTGCCACATGTACACAGTCCTGAGCTATGAGGCTGATGGAAAAAGCAGTTTGAAAGCTCCACACAAGCTTGACTGCTACAAAGTTGACATTTTATTAACAAGTGTTATATTTGCAAGTTGTGTAGCCCCAACTTTACTCTGGAATGTAAAAGGTCACCACCGACATGAAATAAGGCTTCAAACCTTTAAGACCTGCTGTGAAGGACAGTTGGCATGGCACAGAGAACTCTGCCACAGGGCGATAAAATAACAGAGTGAGTATTTTAGCAGTGAGTTGTCACTAATTAACACAAAAATGATTTACTTGAAAGATAAATACATTTGGAAAAGGTAAGTGCTCCAGAAAGAATGTTTGGCCATCAATTGTGCAAGCGTTAGTTAAGTAGGAAACACACAAGACGTCCCTTGGCAAGGATCCGAAGCATCTCCAAAGCCATGAAGCTGTTGAACTGGATGATGATTTCACACTGACTGCAGAAAACCTGCTGGTAACAGTGGGATAATCTCCAGTTTACAGCCTTCTAAAAGAAGAGTGGCGTTTTCTGAGCCCCATGCCCAACACTTGCTCTAACTCCAAAGCCCAACGGCACTGACCTCCAGTAAGTATTTATGGTAGAGGGTTACTTCAGTTTGAAGTTTAATCCTGCATGATGCATGGACTTCAGAGAACTTTCAAATCAGATTAACTTAAGAGAAATGGAAAACAATGAATGTACATCTGAACTAAAAGGTAGGATCCATCTTGCTATTGATCTGTGTTGTGCAGAACTAATGCTTGATTCCAGTAGTCATCAACCTCTGACTCTGAACCTACAGATGTGACATCAACTGCACTACTTTGAAGGCTGGTTTCTGCACTGTATTTGATTGTATATTTGGAACCAACTGAATGTAAGAAATCCATTATCAGCAACTTCACAATTCCTTACAGCTTCCTTTCATTTATTCTGGAACATGTTCTTGCCCTCTGTTACATCTTAGCAGTGCCAAGGCTAGAGAAAGAGACAGAAAGAACACAAAAATCCTTCCAGCATGCCCCTGCTTCAAGGGTGACAAGAAAGATATGGACAAAATTGGCATGGCTGAGTATAAACATAAACTCATCTCATATTTCTTTGCAAATGAACCTTGAAATAAATTTTCAGCATCTTTTGTTGCCTGGCCACTGTCTCTTAATTACAGAGCTCCCACTAAGATGTTTCACAAGAATTGTATCAGAGGATGACAGACAATTCTGTCAACCCAGCTCCCTCAGCCTCTCGTGTTGGATTGGTTGATGGGTTGGATGCGATGATCTTGAAGGTCTCTTCCAACCTGGTTTATTCTATGTATTCTATGTATTCCTCATAGGGCTTGTGCTTGAGGCCTCTCACCTGTTCAGTCTAGAAAGGAGAAGGCTCCAATGAGACCTTGTGGCCTTTCAGTATCTTAAGAGGGCTACAAGAAAGCTGGGGAGGGACTTTTTTCGGGTGTCAGGTAATAGAATAGAAGTAATCAGATTGGAAAAGACCTTTGAGATCATTGAGTCCAACCTATCAAATGATAGGACTAGGGGTAATGGAACCAAAATAGAAATGGGTAGATTCAGATTGGATGTCAGGAAGTTTGTCCCCATGAGGGTGATGAGACACTGGCACTGGTTGCCCAGGGAGGTGGTGGAAGCCTCATGCCTGTCATTTTTTAAAGCCAGGCTGGATGTGGCTCTAAGCAACATGATCTAGTATGAGGCGTCCCTGCCCATGGCAGAGGGGTTGGAACTAGATGATCCTTGAGGTCCCTTCCACCCCTAACAATTCTATGATTCGATGTTTCTATGGTATAAGCTGCCTGTCCCTGTGCTTAGCTGCATGCTCAGGACATCAGTTTCAGTAAGGACTGCCCATATGCCTGTCATAAATACTGCTTTGGTCCTGCCACTATGAATCAGAACAGCTGCAGGATTTCAGAACCGCACGTGAGGCGTGGTGTGCACACATACACATTAAAAAAACCCCAAACCCTCTCTCCCCATTTAAGGAAATAAAAATGTCCCTATAAATGTCAGTGCCATATCAGCAGCCATACGTGTCAGCCGACACAGCCACTTTATTATCACAGCTGTACTCTTTATCGTCTCTGAATGCTGCCTCTTCCCGGCAACACACTTCTCCTGCTGTTTATCCCTTTGCTCTATCTTTGCCTCCTCTCTGGGTAAGTATAATAAATGTGTAATAGGACTGGTATTACTGCCAGTGAAACCAGCTATCACTCCCTGGTGCTGGCATTTCACCTTTGACTCAGCGCTCTGGAATCCTGCCGGATGCTGAGCTGCAGTGTTCTCAGGCTGCAGTCCCGGCGCAGCCGAGCAGGGGACACGTATCAGATGTGTCACCAGTGACATCACCAGTGATGTTGTGCTTGCTGCTGGCTATTCCTAAACAGTCTTTGTTTCAGTGATGCTATAAAGTGGACTGCAATGCTACTGACTACCAGCAAAAGTTTAAAAATAAGTTTCACACAGAATCACAGAATGTTAGGGATTTGAAGGGACTTTGAAAGATCATCCAGTCCAACCCTCCTGCCAGAGCAGAATCACACAGGAACACATCCATGTGAGTTAGGAAAGCCTCCAGAGAAGGAGACTCCACAACCTCTCTGGGCAGCCTGCTCCAGGGCTCTGGCACCCTCACAGTGAAAAAGTTTTCCCTACTGTTCCTGTGGCACCTCCTCTACTCCAGCTTGCACCCATTGCCCCTTGTGCTATCATTGGCTCTGTCCTCCCAACACTCAGCCTTCACATCTTCATCAACACAAATGAGGTCACCCCTCACCACATCTTTTAACCTTTGTAAGAAGAGGTAGAGCTTTCCTTCCTCCCATCTCTTTCCTCCTTCTGTCATGTCATGTCTCTGATTGAGTGGCCTGGCAGTTACCCTGTGACTATCGAAATCCCATTCAGATGGTCTGAAGTGGGTCTTTATGTAAAGAGAAAAAAAATCCACAAAGTAAAATATTCTGCAAGATTATTTCAGACATTCGGTTTATCTCTGTTTTGTTGGAATGTTATTTTCAGAAAAGGGCTGAATCTGCATAGCTCCTTCCAGTGCTAGGCTTGTTAACTCCCATGATTTTATCAGGAGTCTTGTGACACTTGCTGTCCTGCTAAAAGCCTTGCTACAGCACAGAAACTATTAGAGAATCCACAATTTCACAATTAAACAAAAAAACCTCAGGCTTTCTAGTTGGGAAATACCTCACAATGCAGCTAAAAAAGTTAAACTCAGGAATTTAAGGAGATGGAGGCAACCTAGTGGTTTATATTTCTTATCAGCAATTTTAGCACGTACCCTGGTCTTATGGCTCTAGTATAAGTGATGGCCCTGTTATAAAGGCATAGGACAGCAGCAGTACTCAGACCCAGATGTGCTTAAAATTCCAAATGTCCCCAAGGCTGGGTTGGGCTCTGTGAAGACAGCAGTAAGAAGTGGTGTGAAGCTGCCTGTCATCAGAACAAGACAAAGCCCAGTCCAGCTTGTAGGCATGAAAAAGCTAAGCAATCGCTCACTTCCCCATGAGATAGGCAAGATGAGAGAAGGAAAAAGAGTCATGATGTTGCATCATTCATCTCCTTACCCAAGGAGGAGGAGGACTGGCAACTTGCCAGAACCTTTCACTCTATTTTTCTTTTCCACTCTGTGCATGCAGCAAAGAAATGTTAATCCAGCCCTCAAGTTTTTCTTGCTAATAAGTTATTGCGTAGGGACTAGTGAAAGGTTTACCTTAAAAACATCAACATTGGCATCTACTACTTTATTTTGCAAAGGACTTCATCCTGTCTCCTCCCTCCCCCTCTTCTACGTGCACACTCACTCACACACACTCCTGGCATTTTTCTGTTCCTGTGGTTGTTTTCATCAGTGATAGAAGAATGTATCCAGACCTTTTCAACAACTCTCCTTAAGCAATGCAGAGACAGAATTATTTCCCTAAATGCCTTTCCCTTGCATTCTAGTTAAAAAAAAAAAAAAAAAAAAAAAAAAAAAAAAAAAAAAAGTAAGGAAATGTTGAGAGAGTTGCTCTATCCCACAGCAACTGTGGTAGGGAGAGATTTTCAGCCCTCAGAGGTCCCTGGAGAACTTTGAACCCATTTACTAATATCAAAGCAAGGCAATAGCTTTTCAATGACATCATCTTCCCACTCCCTGTAACTGAGAACTCACCGTTCCCTGAACTAGATAGAGTCAGGAGGTTTGAGTGCCAAAGGTCTTACACCATAGTTTCACCTAGGAGTATCAGGATTTTCAGGCAATCAGTGGCTGACCTGCTGCATTGGACAGAATTTGCCAGTGGCAAAGTTCTTTGCTGTCTACATGTCAATACTGAAGAGCCACCCGTGTCAAACTGCAAGGTTTATTTTAAGACATCCCTAAGAGGCCTGAAACCAGTATTAAAATTATATGTGTTGTTTAAAAAATGCATGAAAGCCTTAATAACCAAACCTGGGGCTCAATTATATCCATAGATGTGTGCTGGGAGTGAATCAGAGCACAGACAGGGAGAGCTTCCCCCAGCAGAATGAATGCTTGAGGGACGCGGCAGCAAAACCCCGCGTGAAAAATGATCCTTTAGGATGTGCTGATACTCTCAGTGTATGAAACAAAGGCAATCTCAGGCAAATCCAAATCCTCTCCACTGATATAGCCCTGGAACACTGTCAGTGGAGTTTACAGCCAACATTTGTTCTGGTTTAGGGGGAAAAAAAGCAACATATACAAACAACTGTTCTTTTCCATCCTGAAACAAAGGAATAACACACGATAGCCCCTTTACAGTGGTGAAATTCTGCCAGTGATCTCAACAGCTGCTTAGCCACCAACCACAGCATTTACAACTGGTTAATTACAGACACCCAAACCCTTGCAACACATTTTGCTTTCATGGCCCAAACAGTATAATCAGTGACTTTATCCAGGCCTGCACAATAACGTCTCTGTTTATCAGAGAACAGAGCATAGTAACTTATCCCTGATTCATCACGGTCAGCTTAAACATACCAACGTACATGTTCTGTTTTCTTTTTAAACTCAAAAAGAAAGGGAAAAAGGAGTTGAAAAGATTTTGTTTTTCCTTTGTAAAAATGCAAAAGCAATAAACCTGCAGATTAAGCATGGCTGCACGTTAACCTTGTTCTGTGCCATGTTTATAGCAATTTGATTGTGAAAGTGGGAGGATGAAAAGGATGTTCAAACTGACAGGCTTCAGATCAGTGATGCCCTTCTGCTTGGGGGTAGCACAGGTACTTAAATTCAGATGGACCCCTTGGGATCTGGCTGAAGAACTCAGACACAAGAGATGCAGGCTAATCAGAACTATTCACCACTTAGGAAGAACTAGCACAAGTCATCCCAAAGGACGGATATTCAGAGACTCACAGATTGCATTGGGCTGGAAGGGACCCTCAAAGGTCATCTTGTTCAACCCCCCCACAGTCAGCAGGGACACCTCCAACTAGATCAGCAGAATACAACAAAATCATAACCTAAAGAGACTGTTCTGTTTACTCAAAAGGACCAGAGTTCTCAGTGTGTCTGGTTCTGCTTGTCTATAAACACCAAGCCAATTTAAAAGTTTTACCATTTCACTTTCCTGTGGGGGGAAACTGAGGCACGAAAAGGAAAGGTGCAGGTTAACTTTTTCAATTGCCCCTTAATTTTGAGGACCTGATATGCTGCTTGATTTTTAGGGTGGAAAACCAGGATGAAAATCCCAAAGAACATTTAAGACATCCCTGACTTCCCCCATCTCATATTATCAGGCTCAGAACAGTCATTTCTGTTACACAGGGTGAGTCAGCAACAGGCATTCACATACACATCTGATGGATCATCCAGAACCCAGTCTGCCAGACACTGCTACCAAATGATATTTGAAATCTGGGGGAGAGGAGAAGTAATAATAGAACTGAAACTAAACACTAGATTGGGCCTTTATTTTCTAGCTGCTTTAACTGGAGGAAAGGCTTTTGCCAACTGACTTTGCCCAGGAAATGAATTTCAATCTGTTATGAAAAGCCCTAATGAATTCCTGCTCTGCTGAATCAGCAGCACAGCAAAAGCAGACCACCTCTGCCTGCAAGCCAAGTGAGCACCAGCCTTGCTCACATGCAACCCAAACCACTGTATGCTTAATGCTTTGAAAGATTAGCTTAAACATCCCTCTCAAACTCAGCACAGCCACAAAAATGCTAGGGGTTATCTGATAGGTGACAAGTAGAATGAACTGCCAGGTATTTTTCAAAAGAAACAGCTGACTGTGAGCCTGCAAATTCCAGCTGAGAAAGCTCTGATGATATTAATGTGTGATGTTGTGTCCAGGATCCCTTGACAGAACGACAACATTACTGTACACAGCTGGATGGATATTAGTACGTTGCACAAATAAATCAGGGGGTTTTACTGGCAGGAATAAACACAACTGAGATCTGACACTAGGGCATTTGAGTACAAAGCTGGAGCCTCCACATTCAGTACAGTCTGGTTTTCAATGCTAACTTACAGTCTGCTTTTCAATGTTAACTTTCTAACAACATGGACAAATAAAGCCATGCCTACACTGGCAAACTGCGCTGTGTGGCTGGAGAAGTTTGCTGATGACAGTCTTGTTATTGTAACAGGAAATGACTCAGCCTTGGCAACGAGAGATCAGATATTTTATTCAGAAGCATTAGGTCATTTTTTTTCCCCTAACCAACCAACAGTCTCACAAGGCAACTGGCTTTGTTTGAAAATAAATATCTGTTTTGAAACTGATTTGCCGAGGGAGTGGAGTTAAACATTTATGGTCAGGAAAAACCACTCTATTTAACTTAAGGCATCCGGAAACCTCTTGCCCTTTTAACTCTCTTAGATTTGCTGCCTGTACAAAATTCCACACACCCCCCAGGCAAGAATTCTCCCACATGGGTGAGCAAAGTATCACCAGCTACATTATCATCATCGTGAGAAGGAGGATGAGTGAGGAGAATGGTGTCTGGACTGGTAACTTTCCACAACAATTATACACGACTGATGTCAGCTAATGTCAAACTACTTCACTCAGGCATTACCATTACAGCAAATATATGCCTTGGTGTAAGGGCCTATTACATGAGCTTTCATCAGTTATTTATAAATGGCACATGATGTTATGCTGCTTCTCCTAAAATCAGCGTAGAGCAAAAATTCTCTTAATATCTGGCATGCAGCCCAGCCTAGAGCAGTTTCTTTCCTTCTCTGCTTCTGCTCTGTTACCTATCATGTGTATCTTTTGTGTTACATAGAGAATCATAGAATCATTAAAGCTGGGAAAGACTTTAAGATTATTGAGTCAAACTGTTACCTAACTACTATTACCACTAATAATGTCCTGAAGCAGCACATCTACAGCTTCTTGCCCACCTCCAGGGATGGCAACTCCACCACCTCCCTGGGCAGCCTGTTCCAACCTCTCACCACTCTCTCAGTAGTTTTTCCTAATGTCCAATCTAAATGTCCCCTGGCACAACTTAAACCCATTTCCTCTCATCTTATCACTGCTTACCTGGGAGAAGAGACCAACACCAGCCTCACTCCAACCTCCTTTCAGATAGTTATATAGAGAAATATGATTTACCCTCTGCCTTCTCTTCTCTGGATTAAACAACCCCAGCTCCCTCAGCCACTTCTTGTATGAAGCCCTCTAACCCCTCACCAGCCTTGTTGCTCTTCTCTGGACATGCTTCAGGACCTCAGTGTCTTTCTGTTGGTGCCCAGAACTGAACCCAGTAGAATGGAATGGAATGGAATGGAATGGAATGGAATGGAATAGAATAGAATAGAATAGAATAGAATAGAATAGAATAGAATAGAATAGAATAGAATAGAATAGAATAGAATAGAATTAACCAGGTTGGAAGAGACCTTTGAGATCATGTCCAACCTATCATCCAACACTATCTAATCAACTAAACCTTGACACCAAGCACCCCATCAAGTCTCTTCCTAAACACTTCCAGTGATGGTGACTCCGCCACTTCCCTGGGCAGCACATTCCAATGGGCAATCATTCTTTCTATGAAGAACTTCTTCCTAAGATCCAGCCTAAACCTCCCCTGGTGCAGCGTGAGACTGTGTCTTCTTGTTCTAGTGCTGGTTGCCTGGGAGAAGAGACCAACCCCCACCTGGCTAACTCAAGCTGTGGCTTCACCAGTGCTGAATGTATAAGTATATATAAAGACACACACACACATATATATATAAAATATATATAAGGTCACATACACATATAGAGGTATATAAATATATATAAGGTCACACATATATATAAAAGTATATATATAAAGTCATGCATATGTATATGTGTGTATATATATATGTAAGGTCACACAATTATGTGGAGACAGAAAAATTAGTTTTCCTTCAAATGCTAAACTGATATTATTATTTTCTTTTGCCTCAAGTTCCTTTTAGCACAGTTCACAACTGCATAAAGGTGGCACAAAAAGAAACCAACTGTTCAAGCCAAATTCCAATTCTCCCTCTAACCATGAAGCGCAAACATGCCAGCAGCTGCAGCACTCCTACAACAGGATTTCGTCATCTTCCTACTATTTTCCTGATTGGTTGTCAGTTTTATACTTTTCAAATACCAAGGAAGCATAATACTCCACATCACCATGACTCAGATATCCCATACAAACAGAGGAATAACAATGCCAGCTCTTTATCTTGGGCAGAGAGCAGGCAAAAATAAAAACTTCACGGGGTATCGTAAAACCTCTATAGCAACAGTCTTTATCTATTGCCTCCATACTGTGCCCAGGGCCTAATTTTAGGTATTAAAAATAAAACTCCAGACAATTTCCCACAACAGGCACTGCAAGAACACAGTAAGGCCTCAAGCATTCTGCTTTGACATCAAAACACATTATTTCTGTAAATGTGTGAAAAATTAAACTTCTTTGACAAGCCATTGCGGCGAATATCAATTTAGAAAGTCAGCATTAAATGAAACATACCCTGAGAAACCTCCACTCCCTGCATTATTTTGCTGTTATCTCCCTTGGGACACGAGCAGGGTTTTTATAATTCCAGCCCACTGGATTTCATAAGTTTGCTGCTAAACCAATGTGGACTTCTGTGCTCCGTCGAAAAGCATTTTTGTCTTCTAGCAGGGAAAAAATAGCTATCTTGTTCCACCATCTGCCAAAAAATACTAAACACAGGGTGTGCTTCTGTGATTTCAGATTGCAGAGGCTTAAGTAACTGCAGTATTACACCTATTAAATGCACTGCCAGTGTGCTCTGGCACATGATTTAAGAAAGGTTTTTCAGCCATGCTGTTCCAGTCTTTAACTGCTACCATTGTCTAGGTTTCACTTTGCTGTCCCTTCTGAGCAGTGCTCTGTGTCAGATGATTTTAACTGGGATGGATTAAAAGGGGGTTGGTTAGTAGGTCAAGAGATATTTTCCTCCCTCTCTGCCCCGGTGAAGCCGCATCTGGAATATTGTGTCCAGTTCTGGGCCTCTCATTTCAAGTAGGACCTCAGGGAACTGCTTGAAAGAGTCCAGCACAGAGCCACAAAGACATTGAAGGCAATGGAACATCTCCCTGTGAGGACAGGCTGAGAGATCTGGGGCTCTAGCTTGGAGCAGAGGAGCCTGAGGGGTGACCTCATTCATGTTGACAGAGATGTGCAGGGCAGGCTCTGCTCAGTGATGTCCAATGACAGCACAAGAGGCAATGGATGCAAGCTGGAGCAGAGGAGGTGCCACAGGAACAGAAAGGAAACTTTTTCCCTGTGAGAGTGACAGAGCCCTGGAGCAGGCTGCCCAGAGAGGTTGTGGAGTCTCCTTTGCTGGAGACATTCCAAACCAGCCTAGTTGTGTTTCTGTGTGATCTGCCATGGGTGATCCTGTTCTGACAGAGGGGTTGGACTGGATGATCTTTCAAGGTCCCTTCGAACCCCTACCATTCTGTGATTCTGTTGGACAAAGCCCAACTGTCTATTCATAGCTTAACCCTACCTTTGAAAAACGATGTCTCTGTCCAACCATATAAATGTGGAACACGACATGAGCATCAGTCAGCTCTACTGCAAAACTCTTCCTATTCCATATCTAGTCTCATGCCACCAAATGCTACTGCAATTGTCTGCAAAATGTACTGCCTGAGCACTGCAATTTTATACACAAACACTCACACAGATACGTGTCATTTTTTAATATATCTCATATTTCCTCAGACAGACTTGAAAACACAAGCCCCCAGTGTTTTAACACTTGAAGGGTAATAAAAAGAACTTACATTTCTTATTATCCACATTTTGCTATTTAAAGCCAACACTGAGCTTTTCTGGGACCTACCACTTAATATATGAATGCTTGGAGTCAGTCTTCTCCGTGCTGTGCTCAACAGGCACGAAGATATTGCCATCTTCCATCGGCACCATGTCAGGCTGATGATTACAAATCCTCCAGCTGATGTGTTCTTCTCAAAAGTACTCATGTTTTAATGGGTCTCTATCCTAGATGAAGCCTTAACCTAGGACCTGATAGGTTTCAGGCCTGATGTTATACTTCTTGCTGAAACAGAGACTCCAGTGCTCTGATTTAGCACACTCTGTCAGCAGAAGCAGCTGACAGGAACTGATAAACCATAACCTGCTTGTTACTGTGTGCACCTCCCAGCTTCATCCCAGGCCAGGCTGACCCAGGGAACTGGGCATGGAGAAAACTTCTTGAGTTTCAAAGCTAAATGGCTTGGGTTTTCTGCATTTTTTGCTGGACAGGATATTATTTTAACTTACTGAGGATATTCATAGATTCATAGCATTGTTTGGGTTTGAAGGGACCTTAAAGATCATCTACTTAAACCTCCTTGCCATGGGCAGAGATGCTTTCCACTAGACCAAGTTGCTCAAGGCCTTATCCAACCTGACCTTGAATACCTCTAGGGAGGGGGCATCCAAAATCTCCCTGGGCAACCTGTTCCAGCTTTACTTTAAAGAATTTCTTCCGAGTATCCAGTCTAAATCTGCCCTCTACTAAAAATTCAAAGCTGACGGTACTGAACTGACTTTCAAAGACATGAAATTCTCCCTTGCCTCAGTTCATCTGACTGTGATCTGAGGTTGTGCACATCTGGAAAAGGTTAGAATTTCCTTCAATATCATCACCCATGAACCACAAGTTCACCACCTATCAGAAACTCTGGATGTCGACTGCAAACTGGGATCTTTTGCCAGTACGAGAAATGAGATTTCAACCACTAATTTGTGTCTTCAAGAAAATAAATAAATAAACAAACAATCAGGTACTAACAGTTTTTAATGGATTTTCCACTACAGATTATTAACTTTGAACTTGATGCTATAAAATCTTATCATTTGAGCAAAGGGGGGGGTTGTGCTCCAATTCCTCTTTTGAGTTGTCTATCTCTTGTTCCGCAGCTTAAAAGTATTTCCTGTTAGCCACAAAATGGGGAAAGAGCAATCATCATACACAGCTCTTAACAACAATGATGTGTTTCCACCTCTGAAGTGCGAGAGCCTGTAGAGCAGGCACTATAATGGTCATAAATGCACGGTGTGAATCAGTTCAATACATTCAATACACTTCTTGTTGAGACTATTGTGACAAAAGACATTTAACTACTAACAGGAGTGAAGGCAGGCTGAGCTTTTGCAGGTCTGTGAAAGCATCTGCAGTGTTGTTTGAGGAGTGGGGCATATCAGAGAGCAAGGAGGAAAGCAAATTGTATTTAGAAAAGTTAAGCAAATTAAAAAAACAAAAACAAAAAAGGGGGTGGTGGTGGTGAATAATTTTTTAAAACCCCAAGGAAACAAAAAAACAAACCACCCAACAATGAACTTTTCACAAATATTTGGGGGTTCCCAGAGAGACATTTCCTGAGTTCTTTATGACTGTCTGTCTATGACAAAGAGTAAGGATGGGAGTCATGGCTCTAAAAGTGAAGTTGTACGGGAAACAGGTCTAGGACACGTGGCAGGTACAGGCAAAATGCCAGTGATGACGCAGAGCAGCCACCCTGATCACACCAGCAGCCCTGTTGAATAGAAGATGCCAGACAATGAAATGTCCACTCCCATGAGAAAGTCTGGAAGTCTAAGGTGTGTTGGAGGTGAGTAAGAGCCAGCTCAGCTCTGCCTCCAGAAACTCATGCAAGGACAACCTGTGCTGTCTTTTAAACAATGGCATTCTAAATGACATTACACTTCCCTTTCTTTTTCCTGTGTTGTGCAACATGTGGACGCTGGGCAATCACCACTGGTCCTTGCTTCTTGATAGAGCTTGAAAGTTGAGACTGAACTAACAACTCTAGTCGAGTGGTCATTTCAGGAGGCAAAAAAGGAGCCTATTTAAAGGCTGAAATATGTCTGCTATGTATCTTAAAAACTGAATACGTGCATATTTGTTTCAAATGCTGCTTGATGACTTAAGAACATGTGATACTACCTGTGGTGGGTTGAAATTTCCCTCCCCCCAACACTAACTTTGCCAGACCAGCTCAGTTGGAAGCAAATGAAAGCCATGTTTACAGGCAAAACTATAATCTACAATGGAATGCAATGAATAGAATAGAATAGAATAGACCAGGTTGGAAGAGACATTCGAGATCATCATGTCCAATCCATCATCCAACACCATCTAATCAACTAATATGTACAGAATATACAGCATTTACAATATTTACAGGTATTTACAATTAATAAACAGCACAAGAACCCCCACTGGTCGGAGACCAGGAGAAGCTATCAGCTTCTCCTTTTCTGCTCCCCCCCAAAACCCTGTCCAAAAGGGAGAAGAGAAAGGAGCAGACAAAGTTGCTGTTAGACTTAACCAAAACAATGCAGCCAAGGTCAGACAGGAGCAAGTTAGTATCTCTCCAGAGCAATGAAGTGAGAAAGGGAGAGGGAGAGAGAGGGAGAGAGGGAGAGAAAGAGAGAGGGAGAGGGAGAGGGAGAGGGAGAGGGAGAGGGAGAGGGAGAGGGAGAGGGAGAGGGAGAGGGAGAGGGAGAGGGAGAGGGAGAGGGAGAGGGAGAGGGAGAGGGAGAGGGAGAGGGAGAGGGAGAGGGAGAGGGAGAGGGAGAGGGAGAGGAGATTGTTTCAGTACAATCAGTCATATGGCAGATATCACTGCAATGAAATTGTTTAGAATGATCTTTATTTTCTTTTTTTTCTACACCCAATAGTGATTTATTTACATTTTACTGCTTTTCTGCTCCAGATCTGTGAAAAAATATTAAAGGCATAGCCTAAAAGTACCACACCACCAGAATACTAGTTTCCATGCTACAGAAACACAATATTTTGCTCTTAAGAAGCTAAAATTATCTTAATATCGAAAGAGTCACACAGCTGAGGATTTTCATTATGTGAAAGGTGACTGAGGCAATCACAGAAGTTCAGCAAGAGTAGATATTTGTTCAAGCTCAGGCCTGCAATGTGTGAAATGACTGGAAGGGACTTGCCTAGAGATAGAGCCTAAACCCCCATTCTCAAAAGAAAGCAGGCAACCATCAATAAAAAAAGACTAAATACATAAATAAGGGATTAGATAAATTAATGGAAAACAGGAATATAGGGGTTTTTAAGGCATAGATACAGCATCTAACACCAACAATTCTGAATGCTAAGGGAATACAAAGGGAACTGACTGCAGAAAGTAGACAGACCTATGCAGTCTCCTTACATTATTGACACTGGGCTTTTGTCCTTGTAACTTTAAAGGGAGAATGAAAATCTAGTCCTTTATTGCCACAAGTGCTGAAGTTGAATTTCTGCATAAAATGTATCATGATCCAACAAAGAATCATAGAGTTATGGAGTGGCCCAGATTGGAAAGGACCTCAGAGATCATCTACTCCAACCTCCCCGCCATGGGCAAGGACACCTCTCAACTAGAATCATCTGCTCAAGGCCTAAATCAGCCTGGCCTTCAACACTCCAGGGAGGAGGCAGCAGTCTCACCACCCTCATACTGAAGACCTTCCTAAGATGTAAATGAGCACAATTAGTATTTAGAGTTCCTGAAGGAAAAAAAATCTATTCTATTTACATTTTTGTGAGCAATCCAAGAAACTTCAGACATAAGATTTGTTATAAATAAATATTTATGAATTATATATAATATTTCCATCTGACACATATGTAGCTGTAGGAGGATTTTATGCTGCATTAATGTAAAGGAATGAAGTGTGATCCAAAAAAGTTCTTCCTACTGAAGAACTTCTTCCTCAGATGCAGTCTAACCCTGCTCTCCCTCAGCTTCAAACCATTCTCCTTTGTCCTGTCTCTAGACAGCCTCATGAAAAGTCTCTCTGCAGCCTTGCTGGAGGATCCCTTCAGATATTGGAAGCCAGGTCCAAGGTCCCCCTGGAGTCTTCTCTTCCCTAGGCTGAATGACCCCAGCTCCCTCAGCCTATCCTCACAGCAGAGGTACTCCAGCCCTTGGATCATCTTTGTGGCCTTGCTCTGGACTCACTCCAAAAGCACCTTAGCATCTCTCTCTGGAAATACATTTTGCACCCCACAATTTCATTTACCTTCCTGCTACTGCCTGAAATTTCTCTTCTGAATCAGGTGCTCTTATGATCAGGTGATCCCATGATCAGTGATTAAATGGCCCATCTGTTCTTCTGTCAAATCTAACTGATGATCTCCTGCAGTGCAAAATAAATCCTTGGGATTGGTATACAAGTGCATGACCCTGAATTTTATACTTTTTTTTTTCTTTGTATTGATATTACCCCAGCCCTCAAGGCCATTTCTTTTTCTGTGGTATTACAGTACAATCCATCTCTCTATTGACAACATCTTCTAGTTTTGTGCCATCACTATATTTCATTACTACAATCCTACTTTTGTGCCAAGGTCAAGAGCGAAAATATTAATAACAATGCTTCATGCAATATCAATTCAAATATTTTCATGAAGTGGAAGAAAATTAGATTTATCAAGACTTCCCCTGGGAAAAATCTATTGATTGTCTCTTGATAAGAGAAAATCTATTCTCTTATCAGTGAAATGTCTAATTAATGATATCATGTTAGCCTAATGAAATCTAAATTAGACACCAGAGGAGTCTCTATGTAAGCCAGCAAAAGAAGCCAAGAGAGCCAACAGCATCTGGGGGTGCATTAAGAAAAGTGTGGCCAGCAGGTCTAGGGAGGTTCTCCTCCCCCTCTACTCTGCCCAGCTGAGCCCACACCTGCAATACTGTGTCTAGTTTTGGGCTTCCCAATTCAAGAAAGACAAGGATCTGCTGGAAAGGGTCCAATGGAGGCTACAAGGATGATTAAGGACTAGAACATTTCTGCTATAAAAAAAGACTGAGAGCCCTGGAGCTGTTTAGCCTGGAGAGAGAAGACTGAGGGTGATCTTATCAATGTGGGTAGGGTGTTAAGACTGAAGGTGCCAGGATCTTTTGCGTGGTGCTCAGTGACAGGACAAGGAGCAAAGGCTACAAGCTGCAACACAGGAGGTTCCACCTCAACAGGAGGAGACAACTGCTTATAGTAAGGGTTCTGAAGCCCTGGAGCAGGCTGCCAGAGAGGCTGTGGAGTATTCTCTGGAGACTTTCAAAACCTATCCAGATGTGTTCTTGTATGCCTGCCCTAGATGACCAGGCATAGGCAGGGGGGTTGGACTCAGCGATCTCTGGAAGCCCCTTCCAACACCTAACATTCTGTGATTCTGTGACTTTCAGTATGATTGCAATCCTATTAAAATCCAAAAGGATGCAGTGAAAAATTTAGCATGATGATTGATGACATCTGTAATAAAACCAACATCCAGCAGGTAAATAAACCCTAAATATTATTTGCCAGCCTTCTTAAAAAGCATGATACTGTTCTGAAAGTCACACTTTGAGTACCATGTCCAGTTCTGGGCCCCTCAGTTCAGAAAAGATGTTGAGTTGCTGGAATGTGTCCAGAGGAGGGCAACAAAGCTGGTGATGGGTTTGGAGCACAAGTCCTATGAGGAGAGGCTGAGGGAACTGAGGTTGCTTAGCCTGGAGAAGAGGAGGCTCAGGGAAGACCTTATTGCTCTTTACAACTACCTGAAGGGAGGTTGTAACCAGGTGGGGGCTGGTCTCTTCTCCCAGGCAACCAGCACCAGAACAAGTGGACATAGTCTCAAGTTGCACCAGGGGAGGCTTAGGCTGCATGTTAGGAAGAAATTCTTCATAGAAAGAGTGATTGCCCATTGGAATGTGCTTCCCGGGGAGGTGGTGGAGTCACCATCACTGGAGGTGTTTAAGGAGAGACTGGATGAGGTGCTTGGTGTCATGGCTTAGTTGATTAGATGGTGTTGGATGATAGGTTGGACTCAATGATCTCGAAGGTCTCTTCCAACCTGGTCTATTCTATTCTATTCTATTCTATTCTATTCTACTCTATTCTATTCTATGTATAACTTGTGTATAACAATATATACAAGCATAACAATATAAAAAGTATAACAATAACACAAGTGTTGGGTTTGGGCTTCCAGTTTTTGAGCCCGCCAAAGGCATCTTGGCTGCCACTTGAGGTTTCTGTCACATTCTAAAAGGCAGTGACAGCCTATTTATTCTTTTGGTGGAACTCAGATTTTCACCTCTTTACTTGCCTCCAGGAAAAAAAAATAAATCTTAAAATTAAACCCAAGCATTGCCAAATATTTTTAGAGCTGTGTGAGCACCAGAGGCTGTTTAGGCACATGCAGAAATTTTGAGGGGCTAAGGGAAATAAAAGGGCATTTTACAAATAATTGAATGTCTTGCTGATACTTGCCTTCATATTGAATTTTCACAAGCAAAAGTCGTTCCACAAAGTGATTGTTTCTCTAGAGATTTACTCTAAGTGATCTGTATTGTTGCAATTGTACTGAAATAAAAGGGCATCCACCGAGATTACAAGGGATGAAAGAATTACACATACCGTGTGTTTATCTAACTCTGTCCTACTTCAGGCCCCTGGTATGAAAATGAAGGTTCCATATGTCATTTCAAGACTGAAGCATGGGTGATGGATACATAAATGTGTCTCAAGATTGAAAAAAAAAAGCCCAACCAACCTAAACCAACACTATGGGAAGTACCTGAATGGATCGGAATGGACTCTGTTTCGGGGCGGGAGGTTTGTGTGTCAGGGCACTGTTAGACCTTGAGGGTTAAATAACAGTCCCGGCAAAGACCTCTTTCCCTGGTGAGACAAGTACAACCACTTATTCCAGTTAAAGAGGTTGTTGCAGGTATCCTGCCCTTTGGCAATATGCAGATTAAGCTGCTGGTGCTGGGGGCCCTCTATCTAAAACGACACCAATGATTATTCAGACAGAAAAGCCTACTGCTGAATGCAGCTGTCTGACAAAGCAGGACTTCACAAAGCCAGCTTGTCACAGCCCAGTTTACTGTTTGTGGCTGCTATTAGTACTACATTTAAAGCAGTCACTAATAAAAAAAAAAAAACGGGGGGGGGAAGGACAAAAAAAAATCCCATCTATTCTGACAGAATTGCTCAGACTAGTGCCCTTTTTTAAAAACACTTTCCATAACACATTTTCAGTAAGAAGTCTTTCACCCTGAACCTATATCCAGAGTCCACATTCATTAACCTTCCAAGCATGCCACAAGGCTCATCTTTTCATCCCACAGGGATTTGGGAAGATTGAAAGCTACTGGATTAAAAGGAATTGTACTTGAGCAAGCACTGATTCTATTTCTGAAAAATCTCCAGGAGAGTTTATTTACATTTAATTGCCTTTTTAAAAAAAAAAAAATGTCTTTTTTTTGTGTAATTTTAATTTGTGAAGTAGCAATTATAGTGCTGGCTGATACGCTGCAAATGCACAGAGGCACCACATGCTTTGCATTACAGTGCATGAAGGCAGGGAAATTATGGTATTTAATCATCTGTGCACATGCACTATTGTGTGCTCATGACTTTAGACACTCAGAGAAGTTTTGACTCTCCTTTGAACAAGCAGAGCAAAACACAATACCTTACAATACCCAAACATTTCTGCACTTTACTTCCCACGCTGCTTTCCATGACACTCTGATCAGTTATTCTTTCTCCTTCTATGACTTCTTCTCCCCTGTGATCATGTTGAGACATCTGCCCTTTCAAATTGTGAGACAATCTCCCTAAAAGAAACACGGTCTTTTCAACAGTTGCTGCCTACATCGCTAAAAAATAATACTGTGAATGCTGGCCAAAAGCTAGAGAGCAACACCCAACACTTTGCGCTCAGCAACAGCACAAAGCAGCAAAGGATAGAAACCCCCAAAGCTCATACTTCAGAGGACATTCCCACCATGTAGCAAGAATGAGTCACAGTGAAGCAAAAGCCATCTGTTCATCTGGACACAGATACTGCTTGTCAGTTAGCAGGAAACATTGCCACTGAAGAATCTCGCTGCGATGTTCATCTTCCTGCACAGACGAACTTTCAGCATTTCAGATCTTCCAGTTGGTAAACTGGGAACACTGCAGCTTCCTTTAGCCTGTCTCATCTTTTGTGAAAACAGGCTGATCAGGCAAGAAATTGCCTGGGCGAATGGATCTATCTTTACATCTTAGCTAGTATCATGACGTTTTCATGTTAATTCATGAGTCTAGCAGTTTTCTTCAAGACCCAGGGATTGAAATGTAGTGACACAGAGTATCCCTGACTTCCACACAGTGGCACTGCCATGCTCTTGAGGCCCACTGGCTGCAGTGCCTTCCCACTCCTCCTTTCTGTTCCCACTGCTACATTACATAGCCAATGTGGGATCTCTTAATCCTGGGAAATTGTACATTACATCCTTCCCCGTAAAGGTATCTCTGCCATCAGCTGTTGCAGAAACTGTGAAAAGTGCAGTCATAATTAGTATGTTGTATCTTCAAATAGTTAGCAGCAGAAAGACACTCTGTAAAGGGACCATTTAAAGTCATGCCCTAATTAAAGTCATGTTTAACCAATCTTTTTGGGATGAGGACTGTCATTTAGTGTGTGTTCTTGCCACACATAGCTCGATGGGATTCAGGATTCCTGTGGCATGGAGGTGTTACCCTAACAAACAATGAATAATATTAACTACAGAAGTATAAATCTTGGATTTTGTTCCCCTAGTATGACTGCTTCTGCAGACATTGTATTTCCATTTGCTTGACTATTGGATAGTTGGTATAAACGTTTAGCAAATCACATGTGCAGGGTGGGTGGCTAATTCTTTTCATGTGTGCAATGTTTTGGATCAAATTATTTCCATATTCATTTTGATGGATTAGGTTTCAGGTGGACAAGACCAAAAAAATCAGATAAGCTCTTAAATATCCTGCTACTGGAGACATTCTTAACAGTGACATTCAGGAAGAATGAGACCATGTCTTACTTCTGTTAGAATTAGATTTGAGATATGTGAGCATAATTATCTCAAAGGAACATCAGCATTTGATAAAACAAAAGTGTAACCATATTAAATCAGATGACACCAAAAAACTTAGAACCCTAAAATGACCAAGATTGCAATGGAGCTCAGAGATCATCTACTCCAACCTCCCTGCTATGAGGGTGCTTCTCATGGCCTCATCCAACCTGGCCTTCAACACCCCGAGGAGGCAGCCACAACCTCCCTGGGCAGCCTATTCCAGAGTCTCACCACCTCCTTCTGAAGAACTTCTTCCTAAGATCCAGTCTAAACCTATCCTCCGTCAACCAGAAACTGTTCTCACTTGCCCTGTCTCTGGACACCCTCATGAAAAGTCACTCTTCAACCTTCCTGTAGTATCCCTTCAGGTATTGCACGGCAGCTCTAAGGTTCCCCCAGAGCCTTCTCTTCTCCAGACTGAACAACCCCAGCTCCCTCAGCCCTCACAGCAGAGGTGCTCCAGCCCTTGGATCATCTTTGTGGCCTCCTCTGGACTCACTCTGTGTCCTTCTTATGCTGGAAACACCAGAACTGGACACAGTATTCAAGGTATTCTATCCTTCAAGTTAAAGAAACAAAGCAATGTATTCCTTTCAAGGAACACAACTATTGACTTCTGCTGTTCCTCTGAAATCCATGAGTGCCAAATGAAATGTCAAAGGAGGTGTAAAAAGATACCCATAGGAATAAATGTCATAAAATGCAAGAAAAGATCTAGAGAGAAAGATCTTGCCTTTTGTGTATGCATATTAACTGAATGATTTGCCCCTTGAACACATCAACTGTCTGGAGCATTTACATTCCCAAAGTGTTCATTTTAAGCAAAACATTTTTACTTGGCACAAGTATTCTAGGGTATCTTCTAAAAAAAGGTCTACACGTTCTTGAGGGATAATCATTAGATACAAATGACAGGTAAGGAAGACAGAGAAGAACACCATGTAATTAAAAAATGATAATGGATGATTCCTGCACCAGGAATTATATACTGTACACCTCCAAAAAAACAGAGGCAAGCTTTGCTGGAGAAATCTTGAAGGAAGCTGCCTAGCTCTTGCTTTTAAAAAAAAAGGGGGGGGGGGGGGGAAGGAAAGAAAATAATTACAGGGGGAAAACACTTTAAAAGGCTGTGAAATTGTCAGCAGGAAACAAAATGACCACCCCAGATAAGAACTCCATCAGGTTGTAAATGTATAGGAACAGGGTTAACACTTTGGCTGTTACTCAAAAGCAAATGAAAGATGAGCTTATGATAACAAGCCTGGATTAAGAGTCAGAAGATCTCAGTTCATTTCTTGGCTCTTCCATAATCTTTCTTTGTGATTTTGGGCCAAAGCTTTCATTTGGCATAGACTGAAGAATGGAAATGGTATCCTTTCTGTCTAGTTAGGAAACCGAGACCCAGAGATAATACTAGCCAAGGATTCACAATGCTTTATAGGCATTCATATTTCCAATAAATTTCCCTGAAAAGAAAGATGACTGAGAGTTGAGAATGATCTTTGTGGGTCTGATCCTCCAATTATCGCTGTGTTTCTGTTTCCCCATTATAGCACTCAGATAACAAATCCTTTCTCCCACACTTTCAACATAGGCTGAGTTTTGTTGCCTTTCTTTTTTTCCTTTTCTTTTCTTTTCTTTTTTTTTTTTTTTCCCCCCTCTCCAGACTGGAATATAAACTCTCAGGAAAAAAAATATGCTCTCATTTATGTATTTCTTACAACTTCACAGTCTCATTGTGAGGATCCAAGAAGCATCAATGAATCAACAAGTAACTAGTTATTATGTGTGTATACATGTAGAGATATACCCATTCATCTCAGGTATTTCCAGAGCAAACATCTTTACTTTATTATTGCTATATTCCTAGTGCACAATAGCAATAATGATGATAATGTGAGTATATTGATGGGGTCTGTCTTGGGGCTTACACAGTGAACAGTAATTTCCCCGATTTCCTGTGCACCAGGCTGAGTTCTGACACTGACTGGGACTAAACCCAGAGCACTTCAGTGGAAGCTCAGGATTACTTCATCACAGTCACTTGCTTTTCATTTCCTTTTCCCTGATGATCTACTGAAGCTACCAGAGTTACACTGATGTGAGCGAGATCTGAATCCTGCCATTGGCAACAGTTACTGAAAACAGGAAATGGGATATTTCAAATAACAATAGGTGGGAACAGTGAGTAAAGGTTCACTGTGTGGTAACGGTGCTGACTCTTTAATGACTGTGTTTATTTCCTCGTGTCCCAAAGAAGGCCACAGTTCATTCTGCTCTGGAATACACATGCATGGCCATTTGCATATCAGACACTCCATCTGATTTTGCAGCTTATGTTACAGGGGTAGAAGTGGGGGATCATTACTGATTCCAGTTCTCATAAGGAGACACACAATTAGACTGCTCTCCTGTGCCCTGGCACCAAACAAGCGAGTCAAGTTGCAAGGATCAAAAGGTTCATCCCCATGCTTGCTTAAGAGGAAAGCTCCCTATTGTTGCAGCAACAGTTGAGGTTTTTAAGCCCTGTGCACAGAAAGCAGTTCTGTGACATAAAGAGAAACCCTTTACAAAGCTTACAAGCCACATGATGCACTTGACGTAAAGTCAGAGCAGAGATGTTACAAGCTGGAGAAGATATTGTGGGCCATGTAGTTCATTCCAAGCAAAGGCCTGCCGTTCTTGGCAGAGGCTTCCACACAACTCCTTGTCTAGTCTTGCCATGACTAATTCCCAGAAAAGGCAGTTTCACAACCACTCCAGGCAAGCCAGCCCTATGTCTAATTGGCATCACTGCTCAGAAACATTTCTTTGCTTTTTTTCTATGAAAGTTCACAATCTTATTGTCTATCCAAGCAGCCAATAAGATGGTCCTGCTATTCCTAAACACCTTTAGTCCTTCAGACTCTCACTCCACAAAATGCTTGGTTCATGTTGGGCTCCTATTCTCAGAGCTTCCAAAACTGGTCTGAATTAAGTTTCCTAGCTTAATGCACTCTTAAATAATGGTCACTAATTAGCAATGGAAAAAGGAAGAAATGGTCATATGAAAATGATAAAATGCCCAGCCACACAGATCTGTGGGGTTTTTTCCTTAGCTCAAACTGCTTTTTTCCCCCCATTAATCATAGAAATCCATGCTCCTCCAGCTGAGGAAGCAGTTGGTAAACTCTGTAAAAGCAGCCAAGTAACCTGGCATCAGTTGCTCCTATTTGCTGCTTCTCTATGAGGAAGTTTACTCTAAACCCTGTCTTTCCTAAAGATGCTTTGCAAAGAAAGTGTGCATTTCTTTTTATTTGTTACTCATACTTAGAAACAAAAGGTTTAGAAAGCTACCCCATTCCTTTTATTTATTTTTATGTAAGAACAGAAATTCAAGTCTTCCAAATCACAGAAGATTGCATGTATTGCCAGAAAAGTAGTCATCCTAAAGCTCAGATATCATACAGCTGAAAAGAGTTAATTTTCTGAGTGCTTTCAAATACCTTAAGAAACCGCAACTGATATTTGCTGCATTAGAAACCACGAAAGCCCAATTTGGTTAGGACTAACTGCTAATCACACTCCTGTGTCCCAGTAAGTGGACTCTCCAACTGAGCCTCTTGTAAAAATAAAGGCAAATTTTTTGCTAATATAGTCAATCAAGAAAAAAGCTGAAAGTGAAGATATGTCTCGTTCCTAAATATGTCCAGAAGCTACACATCAGAGAGGAAAAAGACCTATTTAAAGCAAAAAGACAGCGCTGGCACATGAGGAAATAGGTATAATACACTGGTTGCAAATAGGCTGGGAATTAGAGGACCATCACTCGTAATTACAGCGCCAAGAGACAGAATCACCTTTCCAGTGCCAGTTATGGAAACAGAAAATGTAATTGCCTTCAAGGTGAGACTTAAGACTTAAGGAAGACATTTTAGAGTCTGTCTGCCTGAAAAAGGATTGTCTGTTCTCATGCTGTTCCTGGGTGCTGATGGGGATCACAGACCAGTTCCCAGGGTGATACCTTCTCATCCACTGTTTAGGTACATCCAGAAGTACTAAAGTGCAAACAGGATCTTAAAAGCATGAACTCTAAGGCTCTGCCACAGCTAAAGTGTAGGAATGACATTGCTCTGTAGAATTTAAAGGGGAGAAAAAAGGAAAAGTAAAGCAACCATATCGCATCTCTTTGACTCAGTTGTGGGTCATTGGCTCATGTTCTGTTCGCATTAGCTAATGACAACAGTTTTTCCCTCCATTGTGGTTAATTGTTTACCAGCATTTGTAGGGCAGCACATCAGCTCTCCTAACTGCTTCAGGTCACATTCGCCTAAATCCTTCTTTCCTGTACTTTAGCCATTGCTTCCTTTTCAACTCTTTTACCATTCACTCTGTCTCAGGCCAGCTTATGGCCTGAAATGTAATTCTCTCGTAATTCTGCTGGAGTGACAGACCAGGAATCACCCCACTTGCTCGCCTGCTCATAACAGTTCTATTTATATATCCTAAAGAGCATTTACTTTATCTGTGGTAGAATCACATTGCATGCTAGTTTTCGATTTAGCAACTTACCACCTCGGAAGGAGATCATTTCAAGTAGTGTTCTCTGCTAACAACAATGCTTTCATGCACTTGACACACTCTCTCTCTCTTTTTCCCCAAATAAAGCCCATTTATCCTAATCAAACCGCAAGTTATTGATTCCTGACCATTTCATCTAACCTCCCTGTATATGGCTGCACGTGAATAATTTTCAGGAGGTTTTCTCCTCTTCTTACTCTCAGCACTGAATAAATACAGTGCAGAGCAAGTTAATGTGTCCTCTAAAAAATGCATGAATATTCTAAGAACAGAACAGGTGCTCCCCCTGCCTCATGTGGAGCTCAGCCCACCTGGAAAACACCGTCTGTCACCTACTAGGCTGGAGAGCAGATTTTCCAGGAACAGTCCCACCATCCCTGACAGAAATGGTTACTACTGAGAAGTGGTGGGGCATCTAATGTGGCAATACAGCTTTTCAGACAGAACCCTGATTAAAATTAATGAACCAAAAATAAAATAAAATAAAACACACAGGGTTGTATTTTTTTCTCTCTTTCTTTCTTTCCTTTTTTTTTTTTTTCCCTCTGCACATATTTGTAAATCAGCAGGCTTAAACTGGCTGATTATCCTAAATTGGGGCCAGTCATTGTGCAACTCTGCAGGCAGAGCACTGACATTTGGAGTAATCCTATATGATTTGTACTAATTTTTGCTGCTTCTATAAATGACCCGATTCACACTGAGTTAAAAACACACAAAATATTTACAGGATGGGAAGCATATCTGTGACTACTTTTAGGTAATCATCTGTATGGCAGTCACAAGAAATGTATCCAAGGAGCTCAATAGCTGCATTGCTTCCCTGCCCGTTCAGTACACATGCCTCAGCATCCTTCCCCACAACCAAAAATGAACAGCCCTCTGCTCTAAATCAGCTGGTCTCTGTCTCTCTGGCTGGCACAGCTAAATAAAGTGGTGCAGCCCCAAAGGACTGACTGATTTTTCTGGGATTTTTTTAACCTAGAACGTAGTTTAAGGTTTTCAATGTAAATTCCACCCTGGTGCATGCTTCAAAAAACCCCGGTGGTATAAAATGGGTATTTGAAACTTTATGACTCTGTATAGCTTGTAGAAAGTCATTAGGGATAAAATTATATCTTCAAGTATCTCCACTAGTTCATTCTTCAATTTTCTTTCATTTTGGGGCCTATTAAAATTTGTCCTAATATTTATTATCCTCCACAAACTCCAATAAATTCCCTTCAAGTCACACACAATCCCTTCGTTCCACCTGGCTGCTGGTGCCAGTAGTTTCCCTTCAGCTTTTGTTCCATGGAACCATCTCCTAAACCACAGCACGCTGTTGACTCACCATTTCGTTTTAATTCCTCTTTAAATACATACTGGGGAAAAACACTACATCTGTTTTCTTCAGTCTACAGTCTTACCCATTCTTTCTTATCTGAGACTGACCTTTCCTTCTAACCACGCTTTTTTGTTATCTGGATTAAAATTTGTTAATGCAGTTGTAACCTAGAACTAATACATTCTCTGACACTTATGCCAATTTTCTTTTAAATGCCCATTGATAATGGCCTAATCAGGATATAACCTAAACAGCTTTTACTGCATCATAATCACACCTGCAGCCATAGTTTTCTTTGATTTTCTTTTTTTTTGTTTTTTTCCTACAGCAATGATCTTCATCCCGCTCCAACCAACAAATCACAGCCTGGCAGAAGCACAGAAAACCTTACTTGTCAACTAAAAATGCCATTTATTGAAAGACCTTTCTTTCTCTTTTTAATATTGCATCTCCATCAGTGTCCATCTGCTATCCCCAGTTGTCCTTCGCTGGGAGATGCTGCTCATCTGAAGAGAGATACAAAATCAGATCCTTGTGCTTCAGACTCCACACAGGCACAGTAAATCTCCAGTCTCGTCCAGCCTTTGACAAGCCTTATATGAAACCCAGCTAAAAAGGGGCAAGTGTAAAATAAAAAGAGTGGACAGCTGCATTCACTGTCAATATGCCTGAAAAAAAATTCCTCTCCAAAGACAGAGCGTGGCAGTTAAACACGAAGGATTTCCAGAGCTATGTTACTGGGTTATATTTGACTGGAGCCCACACTGCATTTCAGGACATATAATATTTAACTCCACACAACCACATGTAGGCTCAAGTAAGGTGTAAAATTAATCCGCTTAAGAGGGCTTTTTGTTTGTTTGTTTTCTTCTGTCCATTTCTTCAGAGTATCTAGCTTTGGCCACAAATTGACACAAACTTGTCAGCACTATCTGTTGTCTACAAGGCAATTTGAGGTATGTATATATATATTGGTTTGGCCACATGAGGCCAAGTCAAGAATTACTGACTAAACCAAGTGAGACTAGTTGCTTGGATTTAGGTGCTTTTGAGTCTTGTTTTTCTAAACATAAAATAACACTCTGACCTTAAGCATGTGGGGTTTGGGTTTGGCTTTTTGTGCTTTTGGGGTTTTTTGGTAGACACAGGAGAACCCAACAATGAACACCAGTTGTTCATGGAGTCATTATATTAATAGCCTATGAGGGACTGGGGGATGAAAAGTCAGAGTGACACTTCCACACCTGTGATCACCAGCTCACAGAACACAGCAGGCAAAAGAAACAAACACATTCTATTTACCATCTGTAGGTAACTAGCAACAGATAGGGGGGAAAAAAAAAAGGCAGGGAAATGGAAATAACTGAGATGATGATGGAAACAGCAGCAGAAAATTAGAAGTCCTTTTATTAAAGAAACGCATTAGGAGTGCTTGTTCCATGTGCTGGACACTCCTTTGAAAAGCTAACAACTCTATTTTCAAAATGATATTAAGACATCCGTATCATTGACAGGTCTAATCTTAAAAGCGCTGCTACTTTGACACCCAACACACAAACATCTGTACTTGGGCACAACAAACTCTTCCTGGTCAAGCAGTGCCCAGCAGCGTGGGTGAAGAGCGTGCCCGGCCAAGGTACCCATCTCTAGGACGGCTTTGTGGCCCGGGCACAGCATCTCATGCGCAGAGCCTCTAACAGCTATCCCCGCACGGTACTGCAACGCGCCTCTGCCACTGACATGTCAGCGAGGGTCCCTGCTGTCCCGGGGCAGGCAAAGTAACTTTCCAGTCCTCCTGCTCACTAGGAAAGCACCATCCATGGGACGTGCGGAGTATGCCGATGCTGCCTTGCAGATTTGTGGGGAAGGTGCCATCGAGGGGTTCATAGTGACACCCCTTCCCCGCCCCCACCCCGGTGAGACAGGGCACCCCGACAGCGCCGAGGGCCCGAGTAAGCACAAAGCACGGAGACTGCCGGGCAACCTCGGCACCCCGCTGCAGGCGTGTTCGACGGGGAGGCCCCGGGCCATGGGGGAGGTTCCTCCGCTCCCCACCGCCCCCAACACAGAAGCCGCGGGCGGCTCCGCAGCGCCCTCCGCGGCCGCCGGCAGCAGTGCAGCACCATGCCGCCTGGCTCCCCTCCCCCGCGCAGGCAGCTCTCGCGCGGCCGTCTCACAAGCACACACCTCCCCTTCCGAAAAAGCAGCCGCTTCCCCGCTTTATATACCCTGCTAAAAATAGCCTGCCGCCGAGCTCGCCAATCAGGAGGGAGCGAATTTCGAATCGGGCCAATGGCGGGAGCCGTCACGGCCAGGCTCGGTCACGCCAGGAGGAGCCGCGATGCCTGCCGCGCGGCGATTGGGCCGTTCTGACATCATTGGCACGCGGGGCGCGGAGTGCGTGGCGGAGATTGGGTCGCAGCGGCGGGCGGCGTAATGGGATCACGCGGGGCGGGGGAGGGCGCGGGGGGCGGGGCGGCGGCGCGGCCGGGCAGAGCTTTGAATAGGGAAGTTTCGCAGGGGGTTGCACTCGCAGTCAGCGCCGTGTTTGCAAATATTGGGTCCGCTCCTGCGCAAGGGTCCGCCGCCGGCCGCAGGAGGGGAGAACCGCCGCGGCCGCCTCGGGAGACGTCCGGCTTTGCTGTGCAATTAAACTTTGCATGAAACTTTGGGTCTTTTTTCCTCCCTAAGCTCCTCAAGGAATTAATATATATCTGTATCTGTACAATTGTTATTTTTATTTCTTTTTTTGTTCTTCTTTGGAGGAAGGGGGGGGGGGGCTTGGAAACTGAGAGCAGAGGTTTGACACCCCCCCGCACACCCCCCTCAATCCCTGCACATAAAGGAGGCATCTGTATTTTTGGTTACCAGCACTGACTTTGTTGTTGCAACTTGAGACATGGATGTTCTCCCAATGTGCAGCATCTTCCAGGAACTCCAGATTGTGCACGACACGGGTTACTTCTCAGCCTTGCCGTCCCTGGAGGAATATTGGCAACAGGTAAATGAGGATGTCGGTGGTGGTGGTGGTGTCGTCGGGCTGTGTTTTGGTTTGCTTTTGGTTTTGTTTTGGTGTTGTGTTTGGTATTTTTTTTCCCCATGTGTGTTTTTTGTATTTTTTTTTTAAGCCGTATTAAAGGATAAGCGGATTTTTTTTTTTTTTTAAGGGGGCGCGGAAAAAAAGCCCAAGTGTCAGCAAGGAGTTTGGGGACAGTTAAGCACAAATGTGTAGAGATGTTGTGGAGCAGATGTTTTGGGTTTAAGTAAAATAGCTTTGGGAGAATAATTCCGAACGGAGGCGACAAGCTGCACCCCTCCCGTCTCTCCGCCTCAGCCTGCGAGGGGCTGTCAAGCTGAGCTCGGCGTGCCCGGCCGCTCCGCTCCGCTCTGCGTTCCTGCAGCGGAGTCCAGCCCGGCGCTCCGCTCCCGCCTGCTCCGCACCGAGACCTGGCAAAAGTTTTGCGCTTGTACCCCGTCCAAACTCCACAGCTGGGGCTTGTCATCCGAGTTCCCTGCCTTGGCTGAGGGCTGCTATTCGCCTCTTGCTGCGTTGTGTGGGTTTTTTTCGTTGTTTTTTTGGGTTTGGTTTGGTTTTAATTTTACTTTATTTTTCCTGGCGATGTTGGGAAAAAACCCTCCAGGAGTGTGTGTACATGTATCTATGTGTGTGCATGTGTATGTATGTATGTAAGGCAGCTGTTTGCCAGCGCAGGGAGCTTTGCCGAGTCCGTGAGTTGTCAGTCATATGACAGCGATCCCTTTCTGCTAATTGCCTTGGTCGGGAAGGAGGAAGAACGGAGGCTCCTTCCCTTTAATGGATATATTTTGTTACTTTCTTTTGCCCCCTCCCCCCCCCCCCTTTTTTTTTTCCTTTTCTTCCCCCCCCCCCTTTTTCTTCTTTAATTTGGCCAAGGCACCGAGATATATCAGCGGCCACCGCAGCTCCTGCCATTTCTGCGTGCTCCGGGGGGGCTGCTGGCTCTGCTCCCCGGCCGGGAGCTGCTCAGCCCGGGTGACTAGAGCAAATATCTGCTGGCTTTTCAGAAGGACGAAGGAGCCTTTCCAAGGAGGTTGAAATGCAAAGTGTTACAACCTTCACATGCCTACTAATTGTATGCAGTGCCTTGTTGTTGTCTATTTTTTTTTTATCCTCTTCCCTCCTCCCTTTCCCTTCTCAGAGAGGCAGCTTCGTAGTACGTGATTGAAATGGAGCTAAGTAGTTTCCTTCAGGCATTTGGGCTCTTGGCGAAGGGCCAGCCCTCGTTCCCAGTAGCCTTCAGAGGCATTTAAACTCGGAGAGAGCTTCACTCTGGCCCCCCATTACTAATCTACCTAATAAGGAATTTAAATTAGTCAGAAATGTGAAAGTTTAACAAGATCTTAACAAATGCTTTTTTACCTGTTTTCGTGGAAGACCAAGATACTGTTCTGTTGTCCTTGTCGAAACCTTGTTTCTAACATGCATGGCAACCCGGTTACCTAGTTATAGACACACAAATATTATGAGCAGTGGCGGGTTTGTTTTTTGAGGTCGATTGGAGTTTGTTGTTTTCCCCCATTTTTGCCCACATTCCCAGCCTGGCCAAAGCATGTGACCCATTTTACTTGAGTGGTGCTGGGGAAGAAAGAAGGCTGCTCCCATGGTGGCTCTGCTCCTGGACAGATGGAAAGGGGCTCTGAGAGGAATGTGTGGCATTTGGGATCAGGTTTTGCTTCTGGGCTTGAAAGAGACGATCTTGCTAAAATTATGTAGAGTTTGGTATGGAAACTTAGTGTGTCCATTTTCTGTGTGGTGTTTCCATGTGGATCGTTTCCTGTAGTGGAAAGAACAGTCCCAGAACATTAGCTTGTTGCCATAACAGTTCATACCGGTTTTTTTGTTCTCTGAAAATGGCTAGGAAGTCAGCAGGGTGAATGGAAATTGAAAATCACAGCTTCACCCGTTTAAGGTGGTTTTGGTTGTTGCTGTGTTTTGTTTCATGGAGTAGAGGGGAATGAGGTATGGGGGGGAATTGTTCATGTACTGTTGCATGTATATTTGAACAGAGTACTTTCTTGGCAGATGGTCAAGAGTTTTAAAAGGAAGTCTCCTTTGGCATTGCGTGAAAGAAAGAGAGAGATGACTCATACAGTTGCACTCTTGGCCAGTAGATAAAGTTCTTGTTCATTGTGGGACTCCCAGCAGGACCTCAGAGTAATTTCCCATTTTAAATCCTATAGAACAGGACATTTCCATTCTGGAACTTTTTTGTTGTTTGTTTTTTTCCTTTGCTGTTGAAGTTCCTGGTGTTCCTCTGAACACGCATGGGAGCAGTTTAAGTTATGTGGCGTGCATGCCAGCACGCTTGGAAATGACATTCTGAAAGTCGAGTGTGCTGTGTTCTCATGCACAGGAAATGGGAGGATGTCTGCTGCTCCATTGATGTCCCCAGAAGACAGGCCAGCAGCTCTGCAGCCATGCTGAAATGTGGCTTTGTTTTCTGACACAGCGTTTGGGTTTTAACTGCCTGTCAGAGCACATTGTGTTCAGTTGGGTCCTTTCAGCCTGGTGTTTGTGTGAGAGAGATACAAAACAACTTGAAATTAGACAAGGCGCAGGAGTGAAGTGTCATTATTTGTTGTGGTTTTCTGTGGTCCTTTTCAACAACAGCCTACTGAAAACACAGATTTTTATGATGAGAGTGATGATAATTTCACTGACTCATTAGATTGCTATTTTGGAAACCAAAGCTGATTTGCACCTTCAGCTGCGCGTTTGAACTCCTGCCCAGCTCTGATTTCTTTTCATCGTAACAGTCACCTAGTTATGGCTGGAGGAGCCTCTAATTTGTTTTGAACCTAGAAACCTCGAATCGAACATGCTACATTCCTGCATGCTTTTTGAAGTGTGAAATGCAATTTGGTTTATTTTTAAGCAAGCTTCTAACTTTTCCTCATTCTTTTTCCTCCTTTTTCACCTAGACATGTTTGGAGCTGGAACGGTATCTTCAAAGTGAACCCTGTTATGTTTCTGCATCTGAAATCAAATTTGATAGCCAAGAGGATCTCTGGACCAAAATTATTCTGGCACGTGAAAAAAAGGAGGAATCTGAACTGAAGAGCACGTGTGTCCCAAAAGAGGACAATCTTACTAGTCAGAACTTAGAGACCAACAGTTCGAATTCAGACGTGAGCAGCGAATCTTCAGACAGCTCTGAGGAGCTCTCGCCCACGACAAAGTTTACCTCTGACCCTATAAGCGATGTTTTAGCCAGTTCAGGAAACTTGAGTTCGTCTGTCACTTCCACTCCCCCTTCATCTCCTGAGCTGAGCAAAGAGCCTTCTTCCCAGCTATGGAATTGTACACCGGGTGAGTTGCATTCACCAGGGAAAATTCGTACTGGTACCGCTGGAAAGACTGCAGAAAAAGGTACACCCACCAACGGTGACACCTCGCCAGATGGCAGGAGACGTGTTCACAGATGTCATTTTAATGGCTGCAGGAAAGTTTACACCAAAAGTTCACATCTGAAAGCACATCAGCGCACTCATACAGGTTAGTAACCCTACGCTATTAACAGCTGGCATGTCCTGTAGGGAATACCTCTGACCCTGGTGGTGTCAGTGTTACACAATCACTGGGTGGGAGCCCAGGTTTGGAGATAATGATGTAACAACAGTGGAGGTTTACCAGCATGGACAACATCACTTCCTCATTCTCTTCCTGAGCAAGCTGAAGCTGAGACAGTTGATGGTAGATTAGTCTCTGCCATTGCAAATAGGAGCTGCTCATCTAATACAGGGAAGCTGCAGTGGCTTGGAGTCTTCAGGAGTAAAAGTCTAGCCAAAGTGCGGGCAAGACCTTTGTTGTTTCTAAAGCAGAAGGGAGCTGAGACTTTCTTGCAAAAAAAATGGAACACTGTATCTAACAACCAGATCGCTAGATACTGTAAGAGCTTGTTTTTATGGTTTGCTCTGCATTGGGCCTGTCCAATCAAACATCCCAAGGCCTAGAAATCCGGCATCTCTGTTTGTAGATCGCTGAACGGTTTTGTCTGCCATCCTTTTTTGGCAAAAAAATCTGGAAAAGCCACAGTGTGGTGATAGTCCTCCTAACATTACTGCCTAGTTGGTGTCATATAAACGTGCGATTTACGACACAATTTAATCCCAAAATACTGAGCAGCAGCCTTTTATTGTTATGGAACATGAACTAAAAATAACATCCTGTGTGTTGCTGGGAAAGAAAGCGAGGAAGGTAGACACTTCAGGGCTTTTGTAAATATTTTATGGTTGAGGCAATGTGCTGATTTGCTGTTTTGAGCTTTATTATTTGACATCTCTTTATAATGGCAGTTGGATGTGTGGAGCTGTGCTTTGGCTCAGCAGGCATCACTTAATATAAGGAACTGGCCTGGCACTCTCGGTGTACCAGTCCAAAGACCTCTACAGGGTTGGGTTTTTTCTCCCCCCCCCAAGATGTGGAAAGAGAATTCAAGGAAAAGATCCTGTTTTGACTGATGAGCTCAGCATTTTGTAGCTTTTATGGGAAGTCAGAGTGAGCTCAAATGCTCCCGTTGTCATGCAGAAGTCAGATAAAACAAGATTAGTTCAAGAGGAAAGAACAACTTCCACTGAAACTGTGGTGGTTGAGCAGACATAAATAGCTGCTAGCCTCAGAATTATTGCAGAGCTGTTGTGCTGGTGCTGTCTGGCTGACAACGTTCCTGTGAATGGAAGTGGTATTTCTTGAATGCTGAAATAACAGTTTTAAAAGTGGTGTGCAGGCTTTTCCAAGAGTATGTGGCTCAGCAGAAAGGAGGTTGTGTGTTATGCAGATGAGTGAGGGACAGAGGGCTTTGATGCAATACAGTAGCCTAATTGCATTTTGGAGCCTTGCTGTGCTGCCTTTAGTCACCTTTAGGAGGTGAATGATACCTGTTTTGGGAGTAAGCCTGCCATTATGGGTGAACAAGAATGGTAGAAGGTTGGATTTCTTTGTTCCCTGTCAGCCTATTAAATTGCCTTTTTTCCCCCTTCTTTTTAATAAGAATGAGGTTATTTGATGTGTTGTTGCACCCAAATAGTTAAGTAGGATGACATTTGCAAGCCTTCTTTGCCTACCTGTTCTGAAGCATTTAGCCAGGTTAAATAAAATCGGGTGTCTTTGGGAGGTGGAGGAGGTTTCCATAGAAAATGAATGGGGTAGCACCTACCTTTCTTTGAATGAAGTCATGACTAACATCTAATCTGCTTCCTTTGTAGGGGAAAAGCCTTACAGATGTTCATGGGAAGGGTGTGAGTGGCGTTTTGCAAGAAGTGATGAATTAACCAGACACTTCAGAAAGCACACTGGTTCCAAGCCTTTTAAATGTAGTCACTGTGACAGGTATGTGACTGAAATGCACCTTTTAAAATCATAGTTATTTTTAATGCCTGTTGGAAAGTGAATCTAGGCTGCTTTTCACTTGTGAAGGAATCATTTGGGGATGCAACTGTTTGAGGGATCATTGTATATTTAGACTGGGGGGAAAAAAACCCAAATGACTTTTATTTTACTAATTATTGGGATGTGGTCTGTAGCCTGGTGTGGCCGAGGGGTGTTGAGTAGTCCTTAGTTTTACCACTCTGGGTACCCACAGACACCTTGAGTGCTCCTGTGTATCCAAAGAATGGCAAATCTCTTCCACCAGCTGTGTTTTGGAGTACCAGAGCCAGGGGGGTGCCCCAGCCATGCGTATCATGTCCGGTGTGCCAGCAACGATGGGCTAATGCTCACCCTGACTCTTGCCTTGCAGGTGTTTTTCCAGGTCTGACCACCTGGCCCTTCACATGAAGAGACACCTCTGAATGGGTCAAGAGGTGAATCCTGCGGGCTAAGAGGCGTCAAGGTTGAAGAGCCTTGAGCAGAGGGATGCGTGTTCCAGCCAAAGCATGCCATTTTGCACCCTACCCAGTTGCCTCCAGGACCTCACTTCCTTGCAGGTCTTTTGAGGGCTAATAAGTCATGTAAGAAACGGCATAGCAACCACGGTGTGTGATGTTTGGGGTTTCCTGGGCTCACACACTGGTATCTAACCTTCTGAGTGGCTCCTAAGCCTTTGCCGTGAGCATGTGCACTGAGAATGTTAATGATTGGGCGACTGTATGCGATGAGGATCTCTTGATGACTGTATGCTGAGGCACATTTTTTTTCTTGTGGTTGTTTTATAACTGTAAGAGAAAAAAAAAAGTAGTCTGAATGTCTTGTATGTGAGGGATATCTCGTGAGATGGGACGACCACCAATCATTTCCAAGGGGTGGGGGGGGAGGGAGTGTCTACACCTTTTTAGAGGGAAAACAGAGAGGGGAAAGGGGGAGGGGGGGAATAGAAAGAGTCAGGATGCCAGAATGGAGATAGGGGAACCTCCCCATTCCTGTGTGAGAGGAGCTTTAGGTGTCTGGTGCAGCTATTAAACGTGCAATGTGTCAAGTAGCTTGTTTTACTTGCTACAGAGCTCATTTGTAATCCATTGTATAAGCTGTGTATTTACAAATGTAACACAACTATAACTTTTCATTATAATACCAAGGTTATTGCATGGTTCTGGGGAACTATATGCTTTTCCATTCTTTAATCAGGACTGCAGTTTTGATTCCAGTTAAGAGCAGCTAAAATACAATTGGTCTAATGTTACATAATGTATGGAACATGAATAATTTTTTCTGTTGGGTGGATAAAACCACTATTGGTTAGAAACTGATTTTTCTCATGCAGCTAATTTTTCTCTTATTTATGCCTTGAGGACTAACTTCTGGTTTTCTAGCTGTTAATGCACTGTTGACCTTAATAATGGTGCCTTATGCAAGTGACCTTCTCTTGTAGGGGGTCTTATACAGGGGTATGGGTGATGCATGCTTTATTAAGGCTCTCTTTTCACCTGGCATTGTACTGTATCAAATGTATAATATGAGGGGAAAAAAAAAAAAAGGTTACTTCCAGGGTCCTCCTTCACAAAGACAAATATAGAGAAAAGTCATTCATGTCAGTACAGTATTTGTTTAACTTAGACTCTAATTTAACTGTGTTACAGTATAATGCATATGCCAATTGAATACCTGACCAGTTCTGCCACCTTGAGACTTTTTTTTATATTGACCTTGCACAACAACTGTGTATATACACACCCCAACTGTACTTAATATGTCGAGTTTTCATACATATTAAAGATACAGAAGTATTAAAAGAAAGAAAAAGGAAAAAAAAAAAGATGTATTTGCTTAAAAGGCACAAATTCCACATCTATATATCTAGCTATCTGTTGGTCATATAGAAAGAAACTATATTACTTTTTTTTCTTTTCTTTTTTTTTTTTTTTTAAGAAAGTGGGCAGAAAAAATAATTGTGTATGTATATTTGTGTGTACAGTCTGTGTATGTGTGTATATATATAGATAATATATAAATATTTTTTTTAAAGAGGAAAAAGAGAAAAAAAAATTAGAACACGTAACTAGAAAATGCCACAGCCCATCAACATCTTCCCTCTTCCCCACTCCCCTCCCCCCCCCTTGCAGTATGGTCATTAAGGAGACAAAGAAATGAAAGATAATAGTTAAAAATCTAGCTTTTTTTTTTTTGTGGGTTTGTTTTCTTGGTTTGTTTTGTTGTTTTTTTGGTTTTTTTTTTAGAGGCTTTACCTTTAGCTTAATGGTATGCTGAAGGCTTTGTTGGCAATTCAGTCCTCCTCAGACTGCTGACTGTGTTTTGTAGTGATTAGGTTGTCTGGAATAGCGTATCTGTGGCCATTTGAGAATGATATGAACCGAATATTGGCATGCTAAAAGAATATTAGCTGTGTGCAGATGAAGTGCACTCGGGTTTTGGCCTCCCAGCTTGCTGGAGGACCTGTGAGTGAGCTAGTCGTCGTGGTGGTTGAGCTCTAATTTTACATAGTTCAGCTAAAATGAAGACTGTTTTTTCCTAGAGTAGAAATAGTCTGTCCAAAAGCAGTAATGTTTTGTTTTTGTTTTGTTGGGTGTTTTTTTTTAAACCAGCTCACTACAGTTGATGCAATGAAACACGTGACCTGTTTCTTTTTCTATTTATTATTGGTCTTGCTTCCCCTATGCTAATATTTTGCTCTATATCCTCCTGGAAATGTATGTAGCTAAAGCGGTTTAAAAAAAAACACAAAACATATGCAAGTGATCTGGTTCTAAGGAACATGCAGGCTTAAGTCATTCTCATTTCACTTTTTTTTTTTGGTTTAAATTGCCTGAAAATGCACTTTTTTAATTATTTTTTTTTCTTTTAAACTTTTTTTCCTTCCCCTGAGCAATCACTCTCCCAGGAAAAATAAAAGGATTTCTGTTCAGAGTTGGGTTTTGTTGTGGGTTGGGTTTTTTCTTTAGCTCCTTTGTTTGCATCGTCCTTGGCTTAGCCATAATTCTTATAAAGTAAATGTATAAAAAAACCCAAAATAATATAAAAAAAAAAAATTAAAAAAGAGAACAAACAACAACAACAAAAATACAACCCCAAACAACAACAGCAACAACAAAATTAAACTTGCACTGGCTTGTCTCAATTGTGAAATACCATCAGACTCGTGTGGATGGGGTGGGGCTGTGTGCCATATGTCAAATGCCTGTAATTTTCTTAATAAGCAAGTACATTTTGTTCAGGTGATAACTGAGCCTCAATCAAGCTGAAAAAAAAAATAAATAATAATAATAATAAAAAAAAAACTATAAAAAAAAGTTTTTGCTTGAAATTTAAGAAGAAGAAGAAAAAAAAAAGTTTCTATTAGTGAAATTTCTTTTTGTTTTTGTTTTTTGAAGCACCCTGTTATCTAAAGAATCTCTTTGTAAGATTTTTGTAAAAATTTTGTTTTACAAGATTTTATTTGAAATTGTTTTTTGCAAGATTGTTATATTTCTGTATGAATGTATTTTTTATTGGAATAACATAAAAAAGAAATTCTTATCAGCATCCTGTGTCTGCTTTTATCTTTCTCTCGTGTCCCGCACACCAAACCGTGTCAAAGCTTTGCCTTCGGTCGCCTCCTCACAGGTACAAACACTTTTGTGTCAGGTTCCTTTGTGAAAGACAAGCCCTGATGAGAGGATAATTTTGGCAGGAGAAACTAGAAGTTCTTCCATATCTGAAAAGCTGTTGTTGACTCATCTTTTTGTTGCAGCAGAATAAATAGTTAATGCAATTGTTACTGCAAGACTGCACCTTTATTCCAAATCGCTTGCTCTGAAGAGGTGAATGCACATAGGACAAGTTCTGCATGTGGGAAAGGAGATTCAGTGGGCATTTAAAGAGAAGGAAAACACAGAAAAGCAAGGGCTGGAGGCACCTGTTCTTAGCTTTCAGTGCAGAGTGTGGGCCTTTGAACTGCCCAGGCAATGGGGGGAGCAAGCCTGAAACTTTGAAGGTGCAGTTGTGGGAAAGAGCCATGAGAGATCTGCCTGGCCCAGATCTGAGTCTTCTGTAGGGCTGCCCTGACCCACCTGCTGTTGGTGACCTTCAGCTTGCCAAACACAAGCCTTAATGAAGCCTCAATGAACTGCATTTTTTCAGAGCAGTGGCTGTTCAAAGTGTGCTTCGCATGCACACTGGCTTGGGACACATGCAAGTCTCATTTAATGTTGCCCTGTGGCTTCTGCTTTGCTCAGGCTGGTGTTAAAAATCCCTTGAGCATCAATTAAACTGGTTCCATTTGTGTCCAAGTGATGTGGGTTCAGTTCACAGTAAGTGAATGTTTCATGGGTTTAGATGAGCAGTGGTCCCAAAATGAAGCAGTGAAGAACTGAATCAATAAATACAGACTGAAGGAGAAGCACTGTGGAGGCGAGGCTTTTGTCACCTACCTTAGTTAGCCCTGTGGTAGACTAGTCAGTAGGTAATGTACCTCCATATAGGAAGGTACACTAGGAAGAAGAAATGGCAACTGAAGCAAATTCATGATCTTCAAGGTGAGGAATATATTCAATTTTACTCCTGGTGCAGTATCTCACACAAACACAGCTGTCCTCTGGGAATCTTACTTACAGTTGCAACAGAAAAAAGGGCTGCCGAGGCTTAGGGATTGTGACATTTTTTGTCTCTTCATCTCTATAGAATGTAGAAATGGAAATATTTTTAAAGAACTGAGCTTGACCTTTGAGCTTCTCCACCCAAAATGTTCAATGGGTGTGTAATACAGAACAAGGATTGGCAAATTTTTGCCTGTTTGTTGAGTGTGCGTCATCTAGGGCTGTATCTTACTGTACCTTCTGAAAAATAAAAGGCCTGATAACTTTGTTATTAAGGGTGTTAGGGAGATCATATCCCCTCTTTTCCCTCCGATTGTACTGAAGATGCCCACAGCGCTCAAGACAGGAAAGGCTAATGACAGAGCTATTGGGCAACAAGGAGACTACAAAGGAGAAAGCAGGTAGCCTTTTCGGGGTTGGTGCATTTCGACATGCACATCTACTGCAGGCTTGCTTCATTCCAGGTTTTGAAATGCACAGCAGATGGGAAGGGATGGGAGTTGGAGGGTGAAGAAGTCAGGTGCTTAGGTATGGACCTGGATTAGTAGCCTCAGCAAGTTCCAACAAATTCAGCTGAAGCTAACAAGGTGAAAATTAGGACGGAGCTTGTGAGCCAACATGTTAGCTTCTTTCTGCAAAGGTTAGATATGGCCTGTTTGTGCACTTACATGTATGTGCATGCAAAGGTCAAGATGAAATAGTTAAAATCTCCAAACAATATTTCTTTGGGTATTTGGTTGATTTTTTTTTTTCTCCTGGGTATGGAAAATCCTGGCATAGAAGCAGTCAGTGCAAGTAGGGCATAGCACAGTTTACCAACTTATTTGAACAGCTGTGTATTATAAATACAACATGGCTTTGAAGTTCACAGCAGACAAGTGATTGCTCTTTTCTGACACTGGATGTTCATGTTGTTTAGAAATTGTCTCTCTCCTCTCTAAACCATATTATGATTTGTCACAAACTGGATCTAGTATTGTTGTGCCTGTTAAAGCATGCTGAAGACGAGCTGCGTTTCATTCTCTCCACTTTTGAAGCCGTGTAGGGAACCTCTGCCTTTGTGGCTGTCCTTTAGCTCTTCCATTCCTCTCAACTACTTGAGCATTTGCTCTTTATTTTCTTTAATTGCACTGAAAGCTCTGAGGAATAAAAAACAGCCTCTGTAAGCTGCACAAATAGCAGCAGCAAAATTGTAAATGGGGAGAAGGAGAAGCACTACGGTGGCTGTTTCAAAAAGTAGCTGTTATTTATGCAGCACCAAAGGAGTTCATGAGCTTACATATTCAAAGAACAGGGAGGGACAATCTTTAATAAGGGGAATGCTCCATGGTCCATCCATTGGAGATCTCCTTAGCCTTGTCTGAAGGAACGAGATAATGTGGATTGAAACAGTAAGGGGAGCTCTAACTGCACAAGAGCTGGGGGGACACACACAGGTAAAGAAGGTTTCCCCTCTGCCTTTTAAAGCATTTCTCCTTGTTCCTCCATTTTTCAAAAATTCCTTGGAGATAAAATGGCTCAGACAGAAAATCTCTGCAATACTTCTTTGTTCCAGCTTTGCTTCTTCACTGGTTTATAGAGTAAGCAACACCAGTACTCCAGTTCTTTATTTCTGGTGACAAGAGGTTAGCTAGCAGCTCATACCCCCTCAGAAGTCAGCCTGCTTTTGCTTCATCCCATGGGATTATGTAGCCAAGAGGCATTAAGAAGCACTTCTGAAATAAAGCCTCTGACACGGCAAGAAACTCTGCTGAAATTATACAGTCCAAGGCAATAGTATTTTTTTTCCTTTTTCCCCCTTTAGCTCTTTTGCCTCTTCACTGCCTGTTTCATCCCTTATTCATGGTCCCTGGATATATGGCATTTATTTTTGATCAAACCTGTAGCAATACTGTCTCATAACCATTTGAGCTCTTACATATAAAGGAGAATGAGCAGACAGAGTATTGCTTTTGCACATAGGTCTACAGAGGTTTAATCAGGCTAGGATTCTTTGGAGCTACCCTGGGAAATAAGGCTTTGCAGGTTCATGCATTAATATTGTGAAGCCTTGGTCAAAAGCTCACTTAAGTCAAGGAGAAATTCCTTACTGAATTCACCTTGCTCCAGACACAGTCATTTTTTTCATACAGCTGAACCTGAGGAAGAAGTTCATCTGAAATCCATTCAGAACCAAATTTTCATTCAATGACATTTTATGACTATATTATGTCCATTTCCCATTAAACATCTGATAGGTAGAGTTTACAAGTGCAAGCATTGCAAAGCTGGTTTGTTGTTGGTTGTGTTTGTTTGGTTTTTTAACAGAAGTGTGATTTTTTTCCCCTGAAATTTATTTTTGATTGCAGACTGCTGATAAACCTTGTCATTTGTCCAGCATTTTCAGTGGTACAACCGCTATAGAATAATTTTGTGAGTTACAGCAGTGACTATGTTGAACTGCCATGTTTTCAATCTGAACACAGGTTATTAGCTGAGAAATTATTAATTGTAGAATCCTAGAATGGGTCAGGATGGAAGGGACCTCAGAGAACATCTATTCCAACCTCCTGCCATAGGCAGGGACACCTCTCAACTAGACTCAGCTGCTCAAGGCCCTACTTTGGCCCTCCCTGGGCAGCCTATTCCAGAGTCTCACCACCCTCCTACTGAAGAACTTCTTCCTAAGATCTAGTCTAACCCTACCCTCCCTCAACTTCAAACCATTCCCCCTTGTCCCTGTCCCTAGACATCTTCATGAATAGTCTCTCTGCAGCCTTCCTGTAGGACACCTTCAGGTACTGGAAGGCCTCTCCAAGGTACCCTGGAGTCTTCTCTTCCCTAGGCTGAACAACCCCAGCTGCCTCAGCCTGTCCTCATAGCAGAGCTGCTCCAGCCCTTGGATCATCTTTGTGGCCTCCTCTGGACTTGCTCCAACAGCTCTGTGTCCTTATGCTGGGGACACCAGAACTGGATGCAGTATTGGATGTGGGGGTCTCAGCTGAGCAGCATAAAGGGGCAGAATCCCCTGTTTTGCCCTGCTGGCCACGGTGAAGAATTAACTGAATTTGTAGGATACTATTAACAAAGGGGACGTGTGGCTTTAAAAAAAGTGCTGCATCAGATAGAAGGCAGCATCTTTTGTTAAACCAAAAAAGAAACCATGCAGAGTTTGCAATGGAGGCTACAGATTGGCCACGGTCTTGAAATATCGGTTTATAATTTGTCGGAGCTAAAATAACTCCATAAAGCAAAACTGCTAAGGTGTCTTAGGATGATGTATTATGCAGAGGTGCCTCCAGTGCAGCCACTCTGGATTGGTACTGTGATAGGAAACATATGGTATATGTGTTTATGTTTAACAGTTAAGGAGGTATAGAAAGCAATTGGGAGGTGATGTATTTCTTTAATGGGTGAGTAAAGGCTCATATGTACAGTTAAAATAGTATATAAAACCCAAGCAACATTTCTTTCTTTTTTTCCCCAGCACAAATGAGGCAACGCAACAACACACTTAAGTAGATTTATTTGACTTGTTTCACTTTAAATAATTTTAATGAGAAATTCTCTAAATGTTTTTGAGCGGAGACAGAAAGTAATCTGGTAACCACATGTCTTGATGTGAGCCAAGCTGCTCTTTAACAGCACTTTCTTTCAATACAATATAAATTTAGCTGGAATTAGCATTGCTGTATATTATTCCCTCAGTGCCTCACTTGCTAAACCTCCATGTTCTTTTTATTGCCTCTGTGTGTTTCTGGAGCAAAATGTGTGGTCAGCTCTGGACAAAGGCAAATTGCCTAACAGGTCTGGCAAAGGCAGTGTGAATTCTGTGACACAACAAGCACCTCAGTAATAACTCAGGAAGGCAGCAGATCTGTGCTGGATGCAGTAATATATTTTTCCTGTATGGTGCTACCTTTTGGATTTGATACTGAGTGTTTCCAAAATCTAGTTATGCATGCAGAGCTGTATTTTTCTGACTTTTATGTACTTCACCTTACTGTATGTTATTGCACTTATAAGATCTATCTTTGAACATACAGTGACAGTCAAAGACTATTGTTCGTGTCTAGGCTTTGCTAGGCAAGTTACTCAGTCTTCTGGGGGCTTCTTTTATTTGTTTTTGCTAAGGATGAGGAGGACATTGAGGGCAACTGGATTTTAATAGATCCTTACTGTAATTAATTATTCATCAGCAGTAGAAGTGTTAGCATTGGTAGTCAGACATGCAGAGGAGGCTGAGATCTTACTATGGTGAACCTACAGGGAGAAAGGCTCTTCCATGCAGGCCTAATTAGACCACAGCACATTTGGAATTACCCACATCCAAAGGGAGAGGAAGTACTCTTTCAAACTGTTCTGATGAGCTCAGCTCCTGTCCTTTTCCTGGTCAGACAGATAATGCTGTTGATATTTCACTATAATTCCATTCAATGGCTCCTGCCTGTCACAGGTGGACTCATTCTGGACACCAGGATGAGAAATGACGATGCAGAACACTGGGTTTCAATCCATTTCAGTGAGCATTTTTAGGTGGGACTTCATAATGCGCATCTCTCTCTCAATAACTAAAATATTCCTTATCATTTCAGCATTTTGTTTCCTCACAACCTTCTTTTGGCAATGACTTTGCTATATTCTATGTCAAATGCTGTGGATCTACCAAGATTTCTTCTTAATTTGAAAAAAAATACAATGTTCAGAATTAATCTTTAATCCTGCAGATAGAGAAGAGTAAATAAGAGATGTAATAATGTTATAATATTAATGGGATTTGAGCCTCAGTAGGAAACAGATGCATTATTCATGAGGATTGATGGTCTTTAGTGTCCCAACCAGCCCGTTGTGGGGCTTTGGAGGTATTAGACTGGTCACCAGAGAGAGGGTGGCTCTAAAGCTCAATGAGCTCAACTAAAAATATCACTAGAATTATAAAGCCAAAACTAATCAAATCCGAAATATAAATATGATGATACAAATCCATCCCCTAGTTATCTCCAGAAACCACCCTGCCTCAAAGGACTGTCAGTGACTTGTCCCTCATTATCTTTAATCAGGCAGAAAAGGCACTGGACACCAGGGTGGCTTAGTGTGACAGGGCGCTGCAGGTGATGTCTGCAGGGCTGTGCTCCTGCCACATGTGAGCTGTCGGCTGGCCCTCACCCTGCTAGTGAAGGAAAGGGCAGCAAAGACACAAAGGTCTGGCATGCTGACGTAGTGCCTGTGAAGTCCTCTCTAGCTTCTACTAATTTCTATCCTCAAAGTCCAGACTGCAGATGCTTCTCAGGGCAAAACCAACCTGGATGCCTGTAGGTGAAAATTATGTGGTAATGCAACAAGGATGCTGACCAAAGGAGATTTCTGCAGTAGGGATTCCAGCACTCACACGGATGAGACCTATCCAGACTCTGTGCTCTGTGACAGGGCATTATTTATCCTGTTTATAATGGACAACTTAAATAATAATAATAATAATAAAGAGTGTACATTCTTTTGTTGATGTGACAATGGAACAGGATGCCCAGGGAGGTGGTAGAAGCCTCATCCCTGGCGGTTTTTAAGTCCAGGCTGGATGTGGCTCTGAGCAACCTGATCTAGTGTGAGGTGTCCCTGCCCATGGCAGGGGGATTGGAACTAAGTGATCTTTGAGGTCCCTTCCAACCCTAATAATTCTATGATTCTATTTACCTAAGTGGAACAGGCAATGCAGTTGGAGTATCTGCCTGAAGGGCTGCAACTGCTAGTCACCAAATAAATGTAACTGTGCAATTCACTATGAAACATATACTTGTCATTACACATTGTCTTGGGATAGTGATGAGGTCATAGAAACCTAATGTGTTTGGTCCAGAGAGAGAAGATGATCCATAAAAGAATAAAGAGCTGTGAGATAAAGCTCCTTTTGACACAAAGTAGCACCCAAACTCTGCTCAGGCAAATATTTGTGTCCACAGTGTAACACGAAGCAGACTCAAGCTTTGGTTTTGAAATAAGGTTCATGCAGACCCTCTTCTGACACTCACCTCCTGTCCCCTGAGACACTAAAAACTGCACAGGACTTCTGAGCACCATAGAAAACAGGGACCAGCCCTGATAATGGATGTGGAGCCCCAAAAAAGAGATGGTCTCAAGCCTTCTGAGTTTAAGGAAGGAGGTAGCTCCTGTGACACTGATGTTTGAAAACACAAATCAGAGTCAAGGTGCTAAGAGTAGATTTAGATTACCCTTTATTGCGTCCTTTCACTCCATGGCTTGCAAGTATGAGCTTACGTTTGAAGTTAAAATGAAGTTCTTCATGTGAAGAAAAAAATAATGTCAGAACCTAAAGAGCCCAAGAACCTTCCTATCTTTTGTTACAATATACACACACATGCACACACTCATGAACAGAAACAGATTATTCTTGTCTCGGATTTTCATTTTCTATATGCTGTTAAATTCCAATAAAACAACATTCTTCAAGAGTAATTTATGAGAGAGGGACTGATAATACTAAACTAGGATGTAAGATGAAGCCAGCTGAAAACACTGAATAAAATCAAACAGCCTGTGCTAGTGAAACAGAGGAAAATAAATATATATATATAAGCAAAAAAAAAAAAAAAGGCAAATTTTCACAGTTCTTTTGAGTTTAACACCTTGTGGGAATATGAGAAAACTAAGCACATCAACAATGAACTTGTTGATGTTTGTATTTAATGAATCATAGATCCAACCTTCCAAAAAATAGGAACCAGGTCTTAAAAAAATTAAGTTATTAAGTGAAAGATTGCTTTAAATGTCTGAAAATTAAACCAGTAGTGATTTGGATCCAGCAGTGTACACTCAGAACATGTTTTGATGGTCTTCTTGGAAATGAAAGTTAGAAATTTCTGTTTTAAAAGTTGTGACTGTTTGAGGTCTGTGAAGCTGAGGGAGAGTAGATTTAAACTGGATCTTAGGAAGAAGTTCTTCAGTATCAGGGTGGTGGAATAGGCTGCCCAGGGAGGCTGTGGCTGCCTCCTCCCTGGGGGTGTTAAATGCCAGGTTGGATGAGGCCTTGAGCAGCTGAGTTTAGTTGAGAGGTGTCCCTGCCCATGGCGGGGAGGTTGGAGGAGATGATCTCTGAGGTCCCTTCCAACCTGAGCCATTCTGTTATTCTATGAATGTCTGGAAAAAAAAACAAAACCACCTTCTAAGTCTGTCAACATGGTCTCTCTTCTCCTAAAGCCCAGAGAAGCAAATGAGTGGTTAGAAGTGCCTGAGGAACATCATTACATATTCCTCTGTGAGAAGTCTACATGAGCATTACTCTGAACTGACTTTTTTTCTCTTTCTGTGTTCCACCTCACATTTTTATCTCATTATTCTTAGCAGTGGTAAGTAACTATGACAGGAAGACAGAGTGGAAAATTAAGGCTTGTTAAGACTATTATACACCAAAAGGATCATGTCATAAATGAGATTTGAGTCTGCCCAGTTTGGGATATAATTAAGTAATCATGTTCAAGGTGGATGGGTTTGAGACAATAAAAAGCCACTGGAGGTTGTTCAGTTTCAAAGGGGCAAATCTTTTTACGCTGAGAAGTTACACAGATGGGATTTTGGCAGCAGTGAGGGGCACTGGCTCCCTCCCAGCTGTTAAACGTGGGAATTTCTGCCCCTGAGAAGGAAGAGTAGCTCCAGTCATCCCTTCATCCTTCAGGATGATCTTTCTGCCAAGGCAGTGCTATTTTCTGGTCTCATTTGCCATGACACTATCACCACTGCATTCACCTCTGGATTCAGTCTGCAGGAACCTCTTAAGAGTAAGAACAATAAACTCAGCACCCTGGGGTAGAGTTGCAGGTACTGAGAATTTCACCATCATTTAATTCACTTTTGAAGAAAGTGTGTTTAAAAGCAGCCACCAAGGCTGTGAACAGTGAGCATATTTCAATACTATGGACACAACAAGGAAGCAACACCAAAACTGCAAGAGGAATACAGCGAGGCTTTCTCTTGGCTTTGAGAGAATACAATGAGGCTAATGTTACTGCTTTCTCATTTTCCTCCCCTGTTATCAGCATGGAAAGCTGGGCAGGACTTGGCTGAATCACTGCTCAGAAACCAGTCCAAAATGGGAGTGAGTCAAACAGCATATGGGATAAAGAGGGATGTGTGTGTTTAGTGTCAGTAGGGTTTGTCATGCAATTCTTGAGGTCATAATGGATGACTTTTCTTTCCTGCAAGTAACCACAACCAAGATATGAATCATTTAGAGGAATTACTCTGAAAGCTATCATATCATAAAGCTGAAGAATTTTCCACTGAAACCAGCAGCTTAGCAGAGCTTTAGAACCATGCTAACAAAGATGGTACCTTGCTGGCATATCTATTATTGCACACTCACGAAGAGATGGAGCTGACAAGGGGGAGGGAGTGTTAAAGGAAGTGAGAGAAGAGTGAGTATTAAAAGAAAAAGTGGCAAATAATACTTTAAAATATTATATTCTTCATGTCTAAATTCAAGATTTAAATGTAGAGTATATTTCTGCCCCAGCCTGGTTGTCTTTCTTCCCTCCTCCTCCTCCTTTCTTAATTCCTCAGAAAGGAAAAGCAGGGGGGAAAAAAAATCTGTCCTCAAGGTTTTGCTCTCTGCTATTTTTCACCTTTTCCAGTCTGCCACTTCTTCAAATGGAAATGATGCCTGTTTATGATTTCAAGCCATGCAACAACAATAACCAAGACTGAAGTTCTTACTTTGATAATTTTGCTTTCAATAACAATCTCAGGGAGGAGGAAAGGGTGTGATGGGACATAGCTACATCCAGCAACAACAATAAATTACCATTGTTAAAAAAAAAATCAATTAGTCCTGCTATCTGTATGGGGAAGTCCTTCCTAATCTCCTTGCTACCATGTTGGAATGTTGAGGAAATTGGGGTCCTGTGGGAAGGGACGGTAGAAGTTGTGGAAGGTGGCTCCCTCCTCATCCTCAGCACTGGGGAGACCAGGCTAGTGGTGACCCTGAGAAGAGCATTTGGTGGTGGTATCACTCCTCCATGGAAGCAGTTGATAGGAGGACAAGCTTTGGGTGTGGATGGGTGCTGCAGCAGTGGGGCACGCTCAGCAGATGTCCCTGTGGCCCTGGCAGTGGGGGATGAGTCAGAGGGACCCATTGTCCTGCTCCCCCATTGTTTCCCCTGCATTTGCTTTCACAGCTACTGCAGATGGGCATTCCCCCTTTGGCAGATAGACGTCTGCTTTTCCAGTTCATGTTACTGTAACATAGGCTATCATCACCTGCATCATTGTTGCATCAGCATTGCCTGGTGATTTTGTCAGTCTCAACTTCTTTGTTGTGGATTCCCACTGACAGGCCCCAGCTTAAGAAAAACAAAACAAAACAAAACAACCCAAAACACAAAAGATGTATGGCTGTTGTTAAGGCTTGAAAACAAAGACTGTCAAACAGCCAGCCCTGCTAAAGAATGAGGGCATTGAATTAGCCTACCTGTACCCCACCGTGCTGAATCTGGTCCAGCTTTCAAAAGGGCTAGTTCAGCAAAAGCAGTGGCAAGGAATCTAATTAGACTCAGCTGCTCAAGATCCTCATCCAACCTGGACTTCAACATCCCCAGGGAGGAGGCAGCCACAACCTCCCTGGGCAGCCTGTTCCAGAGTCTCCCCACTCTCCTACTGAAGAACTTCTTCCTAAGATCCAGTCAAACCCTGCTCTCCATCAGCTTCAACCCATTCCCTCTGTCCTATTGCTAGGCACCCTTAAGAAAAGTCCCTCTGTCTGCCTGAATACTGTGCATTATACATTGCATTTTAAGCTAAGTAAGATCTCTGTCCTTGACTTTTACGAGAAAAGTAGATTTCAAATAAATAGGAAGATTAATATTGACTGAAATAAAACAAAGCAAAGCAAAGCAAAGCAAAACAAAACAAAGAAACAAACAAAACAGGCAAAAACATTCCTGTTTGAGAATTCAGGTTACTGAAGGTACTAACTGAGTCACTGTGGCACCTCAGCTGTTACACAATATTTTATTTTTACTAGTGGGTCAAATGAGTCAGCTGACTGTAGAGAGGATTTAAGACAATAGTGTATGGGTGAGTAGAAACATAACCTGCATACCTTTACTGTCTCCACAAGGTATTTTTCCTTAACTTGACGCCAGACTCATTTGATAGAAGTGACTCAGCTTTTGCTGACTTGGCCCTGCCATTGACAAACTCACCTTGAGGACATGACATTTTCTCCTCCCATAGATGGGCTTGCAACATATTGCCAATTTTAAAGGTTGAAATTTCAGCAAGAAGAGTAAAAGAGCATGCTTCTGAATACTTTCATAAGGCTCATGAACACATCTTCTTACTTCCCTTGAGAAGAATGTGAAAACAGGAGGTAAAGATGGTCAGCAAACCCTCACCAATGTACAAGAAGAGACATCTTCAACCTCTGCTGGTTTTTATTCCTTTCAGTGAGAGTTCTACTTACTCTTCATTTCCATCCCAAGATGCAACAGTTTAGAAAGGACAATACATTGTAAAATAATCTCAGTTAAGTCTTCACCTTGTTTAAATCAGCACATCTCCAAACATGACAGTTCAGCTACCTGCTGAGAATCCAATTGTCATGAAAAAAAAACACCCAGAGAGCACTAAACCACCCTTTATTAATTTCATAGGTTCATTTATTTCACAGATTTAATTCACACAATCTTTGTGAGGCAGTGGGCCCTGCTTTAGTTCATGCTTTCCTAAACTGTTGACTGCTGTGATATTGGACTGTCACTTCCAGACTGAAGTTCTATTTTCAGCTAATGTGAACCAGGGTAGCTCAGTAGATGCTCCTATTTATGTTACATTTGAATCCACTCTGTGATCCTTTCAGAGTTATTGTTAAGGTGAAAGAGGCTGAAGGAGGAAAAATGATAAATTCTAAAGAGGGTTAGAACATTTTTTCAAGTGGCTTTATCCCCAGTGAAATCACAGCTCTGTATAATTTATGGGCAGAACAAGGCACCTAGAAATGGGGTTCAGAGAAGCCACTGCTTTGTGTGAAGTATTAAACAGTAGGAAATGACAAAGAAATGTTCAGACTTCTGCTCTGCCATGAAAGGTTGTTAAACGAATATGGGATTAGAGGAAAACACCTTCTCCCATTTCAGATTTGCAGCTAAAAATGACTCTTGGAATTAGTTTCATCTGTCAGCTTCATCTTTTCTTGCAACTAGCAGAAGTGATACTCTCTTGGTATATGAGATCCATGTTCATCTATCTTTGGGACCCACTTCGGAGCAAGAAGTTGCACCAGTGCTTTCCACAGTTCAGAAAAGGCAATCATTCTCCTTGGAGTATCCTGAAATGGTGCTAAAATTCAGTATTCAGCTGGAATTGCTCCATTCTATAAAGATTAAGAAAATACTAATTGAAAGAAAGAATGACATTTTGTTTCAGTAGGCTGCAGAGATATTTCTCAATGCTTATTTAACCCCTAAATCTATGTTTCTGAAATCAGAATAAGAGAGGATTTTGATTTAAGCCTCCCCTGCCTTAACCCCTATCCTGTAACCACTAGACTCCTGAAAATAAATAAAGATACTCATAAAGATTTTGGATGTATTTTAGAATCTAAATTCATATTAACCTGTTTATTAGGTTAGGAACTCAGGTGCAGTTCAACAGCTTGGTTTCTGCAGGGTGTCAGACTGTGAACCTCTGTGTAACAGGTACAGATCAATGACATTTTTCAGATCACACAGATGCAGCCTAATCCATCTGAAGCCAATGGTAATCCTTTCAGTAACTCCAGTAAGCTTTGCACATACCTCTGTACATGTCTGTTAGTCCAGGATGATGTATATTGCTGGTTTCTTCACTGTGGCAAAGGAAATATCAGTAAATGGTCAGTAGGTCCTGCCTATACAATCATCCACAACAGGAGGTATACATCTAGTGGAAGTTGTCCCTGTTCATGGCAGGGGGGGTGGAACTAGATGATCTTCAAGGTCCCTTCCAACCTAAGCCATTCTATGAATCTATGAATTCTATGAATTGTGGTTTTGTCTGGCTTTGTTTCATTTGTTTGGGGGTTGGTTGCTGATTATTCGCACTTGAAGACTTTTCTAAATGAGTTTTGATCTCTAGGAGCCCCTTCCTTGCCTTTGATACTTAAGGGAGGGGAACAGAAATACTTCTTATGTCACATGTTGTGTGTTCACAAGAACAAATAACCAAGATCCCTCCTTTTTCTCCTGCTGCTGAAGCACTCTCTGATAAAACCAGTGCACTTTCTTTTTCCTTCTCCCCCCCCATATGATTCATGGTACTCTGAAGATCTAACATGCTATCTGGTTAGGCATCAACATTTTACAAGAATCATTTTTTTACACCTCCAGATTCCTAGTTCTCCATCAAAGATTTTAGCCCAAAGAGCAGTTAATAAAACTGGCTGACCTCTTGCTCTGGGATTTTTTTATGTCTCTTTCAGACTAAAATTAGATTTCCTCCTTTAGGAAGAGAAACAGGCCAATGTGTGACCCTTGAACTGTCAATCATCTGGAAGTAAAGCAGGGAACCAATTTCTCTCAGAGCAGCAGAATGAAATGCTCCAAAATAATAATAATAATAATCTGGCCATACATATTTACAAGCTCATCTTTATTAGTCTTTAGTATGATTGTTCCTGCCTGATATTCAATTGTAATTTTGGCCCATGGATATATATTTTGACTTAGTTCAAGAAGGTAGTTTAATATCAAATAAATCATGCTTTAAATGAATTAGCCACTAATTAACTGGCAGGTCTCAAATAACAGTCATGTATGGACAATCATAATTGAATGTTCTCGGCGTGCTTGACAGGTGTCTGTATTATGTCCAGTGCTGTTTAAATTTCAGCTGATGATCTGGGAGTAAATATAAAGATGTTGTTGGAAAATATATGACTGGGGGAATGTTGGAAAGAATGGTCAATTATAAGAACAAGCTGATGAAGGGAGATCTCTTTCACAGAGATGCATTTTAATATACCAAATGAAACAACTGAGTTCTCCAATAAAGGACTGTGCTGTCAAAGTGAAGCCTCTTTAAAAGGTATAGGAACATAATTTGCAAGAAACTTGGTGTAAGCTCTGGAAAAATGTCCTAAAAAATGGAAAGAAAGAGAAAGAGAGAAAGAGAGAGAGAAAAAGGAAGGAAGAAAAAAAGAAAGGAAGAAAGAAAGGAAGGAAGAAAGAAAGAAAGGAAGAAAGGAAAGAAGGAAGAAAAGAAAAAAGGAAGAAAAGAAGAAAGGTAGACAAAAAGAAAGAAGGCTTATATATGATCCTTAGCTGGTAAACAGGAATGAGGGGGAAGAGGGAGATGATTTTTCCTTGCTGTGTAGTTACAATTCTAGCAGCCATATGTTAAAATAGCAGGTGAAAAATTGGAGAAGATACAGAGATGGAGGCCCTACCCTAGGAGACATCAAGAAGACAGTCTGTTTAACTGAACAAGACCTTCATTACAGTGCCTAGAAAACCCTCATCATTTCCCTCAGAGCTCCTTTTCCTCAAGCCTTTATACTCACATAGTTAAAAGGTGGTTGTAGCCACTTCTGTGTTGTGGAATATACCTTTAATTCAAACCCTCACAGGGCATGGGCAAATGCTGAAAAATAGAGGGCCCATTAATTAGGGGTGGGAGAAATGAAGGAGAGCAGTGGTTAGAAGAGGAAACCGGGCAAATTCAAACAGGAAGCAAATCACAGTCCTAAGAAAGAGGATGATTTGCTGTCAGGATGGTTTGGCAAAGAAAGCAGGAAAAACTTTGATGTCTGTAGATAAAGACAGGATCTTTTTCTGAAAGAGATGACTTAGAAAAATAAAATGTTGACACTAATACTGGAATAAGTGGGTGAAACAAAAAGTCAATATTTTGCTTCAAAGGTTGGAGCAGAGATCTTTGGCTTTAGTTTCCCATTCCAAGAGACTCTCTGGAAGGAGAGTGCAATTTTGTATAAATATAAAGGGGAAAAATAATCTCAGTGCAAATGATTAAGCACTAGAAATGGCTGCCAAGATGTCAGAGAATCTCCACCCATAAAGATTTGGAAAATGCCATGAGCAACCTGATCTAATTTTGAAGTTAGGACCTCCTTCAATGGGAAACTGAATTAGGTGATTTCCATAGGTCCAGTCTGGCATCAACTTTTCTACTGTCCTGCAGTTTTCTTGATGTTCAGGATGCTGATGACATTTGGTGACACTTAACTTTTATCAAGAATTGCAGAGCCTTCAGATGGACCCTATCTTCTAGGGATGTCCTGTTTTGATCTCTCTGAACAATGGATAGGCAAGGCAACTTCTTCCTAGATGTGGTCAAAACAAAATTACGTGTCATGACTTTTGCTAGTCATATTGAAAAGCCCATATATATAAAATATATGTATTTTTATATATATATATGTTTATTGCATTACTAAATGTATTTGCAAACACACTCTGCTTGAAAGCACTGGAAAGGACCCAAAAGCAGTAATTGGTGATCCAATCTAGATGTTGCTTTGCTCAGGTTTGTTGTATAAATGTAGGTTTTGCTCATGAATAGAATAGAATAAACTAGGTTGGAAGAGACCTTCAAGATCATCATGTCCATCCCATCATCCAACACCATCTAATCAACTAAACCATAGAATACATAGAATAAATAGAATAAACCAGGTTGGAAGAGACCATGGCACCAAGCACCCCATCAAGTCTCCCCCTAAACACCCCCAGTGATGGCGACTCCACCACTTCCACAGGCAGCCCATTCCAATGGGCAATCACTCTCTCTATGATCTTCAGTGTGCTCTTCTTCAGGCACTGGTTTGAGAAAATGGCAACACCATTAAGGTGTGTGGAGTGGATGTCCTCATTTAGGGCAAGATGGCTCATTAGACTTCATTTCAAACCCTGTTGTAAGTTTGAAGACTCTGGAATGGCTGTCATGCTATGGACACAGAGGAGATCAGATGCTAGAGATGAGCACCAGCAGATTCACCTTCCAGCTGGTGCTTTTGCAGGTGCCTTGCAGATAAGCCCTGGCAAAACTCCTCTTGATTAACAGCTTCTGACCAGAAAACTCAACCTTTCACCATAGCTCTGTGCTATGCCATTTGCTGCTCTACTACCCTCATGTATCAACAAAGGAAATCTAGACTAACTTTTTTTATTTCATGTGGTATTATAGGGGAATCATGGCCTTGCTTCTATTCTCAGATTAGTGAGCGAAACAAAAAGGGACCAAAGGGGACTCAAATAGTTTGCCACACAGCCAAAGCAATGGTGACCTTGTCTCTTCAGAGGCAGAGCAGCTAACTGGGCAGGGAGATGCTGTGATTTAGTACCTGTGTGGTTAGATTTTAATCCAATGTAAAGTGACAAAATGGTATTGATCTGAGGGCTGATTTACACTGTCTGAGGGTATTACCAGTTATTTTTAACTTCACTAAATCCCCTATCTGCTATAGTATTGCTGATGCAAATAAAGTTAAAATACTCCAGATCAATCTAGTCTCCCAATGTAATAATGAAACATTTATAACTGCAGCAAAAAAGGTGCACAAAAGCTCTTTTATTCTACCCTGCTCTTAAGAGTTAAGTGAGATTACTGAAGCATGTTCTAAATTTTATCAATTGTGACATATTTTATGCTACTGGCATAGTATATTCAACAAGTGCATTAGGAGAGTGCTTAGCACTTTGTAATTACACCCATATTTCATTTTAAGGTAATTTTATGCTATTCTTTCAAAAGGCATCAAATTTGGGGCTCTAGCCTTGAAACAATAAGATGTGATATTGAAAAGATCAGATCTAAAATGCTCTTCTACTTCTCTAATGGAGTATAACAAAGATACAACGTGCAACGTTCATTCAAAAACCCTCTGTAGTCAAAGAGATAATATTGATTTAAGTCACTATTAATTTAATGAAATGCCATTCTCCCTTTTTTTTTTTCCACCTTCTCTCAATGAAAATTCAGGTTTGCAGTCTCAATTCTCTCAATAAAAAAAATGAATATTCACCATCACTCCTCCTGTGTGGATTTCAAAGTAACTAAACTTTTGTTATGACACACAAGTTTTGCACCTTGGAGCAACTGTCTGACTCAGCACTGACAGCATGGACATGTGGGGACTTTATGTTAAAAAAAACCAACAGACCATTTCCTCTCAGAATAAGTGTTTTCTGTATTTAGCTGTGCTTTGTGCAGGGCCTGAGAGGTTTGTCTGCATCAAGTTCAGTGGGAATGCCACATGTAAAGAGGATGTAAAAATTAGGGATTCAGCAGGACAGAAGCAAGCCTTGGTCTTAACAGAATGGGAGTTTTGAATACAGAGGGATTGGAGCCAATTAATGTAAGGACTAGTCATGGAGAGCCATGGGAATTGTATGATGGAGGAACTGCTGGACTGGATTCTAAATAACAAAGGGACAAGTCCTGATCTCACCAAAGCCAGGGCCTGTTCTTTATGCAAGCCTCAGGCCAATCATGCAGAAGGTGCGGAGTAGTCACCGTCCTGATCCAAGGCTGCTTTCAAGCCTTCCTGCTGTGCTTCAGGGTGCATGCAGGCAGCTTGTACACAGAGTGGCTGCAATTTGGTTGCAAAGCATAATTCCCTGGCACTGCAAAACACACACAAAGAAGCATAAGCTTCTCACCACTTCAGCATTTTTAGACCATATGCAATGAGGCATTCCAATTAGGCTGCATGTTCTTTGCCATTTGAGAGACGTGGTAGATTTATTAATAATCTAACTTCATTTTTTTGTCAGGAATATCTAAGTAAATATAGTTCTGGTAGCATAGGATGAGGCTCAGGAGAGAGGTGTACATTGGCTGGGATGCCTGCCATCAAACACTGCCTCCACATTCAGGCTGTGTCTGTTTGTTGTGTCATGTCTCTGAGCTAGCTTTTTGCACGCTCTTGTACTACCAAGAAGTATCCGAGCTGTAGGAACAAAGCTAAGCAGCTTAGGCTAAGCATCATGGAGGAAACTTTATGCTCCTACTGTTCCAATACTTGCTGAGGGCATCTGTACATGGGCTCTGCTGGGCACAACAGAGCAATCCTTGCTGTAAATAGACACTGCAAAAATCCCAGAAGACATGATAAAAAATGGAGCACTGAAGTGGGGCATGAACATAGACAAATGTAATCCAGCAGGATTCACAGCTGGATTAGCAAATTGAATTTATCATAGAATCACAGAAACATAGAATGAGTCAGATTGGAAGGCACCTCAGAGATCATCTATTCCAACCTCTTGCCATGGGCAGGGACACCTCTCAACTAGACTTGGCTGCTCAAGGGCTCATCCAACCCGGTCTTCTACACCCCCAGAGAGGAGGCATCCACAGCCTTCCTGGACAACCTATTCCAGGGTCTCACCACCCTGATACTGAAGAACTTCTTCCTAAGTTCCGGTCTAACCCAGCTCTCCCTCAGCTTGAAACCATTCCCCCTTGTCCTGTCTCTAGACACCCTTAGGAAAAGTCTCTCTGCAGCCATCCTGTAGGATTCCTTCAGGTATTTTAAGACAGCTCTAAGGTCCCCCCAAGTGTTCTCTAGGCTGAACAACCCCAGCTCCCTAAACCTATCCTCATAGCAGAAGTGCTCCAGCCCTTGGATCATCTTTGTGGCATCCTCTGGACTCATTCCAAGAGCTCTGTGTCTGTCATGCTGGAGACACAAGATCTGGATGAAATATGTGAGTTGGGGTCTCACAAGAGGGCAGAATCACTTCTCTGAAGGGGAAGAATCACCTCTCTAGGTGATACAATTTGAGAGAATAGGAATGCAAACTGCTCAGGGATTTGTTGTATCTCTACAAAGGGTACAGCTCTGACCTCGAGTCCTGCAGTATGACGAGCACCTGATGGGCTGTCTTACAAAAATGCTTTGCTTTAATTAAGTTGGATACTGTAAAACTCCAAGGATTGATGCATATTCAATACAGCTCAGGCAGCTCACCCAAACACAGATAACAGCCCTCAGGTTATACTAGGTTCTAATAAAGTTTGTGTCGGATTTAATCTGTCACTGTTCATGGAACAAACTGTGTTTTGGGGTGGATTTTTTTTTAATCAAGGTTCTCAGGAGGTTTGCCCCATGACTCATTTTCACATTCTCATGCAATGCAACAAAGAGTCACTTTAACCACTGTGGTTCTCCTGGGCTGGGAAAATTCACAGGTGAGTACATCACGGTGCTTGGCATGAACAGCAACTAGACAGTTCCTTTATTTAGAGTAATTAATCCTGCCTGCAAGTAGTGATATTTTGCACAGTCTGTACCATTAAGTGGGAGCCTAGTTTTGAAAACTGATTCTAGTTCCCCAGTTGCATTCTTAGCTAAGGCTGGGTGTGTAACATCCCACAAGGTCATTTAAGGGAAGGAAATACCTCATGTTTCCCAACGTCGTCAGTTCAGGCATGACCTGATTTTGCAATCTTACTCATATTAGGCAATTCCCTTGCATGTCATAGGATTACTTGCAATAGCTCAGGCTACTTGCTTTGAAGGACACTGACCTTGAATCTAAATTATCTGCTCCCTAATATCCCTCACTGCAGGAGAGGAAACAATCTTTCACACAGAATTAGAAGAGGAAGATGATCTTGGAAAAAGCACATGCAAATAACCTCCAACCGCTTGTTTAATAGAGTAAGAGGTCAGCTGCCCAGAAAAATTTACATCCACATGTATCATTACCATTATATAATATCAGACAAAAAATATTTACTGCAGTGGAAGTGCAGAACACGGGGTTAATAACCATTGTAAATGTTCTTTGCTGAACGCCAAACCAGCCCAAAATAAAGCACTCACTGTGCATTAAACAACAGCATCTAATGGTGGCAACCAAGGGGTCAGATAACATTATTGCTTCCAGTTCTTATTCTGTGGATGCATTTTTTGGCCTTGAATCCTCTTTACAGTATAAATTACCAGCTTGAAGAGTGCTTTTAAAAGCAATCCTCTGAACAGGAGTGGGAAGAACATTTAAGCAGCTCCAAGGTCCCCATAGACACAGTGCTGGTGGAAGCTGTCGGGGGAATGTACTAACAGCCCCCAGAAATGCACCATGATTGCCAGTCTCCTTGCTTCAGTTTTAAATTTCCCCCTCTCAGGCATAAATGCATAGGTCAAGTCCACCTTGTCCACAGAGATCAAATATGTTCTCTGCAGCATTAACTTCGAGAGGATTTTCATTTTACAGGCTTCTTTCTGAGGTCGAAATGAAACCTGCCTCTTATTTTGTGAATTCTTTTAATAGAAATCTTTTTCTCTAGGAACCCATGGAGAGGGTTATTGTGTGTTACTGCTTCTCCCCGGGTCAGATTTGCTTTTGTTGTAGTGATTTAAACGGAGCGTTGCCAGCTTACAGCAACAGAGGATATATCCTTATGAGTTTCCTATCAGGAACCTTTATTGCTGGTGTTGTTTCTTAGGCTTACCACTTACCTGAAGAAATGTGGGCAGAAACCCAAGAACTCCGTATGATTTCAGTTGTGTTCGCTGCACATGAAGCTTCACTGATTTTAGATCTCGGGTCCACGTTGTGTATAAAGTGAATGCTACCAGCAGAGTATCTCATATTACAAACACAAAGGATGAAGGCTTGTCTTTATGTTTTCTTTCAGGGAAATAAGGGCAGACTATCTCTAAAACATCTGATGAATTTAGCAACAAGACCCCATGCAGCAGAGGCAGATCTCTCTAATCCCCTTTCTCCTCTAATGATTTCCTCCACAGACAGTTGTAGGTCAAATATTACTCCTGCAGTGGCTATCCTAATACATTTGTTGCTTATAGGAAAGCTTTTTTTCTTCTTCTTCTTTTTTATTTTTGCAATAAAGCCTGTACAAACAGAAAACAATTTTGATCAGCCTTTCTGGAAATGCTTTAAATTCGGTGACAGCTATAGGAGCAATTGTGTCTGGGATTATGAATGAAATGAATTGCATTCAATTATGGAATTGAATCTTTTATTAAAGCACAGGCAAATTCATGTTGCTTCAGTTAATGAAGAACTGTGTGATAACACGCTGTGAAGATTCACTTCTTAGAATACTTGTGCATATGCATAGAAATGGGATGAAGAATTTACAGCTTGTAGGTTTTAACAGGAAAGAAAACAGGATTTCCTGCAGTAGCTGTAGCGCAGCTGTTCAGAAGAACCTAACTAGAAATCTGTTATTTCAATAGGTATAGAGAGTACTAATTCTCTGGTTCCTGGCAGCCTAAAATCAACTTGGGCATCAGCAATCCCTCTGTAGAAAGCCCATCTTGCAAACCTTACTTTAAAATGAAGGAAAATCCATAATTAAGTTTTTCTCCTGCTGTCTGAGCATTCATCAGGCTATACAAAACCCCTGCCTCTTCCTTGGCAAGCTTTTAGCAGGTCACACATCATTACTTTTCCCCAGATTTTTTACAGTGCTTGTACCAGGACACACATCACTGTTTCTGGGAGAGAAACTGAGGCATAAACACAACATGTCCCAGCTTGCTCAAAGCCACCCAGCTCTTTTGGAGACAGGGAGTGAAGCCAGATTTCTCAAGTCCTCATTCAGGATCTCCCTCAGTGCAAATGTAAACAACACACAGGGCAATATGATGTGGAGAATAAGAGCTTAAATGCAGAGAGAATTTGATGCCTGTACTAAAATACATAATCCCTTCCATCCCTTCCTTCCTTCTGAATTCCTCCCTCCCTCCCTTCCTTCTGAATTTCTCCCTCCCTCTCTCCATTCCTTCCTCCCTCTTTCCATTCTTTCCTTCCTTCCTCCCTTCCTTCCTTCCCTCCTTCCTTCCTTCCCTCCTTCCTTCCTTCCCTACTTCCTTCCTTTCTCCCTCCCTCCCTTCCTCCCTCCCTTCCTTCCTTCCTCCTTTCTGAATTCCTTCTGAATTCCTTCTGAATTCCTTCCTTCTGAATTCCTGCCTTCCTTCTGAACTGCTTATACCCTGTGGTTGCTTCAGTGATAAGGTTCAACTGCCCTTACATGTGACTTCTCTGCTTGTTTTCTTTTATGTCATCTTCCTCTCACAAGTTACTACTCCTTGTAGCTAGGGCTGGGAAAGTGACAAGGGAGCTGTGTTTCAGCTGTGGCAATGCAAGGAGCAGATGTCTTCCACATTTTTTGTTTATGGGGTCAGGCTCCTCTCCCTTAAGTGCCGAACATTCAAAAGATGAACATGAAAGTCTGAAATGCTCATTGCAAACTCTCATCTCTCCAGTTATTGGAGAGAAATTAGTTTCTATAGTGGGTATTTACTTGCCCTGTCTTGGCAACCTACATCTATCCATTGTCTGTAAAGGGAACTGAGAGTTTTGCTGAACACAAGCACGTAAGAATGTTAACTAAGGCACAGTAGGTCAGCCTACTTCTGCTTTTTTCATTCCCCCCACTTAAGGCTACATCTCTGCCCAAAGCACAGTTTTGCTTCTCTTGAGTGGAAGAGTGGGGAAAAAGAAGAGAGCCATTTCAATGACAGACCTACCATAGCATTTAGTAGTGGTAAAGGTGATGGCAGGAGTCTGAAACTTGGCTTTTCAGTCCTTGCACAGTTGACAGGTTGCTTTCTGTTTCCTTCTTGCAGTCTTTTGCTTCTCAGCATATCCTGCTGCTTTATTCATAAGGGAAATGTGACTGGAAATGCCAGCTCAAAAATATCATGCACAAAAATCTGCTGCCTCTTTGTGTCTGTGCTGGCTGCCTGTGACATCTCACTCGTTGCCCTTGTAGCTCACCGCTGTTTTCTCTTGCAGTCATGCTAACTGAATTTACATGCTGCAGTGTTTCCAGGACCACTGCTGTCCTTCACTTGCCCCAGTGGCACTACTCAGAGCAGGAGGAAATGGAAATGTTGCAGCTGTCAGAGCTGCCCTTGCTGCCTGGTCTTTGGAAAGGGAACTGAATTAGGCATTAATTACTCTTATTTCCTCTCCTTGTTTTATCCTTCCTTCTCTCCCTCTGACCTTTTTTAAATGTTAGGGAACTCTGATTTCAGACCATCCCTCACCTCCACCTGCCTCTGCCTGGGAAAAAAAACCAACACACAACACCCACCCTCCCCAGAAAAAAAACCCAAAAAACAACAGAAAAATCACAGATGCTTTGCATACCAAGAGACCAAGCATATATGGTGGCACAGGCACCATTCTGCTCCCTAGGGAGCACGAGAAGCTGGGGAAGATTTCAAACAGGAAATATCCACAGCACCTTGGCAGCACACTGGTGGTACAGCCCACTGCACTCCCTTAGAGAACAGAGTTGTTGTTATTTATTATTTATTTGCTCCTAGAGGTCAAGCCTGTGTCTTATTTTGTAGGCCCTTTATAGACAGGTACAACTGGGCAGAGTGGTTTCTAGCTCTGCTGCTGGTTTGTTGGTGACCCCTGAAGCCATCTCTGTTAAAGTATTGGAAAGACCTGGAATTAGACACAGGGACAGAAGAATCTGAGCAACACAGCACATACAGCACAGGCATTGCTCAGAGCACATCAGCTCCATAAACACTTCCCAATGTCTTCCTCCCACCATATTGGCAAGGAAACTGAATGGCAACCATGTGTGTAGGTCTGCACATCACTAAGCTGAGACTAAACACATATAGGCAGTGGGAAAGATTCTTACCTAGGTGTAGGTGTGAAACTGCAATACCAACCCACTGGTAAGAGCCACAGGAGCAAAAGCAGACCTCAGCAACAATATGGAATTTGAGCAACTTATGGAAGGCAGTGTGGAGTATACCAAACCTGAAAGAAGCCTGGATTTGATGATCTGCAGGGAGATTCCTTTCAATTTTAAGACTTGGTGGATGATAAAATCTTTGCATAAATTTACAAGGAGCTTTTTATAGTGAAGGGGGGGATAGGAGATTGAAAGTGCAGACTGTGAAATGTCATGATGGATAAGTTACCACCGATGTTTTCTATGGAAAAGCTGGTAGCAACCCAAGGAGTGTATAGGAAAGGAAAAGTGGGAGGGTGTCTAATCCGTTGAACTCACTCTCTATTTTATAAAGAGTTAGTGCTTTTCCTTCCCTGCCTCCTTCCCCTTCTGACTGATTTGCATGTAGGACTTGCATGGGAGACAGTGAGCATCGTGTAACCACTTAGAATCATAGAATTGTTTTGGTTGGAAGAGACCTGTAAGATCATTAACCCAGCACTACTAGGTCACCACTAAACCATGTCCACAAGCACCATATCTCTATGTCTTTAAAATACCACCAGGGATGGGGACACCACCACTGCCCTGGGCAGTCTGTTCCAATGTTTTACAACCCTTCTGGGGAAGAGTTTTTTTCTAATACCTAATCTAAACCTCACCTGGCAGAACTTGAGGCCATTTCCTGTTGTCCTATTGCTTTTTATTTGGGAGAAGAGACTGAGAGCCAGCTTGCTACAACCTCCTTTCAGGAAGCTGTAGATAATGAGAAGGTCTCCCCTGAGCCTCCTTTTCTCCAGGATAAATAAGAATGCCTTTAAAAATTATTATTAAATTAGGAATAGGAAGATTATAAAGCTCTTAATAATGGTCCTAGCATGCCTGCAGTTGAAGAATTGGGAAAAGGGAGGGAGGACATCTTGTAGCTGCTTTTGCTCTGTGAACCTGGGGGGTGTCCTTCATACCAGGCGGAAACACTTGAACAGAGTGAATGAAGGTGGGAGCATATTTATTTCCTTAAATCCTGATGCCTGTCCCCACATCCTTCCCTCAGCTGAGGGAGTAGTCATGGAAACAGCCAAGGACAGCCTTGCTTCAACAGCAGAGGTTTGGTCCCATCCATGGGCCAAGGAGAAACACAGAGAAGGTAAAAATTCTCTCCAGGGGTGACAGGGTCATCCTTTAATGCATTTAGCAAGTGTCATAAAATCTTTAATTTCACCAAGAAACTGAAGGGGACAGGAGAATCCTAGGTTTAGTGCCTCTGAAGAAGAAGACCTGAGGCAGTTTTGCTGGTCTTGCTTTATGTGAGAAAATGTTCAAAAGAGCTGTTGCAATCTATCATGTCAATAACTCGCAGACAAAAGGTGCCTAATAATATGCATTGACACAGCAGCCCATAATAGCTGTGTGGGAACCATTACATTTATTATTACAGCAATGACCCACAGACTATGGAAACGTTTATTTCCTTCCACAGAAATCTTTACTATTCTTTTAAGTACCATGAAAAGGAGATGAAATGAGAAGAGAGCAGGCATATTCGGCTTGCTAAGAAATAAAAGACATCTGAGCCACTTTCTATTCAGTCCCTGTTCACATCCTTAATAGGAGCAATTAAAGAAATATGCTAAAGTATCTGAGCATATATATCCTGCACAGATAACACTGCTTTCTGTATTCATATCTTTTAAAATGAGGTGAGTGAAAGATGGGAGGAAAGTGCACCTCTTTGACCTTGCCTTCGCTAATATAAACACAGAGCACCGTGTATGTCTCTCGTAGATGTTAAAAAATCCTTGCGTAGCTTTCCCCAGGGAGAGCAGAAGGAATAGAAAGACCTACTCATGACAGATGCTAATCATGTCACACTTGTGTGCACCTTCCAGATACTATGGTGATGAGGCTGTTGGAGTCTCCAGGCAGAATGAAGCATGGATATTTGTGCTGAATAGCCTACGTTTCACAATTTAAAGATGACCCCTCACGTGTGGGCTTTGTTTTTTTCCTATAGGTTTGCTATGTTAATATTTATACAGGGAGGCACTTATATACAGGGAAATATTTATACAGGGAGGTATTAATAAACAGTGGTCTTTCATAAGTCAGTATTCAGCAAGTGAAAGCCATTGTCTTTTATTAATGGGAAGGGAAGGTCTAATAGATTGCAGCATTTTAAAGTCTAAGCACACATAGTTTAATTTTACCAGTTTCTCCCAGGGGCAGAGCAGCATGGATTTATGTCTCATTGTGATGGGGTCCTTGACTGTAAAGCAGCTGACTGTGAAAGTAAAATAATGTATAGATTATGCAAAAATTAATTAAATATTACAGAATGACCATGGTGATTAGAACCAAATAAGAGACTGGCTAGCTTTAATTCTGGCCCAAGATGCAGGCATTGCAACACAAAATTAAGTACCTGATGAGAACTGCCTGGGGGTGGGGGTCAGTTTTCATATCAGACTGAGTCAAAAAAAAGATCATTGTCAATGCTTGCATGGATTGCTCATAATTACTGCCACATCCTAGGGTAACTAAGACTGGGGACTGATAGGACAGCTGAAGTTAGTGTTCAGTGCTGTAGCAGAATGTATTTGAGTGGCCCAATATCCTGAAAAATCAGCAGTGCTTAGTGAAGAAAACCTCCCTCACCTGTTTTTTCAGCATGGCTTGTTTTGGTTTGTTCTATTTTGTTTGGGTTGGGTTTATTCTGATATAGTCCAAAGCATCTTATTGGCTTCTTATGTGGCACATCAACTCCATCAGGACTCTCCTGTCAGCCCAATGACACCTGCATGGCAGTGCAACCCTGGGCAGATGGCAGCGTCCCAGCCCTTCTACCCTGTAGGTGTTTCACCCTGAAGTGAGCTAAACCAGCATCTGAACTCAAGGCTGTGCTCAGAGCAGGGAAAAGGGGTTACTGTGAAATAAGGAACAGATACTTAGTTTCAGGCAGTGTCCTCCCAGTGTAGAAATATTTGAGTAATGAGGGTCCATCTGTCTGTCAGAAACATTCTTATGGCTTCCAGTCATTTTGGAGTATAAACCTGCTTTGTGAACAGGATCCAGCAACAGCAGTACTAGAAGGTCAGTCCATTCCCTTTTCCACACTCAGCCTACTCAGCCTTCTCCATACCCACACTGAGCACTCACCATCCTGGTATGACCTACTGGGCTTCATATGTTAATGTTGCCTCATAATACCACTAGGCTGTTATTAAGGTGGATGTCTGATCTTCCAGAAAGGAAAGCTGTAAAACCAAGCAGTGAAATGAGTAGCTGAAAGTCCCAGGCCACATCTAAGAAAGATTTGAAATTAGAAACTGGAATGGAAGCATGTGCTTTGAAGCCTTTTAACCACAAGTATCTTGGCTTCCTCCTAGCCTCAGCTTTCTTTCATGAAAGGAATAAAGGAATCTACCTCAGAGGGTGTTAAGGGTGTGATTTTTCAGTCTTTAGATGCTAGGTAAAGGGAAAAAAAAAAGATTTAAAAAGAGGAAAAAAAATAAGACTGAGTGGTGAATGGAAGCAAGACTGGGCTTCTTTGATTAATTTCTATTAGAGTGAAGGGGATTATTTTTAGTTTTCCTATCACTTATATCTAAACAGACCTTTAACAAGTATGCAAAATGAACTTTTAACTAATCCATACATGGCAGTGGGTTCCAGGGCTTTTCCTTTTGCTGAATCAGGCCAGGGGTTGCTGTTTTTCTCTACCACAGGAGAGCTGTAAAATACTGTCCAAACCTCTTTATTTCTTCACTAATTGACTTAAGAAGCTATAAAAGATTTTTCCAATTTCTGCTTTAGATTTGTAAAACTTGCAGGAAAAGAGAGAAAAAGAAACTCTTTGGTGCTTATTCTAGGGTGAACTCTCTGCAAAATGCACAGGTAAACAACTTGAACCTGTAGGAGAGCAGATAGCATCTTGTGGTCTAGAAGATAGTGATGCTAGGAATGTATCCACATTTTCCCTTACTTTTTAGAATATTCTTTGATCCATTCAAATCCTACATCCATTAAGATGCTACATCAATGTCACAATCACAAATTTAGAAGGAAAAGCTGCTTTCTGTGAAGCAATTATTCTTGCTTTTTTGTGATGTAACAGCTTGCTTCCTTTAAACTAACCTGAACTTTAGCTAGAGGCTGCACCTAAATCAAAGATCCTCAGCCAGTGTCATCATGAAAAAGTTCTCACAGTCAAGTCCTTGACAAACCCTTCCCAGCTCCCAACCATTTAGAGCTCTCAGCTCACTTTAGCTTAGCCTTGGACCTGGCCCCTAGCTGGTGGTCACACCAAGATGTTCTCATCAAGTTCTCCTCGTACTCCACCCTTCCTTCTCCTTTCTAGTCCCCCTAACACTGCTGCTATATGCTCTTTCTTTTCATCAGCCCTAACCCTAACAAACAATACATCCAGCTAGAAATTTCTTGCAGAAAAATTGCAACCAATATTTTCCTTTGGCAGTCACTTTGAAGGCATGCTCCAGCTAGAGCTCTGCATCTCTCAAATCTAGCAGTAACCTTAACTTTAACTGTAGGCTGTCTTACACACAGCTTCCCAGGCAGTGCCCACCCAGAAGATTTCTCTCTGCATGCTACCCTTTATTTAGGCAACCTCTTTCGAATCCCATGACTGGAAATCTCAGTTCTCTCTTTTCCCCACCCTGACTCTTATTGTACCACTAACCCCTAGTGGATGCTTGGTCCTCAAATACGTGTCTGGTAAAGTTTTGGCAGCATATGCCTTCTCTTTGAAGCTTCTCTCAGTCCTGTTACAATTGTAGCTACAAGATCTCTCATTTATCCTTAGTTCTAGCAATAAATATAAAAGTGAGCTGAGCTTTGGATGGGGTTAAATGATCATTTCCCACTCTGAAAAAAATCCTCCCAGCCAAGGCTCTCAACCTTTACAGCCTACAATTTCCTTTGGTAGGCCTTTTGCCATCCCCCTCCAAATTGGGATCCAGGCTCTTTTCTTCTCTGTCTTAACCTTAAAGTAAACCTAACCTTAACTTGAGCTTCAGAAAAGCCCAAGAAACTACTGCTGAGAACACAAAGGCCTTACAGAAAAGTTGTCTTGTTGTCCTGTCTCTTGCTTTGGAGGCAACTTTGCACTCCCACTCCAATGGGAGCTCATGGCTCTGTCTTTCTGTAAATGATATATTTAAACCTCAAACTAACTGTAACCCCTATGCTCAGGCCCCTCCAGGCAGTATTCACACTAAAACATCATTGTAGCTGCACTCCCTTTGCTCTCCAGCCTTTGCTTTGGCACCTCCTTTTCAGCTGCACTCCTATGATCTCTCTTTTCCTCACCTCCAAACCTTTCCCAAACCCCACCTCAAGCAGCAGCAAGTGTATAGAAAGCCAGCTGAACTCTGATGTTCTTTTTCAGTTTTCAGTCCATACTTTTATCCTTTCTGACTCCTTATCTTCAACTTTGGAAGACAGAGAGAAGGAAAAAAAGTGGAAGGGATCATGAGAAAGGGGTCGAGGGTTAATGTTCATAAGACTCCAGAAGCTATGATTTCTTTAAACTGCAGGCTGTGCTCTATATGCTTCTATCCCAAGAGCACAAGAACTGCTTGGATTTTCATAAGCACATAAGACATCTGTAAACATCCAGAGATTAGGCTTGGGTAAATCTGCACCTTTGAAAACTGTCCCAATCTTACAGCACTTTGAATCATTATCATATTAGCAATTCGCATAGTTCTAATAAATGGAGCAAATCATGGTTTTCTGAATGTCCTTTCTGATTCCCATTAAAGTCAATGTCAGTTTTGCCTTTGAATTCAATGAGAGTGCCCAGCTATGACAGCTATTAAGTATCTCTCCCACTGTTATAGTAATGAGCAAGGCTACAAGAAGTGAGAGCCCAGTTCTGAGGAGCTAAAATTGTAGAGAGAAAAATATTCCAAAAAAAATGTGATAGGCTTCCATTTCACAGATGGGGGGAAAATCAGAGAGATTTATAGCATGTTGACACAGATGGGTGCAGCTAGAATCAGCTGTGGTGCAGAAGCCTTATTGCTGCATTAGTTCATTGTGAGGCAGCTAATTAGGATTTTGACAGTCTTTCTTGGGTGAATCTAGTTGTGGCCTCTTCAAACTTTACTGCCATCAGCTGTTTGCTTGCCACTTCTACCAGAGATTACTGCTTCTACATCTGGCTCAGCAGATGTGCTGGTGCATCAGCTGCTCCATTTCATAGTTCAGCATCTTCACTTCCACCTCACCAGAGGTAAGCATACACTAAAACATGGAGATGTGAGCTGGAGTGGCCAAGACACGGGTAGGCATCCGTGCCTATCCAGCTTACTACTGGGGCAATGACTTCTGCTGGAGGAGTGAGAGAGACTCAATAATATCTGGAGACTCCTGAAACAGAGGATGTCTGTCAGCATGAAGACATTTGGGCATATGGATCCCAGATGGGAGCTGGCTCATATCCACAGGCTCAGAGCACAGGCAGAGGAGCTCCTGTTAGCCTGTTTCCATCCCCTTGAGCACACCTGGATATTTTGTCCCAGGTGACACAGGAAGCTATGGCAGAAACCCATCTTTAATCATCCCAGTTTCCAGAGGACCTTGAGCTCCTGGTAAAAGGACCTCAGTGAAGGGATAGATTTACAGGAGGAGAACAGTGTAGCTAAGATCCCCTTCTCTCCCCCGTTGGTACACATATGCTCAAGGGTTTGTGTATCCATATGGTAGTGAAGCCAATCAGACTGTAGCTGCACACTGCTCTGCATTTCCCCCATCCTTTTATATCCCTAATTGTTTTCTTTTTCTCCTAAGATTGAATTCTGAATGGTGAGAAGGACAACAATCTAAATGGAGAGTTCAAATTCTCTAGGAACTTGTTTTCTTTAGAAGCTATTCACATGTATTCAGAGACCAAAGTAGCATGTATCCCTCTGGACAAGGTTTGTGAGTTTCTGGATTTTGTCTTTTAAACTGAAATAGTAAAATTTAGGGATGGGGGGGTGGTGGTGGTGTTATAATTGCCACAGCTTTGGTCATAGGTTCCCTTCTTTCATTTGGAGTGAGTGTGTATTTTATTTTCCTTACAATCCCTCAAAGACTTGCTCCACCTTGCACACTTGGCTCCATCCCCACCTGTCTACTTTCAGATTAGCCACAGCCTCAGCTTTGGCTCATTGCAAAGGAATCAGGAATAACTTTCTCCAGTCATCCAAACAAGAAGCCAGCTCTCCTGCCAGTAATTTTGATTTTCAGATCTGAGATCTCCCTATTGTAGTCTGGAGTTTGCACAAAGACCTTCTTTCTCCATCTACTTTAGGCCTTCACTCTGTAGCATTCAGAAGTGCAGTTATCTGAATTCCACAGTGGCTCTCAGATCACAGAACATGTTTGATTCTGCAGATTTGGTGCATCTATCATGGAAAGCATTTTTTTGGACAGTGCACTGTCTGGAACTTTTGACATCTGTGGTCATTGCTCATTTGAACCACAAGCTCCCTGGTTGATCTTGAGGAATTCACATGATGTTTCTGTGACTCACCTTGTCATCCTGCTTAGCTCTTAATAGCTTAAACCCACGGGATAAGAACCATCCCACCTCCATGTGTAGGTAACAGTTTTTGTTGCACTGTATCTGCAACAACACTGACCTGCCCTCTGCTAAACCCAGTCTGGTGCAGAGAGCAAAGGCACAAGAGGAATCCATCTTTACTACTTTCATTTTTAACCACTTTTGTACCTCAGCTCCTATTTCCTCCATCCCTTCCTACAGCATTATCCTTCTATTTCTTCCTGCAAGACAGTAATGTGCCTGAGTCTGTAATGCATTATCTTCTCATAAAGGGTTATGTAATATTTTATATGCAGGATGCTGTATGAAAACAAATTGCATTACTGTACTGTATTAGGAAACTTTATCATAGACAGAAGGCATATTGCATCCTGTTTTTCTTGAAGGCTGGAACAATGAAACTATTAGGGATGGATGTACACATCAAATACTTTGGAAAGGGAGGCCTGGGATATTTGTCATTGAAGTTGACAAATTCCATGATTACTTAACCTTCTAATTAATTCACAGTTTGTCTAGATATAGCAGGATTTTTGCCTGAGTTGTTGGTTTTTTCCCCTAAGGCTTGAATTGCACTGGCAAGAGGTGCCACACCAAACACAAGGCAGAGTGTTTGTACTGCAGGGTAAAATGAATTAAGGTTGGTGATCATGTCTTGATTGTACAGTAATCAAGACTGGCGACTGGTTTAGGATTTGGTCTCCATTTGGTGTTTCACTTGGGCTCTCTCTGAGCTTGGCTCAGGGCCCCCTGAATTGCAGGGGCTATGGGCTACCCTCCAGCCTAATTTAGCTACAAAGAAGTATGGCACATATGTGCGATCCCTCCCAGCCCCTTCCCTTGCTTATACACAGCCTAGTTGTGATCACAGTAATCCTAACATGTCTTTTGTTCAGTGTTTTATTTAATCTCCAATTAGTCCAAATACATAAATTGCCTTCAGGTAACAGCCCTGTACTTTTTAATCAAAACAGACAAGTTATGAGATTTGCCTCAACTGCTTCTAAGATGGGATAACCCACACCAGTCAGTTTTCTGACTGTCTGACAGAAACTAGCCAAACACCCCAGCAAACCATCTGTGTGTAGGTAGAGTATCAGACTTGATCCAACAAAAAATCACAAGAGCACTTTCTGAATTTGAAATACTGTGCCATTTAAAAGCCAAAATCAATGACTGTGTGATTTAAGAGTCCCTACAGTCAAGGTAAGGCCTAAAAGCCATACATCTCCCTGCCCTTGTGTCCATGAGAACATAACATTGGCAGTCTTCAAATGTTTCTTTTTCATACACCACGAATGCCCATTCATAAATGAATCTCAGCAGGCTGTTTTGGCTTTATTGAAGACCCAGATCTGCTATAACTATATCAACCTCTTGCTATAATTCAAGTGGCTCATAAATATTGCCTCTGCTCCCACTGTTTTCTCCTCTGAATGCCAAAATGACTGAACAAACTCTAGGTGAAGTGAGTAATGGGGTTCTGACTGGGTAAAACTGGACCAGAAACTTCACTGCTATAAATGAGAAAAGCTCTGGCTGGGTCAGTGAAACTTTCTCTCTTGACCCTGGGTCATTATCCCTGAGTAGATCTTTATTTTTCTCAGACCATAGCTGCTTGGTGAAACTAATGCATTTCCAGATGAAGTGCTCTGGAATTTTACTCTGATTATAGACTTGATACTTGTTTAGCAGGGATGTGGTCTAGATGCAGCTGGAGGTTTCCTCCAGTGTCTGAAGTCCTTGCAATTCATTAACTGTTGGGCTGATGCGTGTTAGTCTGCTGAGAACATAAGGAAACTTCAGGTAATTTTTTAACTCTTCCCCAAGTAAGCCTAACTGTTGTTTGTTTATGGGCTGGTTCTTTTTTGGGCAAGCGTGGGAACTGAGTTCTTTGTGCAGGTGCAGAGTAAGCACAAACAGCACGTAAGCAGATGGTCCAACATCCTTTTCCCCATCTTTGTTAAAGGCAGGCATTTTCAGACAACCTTTTTTCCAAAACAAGTTAAGGAAGTGTTTTCTGTCTTGAAAAGAAGCCACATACTCAACACATACACCTGAAGCACTAATGGATTCAAACAGCAAAAGGAAAAATCCAACTTCATTGATCTCTGGAAACTATTTTAGGCCAAACCCTTTGTTCGTCAAACCCTTTGTCAGTCAAACTCTTTGTCAGCCACTCTTAATCTGGAAGTCTGTGTTTGTTCTTGACTATAAATTCATGCAGTTTTTCAGTATTTCTCTCTCCCTCTCACCTATACACATATATTTTTGTAAAATACCTTTATGTTTATTTTAGAGATAATAAAAGACCCTAAACCATAGTTAGTTCCAGAATTTAGGGCAACCAAACAGCTGATTGTTGTCTAGAGACTTTATTTTCTTACCCCTTTCACCTTCCTTCTTTTCCATTCCTCCTGTTCCACTACCAGTATGCAACTCTGCTTTTTATAATCAGTTATTCCATCCTATTTTCACTATGTTTTGTAAACTCAGGACAAAGCTCCAAAACAGCATTTCCCTTTTTTGTTTTTCTTTGTTTGTTTGCACTCCACATCCAGCTGTGAGCTGAAGTCAGGGCAGCAGCAGCAGCCAGAGTCATGTTGAGCTAGTGACATGCTGAGGGCAGAGGTATGTTCACTGTGGAGCATTAGGAGTCATCATTATAGTAACAATTTCTCCCGAAAAGACGGATCCTGCTGCTCTCCCTCAATTTTGAAACCTCCTTCTGACTTTTTAATCTCAATACTTTCCTGATAGATCCAAAAAGGACCTGACAATTTCCTGGGATTATGGATCGTTTCTTCAATGTTAGAGAGCTTATGTTCGTTCCCAAGCGACCTCAACAGTGTTTTCTGTCCCTGACCTTGGAGAAACTTTGTAGCACGTGAGATTGAACAACCGAGGCTCTCACGTATGCAGAAGTCTTGATGAACGAAACCAAACCTTGTGCTGCCTTTCATTACCTGAAGAGACCCTAGAAGAAGGCTGCAGAAGGACTTTCCCTAAGGGTGTCTAGCAACAGGACAAGGGGGAATGGTTTGAAGCTGCGGAAAAGTAGGTTTAGACTGGACCTTAGGAAGAAGTTCTTCAGCACAAGAGTGGTGAGACTGCAATAAGTTGCTCAGGAAGGCTGTGGCTACCTCCTCCCTGGGGGTGTTGAAGACCAGGTTGGATGAAGCCTTGAGCAGCTGAATCTAGTTGAGAGGTATCCCTGCCCATGGTGGGGAAGTTGGAGTAGGTGATCTCTAAGGTCCCTCCCAACCTGAGTCATTCTAGGATTCTATAGCTATAAGTTTTGATAATCAGAAAAAACACTCATCCTTCTGTAAAAATAATAAAATATCGATAGATCTATTTTGTCACAACATTTCTTCAAGACTGGCCTTTGTTGTTGTTGCTGTTGTCAGAACATTTCTGCTTGAGTCAAAAATAATTGGTTAATCAAGTGTTTGACATCTGTGCTACTTAATGAAAATATTAAGTCATGAGAAATTTATTATTGCTTTTGTTCCTCATTTCATTCAGAGGAAGGAAAAGCATTCTCAGGGGATTTCAAAGCTAGAGCAGTGAAGCAGTTCTGCAGTGGTGTACAGGTACATCAGTACTGAAAACAGCTCTGAGTAAGACATTTCCTAAATATCAGAAAATGCCAGTGAGTGACTGAGGAAAAGTCTCACAGCCCTTCGAAGATGGAGACTGCAGCTCTGTGGTCATTTTATGATGAAATAACTGTGATGTACTTTGTAAAACAGATGTTCCTGCTCCCATCTCTGCTCCTGGCCATGTGTTCTCTTTTGTCCATGAACATTGACTATGCAGGGGGGGTGGATCCACTTGAAAAGCAGTCTGTTCTTTAGATATTTCTTATAAATGAGGTTTGTTAGGTTTGTTTAAAGCTATTGTGGAGTTCTCTTTCTTTAGATGAACAGCTGACCTCGGCATTTCCTAGGAAGAAGAATTTTCAGGAGTTCCTCTGCAGCTATGCATGGAAGGAGCAAACTTGGCATCAAAGGATGAGAGCTGTTGTGACCCTGCCTGGAAAGCTTAGGTCCCCCATAGATGCATGTGTTTATGTATCTATAAATAAATATATAGACTCATAGAATAGTTTGGGTTGGCAGGGACCTCCAGAGGTCATCCAGTCCAACCTCATGCAGTTTGCAGGGACATCCTTCACTGCATCAGGCTGCTCAGAACCTGGCCAAGCCTGACCTTAAATATCTTCAGGGATGAGGCCTCAAGTACCTCTCTGGGCAACCTGTTCCCACGTTTCAGCATCCTCATGGTAAAGAACTGGTTCCTAATATCTACACCCGCTTCCTTCTGATGGTATTACTGAAACTTCTGCTGCCCTGACAGCAGCAGTGACAGTGGGATCTATGGCAGTCAGAAAAAGAAGTGGAATGGGAGGGGATTATTTCATCATTTCTCCAGGTTCTCTTGCCCTTAAAATGGACAGACCCCAAAGGAATTGACTCATCTGACTCTTCTTACTTGTTACTTCCTCTGCAAAAAAAAGCCACACCAAAACAACAAAAGCCCAACAAACTGGATTCAATTTGTTGTTGTTGTTTCATATTTAGCAACTTTATTCCATTATTTATGGCTGCAGCCAGGTTCTGGACTTTGTTACAGCAGTGGAAACCCAGATTAACTCTAGATTTTCCTGTGCAACTGCTCTGTCAGAATTGGGTTCTTAATATCTGGCATGAGCTGTCTGCTTCCTATCTTGCCTACTAGGTCAGATATCATGCAAAATTCATAGTGAGTCACAATGTAGTTAAATCTGTAAGAGTACATTTCTGTAATATCAAAATCAGTTAAGAGAAGGATATGTATAGGAAGAAAAAAACCACATCTCCTTCATGGCCTGATTGCCCCTACTGTGAAATATGCATTACTGACAGGCAAACCCCGTTTTTTGTCAATTGCAAACATGGGGGAAGGGAAAAAAAGAAGCTCTGTGGATCCAAAAAGGAATTTGGGTTCATGTGAGGCAGATTAAAGCAGTGTGGGCAGTATAGGACAAACCTTTGGTGAATTCAAGCTAGGACCCCTGGGATATGTGTGCTGTGAAGCACACAATGAGCAAAGCTTTGCCTTGTGACTCCATGGGAAGTCCTTGCAGGCATTGTGATGGGAGGTTCTCACCACAGTCTGGTTTTGACTTCAAAAATGAAAGTTTAGCTTTTTCATGTTTGTAATTCTCATTAACACAGAGACTGCATAACATGTGACCTGGCTTTCAAGGGAATATGTGGATTCTGTTCTATCTGTCAAGGTCTCTCTCTGTGTAATCTAAGCACGGAGCCTATTTAGCAATTTTGCTTCTGACATGCTTTGTGGCTTTGGGAACTTCACTTGGCTTTATCTTCCTCATAAAGAAGCTTATTCATCTGTAAAATGAGGATAATAATATTTCCCTACCCAAAGAGTGTTGGGAGGCTTATTTTGCTAATGTTTGCCAAGTGTTTTGAGATCCTTATATTGAATGCTCTATAAAAATGCAAAGTATTACTTAATCCCCTGGGTTTGCTATTATTTAAATGCATCAGTTATTGTTTTGCACTATTTATCTTTCCCCTTTATGTTATTTTTAATACAATCACTATTATTGCTGGCTTTTGCTACTATATGAATTAATCTTCCTCTGCTGAATATTATTTACACATAGCAACACGAGGCTGGTGAAAAAGACTTACCTGGCAACTGAAGGGTGACATGATTGCAATCAATAGCAAAGCAATAGCATCTGATAATGCAGTATTAACAACCCTTATTGCTGCCTATCTGATGTCCAAATTGGCTATACAAGTTCTAGAGGCATGCTTACAGCCTTTAATGCAATGGAAAGTTATTAGGAAACATACAAATGTTCTGCACGTATAAATGTGATTTGCTAAAAGCCTCAACCGACGCAGAATAAAAGTTCTTCCTTTTAAACTCTAATTGGAAGTTAACCTTTAGCTCACAAATCTCAGGAAAGGAAATGGCTTTCCTAATCTTATTTGCTCTTTATGGTTTTACAACATTATGTCGTTATTCCTGAATTTTATTTCATTTTATTTTGGTAGGGCTGACATTAAGAAGCCCTGACATGACACAGGAGAGGAGCGACAGTTTCAACATGTTGGAATTCTCCTAAAAGGCAGACCAATGGTTTGTTTAGTGCAGTATCTTGTTACTAACAATGGCTACTCTCAGATATTTTCAGAGATTTATCTCAGCAATGTTTTCTGTAATTTTTAAATGCCATAAAAGTATCATCATGATCGTCATATACCGTATGAGGAGCTGCTGCAAATGTGCGATGATAAAAACATCTCTGGAAATGTTTAATCTTTGCTACATGCTATGATAAAAAAAAACAAGAAGGGAAATGTTTCTAAAATTCTGAGTTTTTAGCCTAAAATTGCAATTGAATATCCCTTTATCAACGGCAGAAAGGAGGTTAAAGTGCTGTCTTTTCATAGACCCATAGAACAGCCTGGGTTGGGAGGGACCTTAGAGATTGTCTGCTTCAACCTCCCTATCACAGGCAGAGACACCACTCAACTAGACTGCTCAAGGCCTCATTGTTCTTCTTACATTCCAGTGTTGATGACTGGTTGCCTTTTGTTCTGTCAGCATCTTCCAGTACTTATCTTGACGCTACAATCTCTGAGAGTGCCTCATGACTTCAGTTGCAAAGAGTTAGCCTGTTAGGTGCAGGCAGCATTTGGAGTAAAAAGCAACCAGTGCCAAGAATCCACTTAGATTCCTTCATATATATATACATATACATATATATCACACACACACACACATATATATATATGTGTGTGTGAGATATATATGTGTGTGTGTGTATGTACGCATATGTATGTATGTATGCATGCATATATATATTTCATCTTTAATTGCCCCTTAGCTCCCTCACTGTTTCATGGTTTATCCTTTATATGTGTGTGTGTATGTGTATATATATTAGCTCTTATATATATATATAAAAAAATATATGTATTAGCTCTCTAATATATATATGTATTACAAATATATAACATATATATATGTGTATTACAAATATATAACATATATATAACACACATATATATAACATGTATTTATATATTACATATATGTAAGCTCTTCTGATTTTGGTCTTTAAATCCTTTTGCTCTTTAGATTATCTCATAAATTTCACACCCTTGTTTAGATATCTCTCCAGAGAGATGACTGGGGCTGCATTTCCGTTCTCTGAATTGGATTCCCATTCTCTGTTATTTTCTGGGCTCAGAAATCTTCTTGCTTTCTACCCCTAGCAGATTTGTTTCTCCTCTCATTTGCTGGATTCAGGATTACCCATTTTTTTCTGTGCTCTGTCCGGTTCTCCTGTCCATTATCTTAATGGATTTCCTCTGTACTTAAGTGTTAGAATTCCACAATAACTTAGAAGACCATAAAGACTTAAATCAGAAGAACACTCAAACTTGTATTTAAACCCCATTGACTTAATGCACGTCAGTGATTTGCTGAATTAGTCCTAAGTGCAAGCAATAAGCAAGTCCTAAATGGGAACAATAACGTTTCTGTGATAGCACTTTCTCAGAGATGGAGGAATTGACTTGTGTAGGATATTGCTTAATGGCCTCTCTGCTTGTTCCCTCTGGATTCCCTTATTTTATACCTCTGTAAGCTCTGTTTTAAGGCACTGCCTGTGATTAGTCCACCACTGAAGCAGCCATCTATTGTCAGATCAGGTATTAGGCTCTAAGCCACCAATTTGGTCCAGGAAGGTAAATCTGATGTTTCCATACTCATTGGATTATCACCAAATGTGTAAGGTATGAAAAGAATATGATGTACATGTTAAAACAAAAAATAATAATTAAAAACCAGAATCCTATAAAAATAATACCAAACACCACCAGGGGGGCTGTCTGAAACTGTATAGATGATGCCATCCAGTACATTTTTCTTCTCTTAAAACTATTAATCCTTTTATTCCTTTACAATTCATGTATATTTAGTTTTCTACCTAATTTCTCAAATAATTCTACAAACAATTCTTAGGTCACTGCTCTCAGTAATACAACCGACAGACGTGGGGTAGGTTGATATGGATATGTGCAGGGTAGGCTCTTAGGATTGTGCATGGTGGAGCAGGGCCAGAACCCAGTTTCCATGGCAGTTCTCAGTTAGTGCTGGCCTGTCCTTTGTTTCCCATTCCTGATTTTGCCATAGACATGTTGACTAACTGAGTTTGTCTGGTTGGGCTCTTCCCTCCTTATTCTCCCTTCTTCATCGTTTCCACTGTCCTTCTGTATGAGCTATTGCTGTAGCTCTCTCTCCAGAGTGGAGCTGTTCCTAGCTTAATTTGATGTAAGCAAGGTCAGAATTTAGCCAAGTCAGAACTAAGCCAACTACACATTTACCCTTAGGCAAATGAGGGTAATTTGTTGTGATTTTGTTTTATTCATGTTTACTCTGAAATTATGCCAGTTGAAAAAAAAAGAAGAAAAGAAAAAAGGGAAAAGATTTGACCCCTACTGTTCCAAGCACTAATTGCTATGTGTTGTATACATGAGGACAAGGAGATGACATGACTGTCTGATCATAAAGATTCTCAGTGATGCTATTATGAAAATTAGATGGACCCTGTAATTACTAAGATAATCATAATGTAATTATACACAGAACAGCCAAGGTACCTGCAGTCAACACCATGAATTATATTTGTTCCTCCTGGCTTTTAACTAACCCAAGACCTGAGAACAGCTAATAACTCTGCAAGCACAGACCTGGTTAAAGACTTGGATTTCATGAATAATGACAAATTAACCAGAATTGTTTGATGGGGATTACATTTGAACTGTCAGTGTTGCGGTGCTAGGACTGAGATGAATGCCATCTATCCTTAAGATCCTGTACAATGTGAGTTTGCAGGTCATGTCCCTCCTCCAGGACCTACCTGTATTTTCCTTCTAAGGACCCACAGTTTTGTTGTTGAAAATTAAGAAATGGATCCCTGTAAAACAAGCACAGAGAGAAAACTGCATTTAAAGGACATGGAAGATGATATGCTGTTTACAGTGAAGGATAAGGCTTTCTGGGGCTTTAACCTGATAGGTGACCTCATCTTATTTTTCACTGTCTCTGATTTCAGGCAAGTAATGTAATTTCTCTCCAGATTCTGTATCTATAACTATTATGTCAGATGGAAAATTTCCCCTATTAAATGAGCTGCTAAAATCCTCATCTTATGAAGAACTGCAAGACAAAGGAAGGAAGAGGTTGGAGAAGTAATCTCAAGATGATGATGATGATGACAAGAATTTGCTGGAGGTTTCACTGTGCTCAGTTTGTTAACATGTGTGAGCCTGTGAACACGAATCCCAGAGCAACCCTGAGATTTCAGCACCGCCTGCCAGCTCATCCCTTCTGGCTAATCCCTTGTCAGTGCATCACAGTCATGACTGTTGGAAAATCACCTGGGAATCATGGATCTCCATTGGGGTACTCCTCTGATATAAGATCATCCTTGGAATTTATTCATAAGTGCTGAGTGTTCTCTGAGATACTCAATTACTACTTCTGCAAGAAAAGCTAGGGAGTGTTTCCACCCTTGGGCAGAAGTTCACAATAATCTGGTCTTGGGTGGCAGGGTTTGGGTTTGATTGGGGTTTATTTTGCATTTAATGAACAACAACAACAACAAAAAAGCCCTTTTTTTCCATCCCTTTTTTTTTTTTCTTTGAACTAAAGCCAGGAGCACCCAAGGGTTTTCTCTTGATTTGCAAGATCAAATTGAGTCTGAAGATTTAAACATCAAATACTGTTTATGGGCATTTACACTTAGGGAGACAAAATTTGAGATGATGGCTGCAGCTTGACATAGGAATCAATTGCAGTGCAATATTCAATAAAAATAGATTTTGTTTTTTCCCCCTTTTTTTTTTTTCATCAGCTCTGTCAAATAAAATATCATGAAAAGAAAATCAAAGATACCATCACAGTATGATGGTAGTAAGCCTTAAGAAAGGTCAAATGAAGGATTCTTTTTAATCGGTTGTTCTACTTTAGGTCTCCATTTCCGATTGAAACTTGACTATGTAGAAAGAACAATTGCATTTGCCCAGCATCAAGGAGCTGCTCCTGTACTAAACCTCTTTTGCATAGCTCCTAGTGTGTTTTTTACATAATATTTCTTCCACTAGACTATGTATTTTTACAACAGTCTCAAGCTAGAAGAAGCAGAATTAAGGAAGCTAACAGAGTGATTACACTTGCATAACTCTCCTCTCTTCCATGACATTCACAAGCCAGACCCAGAGACATGAAGCAAGTTTCCACACAACAAAACTGATTGAGTAGAGTGAGAATTCAGAATCCACCTGAATCAGTAGATTTGGCAGAGATTTCACATCAAGTGACTACTATTTCAGCTGAAATACCCTGAGTCTGCTCTTAAGAGGTGTCAGAAATAGAAGATGGAGCAATTGGAAAAGCAGCTTGCAGTGGAGTAGAATACAAATCAGACTCTTCATCCCTTCCTTTCCACTCGCACTGATCCAACTGCTGTGCCAGACTGGCATGTCTCTATGTTGAATTAACATTTTGCACTGAAATCAGCTAAGGCAGCTGCTCTGTGCAGGGAAGATCCTTTAAACCTTATTGAAGGTCAACGCTGAAAAAGCATGAAAAAAGCTTTTGACCACCTCTGACTTGTTGGCCCATCCCTGTAGAAAAATATTCTTTCTGTACAGATGTTAACAGAGAGTATGGGCAGGATCTGTGACAGCTGTGATCCAAGCTGAAGTCACTGTCCAGATGAGTACAAGCACAGAAGACAAAAGTAGCTTAAGAACAGGGTGCTGTGCTGCCTTAAGAAGCCACTGATACACAAAGAGAAGTTGCTGGAGGATTCACCTGGCCTGAGACGTGAGGTTTTCCTGTTATCACAGCAAGGGTAAGATAAGCCACGAGGCACTTTTGTTTTCAAAAATCTCTAAGTCTTGTTTGTTTTAAGCCTTCAGGAAGCCTCAAAGCAGTTTAGAGATGCCTTTGCTAAGCTTCCTTTCCATGCTTTTCTGTCACCTTGTGACCGGGTAGCCCAGGAACCTGCAATTTCAGAAGAATGTTTGGGAGTTGAGGAAGTGTCTGGCTGCAAACCAGGAGGCTTCTTGTGTGCCTGTATTTCAAAGAAGAAAAGAAGTATGTACCACAGCAAAACAGAGTGTCAGGCTGATTGAGGAGGCTGAGCAGATGTGTATTATCTGTAACAGAAAGCCTACAAACAGGGATGTGGTCCAGATTCTCCAGGGCTGTTTTTCTTTGGTTGGGTTTGTTGGGTTTTTTTTTTGGAAGGAATGATTAAAACATCATTTAGAGGAGTCATTGTTTTGATATGCAGAATATTTGTTGGTAAAATAGCTTATTGTTTTCCATTGACTGACCCCATCTTCATCATTGGTTCCAAGAGAACAAGTGCAATTTCCTTATCTGACCCTTTGGGATATTTGAATAAATTATAGAGAAAAAGGAGTTGCAGCTAGCTGCAGGAGCAAAGTGAGAATGCACTGAATTGCTCAGAAGAGATAAAATCAAGTTACTTCAGCTGTGAATTTCGTTTTCACAGCAGCACTCCCACCAGCCTAATCTTAGCGCAGGATACTGGGAATTCTCTCTCTTAATCACCCATTCTTTCCCTGACTTTGACTTTTGGATAACATTTTTGTTGTGCATGACCATAAATCCCAGACTGAAGTTATATATAACTCCTACATCAGCCAGTGATTGGGAAATGTTTTCACTTCCACCATGTGCCCAGGGCTGACAGTGTATCTCACTTTTGCTGTGCTGCAAAGGCTGTGACCCAGATGTGTACTAAGATGCAGAGTAAAAGAACACTTTCAGGGAAGTCTTTCTGTTACAGGAAGAGATGAAGGACTACACTCAGTGTCTAACTGGACTTAATATAGATGCATTCAGGCTCCTTCACAAAACCCCATCCTATATATATTTAAAACAACAGGGAAAAAAATAAGAAATTGTTTGCTGTGACTACTGCTTCTCTTCAGGGACTTGTCAACACAAGAACAATTTCTCATACAGCCACACATATTGGGCCATCTCAATCACAACATTGCTCAGTACAGCAAGATGCTCTCCATTTCTTTTTATGTGCATTTGAGTCCTTTATAACACCCTTGAGCAGTATCCCTAAGTTGCTTATCCACATGACAGGCTGCCCCTACAGAGGGTGCAGGAACAACCCGGGTAAGCACACACTGGTGTAGCTATGTTTGGACAGAAATGTGCTGAGTGGACTGAACACCTCAGCTGTGTGTTAACACAGGAATCCCTGCACTTTTCAGTCAACATCATGACAGATCTTCCATGTCTCCATCCTCTCATTGTATAGTTGTTGCAGCACATGGCTTTCAGCTCCTCAGATTTTCCCTTCCTCTGGCTTATCCCACCTTTCTTTTGTCTTTGGTATTTGTGCTCTGGCTGTACACTTATTTTGCAAATGATGAACTGATGGCCAGAGAGGTAAAACTAACTGCCCAAGGACATGCAGGAATTCTGTGGCAAAGTCACAGAGACACTAAATGTCATCAATTATTTAAGTAACCTGCTATTTAAATGGCAATGTGTGCACAGAAGAAAGTGGAGTGCAGAGCAGTGGAAACTTGAGCCAGTTCATCTATTAATACAGAGCAGCACAATGTGTGTTCACCAGCTCAGTTTCCAGTTTGACTTCAGGTTGTTGGCCCTGTGTGGTGCCCAAGCTGATATACACTGGACTCAGCAGAGATCATGAGCTGGGACCACAAGCACATGAAGGTTTTAGGCTGTGTGACAAGCAGCCGCCTGAAGGGTCTCCCAGCTGCACTTGCCCACAGCTCTTGTTTCAGTGTTCACATGGAAAGAGGAGCTGGGATCTCTCTCTGTCTGCCTTTAGGAAGATGTTCTTTGTGTTCTCTGGCTTTGGCTCTGGCTTTTGGAATTTAGGATTCACATGACATTGGGAGTCATACCTGGAGCTCTGCCTACCTTATTCACTTCAGTCTCTGTGTGGCTGCTTTCCATCAGGGCTCTCACCTTTTCAGTACACCATTACAGAAGGGCAAGCTCATCACTTCCTGTATTCTGGAATCTGACTAAGGAGAAATATTTATGGCCTTATTTATAAGTGCAGGCCTGTTGTCCTTACAGTTACATATTAACATTTCATTTCCCAAGTAGCATTAATAGTAAAGATAATAAAAGTATTAGTTATCTTAATGCTGGGGCTATGGGATTATCCTTAGGTACCATTCCTTAGAAACCAGAAGTTATAAGCAGTCCCCTGACTGCATATAACTCCTGTGGTCTGGCATTTCTTTGGCAGCTAATCACAATTTAACTCCAAACAGGCTGAGACCAGGGTCTAGTGGAAAGAGGAACATCTGCTTTGTCATAGCAGTACTTGCAGGGTCAGCTGAGGTAGCCAAGATTTCAGGGGCTCCTACAGAGGTGAGGCTTTCAGTCTATCTCAGACCCTGACATTCTCCTTCCCCAGTCTCAGCTGAGAACAGCTGCACACAGGTCATTGAACCCAGTGTGACATAGCCACTGTGTCACAACTCAAACCTCAGAATGGCTGCTCCCTGCTGCTGGTCCTCACTGAGGGCTCTTGCACCACACTGCAGTCTGGGATGAGCAGAGATGAGCTCCAGCAGAAGGACAAACCACTTGACCATTACTGTTGGGGATCAGCAAACCTCTTGCCTCATCAGGGAACCCCATACTTCACAAGCAAATGAGGACACTACAAGATCAGCTCTTAGAGTTGCCTTTATTCTTACTACATCCTACTGCTGGTGCTTACTAACCACACGAGTTAATACAAATTCCTTGAAATATGGCTTCTTTTGATGAGCCTCTGTCTGACATGCATTGTCATGAGAGAAGCTGAGCCCTCTCTGTTGTAGTCCCACCACTCCCTCCTGTCTGCATTTCATTCTAAAGATGGGCAACTCAAACAATCATTTTGTTTTCTTAGCTCTTCCTCACTAAATAGCTCACAGCCATGCTTATTCCTTCAGACACTGTTTTGGCATTTGCTTTGTGACTAGCTGTTGCTTGAGGTGAAGAACAAATTGGTTGCCTCTTTGAGCACCTTCATTTAATCTTTCTCAGAAAGGTTCTGCTGCCCCTTTATCTGATGTCTTTACCTACAGGCTCTGTTAAAATTATCATTGAACAGGAATTAAAATGAGGTGGGTTTGGCAAGGTTCCAGTAGCTCCCAAATTAAAATCACACCTGAAAAATCCTTCTCCCCAGATTAGCCACAGGTATTGCAGAAAAGGTAGATTTTCCTTGTGTGTGGTGCAGTGTGGCATGAGGGATAGTTCTGCAGAGAATTATATGATGGAACAGCTGGAAACATTATTTATTGTGTAGAAAAAAAGAGTCATGCCAGGAAAAAAAAAAAGAATAATGAAGGGAATCAGAGAATGAAATGACAATAAAGCCAATGTCCAGGCAAGGATTCAAGTTCTGTTTTACACTTGGTTATGAATCCTAAAAGGTGACTTAGCTTATATTCAGAGCCAGATTTATAATCAACAGAAATATCAAAGCCATTAAATGGAGATGATTGTTTAGGCACAATAGAGAACTAGACAGGGGGTTAATTTGCTTCTGAAGCGTGGCAGAATTGTGCCATTATTCCTTGCTTACACCATTTTTAAAGAGAGACAGTTTACGATATCCAGGTCACTGAATTTGGCTGGAGCTCATCTCCAGCTTGTAGATGATTGTGAAGGGACCTATTAAAAAGAGGTATTTGGTTAACCACATCCTCACTAGCCCCTGTTAAAAGTGAGTCCTGCACTGCATTTGCGACCAGCACTCCGACTGTCCTTTCCTACTTCTTGTCAGCTAGCAATAAAACACCAGATGGTGTCCTTCCAAAAATAAATTTATTATAGTTTCATTTGGAGTTTTCTTACAGAATTTAAGGACAGAACTTCAGCTAATGCAAATCAGCAGTGCTGCTGAAGTCGGTGCAGGTAGGAGATTTTATACTCTCTCCAGACTATGAGCAGATATTTTTATCTTTTTGGAAGGAATACCATAGCCTTTCTCCTCACATTTAACAAGTTCCATTGCATGTTTTATACCAGCCACCTTACCCAGGATTCATGGCTGGAGCTCCTTGGAACACAGCAATTCACAGGACCTGTCCTTCTGCGTATTGGATTAGAATAATTTACTGTTAAGACTCCTGTAACCATTATCATTTAATGTCTTTGTTTATCACCATCCCAGACGCCAGGACTCCCATTAGCTTCCTTTAGTGACACACAGGACTATTCACACTAGAATATTTTAAGACCCACTGCCATCTGAATAACCCTGTGATGCTTATGGTGCTGTATGGGTTTAGTTTCCCCTAATTTCAACCACGGAATGGGGACAGAAGTCTTTAATTGTACCCTTAGCACAGATAAATAATTCTAGTAGTAAAGCATCTTAAAAGAAGCCTTGAGCATTCTTCAGATAAATCAATTAAGATTCCTTTCAGAATTGTTATTATGCCCTAGCAATTAGTCATTGTTTAGTCAAGCTGTGCATACTTATCTCTTTTATATATCACTCCTTCCAGCCTCACAATAACTTTTGTTCTCCTTCTCCAAGCTCCCTTCAGCTTATCTGTGTCTTCCTGGCAACGCCGTGCCCAGAAGTGAGCATGAGTTTGCTTGCAGATGGAAAGCTGCAAAGTTCCCAACACCTACAGAGCTACAAACCACAAAATGGGGACTCTGCCATTCTATTCCAAAATAGCTAAACAGGCATTACTGGTAGTCAGTACCAGCTGTGCAATATGAAGGTAATAATAGCCCAAGAGGGAAAAGGGGATCGACAAATCTGCCTCTAACGCTTATCTGCTGTCCTCACACCAAAACACTGCTATCCAGTTTCTCATACCACAAATAAAACCATTCTGCCAACTGCTGCTCCCCCATATGCCTTGCCTTCAAGTGTTGGGGAGCATCAATGTGAAAGAGGCTTTTCAGAACTCTTTTTTAGCGTTCCCAAAATTAACTAGCACGTTTTCTTTGCCAACAGATGGGGGGTGACCTGGGATTTGGAATTCAGCTGCTCCTCAGGCAAAAAACCCCAAAAAAACCAACTTAAAAAAATCTCCCAAGAGGAGCTGTAGGATGGAAACAGGTGCTTTGAGGAAAACAGTGGCACTTATTTATCAAAGATGCAAGGGAGAAGATCACCAATTTTATTCCTCCCACTTGACGATGGAGCTAAAATAAACAGAGAGTGGTGTTGGGTGCCACAAGTGACATCCAAGAGGGTACATTTGTGAAGCTTCACCCAGGCTTTTTAGGAATCAAGCACACCTAGCCTAAGATGTTACCTTGTGTTTAATACACTCATCCTTTTTACATCTTACCAAAATGTGAACAGCTCAGTTCTCTGATGACACATGTAGGGTCAAACAGCCTCATCCCTGACCCTGACATGGCCGCTCATCCTTATGAAACTCACACTCACAAGCAGCCTCCTAGCTCAGACTCACAGCTGTAGAAACCTCAGACCATGGTGGAGGTGCTGCTGCAAGGGGCAGATTTTGTGGGGTGGTATTCTGTGTGCTCTACACCAGGTAGTAGGGGCATTCTGCCAAGATACAGCTTTTCACCTTTAATTTCTCTCACCTCCATGAAGCTGCTGCAATCCTGGTTGCTACTTACGGGCTCCTTTTTGAGCTTTGCTTTGCAGTATAAATTTTATCCCCATCTTGGTCCTGTGTGATCCAACTACAGCATGTCTTTTTACATCTGAGAGCCCCAAATGTTGAGCTAAACAACACACAGTGCCTTTGTGTTTTAAATGTCTGCTCTTATTGCTGTCTGTTATATCTTATCTTGCCTTTTTAGGACAACATTTGATAGCAGATGTCTGTGCTAAGCACAGTTGTATTGAGCTTTTTGCCACCTGGTGAAGAGCAGTCCTTCTTCTCCCTGAGTTAGAGTTGTCTTACTGATTTGCACAATGTTCATTTATCCTAAAATGCTGGTTGACCATTTGGTAGTACAAAGAGGGCTTCTTTGAATCAAGCAACAAGATGAGACAACCTCATAACTTAATACTAATGAAAGAGTGAAAGAACTTCCTTAAAAATGTGGTATCTTTATTTTTGCAACAAATGTCAGAAAAATGCCTCTTTTCATTGAATCCTAGAATGGAAGGGACCTCAGAGATCATCTACTCCAACCTCAACACCATGGACAAGGGAAATCTATCAGGTAGACTGAGCTGCTCAAGGCCTCATCCAACCCAGCTTTCAACACCCCCAGGGAGGAGGCAGCCACAATCTCTCTGGGCAGGCTATTCCAGAGTCTCACCACCCTCCTTCTGAAGAACTTCTTCCTAAGCTCCAGCCTAACCCTGCTCTCCCTCAGCTTCTAACCAATCCCCCTTGTCCTGTGTCTAGACACCCTCATGAAAAGTCCCTCTGCAGCCTTCCTGTATTACAAGGCAGCTCTAAGGTTCCCACAGAGTCTTCTCCAGTCTGAAAAAAACCCAGCTCCCTCAGCCTATCCTCACAGCAGAGGTGCTCCAGCCCTTGGATCATCTTTGTGGCCTCCTCTGAACTCACTCCAACAGCTCTGCGTCCTTCTTATGCTGGGGACACCAGAATTTGAGACAGTAATAAACAGGAGGTCCTACAATGGTTGTTAAATCTTCCTGTGTATGAATACCTCAACCACTGCTGAGTGAAGGTCTTCAATAATTTATTTATTTAAGTGGAAACATACTGTTGTGGTGTTTTATTGTTTTGGTTTGGGGTTTTTTTGGTGCTTGCTTGGGGGTTTTTTTGCTTTAAGTTTATTTTTCTGAGAAGGACTAATTGCAAGGAGAGTGCTGCAGGCTGTATAGGCTCTACTGCATTGTATCAGGCGCAGAGGCACATTATGGATCAGAGAGAGGCAAAAATGCTGGGTTTGTTTTAGGCTTCATCTTACAGTCAGGATGGCAAATACATCTGCTTGCGTCACCAGGCTAGAATATATCATTTTATGGTTCTCAGAAGTTATTTATAATTGAATTATAGGATGTTTCATAATTATTTCGAATGGTATTTATAGAAGGCAATACCAAGCTCAGTAGTTCACTTGCAATCAAGAATGTGAAGAAAACACCCTATAATTTGTCTTTAAGTACCCTCTAGAAATCATTTAATTATATTGTGTGACAAGTGTTGAAAAAGGGAAAAAAAAAACCCTACAATTTTTGAAGTTATTTGTGTTATGGCCTTTAATCAAGCTGATATATGTAGAGACTGGCACAGAGGAACGAAGACTAGGCAGGTTTACTATGAACACAACACTGATTTTTTGGGTTTAGATCTGACCTTGAGTCAGGGCTACTTTCATACACTAGAGTACCTCATGGTGTACATGACAGAGAGATTTTGGTGCAACAGAAGGAAAAAGAAGCTTTCTTCTCCAGTATTTTCAGTCAGAAATGGAAATGTGTTCTTGTCTGATAGACAATGGAGTGACAGAGCCATCAAGGGTCACCCGGTAGCCCCCCTCCTTGTTTGAGGAAGGCAGTTTCTCTTCCTCTGGAGGAGTGAAACCACACTGTCCCCATGCCCAATGCCTGACGCCTGGCTCCTCATCTCCTGCTCCCCCATGGGGGCTAGAGGCTGGTCAATGGATGTCAGAACATTCCAGAAGCTCCATCCAATGACTGACCCCCACAGGAAGACTGCATAAAGCAACCCAGCCCCTAGTCACTATCCAAAGTTTAAAGAGAGCTATAGTTTGAGATTTAAAAGTATTTGTAGATTCAAAGACAGCATTAAATGTCAGTCTCTGTTGTTTCCAACACACATTGTGAAAAGCCTTCAGAGCTAGGGAAAACAGTCAGCATTTTCTTGTACAATATATTAGACTAAATAACTATGTAGCAGGAAATGGGGATGGATGTCTCCCTTGCTTGCTTTAACAAGACTAAACACCAAGAGAGAAGCTGGTGCATTCTGATCTGGTAACAAAAATGCAATCCTGTTCCTAAACAATATAAACAGCCAGAACCACAACTGATTGCATTTTGTTTTGTCTCTTTTTTTCTGACTTCCTTGCATGCTATTTGCTTTTGCCTTGTCCTTTGTCTATCTGGACAATAAATAGTCTGGAAGTGGAACAATATATTGTTGTGCATTTGCAGAATGCACAGCAGAAAAGGGCCCTTATCTTGACTAAAGCCTCAGAAGTCTAAGATTGAAATTAATAAATAATACCAACAAATGTAGTTAATGTGGAGCAACTATGTTTATTTACACCAGATGAAAATTTGACCCATTCAGACTAGCACTATTTGCAAAAATCAGTGGTTTTGCAGTGGAAAACAGAACCAATGAGCTCAAAGAGAAAGCCAACGAGGAAATAAAGAATGAAAACCAAAAAACCCAAGCCAAAACCCAAACTAACAAGACAAAAAAAGAAGAGATAAATACTGGAAACCTACAGTTTTGGCTATGAGCAAAGGCTGAGTTTTTAAATTATATTTTTAGTCTGGGACAATTAATTTGCAAACTGCATGCAGATCACCTATGGGTGGATTGACATCATGGCTGCAGAGGGACTTGTCATGAGGGTGTCTAGAGACAGGACAAGGGGGAATGGTTTGAAGCTAAAGGAGAGTAGGGTTAGACTGGAGCTTAGGAAGAAATTCAGTAGGAGGGTGGTGAGACTCTGGAATAGGCTGCTCAGGGAGGTTGTGGCTACCTCCTCCCTGGGGGTGTTGAAGTCCAGGTTGGATGAGGTCTTGAGCAGCTCAGTCTAGCTGATAGATTTCCCTTGCCCATGGTGTTGAGGTTGGAGTAGATGATCTCTGAGGTCCCTTCCAGCCTGGGCCATGGGCATTCCCCTGTCACATAACCTGAAATGTGGGCTTTGGGGAAACACTCCCCAGGTCTACAGGTTAACAACTGGCAGCTTTAATGGTCTATGAGATGCATTTTCCTAAGAAAAATATATTTTCTTCCTGACCCAAAAATGTTGGGAAAATGTAAATATTACAATTTAGCCAGAACAAAATCAACACTGAATACCCTTCAAGTTTGCATTTTAAGCTTCTAAAGAGAGTGGAGGCTACAAGAAACAATGGTAGAATATTTCTAAGCAGTCTGGAAGAATCTTATTTTCATTTTGACAGGAAGTACTTTCAAGCTTCCACTTTCTCCTCTGGAAAGTAACTAAGAAATAAAAGAGCGTAGGGGATTTATTCCCCCTCTTCTATCTGCAAATGAAGTCTCCGTTATTTCTGGTTCCACCAGGAAATTTCAAAAGAATAGATCATGATGTTTTAATTAGGTCAACAAAATGTTCACCTTCTGCAGCACAGAAAAGCATATTGCTAGAGAAAATAGTGGCTGGCAGAGAGCTCTGAAGATGCTGTTGTTTCTTATTGTCTGTGCTGCTGATATGTAGAACCATGGAGGATGGAATGTAAGGTATGGGGACAAGCTAACCCTGCAGCAGAGCATATTTATCCTAAACATTTCTGTTCATTTTCTCTGCAGTTTGTTCTCTATGGTTTGCTCATGGTCCAGGTGTGCAGTGGGGAAGTCTGAGGTCACCCTGCTGATGCATCCTCTGTCACAAATCCGAACACCGTGGCACACAGGGGAATAATTTCAGCGCTGCCACTTCTGTGATCCTTCCTGCCAGAAAAAGGCAGAACTGTGCCCTGCAGGTGGGGAGAGCAACAGAGAGGCTGTGTGGGTGACAGTGGCCTCTGTGGACAGCGAGGGTAGGAGCTGGTTGCGTGACACCCATGTTTAGTACATGAGACTTGATGAACCCACCAAGAAATGACAAAGACACCGAAGAGCAGGTTAAATTACCTCTCAGAAGACTTAGCCACATTGCCGATCTTTTGAGGGGTCCCAATTTGATTCATTCTCTTCTGCATTCAGAGGCCTGTGTATTTCTAGCTCTCCTGCACAAATTCATGCCCACAACACCTCAAATCCAGGCTCTCTGAATTTGAAAATTGGAGGCTGAGAAAATGAATCAGGAGGAGGGAGTAATTAGAGTTGGGATGTCATACTAAATCACGAGCCCTGGTTAGTCAAGCAGCTTGCTTCTGACAGCACCAGTTGGATGCAATGAATAGTGGACAGTGGTAGAGTTTAATATTTTAGCACCTGCTTTATTTTGCATGCAGGAGACGAGCTACACATCCACATTTAAATCAGCCTGCAGTTGCAGGCAGCTTTTTTAGGCGGAGAACTGCCTACTGCCTGTTAGCTCACAAATGGCCACTTTAAACCTCTGCAAAGCCAAAGGGTAAGCTCCAGACAGGATTGGCAGGGGAATGAAAAACGACAGAAAGCTCTTGCATTTTGCAAAAGGTACTGAGGTTTCTATATTTGGCTTGGGTTTGAGGCTTTTTTGAGGTGAGGGCACTGTTGTAGCAGGTCTACTTCGTACAAATAATTAAAAATGAGGACACAGAGGGAAGGAGATCATTTAGTTGGAGTCAAGCCTGCAACCTGCTGTTTAGGGCTGTCACCTGAGTCAGTGACAGGTTTAATTCTTCTTAGCTGCTGGGGATCATGACAGAACATTTTCTGGTGTATGTTCTTTGTGTCTGTGTGCACATGTGATTCAGTATGCATGTACATGATGTGTATGGGCATGCAACTGCCTGAAAGAGCAATACTGTCCAAAACAGCACAAGTTGTTAATCAGCAAGAAAAACAACTAAAATGAGACTGTTTTGTTGCTACACATATGGAAAAGTAAAATAATGGCCATTTACATGTAAAACATCTTACTATTTTTTCCTTACTGATCTTGGATCTCACTGCCTGTCCCTGTAAATCTGGGCTCAGCCCCTGCGCCGGGTCAGTGCACTCCTGATTTAGCTGCACTCTTCCTTCTCCAGTGTCCTGTGCTGCTGGGATGCACTGTGTCTCTGCTTCATGTAAGAGCAAAATAATCCAGAGATTTTTGCAAAGGGGTGTAAATAGCTGCTGGAAATAGACTGCACCACCCCCAAGGAAAGAATCACCCCTACGTGAGGTGTAGAAGGAACACCTGAGGCTCAAGGAGCTGCTCTGCACCATAAATGCCACAAATGCCACTTAGAACCAGGAGAGGTTTCTGTTCCTACTGCTGGGGAAGGAAAATCTGGGTTTCATAACTTTAATTAAACAAACAAACAAAACAAAAAGAAAGAAAAAAACCAGCAACAACTAAAACCCCAAACAAGCAAAACAAACAAACAAACAAACAAAAACCCCACCAAGAATGCTGAATTACAATTTTTAATTGCACTTCACAACCCTAACAAGCAACCAGCAGGGGTTTATGTTTTATGATTATTTGAATGTGTCCTTTGCCAAAGCTGTGAAATGGGGGTGCAGTCTGAGCCTTGATTTCATCTAAGAATGTGCAGCTAACCTACTTCCTTAGCAGTAGAGTTGAACATTGAATTATTAATGACTTTTTGATGCTGTCAATATGTCTAATAATCTTATAAGTGCTGAATGTTAACATTTTCTAAGCTGGATATTATCATGCTGGATACAGTAGAATCAATAGTATTTTCTATAAGGTAGTAATTGATCCAACTGACTCTGCCCCTCACAACTATAAAAAAAAAGAAAATAGATGTTTCATTCAGGCACAAGAATGCAGAGAGAAACTGTCAGGGATATGATTAAAGCCCCAAACAGAAATGCAATTTGAAAATCTGTATTATCCTATGAGGGCAGATTTTGATCTCAGCTATATCGAGATGTTGCCATTGAAATCAATGTGCCAGAGCAGTAGGTAGGGGTTAGAGGACATTTGTCACTGGGCTCTGTCAACAATCTCTGTCCAGAATGGAGTGACATCAGGAAAATGTTCCTAGGTGCCATGTGAGCAGAGTGGCACTGTGTATGGCATTGACACAGCAGTCTCTTTCTTAGCCTGAGACAAGTCTATCCTAAGCCTTGTTGACCATCTTCACTCCCTCTGCTTCTTCTGTGAAGGTCTGCAAGTGAGAGTCCAGTGTCAAACTGCTTCCCTTTTTCCTTCTCCACTTCTTTTAGTAGCTTTTCCCTTCCTGTTGATGGCGAAAGTGTAGCCCTTGAGTTTCACCAGTTCAGAAGACAGGAGAGACCCTTAAGGGGTATGATGAGGTTAATGGTATTCTGTAGGCCTAAATATAGTCTTTTAACAATATTTTTAGTTCCTTTCCATTATCCCTGGCATTAAGAAGTGCAAGAACATCAGTGATGTACTATGGTGCTAAAATTATCAAGAAATCCTTGAATCCATCTTCTTTCGTCTTCATCAATCAGTGCAGAATGTCCTCACAAAGTACTCATGTTGCAGTTTGAGCTGGGTGCCCCCCTGGTGCATTCACTTCCTGTGTCCAGAAGTCCAGCCCAGAGGGATGGACACAGGAAATTGTGTATTCCCTACCATAATTCTTTGCACCACTATAAGATCCAGTGCGGAGTCTGGCACTTCCTCTTTCCTTCCCTCTCCGAGACTTGGTAACTGGGGGAGAGATCTCCCGGCCATGGGCCTGATTAGGCCCAAGGCCACAGGGGGATGGGCAGTCTCAGGCCTGGCCAGCTGAGACTAGCCCAGCAGAGGGAGGGGGAAGAAGGAGCCCTGGGGGTTTTGCATGCACCCTCAGGTGGGGATGGGATCTTTCTTTGTCACTGCGCTTTGGGTTTTCTGTAACATTCACTGCTTTCTATTTAAACTTTCATCACTTTTGCAATCCGTTTGCCTGAGTTGTTATTTCTGCCTGTGGTGGGGAGGGGATCTGCCCCAACCCATTACATTTTGGCGCCCAACGTGGGGCCAACTGCAGCTCGGATTGCAAAAGATGGAGAGTTTAAATTTAGTTCTGGGCGTCGGTTTGGATTTGGAAAGTTGGGGCTCAGGTTTTGTGTTACCGGGGCGACTGTGTGAACTCCTGTGGACTGCAGAAGGATAGCTGGTGCGTAGCTGATGGCATGGAATTCCCTCCTGTTGTTTGGGAACAGCGAGGGGTGGTTCTTTCTGTGACTTTCTGCCCAGGGTAGCTTAAGAATGCTCGAGTAGCCTAAGAAGGCGAGACCTGCCTTCTCCTCGTTCTCTGCGGAGCGGCAGGGAGCGGAGGAGGGGCAGCGGCAAGCAGAGCGTGGTCGGCCCGCGGCCGCTGTGGGGAGCGGACACCCGCGGCGAGCGGGCAAGCGACTGCTGGAGGTGACTCGGACTCTGCATCGCGGCGACAGAGACGGCGGGGGCCGGGCCGGGCCGCGTTCAAGCGGCGGCGGCGGCACCGCCCGAGCCGGGCTGCGTTCAGGCGGCGGCGGCAGCTGTAAATCTTTCCCTGGTGTTTTCGGACGTGTTCCGAAAATGGCGCCGAGCACCTGGCTCCGCCTCCCTGCTTCTTCAGCGGGCTGTGGCGCAGCTCCTCCCTCTTCCGGGGGTGGAGGTTGTGCAGCCGGATGCTGTCCTGCCTCGGTACGCGAGCGCCCAGCCGGGGGGTGCGGAGTGCCTCTGACATGCATCCGTGTAGCTTTGGTCCGCGTGAAAGCGGTTGGCTGCGGCACCCTGGATGGATTGAAAAAGGCAGTCGTGGAGCCGGATTGTTCCGACTGGCCTGCCCCAGGGGTGGAGAATTTGCCGCTGAATATGAGAGTAAAGACTTGGCTGAGAAGTTGTGAGGTATTTCCAGGTGACCAGGATGTCCCAAGGAGTCCACAAGGAATTCACACTGCAGGAGAAGGACTGCGTCGCTGGGAGGTTCCATCACATGAGGAAGAACAACTGGAATGGACTGATGCTTGAGCCTGAATGAGAGACTGTTTGAGTGGACGCCCAGATGAAGATATGGACTCTGCCGGACATGTCATCAGAAGTTTTCTGATTTGATGATGTGTTTGGGTGCAAGGATTATGGTATGAAATACAGGGGTGGCATGTTGCAGTTTGAGCTGGGTGCCCCCCTGGTGCATTCACTTCCTGTGTCCAGAAGTCCAGCCCAGAGGGATGGACACAGGAAATTGTGTATTCCCTACCATAATTCTTTGCACCACTATAAGATCCAGTGCGGAGTCTGGCACTTCCTCTTTCCTTCCCTCTCCGAGACTTGGTAACTGGGGGAGAGATCTCCCGGCCATGGGCCTGATTAGGCCCAAGGCCACAGGGGGATGGGCAGTCTCAGGCCTGGCCAGCTGAGACTAGCCCAGCAGAGGGAGGGGGAAGAAGGAGCCCTGGGGGTTTTGCATGCACCCTCAGGTGGGGATGGGATCTTTCTTTGTCACTGCGCTTTGGGTTTTCTGTAACATTCACTGCTTTCTATTTAAACTTTCATCACTTTTGCAATCCGTTTGCCTGAGTTGTTATTTCTGCCTGTGGTGGGGAGGGGATCTGCCCCAACCCATTACAACTCATCAGTTAATTTAGATCCCAGGTGTGCTTGGCTGTTGATGCAGATCTGTTGTACTCCTGTGAGTGTGGTGACTAAGAGCCGTAAGTAGCCATCAGTGTGGGTTACCTACCATGAGATAAAAAAAGAATTTTGCCAGGTTTTCTTTCTTTTCCTTTCCTTTTTTTTTTCCTTTCCCTTTCCTTTGGTGAAAGCAAAAATCTCTCTCTCATAAATGCAAACCTTATTTTCCTATTTTCTCCTGCAAATAACCTGAAGGCCTCTTTCCTTTGGAATCCAGAGAGGTGACAAGAGAATCTGCCTACAAGTCTCTAGAAAAATCATTGAGAAAAAAAAAATGGGGAAAAAACAAAGAAAAAATGACAGAAAGAGACTCTGGGTTTTCCTGGGAAGGAGAATTTCAGTTTCAGGAGGAGTTTTGATGTAATGAATGTGCATCCTGAAACGGTAGTGGAAAGTGTTAATGGTACCCAGTGATATTAAAAAAAGACACTGGTGGGAATTAAACCAAATCTGTAGGGCTGGCTGATCATTAACCATGGTATTTGTCTTAATAGTGTTGGAATGTATGTGATATAACAAAGCTCTGACAAAATGAGTCATTTAATAAGAGTACCCCAGTGTGTCGATTTCAACATAAGATTTATTGCTTGTGATAGTACTGCTGAAAAAGACCTTCAGTGTTCATGCATCCCTAGGAATAATCTGGCAAAACCCACAGTCTTCCACAATAGCACCAGAACAAGAGGGCACAGTCTCAATCTGTGCCAGGGGAGGTTTAGGCTGGATGTTAGGAAGAAATTCTTCATAGAGAGAGTGATTGCCCATTGGAATGGGGTGCCCAGGGAGGTGGTGGAGTTGCCATCACTGGAGGTGTTTAGGAAGAGACTGGACGGGGTGCTTGGTGCCATGGTTTAGTTGATTAGATAGTGTTGGATGATAGGTTTGACTTGATGATCTCAAAGGTCTCTTCCAACCTGGTCTATTCTATTCTATTCTATTCTATTCTATTCTATTCTATTCTATTCTATTCTATTCTATTCTATTCTATTCTATTCCCACTGCAAGCCTGCTCAGGATTTTTGATAGAAACCTGAAATTTCACAGGATTTTGCTGAGTGCTTTTACACTCCTCTTTTTAGGGTTAACAGGAGGTTCTGCCTAAGGAGGCTGTGGCTGTCTCCTCCCTGGGGATGTTGAAGTCCAGGTTGGATGAGGCCTTGAGCAGCTGAGACTAGTTGAGAGGAGTCCCTTGCCCACGGTGATGAAGTTGGAGTAGATGATCTCTGAGGTTCCTTCCAACTTAAGCCATTCTAGGATCCTAATTAATTTTCCTTTAGCTTAATTTACTAGTATTTGCTAATTTGCAGTTTGCCTTCTCGCCCTGATGATCTGCAGCCTGACACAAACATTTCAGCAAAAGTGGCCATTTCCAATCCTCCTGCTTAAACAAACATTACCAAGGCTGGCCGCTGAGCCAAGCAGTGGTGGCTGGTTAACCTTCCACATCACGTGTCGAGCTAGCGCAGCAGGCTCATCCTCTGGGCTCTCAGCTCTGGCGTCCTTCCTTGTCTTTTGTAACCTCCTGGGCTGTTGTGTTAATATGCAGACCATTACTACTTTGCTGATGAGACAGACTGCCGAGGATCAATATGTCTCCACATTTGTCAGCCCCGTATACCCCAGAGTTAAGTTCTCAGCTCCGCTGCTGGTGCCTGTGCCCCACTGTGTAATCGCAGGGAACGGTGCACCAGGCTTTGCAGAACGAGTGGGAAAGATCCAAATGTCATATTTGTTTGGCTCCCACTGCTTGAGTAATAGTAGGTGCAGGCAGAATACCAGAGGACAGCTTGCTTCTGGGGTCACTGCAGCTCAACAGCTAACCATTGGTGGTGTCGGGCAGGCTTGGGAAGGATGCCCAAATACTATCAAGTAGAGGGCATTGCACTTTAATGAAAGAACAAGGAAAAAATATCAAGACTGGGGCGGGGGGGGGGGGGGAAGAAAAAGGAAGAAAAGTAAACTCCCTGATCAAACATAATAAAAAAAAGAAGGGGTCTAATGACCGTTGTTTTGTTTTGTTTCCCCTTGTTGCTCACTTTTTCCATGCTTTTGTCTTCATGCAGTAGCTTCAGGGAAAACAGAATGGGGATTCGTGAGAGCTGAATGCAGAAACATCATCTACAACAACAAAAAAAACTCCTTTTAATTATAGATCAAGTCTTTAAGAGACAAAAGCCCATTTCACTACAACAACCACTATGCCTGACATTTTTAACTGACATGATCTCAAATCAAGTACACTGCCTTCTTTTTCTTTCCTTTTGTATTTTTTTTGCAAGATGCCTTCTCCTAATTACAGTTTTCCTGGAAATTCTTTTAATTGTTATTATTATTTTTTTAGAAATGGGTATTGCTTTGCAAATAAGTATTGCTTTTGCAGGTGACACCAAGCTGGGGGCAGGAGGGTAGGACAGCTCTGCAGAGGGACCTAGACAGGTTGGGCAGATGGGCAAGAATCCAAGGGCATGAGGTTTAACACATCTAAGTGCCCAGTTCTGAACATTGGCCGCAACAACCCCGTGCAGTGCTACAGGCTGGGGTCAGAGTGGCTGGAGAGCAGCCAGGCAGAAAGGGACCTGGGGGTACTGGTTGACAGCAGGCGGAACATGAGCTAGCAGTGTGCCCAGGTGGCCAAGAAGGCCAATGGCATCCTGGCCTGTATCAGGAACAGTGTGGCCAGCAGGAGCAGGGAGGTCATTGTGCCCCTGTACTCAGCACTGGTTAGGCTCCACCTTGAGTCCTGTGTCCAGTTCTGTGCCACTCAGTTTAGGGAAGATGTTGACTTGCTGGAATGTGTCCAGAGAAGGGCAACAAAGGTGGGGAGGGGTTTGGAGCACAGCCCTATGAGGAGAGGCTGAGGGAGCTGGGGTTGCTTAGCCCAGAGAAGAGGAGGCTCAGGGGAGACTTTATTGCTGTCTACAACTACCTGAAGGGAGGTTGTAGCTGGGTGGTGGTTGGTCTCTTCTCCTGGGCAGCCAGCACCAGAACAAGAGGGCACAGTCTCAAGCTGTGCCAGGGGAGATTTAGGCTGGATGTTAGGAAGAGGTTCTTCATAGAGAGAGTGATTGGCCATTGGAATGTGCTGCCCAGGGAGGTGGTGGAGTCAGCATCACTGGAGGTGTTTAGGAAAAGACTGGATGGTGCACTTGGTGCCATGGTTTAGTTGATTAGATGTTGTTGGATGATAGGTTGGATCTGATGATCTCAAAGGTCCCTTCCAACCTGGTCTATTCTATTCTATTCTATTCTATTCTATTCTATTCTATTCTATTCTATTCTATTCTATTCTATATGTTACAAATGTCATTTTTCTTGTGGATTTTTAACTTGGTTTGTCATGTCATAAAATAAAAGCAACAGAAACCAGGAATAAAAGTTCATTCAGAGATTTTGGGAGAACATAGGATGTGTTTCATGAAGCTTCCCTCCATAGTACTGATAGACTGTGGAATAACAGACAGATTCAGGGTTCCAGATCAGGTGTCTCAGGTGTTTTGTTGACTAGTAAGGCTGTAGGAGCACATACACTATTCAATTTCTTTATTTTAAGTGTGTGAGCACAAGTGTGGGTCATGCCATGCAGAAATGGCAGTCGTTGGTGGCAGCAATATGTGTTTCAGTTCTCCCACACATGCTCAGGGCAAAGCCTCAGAGCTGAGGGAGTCACACACTTCTCTGCTAATGGAGGACTACTACCCACTTTTCCAGCAAGAAATGTAAGAGGCAAGAATAATGTTGCTGGGAAAAATAAGTGTGGGAGAAACCAAAGAAGTTACTTTGCTTTCATATGCAATTTTTTGATCTGATTCACACTTTAAACTAAACATCTAAAATGCAAAGCCCTGAGGATGGTTAGTCAGGAAGCCAAAGGGAACCTCTGCTGATGAGGGGCTACATCTACAATGGGTGGTGAATTTTAAGTACATCGTGAACAGATTTCCTCACAGCCTTGCTCAACTTGTCTTCTGGACAGCTTGCTGAACAAATCAAACCTGTGTGATCCAACAGCAGACAGTCCATCCAGCCCTGTATCCTATCTCTAGCTGTGAACCTTAAGGAAGAGTGTAAGAACTCCTGTGTGTAAAGTAGGCTTCCTCATGGCTGTTTTCCTAGATTTTGGCATGTTCATGCTTTGAAGAGATAACAGAGACAGGCTGAAAGATGGAAATCACAGGCAGGTCTACACGAGTGAATGCAGAAAATGATGGTCTGGTTCTGCTCAGGGTAATGCAACAGCCCCAAGGGCAGAGCAGAAACACCTCAGCAGTCAACTGGTGGAATGACTTCAGGCACACACATGGCAATTGCATGCTCAAAACATTGCCCAGGAGCTGATAAACCACAGCCACAAAACATCCAGCTCCATTGGCTGCATGGAGCCTAGCAATCTGGGAAGCTCTGAGCTGCTTGCCCAGGGTACTTTACTTGAGTGGTTTGCCCGGGAGCTATTCTCCCATTTTCTGTGGAGCCTCCCAGACAAAATGATGAATTGGGTTGGGTTTTGAGGGTCATCCACTTTCAATTCAATCAAGGTTTACTTAATAAAAGCTTCTTAGAAATATTTCATTTATTTCAACAGAAAAGTCTCAGGTGTTATTTCACAAAAACAATGAGGGGTGAGAAAATCTGTTCCCATTCAACATTTTAAAGGATCAAAACACTTAACACCTATAAAAGGCCATTTCTTGTCTTAATGTTTGTTTTCTTCTCTGATTTAATAGTCAATTTAATATCCATAAACAGATCTCTTTTTCCTTCTCACCCTGCTTACCCCCGAAATAAATTATACCTGTTGGAATCAATCAGTAATACACAGCTACCCAGAGTTTCATTGCCCTGATCCACCGGTTCCACCATAAAAGAAGTTTTTCCATTCTTTGCAGAAATGCTTGGAAATAATGGCTTCAGATGCCCTGTTAATTATTCTTTTCTTAATGATCTTTCAGATAGTTTTTCAAAGAGATCGTGAATCTCTCAGTGAAACTAATGGGCAGCTACTCACAGGAGTAATCCCATTACAATCAGCAGCACTACTGTTTGTCATTTGGAGTAAGGTGCTAGAGCTCTGACCCTTACTGATTTACCACTCTTCATAATTAGTTGCAGTGATTAAAATGCATTTTAGATTACATTGCAGTTTCCCTGTGTTAAAAGTTTTTTTTGTGTTGTTTTTTTTTTTTCCCCCACTGAGGACAAACTCAGGTTCTGAAGGTGAACAATTGGCCTCCAGTATTAAACAATAGCAGCAAAGGGAAATGACACAGATAAGGCTTGTAAAGGAGATCAGAAGTAGAGGTGCTTGGGCAAAAAGTGCTGCTGGGGGCAGATGAAAACACTGCGTGAAACACTGACAGCAGCACATGGAAATAATGAATCAATCTGTTGCATCTGTATCTAATTAAGAATCATTAAAATATAGTCTTTTGCTCTAGCCATCAGGATTAGTGGATACCCCACAGGAAAGAGGCTAATAAATAGATTCAAGTGCCAGGACATCATACATCTTTATCTAGGTCTGTGGTCCTCAAACACTTTTCTTCAATAACCCAAAATCCAGGCAGATTCTCTCTCCTGTGAGAATCTGACACAGCCAGGAGCCCTTTGTAGGGGCTTTCAAGGCACTGCAGAAAAAAAAAAAAGGGGGGGGAGGGGGGAAAGAGCTGAATGCTTGGATGCTGCAAATAGTTTCTGGCAAGGGCAGACATTCTACTTCTATCTCTCTGCTACAATTAGAAAAGTAGTTTCTCTATTTTTTCCCCCCCATTTCTCCACCCCCCTCTTTCTGCCTTTCCTCCTTCCCCCCTCCTCCTCAAAAAAAATCATTAAGTTGCTAAGAGCTTCATTTGCTTCCAGCCTTTGTGGAGATCTGTTGAGCCCAAGGGCTCAAACAACCCCACAGGAGTCAGTTTTACTGACACCCTGCAGCCAGATGAGTTATACCCTGAGAGTAAAAGGGATTCCTGTATTTATTTCCCTCTTGACTGCCTGCAGAATATATTTTATTTCATGTTTTTGTTGTTGATTGTGGTTTATTTTGCTATTGGTTTGTTTGCTTGTTTGTTTGTTTTGGGGGGGGGAGGGGGAGGTGCAGGTTAGTTCAGAAGGGAATGGAGCAAAGGCTGCTTAGTTTGGGAAAAGGCTCTGCCATCCCTTTGTTCTCCTGCCTGTTAGGGTACTTCTTAGGCTGTGATTCTTTAGATCCCAGGGGAAGCAGTCTAGGATCATTGCTGAGACAAAGAGAGGAAGGCTAGAGAGTTGAGTCTTAAAGCTGTCCCTCACGTCTTAGTAAGCTTGAGGTAAAATGTTTCAATGCCTCCACAAGGGCAACTTTCCCTGCAGTGCTGGAGGCAGCTCTGAATGGAGATCGGTGTGAGGAGGGGGTGCTGGGAGATGCGCCAGGAAAACACTAAACTGAACATCATTTGTTGTAGGCGTTCATGGGATGCCTCTGCTGTGTCACAACCATGTGCAGTAAAGAGCATTGTTCCTCTAATGTTCATCTCTCTTGGAACTGCAAGTGAAAGTACAGCCCAATTAGTGCAGCAGCTTAAAACAATAACCTCTCCAGAATCTCTGGTGAGGGAAGCATGCTTTTATCTGTTTGGTAAATAATTTATTAATCACACTGATGTATCCTCCTTGACAGCAACAGAGCCAGATAAGTGATGGTTCAAAATCAATTTGTCATGGTCCAATGTGCACTCAGTGACCTACTTGGTCTGTTATATAGGTCAAACTTGTACATGACGCTCTGGTAGCAGAGGAACTTCTTTAAAAACAACAGGAACAGCAAAACTCATAGCACAGTTCAGAATGGGGGTACCCTGTGCTGGCTGGCACTCAATCACACAGCTCAGCAAGAGAAAGGCAAAGACAGGAGCCAGGTAGGTGAGGTTTGGGGCTCTCATTGAAACTGACTCAAAAATTCCCTGCCCTGGCATTATGGCATCAGTGTCCAGGAGGTAGATCCATACTCTCTGACCTACTTCTATGACCTTGTTATTATCACATTGCCCTTTGTCATTGATAATGTCCCTAGCATCTGCCTACTATTTCTCTGTCCTTCCTCAGTCTCCACTTTCCCAACCCTCTTCTACTCACAACATCTTTTTCTTCATATGAGTCAGGAATCCATTCCATCGTTCTCTTTGTATCCCTGCTGTGAAGTCCATGCAATTCTCCCAGTCTGATGTTTTCGTCTTCTAAACAGGCTAACCAGATTAAAGAAGTAGATTACTTTAAACTGCAAGGAGATGGAAACTAAAACCTGTGACAGAGCTTTTGGGCAGTCAGTTTGCTGGTGCTCCTGTTGTGCTTTGACAGACGTCTTGGCTGTCACCTGTTGATGGACGTTGTTACCCTATCTTTCTCATATTAATACACACTTCAGGGTTTCACCAGTGAGTTCTGGAGAGCTGTGTGTTGTGTGAGATAGTACCTTGAATGTGAAGTGCTGACACTCCCAAGAGCTTCAAATAGTCTCATGGTGCTCTGCCTGCTGTATCTCATTCACCTGCCAGCAGAATGAGATGGCTTTCAAAATCATATTGGTAACCACTGTTTTAGGGAGGTGACATGGGCTTTATTCCTCTCTGCATTTTCACCAAACCAGTGCTCTGCTGCTGGAGGGAGTTGGGCTACCAGCTGGACTTGTGAGCTTTCTTCCTGTCTTCCCACTGCACACAGTAGGGTGGTGGTAGGGAATTCTTTGTGGATTTTGGACTTTTTACAGAATAGCCTTTTTTTTTTTTTTCCCCTTTTCTTTTATTTTTAAATGTATTTTTAAGAAGTCCTTTGTGGCCAGTGGTACATAGTGGTGTAGAGTGCTGCTGCTGGACACTAAGCAGCATTCAGTGATGCCCATAACCGAGTCACCCAAGTAGGCCATTGCAGTCCCACATTTTACTGTATCCCTTCTAAACTTCTTGAGAGCATGAAGGGGAAGGTGATTTTCCCTTCAATGAGTGGTGAATATTTTATAAGGAGTTTTCTACACAGTGTTGTTTGGCACTACACTGTTGCAGGCTTTCAACCGCCACTGTCCAGCATTAGGTGTCGGCCCCCCTGCATACTCTGTGCAGTTAGACCAACACACTGGGCTGAGTGCCCACTGCACACAGGAGGGGTGGATACAAGTGCAAGGAATTGCCACTAAAGTAAAAGCATAGTAGAAATAAAGCCTAAAATTCTGGATTTCTTTTTCACCTGAAACCTGGATTGTTTTCTGCTGTTACTGGATGAACTAATGCTTTCTGCAATACTTGTGGTGTCTTTTCATCTTTCTTTGTATAAGTGTTCATGGTACTAGTTCTTCTTTTGTCCAAACAATCTCTGTCCTCCACAACTGCATCAAGAATAGCGTAGCCAGCAGGAGCAGAGAAGTCATTGTGCCCCTGTTCTCAGCACTGGTTAGGCTACACCTTGAGTCCTGTGTCCAGTTCTGGGCCCCTCAATTTAAGAAGGACATTGAGACTCTTGAGTGTGTCTAGAGAAGGGCAATGAGGCTGGGGAGAGGCCTTGAGCACAAGCACTACGAGGAGAGGCTGAGGGAGCTGGGGTTGTTCAGCCTGGAGAAGAGGAGGCTCAGGGGAGACCTTATTGCTTTCTACAACTACCTGCAGGAAGGTTGTAGCCAGGAGGGGGTTGGTCTCTTCTCCCAGGCAATCATCACCAGAACAAGAGGACACAGTCTCAAGCTGCACCAGGGGAAGTTTAGGCTGGAGGTGAGGAGAAAGTTCTTCCCAGAGAGAGTTGTTAGCCATTGTAACGTGCCACCCAGGGTGTTGGTGGAGTCACTGTCCCTGGAGGTATTCAAGAGGGGATTGGACGTGGCACTTGGTGCCATGGTTTAGCAGTCATAAGGTGTTGGGTGACAGGTTGGACTTGATCTTTGAGGTCTTTTCCAACCTTGTTGATTCTATGATTCTATGATTCTATGATTCTATGATTCTATGAACTGGCAACCAGAAAAGCAGCCAGGCTGCCAGAAGGGTACCACAGGCAGGAAGTAAAGGGACTGGATATAAACCCACTATGTACATTTTTAGACTAAGAGTGTCTTACGTTCCAGGATGTATTTTACTCTGGCAAACACAAGACAGTCTTCTTGTTTTACTTGCTGTCTCTCCAGATGCACAGTAAATTACATAAACAAGAAGGACCTCTGAAGCCATGGCCTGAGCTTCTTGTTTGGCCTTAGCAAATCAATAACATCTTACTCATCAACAGTCCTTGGTAGCACTGCCTCCTCCCGTGGAATCCCTGAAGGGCACCTGCAGCCCAGGGTTTTGTGCAAATCACACAACACACCCTGGAAACAGGATACAAATATTTCCTAAACCAAACACCCAAGTAAACAGACAAACCCCTGGCAGAGTAGTTTCATCACTTTGGAATTGTTTGTGCTTTATCAGCCTTTAATAATTTAATTGGAGAGGGATACAAGATGCAGACCCAGCATGACCAAAAAAATTTAAAAATGAAAAAAATGGTGGGGATATTTTAATGACTCTGAATGTTTTCCAGGAGGTGTCAGCAGTTCTTTAAAGCAAGGCAGGAGTTGCAAAAAATGGCTTCTTTTGCTGAGAATTCAAAGGGTATTCTTTAAAGTCTGCAAAGTGCCAGTGAGCTTCAACAGAACAAGTGTTCTCAAGGTGTATTTATGTTGTCTCCATTGCACTCCAAAGGATTTCTGCCAGCACACCCCATTACAATGAGTAATGCTTCCTTTAAAAGTGAAAGGAGAGGACTTAGACCTTGGTTAATTAAATAATCTTCTCCCTTTTTTTAATTATTTACAATAGGAGACTGACACCAACCTCCTTGTTTCCAACCCTAAAACCTCAGGACATGATTGTGTTTACCTTGATAAAAGCTGAAGGGTAAAAACATTTGTGTTCTCTATCTGTCAGGTAATGAAAGGGCAGAGAATATGTAATTAAGCACAGATCAAGACTTCCTCAAGATTCATTTGAAAAATAAACCAAACTGAAAATAAAAGCTGCTTCCTGTGTGGTGGGATGTACTGGCAGCCAGCTCTTGGCACAATACACTGATAATGGTGAACAGCACCAGGTGAGCTTTATCTCCTCAGTTTTATTTATTGCCCATGGAGGCTGGCAGTTCCCCATGTGGAGCTATGTTTATGGGAGATTTATCTGTGGTGTGTAAGTAGCACATTGGCATCGTGAATGTCCATCTATCAAAAAAGCTGAAGCATCCCCCATGAAGGAAGAAGGATGCTTTTTGCTGAATGCAGAGCAGAGGAGAATGTGAACACCATGAAAGGAGCAAGCAGCAAGTGTTATAGACGCAAAATCAATTTACATCAGGCAGGAAGGTGTGACAGAAGGATCAAAGTGCAGAGCAGGGCCAACATCTAAGAGTCTACCTAAGTGCTGGTTTCCTTGGTGTCTGAAAACAACACACAAGAATGAACATCTCCATGTCCCCAAAGCCTCAGAAACCCTTCTTTTCATCCAGTGCTTGGGTATATTTTTTTGTTACTCTTTTTTCCTGCTTTTTACTTTTTCCTAAACAAGAATTCCAAATCTGGCTGCCCTTGAGCTTTTCATTCCCCACCAGCCTCTCTTTGTTGGCGAGAACAAGATCCAGGAAAGCCTCTCCTCATGGCTTCTTTGTTACTTGAAGAAGGAAGTTATCATTAGTGCATTCCAGGAATCTCCTGGATTGCTTATGTCCTGCTGTGTTGTCTCCCCAAAGAAACTGGGGTATTTGAAGTCTCTCCAAATGGCCAAGGCTTGTGAACGGGAGGCTGCTCCTATCTGTTGGTAGCCAGCCTCATCCACTCAGTCTTCCTGGCCAAGTGGCCTGTTTCTCACCCCCACTATTGCCTCACCTGTCTTTGCCCTTCCTTTAATCTTAAACCTTTGGTTGGCTTCTCATCCTTCCCTGGGAGGAGTTCCATGCACTCCAGCTGATCATTGTCATAGAGGGTGACATTCCCTCCTCACTTCCCCTGCATGTCCTTCCTAAAGAGCCTCTTTCCAACATTCCAGTCATGAAAGCCATCCCACCACTTCTCCATGATGTCAGTAAAGTCATAGCCCTGCAGGCATGTGACCATCTCTAACTCCTCTTGTTTATACCCCATGCTATGTGCATTCACAGAGAGCCTTTAAGTTGGGCCCTCAATGAAGCTGGATGGAGTGGCTGGAATTCCTCTGTGCAGCTCTTCAGGTGCTCTCCTGCTGACCTGGAATGCTTAACATCTCAGAAAATCAAGTGAATGTGCCACAAGCTGGACATTTAGAGTTAGTGGCTCTTGCTGAAAGTGTGATTTTATTTTCTCTTTCTCCACTTACCCCTCTTGAAAGTGGGATGAATGCTGTTCACCTCTTATGTAAATGTTCTAAGGCTTAATTAGTTAATGTGTGCAAATTGCTTTTGTGATGAACAGTGCTAAGTATTATTATTACTATATTAAAATGTGGCCAGCAGCCAACCTCTGCCTGTAGCTGCAGGGTAATGACAAAGCTGATCAGCTGCAGGATTTTGCTGTTAGCGATCTGAAACAACAAATAATTTCTGTGCATTTATCCAGGAACAAGTACAAATAGCATCATTTTAACCTGAATTTTAGTAAACTGAGAGGTAGTTAATGTTTTGGGGTGGTTTTTTTAAAATGTGATTTTGGATATCCCAAAATATTATCTTCATTTGAATAGACAGTGTGATAGTGTGTCCAAGACAAAGGGTATAGACTCACAGCCAGGTGTGAAATCTCTTAGTGAAATTCACCGGCATTTTCATCTGCTCCTGCATGAAAATCTGTGTGCAATTAGATTAGAATAGAATAGAATAGAATAGAATAGAATAGAATAGAATAGAATAGACCAGGTTGGAAGAGACCTTCAAGATCATCGTATCCAACCTATCATCCAACACCACCTAATCAACTAAACCATGCAACCAAGCACCCTATCAAGTCTCCTCCTGAACACCTCCAGTGATGGTGACTCTACCACCTCCTCGGGCAGCCCATTCCAATGGGCAATCACTCTCTCTGTTTAGGACTTCCTCCTAACCTCCAGCCAAAACCTCCCCTGGTGCAGCCTGAGACTGTGTCCTCTTGTTCTGGTGCTGGTTGCCTGGGAGAAGAGACCAAACTCTGCCTGCCTACAACCTCCCTTAAGGCAGTTGTAGAGAGCAATAAGGTCACCCCTGAGTCTCCTCTTCTCCAGGCCAAGCAACCCCAGCTCCCTCAGTCTCTCCTCATAGGGCTTGTGTTCCAAGCCCCTCACCAACTTTGTTGCCCTTCTCTGGACATGCTCCAGTAAGTCAACATCCTTCCTAAACTGAGGGGCCCAGAACTGGACACAGTACTCGAGGTGCAGCTTAACCAGTGCAGTGTACAGGGGCAGAATGACCTCTCTGGTCCTGCTGGCCACACTGCTCCTGATGCAGACCTGATTACTGGGTGGAGCAGAAGGTTTCTTTGGTGTACTGTTTTAGAAGATAAAACTTCATTCTTTAAAAAGTTACAGAAGACTGGAAAAAAAAAAAAAGGAGCAAAAAAAAAAAAGAGAGAAAATAGGTAGACCTCTCAGGGCATCAGTCAAAGAGGAGAGGACAGGAAAGCTAGTTGTGTAAAAAAAAAAGGCGACACTATTGTGACCTTACATTCCTTATTCTAACTCTTGGTTCCCAGGCAGTACAAAAAAGGTTTCCTGAAAACAGCAGATGTAGAATCACAGAATGTATCTGGTTAGAAGTGACCTTCAAGATCATTCATTCCAACCCTTGACCCAGCACTGAAGGGTCAACACTAAATCATGTCCCTAATTGCCAGGTCCACATGCCACTTGAACACCTTAACACTCATGGCTGTTCCCATAGATCTGAGCCAAGGACCTAGTGAAAAGAGCACCTTTTTTCATCAGTAGTCCTGTATTTTAATCTGTCAAGAGACTACAGTCCAAATCCAGATATGTTCAACATAAATTGCTTTAACCTTCACCAGCCTACATAGTCATGAAATCCTCTGGTTCACCGGTTGATCACTGTGTAAACACTTTAGTTGTCATTAAGATAAAGAGATTTCATCCACTGGGTCCACCAACCACTTCAGAACCACAGCAGGCTGTGTTTCACAGATGGATTCTGATCTCACTATGTATAGGAGCTAAAAAAGAACTTGTCTGTATCGTTTCATACACACATTCATGAACAGCATCCATGCACATTCTGAGCTCCAGTTGCAGCCAGAAACAAAACTATCCTAAGTGCATTGGGAGATTTTTTTTCTACACATTACTTTGATCAGTTATTTTTGAGAGCAGCAGTATCATAATTGTATGCAAATTATTGCTCTACTTGTGTAATAACTGTCTGGCCTGGTTTGGCTGGGACAGAGTCCCAGGCCAGCCATGGCTGCAGGCCATCAGCAGTTTTGAGTCAGCCAGGACAGCTAATTCCAGTTGGCTCACAGGTGTATCCCACACCATAAACATCACACTGGGTATAAAGGAGGAAATTTGCTTCTTCCAGCTTTCTCTTGATCCTGCTTTTCTTCCTTCTGCTTTCAAGGTCTGCCTTCCTGTTTGGTGTGACTGCTGTGCCTTTGCTATGCTGGGTATAAATCTATACTCTCTCTGTTGACATGGGTATCATTGGCTCCTTCTCTGCAGACATTCAAAATCCACCTGGATATGTTCCTGTGTGACCTACTCTATGTGATTCTGCTCTGAAGGGGTAATTGGACCTCTAACATTCCGTGGTTCTGTGACCACTTTGGCTATATTGTACTGAAGAACTTCTTCCTCAGCTGCAGTCTAACCCTGCTCTCCCTTAGCTTCAAACCATTCCCCCTTGTCCTATTGCTAGACACCCTCATGAAAAGTCCCTCTGCAGCCCTCCTGTAGGATCCCTTCAGGTACTGGAAGTTGATATGATGCCTGACTGTCCTTATTTATACTGTAGACTTATAAAAGAACAAATGCATTATCAATCTGCAGTAGGATTATTCATGGATGTGCAAGGAAATTGATTGTCCTGTATCTACAGGTGTTTACACAGGCTTTGAGCTGGCCAAGAGAATAACTGGGAGCATAATAGAATCACACACAGAATCACAGAATCACCAAGGTTGGAAGAGACCTCAAAGATCATGAAGTCCAACCTGTTGCCCAAGACCTCATGACTAAACCATGACACCAAGTGCCACGTCCAATCCCCTCTTGAACACTGCTAGGGACAGTGACTCCACCACCTCCCTGGGCAGCACAGGCAGTGCCTAACAACTCTCTCAGTGAAGAACTTTCTGCTCACCTCGAGACTAAATTTCCCCTGGTACAGCTTGAGACTGTGTCCTCTTGTTCTGGTGCTGGTTGCCTGGGAGAAGAGATCAACCCCCTCCTGGCTACAACCTACCTTCAGGTAGTTGTAGATAGCAATAAGGTCTCCCTGAGCCTCCTCTTCTCCAGGCTAAACAACCCCAGCTCCCTCAGCCTCTCCTCACAGGACTTGTGCTCGAGGCCTCTTCCCAGCCTCGTTGCCCTTCTCTAGACCTCCATTCTCTCTTGGTTCTATAGAGGAAGTAATTTTCCCATTGTTTTGATAATGGCACTGAATTAAACAGCCTGATGGAGGTAACTTCTTTAAAAAAAAGGACTATTTTGGATATTTCGGATAATGGGTTACTTCTCAAATAGTAACGTGTCATTTTGAAGCTCACACTTACTGTCTTTTAATCTCACTTTAATCTGAAGCTTAATCATACCAGATTTCCTCTCTGTATTTGACAATCTCTTGTCCAACACAAGACCAAAGCTTGCAGCAGGTTCATATTCCTGATGCTCTGGGTTTTTTTGATATGCAGATATTCATCCAGGAGTCTGTCCATGAATGTCCTGACTTGCTTCGGGAGAGCAGCTAGATGGAGCTTTCACAGAAATCAGAAATAGCCAGTATTTCTACTATATGGTTTTTGTTTGTTTTGAGAGTGAGTTCCTGCTGTTTCTCTTCCAATTTTGTGATATACACTAGCATTGCCTCTGCTGAGTAAAGTGTGAGGAAGTATTTGCCCAGATACTCTCCACAGCTTCACTACTGGCTGAGAAGTGCTGTCCCCTCAGGTGCTTGTCATTGTTACTACAATGATTTGCCAACTCCTCAAACCTGCTGTTTGTCCCTGCTGCTCCTTCTAATATTTTCCAGCAAACACAACCCATATTTAACCAGCTTAAATAGCTCTTTACAAACTTGTTTCCTTTCCAAAGACCTGGGCTAGTAAAACAGGTTAGGAGATTACTCATGCAAGCAGCTCCTCTGCTTGTTCTGGGGGAAAAAGTTTCTTCCAGGCAGAGGGGTCTGAGCAACAAGCACTCTGGAGTAGACTGGTAGCTGCAATCCTTGAGCAGCACCACCAAATCTCCTTTGTAGGTCTGATGGGGTAACTCACTGCTACCCAAAGACAGCTATAGATGTGCTTCTCAGCCTTTTCCCTGTCCATCATTAGGACAAGAGAAGTTTCACACCAAAGGTTTGCTTTCTGGATGATCCTTGTTATCCTTTGCCTTAGTCTTTCACTTATGACTTCAGGTCTTTCTTGTATCTCCCTGGATTTTATATCTTTATCCATTTACAATATTTAAAGGAAGAGATTCTGTGATGTGTTACAATATTTATCTTCCTTTGTGCAGACAGGGATAATTCATGACTGGCACAGCCAGAAGTGACTTATTAGGGCTTTCTTCACTAGAGAAGGAAGAGGTCGTAAAGTAACTCAGCACATCTTGTGTTTTATGATTATAGCTCTATTTTATAATACACTTCCTGCCTCACCTCCCCCCATCCTTGCAGTTTACCAAGTACATAACTCTAGTCTACCTGGGCCTTTCAAACCATATCTGTTGCCATAAACTTGGTGCAGCTCTGATTGGTTTCAAAAGTCACGATATATTGTTATTTAAAATATGACTACACTGGGAGATCCTCAGAGTCTCTGGTGCCTGACTTGTACTAAAAAAACACAAATGCAATTCCATGCAATTCTTCTGCTGGTTTTTTGTTTGTTTGTTTTGTTTTTTCCTTTTTCCCTGGAGACTTTTGCTCTTTCTCTTTTTGTTTCTTCAACAAAGTCATTAAGGAAAAATGAAAATTCTGCTGGCCAGGGCAGCAAATTGTGGGGCACCTGCAGACATGCATGCTGGACAAATCACAGGATATTAGGGGTTGGAAGGGACCTCTGGAGAGCATCAAGTCCAACCCCCCCTGCCAAAGCAGAACCGCATAACCCTAGAATCTAGTGCAGGTCACACAGGAACTCATCCAGATGGGTCTTGAAAGTCTCTGGAGAAGGAGACTCCACAACTTTGGGCATCCTGTTCTGGTGCTCTGTGACCCTCACAATAAAGAAGTTCCTCCTCATATTGACGTGGAACCTCCTGTGCTGTAGTTTACATCCATTGCCCCTTGTCCTATCACAGAGTGCGGCTGAGCAGAGCCTGTGCCCTCCCTCTTGACACCCAGCCCTCAGATATTTATAAACATTTATTAAATCCCCTATCAGTCTTCTCCAGATTAAACAGCTCCAGGTCTCTCAGCCTGTCCTCATCAGGCAGTGCTCCAGTCCCTTAATTGTCCTCATAGTCCTCCATTGGACTCTCCCCAGTAGATCCCTGTCCCTTCTGACCTGGGGAGCCAAAAAATGGATGCAATGTCCTAATACATCTTGGAGTGTGTAGGGAGGACACAGTTGAGTTACTGCCTATGTATATATCAACTATGAAATTCATGCTCAATGAATCTGGCATGTCCCAGCTGCATTAGACACAACTCATATATTTATTGTCGGGAATAATTAGCTGGAGATGCTGGGGAACCTCCTTCATTGACAAGCTTTGAGAGCAGGTGACATCAAAATGCTCCCAGACTTGTTTCTAGCTTGCAGCGAGGAGGAGTCTTCCCCAGCACTGCTGCTGTGATGGATCCCATGGCCATGATGCCAAATTCAGTGTGTCCCAGGACACTGCATCTGGGTGTGGGACCTCTAGTACTGTTACAGCCACCCAAAACTGATCCTAAAGCATTTTGGTGAGAAAGCTGCAGAGCTGCATTTCAGCACCTCCTGCAGTGCTGCCAAGGTTTATGCTGTCTGTACATCATCAAAGAGAAGTTATTCAGGATTTGCTGAAAGAGCAGGGTGTTTCAAGCTGCTCACTCAGTGATGGAAGATGTTTTGTCAGCTGGAAGTTATATTGCCTTTTCACTTGTATTACTAATTCCTTAAGTGAGCTGTATGAGGATATTATCTTGTATTTGATTCCTGCCTTTAAAAAAAAACCCTTTGCCATGACCTTTCTTACATAAAGAGTTGACTTAAAGGATTCCTAATAACCTGCTCTTCAAGCACCTTTTCCAGTAGATTATTCTGTACAAAGTCATCTCTCTGGTGTTGCAATGTTAGCAAGCACGTCCAATAACATCAGGGTTACTCATCGTGATTCAGTAAATTATATTAAAGGAGAGAAAGGAGCCATTCACATACAGATATGCCTCCACTCACTGGTTGATGAGAGTGAAGGCAAATAGCTGGTATTTTTTACCTGTACTCTCCAAGGCTTTGGAACTGCACAAATAGTGACCTAACACTTCTTGCCAAAAGAGTTTACATTGCAAGAAATGGTTCTGCTTAATCTGAGAAGTGCAAGCTAGTGTTGTTAAAATTGCCAGTGTTCTGGAATCAGCAGGACAGATGGGGAAGGAAGTTGAATACAGTCCTACAATATTCTTCCCAAATCACTGCAGTGATTCATTGTGAGAGTAAGGGAGGCTGGAGTTGCACTCATTCATTTTGGTTTATACATAGCCACAGAGTCAGTCAGGCCTCAGTAGTGTAATTTAGTCATGCACAGGCAGAACCAAATGAGTGCAATTTTTAAGGGTTAGCTTTTTTTTCCTGGCTTTTATTATTAATTTTACCTCCTTTTTGTCTCTTTAATAGTCTGCTTCACAGCTATTTTGATGATCATTTTAAGAGACACACTGGAGCAAACTTCCTGCCTTCAACCTGCTGTGTGCCCATTTCTCTTTCACTTGTCTCAAGAGTCTGGCATCCTCTTAATCAGATTAATTTCTAGTCAATATCCACCAGAATATCCATTTATACTGTCTTTTGTCCTACAGTAATTACCACATGGACTTCTGTGCATATTTGGGTCTCTTATTGATCACTCCACTACTGCAGGTTTCATTGTGTTCATTGCAAGATACATCATCTTTAGAGTTTGATCCTGTTGGAATCAATGGGGAAAGCTCTCACTAATTTCACAGGCTTTGGATCAGCCCCTAAATCAGTTTCTGGTTTAGCTTTTAAGATGAAATGACTTTCATATCTTTCTGCTATGAAAGGTATTACCTGTTGCATTGTGCAGCAGTCATCTAGACAAATTACATACAAAGATGTTGCTTTTGAAGGGCTCAGAATCTTCAGCCATATCTCTCTGCCCTGGGTATTTTATCTCTGGATTTCCAAGCAGTAAAATCAAAGCTTTGTGATCTATAACTACATGGAGATGTGCTTCATTAATGTAAACATAAAAGTAACTGCTGCATCCACAGCAAATGCCCTACCTGCTTGCAAGTATTTCTGCTCCATCTCAACCTGTGACTGGCATATGAAATAATATTTTTGCTGTGTACAGTCTGGTTTTGCTCCTAGCATTGCTGCTGCTCTTGGAGAGCTAGAATTCACTGCAATTACTCGTTTCTCTCTTCAGTTTTATGTTCAGCACACTGCACAACTGGAACAACCCACACACACACATTTTCTAATGGTTACTTGGACCACCAGTAAGTGAAGGTTCAGGGTCAGAGCATAAAACTGATGCAAAGCTGTTACACAGGAAAGGAGTTGTGCTGAATTACCACCTGAGCATCTTAACCATGCTGTTTTTCTGGTGGTAAATACTCTGCTAAAGAGCCCAAAGCACTCCTGCCAGAGGAGGAGAAGGGTGTGCGTACAAGCTGATGCTAGAACCACGGACTCTAAGGACAACACACAATTTGTTTTGAGTCCTCAGATAGCTGACAGTTTTTCCAATAACCCATCATTTGCATTTGGCAGAACATCAATTACAGAGACAAAATGAAATGTCTGGCTTCCAGGTTTCATCTAGAGTCTGACTAGTAGGCTGGGCTTGCTTGAAATACTCTGAGTCTGCTGGAAGAGAGGAGTGTGAAAATTCAGAGTTGGAATTTGGAACAAGATTTCACATCTTTTCAATGAGCAAAACTCAGGAAACTCTTCAATGTAATGCCTTTTATAGTGCTTTTTATTTGCTCTCTTTTTCAGGCAGTCAGAATAAAGCATATGAATGTATTTCTTTCTGCTAAGCTGGATCCTGAGGCTTAAATTTCTCTTTTGATATGAGTAAAAAGTAGCTGAACAAGGTTTTGCTTTCAGAAATAAAGTAAGCTTCAGAAAGTTGCTATTTTTTTCCCCTAGCTTCATTCCTGGCTTTTCCTAAGAAGGTGTTTTAACCCAAATTCAGTCAGGTTGTTTACACACATCAGTCCCACAATGGTGTTAGTGTTTTCCATGAGGTCAAGAATGAGTGGCCATGGACAACAGCCTCCTCAAATTCATTGCGCACTTGGAGATCATCTAATTCAACTCTAGAAGTCTTTTCAGGCTGGCTCATCCAGCTGCTCACAACCCTTTTTCTGTCAGCCCTCCTGTGTAGACCCAGAAGCAGACCCAGAATGGATGAGGTCTCCTTCACTCCCAAGGTACTTCTGTACCTCCAGTCCCCCCCTTTCAAGATCAGTTACATTTAGTGGTATGTAGATCTGCAGACCCTTGGTCTGGACAAAATCTGACTGTGTTGAGCCCTATTTGGCTCCTTTGATCCCTTTGAGATTCACAATCCTAGGGTCTAGAATACAGAAGGGAACGTTCTTCAAGGTACTACTTTGGTAAGGTTAGATATGATTAAGCAGTCTACATCCAAAGAAACATTTCAGATGCCAAAAGTTTTGGGAGATTTCCAGCTGAAACTCACAGATACAGATACAGCTAGACTGGCACAAACTCCAAACCTGAATCTCCTCCAGGGAACTGGCAGCTCAACCTTTTGTTCCCAGAGCAGTTGGAGCCTATAATTTTAGGAATGATCATTCATAGTGTAACACCACCTAAGTCATTTCCACAAACATGCATTCAACCATACATTAACTGACTACCTGAGACCTATCATGGCAGGCCAGGGTGCTTTTTTTATGTACAATGGTGACCACTAGTCAATGTTTAACCAAAAACAAACAACCAAAAATCTTAGGTATCATATGAGTTACAGGAAGCTTGATTAAGCTCCACAAGAATAGTCATAATATAAAGCTACTGAAGCTCTTATCTTCTGCCAGTGGAAAAGCTTCAGAAACTAGAAACTGAAAGACTAAGGCCTCAAGGTAACAGCACAGAAGGCTCCTCAGATTTGCAAATGATTTTACTGCCTTTGTTGAAGTCCTCAGAACACAATTACTCAAAAGCTGATTGCTAAAAGCAAGGACAGGTAAACTTGACTATTCAAAGAACCTAGCTGATGTTTAGTACAAACATAGGAAGAACAGGCATAATTAGCTGCTAAACCAAGCAGTGCATCTGCCTGTCAGACAAATGTAGGTAATCCCAAGCAGAACAGGTGAAGGTTGAAGTGGATGATCTCTGAGGCCCCTTCTGACCTAAGCCATTCTCTGATAATTCAGCTGAACACCAGGTCCTATCCTTCCAGCTTTCTCTTGGAAGTTTATCTTCATGTGCATTTTAATAGCCTGTACTCTGTAAGTGAAACCCCCAGCAACCCTCCTCCTGCCTATTTAGAAAAGGATTTCCTGTCAGAGATGCTCAAGATCATAGAATCATAGAACCATAGAATCAATAGGGTTGGAAGAGACCTCAAAGATCATCTAATCCAACCTGCCACAGAAACACAGAATCACAGAATCACCAAGGTTGGAAGAGACCTCAATGATCACCAAGTCCAACCTGTCACCACAGACCTCATGACTAAACCATGGCACCAATTGCCACGTCCAATCCCCTCTTGAACACCTCTAGGGATGGTGAGTCCACCACCTCCCAGGGCAACCCATTCCAATGCCTAGCAATTCTCTCAGTGAAGAACTTTCTCCTCCTCGAACCTAAACTTCCTCTGGCACAGCTGGAGACTGTGATCATTAGGAGCTTTCAAAGAAAAGCGGACTGTGTGAATTTGAATTAAAAAATAACAGAGAGGGGAGGGAGTGGAGGTAAAATTCAGTCCTGCTTTAAAATCCAACATAAGGACTATGGGACTCCTTCAGTCATTATTAGGCATTTCTCTGCTCCATGCCTTACAATGAAATTTAACCCCAATTACGTTATCACAGGTAAATGCCATGAAGCCAACAGCACTTTTCTCTTGAGGAATTTTTGTTCTCAGGCAAACTTCTTAATTCCAGATGATCTCTGTTCTAAGAATAGATTGTTTTCTTAATTTAAAGGCTTTAATGAAATGTTGTTTTCATAACTGGTTGTTTAATGATACAACTCCTTTGGCCAATTTTGAGATGCTTTTACCAAGTAGTCTTTGGCCTTCCTGAGGTGTTCTCCTCTGTACATTGTTGGATCAGAGCTGGGCATTAAAAGCTCCTGTAAAAAAGAGTTTTAAAAACCTCTACAGATATATATACATTTTTTCCTTTTTCTCTTTTTTTCCCCCCTCTTTTCTTCTTTTTTTTTTGGAACAGGTAATAAATTGACTTTACAGTAATAAAACTGGAACTGTGAAAAAGGGAAGATAATTCTCTCATATGCCATAAAATGTACAAGTCAATAAAACTGCACTTTTCCCCAAGAACCTGGGAATTGAGGCAATATAGAAGTGAGGAGAAACTTTTCAAGTAATTGTTAATCAAAGCTAGTTCATGAAGAAGACATCTGATCAGATTAGTATCAGTATGAATGATTAGTTTCATTTTTCTTATTTTGACTACTGAATCGATATTAAGGCCAAGCAATTTTGCTTTAGAAGGATTTAAACTTAACTTCATTTAAATAGAAATCGACAACAAGAAGCTGGGGTGGGTGGTTTTTTGGTGTTTTTTTTAAAGCATGGAAAGATAAAATGATAAAGATATGTCCCAGAATGTATAAAATATCAATTAGAGTAAATAGAGTATGTAAAATTATTGTGATTTTACTAGGGTTGCTTTAAAAATTGCATGTGAACCTTCCCTATCAGAAGGCAGTGTCATTAAAACAGAAAGAACTTGCAGTGCAAGCAGTTTGCAAAGGCCTTGTAATTTGAAAATGTTTTGGTTGGGACTTACTCAAGCATAGCATTGCAGAAGGGTTTAAAAACCACAAACCAGGCAAGTTTTCTGGGGCTACTGTTACCTCGCTATCCAGTATCATGACTGCCTACTAAGAAGGAAAGTGGTGTCTCCTGTCTGAACTACTGCCTTCCGCAGTTTTCACAGGAGCTCTGGGAGCTTTCAGAGATGAAGCTGCTGTGTGTAATATTGCTCCCAATTTGGGAGATGGCAAACCAGGTCAAGAGCCAAAGCACAAAATGCTGCTGCATCCATCTCAGCACTGCAAACTCCTTTGGCCCTTTGAAGGAAACAATCTCTATTGTGTTTGTACCCGCTTGCGCATTACATGGCTTTCAGACAGAATGCCAGGGTCAGGTGGGAACTCTTGGTTTTGATTGTCCCTGGAGACCAACTGAGGATGAGCAAGAGTGAAAACCAACCAAACTCAAGGGTGCTGCCAACAAAGGAGAAAGTCACAGACAGAAACTGCAACTGCAGCGGAGACTGAGGGAGTTGTGCTATGAGGATGGAGAAAATAAACCTGAAAAACAAGGGCAGGAACCCTGATGAGAAGGGATTGTGCAGGGTTATTTGGAACACAGAAAGCCCACAAGTGAACTGAAACCCAAACTGCAAGTGAAGGTGCAGAGTGCAAGGCAGATTTAAATATAAAGTACTTCCTCCTGACCTAGTGCTTTTAAGCTTTCTCTGAAAATTTGGTATTCTCATTTATATTCTAATGCAGTACAAATTTTGAGGGGCGGGGGATGGGTGGTGTGTGTGTGTTTGCTTTTAGACTTTTTTCTTCTTCTTTTGTAATAGTAAACCAACTTGTTCTTCTTCAGGAAATTCTGTATATGGAACAAAGAGCTGTACAGGTCTGCCTTGAATGTCTGGTCAGTTTAGGGAATCACCATTGGATTTCTTTCAGTTTTAAAGTTAACCTGGACCAGAAATAGAACTAAATGTTTTTAATCAAAAGGTGTGGTAGGTTGAGAGAGGGCTTAGCTCTCCCTCTTCCACAGAGTAAGAAACCACAGCTAACCCAGTCGAAGAGCAAAGCTATATATTTACAAGCATATATGGAAAGCAGGTTATATATAACACAATATATACAGGTATTTACAATATACATACAGAAATATACAGCAAAGAGAAATAACACAACAAAAATCCCTCCCCCAGGAGGGATCCCCTCCCTGTAACCCCCTCTCTCCCCCCCCACCTCCCTTTTTTCCCCAAAAAGGGGTTAGAGAGAAAGAAAGGCAAGTTATTAAGGGAAAAAGTTGTTAGTAAGCTTCAAAAGCCCATGCAGGATTAGTTTTTGCTTATCTGAAGGCCAACTCCAGCAGTTCGCGAAGAAGCAGGCAGGGAGAACAGGCTGAAACCCACACTCCCCCAACTCCCAAACCAAACTCAACTGAGGAAAATAAAACTCCCAACTGCTCTACAGTTTAAAGTTGCATTTTATCTATTCACCAATGAAATTAGTTTAGAATATCAGAATGTTTTTGTTCTAGTACCGAAAACATTTAGCCAGAGTGTCCCAACACTGTTTGTTCTTAAAGGCACAGCCTCAAACGGTCACAAAAGGTTGTGGGGTTTTCACTTTCCTGGTAAGTTTAGGGCTTCAATTTATGCATTTATTTTTATTTAAAGGTGTGTCAAAATAATAGAATATCTCACAAGACAGACATTCTGTATTTTTTCCTAACTTCTTGAGAAAACAAGGCTAAGACTGTTCTGCTTGTCTGCCTTTTTATTGTCCTCAATTTCTTAATATGGTGGCCAATTTCAAGTAATATGGCAGCATATGGTAATCTAGAAGAGCAGTGGGATGTCATTAGAGTTTCATTTTGGAGGGAAATGCTGGAACAGGAACTCTTGTTCCATTAGACAGAACAGTGCCCAGGCAAAAAAGAAATTCAGTTTGACCTGGTGGTGGTGGGGGGACACCAATAAAATCTGAAGTTTTGATCAATAGGAAGAAATAAAAATATGATAATCCTTATAGTTAGGAAATTTGGCACTCCAGGTTCCATTCATTCCTGTACTTGTGGACTAAAAATTGTTTTGTTGTGGCAAAAGTCTGAAAAAAAGGTCCTAACTAAGTTGCATGTAACTTAACTCATACTTTCACAATGTGCACATAGGAAGTTGTCAGGGCACTATATACTTCAGAGTGTCCAACTGAATAAAACCTTGTCTAAACTAACATGCCTTCTTCCAGGGTGATTTGCAAGTGTAGGGAAGCCCAAGTGTGTGGAAAAAGACAAAACATAACCTTGAGTAGATAGAATATGAAAATAGACACCTATAAATAAGAGTGCCAGACAAAAGCCAAAACAACTGCATGGCTGAGGTTGTCAAATGATCCACATTTACACTGTAATGAGAAGTTCATAGAATCATAGAATTGTTAGGGTTGGAAGGGATGTCAAGGATCACCCAGTTCCCAACCCCCCTGCCATGGGCAGGAACACCTCACACTAGATCAGGTTGCTCAGAGCCACATCCAGCCTGGCCTTAAAAACCTCCAGGGATGAGGCTTCCACCACCTCCCTGGGCAACCTGTTCCAGTCTCTCACCACCCTCCTGGGGAAGAACTTCTTCCTAACATCCGATCTGAATCTACTCATTTCTAGTTTTGTTCCATTCCCCCCAGTCCTATCACTACCTGATACCCTAAAATGCCCCTTCCCAGCTTTCTTGTAGCCCCCTCCAGATACTGGAAGGCCACAATAAGGTCTCCTGGGAGCATTCTCCGGACTGAACAGCCCCAACTCCCTCAGTCTGTCCTCATAGGAGAGGAGCTCCAGCCCTCTGATCACCCTCGTGGCCTTTCTCTGGACATGCTCCAGCACATCCAGATTCTTCTGTAATAGAGGCTTTAGAATTGGACGCAGTACTCGGGGTCTCACCAGAGCATGAGAGGGAGTATCACCTCCCTCAACCTGCTGGCTACGCTTCTCTTGATGCAGCCCAGGGTGTGATAGGCTTTTTGTAGCAGCCTTTGCCTGTGAAGCTTCATCTCATGTGTGTGCTCTCTTTAAAACAGTTTGTGAGAGCAGTGCAGCTGCAGCTTGCATAGCAGGAGCTGGCAGAGGTGTTTGCTGACTATGGGACAGCACAACATTCACCACTTGCTGCAAAAGCCATTTATTGTGCTGCAACCCCAGAACTCCTCAGGAAGATCAGACTGCCTTCTCCATGTAGAAGGGGATGTAAGAGTTAATTCAGCCATTTTGACAGCCCATTCAAGTGTATTTACAGCGACTCTCAACTCATGAGTACATTTCTCAAATCAGTTTCAGAATAATTTATATAGGGTCTCCTTTTGGATGCTTCTTTAAAGAAAAGGCAACACAAGAAAGGCATGTGCAGAAAAATCCCTTCATGTTTGGTTCTGATTTACTTTCCAGTTGAAAAATCTCTGGAGCTGCCTCTTACTCTGCAGCTTTTAAGCAGTGAAATAGATGATGCTTGTGCTAATTAAGCCACTGATCACTCTATCCATTTACCAGTAAAGCCTAGACCACAGTCAGGCTATTATTTCTTTAAAGCAATGCAATATTCTTGGAAATTATGTTCTAACTAAGTTGCTAATAGGGAAGTACGTGCACTCCACAGGCAGATTATTGTTAACATGAGTACATAAATCAGACTTTATTAGCCACTTAATACTAATAGCATTTGTTGTTAGGTTTATTTCACACTCAGTAGCTCTACGAAAAAAGGCCAAACCCATAGAGTTTATTGAGATGCTTCAATTACATTTGTGGGAGAAAAGGGTTTTACAGCCCATCTGATTACAAAAGTTAAATACCTATGTGGATAAGGAACAAGATATAATGACCTGAAAACAATTTCATCTAAAGTGCGCTGGTTCTCATGTTTAAGAATATTCATTCCTAAAGCATGAACATGCTAATGTACAGCGGAATGGTTTCCAGACAGAGCTTATTGTGTAGTACCCTCAGCAGAAAGATGTAAGGGATCCAGCAGGTAAGGAGTTGTTTTTTTCCCCTGTTATGGTTTAGCTGACCTGGGATATAAAAAGAAAAAGGCTTGTTTGGTCCCCTCTATAGACTCGTAGCACCACAGTTAGGGTTCAGGAACAGTGGCTGCATTAGAATCATAGAATCAGTCAGGGTTGGAAGAGACCTCAAAGATCATCTAGTCCAACCATGGGCAGAGACACCTCACACTAGATCAGGCTGGCCAGAGCATCATCCAGCCTGGTCTTAAACACCTCCAGGGATGGGGCCTCAACCACCTCCCTGGACAACCCATTCCAGGGCTTCACCACTCTCATGGGGAAGAACTTCTTCCTCATGTTCAGCCTGAATCTCCCCACCTTCAGCTTCATTCCATTCCCCCTAGTCCTATCACTACCTGATATCCTGAGATGTCCCTCCCTAGCCTTCTTGTAGGCCCCCTTCAGATACTGGAAGGCCACAAGAAGGTCACCTCACAGCCCTCTTTTCTTCAGACTGAAGAGCCCCAACTCTTTCAGTCTGTCCTCATAGGAGAGGTGCTCCAGCCCTCTGCTCATCCTCATGGCCACCATCTCTGGACACCTTCCAGCACATCCATATCCCTTTTGCAATAGGGGCTCCAGAACTGGATGCAGTACTCCAGGTGTGGTCTCACCAGAGCTGAGTAGAGTGGGAGAATCACCTGCTGGCCACACTTCTCTTGATGCAGCCCACCCTATCATTCCATATCAGCCACATGAGCACCCAAGAAATTTACCAAGCCTCTCATCCACTGATTCCTTTTGGTGTTCTGAATGACTCAATGCCACTGTCCATGGCACTGACAAAGATATTGAGCAAGACTGGTCCCAGGACTGATCCCTGAGGGACTCTGCTTATCACTGGCCTCCACTGGGCCATGGATCCATTGACAGCCATTGTCTTCATGTTTTCACTTTGGAAATAAAGCAAGTCTGGAAGAAAGGAATGAGAGGTAACTTGCATTTCTCTGTCTTCTGAAACTTCAATTTATAGTCCTTATTTTTTCATTCCATTCCAGTTTAAAAAAAAAAAAAAAAAAAAGGAAGGCAGGCCAAACCAATAGATCAAAATGAAATTGAAATAAAAAAGTTACTATTGTAGCAATAATCTTTGGGGTTTTATCTCCCCTGGCAAAGTTTTCTGTTGGTCATCTAGTCCAATCCCCTCTGCAGTCAGCAGGGACCTCCTTTGCTAAGACAGATTGCACTGATCCTTGTTCAGCCTGACCTTGAATATCTCCAAGGATTGGGGCCTCAACCACTTCCCTGGGCAATCTGTTGCAGTGTTCCACCACCCTCATAGTGCAGAAATTATTTCTAGCATCCAACCTAAACCTTTCTAATTTCAAACCATTGGCTCTGGTCCTACCACTGCAGGCCTTTATAAAGTACCTTGTAGGATCCCTTCAGGTACTGACAAGCTGCTACGAGGTCTCCCCAGAGCTTTCTCTTCTCCAGGTTGAACAACTCCCTCAGCCTGTCCTTGTAGGAGAGGTGTTCCATTGACCTTATGGGCTTCAAGTGCCCACTGTCAGCTCATGTCCAGCTTCTCATCCACCACCATGCCCAGCTCCTTTTCTGCTCTCCATCTCATCGTCCCATATGTCTGGTCCTGACAGGAAATAACACTGCTTGTGTGAGCCAGGGGAGTTGAGAACTGTCTGAGGACACACAGGAGAGGACTTTCTTTGCTTCTGGGCCCTGTGACATGGTCCTGAGAGAGACCCTGAGAGACAGAGCTGTGGGAAAAAGAGGGGATGGTGGGAGAGCAGTAGTGGGGTCAATGGCACAGGAAAAATGCAGGCTGAGGGAGGTACTGTCACCATTCTTGTCATTTTCCTGCAGTAACAATGAACATCTTGTTCAAATGCACAGGATTTTTCTTCAAAACAACAAATGTTTTTGGCTCCAACCCATAACCAGAATAAGGGGAAAACAACAAAAACTCCTAACATCTCCCCAGGCATAATTCCCTGTTTCCAAGCACCAAAAATGGCACAGACAAAAGTGAACAATTCTTAGAGGAAAAGGGAAGAACATGGACTTGGGGAAATGTCTGTGTGTGCATGTATGTTAATAACTAACAAAGCAGTGCCAAAGACCCCACAGGAGTGTGTTTTCCTTCTTATTAATGCATATTATACAAATAACAATATTGAGCTTTTGCTAAGGGAATGTTTTCCTCTGGGAAATTATCTCCTTTCTGTTGTTGGCAGAGGCTTCTTTTAATTTTTGCAAGACAGAGACAATATATAGGCTGCAACATGTGAGTGACATACACTGATTATCCCTAAAGCATCTGCTTTCTGTGTCCAAATATCCACTGCAGAAGAGCCACTGTTTCTCTCGCTTTCCAGGCAGAGCTTTCAGTATTTCAAACCTGTGCAACCTTCATGACCATTGGGTTCAACCGCGTTGCAGGAAGAGGTGGGAGATTTCTCTCAAACACAGCACATGCTCTGCTGCAATGCAGCCAGGCTGCTCAGTACCTTGCAGGATCAAGGTCTTTAGTTTATCAAGGGTGAAAATAATCATTAAAAAAATAAAAAGGAAAATAAAATAACCTGTGCAAAATCGTTTGTCTCCCTGTAGTCAGGGCTGTTTGCTTCACCTAAGTTCAGAGCCCCACAGGGGTGCGATGGAAGGATTAGTTGGCACCTTCCTGGAGAGAAGACATCAGCCTGAGCCATGCAGTAGCTATGAGGTCACTCTGTTGTGTCTTGGCAGAGGTGGAGCACAGCTACTTGGGGGTGCAGGGTGAAAACAAACATAGTTTTGCAAACTATGCTAAATGCAAAAAGACAAGAAAATGCTTCCAGGACACTATAAGGTATGCATGGTTACAGCAGCAGCAGTTGCCATCAGAGGATATCTTTCTAATTTTCATTCAGCTACATGGGATTCCAAGAGAGCAAGAAAGAGCATGCACAGGGAGCTCCAAGTGCTTGGCCTTGAGGGATTCTTAATCTGACCCTCCTAAAAGGTCAGTACCTGTATCAAGCATTTGGCTCAATCAAAGGAGTCTGCTTACAAACATCAATGTGGATTCTCTTTCATAACAGTCCTGGTCTCATAGCATGGGGTCCTAGGCATATCTCCCGAAAAGTCAGTAATATGCTTATTAGTGTTCCCATTAGCTTGCCCTCAATAGCTACAGTTGTTTTCCACTTGCTGTGTTAGTGAAGGAGCCACTGAAAATATTCAAATCACAGCAGTGACCTTGTTAAGAAGGAACAGCACCTCTACCAGGGCTGTGATGTGTTCTATTGTTCTTCAGTGTTTCCCACAGGACAGTCTTGGGTGTGCCTTTCCTCATACTGTGCAGTGTCAAGATGGGAATCTATGCAAACATTTATTAAATCTCTTTAAGCTTTAAATAAAAGTGTAGCAAGTACACACTTTGGACCTCAGCTCAGAGCAAACAAGACTGGTCCTCATCTTATTTTACACTCTACCAAACCTCACTCAGTGATTGAATTCTTGGGTGACATTCCAGTTGCCATGCCACTCAGAAAGCTGGATTAGAAGGTTATTTAAGCTGTGTCCTAGCTTTAAATGTGAGAGAGATGTGTGTAAAAGTCACATCTGAACTAGTCAGGACTGGGAGATTGTGTGTAGTGAATTCAAGTTCAAATCTTTGATGGTCCTGAAGTATAAATTCAACTCTTACATTGTTATGAAGAGGCCTGGAAGGGACATTAATTTCATTTTCTTTAAATGGGAATTATTTTAATTTCTCTCATGGAGAAAAAAAAAAAAGGAAGAAGAGGAAGAAAAAAAGAAAAGTTATTTCTATGTTGCAGTGGAGGCTTCAAAAAGATGATATGTCAGACAGATCTAATTTAGATGGGGGAAGCCCAAGGGGTAGAAGAACTGAACGCTGCAAAATGAATCCCAAATAAATAATAGATTAGAAAACACAATAGAACTGCAAACTCAGTCTAACTGATCTCAGCACAAAACTGCTGTCTGCAACCCAGAAGGGTGCCCTTACCTCTTTTCTGCTCCTTAATAGGTCCTTCTTCATTTCACTATTGTGAACAAGCTATAGTCTTTTTGTGCAGAAATTAACTCCAAACTTCTCGTCCTCTTGAGCCTAATTTCTTGCTCCTGTGGACAATAACTAGTGTCCTAATGATTTAATAAACTCAGTGTTGTCCATTGGGGGTTTGGGTTCTCTTTATAGTTGCTATTTAATTCTCATTCACACATTGCAATGAATTAATATAATCTTGGCCCAAAGCCCTTCAATTCAGTTGATTTGTCAGACTCAGTTTACTCTTTTTTAAAAGTTCAACACATTCCTGTAGGTATTTCTGCATTTTTATCATGGTGCCAAGTTAATTGTAAAGTATTGTGTCAAGTGTAATTGTATATTCATGACTTCATTTATTTTTTTAGATGACATTTCCATTTCTCATCCTAGCTAACAAAAAAGAAAATTAAAAAGGGAGCACTTTTTATTGTGGGTGCTTATCATGTATTATCCTAAAATGCAGCTGAATTCTTTCACCAGCTTTGCTAAAGTCATAGATTCTTCAAGGCCTCTCATCAACCAAAGTGCACCATCTGTATATAATAGAGTTTTATTTTGAATGCTTTTTTGTCCTCATCCCTTTTACAAGTCCCTTGTTCCATCTTGTTAAAAGGTGCTTTTAAGGGTATCCTTTTTGAAGGGAGGAGCAGTAATGAAGAAAGGAACAATCACATTGAGGTCCAAGGCTTTCAATGGTAATGATAAAATATGAGTTATTTGTTTTATATATATAGTGTGTGTGTGTATATATGTGTGTGTATAATATATAAAGTCCTTCTTTTAATTAATGCTAAGCTACATTACTGTGATATGCATAAAGCACAAACAGTGTTTCAACAAGCTGCTAACATCAACAGACAAAATGCAACTTTTTGGCATGATGGATGCTGATATGGATGCAAAGACTGATCAGCACAATATTAGACACATTTTAATATCAAACTGCCCCAAACTTGTTCTTTTCAATATTTCTGAGGGTACAAAGGACTCTATAATTTTATTAACACAAAGTTACAGGGGAAAAAAAAAACAACCACTTAATTCATCCTAGAAAGAAAAGGTATCTTGGTTATTTAAATGTTTATAGAAATATTGAGATAAGCAAATATGGCTTTGTGAACAGGGGACTATACTTGTGTTTGGTTTCCATTTCTGCTCATAGTGCTGGCTTATTCAGTTGCATGAGACAGTTACCTCATCTCTCTTTATCACAATTTTCCACTGGTAAACAGAGGATAAGATATTTCCATTACCTGGAAACACTTCCTTGCAATGTGTTTTGAAGACATGAATGCCTATAAGCTTAGGTGTTGTTAAGTTGTAAAGCAAGGGGGTGGGAGATCTTTGTTTACCCTTCTTCCCCATCTCTGCTGACCAGTTAATGTGAGATCCCCAAAGGCTAAGTTTTTCCATGGATATAGCATACACTGCCTGACAGGGCATTCAAAAGCCCAGCACACAGACAAAAGACATAATTGTATCATCTTGGGTTTTTCTTTATTTCATTGGGCATAACAGGCCTGGAGATGGGGCTATATTTAACCTTCCACATTCATGCCAATTCTGTGCATACAGAAAAGCAAGATACTCCAAAGTCAAGATCTGACAAGCTTATGCTGTCCAGGCAAGGTTAGATACACTCTTTGGTGCCAACACTTTATGATGCAATTTGTAATAATATGGCCATGTATTATTTTTAGCTCCCACAGGCAGTAGTCTTGTGTGAAATACTGAAATTAAACAGTTTGTGGTGCTCTGGGGTTTTCCCACCCCCCTTATTCTTCATTTCTTGCCATCCTTTCACTCCCCTACCTGAAGTGTGTTTGTCTGCTTCCAGTGTGACCACCTTAACATTAAATGGTAATATCAATTATCTAATCAAGCAATGACTTCCAACAATTCATAAATTATCCCAAGGTAGATAATTATTTAGCAACTGAAAAAGCTTAGACATCTTGAGTTACTAACACACATAACCTTGCATTTTCTCTGAGTCTGTATTCTGCTGTATATTAGAAGCATTCTGTAGTGGGGAGAGATCAAAACCTCCCCCTGTAGTTCCACCAGTCTTAGAAACACACTTTACAAAAGAAACAAAACAAAACAAAGCAAAGCAAATCTGAATTAATTTAGCTGATAACAATCCAGAGGATTCCATCTCTCCATTTTCTAATTAGTTAAAGAGCAGTAGCATGAGAACATCCACAATGAAAAACCTTCTGGTGTGAAAGGTACCATCAATTAACATGCAGAACCCACAGCTGGGGCCATTAATTTCCCTGTCGTTCTCTTCCTTTCCAAAGGGCTGACTCTTCAGCTGACATAAATCAGTTATGATTTAGCATGTCTTGTCCAGGCTGAGGAACTGGCCTGAAGTGTCTTTGGTAGTGTACTGTCCCCACTTCCCATTTATACAGCTATTGTACAGTGCTCCGTGGATATGTTCTCTACATCCTAATAAAATGATGTCATTTCTGCCATCACGCTACATCTAAAGCTTGGATATCATTCCCATGTAAACTATGCCAATTAGATGAAGAATTGAGAAGCAAAAACCCCAAACTATTTCTAGTCATATCTCCTTTTTCTTTCTGCTCTTGTCTAGAAATTTTCCGCTTTCTCCAGATGAGTGAAGTAGGGTCTCTGTTCTTTCAGCTAATGCAGGAGATGCAATATTCTCCCTTCTGCAGTTTTACCAAAGGATTGTAGTATTTCTCTGTATCTCAAGTTAGAATCATAGAATGGTTTGGGATGGAAGGGACTTCTAAAGGTCATCCAGTCCAATCCCCCTGCAGTCAGCAGGGACATCAAGCTGCTCAGAATCTTGTCATGTCTGACCTTAACTATCTTCAGGGATGGGGCCTCAGCTACCTCCCAAGGCATCCTGTTGCAGTGTTCCAGCACCCTCATGGTGCAGAACCTGTTCCTAACATCCAATCCAAATCTGCTCTTCTCTAATTTCAAACTATTGCCCTTGCTCTATCTCCCTGGCCACACCTACACATAGTTGTGACTCTTCTAGTTCCCTGGTGTTCTGTTTCCTGGTTTTAGTTATTTTCTTCCAAACTTGCCCTAGTTTCTTGGTGGTGGTGGTGTTTTGGGTGGTGTTGTTTTGGGTGGGTTTTTTTTTTTGATTGGTTGGGTTTTTTTATTTGTCTGTTTTTATCTAGCTCCAGAATCTTATTATCCAAGCCTTGTAAGAGGTGCAAGGACACCTGGTAAGAGTGCCAAGTTATGCAGTTGTCTAGGATTGACCTTAGCTGTGGACAGCCCTGCTGTAAGTTGTTGTTTACACTGGTGGGTCAGGTGCTGACAAATCTTGGTTTAGAGCAGACTCACTTCCTTATTACCTGCCCTTCCTCCTGAATCAATTTATAAACTACATACAGTTACCTGCTGCTGCTGGTGTCCCACTCTCACAGTTTTCTGAGCCAGCAAATTTGAAGCCATTTGGAGAGGCCTAAAAGAGCTGCAGTCATTACAGACTACAATTCAGATTCAACCTGAAGTGCCCTCTAGGGTGAAATCAAGAATTCTGTGCAGAGAAGTGTAAGAAATCTCCAGGTGTCAATGTTTGTGCTGCTGAGGAAAAACAGTGGTGCACACCCAGGGAGTGTGAGCTTCCAAAGGATCCTGAGGACATCAGCTGCAGGGCAGAATCAGTCTCCCTTCTGTGTCCCTGACTCTTGCACTTCAGGCTGTATGATGACCCAGCTCCTCAAAAGGGATGGTGCATATTCATTTCATCCTTTAATTTAGAGACTCAACTAGGGTAGCTACATGTTTATGGGCAAGTATTCTTGCTACATTTGCAACTTAGGCAACACTTGTGCCTCTTGAGTATTAAGAGAAATGAGAGCTAAGCCCTGCCACGACACTGAATCCCAGTGTCTTAAAACCAGCCAGCTGCATCTATCAGATAAGCACTAGGTCCAAGCAGGAAATGTTTTGTGAAATGCATTTTTTTTACTTCAGGACTTCAAGCAGGCTGGCTTAGTGTGTTAGCAGCTGGGAAACCCTGTGGAAGGTCTTGACATCCCTGTGCACGGTGTATAATAAGTGCCTGGCATCTAAACTTATGATTTTGGCTCCTGCAACCTGAGCTTTACAACACCCAGGCAGTTTCCTTGCATGTAAATTGCTTGAAGCCTTCCAATAAACTCTCCTGTATAGCAAATGGAAAAGATGGATATGTGCAATTAACCCTCTCTCTGTTAGTGTTAAGGAGAAACTATAGAGACAAGATTGCATATGTGGGCAGCCCATTAAGCTTCCGGAGGCAGGAAGAATGAAGCCAGGGCTGAAACAGCTTACTTTTGAGAAGAGCAGGGAAAATCAAAGCAGTGCACTGACTTGCCTTTTTCTCTCATGCTTGAGTGCTGAACACACTGTTTACAGGCATAAAACCGAGTTTCATGAGTTTAATTGCAGCACCACAATTAAATATATGTCCTAAGAGGTTTTTGAGAGCATTTATACATTAAGCTTTTCCTCTAAGTCTTTTCCTTTGGGAACATCTAATACCATTTCTCTTGCTATGTGCTGAAATTCCATATTAGTTACTTGGACTTTTCCTTGATTTATAGGTCTTCAGGCAAACCTTTAAACCTTCTCCAAAGGTAAGCGTGATGGGTGGAATTTCTGAGAAATTCTGAGTAATCTAAAAGTCCAAGTCCTGTTCACTTTCAATAAACCTGAGTGCTGAGAGGCAGGCTTTTAAAACATTCAGTTACTTAGAGGTGAAAATAGTTGTCTAACAGGATTTAGTAAAGTGCCATGGATAGCCTGAGACTGTTCTTTGCTTACTTGCTCTATTTATATTGTTTATTTTATTACTTCCTCCTTAAAGCATGTAATTAATTTTCTCCTGTGTAGTTTTCATAGATTCATAGAATCAATAAGGTTGGAAAAGACCTCAAAGATCATCAGGTCCAACCTGTCACCCAACACCTTATGACTACTAAACCATGGCACCAAGTGCCACGTCCAATCCCCTCTTGAACACCTCCAGGGACCGTGATTCCACCACCTCCCTGGGCAGCACATTCCAATGGCTAACAACTCTCTCCGGGAAGAACTTTCTCCTCATCTCAAGCCTAAACTTCCCCTGATGCAGCTTGAGACTGTGTCCTCTTGTTCTGGTGCTGGTTGCCTGGGAGAAGAGACTAACCCCCTCCTGGCTGCAACCTCCCTTCAGGTAGTTGTAGAGAGCAATAAGGTCTCCCCTGAGCCTCCTCTTCTCCAGGCTAAACAACCCCAGCTCCCTCAGCCTCTCCTCATAGGACTTGTGCTCGAGGCCTCTCCCCAGCCTCGTTGCCCTTCTCTGGACACATTCAAGAGTCTCAATGTCCTTCTTAACTTGAGGGGCCCAGAACTGGACACAGTTTTATTGTTTTTTTATTGCTTGGTTGTTTTGTTTTGGGGGGATATTTTTTTTTTTGATAGATTATTCTTTCTATGGTAAGGTGGGTCTGGCCAGAGCTTCCCCAAGTAACTGCTTCCTGTGGAGTTCAATCTTTTGTATTTATTCTTTGTTCTCTGTACAAAAGTTAACTTCTGTAATTCTGCTGCTTTTCCACAGCTCCCTGCTGACAGCAGTGAGACCCAGGCTCACGAAGGAAATTAGTCACTGCCACACTGACTGCCTAAGCAAGCAATGAGGAAATATTCTTGCAGCAGTGATGAGGTGCCTCAGTGACTAAGCAGGAGATCTGTGAATCTCTTTTCCGAAGCAAAACTCCACCCTCACATGAAACACCAGGACCTGCTTTCTATTGTGGCTGTTAAAGAGTGGGGCCACAATTCTAGTTTTACTCTTAACTTCATGAATCCAAAGTAAGTATTTTGATTTCAGTCTCAATTTAGACTACTGTGGCCTCACCCAACTCCCATTTGGAAAGTTCCCACTGATTTTAACTAGAGCTGGCTGAGACCTGGGGTCATTTCTATTGCAACAATCTGGTTACCTTATCTCAAATTTCCTTCTCGAGTGCATAAATTTCATATACTGAATATTTATTGATTGCAATCAAATTAAACATCAAGCTGATCATCTGTGCAGACTGCTTCCTTAAACCAACACCAAGTTTTGGGCTATTTATATATTTTTAGTTATTTCCAGATTCAGTTTCCAGAAATTTCTAATAAGCAGCTAAACCCTGAAATCAAGCTGAGCCCCTCAAAGCTGAAGTCCCCATCAAAAATGTCCAGGCCATCTATGTTAACATCTTTAATCATTTCCAATCACAAAATATTAACCTGGGGTGATAGTAGACATTTTTTCCATCATCAGCTAGGACATAGGTACGTTGAACTGGATAAAGCCATGCAGGTCACTGAGTCATTTCCCTGGAACAAGGGAAAATACCTTCAGTTAATGTTTACTTTAGAAGGATCTGCTTCTACACAACACATCACCAACTTCACAGACTTCAAAATATTCACCAGCAGCATGCAGAAAACTTTAGCCCTGAAATACTAAAATCCACAAGGAGGGAAAAAGCCACAGAAGGAAATGAAACAGGATTAAGAGGCTCACCAGTAAATGGTGCATTGAAGAAACCTTCCAAGGGATGCTAAGAGAGCAGTCATATCCCTGCTACAAAGCTAAAGAGCAGGACCTCAAGGAGACATTCTTTCCTCCCACCCACAGTGATTACTTTAACCCCAGGATCTGAGAGGATCTAATGTAAATAGGAGCACCAGGATGTGAACCTACAGTCTATTTCCAGCTATGGCTAGTCCTCAGTGTTTCAGAAGACAAGAAGAAAAGTGAAAAAACCCAGAAGCTATATTATTCAGCCTGTGGGGAAGGAAAAGACATAAAACCCGAGAGGCCAAAGTTATGTACAGTATGTCTGAGGAAGCTGCTGGGACCCCATACCAGAGTATTTCAGGGTAAAGAAGGCACAATGCCATTCTTTTTCCCTAATTATGTGAGAACCTCTGTGTTCACTGATTTGAAGTATTGTACCCATTATCTACCTCAGCCCTTTGCAAAGCTAGGTGGCAGAAAACATTCTCTGTCTCAATGTGGATTCCTGTGTCTGGAGATCTTTGTCTCTCTGTGGAGCTAGGCTTCTTCAAACAGGTGAGCTGAGAGAGATCTTCAGACTTAATCCCAGAAGTCAGTACAAACACACCCCAGAACACTTTCTTTCCACTATCACAATGTCTCAGCAACTTACAGTGTCTAAAATACAGCACTCCCAGGAGTGGTATCCAACTCAAAGTGGAATTGATAAGCAGACAGGATGAAGGAAGATTTTTCTCTCTAGAAGTTTTGGCAATGCCTTTGTGTGTTTATTGAAAGGAAATTGGTGCTTTTAAGAGGTGATTCAAAGCACTCGATTGAAGTAGCAGTTGAATAATGTAGCACTCATAATTGCTGTTTGGAGATGCTGCTTCTCTCATTTATTCACAGAAGGTTCTCAAGACACTTCTCTGGCCTTTGGGAGCAGGTCAATTCTTTCTGTAATACCTCCCTAATAGTTACATCAGACTAATCAAAATACCAGTCCCATACTATTAAAAAAAGTGTCCAAAAAAAGTCAAAGAATTATAAATGTCACAGGACCTACTCTGTGATCCCATTCCTGGCATGCTCTCTCATTACAAAATGGCAGAAGTATGAGGCAGAGAGCAAGAATGCATCAAACCAGGATTCATGCTTTCTTTTTTTTCCCAGGGGGAGTGTTTGTGAGATCACCTTACAGAGACATCAACCTGGAACTGAGAGGCAAGCTGCACCCTCTCTGATGGCACACCCAGTGGAATAGAAATGACAGCCAGAACTATCACTTATTTCTCAAGAGGTCTCTTAGCAGGCTCTGGTACCCTACAGAATTAAAATCTACAAAACACCTGCTGCATACGTGGTGGGTCCAGGTGAACCTATTCAGGTTCAGTGAGACCAAGTGCAGGGTCCTGTACCTTGGTTGGCACAAGCCTCATTAGCAATATGGTCTGGGGGCTGAGGTCATGGAAAGCAGCCCTGCAGAAAAGGACTTGGGCATTCTGGTGGATGCGGAGCTGGATTTGAGTGAACAATGGGCACTTGCAGCTAGGAGGCCAATGGCAGCCTGGGCTGCACAAAAGCAGCATGGCCAGAGATGGAAAGAGTGGATTCTATCTCTCTGCTCTGCATTGGTAACACCTCATCTGGAGTAGTGCATCCAGCTCTGGAGCCCTCAATACAGGAATGACACGGACCTGAAGGAATAGATCCAGAGAAGGGCCGTGAAAATGATCAGGGGGTTGGAACACCTCTGCTTTGAAGACAGGCTGAAGGAGCTGAGGTGGTTCAGCCTGGAGAAGAAAAGGCTCTGGGGAAACCTAATAGCAGCCTTACAGTACCTGGAAAGGGGCTACAAGAAGAATGAAGAGAGATGTTGATGCTGCTGGCTAGAATGTCTAATCTAAGAATTTATAGTGAAACTAAATTAATTTCTTTTCCATTTGTTCTAAAGGTTGTTGATGTACTCACAAAAAACCTATTGGCTTAAGCAAAGCCCAGTGTTAAAATTTGAGACATAATATACTTGCCAAACAAGAAGTTATTCTTCTTCAGGGCCATTCTTACCTGTCCTTAATAACACTTTGTGGCAAAATTAATTTACTTTTAAAATTTCAGTTGCAACAACAACTTGGTGCAGTTGCTCATGTGATTTAATCACCATCACTGGAGGTGTTCAGGAGGAAACTTGATAGGGTGCTTGGTTGCATGGTTTAGTTGGTTGGGTGGTGTTGGATGATAGGTTAGACACGATGATCTTGAAGGTCTCTTCCAACCTGGTTTATTCTATTCTATTCTATTAATGAGATCCCATAGCAATTATTTCAGGAAGAAGAAAGCCAGATGAATGAAGTTGAACTAAAAGAGGCATTATTTTTTTTCCATTTACTGTATTTAAACATTAATAGCTAGTTGATGAAAATGCTTCCTGTAAAAACAAAAATACTCTCACATTCAGAGCTGCTGGACTCCTATTATAAAACCCTCAGAGCCTTCACACTTGGCAGCAAATAGTGACTCAGTTTGAGATAGCTGCATGCTGTCCATCAGCTTGATAATCTGTTGTCTTCAGCTTTGTACCCATTACTCTTCCCCTAAAAGGATGAATGTCCAGGGTGATCTGTTCCTTAGCAGCACAAATACTGTTGTGTTGAGAACTGCAGCCCAGGAGGAGCCACACAGTAACATAATACCAAAACTGTTTCACGGTCATATCCATCATTCGGTTATCTCCCAGAAGGTCAATGGTGTCCTGGGCTGTATCAGAAGCAGTGTGACCAGCAGGACCAGGGAGGTGGTTCTGCCCATCTGCTCTGCTCTGGTGAGACCCCACCTGCAGCACTGTGTCCAGTTCTGGTGCCCCCAGCATAAGAGGGACATGGAACTTCTGGCAGGTCCAGAGGAGGACCACGAAGATGATCAGAGGGCTGGAGAACCTTCCCTATGGGGATGGGTTGAGAGAGTTGATGTTGTTCAGCCTGGAGGAAAGAAGACTCTGGGGAGACCTTAGAGCAGCCTTCCAGTACCTGAAGGAGCTACAGGAGAGATGGGGAAGGCTTGCAGTGATACAACAAGAGGGAATGGATCAAAGCTTGAAGAAAGGAGATTTAGCTTGGAGATTAGGAAGAAGTTCTTTACAGTGAGGGTGGTGAGATGCTGGAACAGGTTACCCAGGGAGGCTGTGGTTGCCTCCTCACGTAGAGTGTTCAAGACCAGGTTAAATGAGACCTTGAGCAGCCTGGTCTAAGTGCAAGCTGTCCCTGCCTACTGCAGATGTGTTGGAACTGGATGATCTTTAAAGTCCTTTCCAACTTAAACCATTCCATGAATCTATATACATGAAGACACAAAGGTAGATAGATAGATAGATAGATAGATAGATAGATAGATAGATAGATAGATAGATAGATAATCAGACCAAGGAGACAGCCCAGAATAGGTATGCATGGGAAACCAAATGTGGTCTTACCTGCTTTGACCAACCTGGAGAAGCACTGGCAGTACCACAGTCCCTCCACTTGGCTGAGTGCAAGGAGCTGACCCTGAACTTCCTCTTTCCCACCACAGCCCTTTTGCTTCACAGTGTAAAATGATCTTACTTTTTAGGCTGCCTACCTGTGTGGTCAGTTGCTGGCCCCTGGCTTTACATTTGCTACCTATCCAGTCTAGGCTGGATGTGAGACTGCTCAAGGTATGCCTGGATTTTATATCACAGAGGTGATCAGCAGTCAGAACTAGTCTGACCTTTTCCCACCCTATCAAATTGCTGGACCAGAAGTGAATGGAAAGCTACAGCATCGTGGCATCAGACTTACATGACACAGGAAGAAAACAATACAGAAAATTTATTCCTGCAACTATGTTAACTAAAGCTGACAGAAAAAGTTGGAGGCAATAATTGGTGGTGACAAATTAGGCTTATTTTTTATGTTTGTGAATTATCTCTGAACACTATAATTAGTTTTAATATATTTATTCTTCTGTAATCATTTGCAAATAATTCCTAGGCTGCTGAAGGTTTGAAGAACAGTTCTGGTTATTTCATATTCAGCATCTGAACTGTTGGGTTGGCACTGGTTGAATGAAGAAGCCATGTGATGCTGGTTTAATGGGAATAAATGAAAATGGCTTAGGGTGCAAATATTTATATTTATATTTATTAGAGCCAAATTTGCTGATTATTCATATTCCCTATAATTCATTTAACAGCCACACTTCTTGCAAACCTCGCTGCTAAGAAATATGATTAGGGATATACTGGCATTTAATGCAAAGCAGCTCTAGAGTAAATTAATTCAATACTCAGCTGAGATGTCTTAGGCAAATAATTTCAGCATTGACCTAGGCATAAGTACAGTTTGTTATCTGAACTGGAATAATTTCTGAACAGTTTCTTAAATAATAATACTCCCCAAAAAATCATTATAGCAATAATGAACAGATCAAATAAGGGGAGAAGTTAACAGCAGGCTCATCAGTGGCTCTGTTTATAGCTCTACAATTACTTCATAGTTACTGCATTTATTTTTTCCACCACACTATTCTACTAATTCAAAGTGAATCAGCCCAATAATATTATCTAAATGTCATTCATCCATATTTGATCTATGTTGCTTTTTAATTTCAAAAAGCTTTCACAGTAATCTGGTTTTCTGGGAATTTATCAGGCTTTTATCCCTGGCCTATAACCTATCCAAATTATTACTCTAATTTTGTTCCTATTGGCACATAGACTGTTCTGACTTGGCATTTTCTCTGTTATGGTCTTCTGTTCTAACTTTTATTAATCTCCTGCTCTTCTCATGCTGTTCTGCTGTACCAGCTGGGAATTCAAGCAATTCTTGATGCTTTGAAATTTGGTACTGATGGTGTGCCAACCAGGACAAAGATTCTTCAGCTCTCTTGTTATGTCTTTTTTCCCCTTTCTTTATTTTTTTCCCCAGTAAAGATGTTTTCATTTCATGTCTCTATGTACTGCTTGTTACAATGTGTGCATTATCATTGCCTAATATTTCATGAATATGCAACAGAAATCAGCACAATAAGCATTAGTAAACAAAATGAGGAACAAGTGCTTAGTAAGTCTGTTTGCTTTGGGCCATATTCTAATACTTTTACCCTTGTTGACTAAGTAGTCAATGAAAAAATAGTGTGGCCTCCTAGTAATGAGGGAAGCAGCATGCAGGAGTGAAGAATCAGTTGCCAGGCATAAGCCTCAGCTGAAAGAGCAGCGGACAGCAAATTGAGGAGCTTGAAGGCCAGTGAGGGCAAGCAGACACTGCCAGTGGCCTTGACGAGGCAAAGGTGGAGCTAGAGGTGTCTGTTGTCCTTTGGATTTGTTATTGTGTCCCAGGTTGAATTAGAACAGCATTAATTCTGTTCATTGTTTTCACTTTTCAGCTCAGTCTCTTCTCAGGAGCTGCACTTTCTGAAATTAGGAATGTGTTTTCCCAGACAGTGCCTGCTTCCAGCAGTGATAACATTCCCTGTTCCTGATTAGTACCAAGCATTGGCATGGACACCAAGGTCACTGCCAAATCTTGTGTACTGCGTGGGGGTGCAGAGTAAAAGGCCACAGCTGCCAGAAGGAGGACACAGGACAGGGGACCTTAAACTGACCGACAAAGGACCCCACTCCATGTATGTCATAGCGTGTATAAAGCTGAGACATCACAAGGGTCAAGCCTCTTCTTCAATGGTCAGTGCCCAAGGGGATCCTAATCCATGAGCTCCTGAATCCAGTTCCACAATCCATCTTCTGAATCCTGGAGTACTGCATCCAGCTCTGGAGCCCTCCCCTTTGGGGAAGAAAGCTTAATAGTGTCTGCCACTTATTCAGTGGCCAGCCTAGCCCTGACCCTTGTCTTCTTTCTGACTCTTGATGTAAATGGTAGGATTTTACTTTATTTTTCCAGACTGCCTCATTTAAAATTTTTTTTTCTTTAGGTAAAAATATAACTAATGTGAAGGTTTGATAGTTAAAGCACTAGTACTAGTCTGGGGCTGCAGACCACTCTAAAGTCCTGGTACAGGGAGTATCAAATATTTGTGTTTGCAGGTGCTTTTGGGTGGGTTTTATTTGGCTTTTTTCCCTCCCTTTCAGTAACATTTGGGCAAAGTATTTTTCATCCCTGGTGCTCCTGCTGGGTAAAGTTGATGTGTTTGCTTATGTAGCTGGTGTACTATATAGAGTTGGCTGCACAGTGTAGTAGGTGCAGACAGCTTTGCATTCTGTAGACCTTTATCTTTTTAATGCAAGCTGGTGGGGGGGGAGGAATATAAAGATGCTAACAGATTTCTTTTTATGGCAGTAAAAAAGACTAATCTGCACTGCTTACAGACCTCAAGAAAACTTCCTACTTGTCCTGAGTGTTTTGGAGAAGCTTAAAAGAAGCACTTCAAATAAAGATGAAGGCTATGTGTTAAGTATTTTATAATAATGTCTGGAGTAAATTATTTCAAACAAACTTAAACATAACTAGGCTTTTTTTGCATCAGTTGTACTTGGTGTACAGAAAAATCAATACTGTTTTCAGGGCCCACTTATTTATTGTCTCTCAGCTCAGTGGTTGAAATGGTCTGTGTTAAACTGTTTGCCTGTCCTTGTTCATCCTGCTTATCAGGGTGTTCCAAGTGTGACTACCCGATCAGGTTGCAAGGAAAACCAACTAAGTAATCTTTTGCTTGCTCTAGGATTGGGAGAGTTCAAGCCCCTGTGAGTAAATGATTGCTGTGGTCCTGATATATTAATGCAGCAAGTTCAAACAGGCAGGTCTGCTGAAGATCTTCTGCTTGCAGGCTTTTGGTCTTCCAACCATGTCTGGGTGGGCTGTGCTAGTTCACTTGCACAGAGAGAACTCACTCCTACATCACTAGTTTACAAAACGTTTTGTGCCCAAGCTGTGCTTGTAATGTGTGGAACACTACCAAGGTCTTAGGAGTTCAAAACTTGGTTACATAGATATTGATACAAGAGGTTATAGCATTTGGCTTCTGCTATGGAGTAAAAAGTGCTTCCTAGAAAAGCATTTTATTTTTAAAAGTGGAGATATTTATAGCTTCTGTGGAAATAACATGGAAAAAACAACATTAGTGGTGAATAAGCACCCATGTAACAATTGTGAGTAAAACCAGAGTTCTGGGGTTTGTTTTTTTTTTAACTACTTCTGTTTGTTTTCCTCATTTTGCTTCCAGTAACATAAATAATGAACTCAAGTGAAAAGAATTAAATCAGGAACAAAATTCTGTGGCTTGCTGGCTGACACATGGAGTTGTCCACATTGGTGTTGGCCTTAAAACTACTGAAAAAGCTGCTCAACTCTGTGATCTGTAACTGTAGTTTCTATTTTATTGCCTGTCAAATGGTTTAATGGCCATGGTGGTGTTAGGTTGACAGCTGGGCTCAATCTTGGAGGTCTTTTCCAACTAAAACAATTCTGTGTTTCTATGAAATTGTGTTGGGCCAACGGTCAGGTTTGCCTCGTTTGAGACATTGAATCAGGCTACGCATGCAGCTTGTTTCCACCCAGGTTACAAAGCAAACATAGTTTTAGGAGTTCAGGCATTGGTTAGAAAACTAATCCTTGGTGTTGTGTATAGACATGTCTTTTAAAAATATTTCTCCTGCTGATCTTCCTTCCCATGTCTTTGACTTCTCTGACAGTGGTGCTGTTGGGCTCATGCCTCCACTCTGTCTTCTTAAAGTAAGTCACCTAAAAATAAAGGCTTCATCAATAACATGCTAAAAGTGGTTAGCTTGCCCCACAATTCACTCCATTCATGTGTTACTTGCCTTCAAATGAAGTTAATTTGCTTTGTTAACCAGCTTTTCTGCTTTGCAAACAGCTTTCCACTAAGGTGCTGAAATCACTGAGCAGTTTCACTTCTGATACCTCCATCCACTGTTCCTTTGTATCACCTTACACCTTCTGAGGTGCAGCTCAGCACTTGAACTCTACAAGGAGATTCATGTAGTTACTTTTTTCAAGAGAAGTATCTTCAGATGCCTGTGTTTATAAGACAGTGTTAGCACAAACAAAGGCAAAGGACCTCCGCAAAGCTTTGGCACTGGAAGAAGTAGAGATGATTTAGCCTGGAGAACAGGAGGCTCAGGGGAGACCTTATTGCCATCTACAACTACCTGAAGGGAGGTTGTAGCCAGGTAGGAGTTGGTATCTTCTCCCAGGCAACCAGCACCAGGACAAGAGGACACAGTCTCAAGCTGTGCTGGATGTTAGGAAGAAATTCTTCACAGAAAGAGAGATTGGCCATTGGAATGTGCTGCCCAGGGAGGTGGTGGAGTCACCATCACTGGAAGCGTTTAAAATAAGACTGGATGAGGCACTTAGTGCCATGGTTTAGTTGATTAGATGGTGTTGGGTGATAGATTGGACTTGATGATCTCTTTTCCAGCCTGGTTAATTCTGTATTCTGAACTGCCACTGGAGTATGTGTTTGTGCTCTCAAGAGTAACCAGACCTCATACTCTGAAGTGATGCTGCTGGTGCCAAACACACCATCAACACAGCTAATGCAAAAAAAGTCACAAACACACCTTCCTTGCACTGGATGACCATCTGAGAAGGAAATTTTCTCTCTGCAGTCAAGAATGGTAGGAGCTAATGAACAGTTGTTCTGGACTTGCTGTTAAAGCTGGTCATACTGTACAGCTATGCTGCAGACAGAAATCTTAATTTTACTGATCTTTATTTTATTTTATTTTTCTCTTGTGACTGTTTGTACCCTCTGCCCACGAATTTTGAGCAAAACAGGAGTTAAAGATCACGTGCTGCACAATAGATATGTGTGGTAGAGTATAGGAGGGAAAGAAAAAAAAACAAGAAACAGCAGAACTGTGACAGTAATGCACTTCTAGCTTATTAAGGTTGAATTGACATAAATGGGTCAAATTAGACCATCAAGATGTTTCAGGGTGCACAGACATAGTGTTATAGAAAAAGGACTGTATAATCCAACCCCTTCTTTTAACACATGCTTTTAAAGACATGCTCTCTTAAGGACTCTGAACACTCATTCTCTCCCCCCTAACTCCTGCAGCAGCTACAGAAACATCACGCTGGCCAAGTGAAATGCGGCACACCTTCCTGGTTTGCCAATTGCCTTTATGATCATCTCCTCTCTTGTCACCTGGAGACTTGCCTCAGGCAAAGTAAAAGCCACTGTTGTAAGAACAGCCCTCAGAGCTGTGCATGCAGCGATGGCAAGATAGTTCATTTCTCTATTTGTTTGTGCTTTTGAAACCAACCCAGTGAGCTAAATTGCAACCACTGCTGTCTCCTCACTCGCTTATTCATTATCTGCCTGTTAACTTTTGGGCTCTTTTGCCTTTGAACTAATTTTGCATATCAAATGTTTTATTGAAACCCAGTATGATTAGATCTATTCTGCCTTCCTCCCTCCTCTGTGAAATGCCTTGTTTTTATCTTAGCTTTGTGGCTATGAAATGGTGGCATCCTGCTTCACTTTCTTTTTTTGCAGTTGCAAACTCTTGCTGCTTCCTTCAGCTCTGCTCTGGCTGGCTGCAGAACCAGTTGGCTCAGTTTGCTAAACTCTCAGGAAACTTTTTTTTATTTTTCTCCCCTCACCCTCTGGAGAAGGAGTTATGTGCCAGTAAAGTGAGCTGAACTGTTTTACTAATTGATCAGAGGAATTTCAGTGTCAGTGTTAAGCAGAATGAGGCATTGCTCAGTCAGAGCAAGTGATGAAAAGTGCTCCTTATGCTGGCAGCTGTCAGAAAGCAATCAGGTTAGATCTTGGTAAACCCATACTGTGCTTTCCTCTCCTCTCAGTGTACTTGTACTCAGTGGCTTGTACTCTGCTTTTCAAAATGTTTTTCTGTTCCACAGTTTTGTTCCTTGTGTCAGAGTTGTCTGTCTCATTTCTTCCTATGTTCATAGATATCTCTTCCCCATTTACTGTTCTCCAGGTCCATGTTCACTATTTGGTGCACTAGATGTGCTTAATACAGTATTAGACTAGTAGCATGTAATATTCTTCTCCTAGTAGCCAAGATGGAAATTATCCCTCTTTCAAATGGAGTACACAGACTTCAGAATTTTGCTTTCATCTTAAACTTCATGATTCTACCTGGAGTTGGGTAACCTGGCCTTGCTTGTATTCTTCCCAGTGTTGCTTGAATCACAAATGTAAGAATCATGGGAATTGTCAGGAGAAAGTGAGAAATGAAGCTGAACTATAGCATAATGTACCAGTGGTACCTTTTTAACCTGAACAAGAATAAGATTCTCTGGAAAATGTGACTAAGGAAGGTGGTGATGATAACCAGAGGGGTAGGTACAGCTTACTTTACATGTTTGTCCTTTGAACAGTCTGGATGGTTTTGGTATGGTTGCATAATCCTGGCACAGGCTCCCAGCAAGGAAGTCCCTGAAGAAATCCACTGGTGATGTGGAAGTCATTCCCACAGTGGCATTACTCCTTCATCTGAGGAGTACTATGAATTTCCATCCCGTTTCCAAAAAGGCCTGCAGAACTCTTGGAACTGTTAAACCATCCAGAACAGAATGGAATTTGGTGCCAGAAATATTTAGACAAGTAGTCCTGGGTTTATTTTCAGAAGTTTTATTGGTTTTGAGAATGTTTCATGGTTAATGGAAAATGGAAATGAAAAGCTATTTAGATCAAGAAAACCACATTGTAGATGTAAGTCAACATTTAAACTTTAGCTCAAAATGCATAATGTCAGGCTGAGGCTGGTGTATTAAGAGGTGTGTTGGCCTCCTCCACTAGGATCTGTGTGTGTGGGACTCATTTGAGGTTAAAAAAAAATAATGAAATTAAGGGTGCATTTTAGAGGAAGGCAAAAATAAAATAAGTCCTTGGTGAGAAATCAAATAGACACAAGAGACTAGCAAGTTTTGTACTTTCACACCCTTTAACTGGGGTTTGCCTTCACAAGTGAAAGGATCTGCTTTTAGCATGAAGAGAACTAGCAAAGTCCATAGCAAGCAGTTTTGCAATGCAGTGAAGTTCTAGAAAACCCTTCCATCCTTCTAGAAAAAGTCTGGGAGAATGTTCTCTTATTCTCAGTGAATCTGTTCACTTTACACTTTGGGGAATAAAGAGGATTTTTTTCTTCTTCTTGCTTTGCATACAAATAAAAAACCACCCCCAAAAGCGGCAAATTAAAGCATGAAGGTTCAAATTAAGCTCTCTTCCTTTTTCAATATGAAGTGATTGCATTTAAGATTCCTTCATCACTATGGCAAAAGGTGAGGTTGTGCTTCTGTTCTTTTTTTCTCCCCCCACTCTGAACCTTTCTTACACATACAATTTCTTTTCAAAGCTAAGCGGTTGTTCAATTTCCACACTTCCTTGTTCTAAGCAAGGTTGGAAGATCTCGAGTAATGTGAATCTTTTTGAACGTGCCTTTATGTCAGCTCTCCAGAGCTTAAGCTTTAATGAATTTTAAACTCTTCTCATTGAGCTTATCAAGAATGCATTTCATTTATTTACATCCCAATGGCAGGATTCCTGTGAAAGGAAACATGCAAGTTATTGAGTAATTTAGCGTATTGTTTCTTTTTTTTTTCCACTCCTCAGTAGTCTGAAACAGAGAATTGAATTACTTGAAGTTTTTCTTTAGGAGAAAGGCATTTTTCTAACTGCACAGAAACTTGGGAGAATACACTTCCTCATCTAGTCTTTGTTCAATATCAAACCTTTTCCAATTTCTGCAAAACAAATTGAGAGAAGGGTTCTTTGAAAGATCTATTTAAAAGGAAAGGGTGGGGAATTGTTTTTCTTAAAAGCTTTAAAGTCACAAAAAACCCTACCAAACAAACAAACAAGAACAAGCCATACTTGTTTTTCACTGAAATAAGATAGCTTTCTAATTAACTTTGCTAATATGTTGCTTTACAGCAGCAAGTACTAAATTGTTCCTAGTTCCCTAAGACTAGACTAAATGGTATACTTTTGTAAACAAAGTTGGGCCATCACAGTAAATTTTTCTGTTCCCAGGAAGAGTGACATTTTTGCCCTTATCTCTACAACAAGCCTTAGAAGGGTTATCCCTGAAGGAGCTATAACATATTCTCACCTGCCTTCTGCAGCATGAGAAGTTTTCCTTAGCCATAGGAGACATAAAAACTATTCCCTTTTTACCCATAGATCTGTCGGTTGTTCTTTTTCCTTGGCTCGTTCCTAGGTATTGGCCTCAGTGAAGTTATTTAGTCCAGAAACCTTAATTAAGCTCTGCACAGTACTTAAACTGAACTTTGAGTTAATCCTAACTTTTCAAGTGTATGGAAAGACTATTCCATACAGGGATGCATACCCCAGTACATACTAATGCTCACTTTTAATGCACCAAGCTCCATGGCTTCCAGGCTGTCAGTTCTATGCTTTGTTCCATACGCTGCATGTTTAAAGCCTGTCCTTGCCTTCCCAGACTGAAATGTTTTCTCCATCTCAAGTGGCTGGATGACCTTGGCACTCACTGCTGAAAATATTCACATGCAGTTCTATCAAGGTGGAAGCCAGGCCCTAATTGTATTGGGGATCTTCCCAGTAGCATACAGCCCTGTCTCCTCTGTGACTCCAAGTGCTGGGTCTGTTGCACAGGCTCCTCTGCACTGGAACAAGTGCTTCCAAACAGCCCCTTCACTGCATTCACTGAGTGTTGGCATAGGCTCATAGTGTTGTGCAGTTTTTCTTTTCATAGTGTTTATCTGTGTCCATATATGTAGCTCAGGATTTTACTGAAGGAAAATAGATTGGCTGAAAGCATTCAGAGGCAGAGCATCCGCTGCTCATACACAAATGTATGCATATGCATGCACAAAGAGAATAGTCAGTACTGTATTGTTCTGGGACAGTACAGATTGGCTGGCTTTTTTTTTCCCCCAAATGTCATCCACGAACGGAAATGCAACAAATTCTATTGTGAAATCCTTTTAAGTTTACAGCCTTCAAGTTATGGTATAGAAAAAGGGAGAAATAATTGAGAGCTAACTGAACATTTTGTGCCAAACTCTTCTTTCTTAAACCTTCCTTATTGCACAAGTAACCACAGACTATTTGCTGCCCTAGCTATTTCTCATGTATGTTGCAACTGTTTTATTAAGCACTATTTGTTTCCATTCTTGCTTTAGATGCTCATTAAAATGTACCCTTTATGCTACTCTCAGGCTGAGAATTCCAAAAGCTCATAGCACTGGTGTAACTCTGCAGCAGTGACCAAAATGGTAACAGCTCCCTGTTGACTCTCTGTTTATAAACAGTTTGTAGTACTGTGTGTAGACTGAGAGAGTTATGTTAGTGCAGACTAAGACAGCTATGTTAGTGCAACCTGAGTTATTTTAGTGCAGACTAAGACAGTTATTTTAGTGCAGACCAAGACAGCTATGTTCATGCAACCTGAGTTATGTTAGTGAAGTCTAAGATAGTTATTTTAGTGCAGTCTAAGATAGTTATGTTAGTTAGTTATGATAGTTATGTTAGACTAACATCACAGGATGTTAGGGGTTGGAAGGGACCTCCAAAGATCTCTGAGTCCAACCCCCCTGCTAGAGCAGGACCGTAGAATCTATCACAAGTCGCACAGAAATGCATCCAGATGGGTCTTGAAAGTCTCCAGAGAAGGAGACTCCACCATCTCTAAGATAGTTATGTTAATGGAGACTAAGATAGTTATGCTAACACTGAGAAAAAAGAAAACCACCAAACCAGAAAACCATAAAATCTGTAGAAACATCACAGTGACAAATTCATAATTGAAAAAAAAAATCCTAACAAGCTGTTAATTTTGGGCAGAGTTTAACATCCCTGCAAAACTATTTCTTTTTTTTTTATACCTTAAAATCTTGAGCAAATAAAATTTGACCACAACTGCTCTGTGCAGTTTTAAGATGGCTGGTGGTGTCTAGAATCATGCTAATTAAAATACCCCACTTTCAACTGACATTCAATTGCTCATTGTAGAGAAATCCTGATACCATGCTAGCACGCTGCCAGACTTTGACAGGCATAGTATTTATAGGCTGTGAAGAAGAAAATGGGCCCAGGACAGAGCAAATAATGCTATCTGTGGCCCTGCCTTAATGCTTCTGGACTACAAAATAGTCACATGTGCTTGCCTGAAATGCATTAGCATGGTGAGCATGCTTGTTAGGCAGCATTAAGGAGGCTGTCATGTGAATCTAATTTTCTGGAGATTGTATGAAAATACCCATTTGCCTGTCAAGAGAGAACTTTCAAAATCTGTCAGAGGAAATGGATGAGAAAACACTCTAATGTATACAAAGTAAGTGTAAAAAGGAAGATCTTGACCTTTTACTCATCTGGGAGTCTCATTTTTTTTTATTTATTTTTTTTAAGTATAAGCAAAGGTTACCCAATGGCATTTGCAAGCAGTTAACAAGAAGTATTTTTTCACACAGCTCATGGATTCCTTGTGGAAGTCAGTGCTGAAGCCAATGGCAGATTGTAAGCAGGACTGTAGAAAGCACTGCGTGTTTGTACGGCTAGGAGAAAAAAAATAGCTGCGTGATTAAATGTATCTGGGGAAATATTTCCCTATCATTCAGACAACAAATCACATTATACTGATCACTTCTCTTTTTGGATGGATTGTTCCGTATCTTCTGTTGATGGATCGCTTCTATATTATTCTCTTAAGCTTTCTGGGCCTTTTCCAACAGCAACAGACCTCCCTTTCAGTCTGACAGCAACAGCGAAATGCAGTTCAAATTTGTCAGGTTTGCTCTTCTACCCACTCCTATGAATTCTTTTTCTTTTCCCACTAATAACTGAAAATGCATCTGGGAGCTGTTGTAGCTGCTGTTCCCGACCCATGAAGGAAGTCTCTCAGCAGAGGTGTGAGGGGCAATGCGTTTCTCTGGCTCTGTGGTGCGGTCACTTGGCTCTGCTGGCTCCAGGGTGATGTGAAGCTGCACTTAGAGGGTCCAGCTGCAAAAATGCCAAGAACCCTTTTCCAAAGCCTCCCTCACCTGTCATTCACAGAAGCAGCTATAGGATGAGCTAGGGTATGAGTCACAGACATTTTGACAGCGCTGTGTCCTTCCTTGCTGTGTGTTTGTTAGCAAGATGGTTCTTAAAAGCCACAGCTAAAGAAATGAATATTTGATTCTAATGAGGTACAAAAGCAAACTCATTAAGGCATTTTCTTTTTTTTTTTTTTTTAAAAAGCTTTATATTCCATTTTCTGGTCTAATTTTCCTTAACAGACAGATTCTCTCTTCTTCTCTCTAGTGGCTTTTCATTCACAAACACACAAAGTCTTGGTGCTTATCATCTGTCATTTGGCATAAGATAGCACATATCTCCACTGGTGAAGTGACAAGATTCAATCTACTGTACTACATTTATATTTCAGCAGTCCTGTTAAGGACTTTTCATGATGTAGAGCAGCACATGCTGAATGTCAAACCATCACAAGGACATAAAACTAACTCTGCAAAAAAAAAAGAAAAGGTGCTTCACAAGCTTAAAAAACTTAAAAAACCCCCAGACATGGCAGGCATTAATCTGATGCTGCAATGCTAAGCAAGATAAATAAGTGAAGAAAACCTTGAAAAAGGACATTCTCACACCTGTGGGTTTTTGTGCTCTTGATGAGCTCATGTTCTGTGTCACTACAGGTTCTGTCAAATGGGTTTCTAGTCCTGGAGGGGTAAGGTGAGACTGATGAGCTGAACCAATGAGTTTTTAGGTGCTTCTCTGCTTAATGAAATCCACAGTTCCAGTCAGATACTTGGGCTCTTCACTGATGTATAAGTTGCTATCCTAAGCACCTAAAAACAATATGGAAAGCTAACCAGAAAACACATAGAAAGCCCTCTGGGAAATGTTAAGAAGTAAACCAGTCATGAATTCCAGCTAATTTATGCTGGGGCTCAGCCTCAGTGTGAGAAAATTCTGCTTAAAAAACAAAACAAACCAAAACAAACACTCTCAAGGAAAAATAGCTCACTTAAACCAAGAGCCACAGCACTCCTGAAATGAGAGCACGCTGATAAAGTGCTGCTGCTTTTCCTAGTGGGTTCAGAAGAATATACAAGTCAGTCAATCATGCCTGGCTGTATTCTAGATCTGTAAAGTATCTGACTTGACTTCTTTACCAACAGAACATAATTTTCTGTTTCTGTCTGATCTGATAACAGTTTCTGCGGTAGACCTGTACTCTGCTTGGCTAAAATGAAGGGAGAGAGTTACAGGAAGGCATTTGAAACCGATTTTTAATACAAAGTAGCAGGTAAGACTGTTCTGGCTAATTGCATGGTGACAGCATTGTCATAGAATTGATGTCTAACAGTTAAAGGACACACCTCCTGCTCCTGAGTCTGCACTGCCCTACTTTACAGCCTTGGATGAATCACTCATTTCTCTTTGGCAATACCATCAGTCAGCAAGGCACCTCTGGAAATGCAGGAGTGTAAAAACCTTGATTTTGCTCCATTTGGTTTCTTAAGGGTTTGATTTAGGCTTTGTTTCTCTTCTTTGAGGGGATGCATGCTGGTATTGCATAGTCAGGGACAAAAAAAAAGAGGTATTCAGCATTTAGATTTCTCCCCTCCCTTACACAGAGGGTTTTTTTTTAATGAAGAAAATATTGATGGGCATTTGTCCAAAGATTTGCTTTGCTTTGGGGATGGTCTCCATTTGTGCATTGAACATTTGGTCTCTAATACAAGTTTTAGTTTTGTTCATGTTTTTGTATTCTGTGATAGCTCATCACTCCTCACCTCTTCAGTCCTTTGATTTGCATACTATGGCTGATCCTATGACAACTATAGCTTGTTGGTGACTAGAATATCTAGAATGTGTCTTCTGCCTTCCCTTGTGGTCTGCATAAAGTCTCTTTCCAGACTGGAGAAGGCCTTTTTAATCTCATTTTAATGCATTCCTTGCTTCTCATCTGGAGTCCAGCACTTGCATTTCCTTCTATCTTGTTAAGTAGTTTCCTGAGAACACCTCCCAGCATACTCTGATGCTATTTCTTATTTATGGCCTATCTTCAGTCGTTCCCATTTAACTTACTTTCTATTCCATTTAACTAATGCAGAAAACCCAACATATTTTTTCTCTGATACCAGAAAAATGGAAAACAGGAGATGACATCTCTTCCAGTCTTGCTTTTTGTTTTCTTCTCATGGAATTCTGTATTGCAAACCCCTCTGGATAGTCCATAATCCAGGGATACTCTGTGGAATAACATTAGCTTCACCAGGGGAGGTTTAGGCTGGATGTTAGGAAGAAATTCATCACAGAAAGAGAGATTTGCCATTGGAATGGGCTGCCTGGGGAGGTGATGGAGTCACCATCACTGGAAGTGTTTAAAAAGAGACTGGATGAGGCACTTAGTGCCATGGTTTAGTTGATTAGATGGTGTTGAGTGATAGATGGGACTAGATGATCTTGAAGGTCTTTTCCAACCTTGTTATTCTGTATTGCACACACAAAGCTGTAAATCCCACTGTTAGCCTCTGCTTGCTGCTTTGGTCTTTGCTGGTCTGAAGAAGAGCACAGAAATCACATGAGTCATTTACTAGTTCAGAAGAGAAGGGCCTGGTTTCAGAAAATTCAGACTTCTTTGTAACATAAAAGGTATGAGAAGACTCCACCCAACCAAAATAAATATGTTCCACCCAATGCTCCTTTCCCATCCACAAGATCTTTCAGAGGTGAGCTATGTGCCATTGCTTGGCTGCAATCCCAGTCCCAGAAACCTCAGCTTTTCACCAATCACATCAACACCTGATATCTAATTCTCTAAAACTGGGAAGTCATTCTTTTTTTCTCTTTCTTTTTTTTCCCCCTATGCCATGAAATGTTCTGCAGTCCTTTTATTCTGGGCTGGTTCAAATCTGTCCCTTTCCGAGGGCATTCTGTTTTGTCTGTACTCCTACTCAGAGGCATTTCACCAGCTTATCTCCTTTTATTATTGTTTAAGGCAAGAAAGTGTTTCCAGTTGCCAGTTGATAAAATAAGAAGTGAATGGCAGCAACCTACAACTCCATGAGAGAATCTGGGGTTTAAATTTAAATGTAGCTGGCGTGACTTATCTTCCTATAGCTTCTGCCTATGTGAGGGGAAAAAAATAAATATAAAGAAAAAAAAATCTCTTTTTTATAACTGCTTGTCAGCTGAATAATAGAATGGGGGGAGCCAACTTGAAAGACATGGCTGATTGGTGCGATTGAAAAAGGCCTTTACAATTAGAGTTCTGGCAGAACACAAAAAAGAAATTGTCTGGCCATGAAGAACGGAGCCTACTTTAGAATTCCCTTTTCTCAGCCAGATAGCATGCATCACTGTTCATGCATTCTCTTGACATTGAATAGAGGACTTCAGAACTACCACCCCAAATTATCCCTGACTGTTTGGTTCTATTTGTGGTATTTGTTTGGGGGAGGGGAAAAAAAAGAAAGGGGGGGGGGTAAAAGGGAGGAAAAAAAATCTCTATTACTGACTGTAACGGCATGTGGCTAAATTCCATTCCATTTATGCACTTAATCTCTTAAGCTTGTTTCCCCTCCCCCTACCTCGATATTGCAACACACATTTTACTTTGATTAACTCTTTTTAGATGATGAGGGGGGAAAAAAAAAAACAAACCACCAAGATTCTTCTCTTTTTCTCATCTTCCCTCCCTTCTTTTCATTTTACTTCCTTTTTCCTTCGTTGGGGTTTTTTTTTCACCCCTACAAATGGTTGTGGATGTGAATCAAACAAGGAAGGAAGTCCTTGCAGGTGTGTTTTGGATCACAGTGGTAGAACAATAGGGTGGCCTCTAATTAACTCCTTACCTATTCACAGGGAATATTTGTTCCCTTGTCTCTAGCCTTATTTAATATTTGAAGCTGTTGTCTGCTACACAATGTACCTCGTGATGAGGGTAGGCTTCCCATTACATTTGAACTCCTCAATTAATGCACCAGGCTTTATTTATTTATTCTTAAATAATTATTCATGTGGGTGTCTCCAGACACAAAGGGATAACAGAATGTGTGTGACAGTGAGGTGTGTTTCACTGCCTTGAAAACAGTCGGGAAGGGGGGAAGGGGGGAGGGGAGGGGGAAGGTGTTGGGAATGGTATACATTTGACTCCCTTCTTGCATGTAAAATCAATGTGCTAAATATTTATTTTCTGTTTACATCAATCTTGCCCATTTAAAAGCGCCTCTGCCAAGGTAGCTTTCCCCATTTTCACACTATATGTTTTTTAAATTGCTGTTGTATGTAACAACCACTGAAGGCTTAACAGTGACATTTCTTTCTGACTGAAATACTTACTGTTTGCAGTTACAGAGCTGCTCATTAGGGCTATTTTTATCCTTTTCTTTTATATAAAAAGGTACAGGAGAATATGAAGCTCCTGAATCCTGGCAGTAGCTGAAGGAGGGGACGGAAAGGGTCAGCCTTAGTTCTATTCTTCCATGTTTGCCCCTATCAGCCCTATTTTATGCAGAGAATTCGTGTTCCGACACAGGGATTTTATTTATTTAATTTTTTTAAAGGAACAAAATCACAGATCACCCTGGCAAAAAAAAAAAAGAAAGTAATCAGCGTTTTTGTTAAAGGGAATGTCAAAGATGTTACGAGCAACATCTCGATGCGGGGCAGGAGAAACAAATATCAAAAGACTGAGAGAGGGTGATGAAAAATAGAAATTTTCCCGTGAGAGAGAATATATTTTTTTTAAACAGCTCTCCTCATGAATTCTCATGACTTGCTGCAGCCCTTTAAGAGAGTGTGAGATGGCTGGCATTGTTGGCTGTGTTCCCTGATCTTAACATTTCCTATGCAGCAAGGCTGTGAGAGAGGTGTACCAGTACTTGAATATTCACATAATGCTATGGATCTTTTGTGGAAAGCCTTAAAGCCTTAGCATAATTTGAGGACAAGTCTGCATTTTGAGTTGTGGCAAACAATAAGACAGATTCATCTTTTACGATTTTGAACTGAGGACAACATGATTTATCTGACAAGAGCCGCACAGAGGAAGGTTTCTTATTATGGAGGCAGTTTAGCCTTGCTCCAGTGTCATGTTAAAGGCTTTCCCAATAAATATGTCTATATATGAGTTAACAAATGAGGTGGGGGGAGAAAAAAGGTAATTTGAACTGGGAAGACAAAAACAACCCAAGTATTTCGTAGACAACTTATTCTCACTTGTGCTGTTGCATTAGATCTTAGTGTGGCATAACTGAGGTAAGTTGCTGGGTCACCTGTTCTTGTACAGACCTTGGGTTTATTTATTTGTTTTGTTGTTGCAAGAGGATGTAATCAGTCTAAGAACAACTTCTAGGCCAGCTAAAAAGATGTAACTTTAATTATCTGGTGGTGGTGTTCTTTAGTGTGTCAGCTTTATGCTCAACCCAAAATAGCTCTGCACCAGACGTGCAAAAGTTTGATCCCAGGAGGCTTACTCTAAGGGCTAGATAGCCTCTTCTCACTTCCCTCTCCTTCCTCTTTCAGATCTAGGTCAGTCCAAAGTGACAGAAATGCAGGCACCTGGAATTTTTGCAACCCTGGGCCCAAGTGTGTAATGAAGGATGATTGTGCTACCCAGCGTGAGCAAGGGAATTTATCTCAGTGATCCGTTACTCTCCCTGGTGCACAGCGGAGATTTCTTTGCCTCCAAATGCTGAGTGCTCCTATTGCTCCCTGCACTGGGCTGTCTTCACCTTTTCAAGCACATTTTCTTAATGTAATAATCTTGTGAAAAAGGAAAAAAAAAACCCACACATGCAAGTGGAGAAACAGGTAGGTACAATAACAAATGAAAATCCAAAGGCAGGTCTAAATCTTCATTCAAACTCACCACGAAGGTGACCTCTGCTCTGATCTGGCAGAGCGTGTCTCTTATCTGTAAGTGGTATTTCTCTAAAGGATGAGGGTGCTGTTTAACTGTATAAAGGTTTTCACTTAACAGTAACACTTTCATGCTGAAGCTCATAGCAAATTTTAATCCTTCTGCAAAGCTTTAAATCCTCTCCCTCCTATGTAAATTTCTTCACAATTTAAGCTTTCCTTCCACAGGCAGAATTCATTTTGCTCTGTGAATCAGAAATAGTATTTCAGGGACCTTGAGAGGTCACCTAGTCTGATTTCTTCCCCAGCTCAAGCTCAGCTCCTGACAGTGTTTTTGGACTTAAAAAACAATCCATGAGGATACTGTAGTTTTCTTAAGGAATTTATTTTTCAAGTCATCATTAAACTATATAGATTCTTTTTTTAAGGACCTCTTCTAAATCATTGCTGTTGCAGTTTACATCTGTGTGGTGGTAGCTCCTCAAACACTCTCAGCAGGGGTCCAGTCCTCCTAGGTTTGCATAAGAGAAAGCCACAGCTCTAAGAAGTGCAGATCTGTCTGGTTCGACTCAATGGAGGGACCACTCTGAAGCTTAAGTGGGTGGTCAGTTAAGTGTCAGTGTTGCTATTGACTTCATCTCTGCCAGTTTGAGCAGAAGCATCATGCTAAGGCACTGATCTTTGGCTGATGAATGATGGTGAGGAAAGGGGAGTGTAAAACAGACTACAATGAAGCTGGTCTTTCTCCCGCCCACTGATGTTTTGTGTCAGACTTCAGCTGAGGAGCTGTTTCAATTTTCATCCTTGAAAAAAGAAGGCAATAATTCTGTGTCAACAAACAAATGTAATTTGTTGTATTTCTGAACAGAGGCTTAAGATTTGGGGCAATGCCATTATTCTGTGTGTGTATACAAATAAACCCAGTTTGTCACCATAATGCAGACAACTATTAATTATCATCATAATCAAAGGAAGTGAGATTCTCATTTTCTCTGATTTATCCTTCTCAATTCCAGGCACAGAGGAGTTTCTTAAAAAATAAATAGTTTTAAAAATAGGCTATTTATATAGCCTCCAAGTTTTGGTCTTCAGCATCTCTGGGAAAGCTGTGCAGTTTTTTTCCCTGCCATGACACAGAGAACAGATCAAACAACCAATCATGTGAACATTAAGAGACGTGGAAGGAAAAAATGAAAGTGCTTCCTCATTATCTTGATTTCTCACTCAAAAACACCTCTCAAGTCTGTATTTCATACAAGTGTTAAATATGGGTGGATTAATGCTGATTATAGTCTGAACTGTTTAAGGAATCTCAACCCCAAGAAGAACTTTCTCTGTCATTAATTTGAATTCCTTCCACTTGTGTCAGCACTATTTAGAAGGAATCAATGAAAGTTTCTGAAGAAAAAGCCTTGTCATCTACTCCCAAATGGACTAAATTAATTAAACTGTTGGAGCCAAATCTATGACATGTTTTATATATTGTTACTTTTTATGGATTTACTGCCAACATTGATTGGACTGAGAAGATGAGCTCTTGTAATAAGAGGAAAAGGAAATTTGTTGGGATTTTATTTCTTTTTTCTGTTTGGCTTTTAATGCATTTGTACAAATTAATTCCATGTAGATAAACAGTAGAAGAGCCCTAGCTAAGAGTGCCAAGACATTCACACCTTCAGAACAAAGCAGAATATTAATATTATTATTATTATTACATTTATTTCATTAATTTCCAGAAGCAAAACATGAGGAAGAGATCTCTTTCAAGATCTCAAGAAGGGTTGTGGTGTGATAAACATGAAACACCTTTTCAACTGGAGAAGCGCTCACACACAAAGCCTTTTCTCCTATAAGTAGGAAAGGTGTGTGAGGGAGGAGGAACTGATAATTCTGTAAGTGCACAGTTGATAGAAAGGGAAAATATCTATTAGGTTAGCCTGCCCTATATAGCTTTAGGGAGGGAAATACAAAGGCTAATTCTTGCCCAGTGAGGTTAATCCCCCCACTAGGTCCCTTTCCATAGTAAGTAGAGAGAAATGTACACTGGACTGTTGCCTAAATGCATTCAGAGCAGTTCCATTTCCTAGATGCCCTTCTGGAGACCTCTTTCTCATCTCAGCCATGCAGGTGAACCCCTGGAGAGGGACAGTGTCATAGGCTGCAGGCAGTCTTTGAGACTACATCCATGGATTCCCCTTGCAGGACAAAACTGTCATGCAGATGATCTAGGCTTAGGCATGAAGAGTAAAACCAGGTTTCCATCCAATACCCTAGATGAAGAGCAACCATATTCTTTGGTGGCTAGAACCTAGATCACATTCTCCATGTTGCATCTATACAGTGGGAAAGGGTGTAACAAAGACCCCCCAGATAAGCTTTGTCTATAGCTCCTTAGATGTGATATAGCCCCTTAGATATGAGCTTTGTCTATAGCTCCTTAGATGTGAGCTATGTGTGTCTATAGCTCCTTAGATGTGCCCTGCCTGAAGTGAGAAGAGTACATGGGTGAGTGGCCTCTTGACATCCCTCACCTGCCCTTGGAGCATCCTTAGGTGTAGGGCCAAGCTGGTTGCCCTTGTGCTTTTCAGCCTGAAATTCATCTTTGCTCTTACACAGGTTGTGGAGTGCAGGTGTGGCTGACTGAACAGCAGCGAGCTTTCCCATTATTCTTGTAAAATCATTATCTGTTTCTAGGCTATAGGAATCATTGCCCATTTGGCAGGCTCCCAAAAGCACATCCCTAAATCTCCATGTCTGCACAGAACGCAGTAGAATGGGATCTTGACCTGAGACTTGGATGCTTAGGCAAGGCAAAGAAATAAAGTTGAATACCAATTAATAATTGACTGTAGAAGAGAAACTGAATCTTATACCTAGTTACAGGAAAGACCAAGCTTAATGAAGATGCCTTGAGCTGCACAAAGATGATGTAGCACAGCTGAAAGGAGGTGTATAGCCTGTAAAATTTCCACAGTGTTCTTTCTGAAAATGGTGGTGTTGGGCTTCTTTTATCTCTGAATTTCTTTTTCAGGACAAGAAAAGAAAGAGGGAAAAAAAGAAATAAAAAAAAAAAGGAGAAAAGACAAGACAAGACAAGACAAGACAAGAAAAGAAAAGAAAAGAAAAGAAAAGAAAAGAAAAGAAAAGAAAAGAAAAGAAAAGAAAAGAAAAGAAAAGAAAAGAAAAGAAAAGAAAAGAAAAGATAAGAAAGAAAAGAGAAAAGAAAAGAAAAAATAAAAGAAAAGAAAAGAAAAGAGAAAAGAAAAGAAAAGAAAAGAAAAGAAAAGAAAAGAAAAGAAAAGAAAAGAGAAAAAAGAAAAGAAAAGAGAAAAGAAAAGAAAAGAGAAAAGAAAAGAAAAAAGAAAAGAAAAAAGAAAAGAAAAGAAGGAATGGAAAAGAAAAAAGAAAAGAGAAGAGAAAAAAGAAAAGAGAAAAAAGAAAAAAGAAAGAAAGAAAAGAGAAAGGAAAGGAAAGGAAAGGAAAGGAAAGGAAAGGAAAGGAAAGGAAAGGAAAGGAAAGGAAAGGAAAGGAAAGGAAAGGAAAGGAAAGGAAAGGAAAGGAAAGGAAAGGAAAGGAAAGGAAAGGAAAGGAAAGGGAAAGGAAAGAGAAAGGAAAGAGAAAGGAAAGGAAAGGAAAGGGAAAGGAAAGGGAAAGGAAAGGAAAGGAAAGGAAAGGAAAGGAAAGGAAAGGAAAGGAAAGGAAAGGAAAGGAAAGGATTGGATTTGCAGTCCTGTAATGTCTTGCCAAAGATAACAAGAACGAAGAAAAGAAGAAAAATGAAAAAGAACGCAAATGTCCACTTTAATTATTTCCCTATCTTTAGACTAGATAAGTTTGCACAGTTAATTGCAAAAATGATTAAGACAAATGCTATTAGGCACCATTTAAATCCATTTTAGACCAGGAGAAATGTTGATAACAGGAATAAGCTTATCCCAGGCCAACGCACTTTACCAATAATAGATTTACTGACTAAAAGGTAAATGAGGGAGCAAGAAAACTAAAGCAGCTGCTAAAAAGTTGCAGTTGGAGCAATTCTCCCAACACTCCTAAGGAATGGGGCAGCCAGAGGAATACAGGTTGAGTTTTCCTGAGTCTTGCCCTCTTCTTTACAAAGAATGAGACCTGTTCTCTCCCAGAATGTGTCCAGTTCTGGGCCCCTCAGTTTAGAAAAGACGTTGAGTTGCTGGAACATGTCCAGAGAAGGGCAACAAGGCTGGGGAGGGGTTTGGAACACAAGCCCTGTGAGGAGAGGCTGAGGGAGCTGGGGTTGCTTAGCCTGGAGGAGGCTCAGAGGAGACCTTCTTGCTCTCTACAACTACCTGAAGGGAGGTTGTAGCCAGGTGGGGGTTGGTCTCTTCTCCCAGGCAGCCAGCACCAGAACAAGAGGACACAGTCTCAAGCTGTGCCAGGGGAGGCTTAAGCTGGATGTTAGGAAGAAGTTCTTCAGAGAGAAAGTGATTTGCCATTGGAATGGGACTGCCCAGGGAGGTGGTGGAGTCACCATCACTGGAGGTGTTTAGGAAGTGTCTTGATGGGGTGCTTGGTGCCATGGTTTAGTTGATTAGGTGGTGTTGGGTGATAGGTTGGACTCGATCTCAAAGGTCTTTTCCAACCTGGTTAATTCTGTTCTATCCTATCCTATCCTATCCTATCCTATCCTATCCTATCCTATCCTATCCTAATTTTCAGTGCTGAAGCCACCTTGGCAAAGTGATGGCATTCACACTGGGGTTTAAGTAAAGGGAACACTTCTAGGTTCCAATGCAGAGAAGACAGGAACTATTTTCCCCAGTGCAGATTCTGATACTTCCCCATGACATGAAGCCCTCAGCGCTCATGCTGGGGCTCGGTTAGCTTCCTTTTGTCACTCGGTGTGCAGTGGCGGTCAGTCCAGATGATTTGATGTGCACAAAATGTCAAAGGGATGGGGGACAAATTATTATTACTGGTCTTGAAGCTGTGGTTGGTATTGTATCAGGTAGTGAAAGGCATTGCTTTTCTGAAAGGCTCCTGGTGGCTACCCTTCTGGGTTGTGGTTCAGGGGCTTTTGGCCGTGGAATCTCTTCTGGAAGGGAAAATCTCTCCAAAACATCCCTTCAGCTTATGGCCCGAGTGAGCCAACCCAGAGTACAAGCAATAGTAGCCTGTTTCTATCACTGTTTTCCCTTTTCTGTTGGTGTCTATCCAGAAAATGCCTTTAATTTTTATTATTATTTTTTTTCTCCTAGTCTTGCCAGCTGTAATTTGGTCATGTTGCTTTTCTCCCTAAGGCAAATTGTAAATTGAATTACAGCAAGAAAAAAGACATATGTAATGTTGCAAATACAGCAGGAACCTGCTTAGGTTTTTCTATTTTGTTTTTTTCTTTATGGTTGCTTACACAGATTTAACATTTAGCTGTGGGGATATTCACTGCTGGAGGGGAAAAAAAAAATTGACTTAAGTGGTTCTATGAGCTGCACAGGCTGCATCCTGGCCTTCTACCAACAGGTTTGTGTCATTCAAAACACCAAAAGGAATCAGTGGATGAGAGGTTTGGTAAATTTCTTGGGTGCTCATGTGGCTGATATGGAATGATAGGGAAGGCTGCATCAAGAGAAGTGTGGCCAGCAGGTCAAGGGAGGGGATTCTCCCTCTCTACTAAGCTCTGGTGGGACCCTACCTGGAGTACTGCCTCCAGTTCTGGAGCCACTATTACAAGAGGGATATGGAGGTACTGGAAGGTGTCCAGAGAAGGGCCACGAGGATGATCAGAGGGCTGGAGCACCTCTCCTATGAGGACAGACTGAAGGAGTTGGGGCTGTTCAGTCTGGAGAAAAGAAGGCTGTGAGGTGACCTTCTTGTGGCCTTCCAGTATCTGAAGGGGACCTACAAGAAGGCTGGGGAGGGACTTCTTAGGATATCAGGTAGTGATAGGACTAGGGGGAATGGAATGAAGCTGGAGGTGGGGAGATTCAGGCTGGCTGTGAGGAAGAAGTTCTTCACCGTGAGAGTGGTGAAGCCCTGGAATGGGTTGTCCAGGGAGGTGGTTGAGGCCCCATCCCTGGAGGTGTTTAAGCCCAGGCTGGATGATGCTCTGGCCAGCCTGACCTAGTGTGAGTTGTCCCGGCCCATGGCAGGGGGGTTGGAACTTGATGATCCTTGTGGTCCCTTCCAACCCTGAGTGATTCTATGATTCTGTGATTTTATTTTCCTTTCTTTTAGCCTTCATGCACTGTGACTAGAGAGTTGTTTTTTTAATTAATGTTTATGGCTTTCAACATTCTCTAAGTAGATCAATAACATCACACAGCTTTTAACATCATTTCTGGAAAAGCTGCTGACACTTCCAGGACATTCTGAGGGAGGAGTTTGTGTGTGACCAGGTTGTTTGTCCATTCAGCATGAAGGCAGAAGGATGAAAAACAAGCCAAACTTGACATTTTTGGAGCCTATTGTGGTGTTTGTCTCAGAGAGAAAACCAGGCTGACATTTTAAAGTATGCAATGAATGGTATGTAAGTAATGCTGTGCCACTGATTTACTGTGCAATCAGCCCAAGTGAGCTGTCTGCTTTCACAAACAAGGATTTCTGGAGATGTGGGCAAGGCACAATAAAATGCTCACGCAAACTCGTAGGCATGCAGGGATGGATTAAAAACATTAGGAAATATTTAGTAGTGTTGTAACTATCTTTCTTCCACAGTCCTAGTCTGCCAACTCAGGAAGAGCATGACCAAGAGTAAGAAAAGCTTCTTTACGTATTCCTGCCTGTGCACCTTGTGCACTTTGCTGGGAAGGAAGGTGGAAGGCAGCTAACACTGCTGAAACAGCCAGCACAGTGCCAGCCTGAGCCGTGGGCTCCATCAGCCGATGATTGAATGCACCTCCTGCCTTCTGTAAGAATACAACAACCTAGGAAACGATAACAACCTCTAGTAATGACTAATCTAGATTAATGCCTTCCCACCCAAATGGTGGGAAGGCATTAATCCCCTCTCTCTTTGTCAAAGAAGAAGGGATAAGGAAATAGAGAACATTTTACTGTTTTCTCTCTCAGATACAATCGTTTGTGACAAACTCATGCCAGTTTGCCATATGTTTTGCCACTAAAGTTACTTTTGCTGGGCAGTTTTGATGTTTTAATTTCTCTTTCTTTTTCATTTCTCTCCTCTTTGTCCTGGCATGGTGTTTATCCTGAATGGACAATAGAGGGGGAAAAAGTAGAAAATGTACCATCCTTGTTAATTAGAGGTCACCTCTGCCCCAGCACTTTGGCTTCACCTCTGGAAAATGGTGCATTCCCCCTGGCAAATCCACTGCTGGTGGCATCTCTGGCTTTGAGACTGTGTGTCTTTGTGAGGCCTCACTTCCAAAAATTAATTTCCTTGAAGGTTATAGAGGAAGTATTGGGAGAAGTGGTCCAACCACATCCCCTCACCCCTTGCTCATGCAGCCTGGTGTAACCCTGTGCTTTGCTCCAGACCATGCAATTGCAGCGGCATAACTCTGCATTATGGCTTCGAGAGTCGCTGGCACATCTGAGATTTGAAATCTCTGCTCAAATACCTCCAGCTTGGATTTTATTTTTTATTTCTTTTTAATTTTATTTTTTCTTGGTATTAAAATGTGGGGTGTTAGGAAACATTCTCATCAGCTTCTCCAACCAGAGAGCCTTGTTTGTGTGTAGGAAGTGTGAATGGGTTTGGATTCCAAACACGCAGCCGCCCACACGCCTGGGGAATCTTAATTAAGGAGTATGCCACCAGCCCCTGTACATTTATTTTTCTTAAACATATTCCAGAAAAATCTGCTAGGTTTATAAAGATTACCATGCCATTAAAACATAATAGTAGAAGAGAGTTTTTACTGAACCAGAAAACAAGCAAATGAATAGAGGCAGGGAGATGACAGCCTGCTGTGAAACCAATGGTTACAAATTGGTTTCCTCTAGTCACAGTTGCCTTTAACTGCTTTAGATTCTCAGCAGCTTTTCATTAAGAGTCTCCATGTGCCCTTTTAAAGGAGAAAGTGCATGACCCCTTCATTTTTGGAAAAGCAGGTACAAGGTGGATAATATCAACCTGAGATTGGGAAATTGTTATTTGATGCCATTTTTTTTGGGGGGGGGGGGGCTAGTTTCCCCACAGGGCTAGGTGGGTTTCCAACAGCATATGAGTAAGCCACATGGTACAGTTATTTTTGTGACATTTATACAACTCGTGATTAGCGCTGAAGCATTTGAGGCACTTTGTAAGCTTCTGCTTGGTTTGGGTTTGTTCTCCCTCCCTTTTTTTTTTTTTGGTTTCTCTGTTGTCTGTTTTGGTGGGGTTTTTGGTTTGGTTTTATTGTTTTTTGTCACAAAACCTCCCAAGAAATACTTCATGCAATAAAAATACATTTAGTACTGAAAGTGTTATAGCTCAGCCAGGTTTTTTTCCCCCCTTTGTCTTGAGCTATCAGCACACTCAGAATATTCAGGCTGGAGTTTTCCTGTGTTTTGGGATGTGACCTCAGAGGAAGTTTTCTTGGTTCAGGGTTTTGTTTTCAAAATCAGTTTTTCTGCCTTTTTTTTTTTAATGTGTATATATATAGAACAAAATTTCCTTCCTGATGAACCCCAAGACTTTGCTTTTTCATTGGGAATCAAATAACACATTGAAAGATATTTCCCATAAAAATCATCACTGATGCTCAGTGCTGCATAAGATTTCAATCTGGCCCATGCATTCAAAGGAGTGGTAGTGGGAGGAATTTCCAGGGCAGACAGCATTGCCAGAAAAAGCAAGTAATCCTGAATTTCTGGAAGGAGCTGTTACTCAGAGATTTTCTCCAGACTCTGGAAAAAGCTGTTACTCAGAGATTTTCTCCAGACTCTGGGGTTAATTTTTGGTTCAACTGCTACAGATTTAGTAGCTTACCTAAATAAATAAATCTGGGTGTTACAGAAATTGGACAGTAATACTCAGAAGAGTCTCTTTTGTGTTTAGCAGGATTTACTGTATGGAAATTGCTGAGCACTTCATAGTGTGCTGGTTTGTGACCTGGGGTTCAGAAGTAGAAAGGAATTACAATGATATATGATAATGCAGGACAATAGTTTAATTTCTGAGGTTGTCTGAGAAGCTATAAAGTTAATATCTCATCTCTTCTTCCACCACCTACTAACCCAGAAGATCAAAGTGGGTCATACAGTCCTGGAAATAAGGAATCATCTAATAGTTACAGACATCATTCCCCAAATTATCTCTACAGGGAGAATAAGGCTTGAAGAGATAATGACGTCTGTGATAGATCAGACACAGTTAGAGTTCCCAGTCTGGGCAGTTAGGCAGGACCTGAACTAAGCACAGAGCTCCCAACACTTTCAGCTCCAGGGGTGACCTACTTTCTGGGAATTGATTCAACTTCTGGAATTCAGTGTTCTATATGAACAGAATTCACCTACAGCTCACAATGGTTTGGCCCAGAACTATAGTTATGTGTGTAGATTGGGTAGATCCCCTTCAGTTCATTATGCATATCTGGGCTGATCAACTCCAGTTATGTGTGCAGATCTGAGCACACTGAAGGAAGCAGCAGTTTGAATCTGATCATCTCTCTTCAGTTCTGCAATGTTGTTCTGAACCTGTGCTTAGGTTAAGTAATACATTCTGTAGAGTTTCACTCATTCACATTGATTTAAAGGTGGGGTTTGATCCTAGATGTATCAGCCCTCTACAGAAAGGAAATGGAATTCAGGGGAAATTCCAGGACACAGAGTGTGAGTCTAATCACTCTGAGAACTTGTGCAAAGATCTTTGGATGAATTTTTCCCTGGAGTTACCAACTTTCCATTTTGACCTAATATCATCAGCAATTTACTGCAGCTGCTCTGGCTTGAGAGAAACCCAGGACTGTCACTGAGCTTTTACAGCAGAACTGCTCTAGAGATCTTAATGCTTCCCTATATTAAGGTCCTTGGTATGTCTGTTAGCCTTTGTTTACCCCACATGTCATAATGCCCTCCACTAGGTTAACTGCATGAAGGACATTTGGGGCCCACAATGCTTTTTTGTAGGCTTGCCTAGTAGGAACATCAGGGCAAAACATCAAAAAGTAATGTTCAAAAGAGAGGCTGTTAAAGAAGCCTGAGAAATGCAAATCCTTTTTAAAATAAAACAAGAAGAAAAGGAAAACAAAAAAAAAAAAAAGAGAGAGAGAAAAAAGAGGAGGAGGAAATGATGTTCTTCAGTGATCTCAATAAGACCAGCTTGAGCAAGCCAGGAATGCAAAGGAAATCAAAAGCTGTCCAGTCTGGTTTGACTGGCAATAATACTGTATGTGTCGTGGAGAAACTGTAAATGATAATGAAACAGAATGACTCAAAGTTTGGAAAGGAAAGGCATCAGCAGGGTGTGATTTTTTTTGTTGTTGTTGAGGATAGCAAGGGTTTAGAGCTGCTGAGATTAGTTAGGAAGTGACCCATCCTTCCAGAAAGGTTTGTGAGTACAAGCAAAGCAAAGTCAAAGGGAATTTAAAACAAAAAGGGAAAAAAATCCCAGACATTCACACTTCTCCAGCTACTGTATAAACTGAACTCATTAAGCCATTATTGGGGTGGGTTTTACAGTTTTGTTTTGTTGTTGGTGGAGTTTTTTTATGTCTCCCTCATTCAGAAGAGGCCTTTGAGGGCTGCTGCTGTATTTATCCAGGCTACGGGGCCAGATGCATGAATTCCAACTCTCTCATCAAGAGTGTATAAAAAACAGTGAATGAGAATGGGAGGAACCAATCAAATCATGTGGGCAGAGCTGGAATTCATCCTAATGTGCTACATACCCTTGCCTAATTGACAAAGAAAGAATGGCACAGGATCAATTGCTACAAGAGGATGCGAGAGAGATGGCTGAATATCTTTGAAGCAGTTTCTGCATTAATAATACAAGCACCAACAATTACTACTATTTATTATCTGTCATTGCTTATCTATTATAGTTGTACCCACTTCTGAGTCAAAGACCTTATTGTGCTAGGCAGCATACCAGTAAGTATCAAAGCAGCAGCTACTATCCAGGCATTCTGGGGCCTTCTGGCATACACTACGCACAGTGGTTGAGCAAAACAGACACCAATGGTTTTGATATGCAAGGGCTAAAGGCTTGCAATAAAAAACATGCCATTGCATGGGCAAAACCATTTGCAAACAGTAACTGAAAAAGCATATTAAGTCATATTAGGGAAGTGATTGTGCCCCTGTGCTCAGCCCTGGTGAGGCCACAGCTTGAGTCCTATATTCGGTTCTAGACGCCACAGAATAGGAAAGATGTTGAGGTCCTGAAGGGTTTCCACAGAAGAGGAATAAGGCTGATGAGTGGTTTGGAGGGTGTCATGTGAGGAAGCTGGGAGTGTTTAATCTGGAGAAGGGAAGGCATAGGAAAGATCTTATTGCTCTCTACAACTACCTGAAAGGAGATTGAAATGATGTTGGTCTCCTCTCCCAAGTAACCAGTGGCAGAACAAGAGGAAATGGGTTTAATTGTGTCAGGGGAGGTTTAGAGTGGACAAGAGAACTCAGAGAGTGGTGAGGGGTTGGAAGCCCAGGGAAGTGGTAGAGTCACCATCCCTGGAAGTGTTGAAGAAGCTGTAGATGTGGTACTTCAGGATATAGTTTAGCAGTCATGGGTGACTGTTGAACTCTATCTTAAAGGTCTTTTCCAACCTATGATTTCAGCAAGGGTTTGTACCCATTTGTGGTGATGTATTGCACTCCTTCAAGAAGTGTACTGGTCTAGTGTAGGGAGGGGAAAATTGTACCAGGAGAAGTCCTGGCAGTTATGCCTTCATAAGGGTCTGTTAGCTCTGATCAAAATAAAGCCTGCACCTTGGATCAGTATGGCTCTTGTACAAACACTTTATCAATAAAGGTGAAAGCTGTTAAGTATGTTTGTTTCTTTTGCCTAATTGAGAAAAAATAGAGGAGAAACTTAAAGGATGACAAAATGTGTTAGAACTTCAAAGTCCCCCATGTCTATAGCTAAATAAGTGAAATATGATATTCTTAATAGTCATTGTAAATTCTAACAAAGTTCCAAACTGAAACAAAAATGATAGTATTGGAGTCCTGGAACTCTGTCAGTTTTCATTGATTGATTGAGAATCTGTTCCACGTTTGTTGGTGTACCCTAAACTGGAAGAATGAAGAAATATTCTGCTCTCTAAAGTTAAACTGTTTGGTCATAAATATGCTACTTTTCACCATGCCATGACGCAGTTATGCCTATTATGGAGGCATTCTGGTTATTAGAAGTATCTTTAAAAAGATGTGTATCAATTTATTCTAGTAGTAAACCCTAGATTTACTTAGATCTTCACCAGATCAATTGTGCAGCTTTCTAAGAGGAATGAATATTAAAGAGTTGATATCTCATACAGTGCCTGCAAAGATTAGAATAGCTTACCAGTGTACATCAAAGATTTATCCACCTTAAGCTCCTACAAGAGAAGTTATTTTTTTTCACACTTGCACATGCTAAGCATGCATAAGTGAGTAATGTTAAGCTGAGATGAAGGGGAGGTGAGGTGTATCTGATGCCAGCAGAGACAATGTGCAGATGAGAAAAAGCTATTTTGTAGCATCTAGATGCCATTTGCACAGTTAACAAATGTAGGTGGAAGTGTTTCTGTCTTAATGCAGGAGCATTTTTCTGACTGTTTTAAATCTGTCTGCCCTCCGTACTCACCTTCAGTGTAGAAATGATTTCCTGATTAGGTGACATCCTCCTTCAGATGGGAAGAGAACATAAATTCTATAAATTAGTTTTATTTGTCATTTATTGCATTCTGCAGGGATTTAAATGAAATTCCTAATTAACAAAGTCTCTCTGAAGTGTTGCTAAACACAAGTGTCTGTAAGGGTATTTAATATAACATCAGTGATGGAAGCTCACGGATCACTGCTAGGCTTGAGTAAATGGAGAACTTTCTCAGTTTGAGAAGGGAATGCTGCTTGTAATAAGAGAAATATATTGCTGACAGCAGAGGTAACCCTTATGAATTTAAAGAACTATTTCTTCATCCTGAAGGTTTTCCCCAACCCTATTGTAAATGGAAAGATTCTGAGTCCTCTGAGATGGGTCTGAACCCCAGAGAGGACTCACTGCCTGGATACTTGCAGAGCTGAACTCATCATCTGAGGAGGGATGGTTTTGGTGAAGGCACGTGAATTACTCCCTTCTAAGCAAGCCTCTTTTGTGCTTAGCCCTGAATATCACAGAAGAAAGCAACTAAAACTCTGTGCTCAAACCTCTCACATTGTCTTTGTTATGCAGTCTGTGTCCAAGACCATCCAGCCTCAAGATTACAGCAATTAATGACACTTGCTTACTCCTGTGATTTCCTGCTGATAATTGTGACACTCTCAAAAATAAATTTTAATTGAACTGGCTGCAATTCAGACCTGGGAGAAATTCTCAAAGGAAGCTGGATGCACAGCTCTAAGTGAAAGTAAGCAGAAGAGGCCAGAAGCTCTTGCACTGAGCCTGCACAAGGACAACACAGACCTTCTGCACAACAATATAACTGATCTTTGCTAGCGAAACCCACTCTCCCACTACCATTTTAGCAGCCTCTGCCTTCTTTTTTTTTTTTTCCCCCTCACTTATCAAGCCTTGCCTCTCCCTGCTTGATCTCTTTCCCTTTATTCACCATCCCTCATGGCTCTCACTTGGCTTTCACCTTTCAGGTTTACAGCAGCGCTTGCAGATGTGCCCTTCACATATCAGATTGTGTTCATTATGGGAAGCAACCTGCCAGCATTCTCCTGAGTTCCACTGCAGAATTTCAGGAATTCATTACAACACAAAAGCAAAGACCCAAGTGTGAAAAGAAAGCAATGTACTTTCTTCCTGCTTGGTTTCTCTCTTTTTGTCTCTTTCTCAGCTTTTTTTTTTCTGCTAGCAATTGGATTGTGTAAGTACTTACAAAAAAAGACATTTCAGTGAAGAAGATTACAGACTCTCTTAATAATGTTTTATTTAGTCTGACTTCACCTTTTTGTAAGAGGTTTATGCCACACACGACACAAAAACAGTTCCTATTCAAATTAGGACCGAAAAATCCCACAACCCACCCACATTAAAAATTCACTTTATAACTATCGCTAAGGCAGATGGTTTACTCTTGGTATCTTGGCACCTTCCTGCTCATTTCTATTCCTCACTCCCCTACTCAATCCCCACTGTAATTGCCAGTATCTTTTTCCTTATGTGGGGAGAAGGTTCATTTGTAACATCCTCACACAAGAAAGGAGCAAGCAGATTATTACAGTGTGAGCCTGCATGCCCGAATTGGAATCGGAGGCACACAGCAATGTTTTGACTATGTGGGTTTCATAGAGTACATTTGAAGTAGTTCAGCAGGAAAAATACTAATTATCATGATGGCACATAAATAGCATCAGGCTCTCCATGTTTAAAAAGTTACAAGGTGCAACAAGGTGAGCATTTGATGTACTGAGTGACCTGGACTACCCTCTGTACTCAGCTAAACAGGGTTTGTGTGCTGCTGGCATGTTGTTGTCACAACTGTGTGTGTGAGTTCTGCTCTGCTCAGGGAAGATGCTACAGTATGCATAATTAATTACTCATTACTCACCTCCTCCAGTGCAACAGAGCATTTGAAGTTTCTTGCCCTTCACTGTCTATGCCCTGCAAACCACTCCCATTCTACACCAGGTTTGATGGAATAGCTTTTTTTTGAATGTGCATGTGGTGGGTTGAAACTCCTCCCCGACATTCAGTTTGCCAGACCAGCTCAGTTGGAAGCAAATGAAAGCTGTATTTACAAGCAAAACCTACAATCTACAATGAAATGCAAGGAATATGTTCAAATATACAATATTTACAATTAATAAGCAGCACAAGGACCCTCCTGGCCCAAAGACCAGCCTCTACTAGCTTCTCCCTTCCTGCCTCCCCTGACACACCTGTACAAAAGGGAGAAGAGAAAGGAGCAGAGGGATGTTAGACTTAGCCAAAACCATACAGCCAAGGTCAAGCAGAAGCCAGCAGAAGCAGAAAGTTAGTGTGTCTCCCAGAGCGAGGAAGCAAGAAGAGAAATTGTTTTGGGAATTAAATCTTATGGTAGATATGTCTCCAAAGGGATTGCTAGGAATTACTTTTTGTTTTCCTTTTTACACCCAATAGTGACTTATTTACATTTTACTACTTTTCTGCTCGAGATCTGTGAAAAATTTTTCAAAGGCATAGCCTGAAACTACCACAGTGCATCACTTAAAGGCAAGAAAAAGCAGGCAGCTGAGCTTAGCCCTTTGTGTATTTTATCAACAGGTATAGAATTTCATAGAATCAACAAGGTTGGAAAAGACCTCAAGGATCATCAAGTCCAACCTGTCACCCAACACCTTATGACTACTCAATCATGGCACCAAATGCCACGTCCAGTCCTCTCTTGAACACCTCCAGGGGCAGTGACTCCACCACCTCCAGGGACGGCGACTCCACCACCTCCCTGGGCAGCCCATTCCAATGGCTAACAACTCTCTCTGTGAAGAACTTTCTCACTTGAACTGAACAAGTGGAAGTGAGAGGTAGTCTGACACAGACTTGCACAGCTCTATACAAAACAATACAGATGCCTACATGGGCAGCCTTTCTTTCTACCAAAAGTGCCTTTCACTCCTTCAGCTTCAATGTAGCCGCAATCAGTTGACACTCGGGCAGAGGAGAATCTGAGCTTGCTGCAGAAATCTTTTGCATCAGTTTGCCTAAATATGTTGATAGCTCAAATTAAAACCTGTACAACTGTGAATATAGACAAACCCCAAAACTGATGTGAAAGCCAAGCAAGCTGAAATGTTGACGTGTCCTAGTATCCAGATTAAAATTAGTTACATCATTTACACCTGTCAATTTAAGGAAACAAATTAAACATACAATTTGAGCTTAAATCAGGAGGAGAGTTTCCACACATGGTTTTACAGTGAATTAATTAAAGGTCTGTCTGCATGGGAAATTTGACCAGAATAGCTTCCTTGTAAGAATGTGTCTCTTTGTAGATGCTCCTGTTCCAGAAATGCCTGTTTGGTTTTGGGGATGATTTGCTTGTTCAGTGTAATGTGCCCTCAAATAAAGAGATTTCTGCTTCAAGTTATTCAAATAGACCTTATTTTAGCAGAAAAGATCCTCAACTAGATAAAACCCTTCATGCATTTAAAACCACACTGTCACTTAACTTGGGGTGTAAGCCAAGGCTTGGGGTTTTTTTAGCTTCCATATCTATCTTCCCTATCCAGACTTTGAACATGGAAATATATTTCAATTGTGATTCAAAACTCCTTTGACGGAGAGGAAAGCATAATTTATCATGCTGTGCTGGCTGATTTACTGTACATGTAAGCTCTACTTATCACTTTGAATAACACTGATGGATTTAATTCCAGATCACATGAATGAGGCAGTATTTTTCTTTTTCCAGTTCAGCTGTGCAATGCTGTCATGTGACAAATGTGAAGAGCTTGTATGGTAAACTGCAGGGCATCACAGAGTCTAAGGAAATCAGGCCAGAAACTTAGAGTCACTCCTTCAGAAAGAAAATTCCTGTAGTAAATTCAGCATCTGTGTTTGGAAGGTTTTCAGCTACGAGCAATCTCAAGGAATCCAGAGATGAATGTGAGGATTCTGAATGGCTGAGGCTGGCTGCAAACCAACTGTAAAGGAATGTCAGGTTTAAGATGGTAGTCAGAAATGCTAGGTCAGTATCAAAATCCACCTCCTGAAGAGATAAATTCCTGCAGCCAGGGTGAGCTGCTGGAATTACATCCATAGAATCACATTGCTTTTACATGATGAGCTTAAGAGTGAGTCAGAGCAAAGTTTCACCAAGCTCAGTGCTCTGTTTCTGGCAGCAGATAGTGGAGGATGCCTACAGAAGAACAAGAGTATACCTTGGGAACATGTTAGCATTCCTGGAACATCCAGCAGTTTGCTGCTTAGGAGCTTCCTTGAAAGAGAAACAATTTCTTCATACTAAATTGCCTCCCTTGGAATTTTAGTACACAGAAGTGTCTGTGTGAATCCCTGCCAACCTTTGGCATTCATCACCTGCAGGAAGGAAAGTCACATTGTTAGAGAACTCTGCATGATAAACCACCACATTGGTGTGGATCTAGTTGATTTAGAGTAAAATTCAAACATATATCAGGGCTATTAATTTATCTTCCTCATCTCATGAGAAAGATCAAACAAAAGAAAACAACAACATAACCCATAAAAACAAACAAACAAAAATCCCTTAGCTCTATAAATATCAGATTCATTTACATTTTCTGGCAAAAACTATCTCTAGTGAGGTAAAGGATTACTTCTGTGCCCGAAATACAGATGCTTTGGACTGGCTGACTTTTTAAGTGCTTCTTTAGCAGAGGCTATCATCTTTTCTTAGGTCAGGAAAGCAGCAAGACCTCTCTTCTCCCTGCCCTCAGCAAAACAATATACAAAGACAAATTGCTGCATTTTAGAACAAGGAAAAAATAAGTCTCAATCCAGAGATGGTAGAAAGCTTTAGCAACGAAGCATACTGGGACACAGGTCTCTTCATGGTCCAGTTGCCCCTGGGATCCACATTGCCTAATGGAAAGCAGTAAATCCTCTTACAGCTGTTGTCTGGGCTGTGTGGTCCTCTCCTTTTGTGCCTTAAGTGAGACAACTGTGAACTTTCCATGGGATGCTTTGTCTGAGATGTCAGGGACAAGACCAGCCAGCATCTCTCTTTGAGCTGCTTGAGCAAGGAAAATGGACAAGTTTAGGAAGGTCTGTGTAGGTACATGTGCTGTCACATCACTCACTGTTCTGAGCATGCTATTTCAATCACTGGGGTTGCTTTTTTCTTGTTTTCAGGTTAGCTTCCAGCCAGATCAGTGAGCTCCTGCAGCCAGATCATCAGAATTGATGATACAAAAGAGGGAAGGAAAACTAGATAGAACAAAATGGGGGCAGGGCCCCTGTTGGACCCCATCCTGCTTGGAACACAGGGGTCCTGGTCATTTTATGGTGTTTTGAAGGCACATCCCAAAACTGTTTAGACATCACATCAACACTTCTGTGAATCTCTCATCAGCAAGGCATGCATTTCAGCAAGAACCTGGCTTGGGGTTAGGGTCTTCAAAAGCTAGAGGAGCCACTATACTCCAGGAAAGACCAGCCAGTTTTGATTTGCTCTCAGTGGTTTAAAAAAAATAAAGGAAGAAAGAGTATGGTTTTTATTTCCAGCTTCCAAAAGTGAAATCTCATCACACCTACTTCTGCTAGACTAAGATCCAGCTGCACCCAGATATTCTTCCATGTGTAGTTGTATCAATAATCAACACAGCAGCTCTTGGATAAATGCCTAGTGATTTATTACACAATTAGCTTTCCAGGACTAGCAGCATTTTGTGACTCTTTTATGAAGCACCTAAGCTGACATCATTATTTTTTTTCTGCAGTATAGACACAAGGCCCAGCCACTGCATTGGAATATCTTCATGGTGGGGGGAACAAGAACAAGAGGACATAGTCTCAAGCTGCCCCAGGGTGGGGTCAGACTGGATGTTAGGAAGAAATTCTACACAGAGAGTGATTGCCCATTGGAATGTGCTGCCCCGGGAGGTGCTGGAGTCACCATCATTGGAGGTGTTTAGGAGGAGACTTGACATGGTGCTGGGTTACATGGTTTAGTTGATTAGATGGTGTTGGGTGGTGGCTTGGACACAATGATCTCAAAGGTCTCTTCCAACCTGGTCTATTCTATTCTATTCTATTCTATTCTATTCTATTCTATTCTATTCTATTCTATTCTATTCTATTCTATTCTATTCTATTGCCACAATGCCCATTTGATATTCTGGTTTTATTCATGCACCAAAGCTGTTTTGCCTTGTTAGCTACAACATCTCACAGCTCACGTTAAGCTGCTTTGCTACCACAACACTTCTAAGTATTTTTTGCACTCATGACATACCTTCCTTTCTAAAGATGCATCTTTCTGCGTGTTTCAAATGGAAACAACTGCTCAAGGGACTGACAGATTTGTTCATGGACATTAATTATCCTTATTATTTACTCTATCACCCATGCCTGTCATCTGCAAATTTTACTGGCAATGTCATTACTCTCTCAAGACTACAGATAAGGATGTTATACAGCATTTGGTCAAGAACAGATTGCACTGAGACTGGCTCCCTAATAATGACTCATCATACTAGTTTGGTTTTTGTTTTGTTTGGGGGTTTTTTGAGATCTGTCAATTAAGTAAGAGTTAATTAGAGAAAGCTTTTAATTAGAGCTGCGTGGCAAATTATTTTCCCACACTGCAGAATCTCCAGGATTTCGTGGTTGGGGTTTTTGTGTTGTTCCCCCCACACGCACTTTTTTTCCCTGAAATAGACCAAGATGATGAAATCTCAGAGTTGGGGCAAAAAAGGGAGGGGAGGAAGGAAGGATTTTGGAAGGAAAGAACTTGGAAGGAAGGAATTTGGAAGGAATTTGGAAGGAATTTGGAAACTGGATGATTTAAAGCCCTCTAATTCCAGAGCCTGGATAGCTTTTACATTGACACAGATTTTTATTGTAAAAATATTTTCCCCACATTTCTGAACTACAACAACCACCAAAATGCCTTCAAAACTGAATCTTCCACTGGAAAGTGGTGAAATACATGAACAAGCAGAGAGGGGATCAAAGCACAAAAATGACTTCTCCGAAGCATCTCTCCCCTGCACGAAAGCTGTAGTTTTGGCAAGCTGTCACTTGCCAAGCTGAGTTAGTTTTAACCCACTTAGGAGAACTTCACTGATTTTTGCATAGTGATAATTTTGTTATCAGGGTGTGTGATACATCAAGTTCCTGAAAGACATCAGGGAGAGAGGTGTTCAGTGAACTGATCAGATACCCCACCTGTCATTTACAGCCTGTGGTTCAGGATGTTACGAGAATTCAGCCTCCTTCTCACAGCCTCCAAGACCTCTGAATTGCAACCATTGCCCAACTCATTCCATCTGGTGTGCAAACAGCAACCATGTTTTGCCTAAATTGGAGGGGGAAGTCCCTAAGTGTTTCTTTCAAGCAGTAACTAATCTGCTTGGACTGCACTGAAATACCAAAATAGTGGCTCCTTGTGGACAGCTTCTTGGATAGAGTCTAAACTACTCTTGTCATGAAAACAGTCAAGAGAGAGTCAGACTTGTGATTGCTTCTGCATCTGTTCAGGTGTTACTACAGTTTGTTTATATTGGTATATCTACAATGCTAAATAAAGAATGGCAGTGAGCAAGTGTGATTCTTGGACCTCTCGCCACCAATCTACACTGCTTGAGTTTTTTTAGCCCACTCTTCACTGGTTTGGGACCTCTCCAGTTAGCTTTCTCCCTTATTCTGTGGAGCGTTGGTGGTAGCTGATCCCAGAGCACACGCTCCAAAGGCAAGCTCCCTTGCTGTGGTTCATCCCACCCCCACACAGTCCTCTAGCACTATTCCAGCTGCCTTGGAGTGTTAAGCAGCCTCAGATGTCCTCTGCCATGGCCAGAAGTACCTAATGTGGCTCAGAGAAGACGTAAAGCCAAATGATGCTCTTTTTCTCCCTGTTGTCAGGGGACTGAGAAGGCTCTTCCAAGGCAGGAGGAATTATTGTCCTGACTCACCCCAATAAAGCTTCTTAACTCTTTGAAAGGCAGAATTATGGTTCTTGCCTTGACCAGGCTACTGGAGATGACTTGTTTTCCACATCTTCCTTTGAGTTTCAAGTGTTTACTTTTCAACATAATTTTCTTTAACGTTCCCAAAATCAACATGTGGAGTTTAGGATTCCTGCTTGTAAGAATTCAGCTCTTTCCCAAGCAAGGTACAGACCTACCTGGGCCTTGAACACTTGATTTACAGAGCTACAGTCCTAACTTTCAGCTATTTCCATCCTGAGCAGCACTCCTAAATCTTGTTTTGAATTACAGCCCAGCTATTGTACCAACACTTATCTTTGACAGCCATACTTGTAATACCATAAAAATCCCAATATCTAGTGTCTGACAAGGCCTATTTCCTACCAAAGGGGAAAAAAAAAAAGAAACAACAAACCACCCAACAAAAAACCAGCAACAAAAACCCACCCAGTTTTATTCACACTGATTGTGGTGCCACTCTGAGCCTTTATGCATCTCCTACCAACTTCCTTCTGATTATGCCTGAGATTACTGCTAGGATTAGAATCCTAAAGTTACTGAGTTAATTTTTGTTATTGTTTTTTTAAAACTAATTTAACCTTTCTGTGTAGACAAGGCCTAGAACCAATTATATCAGTGTAAGCTGGTTGTAGCTAGGTTTAAAAATTAATTCCAAAAACATTCACAGCTTTGCATAAATCAAAACTGGTTTGGTTTTGGTTTTCTTTTTTTTTTTTTTTTTTGTTGGAATTTCTCTCAGAAATTAAAAAAACCCTCTCCATGCATGACAAAACTAATTCTTGCATGCAGATGCTCCCAAGGAGAAAGCTGATTATTTCAGATTCACAGAGCAGGGGAGAACAGCTCTGGCCCAAACGCAAGGAGTACAAGAGCGTGCTGGGCACACCGTGGGTCCATTTCAAATGCAACTTTAACCAACAGGTTTGAAAAATTGTTGGCAGCACAAGGGAAACCTTCAAAGCCTCGTTTTTAAACTGCTAAAATTCAATGACAAAACATCCTGCTTTAAAGTCAATTACGTTACACCAGGAATTCATTAGTTTAGTGTGGTAAAACTGGCAGGAACTCCTCTCTTGCCCCCAAATCCTGTCTAGTTACACCAGTGTATCTTGTATTTACCCTGACAATACACCTATCAGGTAGGGAGATGTTAATACTCTCACTCTACAGATGATGAAATAAATCTTGGAGAGAGCTACTTCATATCCCTTAACAGACTTTTTGGCCAGTACTCTCTGTCTGCTATAAATACTATATAGTTTATGCCTTTGTACATTCATACAAGTTTATGGCTCATACTTGACTCCAAATATCCTATCAGGACAGGCTTGGGCAGGAAGCATTCATCTCCAGGAAACTGGGATACCTCCTGACTAAGACCAGGCAACAACAACATGCTGACCTGCATTAGATCCAGTAAGGAGTCAAAGTTTCTGTCTATTGCAACTTCCTGGGAATTATTCTCATCTCAAATCTCATCTCATCTCTGGGAATTATTATCATCTCAAAGGGTGGAAGCAAAGGAGGTCCTGTTTCTCCCAGCAAAAAGCAAATTTTCACAGCTTTTGAAAGGAGTTCTTGGTCTTTCCCAGCTAAACTGGGGCTTCTGGTTACCCTACCAAAGTTAAGAGAGCTAAACCTCAGAAGGTTCCCTCAGAAACTTAGTATGGTCAGGATGAAAGAGAAACCTTAAACCATGGCAAAGTCTAGCTGCAGAACACAGAGATTTTCATAAACTGATTTACAACATGAACAGGTGCTTGGGGTCTCTTTGTAGAGAAGCTTTTCCATGTATAACAACTGACGTCTGTGCAGATCTTTTTCCTGTATATAGCTCAGATGAGCAACGTTCCAATAAACCTAACCCAAAAAGAAGACAGAGAAATGAGGTATCCCTGATCCAGCAAGCAGTGCCAGGTGCAGTGACTGGCAAAAAAATCCACCACCTTGTCACCCCCCCCTAAATGTGATGCACAATGACTTTTTTAGCATGTACTGAACGACAGAAGGGCCATGGCTATGTACCAGTGCTTCATGTAAGCAGCGTCTTGGCCATAAGTGGGGCAGAATACAAATGAGACACTGTCTGGTGCACTTTGTCTAGCCCTAGATACCTGCTGCTGTGGAATGCTGCTGTCACTTCACTGAATATCTAACTGCCTAAGGATTAATAGAAAATGTGGCAGAGAGCAAGGAGTTCCCATCAACAGAAATATTGAAGAAAAGGAATCTGACCTGAAAAAAAAAAATCTACCTAGTCAGAAAAGCCTTGCAGTCACCAGACAGAGTTGTCCGCTTGGATGTGTTTTTGTTGCTTCCTTTGCCATTTGTGTTAGCTACTCTTGCAGACCATTTCTTCCACTTTACATGATTGTCTATTGAAATCATAACACTGAATTTGTGACACCACAATTATTTCCATGGCAACTGGTTACTGTCAAACAGAGAGGCACTTTGAGGACAGCAGTGCAGGAGTGATACGATCAGTAATTTTAGCCCATCCAGTGAATTCCAAGCTGGTGGAGAGGACACACAGGGGCAGAAAGGCCAACACAATAAGCTCTGCACTAATCAGACTTGCTTGTAATGAAAGTAGAAATAATGATCTCCAATCATCTGCAGCTAATGAACACTTCATTTGTTACATCCTTTAAATAATTATAATAATAACAATATAACCCCCCCCCCCCCCCAACACCTTGAAACAGCAGCAGCAAGCCTTAGCAAGCCAAGGTCTGGGTTCCAGCCCATCAAAATGCAGGCATGGGGAAATCACCCTTCTATACTTATGTCATGTACCAATCAACAGCAATTCAGTTGGAGATAGCTTTAAGCAAAGTCAATTAATTTGCTGTCTATTCCAAAATGAATTCTGCTCATTTAGCAAGAAAATACCATGCCAGGATTTGATAAAATGCATTTGAGTGCAATTCACATGCTGGAAAGTCCACTGTGGAAAGTTTGTTTGGGGTTGAGGATTCTTTTTCCTGTCTGTTCTGGTATTTCTTTTTGATGTTGCTGCTGTTGTATTTTGGTTGGTTGGTTTGGTTTGTTTTCTTATGTGTTTTCACTGCAGTGGTTCTCTCCCTTACAAATGTCTGAAAAATAAATGTTAAATAAAACATAAATGTGAGTGAATGCCAGTAAAAAATCTAGGAATTGTCACACACAGCCTCAGGGAGGCTTTATAGCCACTCAAATGATGAAAGGACATACTTGAGACAAGTATGATTCACTTGGTTATATGTATAATCAATTATCAAAGACTCTCAAACAAGATAGCAACAAGGGTGCTGTCTCATTTCTTTCAGATGTATCATACAAGTGTCAGCTCCACTTCCAGGTCCCCCTGTTCCCCCATCCTTAGGAGTTATCATGGCCTAAACAACACAAAACCAAGTATACGAGCTATGGTTTATAATCTTAGTGCCCTTTGAATGTTATGTTGGTGGTGGAATTTGGTTTCTTTTCTGTGAGCTGCCAGAAACACCGCCTGTTAATTACACCTTGAGTCCTATGCTGTGTGTGGTAACAGCAAATACTTTTAGTTGGAACCCAACTGCTTGTGTGGCTTCTGTGTGGCCTTTGTGCTGTGTGACAAGTAAAGCAAAAAAGACACAGAAGCCACCTTGGTTATTGAGATGCTCAGCAGGTGTAAGCAGGTGTCATAGCTGAAGTTATGCTCGTTTACACCAGAGGAGGATGGAGCCTTTTGACCTTTACATTTTTATTAGCAGATCTCTGTCATCCCAGTATAATCTAGAGGCTCTTCTTCTACCCCTTTGTCTTGCAGGAAACGTCTGAAATAAGCATTGTGCTCTCTGGAGACAGAGAAAAGACTTTTCATCATCCAAAGCCCTGTCAGATAAGTGATTATCTGAGTGTGTATGCTTACGCTGACTTGCCTCCATCACTCACAGCAAACATGAGGACAAATGCTGATCACAAGTCACTGCACTTTCCTGTATGCAACTGCAGGTAACTGAACTGAGCTGATAGTTGCAGGTTAACTGCGCTCCAAAGCACAGGGCTGAGCTTCACTCTCACAAGGTGATACTTGGAATGTCTGGCACCCTATTGATTAATTGAAGCAAGAATCTTATGATGGTTTAGGGTTTTAATTTCTTTTTTTTTTTTTTTTTTTAATATCAGGTAAAACAATTCTATTTCCAGGCAGAGCTGTGTAACCTGGATTGCCTTTCCACCCACAATTTCAGGCTTAACTTCATTTGCTCTTTCGGTTTCCCACTGATGAACTCCCCAAAAATAATTTAAATAAATAAATAAATTGCAACTCTAATTTCTACTCCCTTCAAATAACAGCACCACTGTACACAAATGTACAAAGCACCACTTGCTATTTTAAAAGCATGGCTTTTCAGAAGGCCCCTGTCATAAATGGGACATTTAGTATTGGATTCATTGTTAAACCAGACGGCACACAGAGCTGGCAGCACTTTGCAGCAAGGCACACAACCTGTTTTATCAATGGGTTCACAAACAATCAATAAAATCTTGGGAAGAAAAGCACTCCTCCTTGCCCAAATGGCAACAGAGACTCACCACAGAAGTTTTATCTGTGGATATGGTGAGGCTTCTTTCATCTCAAGCAGCTACTAAAACAAAACCCCTTTCAAAGGGCCACATTGGCAGGTGATGACAGTGGAAGTTGAAAGCGTTGTTTAGAAGGTTTTATTTTGACTGCACTACACAGAGATGGGAGCTGTGCTTTAAACAACTCATTCTGAGAAACGTCTGGGTGTATCCAATTAATGGCAGTACAAGGCTTCACAGAAAATAGAGTTATAATGACAGATTCTTAATAGCTACAACAAGAACTGTTTCCTGCAAGGTTTTCCTCTCAGGTGCATTCTTTGTTACACTCAGTTTTTTATGGGACTTCTCTTTCAGAGGGACCCTAATTTATTGTGGCAATCATTCTTCTGCTATTTGAAGCAGTTTCAGATCCAGTGGCATTCCTTTTGACAGCATTAGAAGCTGGCACATCTTCCCCCCTCCCCACCCCCTTTAAATCTTCTGACTTATCTGTATTCTGTAGATGCTCCTATTCACAAGAATTGAATAAGCAAAATGCCTCAGAAAATCAAAGTAGCTTTATCTCTAAAAACCTGAAACCATCCAGCTCTGCAAGGCATTTTGATAGGGTGACACTAGACATAAATGAGGGCTCAAACCACAACAGTGTCCACCCACCAGTTACTGGGAAACCTGCAGTCACCTCCAAGTCTGAGAGCTGAAGCCCCAAGAAGGAGAGTCCACTCAGAGTCAAGAAGTAATCACAGGACCATGACCACAAAAACCATGTCCAGAAAAATCAAGCTGCACATGGAGACAAGCCAGGTGCAGCCAAAAGGAGCAGCAGAAATCATGACTGTGATCTCTTCTTGGCAGGAGGTCTTAAGGTCAGATTCATCAGAAACTGGCCATGTACCAGATGAATGGAAAAAGACACACATGGGGCTTTCACAAGGACACACCAGCCTTGTATGTTGTCCTCATTTCAGAACAGACCAAAGACCCAAGGGCTGATGGAGAAATAGCTCAAACCAGGCACAGAAGCAGCCCCCATAGAAAGCTGGAAAAGGTGTAATTCAAATATCCTTGTTGGAAGGCACAAAGATACCTTTTGGATAACTGCAGAGGCAATGCATTGACTTGAATTGGTAAATTGTCCAAGGTAGAGATGCTCAAAAACTGGCTATGGGAATCCTTATGTGTTTTGGTTTTTTTTAAACAAATAGACATATTCAAAAATTCTGGATGGAAAACAAAGAATTCTTTTGGCTACAAGTTTCAACCATTTGAAATTTAAAAAAGGCATTTTCAGTTGATGTTTCCAACAAAGAGGCTCCCTTAGCTCTCATGTTGAATCAGGTATTTTTCCTGTGCTTCCTTGTTCAATCAGAAAGAGAGGAATGAATTTTACAGATTAAGCAAAATGTAAATGTTGCATTTATTCTAGAAGTCCATTCAAATCACTGGTTCATGTTTTGACTAGAGACTGAGAGGTCTGGCTGGGATTACAGTTCTTTCTAAAAATTAGCACAGACTAATTTTGGCAAGATTCCCCCCCCTACCCCCCCCTTTCCCTTTTTTCCTGGCAACAGATTCTGATTGCCACTTACAGCACAGGGATTCCTCGTGCCATTTCACTGAGGCTCACCATTGACATGCTATTATTACTTATGCAAATCACTTAACTTACTTCTACTTTATTATCTTCTTAGTAAAATAGCAATAATTTCCTAGGTCACAGAAGATTCCTGAAGCATATTTATGAGGTAATTCAAACACAGAAAGCAGGGCTTCGCTGACACTAGCCTAGAATGTATGGAGTTGTATTTGTTTCTTGGTGTCGCTCCTGATGCGCTCCTTACCGGTGCAGATAAGAATCAGACCTTTACAGTGATAAACACCACGGCATTTATTATTTAATTTGCTCCCAAACCTCCCAATTACAGCTAGTGTTTGTGTTCCTAATATCTGAGCCCTGAGCAGTGCATATTCATCCATATGCATTGGGGCTTTTAAGTCTACACAAACGTGGTGCTTTTTTGTGTGTTTGTGAACCATATAAAACCGAGCTCGGTTGAATTTTATTTTGATTCTAACACAGGCTCAAGAAAGCCCCAAAGGAGATTTTGTATAAAACTGACAAATCTTTAACTATGCTCAAGATGTATTTTTCTTTCCATTTTTGTACCTGTTGGTACAGTATAATTGCAATCCTTCCTCCCTGGAGGATAAATCAGAAGATCATGACAGTACAATTGGAAGCAGTCAGGCATCTTCCACAGATTGATATGTTTTGCTTCACTCACTCTAGTCCCCCTGCTGCTTTCCCACTTTTATCTCCAGATTTTCTTAGTCTGATTGTTTCATACCATAGACTGTGAGTGAGTGATGTCAATGGCATGCTTCATGCATAGAAACCTCATAGCAGCCACTGAAATACAACTAGACAATATTCTTCAGTTTTTTCTTCATGCCCTAACTGCTGAAAGGCAATAGAGTTATATCAGCCACTCCTTGAAGCCTGAAGTGCCAGCAGTAAAATGCATGTTTGTCTGAAGCCAACAGACTTTTTGAATATCATAAAGTTGTTATGAAGAGCACTGTAAAAATGAATTTGTGGAGCTGCATTTTGTTATGCAGCAAATTAGTTCCCAAACAGTGGGTGTGAGGCAATCCTGAGTCAAGTTACTGTACAGTATAAAACTGCTGGTAAACAGATAACTGTGGCAAGGGACCCCATATTCTGTGTTGATCTATATCAACTATGGAATAATATTCCTTAGCTTAAGCAATCATGAAAATGATCATGCTGGACATATGCCACAGAATCCTAGAATGGCTCAGGTTGGAAGGGACCTCAGAGATCATCTACTCCAACCTCCCTGCCATGGCCAGGGACACCTCTCAACTAGACTCAGCTGCTCAAGGTCTCATCCAGCCTGGCCTTCAACACCCTCAGTGAGGAGACAACCACAGTCTCCCTGGGCTGCCTATGCTAAAGTCTCACCACCCTCCTACTGAAGAACTTCTTCCTCAGATCCAGTCTAACCCTGCTCTCCCTCAGCTTCAAACCATTCCACTTTGTCCTGTCCCTAAACATCCTCATGAAAAGTCCCTCTGCAGCCTTCCTGTAGGATCCCTTCAGGTACTGGAAGGCAGCTCTAAGGTCTCCCCAGAGACTTCTCCAGGCTGAACACCCCCAGCTCCCTCAGCCTATCCTCATAGCAGAGGTGCTCCAGCTCTTAGATAATCTTCGTGGCCTCCTCTGGACTCACTCTAACAGCTCTGTCTTTCTTGTGTGGGGGACAACATAAAGACTGAAAGAAAAAAAGATCATACAACATACATGAATAGGAAACTAATTTATTTATTTTTTAATCTGCTACAAGACAACCATTAGGGTGCTTCAAATGTAGCTGGTGCATGATTTCAAAATGAGCAGAAAAAAAGGGAAACCGTTTCCAGAAAACATGGGATTGAAATGTGGACTCCTTTTTTTTCCCTGGGAATGTTGCAGGTTAGAGTTACAAAGAAAAAAAAAACCAATAAATTAGATATCATGATGCACTTTTTTGGCCCAGGAAGACTGGAAGTTGCAAGCATCCAGCAATCCTTGGAAATGTGTCACAACCTGCTTGCAGGTTCTTACACTTTCCCCTGTGCATCTCTAGTTGGCAACTGTCATGGTACAAATCTTGAGCAGGATAAAACTTGGATCTTACGCAGCAGACCAGCATAACACTCTTTCAGATGCCTACAGACTGCATTATTAAATCCTTCGTTAGTCAGACAGAAGCTGTCATGATGTTAAGTTCAGCATGTGTTAGATTTTATGGACATTGACCCAATGAATTCATCCTACCATAGTTGCCAGGCCAAACTGTCCTCCTTCAGAAGCTGAGCAGAAGCATCCAAAATCATTGTTTCCTGATTATGAAGGCCATCAGAGTCCCAATTAAGTTTAGAAGTGGGTTAAGCAGCTGCTTAAAGCAAAAGCTACATACTTTTTAGTAGGCTTCCAGCAGAGGATGGTTGAACATCACTGAGTACAACAGGGGGAATGGAAAATAGCAGGTGTGTATTTGTTATCATTTTTCTGAACATAATTACGCAGCTGATTCACAGCAGATAGGAGCAGAAGTGGCTCTTCCAGAGGCTCTGAGGATGGAAACAGCAGGAAAGTGTTTTTTAAGAGAAAGTCAAGAAAGATAACCTTTGCTAAAAAGTCACTAGAAGCAAAAAGGCAGGGAAAGAGGAACAAGATGTGGCAAGTTCAGAGCATGTGCAACTTTGTAAGAAGTTGAATTGCTTTTCTACAGCATTTCAGGGACATGAGTGTGTCTTTATGAGCAGACTGCAGGAGATGCCAGAGAAGTAGCACTAGCTGGACTTCAACATCTGCTGAAAACAGCATCAAGTTCCTTTGATTTCAGTGGAATGAGCTTGTGCTAGAACCAATGATGTCTGCCCAGGTGGCTTTTGTTTGTAAGTCCCCAGCATAAGGAGGACACAGAGCTGTTGGAGCTAGTCCAGAGGAGGGCCACAAGGATGATCTAAGGGCTGGAGCACCTCTTCTATGAGGACAGGCTGAGGCAGCTGGGGTAGTACAGTCTGGAGAAGAGAAGGCTCTCAGGGGAGATCTTTTAGCTGTCTTCCAGTACCTGAAGAGATCCTACTGGAAGGCTGCAGAGGGACTTTTCATGAGGGTGACTAGAGACAGGACAAGAGGGAATGGTTTGAAGCTGAAGGAGAGCAGGGTTAGACTGGATCTGAGAAGTTCTTCAGAAGGAGGGTGGTGAGACTCTGGAATAGGTTGCCTAGAGAGGCTGTGGCTGCCACCTCCCTGGATGTGTTGAAGGCCAGGTTGAATGAGGCCCTGAACAGCTGAGTCTATTCGAGAGGTGTCCCTGGTCATGGCAGGGAGGTTGGAGAAGATGACCTTTGAGGTCCCTTCCAACCTAAGACATTCTAAGATTCTATATAAACAATTCTGTCTTTAAGGGAATTCAAAGAAATAAATTTAAAAAAAAGAAAGATAAATCTGTCTCAAGTATGCAACACCAATTCATTCTTATAAACCACATGGGAAAGAAAATCTCACCCACTAATAACCATAGAATCACAGAATCACCAAGGTTGGAAAAGACCTCAAAGATCAAGTCCAACCTGTCACCACAGACCTCATGACTAGTAAACCATGGCACCAAGTGCCACATCCAATCCCCTCTTGAATACTTCCAGGGACAGTGACTCCACCACCACCCTGGATGGCACGTTACAATGGCTAACAACTCTCTCTGGGAAGAACTTTCTCCTCACCTCCAGCCTAAACTTCCCCTGGTGCAGCTTGAGACTGTGTCCTCTTGTTCTGGTGATGATTGCCTGGGAGAAAAGACCAACCCCCTCCTGGCTACAACCTTCCTGCAGGTAGTTGTAGAAAGCAATAAGGTCTCCCCTGAGCCTCCTCTTCTCCAGGCTGAACAACCCCAGCTCCCTCAGCCTCTCCTCGTGGGGCTTCTGCTCAAGGGCTCTCCCCAGCCTCGTTGCCCTTCTCTGGACACGTTCAAGAGTCTCAATGTCCTTCTTAACTTGAGGGGCCCAGAACTGGACACAGTACTCATGGTGTGGCCTAACCAGTGCTGAGTAGAGGGGCACAATGACTTCCCTGCTCCTGCTGGCCACACTATTCTTGATGCATGCCAGGATGCCATTGACCTTCTTGGCCACCTGGGCACACTAGCACCTTGGTCTAAAATGTATTCATTTCCATGCACCTGTTGCAGACAAGGATAAAATGAACATTTAACATTTTTTTTTGCCTTGTGTCCACCAATCTGTTATGATTTAAGTACTTGAAGAAATTCAACCCATAACCTTTACTAACTTACTTGCTAAATTTACTCACTAATGTAATGAAATGGAATTAAATCCCCCCAATAATTATCCACCCCTGTTAATTCTAAAAAGCACATCAGAGGCAAACTAGAGCAGCCTCAGTGTTGATTTGTGCTCAAGATAATGAAATTTGAAAGTCTAGAAATGATAGGGTTGTTTATAGCAAGTTCCTCTCTGTAAAATAATTGCATCCAAGTTCCCATAAACATAAAAGAGAGGCATTCTGCTGCAGCTGGTTGAAAGGATGGTTTGATTAAGGAATATAGATAACATTTACAGCTTCAGAAGAACTTCAAAAGACTATCAGGGAAATCAGGGAATTTTTAAAGACAAAATACAATTTCCAAACTTAAAAGCATTATTTTTCCTCAAACATCTAATTTAGATTATATACCAGAAGCCTATAATAAACCTCCCACAAAGAAATAATAGCACGCTGCACGTATTATGGTTGTTCAACACCCCATTTAAATACAATTACTGGCCCTTTGCCAGAAGCTAGAAAGCATTTCTTTCCATAGCAACAGCAAGAGAAAGGTCAGGACAATACTTCTGCAGGAAAGCCTGCCCTTAAGAAGGATTCAGAATTACATTGTGGATTACATGCTTTTGAAATATGGCACTTACCAGGTAAAATTTACCTGTGTTATCCTTCCCCTCCTCTTGGGATTTAGTCTTTGGGTTTGCAGAGCACACACCTGTCTCCTTTTATACCCTTTCCCCCCCCAGTATTTAGTCAGAGTAAAGTTGTTCCAATTGCTACTTTAGCAAGTGTGTAAATGAGAAGCAGCAAATGTTCCTTGTTAATTCATTGAGAGCATAGCTCAGGATGTATTTAATTAAAAGCAATGAACTGAGCTAATCTACCCAGCTCATTTTATTGGATTTGGTCTAATAAGCAGCCTTTTAGATACCAGAATATTTAAAGGACAATGTATTGTTGTTTTTCAGCTTTTGTGTGTGTGTGTGTTTTAATCTTTTGAGAATGTATTTATATTGTTTGTCTGCTAGCATGAAAGCAAATAGACTCTTTCCTAACCTTATTTTAGGTTCTGCTAGGAGCTAGTTAGTTATTGTGTATGACTGGTAAAATAATAGCATCTGGTTTTGAAGATTAAGCTTGCAAAAACATATGCAGATGAGTCACTTTGATCATGTGAATGATTTCATTCAACTTCTGCTAAATGCTTTGAATCACGGTCTCCCTTGGAATCATAATCCAGGGAGAACAATGTTATTAGTTCAGTAAAAGTGCTAAAATGGTTCAAGTAGCAGGCCTAATTGAAAGCTTTTAAAATGTCAAGATTTCCTTAAGAAACTCAGTAGTTTGGTAAAAATTACCTGAATATTTCAGGGTTTAAAAAAAAAACAACCCTGAAAGCTGCTACCACAGAGGGAATCCTGAATGTTCACACCCATTCAGGAACACCCACTGGATTGGGCTTGACTGCATTGTACAGGATGGCAGGACTGTCATCAGAGCAAGGGGTTATAAACATGACAGTCATAGAATAGAATCCCAGAATCAACCAGGTTGGAAAAGACCTCAGAGATCATCAAGTCCAACCTATTACCTAACACCTCCTGACAACTAAACCATGGCACCAGGTGCCACGTCCAATCCTTTTTTGAACACCTGCAGGGATGGTGACTCCACCACCTCCCTGGGCAGCACATTCCAGTGTCCAATCACTCTTTCTGTGAAGAACTTTTTTCTCCTAACCTTGAGCCTAAACCTCCCCTGGAGCAGCTTGAGACTGTGTCCTCTTTTTCTGGTGCTGGTTGCCTGGGAGAAGAGACCAACCCCCACCTGGCTACAACCTCCCTTCAGGTAGTTGTAGATGGCAATAAGGTCACTCCTGAGCCTCCTGTTCTCCAGGCTAAATCATCTCTACTTCTTCCAGTGCCAAAGCTTTGGGGAGGTCCTTTGCCTTTGTGCTAACACAGGCATCTGAAGATACTTCCAGTCTCTTCCTTCTCTACAACTTCCTTTCAGGTAGTTGTAGAGAGCAATCAGGTCTCCCCTGAGCCTCCTCTTCTCCAGGCTAAACAATCCCAGCTCCCTCAGCCTCTCCTCATACGGCTTGTGCTCCAGACCTCTCACCAGCCTCGTTGCCCTTCTCCGGTGTGCTGGGTTACACCATCCTGGGGTTGGGTTGCGAGAGCCCTCCTTCCCCCAGGGGACAAAAGAAATCTGATCCAGGTGGATGTGGTTTGTCCTTCCTGGGAGGAGAGGTCCTCTGCATCTAAGTGGGTCTGTTCTGCTCCCCCTTCCTGTCCAGCAAGACTATATCACTGCTGCTGCCAGCCTCCTGGTTCTGCCATGTGTCGGGGCCTGATCTTCTCCCTGCCTCATCCACGCTTCCCTAAAGGACTAAAATCCACATACATCGAGGGAGATACAAGGCCATCCAAATTTGGGTTTGTATATTTATCCTATTCATCTTTACTCCTTACCCTTGTAAACCCTCCCTGTTATTGCTATATATGTGTATTGTTAAAAAATTTACTTCCCCTACTTCCAAACAGACTCCAGATTATTTTTTTGGTGGATTGAACTCCAGTTAAGGCTTGGACCACCACATCTGGACACGTTCAAGTGTCTCAATGTCCTTAAATTGAGGAGCCCAGAACTGGACACAGTACTCAAGGTGTGAAATCATAATCCTCACAGTCATAATCCTCACAGGCTGGAGAAACCCAGAATTTTGCTTTCTAGCCTGGAGTCACCCAACTATGGCCAGTGGAGCCAGGGAGGTCATCCTCAGATGCTGGCAAGTAGCTATACTTCCTGCATTTTGTTTCCTGAGTCAGATCATGATTGGGAAGCTACTTTATATTTAGACAGCATACACATGTCACTTGCCAGAATCAAGTGTCCTTAATGAGGCTCTGAAAGACACCAAAAAAAAAAACCCAGAAAGAATCACAAAGCATTTGTCACTTGGAAAACATGGGCCATGAGATCAAACTAATGAATCCTCTCAATGTGTTGTAGTGCTAGGGAGAAATAGCTGCAGGAGGAATAAAAAAGCCTTTGCCTTCAAAAACCTACATATATCTGTGACTGTGTCCACGGCTCTGAATATTTTGTGGTAGGGTTTAATAGGAAATTCTAAATTAAGCTTTGTTTTGTTATTGCTTTTTCTTTCTTTGATAGCTTTTGGACTACATTTTACAACATTTTCTCGTGCCCCTCTCAGTTTCCCACAGCACAGATTTCCTATGGTGCTATCTTTTCTCACAGATATCTTGCCCTTAGTTCAAAAGTTTCCTAGGATAGGGTAAGAAGTTGTTTAATTCTAAAGAGAGATTCTAAAGCCATGCCATAACTATGAAGAATAATAATCTGAGAGGTTAGATTCGACTGCAAATTAATTCACAGAATCTCTGACTCAAACTTTGAATCAATTCAGTCCTGCAGCTTATGAAGGGTTGGATGTGCTATTAAATTCACTGGGAATGAGTGGCACTCATTATCTCCCCATCTCTCTGTCTAGTATGTGTCCACACAATTGAAATCATCTGAAAAAACTCCCTTTGCTTCCATGGCTTTAGAATGAGGCTGAGTGTAAGATGCAAAAGAAATGATATTTGACATTCCTTGTCATGGGCCTTTGGTTTGAGTGGATTCGTGCAGAATTCAGCCTTTTAAAAAGACCCGATATTTATGAGACATCTTAAGCAAATCAGCAAGCCTTAACAACAGCAAGCTCACATCCATGGGTGTTTTGCTGGAAATTGTTGGATTAAGACTGCACTGCTGGATCCAGAGCAAATAATGCTGCCTCAGGCTTCCTTGCTTCCACACCTGCAGAGGAAGCACAAACCAGAGGAAGATGCTTCCACTGAACTTAAAAGTTTTGGATATCACTAACTCATCAAAAATGGAGCTATGCCAGCAGAGGAACACCTCCCTGTCACACAGCAAAGCAGAGTGCATTGCAGCAACCTGGTTTTGGAAAGGATATTAATGTCCCCTGTGCCCTCTCACTCCTAGTAAATCCATGCCACCAAGAGAAACCTTTATTCCATATTAATTGATCTATTTTTCCTTACCATATTTTCCCCAAACATGGATACTTCATACTGACTTCTTTTTTCTGAATAGCCATAGCTTTGCCATCTGAACATGCAGTCTGTAGAAGTTTGAGCAGAGTTCAGTTTTTAATGGTGCTCTGATTTTGATTCTGAAGTAAGGATGATGTAGCCTTTCTCAGTAAGTGTGCCAAGCCCTCAAGCTGCTCCAGCAAAAAGCACAATGGGGGAGGGGGGAATGGAAAAAAAAAAGACACCCTGATTTATCTGTCAAACAACAGACTTAATTATTGTAAATATTGTTATTCTTAATTAACAAGCTCAACATTTAATTGAAACACATACAGGCAGCAATAACAATCTTGTTTTGTGAATGTAAAGCAAAAGACCTGGGGCCTTATTCTACAGCTAGATCCATGCCATGTGCCCTGCCTGATTCTGACACAGTTTTCAAGGGAATGGGATTGCAAAAGACTCTTGGCTGAGGGATTCAAAATTAATGTTTTTGTCAATCAGAAAAGTGTGTGCATCCTCTGGAACTGGATAGAGAGAGCGTTCCTCCAGCAGTTATTGTCATCTCTCTCTTCCATCTTTGTCAACCTGGTATACTCCAAGGAAGTGCTGGGGATGAGAACAATCTCTTGACCTCCTTAGTCACCTCTTTGTCAGTATTACTGGAGCTCAGATGTGCAGCTGAGATCAGAAGGTTTGGGCAATAGTCCTTGGGTTAATAATACAGTCCTCTCCTTTAACTCTTCCACCCCTTCTTCTGTCAACCATTGGTGCATAGAGACAATCTTACAAATAGATATAAAGCCTATGTCTTTAGAGCTGTTGGAGCAAGTCCAGAGGAGGGCCACAAAGATGATCTAAGGGCTGGAGCACCTCTGCTGTGAAGATAGGCTGAGGGAGCTGGGAGTGTTCAGCCTGGAGAAGAGAAGTCTCTGGGGAGACCTTAAAGCTGCTTTCAGTACCTGAAGGGAACCTGGAGGAAGGCTGCAGAGTGACTTTTCATGAGGGCGTCTAGAAACAGGACAAGGGGGAATGGTTTGAAGCTGACAGAGAGCAGGGTTAGAGTGGATCTGAGGAAGAAGTTCTTCAGCAGGAGGGTGGTGAGACTCTGGAATAGGCTGCCCAGAGAGATTGTGGCTACCTCCTCCCTAGGGATATTGAAGTCCAGGTTGGATGAGGCCCTGAACAGCTGAGTCTGGTTGAGAGGTGTCCCTGGACATGGCAGGGAGATTGGAGTAGATGATCTCTGAGGTCCCTTCCAACCTGAGCCATTCTGTGATTCAGTTGTTTTTTTAATTAGGAATGGTCCATGAATTCTCAACAGAGGAAATCTTCCTTTTTTCAGTTTTAAAAGATTCGAGGAACCTGAGAAACCCAGAAATCCTGGTGTTTCTTTGTAATATGTGTCTTATCTGAGGAAAACAATAAATTCATCTTGCATGCCCCTAGTGGAATGATCTTCAATTTTACTATCGTTAATTAAAACACCTCCTTGCCAGCTGAGTTTCTGATTACAAGCTTTAACTGAAGATAAAGGAAATTGTCAGTAACACAACTTACTTCTTTAATAAGTAAAGGAGAAAGTGACAGATACAGGATATGGGACTGCAGTGAAATCAAAGCAGTGCACGTTATGGGTTACAGAATTATATCTACTGTTATTGTGAAAGTTACACCAGTGATTTATTTTTAACAACAGATCCCTTTTTTCCTCAAATAGTTGAGCTGTTAATCTAATGCAGGCAATAAGTCAGGGAGGTTGGTTTTTTTCCCCCCCCTGTTCTTTCACTCCTGACATCCACATTTCTGTAGTGGTTATTTGTTTTTTGCAGCTCTAGTGATGAAATTCACTCGCTGGCAGTAGTATCAAAGATTCTAGCAAGTCTTCCATCTTTATTTCATTTCAGTAAATCAGAACAATCCCCTAAGTCCATCATAAAAAAGAATTTGACAATTTATCAATGAAATAACCTGGGTCCTGCTTTCCCATAATCGGATTTTCAAGTCTTTTGACAAAAAATTGTTTCTTTCTGCAGCGTCTTGCACAAGAGGAGCTGAGATAAATGTAACGAGCACCGGCTAAATCTTTCAATAAAGTTAAACTTACTTACATTACAACTTTAATATTAAAGGCCAACAAATCTGATATTTGTTGAAAGCAATTTTGCTAGATGAAAAACCAGCAGACACGTTGTCAGACCGCAGCAGGGACAGCGTAGAACCTCTCAGGACAATGAGGACTGGAATCCTCTGAATTCTGCCAGGGTTTCCTGCACTGGCATTTAAACATCAAGAGGTCATCCAGTGGGGAATGCCAGCAACAACCAGGCTCCTTTCTATCAAGTTGCTAAAGCCTGCCCTCCTCCACCTGTGTATATCAACTCATCTCTCATGATCTCTTACTGGGTTGGATGTTTTATAGTCTCTGCACACAAAATCCATAGCATGATTACACATGCATACCTACTATCTTGTTCAACAGTTAATCAATGTTTATTAGTGGCCTTAATTTGTTTTGCAAAGGCTGATAACTAGGAACAAGAGCACCTGTGGTACTCACCCCTGAGAGGATTCTGGATGACATTTGCATAGTTTACTCCTTCCAGTGGCAAAATAATCACAGAAGTTAGAGAAAAATAATGTTGTTGGCAGTTGTGTCTGAAGTATAACTCTAGGAAAAGTAAGTGGGAGGTTCTGGAACAGGATTTGCTCTGGAGACAGGGTTCCATCTGGCAGACGTAGCTCATGCTCTGGCTTTTGCATCAATGACAATGGTGCTGATGAGGGATACTAAGTGAGCAGGCTGCTGTTGAAGCAGAGATTAGAACTTTGTTCTGTATTTATCTTACCTGCAAACCTTTTCTTTCAGTCTCCTGGCTAAAGGTTCAACCTTCTCGGTCAATACAGTCTTGTTTTGGTGTCAGGATTAGAGCTGAGAGTCAGGATGAATCAGAATGAAACTATGTGCTTTGCAGAAACAGAAGGCAAGCCAGCCTGTATTTTCAGATCTCTTCTAGGGAGCTGCACTCAGTAATGTAGAAAACCCAGGAACAGGGAATTCTTCCTGCTAAGCTGCAAAGAGTCATACTGACATCTGAGGTGTGTGGTTCCTCCTGAACCTTGGGAACCCTAAACCAGGACAACCATACAAAGATACAGTGTAATAGAAGAAATGTTAGTGAAAGCAAGATGCTCCAGCAAGTTATGAGTTAGTTATTTTCCAAACATTTCGTGTATTCAGTACCTGCCAAGCAGATCAGCCCCATGCATCCTCCTGCTGGTGCAATGCTATCTGAGGCAGGCTGAAGGAGTGAAGTATCCCAGTGCTGCTCATTGCCTGAAACACTTGCAATCAATTACCATTGCTGTTCTGCTGTGAAAAGTCCAAATGCTTTGCCTCTCTGGGATGATAATGGCATGGTTTGTATGTAATTGTCCATCAGACCACAGCATAAATCTCTGAGCAGCAGTTCTAAGGCATTCAAATTAATTTCTCCTGTTTAAAATTCTGACCATGGTAGGTAAGAGTATGCTTTCCCTTAACCACACAGGGGTGTTTTATACATGTCAATGTTTATTTCAGTGTGTTTTAGAAAAGAAGATGAGCTGTGCTTCCACTGCATGAACAAAAACTAGGCCAGCTAAAGCCCAGAGAATAAAGGTCTCATTTGGAGGAAACACAGTAAAAACAAGGCTGGGCTCAGATCTGGTAAGCTGAAATTATTTGACTCAGGCTCTGCTTAGAATGGAGATGTGTAGGGGGAAAGGCAATGCCTAAGGACTCATGTAGTGGAAGAAATTATGTGAGTGATTCAGAATTTGTCATGCCTTCTTCTGAGCTAGCACTGGACCAGAGCCCCAGAACATTTCTCCTGAGATCTGACACTGATGGAGAGACAAGCCTTGAATAATACACAGGGTGTGAGCTTCTAGGGGCTTACACTTATCTCAGTAAAGTCCTCACAGTTTAGCCATCCTGGGCAAACTGGGATGTGGGGGGATCATGGTGTTGGTTTGTACTGAAGCAGCTGGCTTTGTTGGATCATATTCCAAAGTGGCCTTTTTGGAGTCAGTTGTGTGAGCCTGTTATATCTCACTCCAAACAAACTGTCCTGGGGTAAAAAGCAGAAGCATTTAGCAGAATTCATTGCACTCTATCAAGGCTTTCACTTTCTTCATGGAATAGAATACCAGGTTGGAAAGGACAAGAAGGTTACTAGGCAAGCCTGAAAAGTGTTTTTGAGGTGCATCTGAGCCTGCACAACGTGGAACTGCTGGGCAAAAAAAGATTGGCTAAGAGCAAGGATTCCTTCTCTGGGGTGAAGTAGATGCACTGCACAGGCCTCTTACTGATAATTGCTAAAATTATTTTAATTGCAACTGTGATGTTCTTATACTATAAACTCATGCTATATGGATTTAAAGCCAATAATCATTATTATTATTTTTAAAATTGCTTAGATGACCTTTTCTGTAAGTTCTCTTAAGATCATGAATAGCTAAACAGTTACAAAAGGATCTATCTGGAAGTTTCTATAGATTGCAAAGGAAATACCTTGATTATATCATTATTTTTTTTCCTGGAAAAATAGAATAGAATAGAATAGAATAGAATAGAATAGAATAGAATAGAATAGAATAGAATAGAATAGAATTAACCAGGTTGGAAAAGACCTTTGAGATCATCGAGTCCAACCTATCACCCAACACCACCCAATCAACTAAACCATAGCACCAAGCACCCCATCCAGTCTCTTCCTAAACACCCCCAGTGATGGTGACTCCACCACCTCCCTGGGCAGCACATTCCAATGGTCAATCACTCTTTCTATGAAGAACTTCTTCCTAACATCCAACCTAAACTTCCCCTGGTGCAGCTTGAGACTGTGTCCTCTTGTTCTGGTGCTGGCCACCCGGAAGAAGAGACCCTGGCTACAACCTCCCTTCAGGTAATTGTAAACAGCAATAAGGACTCCCCTGATCCTCCTTTTCTCCAGGCTAAGCAACCCCAGCTCCCTCAGCCTCTCCTCATAGGGCTGTGCTCCAAACCCCTCCCCACCTTTGTGGCCCTTCTCGGGACACATTCGAGAAACTCAACATCTTTCCTAGACTGAGGGGCCTAGAGCTGGACACAGTCCTCAAGGTGTGGCCTAACCAGTGCTGAGTATATTCTGTGATGCCCTTTGTAGCTAGAATGTAGCCTAGACAGAGTTCCTTAGCCTATTGCAATTAAAGAATTATTTAACTTTTAGGGGGGGAAAAATAAAATCCATGTCATATGTTTAAGGATTTTCACAATATGTTTTGGTTTGGTTGGTTTCTTTCTTGGTAACAAAGTAAAATCTAAGTTAAACCATGTTGTTCACTTACTGTTTCTATTTTCCATCATTTTATTTCCCAGTTTGCATGAGTGGGAAAGCATCTGTTTAAAAATGCACACATCTTATTTTGATCTCTTGCCTATTTGCTGGTGTTTTACTGACTATCAGTGCTACTTTGACCACAGACTGGAAAGCACTGGCAGAATGTTTCACAGGATCACAGAGACTTACCCAGAGCCTTTGACCATTTTGACTACTGTTTATTATTTCTCCCAAAGTGACATTTAGGTGCTATAACACAAGACTCATATAATATATAAAACTAGAGGGATTTCTAGGTAGATCAACTGCAAATTGAACAGAGAGGAATAGATTTGAATCAATCTGCCCAAATGGCAGTGTTTTAGAAGAGTAACAGAAAGCACAGCTACAGAAACAAAGTCAGGTTTAATTGCTTGCTGAGAGCCCCTGAAATCTGTCTTGCAGAACCAGGGACAGTCAAAGCTGCCAGGGCTGGGAGGACACAGTCAGTCTAGCTTCAAAACTGGGAGCTGCTATTTCCATCAGTGCTGTATTACACTTAATACACCTTGCTGAGGAGCTCATTATCTTCAGGCCAATACAACTGTGTTGCTTTTGAGGCTCTAGCGAATATATCTCTCTAGCACTGCGCAATTCATTGTGTACATTCAGCCCAGTTTTGGCACTAACCCAAGGATTTCTTCATGACACATTTTCTGCAATATAGAAAAGCCCACAGGAATCCTGCAAAAGAGCTAGAAAGTCAAATGTAGGAGGGGTTGAGTTTTAGCCCAATCTTCACCACAAAACTGTCTGTCTTCTGACCATAGAAGGGCCCTTGAAGATCAACTGTAACCTCCCCTCCATGGGCAGGGATGCCTCTCAACTAGACTTACCTGCTCAAGGCCTCATCCCACCTGGCCTTCAACACTCCCAGGGAGGAGGCAGGCACAGCCTCCCTGAGCAGCCTATTCCAGAGTCCTGGTTTATTATATCAGGTACTCAGCATGGGACATAGCATATATCAGCCAGTAATTCCTTGCCAGAATTTCTCCATGTAATATCCTAGAGAAAAGAATAGAGAAAACACCTCGTGACCTTGATCAATTCCTTGCATAGATGTTGTAAATGGAGGGAAAAAAATTCTCTCAATCAAAAGAACAAATCTAAACCACAAGTCTTTTACAAATACAAGCAAGGAAAGTACAGAAATGAAGCAGAGGAGAGCTTGTTGTCAAGGATTTTGATATAATAGTGGTCCTCTTTCCATAAATGTCTAGGCAACTTTAAGTATAAATTTAAAAGCCAACACAAGCACTCTAAATGTGGGATGTAAATGTAAGGAAGTAGTAATGAAATCTCTGGCAAGACTTCACTTATCCTCTGCTCAGTACTACTTACCACATCATAAAAAACTGGTTTCTCAAAAATGTGGTGAGAAGGAAAGAGAGTTGATCCTAGTAATAAAAGTTATGAGCTGTGAAAACATGAACAGAAAAGACCTCCTTCTGAAACAGTCACTGACAAGGAAAAATAACTGAGGCACAAATATTAAGTGTTGAAATGTGATTTCACACTAAAAACAATATTTTAGAGAGATATGTGCAGGAGAATTTGAGGCATTGCCCCATTTTCACTAATTCTTCCTCACTTTATTTGCTGTCTGCTTTGAATTGGGAGGGTTTTATCAGCAAATATACCCACGGACTACAAGGAGTTCGTGGGTCGCTTCTGCTTCTCACTTGTTAACTGGAACTTAAGTACAGCTGCAGGTTATACAGAAAGACCAAGTGGCTGCGTGCTGGACTGCAAGCAAGCAAATCAGTACAGAACAGAAAGCCACATCACTCACTGTGACTGCAGAATATCACTGATGCTATCAGGAAAGGCATCTGCTGAGGGAGGCACGTGGACTGAACTCAAGCCCAATTTTCTTTTCTGTAATAGTCACATAGGAGACAGTGGAGACATTTCTATAAAAGGCAGGTAGGACACCAAATCTTGCTCTCCTTGACAGAGCTGGAAGAAGGGAGATTTAGTCTGGAGATTAGAAAGAAATTCTTGACAGTGAGGGTGGGGACACGCTGGAACAGGTTGCCCAGGGAGGTTGCAGATGCCACCCCCCCGGAGGTGTTCAAGGCCAGGTTGGATGAGGCCTTGAGCAACCTGGGCTATTGGGAGGTGTCCCTGCCCATGGCAGGGGGTTGGAACTGAATGATTTTCAAGGTCACCTGCAACCAATTCCATGATTCTATGGTTCTGATTGTGGATGCCTAAGCAGCACGTCCAGGGGCATGGGAAAAGCTAAGTGGGGAATCGCGCTTCCCAGTTTTACCACTCCAACCTTGTTTCCTTGCTGGAGAAGGGGTATGAGCACTTTTTTCCACTACACTCTAGACCTATAATATGCTGAGCTGCATTCTAAAGGTTAGATATTTATTGACTGTGTGCAAAAATGTATTGTATCCTGTGTTTCATATTCCTTAGGAACTCAGGGTCTGGGCGTTAAGTAGGGCATGTGCCCTAGCAACCATTTTTTAATCAAATTCTAAGGGCAGGGGATGGTTTCTCACAGCACAAATAAATAGATGTAAAGTCAATACCAGACATTTCTACTCCTTATAAAGAGGAGACAAACATGTAGTTATTGAAACTACCATGAAACCAAAAATTAAATGGAAAGAATATTGAGCTAGAGAGCACTGACAGCCGTGGCAACACAGGAGTTTCACATCCTCAATAAAAATAACAGGGTGGGAAATTTTGTTGCCTATTTGTTTTGAAAATGGAATTATTGAAACCACTGTTGCAGAAACATTATGAGAGCCTTCTTGTGTTATAATTAACCCTAAACAGAAATGCTTTTTATTTGCCACATGATGGATTTTACTGCAAAAATTCCAAACCTTCATTGCTACAACCCAGAGGTTATTTCAATACACAAATCAAATCCTGCCCTGGTTTTAGTTAACAGTGACACATTCTGCCCTTGCTTGATCCACTCTTTACACCATTTCTTTTGACATGATGACTTTGGTGAGAGGAGAGCAGTATTTCAGGACTTTTGCCATGGATTTCACTACAGTGTCATTTCCATGTGTAGATACAAATATATGTGGGACTGAGCAAGCCTTTAACTGGAAGCATATCAAAAGGAACTTGGGATTTGCCTCCTAATTTATCCATGGGGTTACTCTTGCCTGCTATGTGTGCCAAGCATCTCAGCTGTTTGGTCCCCTTTGTGAGGAGCACAGTAACCGATTATCAGCTAGGCTTGTATAGGATGCTGTACAAATAAAGACCCCCCTGAGCACATGATTGCATTTTCATTGGTATCAGGAGATTTTGGATTCTGCCTGAAAATTGAGGGGGGAAGAGATTAATTTTCCTCCTTGCAGAATTCAGCTGTTGGAAAGAAAGTGCAGTTTTGCAGGAACAGAAGGTGTGGGTGCTGCTTCAGAAGTACAGCTGTGAGGAGGAAATATACTGTGAAACACTTAAGTATTCAGACATCTCATGCAAATGATACACATGCTGTCTGAGAGTCAGCATAAATCTAATCACATGAAAAATCCATGTGAATTGACTTCCTACAGACTAGGTCCAAATGATTGGCCATAGAAATGAAAACTATGGCAACATCACCTTTATATATGAGTAGTCTTACTTAATGGAGGAAGTGTTGTTTTCCTGCTCCAAAGAGATTAATAACTTCCCCTGTAGTCTGCTCTGCTGAGACCCCACCTTGCATACTGTGTCCAGGTCTGGTGTCACCAGCATCAAAAGGACACAGAACTCTTGGAGCTAGTCCAGAGGAGTCCACAGAGATGATCCAAGGGCTGGAGCACCTCTGCTATGAAAGTAGGCTGAGGGAGCTGGGGTTGTTCAGCCTGGAGAATAGAAGACTCCAGGTGGATCTTAGAGCTGCCTTCCAATACCTGAAGTGATCCTACTGGAAGGCTGCAAAGGGAGTTTTCATGAGAATGTCTAGAGACAGGACAAGGAGGAACAGTTTGAAGCTGAGGGAGAGCAGGGTTAGATTGGCTCTTAGGAAGAAGTTCTTCAGTTCAAGGGTGGTGAGGCTCTGGAATAGGCTGCCCAGGGAGACTGTGGCTGCCTCCTCCCTGGGGGTGTTGAAGGACAGGTTGGATGAGATCTTGAGCAGCTGAGTCTAGTTGAGAGGTGTCCCTGCCCATGGCAGGGAGGTTGGAGTAGAGGGTCTCTGAGGTCCCTTCCAACCTGAGCCATTCTAGGATTCTATGATTCTGCTCACATAGTTAACTGGTAGGTAGGTTGCTGTCAACCAACAGTCTTCTGTCATAACCACATTCCCACCCGATGGCAGGCATATGAATGCAAATACACACTGAAAACACAGAGTAGTTGCTTTAAATAGCCTGTAGTGACAAGTGCCTACCATTTCCTACTGTCTAAAGATGATCCCTCTGAAATGAGGCAGGTCTGAAATATCTCCATTGCTTTCTATCCTATGGACAGGAAATGCTATTGTGTCTCACAATTCCTTCTAAACTAGGCAATACCTGAACTCCACTTTTGTGATTGTCTCCACTTCTCAGACTCTCACTGCCAAAATATGAAACCTATTCCATGGTTTCAAGAACAGAGCACAGAAGACCCCAGAGATGCAAGTAAGATGTACCTCAGTATCATCATAGTTCATGACTTTACTGTTCAAGGAAATAACAAATTTGCATTATAAATCACAGCTACCACACTCTGGGTTTTGATACAAGGGATGGGCTTTCCAGTCACATCCAAGACATTCCATTCTGTTTTCAATGTCTTGAGCTTACTCTCCTGTCTACTGCAACAGGAAGAAATCACAGTTATTTTAGGTAGGTTTCCATTTCAAGCCTGCCTGAGCTCCCTGCAGCTTTTTCCCACAAATATATCCTGTTAAAGAAGAGAGCTAAAATTCACAGAGCTGTCAAGTCAGATATCCATTAAGATAGTAAGATGCCAGTGTTCAAACTTCAACATTACAGCATTAAATCTCAAAGGAATTCACCTTGTTAATGAGAAACAAGAGAGAAAGGAGAGCACGATACAGAGAGGTGGGGGAGAGGATAAGAATATGTGAACAATATGACAGTAAAATAGAAAGCACAGATTGAGGTACCACAAGGAATATGAATTCCTCAGCTAAGACTTGTCAATGAGATTTTTAGCATATGATATGCAGTTTTAATTAAATTATGGCCCAGAGTCAGAGAACAAAGCCAAAGGCCCAGTTTTTTATTTCATTTTTAGAACAGAGATCTTATCTTCTACAGCATTTCATGCACTTCTAATTAAATGTGGATTTATGGCTTTAAAGTACCTGGAAACACAGCATGACTTTTAGGATTCATGCTATGCTGAGCTCAGAGCAGCAGAGTGAAAGGGTGAGATTCTGATGAAGTCAGGGGCAACCTTTAATAGGTTCAGAGGCATGTGGGTAAGGTGTTAGTAGAGTTTAGCTTGTGCATTGCCATAGACAGTACTACACCTCGTTAGTAGTAAAGTAATGTGTCTTTTTATGTGCTAGCACATTCAATAAAACTTAATTGTGTTTGCTTATAGCAACAGGATATGATTCTATACAGAGGTAAACACTTCTGAGAGCTGCCAAAAGTACTGCTGCAGGCTGATTGTTAAGTTTTGCTCTGACTGCCAAATCCTACATTTATTGGCAAGTCCTCTTGGACTTTTTTTCACATTATTTCAAAGAAATAATTATCTCTTCTGTTTAAAAAGAACTGCAGAGGGGTTTATTTGAGGTAATAACATATTATTAAATATATTAGTTACTATAGCCAGACTCCGCTCAGTGATGTCCAGTATTAGGACAAGGGACAATGGGCACAAGCTGGAGCAGAGGAGGTTTCATGAGAATATAAAACTATTTCCCTGTGAGGGTGCCAGAGCCCTGGAGCAGGCTGCCCAGAGAGGTCATGGAACCTCCTTCTCTGGAGACTTTCCTAGATGTGCTCCTGTACAACCTGCCCTAGGTGACGCAGCCCTGGCAGGAGGCTTGGACTGGATGAGCTTTCAAGGTCCCTTCCAACCCCTAACATTCTGTCATTCTGTGATTTTAAACTCTTAATCTATATTCTGGAGCGTGGTTCTATACAAATTACAGAGAGTTTTGTACCTGCTGTTTGAGCCACAAGGCACTGTGGATTTCTGACTAAAGGTGTAGAGTAAGGTCCTATCCTGTTTGGGGAGTCCCTGTTAGAGTGTGTTCAGTTCATGCCATAAAATAGTCACCTGATTAGAAATAACGCAAACTGCACCTGCAGTTTCAAAAGTCAGTGTCTTGGCAAAATAGTAATGGTTGTGGGTTACATTTGAGAAGGCAGAATGGAAGTCTTTTCAATGAAGATGGAAATCTTTAAGGAGAAACAGCAATTTCACAGGAGAGAGACTTTGATGGACTCTGATCTTCAAAGGAGATTTCCAGACCTAATTTTCAAAGAAGCATTAAGAAGGAAAAAAAAAAAAGGTAAAAAAGGAAGAAGCCAAGCCCAACCATTCAGACTAGATCACATCAGAAAACACTTCCACTTTTCTAAGATATAAAAATTGGATTTTTGAGTCCAGTGGCAACGCAACAGGATCAGTCTCTTCAGTGTAATACAATTTAATTCACTGTTGTTTTGTTGGGGGTTTGTTTGGGTTTTTTAAAATCATCTCACAGAAACAGCAGCTGAAATGTGATTAAAATACAAGAATCAAAGAAAAGCTGAAGTGGAGCATCAAGTCTGATTCGTCTCCTACTTGAGATGCTAGAGTTTGGCAGCTGTGAATCTGCAGCAGAACTTTGAGGTATGTTATTTTCAGTTGTATTTTGGGGGGGTTGCCACACTGAGATTCCAAGCAGAGAAGGATATTGCTGTATTCCATGAGAATAAAAGTTCCATATGTATTGGGGAGAGTCTTGGGACTTAGCTTTTATTCTTATTCTTATTCTTATTCATATTCATATTCTTATTCTTATTCTTACTCTTACTCTTACTCTTATTCTTACTCTTCTTCTTCTTCTTCTTCTTCTTCTTCTTCTTCCTCTTCTTCTTCTTCTTCTTACTGATTCTTCTTCTTATTCTTATTCTTACTCTTACTCTTGCTCTTCTTCTTCTTCTTCCTCTTACTCTCTTATTCTTACTCTTATTCTTCTTATTCTTATTCTTATTCATATTCTTATTCTTACTCTTACTCTTACTCTTACTCCTTCTTCTTCTTCTTCTACTTCTTCTTATTCTTATTCTTACTCTTCTTCTTCTTCTTACTGATTCTTATTCTTATTCTTATTCTTATTCTTACTCTTACTCTTGCTCTTCTTCTTCTTCTTCCTCTTACTCTCACTCTTATTCTTACTCTTATTCTTCTTATTCTTATTCTTATTCTTATTCTTATTCTTACTCTCGCTCTTCTTCTTCTTCTTCCTCTTCTTCCTCTTCTTCCTCTTCTTCTTGCTGTTGCTGTCATTGCTTTTGCTGCTGCTGTTATTATTTGATTATTTATATTGGAGGTGTTCAAAAAAGGATTGGACGTGGCACTTGAAGCCATGGTTTAGTTGTCATGAGGTGTTAGGAATTAGGTAATAGGTTGGATTTGAAAATCAACCTGGTTGATTCTATGATTCTATGATTCTTGTCACTGTTATTATTATTAAAATTAAAGCCATTATTTGAAGATTTCCATCTCTCCAAACACATTAATTCCTTAGAATAAAATGAAATTTAGCAATCAAATACTATGTCTCCACACTTAGAAACTGTTTATGCCAGTCCTTAGCATCCACACATCATGCTGACAAATAACATCAATTACACACACAAAGGTGACTCAAGAACTCTGCAAGCTGGCTGTACAGATTCTGTGAGGAAAAAGGGACTTATTTGTCATTAATGGTGCACAGAATCTCAATCTGAATATTCTTCAACACTTTCCCCTCCACTTCCATATCTCATAGCAGTCTGTCTCACCATGGAACTGTTTTACTAGGCTTTAGAGAAATGATCATTTACGAGGAGAGCCTGAGCGAGCTGAGGGCTCTTTGGCTTAGAGGAGACTGAGAAGTGACCTCATCAATGTTTATAAACATGTAAAGAGTGAGTGCCAAGAGGATGGAGCCAGGCTCTGCTCAGTGGAACCCAATGACAGCACAAGGAGCAATGGTGGAAGTTGAGGCATAGGAAATTTCATGAGAAACAAATTTTTCCCTGTGAGGGTGACAGAGCCCTGGAACAGGCTGCCTAGGGAGGTTGTGGAATCTCCCTCCCTGGAGCTATTCAAAACTTGCCTGGATGTATTCCTGTGTAATCTGGTGGAGGTGATCCTGCTCTGGCAGGGGAATTAAACTGGCAGCTTTCAAGGTCCCATCTAACCCCTGAGATTCTGTGATTCTGTGATTTATTTTCCATTCTGCTGTAATAAAATTCAAAAAATCTGTCTATTTACTTCTGCAAGCTCAGCACTTCAAAATGACACCATGTAAAGGACAAGCAAAAGTTTTTAGCCTATTCAGAGCTTCTAGCTCCTTTTTTTTTTTTTTCACTTTGATTTTTTTTTGGTAGTGATTTTGAAATGCTTCTGGAGCCTTGTAGCACTCAAGAATATCTTTTGTTTTCCTTAACTCAAAAGCACATAAGCTCTTGTTCATAATGATTTATCACTATGATAACAATAAATGTTGATTTTCTTTCCTCAGGCTGCTCTGCTTTTTCTTTTTCTTTTTTTTTTTCCTAGTCAGAGACATGAAAAAAAGAGAGCACAAACAAAAGCAGAAGGAATGAAGTAATGAGAAAATTTCAAGAGACTTTTGAAATTGTGAAAAGTTTTTTGGGTGAAGAGTACTCAGCCATTCAACAAGAGCAAGTGGATGAGAAGTACAATATGAGCTACCAATGTACACCTGCAGCCCAGAAAGCCAACCAGATCCAGGGCTGCATCAAGAGAAGTGTGGCCAGCAGGTCGAGGGAGGTGATTCTCCCCCCCTACACTGCCCTCATGAGACCCCACCTGGAGTACTGCCTCCAGTTCTGGAGCCCCTATTGCAAGAAGGATATGAATATGTTGGAATGTGCTCAGAGAAGGGTCATGAGGATGATCAGAGGGTTGGAGCACCTCTCCTATGAGGACAGACTGAGAGAGTTGGGGTTGCTCAGTCTGGAGAAGTGAAAGTTCTGAGGAGACCTAGTTGTGGCCTTGTAGTATCTGAAGTGGGGTACAAGCAAGCTGGGGAGGGACTTTTTAGGGTGTCAGGTAGTGATAGGAATGGGGGGAATGAATCCAAACTGGAGGAGGGCAGATTTAGATTAGATGTTAGGAAGAAGTTCTTCCCCATAAGGGTGGTGAGACACTGGAACAGGTTGCCCAGGGAGGTGGTGGAAGCTTCATCCCTGTAATTTTTGAAGGCCAGGCTGGACGTGGCTCTACGCAACCTGATCTAGTGTGAGGTGTCCCTGCCCATGGCACTGGGGGCTGGAACTAGATGATCCTTGAGGTCCCTTCCAACCCTGACAATTCTATGATTTTCTATTGCTTCTTAGCAAAGTGTTTCACTGGAGTACAACCAGAATTTGAGAAAGTTAAACAAATATTCTAGTAAAGTGTATGGCAATTTAGTGTGTAATTAGGTTTTTATCTGCATGCACTTGCACACAGGTAAGCACTTTAGGGCTTTGCTCACTTGGCTGCCACAATTGCTCCAGCAGTCATTTCACTAGAGGGGAGCATTCATCTTTCATTTCCCAAAGTATTTAATGCAGGAATTCCTGACACACCCACTTTTGTCCCCTTTGTTTTGCTTGGGAATGAAGGAGAGGGCTGTCGTGTAGATAAGGTCTCATGAATCACGCTGGGAACTGCACAGCAAAGGCAGATATAGATGTATTTCCTAACCTTAGTGCTATTGGGATAAATATCTTCCTCCACAGCAAGGCAATGACTCACTTGTGCACAGGCGCAGCTTCAAGCATTTGCCCATAGTCACACTCCCAGTAATGAATAAAGTGCAAGGAGAGGCAGCAAGGTATTTGGAGTTTATGCAAAGGGCACCAGGAGGTTTATCATCTCTGCTCTTGGAGATTCAGCAGAGAGCAAATGTCCTGATGTCTGTGAGCTACTCAGAGCACAGGACCTGTGCCTAGAGTTAGCGGCAGGAGTTAGGGCTTAGGGTTAGGGTTCTGGCTAGAGTTAGGATGAGGGTTAGGGGTTAGGATTAGGGGTAAGGGTAAATGTAGGGGCAGACTTGTGTTAGGCTTAGGCTAGTGTTGGGTTTAGTGTTGGCATAAAGGTAGGGGTAAGGGTAGGAATCAACTCGGCTTAGGGTTAAGGTTAGATTTAGGGTTGTGGTTATGGTTAGGGATGTGGCATGCCTTCAAATACAGATCAGAAAGCTTTGGTTTTGAAACAGTGTTTATGGAGGCTGAAAATATTTAGACCTGCAATGGTAATGTTTACTAATATGTGTTTTGAAATAAATACAAACATTTGTTTTCCTTCTACACCACCCTCTCCTTCTTAAGGGAATGGAAACAAAAACCTGAGGCTGCTTTCTGGGTGGGGTTTTCTTTGTACTAACTTTTTGAGAAAGCAATTGGAGCTAGTCACCATGGTAAACAAGCAAATAGTCTGCTGAGTTGACCTCTGAGATAGCTCCTGTACTCTCTTTCCCACTTTGGGTGTCTACTGGACTTAAGAAAGACGGGTTGTCTACTCTGCAAAAATAAAAGACTAACAGATGCCTATTGGAATGTGATCTCTTCAGAACTAAACACTAATAGGGGTTGAAGTTAATTATGCATTTAACTTCTGGTTAATGTCTAACCAGCCAGGGCACTGGGTGTACTCTTGTCATTTCAACAGAATATACCAGATGACTCACCCAAGCACTGGATTAGCCCTATCTTGGGTCTACACAAAGGTTTACTATTGTCTGCTAAGAAAGTATGAGCTGTCAAAAAGGTAAACGTTCCATACACCCCATTCCATTGGCACATCTTGAGTGCACTTTGGTGTTTGCTCACTTTCTGAGCATCAGATATAATTGGATTGAAAACAAAACAAAAGAAAAATCAGCTCCTGTCACAGATCATTTCATTTAGGAGCAACTATTACTGGAGGCATTCCTTTAATTCCTTTTTAATTCCCACTTGTACTTTACCCAATTAAATTTGGCTTGATCTGCCTCTCTTGTAAACCCAGTCCTCACCTGACTCAGGTGTTCCTGCCTCTTCAGTCTGGATATACCATTCTTCTCCCTGTGTGAGCTAGATCTGTCTGAGGACCATGAACAAGAAAGAATACTGTACCTCCCTCTTTATTCTTACAAATTCAAATGCTGGCCTGTTCTGGGAGGTAAGATTCTCAATAGATCATTTTGGGGCTTGAATTTCAATAGACATCGCGTTACTTAAAGTCCTGCATAGCAGAGTTGTTCTTGTCTGGGCATGTGGGATCTAGCTGTGCTAAGATTTTTGCCATTAAAATGCTCTTTGAGATTAGTGCTTACAAAATGCAGTTGGAAATGGTCTGGGTGCTGGTCTTTTTCAAAACCCAAGCATTACTACATTCAAAGACATTGTTTTTATAATCCCCCATTCTTCTATATGTCTCACTCAGGGATACACCTACTCCTCACTATTTGGTTTTTGACCAGTGAGAGAGTATGATATAAATCCTTTTCAGGTATCATTTTTCAGATGATTACAAAAGACATTAGATGATTAAACTTGGCATGACTAACTGTGTTGCCAGGCTGCAGTGCCTTATGGAGCTCAGCTGGCTGCTGGGTCAATCCAATTCTCTGGGTTAAATGGAAATTATACTTAAGTAATCATCTTTGTAGCCCTTCCCTGGCCTGTCTCCAGTAGTTTCTTATATCTCTTGAACTGGGAAGCCCAGAACTGGACCCAGTACTCCAGCTGCAGCTTCACCAGGGCAGAGTAAAGGAGAGTGGAGAACCTCCCTCGACCTGCTGGCTACACTCTCTTAATGCACCTCAGGATAGCGTTGGCCTTCTTGGCTACAAGAGCGCATTGCTGGCTCATGACCAACTTCTTGTCCACCAGCACTCCCAGGTCCTTCTCTGCAGAGCTGCATTCCAGCAGGTCAGCCCCTATGTGGAGTTATTCCTCCCCAGGTGCAGCACCCTACACTTGCCTTTGTTGAACTTCATTAGATTTCTCTCTGGAACAATTCTCTAGTCTGCCCAGTCCTGCTGAATGGCAGCACAGCCTTTTGATGTGTCAGCCACCCCTCTTAGTTTTGTGTTATCAGTGAACTTGCCCAGAGTGCACTCTGTCCCTTGATCCAGGTCACTGAGGAATGAGTTGAACAAGACTGGACCCACTACTGACTTCTGGGGAGCACCACTAGCTACAGGCCTCCAACTAGACACTGCATCATTGATCACAACCCTCTGAGCGCCGTCAATTCAGCCAGTTCTCAACCTGCCTCATCTAATCCACTCCTCCTAAACTTCCCTATGATGAAGCTGAGGTAGACAACACTTTTTTTCTATTTAGGAGCTCAGCTGAGAACATTAAGTTGAAGCAAAACCCCTTCCATTTTTCTTACAAAAGAGCAGAAGCAGAAACTATGAGAAGACAGTTCAGCACATTTTATCTTGTAGACAAGCAATCTGGAAGCTGAAGTTTATTACGAGTCTTTTTCTTTTTCTCAGTTCCATATCTGACCATTTTTTCTTTCTGTACATGTTTGTTTCAGCAAGACATAAGTCAATATTGAATATAAAACACTGATAGTGTGCTATTGGTATCAGCATTAGAAATGTTTGTCTACTGCATTAGTCAAACTATTGCAGGATTTGGTTTCATGTCATATAAGGAGAGGAGAACAGCATTTGCTGAGACTTTGATCCTGTCCTTATCAGCATTAGTTCTTTCAGCTTCTCAGATAATATGCTGCACAGAAAATTAAGGCTCACAAGTTGGTTGACAATGCAACAGGGATGTCTCTTGGAAAAAGTAGAAAACCTTCAGGAGGAAGAGGGGAAAGGTAGTGTGAGGCTGAATTGCACTGAAAAAGTTCCTATAGCTTTTCTCCTCCCTTTACTACTAGGATGTCTTAACCCTCTCAGGTGGTGGGAAATGTTTTACAGGGCAGTTTCTTTGTATGTTTAGCAATGTGGGAAAGCTCTGAGAGGGGTGTTCCCTGCAAGCAGTGACTCATCCCTGGTGCTGATTCTGTCAGAATAAAGGCTTTGTTTACTGTAGAGCTACTCAAACACGAGATGTTTTTATTCAGACATATAGCTTCCACTGTAGGTACCCAACATTGACAGTTCAGTGGAACGCTGAAATTATACACCTACTGTTTTCAGGAGTGACCCTCAGTTCTTTTGTTGTTTCCCAAGCTGAATCCTTGCTCTTGAAGGCTCTTTGTCTACTGGTACCTATCCCAAGTCTATAGCAAAATTTGCAGTCCTCTGATCAGGAAATTCTGAACATTCTTCCTCTCTGCTCATGGTTGAGGCAGACCGCTCTCATTCTGCCCAGGCACTGAATGTTTAGAGAACTTTCCTTGAGGTATCTCTGATTAGTCAGATGACACTGGACCTCCAGTTTGTTCTCTGATGTGGAGGACTGAATCTAAAGAGCATACTGCTTTGTAAAGCCAAGGTTAAGTGGTTTTTGAGTAAGCACTTTCTCTGTTATTGAAAATGTTTCATTTTATTCGAAATGAAAGACTTCACCTGCAGGTGAAGTCTCTCTCCAGTTTCTAAGCTATTAAAGTTCTCCCTTAGTCCAATAAATATTTAATTACTCCATACTAAAGGAAGCAGATTTTGACCAAAGAGGCTTTTCTCTCTCCCCACTGACTGTATAAGGAGTTTAATCTCTTACCTTTGTCTTTTTAATTCTTTTGGAATTAGTCACCTAACAGGGATTATGTGAACACCACACATGTTACTGAGAGCCGGAATTCCAGCTGATGTCCGAACAGTTGATGTTGTAATGCTGGCTTGGAGGGCCTGCATGACATCCAGGCTGTACACATAAGGGTGTTTCCACAAGAAACTCTTAATTGAGAGAAAATTGCTGTGATCAAGGCTAACATGGACCAAGGTATCTTAACAAAGATCAGTCTGCATGCTTCAGATTTTTTGTAGGGGTTGTACTGTGTGGGCTGCTTCTTAATAACAGCCTCACATATCTTAAGCTGTAGTTCCATATCTTTAGGGGTGTGTTTGTGGCCAGTCAGAGAGTATTTCTCCTTGTTAATTGGATAAAGACTTGGTGATTTTGCTTCTCAGATGAAGTTCTAAACTGTGGTTAAGTAAGAGGACACAGCTCCACTATGTAGTGTCCTCCCTACTCTAGTCATGAGGTCTGTGGTGACAGGTTGGACTCGATGATCTTTGAGGTCTCTTCCAACCTTAGTGATACTGAATACTGAATCTTATGTAATTCTGGGGATGAGAATAAAACCTATTCTATGGAAACAAGTGATTTTACAGAAGCCAACCTGAAGTGATAGAAGTTGCTGTCTTATTAACGTGAGTGTATAGATCTTGACAATAGCAGAGGCAATAAAAAGCTTTGGATAGACATGAGTCAAATTGACTATGACTATCACAAGCACAGTTTGTGAGGAAGACAGTTTGGAAGGCTAATAGTGTGTGTGTAGTGGAAGAGTGTCCCTTGGTGATTTGGAGCTGCAAGCTTGATTAAATTCAGATAAATTATTTAATATTTGCAGTGTAGTTATACAGGAAATGCAGGAATGGTGAAAATGTTTGAAATTCTCTCCTGATCTGAATGAACTTTCCAGCATTATGTAGGTCCCAAGAGGAGGAACTGAACTGCAATGTTTAATTCTATCATTTCACATACTAAAATTTCTTGGAAGAAAGATATGGGAGTTATGAGACTAATTTTTAATGCCCTGACATAGCAGAAGGTAAAGTGATTTGATGGAAGTCACTTGCCTCTGTCTTGTCTGTCTTTTTAAGCTAAAAGTGAGTTTTTGATGTCCTGTTTGTTAAAGTTCAGATAATAGCACTATAACTATTCACCTTATCTAAAGTAGACTGACACTTTTCAGGTCAAACAAGCCCTATCAGACTATCATTAGTTTAACCCTGTCTTTAAATTCCATTTCAAGGAAAATCAGCCTTGAAAGTCCTTATTCTGAATTGAAAGCCTAGTTTCATTTCTTCCACTTGTAGCCTGATAGTTCCATCAGAGCTGTAACTCTGCTTTTTTTTGATGGCCTTTATGAACAGGCTGTCATTAGCTGACCACCAAAGACTACAGTCTAACTTTTTTCAAGCTTCTAGAAAGCAATCACAATGCAATACAGAGAGTTCCTCCTTTTGCAGAGGAAATTCCACCGAGAGCTCCTTCTCTTATTAAAGTCAGAACACCAGCATGTCAAATCCATTATCATTCTTGGGTCTGCTCTCATTGAAATCCCCCAATTACAGAGCTCAGAGCACAGTTCAACAAAAGAAACTCTCTAAGCAAAGGCAGAGAGTGTTTACTGGAGTATACATATGGGTGTGTATTTATATACTTATAGATGTATGTTAATTTTAACATCTCCATTATAAACAACAACAATTTGCCCTGTGCCTATTTAGAATGCTCAGAAGAAAAAAAAAAGTTCAGAGATTCAGCTAATAACACACCAGCACATAGACAGCTGGAGAATTGGTAAAGGCTGCCAATTACTTAGAATTCTTCTAATAAACAATAGTTTCTCCTCCTCTTGAAATATATGGAAATAGACTATTGTTATTTTAAGTGCCGCTGGACTGAAACGGCACCTGTGCTTGCTGTAACAGTGGAACATTGCATTCCAAGTCCCCAGCCTATTCTCTGCAGAATCTGTGAAGCTGTTCCAGACAAAAGAAGGAAACAAGGATCAAAAAAAAAGAGAGAGAGAGAGAAAGAAAGAAAGAAAAAGAAGAAGGGACAGAGCAGTTATTCATCTGGGCCAGGTTTACCTGTCACTTACTCAATCTTTCAGTACTATGGCAAAGTATGAACCATAGAATAGAACCATAGAATCAATAAGGTTGGAAAAGACCTCAGAGATCATCAAGTCCAACCTATCACCCAACACCTCATGACTAACTAAAGCATGGCTCCAAGTGCCACGTCCAATCCCTTTTCGAACACCTCCAGGGACGGTGACTCCACCACCTCCCTGGGCAGCACATTCCAATGGCCAATCTCTCTTTCTGGGAAGAACTTTCCCCTCACCTGCAACCTAAACTTCCCCTGGCACAGCTTGAGATGTTGTCCTCTTGTTCTGGTGCTGGTTGCCTGGGAGAAGAAAAAGAAGAAAGGTCTGTGGAACAATGAAGATGGTCGAGAGAATGCCAGTTTTCCAATCATTATTCCTGAGATCTACATGTACATTCCTACAAGAACATGCCTCAAGGGCTCAGCAACTCCTGTGCTAGCAATTTAATCATGCCTCACATTCCTCTTCACTCAGCTTCTGCCATTAAGTCACCAGCTTCTCTCCAGTTGCTCCTCTACCCTATTTCAGTAACTGGGACAAACATTACTTTTTATTTTTAAACAAACCACGACCTGGAAAAGAGAATTTTAGTCCTTCATTTTCTGCATAACCCACTCCCATTCCAGTGCAATTTGTGTAACAACCAGTTTTGTAGCCAGTAGAAAGGCAAGGCACTGTAAACCAAGATGCCACTGCAGTGTCATGTGGCTTATACTAAGTGGTGTGCCCCTGCAATCAGTGCCTGAATTTTCATGAAAATAAAGCAAAGCTTCAAAGGTGAGTTCAGGTGAGTAAAAGATTTTCTTCTTTAGTGCCCAATGAAGTAACAACTGCAATATTTCTATTCTGTTTCATCAAGGGCATGTTTGGGGGAGGAGAACAGGCAGTAACTGAACCTTCTCATTACCCCATGCATGTCTATGATCATGTTTAATTGCCAGGCACATCACTAGGCACCAATACAACAGACAGAAAGCTACATAAATCAGTGTATTAGCCTGAGTTCTCCTCTAACTTTCAGCAGGTAAACCAATACAACAGCAAACCCAAGTCTTTTTAAACACATATAAACCTCTCCAGGCATAAATCTGTTCAGACACACTCATACTCAGTTGTAGAACTGGCACTGTGGTCTAAGAGGCTGAAAAGTCTGATTAAATTAATACAAATTACTTCTCTAATGTAAAGGCTTTTTGGGAATCATATTTTGGTTGCATGAGTGTGAACGTGGATGATGTTTATATTCCTGATGTCCTCACAGCTCAGGTTCTGATTTGATTTCCACATGTGTTTGGAATTGCTCCAAAAGAAGGTTTTGGCTCAAGCCAAAGTATTTAAAACTAATGTATGGTCTCACAACACATTTCTGAAGACATTTTGGGGTTCTAGAAACCCCTTCTCAGCATTGTACACATGCTCAGAGGCACAGCCTGGAAAGCATATGACCATTATGCTCATTGTAACTGGCACATTAAATCAGAGTGCCAGCATTGCTTTCTCCAACCTCTCTAAATCAAACCCTCCCAAAAAATGTTAAATTCTTCTTAGGTATTGCAACATGCTATTTGCCCCCAGAAAACAAAACAAAACAGAACAAAACCCAAACCAAACCAAAACCCAAACAAAACAAACCACAAAACCCCCAAACAAAACCCAACCCAGCAATCAACCAAAAAACCCCTCAAAACCCAAACACCACCACATAAATCTAACCAAATGCAATCCATGAGATTAGAACTAAATGAGGGTAGAATTAAATGGTTCACATGTTGTAATGAAAAAAGTCTACCACAGTTTGTGTTCAGATCTGTTTCTCACAAGGTTTTCCCATAACTACCTTTTGCCAAAGAGCACTGAAATGACCTCCAAGACAGGCTATTTGACTTGATTGTACGCTTGCTTCTATTTTAATTAGGCTTCAAGTGGTAAATATTTACTAATTGCCCTCCAGGTAAATAATTTAGAAGGAAAGTTCATCTGGCAACACTTTCAGATCACAGTCTAGGTGTATTTTAATTAAGTGTCCTCTTCCTGTATCATTTTTAGCAGCAGGATTTTCTGAGCTGTGAATATTAGGTGTGTATGGAAGGAATAGACTCAGCAGGGTCTCAGACATGGCTGCTCCTCCATGCTTCCTGCTCTGGCAGGAGGCTGGTTTCAGCTGCTCCTGCCTTATCCTACCCTGATGCATTGTCTCTTCCACTGCTCCCATGATACCCCAGTGCCCATCACTCTTATTTTCAAGTTAAGTTTACCTGTGGCTTCAGTTACCAGTGTTACCAGTTCCAGGGCATCTTGTGAGCTGAGGGACAGGGAGCCGCAGAGGACCTCCACTTCCCACTGCACAGAGCCTTTCCCAGGCCCAGCCAGGAGCAAGATGATCAGGAACAACTGGAGCACTAGCATCAGGCACCTCCCTGAGGATGGGGACAGGGACGTGCCAAGGCTGGGTGGCCGTTTGTCCCAGAGGTGGACTTGACTTGGCAGCTGTGGGGAGTTGGAGACCACCAGCAGAAAGTGACTGCCCTGAAATGGTTCCTGGGCCACAGGAATGATGAGGAAGTTGCCAGAGAATGGCAGGAACAGAAAGACCCATGGGTGCCCTCAGCCCTGACAGTCAGCAGAAGAGTTGCCTTATCACAAGCAACAGCCAAGTGTGATGATCTGCTATTTTTAGCTTGTCCAAATCAGTGCAGATTTTTTCTGTGACGGCCATGGTTAGGTTCAGTTCTATTACCAAGTGCAGGAACTTTTCTGGCTCTCAGGAGAAGCAGATGTCCTCGAAGCAAAGATCATAGTCTATTTCTTATCATAGATACCTAAAACAATGCAGTAGCAAAATCTTCAATATACATTTCATGCTAAGCCACTTACTTAAAGTGCAGTAAAGCTGTAAGTGCCTAAAGCCACAATCTCACCACAGTTTCTCATGCTTATGAAGAGCTACCATCCCATTTTGTCTCAATGTCATAACCTGTGAGAGTGGCAGCATCTGAGATGTAAACCAGAAAGAAATTTAAACCACTCAGTACTGAGGAATGTTTTAAAGGACTTCATAAACACTTAAGCCAGTTTGACAGATGGGCATTGTGTTTGTTTTACTCGAGAAAAAGGCAGAGCTGCGTCGCAGGGAGTTTAACAAAATAATCTGTTCAATGAGCATTTTGATTGAAAAGGACAGAAGCAAATGGTTTCAATGTCAGGTTAAAGCAGTAAGACATTTACAGATGGAATACTGCATTCATTTTATTGGTAGCCTGTCTTCAAAGTTTAGGAAAAAGTAACTGATTATTGGAGACTTCAGGAAGAATGAAAGGAAGGATGGTTTAAAGAAAGCAGCAAAAGGAAGAGAAGACAGAGGCCAAGAGAGGTTGTGGAGTCTCCTTCTCTGGAGACATTTAAAACCCACCTGGATGTGTTCCTGTGTAACCTGCTCTAGGTGATCCTGCTCTGGCAGGAGGGTTGGCCTGGATGATCTCTGAAGGTCCCTTCCAACCTCTAACATTCTGTGATTCTGTACAAAAAGGGTAATTAGAGGATGTTACCAAGGAAGCATTGCAACCGCTCCTCAGATCTGACGGAATTTCAAGGCAATCGGTTATTAACACAGGCAACAGGAAGGAGCATAAATAAAATTAAACCAAACAAAATAAACCAAACAAACATAAAATTGGATTAAAACCCCATCTGCCTAAGTTTCAGGGCATACCTCAGATAATAATCTAGAGGTGGCAGGAAGGGAGTTCTATTTTTTAAACTATCTTTTAATTGTGTAGCTGATTCCAATCAGCTGTGATGCATGTGTGCATCTATGCTAGTAAAGAGTGATCAGAAAGCTGGATATCACCTCAGTGTCTCAGGGCATTTCATAAAGACTTTGAAGTTCTAAGTTTCTCTGCTGCTTTCCTGTTTCTCCACAGATCAAGTCTATGTTCCTTGGGTGAAGCATTACATTAAAAGAAAGGGGGGGAAAATTACAACAACAACAAAACCCTTAGATTACCTAGGTAGCTCTTTAATTTTGTCCTATATTTATATAAAATATAGGATCATAATAAATGTAAATTATTGTTATTATTATTATTATTATATTTCTTTTAGTCTAAGAGCAGAAGCACTACAAAATATCTGATGCATCCCAGTATAACAGTCATGCTATTAGATTCCAAGTATCTGCAGTGGAATCCAGTGACACTGAAAAGAAAGACATGAAAAAGGATGACAAATCTTGTTAGGGCTTCTCTAGAGACAAGAGCTATCTCCCCCTGATGAGATGAAGACATAAAGGAGATGCCAGTGAAGACATTTTCAGCATGATTTTATTAATACATTTAAATGAGTGATCAGTGAACAGAATGGTGTGCTAAACTGTATTAGAGTCAAGAAAACACATCTGTGATCTTTTCCCACCCCAATGTCTGTCAAAAGCAGACACAAATCAAAGCCATAGTGAAATATTTACATAGTTGTTCCAGAGCAACCTTTCTTCTCTATTGTGGCTTCTGGTCATCTTGCTGCTGATGTTGGAATTTTGGGGGCAAATGGGATAGAGTTCCTTTTCCTGCAATCATACAAGAACCAGGAGCCAAAACCAGTGTTTGGTTGGTAAAAAGGCAAGGAAAGGGATCATTTCTCGTTGACACACCTACAATTTAAGCAGACATCTGGGTGGAAGGAAAAGGATGGAGGCACCATAAAGGGTCACAAAGCAGGTCAGTGGCAAATCTGTGAAGAGAAGCAAGCATCATATCATCAACCCTAGGGCCTCTAGACAAGAAGAGCTTACTTGGGAACCCTCATTGTTATCTTGATACTCTTTATCAAGATTCACTCAATTGAAATAATTCACTTGAGCCAGTCAGGCATGCCAAAATACTTCATGGCTTGAAACTGTAATAAAGTGATGCCACTGTCTCCAAAAAAAAAATAAATACTAGGACAATGTCTATGTGTTGGGAAGGGTGGAGGCAGTTAGAGTCATCCTGCATCGATATGGCACTGCAGCTCCTCACCTTGACAATTGATCCAGCAAGTAAGCTGCTCTTTGAGCAACCTTGCCTTCTGCTGTCCTGTTCCTCATTATTCATCTCCTGCCTGTTTTGGACAGGTGATCATGGAATCAAAAGCCAAAGGCACACAAGTGATAACACAGGCAGAGTCTGGGTTAATCTTCATTAAACAAACTGTTGCACATCTTGTGGAAGAGAAAAAAAGACTTTTATAAATTTAGGTTTGGACTTCCTCCATTATTTCTACATGGTTCAAGACAAAAATCTTGAAGCTTAGAGTGCAAGGTGCAGTCTGTACAGATTTGCTTATGATTGCTCTGTGACCCAACAAGTGTATAATCTACTTGTCTTCTATTTTGAATTAAGCACGGGCAGCCTCTTTCCAAAATAATCAACAATTCCACTGACAGAGGTCTTTATCCACCAGGAAAGCAAAGCTCAAGACAAGTTTCCAAATGTATTGTATGTCTTTGCTTTTACCTTTTGGACTGGTTGCTAGTCAAGAACAGAAGTGCCATATTTCGTGTGTTATCTCCTTTCAGCTGTAGCTGAACAAGAAGTCATAAGGAAGTTCATTCCTAAATGGTTTTTGCTGTTTGATTTTGTGATTCTGTAGTTTTTCTGGTCACCTAATACACATTCTTTATACTTCCAGATATCAGCCTGTTGATCTTACTCCTATGAGAACAGGGAATTCACTATAAGAAGGACATTGAGATGCTGGAAAATGTTTGAAAGAGATGCAACAAAGCTGGTGAAGGGGTCTTATGAGGAACAGCTGAGGTTGATTAGCCTGCAGAAAAGGAGGCTCAGGAGACACCTTATCATGCTCTACAACTACCTGAAAGGAGGCTGTAGTGAGGTGGATGTCAGTAGCAAGACAAGAAGAAACAGCCTCATGTTGTACCAAAGGAGGTTTAGAATAGATATTAGAAAAAAAATCTCCTCACTGAAAAGTTCATGATACACTGTTACAGGCTTCCCAGGGAAGCAGTGGAGTCATCATCCCTGGATGCAGCTAAAAGATGTATATATGTGGTGGTTAGTGACGGGGTTTGGTGGTGACTTGGTACTGCTAGATTAATACCTGGACTTGATGGTCAGAGAGGTCTCTTCCAACGAGAAGATTCTTTGCCTGGTAGAAGATAGACCTCCTCAAGCTGATAGAATTTTAAACAGCCTAATATATACTACAATAAATAGCACAGTCATAGCTCTCATTACTAACAAATGGGTGGCACAGGAAAAAAAATGAAACACTGATCAAATTTTCCATAAATTGCTGCTCTTTATGTGTTCAGTGATACCAGATGTGCTGGTTAGTCACAATTCTACCTCTCACAGAACAAACCAAAAGGCACGTAGCATGAACACATTTTTATCTTTGTGTCCTTTATCCTTATATCCTATATTGTTATCCTTATAGCCCTGTTTGATGCAAATCTGAGGTTAGCACAAAGAGCACCATCCTACACACGTAGCTCTAACACAGTGTGTGGTTTATGCTGAGCCATTAGAGCTATTAAAGCACATTAACATTAAGTACTGTAATAATAAGAGCTGTGCCTCCTGCATCACTGAAATGCTTCCCTCCATAATACTTTTTATTGTGGAATTCTGTATGATTTATTACTGTGCAACTGAGCTAATTCAGGATTGCATGTTGAATATTTTGGCCTTGCTTGGGCTGCTCACAGTTTTCTGAATGAAACTGGGTTTGATTAGCTATCTTGTCTTTGGTTGGATTGGTGCGTTTATCCAAATCATGAAAGCACCCACTACCACTTGGTCAGATTTCACTCTGAACAGACACTTCATTATTGCTGTATTCAGCACTTTGAGGTTAAAATCTTTTTTTCAAGAGAGGCCATGACTGATACCAGGAGTGCAGAGTGAGCTCAACAAGAAATACTGAGTTGTTAAAGTATTAAGTTTCTGTTAAATTTGAAAAGCAGTAGACCCCCAGGGAGGAGGCAGCCACAACCTCCCTGGGCAGCCTATTTGAGAGTCTCACCACCCTCTTCTGAAAAACTTCTTCCTCAGATCCAGTTTAACCCTGCTCTCCCTCAGATTCAAACCATTCCCCCTTGTCCTGTCTCTAGACACCATCATGAGAAGTCCTTCTGCAGCCTTCCTGTAGGATCACTTCAGGAAAGCAGCTCTAAGATCCATTCTGAGTCTTCTCTTCTCTAGCGGGAACAACCCCAGCTCCCTCAGCCTATCCTCATAGCAGAGGTGCTCCAGCCCTTGGATCAGCTTTGTGGCTTCCTCTGAACTCACTCCAACAGTTCTGTGTTCTTCTTATGCTGGTGACAGCAGAATTGGATGCAATAGTCGAGGTGGGGCTATACTTCATCTCTTTTTCTGTTTTTCAAGACAGAATTTCCCTTCTCTTCATAATTTATAGGGTAACTAAAACGAAAGTTCCTTGCAAGGTTGTTTTATGTTGGATTCAGTAATTCTTTAAAAAACCCCTCACATTAGAACTCTGATGCTGTAAAGATATTTGCCTTTATGTCATATCTTAAAGATACAAAGAGTCATATTAAAGGAAATAAAAGATGCCTCAAAAATAATTTACTAACAGTAGGTCATGACAGGCTTTTTATGGAGGAAAAAAACACCATACCACCAAAACTACAACAAAACAAAACCCCCAAACCCTAAATAAAACCCCAACAACTGAAAATGAAACCCATGAAAACAACAACAACAACAAAAAAGAAAGCTAAGCAAACAAAACCTCCAGTGTACTGCATCTCCACACAGCAGCTGTCCTCCACTTGATCTTCTCTAAACAATTCTGATGTGCCACACAGAAAACTATGATCTGATCTAAGGAATGTTCAGCCTCAGAAATGTAAGGGTGAGTAGATGCTAAGCTGAGTTCCTCAAGGAAGGAGTTTTCATTTCGTTAATTATTTCACACAGATATTAAAAGCATCCTGAGGAAAGTCAACGGTGCCATAAAGCTGGGAGCAATGTCAGGATGAGGGAGAACTGGGACTATATATGCAGAGCGTGGCAGCCAACTCTGAAGCCTCCTGCAAAATGCTAGGTCATGCACTTGGCAGAATTTTATGGGACCTCCTATATGCTGAATATAAATGAGAAAGAGGAGGATGGGTTAATGACAAGATGCAGCTGTGAGATACAAGGGAGCTATGAAAAATGGAAATGCAGAACAATCCTTAGGGTGATGCCAAGAAGCTTTTAAGGCCTCTTCAGGGTGGGAGAACTTTTATGATTACAGACAGACAAATGTACATGCTGATTTTAAAGGACTTTGTGAGACTTCACCTGAATTACTGTTTTTCTACTCTGGTTATGCAGAATTCCATCTGAAAAATGTATTTCTGGCCTGTTTGTGGTGAAAAACGTCTACAAAATACCTAAGAAAGACTATTAAAAGGTGTGCTAGCTTGCTGTTAGTTAAAGATGGTATGCAAATAAAAGAACTCCAGTTGCTGTTGCCACACTACTTGTTAATATTTTTTACTGTTAATATATTTTAAGGTAGAAATGAGGAGATTGGTATCCATCACAGCAACTGACTAACCTGTGTCCCTTAAGCTGCAAGCAAGTAACAGGCTGTTCAAGTGCAGCTTTCTGCTGGAACTGTAACATATGACCTGCAACAAGGCCATTCTGATGTAATGGCTGCCTAAGACTCCAAATCCCTAATTGCCTATTCCTGTAAGACAGCAGGAACCAATGGACTCAGCACTGCAATGATCTCACTGTGTTTCCAGCCAAGCTCCAGCTCACTAATTGGAGCTATTTTTCTCTGGCCTGTGAATAGGTTTGTATTATCTTCTCCCCAAAGGTTTCCGAGATGCATGGAGCAGGAGAGCTACACAGTCTTAAAACTGAGAAGTCTTATGGGATCTGATGTGGTGATCTGAAACCTATAAATGTTACCTGGTACTCAGCTAAGCTACACATGTGGTTTGCTGTTCCTCAGCAATGGCATGACTGACTGCAAGCACGACCAAAACAAGCTAATTAATACAACTGCAATAGAAAATCAGCTTGGGGAGTTCTGACTTGTTTTCAGTCATGGAAGGGATACCATGTGATGATGAGGCACGTGCAGACAGGGAAACTTCCCATCTGCTATTAGAGGATGAGTAATGCAAAAAGCAATCTATAGTAACGTGGGAAAAAAAGGACAAAACCAATGCTGGGACAGTAAACCAGGCTTTACTATTAGAATAAAATAATAAAACAAGCCATAAGAAATTGGTAACAGCATGTGAAGAGGACTTTGCATCTTCCTTATTTGGTCTACTGAACAGCTTAAAGCTTAAAGCTTCTCTATCTACTGCCTATCTAATTGTGCTTTTTTGCTTCCCCTTCCTTATAAAATTAATATCCAAGCTAAATGACAGCTTTGGTCTACAATCAAATCTGCTGTTGGAAGTACCTCATTGAAAGCCCTTGTTCACTCAAGAGACCTTCTGCAGAAGGCTGGACACCTAACTTGTAAATGACTAAATATGACTCTGATCCCAACTGACTGCCAGGGATGTTTGCACTCTGAAAATAGGAAAGAAAACAATGATGGGAGGGGGAAAAAAAAGTAGATGGAGAGCAAGAGAAAAGAAATTACTATCTGCCAGCAGGTAGACTTACTTTAAACAAGCACCTGAAATCCTGTGAAAATAGTAAAAAGCTTTATAAAACAAACAGACAACCAGGAATCCATCATTTTTAAGTGTTCTTGTTTGAGTTACGCTAAAACACATTAAAAAGAGATCTCTACGAAGTTAACCAAAAGCCACTATTTATTGCAGGACCATACCAACTACATGCTGGGGGGGGGGGAGGCAGACAAAAATTAGCAGTAAAATCAGAGCTTGTTTCCCTTTTATTTTCTACTGGTTACACTTGGGGCAGGGGAGCACCCCAAAGAACCCAGGATACAATCAGGGTTAGAGAAATGAAGAGGGGACACCCTCTATAAATGCAGAGCCCAGCAAAATCTTGGCCATCTTGACTACCAATAATCACTGTAAGGGTTGTTGCCTTGTAACTGCAACATAACACACATCCCAGACAAATTTTTGATGCCTACAAACCAGTAATGAAGGGGGGAAAAAGGAGTAGGAAAACCGGAGCTCTTACAGTTATAAAAACTGCCCTTTTATTTTTTGCCAAACTGTCAAATTTTCCTTAGAGTAAATGTCTGTAATACCTCCACAAACTGCAATAAATACAAGGGAGATGTCATTGGAGAAGGAGGAAAAGCACATTTGCCAACTATTTCATTTTCTCCCCAACCACTCTTCATAAGTGAAAAAAAGGTAATATCTCAAAAGCTAATGAGCTGAATGTCTGTATCCCATCATGAATGCGGTTATTGATTCTGCTCAGTAGCAAAGTGAGTGAAGCAAAGCAAGTATTAGAATGTAAAACAGGTGAGATAGCTTTTGACACCTACTTCACAGTTTATTTTAGGCTGTTTTAAAAGAATCTGGCTCCCCAATGACATTAGTGCTGGTTAGATGAATGGCCATTCCAACAGCAGATGGAATCATCTGATGACAAATACCAGGTAATGAACATGGGAAGGAATAATCTGAGCTGCTTACACACGTTAATATGCTGGGAATTAATTCTAAGTAATTAGGACAAAAATGGGGAAGACAGTGGACATTTCTGGACAATACACTGATGATTGAAGACAAGTGAAATGTTGATACATATCAGGAAAATAAGCTGAAAATAACTGAGCTACTCGCTTATGGGTTTGTATTGTTCCCAGCCATCATGTGTGTATCTTCTATGCAATGTTATTCAAGGCTGTTCATGCAGCCCAGAAGGCAGCAGTGTGCTGACCTGCATCAAGAGGAGTGTGATCAGCAGGAGATTCTGCCCCTTGACTCTGCTCTGCTGAGACCCCACCTCCAATACTGCCTCCAGTTCTACTGTCTCCAGCATAAGGACACAGAGCTGTTGGAGTGAGTTCAGAGGGCCACAAAGATGATCAAAGGGCTGGAGCTCCTCTGCTGTGAGGATAGGCTAAGGGAGCTGGGGTTGTTCCCGCTGGAGAAGATTCTGGGGGTACCTTAGAGCTGCCTTCCAATACCTGAAGCATCCTCCAGGAAGGCTGCAGAGGGACTTTTCATGAGGGTGTCTAGAGACAGGACAAGGGGGAATGGTTTGAAGCTGAGGGAGAGCAGGGTTAGGCTGGATCTTAGGAAGAAGTTCTTCAGTATGAGAGTGGTGAGACTCTGGAATGGGTTGTCCAAGGAGGTTGTGGCTGCCTCTTCCCCAGAGTTGTTCAAGGCCAGGCTGGATGAGGCCATGAGCAGACAAGTCTAATTGAGAGGTGTCCCTGCCCATGGTGGGGAGTTTGGAATAGATCTCTGAGGTCCCTTCCAACCTGAGCCATTCTGTGATTCTGTGAAATTATGCTTACGTAATTCTGACCTAAAACAAGGAATAAGCATGCTTGAAGCTGAAACAGTCCTAAGATTCACCAAGATCCCTTCAGGTTTCTTCATAAGTATTGTGTACAAAATGCTGAAAGATGCACATTACACACAGGTTGGTTGTTGTGACTTTAAGGACAAAAGGGAACTAAGTATCTATAAGTTCTCAAGAAAGGGAGCCAAAAGAAGACTTTAATGGGAGGGCTTAATGCAGATACAGTATGTATTACAGAATACAAGATTTTATGCATTTGGGAAATATCCAGTGACATATTTGGTACAACTCAAGCTGACAGATGTATCCATTTTAAGAAAGACTTGAAATTTCTTGAGCTACCTTCAGTCAGCAGTGCAGGAAAACAGTCTCTATGGAGATATTCTTGTTGGAGCACCCTCTGCTTCCCCTCTCTTTCTCCCTACTTTAAAAAACATGATTTAGATTTCTTTGCATTTAATAAAAAGAAGAAAGGGAAGATTAATTAAATGAGGATAACTCAATGCAGATGTAGGAATAAAAGGGACTTTCTGTATTATGAAGTCCAGTTCCCAGTTATTATCTTCATAATGTTGAATAAAATACACTCATAGCTATTCTGGGTTGTTGAGGCCACTTTATGAGGAATCATTCACACTTATTTCTTGTGTTTTCTTACTCTCCAAAGCAGACTTTGTAATGGTCCCCAGCACAAACTCTCCAGCTCTTGAAGCAGAGTGTTATAAGGGCTGGGTCAAAACTGTGCCAGGGATCAGTCTTCTAGTGGAGACAACTGAGTTCCCATGCTCAAAAGGGTTTTGTGGTACTGTATCAATCACTATTGTAGGTGTAACTGTTGCCTTTATAAATTGATTTGTCTTATAACCACTAATTTTTTTCTCTTCTTAGGTCTCTTGTGAGGCTGTTCCAGAATTTTCCTTCTTCAGTGAATAAAACTCTTTGTCTAATTTTCATTATAAGCACTTCCAGCTAGCTGATATCCTTTTGTTCTTGATAACAACACCATACAATAGTAAAATGGATTATATACTGGTTTATCCAGCAAAAAAAAAATAAAAAACCAACCCACCCAGATAACAAATTCAAGATCAAGTTGTTTTGCCTTGAATATTTGATTAAGTCTGCTGCCAACATCTTCTGTAAAGCAGCACAATAATAGTTGATGGGACGCTTTGTATCATTACGATCAAGCAGAGCACAATATTGAACCCTGTGGTTTGTGGACTCTAAAGGCCTAATGAAGGATGATGAAGTTATGCCAACTATTTACTAAAGAAATCTCTTTGGCAAATCTGTTCATGCAATAATTTCACAATACGTTGTAATTCCCTTTTATTTTAAATAGATTTGGACTCCAAGTTATTTGGACTCCAAGTGATAGAACTGATTCTTAGCCTGACTGTTCATTGCACATTTAAATATCCCAATTAACATCAGTGGGATGTTGATGTGATTGAATGCCACTCAGTGTGTAGAATCATGGCCTTGGCAACTTTAAAGCACCCTTTAAAACTGCAAACTGAATGCTGGCTGTGTCAAACATTTTAAAACACTGGCCTCTTGGGAGTTACTCCTTCTCAACAGTTCGGGAGATGTTCAGGATTACAAGGGGTTAATTTGCTCTAGTAGGAGATGTAGACCATAAAAGTTGTAAGTCACTTTATGATGTGTCTATGCAGGACTTCACGTTCTGGGGGGAACTGTCTAAACTGTGCCCACAGAATCTGGAGTGCTGACCCTGTACCAGCCTTTATCATTCTGACACAAACTAGGATTCATTTGATAAAATTTACTGTTCTGAGCTGATCAGCCCATGATCATTACAGCCTGTGAAGATCCAGTCAATATACTCAGTGCAGTCTTGGGTGCAATTCATCTCCTAGGTAAATATCTGCCTGAGATAGGTCAGATGAATCACATCCCTAAAGCATCTGTTTCTCTCCTTCAGCTATTAAAAGAGATTTAGGTCACTGGCTGTGATGTTAACATCTGCATTGTAGGTGTTGAAAGGCAGGTGAGACAAAATCCAGCCAATGCTTTCTGCATAAATTAACTTACCAGCCTGTGTTCCTCTTTTGGTTTTTTGTTGGTGTTTTTGTTTTGTTTGGTTTTGGTTGGGTTTTTGGGGAAGGTTGGGGGGGGCGGGGTTGTGGTTAAAAAAGCAGTAGAGATAAATGTTCCCCCACCTGCAAGAGAACTATAATTCTCTGTCTCAAACCTGCTACTTGTCTGGCTTTCCAAGAGTAAGAACGTTCTTATTACAGTGGACATCCCTCGGACATACTGGATAGCAAATCGTGCTTGACCTTACTTCAGGTCAGTTCTGAGTATTAGTGTGTTTTATGGGTATGATGAACAGAATGCTCTTGATTGTAGATTTGATGAGCTCAAGCAATTGAGTGATATGATAAAGCCAATCAAGATTCAAGTCCAGTGAAAAGCTTGCCTCCCAGGTGCTCTTGCCCTTGAGGGGAAAACGTGTGTCGCACAGGAACCACAAGTCAAAACTAATCTGAGTGACCAGTGAATAACCTGATTTTGAGGGCTCCTGAGCACAAAACTCTTTGATTCTCTAAAGGAAAAATGCAGGAAACCAAATTAAGATGTTTTTTAAAGCCTATAAAAAGTGTTTCCAGAGACACTGAAGTGCCATAATCATATATCTGTTGACTGACATGATTGCAAACCACAGTCAAGATTGTTTGCCCATTTTAATTATACAGTTCCCACGTGAGTTCTTTTACATAAAAACTTAATTCTCCACTTCATCTGCTCTGATACTCCTCTCTAGATATCTCCTTTGAGAGATCTTTATCTTAATATTTTTCAGAAACAAACTATTTTCTTTCTATATTGGATGGTGGTTAGTTAATCTCTGTGAAGCATAGAGATAGTTCTTCTGGGAAATTGGAATGAGCAGAAGATAATGGCTCTGCTGACCAGACTGAGAACCATGGGCTATACACAGAGAACACTAGAAAAGGAATGAAAAATAAGAAAAGCTTGGAAGAAAGGCATGGACTATGAGTTGTCAGCAGTGTGGAAAATCATTACATGAGCCAGCAGTGTGCCCAGGTGGCCAAGAAGGTCAATGGCATCCTGGCATGCATTAAGAATAGTGTGGCCAGCAAGAGCAGGGAAGTCATTGAGCCCCTGTACTCAGCACTGGTTAGGTCACACCTTGAGTCCTGTGTCCAGTTCTGGGCCCCTCAATTTAAGAAGGACATTGAGACTCTTGAACATGTCCAGAGAAGGGCAATGAGGCTGGGGAGAGGCCTCAAGCACAAGCCCTACGAGGAGAGGCTGAGGGAGCTGGGATTGTTTAGCCTGGAGAAGAGGAGGCTCAGGGGAGACCTTATTGCTGTCTACAACTACCTGAAGGGAGGTTGTAGGCAGGAGGGGGTTGGTCTTTTCTCCCAAGCAACCAGCACCAGAACAAGAGGACACAGTCTCAAGCTGCACCAGGGGAAATTTAGGCTCGAGGTGAGGAGAAATTTCTCCCCAGAGATAATTGTTAGCCATTGGAATGTGCTGTCCAGGGAGGTGGTGGAGTCACCATCCCTGGAGGTGTTCAAGAAGGGATTGGACGTGGCACTTGGTGCCAGGATTTAGTCATGAGGTCTTGTGTGACAGGTTGGACTTGATGATCTTTGAGGCCTCTTCCAACCTTGGTGATTCTGTGATTCTGTGTTTGTTTTCTCTCTTGGAAGCAAGTAGGCTGATCTCACTGTTAATATTTCAGCCTCATCAAAGCATAACAGATTATTTACCTGAGAATAGCTACTGGGCAGGAGGGTTTGTAACCTCTGCTGGTAGTTTTCTTTATTAACTCTACTGGTTTGATGTAGAGGTGAAGAATGGCACAGACATCCTTAAAAATAAATCAGAAACATCATACTATTACCCTGGGACCTGTGTGAGTTTGTTAAGCCTCTCCTGAAAACCCTCCTATCTTCTGTTTTAAAGATATTTCTGATCCAGAATCCTCAAACACTAAAAATGTGCAGAAATGTAAGTATAAAAATGGGCTGAGTTTAGACAGCAAGAAAGGCATGTGAAATAGTTTTCAAGTAATTTGTGATTTTCTGACTGCATTTTTCTCACCCTTGTTCCATTTAATTTTGATCCACTCATATCCTTCTCCTACTCTGCCATGTTTTTTGTTCTTGGCACTTTTATCCTCCACCATTCACCAACTGAGATCTTACTCATTGGATACCTACACAGGGTGAATTTTAGGGCTTTTTACAAAGCCCTCAGAGCAGTGGTGGGGGTTTTATCACTGAAAATCTGAGAGCAACACACAACAGACACCACTGCAACTCAGGAAACACTTTTACAAGGTAAAGTATAAGTGGTAATAGTTGAAGATTCTAAAATGTAAATTAATTAGACACATCAGAGAGATGAGGGGTGGGAGGGTGGGGAGGAGGGGGATGTTCAAGGAGAGGATATATATTTCTTTTAAAGTCAGTTTGTTTTTATGAACCCAAAGGTTGGTTTTTTGCTCCTGCCTCCTCACTTTGTGCAGTGGAGTCAGTAGATCTGGTCTATGGTGGTCCTTCACAAATGGAAACACCAACTGGGACAGGGTAGTCTGAGGAGTGGCCTTCCAGTACCTGAAGGGGACCTACAAAAAGCCTGCAAAGGGACTGTTTCTAAAAGCCTGCAATGATAGGACAAGGGGCAGTGGCTTCAAACTAGAGAAGAAGAGATTTAGATAGGAACAAGTTCTTGAACCATGAAGTTGGAGGAATATTGCAACAGGTTGCTGAGGGAGGTACCTGAGGCCCCATCCTTGGAGATATTCAATGTTAGGCTCAACAAGGCTCTGATCAACCTTGATCAGGTGGAGGATGTCCCTGATGACTGCAGGGAGGTTGGACTGGGTGACCTTCGGATGTCTCTTCCCACCCAAACCATTCTATGATTCTATAATTTGTTCCTTTTTTTGTAACATGCCTAAATATGCTTCTTGTTTTATTCTGAGTTTCCCTCAGATCTTTGTACTGTAAACATGTGGCTGTCATCTTAACTTAAATTAAAGCTCAACTAACTGTTCTTTCTGAGAAAAAGGAAAAAAAAAAAAGATAGAAAGAAAGAAAAAAAAAGTAATAAATCCCATAATTACTATAATGAAGATACATTGCTGCTCTTTGGGATTTACATCAACCATTTTGTCCAATTTGTTTAGGGCTATGGTGCTGAAATGACAATGTGCCCCTCAAGAGAAATAACTGCAGATAGGATGTGTAAGAGCTGAAAAGAAATAGAAGGATAGCTAATTACCTACACACACAGTCTGGGGCATGGTGTCCTCCAAAGGGAGAACTTTCTCTTGGTTCCATCTCATAGCATCATGCCTCCACAATGTCTGTTCCTAGTAAAACTGCCTGTGAGGTAAATGCTAAGTGTGGTGGGTTGAAATTTCCCCCCCAACTCTATATTTGCCAGACCAGCTCAGTTGGAAGTAAATGAAAGCTGTATTTACAAGCAAAATTACAATCTACTATGGAATGCAATGAATATGTACAAAATATACAGTGTTTACAATATTTACAGGTATATAAACAACACAAGAACCCTGCTGGCCTTTGACCAGGGGGAGCTACTAGCTTCTCCCTTCCTGCCTCCCCCTTACTCCCCTGTACAAAAAAAAAAGGGTCAAGCAAAAGGAGCAGAGGGACGTTAGACTTGGCCAAAACAATGCAGCCAAGGTCAAGCAGAAGCAAGTTAGTATCTCTCCCAGAGCAAAGAAGGAGAGGAGAGTGAAATTGTTTTGGGAACTGAGTCTTATGGTAGATATCTCTCCAATGGGATTGCTTAGAATTCTCTTTGTTTCCCTTTTTACACCCAATAGCGATTTGTTTACATTTTACTACTTTTCTGTTCAAGACCTGTGAAAAAATTTTAAAGGCATAGCCTAAAACTACCACCCTAAGTAAGAATCATACAAAGAGGAGGGGAACCTTTGTAATGGAAACATCTCTTTTCTTCCTGTCACTTCCAACAATGATCTGGACTATCCTATAGGACTATTAATTGTAGCCCACAGAGTAAAAAAGGAAGGAAAACACTCCTGTGTTTGTATGAGGAAGGGAAGTCTATTTACAGAACAGCTGAATAATCATGGTTGCCATGCTACAGCAGTTTGTTGACTCAAATAGGAGTATAAAAAGCGATTGTTATCAACGATCGTTGAGCCAGCCGACGAGCAAAAATCAGCTGCTAAGCCTAATAATCTGCTGTGGCATTGTTCAGTGATGAAAGCAAAGCAGCAGCCACGCTGCTGAGTCAGTGTTTACCACCCAGTGGGATTTAGTTCCACCAGAGGTACAAATGTGCTGTGGTGTAAGTGGTCTGGGGCCTCTGCTGTGGTGACCCAGCCAGCCCCATGCTGCAAATAAGCAGCCATTGGGTACTGCTGCTGCCTCATGCCCTGCAGGGAATGACGAGGTGCCAAGTGTCTTGTAGGGCCACATGTCTCACTGGCAGTTGTGATGGTGGGCATGGGGAACAGCTTTGCTTTAGGAACTCGGAGTAGCTTGTGTTTCTACTGCTCTGCATGCAAGTCAGAAGGCTTTCTCAGCTGATGTATTGAAGTCCATCTGAATGCATTCCCCTGGCAAATTTTTTAACTCGTTCCAAGGCCTTTATTAATTTGATGCACTCTGGTGGAGTGTCACCTTCAAAGTTCTGCAATAATGCCTCACTTTTGCTTTGAAACTGCTTTTACTAATATATCAATGTGTATAAAACTCATTAAACACAGTCTGGGTCACCTGTAGTTAATAAAGGTGCTGACCTCAGGCATCTACAGGTAGCAAAACACTGAGGTTAAAGCAAGCAGCAACAGGCTCTTGTGAGGTTTGGAGTTTGAGCCTTTTCCCCACTGATAGTGAATGTAATCTTTTTATCTTATCTAATTCTAATGTCTTTACCAAGCTATAGGCATCTACTGACACCTTGGAATGCAATAGTTTTGATCATATTTGGGAAATTGTCAACTAATAGTGAAATCATTTGTGTCTTGGCCAGTTACTGTTTTTGCTGGGGAGAAGGAATCTCATCATTTCCCATAGCACAAAGGACGTTTGAGTACAACATTTTCCCAGGGAAATCATCACCCCATTTGCAAGTGGTCATCCTGTCTCCTTGACAAATAAGGCACATGATTTCATGAGGAAAAAATAAAATAGTAGGGAAAGTATTAAATTCATGATCAGACAAAACCATTTGAGGGAGATCTGAATTCAGGAAATACTGGAATTCCTTTTAAAAAACCCAAACCAGACAAACAAAAAAAACCCCAACCAAACAAAAACAGCTGGGGGGGAAGAGAGATAAATTGCTCTAAGCAATTACAAAATTATTATATTTGATAATACCTCCTCATGCTTATTCCATCTGTGGACCAGAGACAGTGCACAGTACAACTCCTGACATATACAGAGACTGAATATCAGTACCAGCTGGTTTGCTCTGGGGGTCCATTCCCATTTGACTGCACTAATTGTTAATAGAGGCAAATTTTAGTACCCTTTGAACACCCAGTTTGTGAGCTCTGACAGCTCATCAGTGTGCAACAAAGCATACTAAGTGGGAATAACAGAGAGGTTTACCTCAAAATCTCTCTCCTGATCCAAGCATAAACACTAAGAGGGTTACAGACAGTGAGGAAAGGTGTAAATGTGTGTGCTGCCTTGAAAACTTCATAAAAGCTGCTCATATTCACATGATATCCTCTAAGGCCAAGCGGCTCTCAGTTCTAGTAATTATGATGAGGCTTTTCAAAAGCAAATTTAGTATTCCTGGATGCAGAGTTTCTCTGAACTGCAACATGTGAGTCTTTATATAATAATAGGTTAACATGGAAGTTAAATTGTCGAATAGAATAGAATAGAATAGAATAGAATAGAATAGAATAGAATAGAATAGAATAGAATAGAATAGAATAGAATAGACCAGGTTGGAAGAGACCTTCAAGATCATCACGTCCAACCCATCAACCAATCCAACCCACTTAAACAACTAAACCATGGCACCAAGCACCCCATCAAGTCTCCTCCTGAAGGTTAGTTGCAAGGTTAGTAAGTGAAGAGTCTCTCTATCCTGCTCAGATTCCTCCCTCATTTGTGTTTGAAGATTTCTGTTTGCCTGCTGATCAGTTTATGGCAACAATTCTCCACCACATTCTTCCAGGGATGGTATCTCTGGTTGCAGTACTTTAAAGGCTAAAAACCTTTAGATGACAAATAATACCAGACTGTCTTTTGAGCTGCCTGTCACATTAATCTGCATCAGACAAGGCTTTAAGTTGATCCTGGAATCTTGTGTGGTGACACTGAACCTTTGCTCTGTTTCCCAGATGCCTGAAATTCGGAGCAGCCTATCTAATACAGAAAACCTTCTCTGCCAGGAGCACCACACCTAGGGGAAAAAAAAACAAGCACTTTTGATTTCAGAAATGATAACCAGATGCATGCATACACTGCCTGAATAAAAGCCATACCTGTTCTGTGCTCCATTATTAGCACAGCAGGCGGTGGTCTGGAAATGAAGATAAAAAGTTTGGAGTGTTCCTGAGTTGGAATGGGTCCAGTTACATGGGAGGTAACTGGGTGATCAGCAGGTGAGAAACAGCACCATGGCTCTCTACCACTACACATTTTCATAGCTTTTTTTCATACACACCTTTCAACCATGGGGAGAGGGGATAGAGAGCAGAGGTGGGGGACAGAGAAAACATGGCAGTGAGTGTATGAAATAAAGAGAAGGACAATCAGTGCTTTCTAATCTGTTTCCCTCTTTCTCAAAAGGGAGAGAGAGCATACTGAAGACTAAAAGGGAGTGGGGCTTTTAACCTCTTAAATCTAATAGAATAGGAGGCAAATTGAGGTGTACAGGTGAAATAGAAAACTTTTCAAGCAGCAGGACAAGAGGAAATGGCCTCAGGTTGCACCAGAGGAGGTTTAGATTGGATATTAGGAAGAATTTCTACACTGAAAGAGTTCTCAAGCATTGGAACAGGCTGCTCAGGGAACTGGTTGAGTCACTGTCTCTGGAGGTATTTGAAAAAGTGTAGCACTTAGAGACATGATTTAGTGGTAGACTTGGCAGTGATGAGTTAATGATGGGACTCCCTGATCTTAAAGGTCTTTTCCAATCTAAGCGACTCTATGGTACAAAGAAAAATTTTAATGTAGGGATTTAATTTAAAAGTTAGACATTTCTGTAAAAAGAGAACATTTCCACTATAGGGAATGATGATTTTTAAATTAAGTCTTTTTTTAATGAAAACTTTGTAGCAGTCTTTCTGACACAAAAAACTTTGTCCTTTTCAAATGATAGACACAAGAAATGACTCATTGAATGACCTTAAAAGGGATTTCTAGTGGCAAGTCAGATTTTGAGGGGCTTTGAGTGTTGTCTTGCTTGTGTAAGGATAATTTAGGGTTGGTCAAAATGTCTTCTTGATTATTTTGTGAAAAACATATAAAATCTTGTTTTACCTAAACCATCTAAGCAGCAATGGTTTGGAAATTATTGAGATTTTAAGAGGAATTTCCAATCATTATTTCCCTGATTCTAAAGAGAAAGGCTTAAAGACACAGAGGAGATGGAGGAAAACTTGTGTGAAGGAATTTGAAAGAAGCAGTGGAATCAGAGAGCAAACTCAGAGCTAGGGAGAAGGGTTAAATAATTGTGCATAGCCAAAGAGCAAAGAAACAGCAAATCATTGACAAATGACTTTAAACATCTTCAAAATGTTTTTCATAACTATTGTTTGTAACCACTTTTAGCGTCCTCTAATTATTCAGGACATATAAGAGGTGGAAAACAGCTGAAGGAGTGAGTTTCTGCCACACATTGCAGCTTCTCTGACATTATAATGGGGTACTATGGTCCCCTGATTTGAATGAAGCAGAGACAAAAAAGAGGAGGACAAGGGCAGGAGAGAAACTTTGGGCACGTTGAGTATCCTCTGAATCCATCCTTGTGGTCTGTGTGACTCTTTAAAACATCTCTCTGCAAACACTGGCAATGTTTATTGTGGCTGTGAGTTGGGTACAGTTTTAATCTCATGCTTTTCTTTCTTTTCTTTTGTGGAAGGATCACCTGTCTGCGCCAGATCACAGAGAGGGAAGGACCAGCCACACACACATTTCTAGTTCTTTGACTGAATACTATGCATCTTTTTGTCAGAGATTGACTCTTCTCTGTTGACACGTAAATTAAATGTTCTAGAGAATAGAATAGAATAGAATAGAATAGAATAGAATAGAATAGAATAGAATAGAATAGAATAGAATAGAATAGAATAGACCAGGTTGGAAAAGACCTTTGAGCTCATTGAGTCCAACCTATCATCCAACACTAAATCCAAGGGAAGGAGCATTATCACAAAATGACCATGCAGCCAGAACACTGCTCTCTGGAGAACCTCTGCACCCAAGTCATTGCAGAGCTTCATGTGACCTTCCCATTGACAAGCTCAACTTTATGTATTTAAGAAGTGTATTTTTCTGTAGAAATATACAGCTATTTACTGCTTACCATTTACTGTTTAAATGTGCATGCTTCTATGGTTTTTGGCATCACAGTTTTCCAGGGTCCTGTATTTCCCTAATATCACAATAAAATCAAATAGTTAAGAAGGAAAAATCTGATATTAGGAAATGGTGACCATTAGAATCATAGAATAAATTGTACCTGTCTGTAACCTTTCTGCTGATTTGCAAATACAGAGATCTGAGTTCAATGACTCTGGGTACATTGAGTTAGCTGAGGCCATTCTTGTTTTCCTAATTTAACATGACTGATTAGTCACCATTAATTGTTCTGTGTTAGTAATTCTTGTTTCATTGATTAGGTGACTCGGTGGTATCCAATCATATAATGATATCTTTAGGAAAAGGCTAGAAGGCTGCAGTACTAATTAATATGAAATATTATCCAATGTGAAGTACTACAAGGCAAAACTTTGTTTGCATGACCACAGCTATTAGGTGATGATTTTCACTTCTATCATAGGCATTTCACCTACCTGGAGATGTTCAAGACTAGGCTTGATGAGGCCTGATCTAGTGCAAGGTGTCTGTGCCCATGGCAGGGAAGTTGAAACCAGATGATCTTTAAGGTCCCTTCCAACCTAAACCATCCAATGAATCCATGAATTATTTGCTGTTATGGTGGCTTCCTCAGTATATGAAACAAAGCTTAAGTTTCATTGTTAGAGATCTCTCCTATGGAACCCTGAGATCACAAGCTGATTGAGTTCTGGTGTTAACATAGAGCATACTGAAGCAGCAGCTCTGCCACTAATTAAAGGCATATTGATTTGTCTGCCCTAATTTAATCATAGTCTTTAAAATAAATCATAAGGTGTTTTTCAATTAGGCAATCCATAGTAAGTAACAAAAGGACTGCTGCCTTTGTAACCTTATTAACTATGGCTCCATGCAGAAGAGTTGTTCTTAGAGATGAATTTATGGCTTTTCATTTATGCCTCGTTCAGTACTTTAGTGAGATGTATTACCCTGCCAAAAGTCACTTACAAAGGATATGCCTAGTATCCCAGCACAAAATCCTGGTTTTGTTTACATACCTTCCTTCAACTGCCCACAGCCACAGGCATTGCTTCAAAAAGCAGCTACTAGAATGAGGATCTGATTCGACATCCTTCTTAAATTTATAGTTCATACATAAAGATATGGAGTGTTTGGCTTTGCATGGCAGAGACAATTTGAAAATAAATATATCTGCCTTGTATACATCTGCACCTCTACAGACCTTTCACCTTCTAAAACTGTCCAGTTCTGGACCCTTCAGATCAAGAGGACCTCAGGGAACTGCTTGAAAGAGTCCATTGCAGAGTGATAAAGATGCTGAAGGCAGTGGAATATCTCCCTGTGAGGACAGGCTGAGGGAGCTGAAGCTCTTTAGCTGGGGCAGAGGAGCCTGAGGGGTGACCTCATTCATGTTGATAAAGATGTGCAGGGCAGTGTCAGGAGGACAGAGCCAGGCTCTGCTCAGTGATGTCTAATGAGAGGACAATTGGCAATGGGTGCAAGCTGGAGGTGCCATGGGAACAGAAGGGAAAACTTTTTCCCTGTGAGGGTGCCAGAGCCCTGGAGCGGGCTGCCCAGAGAGGTTGTGGAGTGTCCTTCTCAGGAGACATTCAAAACCCTTCTGGATGTGTTTCTGTCTGACCTGCCCTAGGTGATCCTGCTCTGGCAAGGGGCTTGTACTAGATGATATTTCGAGGTCCCTTCCAACCCCTAACATTCTGTGAAAGTCAGAAAGTGAGAACAGTGCCATTGCTGGGTTTGAACACACAAAGCTACATCTCTGGTTTTGAAGTCTGATGAGTAAAACTGAAGATGCTGAACCAGAAAACCCTTTGCTGTCTACCAGTGGCACGTTCCCCTGTCCTAAATATCTGTTGATATTGGATGATTGTGTATGAAGAACCATCATCTAAGTATGATTTTCATGTTGAACATCTGCATGTACTAATCTGCGCATAACTCAGAAGCAAGAAGGTAATGACTTCATAAGAGCTGTTAATACAAATAAGGGGATTGAAAGCCAATTGAAGATTAATTCATTAAATTAGGATTTATGTTACAGAGTAAAAAATTAATTGTGATATTGGAAATTAATACCTGGAATTAATATTAGGAAGGGGATCATGTCCTAATTCAAATTTGTAAGTCTTCTTAAAGAAACACAGAAGAAAGACTGCAGTTAATTTTTCAGTTACATGGGTTCAATATATCTGAAAGCAAAACTCGTCACTAAGGGGGTCTAATTCTCATCTTGTTACTCCAGTGATGCAAAAATGGCCTGATCATGGATGCAAAATCAGTTTACCAGTGCAAAGTGTAACTTAGAAAGAGGATGAAAGCTTCAGTAGTGTCATTGTGGTGAGATGCTCATATGCTCTACATCAGCAAATAAAGCCTTAATACACTCAGCAACACCATTTAATTCCATTGTGCTTTAGTTTCGTAACTTAGATGTATAAAGAGCAGTCTGAGGTCCCTGGCCAAAGATAGCATCACCATTAGCACAGATGGTAAGGCTGAGACTGTGCTGACTCTCCACCTCTAAATGTTTTGCTCTGGTAGAACAAGTCCGACCTCTAGCATTATTGTAATGCAGGTTGTTTTGCTGAATTAGTCACACACTGAAGGGCATAACTCTCCCTTGGAATGGAACACAGAACTTCCATTAATGGTAGTGGTGATTGTGTGTGCACATCAAGAGAGGAAGGTTCCCATCTATGAAAATACACCTGGATAGGCTGGAGAGGTGGGCTGAGGAGAATCCTATGAGGTTCGATAATAGGCAAAGTGCAAGGTGCTGCACCTAGCTTGGGGCAGTCCTAGATATCAGTACAGGCTGGGGGCTGATGAGATTAAGAGCAGGCCTGCAGAAAAGGACTTAAGGGGTGCTGGTGGATGAGAAGCTGGACATGAGCCAACAATGTGTGCATCCTGGGCTGCATCAAAAGCAGCATAACCAGCAGATAGAGAGAGGTGATTCTGCCACTTCCCTCTGAGGCCTCACCTGCAGTGCTGTATACGGTTTTGGAGCCCTTGACACAGGAAGGACATGGACCTGATGGAGCAGGTCCAGAGGAGGTCCACAAAAATGATCAGGGGTTTGGAACACTTCTGCTATGAGGACAGTCTGAGAGAGCTGGGAGAGCTGGGGTTGGTCAGCCTGGAGAAGACCATGGCGAGACCTAATAGTGACCTTCCAGTAGCTAAAAGGGGCTACAAGAAGGATGCAGAGGGACTGTTTGAAAATGCCTGCAGTCACAAGACAAGGGGCAACGGTTTGAAATGAGAGCAGATTTAGATTGGATGTTAGGAACATGTTCTACACCATGAGGGTGCTGGAACGCTGCAACAGGTTGCCCAGGGTGGGTAGGTGAGCCCCCACCCCTGGAGATATTCAAGGTAAGGTCAACAAGGCTCTGAGCAGGATGTCTTTCCTGAATGGATGGGGGTTGGACTGGATGAACTTTGGAGGTCCCTTCCAACCCAAACCATTCTATGATTCTCTGAAAATCCCTAAGGGAGTCATATTTTCTACAACTGCTTCCTTACCCTATCAGAGATGAGAAAAAAAAAAATAAATTAGCATGTACAGTGCTAAAGAAAGCATAACAGGCAAATTCACATTTCAGGAGCCTGTGTTTTATTGTTACAGATGTTCTTGAGAGTAAGTCTGCTCAGCAGTTCTTCGGGTCATAAATGTTTAATTTTTAATCTATTTTTTATCAGTTTTGTGTAATGCAAGCTCCTCATAAACCAGGAGTATTTTTACAAGGGGGTTTTATGTCTTGGAAGTTTAAAGTAATAGTGGTTGTTTAAGATTTTTCTTTTATAAAGGGCCCTGTCTAATATAAAAGCAGTGTTATTTTTAACTTGAATCACTTGCTTTTGACTAATGCTCTCAATTTGGCGCTGAACAATTAGCAGGTTTATTTTACTATGATTTTTTTTATAAGAAGGGAGTCTAGGGGCCTGGTTCCACAAAAATACCTAAGTGATCTTAAAAGCTTGTTACATCTGGAAATGGTCACAGAATCCAAGAATCACGGAATATATCTGGTTAGAAAAGACCTTCGGGATCATCCAGTCCAACCCCTGACCCAGCACTGAAGGGTCACCACTAAACCACGTCCTTAAGCACCAGGTCCACAGGCTGCTTGACCACCTCCAGGGGTGGTGACTCCAACACTGCCCTGAGCAGCCTGTTCCAATGTTTGAGAACCCTTTCACTGAAGCAATATTTCCTGATATCCAGCCTGAACTTCCCCCTCTGGTCCTGTTGCTCGACACCAAGGAGAAGAGGCTGCCCCCTGCTCACTCCAACCTCCCTTCAGGTAGCTGTAGACAGCAATGAGGTCTCCCCTCAGCCTCCTCCTCTTCAGATCAAACACCCCCAGCTCCCTCAGCCCCTCCTTGCAGCCCAGGTGCTCCAGGCCCTTCTCCAGCCTTGATGCCCTTCTCTCGATATGCTCCAGACCTCTATGTCCTTCCTGTAATGTGGGGCCCAGAACTAAACACAACACACGAGGTGTGGCCTCCCCAGTGCTGAGCACAGAGGGATGATCACCTTCCTGTCCCTTCTGGCCACCCTTTTTCTATCACAAGCGAGGATGCCATTGGCTTTCTTGGCCACCTGGGCACTGCTGGCTCATATTCAGTTTACTGTCAATCAATACCCCCCAGGTCCCTTTCCAAGTCTGCAACTTTCCAACCACACACCCCCAAGTCTGTAGTTTGCCATGGGGTTGTTGTGACCCAGGTGCAGGACCTAGCACTTGGCTTCATTGAACTTCATACCATTAACCTTGGCCCATTGGTCTCACCTGTCCAGATCCCACTGTAAAGCTTCCCTACATCTAGCAGATCAACATAGCCATGCAGCACCAGGACTGTAATTCTCACTGAGAAACAAAATGCTTTGAGAATGTCCTCCTGTGGGGTTATCAAAAGAAGATAAAGGGAGCACAGCACCGTGATGGATCATGTCTGGTGATCAGGGACATCAGATGTACACTTCCCATTTCTGTTGCTGCTTACAGGTGGGGATCTATTTGCACAGATTGACTATTTCCCTGTAAAAACCAAGCAGGTTACTTTGCCAGCGTATTGTTGGACTGACTTTAGGTTACATCATTTATTTGGATTGAAAATATCTGTTTAATAGACTCAGGAACTCAAAACAATAGCTGTTTCAGGAGATATTTTTCTTTTGTGACTCAAACAGCTGTCTCCTCCTAGTTGCAAGGTGAGGTGATGTAGGTTGTTAGTTAACAGAAGCTGATGAAAGGTAAACTGTTGGTTTGTTTTTGAAAGACTGGAGATATAACAACATAATGATTGAGGGGGGAAACTCCTGGTGATCTATACATATTTACATTTTATCTTCTGCCATCTGCTGTATACCAAAAATATGCTCATCCACGCGGGGATGCGTGCTCCCATCACTCAACCTACCAGACAGGACATCGTTGTCTTCAGCTTTACAGAGTTAAATGTTCCTCTGGCCACACTCTGACCCAGCACAGCTCTCTTTATGCTGTGGGGCTTTCAAAAAACAACTAAAACCCACAAACCTCCATTTTTAATCTATGGCCAGAGATAATCCACTGCATTTTGTGCAATGCAATTAGCCTCTAGGCACTAGTGCAACACAAATAATAACCTACAATTAAGCAATTACTCTTTGCTGATTCAAATGGCATTTAGGGGAGGAAGGGCACAAGTATTTACTTATTTCTCAAAGGTGCTGCAGAAACCATTAGTGATGATAAAGTCTTGAGGAAGCAGTTGCATATTTCAGAAGTGCCTGAGCACCCAGTTCACTTTGCTTTCTATAAGATTTGGACATTGGATAATTTTGGATCCAAAATTGATATTTTCCTTTGTCTTTATATATTCAAATAGCTTTACATGTCAGTGTCTTCATCCCTTACCTGTCAGTGTCTATATCTCAACAGCTGTCAAAGTGAGTTTGGCACTTTGGAAATGCATGTCCTCTAAATCTGCAGCTCCATATCTAGAAATATGATTAACAGTGAAACTTCTTCAGGTTCATCTTTTTGCAGTGAAGTCTGCAGATGACTGAGCTGGGTTAGAGCACACCTGAGATGAGAGACCATGCAACTGAAAACAGAGGTTTGTGGTACAGACTCAGCAGCACCATGCACAACCTGGGGTTCCCAACACCTAGACATGGAGGAGTACAGGGCCATGTTCAACATGCCCAGTAAAACAGGTCTTTGGATTTAACAAAAATGGAGAGTAATAGCCCTGGACTTGTTTGCAGGCAGGGAGGTGAGGTTTCCTACAGCAAGCAGGCATGCCAGGGAAGGAAAGGGAAGGAGGATTAGGCAGCTCTGCCAACTGGCATCTCTGTAGCTTTCAAACTTTCATCTATGAGATGAGGCAGCGGAAAGCTGAACTTTCCTCTCCAGTCCATGCTGTGATTTCTACCTTATGAAAGAGAGAATGCAGTGAAGCACACAGTGAGAAAGAGTGCACTCTGCTCCCACATGAAATGGATTCCAGCCCCAGTGCCCCACCTATTGCTTTCAATCAAATATACTGTTGGAAACTGAGCTGTAATAGCATTTTAATATTCGCCAGTTATTAAAGTTAAACAGAGAGGAATAATCCTCCTTGGTAATCCAAAGCATTAAAAAATGAGAACCCCAGTATCAGAAGATTGGCATAAAAATTAAAAGATTTATATGTAATAAGTTTTGGACTTCTTTGCACTGTGATTCTTCCTTGTGCTATCTCACTGCTTCCAGATTATTTCAAGTGTCATTGAGGTTAGAAACTCCTGGAAAAATAAAAGACAGGAGGCGTGGGGGTGGTGAGGGGAGAAGGAAAGAATTAGATAGAAGGAATTCAGAAGAAAGGAAGGAATTTAGAGGATAGGCTGAAGGAGCTGGGATTGCTCACCCTAAAGAAGACCATAGGGGGACCTTAGAGCTGCCTTCCAATACCCGAAGGGATCCTACAGGAAGGCTGCAGAGGGACTTTTCAGGTGTTTAGAGACTGGAGAAGGGGGAATGGTTTGAAGTCAGGTTGGATGAGGCCTTGAGCAGCTGAGTCTAGTTGAAAGACGTCCCTGCTCATGGTGGGGAGGTTGGAGAATATGACCTCTAAGGTCCATACCAAGCCATTCTGTGAATCTATGATTTAAAATACACTTGAAACATATTTAAATTGCTGAATTCTCTCGTGTCAGATTTTCTAATTAACTGAGAAGAGGTTTTCCCTGGTTTGGATTTTTTTTTTTTCCCCAGACAAAGGCTCAAATACACATAATAGATCTCCTAGTAACACCTGAGTATCTTTTATGCAATTGAATGTACGCAGCTGGACTCGGTGCAATTCTTTGAGTGATGGCAGTGGAAATATTGACTCTGGTAGTGAAAGATGAAAATACAATACACAATAACACAATACATCCTCTGCTTTTAGAAGTGATTTTCAAGGCTAGATATTTAGTAACTACCTCTAAGAGCTGTTTGTAGATCAATTCTTTTTGTTCCATGTCCTTTGGGAAATGACCTTGCTGCTAAGAATGAATAAGGCAGCATATGTGTTCCTTTAGACATAGTGAAATAAAAGGAATATCCTCACTCAGAACAGCTTTTCTTCGTGCATAATTCTATAAAGCACAACAGCTCACGCCTGTAAATCACAAGTTTATTACCCATCTGGGTCACATCCTGCACCCATCAAAAATAAGCACAGGTTTTCACTTCAGCACAAGTTTCATCTGATGAGCTCGGGGCCAGGTTGTAAATGGTAATTGAGCGCATAAAAATGAATGCTGCGTGCGTTAGATACCTTGTGCCTGAAAAATCTTACTTTCCCTGAAAATTTCTCAGTGACTTCAGTAGGCACTGGGACTGCCTCATTTCCACACCAGCAAAAATGCTAGGGAAGAAAACAAAACAAACATCGCTGCTTGAATACAGCCTGCTTTTCTTCAGCAAAAGCCCATTTATTCTCACAGCTTTCACAACCTTTCTCATGCCTGAGCAGTATTTGCTGTGTAATTAAGTCATTCTTATCCTTGAGAATCCTCACTAAGATTTAGGAATTAAAATAGTATCTTCTTGGTTTGTATTTTGGCTCTGATGTGTGGCCAGCAGGTCAAGAGAGGGGATTCTTCCCATTTACTCTATGTTTGTGAGATCCCACCTTGAATACTGCATCCAATTTGGTGTCCCCAGCATAAGGACAAAGAGCTGTTGGAGTGAGTCCAGAGGAAGCCACAAAGATGATCCATGAGCTGGATCACCTCTGCTATGAGGATAGGCTGAGGGAGCTGGGATTGTTCAGCTTAAAGAGCAGGTTCTGGAGGGAGCTTAGTGCTGCCTTACAATACCTGAAGGCATCCTACAGGAAGGCTGCAGAGGGACTTTTCCTACAGGTGTCTAGAGACAGGACAGCAGGGGAATGGTTTGAAGCTGAGGGGGAGCAGGGTTAGACTGGATCCTAGGAAAACATTCTTCAGTATGAGGGTGGTGTGAGGAGACTGTGAAATTGGTTCCCCTTGGGGTGTTCAAGGCCAGGTTGGATGAAGTCTTGAAGCCTCTATTTGAGAGGCATACCTGCCCATGGTATGGCAGCTGGTATAGATGAGCTCTGAGTTCCCTTTCAACAGGAGCCATCTAGGATTCTGTGATTTTAATGGAACAAGGTTTAGAAACAGGATGATTGTGAACAAAATCATTGCACCTTCCATCATCTTCAGAGCTGGCTTCAATGAGACAAAAGTAGTTCAGGGTGAGTAAAACAGTAGGAAATGGAGCATGAAGGCAAAAGGTGCCTGGCACCACAAAAGGAAGCTTCTTCTCTCAGGATGTGATTCACCTAAGCTAATCTTAGGCATCAATATTTCACCAGTCTTACTGGGATTTCTCTTATCATAGTTGGTGAGTGAAAATCATTTAGGGCATGAGTCATCTGACAATCTAGACATCTAACTTTTATTATGTCATAAATATACTGGGGGTATTTTCAGTTTCAAAGAAGGAAGGTAATGTGACTCGCTCAGACATGAATGTCTCCACTCTGGAAGTCTGTCTGGTTAGATGATTCCTCTCCAAAACATGAGAAACATCTGAACCTCATAGCATCACACAGAATCACAGAACATTCAGGGCTGGAAATGACCTAAAAAAAAACCCCCATCCAGTCCAACCACCCTGCCAGAGCAGGATTGCCTAAGGGGCACACAGGAATGCATCCTGGTGGGTTTTGAACATCTCCAGAGAAGGAGATTTATCTTGCAGAATGGACTTGATTGTGTGTGCGTAGAGGAGCTTTATTTTATATAAATAAAGGAGAAAAAAAGAATTTAGAAAATCACATTTGGCAAAAGCAAGAAAAAGATTTCATTTTTTTCCATTAAAAAAAAACCAAAACCCAACAAAAATCTTTATTCCCTAGAGTGAGGTTATTCTCATGAAAAATCAGAAGGCATTCATTCTTCTCACTGCGCTCGATCTCTGCCTTTCTTCAGGGACACACCACTCTGAACATTTTCAGATGTCAATGGGGGTTTCAGGTGCTTTCAGAGTTAAGTACCAAACCTCTCACACTAATCAAGGTCTCCTTCAGCTGATTTCAGAAGGCTTGCAGTTAGACTTCCAAGGGACGGAATGTCAGAGCAGCAGAGCTCTGTAGTGATTAAAAAGAGTGGGAGCGGTTTTCGAGGCATCAAATAATACAGCCAGAACATTGTGTGCCTGATAGCCACATGCTACAGCTAGTTTTTAAAAGCAGCTATCTTCACATCTCTTCCCTTTTCTCTCCACTTTTCCTTCCTTAAATATATGAAATATATTAGGTCTTTCCTACTGCTCTGAGGCTATGCCTCCTGCTCGCTGCACAGTGTTACCTAACCAATATATCAAGCAATTAAGCACATTTTCACTTACATCCTCACCCTTCTTCACAATATTTGTTATAAAAAATGCTTTGCACACAATCAAAAAGGAAAAAAAGAAAAGAGCTCTCAAAATACAGTTTTATGATCACAACTGGGTATTTTTCTGTGCATAGTTTCTGCTTGGTTTATGGAGTGGGTTTTTTTACATTGAGCTACTCTTTGCACTCATAAGCAAGAGAGGTGATCAGGTGGTGGTGGTGGAGGTGAGGATCTTTTTAGGGTGTCAGGTAATGATAGGACTAGGGCTAATGGAACAAAACTAGAAATGGGTAGATTCAGATTGGATCTTAGAAAGAAGTTCTTCCCCATGAGGGTGGTGAGACACTGGCACAGGTTGCCTAGGGAGATGGTAGAAGCCTCATCCCTGGAGGTTTTTAAGGCCAGGCTGGATGAGCAACCTGATCTAGTGTGAGGGGTCCCTGTCCATGGCAGTGGGGTTGGAATTATATTATCCTTGAGGTCCCTTCCAACCCTAACAATTCTATGATCATGCTTCTCCTCCATGTGTCCCCTTTGTCATAACCAATGCTACTGAAATCCAGAAAAACAGATTTGTCATAGAGGTAAAATAAGAGCAGGAAAGAGAGGAGAAAATGCAGTAATTTAAATTAGCAGCTCCCTGGAGTCCTAATGGACAGCAAGTTCTCTCCATGGGACAGCAATGTACCCTTGTGGCCAAGAGGGCCAACGGCATCCTGGGTGCATTAAGAAAAGTGTGGCCAGCAGGTCTAGGGAGGTTCTGCTCCCCCTCTCCTCTGCCCTGCTGAGACCACACCTGCAATACTGTGTCCAGTTTGCAGCTCCCCAGTTCAAGACAGACAGGGATTTGCTGGAGAGAGTCCAACAGAGAACTACAAGGATGATTGGAGGACTTGAACACCTCTGCTATGGAGAAAGACTGAGAGATCTGGGGTTGTTTAGCCTGGCGAAGAGAGGGCTGAGAGGGAAACTGATCAATGTCTGCAAACATCTGAGGGGTGGATGTCAAGGTGAAGCTGCCAGGCTCTTTTTGGTGGTATCCAGTGATAGTACAAGGACCAATGGGTACAAGCTAGAACACAGGAGGTTCTACCTCAACATGAGGAGAAACTTCTTTATGGTGAGGGTGACAGAGCACTGGAGCAGGCTGCCCAAAGAGGATGTGGAGACTTCTGTGGAAGAGGTGGTGGAGTCTTCTTCCAAACCCGCCTGGATGTGTTCCTGTGTGACCTGCCCTGGGTGACCCTGCTTTGGCAGGAGGCTTGGACTCAGTGATCTCTGAAATTCCCTTACAACCCCTAACATTCTGTGATGCTTCTTGGAACTGATTTTGCAGTGATGACATGTACTGGATAGTAGACTACAAGCCCTGCACACAGATGGCCATAAACTTGCATTGTGCAATCTATTTCTTTAGAAAAAGTATCTGTTTGTGAAGATATAGCTAGAGTTACTCCATCATTTTATATCAACTGCAACAGTATCATCAAATTTACAGCAATCTTTATAATCTATGTTTGTTAACTCCAGCAGGCCTCTGGGTAAAAAATATCTGTAATCCTACAGCAAATATTGACCTATGTTCAATTAACTTTACTCATTTTGGCTAGGCAAATAGGCTATATGAGTCCACAACACTGCAGCAGCAGCCAGAAGATTTCAGCTGCATCTGGACATCCAGAAAAATGCTGACACTGGGCAAAAAATGAGGTGGCTAACGCCCCTCTTATTTCCTTTTCTCCCACCCCATCCTGCTCCTCTACAAAGCAGCTCTGAGTTATGCCTCACCATGATGAAGTTCTCATCCCAACCAGCAAGGGCTGGATGTATCCTCATTGCAGAAACCCAGGAAGCCACAGAACACCCCAGTCAGCAAACACAGGCTTCCTACCAGCCTGGCAGTGCTAAGCAGAGAGACAGGTTTGTCACCAGAAAATTATTCCTGCCATCTAAAGGACAGGTGAAAACTAAGTGGGGCGAGCAGCTTTCCTCTGTGACTTTGCTACCTGTGGATTAACTTGTAGGCACCTGAATTTAGCTGAGAGAATTAACCCTAACAGCAATGCCCCTGTAATTATGAGGAAACTGGTAGAATGAAATATATGAATGAGAAACAAACCTTTCCTTTATACAACATTATCAGATTCCTGGTGGTATTCTTGTATTTCCCAGGTTTGTTGTTGCTGCAGCTGCTGATGTTTTGGGCACTATCACCATAGTAACTAACTAGCAAATCATTACGCCAAGAGTTCAAAAGTCAAGATGGATATTTTCCAATATCACAGTTTGCAAACATTCCTGTCTTTTTAGAGCACAGCTGAGTCAGGTATTCACCTGTTTCCATGTGTTCCCTATAAATAGGAGAGATAAACCATACTTTTCAAGCACAAATTAACTCAGATTACTTGTTTCCAGAATATCATACTCAGAAAAGTCTTCAAATATCATACAGCTGATTGTTCTATGTTATTTATGCTCACCCTTCTCTAATATTCTTGGGACAGAGGTAATTCCCATGACTGAAAATGACTTCTGCAATTGCTACTACCTTTTTGTTTCCTTTCTCTTGATATATGAGGGAATTTTTTAGCTATTTCTTAATTTATTCAATTTGGTCATTATCTGATGAATGGTTAGTGATTGGATGTCCCAATTTACCACATTAAGGCTTCTGATTTTCAGAAAGTGATGAATAAATCCTACAGCATATATCTGATATTGTTTGGGTGTATTATATAGGTTGTTCTTGACTTGCCTGTGATGAGAAATGAGATGAGATGAGTCAAGATGATTTTTGGCATCTCTCTTTAGGGATGTTTCTCTTCCCACTGAGGTCCATGAATGTGTTATCTTCCTAAAATTAGGCTGTAAAATAGAATAGAGTAGACTAGACTAGACTAGACTAGACTAGACCAGAATTTCTTCCTAAGCTTGATTTGACTACATCATGCCTTGAGACTAGGGCTTAATGTGAGTGTTCCATGTTTTCTACATACTTGAATAGGACCCCTATCAAGAGCTGCCACATATCTACCTATTTCCCCCTCAGGTTTTACAGGCAGAAATGAAAACTTGCCCACCAAGTGCATCTGCTTTCAAATTAGTTCTGATGATGCCCAGAAGACCAGGCACACACATGACATCCCTGTCTCCATTTGAGGACTACAAGTCATGTGTCTGCAGCAGCAGATGTGCTTGGAAGAGAACTGCATACACCCCTATTTATCATACAGGTGATGTGCTGGTCACCCTGACCTTTCAGGATCCTGTTCCAATGGATGGGCACAGGATGCAGAGTAGGCTTTCAGCTCTGGGAGTGATTACATTAATTCTGAGCCACCATCCTGATAAACATCCATGGCACAAACACTACCAGAGTGATTTTATTTAAAGATACCCGTGCCCCTTTCCACAGTAACCAGCTGGGTCTGCCAGCATCCACAACAGCGAAGAGACCCTGAGGGCTCCACAAGGTTTTCTTCTTCCTTATGCAATTACTTAGGGATGGATAAATGCAGACTGAGATTTACAGCACAGTGCAGCTTTCAGAGTCCACAGGACATGTCATCATGCGATTAAAACCAAAGCATTCTCAAATAGCTGTCTGAAGGATGTCTCAGGAACTCCAACAGTTGAGATCAGCTACCAGCAGAACCCAGGGAAAGAGAAGGAATTTTACTGGGTTTGAGATTCTTTTATCCAACCAACAAAAAAAAAACCAACCAAAAATGCAAACCAAACAAACCCAAATGAAACAAAACTGAAACCCCACAAACAAACAAGCAACAAACACCTGAGAAATAAATTCATTGATTAATCAATACAATTTAATCTTTTACCACTCTAACAGTGCTAAGGTTAAATATGATGGACACTTCTTTTGCTGCATACATTTTTGTTCTATTATCACATTAACTATTATTTACTAATTAGTCATTCCTTGTCTTCTCATTAAAGCTTTAGTCTGATGCTATCTTCTTTCTTTCTGTTTGGAAACATGACTCTCATGGTTCACACTCTTCTTTTGGAAATTATTCTCACAAGGGAATTCAATAAATGAGTTAAAATCAAATAAACTGTGCCAGGCTTTTCAAAGCACCTAAGGGAGGTGGTCATTTCATTCCTAGGAAAACCAAGAGGAGGTGGCAAACTCTGCTAGTCCCTGCTGAAAGCTTGAAACCTGATTTTCTAAACAGGAATTCTTACTGCCCAGGACGATGCTCTGCAAGCCTGCCAGTCTAACCACACTTTAGCTTGTGAATATCTGGATTGGCACATTGAGATCTGAAATGGGAAACTTAAGCCAAAAGGTGAGTCAAAAAGCTCTCCACAGCAATCCATACCTGACTCTCCCAAATGTGGAGAGGAACCCAGAGGAAAACAATTTGTCTCTGTTTCACTGTTTCACACACTAATAACAGAAGTGGGTCAAGGGAATGGGAGAGCTGCAGAGAGGCCAGCAGTCCTAAAAAGCACAAATAATACTAATTCAGCTTGGGTCCAATGGAGACCCAAGGGACATTGTGGTTCTGAGCAACCTGATCTAGGGGAGGGTGTCCCTGCCCGTGGCAGGGGGTTTGCAACTAGATGATCCTTGGAGTCTCCTCCAACCCTGACAATTCTGTGAGTCTGTGTGAGGCACAGCAACCTATCACAGCTATGCTCCAAACAGTTCTAGCTGGGCTTGCTGGCCATGGAGGTCAGAATTCCAGGTCTGACACACTTCCCTGTATTTACTTACATGCAATAAGACCTGACAGAGCGGAGAGCAGAGCTCTTTCTTTTGGACATATGTTTTCAGTTATGGTCCAGCTTTTCTCCTCCTTATGCTAAAGTCCTAAACCATCTTGCTGTGGCAGTAAATTTTTCAATCAGTGTTTATTAAAAGAGTGTGTGGACATTGCATCTGATGTGAGCACTTCTCTTATTAAATTTGTCATTTGTTGACAAATGGGCTGCAATTAGAGGATGTGTAAGAGCAGTACAAGTTCTCTGTGCTGACAAGCATAATTACATCATTTGCTGTACACATGATGAAGCAAATCAGAGGAAACAGCGATGGTGGATTTGGATCAGCAAATAGGAAAGTCAGAGAGCCCTCATTTAAATGATAATGGTAGAATGTGCATTAGGAATAACTTAGATAATGAAATATATTTCTATTTCCTTGATTTTTATGGTGAAAGGCAGACTTCGTGCTGAGATGCGGATGGCTCAGGGCCACTTCACAGCATACAACAGACATCCACATTTGGGGAGGAATCTTGTAGGAATCTGGGTTGGCATGCAACAAGTCCAACACAGACATCTTTTATTTGTCTGAAGAAAGAGCTACAATAATTTTTTTACATAATCCTCCACTTACAGCCTTGAGGTTTTTGCACTTCAGCAGGAAGATATTCAGAATGGGCTCTCATAACCAAAAGCCAACTAAAAGAATAAAGGTTTGATGTCTGGATTTAAAAACAGCCAATGCATTACTTTCATAGAATCCTAGAATGGCTTAAGGCAGGGACGTCTCTCAACTAGTCTCAGCTGCTCAAGGCCATAGCCAACCTGACCTTCAACTTCCCCAGGGAGGAGGCAGCCACAGCCTCCCTGGGTAGCCTATTCCAGAGTCTCACCACCCTCCTACTGAAGAACTTCTTCCTAAGATCCAGTCTAACCCTGCTCTCCCTCAGCTTCAAACCAATCCCCCTTGTCCTGTCTCTAGACCCTCATTAAAAGTCCCTCTGCAGCCTTCCTGTAGAATCCCTTTGGGTATTGGAAGGCAGCTTTAAGGTCCCCCTGGAGTCTTCTCTTCTCCAGGCTGAACAAGTCCAGCTCCCTCAGCCTACCCTCACAGCAGAGGTGATCCAGACCTGGTCTCCTCTAAACTCACTCCAACAGCTCTGTGTCCTTTTTATGCTGGGGACATCAGAACTGGATGCAGTATTTGAGGCTGTGTCTCACAAGAGCAGAGTCTGCTTAGACAAAACTCAGAGGTCTTTATTTCCTGAGGTTATCTCAGAAACATCACCAAACTCAGAAGCTGCACTCTAAATATTGGGCAATCAATGTCTGTCACCAGCTCGACCAAGATTCAAGTTCTGCTCTTGATTATGCCACTAGGAACCTGGAGGTACTCCAATGATCTCAACAAGGTCAGACACCTACATCTTCACAGTGAAGGAAGTCAACAGCTCTGGAGTGTGGCAGTGGTTGAAACATGGAGTCAAGACTGGCCAGGCCTTTTACAGAGCAAAATATGTCGTCTTCCATGCAGACATAGTTTGCCAGAGTCATGATGGGAGAGTCTGTAAAAGTTAACTCCTAATTTAGAACAATATTTGTGTCTCTGTGTGTGTGCATGTGTGTTTAATTATTGCAAAGTACTGAGATGTCCTCTCCTTGGAAATCCAACAGAGTATCGAAGAAATTGATCTAGCGGGTCCTGTGCCATGCAATTGGTGTTTGAAATCAATGTGGCAAAGATTTTCTCGACAACTGCAAGAGCTATGAGCTGAATTAAGTTCTGAAAGTGCTGGACCTGAGCTAGCTTCCCCAGAAGTCAGTGAGAACTTCCTTAGTAACCTCCCCAGAAATGAGCCTGGGTTCTGTGTTCCTCAGAATTGATGGGGACAGCTGCCTGTGGCTTTGTTTAGTTTTTGAAAGGATCTGTGAATCTAAGTGTGCTGTTTTGGGGAAAGCCTGAGTAAACAGGTGGGGGTTGTGTTTAGACTTCAGTGTGGCAGTGGCCACTCTTGTTTCTTCCTCACAGCAGGAAATTGATGTCAATGTTGTTTAATTCAGCCAAACCAAAATGCGAGCTTACATTCATAACACCCCAAAATAGTTATTCACCTGAGTGGTGAGTTTCTTAAGTAGTCTCAGGCTCAAATTTCAGACTACCTGCAACTTGCTTGCATGTTTCTTCAAGTAACTTTAAAATAATTACTTAGAATTTGACTAAGCATTGCCTGGGCAAAAACTAAATCAATCAAAAATGTAAAGCCTGAATGTTTCATTCAGGATGAATTACAGATTTTGCTACCATTGGATATCCATAAAGCCACTACTATGCCAACAGGGTATTGCTAGAGGAAGGGTATCATTGTCCCCCAGGGATCAGTGCTGGGCCCCATCCTCTTTAATATCTTCATTGATGATCTGGATGAGGGGATTGAGTCAGTCATCAGCAAATCTGGGACACCGAGTTGGGAGCAGATTTTGATCTGTTAGAGGGTGGAAGGGCTCTGCAGAGGGACCTTGAACGACTGGACAGATGGGCAGAGTCCAACATGATGACATTCAACAAATCCAAGTGCCAGGTGCTGCACTTTGGCCACAACAATCCCATGCAGAGCTACAGGCTGGGGTCAGAGTGGCTGGAGAGCTGCCAAACAAAAAGCGACCTCGGGGTGCTGATTGACAGCTGCCTAAACATGAGCCAGCAGTGTGCCCAGGTGGCCAAGAAGGCCAAAGGCATCCTGGCATGCATCAAGAATAGTGTGGCCAGCAGGAGCAGGGAAGTCATTGTGCCCCTGTACTCTGCATTGGTTGAGTCCTGTGTCCAGTTCTGGGCCCCTCAGTTTAAGAAGGTCATTGATACACTTGAACGTGTCCAGAGAATGGTAACGAGGCTGAGGAGAGGCCTTGAGCACAGCCCTATGAGGAGAGGCTGAGGGAGCTGGGATTGTTTAGCCTGGAGAAGAGGAGGCTCAGGGGAGACCTTGTTGCTGTCTACAACTACCTGAAGGGTGGTTGTAGCCAAGAGGGGGTTGGTCTCTTCTCCCAGGCAACCAGAACAAGAGGACATAGTCTCAAGCTGTGCCAGGGGAAGTTTAGGCTTGAGGTGATGAGAAAGTTCTTCACTCAGAGAGTTGTTAGCCATTGGAATGTGCTGCCCAGGGAGGTGGTGGAGTCACCATCCCTGGAGGTGTTCAAGAGGGGACTGGACGTGGCACTTTGGTGCCATGTTTTAGTCATGAGGTCTGCGGTGACAGGTTGGACTTGACAATCTTTGAGGTCTCTTCCAACCTGGTTCTGTGATTAGCACTAGAACATACAGAAGCAACCCTGGCTGGAAGCAGTTCAGATATTTTTGCTCTATTTGCACAATGCAAAAATAGCCTAAATACATTTTTAATGCAATCAGCTGAATTCCGTAAATCCAAATTGTGTGCTAACTGCTCATGCTGATTAGTGTGAAATATTAATTTGCACTAATCAGCTGGAGGCAAGGGAAGCATAATAAACTTGACACATACATTTCACGCTTTACAGTGTCGGAGCTTGTTTACAGTGCGGTGCCTGTAAACACTGTGGGTGCCATTAGTTTACTCACAGGAGCTGCTACGTTCAAGGTGTACTTGGGAAAATTTCCTTCCTGATGCTTCAGCTGGCTCAGTGCTGCTGTGAAAATGCTGGGCTTTGAGAACTGATGGTCTGCACCAGCTAAATGTCAGAAGCAGAGAGCCAGAGCATCTGATCCCTGCTCTAGCTGTTTCATGACTAAGGTGTTTACATTCATGTTCCCTCTGCTCTCGGTGTCCTACTGAGCCATTAGACTCCACAAGCCAGTGGCTTCATGCTTCCCTTTTCCCTGAAACATGCATGTAGTAATAAAATAAAACTACAACCCTAGAAATAGAGCATCTCTTAGGCAATCACACAGGGGAATGCCAACATACAATGTCTGAGGGCTGCTATTTCCATCTCAGCTTTTCTGCAGAATGGTGCTTCCAACTCTTGTGTTCATGGGAAGTATCACAGACTCACAGACTCACAGAATATAGGGAGTTGGAAGGGACCATCCAGTCCAACTCCCCTGGCAGAGCAGGATCACCTAGGACAGGTCACACAGGAACACATCCAGAAGGGTTTTGAATGTCTCCAGAGAAGGAGACTCCGCAACCTCTCTGGACAGCCTGCTCCAGGGCTCTGACACACTCACAGGGAAAAAGTTTTCTCTTCTGTTCCTGTGGCACCTCCCCTGCTCCAGCTTGCACCCATTGCCCCTTGTCCTATCATTGGACATCTCTGAGCAGAGCCTGGCTCCATCCTCCCCACACTGCCCTTCACATCTTTATCAACATGAATGAGGGCACCCCTCAGACTCCTCTGCTCCAAGCTAAAGAGCCCCAGCTCCCTCAGCTTGTCCTCACAGGGAGATGTTTCACTGCATTCAGCATCTTTCTGGCTCTGTGCTGGACTCTTTCAAGCATCTCCCTGAGGTCCTTCTTGAATTGAGGGGCCCAGAACTGGACACAATATCCTAGACCAGTATCTAATTTAGTAAGCACACCCTCCCCAAATGCTATTTATACCATAAATCCACCATGTGATATGATAATTAGGGGCTCCTTCTCTCCAACACATGACTAAATACATAGTACTTTAGGTGCTTGGTCAGAGTAAAAGTGAGAGTCTGACAGAAGGCTGGAAGCAAAAACAAATCTATTTGTGTGTATTTAAGACAACCATTTACATGAGTGAGAAGACATAATCTATGCAGCCAAATCTGTTGCTTGCTACTGCCTGTGCTGTCCATGCTCCATCTTTCCTACTGTCTGCACCCTGCTCTGAAAGGTTCTGGCCCATATCACAGAGCATAAGGGACAGACAAGAATGAGATTACTTATGCTGCAAGTCATTATTTGATTGAACTGAAAAATCTAAAGACCTGCAATTCTACTGGCATTTCACTGACCTCTGCTCTCTTATATTTTTTACTTCATTTTAAAGACAAATTGCTCCAGGACACAACTAGAGGGATGCTGTAACCTGAGCTGGATCTTCAGATTGCCTATCAAAGAGGTGCTGCAAGTAAAATCCATTATGTGGGCCACCCAGCCTTTAGTGAGGAAGAGGGAATTCTGCGTGTTGTGCCAAGAGGCAGCGAGGAGAAGTCTGAAGTCTTTCAGTGGGAGGTGTTTACGTTTGATGAAAATGACCTAACAAAACAACACACTTACCTCCTGTTCTGCTCCTCAGGGCAGACAGAGCTAAGCACGTTGCTGTGCATAAAGCACACTGCCTAGCACAAAGCTCATGACAAGCTCATTGACCCCAGTGAAACCAGTAATCACCACTGACACACGAGTAGATACACACTTTGTGTGTTGCACTGCCAACAATACCAGTCTGATTACAGTCATTTACGTGTCCTAGAGCCAAATGGAATTTGCCTTTTACTTACATTTATGTTTCCTAGAGGAAAATGGAATTTGCCTTTTACTAAGAAGGGGCATCTGAAACTTGAAACAGGTTGGCAGCGTCAATTCTGGCAGCAAATGGCCACGTGAAAAGTATCAGTCACTCACTGCTTCTCTTTAGCTGTAGAACAATATATCAAGAGTTGGAACAACCTTCAATCATAGCTTCCTTCCCCCAACCTCTAAAGGTTTTCTTTCTGTGTACATACAAGGAAATGAAGAGAATCCCTGGTAATTGTATGTGTACAGATGTTTAGTTAGGAATTTCTTTTATCTTTTGTTGGTTTGTGAGCAGGCTACAGCCCTGCCTTAAAGATCTTTGGGGCAACTACTTGTCTGTGTTTTTCACTCCACTCTATTTGACTTGCACAGCTCATCACAAAGTGATGCACTTACCAGCCAGAGTGTTTTGTTAGGTATGTTTAGCCTGAACAAACACAACTCCATTCTTTCATTTCTCCCAGCTCTGTCAAGTCCCATGAATTAAGCAGAGAGTGGCAAAGACAGCTGGATGGAGCGTTTTTAAAGAGGACTAGGTCTTGCTACTTCTATCTTTTCTCACTCAAGTAAATCCCTGACAGCTGCATGAGGGGAAAAGGGGGGGGTGGGGGGTGAGGGAACTCCAACAAAAAAAAAAACCCACAGAGAATGAGAATTTCCTGCTGTCTTTTAGTAGGAGCTAGGAAGTGCTAACCTGGACAGGATTTCAACAATACTGCCAGACTGTTCTCTATTGGCAGATGGATTCTTATTTACAAAGTTTACATTAAGTCAGATAGAAAATATTCAGCAACTTTGAATTTTAATCTCTTTCACTTGTTTGCAGTGGGAAGAAAGACACTAAGCTTTCCAGCTGGGCTTTTAAAATCACTGTGCTCTACATAACTGTTTATGTTGTCTGCCTTTATTAATAAATTTACACATTTTGTAGTCACAGAATCCTAGAATGGCTTGTGTTGGAAGGGACCATAGAGAGCATCTACTTCAACCTCCACACCATGGGCAGGGACGCCTCTCAACTAGACTCAGCTGTTCAGGGCCTCATCCAACCTGGACTTCAACACCCACGGGGAGGAGGCAACCACAACCTCCCTGGGCAGCCTATTTGAGAGTCTCACCACCCTCCTTCTGAGAAACTTCTTCCTCAGCTCCAGTCTAACCCTGCTCTCTCTCAGCTTCAAACCATTCCCCCTTGTCCTGTCTCTAGACACCCTCATGGAAAGTCGCTCTGCAGCCTTCCTGTAGGATCCCTTCCTGTACTGGAAGGCAGCTCTAAGGTCCCCCCAGAGTCTTCCCAGACTGAACAACCCCAACTCCCTCAGCCTGTCCTCACAGCAGAGGTGCTGCAGCCCTTGTATATATGTGTAAACAATAATATTATCAGTATCTAATATTATAAACACTATATGATACAAATTTTGTTCAAATGCACAACTGAACCCTCTTCATCACGTTTATTACTATTCATGGGACTGTCTTCATTGTTTTAGCTTCTGTACACACACTTAGGAAGAGACAGCAATTACTCCAAATCACTTGTAATCACAGCTATGTGTAGTTAATTAATTAAATTAAATCAAGAACAAATCCTTGTAAAATAATTTAGCTGAATTCACCAAAGCTTTGCACCATTCTGACTTATGTGTTTTAAAAAGTACCGTGGTGGTAGTGATGTGGATTGTGTTTAGAAACAGGATGTCATCATGCAAGATAAGGCTCCTGAAAAACTCCAGATTTATAGGTTGCATACAATAAAGGAAGAGCAAGCAGCGGGTCACCGTGCAGGAACGAGTGTCTAAGGCTTCAATCATTTAAACATCTTGCATAAAGAAGGCAAGTTCAAAGCAGAGAACAATGGAAAGAATCCCAAAACAGGAAATATCTGTTACAAACATTAGAAATGCAGGAGATGATCCAGGTGCAGTCACATACTGACCAGGAAGGAATATTAGGCTTTGTTGCAGAGAATAACAAATCCCCAAAGCATTCAGCTTGATATGCAGCTGCAGAGCAGAAGACAAACAAAAATTATTCCAGCAATAAAAAAAAAAATACAATAGAAATCAAAGGATATAGTTCTGCTTCTAAAAATAACACTGCTCATTAGGCTTCACCTAACAGGCAGCATGCAGCCTGCTTACTGTGATTTAGAGATGCTGTGCACATAAACTACAGCAGTGCCTGAAGGCATGCAGCATTTGGCAGGAGGGATATACATTTTGGTGTTTATTAGTACCAGAATTAAACAATAAAAGGCTGTGAATGCAGTGAGCCAATGTAATTATTTCTTAAATGTCTCTGTTTGGTGGGAAGATAGTTAAAGAGTACACAACAGAGATCAGGAGCAAAGCAGGGGCATGTAGCAAAGACTTTGGCTGATCAGAAGGCTTCTGAGACTGCTGGGTCAATTGACTTTACAGGTTGAAACACCCACACACAAATCCCTTTCCATGACAGCAGGATTTAGATCTTACTTGACATTTTTCTTAGTTCATGGCAGTCCTATTTCAACAAAGAAAGCAAATTAATTGGATTTTCACATACAGCTAAAAGACCCAGTTGGGGAAGTAGGGATCCAAAATGATGAGAGAGTAAGCTAGTGGGAGGCAGATGAGAGGATACTCATCCCCTCTCTGCTGTGAGGGATCCAGCAGCTGCAGCGAAAGGGGCAGCTCCATGGGACTAGGCAGCAGCAGGGCTGCTATCCCTGAACACCAATACGTGTACAGGAGTAGGTCACAGCTCTGCCTTCTCTCCTCCTCCTGAATGCACAAACACTAGTGAAGGCTTCATACCACCATACTTCCCACTGTGAGCTGAAAAAGGAATTAAACAAAGAGTAAGGCTTTGCCCAGTAGCTAAGAAATTTGTAGGACAAGTGCATACACCTTTGTCAGGGCTGCAGAAGTGGAAGCCAAGTATTTCTTCTGACGTAGTGAGAGAAGTCTAGCACCAGACAAATACTTTCCTCCAAAACACAGGCTAGTGGAATGAAACAAACTCTCATAAAACAATCACAAGGCTGCTTCCAGTAGATAAGGAAAATAAAATATAGGGAAAATTACCAGAGTCAAAGAAGAAATAGTACTGGTCCTAGAAGGAAAATGGGAAAGGGAGAAGAATCCTGACTTTCCAGATATGCAAGAAAATTCAGCATCAGTCCAGCTTCTCTGAACAGCAGATGAAAGCCTTTTCTGTTGGACTGACCTGATCCCTTCATGAGGTGAGCTGAGTCAGACACAATGCAAGAGAAATGCCAGATGACTGCTGCCATGTGTAAAGCTGCCGATCCCTCTGTGACTAGTCACTATGAGCCCAAATTCAGCTAAGGACTGACTCAATTTGAAGTTTGCCACAGCTGGAATGAAGAGCTCACCCAAGGCTTCAAACCCAGAAGTTTAAATATAGGTTCCTAAATATGTGCAACTTGTTTTTCAAAAATGTGGAGATCTGTCAGCTCCCATATGAATATCAGAAGTCTGCTACAAGTTTCAACCGGGATTCATCTAACCTGGTCTTGAACACCCCCAGGGAGGAGGCATCCACAGTTTCCCTGGGAAGCTTGGTCCAGAGTCTCACCACCCTCCTACTGAAGAACTTCTTCCTAAGATCTAGTCTAGCCCTACTCTTCCTGAGCTTCAAACCACTCCTCCTTGTCGTATTGCAAGACACCCTATGAAAAGTCCCTCTTCAGCCTTCCTCAGGATCCCTTCAGGTACTAGAAGGCAGCTCTAAGGTGCTCCCACAGAAGGACCAGAAGACAGCCACAGATAGAAGGCACAGTGATTTTTATTTTCTATTGTCCCTGGATTATCTGGCAGTAAATTACTGACTGATCAGCTTTAGGCAATCTAAACAGGGAGCTGAGAGCCCTGGTAATCCCTTAGACTATATCCCATCCTGGCTGGTCTGGAGAAGCAGTGAAGAAAGAGATGTTCAAGCCTCAAGTCTACCAAAACAGATGTTTTGGCAGCTGGAGGAGTGTCTGCTCATTTCTGTGGTGCTGCAGTGCTTTGCAAACAGTACATGAAACAAGCTGAAAAGGAGACAAATTGGATAGCAAATGCTCACAAATCCCTGGCCATCGACCTACCTTTCTGACTCCAGTGTAAATTTGGATTAACGCCTTGAAACCAGCAGAATTCTAATGCAAGAATTGGTGCTTGTGCACTTGCAAGCTACTGAACAGCCTTGGCTCTGTCTCAGGCCACATTCTGGCACTCAGGATGCTGAGTGTGGTCTTATATAGTTTGGAAAACAGGAAATTAAAAGGAAATTTCAGAAAGAGGATTTCCTGAAGGAAGGGGCACGCTGAAGATTGTAGGAGGCAGATTCTTGAAGGGCTGTTTGAGCTACTGTTCATGAGGATGGAAATACACCTTTGAGCTAAAAGTGAAAATTAATATATAGTTTATATACATTCCATTAATTCAATTATAAAAGTTGAAATAAACAAAATATATCATGAACCTATTAGCACAAAGTGATTACTCCTTATAAGCCAAATATCACTTGGAAAAAAGGAAAGGCAGCTCAGGTTTCAGCTTTAGATTGTCTACATATGCAGAATTAATTTCTAAATGACACACCAGATTTCCTTTACTGCATCATTAAAAACCCCTGGCTTTGTTATGCACAAACACTGAATCCTTAGCTTTGCCTAGAGGTTGCTATTTTTACAGCTGTGTGCTAGCTGCATTTTACTTCTCCAAACACTAACCTGCAGTTGATATCTGAAGTAGAGCATCAGCGAATGGCACACCTTTGGAAATTAGCCAGATTGGATATTTCTACATACAGCTCTGTAATGAAATTTCCAGGCATGGAATGTGATGGGTGATCCTATTTCTGCCTGCCTGTCCTCCTCACTCAGGAGATAGCTAAGAAGAAGTTTGTTATGTGAAACTAGAATAGCATCCTTTAAAACACGTTATCAGCTCTCTTCTGGTATGCACAGTGGTTTGCTTTAGAATTCACTAGAAGATAATCAGGACATGCAGCCAGGGCTGAATCATGAAATCACACAGAATCACAGAATCTTGGAGGTTGAAAGGGACCTCAAAAGGTCATCCAGTCCAACTCCCCTGCCAGAGCAGGATCATCTAGAACAGGTCACACAGGAACACATCCAGGTAGAGTTTGAAAGCCTCCAGAGAAAGAGACTCCATAACTTCTCTGGGCAGCCTGCCCCAGGGCTCTGGCACCCTCACAGGGAAAAAGTTTTCCCTTCTGTTCCCATGGCACCTCCAGCTTGTACCCATTGGCCCTTGTCCTGTGATTGGACATCAGTGAGCAGAGCCTGGCATTTGTCCTCCCCACACTGCCCTGCACATCTTTATCAACACGAATGAGGACACCCCTCAGGCTCTGCTAAAGAGCTCCAGTTCCCTCAGCCTGTCCTCAGCAGGGAGATGTTCCATAGCCTTCGGGATCTTCGTGTCTCTGCGCTGGTCTCTTTCAAGCAGTTCCCTCAGGTCCTTCCTGAACTGGGGTGCCCAGAACTGGACACAGTATTACAGATCACAGAATCACAGAATCACCAAGGTTGGAAGAGACCTCAAAGATCATCAAGTCCAACCTGTCACCCAAGACCTCATGACTAAACCATGGCACCAAGTGCCACATCCAATCCCCTCTTGAACACCTCCAGGGATGGTGACTCCACAGCAGGGCAGACAACCTCTCTTTGACCTACTCACCACACCTCTTCTAATCCACCCCAGAACACCATTGGCGAACTTGGCTGGCTCATGGGCATTCTGTTGTCCATCAGGACCCCCAGGTCCTTTTCCCCAGAACTGCTGTCCAACAGGTCAGTCCACAACTTACGCTGTTTTGTACATGCTTATCAAACAGAGTTATTTGTAACCCAGTGCATGTGTATTTATATTGTTTCTGTTAGGGAGAACAAATCAGCCACTATAACATCTTAATTAGAAATAATAATAATTTTAGACCTGTAATTGAAGGGAAGTCAGTGGGTCCTCTCTGCTTCTTTAACTAAGAAATAAGCTGGAACAATTTCACACTCCTTAGAAAGAGCAATCTTAATATTTGAAGAGACTTCATAATGTCTATATTTAGAAAAAAAAAATTACTCCAGGAGAAAATCATCCAGACAGAACATGCTCTTAAAGACTTAAATGTAGGTTTAGTTTTTATAATTGTTGACTGAGCTCTGGGAAGATGCATCAATTACTAAGAATAGACCTAAAGTAAAATGTGTAGGAATAAATTTGACTTTCAATGGCAGTTTCATTTCCATAAAGACAGCACCATTGAGGGGATACACCTAAAATTAGGGAATGTATTTACAACTCCTTCAGCTGCATTTGCATACTACTGTATCAGCCTTCCTTGTTCCTGTTAGTTAGAGCTCAATCTGATCTGGAGGCCTGAACTGAAAAAGCCAAATTCAAATTTTGTCACCTGGGAATTTTCCTTTCAGAGGTATTTAAGTTCCTCACTCTCCTTGAAATAAGTCATAGGATCATAGAACGGTTTAGCTTGGAAGGGATCTCAGTGATCATCTACTCCAATCTCCCCATCATGGCCAGGGACACCTCTCAACTAGACTCAGCTGCTCAAGCCATCATCCAACCTGGCCTTCAACACCCCCAAGAAGGAAGCATCTGCAACCTCCCTGGGCAATCTGTTCCACAGTCTCACCACCCTCCTACTGAAGAACTTCTTCCTAGGATCCAGTCTAACCCTGCTCCCCTCAGCTTCAAACCACCACCCTTGTCCTCATGAGAAGTCCCTCTGCCACCTTCCTGTAGAATCCCTTCAGGTATTGGAAGGCAGCTTGAGGGTCCACCTGAAGCCTTCTCTTCTCCAGGCTGAACAACCTGAGCTTCTTCATCTCCTTCCCCCATTATTTCTAGTTGGAGGCTTTCTTCCAAGCAGCTTGACAGCCTGCAGGGAATGTTTTTCCCTATTTGGTTAGGTTGATCCTACATCTTCCTAGCAGTTCTCAGTCCTCAAAGAGGACTGTGAGTTTATAAAGCAAATCCCTATCACCAACACCAGCTGCTCAACCAGTTGTTGACTCTTAGTGTCCATGTACAACAGATGTGCATGAATAATCTCACAGTAATGATGCTGCCTAATTGCAGCTCTGTCTCAGGGCATAGGCTGATGGGCCTAATTCCTGCTCTGAAGTAGACCCTGATGCTGCGAGTTTCGATACGTCATCTGGGGCAGAATTCAATCCAGTTGTAGTGGAAAGGCAGCCCTTACAAGAGGAGATCTTCCTCTTAGATTTTGATGGGCATGCCCAGCATTGAGGAACAGGTTGTTCCTGAGGACTCCAGACTAATTAAGACAGTACCTACAGAGTGGTGTAAGGAATATTTGTTAAGATGATTAATTTTTGTTTAAGTGAAGCAATCTTGATTTTTAAAGCACTTTGGTCCCAAGAGAAAACTTCGTAAGTAGGTCAAAAGCCAACATGACTGTAAATGTGTGCAATTTTAAGGAAATATTCATCCCAAGTCCAGCTTTTTAAACTTATTTCCACTCTGCTAATGACTGAGAAAGCATTGTTATTGTTAGTATTAATAATATTTCTAATCTGAGTGTAATTAAAACAGCAAAGCAGCTGTAGAACTTCAAAATGCTTTCAGTCGTTATCATTTCACCAAAGTTGCTGCAAGTAGATTCCCTTTCTCATTGTGGCTAATCTTCATTGATTGGGAATGAAGAAGCAGCAGTAAATTCCCAAATGCCTGTATTCCACTGGAAACAGCAATTACTCAATGCCTAGTAATATGCATTTCAAATGTGTTTGGCATTCATTCAATATTCATTGATTACTGTTATCAGCTCAACAAATTAAAATGCATCCGCAGGTAGGAGAGAATACAGAATCTGATATCCTGAGCAGAGAGAAACCATTGACTTTGCCATAGAGTTCAAAGGGATGTCAAGTAAATGGTCTCTCAAGTCAGTTGGTGAGTCTCTAAGCAGTGGTCAAAGGTAGATGTTTTCCTTTTCTTTAGACAAGAAAAGTACAACCTTAATTTATAATTACTTCAGCACATGATTGTATTGCTTCTGACTTTGTAGCCCTTCCAATAACCTTAAGGTGAACATCCCTAAGTACTTTTGATATTGGCTTAGAGTGTTCCTAAGTAGTCTTAGATACCATTTTTACCATGAGCTATAATGCAAAATATCTATATCATGTAGCCAATTAGCAGAGGAAGCAGTCTACCCTAAAGCAAAGAATGTAGCAAAGAATATGAAGAAATACAAATTCTTCTGTTTTCCTGCTGTCAGTCTTGGAAAAGTTAGGTCACCTTTCACAGGAGCTTGAGAAAATGTTCTCATCACATGCAACCTTGGGCAATGCAAACAAATAAAATGCCCTTCCCACAAAAGGATGACATCAAGGCCTTTCAGGGGTGTGCTGCGAGCCCCAGACACTTATAAATTAATCACAATAGTCTGCTGTGAAGGGCACTACATTGGGATAAACAATTTCAAAACTCATTTTAATCACTTAAGCAAACCTTCAGCAAAGGAAACCGAAATCACCTGGGAATTTTTAAAAACTTAGGCTGGGATTTATCTTTTCTAAATGCAGATAGCAGAAGAGAAGGCTCCAGGGGGGACCTTAGAGCTGCCTTCCAATACCTGACGGGATCCTACAGGAAGGCTGCAGAGGGACTTTTCATAAGGGTGTGTAGCAATGGGACAAGGGGGAATGGTTAGCAGGGTTAGACTGGATCTTAGGAAGAAGTTCTTCAGTAGGAGGGTAGTGAGACTCTGGAATAGGCTGCCCAGGGATATTGTTGCTGCCTCTTCCCTGGGGGTGTTGAAGGGCAGGTTGGATGAGGCCTTGAGCAGCTGAGTCTAGTTGAGAGGTGTCCCTGCCCATGGTGGGGAGGCTGGAGTAGATGTTCTCTGAGGTCCCTTTCCAACCTAACCTATTCTAGGATTCTCTGGTTGAAGCACATAATCAGCTGAAGTACTCACTCTAGTTATGTCTTTACAGCCAGCGGAGGCTCAGTCAGTGGAGCCTGAGACTTATTCAGCACAATAAAACATCCCTATAAATACCCACTTTGCTCTATTGTCCTCAAAGAAGACTTAAGGGCGTCTTGCTTAATTATGCATGTTTCTCTCAGAGATGCCTTGAGTTAGAATTCCCTGAGACATTAAAGAACAAAAGTCTGAGCTTATTCGAATCGGTCAGTTTAGCAAACAACATAGATCATCAGCTGCTCTGACAGAAGCCCTGAGCCTTTGGTAATCATTGTTCTGGGATGTGTCTCCAGCAATCAATAGAGAAATTTCATTTAGAGAGATCGACACTGACAGAACATTTTTTTTTCAAATAGAAAATTTGCTGTCACCTCTACTGCATCTCTCTCTATATTCCACTGTAAACCAGGAAAAATAGTTGCTTTTTCATTTATTTTTTTTTTTTCCTGGAGTATATTGGGGATGAAAAACATGTAAGGAGATTTAAAATTTGACGTGACAGTTCTTAAGTTCTGTTCGAATCAGTAGAGTCAAGCAGCAAAAACAGCATTAGGAACTAAACACCTTTGTACATCTGGCCTTCCACAAAGGGGGGAAAGGATCTATTTCAGCCAGGCCTGAATTTCAACCCTGAAAAATGCCATATTACTCTTTGAATATGAGCTTGGAATCCTCATTGGTATTTTTGGCTGGTTCCTGTATTGTGCTGCTGTCTGGCTGCGTTTACACAGGAACATATTGGTTTTCTCTTCTCCCTCCTCCTGCATCTCTCCCTTTCCAATACAAACAGCATGGAAGTATCAGCACTTAACAAAAAGAAAGAGGCCATAAGAGTGGGCCAGCCCCTGGCTCATGCACAGTGAAAATCTTTTTGCTTTTTGACAGGACATTCTGGAAACATCTACTTTTCATTTCAGGCCTTTCTGTGACAAAAACAAGCTCTTTCTGAGCCTATTAAATCATTTCAGATGAGGCCACTGACATGTTACATTTTTCTAGTGCCCCATATTGTCAGTCTTGCTCACCTTGGGAGAGAGTTAAAAGTAAACATTTACTTTTACCTGGTGTCTCTTGTGGATACCAGTCAAGCCTATTTTTATTTTAACAACAAAAAAGAAGGGGGGAAAAAAAGTAGATTTATGTAAGTGTGGCAACATTTTTTCCAGGAGATGTGAGTGTATGGCTGGCTTCACATAGCTGTGGGCCATTTTATCAACCCCCTCCTTCATTGTTATTGTAATGTAAGTCTTGCTGTGGCAGTATTTAAAGATTATAGTCAGGCTCATTTTGCAAGGGTCTATGAATAGGCTGTGGTTCACCTAAATTAGTGATTAAGTCAATCATTTAAATTCCCTTTAATGACTGAAGCATCCATTACAGGAGACTGGGGGGGGGGGAAAGCCACTAAACCCAGCTATCTTATATACAGGGGACACTTCCTGCCTGCTGACAAAAATGGGGCAAAGACAATGAAAGGAAATAAAATGTAGTGGTTCCTTAAAAGCACAAGGAATGAGCCTCTCCCTCTTGGATGAATAAGGAGAGCAGGAGCCATGGTGATGAAGCAGCTGCAGTAAAGGGTGCAGGAGCAGTCAGGTCTCTGTCAAATCCTGGCCACCAGATCTGGCTGGCTGCATAAGAGAAACATGTCAAACCTCAACCAGGAGATTACAGATTGTGCCTGGCTTGTTCAAGTGAAGACTCCAAGGACAGGTACTCTTCTAAGTGTCTGACAGCTTCTCCATGAACTGGTCCACGGACTATGCCATATTTGAACAAAACAGGAGAACACAGGCCCATGAATTTATCTTTCAATTCCCCTAGAAGAAAATATAAAACACAGTGTTCCTTTGTTTCTCTGTAAACAAAAGTGAAAGGGCATCTCCTTTGTCCCATAAATGCACACACAGGCCTCATGGTAAATCTTTGCTGCGAGGTGATGAAATAACATGCAAAGGTCATGCAAGGATAAGGTCAGCTTCAATTACTCTTGGGTGATTTTTTCATTACTTTGGCCTTGACTCTGCATGCTTTTTTGGTTCCTGTGTTTTAATGTGCAAGAAGTCTTAAATCAAGTTGTTTACAGTTCATAATGGTAGACAGGAGGGAAAAACCCAACGGGTGTTTGCTGTTAACATAGAGATGTTCCCCTCTGAAGATACACCAAGACAGCTATCTCTAGATAATCCTAACACTTTATAGTGAACAGAGTAAGTCTTCATTTTAGTTATCTCTGAGCTGACACTCAGGTCAATATGAGCATTTTGCTTCCAACTTTCCAAAACAATCCTTCTCATAGGCAGACCTGAGGATGTCACCCCAGGATATTCCTGCTGATTGCAATAGCACTATTGAGCGGGTGCTAAAACTGTGAGTAGAGGTGAAGCAGACTGACATCTAGAAAAGATCTGTTTAAGGGCTGAATATAAGAGGACATTCTGTGAGGAAGAAGGAAAAGGTCTACCTTGATTTTCCAAACAGAATAATGAACTCATGGCTGCTGGAATTCTGAGGTCCTGAGAGTATATCATATGCAACACATCTCAGACAGAAGCGCTGGAGTTAGAAGCGAATAGATCTTAGCTAGAAATAAGAAGAGAAGGAAAGATTGTGATCTTCAGAGATGCAGTACCATAAACAGTTAAAATCATATGTGCCACTGGTCTTTAGCCAAGTTCAAAAAAAAGACATTTCATGGAAAGTTACAGTTGTACAGGCTTACTACATGGGTATAATTAACATCAAACTCATTGTGGCTTTCCAGCTTTCCAGCAAGGAGTAAACTGCAGCTACCTGGAGCTCCCCCTTACTTCCTCACTGACTCTCTTTAGCTTGCCCAGCTTGCCTTAGAGCCTGGCAACGTATAATCATGTAATTCCACCTGTAGTTTCTGAGCTGTTGCTGCAGAGGATCCTGTATGACATTCTCTGGCAATATCCCCAGAATTCAGCTTTATTATTCATTCTGGCTTGCCACAAGGCCTCTGCTTCTTAAGCTTCCTGCTTCAGTGTCTTCCAGACAAAGAAATAAATTTGAGACAGGAGAAAGGTGAGATAAGAGTAGTGGTTCACTGCTAAGCAAAATTCACCATGATTTGTATGAAAATGTGGGTACCACCAAAGCTCTGATATAATCATTTTTTCAGAGGAAGGGAACATACAAGGCAGTAGGACCTGCTATGTACACCAAAGATTTTGGTATTTAACTGAATTTTAACATATGACTTATGATAGCACTTAGGGCACTGCTGCATTGCACAACATCATGCCACACAGAGGTACCCAAGTGATCTCTAAGAAGGCCCTACTGAGAAACTAATTAGTCAAGGCAGAGCTCAGCACTAATTCTGCTTTACAGCTTATGGTATGGCACTGGCTCCTTCAGAGAGACGAATAAAAGGCAAACTGAGATGAAATAACTGGCCTGGGGAAATTAGAGGGTGGGATTCGTTTCACCTGACTTCAGACATCAACAACATAGACATTTAAAACAAAGCTGGTCCCTGGGGCTCCATTTATAGTCACTGGAGATAAATCTGCCCTTTTAGGGTGCCAATCATCTGCCCTATTTCAGACGTCTAATTTAGGAGACGATGAATTGCCCCCTGGATTCTATTGACTAGTTCTTCACTGACTATCAAGTGAGCCAGAAGCAAGATGCAGATGTCTCCAGCACAGGCAACTGCATTTAGTCAATATAATTCTCCCTTCAGTGTCAGTGATGAAGATGGGAATAGTACCTTTCCTTTATTCCCAGACCTGCATGCCATTCTGTAGAACATACCACCAATTTCTTGCCTCTCCTCATTAACAGACTTGCAATTATTCTGTATGATATTTAGAGGTTGTTCAATTATCATACAAATTAAAGTTTATTTAATGGACTAGTCAGGTAACCAAGCAGTTGGCTGGTATCAAAAACTAACATATTAAAAAGAAACAAGAAATCTAATTTCATTGTAATTAAAAATCCCTTCCAGGGTTTCGATTGCAGTCTCACTGGTCAACACCTCAATGGATTAAAACTTTGAAATCTGGATTCAGCTGTAAAAACAGAGATGAAGTCAAGCTGTTCTTGTGTCAGAAGACTCAGCATCATGCAATATAACCCAGTCATGAACAGTGTAAAGAGAAACACATCCCTTTGAGGCGTGTGAGATCCATTGCTACTACATGCGAATAGGTACTAAAAGCTCAGCAAGTATGGGCAGTGCTTTGTGAATAAAAGGTACAGGATCAATGAAAATGTGTCTGTGGTATCCTAGTTTCAATTTGCTGCAGGAAATGGAAGGTATTGAAGAAAGGATAAAGGAAGAACACTGTAGAAAATGTAGCAATTTTTTACTAAATACACTGAGGAGAGGCTTGGCTGCATATAAACAAATCTGTTGTCTACAAGGTAGGTGTCTGCATATTAGCAGAGTCAACTGATTCCTAGCCAATGCATTTGGTAGAGCACAGCAGAGTGTTGGGATGATCACAGAATAGATCTTGTTGGAAGAGACCTTAAAGATCATCCAGTCCAACCCTCAAACCAGCACTGAGGAGTCAACACTAAACCATGTCCCTAGTCACTGGGTCCACACACTGCTTGAACACCTCCAGGCATGGTGACTCCACCACTGCCTGTTCCAATGTTTGAGAACCCTTTCAGTGGAGAAATATTTCCTAACATGAAGACATAGGTGTCTGGGAAGGGTAAAGCAGGAGCTCCCCAGGCTCTGTTGACACCTTTGGGAACTTAGATGCCTAACCCGCCTGTAGACAGTCATGACATAAACTTCTGCCTTTAGCTGTTCCAGTGCAAAGCTCAACCCTCGGTGGCATCGCCCTGCCTCTGCCACAGTGCTCATTTTGGATTAGAGCCAGCTGTTTACAATTAGCTTTCAGTTGTTAATATATTTTATTCCCTGCTTCCTGGATGTGAATCACAGAAATTCAGAGGGCTGGAGCACACGGACAGGTGACTGGGATGTAGATTATGTTGTTTAATACTATTGCTCCTGAGAAATTACAGGCTAAGTGTCTAAAGTTGGTCATCAGAAATTAGTATAGGGATTTGACAGCTTTGTCTGTAATTTATCTTTTCTTCAGTTCTCCATCTGCAAAATGATGGTAATAATACCCTTAATTGCTAGGGCTGCTGTGAATGTAAATTCAGGATGTTTGTGAAGAATTGGCAAATTACAGAAAGAGCACCATAAAAAACACACAAGGAATTTAATAACATTGTATTCAGCTGAGGCTTTAGATTGTGATTAATAGACCCTGGAGCCATACATTGAATAAAGATGATAAAAAGAATTACTTAATAATTATCCATACAGAGAAGTAAAAATAATAGATGGCCATGTAATTAAAGTCTGTGTCAAAACTGTCATGCACTGAGGGCCAAACAAAGGGAGCAAATGAAATTTCCAGCATTTACAGTGCTATCAAGAAAATGAAACCATAAAGAGCCTCTAAGTATAGAAGAAAAGTTGTATCTCAGGGAAGGAGTCAAGGCTGGTAAGTCACCTTAGCATCACACAGCCTTCTCACTAAGAGCCTTTCTCACTAAGAAACATAAAGGTGCTTAGTGTCCCTTCCTCATCATTACTCTGTGGAGATTTTGTTCCCTCCTCTGTTCACTTCATTCCCTCCTCCTTCTTTCTTAGGCTGTGGTTATAAAGGTATTTTCTTCAGCAACTATTCCACCTTAGACTGCTGGACATTCCTTGCTGCCTACAAGACCCTGCCCATAGAGCTACATCAGGAAACAACAGGTCCTTGCTATGATCCAGATTTATCTTAGAAACCACCTGTTTTCTCCACTTTTATTTTCTGTGTTACCTTATCTCAGCTCTGGATTAACACAAAGCCTATGAACAGCAGCAGTAGCAGAGCTGGAGAGAAGATGTGGGGTGAGAATCATCCATGGGGTGAGAAGGAGCATCCAGGGAGGAGGGGGCACAAGGAGAAGGGTTAAGGGGAGCCACATAAGCCGGCAAGAAGAGAAAGGCCAGTATAAAAAGCACTGCAACCAGATGCCCCTCCACTCAAGGTCCATCTTTATAAAAGCCCCTGAGAAAGACAGGTGGCTCATGCAGAAAGTAGTTTGCATTTTAATCGTTTCTCTTTCCCAAACATAGCACGAAAGTGCTATCCTCAGCGACAAGAACTCCCCTGAGACTACACCTCGCTTCCCAGCTCTTGTGTACTGACTTCCCCTGGTGTGAAGGAAGGTTGAAGTGCCAGCTGTTAGGAGAAATAATTATTACAGCACTTCCTGCTAGCACTTCAGATTTTAGAGAGGAGGAGCAGAAGCTACCTGGTTCCACACAGGGTTTTTTGCATATGTTTTTACTCCTTACAAACTTTGCCTGGAGTCAGTGAATGAGCTTTTACCCTGAGGACTCAACACACCGTTGAGGGCTAGCATTACAGCGAGCACATTCCTGTAACTCACAGTCACAGTGTCATTTCAAAAGAGGCATGGGCTAACCCTTTCCCCATGACAGATATGGAAATTCTCTCACAGTTAAATCCCGTCCACACCTTCTAAACATTTCGAGTTATGTCGGTGCCTAGGAAATGCTGAGAAGTGTGGCTGGAGTCGAGATGACAGAACACAAAGAGAGCGAGCGCGATGTGCCGCGCTGCAGCCCGCAGTTAGCTGCGCAGACAGGGAGCATCATTTGCTTCTGTGCCTATGCACCACTCATTCCTATACAGCAGCCACCTCCTTGTCCTTGTGTCAATTGTCTGTCACTATCAGGGTGGCAGCTACCTCTGTGTGGGCATCTAAACACGCCGTTACCCTGCCATCCACTCTGCAGTTGCAGGTCTAGACAGACCATTAGCGACCATCTCTGAGACAACAGCTGTGGGTATTGGTTTCACAACGGGCTGACACCAACTGAAATAACAAACCTGCTCCTGCCTCACTTGCTTTCTATTATCCTTCCAAGACCTGATTAAAGCCTGTTTGATGCCGTATTTTTTTTTCCTGGCGTTGCTTCGTTTCGTTTTGCGAAATGTTGGCACTCAGGATAAAAATACAATTAAACTACGGCACAGAAGCAGATACCTCTGATCCCACCTAGCTTAGTAAGGAAGACAAAACAGGCACATTTAATCCACTATTTGTTCACTTACAATGTGCTAGTTTTAAGCTGTACACATTCCAGTGACTGAATGAACGTATGAGGAGTGCCAAAAATTAACGTATGAGTTACAATTATTGCCATACAAAGGCTGTTACAGTGCGCACCAAAAAACTCCAAACAATGAGGTCATGCCACCCCAAAACAAAATGCGTGGCTAAATCATAATGCAAGAAGAATTTTGAAGCACAGGCTCTCCACATGCACAGCCTGTGATTCAGTAGAGATTACAGCTATGTATTTGCAGAAAAAGAGATTTCCCCTCTTCCAGATTTCCCCCCTCACCCACTTACAATTCTTTTTTCTCCCCTCTTCACAACTTCTCCCCCTGCTTCTGCTGCCCTCTGCCTTTGCCTCTGCTTTCCTGCATATTGCCTGAGGACTATCTGAGCACTTTCATTCTCCCGAGGATTTATTTGCATAGGCATGAAGCTTATCTGAGATGCAAGTTTTACCCGTGGAAGTACGGTATTCATTTTGCACACAAACACGCAATACACCTCCCGCTGCCACCAGGTGTGCTAATACCGGTGGTCAGCGGTTTTTATCCTCTGAATGCCCTACAAATGTTAACTAATTAATCCTCAGAACGCCAATTTCAGTCAGGCATGTTTATCCCAATTTCTTAGGCAGAGGCAGGGAAGCTGAGAGACTAAGTGACTGCAAGACCTTCCACTGAAATCAGAGGGAAGAAAAACCAACCTCATGAGCTGTAATGGAACTTGAATCAGGTCTGAAGTGATCTGTCTACTGCTACCAAAATGTCAGGATTAGAGCAAAGTTACCTATAGCCAGGAGTTCCTGGGACTGACTTGGATCTTTTGGTCAGCCTTGAACTGGTCAGGCAGTTGGACTAGATTAACATGGGGGGTCCCTTCCAGCTGTACATGCTTCAGTCTGTTTTCTGTTCTATTCCATGCTACCATTCCATTCCATTCCATTCCATTCCATTCCATTCCATTCCATTCCATTCCATTCCATTCCACTCTATTCTATTCTGTTCTATTCTATTCCTATTCTATTTTATTCTTTCTTTCTGTTGTATTGTGACAGTTTTGTTGATGTGGGTGGGTTAAACCATCACATCTATTCCATTCCATTCCATTCCATTCCATTCCATTCCATTCCATTCCATTCCATTCCATTCTATTCTATGCCATGCCATGCCATTCTATCTCCTGTTTGATTTGTGCCTGGGTCAGACACATGCAGGCCCAAAGCTCCCAGTAGTGATGCAGCAGCAGCAATGCCTGCAGGGTCTGGGTGCTGGCAAGTGTGCTTGCTTTTACATTGCACCAATTCTGCAGCATTTCTTTGCATCTCTTCCACAGCAGGACACAGCAAGACAAAAATTAAATTTAAAAAAATGCCATCAGGTGACAAGGTGGCTTTTCATTTGTGAGGGGTCTCTGAGCCACGTACCGTGCCTCCACAGACAGCCGCAGCGTGAGATGTTTTACGCTGCAGGGAGAGGTCAAAGTGCTACAGCCCATCTCGCCTCCTTACAAACAGCCCCCACCCGCTGCTGCTCTTCCAGTGGTGACAGCTGAGCAAAACGAAGGCTATTTCTGATTTATAGCTGCAACCTGCACTGAATTATACTTGGGTGGCTTATTAATATGAAACACATTAGCAAGAGTATATTGTGTGTTTGCCACAGATGGAGAAATGAACTCTATCGATGACTGCAATCCATTCATTGTTTTATGAAGCCAGCATCCTCCAGAGAGCACCACAAAACCCCACTCAGTGTCTCTGAACACTGCATTTTACATTTAGATTTTCTGGCTTAGAGGAAAGATGTGTAAAATCACAAGCAGGCGTAGCATTCCCTACTGACTGGTGCATTTATGAAGTCTTTTGTGGCGTTATTACAGCGAGCATATGAAATACAATGTACATAAAGCCAGAAATAGGGAAATAAAAATGTCTGTATTTTTTTAAAGGAACATGGGGCTGGTATTCATGTTTTTTTTCCCACACTTTGGACTGGCAATGTCATGCTCTGTTTTCTGACTATGAAAGCACAAACTTAAAAGCCACAGGGAAGTAACATTTACTTGAGAGATCTGGGGTGAGATAGGCTTTTTGAGGCTTTAGGTCAGAGTTAATTTGGAGGTCTCCTGGTGGACTTTGTATATCCAGTCACACAGCTCTGGGAAATTGCAGGGGCTTGGGCCAAGCCTACAGCATTATGAACAAATGCTTATGGAGGTGTGTCCAGAATTGCCTGGAGGGCTGGCTGGAATGGTTGTAAAAGGTGGACCCAAACAACAAGCCAGCTGGATTATGTCATTCCTGACCAGAAGTTGTCCCCATGCCCTCAGGATGTATAAATGTTAGAACCAAGTCCTCTGGGTCTATCTGAAAACAAATGTGATAGGATAGATTGAAGTGATAGGATAGATTGAAGTGATAGGATAGATTGAACTTTACGTTTCTAGATTCAGCTTCCTACCATGGTCTAGGCAGGGGTACTGTAATCCCTGCAATACCCCAATGCAATCCTGGATGTTAAGAGAGCCTCAAGAAATGTGCACTGACTGGCTTGGTGCATTTCTTGCTTCCTATGGAGAGCTTTTCATGCTTAAACCCTATTACACTATGTAAGGCTGAGCTTTCAAATGATGTCTTTCACAAGACATTCACCACAGTTGGCTGCTCTTCATGTGACTGTAAAATGCCACAGTTTAATGAAACATCACTGACAAGAGAATTTGTTCCCCAACAAACCAAACCTCACTGTGAAGGTTCTTGTTCTTGCAGCCTTGCACCTCCACACCATGCTATAGCATTGTCACAGCAGAGTCTTGGACACAACTGCTGCTGGCTTGAGACTCAGCCCTTCTTCCCCCTTTCTTACCCACTGATTACTGAAGCTTTGGGATGCAAGAGGGGACCTGATAAGACACATGTTCAACCTGAGCAGCCAACGGGCACACAACATCCAGATCTGATTTCAGAGAGCCAGCCCAAATCCTCCAAAAACCACTCCAGACACCACAAAATGGTCGCTTACTAGGAGATTCACTCTTATAAATGCCCGTTCTGTGTTCTAAAAGCCTCTTTTTGCTCACAGGTCCTTACCTCAGGAGCAATAGCAGTTACTTTACTATGTGCAAAGAAAGATTTCTGAATTACAAATAAGAATTCAAAGCACTATTATCAACATAAACCATGAATCGAGTTCCATGAATCAAGTTTTCACATCCTTCTGAAACTGAAGTCAGAGCCTTATTTTGTGTACTGCAAGTTCCAAACCCTTCCAAAATCTCCCTAATTGCAGGAGAAACTTTGTTAGAAACAAGACAATAAAGGTTCAGCCTGTTTCAGGTGATTATATTTTATGCAAAAGGTGTTTAAATTTACCAAAGCAAGATACTCAGCACTTATATTAATCAAAAGGAAAACAATCAGCTAGATTTCCAGGTTTTGCTGTATCCTGGAAAGAAAAAAGTATCCCTATTCAGAAATCACTAATATTGTTTCTCTGTGTGTGTGAGAGAATAATGTATCTCTTGAACACTCATGGCTCCTGTGTTCCCAGGGATTGAGAATTTTATAGAACTTTTCACTGCTTTAAAATTAAAAAATAATCATTTCTCCTTTCAACTCTGTTTCCTTCAAGATGGTTTCTAGATGAGCACAATCTCACATGAGCACATGAGCAGCTGAACAATTCAGTTTGCATTATCAGAGACATGGCGACTGTCCTTGTGCTAACTCAGCCTATAGCAAATGCAAGGCTATGCTGTTTATCTTAAATTTCCTCCATTGTAAGCTAAGTCAAGTTGAATTGTTGTTGTTGCACCGGCAACTGTTGTGGCTCATATGATGTAGAGGAACTTGTACAACTGAAGCAGCTTTGGGCATCTGAGTCACTGACACAAGGGTCTTGCCTTTACAGCTGTTGGGAATTGCCCAGAGAAGTCGTGAGTGCACCTTCTCTGGAGGTGCTCAAGGCTAGGTTGGATGAGGCCTTGAGCAACTTGGGCTAGTAGGTTGGAAGCTGATGATCTTTAAGGTGCTTTCCAACCCAACCCATCCCAGGATTCTAGCTTGGCACTGCACCTGAGCCCACCGGAAAGTGTGGAGTGATTTGCCTGCTGTGGCATAGAAAACCTGTGGCAGGACAGGGAATCCATGCAATGCCATGGTGAAAGTATCTGGTGTTCCTAAGACAACTTGAGCTCTCAGTGTGCACTTGCAGACCGGAAAGCCAATCAGATCCGGGGCTGCATCAAGAGAAGTGTAGCCAGCAGGTCAAGGGAGGTGATTCTCCCCCTCTACTCAGCTCTGGTGAGACCCCACCTGGAGTACTGCCTCCAGTTCTGGAGCCCCTATTACAAGAGGGATATGGACGTGCTGGAAGATGTCCAGAGAAGGGCCACAAGGATGATCAGAGAGTTGGAGCATCTCTCCTAAGAGGACAGATTGAAGGAGTTGGGGCTGTTCAGTTTGGAGAAGAGAAGGATCCCAGGTGACCTAATTGTGGCCTTCCAGTATCTGAAGGGGGCCTACAAGAAGGCTGGGGAGGCACTTCTTAGGATCTCGGGTAGTGATAGGACTAGGGGGAATGGAATGAAGCTGGAGGTGGGGAGATTCAGGCTGGAGGGGAGGAGGAAGTTCTTCCCCATGAGAGTGGTGAAGCCCTGGAATGGGTTGTCCAGGGAGGTGGTTGGGGCACCGTCCCTGTAGGTGTTTAAGTCCAGGCTGGATGAGGCTCTGGCCAGCCTGATCTAGTGTGAGGTGTCCCGGCCCATGGCAGGGGGGTTGGAACTAGATGATCCTTGTGGTCCCTTCCAACCCTGACTGATACTATGATACTATGAACTTTCACTCTAAGCAAAACACATTTTTTCTTTTACAAGGAGGGCAAAGATAGGAATGACCTTGGCTCTGTAGCCTAACACATTGCTGCAAACAGTGATGAAGACAGCCCTACCTTGGCATAAGATTCCCCTGAAGAGGATTTTCCTGGTTTATTTTCTACTTTTTGTCAGTCACAGTGGATGGAATTCTTATCATGGTCTGCAAAGAAAAGCTGTAAAAATAAAAAAAAAAAGAAAAAAAAAAGAAGAAAATAAATAAATTGGAAAAGCTAAATTATTTATACAATTTCATGTGCTGGATGTTTTGGTACAGTTGAGCCTTGCTTCTTCCTAATAGCATAAGACTATTAGGAATTGTAATACTCCTCAGGGGATGTAAGATTTATCAACCCTTGCAGAATGGGATGGAAGCCAAGGCAGGAGATTAAGGGATACTAGTTAAATTAATCAACCTTCTCTCCCTTTACTGGCCAGGAGAATGCAGTAAGTTGTTATTCATACATTTTACACAGTAGGAGAACAATTTGACCACAGCCATATGTTGAATTTGATATTAAACGCTGGATCTTTCCAAACCCAACTCCATAAAAATGTCAATAGTTGGGGTTTTTCCTCCTTTTTTTTTTTTTTTAGATGAATGGCTCTGTTCAATTTTTGAAGGCATTTACACACAAATAAAATGAAAAAGTGCTTTTCTTTACCAGCTTTGAAAAACACCTTCTATTTTAATCCTGGTTCAGGACCTTATCGAGCTTGTTTATGACTCCAAGTCTAAAGCAAAGATTAATGGAGAAGATGCAAGAGTTACAAATACTCCTTTTTTGTCATCTTATAGCAGAGGTGCTCCAGTCCTTGGATCATCTTTGTGGCCTCCTCTGGACTCACTCCAACAGCTCTGTGTCCTTTTTATGCTGGGGACACTAGAATTGGATGCTGTATTGGAGGTGGGGTCTCAGCAGAGCAGAGTAGAGGGGCAGAATTCACTCTTTTTCCCCTGCTGACCACACTCCTCTGGATGCAGCCTAGGTTAGGATTTTGTCTTCTGTGAACAATCTGACTACATTAAAAAAAAAATTATTTTAAAGTCTCCTTAACAGCAATGCTTCTTAAGACAACATTAAATCTTCCTCTGAAAAATACAGGGGGAAAAAAGTCTTCCAGTGAGAAGATAATGGTGTTTGCAATAGCAAAATAAGTCAATTGGAAGTGTAATGACTTCTATACAATGTCAACAGAAGCATTTGGTTGATACACTCATATAATGCAAAAGCCATTCTCCTGACATTGTACCAGTTGCTGTTACAGTTTACATGAGTAAGGGCCTGTAAAAATTCATTTTTCCACTCTATTATACCATCAGAAGTGTTTTCTGTGAGTGAAACCCTTTCTAATGCACATTTATTATAAGCCAAAGACAGTAACACTGACATTAAAACAAGTAACCCTATTGCTTTCCAGTTTTTCTCCAGTATCTACTCTGCATTCTTGTGCACTTTCATAGAGCATCTGACCTGAAAGGGCATGATGAAATCCTCTCTTGGAGGGACACAAACTCTGCCTGAATTTTCTACATGCAGATAGCAAAGGTATTCCATCCACAAAGAAGATCCAAGGGCTGCAGCATCTCTCCTATGAGGACAGGCTGAGGGAGCTGCGGTTGTTCAGCCAGGAGGAGACTCTGGGGAGACATTAGAGCTGCCTTCCAGTACTTGAGGGCATCCCAGAGGAAGGCTGCAGAGGGACTTTTCATGAGGGTGTCTAGAGACAGGACAAGAGGGAATGGTTTGAAGCTTAGGGAGAGCAAGGTTTGGCTGGATCTTAGGAAGAAGTTCTTCAGTATCAGGGTGGTGAGACCCTGGAATAGGCTGCCCAGGTTGCTTCTGGCTGCCTCCGCCACGGGGATGTTGAAGGCCAGGTTGGATGAGGCGTTTAGCAGCTGAGTCTATTTGAGAGGTGTCCCTGCCCATGGTGGGGAGGTTGGAGCAGATGTGCCCTGAAGTCCCTTCCAGCCTGAGCCATTCTGTGATTCTGTGATATAGTGTGTGTGTATAAACCAGACAGCTAGTGACTGCTTTTTCTTTCCAAGAATGCTTAGGACTTCATTAATTTGCAAAGCTCATTTCTCACAGTTTATTAATCCAACATTGCTGAATCTCCTTTCCTTGCAATATTTTTATTACCTGTTATATTCAGAGGATGGGTTTCCCCTGGGAATCATCAAAATTCACATTTATATTTGCCAGATACCCTCTGTTTCTACAGCTCTGTCATGCCTGAGTGCTGATTGGACCTGTGAAGCAACAGTGCTGTTTTCTCTGTGCATATGGTATCACTGATTACTTTTAATCGCTGACCCACAGGCTGTTATCCCAAAGATCAGCAACTTGCAAAGGGCTCTGCTGTGCTGGCAAGACTATCAAGAGAAGTTAGGCATCTAATCTACAGAGATGCTTCTGTAACCCTTGTCTGTCACCTTCTGTCTTCTAAGGTACCTCAAAAGGTACATAAATCTGGCCTTTGATCTACAGGTCTTCCTTCATATTGTATTACAGCAGCACCTACTCAACCATGCTCAAGGCACCATACAAATTCAGTGAGAGATCTCTCTCATCCTGAATAGCTTAAAAGACCTGTTCTAAGCTATATAAAAGGAATCTCAGAATGGCAGGGGTTGGAAGGGACCTCCAAATATAACCCAGTCCAACCCACCTGCCAAAGGAGGATCACCTAGATCAGGTCACACAGGAACACATCCAGACAGGTTTGGAAAGTCTCCAGAGAAGGAGATTCCACAAACTCCCTGGGCAGTCTGTTCCAGGGCTCCAACACCCTCACCATAAAGAAGTGCCTCCTCATGTTGAGGTAGAATCTCCTGTACTCCAGCTTGTACCTGTTGTTCCTTGTCCTGTCACTGGGCATCACCAAAAAGAGTCTGGCACCTTCATCTTGCCACCCACCCCTCAGATATTTACAGATGTGCCCCCTTGCCTTGGTCTCTTGATCTTTCCATGAAGCACTTAACCATTTCTGCCTCCTGAGATCTTCACTTTGACTGCTCCAAAGCAGTGACAGACTTTTTGTTTTCCTTTCTGAAATGTATTCAGCATCTGTAGTGAGCCACAGTTGTTACCTCTCTCAGCTGTATACACATACTGGTGGTGTTTGATATTCCTGACACCAGGAGCACACTATTTCAAACACGGAGCAAAACAATGGGGATTACTTCACTCTCTCCATATTTTCTGCTTCCCAGTCAGAGAAAAGTACTTGAAAAGCATGAACATGATGTTTAAAAATAGTTCTGCAGAAATATTCTTCTGAGATCAGAAGAAACTTCCATATTTGGAAGAGCCTCCAGTATGTTCTGCCAAACTATTTGGCGTTTCTTTAGGTCAAGGCAACCCTGGGCTTTGCTGCTGTTCCCATAATGTGCTATAGACGGGGTGAAAGTGCTCTCCTGTCATTTCCAGTTTACAGTACACTGTGTGCTAGCGAGTATGGAACATGCCTTTGCAGACCAAAAATCTCAGTAACTACAACAGCACATTCTCCCCTGTTGTACTTGTATTTCCTGTGGGTATCCATGCAGACCAGGCAGACTTTTTTTCCTGGAAAAGTACAGGATTTCTCTCCTTTTTTCCTTGTTGACTCCCCTCCACCCATCCATTCACAAAGATTCTTTTTCATTTCTTAAAGGTTTCATTTTAAAAGACTTGGGAGAAAGTAGTGCAAAACAACAATGTTCCATCTGTCTAGATTCTTTTCCTTCCCTCATTTTGTTCTCGAGAAAAGACTCAATTACACTCTTTACTTAATATCCTGTTTGCTACCAAGCATTTCTGTTCAGGAGCATTCCTGCTAGTAGTACTCAAAGTGAGTAAAAGCTCCATCAAGTTGAATTGGGTTCAACCAACAAGTTGGGATATCCCTACATTTTTGTCTGCTCACACCTCTTTGCATGTCCAAAGAATGAAGTGCCACTGCAATGCTTCCAAACATTGTGATACATCACTCTCTGAATTAACTCAGTCCCTGTCTTAAAGTCTCTTGCCCCACTCTTTGGGTAGTTAATTGCCATACTGGTATAGCACATTTGTCACTAGCCCACACAACATCCTTGTCTCTAAACTGGAGAGAGATGGATTTGATGGATAAGAAATTGGCTAGATGGTCATGTTCAAAGGGCTGTGGTCAGCAGCTCAATGTCCAAGTGAAGATGAGTGATGCTCCTCAGAGGCAAGTATTGGGACTGACTTTATTTAACATCTCTGTTGACAATGGACTGTGGGATAGAGTGCACTCAGAAGATTTCCCAACACCAGACTGAGCGGGGCAGTTGAGGTGCTGGAAGGAAGGGATGTCATCTAGACGCACTTGGGCAGGCTTGAGAGGTGAGCCTGTGCAAATCTCATTAAATTCAACAAAGTCAAGCTCAAGAACTCGCACATAGGTTGAAGCAATTCCAGCACAAACACAGGCTGGGAGATGAGTGGATTGACAGCAGCTCTGAGGAGAAGGACTTGGGAGTGTGGGTGGATGAAATCCTGAATTGAGCCATCAACGTGCATCTGCAACCCAGAAAGCCAATCACATTCTGGGCTGTGTCAAAAGAAGTGTGGCCAACAAGTCGAGGGATGTGATTCTCTCTCTCTTCTCTCAAAAGCCCAAAGTTAGGAAATAAAATTTGCTTCAAGGATTAAGTTGAGTGTCTTTTGGCCAATAAAGTATTGGACGGAGAGCATAAGCCTCCATAAAAGTCTGTGTTCTGACACTGACTTCTCTGGTCCTCAGGCCAAAGAGAAGTAGGCAACTTCCCATGATGTTTGGAGACATTATCAGGCATATCACACAGTATCACAGTATAACCAAGGTTGGAAGAGACCCCAAGGATCATCAAGTCCAACCTGTCCCAACAGACCTCACGACTAGACCATGGCACCAAGTGCCACGTCCAATCTCCCCTTGAACACCTCCAGGGACGGTGACTCCACCACCTCCCTGGGCAGCACATCCCAATGACGAATGACTCGCCCAGTGAAGAACTTTTTCCTCACCTCTAGTCTAAACCTCCCCTGGCACAGCTTGAGGCTGTGTCCCCTTGTTCTGGTGCTGGGTGCCTGGGAGAAGAGACCAACCCCTTCCTGTCTACAACCACCTTTCAGGTAGTTGTAGAGGGCAATGAGGTCACCCCTAATCCTTCTCTTCTCCAGGCTAAACAATCCCAGCTCACTCAGCCTCTCCTCATAGGGCTTGTGCTCAAGGCCTCTCACCAGCCTTGTTGCCCTTAATCATAGAACCATAGGCCAAAAGACAACTTCATTTGTATTTTGCATAACCATTTATTAGTTAGTAAAAGCTGTGGGAGCACCAAGGCCTTAAGTAATAATGAGGAATGTCTCCAATGCCAGCCCTTGGTTCAAGGGTGTGCTCTGAAGAAAGGCAGCATAGACCATGATGGTGAAGGCAGTGGAACATCTCCCTGCTGAGAACAGGCTGAAGGAGCTGGGGCTCTTTATCTTGCAGCAGTGGAGCCTGAGGGGTACCCTCATTCCTATTGATAAAGATGTGCAGGGCAGTGCGGGGAGGACAGAGCCAGGCTCTGCTCAGGAATATCCAGTGATAGGACAAGGGGCAACGGGTTCAAGCTGGGGCAAAGGAGGTGCCATGGGAACAGAAGAGAAAACTTTTTCCCTGTGAGGGTGGCAGAGCCCTGAAGCAGGCTGCCCAGAGAGATTGTGGAGTCTCTTTCTCTGGAGACATTCAAAACCCACCTGGATGTGTTACTGCATGACCTGTTCTGGGGTGAGCGTGCTCTGGCAGGGGGGAGTTGAACTGGATGATTTTTGTGGTCTCTTCCAACCCCTAACATTCTGTGATTCTGTGAGTATCACAAGACTTCCCAGCAAGCCTTCCTTCAAATTCCTAGTGGGCACCCACTGAATCTCTCAATTCAGTAATTCAGTTGGTTGGAGAGGTAATACCCATTCAGGACAAAACTGAGCCTTGTGCAGCAGTCAGTGCAAATTTCACTGTGTTGGGTTTTTTTATTCCTGTACCTAGAAAAAAAAGTCAGCTAGGGTGAGGGTTCAGTGCTTGCCTTGCAAGGGGAAAAACATTAAGTGCTTGGTATTATGACTTTGGGTTTGCTCTGACTTGATGACTGATGACAATCCAAATGTAAGAAAATAATGTAACATCTTATCTGCCAAGAAAAAATAATTGGTTTTAAAATCTTAGGTAAACTCTGTGTTTTACTGACTAAAATGGGATTGGGGTGAGGTTAAAATGGGACTTGGAACTATTCAATTACTTGAATTTACACCAGCAAAATCTGTGATCTTTTTTCTGCAGTCTTGATAATTTAATTGGGGTCTTAATCTGCTAAATATTCAATTTGCACTGAATTTCAGTGGACTTCAGATGTTTTTACCTCCTTAGGCGCCTTTGACAATCTCTCTTCACACTGAAATACGGCTTATACCCAATCCTGGAGGTGACGTGAGGTACAAGGACAGAATGGCAAATGTTTCTGCTGCTATATGTGACAACATTCAGGTGTTGAAACAGTACTGACAAGTGGGATAATGTTGTTTCCAAAACTGTGTTTGTGGCAGCTTAGATGCACTTAGCTCAAATCCTTTCCACTGTGGACTAAATTGCCTGAACTTGTTTGACACATGCCTTTGGCCAAGAGCACTCACATTTGCTGTGGCTTTGATGCATGGTAGCCTGTTACTTCGAAGTCACTCGACTGAATGTCTGACTCTACCTCATCAGTGTCTCTTTAGCTCTTAAACCAGAAGGAGCCAGTTGGGAATGAGGGAATATTCTAAAGGGACCGAGGATTTACTGTTTCTGAAGGTTTGTAACTGAGCCTTCTGACTCTTGCTGCAGCTGATGAGCAAACACTGAGTAGCTGGATGCCCTCACACCCTCCAAGGCCTTTGAGTAATGACTTGAGATGCTCACAAGACCAGAAAGCACTGCAGGCCGACCAGCCAGCTGTCATTTCCTTCTGGATTAAAGCCATCACAAATCCTTTTGTTCACATGAGAAAATTGTTGGTCTGTTGTTTTTACCAATCCTTCTACCTTTACTCTTGACAATAAAGCATCACCAGCTGTAAGCTGGCAGCTCTTGCTGGTCCTTTAGAGTACTGAGGTATTCTAATAAACACCACCACTCACAGCAGCTGAGCCAAGGAACATAATCAATGAATGCAAAGCACTGCCAATTGCTATAGATTTTGTCTAGGACTTGTAGAATGCCACTTCCAATACTTTTTTTTCCCTTCTCTGATGCAGTACTTACTCTTGGGCTTTCACATCACTTTAAATGAACGTGTCCTCACTGTTCCTTTGCTTTACTTTCCCTTCTCTTCTAAGAATTGCTGCTTTTATTTTCCTTGCTGGATTACACCAGAGCCAGATTTGATCAGAGAACATATATAGTACAGATTGTACTTTCAGTTGGGATGGAGAGGGAGCTATACATAAAACTCAGTTATGGATAGTATGACTAATGAATATGCCGTGCTATGAGTTCCCTGCAAAAGAGCAACTCTCACAACCCAGCCTTTATCACATTGTTTTGGTTAGCCATCACTCTGTATTTACTGTCACTGAGGCTAGGAAAGACAGCTTCATTTCTCAGCATTGTGCATATGCATCTGTGCTGGAGCTGGCAGCACAACATGTTCTTCTCCATTTTCCTGCATGTTTCATAACCTGTTTTCATTTTATAGTACTCCAGTCATTTATTCTCTCTAAATTAAAGTGGAATGTCTGTTCCATAAGTGGGCTACCTTGCACATTATACTCCACTTCTAAGGAAGCGTAAGGGATTATATTAGATCTTACACAACTCTCACCAACGCTTTGAAGGTCTTAGAAATCCAATAGTCTTAATCATAAAATCCTAGAATGGCTCAGGTTGGAAGGAAGCTCAGAGATCATCCACTCTACCCTCCCCACCATATGCAGGGGCACCTCTCAACTAGACTTGGCTGCTCAACCTGGCCTTCAACACCCCCAGGAAGGAGGCAGCCACAATGCCCCCAGGCAACCTATTCTGGAGTCTCACCAACCTCATACTGAAGAATTTCTTCCTCAGATCCAGTCTAACCCTACACTCCCTCAGCTTCAAACCATTGTCCTATTGCTATACACCCTTATTAAAAGTCCCTCTGCAGCCTTTCTGTAGGATCCCTTCAGCTATTGGAAGGCAGGGATACTTAGATGACTTATTAAGAGGCACAGGTTTAATTCCAAGCCATCAGCTAGCTACAGGCCTTTGGTTACGTTTTTCAGCCTCTGTAAAGTATGCTCTTTGTATCTGCTTATACATGGGGCAGATTTACTGGACATTCAAGAAAAATGTTGCTCCCTCCTTAGCCTTCTCCAGTCTGTGAGCTTTCAGAAGGTAAGAAAATGGCTGCATCACTGCTCAGTCTCTCTTCCTTCAATATGTTTTCCATTCTTTCTCACAAAAGCTGTGCCTTTGTTGCTTAGGTGCTCATACTTCAGATGCTTGTTCTTTCAGCACATAAATACCCACTATCTAAGCTTCAAAGTCTTCCCTGGTGCAAGATGGGGGCCCTTCATGCTGACTTAACTGCTCAAGGGGAATTTGTTTATCCTGTTAGGAGGTCTTTAGGTAAGAGCTAGGCCCCCATAAGGGCACTTCAGTATCAGATTGTTGCAGAAGAGAACAAGTACTTTTCTGACTGGCATTTATAACAATTGCTGCAGTTGGGCCCTGAGTGCCTCTTGAAGTGAGAGCTGAAGGAAGAGCACAAAAGTTTTGCAGGACTACTTAGTCTTTAGCATCTTCCTTTCCTCTGGATCTGCGCTCCTTTTGCATTTATCTCCCGTTAGAAAGGCAGCGGCAATAGCAAGGAGATATTGAAGTTCAAGGCAAGGAACTTCCAACAGACTCTCATTCAAGGTCTACCAGGGGAATCTCTAAGACAGAATCATCCACTCAAATAGCAAATATGTTTCTTAGCAAGACAATCCAACTGCAAGAGACTGGGAAGTCCCTGTCTTTTCAAATTAATGCCACACAGCACCCCTCTTTTACATTGCTCATCCTCCAAACGTTTAATTGTTTCTCCTGATTGCTCTTCGTTACCCCTTCAGCCACTTCCTCATTTTGACTTTACTACGCAGAATCAGGTTGCTGAGAACAACAGAATTGTTCATATTTATGTAAAAGTGGCTGCTTCAGACCGAGGAAACAGGGGAGTATGGTGCCGAATGTGTAGGGCTGAGGTAGACTCAGTCCAATATTTCATCAAGCGATTAAGCCAGATCGCTTTCAGAGTTTAAATATTTAAAAGAAGAACACAATGTTATTCTTGGAAAGCTTATTATTTACACAAAGTAGTAGACTTTACCAAAAAAAAAAAAAAAATCAATTCTCAGGCTGTGGGAGTCAGCAGCCTCTTAGATTTTGTGCTTCTCTGACTCAGACAGATAAAAACACTTCAAGTCGCATTTTGGCTCCTTAGTGAAATCCTTATCTGGCTTGTTTGTTCCTCTACAAAAGCAACAACAAATCCATGGAAAGTCCTGTACTTAGCCAAGGTCTAACCCCTGTGCTAGGGAACACATTAGTCTGCTGTACCCCTCAATGCCAATGGAGCACAAGCTTCTGCATGACCAGACTAGAGCAGCTGTTACAGAATCAGAGAACCACTTCAGCTGGAAAAGACTTTTAAGATCAAGTCCAACTCTTCCCTGACTCTACCACGGCTGGTGCTAAATCATGTCCCTTAGCACAAAATCTAGGCATCTTCTAAACACCTCCAGGGATGGGGATTCAACCACCTCCTTAGGGAGCCTGTTCCAGTGTTTGAGAACCTTTCAGTCAAGAAGTTTCTTCTAATATCCAATCTAAACCTCCCCTGGGGCAATTTGAGGCCATTTCCTCTCATCCTTTCACTTGTTACTCGGGAAAATAAACCAATTCCCACCTTGCTACAACCTCTTTTCAGGTAGTTGTAGAGAGCCAGAAGGTATTCCCTCAGCTGCCTTCTCTTCAGACTAAACAACCCCAGTTGCCTCAGCTGCTCCTCACCAGTCCTGTTTTCAGACCTGTCACCAGGTTTGTTGTCCTTCCATAGACTCACTCAGCCCTTCAATGTCTTTCTTGTACTGAGGGGCCCAAAAATTAATGCAGTACTCAAGGTGTGCCCTCACCAGTGCTGAGTAGAGGAGGACCATCACTTCCCTGGTCCTGCTCATCACACTGTTCCTGATACAGACCAGGATGCTGGTGGCCTTCTTGGCCACCTAGGCACATGCTGGCTCATCTTCAGCTGTCAGCCAGTGCTCCCAGGTCTTTCTCCACTGGGCAGCTTTTCAGCCACTCTGCCCCAAACATGGAGCATTGCATGTGGTTGTTGTGACCCAGTGCAGGACCCAGCACTTGGCCTTATTGAATCTCATACAATTCACCTCAGCCCCTGGATCCAACCTGTCCAGCTCCCTCTGCAGAGCCTTCTCACCCTCCAGCAGATCAAGCTTAGTGTCACCTGCAGATTTGCTGAGGGTGAGCTCAGATCCTTGACAAAGACAAGAGAACTGGCTCCAATACTGAGCCCTGGGGGACTCCAGCTGTGACCAGCAACCAACTGGGTTTAACTTCATTCCCCACCACTCCTTGGGCCTGGCCATCCAGCCGGGTTTTCACCCAGTGTAGTGTCCATCATGCTGTGTTCTGTACCTTTACAACACAGAGCTGTGGCAGCTGTGTATCACCTCCTCTGGGACAAGAACAGGATTTTCTTGTATGAAAAAAGATCAGGTACCCAGGTTAAGGTATTTCAAAATGTTTGTTGTTCTCTGTCAGAGTGACAGAGCACTTTAAGGTACTTTTGTTTATGAACTAAAAATGGAAATACCAGAAGTGCTGGGTACTTACACACATTATTGTAAATGGAAATTACAAGGAAAGCTCTGAAGAAAAAACATCCAGCACCACAAATTCCTAAAATGCATTCACTTGTTTATTTTCATTTTGCTTCCCTTTTCTTGCCCAAATATCCCAGCTCTGTAAAGACATGAAATAAGTCTTTATTAGATATTGCACAAATGGGAAAAAAAGATATCTCAGTATTTTGGAAGTACTTAAAACAGTGGGAGCCCCAGACTACAATTGTTCTGTAGAAATTACCCAAATAAAGCTCCCACTGAAGCCAATTATTTTACTATCATTTATACAGTTGTAGAAAATGAGCTACATGCTTTGCAGAACAAATAAAGAAAAGCCACGTGGTGCCTTTATCTCCTTCCCTGGTTTGTCTTACTCTCACAATTCATTGCATAAGAGAAACAAACCACGGGAGCAGAAGAGAAAGAAACACCATAAATGGCTATAGAAAAACTCTATAAAAACAACAGCTGGATGTGGCAAAAATCCCCTTTGTTGAAGTCAGACAGCTACTTATTTTTAAACATTTGACAAAATATTTGGGGGTTTGATTGACCAGCTGGTAAATCAACTGGAGTTTTACCTAAGTGGAGAGTAAATGAGGACTTGTGAATAAACCTGTTACAAAAGATTAGATCACTGCTAGGCATTGTGGCATTATTTTTATCCAAAGTCTTTGACTAAAATAGCACAGCTTTGGTCTGAGCTCCCTTGTCAGACAGTGCTGTGAGGAGCATTTTGGCACTGCTTGCTTCCCCCCTGCTGATTCTCTGACCCAGCGTGCTCTGCTCGGTGGCAGCCCTGCCACTCTCCTTCCCACCCTCTGTCTGCCTCACACCTCTCCGCTCTGGAGGCTTCTCCCCAGAAACACTGCTTGCTGAAAAGCAGTTTACCAGAGCTGTTCTTATTGACATTATTTTTAACCAAAGAAATCAGCTTAAATTAGATTTTTTTATATCTTTAAGTCTGTCCATCCACATTCTAAGACGTTCTCTTCAAGGAGATACACAAAATGACAATCTCCAAGGGAACTTGGTTCACAGAGATTACTGATCCTTTGCCTTCTCTTGATGATGCTAACATTAAAAAGCCACTTTTTGTAGACAGGGTTATATTGAAGTGAAAGGGAGCTATGAAGAGAAGTGACGTGAGCTCCATTGTATTGAACTCCCATTGCTAATCATATAATTGAAGAGCCAAAATATTTTCAGATTAGCCTCATTTTTAATAAGAAAGGACAGTGATATTGCTTTTCCAGGCATGTTAGTAATAGCAGAAGGAGCTATGACATGTGATGAAGATATATGGAAGGGTAGTGCAGAACACAGAGGTGGACAAATAGAGGAAAAGGAGAGAAGTAGAGGGTTGAGTCCCTGCCGTAGGCTGGAGTCATGCTCTACAGTCACAGATGTGTTCAAGTGTGCTTATGTATTCTGAAACCTAGAAAGACAGGATTAAAAGAAATGACTCTCCACTTGAAAGAAAGTGTTCTTCTGTGAGTAACTTGCCTCCCAATACCTCACAAAGATAATGGAAGGTAATAAAAGAAACAGGGGGAAAAAATAGTTTGGCCAAGAAGTAAGTAGACAATGTATTATGAAGGGGGAATACTGAACCTCCATTATAACCTTGCATTGGTTTAGATTGAGATTTTGGATGGTTGTAAGATTCAAAATGTTCTGCCTAACCTGGATGCAGTATTTCTTTGCTAATGACACGTGGCAAGCAGATACATTGCTATATTCTGCTTCAGCAACAGAAGCATTTTTCTCTCCATTCTGGCTCAGACTCTGTGGAAAGGAAGAGATCAGTATTTAAATATGTCTTATCAAAAAGAAGCAAAAGAGAACTGAAACATGCAGGCTGGGAAATCTCTTCTGCAGCTGTGCTCACCCTTTTATCATGCATTTGTAAAACTGGTGTGGAGCCAGGGGAAGCTCCTCACTATCTCTGTTTTTATATTCCGTTATTTTTAAGATGTGGTACAACAACAATGGTGCAGGAAAAAAACACATCGTTGAGGACACTACAGAAAGAGACACTATAGCTGAAGGCAGCTCCTCCTTCCTGGCTCCAGGCAGTATTTCCTCTTAAAGGAGGCATAGCTAAAATAGGATAACTTCTAGAGCCAAGAATTTTTGAAGAATTTTTGTACCTACCAGCCTGAAAAAGGAGTGGTTTAAGTAGTAGGGAAATAACACAGGGATGGAGTTCAGTTCCCATGAAACTTACATGCATAGAGTTTCCACACACAGCCTGTACAATTGCTGATTATCTCCTTAGCATGTCCCCTGTTCTGGACTCATGGCTTTGAATGCAAACATCATAAATAACATCTCTGTAAGCAGTACTCATTGGCACCTTCATAAATCATCTTATCAGAATCAAAAGCCTGGATAATCCTGGGGACTAAGACCCAGACTGCTAAAGGTATTTTAAGAATCTGTGTGTAGTGCCTTCTTATGTTTATCACTGATTCTTGCAGTCTAAGAAAACTGTACCTCTAACATTTTCTTATCTCTCTGACCACACTCCCTCTGTTGCTCAGGTCTTTAACCGTCACTTGCCTCCTAGGGTAAAGTCAGACAATTTTCCCATTCTCAGCCTGGGTATGCAACACAGCCAAAACACAGTGAAGATTTACAGCAGACAGTCTGACTTTAGTCCAAATCTTGCAGTTCTGGCCCTTTTTGGCCAAATCCTCCTTAGAGCATGGCAATATTTACCAAGAACAAACCCGTTTCTGAGGAAACATGCTCAGAACAATAGAGCAGTTGACTGATCAAACTTTTCTCCCACAGCTTTGTTAAGTGTGACAGAGCTCCACTTTCTACTGTTTTCAGTTCACCCTTTTCCTCTTAAGTATATGCTATCCTCAAGAGCAGCTACACTAGGTCAGCCTAAGCCAACTATCCTGTTTCTGAAGGTAAAATATAGCAATATATTAGCACCAAAGAAAAGGGCAAGTATGGAGCAATCTTTCCTCTGTCAGGCACACACTCTGTTAGACATTGCATCAGACAACTGTTCCCAGTAACCAACAATGGACCTATCTCAACAAATAGCCTATTTTTCTCCAGATAATTTTTACTTCTTCAGTGTTCTTTTCTCCCTCTTCTTCCTCCTATTTTTTTTTCCTTTGACTCTTTTCCCCTCTGTATTTTAGAGAAAATTCTGTTAAATGATTGTGTGCTTTTTTTCTAATCACTTTTCCCACAGCCTGATGTTAAATTAGTTTAATGCTTTCAGACAGAATAGTTCTTTAGTTCCCTCCATAGTCTGCCTAGAGATTTTTTCTTGTTGATCACAGAAACAATTATCCACAGATGAAAATACAGAAGCTCCATGCCAACCGCATTATGGAGAAGTTTATGATTCTGTTGTCTTTAAGTAGACAAATATTGTTTTCAGTTTCCATTGCTTTCATTCCAGCAGAGATTATAGACACTGCTTTGCCTTGGAAGATGATAATAAAACTAAAAAGATGGAGAATTCAATTTTAGAGGATTAGATATGAGGCTGACATCCACTAGTGTGGAGTTGGAATAGCACTGAAAGGAAAACAGAAGAGCAATACAAAGAGAGAAGACAAAACAAAAAATTATCACCTTCCAGTGAAGTGATGAAGGCAACCCAGGGGGACAAATGAAGGCAGAGAGATAACAGAGTTCATCACATTTCCTATATAAAAGAATATAGAAGAGTTCTCACTAAAGGTGTCTATGAGCAATTTTAACTTGTGTGTAGTTCCAGGTAAGTTCACCCTTAATAAATCTGAGTCTGGACACCTTGTTGTGGAGATTGTGAAGGGTACTGATAGAAAAATATATGTGCTGGGTCTAGCTTGGAAAATTTGACTGACAATAACAGGGCCTAGGATAAACTGGCTACCTACTCCTTCCAGGGAATTGCTAAGAAATGCTTGTGTCTGCAGCTAAAAATCCTGGGGAAGGAGGAAGTTGAGACACTGTGACACGTACTCTATGTAAGCTTTGTGATACCTGACAAGGACTGCAAAAAAATCATCCAAATGGGAGGAAACCTTGAGGAAAGACAATGGAGTGTGGAGCATGGTAGTATTCCCCTGGGATCACTAGTCACTTCCCCAGGCTGGACAAATCTCATACTAGAAAAGGTAAAAAGAGCAGATGTCTGTCTGTGCAGTCTGTTTCTCACCACCTTGACCTGAGGATATCCTTGTAGGAAACAACTCTTTCTCTTTCACTTTATACAGATGAAAAAGGATTATTTTTTTTAGTTGGTCGGTTGGGATTTTTTTTGTGTGTGTGGCCAGAATGCAGTGAGTTTGTGATCCTTTGTTTTCCTAAACACACCACAGAGGCTTGGGCATTTCTCATTAACCTAAAAAGCTGTGTTCCAAAGCTCTGTAGTACAGACATGCATCCTACCCTTGTTAAGTTCATGATAGCAATAGAAACCAAGCACCAAGCAATTAACAAAATCCTGAAGCCATTCACAGGCATTCTCTGTGGTCCAGACCTCACTTCTACTTCACATAATACTTTTCTAACAGCATTTAAATTATGAGATCTTCAAAATTTCACACAAGAAGTATCTCATAAAGATATGAAAAGATGTATTTCAGGTCTCTGGAGCAGTAGCTATAATTAAAACTATTGAATAATGATTATAGACTTGAACTATGAAAATACCAAAAGAGAATCAGCCAAAATAAAAGTCTTGATTAAATTGAGACTTGCTGGGGGAAGAGCTCAGAGACACAGCCTGTAATAAAAGCCTGAAAGTCACAGACTGAGATTCCAACACAAGAACTTCTGACTTTCAGCTATCACTGCTGCTTTACTTATCCAAATTCCCTTTGTTTTTATTTACCATATAAACGGAACAATCAGCACAGAGATTTACCAAGAGCAGGCTGCACAAAATGAACCCAAGTTTGGACCAGGGGACTGTCCAGTTAGTGCAAAGGTCTAAGTCTAGAAAATGGGCTGGAAATATCAGATGATGAGCTTTTATGTTTGTGTTTGCATTGATGGAAATTACTGTAAAGACAGACTGTGCCTTGGCTTTTCATATTTTTGGGCAGGGGCAGAAAGTGCTGAGACACACAAAAATGTAATGAAATGCCAGTGGTTTCTTTGCTAGCCAACCCATCTGCATTTAGAAGCCTCCAAGCTTGCTACACATGCAGGCCACATATGGACAGATGATTAGCTAGTTTGCTTCTTAGTTAATGGTCTGAATTAATCAGTGACTTGAAGGAGAATTACTTGAATGGAGGACTTTCTGTGCCAAAAGGCTTTTATGTGGGGACATAGTTAAACATGGCACTAATGCAAGATACATAAAAAGTCTAAATGCTTCCAAGCCAAAGATCTGGTTTGTGCTGACCCAGCTTTGAACTTTTGCAGGAATGAATGAATTCTGATGAGCCAAACTGGTTTTAGCTTTCATCCCTGAAACCAGAGTGGGATAAATAACCATATTGATAGCTCTGCAACAATTGCATCATTACCAGATCAGGAAAAGTGGAGCAGAATCTGCAGAGGGGCGTTGAGAGGCTGCTCTGCCATGGCTAAACCTACAGGTTCCTTCTGAACCTGGAAGATCATCTCAGTCTGGACAGAGCCTCCTCCATTGTAAATGTTTTGCCATGAATTCCTCACTACCCAAAAGGAAGGTGATATGGAAAGCCTGAAAACAGTGGAAATGAACGGAGCTGATGAAACAAGCTGCGAGAGGCAGCTTTTGTTGTGGTGTCTTCAGTGCACAGCTTCTTACTTACGAGCTTACTGTAGCCCTGGCATCTGAGCCACTGGGTCATGTGGAATCAGATTCTGCCCTGACTTGCTGGATAAAGCTGGGTAAATAATTTTCTACATTCTGTGGCCCAATTTTCCCCAACAGGCTAAAAAAAATGTAAATAAAATAGAGAGAGAGAACTAGAGAAAAAGTATTCATGCTCCTGGGTTTGTTTGCAAAAGGTACTGTGAGCTAGAGATGGTCTGTGCTATATAAAGGCTAGGGATCAGTATTCTTTTTTGCTAACAGCAGTGAGAATTATTCTCCATATAAAGAAACAACCAAGGATGTGTTCAAGCTAGCCGAGAAGGCAGTGTTTTGTTCTGCTGAGCTAGAGAAGCAGTCCAGGTGCCAAGTTTTCTCTTTAAGCCAACAGCAAATTTAATATGGACATGGCAAAGTAAAACCTCAGGGACAGAGGCTGATTTTCTTCCCTATATGCTCAGTTCAGTATGCTGCTTGCATGCTCAGAAAACTTTAGGTTCATGTCTTCCAGTCAAGCCAAAAGTTGCTGCAATGAGATCTCAATGTAATGTAAGAAAGAGGAAAAGTAGAACAGAGAATCCCATGGAAAGTTTGAAGTCTTAGAAACACCTCAAGAAGATCACTTAAGTGCAGCTACTCTTCAAGCAGGGTGATGACAGAGATTTTAGTGCACAGCCTCAGTTTTTCAGAACTCAAATGAGAAAGCACCACCTGTGGGGTAAACTGACCTTTCCTAACATGCAGGCTGAGCAATTGCAGCCATCTGGTTTGGAGAGGAGGAGAGGCCTGGAAAAGGGCTTGGGTTTACAGCCTGGAGCTTCCACCAAGTCTTTGCAGATTGCCAATTCACGACCCCAGAAAAAGCTCAGCCAGAGAAAAGCAAAGTTTTGCTTTCTACAGATGCTTTCAGAGGCAAAGAAAAAGGCCTATCTGGATACAGTCTAGTCAGCCTGGGAAGTCTTGCTGTCAACTCTTTCTCCAAGCAAAGTCAAACTGGATGTAGGCTCAAGCAGAATTACAGTTGAATACATATCAAGGACAAAGTGAACATGATATGGTGACATCCTCACAATAGCCATGGGAAACAATGACAATAATATCTCATGCAGAAAGAGCTGTTGTCAGGGAGCTTCAACATGCTGCGCTTCCACTAATCCCTCTCCTCTGATTTTGACCACAATGAAATAATATACAGACTATGATAAAGATAATCTTGACCTTCACCTAACAACCAGCTATCAGCTCTACACTGACAAGCAGATCTGATATCTGACTGTAAGCACAGGCATGTAAAGACAAGTGCCTGCTGAGATAAATTAATAAATTTATGACCAAAGTTGCTAGCAAAATAGACTTATTAGATGGATAAACATATAAACCCAGTATTTCCTCACTAACTCCTCTACCTGAGCCAGATTTAATCATCACAGCTCTTCTCTGAGCTCCTTAAATAATTGAAAAACACCAGCAAGATGGTTTATAGCTGGCATACTGCTACAGCCTGAGACTGAATTTTAAGACCAAACATTCTGGCTTGCAAGGCAGGTTCTCCAGTTCCTGGATTCATGGTAAAACGGACACTGTAACCACTGTAAACCCTACATAGCACTCAGGCAGGGGATGGTAGAAATTCAGAGTCAGAGCACTGAATTGCAGCTGTGATTAATGTATCTTGTTTGAGTAAATTAGTTGACATTATCATATGTATGTTTTTATTTATTTCTACTGTATCCTCGCCTGCAGGCCAAGGAAATCAATACAAACAGCAAAGATATGGCACGAGGGCCAAAGAGGGAGGAAAAACTTGCATTTGTAAAATGTAGTTGGATCAGTCCTGCATTAGTCTCAGAGCTCAGTTTTTCTGAATCTTCTTAGAATCATAGAATGATTTGGAGACCTCCAAAAGGACCTCCAAAGGTCAGATAGTCCAACCCCCTTGCAGTCAGCAGGGACATCCTCCACTAGGTCAGGTTGCTCAGAACCTTGTTGAGCCTGACCTTGAATTTCTCCAGGGATGGGGCCTCAACTCCCTCCCTGGGCAACCTGTTCCAGTGTTCCAGCACCCTCATGGTACAGAACTTGTTCCTAACATCCAATCTAAATCTGCTTTTCTCCAATCTCAGGCTGCGCCAGGGGAGGTTTAGGTTGGATGTTAGGAGGAAGTTCTCTACAGAGAGAGAGATTGCCCATTGGAAGGGGCTGCCTGGGGAGGTGGTGGAGTCACCATCATTGAGGGTGTTCAGGAGGAGACTTGATGGGGTGCTTGGTGCTATGGTTTAGTTGATTAGGTGGGTTGGATTGGTTGATGGGTTGGACGCGATGATCTTGAAGGTCTCTTCCAACCTGGTTTATTCTATGTAATTTCAAACCATTGCCCCTCATGCTGTCACTGCAGGCCTTTGTAAACAGTCTCTCTGCAACTATGTATGTATGTATTCTTATAGTCCCCTTCAGGTACTGGAAGGCTGCTATTAGGTCTCCCTTGAGTCGAGTCTTCTCCAGGCTGCAGAACCCCAGCCTTGTTGGTGCTGTTTGTTCAAGAGAGCTGATGAATCATTGAAGAACAAGCCCATGTGCCTGTGATAACTAAGTACAAGGAAAAAGGCTGAAAATGTAAATCAAATTGTCTCCATATTCAGTCAAAAGATTGCATGTCAATTTAAAAGATCTCAGTAAGAATCTAAGGCCACTGACAAAACAGGAAATATTGAATGAAAAATCCATTCAAGTACCAACATCAGCAGAAAATCACCAGGAGCTGCTTGTTAAGCTTAGTGTCATTTTAAACTTCCAATGCTTTCACTTGATACCCAGGAGGACTAACATTTCTACCTACTTGTGAAGATATTGGTGTTTAAAAAGGTGTCAGAAGCTTTTTAGGTATAAATGGAAATTGAGTTACAGATGATGATGGCTTAGGGATTTGAGTGGTGTATGATATCAAAATCATATCTGTGCTGGAAATAATGATCTTCAGGCTCCTGTACACAACAGCTTTTAAGTTCTCTAACACTTGGGGGGTTTACTCATCTTATTAACAATGGAGAAGACTAAGAAAATTAACCCACCAAAAAACCAGATTTACTTTGACACTTTCCATTTCACCTGCCTGTGTGGCGTTTTCTTTTTTTCTCCATGGCCTTCCAGCATTTTGTATTTCTTTACATTCTTCTTAATTTATACCTTCCAGAGTGTCTATTACAACTCCTCTATCAACTCAGGCTGGCAAAACCTGATCCACAAATACAGCAGATAAATCAGCAGCACCACCAGCTGCAAAATGAAATCCTGTACATCCCCCAAAAGCTAAGCTGCCTGTTGCTTTCTGCTCACTCTCCCAAAAATGTGACAGCAGGTTACCAAAAGGAGTTGCTCTGGAGGTTAATACTTTGGGGGTTTTTGCTGTCAGGAAGCTTGGAATTAATTTTTATATCATGATTTCTTCCTGCTAATGGAAAGTCAGGAAAGATTGGAAACTAGGGCAGAAAAGGAAGCACAGGGATTATGCAATGGACTGTCACAAGGACAAGGAATTTATCTGCAAAAATTCTTATGAAGAATACCATGTCATGACTTAAAACTGGTGTCCCAGCAGAAGGAGGACACAGAGCTGTTGGAGTGAGTTCAGAGGAGGCCACAAAGGTGATCCAAGGGCTGGAGCACCTCTGCTGAGAGGGTAGGCTGAGGGAGTTGGGGTTACTCGGTGTAGAGAAGATAAGACTGTGGGGGGACCTTAGAGCTGCCTTCCAATACCTGAAGCATCTTACTGGAAGGCTTCAGAGAGACTTTTCATGAGGATGTCTAGAGACAGGACAAGGAGAAATGGTTTGAAGCTGAGGGAGAGCAGGGTTAGACTAGAGCTTAGGAAGAAGTTCTTCAGTACAAGTGTGGTGAGACCCTGGAATAGGCTGCCCAGGGAGGTTGTGTCTGCCTCCTGCCCGGGGTGTTGAAGGCCAGGTTGGATGAGGCATTGAGCAGCTGAGTCTAGTTGAGAGGTGTCCCTGCCCACGGTGGTGAGGTTGGAGTAGATGATCTCTGAGGTCCCTTCCAGCCTGAGCCATTCTGTGATTCTATGACAAAAACATACTTAAAGTTCACTTCAGAAAATTCTTACTATTGGAATACTTTATACTACATATGCCTTTTCAACATCAGTGGCAGATGAATTCTGTATATAATTAGCAACTGAGAGTTAAGAAATTGCTTTTGCATCTACAACTTAGTTTAATACACCTCTCTGGAAGGTGTATTCCTCTGTGTGATTTGTGTTTGCACCATTTGCTATTTAGAGTTCCAGCATGAATTCTCACTTACACCTTAATTAAATGTCTTTTCCACTCTCAGATCTATTTAAATTCAAATATAAATATAAACCTACCCAGATTCATACATAATCAAACTTTTTCCTCAAATTACTCCAAAAAGCCTACAAATAGCCTCTACGTATCTGAGCTTCTATGGAGCACTTCTTTGCCAAGCTGGCATGGAAACCGAGACATTCCCTGGAGTTGAAATGAAAGTTATGGGTTCAGCTAAGCCCTTCTGGGTGGAATAATTTCCAACAGGTCATTGTCAGAGAAGTAATTATTTATCATTCTGAATTAAAATACTCTGGAGCACAGCTTAAGATCAAAGTATCCATTATTATCCTTTATTTCTAACTAGATACGGGGTTGTGTCTGTCTGTCCTTCAGGAACTGGTGACAAAGGATTCAACAGGCAACAAACATGGCCATTTACCCCATGAATAAGAATATTCCCCTCACAGAAGTACCTCTGGATCTGGTTTTGCTACTTATATATTTTCACCTTGGATTCTGTGACTTTGGAGAGAACACTGCATGAGTGCCACAGCTGAATATTTGCCTTGGTTTACTCTTACTGTGGGCCATACCACTGCAAAACCATAAAATCACAGAATGGTTTGAGTTGGAAGGGACCTCTAAAGGTCATCTAGTTGAAATCTGGTTGCCTACTGATCAAGACCAAAAGGTCCTCACCTGAGGATAGGAATACTGTGGGAGAGTGACAGTAATCTTTGTAAAGAAATTTTATCTTAGAAGGCCATGTGGGTCTGCCTTGATTTAGCCATCAAAATGCCATTCTGACTGTTCCCTTTCACCTTCCTCTCTTTTATGGTCCCAGAAATTTGCTCCGAGAGGATTTGATTCATGATTTTCATTCAGACCAATCTGTAGTTCCCTGGATTGTCTTCTTAACCCTTTTTCAAGATCGATGCAGTATTTGCTTTCCTCCAATCCTTGTGGACCTCTGCTCACTCTCCATGACCCATCCTAGACAGAAGAGAGCAGCCTTGCATGGACATCAGCCAATTCTCTCTGCACCCTTCAACGGAGGTCACTTCAGACATCTCCATCATTTATCTTGGTTTTAAGTGCAGAGTGACCACAAAGAACAGCCCTTCTCTTGGATCTCTCATGCAGCAAGGCTCCCAAGTGTCTCCCTGTTTGTTTTATAACCTTGCTGTTACAAGGCTAGTCAGGCTTGAGTTGGATCCTTCATTAACTAATGCATCTTTCTAACAGTGCAGAGAATCAGGCCTGCTACCAGCTTCTTGGTCTACTGAAGTAGACTTCAGGTCTGCTATAAGCAGCTTGATTCCATGTATTTTAGTGCAGTAGCTTAGGTTTGCTTGTTCCTCTGTATTTAGTGTGGTGGTTTGGGATGCTGCTCGTGTTTATCATTAAAGTAGCAGTAATGCCTGTGAAAATGTCTGCAGAACATTGTAGAATCCCCACAGCCCAGAGTACAGATCAGTGTCTTTGTGCTTCTCATCTGAGAACCACACCCTACCGTCCTCTCCCATTTTCCAGTCCTCTCCTGGGTGACACTCAAAACAAACAGCATGCTCAGAGCACAGAGATCAAGCTCAGAAGACAATGACCTAAAGCCACATGCTAGATTGCTGCCTTCATTTCCAGTAAGAAAAGCAGTAATCAATGTTTGGGAGCTGCAATGATTATGCAGTCAAAATAAGTAATGATATCATGGAACAGCTAAGTCTTTTATATGTAGAACAGAAGAATGAGACATGCAATGGGTAGTTGAAGTGTGATGTTGTACAAGAGGTGTGATAATCCTACAATTGCTCAGGTTGGAAGGGACCTCAGAGATCATCTGTTCCAACTTCCCAGCCATGGGCAGGGACACCTCTCAACTAGACTCAGCTGCTCAAGTCCTCATCCAGCATGGCCTTCAACACCCCCAGGGAGGAGGCAGCCACAACCTCCCTGGGCAGCTTACTCCAGAGTCTCACCACCCTCCTACTGAAGAACTTCTTCCCAAGATCCAACATAACCCTACTCTCCCTCAGCTTCTAATCATTCCCCCTTGTCCTGTCTCTAGACACCCTTAGGAAAAGTCTCTCTGCAGCCTCCCTGTAGGATCCCTACAGGTATTGGAAGGCAGCTCTAAGGTCCCCCCACAGTCTTATCTTCTCTACACCGAGTAACCCCAACTCCCTCAGCCTACCCTCACAGCAGAGATGCTTCAGTCCTTGGATCACCTCTGTGGCCTCCTCTGGACTCGCTCCACCAGCTCTGTGTCTCTTATACTGGAGACACCAATACCGGATGAAGTATTCAAGGTGGGGTCTCAGAGTAATGGGGAAGAAATATAAATAAAGATAATGACAATGTAATCCTGCCATCCTGCTCCTTACAGCATCAGCCCTTAGCAATTATAGGACATATTCAATAGATTTTCATCAGGAAAGAATGTGGCCCTCTATTATGAACACAGTAGCCATAGCAATGTGAGGATCTACTCTCAGTTGTTCAACAAATAAAAAACATTTGAAGAAGGACTGTGGCCTCAAATCTGCTCTTGGTAACACCCATTCAACCCTCTTGACATTAGCTAACTGAGAAAAGAATTTAGTCCAATTAACATAGCTTTTTCTTTCAGCTGTTTTCAGTGCCTACAGCAGCACCAGTGCTCTCCAAGTTGGTCATTTTCTGTCAACTAATGACAAACCAAGCAGAGGGCTCTCAGCTGCTTCTCAGGCAGTCAACAGGTCATTAAATGCCAGGAAATGTCTGTTCTATCAGTCATTAATACTGAAACCACAGTTTCTGTTAATAATAGATGACTATCTTCCTTCCAGAAGAGGACTGGTCTTTTTTGCCACTAATGGACTGGCCTGAACTTAGACCTTTCCTTAATATCATGCAACAGCCTAAAGTCATAGGCAACACAACAATTTATGCTGATAAACCTCTGCAGGCCACTGGTCTGGCCTCATACTCAAAGCAGCAGTAACTTGAAAGCTAGCTGAGGCTGCTCAAGGCCATGTCCAACTGAGTTTTTAACACCTCTGAAGATGGAGAACCCACACTTCCAGTTCTCAACAACTCTCACTGTTTTATTTTCTCTGTACGTGACCAGAACTTCTCTTTGTGTGAGCATTGATTCACATCCCTTCGCTACACACCTTTGCAAAGAGTCAGGTTCTGTCTTGCCTATAAACACCCACAAGGACAGCTGAAGACAGCAATTGGAGCTTTTGCTTCTCCAGCCTGAGCAAACTGCACTCCTTTGGCTTTTCTGCACAGCAAGTGCATTAGCCCCAAGTGCATTGTGTTGACCCTCTGCTGAACTCATTTCAACGTGGCACCTGCTTCTAGGGTGGCCTTCCAGTTGTAGAGAACAGAAAACTTTTCTTTCAACCTGCTGGCTGCCCAGCACCCTCCTACCCTTCATAGCTGAAAGGGCACACTGCTAGTCTATGCACGGGTGCTTATTTGTGAGGACTCCCAGGCACTTAGTGCAGAGCTGCCACCTGGGCAGTCATGTCCCAGCCAGGATTGCTGCATGCGGTTGTTCCATCCCAGGTTCAGGGCTTTGCACTGTCTTTTGTTGGATGTTATCAATTTTCTGTTTACTTTTCTTGCTGGTTTAGATCCTTTTTATGTACTATCAACTCCTCTCCTTGCTTTGCTGGGAACTTACTGGGACTATGTTTTGTCCCATAGGTTCCTTTAAGAAGACCTTCAAAGGTCACCTAGTCCAATCCCCATGCAGTAAGCAGTGACATCTTTAGCCAGATCAGACTGCTCAGAACCCTGTTCAACCTGATCTTGAATGTTTCCAGGGATGGGGCACCCACATCTACCACCTCTCTGGGCAACCTGTGCCAGTGTTTCATCACCCACACTGTAAAAATATGTCTTCCTTATAATTCCTTCCATTTTTTAGGTCACCGATGAATTTATTAAATATTCCATGCTACATGGAAGATACCACAATTTTCTTGTGCAGACTCTGCCTCACCTCCTCTTCCAACTACCCACACATAGTCTGTCACAGAATTGGCAGTAGAAACTACAAAACCTCTCCATTTCACATGTGAGCAGCAGCAGGTGGACTATACTGTAGTGGTGTCCTGGGTTGAGACAACAGCACTAGTTCTGCTCAGTGATTTTACTTTTCAGCTCAGTCTCTTCTCAGGAGCTGCACTTTCTGAAATCAAGAGCATGTTTTCCCAGACAGTGCCTGCTTCCAGCAGTGACAACACTCCCTCTTCCTAATTACTACCAAGGATTAGCACAGAGACCAAGGTCACTGCCAAATCTTGTACACAATGTGAGGGGTGCTGCAAAGCAGAAGGTTGCAGCTACAGGGAGGAGTGAACAGGGCAAGAACTCCCAAACTGATCAGTGAGGGGCTCCATTCCATGGATGTCATCTTCAGTATAAAGCTAAGGGATCATGAGGATCAAGCCTCTTACTCAGTGGCTGGTGTCTAAGGAGGACTCTGTCCAATATGCCTTCAATCCCAATCCATGATTCCTCAATCCAGTTCCAGAATCCAGTCACTGAGTCTGGGACTTCCCCAGTGCACGCCACAGCATCAGTGCCGATGTGATTGCCATCAGGGACTTGGATTTCACATTTATTTTGTACCTATTTCTCTATATTTCATTTTGTTATTTTCATTAAAGCTGGTTTAGTTTTCTTTTTCAGTCCATGAGTCTCTGACCTTTATTCCCTTTCTCTTCCCCTTTGGGAAGGGAGAATGGTTAATAGAAAGTGTCTGTCACTCATTTAGTGGCCAGCCCAGCCCTAACCCTTGACAGGCATCCACATACATCAGTGAGGAATCTTGACTTATTCAGCTCAGCCAAACAATGATAACCCCAAGCCAGCACTAAATAGGGAGAATACAGCTTTTCACATCTTGATTTTTAATTCCTTTCTGTGCTTTTGTGCAGTCAAACATGTAGGTTAAACTGCAAAGCCAGCAATAATAATAGTAGAAGGAGAGCAGCTCAGCCAAAAAGCAACTTGTCCTTAAAAGGAGGTTAAATTCATAAATACAGACCATGTGTTAAGTGGTGAAACAAATTAAATGCTTACTGAATAGTGTCACTGATATAAAAATAGAGCATGTTGCCTCATGCTTAATGGGCCATATCAGATTTAGAAGAAAGTTACTAGACATTTCTGTTCGTTCCAAAGAGCCATGTGGCACAGAATGCAATCACCTTGTCCTGTGCTGGTAAATAATCAGCAAAGCCAGGCAGCTTCTCATGAATAACCCAAAGTGAAATAAATGTGGGATTCATCTCAGGATGGTCATGAACTCAGTACCTTTAATTTTCTCTGAGAACGTGTTCTACATGGCAAAAAGGAGAAAGGAGAAGTGTTACTTTCCTAGAAAGAACAATCCCACCCCAGGCTTGAGCACAGCTCTGGATCACAGAAGAAGACAGTCTGTGAATGAACCTCCCCTGGTTTTCAGAAGAGAACTGTCAGCATTTTATCCACTCCTGCTTAGCCAAAGTGCATCATATGATGAAGCCATTTGAGTATTCCCATGGCCCTGGCCAAGATGTGTGTCCTTTGTTGACTGATGTCAATGCTGCTGCTTTGGACCAAGTTATTGTCTCCTTAACTGATCTAACATCTGACTAAAAATGTATTGATTTGCAGAAAAAAAATTGGGAAGAAATTCCCAGCCACTGACTTCATGTTAGAGGCATGCATAACATGCTGTGTAAAACTTAAACTGCCACTCAGCTTTTCACACCACATTGAAGAAAATCTTCAGAGACAAACACCCAGAATCCAATTCACTCTCCTCCCTCTTCTCCAAAAAGGTATTTAGAGAACACTCCAATAGCAGAAAATGCTGCCCTACCTACAACCCTGGCCATGCAGGGAAGATTATTTAGATCATGGGCAGCATAATAATCTGCTGATAGCCTTCAGAGGCTACTATACAGCAACACCAAGGTTGCCTAAGGTATGACCAGTGATTATTTCTTCTCTGAATCTCTGTAACCTAGCAGTCTTGCAGATTGTGAGCAGTTATTCTCTGGCTTCTAATGAAAAGCAGGGTACAACATAAAATGTGAGTAGTATCAGATGTAAGAAGTATTGGAGCCTCAGGCTCTGATTCAGACCTTTCTGATATCACACTGTGACTGCTAACACCAGTGGTAGAACATCTACTTGAGCAGTCATAATGACTTGCAATGTCTTTGCTGCAGGGAAGGAGGACCTGGTAAACTCACGTGTCCCAGATTTGCAGGTTTAATTCTGTCCATGAGCAGTGAAAACTCCCTCATTTCCCTTTTGAAATGGATTGTAAATCCCAAATATGTCTTCTCAAGGCTCAAAGCAGCTCTGAATCATCAGCTGAGTTATTTTCTTCAGGAAACCTTCATACAAGTTGCAACCATTCCTCCTGGTTCTGTGCCAGGTTACTTGGCAAATGCATGGGCTTAGGTGGTTCCTTTTATCTATTTTGTTGCTTTGCCAGAGTGGGTTATTTTTATTATTAACCTTCTGTCATGCCTGCTGCACAGCAGTCCAGGAACCTCTTGAGTCTTTGGCATAGCAGCAAGGGAAACTCTCTGGCAAAGGAATAAGAAAGACTCAAAACCAATGCAACTGAAACAACAATAAAACACTAAGTAACCAGACTGCTTGAAAAATATCTTGAAGACCCTGGTGCATCCAGCAGTGACAGTCAGGGCTTGCTGACAGCAAAAGTATTTTGTTCTTTCCAGGGTGGCAATCCAGAGATGGATTTGGTGTCCTGATGTCAGTGGGTACAGGACAGATGTCCCTGCTGGTACAGCTATGATTATAATTATATTGCACCCTCTTTTTTGATACTTCAGTAGATATCAGCAACTGACTAAGCACAAAATAACTACACTCACTTAGATGGGAAAAGTCTCAGTCCCCCCAAATCAGAGATTTTCTGGATTTTAAGAATTCATAATCTTGGTTTTAAGTACTTGTGCTCTCTTTCCACAGTAGAAGGGTTGATGTTATTGTGTACGTCAGGTCCACATGATCTTTTTTGGCTTCTATCTCTTTCTACTGTAAATCTTCTCAGCTAAAAGACACAAATAGCCACCAGCTGACAAAATACTTTGGATAAAACACAATTCCTTTGAGGAAATTGACAGCAACCAACCTTTTGCAGCAAAGCTTTATGAGGACACATGTTAAGATCTTTCTAGATGAATACAACTCTGCAGAGGTGAACAGCTTCCAGTTCAGAAGCTGATTTCACAGAGCTACAGAATCACAGAATGGCTCAGGTTGGAAGGGACCTCATAACTATTCTACTCCAACAGTCTATCCTCATAGCAGATATGTTCCAGCTTCTGCTGTGGAGCCTCAAATATTTGTCATAGCATCTTCCAAAAAAAATCACATGGGCCTGTCCTAGAATTACCTGTCCTGTCTCCTGCCACTTTCTAACAGGCAGTTCCTTCTGGCCTTTGAAACCTTGAAGTCAACAGAATTACAGAGATGAGAAGATTAGGCTGGGTATAGTGTTTCTGAGGCACAGTAATGGTTCCTCTTTCCCTCCTACCAGTCAGGATTTAGATTTTACTTAAATAAAAAAGTCAGTACAGGATGGTCTCAGAGCTAAAGAACTGCCTTGGCCCTTAGGAATTCAAAGCTCAGATTTTTGCTGTTTCATAGGAACTCTCTGGGGAATTTTTTTTACAGGGTGAATATTTTAAGAGGTATTAGTGAACTAATACCAAGTTAGGTATCTCATTATTTTTTAAAGTCCCTCTCCTGTTAACTTTTCATCAAAGGAAGTACCTACTCTGCTGGATTTAGGCTCTTTCTGTGCTGGGCTACATTTAAAACCAGGCTAAGAAAATTTACAGGAAACAGCTTATTACCACACAGGAGCTCAGCCCCAGTAAGAAGACCCAGCCAGCACCCATAGATGATATTGGAGTAGTCATCAATCCTGGTCCTAACAACCGGGGGGCCACCAGGCCCCCCGGCCTTTGTTGTCACCACCACCATCACCCAGTGTGCACCATGGGCACTCACCAGTGATGAGAGGAGGATCCCTCAGCCCAGATGGGCTCAGCTTGGGGCTTCTGCCTTTCCTGGGAGGGATTAAAAAGGGGAGTGGGTGGGGAGGGCCAAGTAGCCACACCTGGGGTGGGAGGAGACTCCAACAGAGCCCAGGTGCTCTGGGGTTTGAGGAGAAAAAGGGGGGAAATGGGGCTGATGAGGGACTTTAGGGTATCAGGTAAAGATAGGACTAGGAGGAATGGGAAAAAAAAAATAGCAATGGGTAGATTCATATTGGATGTTAGGAAGAGTGATTGGCCTTTGGAATGGGCTACCCAGGGAGGTGATGGAGTCACTGTCTCTGGAAGTGTTTAAAATAAGACTGGATGAGGCACTCAGTGCCATGGTTTAGTTGATTAGATGGTGCTGGGCAATAGGTTGGACCTGATCATTTTGAAGGTCTTTTCCTACCTGGTTAATTCTGTGATTCTGTGATTAACAGCAATACTAACTGAAAAAGTTCACAGATTTAAGGAGTTAAGGGGAATTTATACAGGCTCCCACTGCTCTCAGTTCTTTGTGAGGTTTTCCTAGTATTTCTCTCCAGACACCAGTCTTCACAGGAGGGTGGCTACCTCACACACATTTCCCACTCTCATATTCACCCTGAGATTCAGTCAACCCTTGTCACAGCACTTGCCTAATGTATTAACTGACACGACAGCAGATTAAGAGCATTAATAAAAGCTGCTGTACACCCAGCCTTCCAATGAGAACGTGCCCTGTGGTCATGGGGAAACTGTCAGCAGTAACTAAAAAGGAACAGCAAATCTACGGGGGAAAACTCATAACCATCTGACCTGCGTAGCCTGCAGTAATGACCTAACGAAAATGATTTAACTAAATAATACAATGTTTAACTTTCCTCAGTGAAAAGAGAAAGGCAGACATGCAAAGGGTTTCATTTTAGAAAGCTTGCTCAAGGGAACACAAATGTTTGTTGGTAGTGGTTATTCTCTGTTCCTCATATCACCCACAGGGTTGGAGATTTGCCCTCTAACAGTTGGATCAAATCACACATCAAGCGATTTTATTTGGAGGAGGAAACAAATAAAGGTGGGGTAGGAATACAGGCCTCCTTATTTTTCTGTTTGTTTACTAAGAGTGTGGTCCTTTTCATGCTATGTTCACAGCCAGAACTGATATTTCACTTTCTGTCAGAGAAATGGAAAGATGGAACCAATGTGACAACTTTAGTTTCTGTTAGGGGCATTTAATGGGCGTTAGACTAAGAAAAATTTTAAGGAGAGATTTGAAAGAGGAAAGGAGTTTGAAATAGAGAGGAGGAAACACAGAGATTTATTGGTCTTATTACATTAGCACTGGTAAACCTGGACTGCAAAAGCTTGAGCCATCAAAATAAAATCAATGGAAGCATTTGTATGAATTAAGCTTACATATGTGGCATAGATACTGTGCACAGCTGTACCTTCTTTATGCAAGGAATCTCCTTACTTGGTATAAATTAACATTTGAGGAATACTCAATCAACAGCAAAATGGAGACAGTCTCAGTGGCTATTATCATGGAATACCAGAAGATATGGTAGTAGGAAAGAAGGAAAGAGGAAAATGACCTATGACAAAACATTCTTCTAGATTCCGATTTTCAGCCATAAGACAACAGTGCTCTGCCACTGACCTTAGCAAGCATCAAATCAGGCTGAAGGAGGATTGAAGGATGAGGAGGGATGGGGGAGAGGTAAGGGAGCCTCCTTCCCAGAAAAATGTTGATTTCTGTGAGTGGGTTTTTTGACCATTGTTATAGTACCTGAGTCGGGCCCAGTGAAAGCAGGTAGGTAAAACAAGCCTTTATTCGCAGTGATGCTCTATCAGATCCTCTGTCTTCACTGATCTCCAATGTTCTGAGGCCAGCTCTGCAGTATGCAGAAAGCTCCCTGTGCTGAAGGTGTTAACCTTCTGCAGTGACCCAAAATAGAGAAATGACTAAGCAAGGCAGTGGGTCTTCTCAGAAACTGTGTCACTCTTTAATGCAGGTAAAGAATCTCTTTCTTTACCTCATTTTGTCTTTGACGATCCATTTTAGCAGTGGGTGATGCTGAACTTTTGGGAAAGCAAAGGACTCCACGGAGAGAAATGTAGCAGAAAAGAAAAACTGCAGACAAGGCTGTGAGTCATGTTTCCAGTTGATCTAAATCACTGTCATTCCAGATACCTTCATCAGAGATACCATGATTTACACAGGCTGAGGATCCTACATTGTATTTCCAGGAATTAATAAAGAGTGGATGACTCAAAATTTCGTATTATATTTATGTTGCATCTCTAGTCTATTTTCTGAGGAGGATAAGGAGGAGCACGGCTTTATGTACAGTCTGTATATTGATATATGGTTATCATTGACCATCCTTTGGTACATGATGCATCTCTTATTAATAGATAAACTTCCCAGCTGTAAATGTCAAGACAAATTGATTGGCCAGCTGGTACTTTGGAGATACAGGGTCTCTCCAAAGTATCCAAAGCTTGAAATGGGGGAGGGGAATCGTCTTGTTTTAACCAGGATTCAGTATTACTTAGTACAACAAGGACCGGTAACAGAACGAATCTGATTAACACATCCAGGTTGTGCCCCACTGCCTCAAGTCCCCTTCCCCCTTCATCCCCCTCTCTCTCAAGAAAAACAAACAAATAAACATTTTCCTTTAATTGTAGATTCTCGCTTGCTAACATTTCATCTCCCGCACCCAACACCCCCCAGCAGACGCATTCCCGATGCACCCCGCGGTGCGGGGCAGGGCAGAAGCTGAGCTCCGCGGGCGGGGAACCTCCTTCCCTAAGGCAACAGCATCAGCCCGAGAGAAGCGTGTTGTGCCGGGGCACCAATTCGGACACCTCAGAGGGTACTGCTGCAAACCAAAACACGTGTGGAAAAACAGAACAATAAATCAAACCGATCGGAATCTAATCTGGCTACAATCTGTAGCATACGCCCTTCTTCACTCCGCAATTCCTTGCCAGACTTGTCATATCCTCAGCGATCCTGATCAAAGAACTTTGGTTTACCTGCAGGAAAACAGAGGGCTGAACCTGACACCATGTGCCCTTAACAGGAATCCCTCTAAAAACTCAGTCTCCTTTTTGTTTAGAAGCTGGGAGAAGTGATGGGGGAAGAAGAGAGGCTGGATTTTTAAAATTCTTTCTTTGTGAATCAGCAGATAGTGCTCTGGAGCTGGGAATGCTTCCTCTTGGACTGACTCCATCTCCTTTTTTGGTCTGCAAGCCCTTGAGGTTAATGGTTGGGGTTGAAAAAGTTGGAGCACATGGTAGTGCTTTGAATATGAAAAGAGGAATTTGCACAATATGAGTGCATTAGTCATTTGCAGTTCACTAATTATCTGTTTTATGTTAATGCTAATGCTCCGTGTAAGTAAAGTAAATTAACACGATAACATAAAAGAAGCAATTAATGGGAATATATAATATTTGTAGCTATAATAAAACTGATTTCATTCCATACACAGAGAAGTGTCTGTTTAGGTCTTGGAAATAAATGAGGGGCTCGCTGAGACCTTGCTGCTCTAAGTAACACCAAGGACAGACTCACATGACATAATATTGTTGCCATAGTAACAGAGATGTGCACCCGCGGTATCAGACCCATATATCATTAATTTAGTGCTCTGCTAAACACAAAATAATACCTTTCCTAATTACATTGTGCCTTTGATTCTTAAGAATGTAACACCCCTATTACCTAGAGTCAACAGTATGAAATGTGAGGTGTGAGGGCTATCAGAAGATACAACTTCACCAGAACACACAGCTTGTTGCACACTTCCTTGGATTCCAGAAAGAAATTCTACATCCACAAGTCTTCCATATCCACAAGTCTCTCCTAATTGTCCTAAATATGCCACTGAGGAAGCTAATTGGATGTGTTCCATTTGGCAACATCCTTCTTTACAGTCTTCCTGAGGCTCTGTGGTATCAGCCACTTCCCAAAGCTTGGAGGCTCAGCTTGATTTAGAACCGCATCTGGTGCTTTTGGGAAGCACGCTTGATATCAGCAACCACGCTGCACACGCACAACTTCCCGAATATCACAGCCATACCCAGAATACTCAGAACAGCAGCCAAAAAAAAAAAGGGGAAGGAAAAAAACAACCCAGCCCAAAAAAGCTTCACGGTTTTACATCAGCAGTGTTGGTGAGGCCACAGAATGATTTGAAGCGCTAGTAATGTTATTAAGTCACCTTAGAAGAGACCACCCTGCAGCCTAAGGCTATTTTTATGACACTGAGTGTTTCATTCAGGTGATAAATAAAAGGATCTCAGAGTTACAAGAGGTTGCAGGATCTCAGACTGCTCTCAATCCTGTTACCTTACTCCTGTCACCTGCTCTAATTCAGTCAGGTATTTCAGTGCATGCAGTGGAAACACACCATGTGCTCTTCCTGAAAGCAAAAGCACAACTCATCTCCATCAACATGCCAGTGTGAAAATGCCTTCTGGATTTGCAGTCACATTGTTTTATTTTCCTAAACCTTGATCTTCAAGCACATCACACTGCTTCCATCTAAGTGAGTTTGCATGATTAGCTTGCTCATTTTGAATCTTAGCTTCTGTCTAATTCACAGAAGAAGGCTGGAGGACTGTGCTGAATGACAGGCTAATTTCACAACTTGTTTCTCCATGCGGAAGTAAAACACCTGAGAACCTGTACTCCCCTCTCTTACCCTCCAGTCTGGCTCACCCGTTTTGTAGGACAGCAGTCAGGTGCATCTCTCCCCATAGCTATCTTCTCATACTCCCCAAGGCAGATGTATTTACATTTTGTTTGATTTTCTGCCACCAGAAAGGGGAAAAGAATTCTCCTTCCACTGCTCTCCATTAATTTGAAGCATATTTTCCTTCAAAAACTCTAGAAAAATACTGCTTTCTCTTAATATTCTTTTCTAATCTGAATTCAGTTCCTAGCCTCAGTTAACTGCCTGGATCTCCTGAGGTGAGGACATAATAACCAGCGCGTCCCCTAGTTGTGTTCAAGTTCTATTTTTAGTGCGTTTTAAACTCATCGGGGATTTTTTTCCTGAAAAGACAATGTAATTTGTATGCAGCTTTCCTAGTTATTATTCTGGGGGACATTTTTCTTCAAACGATGATTACAGCCCTAACAGGGTTGGCTGCTTTCCACCGCTCCCCGCAGCAGCAGCGCCCATCCCGAGGCCCACAGCGTCACCTAGCGGAACGCTGCTGCAGCGACCGAACGCCGGCCCTGCTGCAGCCCCCTGCTGCAGCCCCCTGCTTCCCTCCCGGCTGCTCCGCTGTGCTCTGCGGGCTTTTTAACATGCAATAAAACAAAACTAAACTAAACTACACTAAACTAAAAAAAGAAAAAAGAAAAGAAAAGAAAAGAAAAGAAAAGAAAAGAAAAGAAAAGAAAAGAAAAGAAAAGAAAAGAAAAGAAAAGAAAAGAAAAGAAAAGAAAAGAAAAGAAAAGAAAAGAAAAGAAAAGAAAAGAAGATAAAATACAATAAAATAAAATAAAATAGTAAATGAAATTAAATTTAAATTAAATTAAATTTTAAAAAATCCAAACAAAAGAAAATAAATAAAAATTAAATTTAATTTTAAAATAACATAAAATAAACTAAAACAAAGCTAAAATAAAACAAAACAAAGTAAAATAAAATAAAACAAAACAACATTTTAAAATGAATAAAATTAAGAATAAAATAAAATATAAAATAAAATACAATAAAGTTGCAGCTTTTTCTTCTTTTATAGTCACAGACAAGCTGGAGAAGGCCAGTAGGGAAAGTCTGGGACTATCTCTTGCTGTTGACATCTCTGGGCAACAAAAAGCATCACTCCTATAGCTCTGCTTGGAAAAATACGCAGGGACCTGTGTCATTCACAGCACTGTGAAAAAGAGACATATGCATGAATGGAGAGGAGACTATCTCTAGATCTCTAAATGAGAAATCCAGTGCAGGCAAATGTTAAAGAAAATGTAATGTACTGTACTGCTTTTCATGCCTGCTCCTGTCCTGTGTAGTGTACAAACAGCATGTGACAGGGCAAAGTAAGGTGGTTTGCTTTCATCCTATTTTAAATTTGATTACTCCAGCTTTTATATTATTGAGGCATAGCAGGCACCTGATTTATAATATGATAGTAAAAGGGAAATTACTCCTACCAGTAGTCTTAAGTAGCACTTATTTCCAGCCCCTGCTTCTTCCAGACAGGAGCCTTCTGACAGATCTGGGATTACAAGATGGATTTGCCTAAAATAACCTTTGATTTAATAAATTAGCAAGAAGAATAATCATCAGCAAGATTAGGACACATACTGTACTCTGGACCTTTCCCATACTTGTCTAGTTCCAGTGCTGTCAGTAGATATACACAGTTCCTTTGTCCAAAGATCTGGTTGCATATTACTTGAGTTGGACCTCTGCTGCTTTTGGCAAAGGGAAAGGGCAGGGACAGGCTGCAGCTTTATTTCTGCTGTCTAAATGCTGGGGCTGTACAAGAGTCTGCCCAGCTCTCAGCAGAAGACAGATTTGCTTTCTCTGATCCCCAAAAAGCACAGAAGAGCAATGTTCAGTGTTCAGTAGTGTTCCCCAAACACCCTAAAATCTCCATAAAGTGCTCACCCAGTCACTCACAAAGTATTTTTTGGGGACCACTTCTGACTTCTTTCTAGACCTTGGATACTTTAAGACAGGCAGAGAGAAGCACTGTTATGACTGATCTCCTGTCCTTTGTCAGTCTGTGCTGAGATCCTTGGATGTAACTTGAACGAGTGAGCACTCAGTTACTCTCTGTCTTCTGCAGTCCACTACATACAAGTCCTGTACAGCAAGAAAAAATTCAGGCACTGAGGAAGAGTAATACAGAGAATAAAACAGAGCAGAATTTTACAGACATATATATATATATATGAAATGCTTTAGAAAGTAGTGATTAATACTGGTGCTTATCATGATTGCTTAGGCAAATGTGACAGCACTAAGCTCTTAGCAACAGGTCAATCATAGCATTGAAAAGCTGGCCATATTTTTCCCTGGAAAAATGAAGCTAGGCAAAATTAGGAGGTGAAAAGGGACAAGAGCCATAAATTTCCAAATCTTCACATGATGCCATCTTGCCTAAGTTTCACCTTGGTGTGTGCCACAGTCAGATTTTTCCTCTCACTCTTCCATTATGCAGCAAGACCCTAATGAGGGCTTATTGGGTGAAGCTGCTTTTCATCCTTGGAGTCCAACTTAGCCTTTGCATCATATGTGCCAGACCACCAAATTTGAAAGATGTGAGTAGTTAATGGGGGCTTTTCCCTATCTCCCTATTGCATCATGATCTTCTGGGAACTGGGGCTGTACTCAGTTGAGGGTGAGAGTTACACACCCATGAGCATTTTGTTGCTGGACAGAAACAGTGCCTTATCATCTCTACTGCTGCTAACTAGGTAACATTTCCATTCAGCGAACTCACAGGCAGCATTCTGGCAGTGCCTGGCAGAGAGATTGACCAAATAAACTTCAGTAGACACTGAAGGACATCATCATTGACTTGAAAATACTTCAGTCAAGAGAAAGAAAAGCTCTATTTTTCCAGTTGCATACCCTCTACAAATTACTCCAGCTGTAATTAGCAACGTGCCCCCACATATAAATGAAGCACCCTGTAAAAGGCAGAATTTCACTCTGCTGTTTGACAGGGGCACTTTGTAAGAGGTTGATTTGGATTCTTAAACTATAAAATGAACCAGACCCATGCTAATCCTGACTCTCTGTAACAAATCAGCTATTGAGACCTAAAGTTTTCCTATCACAACCAGCTGAATGACACCATCATGTGCTGCACGGTTCCAGATGAAAATTAACTGTGCATCTCTCCTCACTACGCAGTGTGGATAATTTTATCTCACTCTACCTGTAGTCATTCTACACAGAACACATTTTAACTGCCATTAAAAATTGAGTGTCACTGATTCAGGACAGATTGTGCATCTCTGCTCTGCTGTGGAACACTTTGGAGCTATGCGAATGTCTCTTAATGGCTGTGGTTCCCAACCATTTTTTATCTTTTTTAGGCCATTTCCAGCATCCTGTAAAGACAGTGGAAGTTCTTCCTTTGATTTCAGTGGGAGCTGGATGAGATCCATAATTTAAAAATTACAAAAGCAGCTGGAATGTGAGACAAGCCCTCAGACTGGAATCTGCAGACGCCTGGGATAACTTACAGCTACGGTACATGAGGAAGGGTAAGAGGGGGTTTTATTGCATATTGCTTCCCCCAGGAACTTACAGTGAATGATGTACAGAAGACATATGGCTTTGAACAGCTTTACATTCAGCATTTCATATTCTGAACATTTCCGGATTTGAAATAAAACAACGTGACATTAACCAGATCGGATACTTTCCACCAAGTGCTCTTACAATGCTTTAGAAGCAAGCAATTAAGCTTGCAGGGTATTTAGGTGGTGCTACAGATGGTGGCTAAGGCACAGAGACTTTTCCAAGGTCACGCAATAAATCAGTGACAGCAAGAGAGCTAAACCCCAGGAATCCCCCTTGCCCCAGCACTCAAAACACTGCAGCTGGCTGCAGGGCCAGCCTGTGTCTCTGCTCGCTGCTCTCGCTGTCCCACACGTTGGTATTTCCTTCCTTCTTGGCAGTGGTTCTGAGTGTCGGGTGCTGGCTTACATGAGGCAGGCAAGCTAATCTGCTGATGTAAATTGGCTGGGTTTGATTGACTCCTGTGCACTGCATCATGTGCAAGAGCAGCATTTGCATTTAGCTTTGATACAGAGTGATGTGAAGTATGACGGTTTGATGCAGTTGGCTGCAGTCATCCTGGGGCCCTGCAGGTCTAATTTAAAAGACATTGTCACTGACTTCATTGGCGCTCTGACAGTTGAAACCAGCTGAGGATCTGACCCAGAAAACTCATAAAACCTTTGAAAAAATACAGCAGAAGCTACAATTTGATCCAAGAGGAATTACTGTTGTATCACAAGTCATATTTGGGCATTTTATACATTCCACAGGCTGTTTAACTATTTCACTGGAGTTAAAGATTCAGTATGCCAACACCAAAAAAAATTGACTGCTTCCTCTAGTCTGATGTAAATCCACAAGTAAATAGAAATTGAGACTCTCTGGCATGAAAGAAGTCAAGAGGAAATGGCTCCTTGGTACTATATGTCTCTTTTTGCACAGTGGAAGAACTCTGAAACCATCCTCACAATGCCTTACTGTGAGACAATTTGCATTATCCCTAACAAACATTTACTTTAAACCACTTCAGAACATTTGGAAGGGGAGAAACTGAGGCTGAGTGCTGACAACTGTGTCTCTGGCCACCGAACAGGTCAGTAGCAGAGCAAGGTTTAGATTTAAACATTCCTCAAATCCCCATCCCACACTCACTCCTCCAGAGCTCAGGCTTCCAGTTTAGGAGGCATGTATTTAGTGACACACTGTCAAAACAAGGCAGCATTTTTCAGGAAGAGATAATGTGATTGGAATTTAGGAGTACCAGGACCTTTGCCATGTTTGCTCATCTGTATAAAACTCTGCCTCTTACTGCCAGATTTGCTCCAACTTGGAACTTTCCCACTAAGTATAACTGCACAGACCAGTAACTTACCTTTTCCTAGGTCAGCTTACCTACATGCTGAGTAAATGCTCCTCCACCTTCCATTTACAAAGGAGAAAGGAAATATCTTTCTAAATTTATTCCAATCATTACTCAAACACATGTGTTTGCCTTTAAAATCTAACCAAAAAATAAATAAATAAATCAGAGCTTGCTGTTAAAAAGAGGAGTATGACAAGAATTGAATCCATCATCAGTAAATTTGCAGATGACACCAAGCTGGGCAGGTGTTGATCTGTTAGAGGGTAGAAGAGCTCTGCAGAGGGACCTTGACAGGCTGGACAGATGGGCAGAATCCAAGGGCATGAGATTTAACACATCTAAATGCCCAGTTCTACACATTGGGCACAACAACCCCACAACTACAGGCTGGGGTCAGAGTGGCTGGAGAGCAGCCAGGCAGAAAGGGACCTGGGGGTGCTGGTTGATGGTAGGCTGAACATGAGCCAGCAGTGTGCCCAGGTGGCCAAGAAGGCCAATGGCATCCTGACCTGTATCAAGAACAGTGTAGCCAGCAGGAGCAGGGAGGTCATTCTCCCCCTGTACTCAGCATTGGTTAGGCCACACCTTGAGTCCTGTGTCCAGTTCTGAGCTCCTCAGTTTAGGAAAGATGTTGAGCTGCTGGAAGGTGTCCAGAGAAGGGCAACAAAGGTGGGGAGGGGTTTGGAGCACAGCCCTGTGAGGAGAGGCTGAGGGAGCTGGGGTTGCTTAGCCTGGAGAAGAGGAGGCTCAGGGGAGACCTTGTTGCTGTCTACAACTACCTGAAGGGAGGTTGTAGCCAGGTGGGGATTGGTCTCTTCTCCCAGACAACCAGCACCAGAACAAGAGGACACAGTCTCAAGCTGTGCCAGGGGGTTTAGGCTGGAGGTTAGGAAGAAGTTCTTCATAGAAAGAGTGATTGGCCATTGGAATGGGCTGCCCAGGGAGGTGGTGGAGTCACCATCCCTGGAGGTGTTTAGGAAGAGACTGGATGGGGTGCTTGATGCCATGGTTTAGTTGATAAGATAGTGTTGGATGATAGGTTGGACATGATGATCTCAAAGATCTCTTCCAACCTGGCTAATTCTATTCTATTCTATTCTAGTCTAGTCTAGTCTATGCCATGCTATTCTATTCTATTCTGATTCTAAGAATCTGGCCTTTCACACACATTTAGAAGCTATAAAAATACTTCTTGTTTCTGCCTCATGACCAGTATACAATATTTGGCCACAATCTGAAGGGCAAGAGAGATTTTTGGGATAGTAACCAAATGTTATCTCATTCTCTGCCTATGCTGAAATATTCATTAAGGTGAATCTAAGCTCGTAAAATGGAATAATTATTTAGCACTTCTACCTTCACTTAGAAGACGGCCATTGAATGCTAATGAGCAAAAAATACCCTCACTGTTGTAAAATACCTGGGGAATACTGCAGAAACTGGCTTGTTTCAGTGCAAACTTACAAGACAGACAGGAATAAAGCAGAAGGCATGTGATGCTTATATTAAAAACATCCCCTTGTTGAAGATTTATATTCTATTAAAGCCATGGTTATGTTCCCAGCTCCTCATTCAGAGAATAAAAAAATATATATGAAGGGTGACTTTTTCCACTCCAAAGCCCCTTGACCTCATTATGATAGGAAATTGTTTCATGTTAGAAATACCATAAACATCTTTTAACTACTTTGCTGCCAAGTAGATCTCTGCCTCCAGCATCTATAGCTGTAAGCCTGAAGAGTGCAGCTAAATGCAGGAGCATACACAGGGTTAAAAACTAAGCAGAGGATTATCCTCATGCTTCTCTACTGTATGCAATACATAGTACTTGCAACACTACACTACACTTGTAGACATGGGAGGTTTTCCCAGACATGTTTTCTGCAATGAAACACCCTTTTAAATTCTCCCTTTTCATTCAGGTTGTTGATTGTAGATGCTGTGGGAAAGGAATTCTTGCAGCAATTTAAGCAAGCACCCAGCACCCACGTAAACATTTATCCTCCTACAAAGGCTGAGGCTATTTTTCTACAAACAGTTCCATCTCTTTTATGTTCCTTGGTGTTAGGTTACTGACTCCCATTTGATTTTTCCCCATTTTCTCTCAGCTGCAGTCACTTTCTTTGTAGTCAGCAGTTTTGTTGGATTTGTAGGGCAAATGCTCTCAGAATTGGGGGTAGCATTCTTGCATTTAGCTTCCACAGAATATATGCTGAACTAGGTTTAGTTCATAGTCTCTGGTACAGAGTTTCACCCAGTCTTAATGGACATAATCTCTGCTCATGAATTCTATCTGAAGACTCGATCTCCAAGAATTTTGGTTAAACAAGGAGTTAATTTCTTTGAATAACTAAGCAAAGCTCTCTGGTTAAATCTCAGGAACTGAACTGAGAGGCTCAGCAAGGATTCTGCATATGTTTAGGAATATATTTTTGTGTGGGAGGGATTCAAGGTTTGAAGACTCATTCTGGTATTTGTGAGAAACTTGTAGCCAAGAGGACCAATGGCATCCTGGGTGCACTAAGGAAAGCGTGGCCAGCAGGTCTAGAGAGGTTCTCCTGCCCCACTTTGCTCTGCTCTGCTCTGCTGAGACCACTCCTGCAATACTGTGTCCAGTTTGAGGCTCCCCAGTTTAAGAGAGACAGGGATCTGCTGGAGAGAGTCCAACAGGGGATTGAACATCTCTGCTATGAAGAAAGACTGAGAGAGCTGGGGCTGTTCAGGCTGGGGGAGAGAAGGCTGAGAGGAGATCTGATCAATGTCTATCAATATCTGAGGGATGGGTGTCAGGATGAAGGTGCCAGGCTCTTCTGGGTGGTGCCCAGTGATAGGACAAGGAACAAGGGGTGCAAAAGAGAACACAGGACGTTCCACCTCAACAGGAGGAGACACTTCTTTGTGGTGAGGGAGCTAGAGCACTGGAGCAGGCTGCCCAGGGAGGTTGTGGGGTCTCCTTCTCTGGAGACTTTCAATACCTGCCCAGACGTGTTCCTTTGTGACCTGATCTAGGTGAAGGGAGGTTGGACTGGATGATCTCTAGGAAAAGAAAAACAAAAAAAGAAAAAAAAGGAAAAAAAAAAGTGGGGGGAGGAAGGAAAGGGATAAAAGACACTTCATGAAGAAAGGAACATTTTTATAAGTGTTCTCCACAATGTGGAGAAAAGGGGTCGATTTAGAAGTGATTCCTGAGCTCCTGAAAGTCTCTCCAGCTAGTGTTCAAAAGCTTGAAGAAAATTCTGGGCAATAAGGCAAGAAAATGCTTGGAAGTGTTTTATTGCTCTAGACAAAGGTTATGAATGACTGCTTTGGGAACGGTGCTTGATGCTAGTGAAGAAACAGCAGAGAGTGCTTCCTAAAGCTTTGTGTCAAAAAGGCAGAGAAGCAGACTCAGCCTGAGAAGCTAGGCCTTATGTCCTCTAGTTGTCAATGTTCACACTGCTCGTGTCCAGGGTAGATGCTTACAGCTAGGCAGATGAATCCCATCCAAGGTTCTTACTGCACGAGCCAAGCACGTGAGGCTCAAGCACAGCAGTCAGTCAAATACCCAGAGGCAAAGGGACTGCTGCCAGGGCTGGAACAGTATAGACTGCCCATTTAAAATGTCATCTAAGTCTTAGTGATGATAAGAGAGGGAAATAATTCATCTGTTAATTAAAATGAATTGGATTTGACTAATCCCTCTGCACTTCTTTGCAAATTCCTCCCACTATTAAATGTTTGTAATTTTATAGATCTTCAAGACATCTTCCTTCTTTATTTATTTATTTATTAATCCAGAGAGGCTCTGTTTTCATTTGGTCATATCCCTGAAAGTGTACATTTTGTGCTCTGTGTATTTTGGAGGAATTCTGTGAGTTACCCCAATTTACACTCTACATTTCACCATTTGTCTTTCAATGGTGTCCAAGAAAATCTCTCCTCCTGCTGCTTGCTCCTGCCCATGTTCCCAGCTGCACCACAAAACTCATGACCATATCAGCTATAGCCATCTCCCTAGGAACAGCCCTTTCTTGTTCACTGCCCACCCAAGCAGTTGGTAGTGAGGAATGAGAATCATAGAATCACAGAATGTTAGGGGTTGGAAGGGACTTGCAGAGATCATGAAGTCCAACCCTGCTGCCAGAGCAGGATCACCTCAATCAGGTCACACAGGAACACATCCAAGCAGGTTTTGAAAGTCTCCAGAGAAGGAGATTCCACAAACTCTCTGGAGAGCCTGCTCCAGGGCTCCAGCACCCTCACCATAAAGTGTCTCCTCCTGTTGAGGCGGAACCTCCTGTGTTCTCGCTTGCACCCCTTGTACCTTGTCCTATCACTGGACACCACCCAAAAGAACCTGGTCCCTTCATCTTGACACCCACCCCTCAGATATTTATAGACATTGGTAAGATTCCTCTGTCAGCCTTCTCTTAGGTGACTTAGCTGTAAAAGAAAGGGCTCCTCTTAGACTCTGTACCCAACCACAAGTTCTACAAAACTTTACATTCCTATATGTAACTCCTCTGATAAATACAAGGAAACACTTGGAATATCAATGCTATAGGGAAAGAACATTATTTCGCTTGCAGGAACACCAGCCTCATCTGCAGCCCTTTCCCAGGGAATCACCAGAAGCTGGTGATCACATGAGAAGAAACATCACAATACCTGCCAGACAGAGCCTGGAGTCATGACAGATAAAGATTGTTATAAACTCGTGGCACGAAGGTTATTAAATCTTTCAGAATTTATATTATCCCTCACTATTGTAAAGGAAAATGGGGCTGTTCTGGGGAACTATATAAACATCCACCTTTTCATCTTACCAAGTCTTCAGCCTTAACAGCATTCTCTGCAAGCAGCTTTAATATTTACTTGCTCTGTACCACAATGTATTTCTTTTTTATCTATTTGAAATTTACCACCTTTTAATTTCATAGAAGCCCCCATATTCTTGTGTTATGAGACAGGGAGAAGAGATGCTCCTGATCTACCTCTTCTATACTGTTTATTATTTTGCATATTTTTATTACCTTCCCTTATTCATATTTTTTTTTCCTCCCAATGTTTTCAATTTCTGTTATGAGTTTCTCCCCTGCTCTATTCATTGCAGTGTACCTGAAGATGAAAAATGGAATAGTTTTAAAATACTTAAATCAGATAAAATGGCTGAAGCTTGCAAAAAAATAAACAAATTATATCATGGTAAGCCTTTGTGCTTGGGGATTTTTGAAGGAAAAATAACTTAAAAACACTTCAGTGAGACAACAGACAGAAAAGATTTGTAATGAAATATTATCTTTGAGACAAAGGCTCCATCAAAGAAAATAAATGGTAGAAAAGTAATATTATTTCTGTTATATATATATATATATATAAAATACAGACAAATACAGAAGCCCACTGGCATACACAGCTCTAAATCTATAAATGCACACATCCACATACAGCACATTTGACATACCTGGGGGCACTACCAGTCCTATGGCCACAGGTCAATGAAACAGTTGAGTTAGAATTGTGGCTGAAAGATTTGCCAAGTTCGTAGAACGTCTCAGGATGAGAGAACCCTCAGAGATCATCTACTCCAACCTCCCCACCATGGGCAGGAACACCTCTCAGCTAGACTCAGCTGCTCAGGGCCTCATCCAACTTTGCCTTCAACACGCCCAGGCAGGAGGCAGCCACAACCTCCCTGGGCAACCTATTCCAGAGTCTCACCACCCTCATACTGAAGAACTTCTCCCTAAGCTCCAGTCTAACTCTACTCTCCATCAGCTTCAAATCATTCCCCTTTGTCTTCTTGCTACACATCCTCATGAAATTTCTTTTAATTACCAAATCAGTCTTGCAGCCTCTAATGTGTGGTTCCAGTGTTTGCTTTCTTTCCTTTGGCCAGGTCCCTGTGTAGAACCACAGCTTTTCTCTTGTCATTGTAGGCAGAGTGACATCTTGTCAGGTTTTATTATAACAATTCTAGAGCAAGCAACACAGTGCCCATAAACCCACTCACTTAGCAGGGAAATGAAGGGTTTTACACCAGCTGCTGAACCCAGTCTTGAAAATACCACAAATAAGTAATTTTACTCAAATGCATTTATCTTGGCTGTGTTAGCTTTCTCATCTTTAATCTAGGCCTCTGCTTCGTTTGATTTATTGCAATCATTTCTCTCTTAAATCACAGCCTGAGACACCTTTTTGAGCTGAAATAGATAAATATTCCAGCTTCCTATAAGTAATGCCATATATTTATTTATTTTCCTGCTCTGCAGTTGTCCTTTTGCATTATAAATGACAGTGAATGCACTATATTTGAACAGTAAAACTGTAATTCAGTCTAGAATCTCAGCTTCCATACGAAACAAGGATTATAATATGGTTTACAGTGACAGCACAATCCTTGGCTGCACTAATGTCCTAAATCACCAGCAGCTTCCATCTGTCTATATTTGATCAACACACATGAAAAATGAAAGCCAAGGCACAACAAGCATTTGCTGAAACTTTTAATGAACATGTCCAGCTTCTTTTACACTTCATATAGAAGCAAAACTGGGGGTGAGAAGCACAATCTCGTACGAGTCACTCTGGGTTTCAATTTCCATTCAGCACCACACCCTGTGTCAGCCCCGTCTGCTGCACTGCACCCGGTTCTTGTTTGCTGAAGCACAAATGAGCTCGGGAACTGCCATGAGCACACAGCCTGGCATTGATCATGGTGTTCCCACGCAACCCTGGAAGAGCTCAGGAGGAACAAGGCTCCCTTAAAGAAGACAAGTGAAGATCATGTTTGTATTCCCCATCTTGTCTAAACCAAGGGATAGGATCGATGGCTTCTGCCTGCCCCTGCTCACTTCTGAGCCATTTGAGCATACCCACCCTGACCAAGGTATGATTGCCAAAGGCAGGGCATCATTTCCCAGAAAAGGAATAGTCTGTTTCTCCTGCTCTCTTCACCTGCACCAGAGTCAACAGAATCAGGTAAATTAGCAGTATCTACCCAGTGTCTGCCCAGGCAGCAATGCAGTACAGTAGTTTTGACTCATGTGAAAAAGCTGCTGAACAGATATTTCATTCTGGTCTGAGGCACACATAAAGAATATTGTAAAGCCTGAGGAGTTATTCAGATTCATGTTTCCACTAACTCTGAGCTAAAACTGTTGGCAATTGTTATAATAAAACCTGACAAGATGTCACTCTGCCTACTATGATGAGAGAAAAGCTGTGGTTCTACACAGGGACCTGGCCAAAGGAATGAAAACAAACACTGGAACCACACATTGGAGGCTGCAAGACTGATTTGGTAATTAAAAGAAATTTCATGAGGATGTCTAGTAAGAAGACAAAGGGGAATGATTTGAAGCTGAGGGAGAATAGGGTTAGACTGGAGCTTAGGAAGAAGTTCTTCAGTATGAGGGTGGTGAGACTCTGGAATAGGTTGCCCAGGCTGCCTCCTGCCTGGGGTTGTTGAAGGCCAGGTCGGACGAGGCCTTGAGCAGCTGACTCTAGCTGAGAGGCGTCCCTGCCCATGATGGGGAGGTTGGAGTAGATCTCTGAGGTCCCTTCCAACCTAAGCTGTTCTATGATTCTATGCTATCACTTTAGCTTTGTTGTCAGGTGTTAAAAATTCCTGAGAGACATTTTCAATCATGGGTTTTAATGCTATCTGTATGTGGCATGGCTGGGTACGCAGGAGAGCAAAGTACAAGGCCAGCAGTAGCAGTATCTGAGCTGGCTCCCTCTAATGCCCTTGCTCCCTCTTGACCAGGGCAGACAGATGACCATTAGAGATGAGAGCCTCCATGCTTATCCTGCTCCTGGTGTCTGTGTCTGCTGACATTAGCACAGGGTCATTTTCAGATAGAGACAAAAGTGCATCACAACTGCATAAAGATGTCAAAACGAGACTGTTTAAAACTCTCTTTTATTGCGCCGGAGCTTGCAGCACTGATCAGGAATGAGTGATGAGTCTGGGTTTTGGGTTTGAGGATGGCCAAGTTTTCATTAATTTACATCATTTTTGGCCTGGTTCATTCACTGTTATGTTTTTTAACTTTTTGGCTGGCAGAGATCTTACTGATTCCCATCCAACCACCCATCCCAAAGTAGGTTTACCTCATGCTTTTCAAGAGAGGTTTTATTAGCATTATCTAGGGGTGAGAGGAGAGCTCAAAGAGCCCATTGGAGCTTTTAGCCAAGAAAATGTCATGCTGCTGATGTGCTGAAAACCACTGCAGTAAGTGGATGGAACAAAAAAAAAAAAAAAAAGCAAAGACTAAAATAAAAATAATAGTGATAAAAATAAGAAATTAAAGAGGAGATTCTTCCATAATTAATAGAATACAGAGCTCTTTACTATTAATATAAATTCAGTTCAGACACCTTTGTGTTCTGGAACTTCTTATTCTGAGCACTGAACTGGTTTTCATTATTAGCTGTTCCGTCATGTCTTCATATAAATGTTTTCTGTCAGGGACCTATCTCACTCTGTATCCTGCATGAAACTCTTGCTCATTCTGGGTGCTGAATGGGTAATGAAGTCGTCCATTACAGACTTCTGCTCCATTCTGTCACACTTACTTGGTTTATTTAGCAGAAAAGCAGCTCGCAGACGTAGATGTGACACTCTTGCAGCCCTTCCAGTAGGAGATACAGTCCCAGGTGACTGTATTTGTGACAATAAACTGCACAAGCCACTTTCCTGTCAATGCCTCTGCAGGCTGCCTGCAGGCTGCCCTCACTACCTGCCAGCTTGGGCAAAGAATTCCACAGGTGCTCCAACAAAGTCAGCAGCTTCCTTCCTAGGCTGGCTGGTAGTGCTCCCCAGGTAGCTCAGAGTTGAGAGTTCTGTTCTGCCAGTCTGTTTGGAAGGTGGTTTTCCAGAATGCTACACCCCTAAAGCTTTCTCCTGATCCTTGCCTGGAACCTGTTTAGATAATAGCTGGAAATTTTGTTTGTCAGAGAGGACAACCAATTTCTGCCCAGAGTCCTTAAAGATTACAGATATCCAAGGGCTGGAACACCTCTGCTATGAGGATAAGCTGAAGGAGCTTAGGTTGTTCAGCCTGGAAAAGAGATAGATCCAGGGGGACCCTTCTCATAAGGGTGTCTAGAGACAGGACATGGGGCAATGGTTTGAAGCTGAGGGATAGTAAGGTTAGACTGGAGCTTAGGAAGAAGTGTTTCATTATAAGCGTGGACTCAGGAACAAGCTGTCCAGGGAAGCTGTGGGTGCCTCCTCCATGGGGATATTGGTTGGATGAGGCCTTGAGCAGCCAAGTCTAGTTGAGAGGTGTCCCTGCCCATGGTGGGGAGGTTGGAGTAGATGATCTCTGATGTCCCTTCCAACCTGTGCCATTCTAGGAGTCTATGAATGTATGCTATGAAATCCACAGAGGAAGTCCAGCTGTGGAGGAAAGTGGGAAAAAATTTCCAGAAACCCTATAAAATCCTCTCCTTTCACTGGCAGATGCAGCTTAATGCTTAACATCAAAACCAAATGGGCTTATTTTTGTATTTATGTTTAGATTTATTTGACATTTAGATTTAGAAATTTCTGATTCTGTGGAAAATTTTATCTATAATGAAGATCAAAAATTCAGATCTAGAAGAAGGCTACCATGCAGGAGTTTCCCAGGAGAAGATCTACTTTTCATTTTGTTCTCGTTTCAAAGTTCACAATTGCATCTCCAGAGATTCCTCCCTGGCATAAAAATCCCAACAAGGTCTTGCTACAGGATGATGTATCATTGTTTACCTGATTATAAGAATTAAAAAGGGATGACAAATTCAAAGAGCTTCACAACAGAAGCAGTTTCTATCACTGTAGGTTGAGAATATGATTGAAGAAAGCAAGTTAAATACACTTAGAATTTCAATTCATGTTCAGACAAACACTTCAGTATGTGCTTAGCTTGCAGCAGGGCCAAGCATGGGTGTTAAGTTAAATTTGGTTAATATGCTTTCCTCAACAGAGATCATTTTCTGCATCAGGTTGTTAATGAACAAATGGTAAGTGATTTTTTTCCCCCCCTACATGTACAAATGTATCATGGTAATTTCAGACCAGCAAGTAATAAAAGTATATTGTGAGGAATACCTTGGTAAGAAAATCTACTATGGAACGTTATATAAAAATAACAGATTGTTCTGCATTTGATTTCTCCAAATGATCTCATTTAAATGTAAATTTTAACTAAGTTATGCTTCCCTTGGTGCTGTTACTGTTTAAACTAATTGCTGGCTGTTAGAACTCAAAACTGTATGTATGCAGCTGTGAATAATGAATTTCTATCATCTCGCTAAAGAGTTCAGGTTTTTCCCTCTTGATATCGCTTTGTTTTCATGGCATTATCAGAAGTAGCTTTTACACCAAATGGAGTTCAAGAGAGGTAATGTAAGAAATCTTAAAAATAGATTTGGTAAGAGATTAGGTGGATCTCTTCTGAGGGAAATACCAGGATTTAGCCTAAAAGACATTATAAGATCATTTACTTCTCTCAGCACAAAGTGAATCCTAGAATCCTAGAACCGCTTAGGTTGGAAGGGACCCCAGAGATCACCTGCTGCAACCATCCCACCATGGGCCAGGACACCTCTCAACTAGACTTGGCTGCTCAAGGCCTCGTAGGAAGGACACAGAGCTGTTGGAACAAGTCCAGAGAAGGCCACAAAGATGATCCAAGGGCTGAAGCACCTCTGCTATGGGGATAGGCTGAAGGAGCTGGGATTGTTCAGCATAGAGAAGACTCCAGGGAGACTTAAAGAGCTGCCTTCCAATAGCTGAAGGCATCCTACAGGCAGGCTGCAGAAGGATTTTCCTAAGGGTGTCTAGAGACAGCACATGATTTGAAGCTGAGGGAGAATAGGGTTAGACTGGATCTTAGGAGGTTCTTCTGTATGAGATGGTGAGATTCTGGAATAGGCTGCCCAGAGAGGCTGTGGCTGTCTCCTGCCTGGGGGTGTTGAAGACCAGGTTGGATGAGGCGTTGAGCAGCTGAGTCTAGTTGAGAGGTGTCTCTGCCCATGGTGGGGAGGTTGGAGTGGATGAGCTCCAAGGTCTGTTCCAACCTGAGCCATTCTAGGATTCTATGAAATGTAGTAAAACATTGGATGCTCCTTCCAATGGCTTTATGCCTGCCAGCCCTGACACACTGACACATAAAACACCTGTGGATAGCCACGTTACACTACAATAGTTACCAGGTCACCACACAGCATGAACAGTCTGGAAGTGCTGCACCATTTTTATGTAAGTTCACGATTCCCCACGTTTGGAGAAGAAAGAATAGGATTCTGCAGTAGCACTTGGAAAATGCTGCTGCCGGAACATGAAGTGTGATCACTGCATTCAGTAAAGTTACATCTGATTTAAAGAATGAGTCTGTGCTCAAAATAAATGGGCAGACTTCAATAACTGTAAGTTTTGCTCTGTTTTCAAGTCTCCTAAAACACAAATGGAAGTAGCATGAACATATATCAGAAAGATATAATAGGAGTGTGGAAATGAATCAGGAAATGTAAAACCATGGTTCTGGCCCCAGATATTTTATTTTCCACATTGCATAATGTAGTTGCAGCATATTTTACTCACTTTAAATCAGGGTTAAGGCAGCTTAGATCGAAATTCTATTAATGTTAACTTAAAAGATACCTACTGAATCTTGAGTAATGTGGGATAAACTTAAAGAGATTTTTCTTTTATTTCTTCTTGTTCTTTGGAAGTGGAATTACAGAATTATGACCAAAACCCAATATGGGCTTTCTCTTTGTCACGGAAGAAAACCAGCATTTGTCACTTTGCAATGCTGTCTGCATCAAATCAGATTTATCAGAGAGTCAGTAATTGTTATACTTCAAAATTAGAACAAGAAGGTGGAAAAATCTCTTGCCCAGCATAAAGCAGAATCTACAGTGGGGGAACTGTAAACCTCAGCCCTCCTTTTGGAGACTCGCTTGAACACTCCCCATAAATTCTAGCTGAATATATTTTTATTTGCTTTCATGGATTGCCTATGCAGCTATGGAACATTAGTTAAATTGAACCAATATAGATCTATCATTTGGTGGTATTGAAGGCAATTTTCTTTAATTAACATAATAAGAGGGAAATTACACATCTTAGTAAGGGCCACTTGTGCCATTTCCCTGTGTACTCAGGTCTTTCCAGCTGATTGTTTTCAATCAACCTAGAAAGCACTATGAACAAAGCTGCCGGAGTGGAGCAGTCTCCCTTCCAACATTATTCATTTCATACATGACATACCTTCAAACATATTTGCTGACATCTAGACCACATGAAAGGGCTTGGTTGGTTGTTTGGGGTTTTTCTGACTGTTTCAAAAAAGTTTGTGGTCTATCTGTTCACTCACAGTTGTCATGGAAAGACTTATGCAATGACTGAGTGATTTTAGTGGCTTGGAAATTTTCTTCTCCCTTTTCTGCCTTGTGAGTGTAGATGAAAGAAGAACCTAATTACTCTAGGATTAAACTTCTTTATATGAAGGACATTTTGCTGTGGCTTTGAACATTAATATCGCTGGAAAACACAGACAATAATTCTCATTTCCCATGCAGGTTCAGATGATGCAATGTGCTGAATGAAAGGATGTAAAACTATAATTATATACATACAGCCTGTCAGAAAGTTAAAGGAATGTTACAATAACTGCTAATTAACTTTTACAGAGTAAAGTTGGTTAGGTATTTGAATCATGAGAAGGCAGAATAGCATGCTGCTTCTGCCCTGGTGAGACCACATCTGGAATATTTTGGCCAGTTCTGGGCCCTCAGGTGAAAAAAGACCTCAAGGAATTGCATGAAAGAGTCCAGTGCAGAGCCAAAAGATTCTGAAGGTAATGGAACATCTCCCTGCTGAGGAAAGGCTGAGGGAGCTGGGGCTCTTTAGCCTGGAAAAGAGGGGCCTGAGGGGTGCCCTCATTCATGCTGATAAAGATGTGAGAGGGAGTGTGGGGAGGATGGAGCCAGGCTCTGCTCAGTGATGTCCAGTGACAGGACAAGGGCCATGGGTGCAAGCTGGAGCAGAGGAGGTGCCACAGAAACAGAAGGGAAAACGTTTTCCCTGTGAGGGTGGCAGAGCCCTGGAGCAGGCTGCCCAGAGAGGTTGTGGAGTTTCCTTCTCTGGAGACATTCAAAACCCACCTGCATATGTTCCTGTGTGACCTACCATGGGTGATCCTGCTCTGGTAGGGGGTTGGACTGGATGATCTTTCAAGGTCACTTCCAACCCCAAACATTCTGTGATTATAAACTGTGAAGAACAATGATAGAAGCACCTTTTCCCCAGAAATACCACCCTAAAACCAGATAAAGTTGTGTTTGAGACTTGGGATGCCAGTAACGGCAACTGATCATGTCCTGGAATGCAGTATGAAAGATTTGATTTTCAAATAATATAGGACAAGTAGCATCTACAGAGGCAAAGCTCTAAAAATGGGTTGTCATATAGGCACATTAAAAGTAAATCTAAGGATCTGTCAGCAAAAATGTCTTTTGGGAGAACTGCATTTTGTTTATTGTGGAGGCTTTGTTTACTTTCAAGAGAAAACTTCATTTTTGCTAAGGTTGAGAAAAGCAGCAGCAAATTAAAGAAAATTAAACTGATTTTTTAAAACATTCCAGAAACTGTAAAGATGTAAGGCTTTTGTTGATATTTAAAGTTTATCATAGAATCCCAGAATGGCTCAGGTTGGAAGGGACCTCAGAGATCGTCTACTCCAACCTCAACACCATGGGCAGGGACTCCTGTCAACTAGACTAGGCTGCTCAAGGCCTCATCCAGCCTGGCCTTCAACATGCCCAGGCAGGAGGCAGCCACAACCTCCCTGGGCAGCCTGTTCCAGAGTCTCACCATCCTCATACTGAAGAGCTTCTTCCTCAGATCCAGCCAAACCCTGCCCTCCCTCAGCTTCAAACCATTCCCCCTTGTCCTGTCGCTAGACACCATCATGAAAAATCCCTCTGCAACCTTCCTACAGGATCCCTTTAGGGATTGGAAGGCAGCTCCATGGTCCGCCCATAGTCTAAAAAACAAAGTTAGTTTTCTTTTCAGTTTCATAGTTATTTTCTTTTTTCATAGATTAAAAAAAAATAAAAATAAAGAGCTACATTTCTCAAACAATGACAGTAGAAAATAAAGGGAATTCTGACTTGTAAATTTTTTGTAGACATCCCCAGTGAAGCAGCCATGATTCACAAGCTTACAACAGCGGATAACTAGGACACCCACAGGACAAGTAGTTAAACTCTATCTTTGGCTAAATGTTCTCATGTAGGTAAGTCTTAATTAGTCACCTAAAGCCAGCCTGGTTATTTCATCTGTAGTGAACAGCACAGAGTTTCACCAGAAATCCTAAGAAGACACTGCAGGAATGCTGACCGAAAAGAAAAAATATGAGAATCTCCCTTGCAATATGAAGTCAGTCAAAAGCTGTGGGTCCCACAGTTCATGTTCTTTTTGAGGAATTTCAATGAGGGGAAAACTGAAAGCAAGTCCTGTTTGTGTCACAAGGTATTGCCCAGTGCTTCTGAGCAAATTATTGATTTTAATGTTAGAATCAGTCAGGGTTGGAAGGGACCACAAGGATCACCTAGTTGAACCCCCCTGCCATGGGCAGAGACACCCCACACTAGATCAGGCTGGCCAGAGCCTCATCCAGCCTGGGCTTAAACACCTCCAGGGATGGGGCCTCAACCACCTCCCTGGACAACCCATTCCAGGGCTTCACCACTCTCATGGTGAAGAACTTCTTCCTCACATCCAGCCTGACTCTCCCCACCTCCAGCTTCATTCCATTCCCCCTAGTCCTATCACTACCTGATATCCTAAGAAGTCCCTCCCCAGCCTTCTTGTAGGCCCCCTTCAGATACTGGAAGGCCACAATTCTAAAACAACGTTCCTACAAAAAGCCAGAATGACACTTAAGAAAGAGTAATCATCCAGTGAAAAGTCTGCCTGCAAAAAAAGTTTTGCAGTTGAAATGTTCTTGTCTTCAAGCTGAACGTTCCAATCTCAAAAATAATTGTTGTTTATTTTTTGATCCTTCCAGCCTTCACATGAAGGACATCTGGAGGTCCCTTCCAAGCCCTAACACTCTGTGATTCTGTGACATCACTCATTGACAGTGGGATTAGCAAATTCTCCACATTTCAAGCAAATAAATTTTCTTCTTGGCATAAAACCACACAGGATTATCACAGCTTTGCCCTATACCAAAGCAGCTGTGACACAAAGCACGGCATAGATGTGTCAAGCACATCACTTCAGTGCCTGTAATTCTGAGGTATGATGTTTACATTGCAGTTCACAAGCCTCTGAGCCAAACCTTTCTGTTATTCATTACCTGCCTTTCCATTCTTTCCAGTACCTGTGCCAGACTGTAGCATTTGAGGGGACATGTTATTTGCTTTTTATAATAACTGATAGCAACATCCCCTCCAGGTTGGTCGCATCCATCTCAAGTAAGAGACTTTGAAAGAACAAATAAATACCACTTTATGCTCCATTAATTAGCATTTCTTTCGCAATAACCAAAGGCAAGGTCGCAGGGATCTAAAAAGAAGCTGTTTCTGTAAACCTGTGCAAATTCAGCCCTGGTGCCTCCCTGAGCAAATCAAACCCAAGTTGCTTTTTTGCCTGGAATTTTCAAATGTGTAATTACCCACAAAAAAGGAGCTTCTCCAGCTTTGATTCACCGTTTGGATTACCTGCAATTGCTTGCAACTACTTAGATGCAAATAAGCAGCATTTCCCTTCAAGATCAAAGATTTATGGGTTGTCAGATTTTATCTCTGACAATCACAACACTGCATGCACAAGCCTCACGCTCTGTGTCGGTACATTCAGAGTCCCGCGTTCGCTGTGTTAAACAGAAAGTAGGTCATTGCCACATGGTAAGTGAATGAGCACAACAGTATAAGAAATCTATAATTCTCTCTTGAGGGTTCAACAAGGGAAGTAGAGAAAGAGATTGGATTAATTCTACTGAAGCGGTGTAGTTGGTCATTATTCTTTAGGTGGATCGATATGAATTGAGTCAAGGCTATTCCAAAACGTAGGGTTACTTTCCAGAAGGCAGGGAGCTATTTTGGTGTTGTGCTCAAACTGCAACAGTGACACTTGTCAGATTTATCCATTATACCTCACATCTCCATAAAAATCCCTAGTGCTGCAATCTGCTGTTGGGACCATCTTGGCTGCTTTTACTTGGGGGCAGCATAATACAGCTGGACCTATTTTGAGCAATTCTTTAATGATCAACCATTCTTTAACACAAAATCTGAAAAAGAGGACAATTTAGATATAATTATCCCTAGCTATTTTGGCTGCTTTAAAAATTCATCTACTGTCTAATCTGAGAACATCAGAATATGAGAAGATTAGACCTCCAGATATTCAGTTGCCACCTTATTATTCCTAGTAAAGTAGTTACTGCTCAGGTTTTTTCCTCTCTTTGAATTATGCAGCTCGCTTGCTTAGCACCAGAATTCCTACAGATGTCCAAGATGTATGGAATCTCAGCTGTCCCTTGAGAATATGACTCATCATACTTTTGATGTCTGATGATCATAGAATCATGACATTGTAGAATGACTCAGGTTGGATAGGGCCTCAGAGATCATCCACTCCAACCTCCCCACCATGGACAGGGACACCTCTCAACTAGACTCAGCTGCTCAAGGTCTCATCCAAACTGCCCTTCAACACCCCAGGCAGGAGGCATCCACAATCTCCCTGGGCAGCCAGTTCAGAGTCTCACCATCCTCATACTGAAGAACTTCTTCCTCAGATCCAGTCTAACCCTGCTCTCCCTCAGCTTCAAACCATTCCCCATTGTCCTGTCTAGATACCCTCATGAAAAGTCCCTCTGCTGCCTTCTTGTAGGATCCCTCAAGGTATTGGAAGGCAGCACTAAGGTTCCCCCAGAGTCTTTTCTTCTCTAGACTGAGCAAGCCCAGCTCCCTCAGCCTATTCTCATTGCAGAGGTGCTTCAGTCCTCCTCTGGACTTGCTCCAACAGCTCTGTGTCATTCTTCTGATGGTGACACCAGAACTAGATGCAGTATTGGCGGGGTGTGTGTCTCGAAAGAGCAGAGTAAAGGGGGAGAAATCTGATTCTGTAATTGGATCTCATCCTGTAGAGGGCTTCCAGAAATGTTAAAATCTTTCTTCTAAGGAGCAGGAATTTTGCTGGTGTAAACTGTTACTTAAATGAGGAAAAGGACTTCAATGGATCCATGCTAATTTAAATTAGCTAATATTTTGCCACCACTTTCATGATTTCAGAAGGAGTTGCAGCCTTTCAACACCGCATTGCAGGATGAGACCCTGAGGAATACAAGTCAAAAATCCCCTTACAACCTCTATCATAAGGCCTATGTGCTCAGAATGTATATTCAAGGAAGTGTTTAGAGCTGCATAATGTATGCTGCTTAACTGTCCTTCCTCCTTCTGACATTGACACAGAAAGCCTCAACTCATTGCAAAATTCTTCCTGCTGTAGCTGAGGTTTTGTTTATTATCTTCACTGTATCTAATGACAGCAGGTGCTACGTGCAGTCATTCGGACCAAAGCAGGGTGCTTAGAGGCATTCCCAGTAAAGGAGAATGGAACAAGGATATCCAGAAGCAAAGAAGGACTGCAAAAAAGATATGGAGGGCACTGAAAAGTCAGCTTTTTGAAGGGAATGTGTAAGGAGATTATTGTAATCATCTTTATATGAAGATAAAGCACTTGACCTTTATCTTCACTGCAGCATTTAAAGGATGGAGGAAGTGTTTTGGTTTTTCAGTTCAGAAGACAAGAAATAGAAACTGTAAAAAGGAAGCACCCATTTTCAGTGTTAGCTGTATCAAGAAAGTAAAATCTATTTCCTTGTGTAATGTTTAGTAGACATCACTGCTCAGTAAATCTCAGTTGAAATGGGTAAAAAAGAGTGGCTAAAAATCCTTTCTTCTCTCATTTGTTCAGATTTCAGCCTCTCTTCTCTTGAGATGTCATAATTTCATTGCATCTCCATTTACCATAGATTCTTTCAGAATGGACAAGAGCTGAGTGCACATAAAAGAACATATGACTAAGCAAATGAAAGAATCCCCCATTTTTATTACTCTTCTTTGGGATTACTATTAAATGAGATTTTTGTTCCTTAGAAAATAAATACAATAGATCAAATTAAAGCAATGCTGATGTGCTGACAAGAAACTGCAAGGTCATAATTCTTTGATCATACCCCACTGAGTCAGAGAATTTAAAGAACTATCTCACAGTGTATTACCTAAGGCCCTTGATCCTATTAATATGCACCTTAAACATGGATGTAATTTCATGTGACTGTCAAGGAAAACCTGGCATCCTTAATCTTGAGAAGCCTTTGTGGGATGGAAACCCAGAGGCATGAGGCAGCTGATATGAATACAGAAATTAACCATTAGGGAGAAACAGATATTAAGTTTACTTCTGCTGGAAAGGATATCTTAATTTTATCTTGTGGATATCATTACACAAGAGAAATAGAAGCAGATGAGAAGAATATATCAAATTTGTAAACTGAAATCCTTTAAAGTACTGAAAGTCAAATAATAATGTTGGCTACAGGGAAAGTTACACAATTTGCCAATGTATTTGCATTAGAATAGATGGAAAAGGATGGAAAAGACCTTCAAGATCATCATGTCCAACCTATCATCCAACACCATCTAATCAACTAAACCATGGCACCAAGCACCCCATCCAGTCTTTTCCTAAACACCTCCAGCAATGGTGACTCCACCACCTCCCTGGGCAGCACATTCCAATGGCAAATCACTCTTTCTGTGAAGAACTTCATACTAACATCCAGCCTAAACTTTCCCTGGTGCAGCTTGGGACTGTGTCCTCAAATCAACAGGGGCTGCAAACAGGCAAAACCCCCTACAAGCCAGGTCAGTCAGGCAAGTGGCTAACTGTGGATGTGGGATTAGGATTTTCAAGCAAGGTATATTACCCCTCTGCAACTCTGTCTTCACACAAATGACTAAATGATTTAAAAGCCTGAATCTTAGTGTCCTTTCCCTTGATCTCCTGAAAATCCCAGCCTAGCACTGAAATCCAGGTCCCATTAATGTCAGTCATAAACCACTCATTTGATTTCAACAATATCTGGATTTTACCTGAGACATCTAACTTTACCCACTACAGATCAGGCATTCTCTAGGAGCTTCTTTCTTCACCCACTTAAGATTTCATTTAGAGCTAGGCTGAGCCATAGGAGATTAGCTTGACTGCAATCCATCTTAAGGTGAAGAATCTTCAAGGAAAATGATCACATGGTGACAATAAAGCACGAACAAAATAGCTCAAACAAAAAAAAAATCACAAATTTCTGCAAGAACAGGGTGTTGATTATTCTTACAATGGGCAGAAACCAGTACTGCTGAGCTGTGCTGCCACCCTGTGTCATTCAGCACTCTGCCTTGCGATTTCAGTTGCTAACACATGGAGTATTTCCTGTGCATCTCAATCCCCTTGAAAACATTGCCCATTGTCCCCCTTTCCCTTGTATTGAGCTCTGCCCACAGAAAACATCCCACACCAGATTTCCATTCAGCCTGGTATCAGCCTGGTTCTGAACACATGCATGCCTGAATGGCTGAAAAATAAAAGCTTTTATCATACCAAAGTCAAACTGATATTTATTTCCCACTAGGGACAGCCATCACTGCATGTTAATTGTCAAATAGGTTATGTCCTGATTTAATTGGAAAAACACAATTGGAAATGATGGAGAATGTTTTCATTAAGTTTATTTCAAGGCATTCCTTAATCATACTTATAGTTCATGATGGGGAAATGTTTTAATTGGATTTCATTTGGCCAGTCTGTGGACAAAAACTGTCCTTTCATTTTCATGTGAAGTCCTTCAGGCAAGAAGATATTGATCTTTAATCATGGCCTTTAGCCACAACTACAAACTACAATTCATAAATACATAGTTTACATATATTTATATTATATGTAACCTATGTATTTATATATGTGTATATTTACTCTCTATATATATTTAGCTGTAAATTAGTTCTGTGTGGATCTGGAAGTGCTTGAATGTGACATGGGAAAACCTAGCTGGCTGTGACAATTAGTGTTGCCTTCTTCTGTGGGGTGCAATGGACAGAAAAGTTCATTCCTTTCAACCACAACCACAGAATCCTAGAATGGTTCAGGTTGGAAGGGACCTTAGAGATCATCTCCTCCAACCTCCCCACCATGGGCAGGGACACCTCTCAACTAGACTTGGCTGATCAAGGCCTCATCCAACCTGGCCTTCAACATGCCCAGGCAGGAGGCAGCCACAACCTCCCTGGGCAGCCTATTCCAGTCTCACCACCCTCCTACTGAAGAGCTTCTTCCTCAGATCCAGTCTAATCCTACTCTCCCTCAGCTTCAAACTATTCCCCCTTGTCCTGTCTCTAGACATCCCCATGGAAAATCCCTCTGCAGCCTTCCTGTAGCATCCCTTCAGGTATTGGAAGGCAGCTCTAAGGTCCCCCTGGAGCCTTCTCTTCTCCAGGCTGAACAACCCCAGTTCCCTCATCCTATCCTCATAGCAGAGGCGCTCCACTTCTTTCTTTTTTGTTTTGGAATTTGGTATGGATTAGCTCTCTTGAAAGTTAATTCTCTTCAGTTACTCCAATCTACAGTCCATGATACCTCAGACAAATACCACAATACACTTTGCTGTTCAGCCTTACTGAACTACTTGAAGCTGTCAGAAGAATCTGCATCTGTGTTGTCTTCTATCATCCAAACAGCCTTATCTTCACTGTGCTGTGAAGATGTAGACATTGTTCTCTTGATTTAGAAAAAAAACACCTATCCTTTTTTTGTTCTTATCTTGAAATAGATTCTGCTTGATTTTTCACAGCAGTCAGCACTTTTATGGCACTTCAAAGTACAGTTCCCTCTGGTTCCATTTGCAGAACCACCAGATTTTGCTTTGTTTCAGGTTAATCTCTGCCATGGCATGGCCACTTTTGTAGTGAGATTGGCAATAAACCCCCAGCCTAGACCACATATTACAGATTTTGCCTGTTTTCTATGGAAATCCACATCTCAACTCAGCAAATTACAACTTGAACATGCAATAACTGCACTCAGTCTTCAGAGACCACAGTGAGTAGCATCGGAGGAACTTTATCATGTTGCTGCAGTGTCAGATTTTGGTGTTGGATTATAATCCCACTTCTCTAATTAGAGTTATAAAGGCACAACTTATCTTGCTGCCAGCTGTGTCAACAGAAAGCTCCTTTTGGCCAGCAACACAATCAGTTATGGTAATCTGACTGGTAAAGGAAGGAAGCTAAAACCAGCAGTGTGGCCAGCAAGAACGCAAGGGTTAAGATGAGGCTTTGCCAAATGAAAGGGTGATAACAGCAGTTTAATGGGGAGGAGAGCAAAAGCATTACTGTACCACAGGACAGACCCTGCTCCACAGAGGTGGACAGGTACAAGGAGCATTCATCCTCTGGAGATCAACGGCCAACAGGCAGCTCTAGGTCTCAAATTTCCAGACCCCTTATTGTACCTTGTGAATGGTGTGGAACACCTCAAGTTACCAAAATTCCCTCTGCATCAATCCCTCCTCCCTGGACATCAGCCCTGCTGGGCTCCCTGAGCTGTAGAGAAGCCAGACTGAACATGATGCACTTTGCCAAAAGCTATCAGAAGAAAATTTGTTATTGGTCTAAACACAAAGCTCTCTGGAAGATGACTCAGAGGTTTTTGGAGCTATAAACTTGCAGACTGCAACTTTCCTGGAACAAATCAGGGCAGTGTCACTTTCCAATACTGTTCCTTGCCATGCTCCTCAATCTCACTTAAAACTGATGTTATCACCCTTTCCCAAGGCATAGCCTCATCTTACCTCTTCTCTCTTGCCCCTTCTCTGGCCAACTTTAACCTCCCCATGGCTGCTACAAGTCTCCACCTACTTTGCACTCCATAATTTTCCTTCTGCTTCTCTACAGTCACAAAAGGTGTGGAAGATGGGAGCCATTACTAGGTGTGAAGAAAGGAAAATGTGCCCCTGGAGGAATGCGCTGAGCATAATAAAACCTAAGGCTGGCTGTGGAGGACAAAGCATTTCTTCGCTATTTCCAAAGTCAGTAAGCTACAACAGGATTCCCAAAATCCCCAAAGCAAGGTTAAATGGATCATTTAGGAGAAAACTTTTAAATATGCATGGCATAGAATGGCACTTTGGAAGCAGTTGGTACTTTCATTCTTGAAATATGTGCAAATTCGACCAGGGCTCCCTAAGGCCTAAATTTTAAGGCTCAGTTGAATTTTAATTGCTTACTAACAACATTATGTAATTCTGCAATTAATCTTCTCTGAAAACAAGCTTACCCAAGAGATATTAACCCAAAGCCTATTTGTGTAAAATTGTTACTTTTTAAAACCAAAACATATTTGATTTCCTAGTCAGAGTTAATATCTTCTGGCTTGAACAACGTGTTAAGCAGGGTCAGAGTAATGATAAATGCAACCCGTACTTCTGTGATGCAATTGCACCAAACCTCCTTCTGAAAACTGCTGATGTACCAGAGGAAGGTTTGGGGCCAAAAAGAGGACAGCAGAATCTAGAATTTAGAACTTTATGTGCTCGCTGCATGTCTGATATTTCACCTTAATACTTTGCACATGTATATGTGCACTTGATACCTTAACAGCACATGGGCAAATGTTTTATCTTAACCTGACTTGGTGATCAGCAGGAAAAACTTGGGTTCAGTGAGCTCTCTTATCAACAGATAAACTACTGAGAGAAAAACATTTTTGTCAGTAACATCAGCAGTGGCATGGAGGACACCTCAGCAAGTTTGCTGATGACACCAAGCTGTGTGGTGCACTGGACTCACTTGAGGGAAGGGATCCAGCCAGAAGGATCCTGAGAGGCTTGAGAAGTGGGCAAGTGCCTACTGCATGAGGTTCAACAAGTCAAAGTGCAGAGTCTGGGTTGGGACCATCCCAGGCACAAATCCAGGGTTGAGAGTATCTCTGAAGAAAGAGACATGAGGGCGCTGACTGATGAGAAGCTCACCATGAGCTGGCAGTGCCCTCATGCAGCCCAAAGGGCAACAGCTCTGTGCCCTTATGCTGGGGACACCAGTATTGGGGTGGCAAATCTTTGTTCAAACTAAATCCACTTGTTCAGAAAATCCATTTATGTGAAATAAATACTTCTGAAAATTACCTTGTTTTGAAATTCATAATGAAGGATTAAGATAAGCAGACATCTGAATTTCAAACCTATATAATCACATTTGCATAACTGCCAAAAGTGTGCCAGTTCTGCAGGAACTGCAGAGGAAGCTTCACCTACGTGTGTCAACAGAAAGGTGCTATGTGATTCTGACAAAGAAATTGATCTTGTTCTGTAGTCCCACTGACTGATTAATGACATTGCATTAGCTTATCTGCAAAACAGAAAATAATAGCAATCTTAACTTACTGTTTCCTTGAGAAACTGTGAGAGACTTGATGACTGAAGGAGAGCTTATAGCCACGTAGAAGTCACTATTAAGCTTAGCAAGGGCCAGGGTTTCTTTTTGTAAGTCAGTGGCAGAGTTAAAAGATTCCTGAAGTCCTGACACAGAGTCTTCAGTTTAATAACTTCTAAAGCCATCAAAAATAATCACTTGATTCTTTTTCGTATCATTGGTGCAGGCAGCCATCCAACACTAAGCTTCTGTAGTAGGTTGCCTTCAATTATTAAGCAGTAAAAGGTGGCAGGTCTTTATCAGGAACAGAGATGAAAGAGAATACTTTGCTTTAATACAAGAAGGGAGAGACATGTTGCTGAACATAATGAACTGTATACTATGTGGAGTACATCATAATGGGCTCTTTATTTGGGTTACATGTGGAAGATGAAACAAATATGTTCATACATTCCAAAGACATCTTTTCAGAACTTCAAACCACCACATTTCATTCACTTTGGATAATATTTTACATCTGACAAAGCATGAGATCATTCAGCAGATTAGGTCACATTGCCTGTTTGAAGACTTTATGTATTATTCAAAGGAAAGAGACTTACATGTCCTGAAAACTAAGTAAAAGTAAAATCTGTGTGATAAAAACCCTGGCTCAGTTCCGCAGCCTTCCTTAGGTAAATCTCCCAGTGACACACAGCAGAAAGGCACTGCTGCAGGGATGAGAGCTGCACATACCCTGGGCAGCACGCGAGGGCTACACAAGCTGCAGCTGCCCCTCAGCAGGCTTATCTGCCTTTCTGTGAGTGCAGAGTGGTGCTAGCAGTAATTGTGCACCTCCCCTTCCAGACAGCTGTCACTAGAGCTACAGATAAGTAGAAAGCACCATCAAGAACAAAAACCACGGGGTGACACCTCACCAGTGTCTGCTCCATGAAATGCTGGTTACTTCAGTGTGACTGCAGCACACAGAGTCATAGAATCCTAGAATGGCTCAGGTTGGAAGGGACCTCAGATATCGTCTACTCCAACCTCCCTGCCATGGACAGGGACACCTCACAACTAAATTCAGCTGCTCAAAGCCTTCAACACTCCCAGGGAGGAGGCAGCCACAACCTCCTTGCCAACCTACTCCGGAGTATCACCACCCTCCTACTGAAGAACTTCTTCAGTCCAAACCTGCCCTCCCTCAGCTTGAATTATACCCCCTTGTTCTGACTCTAGACACCCTCATGAAAAGTCCCTCTGCAGCCTTCCTGGAGGATGCCTTCAGCTATTGGAAGGCAGCTCTAAGGCCCCCCCCCCCCAGTCTTCTCATCTCCAGGCTAAAGAAGCCCAGACCCCTCAGCCTATCCTTATAGCAGAGGTGGCTCCAGCCCTTGGATCATCTTTGAGGCTTCCTCTGGACTCACTCCCAACAGCTCTGTGTCCTTCTTATGCTGGGGAAACCAGAACTGGAGGCAGGATTGGAGGTGGGGTCTCAGCAGAGCAGTCAAGGAGCAGAATCCCCTCTCTTGCCCTGCTGGCCACACTCCTTTGGATGCAGCCCACAATATGATATGGAAGTTAGCAGAAACTGTTTGACCCATGAGACTTGAAGATTAACTGCAAACAAGACTGTTGAGCAAATGAAAAATTGATGCTCTGTCTTCAACATTTCTGAATTGCATCGACTATGAATGCTCAGAACAATGACCCCCATTTTGAAGGTTAGTTTCAATGGTACAAAATGTTGGCACAAAATACAGACATTGAACAGGACTTACAACGTCTAGGATGTGATTACAGGAGCTGGCCAACTGCAGCACCACATAAAGAGTGGAAGATACAGATGGCTTCTGCTTAGCATTTGTTTGTAATAAAAAAAAAGTGTAAGCAGAGTTGCATTTTGTGCTGCATTTTAAACAGCTGTCTAACAGCCAGTCCAAAAGCTAAGCCCAAGTACAACTGAAAATAGAACACTGATTTGCTCAGAAGCAGTCAGTGGACTGGAGAATGTTTTGATTACTTTAACTTGATAGCATTTGTACATCTTGAGTTTCTAAGAAAATTAGACTTGCAGCTCATGCTTTTCCTGTCATTGAGTTCCCCTCTCCTCCACCAACTGACTAATTGCAATGGAACCTGAGGAGAGCAGACATCTCAGGGATATTCAATTCCATCTTTTCTTGAAAGAGACAGATGAGCAGCAGAAAAACTTAAGTGCCCAAATGAGGGACAATCAGGAAGAGCCCATCCATTTTATGTTCAGTTTGCTAAGCAATCTGTCCATGCATCACTCCAAATCAGCAGCAGCAAGTGATTTTACACTGCTAGCATAGGCAATGCAAAATCACAGCAGGGATGAGAGGTTCCTGAGGGCATTGCAATATGGGGACAGACAACAGGGAATTGCTTTACTTCAACATAATGGATGCAGCCAACAAGAATGAATATTTGGTTATAGCTGTTGGTCATGGGACAACTTGTCTAAACACCTACTGCTTCACATAAACTTCCAATACCTAATGTAGTCACAGAGGCATGTGACATTATTACTGTCACAGCTATTCCAGCATGGCAGAATCCATCCAAGTGTTCAAACAAGCATTCAAATAAGGAAAGGCAAAGATTAGTATAGAACTGCTCCTCTGGCTATTGGAATATAGACCCTTTCCCTGATGGTTCAGATCACATCACATTAAATCAGTCTCAGGCTTTCCTTTTGGAGTAGATAACCTAGTCCTGAAACAAAAGCTGCTAGGATTATGGAGATAGTTTGCTCAAAGACCTCTTCTAAAAGTTAGTTGAAAGAAGACTTTACTGGGTTAGGCTGCCATCACCTTACACAACCACAGGATCATAGATTCTATGATAGTCCTGGGACTTCAAGCTTCAGATTTCTTCAAGGTCCTTTTCCCACACACAGAGGAATACTGCAGTTTTCTATTATAAAATTACTGCCCTAATAAGCTGCATTACAGCTCTCTCACTATTCCAACTAATTTAAACTAAAATTTCCATCCTCTCATCTATGTCTAAGGGCTACAGAAACACCAGAGGAGAACAAGGGCAAATTCTGGACTTTAATTTGCATTAATCATGTCTGGCTTTTCAGTTAAAGATTCTTTTTTGTTTCTTTTCTTCTTTTTTTCCATGAGGATACCCTGCTAGTCTGACACTTGAGTGTGTAAAATAAGAAAAACCAAAAAAACACAAGAAATTGGAAGGTTAAATATTTCCTTTCCTTCCCTCAAAATAAAGGGAAGAGATACAATAAAAACATTCTTTCCAGCATGTGGCAGCTGAAATGTAAACAGATGCAGAGTGATTTTCCAACTGCTCTGGACAGCATCAGACATGGACTAGATCCCACCCCTTCTCCACTGCATTTCACTTCTCCTAACCCAAGGCATACATTTCATGTTTTCTTCCATTACTGCAGCTCCACAGGATCCAGCATGTGGTTTGGCAGATATGGGCAGTGAGATCACTTAAATTTAATCTTGGACTCTGAAGTCCACAAGCTGCTGATGCCGACATTATTCTTCCCACACACACAAACTACCCTTTGGCCTGAATCCGTGCTAGATGTGTATCTGGTACTAGTAGGGTTCAATGATGTTCAAGACACATCTGAAGCTGGGTTGTGCTTGTGTCCTCACAAAGACCTGCTCTTACCAGACCCTCTCTCAGGGAGGTGATGAGTGGTGACCACAGGGACCTAGGGAGGAGAAGGGCTGGCATCTGGTTCACTCTTCGCAACTCACCAGCTGCCACACTGTTGTCATGAACTCCCCTCACAATGTCTTCACTTGTGGCCTCCAGAAAAGAACTGACAGGCTGATAGCCTCTTTATTTTGTCCACTGACAAAGCACAACCTCTGACTTACCAAGTGCATCCCCTTTGAATTGCTTTCAGTAGCTCTTCTGTGTAGCCTTTTTTCCTTTAACTTTTGCTGACTTTGATAGGGAATTTTACATTGCTTCTGTCAACATTTAATACAGAGCTGGGCAGAAGATCACTGTTCTCTCCCCTGGGAGGGTGAAGCAGTCACAGACAAAATACATTTTTGCTAAATTTAGCCTGAGAAAAACCTAGAAGCAAGGTTGTAATGTGATGGTTTGGAACTTTACCACCACGTTACAAAAACTCGGCTCACTCACTCGGAAAAGCAAATGGAAGCTATATTTACAAGCAACAACTGAACTCTACAATGGAATGCAATGAATATGTACAAATATACAGTATTTACAATATTATACAGGTGTTTACAGGCAGAAAAAAGCATGGAACCTCCCCTGAACCCCTAATGGGCTCCCCAAAAGGAGTGGGGGGCAACTGCTCTGCTTTCCCCCTAACCTCCCCCTCCCCATCCCTTTTCATCTAATTAGAAGAGAAAAGAGACATTAGACAGTCAGTGTGCTTATCTCAAGGTTGTTAGGTAAGATCCCTTCCAGCAAAGCAGCCAGGCAGTCAGAAGAGAAAGAAAGGAATGAAGTGGAATGTGAGAATGCTAGAATACATCCCACACATCTGACCAACGAAATTCATTTAGAATAACCTCTTGTTTTCCTTTTTACACCCAACTGTGGATTTGTTTACACTTCTTCACTCTTCTGCTCGAAAATCTGCAGTTAACTTTTAAAGGCATAGCCTGAAACTGTCACAAAGGTGCAGCTCAGTCTATGCTCTGTGCAAAGAGAAATGTTAAGATCCAAGCATGCTTGGTAGGGGATAAGATAGAAAATACAGTTTCCAGCTGTAAAAAAGCATCTAGAGATTTTAACATGGCAAAATTTGAGCCTTTTGTCCGTGAAGATAAGAAAAGATGCACAGGACAAGTGGGAGGGACCAACTTCTGCCACAAAGGATAAGGAATGAAACTTCCTGTTAAACACAAAATAGTTTTAGTTGAATTTTTTAAAAGAAAGATCCTGTGCAATCACAGGACTCTTCAGCCCCAATATTTAATTTAGATAAACTTGTAGGTGACTGAAAACAAAATTATTGAAGGAAAATAATAGTAAGAACAGGATAGGATAGGATAGGATAGGAATAGAATAGGAATAGAATAGACCAGGTTGGAAGAGACCTTCAAGATCATCACATCCAACCCATCATCCAACACATCTAATCAACTAAACCATGGCACCAAGGACCCCATCCAGTCTCCTCCTCAACACTCCCAGTGATGGTGACTCCACCACCTCCTTGGGCAGCCCATTCCAATGGGCAATCACTCTCTCTATGAAGAACTTCTTCCTAACATCCAGCCTAAACCTCCCCTGGAGCAGCTTGAGACTGTGTCCTCTTGTTCTGGTGCTGGTTGCCTGGGAGAAGAGCCCAGCCCCCTCCTGTCTACAACCTCCTTTCAGGTAGTTGTAGAGAGCAATGTAAATGTATCTCTCTAATCAAAGACTGAGGATTAAACTGTGCTCCCATTTTCACCAATGGAAAAGCTCCTTGAAGCAACTGAAGTTACATAGAATCTGGCACTAATAATTGAAAGCAAGACCTGGTCATAGTAATTCAAATGTTTTTATGTGATTTATTAAGTTGAACAAGAGAATTTTATACTTGTTATGCTTTCACATGGCAGTGAGGGTTTTCTGAATTATCCTTTTCTTAAGGTGCAAAAGTCTTGTTTGCAAAATTACAGATTCAGAGACTGCATTGAGTTGGAAGAGACCCTCCAAGGTCATCTTGTCTATTTCCCCTTCAGCCATCAGGGACACCTCCAACTAGATCAGGCTGCCCAGGGCCACATCAAGTCTGATCTTGAATGCCTCTGGGGATGGGGCTTCAACCACATCCCTGGACAGCCTGTTCCAGTATTTTACTACTCTCATTGTAAAGAGTTCCTTCCTTATGCCTAGCCAACTGTACATTCACAATGTAATGCCTGCACCTGAGCAGCAGCAATCTCACACAGCAAGCAAATGAAGAAAAAATACTGTAACAGATCACTTTCTTTTCTGTTTCCCAGAAGAAAATCTCTGCTGTTCAAAATACATCAAAGACAACAGCAGGAGAAACAAAACAACATTTTAAAGTTGTCTAAGGGATAGTATAAAAGATTTCCATTTTGTGATTAAAATCCAGTTTAGGAATGATGCTTGATGTATTCTGAAACTCTGCCCACTTAGATGGGTGAAGTTTGTGAGAAGCTGCCTGTCAAATGCTATGTCAGTGATATGAAAACAGTCAGCCAGTAACTCATCCTTCCAGTATAAACATCAGTAAAGAATAAATAAATCTCTGCAGCAAAATGCCAGCTCGATGGTCCATTAAGATGAATGTTACAAACCATGAAGCAAACTAAGTGTTGGTGGCAAGAAATTTGTAAAAAGAGACAGTAGCTTATGGTCAAATGAGGAAACTGGTAGTAAAACCAAGAATCACCCAGAATCACAGAATACTAGGGGTTGGGATGGACCTCAAACATTATCCAGTCCAACCTCCCTGCTAGAGCAGGATCACCCAGGACAGGTCACACAGGAACATACACAGGCAGGTTTGAAATGTCTCCAGAGAAAGAGACTCCACAACTTCTCTAGGCAGCCTGCTCCAGGCTCTGGCACCCACACAGGGAAAAAGTTTTCCATTCTGTTCCCAAGGAAGCCCCTCTCCTCCAGCTTGCACCCATGGCCCCTTGTCCTATCACTGGACATCCCTGAGCAGAGCCTGGCTCTGTCCTCCCCACACTGCCCTGCACATCTTTATTAATGGGAATGAGGTCACCCCTCAGGCTCCTCTGCTCCAAGCTAAAAAGCCCCAGCTCTCTCAGCCTGTCCTCAGCAGGGAGATGTTCCACTCTCTTCAGTATCTTTGTGGCTCTGCACTGGAGTCTTTCAAAGAGTTCTCTGAGGTCCTTCCTGAACTGAGAGGCTGAAGTGGTGTGAGTTGAACCTAATCTCTAACAAATACAGGAAAAAAGGAGAAAACCAACAAGAGGTGAAATGGTAGGAGGCCAGGAGGAAATTACTATCATGAAAATAGGAAGCAAACAAACTGCATTCACTTGCATGCTGCATCTAAGCTTTACATCAAAGTTAATGGATCTTTTCACTAGCCTTAAAGAAGGATGAGAAAGATGCGTAATTAGGATAGATGACAGGGTCTATAGGATACTGCACAACATCCAGACTTTAACTACAGCAAGCTATTGGCTTTTTTATTTAATTTTAAAATTAATGAAATGGGAAAATGACATAGAAAATACAGATGAGAAAAGCAGAGGAAATGAACGGCACCGAGTGCACAGGAGCCGTCCAGCTGGCGGGGAGATGGAGGCCAGGGCAGGGTGGGGAGGGGAGAAGGGTTTCAAAGGGTAATAAAATCCCCAACGTGAATGACCACAGGCATCAGTAGGAGGCAAACAACTGCATGCCAGACACTGAAGTGGAGGAAAAGGTCAGAGATAGCAAAGACCAAAATTCCCAGGATACTTTAAATTCCAAACATCTCAGTTACCATCATAGCCACAGAACTAAAGACGAGCAGCATGAAATGTGCCAAACACCTGTTCTTTGCCCTGGTTTTGTTTGAAACCCCACACAGCCTCCTCTTGTGGCATCAGGCCTCTTATAGCTACACAGATAATCAGGCCTTTACATTCAGAAACCAGGCATTTGTAATTCGGTGGTCACATGTCACAATTATTGGCTGTCTGGGAACCCCCCTGAACATGGGATGTGAAATCAGTTATCAGCTTTCCATCTGTCTCAGTTGTGCCCAGTGACAGCACAAGGGGCAATGGTGGAAGTTGAGGCATAGGAAGTTTCATGTAAATATGGGGAAATTCTTTTTCACTGTGAGGGTGACAGAGCACTGGAACAGGCTGCCCAGGGTGGTTGTGGAGTCTCTCTCTCTCTGGAGATACTCAAAACTCACCTGGATGTGTACTCTGGTGTAGGTGATCCTGCTCTGGCAGGGGGGCTGGACTAGATGATCTTTTGAGGTCCCTTCCAGCCCCTGAAATTCTTTGAGTCTGTGATTCTGTGATCTAGAAATCTTATTAGTTTGGAAAAGGGAAGGAATAGAAGCATAGGCATGGCCCAGGACTTTTCTGGCAGGTACAAGGACATCCTGTGCAGCTTCACTGAGCTCCCTGTTATAACACTGACTGGGAGAACATCTCTCCTTGTGCACCTAAACCCTGCAGCCCCTGCACAAAAGGCCTTGTGCCGCAGGTAAAGGCCCTGCAAACACGCACGCAAACACAGGACCAAAAGCTTGCTTCAGTTTCCTACTCCGGCTTACTTTGCTCGCTTTCCTCACAGAATTTTTGCATTAAAATACTAAGATGCATTGTCAACACCTGGGCAAGGAGAGGTACACTTGGAACACTACTCAGAGGTCCACCAACCTTTACCACCCACACAGCCTTAGGTTATCCGGAGATCTTCCTGAACTGTCAAAGGCAATTCCAAGAGCCTTCCCCCACCGAGGTCAATCCCCACCCCCTCCGGTTGCGTTCCTCCTCTACCACCCCTCGATGCCCCTCCGTCCCGCTTCGGGGCCCACCCCCCCCCACGCCTCTCCCCAACGCCTCTCCCCAACGCGGGTCAAGCACTCGCCGCCGCCAAACCGGCTCCCGGAGCTCGGCTGGAGGAGTCGGGAGCAGCTGGGGACGACCGCACCAGCGCTCCGCTGCTCCCTCGACCGCTACGGAGCGGGGCGGGCCGGCGGCAGGCCGGGCGCAGCCTCCCGGGCGGGGCCTCCCGCCGCCGCCAATGCGGCCAGGAGCAGGGCGCCTGCGCCGCCTGGGCTCTGTGGTGCGGCCCGGCCCGGCCCGGCCTGCTGCCGAGGTGCTGAGACATGTGGAGCCGCTACCGGGCGGCTGCTGGGCTGCTGGGCCACGGCCGGTGAGGATCGGGGGACAGTCGAAGGGAGCGGGTGGTGGGGCCCTGCCAGGCCTTCCCCTGCCTTGCCCAGCTCCTCTGCTGTGCGCTCCCGTGGAACAGGCGGCCCTACCTTCGCTGTCCTGGGCCCCGCTGCGGGCCTGGGCGAGGTCCGTGCTGCATTTGGCTTCGTCTGTCTCGGCCGAAGGACGGGGAACGACGCAACGTGTCCCTGGCAGAGTCCAGAAGGCCTGGTGCGGGCAGGCTGGGGGTGCCCGCGTCCCAAGGGCGGCGCCTCGGTGGAGGCCGGCGAGACCCAGGGGCTGGGCGGTTGCTCCTGGTCTGCCGTCGGCGCTGTCCCTCAGCGCGGGGCTGAGGGGTGACAGATAGCTCCTTCGCTGCTGCCGCGGCGCCGCCGGGGCGAGCCTGTTGGTTCCGATTGGGGGACTGTCGGTTCTGATTGGGGGACTGTTGTTCCAGGTGTTTGAATGGCAGGTCGTGGAGGTGGAAGAGCCTTTCCGCTAGTGAAAGAGCGCTGCAGTACAGGGTGGGCGAGCAAATCCACGGGTTCACTGTGAAGCAGGTGAGCATCGCCTGGGTTACTCCGGTGCCTGTATAGGTAAATCTGCCTTTGGCTGGAAAGACCTCACTGAGGCCAAGAGTCTGCGCACCAAGTATTTCTGTGGGTGCTTTGGGCTGTCAGTGGGAATAAAAAGCTACAGTAGTTACTTGTGGTTACCTCTCTGTGACCCAGTTCTCCGGGTGACACGCGTTTCTCCAGGGAGTTAACTCTTGTAGAGTAAATATCGTAGCTGGAAGTTTGTGCATCTGCTGTATGTGTGGAGCATTCAGTGTGATCGTCACTGGCTGCTGTTTGGTGAAAGCTGAAATCCTTGATTTTTCTTTTGCTGCCATAACTACTGGTGTTTCAGTGTGTGCCTTTTTGCTGTATTTCTAATCATATTCAACCTGGTTACAGTCACACTGTAATGAAGATGTTTTCTTCTGATGCTTCAGGTGACAGCTGTTCCTGAGCTCTTCCTGACTGCAGTGAAGCTTAGTCATGACACCACAGGAGCCAGGTATTTACATGTGGCTCGGGAGGACTCCAATAATCTGTTCAGGTAAGCCATTTATATATTTATGGCACATTTCATCTTAGCTGCAGTTACTCAGATATGTTTCCAGGTGGGCCTCAAAGGCTTCCAAAGACAGAGATTATGAAGCCTCTTTGGGCAAGGCTCTCAGTGTCTGACCATGCACGTGGGGTATTGGTTCTTCAGTATCAGATTGGAGCCTCCCTTGCTTCAGTTTCTGAGCATTGTCTCATGTCTTCAATCATGCATATCTATGCAAAGAACCTGTCTTCATCATTAACCTCCTTGTAGATGTTAGAGGGCAGCTATTGGGTCCTCTTGTGCCTTGCCTTCTCCAGGCTAAAGGAGCTAAATTTTCTCAGCCCCTTTTTCCAGGGCATGTCTTCAGCCATCTTTCTGGCTCTCCACTAAACTACTTTAAATTTATTATCACCTCTTTTCAATTAGTGAGCTGAAAGCTAGACTTCTGCTAAACTGCCTTGTAGTTGCAAGATGTAAACCACTTCCTCGTTCTATAAGCTTCCAGAAAGTGTTTTGTTTGGGTGGTTTTTGGTTCTTTTTTATTTTGGTTGGTTAGTTGGGTTTTGTTTGTTCTGGTTTTGGGTTTTTTTTAACCTTTTGGGTAAAAAAGAAATACATTTAGTTATGTGCTGCAAGCTCCTGTACCACCTCCAGAAATAGAATTGCAGAGGTTGTAGACCCTCTGGAACAGGTGGCTGAGCACTCAAGAGTCTTCAGCACTCACAGACTCTGCCCTGCTGTCTGTCATGATAGTTGCTAGGCAGGGGTGATGTTGCCATAAATGACAGCTGCTGACAGGAGGTGAGTGGACTTTTCATCACCCACAGCTGTATTCCTCTGGCTGCTCTCTGTCTTGCAGTATCCAATTCCGGACCACTCCGCTGGACAGCACCGGAGTCCCTCATATCCTCGAGCACACCGTGCTGTGTGGTTCTCAAAAGTATCCCTGCAGAGATCCCTTCTTCAAAATGTTAAACAGATCACTGTCCACTTTCATGAATGCATTCACAGGTGAGCCCAAAGGAAATGATACCGCTTGAAATGTGTGAGGGTTTATTGCAGCAGAGCTGCCTGCTCTCTTCAGTTTCCTTTCAGAGAGGGAAGTCTGAAGGTTGTGAAGGAGAGATGAAAAAAAAAACCTAAGCAGGCAAGGCAACAAAATCTACGTTGTTCATTTGGCAGTTCTGAAGTCCCAGTAGAAGTGGATCTTTGTAGTATGCAACAAAGCATTTAATTACTTAAATAGATGGCAGGAGCAAAGTTTGGATGATAAAATAATAGCAGCATTAGACAGTATTCCTCTGGAAAAATGCCTGTTTACTGAGTGCCTTCACTTCTGGCTGTTACACAGAGGAGAGATTAAAAATAAATGGGGGCAAAATGCATCTCAGACTCGCTAAAATTCTGCTCTTCTAATGTTTATTTATACACAGCTAGTGATTACACACTCTATCCATTTTCCACACAAAACCCCAAGGATTTTCAGAATCTCCTGTCGGTCTACTTGGATGCAGCTTTCTTTCCATGTTTGCGGCAACTGGATTTCTGGTAAGATGTGGGCAGCTCAAGGTATGCAAGCCTTAACTTAAGAGAAACTAACCCCAAACCTTCAGACTCCTCACATTTCCTGTTACTAACTTTTTCAGGCAAGAAGGTTGGAGGTTAGAACATGAGAACCCATCTGATCCTCAGACACCTCTGGTCTTCAAAGGAGTTGTTTTTAACGAAATGAAAGGGGCATTTGTAAGTTTTGTGACTGGTTTAAGGTCTTCTAGAGGGTGAAACGGCTTAAGCTGCAGGTTTATCAGTGGCATTATTGCAACATTCCTCCTTAGTGAAATTTACATGGATAGTAACAGTAGCCTGTCAAAAGTTTGCTTACATGTCAGAAAAAGAGATCCTTTTTAATGGATTTTATTGTAGCATTTTCTTTTAAAGGGACATGATTAAACTGACCTCTGCTGTGAGGATGGGCTGAGGGAGTTGGGCTTTTCAGCCTTGAGAAGAGAAGGCTTCTGGGGGGACCTTAGAGCTGCCTTTCAATACCTGAAGGGATCCTAGAGGAAGGCTGCAGAGGGACTTTTCATGAGGGTGTCTAAAGACAGGACAAGGGGGAATGGTTTGAAGCTGAGAGAGAGCAGGGTTAGACTGGATTTAAGGAAGAAGCTCTACAGTATGAGGATGGTGAGACTCTGGAATAGGCTGCTCAGGGAGGTTGTGGCTGCCTCCTGCCTGGGAGTGTTGAAGGTCAGGTTGGATGTGGCGTTGATCAGCCAAGTCTAGTTGACCCTGCCCATGGTGAGGAGGTTGGAATAGATGATGTCTGAGGTCCCTTCCAACCTGAGCCATCCTATGATAGTGTAGTTTTATTAAAGTATGTGGGACAACAGAACAGTGCTGATGCGAGGAGCAGTTCTTGTGTAAGTTAGAGTTCTGAGGTCTTTCTGAACAGCTGTTGTTTGTAAAATGTGTTTTGCTGACTTTTACTGAAATGTGGTGTTTTCCTCTGAAGACAGATAACCAGAGGTTATTCATGCAGCACCTGCAGAGTAAAATCCTTCCTGATCACACTTATGGTGTAATCTCTGGTGGAGATCCATTATGTATTCCTGATCTTACGTGGGAACAGCTTAAAGAGTTCCATGCCACGCATTATCATCCAAGCAATTCCAGGTACCTGAAGTTGTTGACTGACTCTGCATGATATAGCATGTTAGCATTCTGTTGGTATTTCTGAGAGGGGAAGAGCATCAATAAATGTTTCCCTTCCCATGGCCAGCAGCTTAGACAACCTGTGCTCTGCAGCAGTAAGGGCAACATTGAAGCCAGGAAATTTGCTCTAGGAAGAGCAGTGAAGGGCGAGTTGGAAGCAGGAAGGAGAGCTGGTGGATACTCTACAGTGTGTCTGCCTGCTTCATGATGAGGATTTGTTCTGGGGGTTTTTGTTTACAGGTGTTTCACCTTGAACTGGTTGGAGTTGGGGGGAAATGGAGCACAATTATTTGGTGCCAATATTAGGGAGCATGCTACAAATAGTCTAGATTAGACTAGGGATTCTTTTGGAAATCAAAAGTAGTTATAAAAAGAAGTCACAAATGCATGGCTGTTCATTTGCTCCAGAGTCACACATTGCTGTGTCAGGTTCTAAGTCATGGATGTTCATTTGCTGAATGCTAGTTCTGATGGTACTAATAGAGTATTTGAGCCAAAAGTCAATTTGAAAGTGATATGTCATTTTGTGGTCAGTTGGTTAGTCTGATTCATTCACTTATGGAACATCCTGCTAGTGAATTGACCATCCTTTGTTTTCTCTCATGATCCAAGGTGTTCTGCTGTAGCTGTGTTTGAATCCTAATGTGGGAGTAAGAGTAGATACCTTGTGCTCATATTTAATCCAGTGGAAGGCAGCAGTGCTTCTTGTAGTTATGGGAATGTGCTTGGTAGACTGACCTGCAAAACCCAGGCAGATCATCAGATTTGACACATTATATGTGAGGACCATAAGAAATTGCTGCAGCTAATCCAATTCTAGCTTGTTGTGGCCTCTAAAGCATAAAACAGAAGGTGAAAAATGTGGGAGTTTTACCAGGAGATCTGTGGGTTTTATGCAGCCTGGTGGGACTTCAACCTGGGGGGCCTTAACAGCATGCTCCTTTCTAGATGTAACTGACTGGAAAACACAGGGAATTCACAATGTAGTAAAAGCTGTCACTGTAAGTTTCTTGTCAAACCTGGTGGTAACTCCTCATTATTGGTTTGAAATGCAGATTTTTCACCTATGGTAATTTCCCACTGGAGCAACATTTGAAACAAATACACGAGGAAGCGCTGGTGAAGTTTGAGAGAATCGAATCAAATACTGACATCCCAAAACAGAAACTCTGGGAAAAGCCTGTAAGTAAAAAGAATAAATAAGTAAAATGATACAAACCAAAAGAAACTGTGCATCCAGTCTTGGAACTGGAGAAACTGCATGTAGCAGGGTAATAGTTTAGGCCAGACTAATGGAATTATTTGTTTGTTTGTTCAGCTGCTATGAAGATGCAAGCAGTCAATTTTTGTCTTGCAGCCCTTTATCTGAGTTTAGTCTGCATCCAATGTATTTATTTTCCTTTACAGAGAGAACACAGCGTAACATGTGGCTCAGACTCACTTGCTGCTGACCCTTCCAAGCAGACAACTGTCAGTGTTAGCTACTTGTTGACAGAGTAAGTATATCAAAATGAGATTCAGAATCGAAGGCTCATTTTAGAACTCTAAGCAAGCTGCAGACATATGCTGTGTCCCCCAGTACCTTTAGGGTAAAGAGTGCCATGGGAAAGCTGGACAAATCCTGCTTTAGTAAATGAAAGTTTAATTGTTAAGCAGAATTTTTTGTCTTTAGCAGCTGTAAGGAATAATCAACCATTGCCTTGCAGAGCTACTCAGTGGAAACACTGGCTTCCAGTCTTTCAGCTTCTTGCCATGTGCAGGTCTTTATGATCTTACTACTAATTTTATCTACCCTTGCAGCCTAATTTAACTTGCTTTAATGCTAGCTATTACTCATGAAAGACACAGAACTCTCTTAGTTCCCTAAGGTGTGCTGCAGTGTTCATAGCAGCCAATTATTTCTTCCCTGCTTCCTCTGCATTGTTTTGTAGGAGCAATTCTTCTGAAATTAACTTGGTGCTGCATGTTTGTAGGTTAATTTTTAAGTATTCATTTTTCTTTTTCAGCATTACAGACACTTTTGAAACATTCACACTAAGCCTGCTGTCTTCACTCTTGGTTGATGGGCCAAACTCTCCTTTTTACAAAGCCTTAATTGAGTCTGGGGTTGGTACAGATTTTTCTCCTGCTGTTGGGTAAGTGCTGCACTTTGTTTCAACACTATAGCAATATCACAGTATCACCAAGTTTGGAAGAGACCTCAAAGATCATTGAGTCCAACCTGTCACCACAGACCTCATGACTAGACCATGGCACCAAGTGCCATGTCCAATCCCCTCTTGAACACCTCCAGGGATGGTGACTCCACCCCTTCCCTGGGCAGCACATTCCAATGGTAACAACTCCCTCAGTGAAGAACTTTCTCCCCACCTCGATCCTAAACTTCCCCTGGTGCAGCTTGAGACTGAATCCTCTTGTTCTGGTGCTGGTTGCTAGAGAGAAGAGACCAACCCCTTCCTGGCTACAACCACCTTTCAGGTAGTTGTAGACAGCAATGAGGTCTCCCCTGAGCCTTCTCTTCTCCAGGCTAAACAATCCCAGCTCCCTCAGCCTTTCCTCATAGGGCTTTGTGCTCAAGGCCTCTCCCCAGCCTTGTTGCCCTTCTCTGCACATGTTCAAGTGTCTTGATGCCCTTCCTAAACTGAGGGGCCCAGAACTGGACACAGTACTCAAGGTGCGGCCTAACCAATGCAGAGTACAGGGGTACAATGACTTCCCTGCTCCTGCTGGCCACACTATTCCTAATACAGGCCAGGATGCCATTGGCCTTCTTAGCCACCTGGGCACACTGCTGGCTCATGTTTAAAAGTCACAAACCACTCACTACTAAGTTGGGAGAAGTCATCTCTCATACTGGCAATTTATGCCACAATAACCTTATTTTAATAGTCAAACTTACTAAGAGTTTCTCCTGGTGAACTCTAAAGCATTCTAAGTGTGATTTTGGGCTTGTCAAAAAATTCACTAGAAGTTAAAGCTGTATTTTTTGAAGCAGTGAGCAAGAAAAGTGGGTAGATAAAAATACGGTCCAGCTGCAGTGCCCTGATTTAGCTGAGGTTTTCATTTTGGCTGTTCAGAAGTGTTTGCTAGCTCTTCCCTGCACTCTTACCTTTGCTTCTTTGGTGACAAGTGCTTTTCCTCCCCTTCTGCCTCCTCTGGCAGGTTTATTGCTTAAGTTCTGATACTTATCACTGAGACTAATATCTTTTCATTCTAGGTTTAATGGCTCAACAAGAGAAGCTTATTTCAGCGTGGGTCTACAGGGTATTGCTGAAAGAGACATTGATACTGTGAAAGAGATCATTGCCAGAACAGTGGATGAAGTTATTGTGTGAGTAGTACTGAATTTTCAAGAACCACAGAATGTCAGGGGTAGGAAGGAACCTCCAGAGATTATCCAGTGCACCCACTCTGCCAGAGCAGGATCACCTAGAGCATGTCACACTGGAACACATCCAGATGGGTTTTGAAAGTCTCCAGAGAAGGAGATTCCACAACTTCTCTGGGCAGCCTGCTCCAGGCATCTGTCATTTGAGGTGGAACCTCCTTTGTTGCAGCTTGTACCTGTTCCTTGTCCTCTCAGTGGGCACCACTGAAAAGAGCCTGGCACCTTCATCTTGACACCCATCCATCAGATACAGACATTGATAAGATCCCCTCTCAGCCTTCTCTTCTCCAGACTAAACAACCCCAGGTCTCTCAGTTTTTCTTCCTAGCAGAGATGTTCAGGTTCCTCAGTCATTCTTGTAGCTCTCTGTTTGGACTCCTCACATGCAGCAAGTGAGAAAAGAGACAGAGCCCCACCTCACTCCAGCCTCCTTTGAGGTAGTTGTAAAGGGTGGTGGGGTTTCCCCTTAGCCTCCTCTTCAACCCCAGTTCCCTTCAGCTGCTCCTTTAGTGGTATTAGTTTTGCTAAATGACACAGCCTGGAAAGTTGATTTCATACCAGTTTGAATGGAGTGTGGAAGCCATGATGTTGTGATGCTTGCTTTATCCATGGTGTAACTCCTTTCCATAACTTCACTCAAAATGATTAGTGTTAATGGATGTGGTTTCCTTCTCCCATCACCCCTTCCCAAAGGAAAGGATTTGAGGAAGATAGGATTGAAGCTCTACTTCACAAAATTGAAATCCAGATGAAGCATCAGTCTACAAGTTTTGGACTCGCCCTGACATCAGTAAGTTTGTTTGTGTGCTCCTCTGTGATGTGTTTTTAGGAGCAAAGAAATCTGATGCCTGTCTTTACAGACTTGGGGGTCTCAGTAGGTGGTTTTGGACCACGGGGGTGGCTGTGCAGATGGATCATCTTGCTTACCTAACTGGTCTTTCCCATTCAGTATATATCCTCCTGCTGGAATCAAGATGGAGATCCAGTGGAGCTGCTGAAGATTGCAGATAAAGTCTCCCGGTTCAGGCAGTGCCTTAAAGAAAATCCCACATTTCTGCAGGAAAAAGTTAAAACCTATTTTAAGGTAGGCAAACTGATGGGAAAAAAATACCCTTCAGTATTAATTTTTTTAATCACAGTCTTGTAATTAGAATTAAACAGAAGGCTTCACAACCATACTGCCTAATTTTAGGTGTAGAATGCCAGCAGCACTTCTGATTGAAACATGCTAATTTTAAATGCTTGAGGAGTTTTGGTGCTGGAATTCCACAGTCTGATACCAACAAAGAGAAATCCAACAGCAGTTGTGACAGTTGCTTAATGCATGGAGCTCTCTGGGCTGCAAGACTGAGCTGGAACATTTTTGAGCAGGCTAAGGCAGGCATGTTTTGCATCATCATATGGGATCTGAGTGCACTCAAGCTTGGGCAGGTTGAAGGAGGGATTTAATGAAACCCTCTTGCATTTAAGCAGATTCTCCATCTTAGAACATTCTCCAGATAAAACTTGTGTCATGCTGCTTTACAGCCTTATGTACAGCTGTTGAATCTTGTTTTAATTAATGAGTAATGAGTAGTGCTGGCTGCAGGGAATCTGACTCTCTCTAAATCTAACAGAGTTGCTCGTGCTTGTTCTTGTGGTGAGCTGCCTCCGTTCCCCACCCTTGCATCACTCTGCTCAGGATGGAATGAAGAGTTCACATTGCCTGTTTGTGATGGTTTTGATAGTGTGTGAGCCCAGTGATGCACGGACTGTTTTTATCTGCTGCTGCAGCAGTAATCTGAGGCAAAACAGGAGGAAGCTGCCCTCAAAAGTGCCTTCTTTTGGGATATGTTTCTGCAGGACAACCCACACAGACTGACTCTGTCAATGAGTCCAGAGGAAGACTACCACGATAAACAAGCAAAAATGGAAGCAGAAAAGCTAGGAAAAAAGGTCAATGCTCTTTCTGAAGAAGAAAAATCCCAAATCTTTGAAAAAGGTTAAGATGCTTTGCTGTATTTTTTAGCTTCTTAAAATCACAGCCCTTTATTATTTTTTTTGGTGGTGTTCTGTGTAATGTCTTAAGTTCTCATGCACTCTCCAGCATGGTTCTTTTGTTGTAAGTTTGAGTATTTGTGTGCCTGTGCAGTGTGGTGTTTACACTCCAGTGTATGATTGATATATTCTGTAAGTTTTTATGCTCAGAAATAGACTTCTCAATGTCTCTAGTAGGGCTGAAGCAAGGCAATTGTTTTAAACTACTGATTTGATTACTCTTTCCCACATTAACTCGCACTAGGTACAGGATGAATTCCAATATTGACTTTGAAGCTGTTTGCTTTTGAACATAGAGGTCTGCTCCATGCCTCTATCAAACTTCTAGTTTGTGATGTTATTTCTTTCCTACTTAAAAAGTCAGCTAAAAAATAATGTGTTCAGTGTACTCTGGGCAATAACTTCAATTTAGAAACCCTGGTCAGTCATCTAATTTTGTAAAACACAGTCAGAGATACCCTCCAAAGAGTGATGTTAATCTTCTGAAGCTTTGATACTAACAGAGGATAGAGGAGCAGAAAATCAGATGAGACTTTCTACTTAAGATAAATTGGTGAAGTACTTTGGGGTGATCAACCAGAATCTGAAAGGCTGAAATGTAAAATGAAACAACAGTTTAGCTGCATCAGTGTAAGAACTGGGTTCTTACCTTCCAGCTAGTAAGAACTAGCTTCTAATCTGCAAGGTCTGGGTTGGTGTTTGCAGAGGTGGGTGACAGGACAGGCTGGCAGATACCACTTCTTCAGGGTTTAAATTGCATGCTACTGTAAACAGGATGTGAAGAGGAGTTGGAAAGAGAATTTGGAACTGTGGAGTGTTCTGTTTGCTGTTGCAAGGTGAGAACCTGCAGAATTTCCGTGATGTCTGAATGAGCTGTAGACAGAAAATTCCAAACCTCAAACTCCTGTGTTTTTCTGCTCTCTGCATCAGCTCAGTAGGTTTTTATAGCACTTTTGCTAAAAGCTGGCAATGACAAGCTGGTGTTCTGCTCTCCTTGCAAGGTCTGGAATTAATTGCTTTTCAAAGCAAGCCTGATGACACCTCTTGTCTTCCGCTTCTAAAAGTGACCGACATCGAGCCCAGAATCCCATTCACGGTGCTGGAGACAAGGCTCACAGGTTGGTGTAACGACAATTTCATCCTCAAAGGACTCAGGGTACTGTTGGCTTGTTACCCTGCTGTTTGCCCAGATGTTGCTCTGTTTGCAAAGCAAACGTTTCCTCTCTGTTTGCTGTCCCCAGTTACGGTGCTTTTCCTCTAGTCCACCGGCTCTGTAGCAGGCAGCGTGCAGTGGCTCTGCAGGTGCTTCCGGCTGTCGCCTCTGGGGGGCAGCATGGGGCTGTTCGCGGCTCCAATCAGCCACTCGCCCTTCACTGAACTGCAGAATGTTAGGGATTGGAAGGGACCTCGAAAGTTCATCCAGTCCAGCCCTCCTGCTAGAGGATCACCCAGGGCAGGTCACACAGGAACACATCCAGGCAGGTTTTGAATGTCTCCAGAGAAGGAAACTCTGCAACCTCTGTGGGCAGCCTGCTTCAGGGCTCCAGCACCCTCAGTGAGAAAATTTTCCCTTTTGTTCCCATGGCACCTTCTCTGCTCCAGCTTGCACCCATTGGCCCTTATCCTCTCACTGGACATCACTGAGCAGAGCCTGGCTCTGTCCTCCCCACACAGCCCTTCACATCTTTATCAACGTGAATGAAGTCACCCCTCTGGCTCCTCTGCTTCAAGCTAAAGCACCCCAGCTCCCTCAGCCTGCCTTCAGCAGTCTCAGTCCCGGCTGTAGTGCTGCTGATGTGATCTCCTTGCTGCCTGCCCTGCCCCCAGGCAGTGTGCTCCCCTGCTCTTGAGCAATCTCACCCCTTTCCAGGGCAGGCACATTGTGCAGCAAGCCTTCCTTACTGCTCTCTCTCCCTGCTCATTTTTTACAGAATATGATGTACAGGAGCCATGAGGGGAAAACAAAACAATTAAAACTTAGTGTTGTTCCTAACTCCAGTGGAAGTTTCTGCCTGCTTTGCTAGTGGCTGCCCCATGGGTTGATAGGAAACAAGAAGTTAGGTCTCAGTTTTGTTAGGGTTCTGTCAAAATCTTGCAGGTAATCCCACTCTCTATTATATTTCTAACTGTGAAAGCCAGCAGCAGGTGTCAAGTACTGCATCATTTTGATGCTGAAATGGCCTGGGTTTGTGAAAATTCTGATGTGTTTGCTCTAATGCTCTAGGTCAGTTCTCATAGAATAGAATCCTAGAATGGTTTGGATTGGAAGGGACTTCCAAAGGTCATCTAATCCAACCCCCTACAGTCCTCGGGGACATCCTCCACTAGATCAAATTGCTCAGAGCCTTGTTGAGCCTGACCTGAAATATCTTCAGGGATGGGGCCTCAACTTACCTCCCTGGGCAACCTGTTTCAGCACCCTTTTGAGGAGATGAAAGCAAAGAATAAGGGAGACAAACTTCTTGACTTGTTCAGAAATAAAAACTACCATTCATTTATCTGATTGTGAGCTCTGTCAACAGTATCTCTTCAGGTTGTCTAGGTGTATTGTCCTTACCTTGAAGAGAAACAACCAAACCCCCTGAGCCCAGCCTCCCTGCAGTGTGCAAAGCTTAAACGAGAAGTGGCACTGAAGCACTAACAGGGAATAACTCTTAACAGGAAGAGCTTGTAAGAAATTGTTTTGCTTTTGTCTTTGTAGCAGGAAGTTGTTGGTTATTCTTTGCCTATTTTTTGTTTGTTTGTTTGTTTTTTTCACTTCTTAGCTGATGACATTCCTGTCCAGTACTGTGCTCAGCCAACCAATGGGGTGGTTTATTTCCGAGCCGTTTCCAGCCTGAATACGCTTCCTGAGGAGCTCAAACCATACGTGCCGCTCTTCTGCAACGTCATTACCAAGTGAGAGGTTTGCTTCTTGCATAATACAGCATTACTGAATGAACATTGCTCTTAGTGGTCTTCAGCATCTCTTGTTGCAGAAGAGAAGTGCTGCTAAGTTTATGTTCTGCACAAGCAATGGCCTTCCCTCTTCCCCATGTAGTTGCCAACTGCTTTTCCCTTCTCAGGTGGCCTCCGCGTTGCCTCGTTCCCCAGCACCATCACAGGCAGTCTCTGAGCAGACTGCAAAGTTCATATAAATAAAAAGCAGCCCAGCAGAAATTAAACTTTTCACTTGGATAGATTTTTGGTCTGGTTTCACCATGTGGTGACAGAAATGCTGAGTCCATTTCAGGGGAAGGAGTGGCACAGAGCAGAACAAATGGCCTGAGCTGGGAGGAATCAATTCTTTTTGTTGGTGAGAACAGCTGAGGAGATGCTCATTAATGCAGTTCCACATAGATGATGGTAGCAAGGCTGGGCATAAAACATACTCTTTAATATACCATTTGAAGGAACAGGAAGCTCTCAGTGAAAGGTTTGGTGTGCAGCTTTTATAAGGTGTGAAGTATTTGTTTGCTCTATAATGCCTCGAGCCGTCCAGTTGCTACATTAGTACTGGCTTCAACAGGCCACTTTGCAAAGCCTGCTTTTGGTGTACACTGGAAAGGGTGATGAGGCTCTCTTGTCTTTCACAGGATGGGATGTGGAGCCCTTGATTACAGGGAGCAAGCCCAGAAAATAGAACTAAAAACAGGTGGGATGTATGTCAGCCCACACATCATTCCAGATGATTCCCACCTGGATGTGTACGAACAGGTAAATCCATCACAAGCTTCAGAAGCATGTTATCCTTGCAGCAGCAGCTCTGCAGGCCAGGGGCAGGCAAGGCTTCCAGGCAGAAGGGCAGCTGATGTGCGCTGAAAACTTGTAGCTGGGCTTGTTCAGCCTGCAGAAGACTCTGGGGAAACCTAAGAACTGCCTTACAGTACCTGAAGAGATCCTACAGAAAGGCTGGAGAGGGATGGTTGGATGAGGCCATGTTGGATGAGTCCTTGAGTGACCTCATCTAGTGGGAGGTGTCACTGCCTATGGCTAGGGAGGGTGGAACTAGATGATATTTAAGGTCCCTTCCAACCCAACCCATTCTATGAATCTATGGCTTGCCAGGCTTGCTTTGTGTGAAGAAAATCACATTTCATGTCTGCTCTGACTGGAGTAGCACAGCCTGCATTAAAGTGGGTTTGTGATAGCTTTGGCTTGGCATCAGTGCATCCCTTTCATAAGCAGTAGTTGTGCATTTCCAAGCCATTGCTTTGGCTGCCTTTTGTGAAAGGGGTCTTTGTGTTTTGTTTTGTTTTGTTTTTTCCTTCAGGGTGTGCTCTTTTCATCTCTGTGCTTGGATAGAAATCTGCCAGACATGATGCATTTGTGGAGTGAAATATTTAACAAGTACAGTATATCGAGTCCCTTTCTATTTTTGCATGTGTTTGGGGTTTTCACTTTCCTTCTCTTCTTCTTAGAGACCCTACTTTGGGATTGCTTTTCATAGCTGTGACTTTAGAGGCTCTCAGTTCCTAATCGTTCCATCATTTGCATGGCTGTAGAGTGGATCAAGTGGAGAACTAACAGTTTAAAAGCTCTTTGTTGAACTTGGCTGTCCCCATCATAAGAAGGACCTAGAGCTGTTGAAGTGAGTCCAGAGGAGGGCCACAAAGATGATCCAAGGGCTGGAGCACCTCTTCTATGAGGATAGGCTAAGGGAGCTGGGGCTGTTCAGCCTGGAGAAGAGGAGACTCGGGGGGACCTTAGAGCTGCCTTCCAATAGCTGAAGGCATCCTCCAGGAAGGCTGCAGAGGGACTTTCCATGAGGGTGTCTAGAGGCAGGACAAGGGGGAATGGTTTGAAGCTGAGGGAGAGCAGGGTTAGACTGGAACTTAGGAAGAAGTTCTTCAGTAGGAGGGTGGTGAGACTCTGGAATAGGCTGCCCAGGGAGGTTGTGGCTACCTCCTGCTTGGGGGTGTTGAAGGCCAAGTTGGGTGAGGTCTTGAGCAGCTGAGTCTAGTTCAGAGGCATCCCTGCCCATGGTGGGGAGGTTGGATGATCTCTGAGCCATTCCAGTGTTACTTTAATGCAGTATTACAAATTTCATTGCTGTGCTTTCACTTGGGACCTAAAGACCTGCTCCTGCTCTTTTCCAGCCCCCGATTTGAGGAGGAAGAACATTTCAGAGTGCTGGTTAAGACGAGTGCTCAGGAGCTGTCTAATGGGGTTCCAGACTCTGGGCATTTGTATGCATCTATCAGAGCCAGCAAAAACCTCACACCCTCTGGGGAGCTGGAAGAAATGTTTGGTGGCATGGATCAGGTGAGAAATGAGTGGTGTCCTTCAGTGAGGCCCAGTTCCTCAAGACTGGAATTGCAGTGCTTGCTGTTGCTAATTCTTTCTCTTGGCTCAGTGTCTATTCCTTCTGCCTCCCTTCCATTCCAGGTGAAGCTGATGAAGAGAATAGCAGAAATGTCTGATATGAAACCAGTCCTCCGCAAACTGCCCCGCATTAAGAAGTATTTGCTGAACAGTGACAACATCAGGTGAGCTCCAGCTGAGAGACAAGGAGCATTTGGGCTAAAGAGAAACCATGGGCTATGAATCTGCATTTCTGAGAGTACTGGGGTTGTGTGAAATGGGAGGTCATAGACTCCTAGAGTGGCTCAGGTTGGAGGGGACCTCAGAGATCATCTCCTTGAAGCTCCCCACCGTATGGAGGGGCAGGGACACCTCTCAGCTAGCCTGATGATTTACTAGAAAATGCTGTGCACCCCAAAGCAGTGCTGTGCACCACAAAGCAGTGCTGTGCACCCCAAAGCAGTGCTGCCAATCACAGAAGACTGTCTGAAAAGACAAAAAGTTACTGCAACTCAGTATATGTTTTTAACAGGTGTTCAGTGAATGCAGCACCTCAGCAAATATCAGAGGCATCTAAAGAAGTAGAGAAGTTTATAAAGGGCATAGCTAGAAGTAAGAAAGAGAGAAAACCCGTTCGTCCCCATGTGATTGAGGTAAGAGATGAGTTCAGTCGTGGCTGGGGCATCAGGCACAGTCACTTGGATCATGTGTAAAGGCCATTGTGTCAGGGGATGGTTTTAAACTCAGGTCCTGTGTCCATACAAAGATAGCTTTGCAGGAGACAGCTCTGTGATCAGCTGCTGTGTGTTTTGCCACAGAGGCTGCCTTCACCACAAGAACACAGACAGTGATGATGCTCTGCTTCAGCTGCCAGGCCTTCCCCTGGCCTCGCTGCTTTTGCCTGGGATGTGGAGAAAGAAATTCTTTCTTTCTTTGTTGCATACAATGAGAATTTCTTTAGCTGAGCTTTACTGAAATGTTGGCCAAAAGGAAATAGGGCATGACATGCAGCTCCACAGCTTTTAGGAATGTGTTTTGTCATCTGGGTGCTCAGGACATTTGGCACAAATTGTGCTTGATTCAATGAAATGGACAAAGGATCTGCTCTGTCAATATGCAGATCAGTCTTCATTTCTGATGAGACTGCAAGAAGCTCCTAGTTCCCTACCCATGATTTTAGTCTGAAACTTACTGGGGCTCATTTAATCCCTATCTTGGTGTCTTTCAGTGCCAGACTTCTCCTGGAAGAAAATGCATTTGGCATTTGCTTAGAATTTCAAGTATAAAGAAGTAATTGAGTAGCTTGCTTATGTTTGTGAAGACACAGTCTGGGAACAGTTTGAAGGGGTTTGAGACCACAGGTTGCATTTGTAGTATCCTTGCCACAAATTGTTAAATCATCTCTTAACTGGAGGGCTTGGGTCTCTTGTAGAAATCTTCAGAAGTCAGACCTGTAGGAAGTGAAATGCTTCCTGATTTGCAGATCACAAGGAAACTAGTTAATGTAAGTACATAACTGGTTGGGGATACTGGTGTTCCCGGGCGCTTGCTGGTACTAAAGGTCCATCTTCAGCTGTTACAGATTCTTTTACTACTTAGGAGCACAGCACTGAACATAATGTGCCCTTCAGTTCTACCCTCTGACTGGATTGTTCCCTTGAACTGGCCACCAAACTTCTTGATCCCTCTGTGTCATCCCGTTTGTTACCTTCCCTTTGGTTCTGGGTGGCTGTGTCCACACATGCAGGCAAACACTCGCTTGTGCTGCCTCCTGGGACTGAGGCTTATTTGGGTTTTAACTTGGGTTTCCTTCAGAACCAGGCTCAATGTGCTGTCACTTCCAGTTCATCCATTCCTTCCTCTCCTTTCCTCCCTAAATGATTCTGAAATGGAGTGACACCTGACACTAGAGCATCAGTGACAATGAAGTCAAAAATGAAAACCTGTATTTGAAAAACCACCTGGCACACCCTGAGCTTTCCTTAGAGAGGAAGGCAGGGAGAGTTCAGCCCGTAGGTTTGCTTGCTGATTAGTGATGTGGATGCTGCTGTGCTGGAGCTATGTGAGGGGCTGGGGAATTGGTCTCTGCAGCTACAAAAAGCTTGGGAGTATTGAAATGTAGTCATAAAAGCTCCTGGGGGTGCTTGAGGAAGCGCACAAGCAGGTGCACGCATGAGAGAGGTGAAGCAGCAGGGGCTGCAGGGGCCTGGGGACACGAAGAGAACTGGAAGTTCTGAGGTGAGGTTGTAGGGAAGAAGAGAGTTTATTGCAGGGGATGTCTGAGCTGATGCATGTAGCTGCTGCTGTTCATGACTAGTTTGCATTTCTTGGTGGGTTTTGGTTTCTGTGTTCAGGATCTGCGATGGAGTAGATGGATTGAAATGTGGTGTGGTGACCATGGACTTGTGAGGCCACACAAGGGGGAGAGTTGTGGAGAGTTGTTTCAATCCATGTAAAGCCATGGCAGGGGAACAATGCCAGCCAAGTTTTTGGTACTAATACAGCTTCTGCACAACTGAGAAGCTGCTGTGCAAGGATAGGGAGATGATGTCCAGTGTCTGTTCTTTAGCTTGCCAAGGAACTTCTGTGTGCTGGACTGCTGATAGGGGCAAGAGTGAAGTGTCCCTGGCTTTAGTGTAGGTCAGGCAGAGCTTTAGCATTTGTCTGTATGCTTGGCAGAATTTCATAGTTCTCAAAGAAGCCAGAGTTCTCCAGTGGGTAAATTGTCTCACCTCTGCTAACTGACCATAATGCATTTTTCTCTTAGGATCCTACTTTCAAGCCATGCCCAATGAAGACCCATTTTGTCCTTCCCTTCCCAGTGAACTACGTTGGGGAGTGCGTTCGAACAGTTCCCTACACAGCTGCAGACTATGCAAGGTGGGAAACAGAGCCAGCAGGGAGCTTTTGCGTGTGCTGCATAGCAGAAAGCAGAATGAGAAGTGTTGGGCTGAGCACAGAAAGTGGAATGTTGGTAGGGAATGCTTTGCAGTGCAGCTGTCACAAAATCCTTACGGAGTAACTGTGTGTGGCTAGGGCCCTGTTTTAATAAAGGCTGAGATCAGGTAAGCAGGGGCTGCTGTCTCCTAACTTCCAGATAAAACGGCCCTGCCTGCTTGGATGCCTCTGACAATGTTACTGCATGTAACAAAGCTTGGCAGTCTGCTCTCACATTGCATTAGAGTGAAAGAAACGGAAATAGTCAGGGAACGTTCCAAGGCAGTGCCATTTTGCCAGTGCTGCCTCATCACTCAGCTTTTAGTCAATACTGAGTACTGCTCTTGTTGTAGATTACAAGAGACAGTGCATTGCAAATGGGCAAACTTCAGAGGAAGTTGAGGCTCTTGCTGTTGTCCATTTCCCATCTTTGCTGTTGGTGTTTCTCTCATTGCAGCCTTCGAGTTCTTGCACGGCTGATGACAGCTAAATTCCTGCACAGAGAAATCAGGGAGAAAGGAGGAGCTTATGGTGGAGGTGCTAAACTGAGCCACAATGGCATCTTCACTTTCTACTCCTACAGGTGGGTTGGTTTGTTCCCTGCTTGTGAGAGGTGACCACTTGCATGTGCCTTGGTTTAGCTGGAGCTCTCTTTCAAGATGAAGTGAAAGAAAAATGAAATCAGCAGGAAGTGATTCAGGGCTGCTGATGTAAAGGTTAATTGCTGAATGGATATCATGAACCCTTCCTCACTTTCTCTGCTTTCTCTATCCTTGGGAAAGCCTCTGGTATCTCTGCTTCTTGTGACTCTGCACTTAAGTCTTAGTACCAGAGTTCAGTAAAACTGCCTGCCTCTTGTTTTTTACTGGGCTGCAAAAGCCCTGAGAATTCAAGCCTAGTCTAAATTTGAGATTAGGAAGAAGAATGATGCTGCTCCCCGAGGTCCTGAGCTTGGAAATGTGCAGCTTCCTCAGGTGACTGCCTGGAGTTGTCAGAGGTTCAGCAGAAAGCATTGCTGCTGATGAGCTGGAAGGGCTTTCTCCTTTTGTTTTCCTCATTTTGTGCCAATCCAGAACCTTGCACTGGTCTTGCCAAAGCATTTTGAATTAATTTTAATTGGAGGTATTAAAGATTAGATATAATCCTTGCTGAAAGTATCCTGTGGGTAGAATCCTAGAATGGCTCAGGTTGGAAGGGACCCCAGAGATCCTCTGCTCCAACCTCTCTGCCATGGGCAGGAACACCTCTCAACTAGACTTGGCTGCTCAAGGCCGCATCCAGCCTAGCCTTCAACACCCCAGGGAGGCAGCCACAGCCTTCCTGGGCAGCCTGTTCCAGAATCTCACCACTTGCATGCTGAAGAACTACTTCTGACTCAGATGCAGGACCCTGCATGTTGACTTGTTAGAGTCCTGGCTGACATCATTCTCCTAGAGCAGCAGCAGACTAGGACAGTGCTTGGTGGGGATTCCCAGCTACAATTTGGGCAGCCTTGCCTGAATGGAGCTTCAACATGGTAGGACTTGTCCTGGTTAGTATTTCAGTAGTTGTTAACCTGTTACAGAGAGCAAAACCAGGTGTAGCAGGAAGAACAGCTTGGTGGAGATACAGCAGATCAGTAACACTGCTGCTGTACTCCTGGCAGTGATGCTTGCGAAGCCCTCGCAGCAAACACTGCTGGGTTACCATCTCTTAGCTCCAGTTCTCTGCATGCTCTCTTGCAGCTGCTTCTAGGCAACTGAACCTTTTTTGTCCACAAAAAGGAAGTTTATCTTTCGGTTTAATCTTCACCTCTGTGTGTTTGTGTGGCGCGTAGTAAACTGTGAGTGATGTGAGAACAGAGCAGCTGCAGGCTTTCATTTTGTAAGGCTGAAGTAATTAATTGTATTAATTAAACTCTTTTTTTTCTCTTCTAAGAGACCCAAACTCATTAACCACCTTGAAAACCTTTGAAAGAGCAGTGGAATGGGCCAGACGTGGAGAATTCACCCAACAAGACATCGATGAAGCCAAGCTAGCAGTTTTTGCTGCTGTCGATGCACCAATAGCTCCTTCAGATAAAGGTCTGTTCCCAGCAGCCTCAGAGCTGTCAGCATATTTATTTATTTGTATCCTAACTGTAAAGGGAAGAAAACACTTATTTTGCTCAACTGCATTCCCTGGTACAATTTGTACTTGGCAGAGGTAAGACAGCTTCAACCAAGCAGTCAAATCCTGGTGCTGCCTTGATGAACCACCACGATGCAGTCTCTACTGCAGTTTTCACACTCAAAGTGCTCCCTGATGTCAGGTGAATACAGCTAGGAGGTGGAGGTGGATTAAAGAAACAACTCCAGGCTTGAAGGGACCTTCAGTGCAAGCAAATAAAAAGATTGGTCTCCTGATTCAAAAAAAAGGAGACTGTACAATCTCTCTGGGCAGCCTGCTCCAGGGCTCTGGCACCCTCACAGGGAAAGTTTTCCCTTCTGTTCCCATGGCACCTCCTCTGCTCCAGCTTGCACCCGTTGCCCCTTGTGTTGTCACTGGACATCCCAGAGCAGAGTCTGGCTCCATCCTCCTCACACTGCCCTGCACATCTTTATTAACATGAATGAGGTCACCCCTCAGGCTCCTCTGATCCAAGCTCAAGAGCCCCGGGTCCCTCAGCCTGTCCTCACAGGGAGATGTTCCACTGCCTTCAGCTTTGTGGCTCTGATAGCCTCTCTCAAGAAGTTCCCTGAAGTCCTTGACCTGAGGGGCCCACTTCCAGATGAGGCCTCACCAGGACAGAGTATAGAGGGTAAAGAGAACCTCTCTGGACCCACTCACCACAGCTCTTCTCATCCACCCCAGGATGCTACTGGCCTCCTTGGCCCCTTGTCAGAACAGGACATGAAGCATCCTTTTTCTTGAAGAGGAAACTCTCTACCTCAGAACATGACTCCCTAGTTCTGACCTTGGGTGTTGTCTCAGAACAGTGGTCTCCATTCCTCCTTTCTAGCATCTGCCTTACTTTGCATTCAGTCATGCCCTTAGCTGTAGCTGAGATCCCAGGGCACTAACAGGGCTGTGGTTTTGTCTTCACTAGGAATGGATCATTTCTTGTATGGGATTTCAGACGCCATGAAGCAGACACACCGAGAACAACTCTTTGCAGTCAGCAGTGATAACCTGATTGATGCAGCTAACAAGTAAGCCTGTGCTGCACTTAGGAGAATGAGAACAGAAACCTCATCTGAAGAAGGGCAGTTTGTAGAAGCTGTTGTAATGTTCTTGGATTTCTTCTCTTGCTCTTTTCACTGTTTGCTTTAGTAACCTAGCAGGAGAGATGTTAATGATGGCCTGCTGGCTGCATTCCAGCAGCTGGAACTTCACTTCCTCCTGTGTTCTGAATTTTTGGTAGATTTACTTTTGAAGAGTCTAGAAAGTGGCTGGGAGAGAGCACACTCAGCCATGCACCTGCTGGCTGGGGTAGCTGGCTCTTCTGGCCTGAAGGATTCCACTCCTGAGGAATGCAAGGTTAAGGAGCTAGGCAGGCTGGTTAGCCTTTGGAGACTGTCCTGTTGTGATGAGTGGGGAACAAACCCCACTGAGAAACTCTTTCCTGAGAGGAGAATATCTTTAACTTGTCTAACTGTATGCAGCAGCTTCTCACTTCTGGTCTTTCCTTGCAGGTATCTGGCAGTTGGGAAGAGCACTCGTGGGCAAGCTGTGCTTGGCCCGGAAAATGCAGATCTCACCAAAGATCCCTCATGGGTCAAGCGATAAATTGCTGCTGCCCATCCAAGCCAATCTGTGTGACCATCACTAGGGGTTTGTAGCAACTTTTAACAGTGCTGGGGTGCAACTTCAGTCTTCCTTGCTGCTTTTAACAGTGTCCAACAGACCAGTTGAAAGCTGTCCTGGTGAGACCTATTGTGCAAGCTGTTCCATCCAGCCCTCCTTGAGCTCTGTATGGCGAAGCCAGATGCTAACATTTTCCTGAAGCCTGACTCCCCCCCACATAATGAATAGAACATAAATTAAATATTTTTATATATGTAGAACTCCAGAGTTTTACATGGTGTGTTTGAATGGGCTGCTCTTGAATGTATAAAGAACTTTTCTCCTACTGACAGATTTCACTCTTCGGTGTGATGATTGCAGCTTCCTTTGCTTAAGACTGACAGCTAGAGGGACTCGGTGCTGTGGTGAACTGCAGTGGTCAAACCACTGATCAACATGTTGTGTTCAACTGGGACTTTGCAGAGAGCCAGACTGCGTGTATGTGGGGTGAGAGCAGCCCTGAGGAGAAAGCCTTGGGGGTGGTGGTTGCTGAGAAGCTCCCCCAGAGCCAGCACTGCCCTCATGCAGCCCAGAAGGCAGCCATGTGCTGGGCTGCAGCTAGAGGAGAGAGGGGATTCTGTTCCTTGACTCTGCTCTGCTGAGACCTTGCCTCCAATACTGCCTCCAGTTCAGCTGGCCCCAGCATAAGGAGGACACAGAGCTGTTGGAGGGAATCCAGAGGAGGCCACAAAGATGATGCAAGGGCTGGAGCACCTCTGCTCTGAGGATAGACTGAGGGAATGGGGGTTGTTGCCCCTGGAAAGACAGCTCCAGAGGAACCTCAGTTGCCTTCTCATAGCTCTCGACAGCTACCTGAAAAGAGACTGGAGTGGGGCTGGGCTTGGTCTCTTCTCCTAAGCAAGCAGCAATAGGAGGTGAGGAAGGACAGAAGTTGTTGGGTGGTTTAGGTTAGACATTAGGAAAAAATTCTTTACTGAGAGCATGGTGAGGGGTTAGAACATGCAGCCTGGGGAGGTGGTAGAGTCACCATCCCTGCAGGTGTTGAAGAAGGTGTAGCTTTAAGACAGTTTAGTGGTCAGGGTAGTTGGGTTGCAGTTGGACTCAATGATCTTAGGGATTTTCTCCAGCCTCAATGATTCTATGTCTACTTCCTGCACCCTTAGGGAAGGCGGGCAGGTGCTTCTCCCCTTCACTGCTGTGCAGAGACTCCTCCATGAAGCCTTGTTCTCCCTCCCCCATTATCCACACAGGGGAGCACAGGGATGGTTGCAACAGTATTTTATTTCACTTCAGATACATTAAGCATATCCTGTAACTCAACACAAAGCTAGCCACCTACACTTCAGTTTTGGGTGTAAGTACTCACAGTGCAGTAGATGAGTAACTTAGAGTGCATAGAAGGGTGCTGCACTTGCTCTTAAGGGGTAGGTGAGCCCATTTACTGATAGTATCAGATGCTAGGGTTGTTTCCAACAGAACACAAAAACAGAACAGGAACTGTGACAGCTGAAGGTCTTGGGTCACATAAAGTGCTGGTACAATAATTTAAATGTTACAAACCAAAGCTCTAACAATCCTAAAGCATTGTTACTCAATGTGCACCTACTACAACAATACAAACAAGTGATGGCTTAGATGGCTCCAGTTTCTGCCTCCTTTGTGCTGTGCATGGCCACGTGCTCCAGCTGGCCTGAATCTGACACGTCATAACTTGTCTTGTACTTGGCCAGGATTTTCATGAGGGGTCGCAGCTTCAGCCACCACTGCTCCTTGGGAATCCTGTGCCTGTGTCACAAGTGGGGTGGGGAAAAAAAGACAGTGCTTTAGATAATGGCTTAGGCAAACATGTTTCACAACACCAGCAGTAATGGGCTCCCTTAAAAATGGGCTCAGACACTGACATTTATGGTGTGGTGAGGACAGGCTGAGGGAGCTGGGGTTGTTAAAGCCTGGAGAAGACTCTAGGGGGTGACCTTAGAGCTGCCTCCCACTACCTGAAGGGATCCTACAGGAAGGCTGCAGAGGGACTTTCCATGAGGGTGTCTAGAGACAGGACAGGGGAATGGTTTGAAGCTGAAGGAGAGCAGGGTGAGACTGGATCTGGGGCAGGCTCAGTAGGAGGGGGGAGAGTGAGGTTGTGGATGCCTCCTGCCTGGGGATGTGAAAAGCTAGGTTGGATGAGGCTTTGAGCAGCCTAGTTGAGAGGCATCCTCATCCATGGCAGGGAGGTTAGGAGTAGATGAGCTCTGAGGTTGAACCTAAGCCATTCTAGGTTTTTCTGTCAGCACTGACCCAAAATGAGGAGAAATAAGGACAGAATACTGAAGGAAGGAAGGAAAGAAGGGATTTTACTGAAGATGTTCCTTATAGTTAAGAGTAATACCAAATCTGGCACACAAAAAATGCTGCCCCACTGAACTGCCAGAAGTGAAGTCATTCTAGGAAACAGAACGAAGTCCCAGAGACCTCCAGGCATAAGAAGAATGAAGAGAAAGCATGAAGGGAGCTGTTATAAACCCCCAAGTGAACAATCATGGCAAAGTACTGCCTGAAAGTAGGCCAAAGACAAAGGTGGAGCATAACAGCTGGCAAAGCTGTGTGTCAGCAGTATGGAAGATTGACTTGGAGGCTGTGCTGAGGTGTTTAAGATGTAAGCAGCGTGTACATACACAAAGTCTGTCTCAGTCTTGAGCTCAGCCACGGGCTGGAATACCAGGTTGCGCCTCCGCATCCCCAGCAAGCAAACTGAGTCATCTGTGTTGGCAAAGACTTTTCCTAAAAAGAAAGAAACCATTCAGGATCTTTTTTTTCACTCTCACTTCTAAGGGTGAAACCCCTTTTGCTGTCATTAAATGGAATGGGACTCTTACAGTAGCTTAATTTCGGTTATTGGATGTTTAATGTAATGATAAAACATCAATTAGTACTTTAATAGGGTTAGGAAACCTTCACTCCTTAACTTAAGCTGTGGTGATTACCAATGAAAACAGTGTAATTAAACAAGGGGAAGATTGATTTTTAACATCCAAATTTACATTAGATTTTAGTAAAAAGTGCTTTATGAAAATCCCCAAAGAAGACATCATCATTACCTTCTTCTGTCTCCCATGTAGCCACCATGAAACAAAAAGGAAGAACAGATGTAACTATTTAACCATCAATTCCTGCATGCATGACAAACTGCAATCACACTAACATTGTTTGAAAGAAAGACAAGGAAGCAGCTACCTGAATGACTGACTGCACTGGAGGGGACATCTTACAGCAGAAAGACAACAGTAAAAACACAGGAGGGAAAGGAGGAACTAATCTAAAACTCCTGCTTGCAGAGCAGCCTCACATGCTGACAGCTAATCACAGACAGCCCCAGGAGAGCCCCCCTGGGTTTCTGCACCTTTTCTGTAGGTCTCTCTCAGTTTTTTGGAGATCCACTGCATAGCTTTGGCAGAAATCTTTGTGCCAAAGTTCCTGTCAAACGGTGAAGGAGCACCACCCTGCAGGAAAACCAAGTGTGGGTTAGCTCAGCTGTCTCTGCACCAGTGCTTAGCTTTGTATTCCATCAACCATCTCCACCACCTCTTGCTTCCCCTTACCCCCCAACTCCCCAAACACCATCAAACCACAAACCTCACCAAGCACACAGGTCACCATAGCACATTCAAAGGCTGTGGGAGGCACCTGCAGAGCTCTGACTCAGTGCTGGTTTTCACCTCCCTGCAGTGCTGATCACCAAGCACTGCCCAGCTATGGGGCAGCCTCATTTCACCGCAACAGAACCCAGGAAGCTGTTGAGGAAGGGGTGTTGGAAGGAGCCTAAGAGACCCAAGTGCTGACTCTGACATCAAAGAAGTCTGGAAAGCAGCTCTCTCTAGGGCAGCTAGAATGAGGGAGGATAAAATGTCCTGCATGCAGTACTAGACTGACAAAACCCCATCAGGACTTCCCAGACTAACAATCACTTTCTTGGGGGTGGGGGGTGGGTGCTTCCACTCCAAGTATTACAGCAGCCTTTAAATAGTTCTGGGAACAGAAGCCTTGTTTTGGGGTTGTTTCCAAATCCTCTGTCTGCATTGCATAGAGCCTGCCTACCTCTTCTGTCCATTTTCAGTGCAGCAGGTGGGACTGGACTGAAATCCTATGTGAGGCACCAAGCAGCCTGACTAATGCTGGTGGCCTTCAAAGTCACCTTTGCTAAATACTACACAGGAAGTGCCAAGCTCAGTCTAAAGCCACAGGAGTAAGGACAATACAGCATGACATAGCTGAAAAGCAGAGGCAGCTATTTCCCTGCTAGTGCTCAGAAATCTGCCTCTACTTGTTTAACTCTCCCTCAGTCTTGGTGATTGGGGTAGACAAATTAGAAACTAATGACTTGCCCACTGATGAGGAATGTAACGAAATAAAGGGACGCAAAGTTCAGAGACCACAAGTAGAAGCTCACTACTCTCTCTTCTACAAGAACAATCTATCTGCAACTATTCTCTCAGTGAAATCTCATCTCTCCCAGGGTTCAGAAGTCAGATACTTCATGCATGCACAGGAAAGTGTGCTCTAAAGATGCATTACAATAATAAAAGACCTATATTACCTAGTAAGTGTCACTGCTTATTAGTATAGACAGGAGGGACATAAAACTGAAAATCCTACAGGGACACAAAACTGAATATCCTACAGATCTGATGCATCTTTCCCTAGATTTGAAGAAGAAATCACAATAAAATACAATGCTAACAAACACTTCTGAGTTACCTACAAAGAAAACTCCCCCTGCTTTTCTTCACCCTTGAGTGAGCCTAGCTTGAGCAGTGTGCACTGACACAGCTGGGAAGGTCACTTTTACCTGCTGCATGTGGCCCAGCACATTCTTCCGACAGTCAAAGACCCCTTTCCCTTCTTCAGAGTACAGCTGGTAAATGAAGTCTGTGGTGTAGTTCTCATTGCAGTTCTCATTTCTGTCACAATTAAGGCCACATACAGTCAGCAAATGTACTATCAAGTAGTGGATGTCTTTACAGCTACTGAATGACAAATGGTTTCCCACTTTGTTGATGCCAGTAGTCACAAGTTCACTTTGATGTAAGATGCTGATGATTTTGAAGCCTACATTACTTTTACACTGGCATGTCACTTGAAATTTACTGTTAAGTAAAGTAGTAAAAAACCAACATTTTAGGTCTGGTAAATTCATTATGCAGAGGAAAACCTGTATTGAAACAAGAAGCCATCTGCATCCAATCTCATCATTTTCTGTTTTATAAAATCATGGATAATGAATAGGCCCTGAGGCTCTTCCTTACTGCCACTGCAAACATTAGGAGTTTTTTCACCCTGCTAGACTCTGACCAAACATTATTTTGTCATACAAGTTACTCTACCATTCACTGAGCAGCCCTTTGCTGTTTGACAGACTGAAAATAAATGCTCAAGAAAGCAGCTACAGCCTGATCCAGGTAAGAAGCTGTAATTGCACAACATACCAATCAATGTATTTTAAATGTTTTGAAAGGGATGTTTCTGTGTGGACACCTGTATGCTTGTTTTCCCACTGTCTTTACTAAGAATCTACAATAAAAGGTAAAGCTGATAATAAAATAGGCCATTAAAAGGATAAAATACTGGATTATAGAGGACATACATTTACATAGAAAGAAGGAAGTTTAGGACTCGAGCTTCCTGCCAGGCCCCAGAATTGCTTTCTGGAGCAACAGCTATACTAAAAATCTCATGCTAAAGGAATACTCAAAGAGCAATCTTGGAGTGTCTTTGTAAGTGGCCAGTCTACCTGGCTGGAAATGTTCAGCAGCACTGATGCCATCCATTGTTTGCCTACCTCAGCACTAGCCCACGCTGGATGCTGGTTTTCATTTTTTCAGTCAAGTGTTCCACATTAGCCTAGAAACAGCAAAAGTGTTTTTAATGAGCCACCCAAAACTCTTAATAAACAACTGTCACAAACCTATCTATCCTGAGAACTTCTGTCAAGTATTCCACACAAAGTATTGCGAGCAGATTCACAGAGCAGGAGTTTGGAGAGCCAGGATAACATCCTGGGTGTGCCTATCCAGCTGGGGTTAAAACTAACTCCTTCCTCTGCACTGCCACTAACTCATGTGAATAGCAACACAGAGCTGGGGTTGTATGCTGTCCTGGCACAGCACCATGCTGGACTGGAAGATCTTCTGAGGTCCCTTCCAACCCCTAATATTCTGTGATCACTGCCTGAATTCACTCACAGTCCCTGCAAGAGTCCTGTTATGCAGCACTGCTGTGCTGGTACTGCCATAAATGACAAGGAGAGCCCACAGCATTGAGAGATGAGTGGGGAGGAATTAAAGTTCACTTCATATCTCTTTTCCTTCCAGGAATTTCTGCCTTTTTAGCTTTGTATTGGTCCATGACTGAGCTAGGAACAAATACCTGAGAAGGGTAAAATCCTCATGGTAGACCAATTCCAGATTACAGCCTAATCTCTAATCCTTAAAGCCTGCAATCTTTATTTTAGTCTCTCATCTACACATGCTCTGAAGAGCTCTGGTATCAGTCAGTATCTCAGACACTTCCCACACTGCTCAGTTCCTGCCCTGAACAGCTTTCTAACACAAGAAGCTGAGGAAGTATCATAATGGGAAAAAGTTACTCTGCTTCTGGGTTTGTTTTGGTTTCTTTTCTGTTTTTTCTTTCAAAACTGCTATTTACATGCAGTTGGACTTGCAGGTAAATACAATTCAATAAAACTATATTTACATTAATAATAAAACATTAGTAATAAAATGCAACACAATAGAATACAAATCAATCTACTGGTAGTGTTTAATGACTAGAAATGACAATAATGATGTCACTTAACTCAACTTGATGCCAAGAATAACTGGCTGTATGTTCCCTTACGTAACCTGGCCTAAGAACTGGCATTATATCAAAGCACTGCTGGCAAGGCCAGCTTGTAGATACAAACTGGTGCTACAAACCTTCAAAAGCACACATGAAATGTACAACTTCAGCATCTCCTTAAAAAGGAGGATAACATTTCTAGTGCTGTATACCTGGAGCTCTCGAATATCAAACTGTTCTTCAAAGATGTAAGCAGCATCAGCTCCTGCTGCAAGGGCCCCCATGTTAGCCAGGTAACCACAGTAGCCACCCATGGTCTCAATGATGAACACTCGACGCTTGGTACCACTGGCTGACTGCTTGATGCGATCACAGGTCTGACCAAAGACAAGAGATTGTCAGTTTAAGTAAGAAAAGCCTCAGGGTTTATAGTTCTATGTCATGCAACTTTGGGTTACTCACAGGTAGAAGCATATAAGGTATTAAAAACATATGTTTACAAATACCAAAGTAGCATGAACTAGTTTGACTGTAATAATGACCAAATAAAGTCAGTCGCAAAAATCAGCATTCAAAGTTGCTTTCAAGTCATCAGGTAAGGTATTTTCTTTCCAGAAAGCAAATGAAGGAAATAGACACTACTTCCTTCTTTGTCTTCAAAACCACTAAGTTATCCCACACAGGGTGACAAGAAGAGTTCTGTGAAACTGCTGTACCTTCCTACACCAATTCTGTTGAGTGAAAATGAGAGATTAAAGTACCTGAGAAGGTCATCATCTTGAAATCTGAATTACAACAGTTAAAAGTTAAGAACATATTGGCTGCAAAAAAAAATCAATACAACACATTTATAACATTTCCTTCATTTTGAGAGACCTAAACCATTTGTAAACTCCAAGTTCTCTAAACCAGTTTTTCAGCTGCTGGTAGGTGAATGAAATTTTCTGCCTCCTGAAAAGCTCCAAGTGCTAAAGGCAAGGATGTAAATCCTTAGCTGCTTTTAAGATTAGCCACTTCAAGTTTATTTAGAAGGATTTCTGCCTCTGACTATGCAAGAGACATAGCTGAACCTTTCTAATATTCTTGCTCTCTCAGAATGGCTGTGACAGAAATCACCCAACACAAAAATGGCACAGTTGGATTTTAAAGAAGCACTCATTCATGTCCTACTCCATGGGCTGGAAAAGCCACAGCTCCAACACCTGGTGCAAGCCTGAGAGGTTTTAAACATGGATGGCATTGCTAGATGAGCTTTCACATGTACAGAGACAGCTTAATGAGAAATCTGATATTTCACACTTCACCAAATCAACAGTGTTCCATTTTTAACATAAAACATTCTAACCATAATAAAATTCAATTGATACAACCAGGAAGCTGTGAAAACTACAGTTAAAAGTCATTGTGACTCCAGCAGACTCAACTTGAGCCATTCCAGGAGTCTACCAGGGAAACAGTAGTTATCAAATGCTGAATCTCTCATCTGACTTGCTTGGCCAATCACTTCATAATTACTTACATGGATTGATAATGAAGGTTTTGGTAAAACCTAGAGCTGTTCAGAGGTTTACTAATTTGTTTTTATTAGACCTTTGCTGTGACTCCAGCAGACTCAAGTTGAGCCATTCCAGGAGTCTACAATTCTGAGACAAGCAAATACCCTAAACACTACTGCAGCAGTCCTGGGTAACTAAACACAATCCCCAAAAATTTAAGCATACAACATCATTAATTGTTACAAGGTTAACCTTTGATGTCATGGAAAACAATAAACCATTAAAAGCTACAGTAACAGACATTTTAAGGTCTTTACAGACCTTCATTTTATGCATTTTACCTTCTTTAAAGATAGGCAGTCTTACCTCCACAATAGCATTCAAGGCAGTGTCAGCACCAATGCTAAAGTCTGTGCCTGGCACATTGTTGCTAATAGTAGCAGGCAACACACAGATAGGAACACAGAACTCCTCAAAGCGGGAACGGGCCTCGTGGAGCTGCAGACAACTTTCATAGGCCTGGAGCAGTGGTACAAGTGTGAGTGATACATTGCTTGGCTTTAGATTGCTCTGCTAGTGGCTCCTTGTGTGTGATGGTAAATTTGGCTGTCCATTGGCCCAGGTAAATGCAACTGGTGAGTTGTTTGGTGGGGGGGATAATCTGGACATACCACAACAGTGCACTGGGGTTGCATTGGCACAATGCTCTTTGAAGAGATGCAGAAGATTAGTGCAAGCTAATGCAGAGCGAACGTGAAGTGTGCACAGCACAGGTCTGAAGCAGGTGGGCAGAAAAAGATGGCATACAGGGAGACTGGAAATCATTCCACAAGAAACCACTTAAAGAACAAAGTTTGATATATGTTAAGGAGTTCAGAAAGTTAACTAGGAAAACACCTACAACTTGAAGGAACTGCTTAAGGAAAGCTGGGTTTTAAAAACTATGTTATCCTATAAAGTCAAGACACATCTATTTCCACCAAGAAAAAGGAAAAAAAAGGTTTGCCTCTGCCTCCCAAGATTCTATCAACATCACACCTCTGCCCCTATGCATGGAGACTGGGCACAGGCCCAGAAAAATGCAGAACCATGCACATGGATGAGTTGATGAAAGTTTGCAAGTAGAATTCAAAGACTCTTTGAAAAGCAGCTGTAGCTCCTCAGACAGATTCCACACACTTGAAAAAGATTAGGTGTTCCTGAAGATGTCAAAATAATACTTGAAGGTTAAGAGTTTGCAGCTGGCTTCAGTCAGTAAACAAATTTGTTAGTGACATGATTTCAATTCTTTCTAAGCTAATCAGCATCTCTTATGATGTGTGGCCATGTTTCCAACTGCCTGTGTGATGCCTCTCTGATCACGCACAACATCGCATTTCTCTCCATCTCTTTCTCCTAGAAAGGACTGATGGTCACAGAACTCTCATCTCTTCAATTTCTCCAATCACAGAAGCAAACCACTGCAGATCAGAATTAGCTAGCTATCAAGTCATCTCCACAAGGATCTATGCAGTGACTCATTTAGGCAGTAACTCAGGAGAAAATGTTTGTAAAAAACTTCACCTCTGAGAGTTCTGCTCTGTGGGTTTTTGACAGAGCAGGTGCTGGTCAGTGAGAGGAGAGGACGTATTGGTAGGTGCACAAGTGCAAATTGGCTTTCCAAAGTCTAGCTCTACTCATAGATTTTCCCAAGTGCAACATTCTATTAAGCTCAGTGCTAGAATGCACTGCCAGTTTAAGTCCAATCCAAAGCACTGCACAGCCACACCTGTAGTTCTGAGGAGCAGGACAGCCAGAAGAGCAACAAATGTGACTTTTTATTTAATTTTGTTCTGTTTTGTTGTTTTGGAGTGGAGGAAACTTCACTGAGAAAGTGTCAGTGATTGCCTAGCCCAACTCAGCTGAGTCAGGCTGCTTCGAATCGTTTCTACTGACAGATATGGAGGTACACCGAGTGTCAGTGGTGCTTGACACAGCCATCACTCGGCTTCCTGGAGATCTGCAAACCATCAGCTTCTTTGACAAGATTTACAGAGCACTAACTAATACAACTGGTTAGTCTGCATTTATGATATGTTAAGATGCAGTTAAGATATGTTTTCCTTGCATTAAATATTGTCATTTTATTTGATGCAAGAGAGCTCAGCAAACATATCCCAAGCCTGTCCCTTCACCAAGCATGAGCATTAGACAATTGTATGCAACATCTTCGCATCACTGCAGCAAAATGTGAAAATGCTTTTAATAAATGGTCACTCAGTAGTTATAAATGGTAAACAAGTGATGGGTGGCTTTAATGACTGCTGGAGAACTGTTCTTTTTTTAAATAAAAACTAAAGATATTAGAGGGATGCTGTACTGTGTAATGTGCTTTAATAATCAGACACCCTTTTATTGTCTGTGTTATTAGAAAGGGCACTGCCATAACCAAGGATTAAATGGATGCAGTCAAGCAAAGACTGTGGTTTGTTAACTTTATGTGGCTCTAAATGCAAATGGCCATTGAAAGGGATGGATTTACAGCTTTAGCTCCACATCCAGCTGTTGCTAGAGCTGAAGGAGATGAGATTTTAATTGGTTAACACTAGCATGGGTCAGGCTAATTTTCAGCTTCCTAGTTCAGGTTAATGTGGAGCCACGCATGCTAGTACCAGCACTGGGAGGGTCCAGCAGTCTGATTTCCAAGGGAAGTGTATGGAGACTGCATTACAGCAATCCTACTGTACCTATCTTTACTCCTCAGGGGTTGTCTGCTACTCTTTTTCTCACAAAACCAGTTAGTCAACCTGTATCCCCTTCCCTATGATGAAAGGGAAAGTCACATTGTCAAAGAACACCCTCTTTTTTGCAGGTTCCATTTTTCTCCGTCTAGCTGGTACCTTTTTCTTTTCCTTTCTTCATTTACTTCTACACCTCCTGAATCGAAAGAATATGCTTCCATACCTTGTTCTGGTTTACTCTTTCCATCAGTATCCTCTAGCCTGTCAGCAGGCTTTGCTTTCAAATTAAATTTTCAACCTTTCTTTCAGCTGCAGAACATGGAAAGAGTGGAGTCTAACTCTCTATTCTTTCTCCTTAATTACAAAGTAGGTTTCTGCCTTTTAGTCCACCTGCAAAATGTATTGTTAATGCATCTTTTTCGTCCATATTAAGTATTCCAAGTTTTATTTCAAAATGCATTTCTGCCCTTCCTGGTGAAGTAGGACAAAAATCTGACACCTCATTGATTTCAAATTTCAGAGAACTACTACCTGAAATAGTACTGGATTAGCAAAGTGAAGTTGAGGATAAAGGTATTTTTATGATGCCAGTTATTTTCCTGATGCTTCTTTTCTCAGAAAACTCCAAGTTCATTTTCTTACACCCTGCAATCCTAAACAATGTCTTTTATATACATCTACAAGCCTTAGGTATACCCTTTTCAGGTACAGAAACAGCCAGCTTTCCCCAGCTATTTAATACTGAGTTCTCACTAATATTCTGAAAAGTGAAGTGAAAAACACAGGATTATCATAAACCTGAAACTATTCAAAAGCCAAAACACATTCTACCATTTCACTGATGAAAAGCTTGTATTTTAAAACAGAAATTGGAAAAAGCAAAACATTTTTTAAGAGGCTCACAGAACTGTTTAAAGAATCTAAGAATCTAATGAGAAATGTACCATCCACTGTCTGACTCAGGGACAAAAAACCCCACATGCTTGACCTCTGCTCCAGAAGTTATCTATCTACTGGTCTGAGGTTTACTCTTTTTTCTTTTTAAATGCAGCATCTGAAGAAGTTTTAGCTGCAAATGTTTCAAGGTACCATCATTTCCACAGCCTGCCATGCTCCAAACACCCTGATGACTGTCTAGAAATGCTGAACACTAAGGCCTCGTTACTCAGCAGGAATGCACTTACCTTACTAAAAGCTGTCAAGAGCAGAAGAACAGCAGCACAGAAAAACTAAGTGTCATGGCATTTTGGTGTTCATAAGAGGTACTACTCTAGACATGTATCTATAGCCTAGATATCAAGGACAATCATGTCCATCTCTACTTTCATTTAGCATTGTATGCCTCACGTGGAGCTCTTCAGTCACATTTAATAGGGGGCATCACCACTATAACACAGGAATGAAAGGACACATTTTTCATTATCAGCTTTAGTGAATTACATTTTAACAATCAGAGCAGAAATCTGAGAAGATACCAAGCAGAAATGCTTCCCCAACACAAAATTCTGCTCCCCCAAAAGAACAACAAAAGTGATTTTTCCATTGGGATGAATCTGAATCTTGCAAAGCCGTAGCATTTCATACTGATTTCAGAGAAAAATCTGGGCAAAAATCAAAGGCAAAATCAGGACAGAAGCTATTAGTGAAAAAAAAAAAATAAAATCATTTGGAGACTTTGACTTGGAAAATATGGAGATACTGACATTGTATTATCTAATGACAGGGAAAGGTATCTAGAAACCTAAATATAAAGCAACACAGCAACAAGGAGAGACACACCAAATGAATATGAATACATCTCCTACAAAACCTATAAAAAGAAGTCAGTTAGGTAAACAAAGCTTATGAAGAAAAGAACAGAAGCAAAGTAGGTGTTATGCACAAACATTTTACTCACCTGAAATTGTGATCAATGGATTTGGAGAGATATTTTCATTTACCAGAACTGGAAACAACCTCAGCATTTATAACCTGTCTATAAAGAACACTCTCAAGATAGATTTAGCTAAGCTTGCAGCCTCATTAAAGGCAGTAGTGAGGGAAACTGACATTTTCTAACTGAAGGGTTTATTTTGTTGAAGACACAAATGGTTATGTTGGCATGGTAAAAAGCAAATCAACACCAAAACAGGTGAAAAGTTTGCTAGTGCTTTTGTAGTTGATACCATTAGAGAAATACTTCAATTTTATGAAAAGAACACTTCCAACTACACCTAAATGACAGAAGAACTGAACTTTCAATTTTTAAAGGCAACTTAAAATTCTTCTCCCACTTGACATGAGCACTATGCCAGTTATTAAGTTATTATTCACATTTTAAAATATAGCTGAGTAGGTACAATCAGTGAAAAAAATCCATGCTCTGCCTCCAACATTGCTGGAAACAAAGTCAAAAGGGGAACTTGTCCTATCACATGGCAATTAATTGTAATTGTCTAGTCATTCTAGTCCTCCTTTGTACCTGAAAATTTAAACATGATTTTGAAGACAACTGCTTTTATTGTCTTTGCTGTGCTTTAAAGAAACTGTATATACTTTGCAACTACATTTGCATTATGTCTGTCAGCTCATTATGCTGAAAAGAAAATTGAAGTGCAGTATTACTGCCACTGTCTCACAACTAAAATTATGTCAGAATTGTGTACAGAAAGCGAATGGATCTTAGAAGAGGTGTGATGGATTAATGCTTACAGTACACTTCATGAAGGGTAAGGGCATGCCTGACTGTTTCATTTGCAGAGTGTTTGGCAATTCCTTCTGTTCAACTGAGTTCAGCATTAACTAATCCATTTTCAATTTATATTGTATTACTGGATTTGATCTTCTGAAAAACACTTCATAATACATCTCAGCTCTTCTTAGAATCACAGAATTATTTCAGTTGGGTACGACCTCTAAGATCAAGTCCATCTGTCACCGAACGCCACCATGAGCCATGTCCTGAAGTGCCCTGTCTGTGTTTTTTGAACAGCTCCAGGGATGGTGACTCCACCACCTCCCTGTGCAGCCTGTTCCAATGCCACCCTTTCAGTAAAGGAATTTTTTTAAGATTCAGTCTAAATCTCCCCTGGCCATTTCCTCTTGTTCTATCACATGCTACTAGGCAGAAGAGCCTAACACCTAAATACAGGCAATTCCTACAATTAGAGGAATGGGGATTCTTACATTCTGTGTTAGAGGAATAAAGATGCTACGTATCTGCATATAATGGAGACTTTTTTCCTCTACAGTGCAGTGTATAATCATCAAGCCTTAGCTTTAGGGTTCTTTTGTCCATATATTATCATACAGTTTGTAAATGTACAGGTTATCATAGTTTCAGAGGAAACCATGGAAGTATTTAGGATCCTAAAACCTTCCCTTTTTTTAAGGGCATATCATAGAATCCTAGAACGGCTCAGGTTGGAAGGGACCTCAGAGATTATCTCCTACAACCTCCCCACCATGGGGAGGGACACCTCTCAACTAGACTCAGCTGCTCAAGGTCTCACACCTGTAGATACATGAAAACTGTCCTCCAGATGCCGTTTCCAAAGTTCTGGTCTATAAAAATATCCATTTCTAGCCAATTGAGTCAGTTTGCACCAGAAGTGCTTGGTTAGTAAGCGCACACACCAGGATAGACTTACATCAGTGATAGTGTTCAGAGCAGTATCTGCACCAATGCTGAAATCTGAACCCGGTACATTGTTGGATACAGTTGCAGGAACCATAACCATGGGAACACAGAACTCGTCATATTTCTCTCGGGCAGCTGACAATTCCAGGAGTCCGAGGTACGCCTGTTGGGCACAGGCATTGGGTGAAAGATTAGGATGAATAAGATAAGGGCAAAGTGGGAGCGATAAAATGGAAAGGGCCACGGGAATGCCATTTCTACCACAGCACACTCAAGCAAGTCAAAGCATCAAGGAACCACTAAAATCTAACAGACACGGGGAAAAGAAAGAATTAAAACCAGGCATACATTTGAAAACAAACAATAAACAGAACACTTATTTTCAAGGAAATACACTGTTTAGACAAAGTGCTTTGTACAACACAAACATGCTGCAAACTAGTTCTCCAATCTTCAGGCACTGTTACTTCTCACTTAAAACCTTAAAATTCCTAACTGAGGCCTGATAAAAATGGTGATGATTCATTTCTTACTAAGCATGTTCTTCTCTGATTAAGAGTTGGTAAAATGCTCTCCTGGATTAAGATTTCAAAACTTGATTATTCTAGTAAAATGAAATTAATATGAAAGACAGGAAAAGAGAAAATACTTGTGCAGATCGAATACAGACTTTGAAATGCACTGTGTGAGAAAGAATGGATTAAATAAGGAATGACAGTGCAATTAGTGTCAAAGGTCAACAACTTCTGGAAGCATGTGGTAAGTACTGATAGAGCATAGACTACAGCTTGCACTGCTGCAGTCATTAAGCTGGGAGGGTTTTTTTTAAACACACAAATACTAGCCTGCTATCTCAATGTATCCATTTAGCACATTCTGGTGTGTAGTTCCTAGTCACTGTCTTGAATGTTAACTTCCCACGGACCAGTGAATGAAAACGCTCCTAATTCTAAACACTACGTACTGTAGATCAAATACAGTTACAACCAAATACACTTTACATGAAGATGGAGCAAAAATCAGAATGGTCTATTTGTTCTGTTAGGCATTCTACTCTACTCAGGCAGAATTAGTCATTTCAGTGTACCTCAAATCCACCAATAACCATAAGGGCGTTAATGCTGTTAGTGCGCATCTGGTCAGCAATCTTCTCCAAATATTTTGCAGGAAGAGTACTAAAAATTATTAAACCAAAAGAAAAATAAAAACAGTTTTCAGACTCTGCAGCAACAAGGACTCATGACTAAGATAAACTGAGAAGGTAATGCAGTATTTTTTTTAACCTATTTATCCATACAAACAACTCTTTCTGACAACCAGCAAGGAATTAGGCCAAACAAAGCAATTTACAAGTTTGAAGTCCTTTGAAGTCCCCAGTTTTTAAGTCTCAAAGCCCATTTTCATCCTCTATTCAGAGCTGGTACAGTATTATAAAGATACTCAAGTTGGAAAGTATTTAAAAAATAGTAATGGAGGACTTACAACCTTCTGTGGAAGGGAAAGAGCAAGGCATCACAGAATGGTTACATAAAGTACCAGAGTTCATCATACTAGTCGGCAAAATGTTGCTGTTACCGTTTTGTACCAAGAATTGATCCTCCTTGTCCCGTCCAGCCTCCAACATCTCCCCAGCTGATTTCCTTTATCTATGAATAAAAGTAAGAAAGGATATTCAGTTCAGTACATGCAGCAAACAGCAGGTGCTACCTAGTGGAAAACTGCTGGAAGAAGTTGTTGGGCACCAGAACTGAAATTTGTCACAGACAGTTAGCTTCTCTTGAATTCTTACTAATCCTTTTCCAGTCTATTTGCTCTTTCTTCCTCCAGACCATGTTTCCTTGTTTTGTGTCGTGATCCTGTTTTCACATCCTCTCCTACTCAATGTGAAACACCTAAAACTAGGTATGGCAAGTTAGTTTGGGGACCAGCTATGTGTCAAAATCATTAGTCTTGTATCCGTTTCTCCTCAGTATATCAGCCAATGCCTACCATTTACTACAAGGGACAAGGAAAATCTGATTCACCTGGGGAATACGAAAACAGCTCAAAAAGTACCACTGCAGAATTTGCTGCAGCAAAGGAGCACAGATGCAACAACCCATCACACAGAATCACCAATTCTGTTCTGTGAAGAACTTCCCATGTGCTAAACACTGACTAAACTATGAAGGTAGGATCCATCCGAAATAATTCTGTAGCTCTGCAGCATGGGACTAGCAATATTTAAGATAAATGAATCTATACACTTAAAGAGTTGAGAACTACAGTTACCATCGGGGGATTATAGATCTGTATGAAATAAAAGAGCTTACAGAACTAGTTCCCATGAGAATTATGACAGAACATGAAGGTGGTGGTGTGGGATGAAGTACATACTACTCTGTGATTCACATCTGTAATACTGACCTTGCCTCTAGCAAAACCTTCAAATCCATCAATGACAGCAAACATTTTATGGCCTTCAGTAATGCCAACTCTCACTGCAGCCCTCACTGCAGCATTCATGCCAGCTGCAGGGGCACCAACATTTAAAACTGCCACATTAAAATTAGTCTGCAAGAGAAAAAATAAATTGTCAGTACTTTAATTTCTACAGCATGGCTAATTTGTCTGTTACAGACAGCTGCTATTAGAATGTAGGAAAGGAATTTTCAAAGCCCCTAAAAGCATCCAAAATTTAAAGGTAACTAAATAATACATACATAAGCTTCTCCTCAGTTCCTCTGACATGCACATTTCATCCACTTTTCAATTCCCATCCAACCCCTTTTACTGAAGCACACAGATTTGGCTAGGGTGATTATGCAGTTGATAATCACAAGTGGCTTACATTTCCTTCTAATGCCATCCATCACAGAAAGACAGGGCAAAACTATTGTAGAACAAAATATCCCAATGCTAACAGTGCTAAACTTGCATTGGTAGATTAAATAAAACAAGTCAACAGATACCTGATCTGGCAAAGCAATGCTGACTATCCACCAAAAAAATTTCCAAGTTCTTTTAGCTTCTGAGATTGAAACTTCAAGGTTTTTTTGTATAGAACTTTTTCCTAAGATCCAGTCAAATCCTACCCTCCCTCAGCTTCAAACCATTCCCCCTTATCCTATTGTTAGACACCCTTACGAAAAGTCCTTCAGCAGCCTTCCTGTAGGATCCTTTCAGGTACTAGAAGGCAGCAATAAGGTCCCCCTGGAGTCTTCTCTAAGCTGAACAAACCCAGCTCCCTCAGCCTATCCTCATAGCAGATGTGCTCCAGCCCTTGGATCATCTTTATGGCCTCCTCTGGATTCCCTCCAACAGCTCTGTGTTCTTCTTATGCTGGGGACACCTGAGCTGAAGGCAGGATTCGACATGGGGTCTCAGCAGAGCAGAGTCACGGGACGGAATCCCCTCTCTTGCCCTGCTGACCACACTCCTCTTGATGCAGACCAGTACGTGGCTGCCTTTTGGGCTGCAGGAGGGCTGGGCTGGTTCCTGGGGAACTTCTCAATCAATACCTCCAAGTGTCTTTCATTAGAGCTACTCTCAACCCACTCTGCACCCAGCCTGGATTTGTGCCTAGGATTGGCCCAAGAAGACTGTTAAGATAACCCAATCAGATACACTTGCACCCTTACCTTTGGAAGCTCAGCATCTGGCTTTTTTTGTGACAGCAATTTGTAGGTGTTAAGGTTATTTTCAAAGCTCCTAAATAAAGACAAAACACAAAAAAATGAGATCAATAAAATAATTATATAGCTGGTCAGTTAACCTTAAAGATCAGGAAGAAAACATTTTCTTTTCAAGTGACATGGAACAGAGCATTTTCAACATTACTGCTGGAGAACTACCAGCTACTTACGAACAAGCTCAGGGGGCTGGCCTAAAAGTCTTAGCTGAACAAACATATGGTTGCTTCCAGTCTGCTCATACAACACAGAAGCTCTCCTCTTTGTAACTGTTCAGCTTGATATCAGTCACTAGTCTGGCGTAGTACTGAACTAGCTTTCTATGCTTGGGATGTTTTTAGGCAGGTATGAATTTCAATTATTCTATTTAATCCACTCTTCTGTCTCCTCTGCCACTCTCAAAAAATATACAGAAATATAAAAACATACAGAAATTATTTAACATAAAATATGAAGAGCCAGCAGAACAGCAAAGCAATTCAGCTTTCCTAGAATTAAGGAACTGATGCACGTTATTGACTATACCTTCCACGAAGCCTCACAGCTTCAACAAATCTTCCCTCATCCATGGCTTTCTGGACTTCTTGAGTCTTGAAACAAAAAAGAAACACCCAAGCTGAGTATTCACTATCTTTAAAAAAACTAAGTAAGTTGATTATTTAATACATTTCAGTAAATAAATTGTTCTGAAATAGCTGTCCAAAGTGAAGAAAATGAAATACTAACATTTGATTTATTTTTGAGCTACCAACTATCATTGCATAAATTACAGTGGAGAGAAGAACAAAGTAGAAGCAGACACTAAAGGCCTTCCTGGGACAACACCAAACCACCACCAACTAACAAGCAACAACAAAACCCTCTGTATCTATTTTGTATTCACTTTAAGCTGAACAGTTTTCCTGCAGAAAGTTGACTGCTATGTTGTGTAAATGGATGCAAGCATCTGAGGAATCTGTTGCAGCAATAAGAAAAGGTCTGAGAAGTTTTATAGTAAATTAAACAAATATATATGTATTTCTTGTTTGTTGGCGGTTCACAAGTAATAACACAGAGAATGTGAACACATGAAGTTCATTAGTCCCAGATGTGGGAAAGTTCTGCACATGTTCCCATCAGTGCTTTAATGACAACAGACAATTACTGCACACAGTAGCCTGTTGTAGTTAATGAAAAACTATAAATTGGCTTTTTGCCAGACACTCACCATCTGCACACACTCCATCAAAGGCAGACGGACTGCTTGGTTTCCAGACAGGGACACGACACAGGCAGGGGTAGCTGGAGTAGCTTCTAAAAGGGCAAGCACAGCTTCCACACCCATACGACTTGCCTGGAAACAAATAACATTTGAGTGTTCAAGCAAGCACAAGGCTTCCAATCACAGAAATGGTTAGGATTTCTCTGTAATTGAAGCTGAAAACAATTATTCCTTGGTAAGTGGAAATGTCACAGGCTGTTTAATACCCTTAAGTATAGACAACTGCTCTTTCAGCTTTGCTTTTTAATCCTATAAAGATTCTTTCACATAAAGTGCTTCACTATTCTGAATTGGAGCTATTCAAGACAGTTAATGAAATAACTGGATTTGTGAAGTTCATCAAGTATAAAACATCCCTACACCCAAATAATCAAAATGTAGTTTTACTATGTGGTGCCATGAGTAAAGATTTTATGTTCAACTCACCAAAATTCTGTCAAAAGCTGAAGGGGTTCCACCTCTCTGCACATGACCCAGGATAGTTACTCGGGTGTCAAATCCAAGCCGCTGAACCACCAGCTGTGGAGAGTTTCAAAATGCAGTGGGTTTTATCATCATCATTGTTACCACAGTATCACAGTATAGCTAAGGCTGGGAGAGACCCCAAGGATCATCGAGTCCAACCTGCCTCCACAGACCTCACGACTAGACCACGGCACCAAGTGCCACGTCCAATCCCCTCTTGAACACCTCCAGGGACAGTGACTCCACCACTTCCCTGGGCAGCCCATTCCAATGACGAACGACTCGCTCAGTGAAGAACTTTCTCCTCGCTTCGAGTCTAAACCTCCCCTGGCGCAGCTTGAGACCGTGTCCCCTTGTTCTGGTGCTGGTCGCCTGGGAGAAGAGACCAACCCCTTCCCAGCTACAACCACCTTTCAGGTAGTTGTAGAGGGCAATGAGGTCACCCCTGAGCCTCCTCTTCTCCAGGCTAAACAATCCCAGCTCCCTCAGCCTCTCCTCATAGGGCTTGTTTGTCACAAATGTGTTAGCACTGCTCTGCTCTATGTGCTGGCAGAATTATTTGCAAAATCTTCTACCCCTTGCATTTGTAGGTTTGGGATGAAAATTGTAGCAAGCAAGTAATGCTTCTTCCATAAATACAAAATAGCCACCTACTGCACCTACACTTTAACACTTTCCATAGTGAAACTGCAATTCTGAGTTAAGAATCAGAGATTCCTCTCAGCTACGGAAAACAAAACTTCAGTCACAGAATCACAGTATGGTAGGAGTTGGAAAGGACTTTGAAAGATCATCCAGTCCAACCTCTGTGCCAAAGCAGGATTGCCTAGAGCAGCTCTCACAGGAACAAATCCAGGCGGGTTTTGAAAGCTTCCAGAGAAGGAGACTCCACATTTGTAAGCATTAGTAAGATCCCCTCTCAGCCTTCTCTTCGCCAGGCTACACAGCCCCAGGTCTCTCAGCCTTTCCTTGTGTGAGAGATGTTCCAGTCCCCTCAAGTATCTTTGTGGCCCTCTGTTGGAGTTCTCTTGAAGTACTTCCCTTTCTTGGACTGGGAAGCTCAGAACTGGACACAATACTCCAGATGAGACCTCGCTAGGGCAGAGCAGGGGAGCAGGAGAACATCCCGGCCACACTTCTTAATGCACCCCAGGACAGCACTGGCCTTCCTAACCAAAATAAGTTTGGGCTCGTCCGGGATTTGAACCCGGGACCTCTCGCACCCTAAGCGAGAATCATACCCCTAGACCAACGAGCCACACAAGTTTTCCTTTCATAAATCCCAAGGAAAGCCAAACCTCCAACAACTCTGTTTCAACTTCTTCCAAGGGCACTTTTCCAGGAAAAGCAGAGTAATTGCAGCTCAAGAGTTTTTCTTAAACTTACACCACATCAAACCACAACTTTTGGCAAGGCAACCATTCAGGAAAAACTGACAAGACCTTGTTCAAAACACTATTTCACAGTGAGATAGGACAGGATTAACACTTTACAAACAAAATAGGGTTATAATTACTGCTTGGAGCCGATTTCTGACCTTATCAGTTAAGTAGGTGTTTTGGACTACTGTCTTATATTACAAAGAGAAAAGGGTCTCACTAAGAGCCACTGAAATAATTGCCCTGTAAGTGGACTATTGGATTCAAAGTACAAATACAACACAGAACCAGCACAATGTGACAAGCTACTTCTGAAGAGCAAAGCAGAAAGTGTATGATGTTACACTTACATCCTTAACCTTCTCTGATGTTATAGGTTTGTTGTGGCAGTCAATAGCTCCTTCAGCTACAATAATAATATTCAGCCTTTTCTTTCGTGCACGATTCTATAATGAAAACAGAAGCACATGAGTATAGTTTAAAAAGTGAAAGAAATGTACAGCACAGTTTTATGATCAGTTGCTGTCCGTTAAGATGCTAGGATTTGAAGAAATATTTCTTGCACTCGATCACTGCAAAGTTCTCACACATTTTATCTTCAGACAAGACTTTTCACTGATGAAGTGACATGTACCAAATTGAGGAGCAGAAACGTAGACACACTGCCTATATAGGAGTTGTTTTAAGTAATCCCTAGAGTAGGTCATACACTTCTTCAAAATAATTGTGGAGTGAATTAAAAAAAATGCTTAAGACCAAACAGCACTAGCTGTGACACCAGAAGCAAAGACTTGCTGGAAGTCCTGATCATGTTTTTAAATCATTGTTTACAAAAAACATCTCCAAGAGGTCAGAGAATCCCAAACATGGTAATAGTTACCTCTGAAAGCTTGACACACATTGAATCTTCCCATCCTTCTTCTGGTGGGTATTCAGGAATAAACACCCAGTCTGCACCACAGGCTAAGGCACTAACAAGAGCTAGATACCTGGTAAACAGAACAAACAATTAGACATCTATAGTTCATATTACTTTATCATTCATAATGATACCTGTATGAAGACTCCAGCTGCTGAAGACAATACATACCCACAATGTCTCCCCATAACCTCCAGAACAAATGTCCTCTGATGGCTGTAAAAGTAAGAAAATACAGTAACTGTAATACTGCAACTCAGAAATCCAGTCCAAGTGCTTGAAATCAGAGCCTGACATCAGGCCAGAGCCCGTGTTTACAATGTTCACCAAACACAGAAGACATTAGCAAACCTAGGTGCTGTATTAAACAGTGTATTCAAAATTAGCTCTCTCCCAACACTTAATTCATTTTCACTACTTTCCTTTAAAAACATCAAAGGGCAGTTAGGAGAGAAGAGGTGAACATTTACACTTCTAGTCAACAATGCAGATCCAGAGTTAAGAACAGTAATGATAAAGCTGCATTAAAAAAGAAAAATCATTTAATTGCTTAACTTTTACCTAAGGAGATCTTAAGATTTGAAGCATGAATCACTGTATATTTGTCAGAGTTTTCCATACCTTTGAGCAGTGGTCATGATGGCATCTACGACTTCAATGATTCTGTGCAAGGCTGAGTCAGTACCTATGGTCATATCAGTGCCACAGAAGTCATTGTCTATGGATCCAACCATCCCCACGATGTTAAGGTAAGCATACTTCTTAACAGCCTCTTCATCAATCTTCCCTGTAAAGAAGTATCCACAGAAAGAGCTGTAAAATGGTTTACTTTCTTTTAAACATTTTAGACACACTGCTTGGACGCTCTACTTTTGCAAATTAATCATATCCAAACATTAAATTATGTTTAGATATTCTAGGTAACAAGGTTAGTCAAAACTACAAGCAAAAGCCAATCAAACAACCAAACAAAAGAATCCTGCATAGAACTCCTTACAGTAAGGAAGGAAACAAGAGCTTTTCAGTCCATATCAAAGTGCCAACAGATCATCAGGTTTTGTAACCAGCCTTAAAATTGAGGGTTTGGGACTCAAAGTCTCAGTATAGGACATGCAATGAAGAAGGAAGCAAACTGAATGTGATTACAGGCATATGTAATGAGTCAGAAACCAGCATTAAACTTCTTTAGACTTCTCTTTTGCACCACTGAAAGGCTCTGATTTCATGATTAATAAGCAAATAGAACAGCTCCTATTCTAAGTCTTGGTCTGCATCTCCCATGACATCAATGAAAAAGCTCGATCATCCAAGAGGTCTAAAGGATCTCAAGGATGAAATACTGTAGCTGCTTCAGCGCTTAAAACTACCTTAGCATCTGTGGATGGGATGGTAGTAAATATAGTGCAAATTCTCAACATGAGATTCAAGAATTACGGATTGGCGTGTTTAATGTCTATGCGAGGGAAAATAGTAGAAACCACAATAGAAAAACGTAACTCATGTCCATAGATAAATACAGCACTCTGATGAACAATGTTTTCAATGAATGTATACCATGCATTACAAACCTTTTCTAGAGTTCCAAAGGTCATTTAACAGTCACATGAATAAGGGGTTGACATTCTACTTAGATTTCCAAAAAGCCGTTGACAAGGTCTGTCGCCAAAGGATTTTAAGGAAACTAAGTAGCCAAAGCATCAGAGAGAAGGCTCTTGCATAGAATAAATAATGTGAAACAGAGAGTAAAAAAAAGAGAAATAAGAAGGAGGGCAGTGTTTTTCTGAAGAAATTTAACCAATGGAGTTCTACAGGGATCTGCGCTGTTCAACACACTCAGCAATAACCTAGAGAAGGGAATGAGCAGTGAAGTGCCAAAGTTTACACATTGAATTATTTGAGTTCTAAAGGTATGGAGTGTCTGAGAAAAAAATGAGGAAGACTAGCAAGACACAGTGAGCAGTAAAGTATCACATGGAATTCATCGTAGATAAATGTGAACTCACACACGTGGAAAATGTACCCTTATATCACAAATAAAAGAATGCTCTTTTCAGCACAATAATAGAATAAAGCTGTTTTCATTAATAAATCAGCCTCAGTGCTCAATAGCAGTCAAAAAATAATCCAACTATTAGAAAATATTAGGAAAAGGATAGAGAACAAAACAAAGATCGTTATACTACTGTGTAGATCCATGGTTTGCCCTCATCTTGAATACTGGGTGCAGTTCTGGTCCTCCCCACCTCAAAAAGGACATGGTAGAACTGGAAAAGGTTCAGAGAAGGGCAACAAAGATGATCAAAGGTATAGAACTTACATGTGAGGAACAACTAAGCAAACTAGGACTCTTTCATCTAGAAAAAGAGATGATGAAAGGAAAATAAGACAGCTGTAAAATCTCAAGTGGCATGCAGAGAGGAAGCAGGATTGATCATTCACTGTTTGTTGTCACACAAAAATCACAGGACATCACATGTTACTAGAAGTCAATAGGATTAAAATAAACAGGAGAAGGTTCTTCATCATCTTCACCCAACGAAGCTGCAGAAACTCCTTGCTACACAACGTTTTCAGGAAAAATCTGTGCTTTCAAGGAGGCTGTACACATTATTGGAAGAGAAATTCATTAAGGACTGCTATCAGCACCTGGTTCAGGAAGTCCTGAAGTCAGAAACAGATGGAACCTCTCAGTATTGATACACTATGAACAATATATAGCATCAACTCAGCAGTTTTTGGGCTTGCTCTTTTAGTCTTCCCTATACATTCTTCTGGATGCTATCAAGGACAGCTACTGGGCTGGAGGCACTTTTAGCAACAGCCACTTAATGCTCTAATCTTGAACAGTGATACATAGGCAGGAAAGCATCTTAATTTAGTATCAATCTAGTGTGCAGCTTGATATAAAAAAGGAATTACCATCTCAGTTTGGATCTGAGGGCAAAGGGCTTTTCAAGCAGATGGTTGAAAATGACTCATTATGAGGGATAAAAGCCACACAAACTGTTGCCCAGTAACTTATTGGGCCTTTATGATATATAAGAGAGGATGTACAGGAAGTAAAAACTGTCACTTCATGAAGGACAGTGTAATTACTTAGAATGCATGTATCTGATTTCTGAACAGGAGATATCTTCTGGATACCTGCTGTGTAGAGGAAGTTACCACACATAACTTATTGGATATCAGACTAAGGGTTTAAACACAAACTTACCTTTCTGTGCCAGTTCTTCTAGAAGTCCACTCCATTCTTCACGGAACAGATTGGCACCAGTCAAGCTACCATCACCACCAATCACACAGAGATTAGTGATTCCTCTCTGAACCAAGTTGTAGGCTGCCTGCAGGCGGCCCTCCCGGGTACGAAAGGATTTGCAGCGTGCACTGCCAATAACTGTACCTCCCTAGGAAAAGGAAATAGAACAGGTTTTCATTTATAATCCTTCCTTTATTTGTTTTGTTTCTTTGAAGATAGATAAATGATTAATGTTTATTTTGTAGCATAACCTCTATCTTTAATTTTACAGTGAACAAAAAGTAATGAAAAACAAAGAATTATCACACCTGTGGGAAATTACATTCTCAAAAGCAGATTATCAACCCCAGGGAAAAGGAAAAAAGTTCACAAATGACTGAAAAAGGGCTACTTCTGAAGGAGACTGTTGAATGGTCTGGGATTAATTTCAGTAGCATTCCAGTAAATTCTCTAATTGTTGCCTGTATGTGATGATGACAGTGAAAGTGCTAAGACACTAAATAGTTAAGCATTTAGATGTTTGCTTCAAAGCATTACATTTTCACCCCCAATATGAAAAAGATAAACAATAACAGGAAAGATGTATAAAGCTCAAAACCAGCATTTGTTGTCGCTCCCAGAATCAAGCAGAGAACTGCATCCACATGTAGTGCTTTATTAATAGGATATGAACACCTTCCCCCAGGAAAGGAAATAATTCTTTTTAGTCAAGACTGAAGTTCTGTCACTGTAAACTGCTGGGCATCTTGCTGAAAACAAGTTACTTACACATCTATGTTTATGTTCAGTCACTCAGTAAAAGTTTAATTTTGCCTTTTTTACTGTCATAGTAAAACAAATCTGGAGGCAATTCCCTCAACTTTTGCAGAATCAGTTCCTTCACTTTCACTTGTAACAGATCAGTCATGCCAATCTGAATCTGAGCTTCTCATCTGTAGACTACTGAAATGATCTGCCCTATCAATAGGGGTTTCAGCTCCCGAGCCAGTACCTAGGTACTATTCTACCACCTACACTGCAACACACAACAGCTGCTAATGGAATGAAAAAAAACAAATAGAAAAATAAAAAAAAAAAACCCACCACACCACAAAATCACCAACAACCACAAAAAACCCAAACAGTGGAATAGAAGCAGCTCAGCTTTCTCCACAGACAAAACAGCAGAGCATACACATGGGGAGGTTCTAAAAATAACAACCTGGACTAAAAACATATCGAAACTAGTTATTTGCATCCTCAGGAGAACACAGTACATGGAAAAGAGACTATTTAAACAAGCTTGTTTGGATTAAGCACAAATGTACATTGGACTGAAAAAATCTTTAATCAAAACAACTAAGTACATCCTTTAGGATGCATCCTAAGCTTCACTGTTGGTCTGCTGAATTCCTAGCAATCAAGCTCAGAAAGGTCCATAGCATATATGCTATATACATGTACAGGATGCCTACATCCTGCTCCTGCCTGTGCTCTTGTATGGCTCAGCCATGACATCTCAATATCCTCTTAATCATAAAATGGGTCTGGATGATGCTCTTAGAATCACATGGTTTTATGTAGCCCTGCAGGGAACAGGAATTTGGACTTAATGATCCTTATGTGTCCCATTCAAGTTGAGATATTCTGATTCTATGATTACAGATTCTACAAGACAGGGGATGGAAAAAAACACACCACCACCACCAAAAAACCAAACATGTGGACAAAAAATATCTCACAGTATTTGTTAAAAAAGAAAAAATAAACCTGTTTTCCTCTTTGCTAACTGCTTCATGTTTACTATGTTAGCTTTACAGACAGCTCCAAAGAAACCCACGCTTCACCTAGAGGTAGTTTTCAGAAAGCTTGGCAAGTAGTAAGGCCTCTTTGCCAAACATAGCATCTGCTCTGGAAGAGGTACCAACATTACCATGCTGAGGAAAAGTGTAAGGAGATCCAATCAGCCACCTTGCAGAAGGTTGTAATATAAATGCACCAAGTCACTGGTATTATCTGAGCTCTGGGGAACTAGACTGTAATTACTCCCATTACTGTAATTCTAAATCCACACAGAAAGCCAAGAGGGTTTCATCAGAAAGCACTTGCCTTACAAAACACTCCCATTTCATATTTTAGCTCTGTGATGTCTTTTTTATTAAATACAGATTTGTCAATATGGCTTTAGGAGGCTAAAGAGATGTACTGTTGAAAATCTAGGACAAAGGTTTCCAGATTCTTTCTGTGCACTGAACACAAGACCACACAGAGATCTTTAGCATGTCAAACATCCATACTGTAAAAATCAGACTCTGCTAAAAGTGGTATGTACTGGTCACTCAAGTCATCACAGGATTCAAATCCACAGTTACTGTGGTTGCCTGTATCCCAGAATTACATTTCTCTCTTTAAAGAGAGGGGATTCAGGTCCCATCCCTTAAAACTTACCACTTGCAGGATACTTGAAACACTTTCCCATGAAACTTCCACAATGTTATCACCTCCATCAACCATTCCCTGGTAACCCTGTAAGAGAAAAAGTATTTCAAGAAGCCTGATTTTTAAAAAAATGGTAAGATTTCCACTGCAGTGATGATACTCACCTTCCATACTCTAATGGAAACTTTAAAAGAAACTGAAACCACTAAACACCAAAAAATAAATAAATATAAATTTTAAATTAAAAACATTCAAGCAGGTATCACATCAGGGGAAAATAAAGCCAAAGAAACCCTCTTTCTACAACATCAGTTCCATAAACAACTTCAAGATGCAGCAATACTTTTACACAGATTACACAGCTTCTAAACTCTCCTTTCATAGGAATTAAACTCAGTGATTTTTGGAAAAGTGACAAAGATGGAAGAACTCTGAAAAGCACTATAAAATGTGCTTCCTAAAAACGTAACTTCAGTCTGAGGTCACATTCTTAGGGGGGAAAAAAACAAACCAAACCAAACCAAACAAAAAACTCTCCCCCCCAAAAAAAACCACCAACAAAAATCTACCTTTGTAACACTTTGTATACTTTTCCCTCAAGGGAAGAGTAAGCACAACAAAAGATAGAGCAACGACCAAAAAATTTTTCATAAGCTAAGGAAAAATCAGGTCACAGAACTTCCATTCTTTTTTCACACAAAAGACACAAACAGTTACAGAAGTAGATGAAAGAAATGTAGTAGAAAAATACAATTTGTAGTGATAAATTTAAGAAATCCTTAATATCTTAGCTCAAATGGTCTTTGGAAACCAATGTGTGCCATAATACGGAAAGAACTACACCTAGCTGAAAGAAGGGAAAGTAGCCAGTGAGCAGATGAAGGGGTTTGTTATGCCTGGCTTCATTAACTCCCTGCATAAATACTCACAGAAAGACAGTCACAATTAGAGACTCTTTTCCATTAGGTGATATTGGGAATAGTGTTTGTTGTGGGTTTTAGCTTGTTTTAAAGAAAAAGAAAATACAGCAAAAGTCTAACCTGGAAAACAGAGAGATACCAGGATACAACTGGAGTTACCATTCAACTTTGTAACATTTATTCAAATCCCAAGGGAAAACAAAACTATGCTAAAGAAAACAAACAAAAAACCACTGAACAAAAATAAACACAAGTATGTTTAGGTCTCCATTTTCAGATGATGTGTATATATGGATAATCATGCTGAGGAGCAGTTAGTTATCCTTTCTGCTGTATGCAGCTCTTCCAATATTGTACATACTTAGTTTTAGGGTTCTCAGGAACAAAACAGGAAGAACTGAAAGTTTAGGTGACATTATAAACTGGAGACACACACTTTGGCACAGAGTATATGCAGGTTTTCTCCAGTGAGCAGGTAACATGGAAATGCTATGACTACACTGGTTTAAAAAGCCCTCAGTATTAGATGAATACTCCAGCATACTTGGGAGTCCCTCGCTAGCATCATAGGATAAGAATATAAACAGAATCTGTACTTAGCAGAAGTTACTCAAATTAAGCTTTCTAGGACCCTAGTACAGACTCTAAGAGGAAAACATCGAAGTTTCTGCTCAGTGAGACTTGACTAACAAATTTACGTGTAAGATGATCATGTTATAGTAAAGAACTATCTGGATGAAAACAATCTATGGCTCTAATTACTGTCATTGAATCCTCTGTACTCCCTCCAGGTAACTTTGTTATGTACTTAACATATATACATTAGAATACAAGACAGTATATGTATAAGTGACCTGAAGCTAACATGATTGGCACAATTCCTTCAAAAATCAGAGCAAGTTAGAAAAGAAGTAATGCTACATATCAGCTTTAATAAATTAATTCTTTCTCAGATAAAAGTCCAGACATCTTCAGACAGCAACATTCCAGTGGATCCAACTGAGCTTGATGAAGGCTAGTAAATTACCAAGTTGACATATCACAGGTTTGTTGTTTTGGTTTTTTTTAAAGCAAGAAGTATCACGTTCCCTGTATCACTCAATAACAGACTGATAGCCTTTCCTATCAGTGTTCCAATTGGCAACTATGGTAACACAGAGATTGAATCTTTTAGGCAGCAAATCCTAAAACAATCATGCGAGGTTGCACGCTAACTCAGTTTGTAAGACTGACTACAGAAAGCTGCATCCACCCATCTTTAAAGTAGAACAAACTCATGCATTCTGGGCAGGGGTCTGTGTCAGTTCTACTTTCTCTGTGTAGACAAGTGAAGCGAGAGGCTGTAAGAACAACTCCTCCCAGTACAAGGTAAAGGTAAGTTGCTTTTGGAACAGGTCTTTTCCACTTGAACATTGCTTTAGCTCTTCCTGACTCAGTTCAGCCTGCCGGGGATTATATGTAAACTAGCTATGAACAACGTAGCCAAAATTTCCATGCTGTTCTTCTATACCATTAAGACATTGAAAAAATCATAGAACTAAAACAGCTTTCTAGAAAATCTATATTAAAAAAAAAAAAAAAGAGGTCTAAGTATAATTGAAATAATAATGATTTCCATTTATCACGCTAACTTGGGGGCTGGGTGATCCATTTTTAAAGGTGGAATTTAATTTGAAATCTTTTATCAAACAGTTCAACACTGCTATAGTTGTCTAGTTACTGAAAATTACTGGCATATGAGAACAAAGACTTTAATGATGATTAGGAACCCATTAATTTACATTTTGAAGAAATCAATCTTTCTTAGATTCTGAATGTAGCAGCCTGGGCACTGAGCAAGAAGGGGGACATGGGGTGGGGGGGCAGGGAGTAAACTGTTAAAATTATACAGCAAACATTATGCTTGAAGGTCAACCCCATTTCATACTTATTCCTTCCTGTACCCAAAATCTGAGTACTCAAAGATGAGCAAGAGGAAATCTCTGTGGGACATACACTCACACAGCACACGTAGAACTCCTGCTGAAAGTGGCAGAGACAGCACAACTTGCTCCAATCTTACCTCTAAAAACAAAAGCCATCTTCCAGTCTGTTACATGTGAGACATTTGGGCTGAACAGTGAATTTTACTTACTGAGCTTTCTTAGCTACTGCCCGAGAAGGTAAAATACCAGCACCATGGAGTGCACAAACCACACAGAAAAGAGAGGAAGTTTTCCTCACGGAAATCCGTGACTGCCGTACCATTGCAATTCCAATGCTGGCCTCTTGAGAAAAAGACTCTCAAGCAAGATGAAGAATCTAAAATCCCATAGCTTAGTAGTAAGAGCACGCATCCACTGGGAACTATGTGCTTCAATCCTGGAAAAAGGGCAGGTTATTTGTATAAATATTTCAGACCTCAGTTTCCAAAATGAATTCCCATAAACAGGAGGCATCGCTTTTTCTTCTCATTTAATAAAAAAACTCCAAAACCAAACACAAAACCAGTTTTAATCACTCCTGGTTAGTGAAGGAATTTAGCTTCCTAGAGCAGCCTGGTACTTTGACATGTAGCTATGTCTCCTTGATTTTCACAGTATGAGTGAAGAAAGTCCATGAGTATTCAAGTTTTAATTGCAGTTGGTATAGACTTGAGTAATAATGCGACGCTAGTCAGTGAAGGGGACTGCAGACTGTTTGGATACTAAAATTAAATGCTAAAAAATGTTAAGATAGTAAAATATGACACTAGAGTAACTGTATAGATTAAGTGTGTTTCTACGAATTCATAGCCAAGTTTTCAAACTGTGCCAGCTCCAGTGATTTAAGATACAAGAGTTGAATTTTTACAGTTATAAAATAGAATTTCACATTAACTAAATAAATCAGGTATAATACACTATAGTTTTGATGTAAGTCATTCTTCAGGTTTTGTTTCCTCATTAGTTTCTTTTTTTCCCCCCACCTTTTTGTGAATCAAACTTTGTCCAAACAGCCCATGAAGGCCAGTATCTGTTTCTTTCTTTGAGCTTTGGTAAACCTAACTGAAAAAAGGCTAGAAAATTACCTGTACTTGGATCACTGCCAATTTTAATTTGCTCATCCCAAACCAAAGTGAAATAGAGTTAGGAAACAAAAGGAAAGTAAGAGTTATTGTTTTGCTTAGAATACGAAGCTAGTTGTGACTACAACTGTAGAAGACAGATGGGTTTACAGTGTAAAAAAGGTTCTTATGATGGAAGAAGTTACAGGAGAAAACCATTATGGTTGGCACTCCAGGTTTTTCTTCATTTTTTCAGAGCAGCTTCAACAGAAGTACCACTTCACCTTGAAAATGTCTATCTAGTTAAAAGGCCTACTCAAAATGCAGGCTAAAAATATACTATTCTCATTGCTTAACACACTGAAGTCTGCATTTGATAAACTGCAACACAGAAGGACCTTACTAAATATAGTCAGTAATTTCACATACTTAAAAATACATACCATGCTAAGGCTTATAATAGGAATCATTACTAGTAAGTCTTACTTAAGATTTTTACCTTCCACTACACTTGTCACCTACATCTGTTTCCTGTTTCAAAGTGCCGCAATGCTTGCAACAGTACATGCGTTGTGAAAGAAAACTGACTTCATGTTTTTATTAATGGAGACAGAGAAGAAAAAAGCTTAACATTCAGTAATAGCTGAAACATACAACAATGGACTAACCTAAAAGCAAAGCTTGCAGAGATACTACCCATCCATTTTCTTCCAGACCACGTGGCTACAATGAAAATAGGATGACAATATAAAATGGAAACTGTAAACTCCACTGACCTGATTTTCGCAATCGCTTTTCATTCAGAAGTATCTGCCACTTCACACTGTTGCCACTCCAGCAATTAACAGAGGAGTATTTTAACTTAATTAGTGCAATTTTGCTAAATTCAGAACAACAGATATCTCCAAATTTCTCTGGAAATTGATCATTGAACGGACTTTGTGATACAAGCTAGTTTTTAAAAGGTGACAAAGTTAGTATACTAACTTCTTAAGTTAAACATACTTTAAAAAAAAAAACAAGATTTCCAAGATCTGGCCTTTAAAGACAGCCAAAAAACCCTCCTTACTGCCACAAAAGTATCTGACCCATTTCAGCAAGCCTCAAAACAGCTGAACACTGAAGGAAGTCTAGCGATGGGCCATGTAATTAGCACACACCAAGTATTCAGAGCTACTTGCTGTAGCACTGTAGTACAAAAGAATTTTGGAGCACAGCGCCCTGCTTATTTGCATTTCAATGTACTTCACATCTCTTTAGTAAATGAACTATAGGAATAAGCAGACAAAGAAAATGGATTAACAGCTACCTTGTAAAGTTAAATTAGGGATTTTGCACACACAGAACTAAACCCAAAGTACTTTCCTAGCACTTGTATGAATTCCAGTACTCCGTATTTTTATATTATGCATTAAAATGACATATTGCTATGAATATTGCCTACCAAGTTTTGCCCGGTATAAAACGTTTATTATCTTTTGTAATCACCTCAAATTTCTAAGTAGTTGTATAGGAAGGAATTCCAGTGTGAACAGAATGGCGTTTTGCTAAATGTATTTACTGTATTGCTTCAATCCTCAAATTCTACTGAAAATTTAAAGTGTCCTTCAGGCAGACATCTGAGGATAACTTAGACTTCCAGTAAGACACATATAGTATTATTTTGGCATTTACATTCAACTCATCTCATCACTTTTTCATCTCAAATAATGGTTACAGAAGTTAACAATCTTCATGCACATGCAGCCGTAAGCTTCAACCACAACATTTTGGTGTTTGGACACTCTGCTGACAGTGCAGGTGTTTTCATGGGGTCCTTGCTGTTTGTTGGTTGGAGTTTTTTCAACTACAACTGTCCACCTGTAAGCCACCAGCCCGACAATATTCTAGCTGGAAACTAAGTTGTGTAATCTGTGAGATGTGGGCAATGTCACATCCTTACCATATCCAGGAAACAATGGACTAGAAAACTCAAATGCTTAAGAATCAGTAGTTCAATCAGGCTTAGGAAGATACTTATAAAGTATATTTGGGGCCAAGCATCTAACAAGTACACAAATACACAGCTCACAGCTGGGTGACAAGCGTCTCTGGTTTTCTCAGTATTTTCAAGCTTCTGGTGTCACACGAATTCCATTAAAATACTTTTAAATGCAATATTTGTAGCACATACCTTGCAAAAAGTACTCTCTACAAAAATCAAAAATACAGCATCATAGAATGGTTTGGGTTGGAAGAGACCTAAAGAACATTTAGTTACAACCCCTCCACCATTGGCACTAGATCACATTGCTCAAACATGAAATGAATCACTGATACGATAAAAAGGACTGACACCTACAAGCATTATTTATACTATTCACTCTCCATGAGGTTTTCCACAAAACCTTAAGTATAATCAGAAGACAAACACAGAATGAATAAAACAAAAACTAACCTCATAAACAAAATAGACTTTGGCTTTTACATAGATTCCCATGCGTACTACTGCACGCACTGCAGCATTCATACCTGGAAAGAAAAAGCAAAATTACATTGTTAGAGCTTATCCAGGATTTTGTGTGTACTCTACATTTTCAGTCTGTTTAAAAAAAAGACAACATTAATTCATTCCTAAAGAAAGACAGTGATCAGCATCTATTAAAACAGAAATTTGCTTAATGACAGTGCAATCAGTCCATGAATATGAAGAGTGCAGAACTATTTGCTTTGTAACAATAATTATGCAGATGCCAGTATGTGTGTTAATCAGAGATTAAACTGCTGATGATGATCGTAAAACAGCATTGTAAAAGGAACAGCTGCCAAACCAGAAACAGAGTAAATTGGTTTGTCAAGAATTGGTTTTCCATCTGAAATGCAAAACATTCAGGCAGTTAAAATTTAGTTTCTTCAAAGACAAAATTCCATTGCAACAGTTGTTCTTCCTGAGCTTTGCAAAGTTACACAGTTCTGTACACATAATTTGGGGTGGGGGAGAGGGAGATGCACTGGCAGAGTTCCAAGAGATACAAGCAGCAGTAAATTAACACAAGATTCATAGGTTCATAGACTGGTTTAGGTTGGAAGGGATCTTAAATACCATCTAGTTCCAATGCCCCTGCCATGGACAGGGACACCTTCCACTAGACCAGGTTGTTAGAGGCCTCACCCAGCATGGCCTTGAACACCTCCAGGGAGGGGGCATCCACAACCACAGTGGGTAACCTGTTCCAGTATCTCACCACCCTCACTGTAAAGAATTTCTTACTAATACTCAGCCTAAGCCTGCCCTCCTCAAGGTTAAATCCATGCCCTTTCATCCTATCACTACATACCCTTGTAAAACTTCTCTTCCCAGCTTTCTCGCAGGCCCTTTCAGGTACTGGAACGCTGCTCTAACATCTCCCCAGGGCCTTCCCTTCTCCAATTTGAACAGCCCCAACTCTCTCAGTCTGTCCCCACACAGTGGGCTCTCCAGCCCTCCGATGATCTTCATGGCCTCCTCTGGACCCACTCCAGCAGTTTCATGTCCCTTTTATGCTGGAGTCACCAGAACTGGATGCAGTGTTCCAGGTGGGGTCTCAGCAGAGTAAAGGGGCAGAATTTCCTCCCTGTCCTACTGCTCTCCCTGCTCTGGATGCAGCCCAGCACAAAGCCGCCTTCAGAGCTGCCAGTAACCATTGCCAGCTCGCACTGAGTTTTTCATCAAATGACACCCCCAAGTCCTTCTCGCAACTGCTCTCAGGTGACTCCCCTCCCAGCCTATACTTGCGCTTGGAATTAAATACTACATGGACTCATTCAACAGGAAAGTGCCTAAATGCAGCTTTGCTTCCCAGGACAGCAAGTTCATGTTGGAATTCTCTGCTCACAAACATCTGACAAATTACACTAATGCAAATTCTTCCATTTAAATCCAATGGTCTTAACCTTCTGAGCAACAGCTTCAGTTCCAATGATGCTCCCACAAGGGTCAAATGAATTAATGTCATAACTCATCTCTTCCCATATTGGGTTGCCTTACCCATTATTCAGGAAGTTTCCAAAAGTTGTGAACTAATTACTTCCATACTACTTAAAATAGTGACAAGAGGACAGAAGCAGTAGCTAGGCTACAATGAAATAGCCTCAGCACATCAATTAAAAAGGGATGCCAGAAACATGGCAAGCCAAAATACTGGGCACTGAATCTCCAAATCTGTTATACTTAAAGAGCACAGTAGTAGGTCAGCATCTGATACTCGATGTAGATGTTAAGCATACACCTATCTGGAGATGTAAAAAATCAGCACCCACACCACCTGTGCACTGAATTAAGGAGGGGTAGACTTGAGCTTAATGATTCTATGATAAACCCACAAGACAGTAAGCCTACAACTTCTACCACTATTGTAAAAAACACCGGGCTATAAAAGCTTCCCTGTCTGAATAAAAGACAGGACTGAGATTTTCACAAAGATTTGTTACTTAAGAGCATACCAGAAAGTTACCCAATCCAAAACAAAAAAAAAAAAATCAGGCTTGCCAAAATCAAGAGTTGTTTTGCTGGTCATATAGATGTCTCAGCCTTAAGATTAAAATAATGAGTAACTGTTTTCACATCAAGTCTCTATTAGGAAATACAAGCAAGAATTTTCTCAGCCAGAGTCAGCCTTACAGCAGAGCTGGAAAAAGTTCTCAAATGCCAAGCCAGCTAAAAGCACAGCTTTGGAAGATGAACTGGGTGATGCCAAAGAAAAGCAGCTGGACTGACAGTTAGCATGCTAAGCCTCAGATCAAAACAGATTTGCCACGCAGTCCCAAGTTCTCCAAAGTGAAACAGTTTTCATGCCAAGAAGGACACCCCCACCCCCCTCGCACACAATATCCCCTGGAAAATGGGGACACAGACAATTAACTTTCTAGAACTGACAGTTCCTCACAGCACTGCCATTTTCCAGAAACCGGAAAGACATAAGCACAAGCTGCTCCCTTCAAGTCTACAGCTTGCTCCTATTAAAACATAGTATGTTGTATGGGAGGTTGATTTATTTTTGTTGTTGATTGGTAGGGAGCTTTTTTGGTAGTTTGGGTGAAGTCTGTGGGATATTTCTGGAGGGGGAATTTTGTCATTGTTTGTGGGGGAGTGTTTCTTAGAGGTGAGACCAACTTTTTTATGTATTATCTACTTGGCTGCAGAACTTTAGTATAGAGGTCAAAAGATTCATTTTCTGAAGGGAAAAAGTTCATCCTCATTGTATGACTTCTGATTTAAGAAACTTCTGGTTTTGAGGTCCAACTTTGTCACCTCTCCCATTTGGCACCTCAAAAGAAGCACTAAGGTGGTTTCAGGTCCATTTCCTATATTCAATTATAACAACTCTAGTATTTAATTCAGCAGTAGTCTCTGTATTCCAAATATCCAATCAGAATAAAAAAAACCAAAACAGCATGTGTGCGTGTGTTGTGGTATTTGTCTATTTGTGGAGCCTTACAATAGTACTTGTGAATTCCCGTAACAACTATGACATGCAATTATATGCTTATTACTGAAGAAGATTTGCCATGTTAAACATGGATTTAGTCCTGAATAGTAAATACAGCCTTATAAAGATATAGGATTAGAATAGCAGCTTCAAAAGACAGACATGAGTTAAACCAGTGTTTTTCTTGTTATTTAAGAATTATTTAAAGTCTTTCTGAAAAACCACTTGCTTTTACATGAAAGCCTTCAACAGAAAAAAGATATTTATTTTCCTTTTTGGAATCAGCAAAGATTAAGTAATCCGCAACTACTTACATGGCTTTATATAATGTCTGAATTTAATTAAAGAGTCAATAATTTACTGTCCTCCTTGCTACTGTCTATTCATAGCAAGGTTATAAACAGTACTGCACAAATCTTTAAATTGTTTTAAAGGCGCACTCTTCCCCCAAAGTGTACTCCCCTCCTGTGCCTACATCCTGTTCTGCACCACAACAGCAGAGGAGTTTGACTAAAATTAAAACACTATTTTGTGTTTAAGCCAAGTTTTCTTCACTTTCGACAGCTAGACAGGCCTTTAAATAACTGTAATACTAACCATACAGAAGAAAAATAAGAACTATGCATCTTGGACAAGCATCAAGTGATACTTAAGTACCGCCAATTTTAAAGATAAACATTGGCTTTAATGCACATTTAATGACTTACACATATGCACTAAGTGCCACCCCGAGTAAAGACCTAGGCTTAAAAAGACTGAATAGCAAAACCACACAAACTAAGGAAAATGTCTGAACACTGCCAAACGTTATGACTTTACTAAAGTATGTAAATGGATCTACCAGTAATGAGGCAAGAGCCTATCACCCTCAAAAGGAAAGATAAGAAGCAGCAAACACACTTGAAGAAATTACTAAGAAGAGTTTGGCCCATTTACATAACAGATTTCATAGCACACAAGAGTGATTCTAGATTCCTGAAGAAAATACCATTTTTCTGAACATTAACTGTATTAGAACATCCCACTGCACAAACAAATACATAGAATAGAATACATAGAATAAACCAGGTTGGAAGAGACCTTCAAGATCATCGCATCCAACCCATCAACCAATCCAACACCACCCAAACATCTAACCCACGGCACCAAGCACCCCATCAAGTCTTCTCCTGAAAACCTCCAATGATAGTGACTCCACCACCTCCCCAGGCAGCCCATTCCAATGGGCAATCACTCTTTCTGTATAGAACTTTTTCCTAACATCTAGCCTGAACCTCCCCTGGCGCAGCCTGAGACTGTGTCCTCTTGTCCTGGTACTGGCCGCCTGGGAGAAGAGACCAACATCCGTCTGTCTACAACCTCCCTTCAGGTAGTTGTAGAGAGTAATAAGGTCACCCCTGAGTCTCCTCTTCTCCAGGCTAAGCAACCCTAGCTCCCTCAGCCTCTCCTCATAGGGCTTATGCTCCAAACCCCTCACCAACTTTGTTGCTCTTCTCTGGACTCGTTCCAGCAAGTCAACATCCTTCCTAAACTGAGGGGCCCAGAACTGGACACAGTACTCAAGGTGCGGCCTAACCAGTGCAGTGTACAGGGGCAGAATGACCTCCCTGCTTCTGCTGGCCACACTGTTCCTGATGCAGGCCAGGATGCCATTGGCCCTCTTAGCTGCCTGGGCACACTGCAGGCTCATGTTCAGCCTACCATCAACCAGCACCCCCAGGTCCCTCCCTGCCTGACTGCTCTCCAGCCACTCTGACCCCAGCTTGTAGCTCTGCATGGGGTTGTTGTGGCCAACGTGCAGAACCCGGCACTTGGATGTGTTAAATCTCATGCATCTCCATATGTAGCTCCTTCAAAATTTTAAACACTTCAGAACTTTTTAATCACAAATTCACTAATTACAGGTGCAGTTTGTCCAAAATACTAAGTGCACTAAAGTAGTTCATTAATGACTACATTGCTTAATTTTACAAACTGTATTTATATTATGGATACGGACACAGAACTGTATAGAAAATACACACATGTACACACATCTACTTGCTAGAAAAAGGGGGGGGGGGGCTAGAATTCATATATTTCTTGTGACTATCTTCAAATTGCAGAAGTGTTAAATAACTTGTAATTTAGAGGACATGAAAGGAATGTAGGTTTCTTTGCTTTGGAAGGGTTTTGTTTTGGTTGTATTGTTGGTAGGGTTTTTGTTTGGGGGTGTTGTTTATGTGTCTTTGGTTCTGGGGGGGGGGGGGGGGGTTGTAGGTTTTGTTGGTTGATTTGTCAGTGTCAAAATTTTTTCCATTTCGTGCTACCAGGATGAGATAAATACATCCATGCTACCACATTAAATACATCTTGTGATGTTCCTTGGAAGCCTGCAATGCTTCAAGAAGAGAATTATGTAGATCTTTGCTTCCAGTCATGGCTTGCGGTATTCAAAACCTCTGGAACCCAAGAGGCTAGAGGGCTTTTCTTAGCCATTTGGAAGTTCAGTATTTGCCAAAGGAGTTTTTGCATTTTTTTCAGTGGCAACATTTCTTCTTCCAACGTAAACTACTAGGACAAGAGCAGTACATCTGCACTAGAGTATCAAATATGCCTTGAAGCACTGTGAAGTGGGTAATGCGTCCAACAACATGATGGGCAGATCTCTACTTCAGCAGTCACGGTGTATGATACTCCAGACCATCACGATGTAATCCATAAATCCCTTACTTGTGCTGTCTTCCACAAAACTCAATCTTTAGCTTATCTCAAAAACAACACGGTCACATGCAGACACAATAATCTTGAGCTAGTAAATTGGGCAACAGCAAAGTAGTCACAAACACATCATCTTCCCCAACACTACACAACCACTTTCTGTCAGCAGCTTTCAGATGACATTGTTCCTGCTGCTGAGCCCTACCTATCACCATCCTAACATAAGCAGTCTGGCTGGAGGTTGCACAAACGCAAGTGACCTATGGCAGCCAAAACCGTCTGTGGCAGCCACCAACAACCAGCATCAAACACAGCCACTGTACTTTGTGACCTGAAGCAGACCATGAGCAGAGTCCCACAAAAGCAAAAACAGAAACAAGACTTAAAAGTTATGTTAGTCCACCTTTACGAACTGCAATGCAGAAACAGCCCAGAAACAGAACCAATACTTGAATTTTGAGTATCAGTTGTCAAAATTCTTTTCCCTCTCAAGGTACTTGTGATTAGAGTGGAAAGTACTTGATTTAGTTCAAAATTTAAAAGCTGGCTAGCTAAAGGGATGGACTACAAAGTTTGGTACTTTCAAACCTTAGTTGTACAAATTATACATCTTTGTTTTTGTTGTGAAACAAATCACTAATAAATGCTTTTAACTCCAGGAAACTAAATAATATATCTGTGTTTAAAATACAGTGTCTAAACCTTAAGTCTCAGTATGACATATACACATCCTTTGGTCCTTAATATTCTACAGATAGTAAAAAGGACAAACAAAAATGCTTTACAAGGAAATACCACAAATGTGGGGAAGTAATTTAAACCTTAACATGCCCTATAAATAAAAAGGCTTGATTTACCTAATGCCAGTTCTAAATTATTAAAAAGTGTAATAACAGCAAAGGAATTTACTCCTACTTCAAAATTATTTCAAGCCTATTTTGTTCTAGGCTAAGATTTACAGTCTGATCTAAATCAAGGCACTTATTGATACAAAGATTACAGTGTTCACTGCAGTGTCAATGGGTGTTCTTTCCACTCAATTGCTGGTAAGTTTCAGATATTCTTAAGATTTCTAGTGCCTAACAAATCCTAAAACAAAACAAAACAAACAAAAAAACCCCAAACCCAAACACATGAGACTGGGACTTTATGTACTAGTACTTTTTTTCACCCACTTCAGTGTTAGTTGCTTTGCCTCACCTACAGTTTTGCTTGAACTGGTATTTTCAAACAGCTCTGCTGTAATGGCAGCGTATTTCCTTCTGCTTATACTTCACTTCTCACAAGTTTGCCCTACAGAGGGCAAATGACCTTGAGAGGGCAAATGACTCATTCTGTCCCTTGTTTGACTCCTAACCTAGGAAGCAGACTTGAGGTTGCATATTTTACACATCTAAACCATTACCATGATAGTAAAGATTATGAGCCTCAACTGTATGGTGTGATTTGCTTGAAAAATCAAGTTCTAATTTTTTTCCTTTGTTCCACAGTGGGATAATGCTGCCTACAAAACAACTTGGAAGACATACAGTTTACTTCATTTGGTCTTTGGGACAACCTCACTTTTCAGACGGCAACTATCACAGGCTGTAACTTTTTGTCCCTCTACACAAATGTGCTGCTGTCGCAATATGCCAGAAAATAAAGCCTAGATGCTACCCATGAGTTCTGCAATTTCCTTAAACGCTTTAGTTTGCGTAGTGGCAAGTGCAGATTAATACTTTATAAGAGATGCATCTGCTGCTGCATTATATAATCTCCAGCCACACGGACTCAAGGCAGGGCTCAGCCTCCTGCCGAACATACTACTACAGCTTGATGCAATGCCCTGTCACACTTTAAGATTAAAATGGAGATTTGGTGACCAGAGCACTAAAACAAGTACTTCGATTCACAGTCCCTCCTAGAATCATTTAGAGGTAAAATTGATGACACCGAGTGCAAGCTGTATGTAAAACTCAAACAAGTGTAACCTGCACTAAGGGTGAGAAAAGCAGCTCAGCAAGGAGATCAATTTGCTTTATTGCTTGTTTTTTTTATGTGGAACTGCATTTTCCTCTCCCGATTGGCATCAAATTCCTTCCACCCCCGATTAGCGTGTCAGGTAAACCCGGGGGCTTCCCGTTATTACTGCGGGCAGCGGGAGGGAGGATGCTTCTCGCAGCCCAGATGACGCAAAGAGGCGGAATCTGCAGCGACTCGCCACGGATCACGTACACACCGGCGGCGGGGAGGCAGTGCGGAGACGGCGGTCCCCGCCAGCTCCCAGCTCTTGGGCGCGCTGAGAAAGCGAGGGGCGGAGAGGCGGCTGCCGGCACCCGCTGCCGCCCGGGGAAACCGGACCGAACAACCCAGCCGCGGGTGTGGGCTGAGCCCGCAGGGCCTCGAGTAAAAGGCTGGGGAAACTGCCCACTGAACTACGAGCCCACACAAAACGGAAAGCCGGGCTTTCCCCTCTCCCCCAAGTCTCCTCATACACCCGACTAAGCTTGCCGAGTCTTCTTTAAGTGAAAGTACTTCCGAGACACTCCCGGCAAAAGAAAGTAATTGTCATTTAAGGGAAGGAGCTAAAAGGCAATCGTCACAAAAGCAGAGACACAGTCCTCTGAAACAGCATTAAGCAAGGCACATTTGAAATAATTTTTATTTTCTTAAACTTTGTCGATATTTTGCCTGGTAGAGAAGGGGAAACGAAAGTGTAGGAAAACACAACTTCCTGACTAAGTATCTCTCCTCCTTTTCTGCCCCTTCCGTCTCAACGTCTATAGGTCTTTTGTTCACTCTGTCCTGCAGCTAGGACTACCTCTCCATTAAAGAGGTACATTTAAGGAGGTGAAACACACTTCCAACCTACTCCTACGAGGCTAGAGAGTAAAGTACCATCTGAGCGTTCGACATCATGAGTAGGAACATATGTGTTTCTGGTGCCAATCTGAAAAGCAGATGAGGCGAGGGCTGGCAGAGCCCCAACAGCGCAGCCAGCCTCCCACCCGCCGTGCAAGACAGCACGACCTCCTTCCCCCGCTCGACATCAGCCATGCACTCTCCCTCCTCACTCTCCTCTCCCCACCATCTCCCAAGGAACGAAGACATTTTGGTGGTGAAAGTTACTAGAAGCCTTTCTACCCTTTTCCTTGCCAAGGCAGGCTCGGAGGAACCGTGATTCTTAGGGAGGAGGAAGGATGAGGGCGTGTTCGCAGCTCAAGCGCCCAGGCCGCACAAAAATTGTATTATCTTTTTAAACGTTCTTAGTAAGGAGACGGCTCGAAGGCCAACACACAAAGGGGAAGCCAAGAACCGCGGCAATCCCGCCTGCCCCACTACCAGACGCCCCCCCCACACGCCTCCACTACCTCCACGTGCCCCTACCGGCGCGGCTTCCCGCCGCCACCCCTGAGGCAACCCATGCTTCCGACACCTCGCAGCGCAGCCACAGCCGGCGGCTCCCTCACAGCCTCCAGCATGGACGCCCTGCCTGCTTGGGAGGCCCTCAGCGCTCCGGCATCCCTCACACCATTCCCTGCGGGGCTCCCTACCTCACCTTCCGGCTGTCCCCATTCCCCATCGTATCTGCAGTTCCTCCATACACACTCCTTCAGCCTTCTGCCTCTTCTTCCCCCCTTCTCTCCCCGCCGCTCCGGATGAACGGCGTGAGCAGCTACCTTGGGCATCGCCGCCGCTGGTCAGCACTCCGATGGCCTTCCCGGTGCCTGAGAGGTTCTCGAAGAACTTCGGTTGGTGATCCATGGCGCTGCGCGGCAGCACCGGCCGCGGGGCTCTGCCCTGTTACTCGAGGTGCACACTCCGTTGGCTATTTGGCCTCTGCGGAAAAAGAACCCGTAAAGAAACGCCGTAGGTGTGTATTTACCAACAGGTATATTTCTACAGAAAAACGGGGGGAGGGAGCGACTGAACGAAAAATCCCAGGGAAGGAAGGCTAGGGGGAACAGCACAGGTAAGGGTGTGCGGAGCAGAGAACTACTCCTCACATCGCAGCCAGTCACGCAGCCAACCGCCTCTTCACCCGCTGCGCCCAACCGCCTCCTCACCCGCTGCGCCCGCGGCCGCTTCCTCTCCCCACCACCCCTGACAACTCTACGCAGGCTAGCACCGCCCTCCTACGCCCCTTCAGGGGCGCTGGCTGACGAGCAGGCCAGGCAGCCAATGAGGAGGAGCGTTGCCGTCGTGGGCGGGAGGTTACGTTCGGAAGGCGCCGGCAGGTGCTGGGGGAGGAGGGGGCGCGAGTGCCTGCGACGGCGGGGTGGGGGTGAGGGGCCAAGATGGCCGGCAGCTTGGCGGGCCGAGACGTAGCACCGGCTCTGTCACGGGAGCGGCTGAGGCCTCATTGTGCCTGTAGTGCTGCGGGAGCCTGCTGCCCAGGCATCCCCGTTCACGGGAGCTATCCGGAGCCTACAGCCTTGCTGAGGCGGCCGTCAGAGTGCCGTGATGTGAGGCTAAGCTCTACAGCGTGAGCGTGGGCGTGCTTTACGCCGGTCGTGAGCAGTCCTGAGTGAGCCCAGCTACAGGCCTGGCCGGTGGCTGCAGGTGCCCGAGTGCAGCGCCCATCCGTCTCCTCCAGAGGCTCGAGTGGGATGTCTGCCTCCAGCCTGTGAGGTGCTCATGGCTCATTCTTGCCAGGCGGCTTGGCCCTGCCCTCAGGCTCATCTCTTACTCAGAAGATTCGCATCAGTGAGCGAGGCGCACAGCGCCTGCTGTGAATGCGGAGTAAAGTGAAGAGTTACTTCTGCGTCGTGTGGCAGAGTTTGTGTTACGGGGCCTGGTCCCCGTCATACCAGGCAAGGAAATCCAAAGGTGTAGAGCTTTGTTCATTCACTTTTTTGCCTCACAACGTGTGTTGCTGCTCTGGCATCCCCAAACCGCAGCAGGTGTTAGGAAAAGGAAATTACTTCCTTTAAACATTTCGAGTGCAGAGACAAAGGTTGAGTCTAAGGGACTAGCAGTGGTAAAGCAGTTGTAAGAAATTACTGTAGGTAGCCATCCCAGTCTTTCTGCCTTCCCTTTTATTGCCCTATTGTGCACTGATGCGTCTTGAGGAGTGATTAGTACTGGAGGAGAGGCAGTCTCTTAAACTGGCTGTATCAGAATAGCCACATTGGTGTACAGCAGAATAATTCTGTAACTGTGTGTAGTCACAGAAACAATTTAAGACCCCAATTATGATAATTTAAGCAAATAAAGCTGTATTACCCCATATAAAGGTCTCTGTGATACTTAGCATGAGTAAATGTCTACAAGTAAATAGCAGAATCAGGTCCTAAGTTGCTTGCCCGAAATTATAAAGCCAAGTCAGGGAGAGCCAGGACCAGGACAAATACTGACTAAACATAAAGTTTTATGTTTTAATTGCTGTAATAATTACTGGTCTTATTCAACATCTTCATTACAACTCATGTTGTAGAAATCCACATGCTCATCCAGTCACCTTTCACTCACACACAGTCATTTGAGAAGTCCAAAGTTGCTCATGGATCTATATTTGAATAAATTATACTTGTAAATAGATATCTATACTAGTATGTGGGCAGCTCACATTTGCAAATCTACTCAGAAGCTAAAATGAGTGTGAGTTGCCAGTGGAAAAGACACATTACCAAATGCTTTGTAAACCACAAACAATAGTGGTTCTGCAGGGAATTTACTGTATTCTTTCCTGAATCTGAAGAGAGTTCTGAGTTGTAGATTGTAATAAAGGTGAACTTCCGTTACAGAAATAAGTAAATTCCTATAAAGTCCAACTCTGTTCAAAGGTTTCTGGTTTGAATTGGAATCACATTAGTTTCTTGGAGAGAAGCTCTGCAGAAGCCAAATAAAGGTCTTCTGAGTGACTCGGTGCTTTATCCAAACCTGTTAAGTCAGTTGGAAGGCCTTTGGCTAGTATGAAATATTATGACTACTGTAAGACCAATTGGACCAATGATAGTTTGACATCTGAGTATCACTTTGCAGAAGCTTTCAATTGGTTGGTTGGTTGGTTTGGAGCAGACATTCTTTAGAATGGGCTAACCTTTTTTTATTCAGTGAAGCTACAGCGTTCACACTTTGCAAGTAGACTTGTCCCTCTTGCTTCCAGATACATCCTTGATGCTAAGGAGCTATTATTTTCTGAAAGTATTTTGTTTCCAATAGCCTTATGACACATAATGAACTGACAAGTGATGTATTTTTTTCACCGTTGCCTAACTAGGAAGCTGCCTACAATTCCACTGTTTTAATCATTTATTATAGCTACTCATTGTTATTCAGCAAAGCTCTCAGGAAAGAATTGTGTTTTGTCTGTGCCAAATCATTAACGTAGAGGTGGGAGGAGAGGAAAGAATGTGGAACTGTTTGTTCCTGAAGACTGTCATGATATACTGAAATGTCTTCCAGCAATACAATTGCCTATAATCTTAAAAGGAATGAATTCTTGGCTTAAGTGTTGAAGACTGATAGGGGAAACAGTCTTATTTAACCTCATGGGGTATAGTTGCAATGCAGCCAGGTACATGTGTAAATCATACTGACACAAAGAATAGGCTCTTCTGAGATCTGCAAAGTGATAGTAAAGGACTGCATATCTGAATAAAACCTCAGCAGGTAATTTGCACACTTCATTAGGCACTGTAATTGTCCTCACTTTGCATAGGACAGGGAGAGGACAGGTGGGTTTTGACTCTTTGCCAATTAGACCATTGTAGTTGGTCTGCTGCATCCTTTTTCCATTGCCTGTTCCACGTGCTATCTACCTCAAGCCTATCTGCCCACCTTTAAATCTTATCACTACCTAAGAAATCCTGATTGACCCTTTAAATGTGCTTTGGAATGCTATCCACTGCAACTGACTGCGCCAGTGTCATTACTTGTGCTGCCTTTGAGCTGTAAAATGATTAATACCATGGATGTAGTATCGCCAGTGCATCCAGTGCTCCATTTGGCACATCTTCCACTGAAATTATGTTAAACTAGGAAGAGCAAGTTGTGCCCGAAAAAGAGCAAGGTTATTGCATGGGTGACAGAGCTGAATAAATGGATCCCAGCAGCTGAAACTGTTTTCTACAGCTAGACCTTTCTTTCATATGTGGATTCTCTGGCATCTGGTGGTGCATGAGCCCACACCATGTTTGTCTGAGCCATTTATAGGAACTGTCTTTTCTCCCCAGCTGTCAATTTTTTGTAAGATTTATGAATCATATAATCAATTAACTTTTGCATAGTCTGCTTCTTAATATTATTAACAAACAGGCAGAGAACAGTGAATGAGATGGAAAGATTTACAGAAATGCCAGCATTTAAAAATGAAACAGGCTTAGTCATGGAATGTGCAGATTAGCATGCAAAGAAGGAAAGAGGAAGTCATCAAGATATGATTTATGGGCAGATGGTGACAGTCATTTCGTTACGAGAACTGCCTGCTTTCATCCATTAATACTACAACATTCCCTGGCCCTACATGTTGCATATACACTCTTGTACTAATTAGCCTCTTTCCTATTTGTTTTCATCCTTCAGCTGTGTTTTTGTAATTGTATAAATTGTGTAATACAGAAACTGCATTTTGTCTGGTTTTTTTTCATTTCTCTCTTGCATATTCCCAGTCCTGGGTAGAGTACTATACACAAGGCATTCTTTATGCTAGAAATGTAGGGTGTAAATGAGAGGAAATCTAGAACTGCTATGAAATAAGAGATAGAGGAAAATCTCCAAGAGATTTGAAGAAGGGACTTGCTGTTATGGCTGGATGAGAAAGAAGGAGGGGCCTGAGGGCAATGGAAAGCTAACACAGATTAGAGAAGGGAACATGATTTGTCCAGAACAGGTGGGTCTTAATAAATATTCAAGCAAGATTTTATGATTTTTTTTTTTCTATTTTCATCTCTAGTTGCTACAGATTTTGTTAGGGAGAGAGCAACAATTAACACAGCCTTGGAGAGGAATTTACTTAAAACTCTGACCAATACAGACATTATGGAAAAGGTAATGAAAGTATTCATCTCTTGCTTCCCAGCAGTCATAAAATGCATCAAAAATCATTTGCACTGCAAAGATAGGTAATACCCTGAGTCACTGTAAATATCAGCTTTTAAAAGAGGGAGCTGGATCACTGGTCTATAAATGTGCCCATTTTACACAGGGGCAAAAGTACTCAGTAACATACTAAGTGTAATAAGCCATTTCAACTGCCCAGGTCAGTGCAAGAAGTGGGAAACAGAATAGCTGTCAACTATGAAGAGTGCTTTATTATTTTCTTAGTGAGGGATGATAAAGTGAAACCTCACTGTGTTCACTGTCAAAGAAAGTCACATCAGCTTCAACTTCTTCTTGAATGTCAAATGGCTGTGGCTTTGAATTTGCTGTACCTGACTTTTCAGTTGAGACTAGGTATTAATATAAGACACTAATGACATTTCTACTGTGGTCAAATGGCAAGACTTTTAATGGTGCTTAGAACAGGCCATGTATGAAATAATAGCACAAATTAATTCCTAAGTTCAGGTGACTGTATTGATTAACTGGGTGTTATTAAAAAAAAAAAGACACTGATTGAACAGTACTTTTGTTAGAAGTTGCTTCCTCCACAATGATTTTATTTATCTCAGAATTTAAATCGTGATTAAGCAGTAGCACATTAATTCCTTGCAAAATATTTTTGATTGGGAATCATGGAATCCTAGAATGGCTCAGGTTGGAAGGGCCCTTAGAGATCATCTACTCCAACCTCAGCTCAACTTGGCTGCTCAAGGCCTTGTCCAACCCTCTGGACTCACTCCAACAGCTCTGTGTCCTTATTACAATGGGGACACCAGAACTGGAGACAGCATTCAACGTGGGGTCTCAGCAGAGCAGAGTCAAGGGGCAGAATCCCCTCTCTTGCCCTGCTGGCCACACTCTTCTTGATGCAGCTCAGCACACAGCTGCCTTCTGGGCTGCAGGAGGGCACTGCTGTCTTATGGTGAGCTTCTCAGCAATCAACATCTCCAAGTCTCTTTCTTCAGAGCTACTCTCAACCCTGGATTTTTGCCTGTGTTTGTCTCAACCTAGATGGAGGACCCTACACTTTGACTTGTTGAACCCCATGCAGCTGGCACTCGTCTACTTCTCAAGCCTCTCAAGATCCTTCTGGATGGATCCCGTCCCTCAAGTGAGTCCAGTGAACCGTATAGCTTGGTGTCGTTGGCAACCTTGCTGAGGTGCCCTCAATGCCACTGCCCATGTTGCTGACAAAGATATGAAGAACAAACCAAGAATTTTTCAGCTCATACTAACTGTGAAACTTCCATGTTTTTATGAAGAATGTTCTGTAAATAGTTATATGGGAAATGTGTCAGTGTGGTCTTTAGACTTCATGGTTATTTGTTCCATGGTAGATTCATGGATCCTTTCCTAAATGACAGGTACTAAATTTTCTCATTTATGCTAAACAGTTTCATTGTGTGGCATTGTTTTTCTCTCCCTCCTGCTTCCAGGTAGGTAGTTCACTGTTGAGTGCTGCCATCATACAAATATTATCAACACAGTATATATTTCCAGGTTATCTAACTTGCCAGGTTATCTAACTTTCAAACTTTGATTCTTGAGAAAAAAAAAAAGAAAGTTCTGAGCCCCTAAAAATGCATTTTTCTGTGGCTTTACATGTCCTGGATCCACTTCTTTCTTGTTTTATTGGGTAGGAAGATTTATGACTGAGCTAAGCACTACTCAAAAATCTTGCAGATCAAAGAAAGTTAGGGTTATTGTGAAAGATCTTTTGTGTCAAATACACTAGGTTTGGAGTAATTGAGCTGTGCTAGTCATACATGGATCATAAATGCTCAGAGGTTTTAAAAACTCAAGAACAGAAAAAATCCTGCCTAAGACACTTCATTAAAAAGAAGCATTGTGCTAATTAAACATTTAATGAATCATAAAATTGACTAAGTGGTTTCTCCTGGTTGAGGGGAGAAGACCTAAGCCTTTCTTTCTCACCTAGAAAACTTCCACAGTGAGCCATCGTTTGGCACCACAGGATGATTTGTAAGCTTGCCATAGTATGAGCCACAAAAGGTGTATGTGATGCCTTTTTGGGGAAATGGGTAGGGCCATGTGTACATGTTCAGAGTCCTCATTAAAAGGATATAGACTCCTCATGGTGTTCTCAGAATGTGGCACTTCTTAAGTAGTGAATATGATCTGAAAATACCAAGGAGAATTCTTAACTATTGATGTGAGGTGAATTGTGTTTGGTTAATGCTCAGTAATAAACAACAATCTTAGAACTTTGTCCAGAATCAGAACTTCTTTCTTATGGATGTGTGCCCTAACTGCTTGCTTGGTATTACCTTTTGTATGGTAATTCTGTGTCAGTGAATCCTTATAACAACTTTGAAAAGAATATCAGGAGTGTTCTCATCCAGAAAAATGCTTTCCTGACCAATAGGGCAGATGGCAGAGGAAAGCTTCAATGAACTTGGGTAAAACTGACCTCAGAATGATGACTGGTATCCCCAAAATAAGGAGGACACAGAGCTGGTGGAGTGAGTCCAGAGGAGGGCCATAAAGATGATCTAAGGGCTGGGTCATCTCTGCTATGAGGATAGACTGAGTGAGCTGGGGTTGTTCAGCCTGGGGAAGAGAAGGCTCCAGGGGGACCTTAGAGCTGTCTTCCAATACCTGAAGGGATCCTACAGAAAGGCTGCAGAGGGTGTCTAGAGGCAGGATAAGAGGGAATGGCTTGAAGCTGATGGAGAGTAGGTTTAGATTGGATCTTAGGAAGAAATTCTTCAGTAGGAGGGTGATAAGATGCTGGAGTAGTTTGTCCAGGGAGTCTGTGTCTTCCTCCTCCCTGGGGGTGTTGAAGGCCAGGTTGGATGAAGCCTTGAGCAGCCAAGTCTAGCTGACTTGGCTAGGTGTCCCTGCCCATGGTGGGGAGGTTTCAGTAGATGACCTCTGAGGTCCCTTCCAACCTGAGCCATTCTGTGATTCTATGACTTTCTGCTCATACAATGTCACTGTTAGGCTATATTGCATAAAAGGTGAGAACTGTGGAATTTTATGTGGGGGATAGTGGATGATATTAAAGAGTTCTTTGAAGATTTGTTATATCACATCCCTCAGCAGTGTTTGGTTGGAATGGTACTTAGTCTTTCATTTCTGAAAAGGCACAAATGCAAGACTACTAAGTGCATATGTGGATAGAGGCCAAATGGACAGTTTGGCCTGAAGCTGTCACTGATTTATTCCCGTGGTGGAACTGGTGGAGATAATTGCAAAAGAAGAAGTTCTGAAAAAAAATAGGAGTCATATTATCTGTCTCTCTTAGTAGAAGAGGAGAATTTATGTATTTGTGTAGCTTAGGGTTGCTTAAGAAAATAATAGCATCCATCCCATTTTATGACCTTGGGGATCATTATTATGTGGGAAAGAATGCAAAAAAACCCCAAACCCTCATAGTAGAACTAAAGTAAGGTAAATGTAGTTACACAGTTACTGATAAGTGTAGTCCCTTCCCAATATTTACTTAGGTAGCAGTTCCCTCAAATATACAGCAGTTCTTATGGTACTGCAAAGTTTAAAATAATCTAGGTGGTTATGGAGAATTCAGGCAGCCATTAGTGCTACATTGCTCAGATATACAGAATGATACCTGACTGGACTTTTTATTGTGACTGCTTCAGTGGCTCTTCTTATTCATTGTGGTGTCTTACTCTTGAATAAGGATTTGGTATTCAAAATGCCTGAACCTCATGGAAACATTTGTTTAGGGGCTTGTGAGTTGGGGAAAGAGCATAACTGATCAAAAGGAAATGTATTTCAGAGTGTACAAGCCAATTTTTGTGTCCTCAACCAAGTATCTGGGGAGTATAGTGCCAGAAGGTTGTCTTTCTGCAGGAGTGAGGAGACTAGAAAAACAATTTTGATAGTAAAGCAGATAGCAGGGCCATAATTAGAGCTTCTGTGCTAGCAGCCAGAAGTCTCTGAGAGAGGTTACAAGTATTTAGATACAGCAATAAAGTTAGTTATTGGGTTCAAATAATTTACACTTCAAGAATCAGTCTTTACCTTTGACTTTTTTGTTGTTCTTTTATGGTTGTAATGAATGATTATGCCATTATGGTGTAATGAATGATATATAACAGCAACATTTGTTTCTTTGAGAGGCCATGCTGATTGTCACTTACACTGTTTCCTGGCCAGTCAGTAGCTCTTATTTCCTAGCATGCACTTGCTATCTCACCATTTCCTCCTACTCCAGCCCTCTTTTTCTTCCCTTCATTTATTTTTCAACCATCACCTTTCCTTTACTTCTCCCACTACTTGCAACTTCCTTCCCATCTCCTTCTTCCTTTCTTTAAACACTGAAGATAAAGATTTCAGGAGTTTTTTTCACTCCCATTGATAGTTTTAATTAACCGGTTGTACCAGTTATCTGATACCAGTTATACCAGTTAACTGGTATAAATGTCATATTCTTGCTTCTAAACACTCATTAGACATTGATTTGAGGTCATACCTTATGATGAAAAATATGGAATCCTTACATTAGGGGACTGAAAAACATAAATAGACTTTAATGACTTTAAGAATCATTTTAATTTGTGAGAAGCCAGCCTGGGTGCCTTATGCAATGTGTTGTATTTTCTTCCTGTGAAAGGAATTAATAACATCTCATTTCACCTGGTCCATGGAATTTAAATAGTCAGCAGAGACACATTTAATATTGATTTCTTGTAAAAATTCAGTTTGCATCCTTTGCTCAGAATGACACAATGAAATGTCTAGACACAATGAAATGTCTAACAAATGAATATAAGGAAAAACTTTTTGTCTTTGACAGTGCCAGAGCCCTGGAGCAGGCTGCCCAGTGAGATTGTGGAGTCTCCTGCTCTGAAGACATTCAAAACCAGCCTGGATGTGTTCCTCTGTGACCTGCCCTGGGTGATCCTGTTCTGGCAGGGGAGTTGGACTGGATGATCTTTCGAGGTCCCTTCCAACCCCTAATGTTCTGTGGTTTTGTGATTCATTATCTCACATTCTGTAGCAGCAAATAATCCCAACTCAAACAAAAAACATATTGCATATACCAGAACTTGCAGTTTAGAAACACTTGGACAGGCAGAGCTGACAAGTTAAGAAACATTTAAGCTGTGGAACAGAGATGAGGAAATAAAAAAACCCAACAGTTTGTTTTGACTTTTGTTTACAGAGTTGTAATGCTGTAAACTTTGTATAGAATGTAGTATTTAAGAATATGGGCTAGTACTAAGAACATATTATATGTGTTTTCCTGCTTACTATTGAGTTTTTCTGTGCTTACCTTAGGATTCCATGGAGTTCCTTAGAAATCTGATAAAGAAAATACTCATTTCTTTGATTGCTTATGCAAGTGACCAAAGTCCTTTTATGATATGTTTGAGTAATACCATCAGGATCATGATGTGAAAATAATCAATATATGATGAATACATGGAATGGTAGTTGTGGTCAAACATAGATGGAGCATGTTTAATGTTTAATGTTTACAGTCAGTTATTTTGGGCTCATCATTTCCCTTCCTGGAAGGCAGTGCTCCTTTAATGTTGAATGTCTCTGCTGCTAACAGTGCTTCACACACTTCAAAGATGTGGAGATTTTGTTCATTATTTTTATTTATTGTTTGGCTTAGTTGAATTTATTCATTGAAGAAGCTCAATTCTTGTATTGATAACTTTCTGATTTCAAGGGGTGATTGTTTTTTTCACTGTAACACCGCCTACACTCTCTCTGCCCATTGATCTGTGATGCTGCTCTCAGCTGAGTGAACAGCTTCTAGTTCAGAAAATGTATGAATAAGACAGCAAGAAGTGCCATGGAAAGTGATCAAAACATCAAAACTGCGTTTGTTCCTAAGCTTGGTGGAAAGTGGTAGATCTGATACTGATTATCTGATTATTCTAACTTTTCTATGTAAAAGTGTTTAATTATTTTTTTCCCCCAAGTAATGTTTAAAAGGGTTGCCAAGGGAGTCTTGGGGACTTGGGAAAGTCAAACTGAAGTGAGGTGCTAGGCTGTCTGGGAGGACTTGAACCAGATTCAGAAAACAACTAAATTAATTAAACTAGAATTTCAGAATGGTAAGAAAATGAGACCTATGGTGTAATAGCAATAAGGTCTCCCCTGAGCCTCCTCTTCTCCAGGCTAGGTATTTGTTAGGTATTTTGTAAAAAAAATAAATCCATCCATTGTTGTGGCAAGCAAAATGTGCCTTGAGAAGGGCAGGTAATCATTTGTTCAAAAGAAATGTAATTAAAAAATGAAACATCAGTTTAGAAAATCTAGTTAAGATTGAAATGTTCTTTGGTGTGTCAAATAAATGATCATTGTTTTTCCAGGTGAAACAGATGTCGTTATATGAATGGACACAGAGGTGTTGCACAGAGTCCAGAGGAGGCCACAAAGGTGATGAAGGGCTGGAGCACCTCTGCTATGATGATAGGCTGAGGGAGCTGGGGTTGTTCAGCCTGGAGAAGAGAAGGTTCCAGAGGGACCTTAGAGCTGCCTTCCAATACCTGAAGGGACTGGCAGGAAGGCTGCAGAGGGAGTTTCCATGAGGGTGTCCAGAGACAGGACACGGGGGAATGGTTTGAAGCTGAGGGAGGGCGAGGTTAGACTGGATCTTATGAAGAAATTCTTCAGTAGGAGGGTAGTGAGACTTGGAATAGATTGTCCAAGGAGGCTGTGTCTGCCTCCCTGGGGGTGTTGAAGGCCAGGTTGGATGAGGCCTTGAGCAGCCAAGTCTGGTTGAGAGGTGTCCCTGGCCTATGGTGGGGAGGTTGGAGTAGATGATCTCTGAGTTCCCTTCCAACCTGAGCCATTCTGTGATTCTATGCAATGTCAAGAGTTTCTAAAAAGGCACAGACTGCTATGGGGTTTGGTGCTGAATTAAAATTAAATGTGTTTTTTAAAAGCATTCATGCATTGATCTTGAATTGGATGTGGACCAAAAGATTTTATGTCAGTGAAAATCTGTAGAGCTTGGTAATGTGACACAATTCCACAGAGTGGTAGAGCTGTAAGAACAAGAAGACTGCTTGGATAAGAAGCAGTAGCTTTAAAGTTCTTTAAAATGAGGTGGAGGAGGCAGCCATTGCCACAAGTGTCTCCATTCTTTTGAGATAGTCTTTCACTATAGATTCATGGATATTGTTAAGTCTGGACTTCAGCTGTTAGTATAATGGAAAAGGATCAAAACAGTCTGAGCTGTGACAAGTGAAAGTTCAACATGACTCAGTAAAACATTACCTTCTGATAGACGCGGGTATGACTGAGAACATTGCAATGCTTCTGTCATATGCCAGCTTGCTGAATGTGTTAATGTCAGAGGCGGTGTTGCAAGCTTGCTAGGTCTGCAAAGAGACCAGGAAATTAACATACCAATGCTCCAAGTGAGGGGCATGGGCATGTTCCCTGCCATAACTGCTTTTGTTGTTATGTCCTGTGTAGGAAAGAAAACTGAGATCAGAATAACTGAGGGGTAGGGTTAGGGGTTAGGCTTAGGGGGTTGGTCTAACTAGGGGTTGAGATTAAGGGTAGGATGTACATTTGTATGCCCACCTTTGTTCTGTAGGTTTGTTAGCAAACCTTGTGCCTGGCATAGGCTTTAATTGCAAGGCAACTGAGGCTTTGTCCTCTGTAGGTATTTCATAAGGTGACTCCAACTGAATTAGCTATTTGCACATGTAGAAGAAGTTTACTCAGCTGAAATAGGCTGAGTGCAGGACTAAATGTTTTCTTGAAATGTTTTGCATACAATTTGCATGTAGTTCTTTGTGTTGGGTTGTCTTGAAGGAAGTCAAGAAAAGCACATGAAGTTGATACTTGGAATAGTAACTATTTCATAGTAAAACTAGTGTACTCTTTAAGGGGAAACAAGTTAAATACTGGCTTAGCCGCATTTTTAGGCATCACATATCATAAGAAGCCCAGAAATATATATATGTATGAATTTAAAAGTCAGTGTAAGTGCTGAAAAATGCCTGCCTTTACTTGCATACAGATGTTTTAGATGGCATTGTTTTAAAAGACAGCCTTTACAATTTTTAAATAGCAGTTTCAGAAGATGTATTATCAGTTTTATTGACTATCATTGTTGGACTTGAATATCAAGCAGTGCAAATAAAACAAAGTTACTTACACAAGTCTTGAGCTGAGCATGAGCTTCTTGCATCCCTCGTAGAAAAACGTTCTTATTTTGCAAAGGAGTGCCTGCTCTCTTGAAAAACTCAGCAGTTGGGTGCAGTACATGAACAATGGCTGCATCACCATGTTTAACCTGGCATGCAAAGAAAAAAGCAAATGTAGGCAAATTTGGTTTCTGCGGTTTGCACTGAAGTTTCATAGTATCATAGTATCAGTCAGGGTTGGAAGGGACCACAAGGATCATCTAGTTCCAACCCCCCTGCCATGGGCAGGGACACCCCACACTAGATCAGGCTGGCCAGAGCCTCATCCAGCCTGGGCTTAAACACCTCCAGGGATGGGGCCTCAACCACCTCCCTGGACAACCCATTCCAGGGCTTCACCACTCTTGTGGTGAAGAACTTCCTCCTCATGTCCAGCCTCAATCTCTCCACCTCCACCTTCATTCCATTCCCCCTAGTCCTATCACTGCCTGAGATCCTGAGAAGTCCCTCCCCAGCCTTCTTGTAGGCCCCCTTCAGATACTGGAAGGCCACAATTAGGTCACCTCAGAGCATTCTCTTCTCCAGACTGAACAGCCCCAACTCCTTCAGTCTGTCCTCATAGGAGAGGTGCTCCTATGTTTCAGTTGCTGGTACATTTTTCAACAGCCTGACTTCAGTTATCATAAGTTCTTAAGACAATTTTCAACATATTTTTTGTGCTCCTCTGAAGTTTTTGGCAGCAACATTATGGTTTGTAATAGGCATTGCAATTGTGGTATTTATTTGAAAGTCAGGAATTGTATCTGCAATTGCCAGTTGCAGCTTTTGCTTTCATAAGGTGGACCTCTATTTTGCAATGCAAATATATCTTGAATTTTTGAACTGCATTGGTATTCTTGGATATACTCTGTGTAGGAGGAATGGTCAGTGAGAAGCTGTAATGGGTTGGGGCAGGTCCCCTCCCCACCACAGGCAGAAATAACGACTCAGGCAAACGGATTGCAAAGGTGATGAAAGTTTAAATAGAAAGCAGTGAATGTTACAGAAAACCCAAAGCGCAGTGACAAAGAAAGATCCCATCCCCACCTGAGGGTACATGCAAAACCCCCAGGGCTCCTTCTTCCCCCTCCCTCTGCTGGGCTAGTCTCAGCTGGCCAGGCCTGAGACTGCCCATCCCCCTGTGGCCTTGGGCCCAATCAGGCCCATGGCCGGGAGATCTCTCCCCCAGTTACCAAGTCTCGGAGAGGGAAGGAAAGAGGAAGTGCCAGACTCCGCACTGGATCTTATAGTGGTGCAAAGAATTATGGTAGGAAATACACAATTTCCTGTGTCCATCCCTCTGGGCTGGACTTCTGGACACAGGAAGTGAATGCACCAGGGGGGCACCCAGCTCAAACTACAACAGAAGCCAAGAGTTAAAATCAGATCTTCAGACAGCAGAGTGAGCATGCAAGCTCTTTCCTCGCCAGCAGAGCACGGATCCGATGGGGGGGAGCTCCCTCTGTCTCCGCGAAGATGGAAATACAGGAGAGGCTGAGCATGCCTTCAGCCCCTTCAGTTCCTTGGCTGCATCTTCCAAGCTTTATTGAAGAAATGGGCTGGAAGTGGGATGAAGGAATTGCTTCCGTGCAGGTGCACTCTCTCAACCGAGTGCCATTTTATTCTGTGGCATTGCAGAGCTGGACTAAAAGTGAACTGGGTACATAAAATACATATATAAGTGCTGAGTAGTATGTAAAATTACCCCTGCACTACTTGTATGGGGTCTGCCTGGGGCTGAAACTGAAGTCAGCATACTGTTCTGGTAGTTTGCAGTCTGGTATCCTGCAACTGCTTTTCCACTTTAAAGGCTGGGCTAACAAAAAACCACCTAACAATATTATGCATTATGAACCTGTAATTCAGCATGTCATCATCCTAATGTAAAAGTCTGTGTGAGGAAGAGCTGTTACAATGAGATAATGTCAAGTACACATCTTTTTCTACTTACAGCTTTTAGCATCTGTTCGGGGAAACACAAATCTTCATTGCTGACTTCCTGGCATGTCAAAGAGAAGCCTCTTTTGTTCTTAAAGAAAACAGTGTAGAAGTTCTAAGCTTAAAGTTTGTTATGGAAACACTAGACAGAAGGGTTCACTTATCATTTGGCCTTTTAACAATAAAGTACATGAATGACTGCATCAGCAAGAGACACTGTATCTCATGAGGTTTGTGTTCCCAAGCCTATCTAAAATGCAAGAAACAGCTGCCTGTTGCCTGTTTCACCTGTTCTCCCAGGGAGCTGTCTGTAGGGTTTTGAGAAAAGGACAGGCCACAAAAGAAGCCAAATTGGGAAAGGAAACATGCTCCCCATATAGCTGATTTCCACACACACTTTCAGAGAGCGTCTGTATCGCAGCTTTGTGGCTGTGGACGCCCTTTTCTTTGAGCGGGATTATATCATGGTAAACTGAACTATGGCACTGTGGTTAGAGTTGACACTAATTGGCAGGAATTCTAGATGACTGTACTCTAAAATATGTGACTTCTGTGTAGAGGACATAATCCTCTTCCTGAGAAGATCTACAAGTGAGTTAGAGTCAAAAAAATCTAAATTCAAGGGGTTTGGTTTGTGGAGAAAGGATATCTGGCTTGGAATTTGTTTAATGATGGAAAAAAAGAAAGGTAATCAGGCAATTACAGTTCAGGGAAATGCTTGAAAAAGTCCAACACAGAGCCACAAAGAAGGTGAAGGAGTGGAGCATCTCCCTGCTGAGGACAGGCTGAGGGAGCTCTGGGGCTCTTTAGCTTGGAGCAGAGGAGCCTGAGGGATGCCCTCATTCATGTTGATAAAAATGTAAAAGGCACTGTTGGGAGGATGGAGCCAGGCTCTGCTTGGTCATGTCCAATGATAGGACAAGGGGTAATGGGTGCAAGCTGGAGCAGAGGAGGTTCCATGGGAACAGAAGGGAAAACTTTTTCCCTGTGAATGTGCTGGAGCCCTCGAGCAGGCTGCCCAGAGAGGTTGTGGAGTCTCCTTTGCTGGAGACATTCAAAACACACCTGGATGTGTTCATGTGTGACTTGCCCTAGGTGATCCTGCTCTGGCAGGGGGGTTGGACTGGATAATCTTTAGAGGTCCCTTCCAACCCCTACCATTCTGTGATTCTGCTGTGAATTGCTATACACCAAATGTAAAGAAAGATCAGAGATGACCTCAGTGAGAGATTTTTACACATGGACTTACCACTTTCTCAATCTCCTTTAAAAGCTCATTCCACAGCATGCTTTCAAAGCATTGGTGGCTGTTGCTTTGGTGATTGCCAAAGGATGTAGCAATAAGGCAAAGAGTTAAGAGGAAGAAGCAGCTCCAGGTGCAATACATTGTCTAGTTCTGGAACAATCAGAAGACAAAAGGCTTAATAGGAGCAGGATGCTTTTACAGTTTTGTAAAGTCACACAATACTTATCTTCCCACTGCTTCTATGTGGCTAGACATGCTCAAAACCTGGCATTATTTGTTGTAGTAATTTTGACTAAGTACAAATTATTACCTACTAAGTTATGAGTTTAAAAGAAATTATGTTTTCCCCAGCATTTTTCTGTGTAGAGATACCTGTGAGCTTCTTACCTCCAACTCGTAACACGACTTAAAACCATTACTTGAAAATGTGAGGTTATATTTTAGTCAGATATTGTTGTTATAAAGCAATAAAGTGAAAAAGGAAACAAGTAAATTAATCTAGAAAAAAAACAGCAATAAAATCAAACAAGCCTACCTTGTGGATAATGTTTAGTTCCTGGCTGTGCACTTGTGTAGGGTTCCTGGGGTACCCTTCTGTCAGCTGTCTCAGTCCCTTTTAAATGCTCCTCTCCCACTTCTGCAAACATCTGGCTACTTCCTCTCAGCAGGTGATGGAGAGTGAAACTTCTTTCTTTCAGCATTCCATCACTTCAGGTGTGTTGATTTCCAGGCTATAGAGAGGCTATATGTGGGTGGCACAGAGACCACATTTTAAAGTTTTCATTTAAACAGAGTAAAGCTGGATGGCTGAAGTCTGTAGACCAGAAGCTTAATGCTTATTTTACTGTATTATACAACTTTATAGTTTGTAAATATTCACATGCAGGTGATAAAATATAAACCATGCTGTTCTTCAATACAAGCAAATGCCATCTTTACCAGTTACAGTATGCATGTAGAAATGCATCTAAGCCAGTGTGTGCCCAGATGGCCAAGAAAGCCAACAGTATCCCAGTCTGTATCAGCAATAGTCTGGCCAGTAGGACCAGAGAAGTGATGCTCCTTCTGTACTCAGCGCTGGTGAGGCCACACCTTGAGTACTGGGTTCAGTTTTGGGCCCCTCACCACAAGGAGGACATTGAAGTGCTGGAGTGGGTCCAGAGAAGGGCAATAAAGCTGTTGAAGGGTCTGGAGAACAGGGCTGGTGAGCAGGAGCTGTGGGAACTGTGGCTGTTTTATCTGGGGGTTAGGAGGCTGAGGGGAGAGCTCATTGTTCTCTCTACAAATACCTGAAAGGAGGTTGGACCCAGGTTTCTTCTCCCAAGTAACAAGTGACAGAATGAGAGGAAATGGCCTCGAGTTGCCCCAGGGAAGGTTTAGACTGGATGTTAGAAGAAACTTGACTGAAAGGGTTGTCAAACACTGGAATAGGCTGCCCAGGGAGGTGCTTAAATCCCCATCTCTGGAGGTGCTTAAAAGGCCCAGTGGGGTTGTTTAAAAGGCTGAGGACATGGCTTAGCACCAGACTTGGTAGAGTTAGAGAATGGCTGGACTTGGTGGTCCTAATGCTCTTTTCCAACTGAAAGGATTCTGTGTGATTTATACTTCTGTAAGTAATACTGAACATAATAAAAACATTGAACTTTACTCATTCTATGTGAACATTTGTGTTTGTAGTTCTATAAGTATTATATTTACTTCCAAATCAAAAAATCCAAACTCATATGCACACACATGTATGTACATGTCACACATACACATGGTACTTTCTCAAGTTACACCAGCTACTGGGAAGGAATAGAATAGAATAGAATAGAATAGAATAGAATAGAATAGAATAGAATAGAATAGAATTAACCAGGTTGGAAGAGACCTTTGAGATCATCGAGTCCAACCTATCATCCAACACTAATCAACTAAACCATGTCACCAAGCACCCCATCAAGTCCCTTCCTTAACACCTCCAGTGATGGGGACTCCACCACCTCCCTGGGCAGCATATTCCAATGGCCAATCACTCTTTCTATGAAGAACTTCTTCCTAACATCCAGCCTAAACCTCCCCTGGTGCAGCTTGAGGCTGTGTCCTCTTGTTCTGGTGCTGGTTGCCTGGGAGAAGAGACCAACCCCCACCTGGCTACAACCTCCCTTCAGGTAGTTGTAGATAGCAATAAGGTCTCCCTTGAGCCTCCACTTCTCCAGACTAAGCAACCCCAGCTCCCTCAGCCTCACCTCATAGGGTTTGTGCTCCAAACCCCTCACCAACTTTGTTGCCCTTCTCTGGACACGTTCCAGCAACTCAACATCAGGGACTGTAGGCTGGATGAACTGAAGAGAATTAACTTCCAAGAGAGCTAATCCATACCAATTTTGGAAGAAAAAAAAAAAAATGAAGTGAAGCACCTCTACTATGAGGATAGGCTGAGGGAGCTGGGGGTGTTCAGCCTGGAGAAGAGAAGATTCTCTGGGGAGACCTTAGAGCCGCCTTTCGATACCAGATAGGATCCTAAAAGAAGGCTGCAGAGGGACTGAATCTGTAGAACCTAAACAAATTATTCTGAGAAGTGGAGATCTACACTATGAAAGTTTTGAAAGGGTTATTCTTGGTCTCATTCTGTCAAATGATGAGCAAAGAAGCGCTCAGTTCTGGTCCTGGAATAAAGTATTTAACTCCAGTACAGTGACCCTTTCCCTGCGGTTTGATATTCTCTGCAAACCTGCATATTCACTTCTGTTGTTCAGGTCATTAAAAGAGACATTGAAAGCACTGGTTCCAGCACAGATTCTTCAGGAATGGTGTTGGGAACTCAACAGTCAGTTGATTGCAACCTTTTGAGCCTGCCTAGCCAATTTACAACTTATCTTCCAGCCTGTGTATGAAAGCTGCATTTCACCTACTGGACTAAAGCCAGTCTTGGAGCACCGTGTCACAAGCCATGCTAAGATATTAAAATCACTTGAATGAGTTACAAAAGTATGGAGAAACAGATTTTAGTCCAAGATTTGGGACTCTGAAAACCCAACATTGTAATCAGAGAGAAATAGAGAATCTGAGGTCAAACACTTAACTCCGAATGCAACTAGCCAGAGTCTGAAACTATCCCATAGTCATGCTGCTTTTGCCACTTGAGTGCAATGGGAATACAGCTACAAAGGCTCAGCACAACATTCCTGATGATTCATCTTCATACTTGTCTCATCTTGCAGCTCCCAGTATTTACTCTGTTGTACCCTTTTGTGTAACCACTGTTTTCCCTTCTCTTAATATGCTAAAGGTGGAATATGCATTCCAGGTGAAGGTTCAGTAGTGTCAGCCAGGAAATAATTTTCCTTTATATTTGGGTCTGGCAATTTAGAGCTTGAATCTCACCATGCTGGGATGTTCTTATATTTAATGGATTAAAAACATATCAATGTCCTATGTGTTTCAGTAAAGGCCCTCAGATTAACTAGAACTACAAGACTGAGTTTGCAAGCAAAAGCTTTAGTATTTGCCATGCCTGTTCTATACTTCAAATGGAGACATTTTTCATGGAACTTCTGCTCTTGTTTCACTTAGGCTCTGTTCAGACACCTCAGAGTAATTGCTTGCTATTACCTCTTAATGTGTGCCCTAACCATGTTGGAACAAGAAGCTAATCAGTGCTGGGATGAAGCAACACCCTTCCCCTCCCCAATTCTGTACTCTTGTTCCCATTTGAAGAAAATAATAGAATAACAGAATGGTCTGGGTTGGAAGTGGCCTCTAAAGGTCATCTAGTACAACCCCCTCTGTGGTAGATTCATAGAATAGTTTGGGTTGGAAGAGCCCTTAAATATCATTTAGTTTCAACCTCCCTGCTATGGGCAGGAACACCTCTCAACTAGACTTGGCTGCTCAAGTCATCATCCAACCTGTTCTCGAACGCCTCCAGGGAGGAGGCATCTACAGCCTCCCTGGGCAGCCCATTCCAGTGTCTCACCACCCTCAATGGAAAGAATTTCTTCCTAATCTCCAGTCTAAATGTCCCTTCCTCAAGCTTCAATCCATTCTATCTCAGCCTGTCACTACAAACCCTTGTAAAAAGTCCCTCCCCAGCTTCACTGAGGTTCTGGAAGGCCACTAGAAGGTCTCCCTGTCCTACATAGCTGTAAATCCACATCTGTAATCTCACCACCACACTAGTCAATAAGAAAGATCAAATAGAGTTTACTCTAATGTGATATTAAAACTTAGTTTTCCCTCATTTTTGTGTGCATTTTATCTCAAGGCTGGAATGATGTAAAATTCCAGCAGAGGGACCCCTCATACCTTGTGATGCACATTGCTTGTACCAGTCTCTTGTTGCTGGGTGTGTGTTTTGTTCTCACAGGAAGGTTACCTGGAATGTCAAGTGTGGAATACTGAACTTCAGTTTTGCATATAACTTGTAAAAGAACTTTTTAAAGTTAAGAAAACCCAAAAAGAACAGAAAACAACAAAGGGTGTCCTGCTGAGGAAATATAATTGATAGCATTAAAAAAGTCTCAGAGAAAAGCTACCAGTTCTGTAAGTGAAATATAAAAACTCCTTCTTTATCTACCCCCTGGTCAGATCCACTTTTTCAACTGTTGCAATGGTTAAAAGTCTACAACTTGCATTTTAAAGGTCAGTTTTCCTAGAAGACCCTAAGAATGTATATTGGTCACATTTCTTCCATCTTTGATGGACTCAGTATTTGGTTTTAGCACTGCAGAGGAGTCAAGTTTTCTGTGTGACAACAAAGGAAATAAGTGTGAATTAGGGTATAAGTGGTAATGCACTGTGTGTAGAATCATGTGTGAAAATAAAGGAGGAAGATTGCTGAGTCCATCTGTTCCATCCCCTGGCCCCAGCTCAGGCTCAACTCCATTTGAACTATTCACTCCTGGTAGCTGGGCGATCTTGTAATTAAAAAGCTCAAATAGCAAAGCTTTTCTACAGCCTCCACATATAATCTGTTCCAATCTCAGCTATTCTTTTTATGTGAAAGTTTCTCCTACATTCTGAAGTAAATCTCCCTTAATTCAGTTGTAAATAAAGCATAATAACCCACCAGCCTCTTTGTTGCTGAAATAGTGCTGCTCTTTAAGATTGTGGATGTGAAAGTATCCACGCTGATGCTGTGGAAGGAAGGCTTAGCTTTTGTAATTTTTGACCAAAAGACTTAAGTAGCAGTGAGTTGCATCAAGAAAAATAACAAACAAACAACAAAAGGAAGACAAGAGAGAGACTGTTGAGGGCGTTCTACTCTGTTGATACAATTGCATTTAAATTCTAAACCTGGCTTCTGAAGAAAGAGTTCATGGAATCATTGCACTTATTTGTCACTCTGCTAAACTCACAGCTTGTGATGCAAAAAGGAAACACACCTTGTAAGTCAGCTCAGGAGTTTATTGTCAATGTGATTGAAATATCAACAGAACAATCAAAAGAACTGTTGTAGTAATGAAAGCTGGGGGGGAGAAGGGGGAAAGGAAAAAAGCAAAGGCTATTACTACAAATAGGTCTCCTTAGTAATAATATGCTTTAAATTGTTATTCACACCCATCCACTGTGCCCTGGATCAGTGGCTCCAGTCTCTCTCCATAAAGAAGTCAGGGAGAAAGGGGTTGCAGAAGGATTCAGCGTCCCATTGTTCTTTGCTGAGAGGAGAGATGGTGGTGGTGGACTTTCTTTCCCTGTGCTGGGGAATTACAATATTCATGGTTTCTTCTTCATTCTGGGTTCACTTTGGGCTGTTTTCATGTTTTCTGACCCAGGTTTGCATCTTGTCCTTTGTTAATGCCTGCAATGTCATATTAAATCCACAGTTTGCATTCAGACTGCTTTGTAGATGTTAAAAGCCTTGTCTTTGTTTTCTTTGTGACCTTTAAAACCAGTTTTGTCCAGCTCCATGTCTGTTTCTTTAACTGACCAGTGATGAAGCGTCTACATCCCTAAGGTCTCCAGTGCTACCCTGTGGCCTCTTTCTTACTGCTTGTAGTCCCCTCTACTGTATCCTGTGTTCACAATACTAGCATAGCATTCTTGTGCTGCTCTACCACTACATCATTATGCTGGAGTGGTACATTTTGCATGCTGCACAGAGGAATTACTTGCTGCTCTGTCAATAGAAAAGCTGTGGTTGTACCATCAAAAGGTAAGTGGCATAGCCACCTGTTCACATTCAAAAGATGCTGTTACATCTAAACAAGCTAAAACAGAAGTCCTGGCAGGCCAAGATCAAACAAAGTCTGCTGAGCCTCAGTCCTGGGACCTTAAAGAGCCATTTCAAGGCCTGTATCCTGTTACTAGCAATGACAGTGATACATTTATGGGGCTGCTGTGCCACAGGAATCTTCCCTTACTAGTTTTTTAATTTCAACTTGAAGGTTAGGAATTCAGAAACAGGACAAGAGAGATTACCAATAATACCCAGTGAGAAAAGGAGGGAGAATGGCTGATGTCCTCCTTAGCCTACCAGGTGAGCACCCACCCTGTGTGTGCTTGCCAGGCACTTGATGTGTGCAGGGCTCTGAGTGCAGCTGACCAGACTCTGGGCACCTGGGTACCAGTGGAGCACAGAACAAAGATGCTGTTTTGTCTGGATGTAGTACAGCTTGAGAGAGCCAAAGTTAGGTTACGTGAGCTATGGCAAGGAGAAGGGGATATAAGAAATCAGACCTTAGCAACATGAAACTGGTGTAGTGTAGGACCAAGACTCAGATCACCTCTTGCCAGAAGAAGCCCAATGGTAGCTTTAAAAAGTAATTTTCTATGGAGAACATCTTTCACACTTCTTTGTTGCTTGCCTCTGGAGTGGCTACATCAGCCATTCCAAATACAATTGAAGGCACTGATTACAGCAGTGTGATTGCTTCGTTGTCATCAACACACATTTTTAAACACAATTTCTGTGACAGAAATGCTTTTATTCTGATTTTAGGAATGGGTCCTTTAATCATGGCTCAGATCTAGTGCAGCTAGCTGCCATTCTGAAGGAAATAGATACTTGGAAACTTTGACTTGTCCAAAGTCATGTGGGAAGGGAACTCAAATCCTATCTCACTCTATATCATTCTACTCCACTCTACACCCCACTGAACCTCTTCTTCTTCCCCACATAGTTCTGTCTCCTTATGTCCTTTTCAGTTTTAGAGCAGCTATACTTCTTAGGCTATGTCCTGCTCTTGGATGCATGAGCACTTCTAGGGGAAGGAAATTTCAGAGCTCCATACAAAGAGTAATAAAGGTAATGGCTGATGAATCTATTCTTGTATAACAGGTTTGATACATTCCTAATTACTTTTTATTTTATTTCTCTCAAGACCATGAAAAACAATCCCTGTCGTTAAGAAAACATCATGAAGACATCAGAATGTGGATCCACCATTGAGCCTTCATCTGAACTTAGCAAATTGCCAATCCATGAGCAGCAGATTTAAGGAAACATGACCTTTGACAGGCTTTTCCATTTTCTGTTTCATAATTACTCTGATGCTCCATGACACTTTTCTCTTTCTTGACAGCGTTCTCTGGTACCTCCAGGTCCTGCTATATCTCCAGTTGCCCACGTAGCTGCTGTGTTGGCAGGCACTGTCGAAGCATGCATCTTGCTTTTAGCTCTGAGCTGCACATTTGGATTGTTTGAAGATTTATTCTGAGCTCATGATCTCATGCATCTTGTGCACAGAAGTCTTTCCTTCTACAGGGATGTTAATTTTTTTCTCTCTTCCTTTTCAAGCTACTAATTATTATTTTTTTTTTAACAATGCTTGCAAGTTCTTCATAACTTTTAGGCCTCTTCTCCCTTATTACCTGAAATTAGCTTGAAATAGTTATCCAAGGACTGCCACAGGACAGTCACATAAACTTTATTTTTTGAACTGAGGAAGAAAGAAAGAGAAAAGAACATCCAGAGCAGTGGAGCAGTAGGGGTTTTTATAGCTTTTCATCTAGTACAACTTGCATAGAAAGATAATGTTATAAGGGTAACTGAAACTGCAAAAATATCTCTTCTGAATCCTCTTCAGCATGCAGTGTTTTTTCTAAGACTCAGCTGAATCATTAGGAAGCAAATTTTTTTCCATGGTTCTAAGCTCTCTTTTCCCCCTATTCCCTCTGTTTCTCACAGCATCATACTTTTGAGCAGATAAAACTTACATACTTGAACTGGGACTTTAAATTCCTTGACTTCTGTGCCCATTATTGCCATTTTCCAGTTGCAGTAGCATTTGTGTTTTATGAAACTCAGAAACTTTGCTATTTCAGCAAGTACAGGAAAATACTGACTTAATAAAATTCCCAGACAAGTGCACAAAGAAACAGCAAAGGCCAGTAAGACAGAAATCTGTTACCTAAAGGCAAGTTGGATTTTCAAAGCCATTCTTTCCCTCTTTCTCTCACACACATCTACACATACATCCATCACAAACTTGGTATCTGTAGACTCTGACTATGAAGGAGCACTATGATCTAAAGAACCTCAGTATGCTGGCTGGAAATTGCTGGGAGGCTAAATAATCATTAGCACAAAAGTGGTCATAATATATCTGTCTGCTAAGAGGCCTGTAGTGTTGAAGTGCATAAGTATGTTCTGCCAGAGCAAGGCTTGCAATTGAAAAGCAGTGTTTCACGCAGTTGAAACTTGCTGCTAGGGAAAAAGTCTTATTTTCTAGATCCTGTTCTGCTTTCTAAAGTGAATCCAGAGGAGGGCCACAAAGGTAAGCCAAGGGCTGAAACACCTGCTATGAGGACAGGGAGGGACCTGGGGTTATTCAGCCTAGGGAAGAGAAGACTCCAGGGGGACCTTAGAGCTGCCTTCCAATAGCAGAAGGGATCCTTTGGGAAGGCTGCAGAGGGACTTTTTCATTAGTGTGTCTAGAGACAGGACAAGAGGGAATGGTTTGAAACTGAGGGAGAGCAGGGTTAGACTGGAGCTTAGGAGGAAGTTCTTCAGTAGGAGCCCAGGGAGACTGTGGCTGCCTTCTCCCTGCGGGTGTTGAAGGCCAGGTTGGATGAGGCCCTGAGAAACTGAGTCTAGTTGAGAGGTGTCCCTGCCCATGGTGGGGAGGTTGGAGTTGATGATGTCTGAGTTCCCTTCCAACCTGAGCCATTCTGGGATTCTGTGTGATAATTTGCTTTGACTTTATTGATCTGAAACAGAAAATTTTTCAGGTGGTTGAACTGAGCCAATGCACTGAATTCTGAGTTGACTCAAGAAAACAATTGCAGAACACAATGGCTCAGTTACACTGCTCTGTCAGCAGGCTACCTCTGAGCTGCTATAAATTGTGCTTCCATGCTGGCTCTGCTGGCCAGTGTTTCTGAAGAGTGATAGCTGACATAACACACACAGATATCATTCTCAGTTGCATGGTGTTCATTAGAAGATGTAAATAACCACAGGAAAAAGAAGGGCATGGAAATTCCAGCTTTAATTCGGGTAAAACAAAGTGCCAATGTGGAGCAAGTAATTTTGTTATGTAACTGACTCCAAATGAATCATTCTAGGTCAATTCAAGACAGTGAAGCAAGGTTGAGTTTTTTTGCTGAAAGTGGACAGTGCAGATTTGCCTGGGGAGATGTTCAATCAGGAGACATAAAAATCAGTTCACTGCTTCGGTTAGCATGGCTGTTTAATAACCTGGCTGCTTAGCTGTGCTGCATAAAGTTGCCTGTGATGTTTGTTGTATCTATAACTTCACACTAGATAACCTCATGATGTAGAAGGATTCACAGATTCACAGGCTGCATGGGGTTGGAAGGGACCCTCAAATGCCCAACTCCCCTGAGGTCAGCAGGAACACCTCCAACTAGATCAGGCTGCCCAGAGCCACATCAAGTCTGATTTTGAATGTCTCTGGGGACAGGGACTCCACCACTTCTCTGGGCAACCTGTTCCAGTGTCTCACCACTCTCATTGTGCAGAACTTCCTCCTGATGTCCAACCTAAACCTGCCCTGCTCCAGTTTCAAACCATTGTCCCTCATCCTATCACCACAGCCCTTCTAGATTGTCCCTCCCCAGCCTTCCTGTAGGTCCCCTTCAGATATTGAAATGTAGTCATAATATCTGAAGGGGACCTACAGGAAGGTTAATGGAGAAGATGTCACCAGTGTAGCTGGAATCACTAAAATAAAATGAAGTGTGGTGTTTTGGTTTTTAAAAGAAAAATTATTTTAAAAATCAGGGAGATTAATAGTGTTTGCATTTTGATACAAAACCCAATATATAAGAAAGTATATATATATATATTACATTACAATTTGGTGGGTGAAGAATTTAATCTATGAAGCTTGTCCTGTTATCTTACTGTCGAACCTGAGTCTTGGATACTCAGTGAAATGAGCGGAACCCCTCTGAAACCGGATTCTCTTCATCCCCACTGCTTGCGAATGGTGTAAGCCATGGAGGTGGCCACTAGATGGCAGCACTGCACTAGGCTGGAGCTGGCGACGGCGCTGGAGCGAAAGCAGCGCAGCCGCCCTGCTGATGGACTCCTTCATTTAATGAGGATTTAAATCTTCTCGGGGAGAAAATACAATTAGTGGACTAAGGAAATGGATGTAGATTATGAAGCCTATAATGGCTATCAATCGACTCCAAAACGTCAATTACTGATATGGGTCCTGGCTGCATCAAGAAGAGTGTAGCCAGTAGGTAAAAAGAAGTGATTCTGCCCCTTTGCTCTGCTCTGCTGAGAATCCACCTTGAATACTGCCTCTAGTTCTGGTATCCCCAGCATAAGGACACAGAGCTGTTGGAGTGATGCCAAAGGAGGCCACAAAGACGATCTAAGGGCTGGAGCACCTCTGCTATGAGGACAGGCTGAGGGAGCTGGCATTGTTCAGCCTGGAGAAGAGAAGACTCTAAGACTTCAGAGCTGCCTTCCAATAGCTGGAGGGATCCTACAGGAAGGCTGCAGAGGGACTTTTCTTAAGGGTGACATAGAGACAGGACAAGAGGGAATGGTTTGAAGCTCAGGGAGAGCAGGGTTAGACTGGATCTTAGGAAGAAGATCTTCAGCAGGAGGGTGTTGAGACACTGGAATAGGCTGCCCAGGGAGGTTGTGGCTGCCTCCTCCCTGGGGGTGTTGAATGCCAGGCTGGATGAGGCCTTGAGCAGCTGAGTCTAGTTGAGAGGTGTCCCTGCCCATGGTGGGGCATTCTAGGATTCTGTGATTCTTTCTATAGTGGGCATAAATTTACTCTAAATCTTCAGTTACTGGTATGGATCATGCACAAGGGAGCAAATTATATATTAAGCTAAGCACAGGTAATTCTTGCATGTCATGGTTTCATCTTTTCTTACTTTCTCCTGCAACTGATGTTTCCTAATTTAAACATGTTCCTTCTTCAATGCCAGTAAAAGGGGAAAAAAAAAAAATCTTTAGGGTCTGATTTGCTACCTTCTGTAGTTTTTATTTCTGGCCTGACATGGTAAAGGAAAGTCTTGCCTAAAGAAGCTTTCTTACCTTGTGCCAGAGTTAATGACTATAACATATTGGATCTCATGCACAATTCATGAGAGCTGATTTAGCATTAATGCAGGTGCATAGAATGGCTGGAGCTGTTCACCTGCTCTCCCTGATGGAGGCAAAATGCTGCCATGACTTCAAACAAGGAGAAACTGGAGGAATGAATCAGGGAGATAAAGTGTATAATGTATATATAAAGGTGGCTCAAAATGCATTGTAAATGATTTGTACCTAGCAAGTCAAATACCTTTCTCTAGTGGCAGGCTAATCTTCTAGTCAATGCTAAAACACAAGGCTGGATTGTCATGCTGTTGGCAGCCTTCTGAAACAAATTAGGACTTGATCCTTCTGCCAGTGGAATCATTGGCAGGCAATCACAGGCACAATATGCTGCCTCCAATGCAATCAGAGAAATGTGCATTGAACTTAACTGGGTAAAACTCTTCACCTGCTAATCACCTGCTAACTTATAATCACATGATAACTTGTCACTTCTTCAGCTAATTTTCTTGTAATATGTAGGCAGAAATTCTAGCAAAGCAAGATTTCTTTTCCCCATGCTTATTGAAAATAGATTGTGGTCATTTGGTGCCAGCAGCCTTCAAAACTGCTATTAGAATTGGTTTTCTTTAAAACTGATCTTATTAAAGAGTTAATGCATTTATAGGAATGAAATTATTTTCTTCCCAAATCAATATTGACAGGCATTTACTGCTCCTAAATGCTGCAAGCCTGTGTGAATTGCTCAGTCACTCTTCCCTGTTTAGTTTCTCATTTCAGCTTTTTATCTTTTGTCCTGCTGAAGGAACACATTAACAGGGAAAAGCAGCCCTAAGTATTGCAAGTGGATGTGGATTGCCTAGGCAGTGTCCCTCATGACATCCTGGTCTCTAGACTGGGATTTTATGGGTGGGCCACAGGGTGGATAAGGAGCTGGCTTGGTGATCATACTCAAAGAGTAATGGTCAATGGCTCAGTGTCTAAGTGGAGACAAGTAAGGAGTAGTGCTCCACAGGGACTAGTGGTGCTAAACATCCATTCTGTGGAGGGCCTAAAATAATTATCCAGAAGTAACTGTGTGTTCCAGGGTTAGGTTTCACTAAATTGAACTGATTAGGGCTCTGTTGATTGTAATGGGAGCTTAGCTTGCATTGGAACGTCTAAATTTAGATGCCTGAATTTGTGAGCTGTACCCCTCAGGATGACTATACTGTAGTAAAAAGACACCCAAGATAGCTTTAAACTATCCCATTTGCCTAAGTCCAATCTAATTTCACAGCAATATAGAATGTAGCTCCAAATAATACCCTACCATGAAGGGGGACTACATAGTATAGGCTATTTTGGAGCCTTGCAGTAATTTGCTTTGGGTAATACAAGTTTTAGTAGTGACTTAAATGGGATGTTATTTGGTAACCAAGCTGTTTACCAAGCTGTGCTACACAACCTGGATGGGCAAAGCATGTATTCCTCATCCATTAGCACTAGTGATCTAGAATGAATTCAGCTGGTGAAGTCCTGGCACCTATAATAACGTTGTAATCATCATCATTTCTTTTTTAATGGGGCAATATTGCTTGATTTGCTTGCAGGGACATTGGACTTGACTAAGGTCATGCAGTGGCACGTAGGTCATTACTGTGGCTGATTTCTGTTCACTAATGATTTATAGCACAATGAAACAGTCAAAAGTTATTCTTGCCTTGAATGTGCAACGTTACAGTTACTGCCACAGCATTTCTTCTGCCACCATGCTTGGTTTTGGTGACCCTTGTCTTTACAGTATTCTCTACTATTAAACAAGAGAAGGTTCTGGGGGCACCTTACTGCAGCCTTCCAGCACTTAAAGGGGGCTTAGAGGAAAGATGGAGACAGGATTTTTACCAGGGTCTGTAGTGATAGGATGAGGGGTAATGTTTTAAAATGAAAGAGGGTAGATTTAGATGAGATATTAGGAAGTTCTTCAGTCTGAGGATGATGAGACATTGCAACAGGCTGCCCAGAGAATAAGCACTTCTTAATCTCTTCCAGGATATGATCTTAAAAGCATGTTGTTGGGTTTTTTTTTGACAAGATCATCCTTTAGATTGATTTGGAGTCCTCCAGATTTCACTTTCAGTAAGTTCTTTTTCCTCTTGCTGATGGCAGGATCACACTGCACTCCCAGACTTCACTGTAGGGGCCGTAGGTGGCCACTGTTAGTGGAGAGTTATGCAAAATGCTTACAGAATTCTGACACCAGGCAAGTATGAGAGATCTGGAAGAGTGTGCACAGGGCAGGCTACCTCTGTACTGTCACCTGAGACTGTCACTTGCAGCCTTGAGTGGTATTCTTCCTCTTGTTTTTTCTGATTTTGTGGACATAGTCGATAGTGACCAACTAGTAATTAGTGACTAAATTAAACTTCTATTAAAAAAGGTTAAGGATATGTCTAAAATGACCTCTGCTTTTCCACTGTGGGTTTTGGGGTTCTTTTACAAATTGAGCAGTTCACTTCAGAATGTGCTTTTTCAAGAGTAAATTCAGGCAGAGCTTTTATATTACTCCTTTTTCTGCTATCCTCAGGAGACCTGCCCATGAAATTTATGGTCACTGTCACTTCCTTGTTACAGCTGGGGTTACACTGTGAGGCACTGAATTTCAGCTGGGGTTACACTGTAAGACACTGAATTTCAGCTGGGGTAACTCTGTAAGGCACTGAATTTCAGCTGGGGTTACACTGTGAGGCACTGAATTTTTCTTTTACATCACTGTGAGGAATACTTTGAGGAGTTTGGGTTTTAATTTTATTTTTAATCCCATGGTCTATTCACATTAGCTGCTTAGAAACATTCTCTAACCTCAGATGATGCCAAAACGAATTCATTATTAGCTATCTGTGTGAGACACATCTGATACTGAGGTTCTGTCCTGTTACATCTTGTATGCAAGAATGCCAGTACTTGTTTAAAGACAACACAGACAGAATCCAAACCACACAGAATGAGAGGCTTGATAGAATTACAAAGAGGTGAGAGAGTCACTGTGAGTAAACACATACGTCTAAAAGGTACATGTAATGCCTAATAAATGTCATCAATAGAGTAATAAAATCTGAAGTGCCACATCCAATGGCCATGGCACTTGAAGCCATGGTTTAGTTGTCATGAGGTGTTATGTAATAGGTTGGACTTGATGATCTCTCAGGTCTTTTCCAACCTGGTTGATTCTGTGATTCTAAAATAGCATGCTTGATGTTTGGGGTTTTTTTTTTAATAGCTGTTAGACTTCCAGAGCCATAGAGCAGATTAGCAGGAAAGCCAAGAGCAGATCCTTGGAGCAGGAGTCCCCTCATCTTCCTTAGACAGATGTAACATAGACAGCTATTTCTGAACCTCCCTCTGTATTTGGTGTGCAGAAATAGGCCTTTTTAGGATTCAATTTGTCTGATGTATTGGGAATGTCTGCTTTAGAATTGGAGGAATCCTGTCTTCACTTCATAATCTCCAGTGAGTAGATTTCTACTGATGATAGGTGAAGACTGGGGCAGCTCAGATTAAGAGCAAGCCTCTGCATTCAGTCAGATGCATTCCACCTTAAATCTTTTGTCTAAAGTAGCCATGGTTTTCTCTCTGGACCATGAAATCATTCTGAATAAGAAGATAAAGCAAATCTAACTAACTGTGGTGCATTGCAGAATAAGTTCAAATAAACCTTTTCCTCCTCACATACTTGTGCCAAATACGCCTGCTTAGAAATTCTGCAGCTGCTTGACTCAGCTGACCATTTTGTACACTCCTCTTCTACACTGTTCTGTATTCTACCACCCTATTATCCCAGAGAAGGCACAGGATTTCAGAGTGGACCATCAGACAGGTACATTATTTACAGTCTCACGTTGTCTTATTTGCATATAGACTACCCAATAAACCAGTGCCTAGTGGAGGAGGTCCCAAAGCATCAGGCACATGCATAGTTTCAGTTACTGGCTTCATATAAAAATCCCTTCAACCAGAAAAGAGTTCCAGGGATTCTAACTTGTAATTTGTATTCCCATTATATTTAATAACTCTTTATACAATCCATCTAGGTCAGTTTAAATGAATGCCTTGTTGCTACTTAGATGATTATGGGTTGCAATTCATTTAACGTGCCCAACGATTCATGTTTAATTTATTGAATTTAATGCAGTATCTGAGTGACCTGTGCATGTATGGCCCTTTAAATGCATGTACACTGGCACACACAGCCCTCTGTGGGATTTTGCTTAAGTAATCAGCTTATCAATGTGTTAAGAGTTTGAGATATTGTGTGACTCTTTAAGCTACTATTTAATTTAATGCTACTTGCCGTAATGAGTCTGTGTAGGTTGACTGGCTGCCTCTCAGGGGCTCCCTGGCTTTTATGTCAACAATAATGGTTCAAGATGTGCTCAGTTCTTTGATTTGTTACCTGTGCATTTGGCATGAGCCACTGACTCGAGTCTGCATCTCATTGTGGTTTTGTGTTGGGAAACTAATTAATGAGTGCCCTTTGTTTACAGCTGGAGGTGTGAATCTTCCATCAATACCTGAGAAGTCAAATGGCACTTAGAAGGAGTAATGTCTGTTGTAGAAAAGACCTTTCTGTCTGCTAAGACTGTAGGCTATACCTGTGTTATTCCCTGAGCCTTTTGTAGGGAAGGTTTTCATGAATGTGAGGAGAGTGGAGACTTCTTTGGGGAAATTTAAGCTTTCTTACAATTCAGAAGTTCGGGTTGTTGCTTTTGGCAGGCCTGTATTTTTGTGCCACCTATTCCTGTTCTATGTTCTATTCCTGATAAAAGACTGTGCTTTCAGTTCTTACCAAGATACTGATTCCTTACAAGACAGCAGCAATGAAATTATTGAGGAGAAATGCTGCTGGCCTGATGAAGTCCACATTACCACCAATGTTTTCCACCGTAATCACATTTCTTTCATATCTGTACACCACATTAACCAAGCTTGGGTGGTAGATCCTCTTCCTGCCAGACTGAGAAGTAGAATGGCTGTGTATTGAGTGTAACAATGCCCTGTAAACCATATCCAGGTGGTTCACAGACAAGCAAGTAGGGGCTGAAGTTAGAGGACTAAAACTAGAGCGCTGGATTTCTACCTGGCCATCTGGATTGCTGTTCTGTAGATTTCCTGTAGTGTCTGGGACAAGTTCTTTATTTAACTGATATTCTATTTTACTTTAATAAAGTGAAGGCAATAGTTGTAATGGTATTGGGAAATGCATGCCTTACAGATTTTGTATGTCTCAGCTCCCGTGGTAATAGAAGCAATAAAATTTCCACAGATTTTGGCTTTATTTTGCAATATGACAAATCCAGGACTGAACCTGATCTTTAGAAATGTCTTTGAAGCATATTGTACCATTTTTTTGCCCCTGCCATCTCTTATAAGAATCCTGAGTTAGTTACATTCTCCCTGTATTGCAGCTAATGGAGAGTTTATTGTCTTACATGCATCTTCACTGGCAACAAGGCTTCCAGTCTGAGTTTCCTGGCAGCAGCCTGCTGATTTCAGAGATGATGTATTTCTATTGGTGGAAGAGATGCTCCCCTAATTGCCTTTTTTTGATGATGTCAATATATATATTCCATGTAGCTGTTAAATTGCTCAGCAACTTTTAGTAATATATATCCTGTAAGATGTCACTTTCATTTCATGCTACACAGCTTCTCTTTCTTCCTTTAACTCTGCACAATAGCTCAGTTCCCTGCTCGCCTCTGTGTGCTGAGGTTATGTGATCAGAACAACAGTAGATGCAATCAAACTCACAATTAGGCTGTGATTCACATTATGTAAAAGATTCATCATGCCAATTGATGTGAAATGACATGCAGGCTCTAGGCAGTGATTGCACAAGGCTTTAATCTCTCCATACACTCAACCCTGTACCTACAGTGGCTCAGCAAAGCTTGGTTGTAATCATTTTTGGACTAATGCCTTTCCATGATTTCATTATGAAGAGTATAACAATGAAGCCTTTTTCAGCTACTTCTTTTAAATGCCAGCATGTGCTGATTACACAGTTAGCATCCTCCCTGTGGTTGACTTTTTGGGTGGAAATGGTATGAGACTGGTGGGTTTTACCATTCAGGGGTTAGGTGTCCTACTGAAGGCAGATGACAGTTTTTGATTCTTTATCCTGACATTCCCCTTTCTGTTCTTGGCCCACTGGGTCAGTCACTTGGAAACTTCTCAAAGACAAGTGCACAGTGGGTTCTTTAGGAGCTCAATCCAAAAAGGAAGCACTTTTGTAATTTCTCAGATGATGAAGTAACTCTTCTAATCATCAGTTTTCAGGAAGAGTGTCTCCTAAGCACAGCCTACATCTTCAAGTAATTTCTTCTGTAGATCTTGAAAACTAGACTCTTTATATAGGCATCTCAGAAGGATGGCAAGTGTCACTCTCGACCTCAGACCTGAGCAGTGAGTGACCTCTGTGTGTGTGTGTGTGTATCTCAAGAGCAAGATGAAGAGCAAAAGCATAACTCCACATAATGGTTACTGGTTGGAAACTGTGCAGAGACTGGATGGGCAAGAGTTTTCCAGCCTTGAATTCTAAGTAGAAGTAGGTTTGTCTTTAATGCCTGTGAGTGACAAGGAATACAGAGATGCTAATGTGCATGCCTAAATTCTCTTTCAAAGAACTGAGTATGACTGAGTGCCACTCATTTTTCATTTGTGAATAACTTATCTAGATGAAAAATCCTTTGAGACATGTATATCAAAATAAAAAATCAGAAATATGTAAATTGTTATGGCTTTGGTCAATAATTGAAAACATTCATTTCCAGAACTGTAAAAAATGAGTCTTTAGCTATTTTGGAATTCACACTGTGCCCTATTTCATTAAGCAGGAAATGCAGATGATTAAGGATCAGCCATAAGCTGTAGTCATTGACTTCTGATAGAATACTTTGAACCTATTTGTACTCGGAGTTCTTTTAATTAACTACTTTTTCTACAGGATCAAAGAGAACTGGAGCCAAACCCCACTGAAAGCAGAAGATCAGATAAAGCTTAAACAACAAAAAAATTATATTCTGTAGCTGGAAATCCTGTTTTTCTATTCACACACATGCTGTCACACAAAAGCTGTGTTCCCTAAGCAGAGTTACAACTCCAGGAAAGATGTTCTGAAGAATTCCTGAAGTCCAGCAGGGACTATGCTGTTGTTAGTCTTTCTGTCACTGCTAAGCTTGTCTACTGCAACCTCCCTGCCATGGGCAGGGACACGTCCCAGCTTGACTCAGCTGCTCAAGGTCTCATCCAACCTGGCCTTCGACATCCCCAGAATGGAGGCATGCACAGCCTCCCTGGCAGACTATCCCAGAGTCCCACCACCCTCCTACTGAGGAACTTCCACAGATCCAGCCTAACCCTGCTCTCCCTCATCTTCAAGCCATTCCCCCTTGTCCTGTCTTTAGATACCCTCACCCTTTAGATACCCTCACCCTCCCTCTGCAGCCTTCCTGTAGGATCCCTTAATGTATTGGAAGGCAGCTCTAAGGTCACCCTGGAGTCTTCTCTTCTCCAGGCTGAACAATGCCAGCTCCCTCAGCCTGTCCTCACAGCAGAGGTGCTCCAGCCCTTGGATCAACTTTGTTGATAAAGGCGGGATTGAACCACTGAGTCTGACTTTGTGCTAGAGCTCCTGCAGCTCAGACACATATTTTCTTCTGACTGTTCTGCAATAAGGATAGTATCCTCCAGGAGAGCTTTGGAGCAGACATGTGTGGTAATTTCTAAAGCTGTTGCAACAAGAGTCACTAGAGTTCATCTTTCATGCTATTAAATATTAATTATATACATATACACACAGAGATATGCACACAGAGTTAGTTCATCCCTTGTGTAATGCTGGATGATTAAAAGACAAAGAAGCAGTGTTGGGTTTCTGTTTCTAGTAAATCAACATCTTTGCCCTTAGAGAGAGCTACTTTGTGTGTTAGAATAAACATTGTTTGTAGTCTCACCATGTTATTTCACTCAGATTGATATCCATTTGCATGAAGTAATGTAGTTTCTCATGTGATGTCAATTATATATGCACATACAAAACTTCTGTGAATAAATCAGGCAGCTAGCTGGAGAAATGGGCCCACTTGTGGCTCAGCAAGTATTGTTTGTAACAGTTCTTACTGCTCTGTGTGCCTACCATGGGCACAGCTGCTTTCAAGGGAAATAATCATAGAATATAATTGTGGAATCCTAGAATGGTTCAGGTTGAAAGGGACCTCAGAGCTCATCCACTCCAACCTCCCCACTATGGGCAGGGACACCTCTCAACTAGACTCAGCTGCTCAAGGCCTCATCCAACCTGGACTTCAACATCCCCAGGCACGAGGCAGCCACAGCCTCCTTGGGCAGCCTATTCCAGAATCTCACCGTCTCATACAAAAGAACCTCCTAAGATCCAGTCTAACCTTACTCTCCCTCAGCTTCAAACCATTCCCCCTTCTCTTATTGCTATCTTTTGAAAAAGTCCCTCTGCAGCCTTCCTGTAGGATCCCTTCAGGTATTGGAAGGCAGGTCTAAGGTCCCCCAGAGTCTTGTCTTGTCTAGTCTTGTCTTGTCTTGTCTTGTCTTGTCTTGTCTTGTCTTGTCTTGTCTTCTCTTCTCTTCTCTTCTCTTCTCTTCTCTTCTCTTCTCTTGGCTTAATGGTTTGGGTTGGAAGTCACAGAATCACCCAGAATCACAGAACCACCAAGGTTGGAAGAGACCTCAAAGACCATCAAGTCCAACCTGTCACCACAGACCTCATGACTAAACCATGGCACCAAGTGCCACGTCCAATCCCCTCTTGAACACCTCCAGGGATGGTGACTCCACCACCTCCCTGGGCAGCCCATTCCAATGTCAACTAGTCCAGCCCCCCTGCAGTAAGCAGGGTCATCCTCCAGTAGCTCTTAGTTTTGAAAAGTAGCAAAAAGGCAGAACATTGCTATGACCCTCAGATGCTTTTAGCTTTTTAGTTTTTTTCTCCAAAACAATTACTTTCCGAGCATTTGAGTCCATTTCATTATGTTTGCAAAAGATTTTCATGTCACTATCCATCACTGGGGAATTTTGAAAGAGAATATTCTGAGTGAAATGTTGTGAAAGAGTACTACAGCCTTTATAAACAAAAGAGAAGGGAAAGAGATTTTCTTCTCCTGATTTAATGACAACTGTACCAAATCATTAAAAGAAGAAACTGATAGTAGCAGATTTGCTATTGCTGCTGTCTTCTGCATAGCACAGGCATTCCTCTACAGCTTTCTAAATGCCTTTGTGTTTGAAGAGCTGAGATAGAATCATTTACATTTTCTTTCTCTATCAAAAAAAGCTTTGATGTTTTCATCATGCAATGATACTGCACAGCATCAAACCTGCTCTGGATTGAAAACTCGCTTTTCATTAATGAGTCATTCCCCTCCCCCCCCCCTTTATTTTATATTTTTTCTTCCAGTGTTTCAATTACTATTTTTAATTATTGCAGTAAATGAGGGTCTTATAAAACCACTGACAGATAAGTAGAAGGAAAACCCATTACTGGGTCTTGACAATACTGCTCCTCTTTCTTCACACCTTTCAAGCCCACTGGCTCTGCCAGTCCTGGGCCTCCCTTAGACTGACTGTCTCTGATTGATGCATGGAGGAATCCCCTGCAATAAATCAATCTACAGAGAAAGTGTTTATCTGCATTCAACTGCTCTACTGCCAGTTCTCCTCTTGGTTTTTATTCTGCTTTATGCAGAATTTATAGGATTGCTGAGCTCTGAGCCTTACCTGTCCTGTGGTGTGTTGGTACAGAAAGTTATTTTCCCAAATCACAGAATCATAGAGTCAATAAGGTTGGAAAAGACCTCAAAGATCATCAAGTCCAACCTGTCACCACAGACCTCATGACTACTAAACCATGGCACCAAGTGCCGCATCCAATCCCCTCTTGAACACCTCCAGGGATGGTGACTCCACCACCTCCCTGGGCAGCACATTCCAATGGCTAACAACTCTCTCTGGGAAGAACTTTCTCCTCACCTCCAGCCTAAACTTCCCCTGGCACAGGTTGAGACTGTGTCCTCTTGTTCTGGTGCTGATTGCCTGGGAGAAGAGACCCACCCCTCCTGGCTACAACCTCCCTTCAGGCCAATCCCCTCCTGGCTACAACCTCCCTTCATCCTCCTCTTCTCCAGGCTAAACAATCCCAGCTCCTTCATGCTACATGAAGATTTCTTGACAGACCATTAAAGAGGAGTCTCCTTCTCCAGTGTTTCCCCTCTGGCATTCCCTTCTCATGAACTAGTTGTTGCACTCCAACAAAGTGTTCACAGACCATTGTGTGCATGGTACTTGTTGGGTTTCATGGCTTAGATTGGTTGAGCCTACCCAATGCTGTGTTGCACCTTCTGTTCATAACAGTGCACATCTTTCCACTGCTTCATTCCATGGCATAGATATCATTCAGGTGCCCAAAGCTCCATTGTACAACTGGGATTTCATAAAATTTATTCACGAAACACCTAGTATTAGGAGCTCATAGATAGGAATCTACCACTGGAATAAACTTAAATAGATCTTCCATGCCCTGTTTGTAAAGCAGGTGATCAAAGAGCCATTCTTGAGGCAAAATCTGGTTGGCTTCATAAATAAGGATTGAAGAAGGAAAGAGAACAGAGGACAAGGAGTTATAATTTGATCCAGACTCCCTAAAAAGAATGTCATGGGCTTCTGTCAATCACAGGCCCAACACAAAGCATAGTTGTTTTGATCCTGACAATTGATATTTTTGAAGTGCAAGGATCTAATGAATCAGCTACCATGACCCCTGCTGATTTAGATTTTTTTTTTCCTTCAAAACTTTTCCACCTTTTTTTCAGAACAGCTCATTTTATGAGCTACTTGGTGTCTAAGTGCCAGACTGTAGCAAGCTTTGCTTTACTGGGAAGTCTGGTTGATTCACAGGGCTCCGATTCTGATATCATTTTCCACTTGTTCATGATAGCAAGGCATTGCCAGGACAGCTAAGATAAAGATTGTAATCTATGTAGTTGTCCAAACTGACTAAGTACTTTGGGAAAACATTCATGTCAGAT